>NC_091713.1:2502500-5002500 GCF_041296265.1 Equus caballus
CGGCTGGAACCACATCTCAGATGTGCCAGAAACGTGTTCATGAGATTCTGAAACCACACCCCGAACAGACGGAAAACACCTGCCAGAACCGCCGGAACCACCTGCTGAGCACGCCGGAACCACCTGCTCGACTCGTCAGAAACACCTGCCGGACACGCCAAAATCACCTGCCGGGTACGCCAGAACCACGTGGCGGACACTACGGAATCACCTGTCCCGCATGCCGGAACCACCTCTCTGACGTGCCAGAAGCACGTGCCGGACACGCCGGAAACACCTACCGGACAGACCGGAACCACCTGCCAAGAACGCCGGAGCCACCTGTTCGACTCGGTGGAACCAGCTGCCGGACAGGCCAATATCAACTGCTGGCTATGCCAGAACCACCAGTGGGACGGTCCGGAATCACCTGCCAGCCATGGCGGAACCACCTCTCAGACGTACCAGAACCACCTGCCGGAGAAGCTGGAAACACGTCCTGGACAGTCTGGAACCACGTGACGGCCATGCCTGAACCACCTGCCGAGCACGGCGGAACCACCTGCCGGACACGCCAAAATCACCTGCGGGCTACACCAGAACCACTTCGACGACTCTCCGAAATGACCTGCCGGGCATGTTGGAACCACCTCTCAGACGTGCCAGAAGCACGTGGCGGACAGTCCGGAATCACCTGTTGGGCATACGCAACCACCTCTGACACGGACCAGAACCACGTGTCGTGCACGCCGGAACCACCTACCGGACAGACCGGAATCAACTTTTGGGCATGCCGGAACCACCAGTCAGATGTGCCAGAAACACGTGCCGGAGACGTCGGAAGCACCTGCCGAGCACGTCGCAACCACCTGCTCAACTCGCCTGAACCACCTGCCGGACACGCCAAAATCCCTGCCCGCTATAACAGCACCACTTCGGGGACAAGCCGGAATCACGTGAGGGGCATGCCGGCACAGCCTCTCAGACTGAACCTCGTGCCGGACACCACAGAACCACCTGCCGGACAGACCGGAACCACCAGCCGGACACGCCGGTACCACCGGCTCGACCCGCCGGAACGACCGCTGGACATGCAGAATCACCTGCCGGCTACGCCGGAAACACTTGGCGAACACTCCGGAATCACCTGCTGGGCATGCCGGAACCACCTCTCAGATAAGCCAGAACCTCGTGCCAATGACCCCGGAAGCACCTGCCGAGCACGCCGGAACCACCTGCTCGACTCGCCAGAACCACCTGCCGGACACGCAAAAATCACCTGCCGGCTACGCCACAACCAGTTGGGGAACACTTCGGAATCACCTGCCGGGCTTGCTGGAACCACCTGCCGGTCATGCCAAAATCACCTGCCAACTACGCCAGTACCACTTGGCGGACACTGTGGAAACACCTGTCGGGCCGGCCGGAACCACATCTCAGACGTGCCAGAACCATGTGCATGAGATGCTGGAACCACACCCCGAACAGACGGAAAACACCTGCCAGACCCGTCTGAACAACCTGCCGAGCACGCCGGAGCCACCTGCTCGACTCGCCGGAACCACCTACCTGACATGCCCAAATCACCAGCCGGGTATGCCAGAACCACTTGGCGGACACTCCGGAATCATCTGCCGGACATGCCGGAACCAGCTCTCAGACACACCAGAACCACGTGCCGGAGACGCCGGAAGCACCTGCGGAGCATGCCGGAGCCACCTGCTCGACTCGCCAGAAACACCTGCCGGACACGCCAAAATCACCTGCCGGGTACGCCAGAAACACCTGGCGGACACTCCGAAACCACCTGTCGCGCATGCCGGAACCACCTCTCAGACGTGCCGGAAGCACGTGCCGGACACGCCGGAATCACCTACCGGACAGACCGGAACCACCTGCCGAGCACGCCGGAGCCACCTGTTCGACTCGCTGGAACCACCTGCCGGACAGGCCAATATCAACTGCTGGCTATGCCAGAACCACCTGGGGGATGGTCCGGAATCACCTGCCAGCCATGGCGGAACCACCTCTCAGACGTACCAGAACCACCTGCCGGAGAAGCTGGAAACACGTCCTGGAGAGTCTGGAACCACCTGCCGGCCAAGCCTGAACCACCTGCCAAGCACAACGGAACAACCTGCCAGACACGCCAAAATCACCTGCGTGTTATGCCAGAACCACTTGGAGGACTCTCTGGGATGACCTGCCGGGCATGCCGGAACCACCTCTCAGACGTGCCAGAACGATGTGGCGGACAGTCCGGAATCACCTGTTGGGCCTGCGCAACCACCTCTGAGACGTACCAGAACCACATGCCGTGCAGGCTGGAACCACCTACCGGACAGACCGGAATCACCTTTCGGGCATGCCGGAACCACCTGTCAGATGTGCCAGAAACACGTGCCGGAGACGCCGGAAGCACCTGCCAAGCACGTTGGAACCACCTGCTCAACTCGCCTGAACCACCTGCCGGACATGCCAAAATCACCTGCCGACTATGCCAGAACCACTTGGCGAACACTCCGGAATCACTTGCCGGGCATGCAGGTACCACCTCTCAGACATGCCAGAAACCCGCGCCAATGACCCCAGAAGCACCAGCCGAGCACGCCGGAACCACCTGCTCGACTCGCCAGAACCACCTGCCGATCACGCAAAAATCACCTGCCGGCTACGCCACAACCAGTTGGTGAACACTTTGGAATCACCTGCCAGGCTTGCTGGAACCACCTGCCAGTCATGCCAAAATCACCTGCCAGCTACGCCAGAACCGCTTGGCGGACACTGCGGAAACACCTGTCGGGCCGGCTGGAACCACATCTCAGATGTGCCAGAAACGTGTTCATGAGATTCTGAAACCACACCCCGAACAGACGGAAAACACCTGCCAGAACCGCCGGAACCACCTGCTGAGCACGCCGGAACCACCTGCTCGACTCGTCAGAAACACCTGCCGGACACGCCAAAATCACCTGCCGGGTACGCCAGAACCACGTGGCGGACACTACGGAATCACCTGTCCCGCATGCCGGAACCACCTCTCTGACGTGCCAGAAGCACGTGCCGGACACGCCGGAAACACCTACCGGACAGACCGGAACCACCTGCCAAGAACGCCGGAGCCACCTGTTCGACTCGGTGGAACCAGCTGCCGGACAGGCCAATATCAACTGCTGGCTATGCCAGAACCACCAGTGGGACGGTCCGGAATCACCTGCCAGCCATGGCGGAACCACCTCTCAGACGTACCAGAACCACCTGCCGGAGAAGCTGGAAACACGTCCTGGACAGTCTGGAACCACGTGACGGCCATGCCTGAACCACCTGCCGAGCACGGCGGAACCACCTGCCGGACACGCCAAAATCACCTGCGGGCTACGCCAGAACCACTTCGACGACTCTCCGAAATGACCTGCCGGGCATGTTGGAACCACCTCTCAGACGTGCCAGAAGCACGTGGCGGACAGTCCGGAATCACCTGTTGGGCATACGCAACCACCTCTGACACGGACCAGAACCACGTGTCGTGCACGCCGGAACCACCTACCGGACAGACCGGAATCAACTTTTGGGCATGCCGGAACCACCAGTCAGATGTGCCAGAAACACGTGCCGGAGACGTCGGAAGCACCTGCCGAGCACGTCGCAACCACCTGCTCAACTCGCCTGAACCACCTGCCGGACACGCCAAAATCCCTGCCCGCTATAACAGCACCACTTCGGGGACAAGCCGGAATCACGTGAGGGGCATGCCTGCACAGCCTCTCAGACTGAACCTCGTGCCGGACACCACAGAACCACCTGCCGGACAGACCGGAACCACCAGCCGGACACGCCGGTACCACCGGCTCGACCCGCCGGAACGACCGCTGGACATGCAGAATCACCTGCCGGCTACGCCGGAAACACTTGGCGAACACTCCGGAATCACCTGCCGGGCATGCCGGAACCACCTCTCAGATAAGCCAGAACCTCGTGCCAATGACCCCGGAAGCACCTGCCGAGCACGCCGGAACCACCTGCTCGACTCGCCAGAACCACCTGCCGGACACGCAAAAATCACCTGCCGGCTACGCCACAACCAGTTGGGGAACACTTCGGAATCACCTGCCGGGCTTGCTGGAACCACCTGCCGGTCATGCCAAAATCACCTGCCAACTACGCCAGTACCACTTGGCGGACACTGTGGAAACACCTGTCGGGCCGGCCGGAACCACATCTCAGACGTGCCAGAACCATGTGCATGAGATGCTGGAACCACACCCCGAACAGACGGAAAACACCTGCCAGACCCGTCTGAACAACCTGCCGAGCACGCCGGAGCCACCTGCTCGACTCGCCGGAACCACCTACCTGACATGCCCAAATCACCAGCCGGGTATGCCAGAACCACTTGGCAGACACTCCGGAATCATCTGCCGGACATGCCGGAACCAGCTCTCAGACACACCAGAACCACGTGCCGGAGACGCCGGAAGCACCTGCGGAGCATGCCGGAGCCACCTGCTCGACTCGCCAGAAACACCTGCCGGACACGCCAAAATCACCTGCCGGGTACGCCAGAACCACCTGGTGGACACTCCGAAACCACCTGTCGCGCATGCCGGAACCACCTCTCAGACGTGCCGGAAGCACGTGCCGGACACACCGGAATCACCTACCGGACAGACCGGAACCACCTGCCGAGCACGCCGGAGCCACCTGTTCGACTCGCTGGAACCACCTGCCGGACAGGCCAATATCAACTGCTGGCTATGCCAGAACCACCTGGGGGATGGTCCGGAATCACCTGCCAGCCATGGCGGAACCACCTCTCAGACGTACCAGAACCACCTGCCGGAGAAGCTGGAAACACGTCCTGGACAGTCTGGAACCACCTGCCGGCCAAGCCTGAACCACCTGCCAAGCACAACGGAACAACCTGCCAGACACGCCAAAATCACCTGCGTGTTATGCCAGAACCACTTGGAGGACTCTCTGGGATGACCTGCCGGGCATGCCGGAATCACCTCTCAGACGTGCCAGAAGCACGTGGCGGACAGTCCGGAATCACCTGTTGGGCATTCGCAACCACCTCTGAGACGTACCAGGACCACATGCCGTGCAGGCTGGAACCACCTACCGGACAGACCGGAATCACCTTTCGGGCATGCCGGAACCACCTGTCAGATGTGCCAGAAACACGTGCCGGAGACGCCGGAAGCACCTGCCAAGCACGTTGGAACCACCTGCTCAACTCGCCTGAACCACCTGCCGGACATGCCAAAATCACCTGCCGACTATGCCAGAACCACTTGGCGGACACTCCGGAATAATCTGCCGGACATGCCGGAACCAGCTCTCAGACACACCAGAACCACGTGCCGGAGACGCCGGAAGCACCTGCCGAGCATGCCGGAGCCACCTGCTCGACTCGCCAGAAACACCTGCCGGACACGCCAAAATCACCTGCCGGGTACGCCAGAACCACCTGGCGGACACTCCGAAACCGCCTGTCGCCTATGCCGGAACCACATCTCAGACGTGCCGGAAGCACGTGCCGGACACGCCGGAATCACCTATCGGACAGACCGGAACCACCTGCCGAGCACGCCGTAGCCACCTGTTCGACTCGCTGGAACCACCTGCCGGACAGGCCAAAATCACCTGCCGACTATGCCAGAACCACTTGGCGAGCACTCCGGAATCACTTGCCGGGCATGCAGGAACCACCTCTCAGACATGCCAGAACCCCGTGCCAATGACCCCGGAAGCACCAGCCGAGCACGCCGGAACCACCTGCTCGACTCGCCAGAACCACCTGCCGATCACGCAAAAATCACCTGCCGGCTACGCCACAACCAGTTGGTGAACACTTTGGAATCACCTGCCAGGCTTGCTGGAACCACCTGCCAGTCATGCCAAAATCACCTGCCAACTACGCCAGAACCGCTTGGCGGACACTGCGGAAACACCTGTCGGGCCGGCTGGAACCACATCTCAGACGTGCCAGAAACGTGTTCATGAGATGCTGGAACCACACCCCGAACAGACGGATACCACCTGCCAGAACCGCCTGAACCACCTGCTGAGCACGCCGGAACCACCTGCTCGACTCACCGGTACCACCTCCCTGACACGCCAAAATCACCTGCTGGGTATGCCAGAACCACTTGGCGGACACTCCGGAATCATCTGCCGGACATGCCGGAACCAGCTCTCAGACACACCAGAACCAAGTGCCGGAGACGCCGGAAGCACCTGCCGAGCATGCCGGAGCCACCTGCTCGACTCGCCAGAAACACCTGCCGGACACGCCAAAATCACCTGCCGGGTACGCAAGAACCACCTGGCGGATACTACGGAATCACCTGCCGCGCATGCCGGACCCACCTCTCAGACGTGCCGGAAACACGTTCCGGACACGCCGGAAACTCCTACCGGACAGACCGGAACCACCTGCCACGATCGCCGGAGCCACCTGTTCGACTCGCTGGAACCACCTGCCGGACAGGCCAATATCAACTGCTGGCTATGCCAGAACCACCTGGGGGATAGTCCGGGATCACCTGCCAGCCATGGCGGAACCACCTCTCAGACGTACCAGAACCACCTGCCGGAGAAGCTGGAAACACGTCCTGGACAGACTGGAACCACGTGACGGCCATGCCTGAACCACCTGCCGAGCACGGCGGAACCACCTGCCGGACACGCCAAAATCACCTGCGGGCTACGCCAGAACCACTTGGACGACTCTCTGAAATGACCTGCCGGGCATGTTGGAACCACCTCTCAGACGTGCCAGAAGCACGTGGCGGACAGTCCGGAATCACCTGTTGGGCATACGCAACCACCTCTGACACGTACCAGAACCTCGTGCCGTGCACGCCGGAACCACCTACCGGACAGGCCGGAATCAACTTTTGGGCATGCCGGAACCACCAGTCAGATGTGCCAGAAACACGTGCCGGAGACGCCGGAAGCACCTGCCGACCACATCGCAACCACCTGCTGAACTCGCCTGAACCACCTGCCGGACACGCCAAAATCACCTGCCCGCTACACCAGCACCACTTCGGGGACAAGGCGGAATCACGTGAGGGGCATGCCGGCACAGCCTCTCAGACTGAACCTCGTGCCGGACACCACAGAACCACCAGCCGGACAGACCGGAACCAACTGCCGGACACGCCGGAACCACTGGCTCGACCCGCCGGAACGACCGCTGGACATGCAAAATCACCTGCCGGCTACGCCGGAAACACTTGGCGAACACTCCGGAATCACCTGCCGGGCATGCCGGAACCACCTCTCAGATATGCCAGAACCACGTGCCAATGACCCCGGAAGCACCTGCCGAGCACGCCGGAACCACCTGCTCGACTCGCCAGAACCACCTGCCGGACACGCAAAAATCACCTGCCGGCTACGCCACAACCATTTGGGGAACACTTCGGAATCACCTGCCGGGCTTGCTGGAACCACCTGCCGGTCATGCCAAAATCACCTGCGTGTTATGCCAGAACCACTTGGAGGACTCTCTGGGATGACCTGCCGGGCATGCCGGAACCACCTCTCAGACGTGCCAGAACAATGTGGCGGACAGTCGGAATCACCTGTTGGGCATGCGCAACCACCTCTGAGACGTACCAGAACCACATGCCGTGCAGGCTGGAACCACCTACCGGACAGACCGGAATCACCTTTCGGGCATGCCGGAACCACCTGTCAGATGTGCCAGAAACACGTGCTGGAGACGCCGGAAGCACCTGCCAAGCACGTTGGAACCACCTGCTCAACTCGCCTGAACCACCTGCCAGACATGCCAAAATCACCTGCCGGCTACGCCACAACCAGTTGGGGAACACTTCGGAATCACCTGCCGGGCTTGCTGGAACCACCTGCCGGTCATGCCAAAATCACATGCCAACTACGCCAGTACCACTTGGCGGACACTGTGGAAACACCTGTTGGGCCGGCCGGAACCACATCTCAGACGTGCCAGAACCATGTGCATGAGATGCTGGAACCACACCCCGAACAGACGGAAAACACCTGCCAGACCCGTCTGAACAACCTGCCGAGCACGCCGGAGCCACCTGCTCGACTCGCCGGAACCACCTACCTGACATGCCCAAATCACCAGCCGGGTATGCCAGAACCACTTGGCGGACACTCCGGAATAATCTGCCGGACATGCCGGAACCAGCTCTCAGACACACCAGAACCACGTGCCGGAGACGCCGGAAGCACCTGCCGAGCATGCCGGAGCCACCTGCTCGACTCGCCAGAAACACCTGCCGGACACGCCAAAATCACCTGCCGGGTACGCCAGAACCACCTGGCGGACACTCCGAAACCGCCTGTCGCCCATGCCGGAACCACATCTCAGACGTGCCGGAAGCACGTGCCGGACACGCCGGAATCACCTACCGGACAGACCGGAACCACCTGCCGAGCACGCCGTAGCCACCTGTTCGACTCGCTGGAACCACCTGCCGGACAGGCCAAAATCACCTGCCGACTATGCCAGAACCACTTGGCGAGCACTCCGGAATCACTTGCCGGGCATGCAGGAACCACCTCTCAGACATGCCAGAACCCCGTGCCAATGACCCCGGAAGCACCAGCCGAGCACGCCGGAACCACCTGCTCGACTCGCCAGAACCACCTGCCGATCACGCAAAAATCACCTGCCGGCTACGCCACAACCAGTTGGTGAACACTTTGGAATCACCTGCCATGCTTGCTGGAACCACCTGCCAGTCATGCCAAAATCACCTGCCAACTATGCCAGAACCGCTTGGCGGACACTGCGGAAACACCTGTCGGGCCGGCTGGAACCACATCTCAGACGTGCCAGAAACGTGTTCATGAGATGCTGGAACCACACCCCGAACAGACGGATACCACCTGCCAGAACCGCCTGAACCACCTGCTGAGCACGCCGGAACCACCTGCTCGACTCACCGGTACCACCTCCCTGACACGCCAAAATCACCTGCTGGGTATGCCAGAACCACTTGGCGGACACTCCGGAATCATCTGCCGGACATGCCGGAACCAGCTCTCAGACACACCAGAACCAAGTGCCGGAGACGCCGGAAGCACCTGCCGAGCAGGCCGGAGTCACCTGCTCGACTCGCCAGAAACACCTGCCGGACACGCCAAAATCACCTGCCGGGTACGCCAGAACCACCTGGCGGACACTACGGAATCACCTGCCGCGCATGCCGGAACCACCTCTCAGACGTGCCGGAAGCACGTGCCGGACACGCCGGAAACACCTACCGGACAGACCGGAACCACCTGCCAAGAACGCCGGAGCCACCTGTTCGACTCGCTGGAACCACCTGCCGGACAGGCCAATATCAACTGCTGGCTATGCCAGAACCACCAGTGGGACGGTCCGGAATCACCTGCCAGCCATGGCGGAACCACCTCTCAGACGTACCAGAACCACCTGCCGGAGAAGCTGGAAACACGTCCTGGACAGTCTGGAACCACCTGCCGGCCAAGCCTGAACCACCTGCCAAGCACAACGGAACAACCTGCCAGACACGCCAAAATCACCTGCGTGTTATGCCAGAACCACTTGGAGGACTCTCTGGGATGACCTGCCGGGCATGCCGGAACCACCTCTCAGACGTGCCAGAACCATGTGGCGGACTGTCCGGAATCACCTGTTGGGCATGCGCAACCACCTCTGAGACGTACCAGAACCACATGCCGTGCAGGCTGGAACCACCTACCGGACAGACCGGAATCACCTTTCGGGCATGCCGGAACCACCTGTCAGATGTGCCAGAAACACGTGCCGGAGACGCCGGAAGAACCTGCCAAGCACGCCGGAACCACCTGCTCGACTCGTCAGAACCACCTGCCGATCACGCAAAAATCACCTGCCGGCTACGCCACAACCAGTTGGTGAACACTTTGGAATCACCTGCCAGGCTTGCTGGAACCACCTGCCAGTCATGCCAAAATCACCTGCCAACTACGCCAGAACCGCTTGGCGGACACTGCGGAAACACCTGTCGGGCCGGCTGGAACCACATCTCAGACGTGCCAGAAACGTGTTCATGAGATGCTGGAACCACACCCCGAACAGACGGATACCACCTGCCAGAACCGCCTGAACCACCTGCTGAGCACGCCGGAACCACCTGCTCGACTCACCGGTACCACCTCCCTGACACGCCAAAATCACCTGCTGGGTATGCCAGTACCACTTGGCGGACACTCCGGAATCATCTGCCGGACATGCCGGAACCAGCTCTCAGACACACCAGAACCAAGTGCCGGAGACGCCGGAAGCACCTGCCGAGCATGCTGGAGCCACCTGCTCGACTCGCCAGAAACACCTGCCGGACACGCCAAAATCACCTGCCGGGTATGCCAGAACCACCTGGCGGACACTACGGAATCACCTGCCGCGCATGCCGGAACCACCTCTCAGATGTGCCGGAAGCACGTGCCAGACACGCCGGAAACACCTACCGGACAGACCGGAACCACCTGCCAAGAACGCCGGAGCCACCTGTTCGACTCGGTGGAACCACCTGCCGGACAGGCCAATATCAAATGCTGGCTATGCCAGAACCACCTGGGGGACAGTCCGGGATCACCTGCCAGCCATGGCGGAACCAGCTCTCACACGTACCAGAACCACCTGCCGGAGAAGCTGGAAACACGTCCTGGACAGACTGGAACCACGTGACGGCCATGCCTGAACCACCTGCCGAGCACGGCGGAACCACCTGCCGCACACGCCAAAATCACCTGGGGGCTACACCAGAACCACGTCGACGACTCTCCGAAATGACCTGCCGGGCATGTTGCAACCACCTCTCAGACGTGCCAGAAGCACGTGGCGGACAGTCCGGAATCACCTGTTGGGCATACGCAACCACCTCTGACACGGACCGGAACCACGTGTCGTGCGCGCCGGAACCACCTACCGGACAGACCGGAATCAACTTTTGGGCATGCCGGAACCACCAGTCAGATGTGCCAGAAACACGTGCCGGAGACGCCGGAAGCACCTGCCGAGCACGTCGCAACCACCTGCTCAACTCGCCTGAACCACCTGCCGGACACGCCAAAATCCCTGCCCGCTACACCAGCACCACTTCGGGGACAAGCCGGAATCACGTGAGGGGCATGCCGGCACAGCCTCTCAGACTGAACCTCGTGCCGGACACCACAGAACCACCTGCCGGACAGACCGGAACCACCTGCCGGACACGCCGGAACCACCGGCTCGACCCGCCGGAAAGACCGCTGGACATGCAAAATCACCTGCCGGCTACGCCGGAAACACTTGGCGAACACTCCGGAATCACCTGCCGGGCATGCCGGAACCACCTCTCAGATATGCCAGAACCACGTGCCAATGACCCCGGAAGCACCTGCCGAGCACGCCGGAGCCACATGCTCGACTCGCCAGAAACACCTGCCGGACACGCAAAAATCACCTGCCGGCTACGCCACAACCAGTTGGGGAACACTTCGGAATCACCTGCCGGGCTTGCTGGAACCACCTGCCGGTCATGCCAAAATCACCTGCCAACTACGCCAGTACCACTTGGCGGACACTGTGGAAACACCTGTCGGGCCGGCCGGAACCACATCTCAGACGTGCCAGAACCATGTGCATGAGATGCTGGAACCACACCCCGAAAAGACGGAAAACACCTGCCAGACCCGTCTGAACAACCTGCTGAGCACGCCGGAGCCACCTGCTCGACTCGCCGGAACCACCTACCTGACATGCCCAAATCACCAGCCGGGTATGCCAGAACCACTTGGCGGACACTCCGGAATCATCTGCCGGACATGCCGGAACCAGCTCTCAGACACACCAGAACCACGTGCCGGAGACGCCGGAAGCACGTGCTGAGCATGCCGGAGCCACCTGCTCGACTCGCCAGAAACACCTGCCGGACACGCCAAAATCACCTGCCGGGTACGCAAGAACCACCTGGCGGATACTACGGAATCACATGCCGCGCATGACGGACCCACCTTTCAGACGTGCCGGAAGCACGTTCCGGAGACGCCGGAAACTCCTAGCGGACAGACCGGAACCACCTGCCAAGAACGCCGGAGCCACCTGTTCGACTCGCTGGAACCACCTGCCGACAGGCCAATATCAACTGCTGGCTATGCCAGAACCACCTGGGGGACAGTCCGGGATCACCTGCCAGCCATGGCGGAACCACCTCTCAGACGTACCAGAACCACCTGCCGGAGAAGCTGGAAACACGTCCTGGACAGACTGGAACCACGTGACGGCCATGCCTGAACCACCTGCCGAGCACGGCGGAACCACCTGCCGGACACGCCAAAATCACCTGCGGGCTACGCCAGAACCACTTGGACGACTCTCTGAAATGACCTGCTGGGCATGTTGGAACCACCTCTCAGACGTGCCAGAAGCACGTGGCGGACAGTCCGGAATCACCTGTTGGGCATACGCAACCACCTCTGACACGTACCAGAACCTCGTGCCGTGCACGCCGGAACCACCTACCGGACAGGCCGGAATCAACTTTTGGGCATGCCGGAACCACCAGTCAGATGTGCCAGAAACACGTGCCGGAGACGCCGGAAGCACCTGCCGACCACATCGCAACCACCTGCTGAACTCGCCTGAACCACCTGCCGGACACGCCAAAATCACCTGCCCGCTACACCAGCACCACTTCGGGGACAAGGCGGAATCACGTGAGGGGCATGCCGGCACAGCCTCTCAGACTGAACCTCGTGCCGGACACCACAGAACCACCAGCCGGACAGACCGGAACCAACTGCCGGACACGCCGGAACCACTGGCTCGACCCGCCGGAACGACCGCTGGACATGCAAAATCACCTGCCGGCTACGCCGGAAACACTTGGCGAACACTCCGGAATCACCTGCCGGGCATGCCGGAACCACCTCTCAGATATGCCAGAACCACGTGCCAATGAGCCCGGAAGCACCTGCCGAGCACGCCGGAACCACCTGCTCGACTCGCCAGAACCACCTGCCGGACACGCAAAAATCACCTGCCGGCTACGCCACAACCAGTTGGGGAACACTTCGGAATCACCTGCCGGGCTTGCTGGAACCACCTGCCGGTCATGCCAAAATCACCTGCCAACTACGCCAGTACCACTTGGCGGACACTGTGGAAACACCTGTCGGGCCGGCCGGAACCACATCTCAGACGTGCCAGAACCATGTGCATGAGATGCTGGAACCACACCCCGAACAGACGGAAAACACCTGCCAGACCCGTCTGAACAACCTGCCGAGCACGCCGGAGCCACCTGCTCGACTCGCCGGAACCACCTACCTGACATGCCCAAATCACCAGCCGGGTATGCCAGAACCACTTGGCGGACACTCCGGAATCATCTGCCGGACATGCCGGAACCAGCTCTCAGACACACCAGAACCACGTGCCGGAGACGCCGGAAGCACCTGCCGAGCATGCCGGAGCCACCTGCTCGACTCGCCAGAAACACCTGCCAGACACGCCAAAATCACCTGCCGGGTACGCCAGAACCACCTGGCGGACACTCCGAAACCGCCTGTCGCGCATGCCGGAACCACCTCTCAGACGTGCCGGAAGCACGTGCCGGACACGCCGGAATCACCTACCGGACAGACCGGAACCACCTGCCGAGCACGCCGGAGCCACCTGTTCGACTCGCTGGAACCACCTGCCGGACAGGCCAATATCAACTGCTGGCTATGCCAGAACCACCTGGGGGACGGTCCGGAATCACCTGCCAGCCATGGCGGAACCACCTCTCAGACGTACCAGAACCACCTGCCGGAGAAGCTGGAAACACGTCCTGGACAGTCTGGAACCACCTGCCGGCCAAGCCTGAACCACCTGCCAAGCACAACGGAACAACCTGCCAGACACGCCAAAATCACCTGCGTGTTATGCCAGAACCACTTGGAGGACTCTCTGGGATGACCTGCCGGGCATGCCGGAACCACCTCTCAGACGTGCCAGAACCATGTGGCGGACTGTCCGGAATCACCTGTTGGGCATGCGCAACCACCTCTGAGACGTACCAGAACCACATGCCGTGCAGGCTGGAACCACCTACCGGACAGACCGGAATCACCTTTCGGGCATGCCGGAACCACCTGTCAGATGTGCCAGAAACACGTGCCGGAGACGCCGGAAGAACCTGCCAAGCACGCCGGAACCACCTGCTCGACTCGTCAGAACCACCTGCCGATCACGCAAAAATCACCTGCCGGCTACGCCACAACCAGTTGGTGAACACTTTGGAATCACCTGCCAGGCTTGCTGGAACCACCTGCCAGTCATGCCAAAATCACCTGCCAACTACGCCAGAACCGCTTGGCGGACACTGCGGAAACACCTGTCGGGCCGGCTGGAACCACATCTCAGACGTGCCAGAAACGTGTTCATGAGATGCTGGAACCACACCCCGAACAGACGGATACCACCTGCCAGAACCGCCTGAACCACCTGCTGAGCACGCCGGAACCACCTGCTCGACTCACCGGTACCACCTCCCTGACACGCCAAAATCACCTGCTGGGTATGCCAGTACCACTTGGCGGACACTCCGGAATCATCTGCCGGACATGCCGGAACCAGCTCTCAGACACACCAGAACCAAGTGCCGGAGACGCCGGAAGCACCTGCCGAGCATGCTGGAGCCACCTGCTCAACTCGCCAGAAACACCTGCCGGACACGCCAAAATCACCTGCCGGGTATGCCAGAACCACCTGGCGGACACTACGGAATCACCTGCCGCGCATGCCGGAACCACCTCTCAGATGTGCCGGAAGCACGTGCCAGACACGCCGGAAACACCTACCGGACAGACCGGAACCACCTGCCAAGAACGCCGGAGCCACCTGTTCGACTCGGTGGAACCACCTGCCGGACAGGCCAATATCAAATGCTGGCTATGCCAGAACCACCTGGGGGACAGTCCGGGATCACCTGCCAGCCATGGCGGAACCAGCTCTCACACGTACCAGAACCACCTGCCGGAGAAGCTGGAAACACGTCCTGGACAGACTGGAACCACGTGACGGCCATGCCTGAACCACCTGCCGAGCACGGCGGAACCACCTGCCGCACACGCCAAAATCACCTGGGGGCTACACCAGAACCACGTCGACGACTCTCCGAAATGACCTGCCGGGCATGTTGCAACCACCTCTCAGACGTGCCAGAAGCACGTGGCGGACAGTCCGGAATCACCTGTTGGGCATACGCAACCACCTCTGACACGGACCGGAACCACGTGTCGTGCGCGCCGGAACCACCTACCGGACAGACCGGAATCAACTTTTGGGCATGCCGGAACCACCAGTCAGATGTGCCAGAAACACGTGCCGGAGACGCCGGAAGCACCTGCCGAGCACGTCGCAACCACCTGCTCAACTCGCCTGAACCACCTGCCGGACACGCCAAAATCCCTGCCCGCTACACCAGCACCACTTCGGGGACAAGCCGGAATCACGTGAGGGGCATGCCGGCACAGCCTCTCAGACTGAACCTCGTGCCGGACACCACAGAACCACCTGCCGGACAGACCGGAACCACCAGCCGGACACGCCGGTACCACCGGCTCGACCCGCCGGAACGACCGCTGGACATGCAGAATCTCCTGCCGGCTACGCCAGAAACACTTGGCGAACACTCCGGAATCACCTGCCGGGCATGCCGGAACCACCTCTCAGATATGCGAGAACCACGTGCCAATCACCCCGGAAGCACCTGCCGAGCACGCCGGAACCACCTGCTCGACTCGCCAGAACCACCTGCCGGACACGCAAAAATCACCTGCCGGCTACGCCACAACCAGTTGGGGAACACTTCGGAATCACCTGCCGGGCTTGCTGCAACCACCTGCCGGTCATGCCAAAATCACCTGCCAACTACGCCTGTACCACTTGGCGGACACTGTGGAAACACCTGTCGGGCTGGCCGGAACCACATCTCAGACGTGCCAGAACCATGTGCATGAGATGCTGGAACCACACCCCGAACAAACGGAAAACACCTGCCAGACCCGTCTGAACAACCTGCCGAGCACGCCGGAGCCACCTGCTCGACTCGCCGGAACCACCTACCTGACATGCCCAAATCACCAGCCGGGTATGCCAGAACCACTTGGCGGACACTCCGGAATCATCTGCCGGACATGCCGGAACCAGCTCTCAGATACACCAGAACCACGTGCCGGAGACGCCGGAAGCACCTGCCGAGCATGCCGGAGCCACCTGCTCGACTCGCCAGAAACACCTGCCGGACACGCCAAAATCACCTGCCGGGTACGCCAGAACCACCTGGCGGACACTCCGAACCCACCTGTCGCGCATGCCGGAACCACCTCTCGGACGTGCCGGAAGCACGTGCCGGACACGCTGTAATCACCTACCGGACATACCGGAACCACCTGCCGAGCACGCCGGAGCCACCTGTTCGACTCGCTGGAACCACCTGCCGGACAGGCCAATATCAACTGCTGGCTATGCCAGAACCACCTGGGGGATGGTCCGGAATCACCTGCCAGCCATGGCGGAACCACCTCTCAGACGTACCAGAACCACCTGCCGGAGCAGCTGGAAACACGTCCTGGACAGTCTGGAACCACCTGCCGGCCAAGCCTGAACCACCTGCCAAGCACAACGGAACAACCTGCCAGACATGCCAAAATCACCTGCGTGTTATGCCAGAACCACTTGGAGGACTCTCTGGGATGACCTGCCGGGCATGCCGGAACCACCTCTCAGACGTGCCAGAACCATGTGGCGGACAGTCCGGAATCACCTGTTGGGCATGCGCAACCACCTCTGAGACGTACCAGAACCACATGCCGTGCAGGCTGGAACCACCTACCGGACAGACCGGAATCACCTTTCGGGCATGCCGGAACCACCTGTCAGATGTGCCAGAAACACGTGCCGGAGACGCCGGAAGCACCTGCCAAGCACGTTGGAACCACCTGCTCAACTCGCCTGAACCACCTGCCGGACATGCCAAAATCACCTGCCGACTATGCCAGAACCACTTGGCGAACACTCCGGAATCACTTGCCGGGCATGCAGGAACCACCTCTCAGACATGCCAGAACCCCGTGCCAATGACCCCGGAAGCACCAGCCGAGCACGCCGGAACCACCTGCTCGACTCGCCAGAACCACCTGCCGATCACGCAAAAATCACCTGCCGGCTACGCCACAACCAGTTGGTGAACACTTTGGAATCACCTGCCAGGCTTGCTGGAACCACCTGCCAGTCATGCCAAAATCACCTGCCAGCTACGCCAGAACCGCTTGGCGGACACTGCGGAAACACCTGTCGGGCCGGCTGGAACCACATCTCAGATGTGCCAGAAACGTGTTCATGAGATTCTGAAACCACACCCCGAACAGACGGAAAACACCTGCCAGAACCGCCTGAACCACCTGCTGAGCACGCCGGAACCACCTGCTCGACTCACCGGTACCACCTCCCTGACACGCCAAAATCACCAGCTGGGTATGCCAGAACCACTTGACGGACACTCCGGAATCATCTGCCGGACATGCCGGAACCAGCTCTCAGACACACCAGAACCACGTGCCGGAGACGCCGGAAGCACCTGCCGAGCATCCCGGAGCCACATGCTCGACTCGTCAGAAACACCTGCCGGACACGCCAAAATCACCTGCCGGGTACGCCAGAACCACGTGGCAGACACTACGGAATCACCTGTCCCGCATGCCGGAACCACCTCTCTGACGTGCCAGAAGCACGTGCCGGACACACCGGAAACACCTACCGGACAGACCGGAACCACCTGCCAAGAACGCCGGAGCCACCTGTTCGACTCGGTGGAACCAGCTGCCGGACAGGCCAATATCATCTGCTGGCTATGCCAGAACCACCAGTGGGACGGTCCGGAATCACCTGCCAGCCATGGCGGAACCACCTCTCAGACGTACCAGAACCACCTGCCGGAGAAGCTGGAAACACGTCCTGGACAGTCTGGAACCACGTGACGGCCATGCCTGAACCACCTGCCGAGCACGGCGGAACCACCTGCCGGACACGCCAAAATCACCTGCGGGCTACACCAGAACCACTTCGACGACTCTCCGAAATGACCTGCCGGGCATGTTGGAACCACCTCTCAGATGTGCCAGAAGCACGTGGCGGACAGTCCGGAATCACCTGTTGGGCATACGCAACCACCTCTGACACGGACCAGAACCACGTGCCGTGCACGCCGGAACCACCTACCGGACAGACCGGAATCAACTTTTGGGCATGCCGGAACCACCAGTCAGATGTGCCAGAAACACGTGCCGGAGACGTCGGAAGCACCTGCCGAGCACGTCGCAACCACCTGCTCAACTCGCCTGAACCACCTGCCGGACACGCCAAAATCCCTGCCCGCTACAACAGCACCACTTCGGGGACAAGCCGGAATCACGTGAGGGGCATGCCGGCACAGCCTCTCAGACTGAACCTCGTGCCGGACACCACAGAACCACCTGCCGGACAGACCGGAACCACCAGCCAGACACGCCGGTACCACCTGCTCGACCCGCCGGAACGACCGCTGGACATGCAGAATCACCTGCCGGCTACGCCGGAAACACTTGGCGAACAATCCGGAATCACCTGCTGGGCATGCCGGAACCACCTCTCAGATAAGCCAGAACCTCGTGCCAATGACCCCGGAAGCACCTGCCGAGCACGCCGGAACCACCTGCTCGACTCGCCAGAACCACCTGCCGGACATGCAAAAATCACCTGCCGGCTACGCCACAACCAGTTGGGGAACACTTCGGAATCACCTGCCGGGCTTGCTGGAACCACCTGCCGGTCATGCCAAAATCACCTGCCAACTACGCCAGTACCACTTGGCGGACACTGTGGAAACACCTGTCGGGCCGGCCGGAACCACATCTCAGACGTGCCAGAACCATGTGCATGAGATGCTGGAACCACACCCCGAACAGACGGAAAACACCTGCCAGACCCGTCTGAACAACCTGCCGAGCACGCCAGAGCCACCTGCTCGACTCGCCGGAACCACCTACCTGACATGCCCAAATCACCAGCCGGGTATGCCAGAACCACTTGGCGGACACTCCGGAATCATCTGCCGGACATGCCGGAACCAGCTCTCAGACACACCAGAACCACGTGCCGGAGACGCCGGAAGCAACTGCCGAGCATGCCGGAGCCACCTGCTCGACTCGCCAGAAACACCTGCCGGACACGCCAAAATCACCTGCCGGGTACGCCAGAACCACCTGGCAGACACTCTGAAACCACCTGTCGCGCATGCCGGAACCACCTCTCAGACGTGCCGGAAGCACGTGCCGGACACGCCGGAATCACCTACCGGACAGACCGGAACCACCTGCCGAGCACGCCGGAGCCACCTGTTCGACTCGCTGTAACCACCTGCCGGACAGGCCAATATCAACTGCTGGCTATGCCAGAACCACCTGGGGGATGGTCCGGAATCACCTGCCAGCCATGGCGGAACCACCTCTCAGACGTACCAGAACCACCTGCCGGAGAAGCTGGAAACACGTCCTGGACAGTCTGGAACCACCTGCCGGCCAAGCCTGAACCACCTGCCAAGCACAACGGAACAACCTGCCAGACACGCCAAAATCACCTGCGTGTTATGCCAGAACCACTTGGAGGACTCTCTGGGATGACCTGCCAAGCGTGCCGGAACCACCTCTCAGACGTGCCAGAACCATGTGGCGGACAGTCCGGAATCACCTGTTGGGCATGCGCAACCACCTCTGAGAGGTACCAGAACCACATGCCGTGCAGGCTGGAACCACCTACCGGACAGACCGGAATCACCTGTCGCGCATGCCGGAACCACCTCTCAGACGTGCCGGAAGCACGTGCCGGACACACCGGGATCACCTACCGGACAGACCGGAACCACCTGCCGAGCACGCCGGAGCCACCTGTTCGACTCGCTGGAACCACCTGCCGGACAGGCCAATATCAACTGCTGGCTATGCCAGAACCACCTGGGGGACAGTCCGGGATCACCTGCCAGCCATGGCGGAACCACCTCTCAGAAGTACCAGAACCACCTGCTGGAGAAGCTGGAAACACGTCCTGGACAGACTGGAACCACGTGACGGCCATGCCTGAACCACCTGCCGAGCACGGCGGAACCACCTGCCGGACACGCCAAAATCACCTGCGTGTTATGCCAGAACCACTTGGAGGACTCTCTGGGATGACCTGCCGGGCATGCCGGAACCACCTCTCAGACGTGCCAGAACCATGTGGCGGACAGTCCGGAATCACCTGTTGGGCATGCGCAACCACCTCTGAGACGTACCAGAACCACATGCCGTGCAGGCTGGAACCACCTACCGGACAGACCGGAATCACCTTTCGGGCATGCCGGAACCACCTGTCAGATGTGCCAGAAACACGTGCCGGAGACGCCGGAAGCACCTGCCAAGCACGTTGGAACCACCTGCTCAACTCGCCTGAACCACCTGCCGGACATGCCAAAATCACCTGCCGACTATGCCAGAACCACTTGGCGAACACTCCGGAATCACTTGCCGGGCATGCAGGTACCACCTCTCAGACATGCCAGAAACCCGCGCCAATGACCCCAGAAGCACCAGCCGAGCACGCCGGAACCACCTGCTCGACTCGCCAGAACCACCTGCCGATCACGCAAAAATCACCTGCCGGCTACGCCACAACCAGTTGGGGAACACTTCGGAATCACCTGCCGGGCTTGCTGGAACCACCTGCCTGTCATGCCAAAATCACCTGCCAACTACGCCAGTACCACTTGGCGGACACTGTGGAAACACCTGTCGGGCCGGCCGGAACCACATCTCAGACGTGCCAGAACCATGTGCATGAGATGCTGGAACCACACCCCGAACAGACGGAAAACACCTGCCAGACCCGTCTGAACAACCTGCTGAGCACGCTGGAGCCACCTGCTCGACTCGCCGGAACCACCTACCTGACATGCCCAAATCACCAGCCGGGTATGCCAGAACCACTTGGCGGACACTCCGGAATCATCTGCCGGACATGCCGGAACCAGCTCTCAGACACACCAGAACCACGTGCCGGAGACGCCGGAAGCACCTGCCGAGCATGCCGGAGCCACCTGCTCGACTCGCCAGAAACACCTGCCGGACACGCCAAACTCACCTGCCGGGTACTCCAGAACCACCTGGCGGACACTCCAAAATCACCTGTCGCGCATGCCGGAACCACCTCTCAGACGTGCCGGAATCACGTGCCGGACACGCCGGAATCACCTACCGGACAGACCGGAACCACCTGCCGAGCACGCCGGAGCCACCTGTTCGACTCGCTGGAACCACCTGCCGGACAGGCCAATATCAACTGCTGGCTATGCCAGAACCACCTGGGGGACGGTCCGGGATCACCTGCCAGCCATGGCCGAACCACCTCTCAGATGTACCAGAACCACCTGCCGGAGAAGCTGGAAACACGTCCTGGACAGACTGGAACCACGTGACGGCCATGCCTGAACCACCTGCCGAGCACGGCGGAACCACCTGCCGGACACGCCAAAATCACCTGCGGGCTACGCCAGAGCCACTTGGACGACTCTCCGAAATGACCTGCCGGGCATCTTGGAACCACCTATCAGACGTGCCAGAAGCACGTGGCGGACAGTCCGGAATCACCTGTTGGGCATACGCAACCACCTCTGACACGGACCAGAACCACGTGCCGTGCACGCCGGAACCACCTACCGGACAGACCGGAATCAACTTTTGGGCATGCCGGAACCACCAGTCAGATGTGCCAGAAACACGTGCCGGAGACGCCGGAAGCACCTGCCGAGCACGTCGCAACCACCTGCTCAACTCGCCTTAACCCTCTGCCGGACACGGCAAAATCACCTGCCCGCTACACCAGCACCACTTCGGGGACAAGCCGGAATCACGTGAGGGGCATGCCGGCACAGCCTCTCAGACTGAACATCGTGCCGGACACCACAGAACCACCTGCCGGACACACCGGAACCACCTGCCGGACACACCGGAACCACCGGCTCGACCCGCCGGAACGACCGCTGGACATGCAAAATCACCTGCCGGCTACGCCGGAAACACTTGGCGAACACTCCGGAATCACGTGCCGGGCATGCCGGAACCACCTCTCAGATATGCCAGAACCACGTGCCAATGACCCCGGAAGCACCTGCCGAGCACGCCGGAACCACCTGCTCGACTCGCCAGAACCACCTGCCGGACACGCAAAAATCACCTGCCGGCTACGCCACAAGCAGTTGGGGAACACTTCGGAATCACCTGCCGGGCTTGCTGGAACCACCTGCCGGTCATGCCAAAATCACCTGCCAACTACGCCAGTACCACTTGGCGGACACTGTGGAAACACCTGTCGGGCCGGCCGGAACCACATCTCAGACGTGCCAGAACCATGTGCATGAGATGCTGGAACCACACCCCGAACAGACGGAAAACACCTGCCAGACCCGTCTGAACAACCTGCCGAGCACGCCGGAGCCACCTGCTCGACTCGCCGGAACCACCTACCTGACATGCCCAAATCACCAGCCGGGTATGCCAGAACCACTTGGCGGACACTCCGGAATCATCTGCCGGACATGCCGGAACCAGCTCTCAGACACACCAGAACCACGTGCCGGAGACGCCGGAAGCACCTGCCGAGCATGCCGGAGCCACCTGCTCGACTCGCCGGAAACACCTGCGGGACACGCCAAAATCACCTGCCGGGTACGCCAGAACCACCTGGCGGACACTCCGAAACCACCTGTCGCGCATGCCGGAACCACCTCTCAGACGTGCCGGAAGCACGTGCCGGACACGCCGGAATTACCTACCGGACAGACCGGAACCACCTGCCGAGCACGCCGGAGCCACCTGTTCGACTCGCTGGAACCACCTGCCGGACAGGCCAATATCAACTGCTGGCTATGCCAGAACCACCTGGGGGACGGTCCGGGATCACCTGCCAGCCATGGCGGAACCACCTCTCAGACGTACCAGAACCACCTGCCGGAGAAGCTGGAAACACGTCCTGGAGAGTCTGGAACCACCTGCCGGCCAAGCCTGAACCACCTGCCAAGCACAACGGAACAACCTGCCAGACACGCCAAAATCACCTGCGTGTTATGCCAGAACCACTTGGAGGACTCTCTGGGATGACCTGCCGGGCATGCCGGAACCACCTCTCAGACGTGCCAGAACCATGTGGCGGACAGTCCGGAATCACCTGTTGGGCATGCGCAACCACCTCTGAGACGTACCAGAACCACATGCCGTGCAGGCTGGAACCACCTACCGGACAGACCGGAATCACCTTTCGGGCATGCCGGAACCACCTGTCAGATGTGCCAGAAACACGTGCCGGAGACGCCGGAAGCACCTGCCAAGCACGTTGGAACCACCTGCTCAACTCGCCTGAACCAGCTGCCGGACATGCCAAAATCACCTGCCGACTATGCCAGAACCACTTGGCGGACACTCCGGAATCACCTGCCGAGCATGCCGGAGCCACCTGCTCGACTCGCCAGAAACACCTGCCGGACACGCCAAAATCACCTGCCGGGTATGCCAGAACCACCTGGCGGACACTACGGAATCACCTGCCGCGCATGCCGGAACCACCTCTCAGACGTGCCGGAAGCACGTGCCAGACACTCCGGAAACACCTACCGGACAGACCGGAACCACCTGCCAAGAACGCCGGAGCCACCTGTTCGACTCGCTGGAACCACCTGCCGGACAGGCCAATATCAACTGCTGGCTATGCCAGAACCACCTGGGGGACAGTCCGGGATCACCTGCCAGCCATGGCGGAACCACCTCTCAGACGTACCAGAACCACCTGCCGGAGAAGCTGGAAACACGTCCTGGACAGACTGGAACCACGTGACGGCCATGCCTGAACCACCTGCCGAGAACGGCGGAACCATCTGCCGGACACGACAAAATCACCTGCGGGCTACGCCAGAACCACTTGGACGACTCTCCGAAATGACCTGCTGGGCATGTTGGAACCACCTCTCAGACGTGCCAGAAGCACGTGGCAGACAGTCCGGAATCACCTGTTGGGCATACGCAACCACCTCTGACACGTACCAGAACCACGTGCCGTGCACGCCGGAACCACCTACCGGACAGACCGGAATCAACTTTTGGGCATGCCGGAACCACCTGTCAGATGTGCCAGAAACACGTGCCGGAGACGCCGGAAGCACCTGCCGAGCACGTCGCAACCACCTCCTCAACTCGCCTGAACCACCTGCCGGACACGCCAAAATCACCTGCCCGCTACACCAGCACCACTTCGGGGACAAGCCGGAATCACGTGAGGGGCATGCCGGCACAGCCTCTCAGACTGAACCTCGTGCCGGACACCACAGAACCACCTGCCGGACAGACCGGAACCACCTGCCGGACACGCCGGAACCACCGGCTCGACCCGCCGTAAAGACCGCTGGAGATACAAAATCACCTGCCGGCTACGCCGGAAACACTTGCCGAACACTCCGGAATCACCTGCCGGGCATGCCGGAACCACCTCTCAGATATGCCAGAACCACGTGCCAATGACCCCGGAAGCACCTGCCGAGCACGCCGGAACCACCTGCTCGACTCGCCAGAACCACCTGCCTGACACGCAAAAATCACCTGCCGGCTACGCCACAACCTGTTGGTGAACACTTTGGAATCACCTGCCGGGCTTGCTGGAACCACCTGCCGGTCATGCCAAAATCACCTGCCAACTACGCCAGAACCGCTTGGCGGACACTGCGGAAACACCTGTCGGGCCGGCTGGAACCACATCTCAGACGTGCCAGAAACGTGTTCATGAGATGCTGGAACCACACCCCGAACAGACGGATACCACCTGCCAGAACCGCCTGAACCACCTGCTGAGCACGCCGGAACCACCTGCTTGACTCACCGGTACCACCTCCCTGACACGCCAAAATCACCTGCTGGGTATGCCAGAACCACTTGGCGGACACTCCGGAATCATCTGCCGGACATGCCTGAACCAGCTCTCAGACACACCAGAACCAAGTGCCGGAGACGCCGGAAGCACCTGCCGAGCATGCCGGAGCCACCTGCTCGACTCGCCAGAAACACCTGCCGGACACGCCAAAATCACCTGCCGGGTATGCCAGAACCACCTGGCGGAAACTACGGAATCACCTGCCGCGCATGCAGGAACCACTTCTCAGACGTGCCGGAAGCACGTGCCACACACTCCGGAAACACCTACCGGACATACCGGAACCACCTCCCAAGAACGCCGGAGCCACCTGTTCGACTCGCTGGAACCACCTGCCGGACAGGCCAATATCAACTGCTGGCTATGCCAGAACCACCTGGGGGACGGTCCGGGATCACCTGCCAGCCATGGCGGAACCACCTCTCAGACGTACCAGAACCACCTGCCGGAGAAGCTGGAAACACGTCCTGGACAGACTGGAACCACGTGACGGCCATGCCTGAACCACCTGCCGAGCACGGCGGAACCACCTGCCGGACACGCCAAAATCACCTGCGGGCTACGCCAGAACCACTTGGACGACTCTCCGAAATGACCTGCCGGGCATGTTGGAACCACCTCTCAGACGTGCCAGAAGCACGTGGCGGACAGTCCGGAATCACCTGTTGGGCATACGCAACCACCTCTGAGATGTACCAGTACCACGTGCCGTGCACGCCGGAACCACCTACCGGACAGACCGGAATCAACTTTGGGGCATGCCGGAACCACCAGTCAGATGTGCCAGAATCACGTGCCAGAGACGCCGGAAGCACCTGCCGAGCACGTCGCAACCACCTGCTCAACTCGCCTGAACCACCTGCCGGACACGCCAAAATCACCTGCCCGCTACACCAGCACCACTTCGGGGACAAGCCGGAATCACGTGAGGGGCATGCCGGCACAGCCTCTCAGACTGAACCTCGTGCCGGACACCACAGAACCACCTGCCGGACAGACCGGAACCTCCTGCCGGACACGCCGGAACCACCGGCTCGACCCGCCGGAAAGACCGCTGGACATGCAAAATCACCTGCCGGCTACGCCGGAAACACTTGGCGAACACTCCGGAATCACCTGCCGGGCATGCCGGAACCACCTCTCAGATATGCCAGAACCACGTGCCAATGACCCCGGAAGCACCTGCCGAGCACGCCGGAACCACCTGCTCGACTCGCCAGAACCACCTGCCGGACACGCAAAAATCACCTGCCGGCTACGCCACAACCAGTTGGGGAACACTTCGGAATCACCTGCCGGGCTTGCTGGAACCACCTGCCGGTCATGCCAAAATCACCTGCCAACTACGCCAGTACCACTTGGCGGACACTGTGGAAACACCTGTCGGGCCGGCCGGAACCACATCTCAGACGTGCCAGAACCATGTGCATGAGATGCTGGAACCACACCCCGAACAGACGGAAAACACCTGCCAGACCCGTCTGAACAACCTGCCGAGCACGCCGGAGCCACCTGCTCGACTCGCCGGAACCACCTACCTGACATGCCCAAATCACCAGCCGGGTATGCCAGAACCACTTGGCGGACACTCCGGAATCATCTGCCGGACATGCCGGAACCAGCTCTCAGACACACCAGAACCACGTGCCGGAGACGCCGGAAGCACCTGCCGAGCATGCCGGAGCCACCTGCTCGACTCGCCAGAAACACCTGCCGGACACGCCAAAATCACCTGCCGGGTACGCAAGAACCACCTGGCGGATACTACGGAATCACATGCCGCGCATGACGGACCCACCTTTCAGACGTGCCGGAAGCACGTTCCGGAGACGCCGGAAACTCCTAGCGGACAGACCGGAACCACCTGCCAAGAACGCCGGAGCCACCTGTTCGACTCGCTGGAACCACCTGCCGACAGGCCAATATCAACTGCTGGCTATGCCAGAACCACCTGGGGGACAGTCCGGGATCACCTGCCAGCCATGGCGGAACCACCTCTCAGACGTACCAGAACCACCTGCCGGAGAAGCTGGAAACACGTCCTGGACAGACTGGAACCACGTGACGGCCATGCCTGAACCACCTGCCGAGCACGGCGGAACCACCTGCCGGACACGCCAAAATCACCTGCGGGCTACGCCAGAACCACTTGGACGACTTTCTGAAATGACCTGCCGGGCATGTTGGAACCACCTCTCAGACGTGCCAGAAGCACGTGGCGGACAGTCCGGAATCACCTGTTGGGCATACGCAACCACCTCTGACACGTACCAGAACCACGTGCCGTGCCGCCGGAACCACCTACCGGACAGACCGCAATCAACTTTTGGGCATGCCGGAACCACCAGTCAGATGTGCCAGAAACACGTGCCGGAGACGCCGGAAGCAACTGCCGAGCACGTCGCAACCACCTGCTCAGCTCGCCTGAACCACCTGCCGGAAACGCCAAAATCACCTGCCCGCTACACCAGCACCACTTCGGGGACAAGCCGGAATCACGTGAGGGGCATGTCGGCACAGCCTCTCAGACTGAACCTCGGGCAGGCCACCACAGAACCACCTGCCGGACAGACCGGATCCACCTGCCGGACACGCCGGAACCACCGGCTCGACCCGCCGGAACGACCGCTGGACATGCAAAATCACCTGCCGGCTACGCCGGAAACACTTGGCGAACACTCCGGAATCACCTGCCGGGCATGCCGGAACCACCTCTCAGATATGCCAGAACCACGTGCCAATGACCCCGGAAGCACCTGCCGAGCACGCCGGAACCACCTGCTCGACTCGCCAGAACCACCTGCCGGACACGCAAAAATCACCTG
Organism: Equus caballus; assembly: GCF_041296265.1. Lineage (NCBI taxonomy): Eukaryota > Metazoa > Chordata > Mammalia > Perissodactyla > Equidae > Equus > Equus caballus. The sequence goes on from NC_091713.1 coordinate 2,530,329, forward strand.
CCGGCTACGCCACAACCAGTTGGGGAACACTTTGGAATCACCTGCCAGGCTTGCTGGAACCACCTGCCAGTCATGCCAAAATCACCTGCCAACTACGCCAGAACCGCTTGGCGGACACTGCGGAAAAACCTGTCAGGCCGGCTGGAACCACATCTCAGACCTGCCAGAAACGTGTTCATGAGATGCTGGAACCACACCCCGAACAGACGGAAAACACCTGCCAGACCCGTCTGAACAACCTGCCGAGCACGCCGGAGCCACCTGCTCGACTCGCCGGAACCACCTACCTGACATGCCCAAATCACCAGCCGGGTATGCCAGAACCACTTGGCGGACACTCCGGAATCATCTGCCGGACATGCCGGAACCAGCTCTCAGACACACCAGAATCACGTGCCGGAGACGCCGGAAGCACCTGCCGAGCATGCCGGAGCCACCTGCTCGACTCGCCAGAAACACCTGCCGGACACGCCAAAATCACCTGCCGGGTACGCCAGAACCACCTGGCGGACACTCCGAAACCACCTGTCGCGCATGCCGGAACCACCTCTCAGACGTGCCGGAAGCACGTGCCGGACACGCCGGAATCACCTACCGGACAGACCGGAACAGCCTGCCGAGCACGCCGGAGCCACCTGTTCGACTCGCTGGAACCACCTGCCGGACAGGCCAATATCAAATGCTGGCTATGCCAGAACCACCTGGGGGACGGTCCGGAATCACCTGCCAGCCATGGCGTAACCACCTCTCAGACGTACCAGAACCACCTGCCGGAGAAGCTGGAAACACGTCCTGGACAGTCTGGAACCACCTGCCGGCCAAGCCTGAACCACCTGCCAAGCACAACGGAACAACCTGCCAGACACGCCAAAATCACCTGCGTGTTATGCCAGAACCACTTGGAGGACTCTCTGGGATGACCTGCCGGGCATGCCGGAACCACCTCTCAGACGTGCCAGAACCATGTGGCGGACAGTCCGGAATCACCTGTTGGGCATGCGCAACCACCTCTGAGACGTACCAGAACCACATGCCGTGCAGGCTGGAACCACCTACCGGACAGACCGGAATCACCTTTCGGGCATGCCGGAACCACCTGTCAGATGTGCCAGAAACACGTGCCGGAGACGCCGGAAGCACCTGCCAAGCACGTTGGAACCACCTGCTCAACTCGCCTGAACCACCTGCCGGACATGCCAAAATCACCTGCCGACTATGCCAGGACCACTTGGCGAACACTCCGGAATCACTAGCCGGGCATGCAGGAACCACCTCTCAGACATGCCAGAACCCCGAGCCAATGACCCCGGAAGCACCAGCCGAGCACGCCGGAACCACCTGCTCGACTCGCCAGAACCACCTGCCGATCACGCAAAAATCACCTGCCGGCTACGCCACAACCAGTTGGTGAAGACTTTGGAATCACCTGCCAGGCTTGCTGGAACCGCCTGCCAGTCATGCCAAAATCACCTGCCAACTATGCCAGAACAGCTTGGCGGACACTGCGGAAACACCTGTCGGGCTGGCTGGAACCGCATCTCAGACGTGCCAGAACCATGTGCATGAGATGCTGGAACCACACCCCGAACAGACGGAAAACACCTGCCAGACCCGTCTGAACAACCTGCCGAGCACGCCGGAGCCACCTGCTCGACTCGCCGGAACCACCTACCTGACATGCCCAAATCACCAGCCGGGTATGCCACAACCACTTGGCGGACACTCCGGAATCATCTGCCGGACATGCCGGAACCAGCTCTCAGACACACCAGAACCACGTGCCGGAGACGCCGGAAGCACCTGCCGAGCATGCCGGAGTTACCTGCTCGACTCGCCAGAAACACCTGCCGGACACGCCAAAATCACCTGCCGGGTACGCCAGAACCACCTGGCGGACACTACGAAATCACCTGCCGCGCATGCCGGAACCACCTCTCAGATGTGCCGGAAGCACGTGCCAGACACGCCGGAAACACCTACCGGACAGACCGGAACCACCTGCCAAGAACGCCGGAGCCACCTGTTCGACTCGCTGGAACCACCTGCCGGCCAGGCCAATATAAACTGCTGGCTATGCCAGAACCACCTGGGGGACGGTCCGGGATCACCTGCCAGCCATGGTGGAACCACCTCTCAGACGTACCAGAACCACCTGCCGGAGAAGCTGGAAACACGTCCTGGATAGTCTGGAATCACCTGCCGGCCAAGCCTGAACCACCTGCCAAGCACAACGGAACAACCTGCCAGACACGCCAAAATCACCTGCGTGTTATGCCAGAACCACTTGGAGGACTCTCTGGGATGACCTGCCGGGCATGCCGGAATCACCTCTCAGACGTGCCAGAAGCACGTGGCGGACAGTCCGGAATCACCTGTTGGGCATGCGCAACCACCTCTGAGACGTACAAGAACCACATGCCGTGCAGGCTGGAACCACCTACCGGACAGACCGGAATCACCTTTCGGGCATGCCGGAACAACCTGTCAGATGTGCCAGAAACACGTGCCGGAGACGCCGGAAGCACCTGCCAAGCACGTTGGAACCACCTGCTCAACTCGCCTGAACCACCTGCCGGACATGCCAAAATCACCTGCCGACTATGCCAGGACCACTTGGCGAACACTCCGGAATCACTAGCCGGGCATGCAGGAACCACCTCTCAGACATGCCAGAACCCCGAGCCAAAGACCCCGGAAGCACCAGCCGAGCACGCCGGAACCACCTGCTCGACTCGCCAGAACCACCTGCCGATCACGCAAAAATCACCTGCCGGCTACGCCACAACCAGTTGGGGAACACTTCGGAATCACCTGCCAGGCTTGCTGGAACCACCTGCCCGTCATGCCAAAATCACCTGCCAACTACGCCAGAACCGCTTGGCGGACACTGCGGAAACACCTGTCGGGCCGGCTGGAACCACATATCAGAAGTGCCAGAAACGTGTTCATGAGATGCTGGAACCACACCCCGAACAGACGGATACCACCTGCCAGAACCGCCTGAACCACCTGCTGAGCACGCCGGAAGCACCTGCTCGACTCACCGGTACCACCTCCCTGACACGCCAAAATCACCTGCTGGGTATGCCAGAACCACTTGGCGGACACTCCGGAATCATCTGCCGGACATGCCGGAACCAGCTCTCAGACACACCAGAACCAAGTGCCGGAGACGCCGGAAGCACCTGCCGAGCACGCCGGAGCCACCTGCTCGACTCGCCAGAAACACCTGCCGGACACGCAAAAATCACCTGCCGGCTACGCCACAACCAGTTGGGGAACACTTCGGAATCACCTGCCGGGCTTGCTGCAACCACCTGCCGGTCATGCCAAAATCACCTGCCAACTACGCCAGTACCACTTGGCGGACACTGTGGAAACGCCTGTCGGGCCGGCCGGAACCACATCTCAGACGTGCCAGAACCATGTGCATGAGATGCTGGAACCACACCCCGAACAGACGGAAAACACCTGCCAGACCCGTCTGAACAACCTGCCGAGCACGCCGGAGCCACCTGCTCGACTCGCCGGAACCACCTACCTGACATGCCCAAATCACCAGCCGGGTATGCCAGAACCACTTGGCGGACACTCAGGAATCATCTGCCGGACATGCCGGAACCAGCTCTCAGACACACCAGAACCACGTGCCGGAGACGCCGGAAGCACCTGCCGAGCATGCCGGAGCCACCTGCTCGACTCGCCAGAAACACGTGCCGGACACGCCAAAATCACCTGCCGGGTACGCCAGAAACACCTGGCGGACACTCCGAAACCACCTGTGGCGCATGCCGGAACCACCTCTCAGACGTGCCGGAAGCACGTGCCGGACACGCCGGAATCACCTACCGGACAGACCGGAACCACCTGCCGAGCACGCCGGAGCCACCTGTTCGACTCGCTGGAACCACCTGCCGGACAGGCCAATATCAACTGCTGGCTATGCCAGAACCCCCTGGGGGATGGTCCGGAATCACCTGCCAGCCATGGCGGAACCACCTCTCAGACGTACCAGAACCACCTGCCGGAGAAGCTGGAAACACGTCCTGGACAGTCTGGAACCACCTGCCGGCCAAGCCTGAACCACCTGCCAAGCACAACGGAACAACCTGCCAGACACGCCAAAATCACCTGCGTGTTATGCCAGAACCACTTGGAGGACTCTCTGGGATGACCTGCCAAGCATGCCAGAACCACCTTTCAGACGTGCCAGAACCATGTGGCGGACAGTCCGGAATCACCTGTTGGGCATGCGCAACCACCTCTGAGAGGTACCAGAACCACATGCCGTGCAGGCTGGAACCACCTACCGGACAGACCGGAATCACCTTTCGGGCATGCGCAAACCGCCTGTCAGATGTGTCAGAAACACGTGCCGGTGACGCCGGAAGCACCTGCCAAGCACGTTGGAACCACCTGCTCATCTCGCCTAAACCACCTTCCGGACATGCCAAAATCACCTGCCGACTATGCCAGAACCACTTGGCGAACACTCCGGAATCACTTGCCGGGCATGCAGGTACCACCTCTCAGACATGCCAGAAACCCGCGCCAATGACCCCAGAAGCACCAGCCGAGCACGCCGGAACCACCTGCTCGACTCGCCAGAACCGCCTGCCGATCACGCAAAAATCACCTGCCGGCTACGCCACAACCAGTTGGTGAACACTTTGGAATCACCTGCCAGGCTTGCTGGAACCACCTGCCAGTCATGCCAAAATCACCTGCCAACTACGCCAGAACCGCTTGGCGGACACTGCGGAAACACCTGTCGGGCCGGCTGGAACCACATCTCAGACGTGCCAGAAACGTGTTCATGAGATGCTGGAACCACACCACGAACAGACGGATACCACCTGCCAGAACCGCCTGAACCACCTGCCGAGCACGCCGGAGCCACCTGCTCGACTCGCCGGAACCACCTACCTGACATGCCCAAATCACCAGCCGGGTATGCCAGAACCACTTGGCGGACACTCCGGAATCATCTGCCGGACATGCCGGAACCAGCTCTCAGACACACCAGAATCACGTGCCGGAGACGCCGGAAGCACCTGCCGAGCATGCCGGAGCCACCTGCTCGACTCGCCAGAAACACCTGCCGGACACGCCAAAATCACCTGCCGGGTACGCCAGAACCACCTGGCGGACACTCCGAAACCACCTGTCGCGCATGCCGGAACCACCTCTCAGACGTGCCGGAAGCACGTGCCGGACACGCCGGAATCACCTACCGGACAGACCGGAACAGCCTGCCGAGCACGCCGGAGCCACCTGTTCGACTCGCTGGAACCACCTGCCGGACAGGCCAATATCAAATGCTGGCTATGCCAGAACCACCTGGGGGACGGTCCGGAATCACCTGCCAGCCATGGCGTAACCACCTCTCAGACGTACCAGAACCACCTGCCGGAGAAGCTGGAAACACGTCCTGGACAGTCTGGAACCACCTGCCGGCCAAGCCTGAACCACCTGCCAAGCACAACGGAACAACCTGCCAGACACGCCAAAATCACCTGCGTGTTATGCCAGAACCACTTGGAGGACTCTCTGGGATGACCTGCCGGGCATGCCGGAACCACCTCTCAGACGTGCCAGAACCATGTGGCGGACAGTCCGGAATCACCTGTTGGGCATGCACAACCACCTCTGAGACGTACCAGAACCACATGCCGTGCAGGCTGGAACCACCTACCGGACAGACCGGAATCACCTTTCGGGCATGCCGGAACCACCTGTCAGATGTGCCAGAAACACGTGCCGGAGACGCCGGAAGCACCTGCCAAGCACGTTGGAACCACCTGCTCAACTCGCCTGAACCACCTGCCGGACATGCCAAAATCACCTGCCGACTATGCCAGGACCACTTGGCGAACACTCCGGAATCACTAGCCGGGCATGCAGGAACCACCTCTCAGACATGCCAGAACCCCGAGCCAATGACCCCGGAAGCACCAGCCGAGCACGCCGGAACCACCTGCTCGACTCGCCAGAACCACCTGCCGATCACGCAAAAATCACCTGCCGGCTACGCCACAACCAGTTGGTGAAGACTTTGGAATCACCTGCCAGGCTTGCTGGAACCACCTGCCAGTCATGCCAAAATCACCTGCCAACTACGCCAGAACCGCTTGGCGGACACTGCGGAAACACCTGTCGGGCCGGCTGGAACCACATCTCAGACGTGCCAGACACGTGTTCATGAGATGCTGGAACCACACCCCGAAGAGTCGGATACCACCTGCCAGAACCACTTGAACCACCTGCTGAGCACGCCGGAACCACCTGCTCGACTCACCGGTAACACCTACCTGACACGCCAAAATCACCTGCTGGGTATGCCAGAACCACTTGGCGGACACTCCGGAATCATCTGCCGGACATGCCGGAACCAGCTCTCAGACACACCAGAACCAAGTGCCGGAGACGCCGGAAGCACCTGCCGAGCACGCCGGAACCACCTGCTCGACTCGCCAGAATCACCTGCCGGACACGCAAAAATCACCTGCCGGCTACGCCACAACCAGTTGGGGAACACTTCGGAATCACCTGCCGGGCTTGCTGGAACCACCTGCCGGTCATGCCAAAATCACCTGCCAACTACGCCAGTACCACTTGGCGGACACTGTGGAAACACCTGTCGGGCCGGCCGGAACCACATCTCAGACGTGCCAGAACCATGTGCATGAGATGCTGGAACCACACCCCGAACAGACGGAAAACACCTGCCAGACCCGTCTGAACAACCTGCCGAGAACGCCGGAGCCACCTGCTCGACTCGCCGGAACCACCTACCTGACATGCCCAAATCACCAGCCGGGTATGCCAGAACCACTTGGCGGACACTCCGGAATCATCTTCCGGACATGCCGGAACCAGCTCTCAGACACACCAGAACCAAGTGCCGGAGACGCCGGAAGCACCTGCCGAGCATGCCGGAGCCACCTGCTCGACTCGCCAGAAACACCTGCCGGACACGCCAAAATCACCTGCCGGGTACGCCAGAAACACCTGGCGGACACTCCGAAACCACCTGTGGCGCATGCCGGAACCACCTCTCAGACGTGCCGGAAGCACGTGCCGGACACGCCGGAATCACCTACCGGACAGACCGGAACCACCTGCCGAGCACGCCGGAGCCACCTGTTCGACTCGCTGGAACCACCTGCCGGACAGGCCAATATCAACTGCTGGCTATGCCAGAACCACCTGGGGGATGGTCCGGAATCACCTGCCAGCCATGGCGGAACCACCTCTCAGACGTACCAGAACCACCTGCCGGAGAAGCTGGAAACACGTCCTGGACAGTCTGGAACCACCTGCCGGCCAAGCCTGAACCACCTGCCAAGCACAACGGAACAACCTGCCAGACACGCCAAAATCACCTGCGTGTTATGCCAGAACCACTTGGAGGACTCTCCGGGATGACCTGCCAAGCATGCCGGAACCACCTCTCAGACGTGCCAGAACCATGTGGCGGACAGTCCGGAATCACCTGTTGGGCATGCGCAACCACCTCTGAGAGGTACCAGAACCACATGCCGTGCAGGCTGGAACCACCTACCGGACAGACCGGAATCACCTTTCGGGCATGCGCAAACCGCCTGTCAGATGTGTCAGAAACACGTGCCGGTGACGCCGGAAGCACCTGCCAAGCACGTTGGAACCACCTGCTCATCTCGCCTAAACCACCTGCCGGACATGCCAAAATCACCTGCCGACTATGCCAGAACCACTTGGCGAGCACTCCGGAATCACCTGCCGGGCATGCCGGAACCACCTCTCAGATATGCCAGAACCACGTGCCCATGACCCCGGAAGCACCTGCCGAGCACGCCGGAACCACCTGCTCGACTCGCCAGAACCACCTGCCGGACACGCAAAAATCACCTGCCGGCTACGCCACACCCAGTTGGGGAACACTTCAGAATCACCTGCCGGGCTTGCTGGAACCACCTGCCGGTCATGCCAAAATCACCTGCCAACTACGCCAGTACCACTTGGCGGACACTGTGGAAACACCTGTCGGGCTGGCCGGAACCACATCTCAGACGTGCCAGAACCATGTGCATGAGATGCTGGAACCACACCCCGAACAAAGGGAAAACACCTGCCAGACCCGTCTGAACAACCTGCCGAGCACGCCGGAGCCACCTGCTCGACTCGCCCGAACCACCTACCTGACATGCCCAAATCACCAGCCGGGTATGCCAGAACCACTTGGCGGACACTCCGGAATCATCTGCCGGACATGCCGGAACCAGCTCTCAGACACACCAGAACCACGTGCCGGAGACGCCGGAAGCACCTGCCGAGCATGCCGGAGCCACCTGCTCGACTCGCCAGAAACACCTGCCGGACACGCCAAAATCACCTGCCGGGTACGCCAGAACCACCTGGCGGACACTCCGAAACCACCTGTCGCGGATGCCGGGACCACCTCTCAGACGTGCCGGAAGCACGTGCCGGACACGCCGGAATCACCTACCGGACATACCGGAACCACCTGCCGAGCACGCCGGAGCCACCTGTTCGACTCGCTGGAACCACCTGCCGGACAGGCCAATATCAACTGCTGACTATGCCAGAACCACCTGGGAGACGGTCCGGAATCGCCTGCCAGCCATGGCGGAACCACCTCTCAGACGTACCAGAACCACCTGCCGGAGAAGCTGGAAACACGTCCTGGACAGACTGGAACCACGTGACGGCCATGCCTGAACCACCTGCCGAGCACGGCGGTACCACCTGCCGGACACGCCAAAATCACCTGCGGGCTACACCAGAACCACTTCGACGACTCTCCGAAATGACCTGCCGGGCATGTTGGAACCACCTCTCAGATGTGCCAGAAGCACGTGGCGGACAGTCCGGAATCACCTGTTGGGCATACGCAACCACCTCTGACACGTACCAGAACCACGTGCCGTGCACGCCGGAACCGCCTACAGGACAGACTGGAATCAACTTTTGGGCATGCCGGAACCACCAGTCAGATGTGCCAGAAACACGTGCCGGAGACGCCGGAAGCACCTGCCGAGCACGTCGCAACCACCTGCTCAACTCGCCTGAACCACCTGCCGGACACGCCAAAATCACCTGCCCGCTACACCAGCACCACTTCGGGGACAAGCCGGAATCACGTGAGGGGCATGCCGGCACAGCCTCTCAGACTGAACCTCGTGCCGGACACCACAGAACCACCTGCCGGACAGACCGGAACCACCTGCCGGACACGCCGGAACCACCAGCTCGACCCGCCGGAACGACCGCTGGACATGCAAAATCACCTGCCGACTACGCCGGAAACACTTGGCGAACACTGCGGAATCACCTGCCGGGCATGCCGGAACCACCTCTCAGATATGCCAGAACCACGTGCCAATGACCCCGGAAGCACCTGCCAAGCACACCGGAACCACCTGCTCGACTCGCCAAAACCACCTGCCGGACACGCAGAAATCACCTGCCGGCTACGCCACAACCAGTTGGGGAACACTTCGGAATCACCTGCCGGGCTTGCTGGAACCCCCTGCCGGTCATGCCAAAATCACCTGCCAACTACGCCAGTACCACTTGGCTGACACTGTGGAAACACCTGTCGGGCCGGCCGGAACCACATCTCAGACGTGCCAGAACCATGTGCATGAGATGCTGGAACCACACCCCGAACAGACGGAATACACCTGCCAGACCCGTCTGAACAACCTGCCGAGCACGCCGGAGCCACCTGCTCGACTCGCCGGAACCACCTACCTGACATGCCCAAATCACCAGCCGGGTATGCCAGAACCACTTGGCGGACACTCCGGAATCATCTGCCGGACATGCCGGAACCAGCTCTCAGACACACCAGAACCACGTGCCGGAGACGCCGGAAGCACCTGCCGAGCATGCTGGAGCCACCTGCTCGACTCGCTAGAAACACCTGCCGGACACGCCAAAATCACCTGCCGGGTACGCCAGAACCACCTGGCGGACACTCCGAACCCACCTGTCGCGCATGCCGGAACCACCTCTCAGACGTGCCGGAAGCACGTGCCGGACACGCCGGAATCACCTACCGGACAGACCGGAACCACCTGCCGAGCACGCCGGAGCCACCTGTTTGACTCGCTGGAACCACCTGCCGGACAGGCCAATATCAACTGCTGGCTATGCCAGAACCACCTGGGGGACGGTCCGGAATCACCTGCCAGCCATGGCGGAACCACCTCTCAGACGTACCAGAACCACCTGCCGGAGAAGCTGGAAACACGTCCTGGACAGTCTGGAACCACCTGCCGGCCTAGCCTGAACCACCTGCCAAGCACAACGGAACAACCTGCCAGACACGCCAAAATCACCTGCGTGTTATGCCAGAACCACTTGGAGGACTCTCTGGGATGACCTGCCGGGCATGCCGGAACCACCTCTCAGACGTGCCAGAACCATGTGGCGGACTGTCCGGAATCACCTGTTGGGCATGCGCAACCACCTCTGAGACGTACCAGAACCACATGCCGTGCAGGATGGAACCACCTACCGGACAGACCGGAATCACCTTTCGGGCATGCCGGAACCACCTGTCAGATGTGCCAGAAACACGTGCCGGAGACGCCGGAAGCACCTGCCAAGCACGTTGGAACCACCTGCTCAACTCGCCTGAACCACCTGCCGGACACGCCAAAATCACCTGCCCACTACACCAGCACCACTTCGGGGACAAGCCGGAATCACGTGAGGGGCATGCCGGCACAGCCTCTCAGACTGAACCTCGTGCCGGACACCACAGAACCACCTGCCGGACAGACCGGAACCACCTGCCGGACATGCCGGAACCACCGTCTCGACCCGCCGGAACGACCGCTGGACATGCAAAATCACCTGCCGGCTACGCCGGAAACACTTGGCGAACACTCCAGAATCACCTGCCGGGCATGCCAGAACCACCTCTCAGATATACCAGAACCACGTGCCAATGACCCCGGAAGCACCTGCCGAGCACGCCGGAACCACCTGCTCGACTCGCCAGAACCACCTGCTGGACACGCAAAAATCACCTGCCGGCTACGCCACAACCACTTGGGGAACACTTCGGAATCAACTGCCGGGCTTGCTGGAACCACCTGCCGGTCATGCCAAAATCACCTGCCAACTACGCCAGTACCACTTGGCGGACACTGTGGAAACGCCTGTCGGGCCGGCCGGAACCACATCTCAGACGTGCCAGAACCATGTGCATGAGATGCTGGAACCACACCCCGAACAGACGGAAAACACCTGCCAGACCCGTCTGAACAACCTGCCGAGCACGCCGGAGCCACCTGCTCGACTCGCCGGAACCACCTACCTGACATGCCCAAATCACCAGCCGGGTATGCCAGAACCACTTGGCGGACACTCAGGAATCATCTGCCGGACATGCCGGAACCAGCTCTCAGACACACCAGAACCACGTGCCGGAGACGCCGGAAGCACCTGCCGAGCATGCCGGAGCCACCTGCTCGACTCGCCAGAAACACCTGCCGGACACGCCAAAATCACCTGCCGGGTACGCCAGAACCACCTGGCGGACACTCCGAAATCACCTCTCGCGCATGCCGGAACCACCTCTCAGACGTGCCGGAAGCACGTGCCGGACACGCCGGAATCACCTACCGGACAGACCGGAACCACCTGCCGAGCACGCCGGAGCCACCTGTTCGACTCGCTGGAACCACCTGCCGGACAGGCCAATATCAACTGCTGGCTATGCCAGAACCACCTGGGGGACGGTCCGGAATCGGCTGCCAGCCATGGCGGAACCACCTCTCAGATGTCCCAGAACCACCTGCCGGAGAAGCTGGAAACACGTCCTGGACAGTCTGGAACCACCTGCCGGCCAAGCCTGAACCACCTGCCAAGCACAACGGAACAACCTGCCAGACACGCCAAAATCACCTGCGTGTTATGCCAGAACCACTTGGAGGACTCTCTGGGATGACCTGCCTGGGATGCCGGAAACACCTCTTAGACGTGCCAGAACCATGTGGCGGACAGTCCGGAATCACCTGTTGGGCATGCGCAACCACCTCTGAGACGTACCAGAACCACATGCCGTGCAGGCTGGAACCACCTACCGGACAGACCGGAATCACCTTTCGGGCATGCCGGAACCACCTGTCAGATGTGCCAGAAACACATGCCGGAGACGCCGGAAGCACCTGCCAAGCACGTTGGAACCACCTGCTCAACTCGCCTGAACCACCTGCCGGACATGCCAAAATCACCTGCCGACTATGCCAGAACCACTTGGCGAACACTCCGGAATCACTTGCCGGGCATGCAGGAACCACATCTCAGACATGCCAGAACCCCGTGCCAATGACCCCGGAACGACCAGCCGAGCACGCCGGAACCACCTGCTCGACTCGCCAGAACCACCTGCCGATCACGCAAAAATCACCTGCCGGCTACGCCACAACCAGTTGGTGAACACTTTGGAATCACCTGCCAGGCTTGCTGGAACCACCTGCCAGTCATGCCAAAATCACCTGCCAACTACGCCAGAACCGCTTGGCGGACACTGCGGAAACACCTGTCGGGCCGGCTGGAACCACATCTCAGACGTGCCAGAAACGTGTTCATGAGATGCTGGAACCACACCCCGAACAGACGGATACCACCTGCCAGAACCGCCTGAACCACCTGCTGAGCACGCCGGAACCACCTGCTCGACTCACCGGTACCACCTCCCTGACACGCCAAAATCACCTGCTGGGTATGCCAGAACCACTTGGCGGACACTCCGGAATCATCTGCCGGACATGCCTGAACCAGCTCTCAGACACACCAGAACCAAGTGCCGGAGACGCCAGAAGCACCTGCCGAGCATGCCGGAGCCACCTGCTCGACTCGCCAGAAACACCTGCCGGACACGCCAAAATCACCTGCCGGGTATGCCAGAACCACCTGGCGGACACTACGGAATCACCTGCCGCGCATGCCGGAACCACCTCTCAGACGTGCCGGAAGCACGTGCCAGACACGCCGGAAACACCTAGCGGACAGACCAGAACCACCTGCCAAGAACGCCGGAGCCACCTGTTCGACTCGCTGGAACCACCTGCCGGACAGGCCAATATCAACTGCTGGCTATGCCAGAACCACCTGGGGGACAGTCCGGGATCACCTGCCAGCCATGGCGGAACCACCTCTCAGACGTACCAGAACCACCTGCCGGAGAAGCTGGAAACACGTCCTGGACAGACTGGAACCACGTGACGGCCATGCCTGAACCACCTGCCGAGCACGGCGGAACCACCTGCCGGACACGCCAAACTCACCTGCGGGCTACGCCAGAACCACTTGGACGACTCTCCGAAATGACCTGCCGGGCATGTTGGAACCACGTCTCACACGTGCCAGAAGCACGTGGCGGACAGTCCGGAATCACCTGTTGGGCATACGCAACCACCTCTGACACGTACCAGAACCACGTGCCGTGCACGCCGGAACCACCTACCGGACAGACCGGAATCCACTTTTGGGCATGCCGGAACCACCAGTCAGATGTGCCAGAAACACGTGCCGGAGACGCCGGAAGCACCTGCCGAGCACGTCGCAACCACCTGCTCAACTCGCCTGAACCACCTGCCGGACACGCCAAAATCACCTGCCCGCTACACCAGCACCACTTCGGGGACAAGCCGGAATCACGTGAGGGGCATGCCGGCACAGCCTCTCAGACTGAACCTCGTGCCGGACACCACAGAACCACCTGCCGGACAGACCGGAACCACCTGCCGGACACGCCGGAACCACCGGCTCGACCCGCCGGAACGACCGCTGGACATGCAAAATCACCTGCCGGCTACGCCGGAAACACTTGCCGAACACTCCGGAATCACCTGCCGGGCATGCCGGAACCACCTCTCAGATATGCCAGAACCACGTGCCAATGACCCCGGAAGCACCTGCCGAGCACGCCGGAACCACCTGCTCGACTCGCCAGAACCACCTGCCGGACACGCAAAAATCACCAGCCGGCTACGCCACAACCTGTTGGTGAACACTTTGGAATCACCTGCCGGGCTTGCTGGAACCACCTGCCGGTCATGCCAAAATCACCTGCCAACTACGCCAGAACCGCTTGGCGGACACTGCGGAAACACCTGTCGGGCCGGCTGGAACCACATCTCAGACGTGCCAGAAACGTGTTCATGAGATGCTGGAACCACACCCCGAACAGACGGATACCACCTGCCAGAACCGCCTGAACCACCTGCTGAGCACGCCGGAACCACCTGCTCGACTCACCGGTACCACCTCCCTGACACGCCAAAATCACCTGCTGGGTATGCCAGAACCACTTGGCGGACACTCCGGAATCATCTGCCGGACATGCCGGAACCAGCTCTCAGACACACCAGAACCAAGTGCCGGAGACGCCGGAAGCACCTGCCGAGCATGCCGGAGCCACCTGCTCGACTCGCCAGAAACACCTGCCGGACACGCCAAAATCACCTGCCGGGTATGCCAGAACCACCTGGCGGACACTACGGAATCACCTGCCGCGCATGCCGGAACCACCTCTCAGACGTGCCGGAAGCACGTGCCAGACACGCCGGAAACACCTAGCGGACAGACCAGAACCACCTGCCAAGAACGCCGGAGCCACCTGTTCGACTCGCTGGAACCACCTGCCGGACAGGCCAATATCAACTGCTGGCTATGCCAGAACCACCTGGGGGACAGTCCGGGATCACCTGCCAGCCATGGCGGAACCACCTCTCAGACGTACCAGAACCACCTGCCGGAGAAGCTGGAAACACGTCCTGGACAGACTGGAACCACGTGACGGCCATGCCTGAACCACCTGCCGAGCACGGCGGAACCACCTGCCGGACACGCCAAAATCACCTGCGGGCTACGCCAGAACCACTTGGACGACACTCCGAAATGACCTGCCGGGCATGTTGGAACCACGTCTCACACGTGCCAGAAGCACGTGGCGGACAGTCCGGAATCACCTGTTGGGCATACGCAACCACCTCTGACACGTACCAGAACCACGTGCCGTGCACGCCGGAACCACCTACCGGACAGACCGGAATCCACTTTTGGGCATGCCGGAACCACCAGTCAGATGTGCCAGAAACACGTGCCGGAGACGCCGGAAGCACCTGCCGAGCACGTCGCAACCACCTGCTCAACTCGCCTGAACCACCTGCCGGACACGCCAAAATCACCTGCCCGCTACACCAGCACCACTTCGGGGACAAGCCGGAATCACGTGAGGGGCATGCCGGCACAGCCTCTCAGACTGAACCTCGTGCCGGACACCACAGAACCACCTGCCGGACAGACCGGAACCACCTGCCGGACACGCCGGAACCACCGGCTCGACCCGCCGGAACGACCGCTGGACATGCAAAATCACCTGCCGGCTACGCCGGAAACACTTGGCGAACACTCCAGAATCACCTGCCCGGCATGCCGGAACCACCTCTCAGATATGCCAGAACCACGTGCCAATGACCCCGGAAGCACCTGCCGAGAACGCCGGAACCACCTGCTCGACTCGCCAGAACCACCTGCCGGACACGCAAAAATCACCTGCCGGCTACGCCACAACCAGTTGGGGAACACTTCGGAATCACCTGCCGGGCTTGCTGGAACCACCTGCCGGTCATGCCAAAATCACCTGCCAACTACGCCAGTACCACTTGGCGGACACTGTGGAAACACCTGTCGGGCCGGCCGGAACCACATCTCAGACGTGCCAGAACCATGTGCATGAGATGCTGGAACCACACCCCGAACAGACGGAAAACACCTGCCAGACCCGTCTGAACAGCCTGCCGAGCACGCCGGAGCCACCTGCTCGACTCGCCGGAACCACCTACCTGACATGCCCAAATCACCAGCCGGGTATGCCAGAACCACTTGGCGGACACTCCGGAATCATCTGCCGGACATGCCGGAACCAGCTCTCAGACACACCAGAACCACGTGCCGGAGACGCCGGAAGCACCTGCCGAGCATGCCGGAGCCACCTGCTCGACTCGCCAGAAACACCTGCCGGACACGCCAAAATCACCTGCCGGGTACGCCAGAACCACCTGGCGGACACTCCGAAATCACCTGTCGCGCATGCCGGAACCACCTCTCAGACGTGCCGGAAGCACGTGCCGGACACGCCGGAATCACCTACCGGACAGACCGGAACCACCTGCCGAGCACGCCGGAGCCACCTGTTTGACTCGCTGGAACCACCTGCCGGACAGGCCAATATCAACTGCTGACTATGCCAGAACCACCTGGGGGACGGTCCGGAATCGCCTGCCAGCCATGGCGGAACCACCTCTCAGACGTACCAGAACCACCTGCCGGAGAAGCTGGAAACACGTCCTGGACAGTCTGGAACCACCTGCCGGCCAAGCCTGAACCACCTGCCAAGCACAACGGAACAACCTGCCAGACACGCCAACATCACCTGCGTGTTATGCCAGAGCCACTTGGAGGACTCTCTGGGATGACCTGCCGGGCATGCCTTAACCACCTCTCAGACGTGATAGAACCATGTGGCAGACAGTCTGGAATCACCTGTTGGGCATGCGCAACCACCTCTGAGACGTACCAGAACCACATGCCGTGCAGGCTGGAACCACCTACCGGACAGACCGGAATCACCTTTCGGGCATGCCGGAACCACCTGTCAGATGTGCCAGAAACACGTGCCGGAGACGCCGGAAGCACCTGCCAAGCACGTTGGAACCACCTGCTCAACTCGCCTGAACCACCTGCCGGACATGCCAAAATCACCTGCCGACTATGCCAGAACCACTTGGCGAACACTCCGGAATCACTTGCCGGGCATGCAGGAACCACCTCTCAGACATGCCAGAACCCCGTGCCAATGACCCCGGAATCACCAGCCGAGCACGCCGGAACCACCTGCTCGACTCGCCAGAACCACCTGCCGATCACGCAAAAATCACCTGACAGCTATGCCACAACCAGTTGGTGAACACTTTGGAATCACCTGCCAGGCTTGCTGGAACCACCTGCCAGTCATGCCAAAATCACCTGCCAACTACGCCAGAACCGCTTGGCGGACACTGCGGAAACACCTGTCGGGCCGGCTGGAACCACATCTCAGACGTGCCAGAAACGTGTTCATGAGATGCTGGAACCACACCCCGAACAGACGGATGCCACCTGCCAGAACCGCCTGAACCACCTGCTGAGCACGCCGGAACAACCTGCTCGACTCACCGGTACCACCTCCCTGACACGCCAAAATCACCTGCTGGGTATGCCAGAACCACTTGGCGGACACTCCGGAATCATCTGCCGGACATGCCGGAACCAGCTCTCAGACACACCAGAACCAAGTGCCGGAGACGCCGGAAGCACCTGCCGAGCATGCCGGAGCCACCTGCTCGACTCGCCAGAAACACCTGCCGGACACGCCAAAATCACCTGCCGGGTATGCCAGAACCACCTGGCGGACACTACGGAATCACCTGCCGCGCATGCCGGAACCACCTGTCAGACGTGCCGGAAGCACGTGCCAGACACGCCGGAAACACCTACCGGACAGACCGGAACCACCTGCCAAGAACGCCGGAGCCACCTGTTCGACTCGCTGGAACCACCTGCCGGACAGGCCAATATCAAGGGCTGGCTATTCCAGAACCACCTGGGGGACAGTCCGGGATCACCTGCCAGCCATGGCGGAACCACCTCTCAGACGTACCAGAACCACCTGCCGGAGAAGGTGGAAACACGTCCTGGACAGACTGGAACCACGTGACGGCCATGCCTGAACCACCTGCCGAGCACGGCGGAACCACCTGCCGGACACGCCAAAATCACCTGCGGGCTACGCCAGAACCACTTGGACGACTCTCCGAAATTACCTGCCGGGCATGTTGGAACCACCTCTCAGACGTGCCAGAAGCACGTGGCGGACAGTCCGGAATCACCTGTTGGGCATACGCAACCACCTCTGAGACGTACCAGAACCACGTGCCGTGCATGCCGGAACCACCTACCGGACAGACCGGAATCAACTTTTGGGCATGCCGGAACCACCAGTCAGATGTGCCAGAAACACGTGCCGGAGACGCCGGAAGCACCTGCCGAGCACGTCGCAACCACCTGCTCAACTCGCCTGAACCACCTGCCGGACACGCCAAAATCACCTGCCCGCTACACCAGCACCACTTCGGGGACAAGCCGGAATCACGTGAGGGGCATGCCGGCACAGCCTCTCAGACTGAACCTCGTGCCGGACACCACAGAACCACCTGCCGGACAGACAGGAACCACCTGCCGGACACGCCGGAACCACCGGCACGACCCGCCGGAAAGACCGCTGGACATACAAAATCACCTGCCGGCTACGCCGGAAACACTTGCCGAACACTCCGGAATCACCTGCCGGGCATGCCGGAACCACCTCTCAGATATGCCAGAACCACGTGCCAATGACCCCGGAAGCACCTGCCGAGCACGCCGGAACCACCTGCTCGACTCGCCAGAACCACCTGCCGGACACGCAAAAATCACCTGCCGGCTACGCCACAACCTGTTGGTGAACACTTTGGAATCACCTGCCGGGCTTGCTGGAACCACCTGCCGGTCATGCCAAAATCACCTGCCAACTACGCCAGAACCGCTTGGCGGACACTGCGGAAACACCTGTCGGGCCGGCTGGAACCACATCTCAGACGTGCCAGAAACGTGTTCATGAGATGCTGGAACCACACCCCGAACAGACGGATACCACCTGCCAGAACCGCCTGAACCACCTGCTGAGCACGCCGGAACCACCTGCTCGACTCACCGGTACCACCTCCCTGACACGCCAAAATCACCTGCTGGGTATGCCAGAACCACTTGGCGGACACTCCGGAATCATCTGCCGGACATGCCGGAACCAGCTCTCAGACACACCAGAACCAAGTGCCGGAGACGCCGGAAGCACCTGCCGAGCATGCCGGAGCCACCTGCTCGACTCGCCAGAAACACCTGCCGGACACGCCAAAATCACCTGCCGGGTATGCCAGAACCACCTGGCGGACACTACGGAATCACCTGCCGCGCATGCCGGAACCACTTCTGAGACGTGCCGGAAGCACGTGCCACACACTCCGGAAACACCTACCGGACATACCGGAACCACCTGCCAAGAACGCCGGAGCCACCTGTTCGACTCGCTGGAACCACCTGCCGGACAGGCCAATATCAACTGCTGGCTATGCCAGAACCACCTGGGGGACAGTCCGGGATCACCTGCCAGCCATGGCGGAACCACCTCTCAGACGTACCAGAACCACCTGCCGGAGAAGCTGGAAACACGTCCTGGACAGACTGGAACCACGTGACGGCCATGCCTGAACCACCTGCCGAGCACGGCGGAACCACCTGCCAGACACGCCAAAATCACCTGCGGGCTACGCCAGAACCACTTGGACGACTCTCCGAAATGACCTGCCGGGCATGTTGGAACCACCTCTCAGACGTGCCAGAAGCACGTGGCGGACAGTCCGGAATCACCTGTTGGGCATACGCAACCACCTCTGAGATGTACCAGTACCACGTGCCGTGCACGCCGGAACCACCTACCGGACAGACCGGAATCAACTTTCGGGCATGCCGGAACCACCAGTCAGATGTGCCAGAATCACGTGCCAGAGACGCCGGAAGCACCTGCCGAGCACGTCGCAACCACCTGCTCAACTCGCCTGAACCACCTGCCGGACACGCCAAAATCACCTGCCCGCTACACCAGCACCACTTCGGGGACAAGCCGGAATCACGTGAGGGGCATGCCGGCACAGCCTCTCAGACTGAACCTCGTGCCGGACACCACAGAACCACCTGCCGGACAGACCGGAAGCACCTGCCGGACACGCCGGAACCACCAGCTCGACCCGCCGGAACGACCGCTGGACATGCAAAATCACCTGCCGGCTACGCCGGAAACACTTGGCGAACACTCCGGAATCACCTGCCGGGCATGCCGGAACCACCTCTCAGATATGCCAGAACCACGTGCCAATGACCCCGGAAGCACCTGCCGAGCACGCCGGAACCACCTGCTCGACTCGCCAGAACCACCTGCCGGACACACAAAAATCACCTGCCGGCTACGCCACAACCAGTTGGGGAACACTTCGGAATCACCTGCCGGGCTTGCTGGAACCACCTGCCGGTCATGCCAAAATCACCTGCCAAGTACGCCAGTACCACTTGGCAGAAACTGTGGAAACACCTGTCGGGCCGGCCGGAACCACATCTCAGACGTGCCAGAACCATGTGCATGAGATGCTGGAACCACACCCCGAACAGACGGAAAACACCTGCCAGACCCGTCTGAACAACCTGCCGAGCACGCCGGAGCCACCTGCTCGACTCGCCGGAACCACCTACCTGACATGCCCAAATCACCAGCCGGGTATGCCAGAACCACTTGGCGGACACTCCGGAATCATCTGCCGGACATGCCGGAAACAGCTCTCAGACACACCAGAACCACGTGCCGGAGACGCCGGAAGCACCTGCCGAGCATGCCGGAGCCACCAGCTCGACTCGCCAGAAACTCCTGCCGGACACGCCAAAATCACCTGCCGGGTACGCCAGAACCACCTGGCGGACACTCCGAAATCACCTGTCGCGCATGCCGGAACCACCTCTCAGACATGCCGGAAGCACGTGCCGGACAGGCCGTAATCCCCTACCGAACAGACCGGAACCACCTGCCGAACACGCCGGAGCCACCTGTTCGACTCGCTGGAACCATCTGCCGGACAGGCCAATATCAACTGCTGGCTATGCCAGAACCACATGGGGGACGGTCCGGAATCACCTGCCAGCCATGGCGGAACCACCTCACAGACGTACCAGAACCACCTGCCGGAGAAGCTGGAAACACGTCCTGGACAGTCTGGAACCACCTGCCGGCCAAGCCTGAACCACCTGCCAAGCACAACGGAACAACCTGCCAGACACGCCAAAATCACCTGCGTGTTATGCCAGAACCACTTGGAGGACTCTCTGGGATGACCTGCCGGTCATGCCGGAACCACCTCTCAGACGTGCCAGAACCATGTGGCGGACAGTCCGGAATCACCTGTTGGGCATGCGCAACCACCTCTGAGACGTACCAGAACCACATGCCGTGCAGGCTGGAACCACCTACCGGACAGACCGGAATCACCTTTCGGGCATGCCGGAACCACCTGTCAGATGTGCCAGAAACACGTGCCGGAGACGCCGGAAGCACCTGCCAAGCACGTTGGAACCACCTGCTCAACTCGCCTGAACCACCTGCCGGACATGCCAAAATCACCTGCCGACTATGCCAGAACCACTTGGCGAACACTCCGTAATCACTTGCCGGGCATGCAGGAACCACCTCTCAGACATGCCAGAACCGCGTGCCAATGACCCCGGAAGCACCTGCCGAGCACGCCGGAACCACCTGCTCGACTCGCCACTGTCACCTGCCGATCACGCAAAAATCACCTGCCGGGTAGGCCACAACCAGTTGGTGAACACTTTGGAATCACCTGCCAGGCTTGCTGGAACCACCTGCCGGTCATGCCAAAATCACCTGCCAACTACGCCAGAACCGCTTGGCGGACACTGCGGAAACACCTGTCGGGCCGGCTGGAACCACATCTCAGACGTGCCAGAAACGTGTTCATGAGATGCTGGAACCACACCCCGAACAGACGGATACCACCTGCCAGAACCGCCTGAACCACCTGCTGAGCACGCCGGAACCACCTGCTCGACTCACCGGTACCACCTCCCTGACACGCCAAAATCACCTGCTGGGTATGCCAGAACCACTTGGCGGACACTCCGGAATCATCTGCCGGACATGCCGGAACCAGCTCTCAGACACACCAGAACCAAGTGCCGGAGACGCCGGAAGCACCTGCCGAGCATGCCGGAGCCACCTGCTCGACTCGCCAGAAACACCTGCCGGACACGCCAAAATCACCTGCCGGGTACGCCAGAACCACCTGGCGGACACTCCGAAACCACCTGTCGCGCATGCCGGAACCACCTCTCCGACGTGCCCGAAGCACGTGCCGGACACGCCGGAATCACCTACCAGACAGACCGGAACCACCTGCCGAGCACGCCGGAGCCACCTGTTCGACTCGCTGGAACCACCTGCCGGACAGGCCAATATCAACTGCTGGCTATGCCAGAACCACCTGGGGGACGGTCCGGAATCGCCTGCCAGCCATGGCGGAACCACCTCTCAGACGTACCAGAACCACCTGCCGGAGAAGCTGGAAACACGTCCTGGACAGTCTGGAACCACCTGCCGGCCAAGCCTGAACCACCTGCCAAGCACAACGGAACAACCTGCCAGACACGCCAACATCACCTGCGTGTTATGCCAGAGCCACTTGGAGGACTCTCTGGGATGACCTGCCGGGCATGCCGGAACCACCTCTCAGACGTGATAGAACCATGTGGCGGACAGTCTGGAATCACCTGTTGGGCATGCGCAACCACCTCTGAGACGTACCAGAACCACATGCCGTGCAGGCTGGAACCACCTACCGGACAGACCGGAATCACCTTTCGGGCATGCCGGAACCACCTGTCAGATGTGCCAGAAACACGTGCCGGAGACGCCGGAAGCACCTGCCAAGCACGTTGGAACCACCTGCTCAACTCGCCTGAACCACCTGCCGGACATGCCAAAATCACCTGCCGACTATGCCAGAACCACTTGGCGAACACTCCGGAATCACTTGCCGGGCATGCAGGAACCACCTCTCAGACATGCCAGAACCCCGTGCCAATGACCCCGGAATCACCAGCCGAGCACGCCGGAACCACCTGCTCGACTCGCCAGAACCACCTGCCGATCACGCAAAAATCACCTGACGGCTACGCCACAACCAGTTGGTGAACACTTTGGAATCACCTGCCAGGCTTGCTGGAACAACCTGCCAGTCATGCCAAAATCACCTGCCAACTACGCCAGAACCGCTTGGCGGACACTGCGGAAACACCTGTCGGGCCGGCTGGAACCACATCTCAGACGTGCCAGAAACGTGTTCATGAGATGCTGGAACCACACCCCGAACAGACGGATGCCACCTGCCAGAACCGCCTGAACCACCTGCTGAGCACGCCGGAACCACCTGCTCGACTCACCGGTACCACCTCCCTGACACGCCAAAATCACCTGCTGGGTATGCCAGAACCACTTGGCGGACACTCCGGAATCATCTGCCGGACATGCCGGAACCAGCTCTCAGACACACCAGAACCAAGTGCCGGAGACGCCGGAAGCACCTGCCGAGCATGCCGGAGCCACCTGCTCGACTCGCCAGAAACACCTGCCGGACACGCCAAAATCACCTGCCGGGTATGCCAGAACCACCTGGCGGACACTACGGAATCACCTGCCGCGCATGCCGGAACCACCTGTCAGACGTGCCGGAAGCACGTGCCAGACACGCCGGAAACACCTACCGGACAGACCGGAACCACCTGCCAAGAACGCCGGAG
The DNA here is from genome assembly GCF_041296265.1 of Equus caballus. Taxonomy (NCBI): domain Eukaryota; kingdom Metazoa; phylum Chordata; class Mammalia; order Perissodactyla; family Equidae; genus Equus; species Equus caballus. The sequence continues at coordinate 2,553,849 of NC_091713.1, forward strand.
CCACCTGTTCGACTCGCTGGAACCACCTGCCGGACAGGCCAATATCAACTGCTGGCTATGCCAGAACCACCTGGGCGACAGTCCGGGATCACCTGCCAGCCATGGCGGAACCACCTCTCAGACGTACCAGAACCACCTGCCGGAGAAGGTGGAAACACGTCCTGGACAGACTGGAACCACGTGACGGCCATGCCTGAACCACCTGCCGAGCACGGCGGAACCACCTGCCGGACATGCCAAAATCACCTGCGGGCTACGCCAGAACCACTTGGACGACTCTCCGAAATGACCTGCCGGGCATGTTGGAACCACCTCTCAGACGTGCCAGAAGCACGTGGCGGACAGTCCGGAATCACCTGTTGGGCATACGCAACCACCTGCGACACGTACCAGAACCACGTGCCGTGCATGCCGGAACCACCTACCGGACAGACCGGAATCAACTTTTGGGCATGCCGGAACCACCAGTCAGATGTGCCAGAAACACGTGCCGGAGACGCCGGAAGCACCTGCCGAGCACGTCGCAACCACCTCCTCAACTCGCCTGAACCACCTGCCGGACACGCCAAAATCACCTGCCCGCTACACCAGCACCACTTCGGGGACAAGCCGGAATCACGTGAGGGGCATGCCGGCACAGCCTCTCAGACTGAACCTCGTGCCGGACACCACAGAACCACCTGCCGGACAGACCGGAACCACCTGCCGGACACGCCGGAACCACCGGCTCGACCCGCCGGAAAGACCGCTGGACATGCAAAATCACCTGCCGGCTACGCCGGAAACACTTGGCGAACACTCCGGAATCACCTGCCGGGCATGCCGGAACCACCTCTCAGATATGCCAGAACCACCTGCCAATGACCCCGGAAGCACCTGCCGAGCACGCCGGAACCACCTGCTCGACTCGCCAGAACCACCTGCCGGACACACAAAAATCACCTGCCGGCTACGCCACAACCAGTTGGGGAACACTTCGGAATCACCTGCCGGGCTTGCTGGAACCACCTGCCGGTCATGCCAAAATCACCTGCCAACTACGCCAGTACCACTTGGCGGACACTGTGGAAACACCTGTCGGGCCGGCCGGAACCACATCTCAGACGTGCCAGAACCATGTGCATGAGATGCTGGAACCACACCCCGAACAGACGGAAAACACCTGCCAGACCCGTCTGAACAGCCTGCCGAGCACGCCGGAGCCACCTGCTCGACTCGCCGGAACCACCTACCTGACATGCCCAAATCACCAGCCGGGTATGCCAGAACCACTTGGCGGACACTCCGGAATCATCTGCCGGACATGCCGGAACCAGCTCTCAGACACACCAGAACCACGTGCCGGAGACGCCGGAAGCACCTGCCGAGCATGCCGGAGCCACCTGCTCGACTCGCCAGAAACACGTGCCGGACACGCCAAAATCACCTGCCGGGTACGCCAGAACCACCTGGCGGACACTCCGAAATCACCTGTCGCGCATGCCGGAACCACCTCTCAGACGTGCCGGAAGCACGTGCCTGAGACGGCGGAATCACCTACCGGTCAGACCGCAACCACCTGCCGAGCACGCCGGAGCCACCTGTTCGACTCGCTGGAACCACCTGCCGGACAGGCCAATATCAACTGCTGGCTATGCCAGAACCACCTGGGGGACGGTCCGGAATCGCCTGCCAGCCATGGCGGAACCACCTCTCAGACGTACCAGAACCACCTGCCGGAGAACCTGGAAACACGTCCTGGACAGTCTGGAACCACGTGCCGGCCAAGCCTGAACCACCTGCCAAGCACAACGGAACAACCTGCCAGACACGCCAAAATCACATGCGTGTTATGCCAGAACCACTTGGAGGACTCTCTGGGATGACCTGCCGGGCATGCCGGAACCACCTCTCAGACGTGCCAGAACCATGTGGCGGACTGTCCGGAATCACCTGTTGGGCATGCGCAACCACCTCTGAGACGTACCAGAACCACATGCCGTGCAGGCTGGAACCACCTACCGGACAGACCGGAATCACCTTTCGGGCATGCCGGAACCACCTGTCAGATGTGCCAGAAACACGTGCCGGACACGCCGGAAACACCTACCGGACAGACCGGAACCACCTGCCAAGAACGCCGGAGCCACCTGTTCGACTCGCTGGAACCACCTGCCGGACAGGCCAATATCAACTGCTGGCTATGCCAGAACCACCTGGGGGACAGTCCGGGATCACCTGCCAGCCATGGCGGAACCACCTCTCAGACGTACCAGAACCACCTGCCGGAGAAGCTGGAAACACGTCCTGGACAGACTGGAACCACGTGACGGCCATGCCTGAACCCCCTGCCGAGAACGGCGGAACCATCTGCCGGACACGCCAAAATCACCTGCGGGCTACGCCAGAACCACTTGGACGACTCTCCGAAATGACCTGCTGGGCATGTTGGAACCACCTCTCAGACGTGCCAGAAGCACGTTGCAGACAGTCCGGAATCACCTGTTGGGCATACGCAACCACCTCTGACACGTACCAGAACCACGTGCCGTGCACGCCGGAACCACCTACCGGACAGACCGGAATCACCTTTCGGGCATGCCGGAACCATCTGTCAGATGTGCCAGAAACACGTGCCGGAGACGCCGGAAGCACCTGCCGAGCACGTCGCAACCACCTGCTCAACTCGCCTGAACCACCTGCCGGACACGCCAAAATCACCTGCCCGCTACACCAGCACCACTTCGGGGACAAGCCGGAATCACGTGAGGGGCATGCCGGCACAGCCTCTCAGACTGAACCTCGTGCCGGACACCACAGAACCACCTGCCGGACAGACAGGAACCACCTGCCGGACACGCCGGAACCACCGGCACGACCCGCCGGAAAGACCGCTGGACATACAAAATCACCTGCCGGCTACGCCGGAAACACTTGCCGAACACTCCGGAATCACCTGCCGGGCATGCCGGAACCACCTCTCAGATATGCCAGAACCACGTGCCAATGACCCCGGAAGCACCTGCCGAGCACGCCGGAACCACCTGCTCGACTCGCCAGAACCACCTGCCGGACACGCAAAAATCACCTGCCGGCTACGCCACAACCTGTTGGTGAACACTTTGGAATCACCTGCCGGGCTTGCTGGAACCACCTGCCGGTCATGCCAAAATCACCTGCCAACTACGCCAGAACCGCTTGGCGGACACTGCGGAAACACCTGTCGGGCCGGCTGGAACCACATCTCAGACGTGCCAGAAACGTGTTCATGAGATGCTGGAACCACACCCCGAACAGACGGATACCACCTGCCAGAACCGCCTGAACCACCTGCTGAGCACGCCGGAACCACCTGCTCGACTCACCGGTACCACCTCCCTGACACGCCAAAATCACCTGCTGGGTATGCCAGAACCACTTGGCGGACACTCCGGAATCATCTGCCGGACATGCCGGAACCAGCTCTCAGACACACCAGAACCAAGTGCCGGAGACGCCGGAAGCACCTGCCGAGCATGCCGGAGCCACCTGCTCGACTCGCCAGAAACACCTGCCGGACACGCCAAAATCACCTGCCGGGTATGCCAGAACCACCTGGCGGACACTACGGAATCACATGCCGCGCATGCCGGAACCACTTCTGAGACGTGCCGGAAGCACGTGCCACACACTCCGGAAACACCTACCGGACATACCGGAACCACCTGCCAAGAACGCCGGAGCCACCTGTTCGACTCGCTGGAACCACCTGCCGGACAGGCCAATATCAACTGCTGGCTATGCCAGAACCACCTGGGGGACAGTCCGGGATCACCTGCCAGCCATGGCGGAACCACCTCTCAGACGTACCAGAACCACCTGCCGGAGAAGCTGGAAACACGTCCTGGACAGACTGGAACCACGTGACGGCCATGCCTGAACCACCTGCCGAGCACGGCGGAACCACCTGCCAGACACGCCAAAATCACCTGCGGGCTACGCCAGAACCACTTGGACGACTCTCCGAAATGACCTGCCGGGCATGTTGGAACCACCTCTCAGACGTGCCAGAAGCACGTGGCGGACAGTCCGGAATCACCTGTTGGACATACGCAACCACCTCTGAGATGTACCAGTACCACGTGCCATGCACGCCGGAACCACCTACCGGACAGACCGGAATCAACTTTTGGGCATGCCGGAACCACCAGTCAGATGTGCCAGAATCACGTGCCAGAGACGCCGGAAGCACCTGCCGAGCAGGTCGCAACCACCTGCTCAACTCGCCTGAACCACCTGCCGGACACGCCAAAATCACCTGCCCGCTACACCAGCACCACTTCGGGGACAAGCCGGAATCACGTGAGGGGCATGCCGGCACAGCCTCTCAGACTGAACCTCGTGCCGGACACCACAGAACCACCTGCCGGACAGACCGGAAGCACCTGCCGGACACGCCGGAACCACCAGCTCGACCCGCCGGAACGACCGGTGGACATGCAAAATCACCTGCCGGCTACGCCGGAAACACTTGGCGAACACTCCGGAATCACCTGCCGGGCATGCCGGAACCACCTCTCAGATATGCCAGAACCACGTGCCAATGACCCCGGAAGCACCTGCCGAGCACGCCGGAACCACCTGCTCGACTCGCCAGAACCACCTGCCGGACACGCAAAAATCACCTGCCGGCTACGCCACAACCAGTTGGGGAACACTTCGGAATCACCTGCCGGGCTTGCTGGAACCACCTGCCGGTCATGCCAAAATCACCTGCCAACTACGCCAGTACCACTTGGTAGAAACTGTGGAAACACCTGTCGGGCCGGCCGGAACCACATCTCAGACGTGCCAGAACCATGTGCATGAGATGCTGGAACCACACCCCGAACAGACGGAAAACACCTGCCAGACCCGTCTGAACAACCTGCCGAGCACGCTGGAGCCACCTGCTCGACTCGCCGGAACCACCTACCTGACATGCCCAAATCACCAGCCGGGTATGCCAGAACCACTTGGCGGACACTCCGGAATCATCTGCCGGACATGCCGGAACCAGCTCTCAGACACACCAGAACCACGTGCCGGAGACGCCGGAAGCACCTGCCGAGCATGCCGGAGCCACCAGCTCGACTCGCCAGAAACACCTGCCGGACACGCCAAAATCACCTGCCGGGTACGCCAGAACCACCTGGCGGACACTCCGAAATCACCTGTCGCGCATGCCGGAACCACCTCTCAGACGTGCCGGAAGCACGTGCCGGACAGGCCGTAATCCCCTACCGAACAGACCGGAACCACCTGCCGAGCACGCCGGAGCCACCTGTTCGACTCGCTGGAACCACCTGCCGGACAGGCCAATATCAACTGCTGGCTATGCCAGAACCACATGGGGGACGGTCCGGAATCACCTGCCAGCCATGGCGGAACCACCTCTCAGACGTACCAGAACCACCTGCCGGAGAAGCTGGAAACACGTCCTGGACAGTCTGGAACCACCTGCCGGCCAAGCCTGAACCACCTGCCAAGCACAACGGAACAACCTGCCAGACACGCCAAAATCACCTGCGTGTTATGCCAGAACCACTTGGAGGACTCTCTGGGATGACCTGCCGGTCATGCCGGAACCACCTCTCAGACGTGCCAGAACCATGTGGCGGACAGTCCGGAATCACCTGTTGGGCATGCGCAACCACCTCTGAGACGTACCAGAACCACATGCCGTGCAGGCTGGAACCACCTACCGGACAGACCGGAATCACCTTTCGGGCATGCCGGAACCACCTGTCAGATGTGCCAGAAACACGTGCCGGAGACGCCGGAAGCACCTGCCAAGCACGTTGGAACCACCTGCTCAACTCGCCTGAACCACCTGCCGGACATGCCAAAATCACCTGCCGACTATGCCAGAACCACTTGGCGAACACTCCGGAATCACTTGCCGGGCATGCAGGAACCACCTCTCAGACATGCCAGAACCGCGTGCCAATGACCCCGGAAGCACCTGCCGAGCACGCCGGAACCACCTGCTCGACTTGCCACTGTCACCTGCCGATCACGCAAAAATCACCTGCCGGGTACGCCACAACCAGTTGGTGAACACTTTGGAATCACCTGCCAGGCTTGCTGGAACCACCTGCCGGTCATGCCAAAATCACCTGCCAACTACGCCAGAACCGCTTGGCGGACACTGCGGAAACACCTGTCGGGCCGGCTGGAACCACATCTCAGACGTGCCAGAAACGTGTTCATCAGATGCTGGAACCACACCCCGAACAGACGGATACCACCTGCCAGAACCGCCTGAACCACCTGCTGAGCACGCCGGAACCACCTGCTCGACTCACCGGTACCACCTCCCTGACACGCCAAAATCACCTGCTGGGTATGCCAGAACCACTTGGCGGACACTCCGGAATCATCTGCCGGACATGCCGGAACCAGCTCTCAGACACACCAGAACCAAGTGCCGGAGACGCCGGAAGCACCTGCCGAGCATGCCGGAGCCACGTGCTCGACTCGCCAGAAACACCTGCCGGACACGCCAAAATCACCTGCCGGGTACGCCAGAACCACCTGGCGGACACTCCGAAACCACCTGTCGCGCATGCCGGAACCACCTCTCAGACGTGCCGGAAGCACGTGCCGGACACGCCGGAATCACCTACCGGACAGACCGGAACCACCTGCCGAGCACGCCGGAGCCACCTGTTCGACTCGCTGGAACCACCTGCCGGACAGGCCAATATCAACTGCTGGCTATGCCAGAAACACCTGGGGGATGGTCCGGAATCACCTGCCAGCCATGGCGGAACCACCTCTCAGACGTACCAGAACCACCTGCCGGAGAAGCTGGAAACACGTCCTGGACAGTCTGGAACCACCTGCCGCCCAAGCCTGAACCACCTGCCAAGCACAACGGAACAACCTGCCAGACACGCCAAAATCACCTGCGTGTTATGCCAGAACCACTTGGAGGACTCTCTGGGATGACCTGCCAAGCATGCCGGAACCACCTCTCAAACGTGCCAGAACCATGTGGCGGACAGTCCGGAATCACCTGTTGGGCATGCGCAACCACCTCTGAGAGGTACCAGAACCACATGCCGTGCAGGCTGGAACCACCTACCGGACAGACCGGAATCACCTGTCGCGCATGCCGGAACCACCTCTCAGACGTGCCGGAAGCACGTGCCGGACAGGCCGTAATCCCCTACCGAACAGACCGGAACCACCTGCCGAGCACGCCGGAGCCACCTGTTCGACTAGCTGGAACCACCTGCCGGACAGGCCAATATCAGCTGCTGGCTATGCCAGAACCACCTGGGGGACAGTCCGGGATCACCTGCCAGCCATGGCGGAACCACCTCTCAGAAGTACCAGAACCACCTGCTGGAGAAGCTGGAAACACGTCCTGGACAGACTGGAACCACGTGACGGCCATGCCTGAACCACCTGCCGAGCACGGCGGAACCACCTGCCGGACACGCCAAAATCACCTGCGGGCTACGCCAGAACCACTTGGACGACTCTCCGAAATGACCTGCCGGGCATGTTGGAACCACCTCTCAGACGTGCCAGAAGCACGTGGCGGACAGTCCGGAATCACCTGTTGGACATACGCAACCACCTCTGAGATGTACCAGTACCACGTGCCATGCACGCCGGAACCACCTACCGGACAGACCGGAATCAACTTTTGGGCATGCCGGAACCACCAGTCAGATGTGCCAGAATCACGTGCCAGAGACGCCGGAAGCACCTGCCGAGCACGTCGCAACCACCTGCTCAACTCGCCTGAACCACCTGCCGGACACGCCAAAATCACCTGCCCGCTACACCAGCACCACTTCGGGGACAAGCCGGAATCACGTGAGGGGCATGCCGGCACAGCCTCTCAGACTGAACCTCGTGGGGGACACCACAGAACCACAAGCCGGACAGACCGGAACCACCTGCCGGACACGCCGGAACCACTGGCTCGACCCGCCGGAACGACCGCTGGACATGCAAAATCACCTGCCGGCTACGCCGGAAACACTTGGCGAACACTCCGGAATCACCTCCCGGGCATGCCGGAACCACCTCTCAGATAAGCCAGTACCTCGTGCCAATGACCCCGGAAGCACCTGCCGAGCACGCCGGAACCACCTGCTCGACTCGCCAGAACCACCTGCCGGACACGCAAAAATCACCTGCTGGCTACGCCACAACCAGTTGGGGAACACTTCGGAATCACCTGCCGGGCTTGCTGGAACCACCTGCCGGTCATGCCAAAATCACCTGCCAACTACGCCAGTACCACTTGGCGGACACTGTGGAAACACCTGTCGGGCCGGCCGGAACCACCTCTCAGACGTGCCGGAAGCACGTGCCGGACACGCCGGAATCACCTACCGGACAGACCGGAACCACCTGCCGAGCACGCCGGAGCCACCTGTTTGACTCGCTGGAACCACCTGCCGGACAGGCCAATATCAACTGCTGGCTATGCCAGAACCACCTGGGGGACGGTCCGGAATCACCTGCCAGCCATGGCGGAACCACCTCTCAGACGTACCAGAACCACCTGCCGGAGAAGCTGGAAACACGTCCTGGACAGTCTGGAACCACCTGCCGGCCAAGCCTGAACCACCTGCCAAGCACAACGGAACAACCTGCCAGACACGCCAAAATCACCTGCGTGTTATGCCAGAACCACTTGGAGGACTCTCTGGGATGACCTGCCGGGCATGCCGGAACCACCTCTCAGACGTGCCAGAACCATGTGGCGGACAGTCCGGAATCACCTGTTGGGCATGCGCAACCACCTCTGAGACGTACCAGAACCACATGCCGTGCAGGCTGGAACCACCTACCGGACAGACCGGAATCACCTTTCGGGCATGCCGGAACCACCTGTCAGATGTGCCAGAAACACGTGCCGGAGACGCCGGAAGCAGCTGCCAAGCACGTTGGAACCACCTGCTCAACTAGCCTGAACCACCTGCCGGACATGCCAAAATCACCTGCCGACTATGCCAGAACCACTTGGCGAACACTCCGGAATCACCTGCCGGGCATGCCGGAACCACCTCTCAGATATGCCAGAACCACGTGCCAATGACCCCGGAAGCACCAGCCGAACACGCCGGAACCACCTGCTCGACTCGCCAGAACCACCTGCCGGACACGCAAAAATCACCTGCCGGCTACGCCACAACCAGTTGGGGAACACTTCGGAATCACCTGCCGGGCTTGCTGGAACGTCCTGTCGGTCATGCCAAAATCACCTGCCAACTACGCCAGCACCACTTGGCGGACACTGTGGAAACACCTGTCGGGCCGGCCGGAACCACATCTCAGACGTGCCAGAACCATGTGCATGAGATGCTGGAACCACACACCGACAGACGGAAAACACCTGCCAGACCCGTCTGAACAACCTGCCGAGCACGCCGGAGCCACCTGCTCGACTCGCCGGAACCACCTACCTGACATGCCCAAATCACCAGCCGGGTATGCCAGAACCACTTGGCGGACACTCCGAAATCACCTGTCGCGCATGCCGGAGCCACCTGCTCGACTCGCCAGAAACACCTGCCGGACACGCCAAAATCACCTGCCGGGTATGCCAGAACCACCTGGCGGACACTACGGAATCACCTGCCAGCCATGGCGGAACCACCTCTCAGACGTACCAGAACCACCTGCCGGAGAAGCTGGAAACACGTCCTGGACAGACTGGAACCACGTGACGGCCATGCCTGAACCACCTGCCGAGCACGGCGGAACCACCTGCCGGACACGCCAAAATCACCTGCGGGCTACGCCAGAACCACTTGGACGACTCTCCGAAATGACCTGCCGGGCATGTTGGAACCACCTCTCAGACGTGCCAGAAGCACGTGGCGGACAGTCCGGAATCACCTGTTGGGCATACGCAACCACCTCTGAGACGTACCAGAACCACGTGCCGTGCACGCCGGAACCACCTACCGGACAGACCGGAATCAACTTTTGGTCATGCCGGAACCACCAGTCAGATGTGCCAGAAACACGTGCCGGAGACGCCGGAAGCACCTGCCGAGCACGTCGCAACCACCTGCTCAACTCGCCTGAACCACCTGCCGGACACGCCAAAATCACCTGCCCGCTACACCAGCACCACTTCGGGGACAAGCCGGAATCACGTGAGGGGCATGCCGGCACAGCCTCTCAGACTGAACCTCGTGCCGGACACCACAGAACCACCTGCCGGACAGACCGGAACCACCTGCCGGACATGCCGGAACCACCGTCTCGACCCGCCGGAACGACCGCTGGACATGCAAAATCACCTGCCGGCTACGCCGGAAACACTTGGCGAACACTCCAGAATCACCTGCCGGGCATGCCAGAACCACCTCTCAGATATACCAGAACCACGTGCCAATGACCCCGGAAGCACCTGCCGAGCACGCCGGAACCACCTGCTCGACTCGCCAGAACCACCTGCCGGACACGCAAAAATCACCTGCCGGCTACGCCACAACCACTTGGGGAACACTTCGGAATCAACTGCCGGGCTTGCTGGAACCACCTGCCGGTCATACCAAAATCACCTGCCAACTACGCCAGTACCACTTGGCGGACACTGTGGAAACACCTGTCGGGCCGGCCGGAACCACATCTCAGACGTGCCAGAACCATGTGCATGAGATGCTGGAACCACACCCCGAACAGACGGATACCACCTGCCAGACCCGTCTGAACAACCTGCCGAGCACGCCGGAGCCACCTGCTCGACTCGCCGGAACCACCTACCTGACATGCCCAAATCACCAGCCGGGTATGCCAGAACCACTTGGCGGACACTCAGGAATCATCTGCCGGACATGCCGGAACCAGCTCTCAGACACACCAGAACCACGTGCCGGAGACGCCGGAAGCAGCTGCCGAGCATGCCGGAGCCACCTGCTCGACTCGCCAGAAACACCTGCCGGACACGCCAAAATCACCTGCCGGGTACGCCAGAACCACCTGGCGGACACTCCGAAATCACCTCTCGCGCATGCCGGAACCACCTCTCAGACGTGCCGGAAGCACGTGCCGGACACGCCGGAATCACCTACCGGACAGACCGGAACCACCTGCCGAGCACGCCGGAGCCACCTGTTCGACTTGCTGGAACCACCTGCCGGACAGGCCAATATCAACTGCTGGCTATGCCAGAACCACCTGGGGGACGGTCCGGAATCGGCTGCCAGCCATGGCGGAACCACCTCTCAGATGTCCCAGAACCACCTGCCGGAGAAGCTGGAAACACGTCCTGGACAGTCTGGAACCACCTGCCGCCCAAGCCTGAACCACCTGCCAAGCACAACGGAACAACCTGCCAGACACGCCAAAATCACCTGCGTGTTATGCCAGAACCACTTGGAGGACTCTCTGGGATGACCTGCCTGGGATGCCGGAAACACCTCTTAGACGTGCCAGAACCATGTGGCGGACAGTCCGGAATCACCTGTTGGGCATGCGCAACCACCTCTGAGACGTACCAGAACCACATGCCGTGCAGGCTGGAACCACCTACCGGACAGACCGGAATCACCTTTCGGGCATGCCGGAACCACCTGTCAGATGTGCCAGAAACACATGCCGGAGACGCCGGAAGCACCTGCCAAGCACGTTGGAACCACCTGCTCAACTCGCCTGAACCTCCTGCCGGACATGCCAAAATCACCTGCCGACTATGCCAGAACCACTTGGCGAACACTCCGGAATCACTTGCCGGGCATGCAGGAACCACATCTCAGACATGCCAGAACCCCGTGCCAATGACCCCGGAACGACCAGCCGAGCATGCCGGAACCACCTGCTCGACTCGCCAGAACCACCTGCCGATCACGCAAAAATCACCTGCCGGCTACGCCACAACCAGTTGGTGAACACTTTGGAATCACCTGCCAGGCTTGCTGGAACCACCTGCCAGTCATGCCAAAATCACCTGCCAACTACGCCAGAACCGCTTGGCGGACACTGCGGAAACACCTGTCGGGCCGGCTGGAACCACATCTCAGACGTGCCAGAAACGTGTTCATGAGATGCTGGAACCACACCCCGAACAGACGGATACCACCTGCCAGAACCGCCTGAACCACCTGCTGAGCACGCCGGAACCACCTGCTCGACTCACCGGTACCACCTCCCTGACAGGCCAAAATCACCTGCTGGGTATGCCAGAACCACTTGGCGGACACTCCGGAATCATCTGCCGGACATGCCTGAACCAGCTCTCAGACACACCAGAACCAAATGCCGGAGACGCCAGAAGCACCTGCCGAGCATGCCGGAGCCACCTGCTCGACTCGCCAGAAACACCTGCCGGACACGCCAAAATCACCTGCCGGGTATGCCAGAACCACCTGGCGGACACTACGGAATCACCTGCCGCGCATGCCGGAACCACCTCTCAGACGTGCCGGAAGCACGTGCCAGACACGCCGGAAACACCTAGCGGACAGACCAGAACCACCTGCCAAGAACGCCGGAGCCACCTGTTCGACTCGCTGGAACCACCTGCCGGACAGGCCAATATCAACTGCTGGCTATGCCAGAACCACCTGGGGGACAGTCCGGGATCACCTGCCAGCCATGGCGGAACCACCTCTCAGACGTACCAGAACCACCTGCCGGAGAAGCTGGAAACACGTCCTGGACAGACTGGAACCACGTGACGGCCATGCCTGAACCACCTGCCGAGCACGGCGGAACCACCTGCCGGACACGCCAAAATCACCTGCGGGCTACGCCAGAACCACTTGGACGACTCTCCGAAATGACCTGCCGGGCATGTTGGAACCACGTCTCACACGTGCCAGAAGCACGTGGCGGACAGTCCGGAATCACCTGTTGGGCATACGCAACCACCTCTGACACGTACCAGAACCACGTGCCGTGCACGCCGGAACCACCTACCGGACAGACCGGAATCCACTTTTGGGCATGCCGGAACCACCAGTCAGATGTGCCAGAAACACGTGCCGGAGACGCCGGAAGCACCTGCCGAGCACGTCGCAACCACCTGCTCAACTCGCCTGAACCACCTGCCGGACACGCCAAAATCACCTGCCCGCTACACCAGCACCACTTCGGGGACAAGCCGGAATCACGTGAGGGGCATGCCGGCACAGCCTCTCAGACTGAACCTCGTGCCGGACACCACAGAACCACCTGCCGGACAGACCGGAACCACCTGCCGGACACGCCGGAACCACCGGCTCGACCCGCAGGAACGACCGCTGGACATGCAAAATCACCTGCCGGCTACGCCGGAAACACTTGCCGAACACTCCGGAATCACCTGCCGGGCATGCCGGAACCACCTCTCAGATATGCCAGAACCACGTGCCAATGACCCCGGAAGCACCTGCCGAGCACGCCGGAACCACCTGCTCGACTCGCCAGAACCACCTGCCGGACACGCAAAAATCACCTGCCGGCTACGCCACAACCTGTTGGTGAACACTTTGGAATCACCTGCCGGGCTTGCTGGAACCACCTGCCGGTCATGCCAAAATCACCTGCCAACTACGCCAGAACCGCTTGGCGGACACTGCGGAAACACCTGTCGGGCCGGCTGGAACCACATCTCAGACGTGCCAGAAACGTGTTCATGAGATGCTGGAACCACACCCCGAACAGACGGATGCCACCTGCCAGAACCGCCTGAACCACCTGCTGAGCACGCCGGAACCACCTGCTCGACTCACCGGTACCACCTCCCTGACACGCCAAAATCACCTGCTGGGTATGCCAGAACCACTTGGCGGACACTCCGGAATCATCTGCCGGACATGCCGGAACCAGCTCTCAGACACACCAGAACCAAGTGCCAGAGACGCCGGAAGCACCTGCCGAGCATGCCGGAGCCACCTGCTCGACTCGCCAGAAACACCTGCCGGACACGCCAAAATCACCTGCCGGGTATGCCAGAACCACCTGGCGGACACTACGGAATCACCTGCCGCGCATGCCGGAACCACCTGTCAGACGTGCCGGAAGCACGTGCCAGAGACGCCGGAAACACCTACCGGACAGACCGGAACCACCTGCCAAGAACGCCGGAGCCACCTGTTCGACTCGCTGGAACCACCTGCCGGACAGGCCAATATCAACTGCTGGCTATGCCAGAACCACCTGGGGGACAGTCCGGGATCACCTGCCAGCCATGGCGGAACCACCTCTCAGACGTACCAGAACCACCTGCCGGAGAAGCTGGAAACACGTCCTGGACAGACTGGAACCACGTGACGGCCATGCCTGAACCACCTGCCGAGCACGGCGGAACCACCTGCCGGACACGCCAAAATCACCTGCGGGCTACGCCAGAACCACTTGGACGACTCTCCGAAATGACCTGCCGGGCATGTTGGAACCACCTCTCAGACGTGCCAGAAGCACGTGGCGGACAGTCCGGAATCACCTGTTGGGCATACGCAACCACCTCTGAGACGTACCAGAACCACGTGCCGTGCACGCCGGAACCACCTACCGGACAGACCGGAATCAACTTTTGGTCATGCCGGAACCACCAGTCAGATGTGCCAGAAACACGTGCCGGAGACGCCGGAAGCACCTGCCGAGCACGTCGCAACCACCTGCTCAACTCGCCTGAACCACCTGCCGGACACGCCAAAATCACCTGCCCGCTACACCAGCACCACTTCGGGGACAAGCCGGAATCACGTGAGGGGCATGCCGGCACAGCCTCTCAGACTGAACCTCGTGCCGGACACCACAGAACCACCTGCCGGACAGACCGGAACCACCTGCCGGACATGCCGGAACCACCGTCTCGACCCGCCGGAACGACCGCTGGACATGCAAAATCACCTGCCGGCTACGCCGGAAACACTTGGCGAACACTCCAGAATCACCTGCCGGGCATGCCAGAACCACCTCTCAGATATACCAGAACCACGTGCCAATGACCCCGGAAGCACCTGCCGAGCACGCCGGAACCACCTGCTCGACTCGCCAGAACCACCTGCCGGACACGCAAAAATCACCTGCCGGCTACGCCACAACCACTTGGGGAACACTTCGGAATCAACTGCCGGGCTTGCTGGAACCACCTGCCGGTCATGCCAAAATCACCTGCCAACTACGCCAGTACCACTTGGCGGACACTGTGGAAACACCTGTCGGGCCGGCCGGAACCACATCTCAGACGTGCCAGAACCATGTGCATGAGATGCTGGAACCACACCCCGAACAGACGGATACCACCTGCCAGACCCGTCTGAACAACCTGCCGAGCACGGCGGAGCCACCTGCTCGACTCGCCGGAACCACCTACCTGACATGCCCAAATCACCAGCCGGGTATGCCAGAACCACTTGGCGGACACTCAGGAATCATCTGCCGGACATGCCGGAACCAGCTCTCAGACACACCAGAACCACGTGCCGGAGACGCCGGAAGCAGCTGCCGAGCATGCCGGAGCCACCTGCTCGACTCGCCAGAAACACCTGCCGGACACGCCAAAATCACCTGCCGGGTACGCCAGAACCACCTGGCGGACACTCCGAAATCACCTGTCGCGCATGCCGGAACCACCTCTCAGACGTGCCGGAAGCACGTGCCGGACACGCCGGAATCACCTACCGGACAGACCGGAACCACCTGCCGAGCACGCCGGAGCCACCTGTTCGACTCGCTGGAACCACCTGCCGGACAGGCCAATATCAACTGCTGGCTATGCCAGAACCACCTGGGGGACGGTCCGGAATCGGCTGCCAGCCATGGCGGAACCACCTCTCAGATGTCCCAGAACCACCTGCCGGAGAAGCTGGAAACACGTCCTGGACAGTCTGGAACCACCTGCCGCCCAAGCCTGAACCACCTGCCAAGCACAACGGAACAACCTGCCAGACACGCCAAAATCACCTGCGTGTTATGCCAGAACCACTTGGAGGACTCTCTGGGATGACCTGCCTGGGATGCCGGAAACACCTCTTAGACGTGCCAGAACCATGTGGCGGACAGTCCGGAATCACCTGTTGGGCATGCGCAACCACCTCTGAGACGTACCAGAACCACATGCCGTGCAGGCTGGAACCACCTACCGGACAGACCGGAATCACCTTTCGGGCATGCCGGAACCACCTGTCAGATGTGCCAGAAACACATGCCGGAGACGCCGGAAGCACCTGCCAAGCACGTTGGAACCACCTGCTCAACTCGCCTGAACCTCCTGCCGGACATGCCAAAATCACCTGCCGACTATGCCAGAACCACTTGGCGAACACTCCGGAATCACTTGCCGGGCATGCAGGAACCACATCTCAGACATGCCAGAACCCCGTGCCAATGACCCCGGAACGACCAGCCGAGCACGCCGGAACCACCTGCTCGACTCGCCAGAACCACCTGCCGATCACGCAAAAATCACCTGCCGGCTACGCCACAACCAGTTGGTGAACACTTTGGAATCACCTGCCAGGCTTGCTGGAACCACCTGCCAGTCATGCCAAAATCACCTGCCAACTACGCCAGAACCGCTTGGCGGACACTGCGGAAACACCTGTCGGGCCGGCTGGAACCACATCTCAGACGTGCCAGAAACGTGTTCATGAGATGCTGGAACCACACCCCGAACAGACGGATACCACCTGCCAGAACCGCCTGAACCACCTGCTGAGCACGCCGGAACCACCTGCTCGACTCACCGGTACCACCTCCCTGACACGCCAAAATCACCTGCTGGGTATGCCAGAACCACTTGGCGGACACTCCGGAATCATCTGCCGGACATGCCTGAACCAGCTCTCAGACGCACCAGAACCAAGTGCCGGAGACGCCAGAAGCACCTGCCGAGCATGCCGGAGCCACCTGCTCGACTCGCCAGAAACACCTGCCGGACACGCCAAAATCACCTGCCGGGTATGCCAGAACCACCTGGCGGACACTACGGAATCACCTGCCGCGCATGCCGGAACCACCTCTCAGACGTGCCGGAAGCACGTGCCAGACACGCCGGAAACACCTAGCGGACAGACCAGAACCACCTGCCAAGAACGCCGGAGCCACCTGTTCGACTCGCTGGAACCACCTGCCGGACAGGCCAATATCAACTGCTGGCTATGCCAGAACCACCTGGGGGACAGTCCGGGATCACCTGCCAGCCATGGCGGAACCACCTCTCAGACGTACCAGAACCACCTGCCGGAGAAGCTGGAAACACGTCCTGGACAGACTGGAACCACGTGACGGCCATGCCTGAACCACCTGCCGAGCACGGCGGAACAACCTGCCGGACACGCCAAAATCACCTGCGGGCTACGCCAGAACCACTTGGACGACTCTCCGAAATGACCTGCCGGGCATGTTGGAACCACGTCTCACACGTGCCAGAAGCACGTGGCGGACAGTCCGGAATCACCTGTTGGGCATACGCAACCACCTCTGACACGTACCAGAACCACGTGCCGTGCACGCCGGAACCACCTACCGGACAGACCGGAATCCACTTTTGGGCATGCCGGAACCACCAGTCAGATGTGCCAGAAACACGTGCCGGAGACGCCGGAAGCACCTGCCGAGCACGTCGCAACCACCTGCTCAACTCGCCTGAACCACCTGCCGGACACGCCAAAATCACCTGCCCGCTACACCAGCACCACTTCGGGGACAAGCCGGAATCACGTGAGGGGCATGCCGGCACAGCCTCTCAGACTGAACCTCGTGCCGGACACCACAGAACCACCTGCCGGACAGACCGGAACCACCTGCCGGACACGCCGGAACCACCGGCTCGACCCGCAGGAACGACCGCTGGACATGCAAAATCACCTGCCGGCTACGCCGGAAACACTTGCCGAACACTCCGGAATCACCTGCCGGGCATGCCGGAACCACCTCTCAGATATGCCAGAACCACGTGCCAATGACCCCGGAAGCACCTGCCGAGCACGCCGGAACCACCTGCTCGACTCGCCAGAACCACCTGCCGGACACGCAAAAATCACCTGCCGGCTACGCCACAACCTGTTGGTGAACACTTTGGAATCACCTGCCGGGCTTGCTGGAACCACCTGCCGGTCATGCCAAAATCACCTGCCAACTACGCCAGAACCGCTTGGCGGACACTGCGGAAACACCTGTCGGGCCGGCTGGAACCACATCTCAGACGTGCCAGAAACGTGTTCATGAGATGCTGGAACCACACCCCGAACAGACGGATACCACCTGCCAGAACCGCCTGAACCACCTGCTGAGCACGCCGGAACCACCTGCTCGACTCACCGGTACCACCTCCCTGACACGCCAAAATCACCTGCTGGGTATGCCAGAACCACTTGGCGGACACTCCGGAATCATCTGCCGGACATGCCGGAACCAGCTCTCAGACACACCAGAACCAAGTGCCGGAGACGCCGGAAGCACCTGCCGAGCATGCCGGAGCCACCTGCTCGACTCGCCAGAAACACCTGCCGGACACGCCAAAATCACCTGCCGGGTATGCCAGAACCACCTGGCGGACACTACGGAATCACCTGCCGCGCATGCCGGAACCACCTCTCAGACGTGCCGGAAGCACGTGCCAGACACGCCGGAAACACCTAGCGGACAGACCAGAACCACCTGCCAAGAACGCCGGAGCCACCTGTTCGACTCGCTGGAACCACCTGCCGGACAGGCCAATATCAACTGCTGGCTATGCCAGAACCACCTGGGGGACAGTCCGGGATCACCTGCCAGCCATGGCGGAACCACCTCTCAGACGTACCAGAACCACCTGCCGGAGAAGCTGGAAACACGTCCTGGACAGACTGGAACCACGTGACGGCCATGCCTGAACCACCTGCCGAGCACGGCGGAACCACCTGCCAGACACGCCAAAATCACCTGCGGGCTACGCCAGAACCACTTGGACGACACTCCGAAATGACCTGCCGGGCATGTTGGAACCACGTCTCACACGTGCCAGAAGCACGTGGCGGACAGTCCGGAATCACCTGTTGGGCATACGCAACCACCTCTGACACATACCAGAACCACGTGCCGTGCACGCCGGAACCACCTACCGGACAGACCGGAATCAACTTTTGGGCATGCCGGAACCATCTGTCAGATGTGCCAGAAACACGTGCCGGAGACGCCGGAAGCACCTGCCGAGCACGTCGCAACCACCTGCTCAACTCGCCTGAACCACCTGCCGGACACGCCAAAATCACCTGCCCGCTACAACAGCACCACTTCGGGGACAAGCCGGAATCACGTGAGGGGCATGCCGGCACAGCCTCTCAGACTGAACCTCGTGCCGGACACCACAGAACCACCTGCCGGACAGACAGGAACCACCTGCCGGACACGCCGGAACCACCGGCACGACCCGCCGGAAAGACCGCTGGACATACAAAATCACCTGCCGGCTACGCCGGAAACACTTGCCGAACACTCCGGAATCACCTGCCGGGCATGCCGGAACCACCTCTCAGATATGCCAGAACCACGTGCCAATGACCCCGGAAGCACCTGCCGAGCACGCCGGAACCACCTGCTCGACTCGCCAGAACCACCTGCCGGACACGCAAAAATCACCTGCCGGCTACGCCACAACCTGTTGGTGAACACTTTGGAATCACCTGCCGGGCTTGCTGGAACCACCTGCCGGTCATGCCAAAATCACCTGCCAACTACGCCAGAACCGCTTGGCGGACACTGCGGAAACACCTGTCGGGCCGGCTGGAACCACATCTCAGACGTGCCAGAAACGTGTTCATGAGATGCTGGAACCACACCCCGAACAGACGGATACCACCTGCCAGAACCGCCTGAACCACCTGCTGAGCACGCCGGAACCACCTGCTCGACTCACCGGTACCACCTCCCTGACACGCCAAAATCTCCTGCTGGGTATGCCAGAACCACTTGGCGGACACTCCGGAATCATCTGCCGGACATGCCGGAACCAGCTCTCAGACACACCAGAACCAAGTGCCGGAGACGCCGGAAGCACCTGCCGAGCATGCCGGAGCCACCTGCTCGACTCGCCAGAAACACCTGCCGGACACGCCAAAATCACCTGCCGGGTATGCCAGAACCACCTGGCGGACACTACGGAATCACCTGCCGCGCATGCCGGAACCACTTCTGAGACGTGCCGGAAGCACGTGCCACACACTCCGGAAACACCTACCGGACATACCGGAACCACCTGCCAAGAACGCCGGAGCCACCTGTTCGACTCGCTGGAACCACCTGCCGGACAGGCCAATATCAACTGCTGGCTATGCCAGAACCACCTGGGGGACAGTCCGGGATCACCTGCCAGCCATGGCGGAACCACCTCTCAGACGTACCAGAACCACCTGCCGGAGAAGCTGGAAACACGTCCTGGACAGACTGGAACCACGTGACGGCCATGCCTGAACCACCTGCCGAGCACGGCGGAACCACCTGCCAGACACGCCAAAATCACCTGCGGGCTACACCAGAACCACTTGGACGACTCTCCGAAATGACCTGCCGGGCATGTTGGAACCACCTCTCAGACGTGCCAGAAGCACGTGGCGGACAGTCCGGAATCACCTGTTGGGCATACGCAACCACCTCTGAGATGTACCAGTACCACGTGCCGTGCACGCCGGAACCACCTACCGGACAGACCGGAATCAACTTTCGGGCATGCCGGAACCACCAGTCAGATGTGCCAGAATCACGTGCCAGAGACGCCGGAAGCACCTGCCGAGCACGTCGCAACCACCTGCTCAACTCGCCTGAACCACCTGCCGGACACGCCAAAATCACCTGCCCGCTACACCAGCACCACTTCGGGGACAAGCCGGAATCACGTGAGGGGCATGCCGGCACAGCCTCTCAGACTGAACCTCGTGCCGGACACCACAGAACCACCTGCCGGACAGACCGGAAGCACCTGCCGGACACGCCGGAACCACCAGCTCGACCCGCCGGAACGACCGCTGGACATGCAAAATCACCTGCCGGCTACGCCGGAAACACTTGGCGAACACTCCGGAATCACCTGCCGGGCATGCCGGAACCACCTCTCAGATATGCCAGAACCACGTGCCAATGACCCCGGAAGCACCTGCCGAGCACGCCGGAACCACCTGCTCGACTCGCCAGAACCACCTGCCGGACACGCAAAAATCACCTGCCGGCTACGCCACAACCAGTTGGGGAACACTTCGGAATCACCTGCCGGGCTTGCTGGAACCACCTGCCGGTCATGCCAAAATCACCTGCCAACTACGCCAGTACCACTTGGCAGAAACTGTGGAAACACCTGTCGGGCCGGCCGGAACCACATCTCAGACGTGCCAGAACCATGTGCATGAGATGCTGGAACCACACCCCGAACAGACGGAAAACACCTGCCAGACCCGTCTGAACAACCTGCCGAGCACGCCGGAGCCACCTGCTCGACTCGCCGGAACCACCTACCTGACATGCCCAAATCACCAGCCGGGTATGCCAGAACCACTTGGCGGACACTCCGGAATCATCTGCCGGACATGCCGGAACCAGCTCTCAGACACACCAGAACCACGTGCCGGAGACGCCGGAAGCACCTGCCGAGCATGCCGGAGCCACCAGCTCGACTCGCCAGAAACACCTGCCGGACACGCCAAAATCACCTGCCGGGTACGCCAGAACCACCTGGCGGACACTCCGAAATCACCTGTCGCGCATGCCGGAACCACCTCTCAGACATGCCGGCAGCACGTGCCGGACAGGCCGTAATCCCCTACCGAACAGACCGGAACCACCTGCCGAGCACGCCGGAGCCACCTGTTCGACTCGCTGGAACCACCTGCCGGACAGGCCAATATCAACTGCTGGCTATGCCAGAACCACATGGGGGACGGTCCGGAATCACCTGCCAGCCATGGCGGAACCACCTCTCAGACGTACCAGAACCACCTGCCGGAGAAGCTGGAAACACGTCCTGGACAGTCTGGAACCACCTGCCGGCCAAGCCTGAACCACCTGCCAAGCACAACGGAACAACCTGCCAGACACGCCAAAATCACCTGCGTGTTATGCCAGAACCACTTGGAGGACTCTCTGGGATGACCTGCCGGTCATGCCGGAACCACCTCTCAGACGTGCCAGAACCATGTGGCGGACAGTCCGGAATCACCTGTTGGGCATGCGCAACCACCTCTGAGACGTACCAGAACCACATGCCGTGCAGGCTGGAACCACCTACCGGACAGACCGGAATCACCTTTCGGGCATGCCGGAACCACCTGTCAGATGTGCCAGAAACACGTGCCGGAGACGCCGGAAGCACCTGCCAAGCACGTTGGAACCACCTGCTCAACTCGCCTGAACCACCTGCCGGACATGCCAAAATCACCTGCCGACTATGCCAGAACCACTTGGCGAACACTCCGTAATCACTTGCCGGGCATGCAGGAACCACCTCTCAGACATGCCAGAACCGCGTGCCAATGACCCCGGAAGCACCTGCCGAGCACGCCGGAACCACCTGCTCGACTCGCCACTGTCACCTGCCGATCACGCAAAAATCACCTGCCGGGTACGCCACAACCAGTTGGTGAACACTTTGGAATCACCTGCCAGGCTTGCTGGAACCACCTGCCGGTCATGCCAAAATCACCTGCCAACTACGCCAGAACCGCTTGGCGGACACTGCGGAAACACCTGTCGGGCCGGCTGGAACCACATCTCAGACGTGCCAGAAACGTGTTCATGAGATGCTGGAACCACACCCCGAACAGACGGATACCACCTGCCAGAACCGCCTGAACCACCTGCTGAGCACGCCGGAACCACCTGCTCGACTCACCGGTACCACCTCCCTGACACGCCAAAATCACCTGCTGGGTATGCCAGAACCACTTGGCGGACACTCCGGAATCATCTGCCGGACATGCCGGAACCAGCTCTCAGACACACCAGAACCAAGTGCCGGAGACGCCGGAAGCACCTGCCGAGCATGCCGGAGCCACCTGCTCGACTCGCCAGAAACACCTGCCGGACACGCCAAAATCACCTGCCGGGTACGCCAGAACCACCTGGCGGACACTCCGAAACCACCTGTCGCGCATGCCGGAACCACCTCTCCGACGTGCCCGAAGCACGTGCCGGACACGCCGGAATCACCTACCAGACAGACCGGAACCACCTGCCGAGCACGCCGGAGCCACCTGTTCGACTCGCTGGAACCACCTGCCGGACAGGCCAATATCAACTGCTGGCTATGCCAGAACCACCTGGGGGACGGTCCGGAATCGCCTGCCAGCCATGGCGGAACCACCTCTCAGACGTACCAGAACCACCTGCCGGAGAAGCTGGAAACACGTCCTGGACAGTCTGGAACCACCTGCCGGCCAAGCCTGAACCACCTGCCAAGCACAACGGAACAACCTGCCAGACACGCCAACATCACCTGCGTGTTATGCCAGAGCCACTTGGAGGACTCTCTGGGATGACCTGCCGGGCATGCCGGAACCACCTCTCAGACGTGATAGAACCATGTGGCGGACAGTCCGGAATCACCTGTTGGGCATGCGCAACCACCTCTGAGACGTACCAGAACCACATGCCGTGCAGGCTGGAACCACCTACCGGACAGACCGGAATCACCTTTCGGGCATGCCGGAACCACCTGTCAGATGTGCCAGAAACACGTGCCGGAGACGCCGGAAGCACCTGCCAAGCACGTTGGAACCACCTGCTCAACTCGCCTGAACCACCTGCCGGACATGCCAAAATCACCTGCCGACTATGCCAGAACCACTTGGCGAACACTCCGTAATCACTTGCCGGGCATGCAGGAACCACCTCTCAGACATGCCAGAACCGCGTGCCAATGACCCCGGAAGCACCTGCCGAGCACGCCGGAACCACCTGCTCGACTTGCCACTGTCACCTGCCGATCACGCAAAAATCACCTGCCGGGTACGCCACAACCAGTTGGTGAACACTTTGGAATCACCTGCCAGGCTTGCTGGAACCACCTGCCGGTCATGCCAAAATCACCTGCCAACTACGCCAGAACCGCTTGGCGGACACTGCGGAAACACCTGTCGGGCCGGCTGGAACCACATCTCAGACGTGCCAGAAATGTGTTCATGAGATGCTGGAACCACACCCCGAACAGACGGATACCACCTGCCAGAACTGCCTGAACCACCTGCTGAGCACGCCGGAACCACCTGCTCGACTCACCGGTACCACCTCCCTGACACGCCAAAATCACCTGCTGGGTATGCCAGAACCACTTGGCGGACACTCCGGAATCATCTGCCGGACATGCCGGAACCAGCTCTCAGACACACCAGAACCAAGTGCCGGAGACGCCGGAAGCACCTGCCGAGCATGCCGGAGCCACCTGCTCGACTCGCCAGAAACACCTGCCGGACACGCCAAAATCACCTGCCGGGTACGCCAGAACCACCTGGCGGACACTCCGAAACCACCTGTCGCGCATGCCGGAACCACCT
This sequence comes from Equus caballus, assembly GCF_041296265.1. Taxonomy (NCBI): domain Eukaryota; kingdom Metazoa; phylum Chordata; class Mammalia; order Perissodactyla; family Equidae; genus Equus; species Equus caballus. The sequence continues at coordinate 2,578,274 of NC_091713.1, forward strand.
CTCCGACGTGCCGGAAGCACGTGCCGGACACGCCGGAATCACCTACCGGACAGACCGGAACCACCTGCCGAGCACGCCGGAGCCACCTGTTCGACTCGCTGGAACCACCTGCCGGACAGGCCAATATCAACTGCTGGCTATGCCAGAAACACCTGGGGGATGGTCCGGAATCACCTGCCAGCCATGGCGGAACCACCTCTCAGACGTACCAGAACCACCTGCCGGAGAAGCTGGAAACACGTCCTGGACAGTCTGGAACCACCTGCCGCCCAAGCCTGAACCACCTGCCAAGCACAACGGAACAACCTGCCAGACACGCCAAAATCACCTGCGTGTTATGCCAGAACCACTTGGAGGACTCTCTGGGATGACCTGCCAAGCATGCCGGAACCACCTCTCAAACGTGCCAGAACCATGTGGCGGACAGTCCGGAATCACCTGTTGGGCATGCGCAACCACCTCTGAGATGTACCAGTACCACGTGCCGTGCACGCCGGAACCACCTACCGGACAGACCGGAATCAACTTTCGGGCATGCCGGAACCACCAGTCAGATGTGCCAGAATCACGTGCCAGAGACGCCGGAAGCACCTGCCGAGCACGTCGCAACCACCTGCTCAACTCGCCTGAACCACCTGCCGGACACGCCAAAATCACCTGCCCGCTACACCAGCACCACTTCGGGGACAAGCCGGAATCACGTGAGGGGCATGCCGGCACAGCCTCTCAGACTGAACCTCGTGCCGGACACCACAGAACCACCTGCCGGACAGACCGGAACCACCTGCCGGACACGCCGGAACCACCGGCACGACCCGCCGGAAAGACCGCTGGACATACAAAATCACCTGCCGGCTACGCCGGAAACACTTGCCGAACACTCCGGAATCACCTGCCGGGCATGCCGGAACCACCTCTCAGATATGCCAGAACCACGTGCCAATGACCCCGGAAGCACCTGCCGAGCACGCCGGAACCACCTGCTCGACTCGCCAGAACCACCTGCCGGACACGCAAAAATCACCTGCCGGCTACGCCACAACCTGTTGGTGAACACTTTGGAATCACCTGCCGGGCTTGCTGGAACCACCTGCCGGTCATGCCAAAATCACCTGCCAACTACGCCAGAACCGCTTGGCGGACACTGCGGAAACACCTGTCGGGCCGGCTGGAACCACATCTCAGACGTGCCAGAAACGTGTTCATGAGATGCTGGAACCACACCCCGAACAGACGGATACCACCTGCCAGAACCGCCTGAACCACCTGCTGAGCACGCCGGAACCACCTGCTCGACTCACCGGTACCACCTCCCTGACACGCCAAAATCACCTGCTGGGTATGCCAGAACCACTTGGCGGACACTCCGGAATCATCTGCCGGACATGCCGGAACCAGCTCTCAGACACACCAGAACCAAGTGCCGGAGACGCCGGAAGCACCTGCCGAGCATGCCGGAGCCACCTGCTCGACTCGCCAGAAACACCTGCCGGACACGCCAAAATCACCTGCCGGGTATGCCAGAACCACCTGGCGGACACTACGGAATCACCTGCCGCGCATGCCGGAACCACTTCTGAGACGTGCCGGAAGCACGTGCCACACACTCCGGAAACACCTACCGGACATACCGGAACCACCTGCCAAGAACGCCGGAGCCACCTGTTCGACTCGCTGGAACCACCTGCCGGACAGGCCAATATCAACTGCTGGCTATGCCAGAACCACCTGGGGGACAGTCCGGGATCACCTGCCAGCCATGGCGGAACCACCTCTCAGACGTACCAGAACCACCTGCCGGAGAAGCTGGAAACACGTCCTGGACAGACTGGAACCACGTGACGGCCATGCCTGAACCACCTGCCGAGCACGGCGGAACCACTTGCCAGACACGCCAAAATCACCTGCGGGCTACGCCAGAACCACTTGGACGACTCTCCGAAATGACCTGCCGGGCATGTTGGAACCACCTCTCAGACGTGCCAGAAGCACGTGGCGGACAGTCCGGAATCACCTGTTGGGCATACGCAACCACCTCTGAGATGTACCAGTACCACGTGCCGTGCACGCCGGAACCACCTACCGGACAGACCGGAATCAACTTTCGGGCATGCCGGAACCACCAGTCAGATGTGCCAGAATCACGTGCCAGAGACGCCGGAAGCACCTGCCGAGCACGTCGCAACCACCTGCTCAACTCGCCTGAACCACCTGCCGGACACGCCAAAATCACCTGCCCGCTACACCAGCACCACTTCGGGGACAAGCCGGAATCACGTGAGGGGCATGCCGGCACAGCCTCTCAGACTGAACCTCGTGCCGGACACCACAGAACCACCTGCCGGACAGACCGGAAGCACCTGCCGGACACGCCGGAACCACCAGCTCGACCCGCCGGAACGACCGCTGGACATGCAAAATCACCTGCCGGCTACGCCGGAAACACTTGGCGAACACTCCGGAATCACCTGCCGGGCATGCCGGAACCACCTCTCAGATATGCCAGAACCACGTGCCAATGACCCCGGAAGCACCTGCCGAGCACGCCGGAACCACCTGCTCGACTCGCCAGAACCACCTGCCGGACACGCAAAAATCACCTGCCGGCTACGCCACAACCAGTTGGGGAACACTTCGGAATCACCTGCCGGGCTTGCTGGAACCACCTGCCGGTCATGCCAAAATCACCTGCCAACTACGCCAGTACCACTTGGCAGAAACTGTGGAAACACCTGTCGGGCCGGCCGGAACCACATCTCAGACGTGCCAGAACCATGTGCATGAGATGCTGGAACCACACCCCGAACAGACGGAAAACACCTGCCAGACCCGTCTGAACAACCTGCCGAGCACGCCGGAGCCACCTGCTCGACTCGCCGGAACCACCTACCTGACATGCCCAAATCACCAGCCGGGTATGCCAGAACCACTTGGCGGACACTCCGGAATCATCTGCCGGACATGCCGGAACCAGCTCTCAGACACACCAGAACCACGTGCCGGAGACGCCGGAAGCACCTGCCGAGCATGCCGGAGCCACCAGCTCGACTCGCCAGAAACACCTGCCGGACACGCCAAAATCACCTGCCGGGTACGCCAGAACCACCTGGCGGACACTCCGAAATCACCTGTCGCGCATGCCGGAACCACCTCTCAGACATGCCGGAAGCACGTGCCGGACAGGCCGTAATCCCCTACCGAACAGACCGGAACCACCTGCCGAGCACGCCGGAGCCACCTGTTCGACTCGCTGGAACCACCTGCCGGACAGGCCAATATCAACTGCTGGCTATGCCAGAACCACATGGGGGACGGTCCGGAATCACCTGCCAGCCATGGCGGAACCACCTCTCAGACGTACCAGAACCACCTGCCGGAGAAGCTGGAAACACGTCCTGGACAGTCTGGAACCACCTGCCGGCCAAGCCTGAACCACCTGCCAAGCACAACGGAACAACCTGCCAGACACGCCAAAATCACCTGCGTGTTATGCCAGAACCACTTGGAGGACTCTCTGGGATGACCTGCCGGGCATGCCGGAACCACCTCTCAGACGTGCCAGAACCATGTGGCGGACAGTCCGGAATCACCTGTTGGGCATGCGCAACCACCTCTGAGACGTACCAGAACCACATGCCGTGCAGGCTGGAACCACCTACCGGACAGACCGGAATCACCTTTCGGGCATGCCGGAACCACCTGTCAGATGTGCCAGAAACACGTGCCGGAGACGCCGGAAGCACCTGCCAAGCACGTTGGAACCACCTGCTCAACTCGCCTGAACCACCTGCCGGACATGCCAAAATCACCTGCCGACTATGCCAGAACCACTTGGCGAACACTCCGTAATCACTTGCCGGGCATGCAGGAACCACCTCTCAGACATGCCAGAACTGCGTGCCAATGACCCCGGAAGCACCTGCCGAGCACGCCGGAACCACCTGCTCGACTCGCCACTGTCACCTGCCGATCACGCAAAAATCACCTGCCGGGTACGCCACAACCAGTTGGTGAACACTTTGGAATCACCTGCCAGGCTTGCTGGAACCACCTGCCGGTCATGCCAAAATCACCTGCCAACTACGCCAGAACCGCTTGGCGGACACTGCGGAAACACCTGTCGGGCCGGCTGGAACCACATCTCAGACGTGCCAGAAACGTGTTCATGAGATGCTGGAACCACACCCCGAACAGACGGATACCACCTGCCAGAACCGCCTGAACCACCTGCTGAGCACGCCGGAACCACCTGCTCGACTCACCGGTACCACCTCCCTGACACGCCAAAATCACCTGCTGGGTATGCCAGAACCACTTGGCGGACACTCCGGAATCATCTGCCGGACATGCCGGAACCAGCTCTCAGACACACCAGAACCAAGTGCCGGAGACGCCGGAAGCACCTGCCGAGCATGCCGGAGCCACCTGCTCGACTCGCCAGAAACACCTGCCGGACACGCCAAAATCACCTGCCGGGTACGCCAGAACCACCTGGCGGACACTCCGAAACCACCTGTCGCGCATGCCGGAACCACCTCTCCGACGTGCCCGAAGCACGTGCCGGACACGCCGGAATCACCTACCAGACAGACCGGAACCACCTGCCGAGCACGCCGGAGCCACCTGTTCGACTCGCTGGAACCACCTGCCGGACAGGCCAATATCAACTGCTGGCTATGCCAGAACCACCTGGGGGACGGTCCGGAATCGCCTGCCAGCCATGGCGGAACCACCTCTCAGACGTACCAGAACCACCTGCCGGAGAAGCTGGAAACACGTCCTGGACAGTCTGGAACCACCTGCCGGCCAAGCCTGAACCACCTGCCAAGCACAACGGAACAACCTGCCAGACACGCCAACATCACCTGCGTGTTATGCCAGAGCCACTTGGAGGACTCTCTGGGATGACCTGCCGGGCATGCCGGAACCACCTCTCAGACGTGATAGAACCATGTGGCGGACAGTCCGGAATCACCTGTTGGGCATGCGCAACCACCTCTGAGACGTACCAGAACCACATGCCGTGCAGGCTGGAACCACCTACCGGACAGACCGGAATCACCTTTCGGGCATGCCGGAACCACCTGTCAGATGTGCCAGAAACACGTGCCGGAGACGCCGGAAGCACCTGCCAAGCACGTTGGAACCACCTGCTCAACTCGCCTGAACCACCTGCCGGACATGCCAAAATCACCTGCCGACTATGCCAGAACCACTTGGCGAACACTCCGGAATCACTTGCCGGGCATGCAGGAACCACCTCTCAGACATGCCAGAACCGCGTGCCAATGACCCCGGAAGCACCTGCCGAGCACGCCGGAACCACCTGCTCGACTTGCCACTGTCACCTGCCGATCACGCAAAAATCACCTGCCGGGTACGCCACAACCAGTTGGTGAACACTTTGGAATCACCTGCCAGGCTTGCTGGAACCACCTGCCGGTCATGCCAAAATCACCTGCCAACTACGCCAGAACCGCTTGGCGGACACTGCGGAAACACCTGTCGGGCCGGCTGGAACCACATCTCAGACGTGCCAGAAACGTGTTCATGAGATGCTGGAACCACACCCCGAACAGACGGATACCACCTGCCAGAACCGCCTGAACCACCTGCTGAGCACGCCGGAACCACCTGCTCGACTCACCGGTACCACCTCCCTGACACGCCAAAATCACCTGCTGGGTATGCCAGAACCACTTGGCGGACACTCCGGAATCATCTGCCGGACATGCCGGAACCAGCTCTCAGACACACCAGAACCAAGTGCCGGAGACGCCGGAAGCACCTGCCGAGCATGCCGGAGCCACCTGCTCGACTCGCCAGAAACACCTGCCGGACACGCCAAAATCACCTGCCGGGTACGCCAGAACCACCTGGCGGACACTCCGAAACCACCTGTCGCGCATGCCGGAACCAACTCTCCGACGTGCCGGAAGCACGTGCCGGACACGCCGGAATCACCTACCGGACAGACCGGAACCACCTGCCGAGCACGCCGGAGCCACCTGTTCGACTCGCTGGAACCACCTGCCGGACAGGCCAATATCAACTGCTGGCTATGCCAGAAACACCTGGGGGATGGTCCGGAATCACCTGCCAGCCATGGCGGAACCACCTCTCAGACGTACCAGAACCACCTGCCGGAGAAGCTGGAAACACGTCCTGGACAGTCTGGAACCACCTGCCGCCCAAGCCTGAACCACCTGCCAAGCACAACGGAACAACCTGCCAGACACGCCAAAATCACCTGCGTGTTATGCCAGAACCACTTGGAGGACTCTCTGGGATGACCTGCCAAGCATGCCGGAACCACCTCTCAAACGTGCCAGAACCATGTGGCGGACAGTCCGGAATCACCTGTTGGGCATGCGCAACCACCTCTGAGAGGTACCAGAACCACATGCCGTGCAGGCTGGAACCACCTACCGGACAGACCGGAATCACCTGTCGCGCATGCCGGAACCACCTCTCAGACGTGCCGGAAGCACGTGCCGGACAGGCCGTAATCCCCTACCGAACAGACCGGAACCACCTGCCGAGCACGCCGGAGCCACCTGTTCGACTAGCTGGAACCACCTGCCGGACAGGCCAATATCAGCTGCTGGCTATGCCAGAACCACCTGGGGGACAGTCCGGGATCACCTGCCAGCCATGGCGGAACCACCTCTCAGAAGTACCAGAACCACCTGCTGGAGAAGCCGGAAACACGTCCTGGACAGACTGGAACCACGTGACGGCCATGCCTGAACCACCTGCCAAGCACAACGGAACAACCTGCCAGACACGCCAAAATCACCTGCGTGTTATGCCAGAACCACTTGGAGGACTCTCTGGGATGACCTGCCGGTCATGCCGGAACCACCTCTCAGACGTGCCAGAACCATGTGGCGGACAGTCCGGAATCACCTGTTGGGCATGCGCAACCACCTCTGAGACGTACCAGAACCACATGCCGTGCAGGCTGGAACCACCTACCGGACAGACCGGAATCACCTTTCGGGCATGCCGGAACCACCTGTCAGATGTGCCAGAAACACGTGCCGGAGACGCCGGAAGCACCTGCCAAGCACGTTGGAACCACCTGCTCAACTCGCCTGAACCACCTGCCGGACATGCCAAAATCACCTGCCGACTATGCCAGAACCACTTGGCGAACACTCCGGAATCACTTGCCGGGCATGCAGGAACCACCTCTCAGACATGCCAGAACTGCGTGCCAATGACCCCGGAAGCACTAGCCGAGCACGCCGGAACCACCTGCTCGACTCGCCAGAACCACCTGCCGATCACGCAAAAATCACCTGCCGGCTACGCCACAACCAGTTGGTGAACACTTTGGAATCACCTGCCAGGCTTGCTGGAACCACCTGCCGGTCATGCCAAAATCACCTGCCAACTACGCCAGAACCGCTAGGCGGACACTGCAGAAACACCTGTCGGGCCGGCTGGAACCACATCTCAGACGTGCCAGAAACATGTTCATGAGATGCTGGAACCACACCCCGAACAGACGGATACCACCTGCCAGAACCGCCTGAACCACCTGCTGAGCACGCCGGAACCACCTGCTCGACTCACCGGTACCACCTCCCTGACACGCCAAAATCACCTGCTGGGTATGCCAGAACCACTTGGCGGACACTCCGGAATCATCTGGCGGACATGCCGGAACCAGCTCTCAGACACACCAGAACCAAGTGCCGGAGACGCCGGAAGCACCTGCCGAGCATGCCGGAGCCACCTGCTCGACTCGCCAGAAACACGTGCCGGACACGCCAAAATCACCTGCCGGGTATGCCAGAACCACCTGGCGGACACTACGGAATCACCTGCCGCGCATGCCGGAACCACCTGTCAGACGTGCCGGAAGCACGTGCCGGACACGCCGGAAACACCTACCGGACAGACCGGAACCACCTGCCAAGAACGCCGGAGCCACCTGTTCGACTCGCTGGAACCACCTGCCGGACAGGCCAATATCAACTGCTGGCTATGCCAGAACCACCTGGGGGACAGTCCGGGATCACCTGCCAGCCATGGCGGAACCACCTCTCAGACGTACCAGAACCACCTGCCGGAGAAGCTGGAAACACGTCCTGGACAGACTGGAACCACGTGACGGCCATGCCTGAACCACCTGCCGAGAACGGCGGAACCATCTGCCGGACACGCCAAAATCACCTGCGGGCTACGCCAGAACCACTTGGACGACTCTCTGAAATGACCTGCTGGGCATGTTGGAACCACCTCTCAGACGTGCCAGAAGCACGTGGGAGACAGTCCGGAATCACCTGTTGGGCATACGCAACCACCTCTGACACGTACCAGAACCACGTGCCGTGCACGCCGGAACCACCTACCGGACAGACCGGAATCAACTTTTGGGCATGCCGGAACCATCTGTCAGATGTGCCAGAAACACGTGCCGGAGACGCCGGAAGCACCTGCCGAGCACGTCGCAACCACCTGCTCAACTCGCCTGAACCACCTGCCGGACACGCCAAAATCACCTGCCCGCTACACCAGCACCACTTCGGGGACAAGCCGGAATCACGTGAGGGGCATGCCGGCACAGCCTCTCAGACTGAACCTCGTGCCGGACACCACAGAACCACCTGCCGGACAGACAGGAACCACCTGCCGGACACGCCGGAACCACCGGCACGACCCGCCGGAAAGACCGCTGGACATACAAAATCACCTGCCGGCTACGCCGGAAACACTTGCCGAACACTCCGGAATCACCTGCCGGGCATGCCGGAACCACCTCTCAGATATGCCAGAACCACGTGCCAATGACCCCGGAAGCACCTGCCGAGCACGCCGGAACCACCTGCTCGACTCGCCAGAACCACCTGCCGGACACGCAAAAATCACCTGCCGGCTACGCCACAACCTGTTGGTGAACACTTTGGAATCACCTGCCGGGCTTGCTGGAACCACCTGCCGGTCATGCCAAAATCACCTGCCAACTACGCCAGAACCGCTTGGCGGACACTGCGGAAACACCTGTCGGGCCGGCTGGAACCACATCTCAGACGTGCCAGAAACGTGTTCATGAGATGCTGGAACCACACCCCGAACAGACGGATACCACCTGCCAGAACCGCCTGAACCACCTGCTGAGCACGCCGGAACCACCTGCTCGACTCACCGGTACCACCTCCCTGACACGCCAAAATCACCTGCTGGGTATGCCAGAACCACTTGGCGGACACTCCGGAATCATCTGCCGGACATGCCGGAACCAGCTCTCAGACACACCAGAACCAAGTGCCGGAGACGCCGGAAGCACCTGCCGAGCATGCCGGAGCCACCTGCTCGACTCGCCAGAAACACCTGCCGGACACGCCAAAATCACCTGCCGGGTATGCCAGAACCACCTGGCGGACACTACGGAATCACCTGCCGCGCATGCCGGAACCACTTCTGAGACGTGCCGGAAGCACGTGCCACACACTCCGGAAACACCTACCGGACATACCGGAACCACCTGCCAAGAACGCCGGAGCCACCTGTTCGACTCGCTGGAACCACCTGCCGGACAGGCCAATATCAACTGCTGGCTATGCCAGAACCACCTGGGGGACAGTCCGGGATCACCTGCCAGCCATGGCGGAACCACCTCTCAGACGTACCAGAACCACCTGCCGGAGAAGCTGGAAACACGTCCTGGACAGACTGGAACCACGTGACGGCCATGCCTGAACCACCTGCCGAGCACGGCGGAACCACCTGCCAGACACGCCAAAATCACCTGCGGGCTACGCCAGAACCACTTGGACGACTCTCCGAAATGACCTGCCGGGCATGTTGGAACCACCTCTCAGACGTGCCAGAAGCACGTGGCGGACAGTCCGGAATCACCTGTTGGGCATACGCAACCACCTCTGAGATGTACCAGTACCACGTGCCGTGCACGCCGGAACCACCTACCGGACAGACCGGAATCAACTTTCGGGCATGCCGGAACCACCAGTCAGATGTGCCAGAATCACGTGCCAGAGACGCCGGAAGCACCTGCCGAGCACGTCGCAACCACCTGCTCAACTCGCCTGAACCACCTGCCGGACACGCCAAAATCACCTGCCCGCTACACCAGCACCACTTCGGGGACAAGCCGGAATCACGTGAGGGGCATGCCGGCACAGCCTCTCAGACTGAACCTCGTGCCGGACACCACAGAACCACCTGCCGGACAGACCGGAAGCACCTGCCGGACACGCCGGAACCACCAGCTCGACCCGCCGGAACGACCGCTGGACATGCAAAATCACCTGCCGGCTACGCCGGAAACACTTGGCGAACACTCCGGAATCACCTGCCGGGCATGCCGGAACCACCTCTCAGATATGCCAGAACCACGTGCCAATGACCCCGGAAGCACCTGCCGAGCACGCCAGAACCACCTGCTCGACTCGCCAGAACCACCTGCCGGACACGCAAAAATCACCTGCCGGCTACGCCACAACCAGTTGGGGAACACTTCGGAATCACCTGCCGGGCTTGCTGGAACCACCTGCCGGTCATGCCAAAATCACCTGCCAACTACGCCAGTACCACTTGGCAGAAACTGTGGAAACACCTGTCGGGCCGGCCGGAACCACATCTCAGACGTGCCAGAACCATGTGCATGAGATGCTGGAACCACACCCCGAACAGACGGAAAACACCTGCCAGACCCGTCTGAACAACCTGCCGAGCACGCCGGAGCCACCTGCTCGACTCGCCGGAACCACCTACCTGACATGCCCAAATCACCAGCCGGGTATGCCAGAACCACTTGGCGGACACTCCGGAATCATCTGCCGGACATGCCGGAACCAGCTCTCAGACACACCAGAACCACGTGCCGGAGACGCCGGAAGCACCTGCCGAGCATGCCGGAGCCACCAGCTCGACTCGCCAGAAACACCTGCCGGACACGCCAAAATCACCTGCCGGGTACGCCAGAACCACCTGGCGGACACTCCGAAATCACCTGTCGCGCATGCCGGAACCACCTCTCAGACATGCCGGAAGCACGTGCCGGACAGGCCGTAATCCCCTACCGAACAGACCGGAACCACCTGCCGAGCACGCCGGAGCCACCTGTTCGACTCGCTGGAACCACCTGCCGGACAGGCCAATATCAACTGCTGGCTATGCCAGAACCACATGGGGGACGTTCCGGAATCGCCTGCCAGCCATGGCGGAACCACCTCTCAGACGTACCAGAACCACCTGCCGGAGAAGCTGGAAACACGTCCTGGACAGTCTGGAACCACCTGCCGGCCAAGCCTGAACCACCTGCCAAGCACAACGGAACAACCTGCCAGACACGCCAAAATCACCTGCGTGTTATGCCAGAACCACTTGGAGGACTCTCTGGGATGACCTGCCGGTCATGCCGGAACCACCTCTCAGACGTGCCAGAACCATGTGGCGGACAGTCCGGAATCACCTGTTGGGCATGCGCAACCACCTCTGAGACGTACCAGAACCACATGCCGTGCAGGCTGGAACCACCTACCGGACAGACCGGAATCACCTTTCGGGCATGCCGGAACCACCTGTCAGATGTGCCAGAAACACGTGCCGGAGACGCCGGAAGCACCTGCCAAGCACGTTGGAACCACCTGCTCAACTCGCCTGAACCACCTGCCGGACATGCCAAAATCACCTGCCGACTCTGCCAGAACCACTTGGCGAACACTCCGTAATCACTTGCCGGGCATGCAGGAACCACCTCTCAGACATGCCAGAACCGCGTGCCAATGACCCCGGAAGCACCTGCCGAGCACGCCGGAACCACCTGCTCGACTCGCCACTGTCACCTGCCGATCACGCAAAAATCACCTGCCGGGTACGCCACAACCAGTTGGTGAACACTTTGGAATCACCTGCCAGGCTTGCTGGAACCACCTGCCGGTCATGCCAAAATCACCTGCCAACTACGCCAGAACCGCTTGGCGGACACTGCGGAAACACCTGTCGGGCCGGCTGGAACCACATCTCAGACGTGCCAGAAACGTGTTCATGAGATGCTGGAACCACACCCCGAACAGACGGATACCACCTGCCAGAACCGCCTGAACCACCTGCTGAGCACGCCGGAACCACCTGCTCGACTCACCGGTACCACCTCCCTGACACGCCAAAATCACCTGCTGGGTATGCCAGAACCACTTGGCGGACACTCCGGAATCATCTGCCGGACATGCCGGAACCAGCTCTCAGACACACCAGAACCAAGTGCCGGAGACGCCGGAAGCACCTGCCGAGCATGCCGGAGCCACCTGCTCGACTCGCCAGAAACACCTGCCGGACACGCCAAAATCACCTGCCGGGTACGCCAGAACCACCTGGCGGACACTCCGAAACCACCTGTCGCGCATGCCGGAACCACCTCTCAGACGTGCAGGAAGCACGTGCCGGACACGCCGGAATCACCTACCGGACAGACCGGAACCACCTGCCGAGCACGCCGGAGCCACCTGTTCGACTCGCTGGAACCACCTGCCGGACAGGCCAATATCAACTGCTGGCTATGCCAGAAACACCTGGGGGATGGTCCGGAATCCCCTGCCAGCCATGGCGGAACCACCTCTCAGACGTACCAGAACCACCTGCCGGAGAAGCTGGAAACACGTCCTGGACAGTCTGGAACCACCTGCCGGCCAAGCCTGAACCACCTGCCAAGCACAACGGAACAACCTGCCAGACACGCCAAAATCACCTGCGTGTTATGCCAGAACCACTTGGAGGACTCTCTGGGATGACCTGCCGGGCATGCCGGAACCACCTCTCAGACGTGCCAGAACCATGTGGCGGACAGTCCGGAATCACCTGTTGGGCATGCGCAACCACCTCTGAGACGTACCAGAACCACATGCCGTGCAGGCTGGAACCACCTACCGGACAGACCGGAATCACCTTTCGGGCATGCCGGAACCACCTGTCAGATGTGCCAGAAACACGTGCCGGAGACGCCGGAAGCACCTGCCAAGCACGTTGGAACCACCTGCTCAACTCGCCTGAACCACCTGCCGGACATGCCAAAATCACCTGCCGACTATGCCAGAACCACTTGGCGAACACTCCGGAATCACTTGCCGTGCATGCAGGAACCACCTCTCAGACATGCCAGAACCCCGTGCCAATGACCCCGGAAGCACTAGCCGAGCACGCCGGAACCACCTGCTCGACTCGCCAGAACCACCTGCCGATCACGCAAAAATCACCTGCCGGCTACGCCACAACCAGTTGGTGAACACTTTGGAATCACCTGCCAGGCTTGCTGGAACCACCTGCCAGTCATGCCAAAATCACCTGCCAACTACGCCAGAACCGCTTGGCGGACACTGCAGAAACACCTGTCGGGCCGGCTGGAACCACATCTCAGACGTGCCAGAAACGTGTTCATGAGATGCTGGAACCACACCCCGAACAGACGGATACCACCTGCCAGAACTGCCTGAACCACCTGCTGAGCACACCGGAACCACCTGCTCGACTCACCGGTACCACCTCCCTGACACGCCAAAATCACCTGCTGGGTATGCCAGTACCACTTGGCGGACACTCCGGAATCATCTGCCGGACATGCCGGAACCAGCTCTCAGACACACCAGAACCAAGTGCCGGAGACGCCGGAAGCACCTGCCGAGCATGCTGGAGCCACCTGCTCGACTCGCCAGAAACACCTGCCGGACACGCCAAAATCACCTGCCGGGTATGCCAGAACCACCTGGCGGACACTACGGAATCACCTGCCGCGCATGCCGGAACCACCTCTCAGATGTGCCGGAAGCACGTGCCAGACACGCCGGAAACACCTACCGGACAGACCGGAACCACATGCCAAGAACGCCGGAGCCACCTGTTCGACTCGGTGGAACCACCTGCCGGACAGGCCAATATCAAATGCTGGCTATGCCAGAACCACCTGGGGGACAGTCCGGGATCACCTGCCAGCCATGGCGGAACCAGCTCTCACACGTACCAGAACCACCTGCCGGAGAAGCTGGAAACACGTCCTGGACAGACTGGAACCACGTGACGGCCATGTCTGAACCACCTGCCGAGCACGGCGGAACCACCTAGCGGACACGCCAAAATCACCTGCGGGCTACACCAGAACCACTTCGACGACTCTCCGAAATGACCTGCCGGGCATGTTGCAACCACCTCTCAGACGTGCCAGAAGCACGTGGCGGACAGTCCGGAATCACCTGTTGGGCATACGCAACCACCTCTGACACGGACCAGAACCACGTGTCGTCCACGCCGGAACCACCTACCGGACAGACCGGAATCAACTTTTGGGCATGCCGGAACCACCAGTCAGATGTGCCAGAAACACGTGCCGGAGACGTCGGAAGCACCTGCCGAGCACGTCGCAACCACCTGCTCAACTCGCCTGAACCACCTGCCGGACACGCCAAAATCCCTGCCTGCTACACCAGCACCACTTCGGTGACAAGCCGGAATCACGTGAGGGGCATGCCGGCACAGCCTCTCAGACTGAACCTCGTGGGGGACACCACAGAACCACCAGCCGGACAGACCGGAACCACCAGCCGGACACGCCGGTACCAACAGCTCGACCTGCCGGAACGACCGCTGGACATGCAGAATCACCTGCCGGCTACGCCGGAAACACTTGGCGAACACTCCGGAATCACCTGCCGGGCATGCCGGAACCACCTCTCAGATATGCCAGAACCACGTGCCAATGACCCCGGAAGCACCAGCCGAGCACGCCGGAACCACCTGCTCGACTCGCCAGAACCACCTGCCGGACACGCAAAAATCACCTGCCGGCTACGCCACAACCAGTTGGGGAACACTTCGGAATCACCTGCCGGGCTTGCTGGAACGTCCTGTCGGTCATGCCAAAATCACCTGCCAACTACGCCAGCACCACTTGGCGGACACTGTGGAAACACCTGTCGGGCCGGCCGGAACCACATCTCAAACGTGCCAGAACCATGTTCATGAGATGCTGGAACCACACACCGACAGACGGAAAACACCTGCCAGACCCGTCTGAACAACCTGCCGAGCACGCCGGAGCCACCTGCTCGACTCGCCGGAACCACCTACCTGACATGCCCAAATCACCAGCCGGGTATGCCAGAACCACTTGGCGGACACTCCGAAATCACCTGTCGCGCATGCCGGAACCACCTCTCAGACGTGCCGGAAGCACGTGCCGGAGACGCCGGAAGCACCTGCCGAGCATGCCGGAGCCACCTGCTCGACTCGCCGGAACCACCTACCTGACATGCCCAAATCACCAGCCGGGTATGTCAGAACGACTTGGCGGACACTCCGGAATCATCTGCCGGACATGCCGGAACCAGCTCTCAAACACACCAGAACCACGTGCCGGAGACGCCGGAAGCACCTGCCGAGCATGCCGGAGCCACCTGCTCGACTCACCAGAAACACCTGCCGGACACGCCAAAATCACCTGCCGGGTACGCCAGAACCACCTGGCGGACACTCCGAAATCACCTGTCGCGCATGCCGGAACCACCTCTCAGACGTGCCGGAAGCACGTGCCGGACACGCCGGAATCACCTACCGGACAGACCGGAACCACCTGCCGAGCACGCCGGGGCCACCTGTTCGACTCGCTGGAACCACCTGCCGGACAGGCCAATATCAACTGCTGGCTATGCCAGAACCACCTGGGAGACGTTCCGGAATCGCCTGCCAGCCATGGCGGAACCACCTCTCAGACGTACCAGAACCACCTGCCGGAGAAGCTGGAAACACGTCCTGGACAGTCTGGAACCACCTGCCGCCCAAGCCTGAACCACCTGCCAAGCACAACGGAACAACCTGCCAGACACGCCAAAATCACCTGCGTGTTATGCCAGAACCACTTGGAGGACTCTGGGATGACCTGACGGGCATGCCGGAACCACCTCTCAGACGTGCCGGAAGCACGTGCCGGACAAGCCGGAATCACCTACCGGACAGACCGGAACCACCTGCCGAGCACGCTGGAGCCACCTGTTCGACTCGCTGGAACCACCTGCCGGACAGGCCAATATCAACTGCTGGCTATGCCAGAACCACCTGGGGGACAGTCGGGATCACCTGCCAGCCATGGCGGAACCACCTCTCAGACGTACCAGAACCACCTGCCGGAGAAGCTGGAAACACGTCCTGGACAGACTGGAACCACGTGACGGCCATGCCTGAACCACCTGCCGAGCACGGCGGAACCACCTGCCGGACACGCCAAAATCACCTGCGGGCTATGCCAGAACCACTTGGACGACTCTCCGAAATGACCTGCCGGGCATGTTGGAACCACCTCTCAGACGTGCCAGAACCATGTGGCGGACAGTCCGGAATCACCTGTTGGGCATACGCAACCACCTCTGACACGTACCAGAACCACGTGCCGTGCCGGCGGAACCACCTACCGGACAGACCGCAATCAACTTTTGGGCATGCCGGAACCACCAGTCAGATGTGCCAGAAACACGTGCCGGAGACGCCGGAAGCAACTGCCGAGCACGTCGCAACAACCTGCTCAACTCGCCTGAACCACCTGCCGGAAACGACAAAATCACCTGCCCGCTACACCAGCACCACTTCGGGGACAAGCCGGAATCACGTGAGGGGCATGCCGGCACAGCCTCTCAGACTGAACCTCGGGCAGGCCACCACAGAACCACCTGCCGGACAGACCGGAACCACCTGCCGGACACGCCGGAACCACCGGCTCGACCCGCCGGAACAACCGCTGGACATGCAAAATCACCTGCCGGCTACGCCGGAAACACTTGGCGAACACTCCGGAATCACCTGCCGGGCATGCCGGAACCACCTCTCAGATATGCCAGAACCACGTGCCAATGACCCCGGAAGCACCTGCCGAGCACGCCGGAACCACCTGCTCGACTCGCCAGAACCACCTGCCGGACACGCAAAAATCACCTGCCGGCTACGCCACAACCAGTTGGTGAAAACTTTGGAATCACCTGCCAGGCTTGCTGGAACCTCCTGCCAGTCATGCCAAAATCAACTGCCAACTACGCCAGAACCGCTTGGCGGACACTGCGGAAAAACCTGTCAGGCCGGCTGGAACCACATCTCAGACCTGCCAGAAACGTGTTCATGAGATGCTGGAACCACACCCCGAACAGACGGAAAACACCTGCCAGACCCGTCTGAACAACCTGCCGAGCACGCCGGAGCCACCTGCTCGACTCGCCGGAACCACCTACCTGACATGCCCAAATCACCAGCCGGGTATGCCAGAACCACTTGGCGGACACTCCGGAATCATCTGCCGGACATGCCGGAACCAGCTCTCAGACACACCAGAATCACGTGCCGGAGACGCCGGAAGCACCTGCCGAGCATGCCGGAGCCACCTGCTCGACTCGCCAGAAACACCTGCCGGACACGCCAAAATCACCTGCCGGGTACGCCAGAACCACCTGGCGGACACTCCGAAACCACCTGTCGCGCATGCCGGAACCACCTCTCAGATGTGCCGGAAGCACGTGCCGGACACGCCGGAATCACCTACCGGACAGACCGGAACAGCCTGCCGAGCACGCCGGAGCCACCTGTTCGACTCGCTGGAACCACCTGCCGGACAGGCCAATATCAAATGCTGGCTATGCCAGAACCACCTGGGTGACGGTCCGGAATCACCTGCCAGCCATGGCGGAACCACCTCTCAGACGTACCAGAACCACCTGCCGGAGAATCTGGAAACACGTCCTGGACAGTCTGGAACCACCTGCCGGCCAAGCCTGAACCACCTGCCAAGCACAACGGAACAACCTGCCAGACACGCCAAAATCACCTGCGTGTTATGCCAGAACCACTTGGAGGACTCTCTGGGATGACCTGCCGGGCATGCCGGAACCACCTCTCAGACGTGCCAGAACCATGTGGCGGACAGTCCGGAATCACCTGTTGGGCATGCGCAACCACCTCTGAGACGTACCAGAACCACATGCCGTGCAGGCTGGAACCACCTACCGGACAGACCGGAATCACCTTTCGGGCATGCCGGAACCACCTGTCAGATGTGCCAGAAACACGTGCCGGAGACGCCGGAAGCACCTGCCAAGCACGTTGGAACCACCTGCTCAACTCGCCTGAACCACCTGCCGGACATGCCAAAATCACCTGCCGACTATGCCAGGACCACTTGGCGAACACTCCGGAATCACTAGCCGGGCATGCAGGAACCACCTCTCAGACATGCCAGAACCCCGAGCCAATGACCCCGGAAGCACCAGCCGAGCACGCCGGAACCACCTGCTCGACTCGCCAGAACCACCTGCCGATCACGCCAAAATCACCTGCCGGGTACGCCAGAACCACCTGGCGAACACTACGAAATCACCTGCCGCGCATGCCAGAACCACCTCTCAGACGTGCCGGAAGCACGTGCCGGACACGCCGGAAACACCTACCGGACAGACCGGAACCACCTGCCAAGAACGCCGGAGCCACCTGTTCGACTCGCTGGAACCACCTGCCGGCCATCCAATATAAACTGCTGGCTATGCCAGAACCACCTGGGGGACGGTCCGGGATCACCTGCCAGCCATGGTGGAACCACCTCTCAGACGTACCAGAACAACCTGCCGGAGAAGCTGGAAACACGTCCTGGACAGACTGGAACCACGTGACGGCCATGCCTGAACCACCTGCCGAGCACGGCAGAACCACCTGCCGGACACGCCAAAATCACCTGCTGGCTACCCCAGAACCACTTGGACGACTCTCCGAAATGACCTGCCGGGCATGTTGGAACCACCTCTCAGACGTGCCAGAAGCACGTGGCGGACAGTCCGGAATCACCTGTTGGGCATACGCAACCACCTCTGACACGTACCAGAAACACGTGCCGTGCACGCCGGAACCACCTACCGGACAGACCGCAATCAACTTTTGGGCATGCCGGAACCACCAGTCAGATGTGCCAGAAACACGTGCCGGAGACGCCGGAAGCACCTGCCGAGCACGTCGCAACCACCTGCTCAACTCGCCTGAACCACCTGCCGGACACGCCAAAATCACCTGCCCGCTACACCAGCACCACTTCGGGGACAAGCCGGAATCACGTGAGGGGCATGCCGGCACAGCCTCTCAGAGTGAACCTCGTGCCGGTCACCACAGAACCACCTGCCGGACAGACCGGAACCACCTGCCGCACACGCCGGAACCACCGGCTCGACCCACCCGAACGACCGCTGGACATGCAAAATCACCTGCCGGCTACGCCGGAAACACTTGGCGAACACTCCGGAATCACCTGCCGGGCATGCCGGAACCACCTCTCAGATATGCCAGAACCACGTGCCAATGACCCCGGAAGCACCTGCCGAGCACGCCGGAACCACCTGCTCGACTCGCCAGAACCACCTGCCGGACACGCAAAAATCACCTGCCGGCTACGCCACAACCAGTTGGGGAACACTTCGGAATCACCTGCCGGGCTTGCTGGAACCACCTGCCAGTCATGCCAAAATCACCTGCCAACTACGCCAGTACCACTTGGCGGACACTGTGGAAACACCTGTCGGGCCCCCCGGAGCCACATCTCAGACGTGCCAGAACCATGTGCATGAGATGCTGGAACCACACCCCGAACAGACGGAAAACACCTGCCAGACCCGTCTGAACAACCTGCCGAGCACGCCGGAGCCACCTGCTCGACTCGCCGGAACCACCTACCTGACATGCCCAAATCACCAGCCGGGTATGCCAGAACCACTTGGCGGACACTCCGGAATCATCTGCCGGACATGCCGGAACCAGCTCTCAGACACACCAGAACCACGTGCCGGAGACGCCGGAAGCACCTGCCGAGCATGTCGGAGCCACCTGCTCGACTCGCCAGAAACACCTGCCGGACACGCCAAAATCACCTGCCGGGTACGCCAGAACCACCTGGTGGACACTCCGAAACCACCTGTCGCGCATGCCGGAACCACCTCTCAGACGTGCCGGAAGCACGTGCCGGACACGCCGGAATCACCTACCGGACAGACCGGAACCACCTGCCGAGCACGCCGGAGCCACCTGTTCGACTCGCTGGAACCACCTGCCGGACAGGCCAATATCAACTGCTGGCTATGCCAGAACCACCAGTGGGACGGTCCGGAATCACCTGCCAGCCATGGCGGAACCACCTCTCAGACGTACCAGAACCACCTGCCGGAGAAGCTGGAAACACGTCCTGGACAGTCTGGAATCACCTGCCGGCCAAGCCTGAACCACCTGCCAAGCACAACGGAACAACCTGCCAGACACGCCAAAATCACCTGCGTGTTATGCCAGAACCACTTGGAGGACTCTCTGGGATGACCTGCCGGGCTTGCCGGAATCACCTCTCAGACGTGCCAGAAGCACGTGGCGGACAGTCCGGAATCACCTGTTGGGCATGCGCAACCACCTCTGAGACGTACCAGAACCACATGCCGTGCAGGCTGGAACCACCTACCGGACAGACCGGAATCACCTTTCGGGCATGCCGGAACCACCTGTCAGATGTGCCAGAAACACGTGCCGGAGACGCCGGAAGCACCTGCCAAGCACGTTGGAACCACCTCCTCAACTCGCCTGAACCACCTGCCGGACATGCCAAAATCACCTGCCGACTATGCCAGAACCACTTGGCGAACACTCCGGAATCACTTGCCGGGCATGCAGGAACCACCTCTCAGACATGCCAGAACCCCGTGCCAATGACCCCGGAAGCACCAGCCGAGCACGCCGGAACCACCTGCTCGACTCGCCAGAACCACCTGCCGCACACGCAAAAATCACCTGCCGGCTATGCCACAACCAGTTGGGGAACACTTCGGAATCACCTGCCAGGCTTGCTGGAACCACCTGCCCGTCATGCCAAAATCACCTGCCAACTACGCCAGAACCGCTTGGCGGACACTGCGGAAACACCTGTCGGGCCGGCTGGAACCACATATCAGAAGTGCCAGAAACGTGTTCATGAGATGCTGGAACCACACCCCGAACAGACGGATACCACCTGCCAGAACCGCCTGAACCACCTGCTGAGCACGCCGGAACCACCTGCTCGACTCACCGGTACCACCTCCCTGACACGCCAAAATCACCTGCTGGGTATGCCAGAACCACTTGGCGGACACTCCGGAATCATCTGCCGGACATGCCTGAACCAGCTCTCAGACACACCAGAACCAAGTGCCGGAGACGCCGGAAGCACCTGCCGAGCACGCCGGAGCCACCTGCTCGACTCGCCAGAAACACCTGCCGGACACGCCAAAATCCCTGCCCGCTATAACAGCACCACTTCGGGGACAAGCCGGAATCACGTGAGGGGCATGCCGGCACAGCCTCTCAGACTGAACCTCGTGCCGGACACCACAGAACCACCTGCCGGACAGACCGGAACCACCAGCCGGACACGCCGGTACCACCGGCTCGACCCGCCGGAACGACCGCTGGACATGCAGAATCACCTGCCGGCTACGCCGGAAACACTTGGCGAACACTCCGGAATCACCTGCTGGGCATGCCGGAACCACCTCTCAGATAAGCCAGAACCTCGTGCCAATGACCCCGGAAGCACCTGCCGAGCACGCCGGAACCACCTGCTCGACTCGCCAGAACCACCTGCCGGACACGCAAAAATCACCTGCCGGCTACGCCACAACCAGTTGGGGAACACTTCGGAATCACCTGCCGGGCTTGCTGGAACCACCTGCCGGTCATGCCAAAATCACCTGCCAACTACGCCAGTACCACTTGGCGGACACTGTGGAAACACCTGTCGGGCCGGCCGGAACCACATCTCAGACGTGCCAGAACCATGTGCATGAGATGCTGGAACCACACCCCGAACAGACGGAAAACACCTGCCAGACCCGTCTGAACAACCTGCCGAGCACGCCGGAGCCACCTGCTCGACTCGCCGGAACCACCTACCTGACATGCCCAAATCACCAGCCGGGTATGCCAGAACCACTTGGCGGACACTCCGGAATCATCTGCCGGACATGCCGGAACCAGCTCTCAGACACACCAGAACCACGTGCCGGAGACGCCGGAAGCACCTGCGGAGCATGCCGGAGCCACCTGCTCGACTCGCCAGAAACACCTGCCGGACACGCCAAAATCACCTGCCGGGTACGCCAGAAACACCTGGCGGACACTCCGAAACCACCTGTCGCGCATGCCGGAACCACCTCTCAGACGTGCCGGAAGCACGTGCCGGACACGCCGGAATCACCTACCGGACAGACCGGAACCACCTGCCGAGCACGCCGGAGCCACCTGTTCGACTCGCTGGAACCACCTGCCGGACAGGCCAATATCAACTGCTGGCTATGCCAGAACCACCTGGGGGATGGTCCGGAATCACCTGCCAGCCATGGCGGAACCACCTCTCAGACGTACCAGAACCACCTGCCGGAGAAGCTGGAAACACGTCCTGGAGAGTCTGGAACCACCTGCCGGCCAAGCCTGAACCACCTGCAAAGCACAACGGAACAACCTGCCAGACACGCCAAAATCACCTGCGTGTTATGCCAGAACCACTTGGAGGACTCTCTGGGATGACCTGCCGGGCATGCCGGAACCACCTCTCAGACGTGCCAGAACGATGTGGCGGACAGTCCGGAATCACCTGTTGGGCCTGCGCAACCACCTCTGAGACGTACCAGAACCACATGCCGTGCAGGCTGGAACCACCTACCGGACAGACCGGAATCACCTTTCGGGCATGCCGGAACCACCTGTCAGATGTGCCAGAAACACGTGCCGGAGACGCCGGAAGCACCTGCCAAGCACGTTGGAACCACCTGCTCAACTCGCCTGAACCACCTGCCGGACATGCCAAAATCACCTGCCGACTATGCCAGAACCACTTGGCGAACACTCCGGAATCACTTGCCGGGCATGCAGGTACCACCTCTCAGACATGCCAGAAACCCGCGCCAATGACCCCAGAAGCACCAGCCGAGCACGCCGGAACCACCTGCTCGACTCGCCAGAACCACCTGCCGATCACGCAAAAATCACCTGCCGGCTACGCCACAACCAGTTGGTGAACACTTTGGAATCACCTGCCAGGCTTGCTGGAACCACCTGCCAGTCATGCCAAAATCACCTGCCAGCTACGCCAGAACCGCTTGGCGGACACTGCGGAAACACCTGTCGGGCCGGCTGGAACCACATCTCAGATGTGCCAGAAACGTGTTCATGAGATTCTGAAACCACACCCCGAACAGACGGAAAACACCTGCCAGAACCGCCGGAACCACCTGCTGAGCACGCCGGAACCACCTGCTCGACTCGTCAGAAACACCTGCCGGACACGCCAAAATCACCTGCCGGGTACGCCAGAACCACGTGGCGGACACTACGGAATCACCTGTCCCGCATGCCGGAACCACCTCTCTGACGTGCCAGAAGCACGTGCCGGACACGCCGGAAACACCTACCGGACAGACCGGAACCACCTGCCAAGAACGCCGGAGCCACCTGTTCGACTCGGTGGAACCAGCTGCCGGACAGGCCAATATCAACTGCTGGCTATGCCAGAACCACCAGTGGGACGGTCCGGAATCACCTGCCAGCCATGGCGGAACCACCTCTCAGACGTACCAGAACCACCTGCCGGAGAAGCTGGAAACACGTCCTGGACAGTCTGGAACCACGTGACGGCCATGCCTGAACCACCTGCCGAGCACGGCGGAACCACCTGCCGGACACGCCAAAATCACCTGCGGGCTACACCAGAACCACTTCGACGACTCTCCGAAATGACCTGCCGGGCATGTTGGAACCACCTCTCAGACGTGCCAGAAGCACGTGGCGGACAGTCCGGAATCACCTGTTGGGCATACGCAACCACCTCTGACACGGACCAGAACCACGTGTCGTGCACGCCGGAACCACCTACCGGACAGACCGGAATCAACTTTTGGGCATGCCGGAACCACCAGTCAGATGTGCCAGAAACACGTGCCGGAGACGTCGGAAGCACCTGCCGAGCACGTCGCAACCACCTGCTCAACTCGCCTGAACCACCTGCCGGACACGCCAAAATCCCTGCCCGCTATAACAGCACCACTTCGGGGACAAGCCGGAATCACGTGAGGGGCATGCCGGCACAGCCTCTCAGACTGAACCTCGTGCCGGACACCACAGAACCACCTGCCGGACAGACCGGAACCACCAGCCGGACACGCCGGTACCACCGGCTCGACCCGCCGGAACGACCGCTGGACATGCAGAATCACCTGCCGGCTACGCCGGAAACACTTGGCGAACACTCCGGAATCACCTGCTGGGCATGCCGGAACCACCTCTCAGATAAGCCAGAACCTCGTGCCAATGACCCCGGAAGCACCTGCCGAGCACGCCGGAACCACCTGCTCGACTCGCCAGAACCACCTGCCGGACACGCAAAAATCACCTGCCGGCTACGCCACAACCAGTTGGGGAACACTTCGGAATCACCTGCCGGGCTTGCTGGAACCACCTGCCGGTCATGCCAAAATCACCTGCCAACTACGCCAGTACCACTTGGCGGACACTGTGGAAACACCTGTCGGGCCGGCCGGAACCACATCTCAGACGTGCCAGAACCATGTGCATGAGATGCTGGAACCACACCCCGAACAGACGGAAAACACCTGCCAGACCCGTCTGAACAACCTGCCGAGCACGCCGGAGCCACCTGCTCGACTCGCCGGAACCACCTACCTGACATGCCCAAATCACCAGCCGGGTATGCCAGAACCACTTGGCGGACACTCCGGAATCATCTGCCGGACATGCCGGAACCAGCTCTCAGACACACCAGAACCACGTGCCGGAGACGCCGGAAGCACCTGCGGAGCATGCCGGAGCCACCTGCTCGACTCGCCAGAAACACCTGCCGGACACGCCAAAATCACCTGCCGGGTACGCCAGAAACACCTGGCGGACACTCCGAAACCACCTGTCGCGCATGCCGGAACCACCTCTCAGACGTGCCGGAAGCACGTGCCGGACACGCCGGAATCACCTACCGGACAGACCGGAACCACCTGCCGAGCACGCCGGAGCCACCTGTTCGACTCGCTGGAACCACCTGCCGGACAGGCCAATATCAACTGCTGGCTATGCCAGAACCACCTGGGGGATGGTCCGGAATCACCTGCCAGCCATGGCGGAACCACCTCTCAGACGTACCAGAACCACCTGCCGGAGAAGCTGGAAACACGTCCTGGAGAGTCTGGAACCACCTGCCGGCCAAGCCTGAACCACCTGCCAAGCACAACGGAACAACCTGCCAGACACGCCAAAATCACCTGCGTGTTATGCCAGAACCACTTGGAGGACTCTCTGGGATGACCTGCCGGGCATGCCGGAACCACCTCTCAGACGTGCCAGAACGATGTGGCGGACAGTCCGGAATCACCTGTTGGGCCTGCGCAACCACCTCTGAGACGTACCAGAACCACATGCCGTGCAGGCTGGAACCACCTACCGGACAGACCGGAATCACCTTTCGGGCATGCCGGAACCACCTGTCAGATGTGCCAGAAACACGTGCCGGAGACGCCGGAAGCACCTGCCAAGCACGTTGGAACCACCTGCTCAACTCGCCTGAACCACCTGCCGGACATGCCAAAATCACCTGCCGACTATGCCAGAACCACTTGGCGAACACTCCGGAATCACTTGCCGGGCATGCAGGTACCACCTCTCAGACATGCCAGAAACCCGCGCCAATGACCCCAGAAGCACCAGCCGAGCACGCCGGAACCACCTGCTCGACTCGCCAGAACCACCTGCCGATCACGCAAAAATCACCTGCCGGCTACGCCACAACCAGTTGGTGAACACTTTGGAATCACCTGCCAGGCTTGCTGGAACCACCTGCCAGTCATGCCAAAATCACCTGCCAGCTACGCCAGAACCGCTTGGCGGACACTGCGGAAACACCTGTCGGGCCGGCTGGAACCACATCTCAGATGTGCCAGAAACGTGTTCATGAGATTCTGAAACCACACCCCGAACAGACGGAAAACACCTGCCAGAACCGCCGGAACCACCTGCTGAGCACGCCGGAACCACCTGCTCGACTCGTCAGAAACACCTGCCGGACACGCCAAAATCACCTGCCGGGTACGCCAGAACCACGTGGCGGACACTACGGAATCACCTGTCCCGCATGCCGGAACCACCTCTCTGACGTGCCAGAAGCACGTGCCGGACACGCCGGAAACACCTACCGGACAGACCGGAACCACCTGCCAAGAACGCCGGAGCCACCTGTTCGACTCGGTGGAACCAGCTGCCGGACAGGCCAATATCAACTGCTGGCTATGCCAGAACCACCAGTGGGACGGTCCGGAATCACCTGCCAGCCATGGCGGAACCACCTCTCAGACGTACCAGAACCACCTGCCGGAGAAGCTGGAAACACGTCCTGGACAGTCTGGAACCACGTGACGGCCATGCCTGAACCACCTGCCGAGCACGGCGGAACCACCTGCCGGACACGCCAAAATCACCTGCGGGCTACACCAGAACCACTTCGACGACTCTCCGAAATGACCTGCCGGGCATGTTGGAACCACCTCTCAGACGTGCCAGAAGCACGTGGCGGACAGTCCGGAATCACCTGTTGGGCATACGCAACCACCTCTGACACGGACCAGAACCACGTGTCGTGCACGCCGGAACCACCTACCGGACAGACCGGAATCAACTTTTGGGCATGCCGGAACCACCAGTCAGATGTGCCAGAAACACGTGCCGGAGACGTCGGAAGCACCTGCCGAGCACGTCGCAACCACCTGCTCAACTCGCCTGAACCACCTGCCGGACACGCCAAAATCCCTGCCCGCTATAACAGCACCACTTCGGGGACAAGCCGGAATCACGTGAGGGGCATGCCGGCACAGCCTCTCAGACTGAACCTCGTGCCGGACACCACAGAACCACCTGCCGGACAGACCGGAACCACCAGCCGGACACGCCGGTACCACCGGCTCGACCCGCCGGAACGACCGCTGGACATGCAGAATCACCTGCCGGCTACGCCGGAAACACTTGGCGAACACTCCGGAATCACCTGCTGGGCATGCCGGAACCACCTCTCAGATAAGCCAGAACCTCGTGCCAATGACCCCGGAAGCACCTGCCGAGCACGCCGGAACCACCTGCTCGACTCGCCAGAACCACCTGCCGGACACGCAAAAATCACCTGCCGGCTACGCCACAACCAGTTGGGGAACACTTCGGAATCACCTGCCGGGCTTGCTGGAACCACCTGCCGGTCATGCCAAAATCACCTGCCAACTACGCCAGTACCACTTGGCGGACACTGTGGAAACACCTGTCGGGCCGGCCGGAACCACATCTCAGACGTGCCAGAACCATGTGCATGAGATGCTGGAACCACACCCCGAACAGACGGAAAACACCTGCCAGACCCGTCTGAACAACCTGCCGAGCACGCCGGAGCCACCTGCTCGACTCGCCGGAACCACCTACCTGACATGCCCAAATCACCAGCCGGGTATGCCAGAACCACTTGGCGGACACTCCGGAATCATCTGCCGGACATGCCGGAACCAGCTCTCAGACACACCAGAACCACGTGCCGGAGACGCCGGAAGCACCTGCGGAGCATGCCGGAGCCACCTGCTCGACTCGCCAGAAACACCTGCCGGACACGCCAAAATCACCTGCCGGGTACGCCAGAAACACCTGGCGGACACTCCGAAACCACCTGTCGCGCATGCCGGAACCACCTCTCAGACGTGCCGGAAGCACGTGCCGGACACGCCGGAATCACCTACCGGACAGACCGGAACCACCTGCCGAGCACGCCGGAGCCACCTGTTCGACTCGCTGGAACCACCTGCCGGACAGGCCAATATCAACTGCTGGCTATGCCAGAACCACCTGGGGGATGGTCCGGAATCACCTGCCAGCCATGGCGGAACCACCTCTCAGACGTACCAGAACCACCTGCCGGAGAAGCTGGAAACACGTCCTGGAGAGTCTGGAACCACCTGCCGGCCAAGCCTGAACCACCTGCCAAGCACAACGGAACAACCTGCCAGACACGCCAAAATCACCTGCGTGTTATGCCAGAACCACTTGGAGGACTCTCTGGGATGACCTGCCGGGCATGCCGGAACCACCTCTCAGACGTGCCAGAACGATGTGGCGGACAGTCCGGAATCACCTGTTGGGCCTGCGCAACCACCTCTGAGACGTACCAGAACCACATGCCGTGCAGGCTGGAACCACCTACCGGACAGACCGGAATCACCTTTCGGGCATGCCGGAACCACCTGTCAGATGTGCCAGAAACACGTGCCGGAGACGCCGGAAGCACCTGCCAAGCACGTTGGAACCACCTGCTCAACTCGCCTGAACCACCTGCCGGACATGCCAAAATCACCTGCCGACTATGCCAGAACCACTTGGCGAACACTCCGGAATCACTTGCCGGGCATGCAGGTACCACCTCTCAGACATGCCAGAAACCCGCGCCAATGACCCCAGAAGCACCAGCCGAGCACGCCGGAACCACCTGCTCGACTCGCCAGAACCACCTGCCGATCACGCAAAAATCACCTGCCGGCTACGCCACAACCAGTTGGTGAACACTTTGGAATCACCTGCCAGGCTTGCTGGAACCACCTGCCAGTCATGCCAAAATCACCTGCCAGCTACGCCAGAACCGCTTGGCGGACACTGCGGAAACACCTGTCGGGCCGGCTGGAACCACATCTCAGATGTGCCAGAAACGTGTTCATGAGATTCTGAAACCACACCCCGAACAGACGGAAAACACCTGCCAGAACCGCCGGAACCACCTGCTGAGCACGCCGGAACCACCTGCTCGACTCGTCAGAAACACCTGCCGGACACGCCAAAATCACCTGCCGGGTACGCAAGAACCACGTGGCGGACACTACGGAATCACCTGTCCCGCATGCCGGAACCACCTCTCTGACGTGCCAGAAGCACGTGCCGGACACGCCGGAAACACCTACCGGACAGACCGGAACCACCTGCCAAGAACGCCGGAGCCACCTGTTCGACTCGGTGGAACCAGCTGCCGGACAGGCCAATATCAACTGCTGGCTATGCCAGAACCACCAGTGGGACGGTCCGGAATCACCTGCCAGCCATGGCGGAACCACCTCTCAGACGTACCAGAACCACCTGCCGGAGAAGCTGGAAACACGTCCTGGACAGTCTGGAACCACGTGACGGCCATGCCTGAACCACCTGCCGAGCACGGCGGAACCACCTGCCGGACACGCCAAAATCACCTGCGGGCTACGCCAGAACCACTTCGACGACTCTCCGAAATGACCTGCCGGGCATGTTGGAACCACCTCTCAGACGTGCCAGAAGCACGTGGCGGACAGTCCGGAATCACCTGTTGGGCATACGCAACCACCTCTGACACGGACCAGAACCACGTGTCGTGCACGCCGGAACCACCTACCGGACAGACCGGAATCAACTTTTGGGCATGCCGGAACCACCAGTCAGATGTGCCAGAAACACGTGCCGGAGACGTCGGAAGCACCTGCCGAGCACGTCGCAACCACCTGCTCAACTCGCCTGAACCACCTGCCGGACACGCCAAAATCCCTGCCCGCTATAACAGCACCACTTCGGGGACAAGCCGGAATCACGTGAGGGGCATGCCTGCACAGCCTCTCAGACTGAACCTCGTGCCGGACACCACAGAACCACCTGCCGGACAGACCGGAACCACCAGCCGGACACGCCGGTACCACCGGCTCGACCCGCCGGAACGACCGCTGGACATGCAGAATCACCTGCCGGCTACGCCGGAAACACTTGGCGAACACTCCGGAATCACCTGCCGGGCATGCCGGAACCACCTCTCAGATAAGCCAGAACCTCGTGCCAATGACCCCGGAAGCACCTGCCGAGCACGCCGGAACCACCTGCTCGACTCGCCAGAACCACCTGCCGGACACGCAAAAATCACCTGCCGGCTACGCCACAACCAGTTGGGGAACACTTCGGAATCACCTGCCGGGCTTGCTGGAACCACCTGCCGGTCATGCCAAAATCACCTGCCAACTACGCCAGTACCACTTGGCGGACACTGTGGAAACACCTGTCGGGCCGGCCGGAACCACATCTCAGACGTGCCAGAACCATGTGCATGAGATGCTGGAACCACACCCCGAACAGACGGAAAACACCTGCCAGACCCGTCTGAACAACCTGCCGAGCACGCCGGAGCCACCTGCTCGACTCGCCGGAACCACCTACCTGACATGCCCAAATCACCAGCCGGGTATGCCAGAACCACTTGGCAGACACTCCGGAATCATCTGCCGGACATGCCGGAACCAGCTCTCAGACACACCAGAACCACGTGCCGGAGACGCCGGAAGCACCTGCGGAGCATGCCGGAGCCACCTGCTCGACTCGCCAGAAACACCTGCCGGACACGCCAAAATCACCTGCCGGGTACGCCAGAACCACCTGGTGGACACTCCGAAACCACCTGTCGCGCATGCCGGAACCACCTCTCAGACGTGCCGGAAGCACGTGCCGGACACACCGGAATCACCTACTGGACAGACCGGAACCACCTGCCGAGCACGCCGGAGCCACCTGTTCGACTCGCTGGAACCACCTGCCGGACAGGCCAATATCAACTGCTGGCTATGCCAGAACCACCTGGGGGATGGTCCGGAATCACCTGCCAGCCATGGCGGAACCACCTCTCAGACGTACCAGAACCACCTGCCGGAGAAGCTGGAAACACGTCCTGGACAGTCTGGAACCACCTGCCGGCCAAGCCTGAACCACCTGCCAAGCACAACGGAACAACCTGCCAGACACGCCAAAATCACCTGCGTGTTATGCCAGAACCACTTGGAGGACTCTCTGGGATGACCTGCCGGGCATGCCGGAATCACCTCTCAGACGTGCCAGAAGCACGTGGCGGACAGTCCGGAATCACCTGTTGGGCATTCGCAACCACCTCTGAGACGTACCAGAACCACATGCCGTGCAGGCTGGAACCACCTACCGGACAGACCGGAATCACCTTTCGGGCATGCCGGAACCACCTGTCAGATGTGCCAGAAACACGTGCCGGAGACGCCGGAAGCACCTGCCAAGCACGTTGGAACCACCTGCTCAACTCGCCTGAACCACCTGCCGGACATGCCAAAATCACCTGCCGACTATGCCAGAACCACTTGGCGGACACTCCGGAATAATCTGCCGGACATGCCGGAACCAGCTCTCAGACACACCAGAACCACGTGCCGGAGACGCCGGAAGCACCTGCCGAGCATGCCGGAGCCACCTGCTCGACTCGCCAGAAACACCTGCCGGACACGCCAAAATCACCTGCCGGGTACGCCAGAACCACCTGGCGGACACTCCGAAACCGCCTGTCGCCTATGCCGGAACCACATCTCAGACGTGCCGGAAGCACGTGCCGGACACGCCGGAATCACCTATCGGACAGACCGGAACCACCTGCCGAGCACGCCGGAGCCACCTGTTCGACTCGCTGGAACCACCTGCCGGACAGGCCAAAATCACCTGCCGACTATGCCAGAACCACTTGGCGAGCACTCCGGAATCACTTGCCGGGCATGCAGGAACCACCTCTCAGACATGCCAGAACCCCGTGCCAATGACCCCGGAAGCACCAGCCGAGCACGCCGGAACCACCTGCTCGACTCGCCAGAACCACCTGCCGATCACGCAAAAATCACCTGCCGGCTACGCCACAACCAGTTGGTGAACACTTTGGAATCACCTGCCAGGCTTGCTGGAACCACCTGCCAGTCATGCCAAAATCACCTGCCAACTACGCCAGAACCGCTTGGCGGACACTGCGGAAACACCTGTCGGGCCGGCTGGAACCACATCTCAGACGTGCCAGAAACGTGTTCATGAGATGCTGGAACCACACCCCGAACAGACGGATACCACCTGCCAGAACCGCCTGAACCACCTGCTGAGCACGCCGGAACCACCTGCTCGACTCACCGGTACCACCTCCCTGACACGCCAAAATCACCTGCTGGGTATGCCAGAACCACTTGGCGGACACTCCGGAATCATCTGCCGGACATGCCGGAACCAGCTCTCAGACACACCAGAACCAAGTGCCGGAGACGCCGGAAGCACCTGCCGAGCATGCCGGAGCCACCTGCTCGACTCGCCAGAAACACCTGCCGGACACGCCAAAATCACCTGCCGGGTACGCAAGAACCACCTGGCGGATACTACGGAATCACCTGCCGCGCATGCCGGACCCACCTCTCAGACGTGCCGGAAACACGTTCCGGACACGCCGGAAACTCCTACCGGACAGACCGGAACCACCTGCCACGATCGCCGGAGCCACCTGTTCGACTCGCTGGAACCACCTGCCGGACAGGCCAATATCAACTGCTGGCTATGCCAGAACCACCTGGGGGATAGTCCGGGATCACCTGCCAGCCATGGCGGAACCACCTCTCAGACGTACCAGAACCACCTGCCGGAGAAGCTGGAAACACGTCCTGGACAGACTGGAACCACGTGACGGCCATGCCTGAACCACCTGCCGAGCACGGCGGAACCACCTGCCGGACACGCCAAAATCACCTGCGGGCTACGCCAGAACCACTTGGACGACTCTCTGAAATGACCTGCCGGGCATGTTGGAACCACCTCTCAGACGTGCCAGAAGCACGTGGCGGACAGTCCGGAATCACCTGTTGGGCATACGCAACCACCTCTGACACGTACCAGAACCTCGTGCCGTGCACGCCGGAACCACCTACCGGACAGGCCGGAATCAACTTTTGGGCATGCCGGAACCACCAGTCAGATGTGCCAGAAACACGTGCCGGAGACGCCGGAAGCACCTGCCGACCACATCGCAACCACCTGCTGAACTCGCCTGAACCACCTGCCGGACACGCCAAAATCACCTGCCCGCTACACCAGCACCACTTCGGGGACAAGGCGGAATCACGTGAGGGGCATGCCGGCACAGCCTCTCAGACTGAACCTCGTGCCGGACACCACAGAACCACCAGCCGGACAGACCGGAACCAACTGCCGGACACGCCGGAACCACTGGCTCGACCCGCCGGAACGACCGCTGGACATGCAAAATCACCTGCCGGCTACGCCGGAAACACTTGGCGAACACTCCGGAATCACCTGCCGGGCATGCCGGAACCACCTCTCAGATATGCCAGAACCACGTGCCAATGACCCCGGAAGCACCTGCCGAGCACGCCGGAACCACCTGCTCGACTCGCCAGAACCACCTGCCGGACACGCAAAAATCACCTGCCGGCTACGCCACAACCATTTGGGGAACACTTCGGAATCACCTGCCGGGCTTGCTGGAACCACCTGCCGGTCATGCCAAAATCACCTGCGTGTTATGCCAGAACCACTTGGAGGACTCTCTGGGATGACCTGCCGGGCATGCCGGAACCACCTCTCAGACGTGCCAGAACAATGTGGCGGACAGTCGGAATCACCTGTTGGGCATGCGCAACCACCTCTGAGACGTACCAGAACCACATGCCGTGCAGGCTGGAACCACCTACCGGACAGACCGGAATCACCTTTCGGGCATGCCGGAACCACCTGTCAGATGTGCCAGAAACACGTGCTGGAGACGCCGGAAGCACCTGCCAAGCACGTTGGAACCACCTGCTCAACTCGCCTGAACCACCTGCCAGACATGCCAAAATCACCTGCCGGCTACGCCACAACCAGTTGGGGAACACTTCGGAATCACCTGCCGGGCTTGCTGGAACCACCTGCCGGTCATGCCAAAATCACATGCCAACTACGCCAGTACCACTTGGCGGACACTGTGGAAACACCTGTTGGGCCGGCCGGAACCACATCTCAGACGTGCCAGAACCATGTGCATGAGATGCTGGAACCACACCCCGAACAGACGGAAAACACCTGCCAGACCCGTCTGAACAACCTGCCGAGCACGCCGGAGCCACCTGCTCGACTCGCCGGAACCACCTACCTGACATGCCCAAATCACCAGCCGGGTATGCCAGAACCACTTGGCGGACACTCCGGAATCATCTGCCGGACATGCCGGAACCAGCTCTCAGACACACCAGAACCACGTGCCGGAGACGCCGGAAGCACCTGCCGAGCATGCCGGAGCCACCTGCTCGACTCGCCAGAAACACCTGCCGGACACGCCAAAATCACCTGCCGGGTACGCCAGAACCACCTGGCGGACACTCCGAAACCGCCTGTCGCCCATGCCGGAACCACATCTCAGACGTGCCGGAAGCACGTGCCGGACACGCCGGAATCACCTACCGGACAGACCGGAACCACCTGCCGAGCACGCCGTAGCCACCTGTTCGACTCGCTGGAACCACCTGCCGGACAGGCCAAAATCACCTGCCGACTATGCCAGAACCACTTGGCGAGCACTCCGGAATCACTTGCCGGGCATGCAGGAACCACCTCTCAGACATGCCAGAACCCCGTGCCAATGACCCCGGAAGCACCAGCCGAGCACGCCGGAACCACCTGCTCGACTCGCCAGAACCACCTGCCGATCACGCAAAAATCACCTGCCGGCTACGCCACAACCAGTTGGTGAACACTTTGGAATCACCTGCCATGCTTGCTGGAACCACCTGCCAGTCATGCCAAAATCACCTGCCAACTATGCCAGAACCGCTTGGCGGACACTGCGGAAACACCTGTCGGGCCGGCTGGAACCACATCTCAGACGTGCCAGAAACGTGTTCATGAGATGCTGGAACCACACCCCGAACAGACGGATACCACCTGCCAGAACCGCCTGAACCACCTGCTGAGCACGCCGGAACCACCTGCTCGACTCACCGGTACCACCTCCCTGACACGCCAAAATCACCTGCTGGGTATGCCAGAACCACTTGGCGGACACTCCGGAATCATCTGCCGGACATGCCGGAACCAGCTCTCAGACACACCAGAACCAAGTGCCGGAGACGCCGGAAGCACCTGCCGAGCAGGCCGGAGTCACCTGCTCGACTCGCCAGAAACACCTGCCGGACACGCCAAAATCACCTGCCGGGTACGCCAGAACCACCTGGCGGACACTACGGAATCACCTGCCGCGCATGCCGGAACCACCTCTCAGACGTGCCGGAAGCACGTGCCGGACACGCCGGAAACACCTACCGGACAGACCGGAACCACCTGCCAAGAACGCCGGAGCCACCTGTTCGACTCGCTGGAACCACCTGCCGGACAGGCCAATATCAACTGCTGGCTATGCCAGAACCACCAGTGGGACGGTCCGGAATCACCTGCCAGCCATGGCGGAACCACCTCTCAGACGTACCAGAACCACCTGCCGGAGAAGCTGGAAACACGTCCTGGACAGTCTGGAATCACCTGCCGGCCAAGCCTGAACCACCTGCCAAGCACAACGGAACAACCTGCCAGACACGCCAAAATCAACTGCGTGTTATGCCAGAACCACTTGGAGGACTCTCTGGGATGACCTGCCGGGCATGCCGGAATCACCTCTCAGACGTGCCAGAAGCACGTGGCGGACAGTCCAGAATCACCTGTTGGGCATGCGCAACCACCTCTGAGACGTACCAGAACCACATGCCGTGCAGGCTGGAACCACCTACCGGACAGACCGGAATCACCTTTCGGGCATGCCGGAACCACCTGTCAGATGTGCCAGAAACACGTGCCGGAGACGCCGGAAGCACCTGCCAAGCACGTTGGAACCACCTGCTCAACTCGCCTGAACCACCTGCCGGACATGCCAAAATCACCTGCCGACTATGCCAGAACCACTTGGCGAACACTCCGGAATCACTTGCCGGGCATGCAGGAACCACCTCTCAGACATGCCAGAACCCCGTGCCAATGACCCCGGAAGCACCAGCCGAGCACGCCGGAACCACATGCTCGACTCGCCAGAACCACCTGCCGATCACGCAAAAATCACCTGCCGGCTACGCCACAACCAGTTGGTGAACACTTTGGAATCACCTGCCAGGCTTGCTGGAACCACCTGCCCGTCATGCCAAAATCACCTTCCAACTACGCCAGAACCACTTGGCGGACACTGCGGAAACACCTGTCGGGCCGGCTGGAACCACATATCAGAAGTGCCAGAAACGTGTTCATGAGATGCTGGAACCAGACCCCGAACAGACGGATACCACCTGCCAGAACCGCCTGAACCACCTGCTGAGCACGCCGGAAGCACCTGCTCGACTCACCGGTACCACCTCCCTGACACGCCAAAATCACCTGCTGGGTATGCCAGAACCACTTGGCGGACACTCCGGAATCATCTGCCGGACATGCCGGAACCAGCTCTCAGACACACCAGAACCAAGTGCAGGAGACGCCGGAAGCACCTGCCGAGCATGCCGGAGCCACATGCTCGACTCGCCAGAAACACCTGCCGGACACGCAAAAATCACCTGCCGGCTACGCCACAACCAGTTGGGGAACACTTCGGAATCACCTGCCGGGCTTGCTGGAACCACCTGCCGGTCATGCCAAAATCACCTGCGTGTTATGCCAGAACCACTTGGAGGACTCTCTGGGATGACCTGCCAAGCGTGCCGGAACCACCTCTCAGACGTGCCAGAACCATGTGGCGGACAGTCCGGAATCACCTGTTGGGCATGCGCAACCACCTCTGAGAGGTACCAGAACCACATGCCGTGCAGGCTGGAACCACCTACCGGACAGACCGGAATCACCTGTCGCGCATGCCGGAACCACCTCTCAGACGTGCCGGAAGCACGTGCCGGACACACCGGGATCACCTACCGGACAGACCGGAACCACCTGCCGAGCACGCCGGAGCCACCTGTTCGACTCGCTGGAACCACCTGCCGGACAGGCCAATATCAACTGCTGGCTATGCCAGAACCACCTGGGGGACAGTCCGGGATCACCTGCCAGCCATGGCGGAACCACCTCTCAGAAGTACCAGAACCACCTGCTGGAGAAGCTGGAAACACGTCCTGGACAGACTGGAACCACGTGACTGCCATGCCTGAACCACCTGCCGAGCACGGCGGAACCACCTGCCGGACACGCCAAAATCACCTGCGTGTTATGCCAGAACCACTTGGAGGACTCTCTGGGATGACCTGCCGGGCATGCCGGAACCACCTCTCAGACGTGCCAGAACCATGTGGCGGACAGTCCGGAATCACCTGTTGGGCATGCGCAACCACCTCTGAGACGTACCAGAACCACATGCCGTGCAGGCTGGAACCACCTACCGGACAGACCGGAATCACCTTTCGGGCATGCCGGAACCACCTGTCAGATGTGCCAGAAACACGTGCCGGAGACGCCGGAAGCACCTGCCAAGCACGTTGGAACCACCTGCTCAACTCGCCTGAACCAGCTGCCGGACATGCCAAAATCACCTGCCGACTATGCCAGAACCACTTGGCGAACACTCCGGAATCACCTGCCGAGCATGCCGGAGCCACCTGCTCGACTCGCCAGAAACACCTGCCGGACACGCCAAAATCACCTGCCGGGTACGCAAGAACCACCTGGCGGATACTACGGAATCACATGCCGCGCATGACGGACCCACCTTTCAGACGTGCCGGAAGCACGTACCGGAGACGCCGGAAACTCCTAGCGGACAGACCGGAACCACCTGCCGAGCACGCCGGAGCCACCTGTTCGACTCGCTGTAACCACCTGCCGGACAGGCCAATATCAACTGCTGGCTATGCCAGAACCACCTGGGGGATGGTCCGGAATCACCTGCCAGCCATGGCGGAACCACCTCTCAGACGTACCAGAACCACCTGCCGGAGAAGCTGGAAACACGTCCTGGACAGTCTGGAACCACCTGCCGGCCAAGCCTGAACCACCTGCCAAGCACAACGGAACAACCTGCCAGACACGCCAAAATCACCTGCGTGTTATGCCAGAACCACTTGGAGGACTCTCTGGGATGACCTGCCAAGCGTGCCGGAACCACCTCTCAGACGTGCCAGAACCATGTGGCGGACAGTCCGGAATCACCTGTTGGGCATGCGCAACCACCTCTGAGAGGTACCAGAACCACATGCCGTGCAGGCTGGAACCACCTACCGGACAGACCGGAATCACCTGTCGCGCATGCCGGAACCACCTCTCAGACGTGCCGGAAGCACGTGCCGGACACACCGGGATCACCTACCGGACAGACCGGAACCACCTGCCGAGCACGCCGGAGCCACCTGTTCGACTCGCTGGAACCACCTGCCGGACAGGCCAATATCAACTGCTGGCTATGCCAGAACCACCTGGGGGACAGTCCGGGATCACCTGCCAGCCATGGCGGAACCACCTCTCAGAAGTACCAGAACCACCTGCTGGAGAAGCTGGAAACACGTCCTGGACAGACTGGAACCACGTGACTGCCATGCCTGAACCACCTGCCGAGCACGGCGGAACCACCTGCCGGACACGCCAAAATCACCTGCGTGTTATGCCAGAACCACTTGGAGGACTCTCTGGGATGACCTGCCGGGCATGCCGGAACCACCTCTCAGACGTGCCAGAACCATGTGGCGGACAGTCCGGAATCACCTGTTGGGCATGCGCAACCACCTCTGAGACGTACCAGAACCACATGCCGTGCAGGCTGGAACCACCTACCGGACAGACCGGAATCACCTTTCGGGCATGCCGGAACCACCTGTCAGATGTGCCAGAAACACGTGCCGGAGACGCCGGAAGCACCTGCCAAGCACGTTGGAACCACCTGCTCAACTCGCCTGAACCACCTGCCGGACATGCCAAAATCACCTGCCGACTATGCCAGAACCACTTGGCGAACACTCCGGAATCACTTGCCGGGCATGCAGGTACCACCTCTCAGACATGCCAGAAACCCGCGCCAATGACCCCAGAAGCACCAGCCGAGCACGCCGGAACCACCTGCTCGACTCGCCAGAACCACCTGCCGGACACGCAAAAATCACCTGCCGGCTACGCCACAACCAGTTGGGGAACACTTCGGAATCACCTGCCGGGCTTGCTGGAACCACCTGCCTGTCATGCAAAATCACCTGCCAACTACGCCAGTACCACTTGGCGGACACTGTGGAAACACCTGTCGGGCTGGCCGGAACCACATCTCAGACGTGCCAGAACCATGTGCATGAGATGCTGGAACCACACCCCGAACAGACGGAAAACACCTGCCAGACCCGTCTGAACAACCTGCTGAGCACGCCGGAGCCACCTGCTCAACTCGCCGGAACCACCTACCTGACATGCCCAAATCACCAGCCGGGTATGCCAGAACCACTTGGCGGACACTCCGGAATCATCTGCCGGACATGCCGGAACCAGCTCTCAGACACACCAGAACCACGTGCCGGAGACGCCGGAAGCACCTGCCGAGCATGCCGGAGCCACCTGCTCGACTCGCCAGAAACACCTGCCGGACACGCCAAACTCACCTGCCGGGTACTCCAGAACCACCTGGCGGACACTCCAAAATCACCTGTCGCGCATGCCGGAACCACCTCTCAGACGTGCCGGAATCACGTGCCGGACACGCCGGAATCACCTACCGGACAGACCGGAACCACCTGCCGAGCACGCCGGAGCCACCTGTTCGACTCGCTGGAACCACCTGCCGGACAGGCCAATATCAACTGCTGGCTATGCCAGAACCACCTGGGGGACGGTCCGGGATCACCTGCCAGCCATGGCCGAACCACCTCTCAGATGTACCAGAACCACCTGCCGGAGAAGCTGGAAACACGTCCTGGACAGACTGGAACCACGTGACGGCCATGCCTGAACCACCTGCCGAGCACGGCGGAACCACCTGCCGGACACGCCAAAATCACCTGCGGGCTACGCCAGAACCACTTGGACGACTCTCCGAAATGACCTGCCGGGCATCTTGGAACCACCTATCAGACGTGCCAGAAGCACGTGGCGGACAGTCCGGAATCACCTGTTGGGCATACGCAACCACCTCTGAGACGTACCAGAACCACGTGCCGTGCACGCCGGAACCACCTACCGGACAGACCGGAATCAACTTTTGGGCATGCCGGAACCACCAGTCAGATGTGCCAGAAACACGTGCCGGAGACGCCGGAAGCACCTGCCGAGCACGTCGCAACCACCTGCTCAACTCGCCTTAACCCTCTGCCGGACACGGCAAAATCACCTGACCGCTACACCAGCACCACTTCGGGGACAAGCCGGAATCACGTGAGGGGCATGCCGGCACAGCCTCTCAGACTGAACCTCGTGCCGGACACCACAGAACCACCTGCCGGACAGACCGGAACCACCTGCCGGACACGCCGGAACGACCGCTGGACATGCAAAATCACCTGCCGGCTACGCCGGAAACACTTGGCGAACACTCCGGAATCACCTGCCGGGCATGCCGGAACCACCTCTCAGATATGCCAGAACCACGTGCCAATGATCCGGGTAGCACCTGCCGAGCACGTCGGAACCACCTGCTCGACTCGCCAGAACCACCTGCCGGACACGCAAAAATCACCTGCCGGCTACGCCACAACCAGTTGGGGAACACTTCGGAATCACCTGCCGGGCTTGCTGGAACCACCTGCCGGTCATGCCAAAATCACCTGCCAACTACGCCAGTACCACTTGGCAGACACTGTGGAAACACCTGTCGGGCCGGCCGGAACCACATCTCAGACGTGCCAGAACCATGTGCATGAGATGCTGGAACCACACCCCGAACAGACGGAAAACACCTGCCAGACCCGTCTGAACAACCTGCCGAGCACGCCGGAGCCACCTGCTCGACTCGCCGGAACCACCTACCTGACATGCCCAAATCACCAGCCGGGTATGCCAGAACCACTTGGCGGACACTCCGGAATCATCTGCCAGACATGCCGGAACCAGCTCTCAGACACACCAGAACCACGTGCCGGAGACGCCGGAAGCACCTGCCGAGCATGCCGGAGCCACCTGCTCGACTCGCCGGAAACACCTGCGGGACACGCCAAAATCACCTGCCGGGTACGCCAGAACCACCTGGCGGACACTCCGAAACCACCTGTCGCGCATGCCGGAACCACCTCTCAGACGTGCCGGAAGCACGTGCCGGACACGCCGGAATTACCTACCGGACAGACCGGAACCACCTGCCGAGCACGCCGGAGCCACCTGTTCGACTCGCTGGAACCACCTGCCGGACAGGCCAATATCAACTGCTGGCTATGCCAGAACCACCTGGGGGACGGTCCGGAATCACCTGCCAGCCATGGCGGAACCACCTCTCAGACGTACCAGAACCACCTGCCGGAGAAGCTGGAAACACGTCCTGGAGAGTCTGGAACCACCTGACGGCCAAGCCTGAACCACCTGCCAAGCACAACGGAACAACCTGCCAGACACGCCAAAATCACCTGCGTGTTATGCCAGAACCACTTGGAGGACTCTCTGGGATGACCTGCCGGGCATGCCGGAACCACCTCTCAGACGTGCCAGAACCATGTGGCGGACAGTCCGGAATCACCTGTTGGGCATGCGCAACCACCTCTGAGACGTACCAGAACCACATGCCGTGCAGGCTGGAACCACCTACCGGACAGACCGGAATCACCTTTCGGGCATGCCGGAACCACCTGTCAGATGTGCCAGAAACACGTGCCGGAGACGCCGGAAGCACCTGCCAAGCACGTTGGAACAACCTGCTCAACTCGCCTGAACCAGCTGCCGGACATGCCAAAATCACCTGCCGACTATGCCAGAACCACTTGGCGAACACTCCGGAATCACCTGCCGAGCATGCCGGAGCCACCTGCTCGACTCGCCAGAAACACCTGCCGGACACGCCAAAATCACCTGCCGGGTATGCCAGAACCACCTGGCGGACACTACGGAATCACCTGCCGCGCATGCCGGAACCACCTCTCAGACGTGCCGGAAGCACGTGCCAGACACTCCGGAAACACCTACCGGACAGACCGGAACCACCTGCCAAGAACGCCGGAGCCACCTGTTCGACTCGCTGGAACCACCTGCCGGACAGGCCAATATCAACTGCTGGCTATGCCAGAACCACCTGGGGGACAGTCCGGGATCACCTGCCAGCCATGGCGGAACCACCTCTCAGACGTACCAGAACCACCTGCCGGAGAAGCTGGAAACACGTCCTGGACAGACTGGAACCACGTGACGGCCATGCCTGAACCACCTGCCGAGAACGGCGGAACCATCTGCCGGACACGACAAAATCACCTGCGGGCTACGCCAGAACCACTTGGACGACTCTCCGAAATGACCTGCTGGGCATGTTGGAACCACCTCTCAGACGTGCCAGAAGCACGTGGCAGAGAGTCCGGAATCACCTGTTGGGCATTCGCAACCACCTCTGACACGTACCAGAACCACGTGCCGTGCACGCCGGAACCACCTACCGGACACACCGGAATCAACTTTTGGGCATGCCGGAACCACCTGTCAGATGTGCCAGAAACACGTGCCGGAGACGCCGGAAGCACCTGCCGAGCACGTCGCAACCACCTGCTCAACTCGCCTGAACCACCTGCCGGACACGCCAAAATCACCTGCCCGCTACACCAGCACCACTTCGGGGACAAGCCGGAATCACGTGAGGGGCATGCCGGCACAGCCTCTCAGACTGAACCTCGTGCCGGACACCACAGAACCACCTGCCGGACAGACCGGAACCACCTGCCGGACACGCCGGAACCACCGGCTCGACCCGCCGTAAAGACCGCTGGACATACAAAATCACCTGCCGGCTACGCCGGAAACACTTGCCGAACACTCCGGAATCACCTGCCGGGCATGCCGGAACCACCTCTCAGATATGCCAGAACCACGTGCCAACGACCCCGGAAGCACCTGCCGAGCACGCCGGAACCACCTGCTCGACTCGCCAGAACCACCTGCCGGACACGCAAAAATCACCTGCCGGCTACGCCACAACCTGTTGGTGAACACTTTGGAATCACCTGCCGGGCTTGCTGGAACCACCTGCCAGTCATGCCAAAATCACCTGCCAACTACGCCAGAACCGCTTGGCGGACACTGCGGAAACACCTGTCGGGCCGGCTGGAACCACATCTCAGACGTGCCAGAAACGTGTTCATGAGATGCTGGAACCACACCCCGAACAGACGGATACCACCTGCCAGAACCGCCTGAACCACCTGCTGAGCACGCCGGAACCACCTGCTCGACTCACCGGTACCACCTCCCTGACACGCCAAAATCACCTGCTGGGTATGCCAGAACCACTTGGCGGACACTCCGGCATCATCTACCGGACATGCCGGAACCAGCTCTCAGACACACCAGAACCAAGTGCCGGAGACGCCGGAAGCACCTGCCGAGCATGCCGGAGCCACCTGCTCGACTCGCCAGAAACACCTGCCGGACACGCCAAAATCACCTGCCGGGTATGCCAGAACCACCTGGCGGACACTACGGAATCACCTGCCGCGCATGCAGGAACCACTTCTCAGACGTGCCGGAAGCACGTGCCACACACTCCGGAAACACCTACCGGACATACCGGAACCACCTGCCAAGAACGCCGGAGCCACCTGTTCGACTCGCTGGAACCACCTGCCGGACAGGCCAATATCAACTGCTGGCTATGCCAGAACCACCTGGGGGACGGTCCGGGATCACCTGCCAGCCATGGCGGAACCACCTCTCAGACGTACCAGAACCACCTGCCGGAGAAGCTGGAAACACGTCCTGGACAGACTGGAACCACGTGACGGCCATGCCTGAACCACATCCCGAGCACGGCGGAACCACCTGCCGGACACGCCAAAATCACCTGCGGGCTACGCCAGAACCAATTGGACGACTCTCCGAAATGACCTGCCGGGCATGTTGGAACCACCTCTCAGACGTGCCAGAAGCACGTGGCGGACAGTCCGGAATCACCTGTTGGGCATACGCAACCACCTCTGAGATGTACCAGTACCACGTGCCGTGCACGCCGGAACCACCTACCGGACAGACCGGAATCAACTTT
Organism: Equus caballus; assembly: GCF_041296265.1. Classification (NCBI taxonomy): domain Eukaryota; kingdom Metazoa; phylum Chordata; class Mammalia; order Perissodactyla; family Equidae; genus Equus; species Equus caballus. Next base: position 2,622,330 of record NC_091713.1, read on the forward strand.
CGGGCATGCCGGAACCACCAGTCAGATGTGCCAGAATCACGTGCCAGAGACGCCGGAAGCACCTGCCGAGCACGTCGCAACCACCTGCTCAACTCGCCTGAACCACCTGCCGGACACGCCAAAATCACCTGCCCGCTAGACCAGCACCACTTCGGGGACAAGCCGGAATCACGTGAGGGGCATGCCGGCACAGCCTCTCAGACTGAACCTCGTGCCGGACACCACAGAACCACCTGCCGGACAGACCGGAACCACCTGCCGGACACGCCGGAACCACCGGCTCGACCCGCCGGAAAGACCGCTGGACATGCAAAATCACCTGCCGGCTACGCCGGAAACACTTGGCGAACACTCCGGAATCACCTGCCGGGCATGCCGGAACCACCTCTCAGATATGCCAGAACCACGTGCCAATGACCCCGGAAGCACCTGCCGAGCACGCCGGAGCCACATGCTCGACTCGCCAGAAACACCTGCCGGACACGCAAAAATCACCTGCCGGCTACGCCACAACCAGTTGGGGAACACTTCGGAATCACCTGCCGGGCTTGCTGGAACCACCTGCCGGTCATGCCAAAATCACCTGCCAACTACGCCAGTACCACTTGGCGGACACTGTGGAAACACCTGTCGGGCCGGCCGGAACCACATCTCAGACGTGCCAGAACCATGTGCATGAGATGCTGGAACCACACCCCGAAAAGACGGAAAACACCTGCCAGACCCGTCTGAACAACCTGCCGAGCACGCCGGAGCCACCTGCTCGACTCGCCGGAACCACCTACCTGACATGCCCAAATCACCAGCCGGGTATGCCAGAACCACTTGGCGGACACTCCGGAATCATCTGCCGGACATGCCGGAACCAGCTCTCAGACACACCAGAACCACGTGCCGGAGACGCCGGAAGCACGTGCTGAGCATGCCGGAGCCACCTGCTCGACTCGCCAGAAACACCTGCCGGACACGCCAAAATCACCTGCCGGGTACGCAAGAACCACCTGGCGGATACTACGGAATCACATGCCGCGCATGACGGACCCACCTTTCAGACGTGCCGGAAGCACGTACCGGAGACGCCGGAAACTCCTAGCGGACAGACCGGAACCACCTGCCGAGCACGCCGGAGCCACCTGTTCGACTCGCTGGAACCACCTGCCGGACAGGCCAATATCAACTGCTGGCTATGCCAGAACCACCTGGGGGATGGTCCGGAATCACCTGCCAGCCATGGCGGAACCACCTCTCAGACGTACCAGAACCACCTGCCGGAGAAGCTGGAAACACGTCCTGGACAGTCTGGAACCACCTGCCGGCCAAGCCTGGACCACCTGCCAAGCACAACGGAACAACCTGCCAGACACGCCAAAATCACCTGCGTGTTATGCCAGAACCACTTGGAGGACTCTCTGGGATGACCTGCCAAGCGTGCCGGAACCACCTCTCAGACGTGCCAGAACCATGTGGCGGACAGTCCGGAATCACCTGTTGGGCATGCGCAACCACCTCTGAGAGGTACCAGAACCACATGCCGTGCAGGCTGGAACCACCTACCGGACAGACCGGAATCACCTGTCGCGCATGCCGGAACCACCTCTCAGACGTGCCGGAAGCACGTGCCGGACACACCGGGATCACCTACCGGCCAGACCGGAACCACCTGCCGAGCACGCCGGAGCCACCTGTTCGACTCGCTGGAACCACCTGCCGGACAGGCCAATATCAACTGCTGGCTATGCCAGAACCACCTGGGGGACAGTCCGGGATCACCTGCCAGCCATGGCGGAACCACCTCTCAGAAGTACCAGAACCACCTGCTGGAGAAGCTGGAAACACGTCCTGGACAGACTGGAACCACGTGACTGCCATGCCTGAACCACCTGCCGAGCACGGCGGAACCACCTGCCGGACACGCCAAAATCACCTGCGTGTTATGCCAGAACCACTTGGAGGACTCTCTGGGATGACCTGCCGGGCATGCCGGAACCACCTCTCAGACGTGCCAGAACCATGTGGCGGACAGTCCGGAATCACCTGTTGGGCATGCGCAACCACCTCTGAGACGTACCAGAACCACATGCCGTGCAGGCTGGAACCACCTACCGGACAGACCGGAATCACCTTTCGGGCATGCCGGAACCACCTGTCAGATGTGCCAGAAACACGTGCCGGAGACGCCGGAAGCACCTGCCAAGCACGTTGGAACCACCTGCTCAACTCGCCTGAACCACCTGCCGGACATGCCAAAATCACCTGCCGACTATGCCAGAACCACTTGGCGAACACTCCGGAATCACTTGCCGGGCATGCAGGTACCACCTCTCAGACATGCCAGAAACCCGCGCCAATGACCCCAGAAGCACCAGCCGAGCACGCCGGAACCACCTGCTCGACTCGCCAGAACCACCTGCCGGACACGCAAAAATCACCTGCCGGCTACGCCACAACCAGTTGGGGAACACTTCGGAATCACCTGCCGGGCTTGCTGGAACCACCTGCCTGTCATGCAAAATCACCTGCCAACTACGCCAGTACCACTTGGCGGACACTGTGGAAACACCTGTCGGGCTGGCCGGAACCACATCTCAGACGTGCCAGAACCATGTGCATGAGATGCTGGAACCACACCCCGAACAGACGGAAAACACCTGCCAGACCCGTCTGAACAACCTGCTGAGCACGCCGGAGCCACCTGCTCAACTCGCCGGAACCACCTACCTGACATGCCCAAATCACCAGCCGGGTATGCCAGAACCACTTGGCGGACACTCCGGAATCATCTGCCGGACATGCCGGAACCAGCTCTCAGACACACCAGAACCACGTGCCGGAGACGCCGGAAGCACCTGCCGAGCATGCCGGAGCCACCTGCTCGACTCGCCAGAAACACCTGCCGGACACGCCAAACTCACCTGCCGGGTACTCCAGAACCACCTGGCGGACACTCCAAAATCACCTGTCGCGCATGCCGGAACCACCTCTCAGACGTGCCGGAATCACGTGCCGGACACGCCGGAATCACCTACCGGACAGACCGGAACCACCTGCCGAGCACGCCGGAGCCACCTGTTCGACTCGCTGGAACCACCTGCCGGACAGGCCAATATCAACTGCTGGCTATGCCAGAACCACCTGGGGGACGGTCCGGGATCACCTGCCAGCCATGGCCGAACCACCTCTCAGATGTACCAGAACCACCTGCCGGAGAAGCTGGAAACACGTCCTGGACAGACTGGAACCACGTGACGGCCATGCCTGAACCACCTGCCGAGCACGGCGGAACCACCTGCCGGACACGCCAAAATCACCTGCGGGCTACGCCAGAACCACTTGGACGACTCTCCGAAATGACCTGCCGGGCATCTTGGAACCACCTATCAGACGTGCCAGAAGCACGTGGCGGACAGTCCGGAATCACCTGTTGGGCATACGCAACCACCTCTGAGACGTACCAGAACCACGTGCCGTGCACGCCGGAACCACCTACCGGACAGACCGGAATCAACTTTTGGGCATGCCGGAACCACCAGTCAGATGTGCCAGAAACACGTGCCGGAGACGCCGGAAGCACCTGCCGAGCACGTCGCAACCACCTGCTCAACTCGCCTTAACCCTCTGCCGGACACGGCAAAATCACCTGACCGCTACACCAGCACCACTTCGGGGACAAGCCGGAATCACGTGAGGGGCATGCCGGCACAGCCTCTCAGACTGAACCTCGTGCCGGACACCACAGAACCACCTGCCGGACAGACCGGAACCACCTGCCGGACACGCCGGAACGACCGCTGGACATGCAAAATCACCTGCCGGCTACGCCGGAAACACTTGGCGAACACTCCGGAATCACCTGCCGGGCATGCCGGAACCACCTCTCAGATATGCCAGAACCACGTGCCAATGATCCGGGTAGCACCTGCCGAGCACGTCGGAACCACCTGCTCGACTCGCCAGAACCACCTGCCGGACACGCAAAAATCACCTGCCGGCTACGCCACAACCAGTTGGGGAACACTTCGGAATCACCTGCCGGGCTTGCTGGAACCACCTGCCGGTCATGCCAAAATCACCTGCCAACTACGCCAGTACCACTTGGCAGACACTGTGGAAACACCTGTCGGGCCGGCCGGAACCACATCTCAGACGTGCCAGAACCATGTGCATGAGATGCTGGAACCACACCCCGAACAGACGGAAAACACCTGCCAGACCCGTCTGAACAACCTGCCGAGCACGCCGGAGCCACCTGCTCGACTCGCCGGAACCACCTACCTGACATGCCCAAATCACCAGCCGGGTATGCCAGAACCACTTGGCGGACACTCCGGAATCATCTGCCAGACATGCCGGAACCAGCTCTCAGACACACCAGAACCACGTGCCGGAGACGCCGGAAGCACCTGCCGAGCATGCCGGAGCCACCTGCTCGACTCGCCGGAAACACCTGCGGGACACGCCAAAATCACCTGCCGGGTACGCCAGAACCACCTGGCGGACACTCCGAAACCACCTGTCGCGCATGCCGGAACCACCTCTCAGACGTGCCGGAAGCACGTGCCGGACACGCCGGAATTACCTACCGGACAGACCGGAACCACCTGCCGAGCACGCCGGAGCCACCTGTTCGACTCGCTGGAACCACCTGCCGGACAGGCCAATATCAACTGCTGGCTATGCCAGAACCACCTGGGGGACGGTCCGGAATCACCTGCCAGCCATGGCGGAACCACCTCTCAGACGTACCAGAACCACCTGCCGGAGAAGCTGGAAACACGTCCTGGAGAGTCTGGAACCACCTGACGGCCAAGCCTGAACCACCTGCCAAGCACAACGGAACAACCTGCCAGACACGCCAAAATCACCTGCGTGTTATGCCAGAACCACTTGGAGGACTCTCTGGGATGACCTGCCGGGCATGCCGGAACCACCTCTCAGACGTGCCAGAACCATGTGGCGGACAGTCCGGAATCACCTGTTGGGCATGCGCAACCACCTCTGAGACGTACCAGAACCACATGCCGTGCAGGCTGGAACCACCTACCGGACAGACCGGAATCACCTTTCGGGCATGCCGGAACCACCTGTCAGATGTGCCAGAAACACGTGCCGGAGACGCCGGAAGCACCTGCCAAGCACGTTGGAACAACCTGCTCAACTCGCCTGAACCAGCTGCCGGACATGCCAAAATCACCTGCCGACTATGCCAGAACCACTTGGCGAACACTCCGGAATCACCTGCCGAGCATGCCGGAGCCACCTGCTCGACTCGCCAGAAACACCTGCCGGACACGCCAAAATCACCTGCCGGGTATGCCAGAACCACCTGGCGGACACTACGGAATCACCTGCCGCGCATGCCGGAACCACCTCTCAGACGTGCCGGAAGCACGTGCCAGACACTCCGGAAACACCTACCGGACAGACCGGAACCACCTGCCAAGAACGCCGGAGCCACCTGTTCGACTCGCTGGAACCACCTGCCGGACAGGCCAATATCAACTGCTGGCTATGCCAGAACCACCTGGGGGACAGTCCGGGATCACCTGCCAGCCATGGCGGAACCACCTCTCAGACGTACCAGAACCACCTGCCGGAGAAGCTGGAAACACGTCCTGGACAGACTGGAACCACGTGACGGCCATGCCTGAACCACCTGCCGAGAACGGCGGAACCATCTGCCGGACACGACAAAATCACCTGCGGGCTACGCCAGAACCACTTGGACGACTCTCCGAAATGACCTGCTGGGCATGTTGGAACCACCTCTCAGACGTGCCAGAAGCACGTGGCAGAGAGTCCGGAATCACCTGTTGGGCATACGCAACCACCTCTGACACGTACCAGAACCACGTGCCGTGCACGCCGGAACCACCTACCGGACACACCGGAATCAACTTTTGGGCATGCCGGAACCACCTGTCAGATGTGCCAGAAACACGTGCCGGAGACGCCGGAAGCACCTGCCGAGCACGTCGCAACCACCTGCTCAACTCGCCTGAACCACCTGCCGGACACGCCAAAATCACCTGCCCGCTACACCAGCACCACTTCGGGGACAAGCCGGAATCACGTGAGGGGCATGCCGGCACAGCCTCTCAGACTGAACCTCGTGCCGGACACCACAGAACCACCTGCCGGACAGACCGGAACCACCTGCCGGACACGCCGGAACCACCGGCTCGACCCGCCGTAAAGACCGCTGGACATACAAAATCACCTGCCGGCTACGCCGGAAACACTTGCCGAACACTCCGGAATCACCTGCCGGGCATGCCGGAACCACCTCTCAGATATGCCAGAACCACGTGCCAACGACCCCGGAAGCACCTGCCGAGCACGCCGGAACCACCTGCTCGACTCGCCAGAACCACCTGCCGGACACGCAAAAATCACCTGCCGGCTACGCCACAACCTGTTGGTGAACACTTTGGAATCACCTGCCGGGCTTGCTGGAACCACCTGCCAGTCATGCCAAAATCACCTGCCAACTACGCCAGAACCGCTTGGCGGACACTGCGGAAACACCTGTCGGGCCGGCTGGAACCACATCTCAGACGTGCCAGAAACGTGTTCATGAGATGCTGGAACCACACCCCGAACAGACGGATACCACCTGCCAGAACCGCCTGAACCACCTGCTGAGCACGCCGGAACCACCTGCTCGACTCACCGGTACCACCTCCCTGACACGCCAAAATCACCTGCTGGGTATGCCAGAACCACTTGGCGGACACTCCGGCATCATCTACCGGACATGCCGGAACCAGCTCTCAGACACACCAGAACCAAGTGCCGGAGACGCCGGAAGCACCTGCCGAGCATGCCGGAGCCACCTGCTCGACTCGCCAGAAACACCTGCCGGACACGCCAAAATCACCTGCCGGGTATGCCAGAACCACCTGGCGGACACTACGGAATCACCTGCCGCGCATGCAGGAACCACTTCTCAGACGTGCCGGAAGCACGTGCCACACACTCCGGAAACACCTACCGGACATACCGGAACCACCTGCCAAGAACGCCGGAGCCACCTGTTCGACTCGCTGGAACCACCTGCCGGACAGGCCAATATCAACTGCTGGCTATGCCAGAACCACCTGGGGGACGGTCCGGGATCACCTGCCAGCCATGGCGGAACCACCTCTCAGACGTACCAGAACCACCTGCCGGAGAAGCTGGAAACACGTCCTGGACAGACTGGAACCACGTGACGGCCATGCCTGAACCACATCCCGAGCACGGCGGAACCACCTGCCGGACACGCCAAAATCACCTGCGGGCTACGCCAGAACCACTTGGACGACTCTCCGAAATGACCTGCCGGGCATGTTGGAACCACCTCTCAGACGTGCCAGAAGCACGTGGCGGACAGTCCGGAATCACCTGTTGGGCATACGCAACCACCTCTGAGATGTACCAGTACCACGTGCCGTGCACGCCGGAACCACCTACCGGACAGACCGGAATCAACTTTCGGGCATGCCGGAACCACCAGTCAGATGTGCCAGAATCACGTGCCAGAGACGCCGGAAGCACCTGCCGAGCACGTCGCAACCACCTGCTCAACTCGCCTGAACCACCTGCCGGACACGCCAAAATCACCTGCCCGCTAGACCAGCACCACTTCGGGGACAAGCCGGAATCACGTGAGGGGCATGCCGGCACAGCCTCTCAGACTGAACCTCGTGCCGGACACCACAGAACCACCTGCCGGACAGACCGGAACCACCTGCCGGACACGCCGGAACCACCGGCTCGACCCGCCGTAAAGACCGCTGGACATACAAAATCACCTGCCGGCTACGCCGGAAACACTTGCCGAACACTCCGGAATCACCTGCCGGGCATGCCGGAACCACCTCTCAGATATGCCAGAACCACGTGCCAACGACCCCGGAAGCACCTGCCGAGCACGCCGGAACCACCTGCTCGACTCGCCAGAACCACCTGCCGGACACGCAAAAATCACCTGCCGGCTACGCCACAACCTGTTGGTGAACACTTTGGAATCACCTGCCGGGCTTGCTGGAACCACCTGCCAGTCATGCCAAAATCACCTGCCAACTACGCCAGAACCGCTTGGCGGACACTGCGGAAACACCTGTCGGGCCGGCTGGAACCACATCTCAGACGTGCCAGAAACGTGTTCATGAGATGCTGGAACCACACCCCGAACAGACGGATACCACCTGCCAGAACCGCCTGAACCACCTGCTGAGCACGCCGGAACCACCTGCTCGACTCACCGGTACCACCTCCCTGACACGCCAAAATCACCTGCTGGGTATGCCAGAACCACTTGGCGGACACTCCGGCATCATCTACCGGACATGCCGGAACCAGCTCTCAGACACACCAGAACCAAGTGCCGGAGACGCCGGAAGCACCTGCCGAGCATGCCGGAGCCACCTGCTCGACTCGCCAGAAACACCTGCCGGACACGCCAAAATCACCTGCCGGGTATGCCAGAACCACCTGGCGGACACTACGGAATCACCTGCCGCGCATGCAGGAACCACTTCTCAGACGTGCCGGAAGCACGTGCCACACACTCCGGAAACACCTACCGGACATACCGGAACCACCTGCCAAGAACGCCGGAGCCACCTGTTCGACTCGCTGGAACCACCTGCCGGACAGGCCAATATCAACTGCTGGCTATGCCAGAACCACCTGGGGGACGGTCCGGGATCACCTGCCAGCCATGGCGGAACCACCTCTCAGACGTACCAGAACCACCTGCCGGAGAAGCTGGAAACACGTCCTGGACAGACTGGAACCACGTGACGGCCATGCCTGAACCACATCCCGAGCACGGCGGAACCACCTGCCGGACACGCCAAAATCACCTGCGGGCTACGCCAGAACCACTTGGACGACTCTCCGAAATGACCTGCCGGGCATGTTGGAACCACCTCTCAGACGTGCCAGAAGCACGTGGCGGACAGTCCGGAATCACCTGTTGGGCATACGCAACCACCTCTGAGATGTACCAGTACCACGTGCCGTGCACGCCGGAACCACCTACCGGACAGACCGGAATCAACTTTCGGGCATGCCGGAACCACCAGTCAGATGTGCCAGAATCACGTGCCAGAGACGCCGGAAGCACCTGCCGAGCACGTCGCAACCACCTGCTCAACTCGCCTGAACCACCTGCCGGACACGCCAAAATCACCTGCCCGCTAGACCAGCACCACTTCGGGGACAAGCCGGAATCACGTGAGGGGCATGCCGGCACAGCCTCTCAGACTGAACCTCGTGCCGGACACCACAGAACCACCTGCCGGACAGACCGGAACCACCTGCCGGACACGCCGGAACCACCGGCTCGACCCGCCGGAAAGACCGCTGGACATGCAAAATCACCTGCCGGCTACGCCGGAAACACTTGGCGAACACTCCGGAATCACCTGCCGGGCATGCCGGAACCACCTCTCAGATATGCCAGAACCACGTGCCAATGACCCCGGAAGCACCTGCCGAGCACGCCGGAGCCACATGCTCGACTCGCCAGAAACACCTGCCGGACACGCAAAAATCACCTGCCGGCTACGCCACAACCAGTTGGGGAACACTTCGGAATCACCTGCCGGGCTTGCTGGAACCACCTGCCGGTCATGCCAAAATCACCTGCCAACTACGCCAGTACCACTTGGCGGACACTGTGGAAACACCTGTCGGGCCGGCCGGAACCACATCTCAGACGTGCCAGAACCATGTGCATGAGATGCTGGAACCACACCCCGAAAAGACGGAAAACACCTGCCAGACCCGTCTGAACAACCTGCCGAGCACGCCGGAGCCACCTGCTCGACTCGCCGGAACCACCTACCTGACATGCCCAAATCACCAGCCGGGTATGCCAGAACCACTTGGCGGACACTCCGGAATCATCTGCCGGACATGCCGGAACCAGCTCTCAGACACACCAGAACCACGTGCCGGAGACGCCGGAAGCACGTGCTGAGCATGCCGGAGCCACCTGCTCGACTCGCCAGAAACACCTGCCGGACACGCCAAAATCACCTGCCGGGTACGCAAGAACCACCTGGCGGATACTACGGAATCACATGCCGCGCATGACGGACCCACCTTTCAGACGTGCCGGAAGCACGTACCGGAGACGCCGGAAACTCCTAGCGGACAGACCGGAACCACCTGCCGAGCACGCCGGAGCCACCTGTTCGACTCGCTGTAACCACCTGCCGGACAGGCCAATATCAACTGCTGGCTATGCCAGAACCACCTGGGGGATGGTCCGGAATCACCTGCCAGCCATGGCGGAACCACCTCTCAGACGTACCAGAACCACCTGCCGGAGAAGCTGGAAACACGTCCTGGACAGTCTGGAACCACCTGCCGGCCAAGCCTGAACCACCTGCCAAGCACAACGGAACAACCTGCCAGACACGCCAAAATCACCTGCGTGTTATGCCAGAACCACTTGGAGGACTCTCTGGGATGACCTGCCAAGCGTGCCGGAACCACCTCTCAGACGTGCCAGAACCATGTGGCGGACAGTCCGGAATCACCTGTTGGGCATGCGCAACCACCTCTGAGAGGTACCAGAACCACATGCCGTGCAGGCTGGAACCACCTACCGGACAGACCGGAATCACCTGTCGCGCATGCCGGAACCACCTCTCAGACGTGCCGGAAGCACGTGCCGGACACACCGGGATCACCTACCGGACAGACCGGAACCACCTGCCGAGCACGCCGGAGCCACCTGTTCGACTCGCTGGAACCACCTGCCGGACAGGCCAATATCAACTGCTGGCTATGCCAGAACCACCTGGGGGACAGTCCGGGATCACCTGCCAGCCATGGCGGAACCACCTCTCAGAAGTACCAGAACCACCTGCTGGAGAAGCTGGAAACACGTCCTGGACAGACTGGAACCACGTGACGGCCATGCCTGAACCACCTGCCGAGCACGGCGGAACCACCTGCCGGACACGCCACAATCACCTGCGTGTTATGCCAGAACCACTTGGAGGACTCTCTGGGATGACCTGCCGGGCATGCCGGAACCACCTCTCAGACGTGCCAGAACCATGTGGCGGACAGTCCGGAATCACCTGTTGGGCATGCGCAACCACCTCTGAGACGTACCAGAACCACATGCCGTGCAGGCTGGAACCACCTACCGGACAGACCGGAATCACCTTTCGGGCATGCCGGAACCACCTGTCAGATGTGCCAGAAACACGTGCCGGAGACGCCGGAAGCACCTGCCAAGCACGTTGGAACCACCTGCTCAACTCGCCTGAACCACCTGCCGGACATGCCAAAATCACCTGCCGACTATGCCAGAACCACTTGGCGAACACTCCGGAATCACTTGCCGGGCATGCAGGTACCACCTCTCAGACATGCCAGAAACCCGCGCCAATGACCCCAGAAGCACCAGCCGAGCACGCCGGAACCACCTGCTCGACTCGCCAGAACCACCTGCCGATCACGCAAAAATCACCTGCCGGCTACGCCACAACCAGTTGGTGAACACTTTGGAATCACCTGCCAGGCTTGCTGGAACCACCTGCCAGTCATGCCAAAATCACCTGCCAGCTACGCCAGAACCGCTTGGCGGACACTGCGGAAACACCTGTCGGGCCGGCTGGAACCACATCTCAGATGTGCCAGAAACGTGTTCATGAGATTCTGAAACCACACCCCGAACAGACGGAAAACACCTGCCAGAACCGCCTGAACCACCTGCTGAGCACGCCGGAACCACCTGCTCGACTCGTCAGAAACACCTGCCGGACACGCCAAAATCACCTGCCGGGTACGCCAGAACCACGTGGCGGACACTACGGAATCACCTGTCCCGCATGCCGGAACCACCTCTCTGACGTGCCAGAAGCACGTGCCGGACACGCCGGAAACACCTGCGGGCTACGCCAGAGCCACTTGGACGACTCTCCGAAATGACCTGCCGGGCATCTTGGAACCACCTATCAGACGTGCCAGAAGCACGTGGCGGACAGTCCGGTATCACCTGTTGGGCATACGCAACCACCTCTGAGACGTACCAGAACCACGTGCCGTGCACGCCGGAACCACCTACCGGACAGACCGGAATCAACTTTTGGGCATGCCGGAACCACCAGTCAGATGTGCCAGAAACACGTGCCGGAGACGCCGGAAGCACCTGCCGAGCACGTCGCAACCACCTGCTCAACTCGCCTTAACCCTCTGCCGGACACGGCAAAATCACCTGCCCGCTACACCAGCACCACTTCGGGGACAAGCCGGAATCACGTGAGGGGCATGCCGGCACAGCCTCTCAGACTGAACATCGTGCCGGACACCACAGAACCAGCTGCCGGACAGACCGGAACCACCTGCCGGACACGCCGGAACCACCGGCTCGACCCGCCGGAACGACCGCTGGACATGCAAAATCACCTGCCGGCTACGCCGGAAACACTTGGCGAACACTCCGGAATCACGTGCCGGGAATGCCGGAACCACCTCTCAGATATGCCAGAACCACGTGCCAATGACCCCGGAAGCACCTGCCGAGCACGCCGGAACCACCTGCTCGACTCGCCAGAACCACCTGCCGGACACGCAAAAATCACCTGCCGGCTACGCCACAAGCAGTTGGGGAACACTTCGGAATCACCTGCCGGGCTTGCTGGAACCACCTGCCGGTCATGCCAAAATCACCTGCCAACTACGCCAGTACCACTTGGCGGACACTGTGGAAACACCTGTCGGGCCGGCCGGAACCACATCTCAGACGTGCCAGAACCATGTGCATGAGATGCTGGAACCACACCCCGAACAGACGGAAAACACCTGCCAGACCCGTCTGAACAACCTGCCGAGCACGCCGGAGCCACCTGCTCGACTCGCCGGAACCACCTACCTGACATGCCCAAATCACCAGCCGGGTATGCCAGAACCACTTGGCGGACACTCCGGAATCATCTGCCGGACATGCCGGAACCAGCTCTCAGACACACCAGAACCACGTGCCGGAGACGCCGGAAGCACCTGCCGAGCATGCCGGAGCCACCTGCTCGACTCGCCAGAAACACCTGCCGGACACGCCAAAATCACCTGCCGGGTACGCCGGAACCACCTGGCGGACACTCCGAAATCACGTGTGGCACATGCTGGAACCACCTCTCAGACGTGCCGGAAGCACGTGCCAGACACGCCGGAAACACCTACCGGACAGACCGGAACCACCTGCCAAGAACGCCGGAGCCACCTGTTCGACTCGCTGGAACCACCTGCCGGACAGGCCAATATCAACTGCTGGCTATGCCAGAACCACCTGGGGGACAGTCCGGGATCACCTGCCAGCCATGGCGGAACCACCTCTCAGACGTACCAGAACCACCTGCCGGAGAAGCTGGAAGCACGTCCTGGACAGACTGGAACCACGTGACGGCCATGCCTGAACCACATCCCGAGCACGGCGGAACCACCTGCCGGACACGCCAAAATCACCTGCGGGCTACTCCAGAACCACTTGGATGACTCTCCAAAATGACCTGCCAGGCATGTTGGAACCACCTCTCAGACGTGCCAGAAGCACGTGGCGGACAGTCCGGAATCACCTGTTGGGCATACGCAACCACCTCTGAGACGTACCAGAACCACGTGCCGTGCACGCCGGAACCACCTACCGGACAGACCGGAATCAACTTTTGGGCATGCCGGAACCACCAGTCAGATGTGCCAGAAACACGTGCCGGAGACGCCGGAAGCACCTGCTGAGCACGTCGCAACCACCTGCTCAACTCGCCTGAACCACCTGCCGGACACGCCAAAATCACCTGCCCGCTACACCAGCACCACTTCGGGGACAAGCCGGAATCACGTGAGGGGCATGCCGGCACAGCCTCTCAGACTGAACCTCGTGCCGGACACCACAGAACCACCTGCCGGACAGACTGGAACCACCTGCCGGACACGCCGGAACGACCGCTGGACATGCAAAATAACCTGCCGGCTACGCCGGAAACACTTGGCGAACACTCCGGAATCACCTGCCGGGCATGCCGGAACCACCTCTCAGATATGCCAGAACCACGTGCCAATGATCCGGGTAGCACCTGCCGAGCACGTCGGAACCACCTGCTCGACTCGCCAGAACCACCTGCCGGACACGCAAAAATCACCTGCCGGCTACGCCACAACCAGTTGGGGAACACTTCGGAATCACCTGCCGGGCTTGCTGGAACCACCTGCCGGTCATGCCAAAATCACCTGCCAACTACGCCAGTACCACTTGGCAGACACTGTGGAAACACCTGTCGGGCCGGCCGGAACCACATCTCAGACGTGCCAGAACCATGTGCATGAGATGCTGGAACCACACCCCGAACAGACGGAAAACACCTGCCAGACCCGTCTGAACAACCTGCCGAGCACGCCGGAGCCACCTGCTCGACTCGCCGGAACCACCTACCTGACATGCCCAAATCACCAGCCGGGTATGCCAGAACCACTTGGCGGACACTCCGGAATCATCTGCCAGACATGCCGGAACCAGCTCTCAGACACACCAGAACCACGTGCCGGAGACGCCGGAAGCACCTGCCGAGCATGCCGGAGCCACCTGCTCGACTCGCCGGAAACACCTGCGGGACACGCCAAAATCACCTGCCGGGTACGCCAGAACCACCTGGCGGACACTCCGAAACCACCTGTCGCGCATGCCGGAACCACCTCTCAGACGTGCCGGAAGCACGTGCCGGACACGCCGGAATTACCTACCGGACAGACCGGAACCACCTGCCGAGCACGCCGGAGCCACCTGTTCGACTCGCTGGAACCACCTGCCGGACAGGCCAATATCAACTGCTGGCTATGCCAGAACCACCTGGGGGACGGTCCGGGATCACCTGCCAGCCATGGCGGAACCACCTCTCAGACGTACCAGAACCACCTGCCGGAGAAGCTGGAAACACGTCCTGGAGAGTCTGGAACCACCTGCCGGCCAAGCCTGAACCACCTGCCAAGCACAACGGAACAACCTGCCAGACACGCCAAAATCACCTGCGTGTTATGCCAGAACCACTTGGAGGACTCTCTGGGATGACCTGCCGGGCATGCCGGAACCACCTCTCAGACGTGCCAGAACCATGTGGCGGACAGTCCGGAATCACCTGTTGGGCATGCGCAACCACCTCTGAGACGTACCAGAACCACATGCCGTGCAGGCTGGAACCACCTACCGGACAGACCGGAATCACCTTTCGGGCATGCCGGAACCACCTGTCAGATGTGCCAGAAACACGTGCCGGAGACGCCGGAAGCACCTGCCAAGCACGTTGGAACAACCTGCTCAACTCGCCTGAACCAGCTGCCGGACATGCCAAAATCACCTGCCGACTATGCCAGAACCACTTGGCGAACACTCCGGAATCACCTGCCGAGCATGCCGGAGCCACCTGCTCGACTCGCCAGAAACACCTGCCGGACACGCCAAAATCACCTGCCGGGTATGCCAGAACCACCTGGCGGACACTACGGAATCACCTGCCGCGCATGCAGGAACCACTTCTCAGACGTGCCGGAAGCACGTGCCACACACTCCGGAAACACCTACCGGACAGACCGGAACCACCTGCCAAGAACGCCGGAGCCACCTGTTCGACTCGCTGGAACCACCTGCCGGACAGGCCAATATCAACTGCTGGCTATGCCAGAACCACCTGGGGGACGGTCCGGGATCACCTGCCAGCCATGGCGGAACCACCTCTCAGACGTACCAGAACCACCTGCCGGAGAAGCTGGAAACACGTCCTGGACAGACTGGAACCACGTGACGGCCATGCCTGAACCACATCCCGAGCACGGCGGAACCACCTGCCGGACACGCCAAAATCACCTGCGGGCTACGCCAGAACCACTTGGACGACTCTCCGAAATGACCTGCCGGGCATGTTGGAACCACCTCTCAGACGTGCCAGAAGCACGTGGCGGACAGTCCGGAATCACCTGTTGGGCATACGCAACCACCTCTGAGATGTACCAGTACCACGTGCCGTGCACGCCGGAACCACCTACCGGACAGACCGGAATCAACTTTCGGGCATGCCGGAACCACCAGTCAGATGTGCCAGAATCACGTGCCAGAGACGCCGGAAGCACCTGCCGAGCACGTCGCAACCACCTGCTCAACTCGCCTGAACCACCTGCCGGACACGCCAAAATCACCTGCCCGCTAGACCAGCACCACTTCGGGGACAAGCCGGAATCACGTGAGGGGCATGCCGGCACAGCCTCTCAGACTGAACCTCGTGCCGGACACCACAGAACCACCTGCCGGACAGACCGGAACCTCCTGCCGGACACGCCGGAACCACCGGCTCGACCCGCCGGAAAGACCGCTGGACATGCAAAATCACCGGCCGGCTACGCCGGAAACACTTGGCGAACACTCCGGAATCACCTGCCGGGCATGCCGGAACCACCTCTCAGATATGCCAGAACCACGTGCCAATGACCCCGGAAGCACCTGCCGAGCACGCCGGAGCCACATGCTCGACTCGCCAGAAACACCTTCCGGACACGCAAAAATCACCTGCCGGCTACGCCACAACCAGTTGGGGAACACTTCGGAATCACCTGCCGGGCTTGCTGGAACCACCTGCCGGTCATGCCAAAATCACCTGCCAATTACGCCAGTACCACTTGGCAGACACTGTGGAAACACCTGTCGGGCCGGCCGGAACCACATCTCAGACGTGCCAGAACCATGTGCATGAGATGCTGGAACCACACCCCGAACAGACGGAAAACACCTGCCAGACCCGTCTGAACAACCTGCCGAGCACGCCGGAGCCACCTGCTCGACTCGCCGGAACCACCTACCTGACATGCCCAAATCACCAGCCGGGTATGCCAGAACCACTTGGCGGACACTCCGGAATCATCTGCCAGACATGCCGGAACCAGCTCTCAGACACACCAGAACCACGTGCCGGAGACGCCGGAAGCACCTGCCGAGCATGCCGGAGCCACCTTTCAGACGTGCCAGAACCATGTGGCGGACAGTCCGGAATCACCTGTTGGGCATGCGCAACCACCTCTGAGAGGTACCAGAACCACATGCCGTGCAGGCTGGAACCACGTACCGGACAGACCGGAATCACCTTCCGGGCATGCGCAAACCGCCTGTCAGATGTGTCAGAAACACGTGCCGGTGACGCCGGAAGCACCTGCCAAGCACGTTGGAACCACCTGCTCATCTCGCCTAAACCACCTTCCGGACATGCCAAAATCACCTGCCGACTATGCCAGAACCACTTGGCGAACACTCCGGAATCACTTGCCGGGCATGCAGGTACCACCTCTCAGACATGCCAGAAACCCGCGCCAATGACCCCAGAAGCACCAGCCGAGCACGCCGGAACCACCTGCTCGACTCGCCAGAACCACCTGCCGATCACGCAAAAATCACCTGCCGGCTACGCCACAACCAGTTGGTGAACACTTTGGAATCACCTGCCAGGCTTGCTGGAACCACCTGCCAGTCATGCCAAAATCACCTGCCAGCTACGCCAGAACCGCTTGGCGGACACTGCGGAAACACCTGTCGGGCCGGCTGGAACCACATCTCAGACGTGCCAGAAACGTGTTCATGAGATGCTGGAACCACACCACGAACAGACGGATACCACCTGCCAGAACCGCCTGAACCACCTGCTGAGCACGCCGGAACCACCTGCTCGACTCACCGGTACCACCTCCCTGACACGCCAAAATCACCTGCTGGGTATGCCAGAACCACTTGGCGGACACTCCGGAATCATCTGCCGGACATGCCGGAACCAGCTCTCAGACACACCAGAACCACGTGCCGAAGACGCCTGAAGCACCTGCCGAGAATGCCGGAGCCACATGCTCGACTCGCCAGAAACACCTGACGGACACGCCAAAATCACCTGCCGGGTACGCCAGAACCACCTGGCGGACACTCCGAAACCACCTGTCGCGCATGCCGGAACCACCTCTCAGACGTGCCGGAAGCACGTGCCGGACAAGCCGGAATCACCTACCGGACAGACCGGAACCACCTGCCGAGCACGCTGGAGCCACCTGTTCGACTCGCTCGAACCACCTGCCGGACAGGCCAATATCAACTGCTGGCTATGCCAGAACGACCTGGGGGACAGTCGGGATCACCTGCCAGCCATGGCGGAACCACCTCTCAGACGTACCAGAACCACCTGCCGGAGAAGCTGGAAACACGTCCTGGACAGACTGGAACCACGTGACGGCCATGCCTGAACCACCTGCCGAGCATGGCGGAACCACCTGCCGGACACGCCAAAATCACCTGCGGGCTATGCCAGAACCACTTGGACGACTCTCCGAAATGACCTGCCGGGCATGTTGGAACCACCTCTCAGACGTGCCAGAACCATGTGGCAGACAGTCCGGAATCACCTGTTGGGCATACGCAACCACCTCTGACACGTACCAGAACCACGTGCCGTGCCGCCGGAACCACCTACCGGACAGACCGCAATCAACTTTTGGGCATGCCGGAACCACCAGTCAGATGTGCCAGAAACACGTGCCGGAGACGCCGGAAGCAACTGCCGAGCACGTCGCAACCACCTGCTCAACTCGCCTGAACCACCTGCCGGAAACGCCAAAATCACCTGCGCGCTACACCAGCACCACTTCGGGGACAAGCCGGAATCACGTGAGGGGCATGCCGGCACAGCCTCTCAGACTGAACCTCGGGCAGGCCACCACAGAACCACCTGCCGGACAGACCGGAACCACCTGCCGGACACGCCGGAACCACCGGCTCGACCCGCCGGAACGACCGCTGGACATGCAAAATCACCTGCCGGCTACGCCGGAAACACTTGGCGAACACTCCGGAATCACCTGCCGGGCATGCCGGAACCACCTCTCAGATATGCCAGAACCACGTGCCAATGACCCCGGAAGCACCTGCCGAGCACGCCGGAACCACCTGCTCGACTCGCCAGAACCACCTGCCGGACACGCAAAAATCACCTGCCGGCTACGCCACAACCAGTTGGGGAACACTTTGGAATCACCTGCCAGGCTTGCTGGAACCACCTGCCAGTCATGCCAAAATCACCTGCCAACTACGCCAGAACCGCTTGGCGGACACTGCGGAAAAACCTGTCAGGCCGGCTGGAACCACATCTCAGACCTGCCAGAAACGTGTTCATGAGATGCTGGAACCACACCCCGAACAGACGGAAAACACCTGCCAGACCCGTCTGAACAACCTGCCGAGCACGCCGGAGCCACCTGCTCGACTCGCCGGAACCACCTACCTGACATGCCCAAATCACCAGCCGGGTATGCCAGAACCACTTGGCGGACACTCCGGAATCATCTGCCGGACATGCCGGAACCAGCTCTCAGACACACCAGAATCACGTGCCGGAGACGCCGGAAGCACCTGCCGAGCATGCCGGAGCCACCTGCTCGACTCGCCAGAAACACCTGCCGGACACGCCAAAATCACCTGCCGGGTACGCCAGAACCACCTGGCGGACACTCCGAAACCACCTGTCGCGCATGCCGGAACCACCTCTCAGACGTGCCGGAAGCACGTGCCGGACACGCCGGAATCACCTACCGGACAGACCGGAACAGCCTGCCGAGCACGCCGGAGCCACCTGTTCGACTCGCTGGAACCACCTGCCGGACAGGCCAATATCAAATGCTGGCTATGCCAGAACCACCTGGGGGACGGTCCGGAATCACCTGCCAGCCATGGCGTAACCACCTCTCAGACGTACCAGAACCACCTGCCGGAGAAGCTGGAAACACGTCCTGGACAGTCTGGAACCACCTGCCGGCCAAGCCTGAACCACCTGCCAAGCACAACGGAACAACCTGCCAGACACGCCAAAATCACCTGCGTGTTATGCCAGAACCACTTGGAGGACTCTCTGGGATGACCTGCCGGGCATGCCGGAACCACCTCTCAGACGTGCCAGAACCATGTGGCGGACAGTCCGGAATCACCTGTTGGGCATGCGCAACCACCTCTGAGACGTACCAGAACCACATGCCGTGCAGGCTGGAACCACCTACCGGACAGACCGGAATCACCTTTCGGGCATGCCGGAACCACCTGTCAGATGTGCCAGAAACACGTGCCGGAGACGCCGGAAGCACCTGCCAAGCACGTTGGAACCACCTGCTCAACTCGCCTGAACCACCTGCCGGACATGCCAAAATCACCTGCCGACTATGCCAGGACCACTTGGCGAACACTCCGGAATCACTAGCCGGGCATGCAGGAACCACCTCTCAGACATGCCAGAACCCCGAGCCAATGACCCCGGAAGCACCAGCCGAGCACGCCGGAACCACCTGCTCGACTCGCCAGAACCACCTGCCGATCACGCAAAAATCACCTGCCGGCTACGCCACAACCAGTTGGTGAAGACTTTGGAATCACCTGCCAGGCTTGCTGGAACCGCCTGCCAGTCATGCCAAAATCACCTGCCAGCTACGCCAGAACCGCTTGGCGGACACTGCGGAAACACCTGTCGGGCCGGCTGGAACCACATCTCAGACGTGCCAGACACGTGTTCATGAGATGCTGGAACCACACCCCGAAGAGTCGGATACCACCTGCCAGAACCACTTGAACCACCTGCTGAGCACGCCGGAACCACCTGCTCGACTCACCGGTAACACCTACCTGACACGCCAAAATCACCTGCTGGGTATGCCAGAACCACTTGGCGGACACTCCGGAATCATCTGCCGGACATGCCGGAACCAGCTCTCAGACACACCAGAACCAAGTGCCGGAGACGCCG
This sequence comes from Equus caballus, assembly GCF_041296265.1. NCBI lineage: Eukaryota > Metazoa > Chordata > Mammalia > Perissodactyla > Equidae > Equus > Equus caballus. The sequence continues at coordinate 2,643,137 of NC_091713.1, forward strand.
GAAGCACCTGCCGAGCACGCCGGAACCACCTGCTCGACTCGCCAGAATCACCTGCCGGACACGCAAAAATCACCTGCCGGCTACGCCACAACCAGTTGGGGAACACTTCGGAATCACCTGCCGGGCTTGCTGGAACCACCTGCCGGTCATGCCAAAATCACCTGCCAACTACGCCAGTACCACTTGGCGGACACTGTGGAAACACCTGTCGGGCCGGCCGGAACCACATCTCAGACGTGCCAGAACCATGTGCATGAGATGCTGGAACCACACCCCGAACAGACGGAAAACACCTGCCAGACCCGTCTGAACAACCTGGCGAGAACGCCGGAGCCACCTGCTCGACTCGCCGGAACCACCTACCTGACATGCCCAAATCACCAGCCGGGTATGCCAGAACCACTTGGCGGACACTCCGGAATCATCTTCCGGACATGCCGGAACCAGCTCTCAGACACACCAGAACCACGTGCCGGAGACGCCGGAAGCACCTGCCGAGCATGCCGGAGCCACCTGCTCGACTCGCCAGAAACACCTGCCGGACACGCCAAAATCACCTGCCGGGTACGCCAGAAACACCTGGCGGACACTCCGAAACCACCTGTGGCGCATGCCGGAACCACCTCTCAGACGTGCCGGAAGCACGTGCCGGACACGCCGGAATCACCTACCGGACAGACCGGAACCACCTGCCGAGCACGCCGGAGCCACCTGTTCGACTCGCTGGAACCACCTGCCGGACAGGCCAATATCAACTGCTGGCTATGCCAGAACCACCTGGGGGATGGTCCGGAATCACCTGCCAGCCATGGCGGAACCACCTCTCAGACGTACCAGAACCACCTGCCGGAGAAGCTGGAAACACGTCCTGGACAGTCTGGAACCACCTGCCGGCCAAGCCTGAACCACCTGCCAAGCACAACGGAACAACCTGCCAGACACGCCAAAATCACCTGCGTGTTATGCCAGAACCACTTGGAGGACTCTCCGGGATGACCTGCCAAGCATGCCGGAACCACCTCTCAGACGTGCCAGAACCATGTGGCGGACAGTCCGGAATCACCTGTTGGGCATGCGCAACCACCTCTGAGAGGTACCAGAACCACATGCCGTGCAGGCTGGAACCACCTACCGGACAGACCGGAATCACCTTTCGGGCATGCGCAAACCGCCTGTCAGATGTGTCAGAAACACGTGCCGGTGACGCCGGAAGCACCTGCCAAGCACGTTGGAACCACCTGCTCATCTCGCCTAAACCACCTGCCGGACATGCCAAAATCACCTGCCGACTATGCCAGAACCACTTGGCGAGCACTCCGGAATCACCTGCCGGGCATGCCGGAACCACCTCTCAGATATGCCAGAACCACGTGCCCATGACCCCGGAAGCACCTGCCGAGCACGCCGGAACCACCTGCTCGACTCGCCAGAACCACCTGCCGGACACGCAAAAATCACCTGCCGGCTACGCCACACCCATTTGGGGAACACTTCAGAATCACCTGCCGGGCTTGCTGGAACCACCTGCCGGTCATGCCAAAATCACCTGCCAACTACGCCAGTACCACTTGGCGGACACTGTGGAAACACCTGTCGGGCTGGCCGGAACCACATCTCAGACGTGCCAGAACCATGTGCATGAGATGCTGGAACCACACCCCGAACAAAGGGAAAACACCTGCCAGACCCGTCTGAACAACCTGCCGAGCACGCCGGAGCCACCTGCTCGACTCGCCCGAACCACCTACCTGACATGCCCAAATCACCAGCCGGGTATGCCAGAACCACTTGGCGGACACTCCGGAATCATCTGCCGGACATGCCGGAACCAGCTCTCAGACACACCAGAACCACGTGCCGGAGACGCCGGAAGCACCTGCCGAGCATGCCGGAGCCACCTGCTCGACTCGCCAGAAACACCTGACGGACACGCCAAAATCACCTGCCGGGTACGCCAGAACCACCTGGCGGACACTCCGAAACCACCTGTCGCGGATGCCGGGACCACCTCTCAGACGTGCCGGAAGCACGTGCCGGACACGCCGGAATCACCTACCGGACATACCGGAACCACCTGCCGAGCACGCCGGAGCCACCTGTTCGACTCGCTGGAACCACCTGCCGGACAGGCCAATATCAACTGCTGGCTATGCCAGAACCACATGGGAGACGGTCCGGAATCGCCTGCCAGCCATGGCGGAACCACCTCTCAGACGTACCAGAACCACCTGCCGGAGAAGCTGGAAACACGTCCTGGACAGACTGGAACCACGTGACGGCCATGCCTGAACCACCTGCCGAGCACGGCGGTACCACCTGCCGGACACGCCAAAATCACCTGCGGGCTACACCAGAACCACTTCGACGACTCTCCGAAATGACCTGCCGGGCATGTTGGAACCACCTCTCAGACGTGCCAGAAGCACGTGGCGGACAGTCCGGAATCACCTGTTGGGCATACGCAACCACCTCTGACACGTACCAGAACCACGTGCCGTGCACGCCGGAACCGCCTACAGGACAGACTGGAATCAACTTTTGGGCATGCCGGAACCACCAGTCAGATGTGCCAGAAACACGTGCCGGAGACGCCGGAAGCACCTGCCGAGCACGTCGCAACCACCTGCTCAACTCGCCTGAACCACCTGCCGGACACGCCAAAATCACCTGCCCGCTACACCAGCACCACTTCGGGGACAAGCCGGAATCACGTGAGGGGCATGCCGGCACAGCCTCTCAGACTGAACCTCGTGCCGGACACCACAGAACCACCTGCCGGACAGACCGGAACCACCTGCCGGACACGCCGGAACCACCAGCTCGACCCGCCGGAACGACCGCTGGACATGCAAAATCACCTGCCGGCTACGCCGGAAACACTTGGCGAACACTCCGGAATCACCTGCCGGGCATGCCGGAACCACCTCTCAGATATGCCAGAACCACGTGCCAATGACCCCGGAAGCACCTGCCAAGCACACCGGAACCACCTGCTCGACTCGCCAAAACCACCTGCCGGACACGCAGAAATCACCTGCCGGCTACGCCACAACCAGTTGGGGAACACTTCGGAATCACCTGCCGGGCTTGCTGGAACCCCCTGCCGGTCATGCCAAAATCACCTGCCAACTACGCCAGTACCACTTGGCGGACACTGTGGAAACGCCTGTCGGGCCGGCCGGAACCACATCTCAGACGTGCCAGAACCATGTGCATGAGATGCTGGAACCACACCCCGAACAGACGGAAAACACCTGCCAGACCCGTCTGAACAACCTGCCGAGCACGCCGGAGCCACCTGCTCGACTCGCCGGAACCACCTACCTGACATGCCCAAATCACCAGCCGGGTATGCCAGAACCACTTGGCGGACACTCAGGAATCATCTGCCGGACATGCCGGAACCAGCTCTCAGACACACCAGAACCACGTGCCGGAGACGCCGGAAGCAGCTGCCGAGCATGCCGGAGCCACCTGCTCGACTCGCCAGAAACACCTGCCGGACACGCCAAAATCACCTGCCGGGTACGCCAGAACCACCTGGCGGACACTCCGAAATCACCTCTCGCGCATGCCGGAACCACCTCTCAGACGTGCCGGAAGCACGTGCCGGACACGCCGGAATCACCTACCGGACAGACCGGAACCACCTGCCGAGCACGCCGGAGCCACCTGTTCGACTCGCTGGAACCACCTGCCGGACAGGCCAATATCAACTGCTGGCTATGCCAGAACCACCTGGGGGACGGTCCGGAATCGGCTGCCAGCCATGGCGGAACCACCTCTCAGATGTCCCAGAACCACCTGCCGGAGAAGCTGGAAACACGTCCTGGACAGTCTGGAACCACCTGCCGGCCAAGCCTGAACCACCTGCCAAGCACAACGGAACAACCTGCCAGACACGCCAAAATCACCTGCGTGTTATGCCAGAACCACTTGGAGGACTCTCTGGGATGACCTGCCTGGGATGCCGGAAACACCTCTTAGACGTGCCAGAACCATGTGGCGGACAGTCCGGAATCACCTGTTGGGCATGCGCAACCACCTCTGAGACGTACCAGAACCACATGCCGTGCAGGCTGGAACCACCTACCGGACAGACCGGAATCACCTTTCGGGCATGCCGGAACCACCTGTCAGATGTGCCAGAAACACATGCCGGAGACGCCGGAAGCACCTGCCAAGCACGTTGGAACCACCTGCTCAACTCGCCTGAACCACCTGCCGGACATGCCAAAATCACCTGCCGACTATGCCAGAACCACTTGGCGAACACTCCGGAATCACTTGCCGGGCATGCAGGAACCACATCTCAGACATGCCAGAACCCCGTGCCAATGACCCCGGAACGACCAGCCGAGCACGCCGGAACCACCTGCTCGACTCGCCAGAACCACCTGCCGATCACGCAAAAATCACCTGCCGGCTACGCCACAACCAGTTGGTGAACACTTTGGAATCACCTGCCAGGCTTGCTGGAACCACCTGCCAGTCATGCCAAAATCACCTGCCAACTACGCCAGAACCGCTTGGCGGACACTGCGGAAACACCTGTCGGGCCGGCTGGAACCACATCTCAGACGTGCCAGAAACGTGTTCATGAGATGCTGGAACCACACCCCGAACAGACGGATACCACCTGCCAGAACCGCCTGAACCACCTGCTGAGCACGCCGGAACCACCTGCTCGACTCACCGGTACCACCTCCCTGACACGCCAAAATCACCTGCTGGGTATGCCAGAACCACTTGGCGGACACTCCGGAATCATCTGCCGGACATGCCTGAACCAGCTCTCAGACACACCAGAACCAAGTGCCGGAGACGCCAGAAGCACCTGCCGAGCATGCCGGAGCCACCTGCTCGACTCGCCAGAAACACCTGCCGGACACGCCAAAATCACCTGCCGGGTATGCCAGAACCACCTGGCGGACACTACGGAATCACCTGCCGCGCATGCCGGAACCACCTCTCAGACGTGCCGGAAGCACGTGCCAGACACGCCGGAAACACCTAGCGGACAGACCAGAACCACCTGCCAAGAACGCCGGAGCCACCTGTTCGACTCGCTGGAACCACCTGCCGGACAGGCCAATATCAACTGCTGGCTATGCCAGAACCACCTGGGGGACAGTCCGGGATCACCTGCCAGCCATGGCGGAACCACCTCTCAGACGTACCAGAACCACCTGCCGGAGAAGCTGGAAACACGTCCTGGACAGACTGGAACCACGTGACGGCCATGCCTGAACCACCTGCCGAGCACGGCGGAACCACCTGCCGGACACGCCAAAATCACCTGCGGGCTACGCCAGAACCACTTGGACGACTCTCCGAAATGACCTGCCGGGCATGTTGGAACCACGTCTCACACGTGCCAGAAGCACGTGGCGGACAGTCCGGAATCACCTGTTGGGCATACGCAACCACCTCTGACACGTACCAGAACCACGTGCCGTGCACGCCGGAACCACCTACCGGACAGACCGGAATCCACTTTTGGGCATGCCGGAACCACCAGTCAGATGTGCCAGAAACACGTGCCGGAGACGCCGGAAGCACCTGCCGAGCACGTCGCAACCACCTGCTCAACTCGCCTGAACCACCTGCCGGACACGCCAAAATCACCTGCCCGCTACACCAGCACCACTTCGGGGACAAGCCGGAATCACGTGAGGGGCATGCCGGCACAGCCTCTCAGACTGAACCTCGTGCCGGACACCACAGAACCACCTGCCGGACAGACCGGAACCACCTGCCGGACACGCCGGAACCACCGGCTCGACCCGCCGGAACGACCGCTGGACATGCAAAATCACCTGCCGGCTACGCCGGAAACACTTGCCGAACACTCCGGAATCACCTGCCGGGCATGCCGGAACCACCTCTCAGATATGCCAGAACCACGTGCCAATGACCCCGGAAGCACCTGCCGAGCACGCCGGAACCACCTGCTCGACTCGCCAGAACCACCTGCCGGACACGCAAAAATCACCTGCCGGCTACGCCACAACCTGTTGGTGAACACTTTGGAATCACCTGCCGGGCTTGCTGGAACCACCTGCCGGTCATGCCAAAATCACCTGCCAACTACGCCAGAACCGCTTGGCGGACACTGCGGAAACACCTGTCGGGCCGGCTGGAACCACATCTCAGACGTGCCAGAAACGTGTTCATGAGATGCTGGAACCACACCCCGAACAGACGGATACCACCTGCCAGAACCGCCTGAACCACCTGCTGAGCACGCCGGAACCACCTGCTCGACTCACCGGTACCACCTCCCTGACACGCCAAAATCACCTGCTGGGTATGCCAGAACCACTTGGCGGACACTCCGGAATCATCTGCCGGACATGCCGGAACCAGCTCTCAGACACACCAGAACCACGTGCCGGAGACCCCGGAAGCACCTGCCGAGCATGCCGGAGCCACCTGCTCGACTCGCCAGATACACCTGCCGGACACGCCAAAATCACCTGCCGGGTATGCCAGAACCACCTGGCGGACACTACGGAATCACCTGCCGCGCATGCCGGAACCACCTCTCAGACGTGCCGGAAGCACGTGCCAGACACGCCGGAAACACCTAGCGGACAGACCAGAACCACCTGCCAAGAACGCCGGAGCCACCTGTTCGACTCGCTGGAACCACCTGCCGGACAGGCCAATATCAACTGCTGGCTATGCCAGAACCACCTGGGGGACAGTCCGGGATCACCTGCCAGCCATGGCGGAACCACCTCTCAGACGTACCAGAACCACCTGCCGGAGAAGCTGGAAACACGTCCTGGACAGACTGGAACCACGTGACGGCCATGCCTGAACCACCTGCCGAGCACGGCGGAACCACCTGCCGGACACGCCAAAATCACCTGCGGGCTACGCCAGAACCACTTGGACGACACTCCGAAATGACCTGCCGGGCATGTTGGAACCACGTCTCACACGTGCCAGAAGCACGTGGCGGACAGTCCGGAATCACCTGTTGGGCATACGCAACCACCTCTGACACGTACCAGAACCACGTGCCGTGCACGCCGGAACCACCTACCGGACAGACCGGAATCCACTTTTGGGCATGCCGGAACCACCAGTCAGATGTGCCAGAAACACGTGCCGGAGACGCCGGAAGCACCTGCCGAGCACGTCGCAACCACCTGCTCAACTCGCCTGAACCACCTGCCGGACACGCCAAAATCACCTGCCCGCTACACCAGCACCACTTCGGGGACAAGCCGGAATCACGTGAGGGGCATGCCGGCACAGCCTCTCAGACTGAACCTCGTGCCGGACACCACAGAACCACCTGCCGGACAGACCGGAAGCACCTGCCGGACACGCCGGAACCACCGGCACGACCCGCCGGAAAGACCGCTGGACATACAAAATCACCTGCCGGCTACGCCGGAAACACTTGCCGAACACTCCGGAATCACCTGCCGGGCATGCCGGAACCACCTCTCAGATATGCCAGAACCACGTGCCAATGACCCCGGAAGCACCTGCCGAGCACGCCGGAACCACCTGCTCGACTCGCCAGAACCACCTGCCGGACACGCAAAAATCACCTGCCGGCTACGCCACAACCTGTTGGTGAACACTTTGGAATCACCTGCCGGGCTTGCTGGAACCACCTGCCGGTCATGCCAAAATCACCTGCCAACTACGCCAGAACCGCTTGGCGGACACTGCGGAAACACCTGTCGGGCCGGCTGGAACCACATCTCAGACGTGCCAGAAACGTGTTCATGAGATGCTGGAACCACACCCCGAACAGACGGATACCACCTGCCAGAACCGCCTGAACCACCTGCTGAGCACGCCGGAACCACCTGCTCGACTCACCGGTACCACCTCCCTGACACGCCAAAATCACCTGCTGGGTATGCCAGAACCACTTGGCGGACACTCCGGAATCATCTGCCGGACATGCCGGAACCAGCTCTCAGACACACCAGAACCAAGTGCCGGAGACGCCGGAAGCACCTGCCGAGCATGCCGGAGCCACCTGCTCGACTCGCCAGAAACACCTGCCGGACACGCCAAAATCACCTGCCGGGTATGCCAGAACCACCTGGCGGACACTACGGAATCACCTGCCGCGCATGCCGGAACCACTTCTGAGACGTGCCGGAAGCACGTGCCACACACTCCGGAAACACCTACCGGACATACCGGAACCACCTGCCAAGAACGCCGGAGCCACCTGTTCGACTCGCTGGAACCACCTGCCGGACAGGCCAATATCAACTGCTGGCTATGCCAGAACCACCTGGGGGACAGTCCGGGATCACCTGCCAGCCATGGCGGAACCACCTCTCAGACGTACCAGAACCACCTGCCGGAGAAGCTGGAAACACGTCCTGGACAGACTGGAACCACGTGACGGCCATGCCTGAACCACCTGCCGAGCACGGCGGAACCACCTGCCAGACACGCCAAAATCACCTGCGGGCTACGCCAGAACCACTTGGACGACTCTCCGAAATGACCTGCCGGGCATGTTGGAACCACCTCTCAGACGTGCCAGAAGCACGTGGCGGACAGTCCGGAATCACCTGTTGGGCATACGCAACCACCTCTGAGATGTACCAGTACCACGTGCCGTGCACGCCGGAACCACCTACCGGACAGACCGGAATCAACTTTCGGGCATGCCGGAACCACCAGTCAGATGTGCCAGAATCACGTGCCAGAGACGCCGGAAGCACCTGCCGAGCACGTCGCAACCACCTGCTCAACTCGCCTGAACCACCTGCCGGACACGCCAAAATCACCTGCCCGCTACACCAGCACCACTTCGGGGACAAGCCGGAATCACGTGAGGGGCATGCCGGCACAGCCTCTCAGACTGAACCTCGTGCCGGACACCACAGAACCACCTGCCGGACAGACCGGAAGCACCTGCCGGACACGCCGGAACCACCAGCTCGACCCGCCGGAACGACCGCTGGACATGCAAAATCACCTGCCGGCTACGCCGGAAACACTTGGCGAACACTCCGGAATCACCTGCCGGGCATGCCGGAACCACCTCTCAGATATGCCAGAACCACGTGCCAATGACCCCGGAAGCACCTGCCGAGCACGCCGGAACCACCTGCTCGACTCGCCAGAACCACCTGCCGGACACGCAAAAATCACCTGCCGGCTACGCCACAACCAGTTGGGGAACACTTCGGAATCACCTGCCGGGCTTGCTGGAACCACCTGCCGGTCATGCCAAAATCACCTGCCAACTACGCCAGTACCACTTGGCAGAAACTGTGGAAACACCTGTCGGGCCGGCCGGAACCACATCTCAGACGTGCCAGAACCATGTGCATGAGATGCTGGAACCACACCCCGAACAGACGGAAAACACCTGCCAGACCCGTCTGAACAACCTGCCGAGCACGCCGGAGCCACCTGCTCGACTCGCCGGAACCACCTACCTGACATGCCCAAATCACCAGCCGGGTATGCCAGAACCACTTGGCGGACACTCCGGAATCATCTGCCGGACATGCCGGAACCAGCTCTCAGACACACCAGAACCACGTGCCGGAGACGCCGGAAGCACCTGCCGAGCATGCCGGAGCCACCAGCTCGACTCGCCAGAAACACCTGCCGGACACGCCAAAATCACCTGCCGGGTACGCCAGAACCACCTGGCGGACACTCCGAAATCACCTGTCGCGCATGCCGGAACCACCTCTCAGACATGCCGGAAGCACGTGCCGGACAGGCCGTAATCCCCTACCGAACAGACCGGAACCACCTGCCGAGCACGCCGGAGCCACCTGTTCGACTCGCTGGAACCACCTGCCGGACAGGCCAATATCAACTGCTGGCTATGCCAGAACCACATGGGGGACGTTCCGGAATCGCCTGCCAGCCATGGCGGAACCACCTCTCAGACGTACCAGAACCACCTGCCGGAGAAGCTGGAAACACGTCCTGGACAGTCTGGAACCACCTGCCGGCCAAGCCTGAACCACCTGCCAAGCACAACGGAACAACCTGCCAGACACGCCAAAATCACCTGCGTGTTATGCCAGAACCACTTGGAGGACTCTCTGGGATGACCTGCCGGTCATGCCGGAACCACCTCTCAGACGTGCCAGAACCATGTGGCGGACAGTCCGGAATCACCTGTTGGGCATGCGCAACCACCTCTGAGACGTACCAGAACCACATGCCGTGCAGGCTGGAACCACCTACCGGACAGACCGGAATCACCTTTCGGGCATGCCGGAACCACCTGTCAGATGTGCCAGAAACACGTGCCGGAGACGCCGGAAGCACCTGCCAAGCACGTTGGAACCACCTGCTCAACTCGCCTGAACCACCTGCCGGACATGCCAAAATCACCTGCCGACTGGCCAGAACCACTTGGCGAACACTCCGTAATCACTTGCCGGGCATGCAGGAACCACCTCTCAGACATGCCAGAACCGCGTGCCAATGACCCCGGAAGCACCTGCCGAGCACGCCGGAACCACCTGCTCGACTCGCCACTGTCACCTGCCGATCACGCAAAAATCACCTGCCGGGTAGGCCACAACCAGTTGGTGAACACTTTGGAATCACCTGCCAGGCTTGCTGGAACCACCTGCCGGTCATGCCAAAATCACCTGCCAACTACGCCAGAACCGCTTGGCGGACACTGCGGAAACACCTGTCGGGCCGGCTGGAACCACATCTCAGACGTGCCAGAAACGTGTTCATGAGATGCTGGAACCACACCCCGAACAGACGGATACCACCTGCCAGAACCGCCTGAACCACCTGCTGAGCACGCCGGAACCACCTGCTCGACTCACCGGTACCACCTCCCTGACACGCCAAAATCACCTGCTGGGTATGCCAGAACCACTTGGCGGACACTCCGGAATCATCTGCCGGACATGCCGGAACCAGCTCTCAGACACACCAGAACCAAGTGCCGGAGACGCCGGAAGCACCTGCCGAGCATGCCGGAGCCACCTGCTCGACTCGCCAGAAACACCTGCCGGACACGCCAAAATCACCTGCCGGGTACGCCAGAACCACCTGGCGGACACTCCGAAACCACCTGTCGCGCATGCCGGAACCACCTCTACGACGTGCCCGAAGCACGTGCCGGACACGCCGGAATCACCTACCAGACAGACCGGAACCACCTGCCGAGCACGCCGGAGCCACCTGTTCGACTCGCTGGAACCACCTGCCGGACAGGCCAATATCAACTGCTGGCTATGCCAGAACCACCTGGGGGACGGTCCGGGATCACCTGCCAGCCATGGCGGAACCACCTCTCAGACGTACCAGAACCACCTGCCGGAGAAGCTGGAAACACGTCCTGGACAGTCTGGAACCACCTGCCGGCCAAGCCTGAACCACCTGCCAAGCACAACGGAACAACCTGCCAGACACGCCAACATCACCTGCGTGTTATGCCAGAGCCACTTGGAGGACTCTCTGGGATGACCTGCCGGGCATGCCGGAACCACCTCTCAGACGTGATAGAACCATGTGGCGGACAGTCTGGAATCACCTGTTGGGCATGCGCAACCACCTCTGAGACGTACCAGAACCACATGCCGTGCAGGCTGGAACCACCTACCGGACAGACCGGAATCACCTTTCGGGCATGCCGGAACCACCTGTCAGATGTGCCAGAAACACGTGCCGGAGACGCCGGAAGCACCTGCCAAGCACGTTGGAACCACCTGCTCAACTCGCCTGAACCACCTGCCGGACATGCCAAAATCACCTGCCGACTATGCCAGAACCACTTGGCGAACACTCCGGAATCACTTGCCGGGCATGCAGGAACCACCTCTCAGACATGCCAGAACCCCGTGCCAATGACCCCGGAATCACCAGCCGAGCACGCCGGAACCACCTGCTCGACTCGCCAGAACCACCTGCCGATCACGCAAAAATCACCTGACGGCTACGCCACAACCAGTTGGTGAACACTTTGGAATCACCTGCCAGGCTTGCTGGAACCACCTGCCAGTCATGCCAAAATCACCTGCCAACTACGCCAGAACCGCTTGGCGGACACTGCGGAAACACCTGTCGGGCCGGCTGGAACCACATCTCAGACGTGCCAGAAACGTGTTCATGAGATGCTGGAACCACACCCCGAACAGACGGATGCCACCTGCCAGAACCGCCTGAACCACCTGCTGAGCACGCCGGAACCACCTGCTCGACTCACCGGTACCACCTCCCTGACACGCCAAAATCACCTGCTGGGTATGCCAGAACCACTTGGCGGACACTCCGGAATCATCTGCCGGACATGCCGGAACCAGCTCTCAGACACACCAGAACCAAGTGCCGGAGACGCCGGAAGCACCTGCCGAGCATGCCGGAGCCACCTGCTCGACTCGCCAGAAACACCTGCCGGACACGCCAAAATCACCTGCCGGGTATGCCAGAACCACCTGGCGGACACTACGGAATCACCTGCCGCACATGCCGGAACCACCTGTCAGACGTGCCGGAAGCACGTGCCAGACACGCCGGAAACACCTACCGGACAGACCGGAACCACCTGCCAAGAACGCCGGAGCCACCTGTTCGACTCGCTGGAACCACCTGCCGGACAGGCCAATATCAACTGCTGGCTATGCCAGAACCACCTGGGCGACAGTCCGGGATCACCTGCCAGCCATGGCGGAACCACCTCTCAGACGTACCAGAACCACCTGCCGGAGAAGGTGGAAACACGTCCTGGACAGACTGGAACCACGTGACGGCCATGCCTGAACCACCTGCCGAGCACGGCGGAACCACCTGCCGGACATGCCAAAATCACCTGCGGGCTACGCCAGAACCACTTGGACGACTCTCCGAAATGACCTGCCGGGCATGTTGGAACCACCTCTCAGACGTGCCAGAAGCACGTGGCGGACAGTCCGGAATCACCTGTTGGGCATACGCAACCACCTGCGACACGTACCAGAACCACGTGCCGTGCATGCCGGAACCACCTACCGGACAGACCGGAATCAACTTTTGGGCATGCCGGAACCACCAGTCAGATGTGCCAGAAACACGTGCCGGAGACGCCGGAAGCACCTGCCGAGCACGTCGCAACCACCTCCTCAACTCGCCTGAACCACCTGCCGGACACGCCAAAATCACCTGCCCGCTACACCAGCACCACTTCGGGGACAAGCCGGAATCACGTGAGGGGCATGCCGGCACAGCCTCTCAGACTGAACCTCGTGCCGGACACCACAGAACCACCTGCCGGACAGACCGGAACCACCTGCCGGACACGCCGGAACCACCGGCTCGACCCGCCGGAACGACCGCTGGACATGCAAAATCACCTGCCGGCTATGCCGGAAACACTTGGCGAACACTCCGGAATCACCTGCCGGGCATGCCGGAACCACCTCTCAGATATGCCAGAACCACGTGCCAATGACCCCGGAAGCACCTGCCGAGCACGCCGGAACCACCTGCTCGACTCGCCAGAACCACCTGCCGGACACACAAAAATCACCTGCCGGCTACGCCACAACCAGTTGGGGAACACTTCGGAATCACCTGCCGGGCTTGCTGGAACCACCTGCCGGTCATGCCAAAATCACCTGCCAACTACGCCAGTACCACTTGGCGGACACTGTGGAAACACCTGTCGGGCCGGCCGGAACCACATCTCAGACGTGCCAGAACCATGTGCATGAGATGCTGGAACCACACCCCGAACAGACGGAAAACACCTGCCAGACCCGTCTGAACAGCCTGCCGAGCACGCCGGAGCCACCTGCTCGACTCGCCGGAACCACCTACCTGACATGCCCAAATCACCAGCCGGGTATGCCAGAACCACTTGGCGGACACTCCGGAATCATCTGCCGGACATGCCGGAACCAGCTCTCAGACACACCAGAACCACGTGCCGGAGACGCCGGAAGCACCTGCCGAGCATGCCGGAGCCACCTGCTCGACTCGCCAGAAACACGTGCCGGACACGCCAAAATCACCTGCCGGGTACTCCAGAACCACCTGGCAGACACTCCGAAATCACCTGTCGCGCATGCCGGAACCACCTCTCAGACGTGCCGGAAGCACGTGCCTGAGACGGCGGAATCACCTACCGGTCAGACCGCAACCACCTGCCGAGCACGCCGGAGCCACCTGTTCGACTCGCTGGAACCACCTGCCGGACAGGCCAATATCAACTGCTGGCTATGCCAGAACCACCTGGGGGACGGTCCGGAATCGCCTGCCAGCCATGGCGGAACCACCTCTCAGACGTACCAGAACCACCTGCCGGAGAACCTGGAAACACGTCCTGGACAGTCTGGAACCACGTGCCGGCCAAGCCTGAACCACCTGCCAAGCACAACGGAACAACCTGCCAGACACGCCAAAATCACATGCGTGTTATGCCAGAACCACTTGGAGGACTCTCTGGGATGACCTGCCGGGCATGCCGGAACCACCTCTCAGACGTGCCAGAACCATGTGGCGGACAGTCCGGAATCACCTGTTGGGCATGCGCAACCACCTCTGAGACGTACCAGAACCACATGCCGTGCAGGCTGGAACCACCTACCGGACAGACCGGAATCACCTTTCGGGCATGCCGGAACCACCTGTCAGATGTGCCAGAAACACGTGCCGGACACGCCGGAAACACCTACCGGACAGACCGGAACCACCTGCCAAGAACGCCGGAGCCACCTGTTCGACTCGCTGGAACCACCTGCCGGACAGGCCAATATCAACTGCTGGCTATGCCAGAACCACCTGGGGGACAGTCCGGGATCACCTGCCAGCCATGGCGGAACCACCTCTCAGACGTACCAGAACCACCTGCCGGAGAAGCTGGAAACACGTCCTGGACAGACTGGAACCACGTGACGGCCATGCCTGAACCACCTGCCGAGAACGGCGGAACCATCTGCCGGACACGCCAAAATCACCTGCGGGCTACGCCAGAACCACTTGGACGACTCTCCGAAATGACCTGCTGGGCATGTTGGAACCACCTCTCAGACGTGCCAGGAGCACGTGGCAGACAGTCCAGAATCACCTGTTGGGCATACGCAACCACCTCTGACACGTACCAGAACCACGTGCCGTGCACGCCGGAACCACCTACCGGACAGACCGGAATCAACTTTTGGGCATGCCGGAACCATCTGTCAGATGTGCCAGAAACACGTGCCGGAGACGCCGGAAGCACCTGCCGAGCACGTCGCAACCACCTGCTCAACTCGCCTGAACCACCTGCCGGACACGCCAAAATCACCTGCCCGCTACACCAGCACCACTTCGGGGACAAGCCGGAATCACGTGAGGGGCATGCCGGCACAGCCTCTCAGACTGAACCTCGTGCCGGACACCACAGAACCACCTGCCGGACAGACAGGAACCACCTGCCGGACACGCCGGAACCACCGGCACGACCCGCCGGAAAGACCGCTGGACATACAAAATCACCTGCCGGCTACGCCGGAAACACTTGCCGAACACTCCGGAATCACCTGCCGGGCATGCCGGAACCACCTCTCAGATATGCCAGAACCACGTGCCAATGACCCCGGAAGCACCTGCCGAGCACGCCGGAACCACCTGCTCGACTCGCCAGAACCACCTGCCGGACACGCAAAAATCACCTGCCGGCTACGCCACAACCAGTTGGGGAACACTTCGGAATCACCTGCCGGGCTTGCTGGAACCACCTGCCGGTCATGCCAAAATCACCTGCCAACTACGCCAGTACCACTTGGCAGAAACTGTGGAAACACCTGTCGGGCCGGCCGGAACCACATCTCAGACGTGCCAGAACCATGTGCATGAGATGCTGGAACCACACCCCGAACAGACGGAAAACACCTGCCAGACCCGTCTGAACAACCTGCCGAGCACGCCGGAGCCACCTGCTCGACTCGCCGGAACCACCTACCTGACATGCCCAAATCACCAGCCGGGTATGCCAGAACCACTTGGCGGACACTCCGGAATCATCTGCCGGACATGCCGGAACCAGCTCTCAGACACACCAGAACCACGTGCCGGAGACGCCGGAAGCACCTGCCGAGCATGCCGGAGCCACCAGCTCGACTCGCCAGAAACACCTGCCGGACACGCCAAAATCACCTGCCGGGTACGCCAGAACCACCTGGCGGACACTCCGAAATCACCTGTCGCGCATGCCGGAACCACCTCTCAGACATGCCGGAAGCACGTGCCGGACAGGCCGTAATCCCCTACCGAACAGACCGGAACCACCTGCCGAGCACGCCGGAGCCACCTGTTCGACTCGCTGGAACCACCTGCCGGACAGGCCAATATCAACTGCTGGCTATGCCAGAACCACATGGGGGACGGTCCGGAATCACCTGCCAGCCATGGCGGAACCACCTCTCAGACGTACCAGAACCACCTGCCGGAGAAGCTGGAAACACGTCCTGGACAGTCTGGAACCACCTGCCGGCCAAGCCTGAACCACCTGCCAAGCACAACGGAACAACCTGCCAGACACGCCAAAATCACCTGCGTGTTATGCCAGAACCACTTGGAGGACTCTCTGGGATGACCTGCCGGTCATGCCGGAACCACCTCTCAGACATGCCAGAACCATGTGGCGGACAGTCCGGAATCACCTGTTGGGCATGCGCAACCACCTCTGAGACGTACCAGAACCACATGCCGTGCAGGCTGGAACCACCTACCGGACAGACCGGAATCACCTTTCGGGCATGCCGGAACCACCTGTCAGATGTGCCAGAAACACGTGCCGGAGACGCCGGAAGCACCTGCCAAGCACGTTGGAACCACCTGCTCAACTCGCCTGAACCACCTGCCGGACATGCCAAAATCACCTGCCGACTGGCCAGAACCACTTGGCGAACACTCCGTAATCACTTGCCGGGCATGCAGGAACCACCTCTCAGACATGCCAGAACCGCGTGCCAATGACCCCGGAAGCACCTGCCGAGCACGCCGGAACCACCTGCTCGACTCGCCACTGTCACCTGCCGATCACGCAAAAATCACCTGCCGGGTAGGCCACAACCAGTTGGTGAACACTTTGGAATCACCTGCCAGGCTTGCTGGAACCACCTGCCGGTCATGCCAAAATCACCTGCCAACTACGCCAGAACCGCTTGGCGGACACTGCGGAAACACCTGTCGGGCCGGCTGGAACCACATCTCAGACGTGCCAGAAACGTGTTCATGAGATGCTGGAACCACACCCCGAACAGACGGATACCACCTGCCAGAACCGCCTGAACCACCTGCTGAGCACGCCGGAACCACCTGCTCGACTCACCGGTACCACCTCCCTGACACGCCAAAATCACCTGCTGGGTATGCCAGAACCACTTGGCGGACACTCCGGAATCATCTGCCGGACATGCCGGAACCAGCTCTCAGACACACCAGAACCAAGTGCCGGAGACGCCGGAAGCACCTGCCGAGCATGCCGGAGCCACCTGCTCGACTCGCCAGAAACACCTGCCGGACACGCCAAAATCACCTGCCGGGTACGCCAGAACCACCTGGCGGACACTCCGAAACCACCTGTCGCGCATGCCGGAACCACCTCTACGACGTGCCCGAAGCACGTGCCGGACACGCCGGAATCACCTACCAGACAGACCGGAACCACCTGCCGAGCACGCCGGAGCCACCTGTTCGACTCGCTGGAACCACCTGCCGGACAGGCCAATATCAACTGCTGGCTATGCCAGAACCACCTGGGGGACGGTCCGGAATCGCCTGCCAGCCATGGCGGAACCACCTCTCAGACGTACCAGAACCACCTGCCGGAGAAGCTGGAAACACGTCCTGGACAGTCTGGAACCACCTGCCGGCCAAGCCTGAACCACCTGCCAAGCACAACGGAACAACCTGCCAGACACGCCAACATCACCTGCGTGTTATGCCAGAGCCACTTGGAGGACTCTCTGGGATGACCTGCCGGGCATGCCGGAACCACCTCTCAGACGTGATAGAACCATGTGGCGGACAGTCTGGAATCACCTGTTGGGCATGCGCAACCACCTCTGAGACGTACCAGAACCACATGCCGTGCAGGCTGGAACCACCTACCGGACAGACCGGAATCACCTTTCGGGCATGCCGGAACCACCTGTCAGATGTGCCAGAAACACGTGCCGGAGACGCCGGAAGCACCTGCCAAGCACGTTGGAACCACCTGCTCAACTCGCCTGAACCACCTGCCGGACATGCCAAAATCACCTGCCGACTATGCCAGAACCACTTGGCGAACACTCCGGAATCACTTGCCGGGCATGCAGGAACCACCTCTCAGACATGCCAGAACCCCGTGCCAATGACCCCGGAATCACCAGCCGAGCACGCCGGAACCACCTGCTCGACTCGCCAGAACCACCTGCCGATCACGCAAAAATCACCTGACGGCTACGCCACAACCAGTTGGTGAACACTTTGGAATCACCTGCCAGGCTTGCTGGAACCACCTGCCAGTCATGCCAAAATCACCTGCCAACTACGCCAGAACCGCTTGGCGGACACTGCGGAAACACCTGTCGGGCCGGCTGGAACCACATCTCAGACGTGCCAGAAACGTGTTCATGAGATGCTGGAACCACACCCCGAACAGACGGATGCCACCTGCCAGAACCGCCTGAACCACCTGCTGAGCACGCCGGAACCACCTGCTCGACTCACCGGTACCACCTCCCTGACACGCCAAAATCACCTGCTGGGTATGCCAGAACCACTTGGCGGACACTCCGGAATCATCTGCCGGACATGCCGGAACCAGCTCTCAGACACACCAGAACCAAGTGCCGGAGACGCCGGAAGCACCTGCCGAGCATGCCGGAGCCACCTGCTCGACTCGCCAGAAACACCTGCCGGACACGCCAAAATCACCTGCCGGGTATGCCAGAACCACCTGGCGGACACTACGGAATCACCTGCCGCGCATGCCGGAACCACCTGTCAGACGTGCCGGAAGCACGTGCCAGACACGCCGGAAACACCTACCGGACAGACCGGAACCACCTGCCAAGAACGCCGGAGCCACCTGTTCGACTCGCTGGAACCACCTGCCGGACAGGCCAATATCAACTGCTGGCTATGCCAGAACCACCTGGGCGACAGTCCGGGATCACCTGCCAGCCATGGCGGAACCACCTCTCAGACGTACCAGAACCACCTGCCGGAGAAGGTGGAAACACGTCCTGGACAGACTGGAACCACGTGACGGCCATGCCTGAACCACCTGCCGAGCACGGCGGAACCACCTGCCGGACATGCCAAAATCACCTGCGGGCTACGCCAGAACCACTTGGACGACTCTCCGAAATGACCTGCCGGGCATGTTGGAACCACCTCTCAGACGTGCCAGAAGCACGTGGCGGACAGTCCGGAATCACCTGTTGGGCATACGCAACCACCTGCGACACGTACCAGAACCACGTGCCGTGCATGCCGGAACCACCTACCGGACAGACCGGAATCAACTTTTGGGCATGCCGGAACCACCAGTCAGATGTGCCAGAAACACGTGCCGGAGACGCCGGAAGCACCTGCCGAGCACGTCGCAACCACCTCCTCAACTCGCCTGAACCACCTGCCGGACACGCCAAAATCACCTGCCCGCTACACCAGCACCACTTCGGGGACAAGCCGGAATCACGTGAGGGGCATGCCGGCACAGCCTCTCAGACTGAACCTCGTGCCGGACACCACAGAACCACCTGCCGGACAGACCGGAACCACCTGCCGGACACGCCGGAACCACCGGCTCGACCCGCCGGAACGACCGCTGGACATGCAAAATCACCTGCCGGCTATGCCGGAAACACTTGGCGAACACTCCGGAATCACCTGCCGGGCATGCCGGAACCACCTCTCAGATATGCCAGAACCACGTGCCAATGACCCCGGAAGCACCTGCCGAGCACGCCGGAACCACCTGCTCGACTCGCCAGAACCACCTGCCGGACACACAAAAATCACCTGCCGGCTACGCCACAACCAGTTGGGGAACACTTCGGAATCACCTGCCGGGCTTGCTGGAACCACCTGCCGGTCATGCCAAAATCACCTGCCAACTACGCCAGTACCACTTGGCGGACACTGTGGAAACACCTGTCGGGCCGGCCGGAACCACATCTCAGACGTGCCAGAACCATGTGCATGAGATGCTGGAACCACACCCCGAACAGACGGAAAACACCTGCCAGACCCGTCTGAACAGCCTGCCGAGCACGCCGGAGCCACCTGCTCGACTCGCCGGAACCACCTACCTGACATGCCCAAATCACCAGCCGGGTATGCCAGAACCACTTGGCGGACACTCCGGAATCATCTGCCGGACATGCCGGAACCAGCTCTCAGACACACCAGAACCACGTGCCGGAGACGCCGGAAGCACCTGCCGAGCATGCCGGAGCCACCTGCTCGACTCGCCAGAAACACGTGCCGGACACGCCAAAATCACCTGCCGGGTACTCCAGAACCACCTGGCAGACACTCCGAAATCACCTGTCGCGCATGCCGGAACCACCTCTCAGACGTGCCGGAAGCACGTGCATGAGACGGCGGAATCACCTACCGGTCAGACCGCAACCACCTGCCGAGCACGCCGGAGCCACCTGTTCGACTCGCTGGAACCACCTGCCGGACAGGCCAATATCAACTGCTGGCTATGCCAGAACCACCTGGGGGACGGTCCGGAATCGCCTGCCAGCCATGGCGGAACCACCTCTCAGACGTACCAGAACCACCTGCCGGAGAACCTGGAAACACGTCCTGGACAGTCTGGAACCACGTGCCGGCCAAGCCTGAACCACCTGCCAAGCACAACGGAACAACCTGCCAGACACGCCAAAATCACATGCGTGTTATGCCAGAACCACTTGGAGGACTCTCTGGGATGACCTGCCGGGCATGCCGGAACCACCTCTCAGACGTGCCAGAACCATGTGGCGGACAGTCCGGAATCACCTGTTGGGCATGCGCAACCACCTCTGAGACGTACCAGAACCACATGCCGTGCAGGCTGGAACCACCTACCGGACAGACCGGAATCACCTTTCGGGCATGCCGGAACCACCTGTCAGATGTGCCAGAAACACGTGCCGGACACGCCGGAAACACCTACCGGACAGACCGGAACCACCTGCCAAGAACGCCGGAGCCACCTGTTCGACTCGCTGGAACCACCTGCCGGACAGGCCAATATCAACTGCTGGCTATGCCAGAACCACCTGGGGGACAGTCCGGGATCACCTGCCAGCCATGGCGGAACCACCTCTCAGACGTACCAGAACCACCTGCCGGAGAAGCTGGAAACACGTCCTGGACAGACTGGAACCACGTGACGGCCATGCCTGAACCACCTGCCGAGAACGGCGGAACCATCTGCCGGACACGCCAAAATCACCTGCGGGCTACGCCAGAACCACTTGGACGACTCTCCGAAATGACCTGCTGGGCATGTTGGAACCACCTCTCAGACGTGCCAGGAGCACGTGGCAGACAGTCCGGAATCACCTGTTGGGCATACGCAACCACCTCTGACACGTACCAGAACCACGTGCCGTGCACGCCGGAACCACCTACCGGACAGACCGGAATCAACTTTTGGGCATGCCGGAACCATCTGTCAGATGTGCCAGAAACACGTGCCGGAGACGCCGGAAGCACCTGCCGAGCACGTCGCAACCACCTGCTCAACTCGCCTGAACCACCTGCCGGACACGCCAAAATCACCTGCCCGCTACACCAGCACCACTTCGGGGACAAGCCGGAATCACGTGAGGGGCATGCCGGCACAGCCTCTCAGACTGAACCTCGTGCCGGACACCACAGAACCACCTGCCGGACAGACAGGAACCACCTGCCGGACACGCCGGAACCACCGGCACGACCCGCCGGAAAGACCGCTGGACATACAAAATCACCTGCCGGCTACGCCGGAAACACTTGCCGAACACTCCGGAATCACCTGCCGGGCATGCCGGAACCACCTCTCAGATATGCCAGAACCACGTGCCAATGACCCCGGAAGCACCTGCCGAGCACGCCGGAACCACCTGCTCGACTCGCCAGAACCACCTGCCGGACACGCAAAAATCACCTGCCGGCTACGCCACAACCTGTTGGTGAACACTTTGGAATCACCTGCCGGGCTTGCTGGAACCACCTGCCGGTCATGCCAAAATCACCTGCCAACTACGCCAGAACCGCTTGGCGGACACTGCGGAAACACCTGTCGGGCCGGCTGGAACCACATCTCAGACGTGCCAGAAACGTGTTCATGAGATGCTGGAACCACACCCCGAACAGACGGATACCACCTGCCAGAACCGCCTGAACCACCTGCTGAGCACGCCGGAACCACCTGCTCGACTCACCGGTACCACCTCCCTGACACGCCAAAATCACCTGCTGGGTATGCCAGAACCACTTGGCGGACACTCCGGAATCATCTGCCGGACATGCCGGAACCAGCTCTCAGACACACCAGAACCAAGTGCCGGAGACGCCGGAAGCACCTGCCGAGCATGCCGGAGCCACCTGCTCGACTCGCCAGAAACACCTGCCGGACACGCCAAAATCACCTGCCGGGTATGCCAGAACCACCTGGCGGACACTACGGAATCACCTGCCGCGCATGCCGGAACCACTTCTGAGACGTGCCGGAAGCACGTGCCACACACTCCGGAAACACCTACCGGACATACCGGAACCACCTGCCAAGAACGCCGGAGCCACCTGTTCGACTCGCTGGAACCACCTGCCGGACAGGCCAATATCAACTGCTGGCTATGCCAGAACCACCTGGGGGACAGTCCGGGATCACCTGCCAGCCATGGCGGAACCACCTCTCAGACGTACCAGAACCACCTGCCGGAGAAGCTGGAAACACGTCCTGGACAGACTGGAACCACGTGACGGCCATGCCTGAACCACCTGCCGAGCACGGCGGAACCACCTGCCAGACACGCCAAAATCACCTGCGGGCTACGCCAGAACCACTTGGACGACTCTCCGAAATGACCTGCCGGGCATGTTGGAACCACCTCTCAGACGTGCCAGAAGCACGTGGCGGACAGTCCGGAATCACCTGTTGGACATACGCAACCACCTCTGAGATGTACGAGTACCACGTGCCGTGCACGCCGGAACCACCTACCGGACAGACCGGAATCAACTTTTGGGCATGCCGGAACCACCAGTCAGATGTGCCAGAATCACGTGCCAGAGACGCCGGAAGCACCTGCCGAGCAGGTCGCAACCACCTGCTCAACTCGCCTGAACCACCTGCCGGACACGCCAAAATCACCTGCCCGCTACACCAGCACCACTTCGGGGACAAGCCGGAATCACGTGAGGGGCATGCCGGCACAGCCTCTCAGACTGAACCTCGTGCCGGACACCACAGAACCACCTGCCGGACAGACCGGAAGCACCTGCCGGACACGCCGGAACCACCAGCTCGACCCGCCGGAACGACCGGTGGACATGCAAAATCACCTGCCGGCTACGCCGGAAACACTTGGCGAACACTCCGGAATCACCTGCCGGGCATGCCGGAACCACCTCTCAGATATGCCAGAACCACGTGCCAATGACCCCGGAAGCACCTGCCGAGCACGCCGGAACCACCTGCTCGACTCGCCAGAACCACCTGCCGGACACGCAAAAATCACCTGCCGGCTACGCCACAACCAGTTGGGGAACACTTCGGAATCACCTGCCGGGCTTGCTGGAACCACCTGCCGGTCATGCCAAAATCACCTGCCAACTACGCCAGTACCACTTGGTAGAAACTGTGGAAACACCTGTCGGGCCGGCCGGAACCACATCTCAGACGTGCCAGAACCATGTGCATGAGATGCTGGAACCACACCCCGAACAGACGGAAAACACCTGCCAGAACCGCCTGAACCACCTGCTGAGCACACCGGAACCACCTGCTCGACTCACCGGTACCACCTCCCTGACACGCCAAAATCACCTGCTGGGTATGCCAGTACCACTTGGCGGACACTCCGGAATCATCTGCCGGACATGCCGGAACCAGCTCTCAGACACACCAGAACCAAGTGCCGGAGACGCCGGAAGCACCTGCCGAGCATGCTGGAGCCACCTGCTCGACTCGCCAGAAACACCTGCCGGACACGCCAAAATCACCTGCCGGGTATGCCAGAACCACCTGGCGGACACTACGGAATCACCTGCCGCGCATGCCGGAACCACCTCTCAGATGTGCCGGAAGCACGTGCCAGACACGCCGGAAACACCTACCGGACAGACCGGAACCACATGCCAAGAACGCCGGAGCCACCTGTTCGACTCGGTGGAACCACCTGCCGGACAGGCCAATATCAAATGCTGGCTATGCCAGAACCACCTGGGGGACAGTACGGGATCACCTGCCAGCCATGGCGGAACCAGCTCTCACACGTACCAGAACCACCTGCCGGAGAAGCTGGAAACACGTCCTGGACAGACTGGAACCACGTGACGGCCATGTCTGAACCACCTGCCGAGCACGGCGGAACCACCTAGCGGACACGCCAAAATCACCTGCGGGCTACACCAGAACCACTTCGACGACTCTCCGAAATGACCTGCCGGGCATTTTGCAACCACCTCTCAGACGTGCCAGAAGCACGTGGCGGACAGTCCGGAATCACCTGTTGGGCATACGCAACCACCTCTGACACGGACCAGAACCACGTGTCGTGCACGCCGGAACCACCTACCGGACAGACCGGAATCAACTTTTGGGCATGCCGGAACCACCAGTCAGATGTGCCAGAAACACGTGCCGGAGACGTCGGAAGCACCTGCCGAGCACGTCGCAACCACCTGCTCAACTCGCCTGAACCACCTGCCGGACACGCCAAAATCCCTGCCTGCTACACCAGCACCACTTCGGTGACAAGCCGGAATCACGTGAGGGGCATGCCGGCACAGCCTCTCAGACTGAACCTCGTGGGGGACACCACAGAACCACCAGCCGGACAGACCGGAACCACCAGCCGGACACGCCGGTACCACCGGCTCGACCTGCCGGAACGACCGCTGGACATGCAGAATCACCTGCCGGCTACGAAGGAAACACTTGGCGAACACTCCGGAATCACCTGCCGGGCATGCCGGAACCACCTCTCAGATATGCCAGAACCACGTGCCAATGACCCCGGAAGCACCAGCCGAACACGCCGGAACCACCTGCTCGACTCGCCAGAACCACCTGCCGGACACGCAAAAATCACCTGCCGGCTACGCCACAACCAGTTGGGGAACACTTCGGAATCACCTGCCGGGCTTGCTGGAACGTCCTGTCGGTCATGCCAAAATCACCTGCCAACTACGCCAGCACCACTTGGCGGACACTGTGGAAACACCTGTCGGGCCGGCCGGAACCACATCTCAGACGTGCCAGAACCATGTGCATGAGATGCTGGAACCACACACCGACAGACGGAAAACACCTGCCAGACCCGTCTGAACAACCTGCCGATCACGCCGGAGCCACCTGCTCGACTCGCCGGAACCACCTACCTGACATGCCCAAATCACCAGCCGGGTATGCCAGAACCACTTGGCGGACACTCCGAAATCACCTGTCGCGCATGCCGGAACCACCTCTCAGACGTGCCGGAAGCACGTGCCGGAGACGCCGGAAGCACCTGCCGAGCATGCCGGAGCCACCTGCTCGACTCGCCGGAACCACCTACCTGACATGCCCAAATCACCAGCCGGGTATGTCAGAACGACTTGGCGGACACTCCGGAATCATCTGCCGGACATGCCGGAACCAGCTCTCAAACACACCAGAACCACGTGCCGGAGACGCCGGAAGCACCTGCCGAGCATGCCGGAGCCACCTGCTCGACTCACCAGAAACACCTGCCGGACACGCCAAAATCACCTGCCGGGTACGCCAGAACCACCTGGCGGACACTCCGAAATCACCTGTCGCGCATGCCGGAACCACCTCTCAGACGTGCCGGAAGCACGTGCCGGACACGCCGGAATCACCTACCGGACAGACCGGAACCACCTGCCGAGCACGCCGGAGCCACCTGTTCGACTCGCTGGAACCACCTGCCGGACAGGCCAATATCAACTGCTGGCTATGCCAGAACCACCTGGGAGACGTTCCGGAATCGCCTGCCAGCCATGGCGGAACCACCTCTCAGACGTACCAGAACCACCTGCCGGAGAAGCTGGAAACACGTCCTGGACAGTCTGGAACCACCTGCCGGCCAAGCCTGAACCACCTGCCAAGCACAACGGAACAACCTGCCAGACACGCCAAAATCACCTGCGTGTTATGCCAGAACCACTTGGAGGACTCTCTGGGATGACCTGACGGGCATGCCGGAACCACCTCTCAGACGTGCCGGAAGCACGTGCCGGACAAGCCGGAATCACCTACCGGACAGACCGGAACCACCTGCCGAGCACGCTGGAGCCACCTGTTCGACTCGCTGGAACCACCTGCCGGACAGGCCAATATCAACTGCTGGCTATGCCAGAACCACCTGGGGGACAGTCGGGATCACCTGCCAGCCATGGCGGAACCACCTCTCAGACGTACCAGAACCACCTGCCGGAGAAGCTGGAAACACGTCCTGGACAGACTGGAACCACGTGACGGCCATGCCTGAACCACCTGCCGAGCACGGCGGAACCACCTGCCGGACACGCCAAAATCACCTGCGGGCTATGCCAGAACCACTTGGACGACTCTCCGAAATGACCTGCCGGGCATGTTGGAACCACCTCTCAGACGTGCCAGAACCATGTGGCGGACAGTCCGGAATCACCTGTTGGGCATACGCAACCACCTCTGACACGTACCAGAACCACGTGCCGTGCCGCCGGAACCACCTACCGGACAGACCGCAATCAACTTTTGGGCATCCCGGAACCACCAGTCAGATGTGCCAGAAACACGTGCCGGAGACGCCGGAAGCAACTGCCGAGCACGTCGCAACCACCTGCTCAACTCGCCTGAACCACCTGCCGGAAACGCCAAAATCACCTGCCCGCTACACCAGCACCACTTCGGGGACAAGCCGGAATCACGTGAGGGGCATGCCGGCACAGCCTCTCAGACTGAACCTCGGGCAGGCCACCACAGAACCACCTGCCGGACAGACCGGAACCACCTGCCGGACACGCCGGAACCACCGGCTCGACCCGCCGGAACAACCGCTGGACATGCAAAATCACCTGCCGGCTACGCCGGAAACACTTGGCGAACACTCCGGAATCACCTGCCGGGCATGCCGGAACCACCTCTCAGATATGCCAGAACCATGTGCCAATGACCCCGGAAGCACCTGCCGAGCACGCCGGAACCACCTGCTCGACTCGCCAGAACCACCTGCCGGACACGCAAAAATCACCTGCCGGCTACGCCACAACCAGTTGGGGAACACTTCGGAATCAACTGCCGGGCTTGCTGGAACCACCTGCCGGTCATGCCAAAATCACCTGCCAACTACGCCAGTACCACTTGGCGGACACTGTGGAAACACCTGTCGGGCCGGCCGGAACCACATCTCAGACGTGCCAGAACCATGTGCATGAGATGCTGGAACCACACCCCGAACAGACGGAAAACACCTGCCAGACCCGTCTGAACAACCTGCCGAGCACGCCAGAGTCACCTGCTCGACTCGCCGGAACCACCTACCTGACATGCCCAAATCACCAGCCGGGTATGCCAGAACCACTTGGCGGACACTCAGGAATCATCTGCCGGACATGCCGGAACCAGCTCTCAGACACACCAGAACCACGTGCCGGAGACGCCGGAAGCAGCTGCCGAGCATGCCGGAGCCACCTGCTCGACTCGCCAGAAACACCTGCCGGACACGCCAAAATCACCTGCCGGGTACGCCAGAACCACCTGGCGGACACTCCGAAATCACCTCTCGCGCATGCCGGAACCACCTCTCAGACGTGCCGGAAGCACGTGCCGGACACGCCGGAATCACCTACCGGACAGACCGGAACCACCTGCCGAGCACGCCGGAGCCACCTGTTCGACTCGCTGGAACCACCTGCCGGACAGGCCAATATCAACTGCTGGCTATGCCAGAACCACCTGGGGGACGGTCCGGAATCGGCTGCCAGCCATGGCGGAACCACCTCTCAGATGTCCCAGAACCACCTGCCGGAGAAGCTGGAAACACGTCCTGGACAGTCTGGAACCACCTGCCGGCCAAGCCTGAACCACCTGCCAAGCACAACGGAACAACCTGCCAGACACGCCAAAATCACCTGCGTGTTATGCCAGAACCACTTGGAGGACTCTCTGGGATGACCTGCCTGGGATGCCGGAAACACCTCTTAGACGTGCCAGAACCATGTGGCGGACAGTCCGGAATCACCTGTTGGGCATGCGCAACCACCTCTGAGACGTACCAGAACCACATGCCGTGCAGGCTGGAACCACCTACCGGACAGACCGGAATCACCTTTCGGGCATGCCGGAACCACCTGTCAGATGTGCCAGAAACACATGCCGGAGACGCCGGAAGCACCTGCCAAGCACGTTGGAACCACCTGCTCAACTCGCCTGAACCACCTGCCGGACATGCCAAAATCACCTGCCGACTATGCCAGAACCACTTGGCGAACACTCCGGAATCACTTGCCGGGCATGCAGGAACCACATCTCAGACATGCCAGAACCCCGTGCCAATGACCCCGGAACCACCAGCCGAGCACGCCGGAACCACCTGCTCGACTCGCCAGAACCACCTGCCGATCACGCAAAAATCACCTGCCGGCTACGCCACAACCAGTTGGTGAACACTTTGGAATCACCTGCCAGGCTTGCTGGAACCACCTGCCAGTCATGCCAAAATCACCTGCCAACTACGCCAGAACCGCTTGGCGGACACTGCGGAAACACCTGTCGGGCCGGCTGGAACCACATCTCAGACGTGCCAGAAACGTGTTCATGAGATGCTGGAACCACACCCCGAACAGACGGATACCACCTGCCAGAACCGCCTGAACCACCTGCTGAGCACGCCGGAACCACCTGCTCGACTCACCGGTACCACCTCCCTGACATGCCAAAATCACCTGCTGGGTATGCCAGAACCACTTGGCGGACACTCCGGAATCATCTGCCGGACATGCCGGAACCAGCTCTCAGACACACCAGAACCAAGTGCCGGAGACGCCAGAAGCACCTGCCGAGCATGCCGGAGCCACCTGCTCGACTCGCCAGAAACACCTGCCGGACACGCCAAAATCACCTGCCGGGTATGCCAGAACCACCTGGCGGACACTACGGAATCACCTGCCGCGCATGCCGGAACCACCTCTCAGACGTGCCGGAAGCACGTGCCAGACACGCCGGAAACACCTAGCGGACAGACCAGAACCACCTGCCAAGAACGCCGGAGCCACCTGTTCGACTCGCTGGAACCACCTGCCGGACAGGCCAATATCAACTGCTGGCTATGCCAGAACCACCTGGGGGACAGTCCGGGATCACCTGCCAGCCATGGCGGAACCACCTCTCAGACGTACCAGAACCACCTGCCGGAGAAGCTGGAAACACGTCCTGGACAGACTGGAACCACGTGACGGCCATGCCTGAACCACCTGCCGAGCACGGCGGAACCACCTGCCGGACACGCCTAAATCACCTGCGGGCTACGCCAGAACCACTTGGACGACTCTCCGAAATGACCTGCCGGGCATGTTGGAACCACGTCTCACACGTGCCAGAAGCACGTGGCGGACAGTCCGGAATCACCTGTTGGGCATACGCAACCACCTCTGACACGTACCAGAACCACGTGCCGTGCACGCCGGAACCACCTACCGGACAGACCGGAATCAACTTTTCGGCATGCCGGAACCACCAGTCAGATGTGCCAGAAACACGTGCCGGAGACGCCGGAAGCACCTGCCGAGCACGTCGCAACCACCTGCTCAACTCGCCTGAACCACCTGCCGGACACGCCAAAATCACCTGCCCGCTACACCAGCACCACTTCGGGGACAAGCCGGAATCACGTGAGGGGCATGCCGGCACAGCCTCTCAGACTGAACCTCGTGCCGGACACCACAGAACCACCTGCCGGACAGACCGGAACCACCTGCCGGACACGCCGGAACCACCGGCTCGACCCGCCGGAACGACCGCTGGACATGCAAAATCACCTGCCGGCTACGCCGGAAACACTTGGCGAACACTCCAGAATCACCTGCCCGGCATGCCGGAACCACCTCTCAGATATGCCAGAACCACGTGCCAATGACCCCGGAAGCACCTGCCGAGCACGCCGGAACCACCTGCTCGACTCGCCAGAACCACCTGCCGGACACGCAAAAATCACCTGCCGGCTACGCCACAACCAGTTGGGGAACACTTCGGAATCACCTGCCGGGCTTGCTGGAACCACCTGCCGGTCATGCCAAAATCACCTGCCAACTACGCCAGTACCACTTGGCGGACACTGCGGAAACACCTGTCGGGCCGGCCGGAACCACATCTCAGACGTGCCAGAACCATGTGCATGAGATGCTGGAACCACACCCCGAACAGACGGAAAACACCTGCCAGACCCGTCTGAACAGCCTGCCGAGCACGCCGGAGCCACCTGCTCGACTCGCCGGAACCACCTACCTGACATGCCCAAATCACCAGCCGGGTATGCCAGAACCACTTGGCGGACACTCCGGAATCATCTGCCGGACATGCCGGAACCAGCTCTCAGACACACCAGAACCACGTGCCGGAGACGCCGGAAGCACCTGCCGAGCATGCCGGAGCCACCTGCTCGACTCGCCAGAAACACCTGCCGGACACGCCAAAATCACCTGCCGGGTACGCCAGAACCACCTGGCGGACACTCCGAAATCACCTGTCGCGCATGCCGGAACCACCTCTCAGACGTGCCGGAAGCACGTGCCGGACACGCCGGAATCACCTACCGGACAGACCGGAACCACCTGCCGAGCACGCCGGAGCCACCTGTTCGACTCGCTGGAACCACCTGCCGGACAGGCCAATATCAACTGCTGGCTATGCCAGAACCACCTGGGGGACGGTCCGGAATCGCCTGCCAGCCATGGCGGAACCACCTCTCAGACGTACCAGAACCACCTGCCGGAGAAGCTGGAAACACGTCCTGGACAGTCTGGAACCACCTGCCGGCCAAGCCTGAACCACCTGCCAAGCACAACGGAACAACCTGCCAGACATGGCAACATCACCTGCGTGTTATGCCAGAGCCACTTGGAGGACTCTCTGGGATGACCTGCCGGGCATGCCGGAACCACCTCTCAGACGTGATAGAACCATGTGGCGGACAGTCTGGAATCACCTGTTGGGCATGCGCAACCACCTCTGAGACGTACCAGAACCACATGCCGTGCAGGCTGGAACCACCTACCGGACAGACCGGAATCACCTTTCGGGCATGCCGGAACCACCTGTCAGATGTGCCAGAAACACGTGCCGGAGACGCCGGAAGCACCTGCCAAGCACGTTGGAACCACCTGCTCAACTCGCCTGAACCACCTGCCGGACATGCCAAAATCACCTGCCGACTATGCCAGAACCACTTGGCGAACACTCCGGAATCACTTGCCGGGCATGCAGGAACCACATCTCAGACATGCCAGAACCCCGTGCCAATGACCCCGGAACCACCAGCCGAGCACGCCGGAACCACCTGCTCGACTCGCCAGAACCACCTGCCGATCACGCAAAAATCACCTGACGGCTACGCCACAACCAGTTGGTGAACACTTTGGAATCACCTGCCAGGCTTGCTGGAACCACCTGCCAGTCATGCCAAAATCACCTCCCAACTACGCCAGAACCGCTTGGCGGACACTGCGGAAACACCTGTCGGGCCGGCTGGAACCACATCTCAGACGTGCCAGAAACGTGTTCATGAGATGCTGGAACCACACCCCGAACAGACGGATGCCACCTGCCAGAACCGCCTGAACCACCTGCTGAGCACGCCGGAACCACCTGCTCGACTCACCGGTACCACCTCCCTGACACGCCAAAATCACCTGCTGGGTATGCCAGAACCACTTGGCGGACACTCCGGAATCATCTGCCGGACATGCCGGAACCAGCTCTCAGACACACCAGAACCAAGTGCCAGAGACGCCGGAAGCACCTGCCGAGCATGCCGGAGCCACCTGCTCGACTCGCCAGAAACACCTGCCGGACACGCCAAAATCACCTGCCGGGTATGCCAGAACCACCTGGCGGACACTACGGAATCACCTGCCGCGCATGCCGGAACCACCTGTCAGACGTGCCGGAAGCACGTGCCAGACACGCCGGAAACACCTACCGGACAGACCGGAACCACCTGCCAAGAACGCCGGAGCCACCTGTTCGACTCGCTGGAACCACCTGCCGGACAGGCCAATATCAACTGCTGGCTATGCCAGAACCACCTGGGGGACAGTCCGGGATCACCTGCCAGCCATGGCGGAACCACCTCTCAGACGTACCAGAACCACCTGCCGGAGAAGCTGGAAACACGTCCTGGACAGACTGGAACCACGTGACGGCCATGCCTGAACCACCTGCCGAGCACGGCGGAACCACCTGCCGGACACGCCAAAATCACCTGCGGGCTACGCCAGAACCACTTGGACGACTCTCCGAAATGACCTGCCGGGCATGTTGGAACCACCTCTCAGACGTGCCAGAAGCACGTGGCGGACAGTCCGGAATCACCTGTTGGGCATACGCAACCACCTCTGAGACGTACCAGAACCACGTGCCGTGCACGCCGGAACCACCTACCGGACAGACCGGAATCAACTTTTGGTCATGCCGGAACCACCAGTCAGATGTGCCAGAAACACGTGCCGGAGACGCCGGAAGCACCTGCCGAGCACGTCGCAACCACCTGCTCAACTCGCCTGAACCACCTGCCGGACACGCCAAAATCACCTGCCCGCTACACCAGCACCACTTCGGGGACAAGCCGGAATCACGTGAGGGGCATGCCGGCACAGCCTCTCAGACTGAACCTCGTGCCGGACACCACAGAACCACCTGCCGGACAGACCGGAACCACCTGCCGGACATGCCGGAACCACCGTCTCGACCCGCCGGAACGACCGCTGGACATGCAAAATCACCTGCCGGCTACGCCGGAAACACTTGGCGAACACTCCAGAATCACCTTTCGGGCATGCCAGAACCACCTCTCAGATATACCAGAACCACGTGCCAATGACCCCGGAAGCACCTGCCGAGCACGCCGGAACCACCTGCTTGACTCGCCAGAACCACCTGCCGGACACGCAAAAATCACCTGCCGGCTACGCCACAACCACTTGGGGAACACTTCGGAATCAACTGCCGGGCTTGCTGGAACCACCTGCCGGTCATGCCAAAATCACCTGCCAACTACGCCAGTACCACTTGGCGGACACTGTGGAAACACCTGTCGGGCCGGCCGGAACCACATCTCAGACGTGCCAGAACCATGTGCATGAGATGCTGGAACCACACCCCGAACAGACGGATACCACCTGCCAGACCCGTCTGAACAACCTGCCGAGCACGCCGGAGCCACCTGCTCGACTCGCCGGAACCACCTACCTGACATGCCCAAATCACCAGCCGGGTATGCCAGAACCACTTGGCGGACACTCAGGAATCATCTGCCGGACATGCCGGAACCAGCTCTCAGACACACCAGAACCACGTGCCGGAGACGCCGGAAGCAGCTGCCGAGCATGCCGGAGCCACCTGCTCGACTCGCCAGAAACACCTGCCGGACACGCCAAAATCACCTGCCGGGTACGCCAGAACCACCTGGCGGACACTCCGAAATCACCTCTCGCGCATGCCGGAACCACCTCTCAGACGTGCCGGAAGCACGTGCCGGACACGCCGGAATCACCTACCGGACAGACCGGAACCACCTGCCGAGCACGCCGGAGCCACCTGTTCGACTCGCTGGAACCACCTGCCGGACAGGCCAATATCAACTGCTGGCTATGCCAGAACCACCTGGGGGACGGTCCGGAATCGGCTGCCAGCCATGGCGGAACCACCTCTCAGATGTCCCAGAACCACCTGCCGGAGAAGCTGGAAACACGTCCTGGACAGTCTGGAACCACCTGCCGCCCAAGCCTGAACCACCTGCCAAGCACAACGGAACAACCTGCCAGACACGCCAAAATCACCTGCGTGTTATGCCAGAACCACTTGGAGGACTCTCTGGGATGACCTGCCTGGGATGCCGGAAACACCTCTTAGACGTGCCAGAACCATGTGGCGGACAGTCCGGAATCACCTGTTGGGCATGCGCAACCACCTCTGAGACGTACCAGAACCACATGCCGTGCAGGCTGGAACCACCTACCGGACAGACCGGAATCACCTTTCGGGCATGCCGGAACCACCTGTCAGATGTGCCAGAAACACATGCCGGAGACGCCGGAAGCACCTGCCAAGCACGTTGGAACCACCTGCTCAACTCGCCTGAACCACCTGCCGGACATGCCAAAATCACCTGCCGACTATGCCAGAACCACTTGGCGAACACTCCGGAATCACTTGCCGGGCATGCAGGAACCACATCTCAGACATGCCAGAACCCCGTGCCAATGACCCCGGAACGACCAGCCGAGCACGCCGGAACCACCTGCTCGACTCGCCAGAACCACCTGCCGATCACGCAAAAATCACCTGCAGGCTACGCCACAACCAGTTGGTGAACACTTTGGAATCACCTGCCAGGCTTGCTGGAACCACCTGCCAGTCATGCCAAAATCACCTGCCAACTACGCCAGAACCGCTTGGCGGACACTGCGGAAACACCTGTCGGGCCGGCTGGAACCACATCTCAGACGTGCCAGAAACGTGTTCATGAGATGCTGGAACCACACCCCGAACAGACGGATACCACCTGCCAGAACCGCCTGAACCACCTGCTGAGCACGCCGGAACCACCTGCTCGACTCACCGGTACCACCTCCCTGACACGCCAAAATCACCTGCTGGGTATGCCAGAACCACTTGGCGGACACTCCGGAATCATCTGCCGGACATGCCTGAACCAGCTCTCAGACACACCAGAACCAAGTGCCGGAGACGCCAGAAGCACCTGCCGAGCATGCCGGAGCCACCTGCTCGACTCGCCAGAAACACCTGCCGGACACGCCAAAATCACCTGCCGGGTATGCCAGAACCACCTGGCGGACACTACGGAATCACCTGCCGCGCATGCCGGAACCACCTCTCAGACGTGCCGGAAGCACGTGCCAGACACGCCGGAAACACCTAGCGGACAGACCAGAACCACCTGCCAAGAACGCCGGAGCCACCTGTTCGACTCGCTGGAACCACCTGCCGGACAGGCCAATATCAACTGCTGGCTATGCCAGAACCACCTGGGGGACAGTCCGGGATCACCTGCCAGCCATGGCGGAACCACCTCTCAGACGTACCAGAACCACCTGCCGGAGAAGCTGGAAACACGTCCTGGACAGACTGGAACCACGTGACGGCCATGCCTGAACCACCTGCCGAGCACGGCGGAACCACCTGCCGGACACGCCAAAATCACCTGCGGGCTACGCCAGAACCACTTGGACGACTCTCCGAAATGACCTGCCGGGCATGTTGGAACCACGTCTCACACGTGCCAGAAGCACGTGGCGGACAGTCCGGAATCACCTGTTGGGCATACGCAACCACCTCTGACACGTACCAGAACCACGTGCCGTGCACGCCGGAACCACCTACCGGACAGACCGGAATCAACTTTTGGGCATGCCGGAACCACCAGTCAGATGTGCCAGAAACACGTGCCGGAGACGCCGGAAGCACCTGCCGAGCACGTCGCAACCACCTGCTCAACTCGCCTGAACCACCTGCCGGACACGCCAAAATCACCTGCCCGCTACACCAGCACCACTTCGGGGACAAGCCGGAATCACGTGAGGGGCATGCCGGCACAGCCTCTCAGACTGAACCTCGTGCCGGACACCACAGAACCACCTGCCGGACAGACCGGAACCACCTGCCGGACACGCCGGAACGACCGGCTCGACCCGCAGGAACGACCGCTGGACATGCAAAATCACCTGCCGGCTACGCCGGAAACACTTGGCGAACACTCCGGAATCACCTGCCGGGCATGCCGGAACCACCTCTCAGATATGCCAGAACCACGTGCCAATGACCCCGGAAGCACCTGCCGAGCACGCCGGAACCACCTGCTCGACTCGCCAGAACCACCTGCCGGACACGCAAAAATCACCTGCCGGCTACGCCACAACCTGTTGGTGAGAACTTTGGAATCACCTGCCGGGCTTGCTGGAACCACCTGCCGGTCATGCCAAAATCACCTGCCAACTACGCCAGAACCGCTTGGCGGACACTGCGGAAACACCTGTCGGGCCGGCTGGAACCACATCTCAGACGTGCCAGAAACGTGTTCATGAGATGCTGGAACCACACCCCGAACAGACGGATACCACCTGCCAGAACCGCCTGAACCACCTGCTGAGCACGCCGGAACCACCTGCTCGACTCACCGGTACCACCTCCCTGACATGCCAAAATCACCTGCTGGGTATGCCAGAACCACTTGGCGGACACTCCGGAATCATCTGCCGGACATGCCGGAACCAGCTCTCAGACACACCAGAACCAAGTGCCGGAGACGCCGGAAGCACCTGCCGAGCATGCCGGAGCCACCTGCTCGACTCGCCAGAAACACCTGCCGGACACGCCAAAATCACCTGCCGGGTATGCCAGAACCACCTGGCGGACACTACGGAATCACCTGCCGCGCATGCCGGAACCACCTCTCAGATATGCCAGAACCACGTGCCAATGACCCCGGAAGCACCTGCCGAGAACGCCGGAACCACCTGCTCGACTCGCCAGAACCACCTGCCGGACACGCAAAAATCACCTGCCGGCTACGCCACAACCAGTTGGGGAACACTTCGGAATCACCTGCCGGGCTTGCTGGAACCACCTGCCGGTCATGCCAAAATCACCTGCCAACTACGCCAGTACCACTTGGCGGACACTGTGGAAACACCTGTCGGGCCGGCCGGAACCACATCTCAGACGTGCCAGAACCATGTGCATGAGATGCTGGAACCACACCCCGAACAGACGGAAAACACCTGCCAGACCCGTCTGAACAGCCTGCCGAGCACGCCGGAGCCACCTGCTCGACTCGCCGGAACCACCTACCTGACATGCCCAAATCACCAGCCGGGTATGCCAGAACCACTTGGCGGACACTCCGGAATCATCTGCCGGACATGCCGGAACCAGCTCTCAGACACACCAGAACCACGTGCCGGAGACGCCGGAAGCACCTGCCGAGCATGCCGGAGCCACCTGCTCGACTCGCCAGAAACACGTGCCGGACACGCCAAAATCACCTGCCGGGTACGCCAGAACCACCTGGCGGACACTCCGAAATCACCTGTCGCGCATGCCGGAACCACCTCTCAGACGTGCCGGAAGCACGTGCCGGACACGCCGGAATCACCTACCGGACAGACCGGAACCACCTGCCGAGCACGCCGGAGCCACCTGTTCGACTCGCTGGAACCACCTGCCGGACAGGCCAATATCAACTGCTGGCTATGCCAGAACCACCTGGGGGACGGTCCGGAATCGCCTGCCAGCCATGGCGGAACCACCTCTCAGACGTACCAGAACCACCTGCCGGAGAAGCTGGAAACACGTCCTGGACAGTCTGGAACCACCTGCCGGCCAAGCCTGAACCACCTGCCAAGCACAACGGAACAACCTGCCAGACACGCCAACATCACCTGCGTGTTATGCCAGAGCCACTTGGAGGACTCTCTGGGATGACCTGCCGGGCATGCCGGAACCACCTCTCAGACGTGATAGAACCATGTGGCGGACAGTCTGGAATCACCTGTTGGGCATGCGCAACCACCTCTGAGACGTACCAGAACCACATGCCGTGCAGGCTGGAACCACCTACCGGACAGACCGGAATCACCTTTCGGGCATGCCGGAACCACCTGTCAGATGTGCCAGAAACACGTGCCGGAGACGCCGGAAGCACCTGCCAAGCACGTTGGAACCACCTGCTCAACTCGCCTGAACCACCTGCCGGACATGCCAAAATCACCTGCCGACTATGCCAGAACCACTTGGCGAACACTCCGGAATCACTTGCCGGGCATGCAGGAACCACCTCTCAGACATGCCAGAACCCCGTGCCAATGACCCCGGAATCACCAGCCGAGCACGCCGGAACCACCTGCTCGACTCGCCAGAACCACCTGCCGATCACGCAAAAATCACCTGACGGCTACGCCACAACCAGTTGGTGAACACTTTGGAATCACCTGCCAGGCTTGCTGGAACCACCTGCCAGTCATGCCAAAATCACCTGCCAACTACGCCAGAACCGCTTGGCGGACACTGCGGAAACACCTGTCGGGCCGGCTGGAACCACATCTCAGACGTGCCAGAAACGTGTTCATGAGATGCTGGAACCACACCCCGAACAGACGGATGCCACCTGCCAGAACCGCCTGAACCACCTGCTGAGCACGCCGGAACCACCTGCTCGACTCACCGGTACCACCTCCCTGACACGCCAAAATCACCTGCTGGGTATGCCAGAACCACTTGGCGGACACTCCGGAATCATCTGCCGGACATGCCGGAACCAGCTCTCAGACACACCAGAACCAAGTGCCGGAGACGCCGGAAGCACCTGCCGAGCATGCCGGAGCCACCTGCTCAACTCGCCAGAAACACCTGCCGGACACGCCAAAATCACCTGCCGGGTATGCCAGAACCACCTGGCGGACACTACGGAATCACCTGCCGCGCATGCCGGAACCACCTGTCAGACGTGCCGGAAGCACGTGCCAGACACGCCGGAAACACCTACCGGACAGACCGGAACCACCTGCCAAGAACGCCGGAGCCACCTGTTCGACTCGCTGGAACCACCTGCCGGACAGGCCAATATCAACTGCTGGCTATGCCAGAACCACCTGGGGGACAGTCCGGGATCACCTGCCAGCCATGGCGGAACCACCTCACAGACGTACCAGAACCACCTGCCGGAGAAGGTGGAAACACGTCCTGGACAGACTGGAACCACGTGACGGCCATGCCTGAACCACCTGCCGAGCACGGCGGAACCACCTGCCGGACACGCCAAAATCACCTGCGGGCTACGCCAGAACCACTTGGACGACTCTCCGAAATGACCTGCCGGGCATGTTGGAACCACCTCTCAGACGTGCCAGAAGCACGTGGCGGACAGTCCGGAATCACCTGTTGGGCATACGCAACCACCTGCGACACGTACCAGAACCACGTGCCGTGCATGCCGGAACCACCTACCGGACAGACCGGAATCAACTTTTGGGCATGCCGGAACCACCAGTCAGATGTGCCAGAAACACGTGCCAGAGACGCCGGAAGCACCTGCCGAGCACGTCGCAACCACCTCCTCAACTCGCCTGAACCACCTGCCGGACACGCCAAAATCACCTGCCCGCTACACCAGCACCACTTCGGGGACAAGCCGGAATCACGTGAGGGGCATGCCGGCACAGCCTCTCAGACTGAACCTCGTGCCGGACACCACAGAACCACCTGCCGGACAGACCGGAACCACCTGCCGGACACGCCGGAACCACCGGCTCGACCCGCCGGAACGACCGCTGGACATGCAAAATCACCTGCCGGCTATGCCGGAAACACTTGGCGAACACTCCGGAATCACCTGCCGGGCATGCCGGAACCACCTCTCAGATATGCCAGAACCACGTGCCAATGACCCCGGAAGCACCTGCCGAGCACGCCGGAACCACCTGCTCGACTCGCCAGAACCACCTGCCGGACACACAAAAATCACCTGCCGGCTACGCCACAACCAGTTGGGGAACACTTCGGAATCACCTGCCGGGCTTGCTGGAACCACCTGCCGGTCATGCCAAAATCACCTGCCAACTACGCCAGTACCACTTGGCGGACACTGTGGAAACACCTGTCGGGCCGGCCGGAACCACATCTCAGACGTGCCAGAACCATGTGCATGAGATGCTGGAACCACACCCCGAACAGACGGAAAACACCTGCCAGACCCGTCTGAACAACCTGCCGAGCACGCCGGAGCCACCTGCTCGACTCGCCGGAACCACCTACCTGACATGCCCAAATCACCAGCCGGGTATGCCAGAACCACTTGGCGGACACTCCGGAATCATCTGCCGGACATGCCGGAACCAGCTCTCAGACACACCAGAACCACGTGCCGGAGACGCCGGAAGCACCTGCCGAGCATGCCGGAGCCACCTGCTCGACTCGCCAGAAACACGTGCCGGACACGCCAAAATCACCTGCCGGGTACGCCAGAACCACCTGGCGGACACTCCGAAATCACCTGTCGCGCATGCCGGAACCACCTCTCAGACGTGCCGGAAGCACGTGCCGGAGACGGCGGAATCACCTACCGGTCAGACCGCAACCACCTGCCGAGCACGCCGGAGCCACCTGTTCGACTCGCTGGAACCACCTGCCGGACAGGCCAATATCAACTGCTGGCTATGCCAGAACCACCTGTGGGACGGTCCGGAATCGCCTGCCAGCCATGGCGGAACCACCTCTCAGACGTACCAGAACCACCTGCCGGAGAACCTGGAAACACGTCCTGGACAGTCTGGAACCACGTGCCGGCCAAGCCTGAACCACCTGCCAAGCACAACGGAACAACCTGCCAGACACGCCAAAATCACCTGCGTGTTATGCCAGAACCACTTGGAGGACTCTCTGGGATGACCTGCCGGGCATGCCGGAACCACCTCTCAGACGTGCCAGAACCATGTGGCGGACTGTCCGGAATCACCTGTTGGGCATGCGCAACCACCTCTGAGACGTACCAGAACCACATGCCGTGCAGGCTGGAACCACCTACCGGACAGACCGGAATCACCTTTCGGGCATGCCGGAACCACCTGTCAGATGTGCCAGAAACACGTGCCGGAGACGCCGGAAGCACCTGCCAAGCACGTTGGAACCACCTGCTCAACTCGCCTGAACCACCTGCCGGACATGCCAAAATCACCTGCCGACTATGCCAGAACCACTTGGCGAACACTCCGTAATCACTTGCCGGGCATGCAGGAACCACCTCTCAGACATGCCAGAACCCCGTGCCAATGACCCCGGAAGCACCAGCCGAGCACGCCGGAACCACCTGCTCGACTCGCCAGAACCACCTGCCGATCACGCAAAAATCACCTGCCGGCTACGCCACAACCAGTTGGTGAACACTTTGGAATCACCTGCCAGGCTTGCTGGAACCACCTGCCAGTCATGCCAAAATCACCTGCCAACTACACCAGAACCGCTAGGCGGACACTGCAGAAACACCTGTCGGGCCGGCTGGAACCACATCTCAGACGTGCCAGAAACGTGTTCATGAGATGCTGGAACCACACCCCGAACAGACGGATACCACCTGCCAGAACCGCCTGAACCACCTGCTGAGCACGCCGGAACCACCTGCTCGACTCACCGGTACCACCTCCCTGACACGCCAAAATCACCTGCTGGGTATGCCAGAACCACTTGGCGGACACTCCGGAATCATCTGCCGGACATGCCGGAACCAGCTCTCAGACACACCAGAACCAAGTGCCGGAGACGCCGGAAGCACCTGCCGAGCATGCCGGAGCCACCTGCTCGACTCGCCAGAAACACGTGCCGGACACGCCAAAATCACCTGCCGGGTATGCCAGAACCACCTGGCGGACACTACGGAATCACCTGCCGCGCATGCCGGAACCACCTCTCAGACGTGCCGGAAGCACGTGCCGGACACGCCGGAAACACCTACCGGACAGACCGGAACCACCTGCCAAGAACGCCGGAGCCACCTGTTCGCTCGCTGGAACCACCTGCCGGACAGGCCAATATCAACTGCTGGCTATGCCAGAACCACCTGGGGGACAGTCCGGGATCACCTGCCAGCCATGGCGGAACCACCTCTCAGACGTACCAGAACCACCTGCCGGAGAAGCTGGAAACACGTCCTGGACAGACTGGAACCACGTGACGGCCATGCCTGAACCACCTGCCGAGAACGGCGGAACCATCTGCCGGACACGCCAAAATCACCTGCGGGCTACGCCAGAACCACTTGGACGACTCTCCGAAATGACCTGCTGGGCATGTTGGAACCACCTCTCAGACGTGCCAGAAGCACGTGGCAGACAGTCCGGAATCACCTGTTGGGCATACGCAACCACCTCTGACACGTACCAGAACCACGTGCCGTGCACGCCGGAACCACCTACCGGACAGACCGGAATCAACTTTTGGGCATGCCGGAACCATCTGTCAGATGTGCCAGAAACACGTGCCGGAGACGCCGGAAGCACCTGCCGAGCACGTCGCAACCACCTGCTCAACTCGCCTGAACCACCTGCCGGACACGCCAAAATCACCTGCCCGCTACACCAGCACCACTTCGGGGACAAGCCGGAATCACGTGAGGGGCATGCCGGCACAGCCTCTCAGACTGAACCTCGTGCCGGACACCACAGAACCACCTGCCGGACAGACAGGAACCACCTGCCGGACACGCCGGAACCACCGGCACGACCCGCCGGAAAGACCGCTGGACATACAAAATCACCTGCCGGCTACGCCGGAAACACTTGCCGAACACTCCGGAATCACCTGCCGGGCATGCCGGAACCACCTCTCAGATATGCCAGAACCACGTGCCAATGACCCCGGAAGCACCTGCCGAGCACGCCGGAACCACCTGCTCGACTCGCCAGAACCACCTGCCGGACACGCAAAAATCACCTGCCGGCTACGCCACAACCTGTTGGTGAACACTTTGGAATCACCTGCCGGGCTTGCTGGAACCACCTGCCGGTCATGCCAAAATCACCTGCCAACTACGCCAGAACCGCTTGGCGGACACTGCGGAAACACCTGTCGGGCCGGCTGGAACCACATCTCAGACGTGCCAGAAACGTGTTCATGAGATGCTGGAACCACACCCCGAACAGACGGATACCACCTGCCAGAACCGCCTGAACCACCTGCTGAGCACGCCGGAACCACCTGCTCGACTCACCGGTACCACCTCCCTGACACGCCAAAATCACCTGCTGGGTATGCCAGAACCACTTGGCGGACACTCCGGAATCATCTGCCGGACATGCCGGAACCAGCTCTCAGACACACCAGAACCAAGTGCCGGAGACGCCGGAAGCACCTGCCGAGCATGCCGGAGCCACCTGCTCGACTCGCCAGAAACACCTGCCGGACACGCCAAAATCACCTGCCGGGTATGCCAGAACCACCTGGTGGACACTACGGAATCACCTGCCGCGCATGCCGGAACCACTTCTGAGACGTGCC
Organism: Equus caballus; assembly: GCF_041296265.1. Classification (NCBI taxonomy): domain Eukaryota; kingdom Metazoa; phylum Chordata; class Mammalia; order Perissodactyla; family Equidae; genus Equus; species Equus caballus. Next base: position 2,686,548 of record NC_091713.1, read on the forward strand.
GGAAGCACGTGCCACACACTCCGGAAACACCTACCGGACATACCGGAACCACCTGCCAAGAACGCCGGAGCCACCTGTTCGACTCGCTGGAACCACCTGCCGGACAGGCCAATATCAACTGCTGGCTATGCCAGAACCACCTGGGGGACAGTCCGGGATCACCTGCCAGCCATGGCGGAACCACCTCTCAGACGTACCAGAACCACCTGCCGGAGAAGCTGGAAACACGTCCTGGACAGACTGGAACCACGTGACGGCCATGCCTGAACCACCTGCCGAGCACGGCGGAACCACCTGCCAGACACGCCAAAATCACCTGCGGGCTACGCCAGAACCACTTGGACGACTCTCCGAAATGACCTGCCAGGCATGTTGGAACCACCTCTCAGACGTGCCAGAAGCACGTGGCGGACAGTCCGGAATCACCTGTTGGGCATACGCAACCACCTCTGAGATGTACCAGTACCACGTGCCGTGCACGCCGGAACCACCTACCGGACAGACCGGAATCAACTTTCGGGCATGCCGGAACCACCAGTCAGATGTGCCAGAATCACGTGCCAGAGACGCCGGAAGCACCTGCCGAGCACGTCGCAACCACCTGCTCAACTCGCCTGAACCACCTGCCGGACACGCCAAAATCACCTGCCCGCTACACCAGCACCACTTCGGGGACAAGCCGGAATCACGTGAGGGGCATGCCGGCACAGCCTCTCAGACTGAACCTCGTGCCGGACACCACAGAACCACCTGCCGGACAGACCGGAAGCACCTGCCGGACACGCCGGAACCACCGGCACGACCCGCCGGAAAGACCGCTGGACATACAAAATCACCTGCCGGCTACGCCGGAAACACTTGCCGAACACTCCGGAATCACCTGCCGGGCATGCCGGAACCACCTCTCAGATAGACCAGAACCACGTGCCAATGACCCCGGAAGCACCTGCCGAGCACGCCGGAACCACCTGCTCGACTCGCCAGAACCACCTGCCGGACACGCAAAAATCACCTGCCGGCTACGCCACAACCTGTTGGTGAACACTTTGGAATCACCTGCCGGGCTTGCTGGAACCACCTGCCGGTCATGCCAAAATCACCTGCCAACTACGCCAGAACCGCTTGGCGGACACTGCGGAAACACCTGTCGGGCCGGCTGGAACCACATCTCAGACGTGCCAGAAACGTGTTCATGAGATGCTGGAACCACACCCCGAACAGACGGATACCACCTGCCAGAACCGCCTGAACCACCTGCTGAGCACGCCGGAACCACCTGCTCGACTCACCGGTACCACCTCCCTGACACGCCAAAATCACCTGCTGGGTATGCCAGAACCACTTGGCGGACACTCCGGAATCATCTGCCGGACATGCCGGAACCAGCTCTCAGACACACCAGAACCAAGTGCCGGAGACGCCGGAAGCACCTGCCGAGCATGCCGGAGCCACCTGCTCGACTCGCCAGAAACACCTGCCGGACACGCCAAAATCACCTGCCGGGTATGCCAGAACCACCTGGCGGACACTACGGAATCACCTGCCGCGCATGCCGGAACCACTTCTGAGACGTGCCGGAAGCATGTGCCACACACTCCGGAAACACCTACCGGACATACCGGAACCACCTGCCAAGAACGCCGGAGCCACCTGTTCGACTCGCTGGAACCACCTGCCGGACAGGCCAATATCAACTGCTGGCTATGCCAGAACCACCTGGGGGACAGTCCGGGATCACCTGCCAGCCATGGCGGAACCACCTCTCAGACGTACCAGAACCACCTGCCGGAGAAGCTGGAAACACGTCCTGGACAGACTGGAACCACGTGACGGCCATGCCTGAACCACCTGCCGAGCACGGCGGAACCACCTGCCAGACACGCCAAAATCACCTGCGGGCTACGCCAGAACCACTTGGACGACTCTCCGAAATGACCTGCCGGGCATGTTGGAACCACCTCTCAGACGTGCCAGAAGCACGTGGCGGACAGTCCGGAATCACCTGTTGGGCATACGCAACCACCTCTGAGATGTACCAGTACCACGTGCCGTGCACGCCGGAACCACCTACCGGACAGACCGGAATCAACTTTCGGGCATGCCGGAACCACCAGTCAGATGTGCCAGAATCACGTGCCAGAGACGCCGGAAGCACCTGCCGAGCACGTCGCAACCACCTGCTCAACTCGCCTGAACCACCTGCCGGACACGCCAAAATCACCTGCCCGCTACACCAGCACCACTTCGGGGACAAGCCGGAATCACGTGAGGGGCATGCCGGCACAGCCTCTCAGACTGAACCTCGTGCCGGACACCACAGAACCACCTGCCGGACAGACCGGAAGCACCTGCCGGACACGCCGGAACCACCAGCTCGACCCGCCGGAACGACCGCTGGACATGCAAAATCACCTGCCGGCTACGCCGGAAACACTTGGCGAACACTCCGGAATCACCTGCCGGGCATGCCGGAACCACCTCTCAGATATGCCAGAACCACGTGCCAATGACCCCGGAAGCACCTGCCGAGCACGCCGGAACCACCTGCTCGACTCGCCAGAACCACCTGCCGGACACGCAAAAATCACCTGCCGGCTACGCCACAACCAGTTGGGGAACACTTCGGAATCACCTGCCGGGCTTGCTGGAACCACCTGCCGGTCATGCCAAAATCACCTGCCAACTACGCCAGTACCACTTGGCAGAAACTGTGGAAACACCTGTCGGGCCGGCCGGAACCACATCTCAGACGTGCCAGAACCATGTGCATGAGATGCTGGAACCACACCCCGAACAGACGGAAAACACCTGCCAGACCCGTCTGAACAACCTGCCGAGCACGCCGGAGCCACCTGCTCGACTCGCCGGAACCACCTACCTGACATGCCCAAATCACCAGCCGGGTATGCCAGAACCACTTGGCGGACACTCCGGAATCATCTGCCGGACATGCCGGAACCAGCTCTCAGACACACCAGAACCACGTGCCGGAGACGCCGGAAGCACCTGCCGAGCATGCCGGAGCCACCAGCTCGACTCGCCAGAAACACCTGCCGGACACGCCAAAATCACCTGCCGGGTACGCCAGAACCACCTGGCGGACACTCCGAAATCACCTGTCGCGCATGCCGGAACCACCTCTCAGACATGCCGGAAGCACGTGCCGGACAGGCCGTAATCCCCTACCGAACAGACCGGAACCACCTGCCGAGCACGCCGGAGCCACCTGTTCGACTCGCTGGAACCACCTGCCGGACAGGCCAATATCAACTGCTGGCTATGCCAGAACCACCTGGGGGACGGTCCGGAATCACCTGCCAGCCATGGCGGAACCACCTCTCAGACGTACCAGAACCACCTGCCGGAGAAGCTGGAAACACGTCCTGGACAGTCTGGAACCACCTGCCGGCCAAGCCTGAACCACCTGCCAAGCACAACGGAACAACCTGCCAGACACGCCAAAATCACATGCGTGTTATGCCAGAACCACTTGGAGGACTCTCTGGGATGACCTGCCGGTCATGCCGGAACCACCTCTCAGACGTGCCAGAACCATGTGGCGGACAGTCCGGAATCACCTGTTGGGCATGCGCAACCACCTCTGAGACGTACCAGAACCACATGCCGTGCAGGCTGGAACCACCTACCGGACAGACCGGAATCACCTTTCGGGCATGCCGGAACCACCTGTCAGATGTGCCAGAAACACGTGCCGGAGACGCCGGAAGCACCTGCCAAGCACGTTGGAACCACCTGCTCAACTCGCCTGAACCACCTGCCGGACATGCCAAAATCACCTGCCGACTATGCCAGAACCACTTGGCGAACACTCCGTAATCACTTGCCGGGCATGCAGGAACCACCTCTCAGACATGCCAGAACCGCGTGCCAATGACCCCGGAAGCACCTGCCGAGCACGCCGGAACCACCTGCTCGACTCGCCACTGTCACCTGCCGATCACGCAAAAATCACCTGCCGGGTACGCCACAACCAGTTGGTGAACACTTTGGAATCACCTGCCAGGCTTGCTGGAACCACCTGCCGGTCATGCCAAAATCACCTGCCAACTACGCCAGAACCGCTTGGCGGACACTGCGGAAACACCTGTCGGGCCGGCTGGAACCACATCTCAGACGTGCCAGAAACGTGTTCATGAGATGCTGGAACCACACCCCGAACAGACGGATACCACCTGCCAGAACCGCCTGAACCACCTGCTGAGCACGCCGGAACCACCTGCTCGACTCACCGGTACCACCTCCCTGACACGCCAAAATCACCTGCTGGGTATGCCAGAACCACTTGGCGGACACTCCGGAATCATCTGCCGGACATGCCGGAACCAGCTCTCAGACACACCAGAACCAAGTGCCGGAGACGCCGGAAGCACCTGCCGAGCATGCCGGAGCCACCTGCTCGACTCGCCAGAAACACCTGCCGGACACGCCAAAATCACCTGCCGGGTACGCCAGAACCACCTGGCGGACACTCCGAAACCACCTGTCGCGCATGCGGGAACCACCTCTCCGACGTGCCGGAAGCACGTGCCGGACACGCCGGAATCACCTACCGGACAGACCGGAACCACCTGCCGAGCACGCCGGAGCCACCTGTTCGACTCGCTGGAACCACCTGCCGGACAGGCCAATATCAACTGCTGGCTATGCCAGAAACACCTGGGGGATGGTCCGGAATCACCTGCCAGCCATGGCGGAACCACCTCTCAGACGTACCAGAACCACCTGCCGGAGAAGCTGGAAACACGTCCTGGACAGTCTGGAACCACCTGCCGCCCAAGCCTGAACCACCTGCCAAGCACAACGGAACAACCTGCCAGACACGCCAAAATCACCTGCGTGTTATGCCAGAACCACTTGGAGGACTCTCTGGGATGACCTGCCAGGCATGCCGGAACCACCTCTCAAACGTGCCAGAACCATGTGGCGGACAGTCCGGAATCACCTGTTGGGCATGCGCAACCACCTCTGAGAGGTACCAGAACCACATGCCGTGCAGGCTGGAACCACCTACCGGACAGACCGGAATCACCTGTCGCGCATGCCGGAACCACCTCTCAGACGTGCCGGAAGCACGTGCCGGACAGGCCGTAATCCCCTACCGAACAGACCGGAACCACCTGCCGAGCACGCCGGAGCCACCTGTTCGACTAGCTGGAACCACCTGCCGGACAGGCCAATATCAGCTGCTGGCTATGCCAGAACCACCTGGGGGACAGTCCGGGATCACCTGCCAGCCATGGCGGAACCACCTCTCAGAAGTACCAGAACCACCTGCTGGAGAAGCTGGAAACACGTCCTGGACAGACTGGAACCACGTGACGGCCATGCCTGAACCACCTGCCGAGCACGGCGGAACCACCTGCCGGACACGCCAAAATCACCTGCGGGCTACGCCAGAACCACTTGGACGACTCTCCGAAATGACCTGCCGGGCATGTTGGAACCACCTCTCAGACGTGCCAGAAGCACGTGGCGGACAGTCCGGAATCACCTGTTGGGCATACGCAACCACCTCTGACACGTACCAGAACCACATGCCGTGCATGCCGGAACCACCTACCGGACAGACCGGAATCAAATTTTGGGCATGCCGGAACCACCAGTCAGATGTGCCAGAAACACGTGCCGGAGACGCCGGAAGCACCTGCCGAGCACGTCGCAACCACCTGCTCAACTCGCCTGAACCACCTGCCGGACACGCCAAAATCACCTGCCCGCTACACCAGCACCACTTCGGGGACAAGCCGGAATCACGTGAGGGGCATGCCGGCACAGCCTCTCAGACTGAACCTCGTGGGGGACACCACAGAACCACAAGCCGGACAGACCGGAACCACCTGCCGGACACGCCGGAACCACTGGCTCGACCCGCCGGAACGACCGCTGGACATGCAAAATCACCTGCCGGCTACGCCGGAAACACTTGGCGAACACTCCGGAATCACCTGCCGGGCATGCCGGAACCACCTCTCAGATAAGCCAGAACCTCGTGCCAATGACCCCGGAAGCACCTGCCGAGCACGCCGGAACCACCTGCTCAACTCGCCAGAACCACCTGCCGCACACGCAAAAATCACCTGCTGGCTACGCCACAACCAGTTGGGGAACACTTCGGAATCACCTGCCGGGCTTGCTGGAACCACCTGCCGGTCATGCCAAAATCACCTGCCAACTACGCCAGTACCACTTGGCGGACACTGTGGAAACACCTGTCGGGCCGGCCGGAACCACCTCTTAGACGTGCCGGAAGCACGTGCAGGACACGCCGGAATCACCTACCGGTCAGACCGCAACCACCTGCCGAGCACGCCGGAGCCACCTGTTCGACTCGCTGGAACCACCTGCCGGACAGGCCAATATCAACTGCTGGCTATGCCAGAACCACCTGGGGGACGGTCCGGAATCACCTGCCAGCCATGGCGGAACCACCTCTCAGACGTACCAGAACCACCTGCCGGAGAAGCTGGAAACACGTCCTGGACAGTCTGGAACCACCTGCCGGCCAAGCCTGAACCACCTGCCAAGCACAACGGAACAACCTGCCAGACACGCCAAAATCACCTGCGTGTTATGCCAGAACCACTTGGAGGACTCTCTGGGATGACCTGCCGGTCATGCCGGAACCACCTCTCAGACGTGCCAGAACCATGTGGCGGACAGTCCGGAATCACCTGTTGGGCATGCGCAACCACCTCTGAGACGTACCAGAACCACATGCCGTGCAGGCTGGAACCACCTACCGGACAGACCGGAATCACCTTTCGGGCATGCCGGAACCACCTGTCAGATGTGCCAGAAACACGTGCCGGAGACGCCGGAAGCACCTGCCAAGCACGTTGGAACCACCTGCTCAACTCGCCTGAACCACCTGCCGGACATGCCAAAATCACCTGCCGACTATGCCAGAACCACTTGGCGAACACTCCGGAATCACTTGCCGGGCATGCAGGAACCACCTCTCAGACATGCCAGAACCCCGTGCCAATGACCCCGGAAGCACCAGCCGAGCACGCCGGAACCACCTGCTCGACTCGCCAGAACCACCTGCCGATCACGCAAAAATCACCTGCCGGCTACGCCACAACCAGTTGGTGAACACTTTGGAATCACCTGCCAGGCTTGCTGGAACCACCTGCCAGTCATGCCAAAATCACCTGCCAACTACGCCAGAACCGCTTGGCGGACACTGCAGAAACACCTGTCGGGCCGGCTGGAACCACATCTCAGACGTGCCAGAAACGTGTTCATGAGATGCTGGAACCACACCCCGAACAGACGGATACCACCTGCCAGAACCGCCTGAACCACCTGCTGAGCACACCGGAACCACCTGCTCGACTCACCGGTACCACCTCCCTGACACGCCAAAATCACCTGCTGGGTATGCCAGTACCACTTGGCGGACACTCCGGAATCATCTGCCGGACATGCCGGAACCAGCTCTCAGACACACCAGAACCAAGTGCCGGAGACGCCGGAAGCACCTGCCGAGCATGCCGGAGCCACCTGCTCGACTCGCCAGAAACACCTGCCGGACACGCCAAAATCACCTGCCGGGTATGCCAGAACCACCTGGCGGACACTACGGAATCACCTGCCGCGCATGCCGGAACCACTTCTGAGACGTGCCGGAAGCACGTGCCACACACTCCGGAAACACCTACCGGACATACCGGAACCACCTGCCAAGAACGCCGGAGCCACCTGTTCGACTCGCTGGAACCACCTGCCGGACAGGCCAATATCAACTGCTGGCTATGCCAGAACCACCTGGGGGACAGTCCGAGATCACCTGCCAGCCATGGCGGAACCACCTCTCAGACGTACCAGAACCACCTGCTGGAGAAGCTGGAAACACGTCCTGGACAGACTGGAACCACGTGACGGCCATGCCTGAACCACCTGCCGAGCACGGCGGAACCACCTGCCAGACACGCCAAAATCACCTGCGGGCTACGCCAGAACCACTTGGACGACTCTCCGAAATGACCTGCCGGGCATGTTGGAACCACCTCTCAGACGTGCCAGAAGCACGTGGCGGACAGTCCGGAATCACCTGTTGGGCATACGCAACCACCTCTGAGATGTAGCAGTACCACGTGCCGTGCACGCCGGAACCACCTACCGGACAGACCGGAATCAACTTTCGGGCATGCCGGAACCACCAGTCAGATGTGCCAGAAACACGTGCCGGAGACGCCGGAAGCACCTGCCGAGCACGTCGCAACCACCTGCTCAACTCGCCTGAACCACCTGCCGGACACGCCAAAATCACCTGCCCGCTACACCAGCACCACTTCGGGGACAAGCCGGAATCACGTGAGGGGCATGCCGGCACAGCCTCTCAGACTGAACCTCGTGGGGGACACCACAGAACCACCTGCCGGACAGACCGGAACCACCAGCCGGACACGCCGGTACCACCGGCTCGACCTGCCGGAACGACCGCTGGACATGCAGAATCACCTGCCGGCTACGCCGGAAACACTTGGCGAACACTCCGGAATCACCTGCCGGGCATGCCGGAACCACCTCTCAGATATGCCAGAACCACGTGCCAATGACCCCGGAAGCACCAGCCGAGCACGCCGGAACCACCTGCTCGACTCGCCAGAACCACCTGCCGGACACGCAAAAATCACCTGCCGGCTACGCCACAACCAGTTGGGGAACACTTCGGAATCACCTGCCGGGCTTGCTGGAACGTCCTGTCGGTCACGCCAAAATCACCTGCCAACTACGCCAGCACCACTTGGCGGACACTGTGGAAACACCTGTCGGGCCGGCCGGAACCACATCTCAGACGTGCCAGAACCATGTGCATGAGATGCTGGAACCACACACCGACAGACGGAAAACACGTGCCAGACCCGTCTGAACAACCTGCCGAGCACGCCGGAGCCACCTGCTCGACTCGCCGGAACCACCTACCTGACATGCCCAAATCACCAGCCGGGTATGCCAGAACCACTTGGCGGACACTCCGAAATCACCTGTCGCGCATGCCGGAACCACCTCTCAGACGTGCCGGAAGCACGTGCCGGAGACGCCGGAAGCACCTGCCGAGCATGCCGGAGCCACCTGCTCGACTCGCCGGAACCACCTACCTGACATGCCCAAATCACCAGCCGGGTATGTCAGAACGACTTGGCGGACACTCCGGAATCATCTGCCGGACATGCCGGAACCAGCTCTCAAACACACCAGAACCACGTGCCGGAGACGCCGGAAGCACCTGCCGAGCATGCCGGAGCCACCTGCTCGACTCACCAGAAACACCTGCCGGACACGCCAAAATCACCTGCCGGGTACGCCAGAACCACCTGGCGGACACTCCGAAATCACCTGTCGCGCATGCCGGAACCACCTCTCAGACGTGCCGGAAGCACGTGCCGGACACGCCGGAATCACCTACCGGACAGACCGGAACCACCTGCCGAGCACGCCGGAGCCACCTGTTCGACTCGCTGGAACCACCTGCCGGACAGGCCAATATCAACTGCTGGCTATGCCAGAACCACCTGGGAGACGTTCCGGAATCGCCTGCCAGCCATGGCGGAACCACCTCTCAGACGTACCAGAACCACCTGCCGGAGAAGCTGGAAACACGTCCTGGACAGTCTGGAACCACCTGCCGGCCAAGCCTGAACCACCTGCCAAGCACAACGGAACAACCTGCCAGACACGCCAAAATCACCTGCGTGTTATGCCAGAACCACTTGGAGGACTCTCTGGGATGACCTGACGGGCATGCCGGAACCACCTCTCAGACGTGCCGGAAGCACGTGCCAGACAAGCCGGAATCACCTACCGGACAGACCGGAACCACCTGCCGAGCACGCTGGAGCCACCTGTTCGACTCGCTGGAACCACCTGCCGGACAGGCCAATATCAACTGCTGGCTATGCCAGAACCACCTTGGGGACAGTCGGGATCACCTGCCAGCCATGGCGGAACCACCTCTCAGACGTACCAGAACCACCTGCCGGAGAAGCTGGAAACACGTCCTGGACAGACTGGAACCACGTGACGGCCATGCCTGAACCACCTGCCGAGCACGGCGGAACCACCTGCCGGACACGCCAAAATCACCTGCGGGCTATGCCAGAACCACTTGGACGACTCTCCGAAATGACCTGCCGGGCATGTTGGAACCACCTCTCAGACGTGCCAGAACCATGTGGCGGACAGTCCGGAATCACCTGTTGGGCATACGCAACCACCTCTGACACGTACCAGAACCACGTGCCGTGCCGCCGGAACCACCTACCGGACAGACCGCAATCAACTTTTGGGCATCCCGGAACCACCAGTCAGATGTGCCAGAAACACGTGCCGGAGACGCCGGAAGCACCTGCCGAGCACGTCGCAACCACCTGCTCAACTCGCCTGAACCACCTGCCGGACACGCCAAAATCACCTGCCCGCTACACCAGCACCACTTCGGGGACAAGCCGGAATCACGTGAGGGGCATGCCGGCACAGCCTCTCAGACTGAACCTCGGGCAGGCCACCACAGAACCACCTGCCGGACAGACCGGAACCACCTGCCGGACACGCCGGAACCACCGGCTCGACCCGCCGGAACAACCGCTGGACATGCAAAATCACCTGCCGGCTACGCCGGAAACACTTGGCGAACACTCCGGAATCACCTGCCGGGCATGCCGGAACCACCTCTCAGATATGCCAGAACCACGTGCCAATGACCCCGGAAGCACCTGCCGAGCACGCCGGAACCACCTGCTCGACTCGCCAGAACCACCTGCCGGACACGCAAAAATCACCTGCCGGCTACACCACAACCAGTTGGTGAACACTTTGGAATCACCTGCCAGGCTTGCTGGAACCTCCTGCCGGTCATGCCAAAATCACCTGCCAACTACGCCAGAACCGCTTGGCGGACACTGCGGAAAAACCTGTCAGGCCGGCTGGAACCACATCTCAGACCTGCCAGAAACGTGTTCATGAGATGCTGGAACCACACCCCGAACAGACGGAAAACACCTGCCAGACCCGTCTGAACAACCTGCCGAGCACGCCGGAGCCACCTGCTCGACTCGCCGGAACCACCTACCTGACATGCCCAAATCACCAGCCGGGTATGCCAGAACCACTTGGCGGACACTCCGGAATCATCTGCCAGACATGCCGGAACCAGCTCTCAGACACACCAGAATCACGTGCCGGAGACGCCGGAAGCACCTGCCGAGCATGCCGGAGCCACCTGCTCGACTCGCCAGAAACACGTGCCGGACACGCCAAAATCACCTGCCGGGTACGCCAGAACCACCTGGCGGACACTCCGAAATCACCTGTCGCGCATGCCGGAACCACCTCTCAGACGTGCCGGAAGCACGTGCCGGAGACGGCGGAATCACCTACCGGTCAGACCGCAACCACCTGCCGAGCACGCCGGAGCCACCTGTTCGACTCGCTGGAACCACCTGCCGGACAGGCCAATATCAACTGCTGGCTATGCCAGAACCACCTGGGGGACGGTCCGGAATCGCCTGCCAGCCATGGCGGAACCACCTCTCAGACGTACCAGAACCACCTGCCGGAGAACCTGGAAACACGTCCTGGACAGTCTGGAACCACGTGCCGGCCAAGCCTGAACCACCTGCCAAGCACAACGGAACAACCTGCCAGACACGCCAAAATCACCTGCGTGTTATGCCAGAACCACTTGGAGGACTCTCTGGGATGACCTGCCGGGCATGCCGGAACCACCTCTCAGACGTGCCAGAACCATGTGGCGGACTGTCCGGAATCACCTGTTGGGCATGCGCAGCCACCTCTGAGACGTACCAGAACCACATGCCGTGCAGGCTGGAACCACCTACCGGACAGACCGGAATCACCTTTCGGGCATGCCGGAACCACCTGTCAGATGTGCCAGAAACACGTGCCGGAGACGCCGGAAGCACCTGCCAAGCACGTTGGAACCACCTGCTCAACTCGCCTGAACCACCTGCCGGACATGCCAAAATCACCTGCCGACTATGCCAGAACCACTTGGCGAACACTCCTGAATCAATTGCCGGGCATGCAGGAACCACCTCTCAGACATGCCAGAACCCCGTGCCAATGACCCCGGAAGCACCAGCCGAGCACGCCGGAACCACCTGCTCGACTCGCCAGAACCACCTGCCGATCACGCAAAAATCACCTGCCGGCTACGCCACAACCAGTTGGTGAACACTTTGGAATCACCTGCCAGGCTTGCTGGAACCACCTGCCAGTCATGCCAAAATCACCTGCCAACTACGCCAGAACCGCTAGGCGGACACTGCAGAAACACCTGTCGGGCCGGCTGGAACCACATCTCAGACGTGCCAGAAACGTGTTCATGAGATGCTGGAACCACACCCCGAACAGACGGATACCACCTGCCAGAACCGCCTGAACCACCTGCTGAGCACGCCGGAACCACCTGCTCGACTCACCGGTACCACCTCCCTGACACGCCAAAATCACCTGCTGGGTATGCCAGAACCACTTGGCGGACACTCCGGAATCATCTGCCGGACATGCCGGAACCAGCTCTCAGACACACCAGAACCAAGTGCCGGAGACGCCGGAAGCACCTGCCGAGCATGCCGGAGCCACCTGCTCGACTCGCCAGAAACACGTGCCGGACACGCCAAAATCACCTGCCGGGTATGCCAGAACCACCTGGCGGACACTACGGAATCACCTGCCGCGCATGCCGGAACCACCTGTCAGACGTGCCGGAAGCACGTGCCGGACACGCCGGAAACACCTACCGGACAGACCGGAACCACCTGCCAAGAACGCCGGAGCCACCTGTTCGACTCGCTGGAAACACCTGCCGGACAGGCCAATATCAACTGCTGGCTATGCCAGAACCACCTGGGGGACAGTCCGGGATCACCTGCCAGCCATGGCGGAACCACCTCTCAGACGTACCAGAACCACCTGCCGGAGAAGCTGGAAACACGTCCTGGACAGACTGGAACCACGTGACGGCCATGCCTGAACCACCTGCCGAGAACGGCGGAACCATCTGCCAGACACGCCAAAATCACCTGCGGGCTACGCCAGAACCACTTGGACGACTCTCTGAAATGACCTGCTGGGCATGTTGGAACCACCTCTCAGACGTGCCAGAAGCACGTGGGAGACAGTCCGGAATCACCTGTTGGGCATACGCAACCACCTCTGACACGTACCAGAACCACGTGCCGTGCACGCCGGAACCACCTACCGGACAGACCGGAATCAACTTTTGGGCATGCCGGAACCATCTGTCAGATGTGCCAGAAACACGTGCCGGAGACGCCGGAAGCACCTGCCGAGCACGTCGCAACCACCTGCTCAACTCGCCTGAACCACCTGCCGGACACGCCAAAATCACCTGCCCGCTACACCAGCACCACTTCGGGGACAAGCCGGAATCACGTGAGGGGCATGCCGGCACAGCCTCTCAGACTGAACCTCGTGCCGGACACCACAGAACCACCTGCCGGACAGACAGGAACCACCTGCCGGACACGCCGGAACCACCGGCACGACCCGCCGGAAAGACCGCTGGACATACAAAATCACCTGCCGGCTACGCCGGAAACACTTGCCGAACACTCCGGAATCACCTGCCGGGCATGCCGGAACCACCTCTCAGATATGCCAGAACCACGTGCCAATGACCCCGGAAGCACCTGCCGAGCACGCCGGAACCACCTGCTCGACTCGCCAGAACCACCTGCCGGACACGCAAAAATCACCTGCCGGCTACGCCACAACCTGTTGGTGAACACTTTGGAATCACCTGCCGGGCTTGCTGGAACCACCTGCCGGTCATGCCAAAATCACCTGCCAACTACGCCAGAACCGCTTGGCGGACACTGCGGAAACACCTGTCGGGCCGGCTGGAACCACATCTCAGACGTGCCAGAAACGTGTTCATGAGATGCTGGAACCACACCCCGAACAGACGGATACCACCTGCCAGAACCGCCTGAACCACCTGCTGAGCACGCCGGAACCACCTGCTCGACTCACCGGTACCACCTCCCTGACACGCCAAAATCACCTGCTGGGTATGCCAGAACCACTTGGCGGACACTCCGGAATCATCTGCCGGACATGCCGGAACCAGCTCTCAGACACACCAGAACCAAGTGCCGGAGACGCCGGAAGCACCTGCCGAGCATGCCGGAGCCACCTGCTCGACTCGCCAGAAACACCTGCCGGACACGCCAAAATCACCTGCCGGGTATGCCAGAACCACCTGGCGGACACTACGGAATCACCTGCCGCGCATGCCGGAACCACTTCTGAGACGTGCCGGAAGCACGTGCCACACACTCCGGAAACACCTACCGGACATACCGGAACCACCTGCCAAGAACGCCGGAGCCACCTGTTCGACTCGCTGGAACCACCTGCCGGACAGGCCAATATCAACTGCTGGCTATGCCAGAACCACCTGGGGGACAGTCCGGGATCACCTGCCAGCCATGGCGGAACCACCTCTCAGACGTACCAGAACCACCTGCCGGAGAAGCTGGAAACACGTCCTGGACAGACTGGAACCACGTGACGGCCATGCCTGAACCACCTGCCGAGCACGGCGGAACCACCTGCCAGACACGCCAAAATCACCTGCGGGCTACGCCAGAACCACTTGGACGACTCTCCGAAATGACCTGCCGGGCATGTTGGAACCACCTCTCAGACGTGCCAGAAGCACGTGGCGGACAGTCCGGAATCACCTGTTGGGCATACGCAACCACCTCTGAGATGTACCAGTACCACGTGCCGTGCACGCCGGAACCACCTACCGGACAGACCGGAATCAACTTTCGGGCATGCCGGAACCACCAGTCAGATGTGCCAGAATCACGTGCCAGAGACGCCGGAAGCACCTGCCGAGCACGTCGCAACCACCTGCTCAACTCGCCTGAACCACCTGCCGGACACGCCAAAATCACCTGCCCGCTACACCAGCACCACTTCGGGGACAAGCCGGAATCACGTGAGGGGCATGCCGGCACAGCCTCTCAGACTGAACCTCGTGCCGGACACCACAGAACCACCTGCCGGACAGACCGGAAGCACCTGCCGGACACGCCGGAACCACCAGCTCGACCCGCCGGAACGACCGCTGGACATGCAAAATCACCTGCCGGCTACGCCGGAAACACTTGGCGAACACTCCGGAATCACCTGCCGGGCATGCCGGAACCACCTCTCAGATATGCCAGAACCACGTGCCAATGACCCCGGAAGCACCTGCCGAGCACGCTGGAACCACCTGCTCGACTCGCCAGAACCACCTGCCGGACACGCAAAAATCACCTGCCGGCTACGCCACAACCAGTTGGGGAACACTTCGGAATCACCTGCCGGGCTTGCTGGAACCACCTGCCGGTCATGCCAAAATCACCTGCCAACTACGCCAGTACCACTTGGCAGAAACTGTGGAAACACCTGTCGGGCCGGCCGGAACCACATCTCAGACGTGCCAGAACCATGTGCATGAGATGCTGGAACCACACCCCGAACAGACGGAAAACACCTGCCAGACCCGTCTGAACAACCTGCCGAGCACGCCGGAGCCACCTGCTCGACTCGCCGGAACCACCTACCTGACATGCCCAAATCACCAGCCGGGTATGCCAGAACCACTTGGCGGACACTCCGGAATCATCTGCCGGACATGCCGGAACCAGCTCTCAGACACACCAGAACCACGTGCCGGAGACGCCGGAAGCACCTGCCGAGCATGCCGGAGCCACCAGCTCGACTCGCCAGAAACACCTGCCGGACACGCCAAAATCACCTGCCGGGTACGCCAGAACCACCTGGCGGACACTCCGAAATCACCTGTCGCGCATGCCGGAACCACCTCTCAGACATGCCGGAAGCACGTGCCGGACAGGCCGTAATCCCCTACCGAACAGACCGGAACCACCTGCCGAGCACGCCGGAGCCACCTGTTCGACTCGCTGGAACCACCTGCCGGACAGGCCAATATCAACTGCTGGCTATGCCAGAACCACATGGGGGACGTTCCGGAATCGCCTGCCAGCCATGGCGGAACCACCTCTCAGACGTACCAGAACCACCTGCCGGAGAAGCTGGAAACACGTCCTGGACAGTCTGGAACCACCTGCCGGCCAAGCCTGAACCACCTGCCAAGCACAACGGAACAACCTGCCAGACACGCCAAAATCACCTGCGTGTTATGCCAGAACCACTTGGAGGACTCTCTGGGATGACCTGCCGGTCATGCCGGAACCACCTCTCAGACGTGCCAGAACCATGTGGCGGACAGTCCGGAATCACCTGTTGGGCATGCGCAACCACCTCTGAGACGTACCAGAACCACATGCCGTGCAGGCTGGAACCACCTACCGGACAGACCGGAATCACCTTTCGGGCATGCCGGAACCACCTGTCAGATGTGCCAGAAACACGTGCCGGAGACGCCGGAAGCACCTGCCAAGCACGTTGGAACCACCTGCTCAACTCGCCTGAACCACCTGCCGGACATGCCAAAATCACCTGCCGACTATGCCAGAACCACTTGGCGAACACTCCGTAATCACTTGCCGGGCATGCAGGAACCACCTCTCAGACATGCCAGAACCGCGTGCCAATGACCCCGGAAGCACCTGCCGAGCACGCCGGAACCACCTGCTCGACTCGCCACTGTCACCTGCCGATCACGCAAAAATCACCTGCCGGGTACGCCACAACCAGTTGGTGAACACTTTGGAATCACCTGCCAGGCTTGCTGGAACCACCTGCCGGTCATGCCAAAATCACCTGCCAACTACGCCAGAACCGCTTGGCGGACACTGCGGAAACACCTGTCGGGCCGGCTGGAACCACATCTCAGACGTGCCAGAAACGTGTTCATGAGATGCTGGAACCACACCCCGAACAGACGGATACCACCTGCCAGAACCGCCTGAACCACCTGCTGAGCACGCCGGAACCACCTGCTCGACTCACCGGTACCACCTCCCTGACACGCCAAAATCACCTGCTGGGTATGCCAGAACCACTTGGCGGACACTCCGGAATCATCTGCCGGACATGCCGGAACCAGCTCTCAGACACACCAGAACCAAGTGCCGGAGACGCCGGAAGCACCTGCCGAGCATGCCGGAGCCACCTGCTCGACTCGCCAGAAACACCTGCCGGACACGCCAAAATCACCTGCCGGGTACGCCAGAACCACCTGGCGGACACTCCGAAACCACCTGTCGCGCATGCCGGAACCACCTCTCAGACGTGCCGGAAGCACGTGCCGGACACGCCGGAATCACCTACCGGACAGACCGGAACCACCTGCCGAGCACGCCGGAGCCACCTGTTCGACTCGCTGGAACCACCTGCCGGACAGGCCAATATCAACTGCTGGCTATGCCAGAAACACCTGGGGGATGGTCCGGAATCACCTGCCAGCCATGGCGGAACCACCTCTCAGACGTACCAGAACCACCTGCCGGAGAAGCTGGAAACACGTCCTGGACAGTCTGGAACCACCTGCCGCCCAAGCCTGAACCACCTGCCAAGCACAACGGAACAACCTGCCAGACACGCCAAAATCACCTTCGTGTTATGCCAGAACCACTTGGAGGACTCTCTGGGATGACCTGCCAAGCATGCCGGAACCACCTCTCAAACGTGCCAGAACCATGTGGCGGACAGTCCGGAATCACCTGTTGGGCATGCGCAACCACCTCTGAGAGGTACCAGAACCACATGCCGTGCAGGCTGGAACCACCTACCGGACAGACCGGAATCACCTGTCGCGCATGCCGGAACCACCTCTCAGACGTGCCGGAAGCACGTGCCGGACAGGCCGTAATCCCCTACCGAACAGACCGGAACCACCTGCCGAGCACGCCGGAGCCACCTGTTCGACTAGCTGGAACCACCTGACGGACAGGCCAATATCAACTGCTGGCTATGCCAGAACCACCTGGGGGACAGTCCGGGATCACCTGCCAGCCATGGCGGAACCACCTCTCAGAAGTACCAGAACCACCTGCTGGAGAAGCTGGAAACACGTCCTGGACAGACTGGAACCACGTGACGGCCATGCCTGAACCACCTGCCGAGCACGGCGGAACCACCTGCCGGACACGCCAAAATCACCTGCGGGCTACGCCAGAACCACTTGGACGACTCTCCGAAATGACCTGCCGGGCATGTTGGAACCACCTCTCAGACGTGCCAGAAGCACGTGGCGGACAGTCCGGAATCACCTGTTGGGCATACGCAACCACCTCTGACACGTACCAGAACCACATGCCGTGCATGCCGGAACCACCTACCGGACAGACCGGAATCAAATTTTGGGCATGCCGGAACCACCAGTCAGATGTGCCAGAAACACGTGCCGGAGACGCCGGAAGCACCTGCCGAGCACGTCGCAACCACCTGCTCAACTCGCCTGAACCACCTGCCGGACACGCCAAAATCACCTGCCCGCTACACCAGCACCACTTCGGGGACAAGCCGGAATCACGTGAGGGGCATGCCGGCACAGCCTCTCAGACTGAACCTCGTGGGGGACACCACAGAACCACAAGCCGGACAGACCGGAACCACCTGCCGGACACGCCGGAACCACTGGCTCGACCCGCCGGAACGACCGCTGGACATGCAAAATCACCTGCCGGCTACGCCGGAAACACTTGGCGAACACTCCGGAATCACCTGCCGGGCATGCCGGAACCACCTCTCAGATAAGCCAGAACCTCGTGCCAATGACCCCGGAAGCACCTGCCGAGCACGCCGGAACCACCTGCTCAACTCGCCAGAACCACCTGCCGGACACGCAAAAATCACCTGCTGGCTACGCCACAACCAGTTGGGGAACACTTCGGAATCACCTGCCGGGCTTGCTGGAACCACCTGCCTGTCATGCCAAAATCACCTGCCAACTACGCCAGTACCACTTGGCGGACACTGTGGAAACACCTGTCGGGCCGGCCGGAACCACCTCTTAGACGTGCCGGAAGCACGTGCAGGACACGCCGGAATCACCTACCGGACAGACCGGAACCACCTGCCGAGCACGCCGGAGCCACCTGTTTGACTCGCTGGAACCACCTGCCGGACAGGCCAATATCAACTGCTGGCTATGCCAGAACCACCTGGGGGACGGTCCGGAATCACCTGCCAGCCATGGCGGAACCACCTCTCAGACGTACCAGAACCACCTGCCGGAGAAGCTGGAAACACGTCCTGGACAGTCTGGAACCACCTGCCGGCCAAGCCTGAACCACCTGCCAAGCACAACGGAACAACCTGCCAGACACGCCAAAATCACCTGCGTGTTATGCCAGAACCACTTGGAGGACTCTCTGGGATGACCTGCCGGGCATGCCGGAACCACCTCTCAGACGTGCCAGAACCATGTGGCGGACAGTCCGGAATCACCTGTTGGGCATGCGCAACCACCTCTGAGACGTACCAGAACCACATGCCGTGCAGGCTGGAACCACCTACCGGACAGACCGGAATCACCTTTCGGGCATGCCGGAACCACCTGTCAGATGTGCCAGAAACACGTGCCGGAGACGCCGGAAGCACCTGCCAAGCACGTTGGAACCACCTGCTCAACTAGCCTGAACCACCTGCCGGACATGCCAAAATCACCTGCCGACTATGCCAGAACCACTTGGCGAACACTCCGGAATCACTTGCCGGGCATGCAGGAACCACCTCTCAGACATGCCAGAACCCCGTGCCAATGACCCCGGAAGCACTAGCCGAGCACGCCGGAACCACCTGCTCGACTCGCCAGAACCACCTGCCGATCACGCAAAAATCACCTGCCGGCTACGCCACAACCAGTTGGTGAACACTTTGGAATCACCTGCCAGGCTTGCTGGAACCACCTGCCAGTCATGCCAAAATCACCTGCCAACTACGCCAGAACCGCTTGGCGGACACTGCAGAAACACCTGTCGGGCCGGCTGGAACCACATCTCAGACGTGCCAGAAACGTGTTCATGAGATGCTGGAACCACACCCCGAACAGACGGATACCACCTGCCAGAACTGCCTGAACCACCTGCTGAGCACACCGGAACCACCTGCTCGACTCACCGGTACCACCTCCCTGACACGCCAAAATCACCTGCTGGGTATGCCAGTACCACTTGGCGGACACTCCGGAATCATCTGCCGGACATGCCGGAACCAGCTCTCAGACACACCAGAACCAAGTGCCGGAGACGCCGGAAGCACCTGCCGAGCATGCTGGAGCCACCTGCTCGACTCGCCAGAAACACCTGCCGGACACGCCAAAATCACCTGCCGGGTATGCCAGAACCACCTGGCGGACACTACGGAATCACCTGCCGCGCATGCCGGAACCACCTCTCAGATGTGCCGGAAGCACGTGCCAGACACGCCGGAAACACCTACCGGACAGACCGGAACCACATGCCAAGAACGCCGGAGCCACCTGTTCGACTCGGTGGAACCACCTGCCGGACAGGCCAATATCAAATGCTGGCTATGCCAGAACCACCTGGGGGACAGTCCGGGATCACCTGCCAGCCATGGCGGAACCAGCTCTCACACGTACCAGAACCACCTGCCGGAGAAGCTGGAAACACGTCCTGGACAGACTGGAACCACGTGACGGCCATGTCTGAACCACCTGCCGAGCACGGCGGAACCACCTAGCGGACACGCCAAAATCACCTGCGGGCTACACCAGAACCACTTCGACGACTCTCCGAAATGACCTGCCGGGCATTTTGCAACCACCTCTCAGACGTGCCAGAAGCACGTGGCGGACAGTCCGGAATCACCTGTTGGGCATACGCAACCACCTCTGAGATGTACCAGTACCACGTGCCGTGCACGCCGGAACCACCTACCGGACAGACCGGAATCAACTTTCGGGCATGCCGGAACCACCAGTCAGATGTGCCAGAATCACGTGCCAGAGACGCCGGAAGCACCTGCCGAGCACGTCGCAACCACCTGCTCAACTCGCCTGAACCACCTGCCGGACACGCCAAAATCACCTGCCCGCTACACCAGCACCACTTCGGGGACAAGCCGGAATCACGTGAGGGGCATGCCGGCACAGCCTCTCAGACTGAACCTCGTGCCGGACACCACAGAACCACCTGCCGGACAGACCGGAAGCACCTGCCGGACACGCCGGAACCACCAGCTCGACCCGCCGGAACGACCGCTGGACATGCAAAATCACCTGCCGGCTACGCCGGAAACACTTGGCGAACACTCCGGAATCACCTGCCGGGCATGCCGGAACCACCTCTCAGATATGCCAGAACCACGTGCCAATGACCCCGGAAGCACCTGCCGAGCACGCCGGAACCACCTGCTCGACTCGCCAGAACCACCTGCCGGACACGCAAAAATCACCTGCCGGCTACGCCACAACCAGTTGGGGAACACTTCGGAATCACCTGCCGGGCTTGCTGGAACCACCTGCCGGTCATGCCAAAATCACCTGCCAACTACGCCAGTACCACTTGGCAGAAACTGTGGAAACACCTGTCGGGCCGGCCGGAACCACATCTCAGACGTGCCAGAACCATGTGCATGAGATGCTGGAACCACACCCCGAACAGACGGAAAACACCTGCCAGACCCGTCTGAACAACCTGCCGAGCACGCCGGAGCCACCTGCTCGACTCGCCGGAACCACCTACCTGACATGCCCAAATCACCAGCCGGGTATGCCAGAACCACTTGGCGGACACTCCGGAATCATCTGCCGGACATGCCGGAACCAGCTCTCAGACACACCAGAACCACGTGCCGGAGACGCCGGAAGCACCTGCCGAGCATGCCGGAGCCACCAGCTCGACTCGCCAGAAACACCTGCCGGACACGCCAAAATCACCTGCCGGGTACGCCAGAACCACCTGGCGGACACTCCGAAATCACCTGTCGCGCATGCCGGAACCACCTCTCAGACATGCCGGAAGCACGTGCCGGACAGGCCGTAATCCCCTACCGAACAGACCGGAACCACCTGCCGAGCACGCCGGAGCCACCTGTTCGACTCGCTGGAACCACCTGCCGGACAGGCCAATATCAACTGCTGGCTATGCCAGAACCACATGGGGGACGTTCCGGAATCGCCTGCCAGCCATGGCGGAACCACCTCTCAGACGTACCAGAACCACCTGCCGGAGAAGCTGGAAACACGTCCTGGACAGTCTGGAACCACCTGCCGGCCAAGCCTGAACCACCTGCCAAGCACAACGGAACAACCTGCCAGACACGCCAAAATCACCTGCGTGTTATGCCAGAACCACTTGGAGGACTCTCTGGGATGACCTGCCGGTCATGCCGGAACCACCTCTCAGACGTGCCAGAACCATGTGGCGGACAGTCCGGAATCACCTGTTGGGCATGCGCAACCACCTCTGAGACGTACCAGAACCACATGCCGTGCAGGCTGGAACCACCTACCGGACAGACCGGAATCACCTTTCGGGCATGCCGGAACCACCTGTCAGATGTGCCAGAAACACGTGCCGGAGACGCCGGAAGCACCTGCCAAGCACGTTGGAACCACCTGCTCAACTCGCCTGAACCACCTGCCGGACATGCCAAAATCACCTGCCGACTATGCCAGAACCACTTGGCGAACACTCCGTAATCACTTGCCGGGCATGCAGGAACCACCTCTCAGACATGCCAGAACCGCGTGCCAATGACCCCGGAAGCACCTGCCGAGCACGCCGGAACCACCTGCTCGACTCGCCACTGTCACCTGCCGATCACGCAAAAATCACCTGCCGGGTACGCCACAACCAGTTGGTGAACACTTTGGAATCACCTGCCAGGCTTGCTGGAACCACCTGCCGGTCATGCCAAAATCACCTGCCAACTACGCCAGAACCGCTTGGCGGACACTGCGGAAACACCTGTCGGGCCGGCTGGAACCACATCTCAGACGTGCCAGAAACGTGTTCATGAGATGCTGGAACCACACCCCGAACAGACGGATACCACCTGCCAGAACCGCCTGAACCACCTGCTGAGCACGCCGGAACCACCTGCTCGACTCACCGGTACCACCTCCCTGACACGCCAAAATCACCTGCTGGGTATGCCAGAACCACTTGGCGGACACTCCGGAATCATCTGCCGGACATGCCGGAACCAGCTCTCAGACACACCAGAACCAAGTGCCGGAGACGCCGGAAGCACCTGCCGAGCATGCCGGAGCCACCTGCTCGACTCGCCAGAAACACCTGCCGGACACGCCAAAATCACCTGCCGGGTACGCCAGAACCACCTGGCGGACACTCCGAAACCACCTGTCGCGCATGCCGGAACCACCTCTCAGACGTGCCGGAAGCACGTGCCGGACACGCCGGAATCACCTACCGGACAGACCGGAACCACCTGCCGAGCACGCCGGAGCCACCTGTTCGACTCGCTGGAACCACCTGCCGGACAGGCCAATATCAACTGCTGGCTATGCCAGAAACACCTGGGGGATGGTCCGGAATCACCTGCCAGCCATGGCGGAACCACCTCTCAGACGTACCAGAACCACCTGCCGGAGAAGCTGGAAACACGTCCTGGACAGTCTGGAACCACCTGCCGCCCAAGCCTGAACCACCTGCCAAGCACAACGGAACAACCTGCCAGACACGCCAAAATCACCTTCGTGTTATGCCAGAACCACTTGGAGGACTCTCTGGGATGACCTGCCAAGCATGCCGGAACCACCTCTCAAACGTGCCAGAACCATGTGGCGGACAGTCCGGAATCACCTGTTGGGCATGCGCAACCACCTCTGAGAGGTACCAGAACCACATGCCGTGCAGGCTGGAACCACCTACCGGACAGACCGGAATCACCTGTCGCGCATGCCGGAACCACCTCTCAGACGTGCCGGAAGCACGTGCCGGACAGGCCGTAATCCCCTACCGAACAGACCGGAACCACCTGCCGAGCACGCCGGAGCCACCTGTTCGACTAGCTGGAACCACCTGACGGACAGGCCAATATCAACTGCTGGCTATGCCAGAACCACCTGGGGGACAGTCCGGGATCACCTGCCAGCCATGGCGGAACCACCTCTCAGAAGTACCAGAACCACCTGCTGGAGAAGCTGGAAACACGTCCTGGACAGACTGGAACCACGTGACGGCCATGCCTGAACCACCTGCCGAGCACGGCGGAACCACCTGCCGGACACGCCAAAATCACCTGCGGGCTACGCCAGAACCACTTGGACGACTCTCCGAAATGACCTGCCGGGCATGTTGGAACCACCTCTCAGACGTGCCAGAAGCACGTGGCGGACAGTCCGGAATCACCTGTTGGGCATACGCAACCACCTCTGACACGTACCAGAACCACATGCCGTGCATGCCGGAACCACCTACCGGACAGACCGGAATCAAATTTTGGGCATGCCGGAACCACCAGTCAGATGTGCCAGAAACACGTGCCGGAGACGCCGGAAGCACCTGCCGAGCACGTCGCAACCACCTGCTCAACTCGCCTGAACCACCTGCCGGACACGCCAAAATCACCTGCCCGCTACACCAGCACCACTTCGGGGACAAGCCGGAATCACGTGAGGGGCATGCCGGCACAGCCTCTCAGACTGAACCTCGTGGGGGACACCACAGAACCACAAGCCGGACAGACCGGAACCACCTGCCGGACACGCCGGAACCACTGGCTCGACCCGCCGGAACGACCGCTGGACATGCAAAATCACCTGCCGGCTACGCCGGAAACACTTGGCGAACACTCCGGAATCACCTGCCGGGCATGCCGGAACCACCTCTCAGATAAGCCAGAACCTCGTGCCAATGACCCCGGAAGCACCTGCCGAGCACGCCGGAACCACCTGCTCAACTCGCCAGAACCACCTGCCGGACACGCAAAAATCACCTGCTGGCTACGCCACAACCAGTTGGGGAACACTTCGGAATCACCTGCCGGGCTTGCTGGAACCACCTGCCGGTCATGCCAAAATCACCTGCCAACTACGCCAGTACCACTTGGCGGACACTGTGGAAACACCTGTCGGGCATGCCGGAACCACCTCTCAGACGTGCCGGAAGCACGTGCCGGACACGCCGGAATCACCTACCGGACAGACCGGAACCACCTGCCGAGCACGCCGGAGCCACCTGTTTGACTCGCTGGAACCACCTGCCGGACAGGCCAATATCAACTGCTGGCTATGCCAGAACCACCTGGGGGACGGTCCGGAATCACCTGCCAGCCATGGCGGAACCACCTCTCAGACGTACCAGAACCACCTGCCGGAGAAGCTGGAAACACGTCCTGGACAGTCTGGAACCACCTGCCGGCCAAGCCTGAACCACCTGCCAAGCACAACGGAACAACCTGCCAGACACGCCAAAATCACCTGCGTGTTATGCCAGAACCACTTGGAGGACTCTCTGGGATGACCTGCCGGGCATGCCGGAACCACCTCTCAGACGTGCCAGAACCATGTGGCGGACAGTCCGGAATCACCTGTTGGGCATGCGCAACCACCTCTGAGACGTACCAGAACCACATGCCGTGCAGGCTGGAACCACCTACCGGACAGACCGGAATCACCTTTCGGGCATGCCGGAACCACCTGTCAGATGTGCCAGAAACACGTGCCGGAGACGCCGGAAGCACCTGCCAAGCACGTTGGAACCACCTGCTCAACTAGCCTGAACCACCTGCCGGACATGCCAAAATCACCTGCCGACTATGCCAGAACCACTTGGCGAACACTCCGGAATCACTTGCCGGGCATGCAGGAACCACCTCTCAGACATGCCAGAACCCCGTGCCAATGACCCCGGAAGCACTAGCCGAGCACGCCGGAACCACCTGCTCGACTCGCCAGAACCACCTGCCGATCACGCAAAAATCACCTGCCGGCTACGCCACAACCAGTTGGTGAACACTTTGGAATCACCTGCCAGGCTTGCTGGAACCACCTGCCAGTCATGCCAAAATCACCTGCCAACTACGCCAGAACCGCTTGGCGGACACTGCAGAAACACCTGTCGGGCCGGCTGGAACCACATCTCAGACGTGCCAGAAACGTGTTCATGAGATGCTGGAACCACACCCCGAACAGACGGATACCACCTGCCAGAACTGCCTGAACCACCTGCTGAGCACACCGGAACCACCTGCTCGACTCACCGGTACCACCTCCCTGACACGCCAAAATCACCTGCTGGGTATGCCAGTACCACTTGGCGGACACTCCGGAATCATCTGCCGGACATGCCGGAACCAGCTCTCAGACACACCAGAACCAAGTGCCGGAGACGCCGGAAGCACCTGCCGAGCATGCTGGAGCCACCTGCTCGACTCGCCAGAAACACCTGCCGGACACGCCAAAATCACCTGCCGGGTATGCCAGAACCACCTGGCGGACACTACGGAATCACCTGCCGCGCATGCCGGAACCACCTCTCAGATGTTCCGGAAGCACGTGCCAGACACGCCGGAAACACCTACCGGACAGACCGGAACCACATGCCAAGAACGCCGGAGCCACCTGTTCGACTCGGTGGAACCACCTGCCGGACAGGCCAATATCAAATGCTGGCTATGCCAGAACCACCTGGGGGACAGTCCGGGATCACCTGCCAGCCATGGCGGAACCAGCTCTCACACGTACCAGAACCACCTGCCGGAGAAGCTGGAAACACGTCCTGGACAGACTGGAACCACGTGACGGCCATGTCTGAACCACCTGCCGAGCACGGCGGAACCACCTAGCGGACACGCCAAAATCACCTGCGGGCTACACCAGAACCACTTCGACGACTCTCCGAAATGACCTGCCGGGCATTTTGCAACCACCTCTCAGACGTGCCAGAAGCACGTGGCGGACAGTCCGGAATCACCTGTTGGGCATACGCAACCACCTCTGACACGGACCAGAACCACGTGTCGTCCACGCCGGAACCACCTACCGGACAGACCGGAATCAACTTTTGGGCATGCCGGAACCACCAGTCAGATGTGCCAGAAACACGTGCCGGAGACGTCGGAAGCACCTGCCGAGCACGTCGCAACCACCTGCTCAACTCGCCTGAACCACCTGCCGGACACGCCAAAATCCCTGCCTGCTACACCAGCACCACTTCGGTGACAAGCCGGAATCACGTGAGGGGCATGCCGGCACAGCCTCTCAGACTGAACCTCGTGGGGGACACCACAGAACCACCAGCCGGACAGACCGGAACCACCAGCCGGACACGCCGGTACCAACAGCTCGACCTGCCGGAACGACCGCTGGACATGCAGAATCACCTGCCGGCTACGCCGGAAACACTTGGCGAACACTCCGGAATCACCTGCCGGGCATGCCGGAACCACCTCTCAGATATGCCAGAACCACGTGCCAATGACCCCGGAAGCACCAGCCGAGCACGCCGGAACCACCTGCTCGACTCGCCAGAACCACCTGCCGGACACGCAAAAATCACCTGCCGGCTACGCCACAACCAGTTGGGGAACACTTCGGAATCACCTGCCAGGCTTGCTGGAACCGCCTGCCGGTCATGCCAAAATCACCTGCCAACTACGCCAGAACCGCTTGGCGGACACTGCGGAAACACCTGTCGGGCTGGCTGGAACCGCATCTCAGACGTGCCAGAACCATGTTCATGAGATGCTGGAACCACACCCCGAACAGACGGAAAACACCTGCCAGACCCGTCTGAACAACCTGCCGAGCACGCCGGAGCCACCTGCTCGACTCGCCGGAACCACCTACCTGACATGCCCAAATCACCAGCCGGGTATGCCAGAACCACTTGGCGGACACTCCGGAATCATCTGCCGGACATGCCGGAACCAGCTCTCAGACACACCAGAACCAAGTGCCGGAGACGCCGGAAGCACCTGCCGAGCATGCCGGAGCCACCTGCTCGACTCGCCAGAAACACGTGCCGGACACGCCAAAATCACCTGCCGGGTACGCCAGAACCACCTGGCGAACACTACGAAATCACCTGCCGCGCATGCCAGAACCACCTCTCAGACGTGCCGGAAGCACGTGCCAGACACGCCGGAAACACCTACCGGACAGACCGGAACCACCTGCCAAGAACGCCGGAGCCACCTGTTCGACTCGCTGGAACCACCTGCCGGCCAGGCCAATATAAACTGCTGGCTATGCCAGAACCACCTGGGGGACGGTCCGGGATCACCTGCCAGCCATGGTGGAACCACCTCTCAGACGTACCAGAACAACCTGCCGGAGAAGCTGGAAACACGTCCTGGACAGACTGGAACCACGTGACGGCCATGCCTGAACCACCTGCCGAGCACGGCGGAACCACCTGCCGGACACGCCAAAATCACCTGCTGGCTACCCCAGAACCACTTGGACGACTCTCCGAAATGACCTGCCGGGCATGTTGGAACCACCTCTCAGACGTGCCAGAAGCACGTGGCGGACAGTCCGGAATCACCTGTTGGGCATACGCAACCACCTCTGACACGTACCAGAAACACGTGCCGTGCACGCCGGAACCACCTACCGGACAGACCGCAATCAACTTTTGGGCATGCCGGAACCACCAGTCAGATGTGCCAGAAACACGTGCCGGAGACGCCGGAAGCACCTGCCGAGCACGTCGCAACCACCTGCTCAACTCGCCTGAACCACCTGCCGGACACGCCAAAATCACCTGCCCGCTACACCAGCACCACTTCGGGGACAAGCCGGAATCACGTGAGGGGCATGCCGGCACAGCCTCTCAGAGTGAACCTCGTGCCGGTCACCACAGAACCACCTGCCGGACAGACCGGAACCACCTGCCGCACACGCCGGAACCACCGGCTCGACCCACCCGAACGACCGCTGGACATGCAAAATCACCTGCCGGCTACGCCGGAAACACTTGGCGAACACTCCGGAATCACCTGCCGGGCATGCCGGAACCACCTCTCAGATATGCCAGAACCACGTGCCAATGACCCCGGAAGCACCTGCCGAGCACGCCGGAACCACCTGCTCGACTCGCCAGAACCACCTGCCGGACACGCAAAAATCACCTGCCGGCTACGCCACAACCAGTTGGGGAACACTTCGGAATCACCTGCCGGGCTTGCTGGAACCACCTGCCAGTCATGCCAAAATCACCTGCCAACTACGCCAGTACCACTTGGCGGACACTGTGGAAACACCTGTCGGGCCCCCCGGAGCCACATCTCAGACGTGCCAGAACCATGTGCATGAGATGCTGGAACCACACCCCGAACAGACGGAAAACACCTGCCAGACCCGTCTGAACAACCTGCCGAGCACGCCGGAGCCACCTGCTCGACTCGCCAGAAACACCTGCCGGACACGCCAAAATCACCTGCCGGGTACGCCAGAACCACCTGGCGGACACTCCGAAACCACCTGTCGCGCATGCCGGAACCACCTCTCAGACGTGCCGGAAGCACGTGCCGGACACGCCGGAATCACCTACCGGACAGACCGGAACCACCTGCCGAGCACGCCGGAGCCACCTGTTCGACTCGCTGGAACCACCTGCCGGACAGGCCAATATCAACTGCTGGCTATGCCAGAACCACCTGGGGGATGGTCCGGAATCACCTGCCAGCCATGGCGGAACCACCTCTCAGACGTACCAGAACCACCTGCCGGAGAAGCTGGAAACACGTCCTGGAGAGTCTGGAACCACCTGCCGGCCAAGCCTGAACCACCTGCCAAGCACAACGGAACAACCTGCCAGACACGCCAAAATCACCTGCGTGTTATGCCAGAACCACGTGGAGGACTCTCTGGGATGACCTGCCGGGCATGCCGGAACCACCTCTCAGACGTGCCAGAACGATGTGGCGGACAGTCCGGAATCACCTGTTGGGCCTGCGCAACCACCTCTGAGACGTACCAGAACCACATGCCGTGCAGGCTGGAACCACCTACCGGACAGACCGGAATCACCTTTCGGGCATGCCGGAACCACCTGTCAGATGTGCCAGAAACACGTGCCGGAGACGCCGGAAGCACCTGCCAAGCACGTTGGAACCACCTGCTCAACTCGCCTGAACCACCTGCCGGACATGCCAAAATCACCTGCCGACTATGCCAGAACCACTTGGCGAACACTCCGGAATCACTTGCCGGGCATGCAGGTACCACCTCTCAGACATGCCAGAAACCCGCGCCAATGACCCCAGAAGCACCAGCCGAGCACGCCGGAACCACCTGCTCGACTCGCCAGAACCACCTGCCGGACACGCAAAAATCACCTGCCGGCTACGCCACAACCAGTTGGGGAACACTTCGGAATCACCTGCCGGGCTTGCTGGAACCACCTGCCGGTCATGCCAAAATCACCTGCCAACTACGCCAGTACCACTTGGCGGACACTGTGGAAACACCTGTCGGGCCGGCCGGAACCACATCTCAGACGTGCCAGAACCATGTGCATGATATGCTGGAACCACACCCCGAACAGACGGAAAACACCTGCCAGACCCGTCTGAACAACCTGCCGAGCACGCCGGAGCCACCTGCTCGACTCGCCGGAACCACCTACCTGACATGCCCAAATCACCAGCCGGGTATGCCAGAACCACTTGGCGGACACTCCGGAATCATCTGCCGGACATGCCGGAACCAGCTCTCAGACACACCAGAACCACGTGCCGGAGACGCCGGAAGCACCTGCGGAGCATGCCGGAGCCACCTGCTCGACTCGCCAGAAACACCTGCCGGACACGCCAAAATCACCTGCCGGGTACGCCAGAACCACCTGGTGGACACTCCGAAACCACCTGTCGCGCATGCCGGAACCACCTCTCAGACGTGCCGGAAGCACGTGCCGGACACACCGGAATCACCTACCGGACAGACCGGAACCACCTGCCGAGCACGCCGGAGCCACCTGTTCGACTCGCTGGAACCACCTGCCGGACAGGCCAATATCAACTGCTGGCTATGCCAGAACCATCTGGGGGATGGTCCGGAATCACCTGCCAGCCATGGCGGAACCACCTCTCAGACGTACCAGAACCACCTGCCGGAGAAGCTGGAAACACGTCCTGGACAGTCTGGAACCACCTGCCGGCCAAGCCTGAACCACCTGCCAAGCACAACGGAACAACCTGCCAGACACGCCAAAATAACCTGCGTGTTATGCCAGAACCACTTGGAGGACTCTCTGGGATGACCTGCCGGGCATGCCGGAACCACCTCTCAGACGTGCCAGAAGCACGTGGCGGACAGTCCGGAATCACCTGTTGGGCATGCGCAACCACCTCTGAGACGTACCAGAACCACATGCCGTGCAGGCTGGAACCACCTACCGGACAGACCGGAATCACCTTTCGGGCATGCCGGAACCACCTGTCAGATGTGCCAGAAACACGTGCCGGAGACGCCGGAAGCACCTGCCAAGCACGTTGGAACCACCTGCTCAACTCGCCTGAACCACCTGCCGGACATGCCAAAATCACCTGCCGACTATGCCAGAACCACTTGGCGAACACTCCGGAATCACTTGCCGGGCATGCAGGAACCACCTCTCAGACATGCCAGAACCCCGTGCCAATGACCCCGGAAGCACCAGCCGAGCACGCCGGAACCACCTGCTCGACTCGCCAGAACCACCTGCCGATCACGCAAAAATCACCTGCCGGCTACGCCACAACCAGTTGGTGAACACTTTGGAATCACCTGCCATGCTTGCTGGAACCACCTGCCAGTCATGCCAAAATCACCTGCCAACTATGCCAGAACCGCTTGGCGGACACTGCGGAAACACCTGTCGGGCCGGCTGGAACCACATCTCAGACGTGCCAGAAACGTGTTCATGAGATGCTGGAACCACACCCCGAACAGACGGATACCACCTGCCAGAACCGCCTGAACCACCTGCTGAGCACGCCGGAACCACCTGCTCGACTCACCGGTACCACCTCCCTGACACGCCAAAATCACCTGCTGGGTATGCCAGAACCACTTGGCGGACACTCCGGAATCATCTGCCGGACATGCCGGAACCAGCTCTCAGACACACCAGAACCAAGTGCCGGAGACGCCGGAAGCACCTGCCGAGCAGGCCGGAGTCACCTGCTCGACTCGCCAGAAACACCTGCCGGACACGCCAAAATCACCTGCCGGGTACGCCAGAACCACCTGGCGGACACTACGGAATCACCTGCCGCGCATGCCGGAACCACCTCTCAGACGTGCCGGAAGCACGTGCCGGACACGCCGGAAACACCTACCGGACAGACCGGAACCACCTGCCAAGAACGCCGGAGCCACCTGTTCGACTCGCTGGAACCACCTGCCGGACAGGCCAATATCAACTGCTGGCTATGCCAGAACCACCAGTGGGACGGTCCGGAATCACCTGCCAGCCATGGCGGAACCACCTCTCAGACGTACCAGAACCACCTGCCGGAGAAGCTGGAAACACGTCCTGGACAGTCTGGAATCACCTGCCGGCCAAGCCTGAACCACCTGCCAAGCACAACGGAACAACCTGCCAGACACGCCAAAATCACCTGCGTGTTATGCCAGAACCACTTGGAGGACTCTCTGGGATGACCTGCCGGGCATGCCGGAATCACCTCTCAGACGTGCCAGAAGCACGTGGCGGACAGTCCGGAATCACCTGTTGGGCATGCGCAACCACCTCTGAGACGTACCAGAACCACATGCCGTGCAGGCTGGAACCACCTACCGGACAGACCGGAATCACCTTTCGGGCCTGCCGGAACCACCTGTCAGATGTGCCAGAAACACGTGCCGGAGACGCCGGAAGCACCTGCCAAGCACGTTGGAACCACCTGCTCAACTCGCCTGAACCACCTGCCGGACATGCCAAAATCACCTGCCGACTATGCCAGAACCACTTGGCGAACACTCCGGAATCACTTGCCGGGCATGCAGGAACCACCTCTCAGACATGCCAGAACCCCGTGCCAATGACCCCGGAAGCACCAGCCGAGCACGCCGGAGCCACATGCTCGACTCGCCAGAACCACCTGCCGATCACGCAAAAATCACCTGCCGGCTACGCCACAACCAGTTGGTGAACACTTTGGAATCACCTGCCAGGCTTGCAGGAACCACCTGCCCGTCATGCCAAAATCACCTTCCAACTACGCCAGAACCACTTGGCGGACACTGCGGAAACACCTGTCGGGCCGGCTGGAACCACATATCAGAAGTGCCAGAAACGTGTTCATGAGATGCTGGAACCACACCCCGAACAGACGGATACCACCTGCCAGAACCGCCTGAACCACCTGCTGAGCACGCCGGAAGCACCTGCTCGACTCACCGGTACCACCTCCCTGACACGCCAAAATCACCTGCTGGGTATGCCAGAACCACTTGGCGGACACTCCGGAATCATCTGCCGGACATGCCGGAACCAGCTCTCAGACACACCAGAACCAAGTGCAGGAGACGCCGGAAGCACCTGCCGAGCATGCCGGAGCCACATGCTCGACTCGCCAGAAACACCTGCCGGACACGCAAAAATCACCTGCCGGCTACGCCACAACCAGTTGGGGAACACTTCGGAATCACCTGCCGGGCTTGCTGGAACCACCTGCCGGTCATGCCAAAATCACCTGCCAACTACGCCAGTACCACTTGGCGGACACTGTGGAAACACCTGTCGGGCCGGCCGGAACCACATCTCAGACGTGCCAGAACCATGTGCATGAGATGCTGGAACCACACCCCGAACAGACGGAAAACACCTGCCAGACCCGTCTGAACAACCTGCCGAGCACGCCGGAGCCACCTGCTCGACTCGCCGGAACCACCTACCTGACATGCCCAAATCACCAGCCGGGTATGCCAGAACCACTTGGCGGACACTCCGGAATCATCTGCCGGACATGCCGGAACCAGCTCTCAGAAACACCAGAACCACGTGCCGGAGACGCCGGAAGCAACTGCCGAGCATGCCGGAGCCACCTGCTCGACTCGCCAGAAACACCTGCCGGACACGCCAAAATCACCTGCCGGGTACGCCAGAACCACCTGGCAGACACTCCGAAACCACCTGTCGCGCATGCCGGAACCACCTCTCAGACGTGCCGGAAGCACGTGTCGGACACGCCGGAATCACCTACCGGACAGACCGGAACCACCTGCCGAGCACGCCGGAGCCACCTGTTCGACTCGCTGTAACCACCTGCCGGACAGGCCAATATCAACTGCTGGCTATGCCAGAACCACCTGGGGGATGGTCCGGAATCACCTGCCAGCCATGGCGGAACCACCTCTCAGACGTACCAGAACCACCTGCCGGAGAAGCTGGAAACACGTCCTGGACAGTCTGGAACCACCTGCCGGCCAAGCCTGAACCACCTGCCAAGCACAACGGAACAACCTGCCAGACACGCCAAAATCACCTGCGTGTTATGCCAGAACCACTTGGAGGACTCTCTGGGATGACCTGCCAAGCGTGCCGGAACCACCTCTCAGACGTGCCAGAACCATGTGGCGGACAGTCCGGAATCACCTGTTGGGCATGCGCAACCACCTCTGAGAGGTACCAGAACCACATGCCGTGCAGGCTGGAACCACCTACCGGACAGACCGGAATCACCTGTCGCGCATGCCGGAACCACCTCTCAGACGTGCCGGAAGCACGTGCCGGACACACCGGGATCACCTACCGGACAGACCGGAACCACCTGCCGAGCACGCCGGAGCCACCTGTTCGACTCGCTGGAACCACCTGCCGGACAGGCCAATATCAACTGCTGGCTATGCCAGAACCACCTGGGGGACAGTCCGGGATCACCTGCCAGCCATGGCGGAACCACCTCTCAGAAGTACCAGAACCACCTGCTGGAGAAGCTGGAAACACGTCCTGGACAGACTGGAACCACGTGACGGCCATGCCTGAACCACCTGCCGAGCACGGCGGAACCACCTGCCGGACACGCCAAAATCACCTGCGTGTTATGCCAGAACCACTTGGAGGACTCTCTGGGATGACCTGCCGGGCATGCCGGAACCACCTCTCAGACGTGCCAGAACCATGTGGCGGACAGTCCGGAATCACCTGTTGGGCATGCGCAACCACCTCTGAGACGTACCAGAACCACATGCCGTGCAGGCTGGAACCACCTACCGGACAGACCGGAATCACCTTTCGGGCATGCCGGAACCACCTGTCAGATGTGCCAGAAACACGTGCCGGAGACGCCGGAAGCACCTGCCAAGCACGTTGGAACCACCTGCTCAACTCGCCTGAACCACCTGCCGGACATGCCAAAATCACCTGCCGACTATGCCAGAACCACTTGGCGAACACTCCGGAATCACTTGCCGGGCATGCAGGTACCACCTCTCAGACATGCCAGAAACCCGCGCCAATGACCCCAGAAGCACCAGCCGAGCACGCCGGAACCACCTGCTCGACTCGCCAGAACCACCTGCCGGACACGCAAAAATCACCTGCCGGCTACGCCACAACCAGTTGGGGAACACTTCGGAATCACCTGCCGGGCTTGCTGGAACCACCTGCCTGTCATGCAAAATCACCTGCCAACTACGCCAGTACCACTTGGCGGACACTGTGGAAACACCTGTCGGGCTGGCCGGAACCACATCTCAGACGTGCCAGAACCATGTGCATGAGATGCTGGAACCACACCCCGAACAGACGGAAAACACCTGCCAGACCCGTCTGAACAACCTGCTGAGCACGCCGGAGCCACCTGCTCGACTCGCCGGAACCACCTACCTGACATGCCCAAATCACCAGCCGGGTATGCCAGAACCACTTGGCGGACACTCCGGAATCATCTGCCGGACATGCCGGAACCAGCTCTCAGACACACCAGAACCACGTGCCGGAGACGCCGGAAGCACCTGCCGAGCATGCCGGAGCCACCTGCTCGACTCGCCAGAAACACCTGCCGGACACGCCAAACTCACCTGCCGGGTACTCCAGAACCACCTGGCGGACACTCCAAAATCACCTGTCGCGCATGCCGGAACCACCTCTCAGACGTGCCGGAATCACGTGCCGGACACGCCGGAATCACCTACCGGACAGACCGGAACCACCTGCCGAGCACGCCGGAGCCACCTGTTCGACTCGCTGGAACCACCTGCCGGACAGGCCAATATCAACTGCTGGCTATGCCAGAACCACCTGGGGGACGGTCCAGGATCACCTGCCAGCCATGGCGGAACGACCTCTCAGACGTACCAGAACCACCTGCCGGAGAAGCTGGAAACACGTCCTGGACAGACTGGAACCACGTGACGGCCATGCCTGAACCACCTGCCGAGCACGGCGGAACCACCTGCCGGACACGCCAAAATCACCTGCGGGCTACGCCAGAACCACTTGGACGACTCTCCGAAATGACCTGCCGGGCATCTTGGAACCACCTATCAGACGTGCCAGAAGCACGTGGCGGACAGTCCGGAATCACCTGTTGGGCATACGCAACCACCTCTGAGACGTACCAGAACCACGTGCCGTGCACGCCGGAACCACCTACCGGACAGACCGGAATCAACTTTTGGGCATGCCGGAACCCCCAGTCAGATGTGCCAGAAACACGTGCCGGAGACGCCGGAAGCACCTGCCGAGCACGTCGCAACCACCTGCTCAACTCGCCTTAACCCTCTGCCGGACACGGCAAAATCACCTGCCCGCTACACCAGCACCACTTCGGGGACAAGCCGGAATCACGTGAGGGGCATGCCGGCACAGCCTCTCAGACTGAACCTCGTGCCGGACACCACAGAACCACCTGCCGGACAGACCGGAACCACCTGCCGGACACGCCGGAACGACCGCTGGACATGCAAAATCACCTGCCGGCTACGCCGGAAACACTTGGCGAACACTCCGGAATCACCTGCCGGGCATGCCGGAACCACCTCTCAGATATGCCAGAACCACGTGCCAATGATCCGGGTAGCACCTGCCGAGCACGTCGGAACCACCTGCTCGACTCGCCAGAACCACCTGCCGGACACGCAAAAATCACCTGCCGGCTACGCCACAACCAGTTGGGGAACACTTCGGAATCACCTGCCGGGCTTGCTGGAACCACCTGCCGGTCATGCCAAAATCACCTGCCAACTACGCCAGTACCACTTGGCAGACACTGTGGAAACACCTGTCGGGCCGGCCGGAACCACATCTCAGACGTGCCAGAACCATGTGCATGAGATGCTGGAACCACACCCCGAACAGACGGAAAACACCTGCCAGACCCGTCTGAACAACCTGCCGAGCACGCCGGAGCCACCTGCTCGACTCGCCGGAACCACCTACCTGACATGCCCAAATCACCAGCCGGGTATGCCAGAACCACTTGGCGGACACTCCGGAATCATCTGCCAGACATGCCGGAACCAGCTCTCAGACACACCAGAACCACGTGCCGGAGACGCCGGAAGCACCTGCCGAGCATGCCGGAGCCACCTGCTCGACTCGCCGGAAACACCTGCGGGACACGCCAAAATCACCTGCCGGGTACGCCAGAACCACCTGGCGGACACTCCGAAACCACCTGTCGCGCATGCCGGAACCACCTCTCAGACGTGCCGGAAGCACGTGCCGGACACGCCGGAATTACCTACCGGACAGACCGGAACCACCTGCCGAGCACGCCGGAGGCACCTGTTCGACTCGCTGGAACCACCTGCCGGACAGGCCAATATCAACTGCTGGCTATGCCAGAACCACCTGGGGGACGGTCCGGGATCACCTGCCAGCCATGGCGGAACCACCTCTCAGACGTACCAGAACCACCTGCCGGAGAAGCTGGAAACACGTCCTGGAGAGTCTGGAACCACCTGCCGGCCAAGCCTGAACCACCTGCCAAGCACAACGGAACAACCTGCCAGACACGCCAAAATCACCTGCGTGTTATGCCAGAACCACTTGGAGGACTCTCTGGGATGACCTGCCGGGCATGCCGGAACCACCTCTCAGACGTGCCAGAACCATGTGGCGGACAGTCCGGAATCACCTGTTGGGCATGCGCAACCACCTCTGAGACGTACCAGAACCACATGCCGTGCAGGCTGGAACCACCTACCGGACAGACCGGAATCACCTTTCGGGCATGCCGGAACCACCTGTCAGATGTGCCAGAAACACGTGCCGGAGACGCCGGAAGCACCTGCCAAGCACGTTGGAACCACCTGCTCAACTCGCCTGAACCAGCTGCCGGACATGCCAAAATCACCTGCCGACTATGCCAGAACCACTTGGCGAACACTCCGGAATCACCTGCCGAGCATGCCGGAGCCACCTGCTCGACTCGCCAGAAACACCTGCCGGACACGCCAAAATCACCTGCCGGGTATGCCAGAACCACCTGGCGGACACTACGGAATCACCTGCCGCGCATGCCGGAACCACCTCTCAGACGTGCCGGAAGCACGTGCCAGACACGCCGGAAACACCTACCGGACAGACCAGAACCACCTGCCAAGAACGCCGGAGCCACCTGTTCGACTCGCTGGAACCACCTGCCGGACAGGCCAATATCAACTGCTGGCTATGCCAGAACCACCTGGGGGACAGTCCGGGATCACCTGCCAGCCATGGCGGAACCACCTCTCAGACGTACCAGAACCACCTGCCGGAGAAGCTGGAAACACGTCCTGGACAGACTGGAACCACGTGACGGCCATGCCTGAACCACCTGCCGAGCACGGCGGAACCACCTGCCGGACACGCCAAAATCACCTGCGGGCTACGCCAGAACCACTTGGACGACTCTCCGAAATGACCTGCCGGGCATGTTGGAACCACGTCTCACACGTGCCAGAAGCACGTGGCGGACAGTCCGGAATCACCTGTTGGGCATACGCAACCACCTCTGACACGTACCAGAACCACGTGCCGTGCACGCCGGAACCACCTACCGGACAGACCGGAATCCACTTTTGGGCATGCCGGAACCACCAGTCAGATGTGCCAGAAACACGTGCCGGAGACGCCGGAAGCACCTGCCGAGCACGTCGCAACCACCTGCTCAACTCGCCTGAACCACCTGCCGGACACGCCAAAATCACCTGCCCGCTACACCAGCACCACTTCGGGGACAAGCCGGAATCACGTGAGGGGCATGCCGGCACAGCCTCTCAGACTGAACCTCGTGCCGGACACCACAGAACCACCTGCCGGACAGACCGGAACCACCTGCCGGACACGCCGGAACCACCGGCTCGACCCGCAGGAACGACCGCTGGACATGCAAAATCACCTGCCGGCTACGCCGGAAACACTTGGCGAACACTCCGGAATCACCTGCCGGGCATGCCGGAACCACCTCTCAGATATGCCAGAACCACGTGCCAATGACCCCGGAAGCACCTGCCGAGCACGCCGGAACCACCTGCTCGACTCGCCAGAACCACCTGCCGGACACGCAAAAATCACCTGCCGGCTACGCCACAACCTGTTGGTGAACACTTTGGAATCACCTGCCGGGCTTGCTGGAACCACCTGCCGGTCATGCCAAAATCACCTGCCAACTACGCCAGAACCGCTTGGCGGACACTGCGGAAACACCTGTCGGGCCGGCTGGAACCACATCTCAGACGTGCCAGAAACGTGTTCATGAGATGCTGGAACCACACCCCGAACAGACGGATACCACCTGCCAGAACCGCCTGAACCACCTGCTGAGCACGCCGGAACCACCTGCTCGACTCACCGGTACCACCTCCCTGACACGCCAAAATCACCTGCTGGGTATGCCAGAACCACTTGGCGGACACTCCGGAATCATCTGCCGGACATGCCGGAACCAGCTCTCAGACACACCAGAACCAAGTGCCGGAGACGCCGGAAGCACCTGCCGAGCATGCCGGAGCCACCTGCTCGACTCGCCAGAAACACCTGCCGGACACGCCAAAATCACCTGCCGGGTATGCCAGAACCACCTGGCGGACACTACGGAATCACCTGCCGCGCATGCCGGAACCACCTCTCAGATATGCCAGAACCACGTGCCAATGACCCCGGAAGCACCTGCCGAGAACGCCGGAACCACCTGCTCGACTCGCCAGAACCACCTGCCGGACACGCAAAAATCACCTGCCGGCTACGCCACAACCAGTTGGGGAACACTTCGGAATCACCTGCCGGGCTTGCTGGAACCACCTGCCGGTCATGCCAAAATCACCTGCCAACTACGCCAGTACCACTTGGCGGACACTGTGGAAACACCTGTCGGGCCGGCCGGAACCACATCTCAGACGTGCCAGAACCATGTGCATGAGATGCTGGAACCACACCCCGAACAGACGGAAAACACCTGCCAGACCCGTCTGAACAGCCTGCCGAGCACGCCGGAGCCACCTGCTCGACTCGCCGGAACCACCTACCTGACATGCCCAAATCACCAGCCGGGTATGCCAGAACCACTTGGCGGACACTCCGGAATCATCTGCCGGACATGCCGGAACCAGCTCTCAGACACACCAGAACCACGTGCCGGAGACGCCGGAAGCACCTGCCGAGCATGCCGGAGCCACCTGCTCGACTCGCCAGAAACACCTGCCGGACACGCCAAAATCACCTGCCGGGTACGCCAGAACCACCTGGCGGACACTCCGAAATCACCTGTCGCGCATGCCGGAACCACCTCTCAGACGTGCCGGAAGCACGTGCCGGAGACGGCGGAATCACCTACCGGTCAGACCGCAACCACCTGCCGAGCACGCCGGAGCCACCTGTTCGACTCGCTGGAACCACCTGCCGGACAGGCCAATATCAACTGCTGGCTATGCCAGAACCACCTGTGGGACGGTCCGGAATCGCCTGCCAGCCATGGCGGAACCACCTCTCAGACGTACCAGAACCACCTGCCGGAGAACCTGGAAACACGTCCTGGACAGTCTGGAACCACGTGCCGGCCAAGCCTGAACCACCTGCCAAGCACAACGGAACAACCTGCCAGACACGCCAAAATCACCTGCGTGTTATGCCAGAACCACTTGGAGGACTCTCTGGGATGACCTGCCGGGCATGCCGGAACCACCTCTCAGACGTGCCAGAACCATGTGGCGGACTGTCCGGAATCACCTGTTGGGCATTCGCAACCACCTCTGAGACGTACCAGAACGACATGCCGTGCAGGCTGGAACCACCTACCGGACAGACCGGAATCACCTTTCGGGCATGCCGGAACCACCTGTCAGATGTGCCAGAAACACGTGCCGGAGACGCCGGAAGCACCTGCCAAGCACGTTGGAACCACCTGCTCAACTCGCCTGAACCACCTGCCGGACATGCCAAAATCACCTGCCGACTATGCCAGAACCACTTGGCGAACACTCCGGAATCAATTGCCGGGCATGCAGGAACCACCTCTCAGACATGCCAGAACCCCGTGCCAATGACCCCGGAAGCACCAGCCGAGCACGCCGGAACCACCTGCTCGACTCGCCAGAACCACCTGCCGATCACGCAAAAATCACCTGCCGGCTACGCCACAACCAGTTGGTGAACACTTTGGAATCACCTGCCAGGCTTGCTGGAACCACC
Organism: Equus caballus; assembly: GCF_041296265.1. Taxonomy (NCBI): domain Eukaryota; kingdom Metazoa; phylum Chordata; class Mammalia; order Perissodactyla; family Equidae; genus Equus; species Equus caballus. The sequence continues at coordinate 2,728,091 of NC_091713.1, forward strand.
TGCCAGTCATGCCAAAATCACCTGCCAACTACACCAGAACCGCTAGGCGGACACTGCAGAAACACCTGTCGGGCCGGCTGGAACCACATCTCAGACGTGCCAGAAACGTGTTCATGAGATGCTGGAACCACACCCCGAACAGACGGATACCACCTGCCAGAACCGCCTGAACCACCTGCTGAGCACGCCGGAACCACCTGCTCGACTCACCGGTACCACCTCCCTGACACGCCAAAATCACCTGCTGGGTATGCCAGAACCACTTGGCGGACACTCCGGAATCATCTGCCGGACATGCCGGAACCAGCTCTCAGACACACCAGAACCAAGTGCCGGAGACGCCGGAAGCACCTGCCGAGCATGCTGGAGCCACCTGCTCGACTCGCCAGAAACACGTGCCGGACACGCCAAAATCACCTGCCGGGTATGCCAGAACCACCTGGCGGACACTACGGAATCACCTGCCGCGCATGCCGGAACCACCTCTCAGACGTGCCGGAAGCACGTGCCGGACACGCCGGAAACACCTACCGGACAGACCGGAACCACCTGCCAAGAACGCCGGAGCCACCTGTTCGCTCGCTGGAACCACCTGCCGGACAGGCCAATATCAACTGCTGGCTATGCCAGAACCACCTGGGGGACAGTCCGGGATCACCTGCCAGCCATGGCGGAACCACCTCTCAGACGTACCAGAACCACCTGCCGGAGAAGCTGGAAACACGTCCTGGACAGACTGGAACCACGTGACGGCCATGCCTGAACCACCTGCCGAGAACGGCGGAACCATCTGCCGGACACGCCAAAATCACCTGCGGGCTACGCCAGAACCACTTGGACGACTCTCCGAAATGACCTGCTGGGCATGTTGGAACCACCTCTCAGACGTGCCAGAAGCACGTGGCAGACAGTCCGGAATCACCTGTTGGGCATACGCAACCACCTCTGACACGTACCAGAACCACGTGCCGTGCACGCCGGAACCACCTACCGGACAGACCGGAATCAACTTTTGGGCATGCCGGAACCATCTGTCAGATGTGCCAGAAACACGTGCCGGAGACGCCGGAAGCACCTGCCGAGCACGTCGCAACCACCTGCTCAACTCGCCTGAACCACCTGCCGGACACGCCAAAATCACCTGCCCGCTACACCAGCACCACTTCGGGGACAAGCCGGAATCACGTGAGGGGCATGCCGGCACAGCCTCTCAGACTGAACCTCGTGCCGGACACCACAGAACCACCTGCCGGACAGACAGGAACCACCTGCCGGACACGCCGGAACCACCGGCACGACCCGCCGGAAAGACCGCTGGACATACAAAATCACCTGCCGGCTACGCCGGAAACACTTGCCGAACACTCCGGAATCACCTGCCGGGCATGCCGGAACCACCTCTCAGATATGCCAGAACCACGTGCCAATGACCCCGGAAGCACCTGCCGAGCACGCCGGAACCACCTGCTCGACTCGCCAGAACCACCTGCCGGACACGCAAAAATCACCTGCCGGCTACGCCACAACCTGTTGGTGAACACTTTGGAATCACCTGCCGGGCTTGCTGGAACCACCTGCCGGTCATGCCAAAATCACCTGCCAACTACGCCAGAACCGCTTGGCGGACACTGCGGAAACACCTGTCGGGCCGGCTGGAACCACATCTCAGACGTGCCAGAAACGTGTTCATGAGATGCTGGAACCACACCCCGAACAGACGGATACCACCTGCCAGAACCGCCTGAACCACCTGCTGAGCACGCCGGAACCACCTGCTCGACTCACCGGTACCACCTCCCTGACACGCCAAAATCACCTGCTGGGTATGCCAGAACCACTTGGCGGACACTCCGGAATCATCTGCCGGACATGCCGGAACCAGCTCTCAGACACACCAGAACCAAGTGCCGGAGACGCCGGAAGCACCTGCCGAGCATGCCGGAGCCACCTGCTCGACTCGCCAGAAACACCTGCCGGACACGCCAAAATCACCTGCCGGGTATGCCAGAACCACCTGGTGGACACTACGGAATCACCTGCCGCGCATGCCGGAACCACTTCTGAGACGTGCCGGAAGCACGTGCCACACACTCCGGAAACACCTACCGGACATACCGGAACCACCTGCCAAGAACGCCGGAGCCACCTGTTCGACTCGCTGGAACCACCTGCCGGACAGGCCAATATCAACTGCTGGCTATGCCAGAACCACCTGGGGGACAGTCCGGGATCACCTGCCAGCCATGGCGGAACCACCTCTCAGACGTACCAGAACCACCTGCCGGAGAAGCTGGAAACACGTCCTGGACAGACTGGAACCACGTGACGGCCATGCCTGAACCACCTGCCGAGCACGGCGGAACCACCTGCCAGACACGCCAAAATCACCTGCGGGCTACGCCAGAACCACTTGGACGACTCTCCGAAATGACCTGCCGGGCATGTTGGAACCACCTCTCAGACGTGCCAGAAGCACGTGGCGGACAGTCCGGAATCACCTGTTGGGCATACGCAACCACCTCTGAGATGTACCAGTACCACGTGCCGTGCACGCCGGAACCACCTACCGGACAGACCGGAATCAACTTTCGGGCATGCCGGAACCACCAGTCAGATGTGCCAGAATCACGTGCCAGAGACGCCGGAAGCACCTGCCGAGCACGTCGCAACCACCTGCTCAACTCGCCTGAACCACCTGCCGGACACGCCAAAATCACCTGCCCGCTACACCAGCACCACTTCGGGGACAAGCCGGAATCACGTGAGGGGCATGCCGGCACAGCCTCTCAGACTGAACCTCGTGCCGGACACCACAGAACCACCTGCCGGACAGACAGGAACCACCTGCCGGACACGCCGGAACCACCGGCACGACCCGCCGGAAAGACCGCTGGACATACAAAATCACCTGCCGGCTACGCCGGAAACACTTGCCGAACACTCCGGAATCACCTGCCGGGCATGCCGGAACCACCTCTCAGATATGCCAGAACCACGTGCCAATGACCCCGGAAGCACCTGCCGAGCACGCCGGAACCACCTGCTCGACTCGCCAGAACCACCTGCCGGACACGCAAAAATCACCTGCCGGCTACGCCACAACCTGTTGGTGAACACTTTGGAATCACCTGCCGGGCTTGCTGGAACCACCTGCCGGTCATGCCAAAATCACCTGCCAACTACGCCAGAACCGCTTGGCGGACACTGCGGAAACACCTGTCGGGCCGGCTGGAACCACATCTCAGACGTGCCAGAAACGTGTTCATGAGATGCTGGAACCACACCCCGAACAGACGGATACCACCTGCCAGAACCGCCTGAACCACCTGCTGAGCACGCCGGAACCACCTGCTCGACTCACCGGTACCACCTCCCTGACACGCCAAAATCACCTGCTGGGTATGCCAGAACCACTTGGCGGACACTCCGGAATCATCTGCCGGACATGCCGGAACCAGCTCTCAGACACACCAGAACCAAGTGCCGGAGACGCCGGAAGCACCTGCCGAGCATGCTGGAGCCACCTGCTCGACTCGCCAGAAACACGTGCCGGACACGCCAAAATCACCTGCCGGGTATGCCAGAACCACCTGGCGGACACTACGGAATCACCTGCCGCGCATGCCGGAACCACCTCTCAGACGTGCCGGAAGCACGTGCCGGACACGCCGGAAACACCTACCGGACAGACCGGAACCACCTGCCAAGAACGCCGGAGCCACCTGTTCGCTCGCTGGAACCACCTGCCGGACAGGCCAATATCAACTGCTGGCTATGCCAGAACCACCTGGGGGACAGTCCGGGATCACCTGCCAGCCATGGCGGAACCACCTCTCAGACGTACCAGAACCACCTGCCGGAGAAGCTGGAAACACGTCCTGGACAGACTGGAACCACGTGACGGCCATGCCTGAACCACCTGCCGAGAACGGCGGAACCATCTGCCGGACACGCCAAAATCACCTGCGGGCTACGCCAGAACCACTTGGACGACTCTCCGAAATGACCTGCTGGGCATGTTGGAACCACCTCTCAGACGTGCCAGAAGCACGTGGCAGACAGTCCGGAATCACCTGTTGGGCATACGCAACCACCTCTGACACGTACCAGAACCACGTGCCGTGCACGCCGGAACCACCTACCGGACAGACCGGAATCAACTTTTGGGCATGCCGGAACCATCTGTCAGATGTGCCAGAAACACGTGCCGGAGACGCCGGAAGCACCTGCCGAGCACGTCGCAACCACCTGCTCAACTCGCCTGAACCACCTGCCGGACACGCCAAAATCACCTGCCCGCTACACCAGCACCACTTCGGGGACAAGCCGGAATCACGTGAGGGGCATGCCGGCACAGCCTCTCAGACTGAACCTCGTGCCGGACACCACAGAACCACCTGCCGGACAGACAGGAACCACCTGCCGGACACGCCGGAACCACCGGCACGACCCGCCGGAAAGACCGCTGGACATACAAAATCACCTGCCGGCTACGCCGGAAACACTTGCCGAACACTCCGGAATCACCTGCCGGGCATGCCGGAACCACCTCTCAGATATGCCAGAACCACGTGCCAATGACCCCGGAAGCACCTGCCGAGCACGCCGGAACCACCTGCTCGACTCGCCAGAACCACCTGCCGGACACGCAAAAATCACCTGCCGGCTACGCCACAACCTGTTGGTGAACACTTTGGAATCACCTGCCGGGCTTGCTGGAACCACCTGCCGGTCATGCCAAAATCACCTGCCAACTACGCCAGAACCGCTTGGCGGACACTGCGGAAACACCTGTCGGGCCGGCTGGAACCACATCTCAGACGTGCCAGAAACGTGTTCATGAGATGCTGGAACCACACCCCGAACAGACGGATACCACCTGCCAGAACCGCCTGAACCACCTGCTGAGCACGCCGGAACCACCTGCTCGACTCACCGGTACCACCTCCCTGACACGCCAAAATCACCTGCTGGGTATGCCAGAACCACTTGGCGGACACTCCGGAATCATCTGCCGGACATGCCGGAACCAGCTCTCAGACACACCAGAACCAAGTGCCGGAGACGCCGGAAGCACCTGCCGAGCATGCCGGAGCCACCTGCTCGACTCGCCAGAAACACCTGCCGGACACGCCAAAATCACCTGCCGGGTATGCCAGAACCACCTGGTGGACACTACGGAATCACCTGCCGCGCATGCCGGAACCACTTCTGAGACGTGCCGGAAGCACGTGCCACACACTCCGGAAACACCTACCGGACATACCGGAACCACCTGCCAAGAACGCCGGAGCCACCTGTTCGACTCGCTGGAACCACCTGCCGGACAGGCCAATATCAACTGCTGGCTATGCCAGAACCACCTGGGGGACAGTCCGGGATCACCTGCCAGCCATGGCGGAACCACCTCTCAGACGTACCAGAACCACCTGCCGGAGAAGCTGGAAACACGTCCTGGACAGACTGGAACCACGTGACGGCCATGCCTGAACCACCTGCCGAGCACGGCGGAACCACCTGCCAGACACGCCAAAATCACCTGCGGGCTACGCCAGAACCACTTGGACGACTCTCCGAAATGACCTGCCGGGCATGTTGGAACCACCTCTCAGACGTGCCAGAAGCACGTGGCGGACAGTCCGGAATCACCTGTTGGGCATACGCAACCACCTCTGAGATGTACCAGTACCACGTGCCGTGCACGCCGGAACCACCTACCGGACAGACCGGAATCAACTTTCGGGCATGCCGGAACCACCAGTCAGATGTGCCAGAATCACGTGCCAGAGACGCCGGAAGCACCTGCCGAGCACGTCGCAACCACCTGCTCAACTCGCCTGAACCACCTGCCGGACACGCCAAAATCACCTGCCCGCTACACCAGCACCACTTCGGGGACAAGCCGGAATCACGTGAGGGGCATGCCGGCACAGCCTCTCAGACTGAACCTCGTGCCGGACACCACAGAACCACCTGCCGGACAGACAGGAACCACCTGCCGGACACGCCGGAACCACCGGCACGACCCGCCGGAAAGACCGCTGGACATACAAAATCACCTGCCGGCTACGCCGGAAACACTTGCCGAACACTCCGGAATCACCTGCCGGGCATGCCGGAACCACCTCTCAGATATGCCAGAACCACGTGCCAATGACCCCGGAAGCACCTGCCGAGCACGCCGGAACCACCTGCTCGACTCGCCAGAACCACCTGCCGGACACGCAAAAATCACCTGCCGGCTACGCCACAACCTGTTGGTGAACACTTTGGAATCACCTGCCGGGCTTGCTGGAACCACCTGCCGGTCATGCCAAAATCACCTGCCAACTACGCCAGAACCGCTTGGCGGACACTGCGGAAACACCTGTCGGGCCGGCTGGAACCACATCTCAGACGTGCCAGAAACGTGTTCATGAGATGCTGGAACCACACCCCGAACAGACGGATACCACCTGCCAGAACCGCCTGAACCACCTGCTGAGCACGCCGGAACCACCTGCTCGACTCACCGGTACCACCTCCCTGACACGCCAAAATCACCTGCTGGGTATGCCAGAACCACTTGGCGGACACTCCGGAATCATCTGCCGGACATGCCGGAACCAGCTCTCAGACACACCAGAACCAAGTGCCGGAGACGCCGGAAGCACCTGCCGAGCATGCCGGAGCCACCTGCTCGACTCGCCAGAAACACCTGCCGGACACGCCAAAATCACCTGCCGGGTATGCCAGAACCACCTGGCGGACACTACGGAATCACCTGCCGCGCATGCCGGAACCACCTGTCAGACGTGCCGGAAGCACGTGCCGGACACGCCGGAAACACCTACCGGACAGACCGGAACCACCTGCCAAGAACGCCGGAGCCACCTGTTCGACTCGCTGGAACCACCTGCCGGACAGGCCAATATCAACTGCTGGCTATGCCAGAACCACCTGGGGGACAGTCCGGGATCACCTGCCAGCCATGGCGGAACCACCTCTCAGACGTACCAGAACCACCTGCCGGAGAAGCTGGAAACACGTCCTGGACAGACTGGAACCACGTGACGGCCATGCCTGAACCACCTGCCGAGAACGGCGGAACCATCTGCCGGACACGCCAAAATCACCTGCGGGCTACGCCAGAACCACTTGGACGACTCTCTGAAATGACCTGCTGGGCATGTTGGAACCACCTCTCAGACGTGCCAGAAGCACGTGGGAGACAGTCCGGAATCACCTGTTGGGCATACGCAACCACCTCTGACACGTACCAGAACCACGTGCCGTGCACGCCGGAACCACCTACCGGACAGACCGGAATCAACTTTTGGGCATGCCGGAACCATCTGTCAGATGTGCCAGAAACACGTGCCAGAGACGCCGGAAGCACCTGCCGAGCACGTCGCAACCACCTGCTCAACTCGCCTGAACCACCTGCCGGACACGCCAAAATCACCTGCCCGCTACACCAGCACCACTTCGGGGACAAGCCGGAATCACGTGAGGGGCATGCCGGCACAGCCTCTCAGACTGAACCTCGTGCCGGACACCACAGAACCACCTGCCGGACAGACAGGAACCACCTGCCGGACACGCCGGAACCACCGGCACGACCCGCCGGAAAGACCGCTGGACATACAAAATCACCTGCCGGCTACGCCGGAAACACTTGGCGAACACTCCGGAATCACCTGCCGGGCATGCCGGAACCACCTCTCAGATATGCCAGAACCACGTGCCAATGACCCCGGAAGCACCTGCCGAGCACGCCGGAACCACCTGCTCGACTCGCCAGAACCACCTGCCGGACACGCAAAAATCACCTGCCGGCTACGCCACAACCTGTTGGTGAACACTTTGGAATCACCTGCCGGGCTTGCTGGAACCACCTGCCGGTCATGCCAAAATCACCTGCCAACTACGCCAGAACCGCTTGGCGGACACTGCGGAAACACCTGTCGGGCCGGCTGGAACCACATCTCAGACGTGCCAGAAACGTGTTCATGAGATGCTGGAACCACACCCCGAACAGACGGATACCACCTGCCAGAACCGCCTGAACCACCTGCTGAGCACGCCGGAACCACCTGCTCGACTCACCGGTACCACCTCCCTGACACGCCAAAATCACCTGCTGGGTATGCCAGAACCACTTGGCGGACACTCCGGAATCATCTGCCGGACATGCCGGAACCAGCTCTCAGACACACCAGAACCAAGTGCCGGAGACGCCGGAAGCACCTGCCGAGCATGCCGGAGCCACCTGCTCGACTCGCCAGAAACACCTGCCGGACACGCCAAAATCACCTGCCGGGTATGCCAGAACCACCTGGCGGACACTACGGAATCACCTGCCGCGCATGCCGGAACCACTTCTGAGACGTGCCGGAAGCACGTGCCACACACTCCGGAAACACCTACCGGACATACCGGAACCACCTGCCAAGAACGCCGGAGCCACCTGTTCGACTCGCTGGAACCACCTGCCGGACAGGCCAATATCAACTGCTGGCTATGCCAGAACCACCTGGGGGACAGTCCGGGATCACCTGCCAGCCATGGCGGAACCACCTCTCAGACGTACCAGAACCACCTGCCGGAGAAGCTGGAAACACGTCCTGGACAGACTGGAACCACGTGACGGCCATGCCTGAACCACCTGCCGAGCACGGCGGAACCACCTGCCAGACACGCCAAAATCACCTGCGGGCTACGCCAGAACCACTTGGACGACTCTCCGAAATGACCTGCCGGGCATGTTGGAACCACCTCTCAGACGTGCCAGAAGCACGTGGCGGACAGTCCGGAATCACCTGTTGGGCATACGCAACCACCTCTGAGATGTACCAGTACCACGTGCCGTGCACGCCGGAACCACCTACCGGACAGACCGGAATCAACTTTCGGGCATGCCGGAACCACCAGTCAGATGTGCCAGAATCACGTGCCAGAGACGCCGGAAGCACCTGCCGAGCACGTCGCAACCACCTGCTCAACTCGCCTGAACCACCTGCCGGACACGCCAAAATCACCTGCCCGCTACACCAGCACCACTTCGGGGACAAGCCGGAATCACGTGAGGGGCATGCCGGCACAGCCTCTCAGACTGAACCTCGTGCCGGACACCACAGAACCACCTGCCGGACAGACCGGAAGCACCTGCCGGACACGCCGGAACCACCAGCTCGACCCGCCGGAACGACCGCTGGACATGCAAAATCACCTGCCGGCTACGCCGGAAACACTTGGCGAACACTCCGGAATCACCTGCCGGGCATGCCGGAACCACCTCTCAGATATGCCAGAACCACGTGCCAATGACCCCGGAAGCACCTGCCGAGCACGCCGGAACCACCTGCTCGACTCGCCAGAACCACCTGCCGGACACGCAAAAATCACCTGCCGGCTACGCCACAACCAGTTGGGGAACACTTCGGAATCACCTGCCGGGCTTGCTGGAACCACCTGCCGGTCATGCCAAAATCACCTGCCAACTACGCCAGTACCACTTGGCAGAAACTGTGGAAACACCTGTCGGGCCGGCCGGAACCACATCTCAGACGTGCCAGAACCATGTGCATGAGATGCTGGAACCACACCCCGAACAGACGGAAAACACCTGCCAGACCCGTCTGAACAACCTGCCGAGCACGCCGGAGCCACCTGCTCGACTCGCCGGAACCACCTACCTGACATGCCCAAATCACCAGCCGGGTATGCCAGAACCACTTGGCGGACACTCCGGAATCATCTGCCGGACATGCCGGAACCAGCTCTCAGACACACCAGAACCACGTGCCGGAGACGCCGGAAGCACCTGCCGAGCATGCCGGAGCCACCAGCTCGACTCGCCAGAAACACCTGCCGGACACGCCAAAATCACCTGCCGGGTACGCCAGAACCACCTGGCGGACACTCCGAAATCACCTGTCGCGCATGCCGGAACCACCTCTCAGACATGCCGGAAGCACGTGCCGGACAGGCCGTAATCCCCTACCGAACAGACCGGAACCACCTGCCGAGCACGCCGGAGCCACCTGTTCGACTCGCTGGAACCACCTGCCGGACAGGCCAATATCAACTGCTGGCTATGCCAGAACCACATGGGGGACGTTCCGGAATCGCCTGCCAGCCATGGCGGAACCACCTCTCAGACGTACCAGAACCACCTGCCGGAGAAGCTGGAAACACGTCCTGGACAGTCTGGAACCACCTGCCGGCCAAGCCTGAACCACCTGCCAAGCACAACGGAACAACCTGCCAGACACGCCAAAATCACCTGCGTGTTATGCCAGAACCACTTGGAGGACTCTCTGGGATGACCTGCCGGTCATGCCGGAACCACCTCTCAGACGTGCCAGAACCATGTGGCGGACAGTCCGGAATCACCTGTTGGGCATGCGCAACCACCTCTGAGACGTACCAGAACCACATGCCGTGCAGGCTGGAACCACCTACCGGACAGACCGGAATCACCTTTCGGGCATGCCGGAACCACCTGTCAGATGTGCCAGAAACACGTGCCGGAGACGCCGGAAGCACCTGCCAAGCACGTTGGAACCACCTGCTCAACTCGCCTGAACCACCTGCCGGACATGCCAAAATCACCTGCCGACTATGCCAGAACCACTTGGCGAACACTCCGTAATCACTTGCCGGGCATGCAGGAACCACCTCTCAGACATGCCAGAACCGCGTGCCAATGACCCCGGAAGCACCTGCCGAGCACGCCGGAACCACCTGCTCGACTCGCCACTGTCACCTGCCGATCACGCAAAAATCACCTGCCGGGTACGCCACAACCAGTTGGTGAACACTTTGGAATCACCTGCCAGGCTTGCTGGAACCACCTGCCGGTCATGCCAAAATCACCTGCCAACTACGCCAGAACCGCTTGGCGGACACTGCGGAAACACCTGTCGGGCCGGCTGGAACCACATCTCAGACGTGCCAGAAACGTGTTCATGAGATGCTGGAACCACACCCCGAACAGACGGATACCACCTGCCAGAACCGCCTGAACCACCTGCTGAGCACGCCGGAACCACCTGCTCGACTCACCGGTACCACCTCCCTGACACGCCAAAATCACCTGCTGGGTATGCCAGAACCACTTGGCGGACACTCCGGAATCATCTGCCGGACATGCCGGAACCAGCTCTCAGACACACCAGAACCAAGTGCCGGAGACGCCGGAAGCACCTGCCGAGCATGCTGGAGCCACCTGCTCGACTCGCCAGAAACACCTGCCGGACACGCCAAAATCACCTGCCGGGTATGCCAGAACCACCTGGCGGACACTACGGAATCACCTGCCGCGCATGCCGGAACCACCTCTCAGATGTGCCGGAAGCACGTGCCAGACACGCCGGAAACACCTACCGGACAGACCGGAACCACATGCCAAGAACGCCGGAGCCACCTGTTCGACTCGGTGGAACCACCTGCCGGACAGGCCAATATCAAATGCTGGCTATGCCAGAACCACCTGGGGGACAGTCCGGGATCACCTGCCAGCCATGGCGGAACCAGCTCTCACACGTACCAGAACCACCTGCCGGAGAAGCTGGAAACACGTCCTGGACAGACTGGAACCACGTGACGGCCATGTCTGAACCACCTGCCGAGCACGGCGGAAAAACCTAGCGGACACGCCAAAATCACCTGCGGGCTACACCAGAACCACTTCGACGACTCTCCGAAATGACCTGCCGGGCATTTTGCAACCACCTCTCAGACGTGCCAGAAGCACGTGGCGGACAGTCCGGAATCACCTGTTGGGCATACGCAACCACCTCTGACACGGACCAGAACCACGTGTCGTCCACGCCGGAACCACCTACCGGACAGACCGGAATCAACTTTTGGGCATGCCGGAACCACCAGTCAGATGTGCCAGAAACACGTGCCGGAGACGTCGGAAGCACCTGCCGAGCACGTCGCAACCACCTGCTCAACTCGCCTGAACCACCTGCCGGACACGCCAAAATCCCTGCCTGCTACACCAGCACCACTTCGGTGACAAGCCGGAATCACGTGAGGGGCATGCCGGCACAGCCTCTCAGACTGAACCTCGTGGGGGACACCACAGAACCACCAGCCGGACAGACCGGAACCACCAGCCGGACACGCCGGTACCAACAGCTCGACCTGCCGGAACGACCGCTGGACATGCAGAATCACCTGCCGGCTACGCCGGAAACACTTGGCGAACACTCCGGAATCACCTTTCGGGCATGCCGGAACCACCTCTCAGATATGCCAGAACCACGTGCCAATGACCCCGGAAGCACCAGCCGAGCACGCCGGAACCACCTGCTCGACTCGCCAGAACCACCTGCCGGACACGCAAAAATCACCTGCCGGCTACGCCACAACCAGTTGGGGAACACTTCGGAATCACCTGCCAGGCTTGCTGGAACCGCCTGCCGGTCATGCCAAAATCACCTGCCAACTATGCCAGAACCGCTTGGCGGACACTGCGGAAACACCTGTCGGGCTGGCTGGAACCGCATCTCAGACGTGCCAGAACCATGTTCATGAGATGCTGGAACCACACCCCGAACAGACGGAAAACACCTGCCAGACCCGTCTGAACAACCTGCCGAGCACGCCGGAGCCACCTGCTCGACTCGCCGGAACCACCTACCTGACATGCCCAAATCACCAGCCGGGTATGCCAGAACCACTTGGCGGACACTCCGGAATCATCTGCCGGACATGCCGGAACCAGCTCTCAGACACACCAGAACCAAGTGCCGGAGACGCCGGAAGCACCTGCCGAGCATGCCGGAGCCACCTGCTCGACTCGCCAGAAACACCTGCCGGACACGCCAAAATCACCTGCCGGGTACGCCAGAACCACCTGGCGAACACTACGAAATCACCTGCCGCGCATGCCAGAACCACCTCTCAGACGTGCCGGAAGCACGTGCCAGACACGCCGGAAACACCTACCGGACAGACCGGAACCACCTGCCAAGAACGCCGGAGCCACCTGTTCGACTCGCTGGAACCACCTGCCGGCCAGGCCAATATAAACTGCTGGCTATGCCAGAACCACCTGGGGGACGGTCCGGGATCACCTGCCAGCCATGGTGGAACCACCTCTCAGACGTACCAGAACAACCTGCCGGAGAAGCTGGAAACACGTCCTGGACAGACTGGAACCACGTGACGGCCATGCCTGAACCACCTGCCGAGCACGGCGGAACCACCTGCCGGACACGCCAAAATCACCTGCTGGCTACGCCAGAACCACTTGGACGACTCTCCGAAATGACCTGCCGGGCATGTTGGAACCACCTCTCAGACGTGCCAGAAGCACGTGGCGGACAGTCCGGAATCACCTGTTGGGCATACGCAACCACCTCTGACACGTACCAGAAACACGTGCCGTGCACGCCGGAACCACCTACCGGACAGACCGCAATCAACTTTTGGGCATGCCGGAACCACCAGTCAGATGTGCCAGAAACACGTGCCGGAGACGCCGGAAGCACCTGCCGAGCACGTCGCAACCACCTGCTCAACTCGCCTGAACCACCTGCCGGACACGCCAAAATCACCTGCCCGCTACACCAGCACCACTTCGGGGACAAGCCGGAATCACGTGAGGGGCATGCCGGCACAGCCTCTCAGAGTGAACCTCGTGCCGGTCACCACAGAACCACCTGCCGGACAGACCGGAACCACCTGCCGCACACGCCGGAACCACCGGCTCGACCCACCCGAACGACCGCTGGACATGCAAAATCACCTGCCGGCTACGCCGGAAACACTTGGCGAACACTCCGGAATCACCTGCCGGGCATGCCGGAACCACCTCTCAGATATGCCAGAACCACGTGCCAATGACCCCGGAAGCACCTGCCGAGCACGCCGGAACCACCTGCTCGACTCGCCAGAACCACCTGCCGGACACGCAAAAATCACCTGCCGGCTACGCCACAACCAGTTGGGGAACACTTCGGAATCACCTGCCGGGCTTGCTGGAACCACCTGCCAGTCATGCCAAAATCACCTGCCAACTACGCCAGTACCACTTGGCGGACACTGTGGAAACACCTGTCGGGCCCCCCGGAGCCACATCTCAGACGTGCCAGAACCATGTGCATGAGATGCTGGAACCACACCCCGAACAGACGGATACCACCTGCCAGACCCGTCTGAACAACCTGCCGAGCACGCCGGAGCCACCTGCTCGACTCGCCGGAACCACCTACCTGACATGCCCAAATCACCAGCCGGGTATGCCAGAACCACTTGGCGGACACTCCGGAATCATCTGCCGGACATGCCGGAACCAGCTCTCAGACACACCAGAACCACGTGCCGGAGACGCCGGAAGCACCTGCCGAGCATGTCGGAGCCACCTGCTCGACTCGCCAGAAACACCTGCCGGACACGCCAAAATCACCTGCCGGGTACGCCAGAACCACCTGGTGGACACTCCGAAACCACCTGTCGCGCATGCCGGAACCACCTCTCAGACGTGCCGGAAGCACGTGCCGGACACGCCGGAATCACCTACCGGACAGACCGGAACCACCTGCCGAGCACGCCGGAGCCACCTGTTCGACTCGCTGGAACCACCTGCCGGACAGGCCAATATCAACTGCTGGCTATGCCAGAACCACCAGTGGGACGGTCCGGAATCACCTGCCAGCCATGGCGGAACCACCTCTCAGACGTACCAGAACCACCTGCCGGAGAAGCTGGAAACACGTCCTGGACAGTCTGGAATCACCTGCCGGCCAAGCCTGAACCACCTGCCAAGCACAACGGAACAACCTGCCAGACACGCCAAAATCACCTGCGTGTTATGCCAGAACCACTTGGAGGACTCTCTGGGATGACCTGCCGGGCTTGCCGGAATCACCTCTCAGACGTGCCAGAAGCACGTGGCGGACAGTCCGGAATCACCTGTTGGGCATGCGCAACCACCTCTGAGACGTACCAGAACCACATGCCGTGCAGGCTGGAACCACCTACCGGACAGACCGGAATCACCTTTCGGGCATGCCGGAACCACCTGTCAGATGTGCCAGAAACACGTGCCGGAGACGCCGGAAGCACCTGCCAAGCACGTTGGAACCACCTCCTCAACTCGCCTGAACCACCTGCCGGACATGCCAAAATCACCTGCCGACTATGCCAGAACCACTTGGCGAACACTCCGGAATCACTTGCCGGGCATGCAGGAACCACCTCTCAGACATGCCAGAACCCCGTGCCAATGACCCCGGAAGCACCAGCCTAGCACTCCGGAACCACCTGCTCGACTCGCCAGAACCACCTGCCGATCACGCAAAAATCACCTGCCGGCTATGCCACAACCAGTTGGGGAACACTTCGGAATCACCTGCCAGGCTTGCTGGAACCACCTGCCCGTCATGCCAAAATCACCTGCCAACTACGCCAGAACCGCTTGGCGGACACTGCGGAAACACCTGTCGGGCCGGCTGGAACCACACATCAGAAGTGCCAGAAACGTGTTCATGAGATGCTGGAACCACACCCCGAACAGACGGATACCACCTGCCAGAACCGCCTGAACCACCTGCTGAGCACGCCGGAACCACCTGCTCGACTCACCGGTACCACCTCCCTGACACGCCAAAATCACCTGCTGGGTATGCCAGAACCACTTGGCGGACACTCCGGAATCATCTGCCGGACATGCCGGAACCAGCTCTCAGACACACCAGAACCAAGTGCCGGAGACGCCGGAAGCACCTGCCGAGCACGCCGGAGCCACCTGCTCGACTCGCCAGAAACACCTGCCGGACACGCCAAAATCACCTGCCGGCTACGCCACAACCAGTTGGGGAACACTTCGGAATCACCTGCCGGGCTTGCTGCAACCACCTGCCGGTCATGCCAAAATCACCTGCCAACTACGCCAGTACCACTTGGCGGACACTGTGGAAACACCTGTCGGGCCGGCCGGAACCACATCTCAGACGTGCCAGAACCATGTGCATGAGATGCTGGAACCACACCCCGAACAGACGGAAAACACCTGCCAGACCCGTCTGAACAACCTGCCGAGCACGCCGGAGCCACCTGCTCGACTCGCCGGAACCACCTACCTGACATGCCCAAATCACCAGCCGGGTATGCCAGAACCACTTGGCGGACACTCCGGAATCATCTTCCGGACATGCCGGAACCAGCTCTCAGACACACCAGAACCACGTGCCGGAGATGCCGGAAGCACCTGCCGAGCATGCCGGAGCCACCTGCTCGACTCGCCAGAAACACCTGCCGGACACGCCAAAATCACCTGCCGGGTACGCCAGAAACACCTGGCGGACACTCCGAAACCACCTGTCGCGCATGCCGGAACCACCTCTCAGACGTGCCGGAAGCACGTGCCGGACACGCCGGAATCACCTACCGGACAGACCGGAACCACCTGCCGAGCACGCCGGAGCCACCTGTTCGACTCGCTGGAACCACCTGCCCGACAGGCCAATATCAACTGCTGGCTATGCCAGAACCACCTGGGGGATGGTCCGGAATCACCTGCCAGCCATGGCGGAACCACCTCTCAGACGTACCAGAACCACCTGCCGGAGAAGCTGGAAACACGTCCTGGAGAGTCTGGAACCACCTGCCGGCCAAGCCTGAACCACCTGCCAAGCACAACGGAACAACCTGCTAGACACGCCAAAATCACCTGCGTGTTATGCCAGAACCACGTGGAGGACTCTCTGGGATGACCTGCCGGGCATGCCGGAACCACCTCTCAGACGTGCCAGAACGATGTGGCGGACAGTCCGGAATCACCTGTTGGGCCTGCGCAACCACCTCTGAGACGTACCAGAACCACATGCCGTGCAGGCTGGAACCACCTACCGGACAGACCGGAATCACCTTTCGGGCATGCCGGAACCACCTGTCAGATGTGCCAGAAACACGTGCCGGAGACGCCGGAAGCACCTGCCAAGCACGTTGGAACCACCTGCTCAACTCGCCTGAACCACCTGCCGGACACGCCAAAATCCCTGCCCGCTATAACAGCACCACTTCGGGGACAAGCCGGAATCACGTGAGGGGCATGCCGGCACAGCCTCTCAGACTGAACCTCGTGCCGGACACCACAGAACCACCTGCCGGACAGACCGGAACCACCAGCTGGACACGCCGGTACCACCGGCTCGACCCGCCGGAACGACCGCTGGACATGCAGAATCACCTGCCGGCTACGCCGGAAACACTTGGCGAACACTCCGGAATCACCTGCTGGGCATGCCGGAACCACCTCTCAGATAAGCCAGAACCTCGTGCCAATGACCCCGGAAGCACCTGCCGAGCACGCCGGAACCACCTGCTCGACTCGCCAGAACCACCTGCCGGACACGCAAAAATCACCTGCCGGCTACGCCACAACCAGTTGGGGAACACTTTGGAATCACCTGCCAGGCTTGCTGGAACCACCTGCCCGTCATGCCAAAATCACCTTCCAACTACGCCAGAACCACTCGGCGAACACTCCGGAATCACTTGCCGGGCATGCAGGTACCACCTCTCAGACATGCCAGAAACCCGCGCCAATGACCCCAGAAGCACCAGCCGAGCACGCCGGAACCACCTGCTCGACTCGCCAGAACCACCTGCCGGACACGCAAAAATCACCTGCCGGCTACGCCACAACCAGTTGGGGAACACTTCGGAATCACCTGCCGGGCTTGCTGGAACCACCTGCCTGTCATGCAAAATCACCTGCCAACTACGCCAGTACCACTTGGCGGACACTGTGGAAACACCTGTCGGGCTGGCCGGAACCACATCTCAGACGTGCCAGAACCATGTGCATGAGATGCTGGAACCACACCCCGAACAGACGGAAAACACCTGCCAGACCCGTCTGAACAACCTGCTGAGCACGCCGGAGCCACCTGCTCGACTCGCCGGAACCACCTACCTGACATGCCCAAATCACCAGCCGGGTATGCCAGAACCACTTGGCGGACACTCCGGAATCATCTGCCGGACATGCCGGAACCAGCTCTCAGACACACCAGAACCACGTGCCGGAGACGCCGGAAGCACCTGCCGAGCATGCCGGAGCCACCTGCTCGACTCGCCAGAAACACCTGCCGGACACGCCAAACTCACCTGCCGGGTACTCCAGAACCACCTGGCGGACACTCCAAAATCACCTGTCGCGCATGCCGGAACCACCTCTCAGACGTGCCGGAATCACGTGCCGGACACGCCGGAATCACCTACCGGACAGACCGGAACCACCTGCCGAGCACGCCGGAGCCACCTGTTCGACTCGCTGGAACCACCTGCCGGACAGGCCAATATCAACTGCTGGCTATGCCAGAACCACCTGGGGGACGGTCCAGGATCACCTGCCAGCCATGGCCGAACCACCTCTCAGATGTACCAGAACCACCTGCCGGAGAAGCTGGAAACACGTCCTGGACAGACTGGAACCACGTGACGGCCATGCCTGAACCACCTGCCGAGCACGGCGGAACCACCTGCCGGACACGCCAAAATCACCTGCGGGCTACGCCAGAACCACTTGGACGACTCTCCGAAATGACCTGCCGGGCATCTTGGAACCACCTATCAGACGTGCCAGAAGCACGTGGCGGACAGTCCGGAATCACCTGTTGGGCATACGCAACCACCTCTGAGACGTACCAGAACCACGTGCCGTGCACGCCGGAACCACCTACCGGACAGACCGGAATCAACTTTTGGGCATGCCGGAACCACAAGTCAGATGTGCCAGAAACACGTGCCGGAGACGCCGGAAGCACCTGCCGAGCACGTCGCAACCACCTGCTCAACTCGCCTTAACCCTCTGCCGGACACGGCAAAATCACCTGCCCGCTACACCAGCACCACTTCGGGGACAAGCCGGAATCACGTGAGGGGCATGCCGGCACAGCCTCTCAGACTGAACCTCGTGCCGGACACCACAGAACCACCTGCCGGACAGACCGGAACCACCTGCCGGACACGCCGGAACGACCGCTGGACATGCAAAATCACCTGCCGGCTACGCCGGAAACACTTGGCGAACACTCCGGAATCACCTGCCGGGCATGCCGGAACCACCTCTCAGATATGCCAGAACCACGTGCCAATGATCCGGGTAGCACCTGCCGAGCACGTCGGAACCACCTGCTCGACTCGCCAGAACCACCTGCCGGACACGCAAAAATCACCTGCCGGCTACGCCACAACCAGTTGGGGAACACTTCGGAATCACCTGCCGGGCTTGCTGGAACCACCTGCCGGTCATGCCAAAATCACCTGCCAACTACGCCAGTACCACTTGGCAGACACTGTGGAAACACCTGTCGGGCCGGCCGGAACCACATCTCAGACGTGCCAGAACCATGTGCATGAGATGCTGGAACCACACCCCGAACAGACGGAAAACACCTGCCAGACCCGTCTGAACAACCTGCCGAGCACGCCGGAGCCACCTGCTCGACTCGCCGGAACCACCTACCTGACATGCCCAAATCACCAGCCGGGTATGCCAGAACCACTTGGCGGACACTCCGGAATCATTTGCCAGACATGCCGGAACCAGCTCTCAGACACACCAGAACCACGTGCCGGAGACGCCGGAAGCACCTGCCGAGCATGCCGGAGCCACCTGCTCGACTCGCCGGAAACACCTGCGGGACACGCCAAAATCACCTGCCGGGTACGCCAGAACCACCTGGCGGACACTCCGAAACCACCTGTCGCGCATGCCGGAACCACCTCTCAGACGTGCCGGAAGCACGTGCCGGACACGCCGGAATTACCTACCGGACAGACCGGAACCACCTGCCGAGCACGCCGGAGCCACCTGTTCGACTCGCTGGAACCACCTGCCGGACAGGCCAATATCAACTGCTGGCTATGCCAGAACCACCTGGGGGACGGTCCGGGATCACCTGCCAGCCATGGCGGAACCACCTCTCAGACGTACCAGAACCACCTGCCGGAGAAGCTGGAAACACGTCCTGGAGAGTCTGGAACCACCTGCCGGCCAAGCCTGAACCACCTGCCAAGCACAACGGAACAACCTGCCAGACACGCCAAAATCACCTGCGTGTTATGCCAGAACCACTTGGAGGACTCTCTGGGATGACCTGCCGGGCATGCCGGAACCACCTCTCAGACGTGCCAGAACCATGTGGCGGACAGTCCGGAATCACCTGTTGGGCATGCGCAACCACCTCTGAGACGTACCAGAACCACATGCCGTGCAGGCTGGAACCACCTACCGGACAGACCGGAATCACCTTTCGGGCATGCCGGAACCACCTGTCAGATGTGCCAGAAACACGTGCCGGAGACGCCGGAAGCACCTGCCAAGCACGTTGGAACAACCTGCTCAACTCGCCTGAACCAGCTGCCGGACATGCCAAAATCACCTGCCGACTATGCCAGAACCACTTGGCGAACACTCCGGAATCACCTGCCGAGCATGCCGGAGCCACCTGCTCGACTCGCCAGAAACACCTGCCGGACACGCCAAAATCACCTGCCGGGTATGCCAGAACCACCTGGCGGACACTACGGAATCACCTGCCGCGCATGCAGGAACCACTTCTCAGACGTGCCGGAAGCACGTGCCACACACTCCGGAAACACCTACCGGACATACCGGAACCACCTGCCAAGAACGCCGGAGCCACCTGTTCGACTCGCTGGAACCACCTGCCGGACAGGCCAATATCAACTGCTGGCTATGCCAGAACCACCTGGGGGACGGTCCGGGATCACCTGCCAGCCATGGCGGAACCACCTCTCAGACGTACCAGAACCACCTGCCGGAGAAGCTGGAAACACGTCCTGGACAGACTGGAACCACGTGACGGCCATGCCTGAACCACATCCCGAGCACGGCGGAACCACCTGCCGGACACGCCAAAATCACCTGCGGGCTACGCCAGAACCACTTGGACGACTCTCCGAAATGACCTGCCGGGCATGTTGGAACCACCTCTCAGACGTGCCAGAAGCACGTGGCGGACAGTCCGGAATCACCTGTTGGGCATACGCAACCACCTCTGAGATGTACCAGTACCACGTGCCGTGCACGCCGGAACCACCTACCGGACAGACCGGAATCAACTTTCGGGCATGCCGGTACCACCAGTCAGATGTGCCAGAATCACGTGCCAGAGACGCCGGAAGCACCTGCCGAGCACGTCGCAACCACCTGCTCAACTCGCCTGAACCACCTGCCGGACACGCCAAAATCACCTGCCCGCTACACCAGCACCACTTCGGGGACAAGCCGGAATCACGTGAGGGGCATGCCGGCACAGCCTCTCAGACTGAACCTCGTGCCGGACACCACAGAACCACCTGCCGGACAGACCGGAACCACCTGCCGGACACGCCGGAACCACCGGCTCGACCCGCCGGAAAGACCGCTGGACATGCAAAATCACCTGCCGGCTACGCCGGAAACACTTGGCGAACACTCCGGAATCACCTGCCGGGCATGCCGGAACCACCTCTCAGATATGCCAGAACCACGTGCCAATGACCCCGGAAGCACCTGCCGAGCACGCCGGAGCCACATGCTCGACTCGCCAGAAACACCTGCCGGACACGCAAAAATCACCTGCCGGCTACGCCACAACCAGTTGGGGAACACTTCGGAATCACCTGCCGGGCTTGCTGGAACCACCTGCCGGTCATGCCAAAATCACCTGCCAACTACGCCAGTACCACTTGGCGGACACTGTGGAAACACCTGTCGGGCCGGCCGGAACCACATCTCAGACGTGCCAGAACCATGTGCATGAGATGCTGGAACCACACCCCGAAAAGACGGAAAACACCTGCCAGACCCGTCTGAACAACCTGCCGAGCACGCCGGAGCCACCTGCTCGACTCGCCGGAACCACCTACCTGACATGCCCAAATCACCAGCCGGGTATGCCAGAACCACTTGGCGGACACTCCGGAATCATCTGCCGGACATGCCGGAACCAGCTCTCAGACACACCAGAACCACGTGCCGGAGACGCCGGAAGCACGTGCTGAGCATGCCGGAGCCACCTGCTCGACTCGCCAGAAACACCTGCCGGACACGCCAAAATCACCTGCCGGGTACGCAAGAACCACCTGGCGGATACTACGGAATCACATGCCGCGCATGACGGACCCACCTTTCAGACGTGCCGGAAGCACGTTCCGGAGACGCCGGAAACTCCTAGCGGACAGACCGGAACCACCTGCCAAGAACGCCGGAGCCACCTGTTCGACTCGCTGGAACCACCTGCCGACAGGCCAATATCAACTGCTGGCTATGCCAGAACCACCTGGGGGACAGTCCGGGATCACCTGCCAGCCATGGCGGAACCACCTCTCAGACGTACCAGAACCACCTGCCGGAGAAGCTGGAAACACGTCCTGGACAGACTGGAACCACGTGACGGCCATGCCTGAACCACCTGCCGAGCACGGCGGAACCACCTGCCGGACACGCCAAAATCACCTGCGGGCTACGCCAGAACCACTTGGACGACTCTCTGAAATGACCTGCTGGGCATGTTGGAACCACCTCTCAGACGTGCCAGAAGCACGTGGCGGACAGTCCGGAATCACCTGTTGGGCATACGCAACCACCTCTGACACGTACCAGAACCTCGTGCCGTGCACGCCGGAACCACCTACCGGACAGGCCGGAATCAACTTTTGGGCATGCCGGAACCACCAGTCAGATGTGCCAGAAACACGTGCCGGAGACGCCGGAAGCACCTGCCGACCACATCGCAACCACCTGCTGAACTCGCCTGAACCACCTGCCGGACACGCCAAAATCACCTGCCCGCTACACCAGCACCACTTCGGGGACAAGGCGGAATCACGTGAGGGGCATGCCGGCACAGCCTCTCAGACTGAACCTCGTGCCGGACACCACAGAACCACCAGCCGGACAGACCGGAACCAACTGCCGGACACGCCGGAACCACTGGCTCGACCCGCCGGAACGACCGCTGGACATGCAAAATCACCTGCCGGCTACGCCGGAAACACTTGGCGAACACTCCGGAATCACCTGCCGGGCATGCCGGAACCACCTCTCAGATATGCCAGAACCACGTGCCAATGACCCCGGAAGCACCTGCCGAGCACGCCGGAACCACCTGCTCGACTCGCCAGAACCACCTGCCGGACACGCAAAAATCACCTGCCGGCTACGCCACAACCAGTTGGGGAACACTTCGGAATCACCTGCCGGGCTTGCTGGAACCACCTGCCGGTCATGCCAAAATCACCTGCCAACTACGCCAGTACCACTTGGCGGACACTGTGGAAACACCTGTCGGGCCGGCCGGAACCACATCTCAGACGTGCCAGAACCATGTGCATGAGATGCTGGAACCACACCCCGAACAGACGGAAAACACCTGCCAGACCCGTCTGAACAACCTGCCGAGCACGCCGGAGCCACCTGCTCGACTCGCCGGAACCACCTACCTGACATGCCCAAATCACCAGCCGGGTATGCCAGAACCACTTGGCGGACACTCCGGAATCATCTGCCGGACATGCCGGAACCAGCTCTCAGACACACCAGAACCACGTGCCGGAGACGCCGGAAGCACCTGCCGAGCATGCCGGAGCCACCTGCTCGACTCGCCAGAAACACCTGCCGGACACGCCAAAATCACCTGCCGGGTACGCCAGAACCACCTGGCGGACACTCCGAAATCACCTGTCGCGCATGCCGGAACCACCTCTCAGACATGCCGGAAGCACGTGCCGGACAGGCCGTAATCCCCTACCGAACAGACCGGAACCACCTGCCGAGCACGCCGGAGCCACCTGTTCGACTCGCTGGAACCACCTGCCGGACAGGCCAATATCAACTGCTGGCTATGCCAGAACCACATGGGGGACGTTCCGGAATCGCCTGCCAGCCATGGCGGAACCACCTCTCAGACGTACCAGAACCACCTGCCGGAGAAGCTGGAAACACGTCCTGGACAGTCTGGAACCACCTGCCGGCCAAGCCTGAACCACCTGCCAAGCACAACGGAACAACCTGCCAGACACGCCAAAATCACCTGCGTGTTATGCCAGAACCACTTGGAGGACTCTCTGGGATGACCTGCCGGTCATGCCGGAACCACCTCTCAGACGTGCCAGAACCATGTGGCGGACAGTCCGGAATCACCTGTTGGGCATGCGCAACCACCTCTGAGACGTACCAGAACCACATGCCGTGCAGGCTGGAACCACCTACCGGACAGACCGGAATCACCTTTCGGGCATGCGCAAACCGCCTGTCAGATGTGTCAGAAACACGTGCCGGTGACGCCGGAAGCACCTGCCAAGCACGTTGGAACCACCTGCTCATCTCGCCTAAACCACCTGCCGGACATGCCAAAATCACCTGCCGACTATGCCAGAACCACTTGGCGAACACTCCGGAATCACTTGCCGGGCATGCAGGTACCACCTCTCAGACATGCCAGAAACCCGCGCCAATGACCCCAGAAGCACCAGCCGAGCACGCCGGAACCACCTGCTCGACTCGCCAGAACCACCTGCCGATCACGCAAAAATCACCTGCCGGCTACGCCACAACCATTTGGTGAACACTTTGGAATCACCTGCCAGGCTTGCTGGAACCACCTGCCAGTCATGCCAAAATCACCTGCCAGCTACGCCAGAACCGCTTGGCGGACACTGCGGAAACACCTGTCGGGCCGGCTGGAACCACATCTCAGATGTGCCAGAAACGTGTTCATGAGATGCTGAAACCACACCCCGAACAGACGGAAACCACCTGCCAGAACCGCCTGAACCACCTGCTGAGCACGCCGGAACCACCTGCTCGACTCACCGGTACCACCTCCCTGACACGCCAAAATCACCAGCTGGGTATGCCAGAACCACTTGACGGACACTCCGGAATCATCTGCCGGACATGCCGGAACCAGCTCTCAGACACACCAGAACCACGTGCCGGAGACGCCGGAAGCACCTGCCGAGCATCCCGGAGCCACCTGCTCGACTCGTCAGAAACACCTGCCGGACACGCCAAAATCACCTGCCGGGTACGCCAGAACCACGTGGCGGACACTACGGAATCACCTGTCCCGCATGCCGGAACCACCTCTCTGACGTGCCAGAAGCACGTGCCGGACATGCCGGAAACACCTACCGGACAGACCGGAACCACCTGCCAAGAACGCCGGAGCCACCTGTTCGACTCGGTGGAACCAGCTGCCGGACAGGCCAATATCAACTGCTGGCTATGCCAGAACCACCAGTGGGACGGTCCGGAATCACCTGCCAGCCATGGCGGAACTACCTCTCAGACGTACCAGAACCACCTGCCGGAGAAGCTGGAAACACGTCCTGGACAGTCTGGAACCACGTGACGGCCATGCCTGAACCACCTACCGAGCACGGCGGAACCACCTGCCGGACACGCCAAAATCACCTGCGGGCTACACCAGAACCACTTCGACGACTCTCCGAAATGACCTGCCGGGCATGTTGGAACCACCTCTCAGACGTGCCAGAAGCACGTGGCGGACAGTCCGGAATCACCTGTTGGACATACGCAACCACCTCTGACACGTACCAGAACCACGTGCCGTGCACGCCGGAACCACCTACCGGACAGACCGGAATCAACTTTTGGGCATGCCGGAACCACCAGTCAGATGTGCCAGAAACACGTGCCGGAGACGTCGGAAGCACCTGCCGAGCACGTCGCAACCACCTGCTCAACTCGCCTGAACCACCTGCCGGACACGCCAAAATCCCTGCCCGCTACACCAGCACCACTTCGGGGACAAGCCGGAATCACGTGAGGGGCATGCCGGCACAGCCTCTCAGACTGAACCTCGTGCCGGACACCACAGAACCACCTGCCGGACAGACCGGAACCACCAGCCGGACACGCCGGTACCACCGGCTCGACCCGCCGGAACGACCGCTGGACATGCAGAATCACCTGCCGGCTACGCCGGAAACACTTGGCGAACACTCCGGAATCACCTGCCGGGCATGCCGGAACCACCTCTCAGATATGCCAGAACCACGTGCCAATGACCCCGGAAGCACCTGCCGAGCACGCCGGAACCACCTGCTCGACTCGCCAGAACCACCTGCCGGACACGCAAAAATCACCTGCCGGCTACGCCACAACCATTTGGGGAACACTTCGGAATCACCTGCCGGGCTTGCTGGAACCACCTGCCGGTCATGCCAAAATCACCTGCGTGTTATGCCAGAACCACTTGGAGGACTCTCTGGGATGACCTGCCGGGCATGCCGGAACCACCTCTCAGACGTGCCAGAACAATGTGGCGGACAGTCGGAATCACCTGTTGGGCATGCGCAACCACCTCTGAGACGTACCAGAACCACATGCCGTGCAGGCTGGAACCACCTACCGGACAGACCGGAATCACCTTTCGGGCATGCCGGAACCACCTGTCAGATGTGCCAGAAACACGTGCTGGAGACGCCGGAAGCACCTGCCAAGCACGTTGGAACCACCTGCTCAACTCGCCTGAACCACCTGCCAGACATGCCAAAATCACCTGCCGGCTACGCCACAACCAGTTGGGGAACACTTCGGAATCACCTGCCGGGCTTGCTGGAACCACCTGCCGGTCATGCCAAAATCACATGCCAACTACGCCAGTACCACTTGGCGGACACTGTGGAAACACCTGTCGGGCCGGCCGGAACCACATCTCAGACGTGCCAGAACCATGTGCATGAGATGCTGGAACCACACCCCGAACAGACGGAAAACACCTGCCAGACCCGTCTGAACAACCTGCCGAGCACGCCGGAGCCACCTGCTCGACTCGCCGGAACCACCTACCTGACATGCCCAAATCACCAGCCGGGTATGCCAGAACCACTTGGCGGACACTCCGGAATAATCTGCCGGACATGCCGGAACCAGCTCTCAGACACACCAGAACCACGTGCCGGAGACGCCGGAAGCACCTGCCGAGCATGCCGGAGCCACCTGCTCGACTCGCCAGAAACACCTGCCGGACACGCCAAAATCACCTGCCGGGTACGCCAGAACCACCTGGCGGACACTCCGAAACCGCCTGTCGCCCATGCCGGAACCACATCTCAGACGTGCCGGAAGCACGTGCCGGACACGCCGGAATCACCTACCGGACAGACCGGAACCACCTGCCGAGCACGCCGGAGCCACCTGTTCGACTCGCTGGAACCACCTGCCGGACAGGCCAAAATCACCTGCCGACTATGCCAGAACCACTTGGCGAACACTCCGGAATCACTTGCCGGGCATGCAGGAACCACCTCTCAGACATGCCAGAACCCCGTGCCAATGACCCCGGAAGCACCAGCCGAGCACGCCGGAACCACCTGCTCGACTCGCCAGAACCACCTGCCGATCACGCAAAAATCACCTGCCGGCTACGCCACAACCAGTTGGTGAACACTTTGGAATCACCTGCCAGGCTTGCTGGAACCACCTGCCAGTCATGCCAAAATCACCTGCCAACTACGCCAGAACCGCTTGGCGGACACTGCGGAAACACCTGTCGGGCCGGCTGGAACCACATCTCAGACGTGCCAGAAACGAGTTCATGAGATGCTGGAACCACACCCCGAACAGACGGATACCACCTGCCAGAACCGCCTGAACCACCTGCTGAGCACGCCGGAACCACCTGCTCGACTCACCGGTACCACCTCCCTGACACGCCAAAATCACCTGCTGGGTATGCCAGAACCACTTGGCGGACACTCCGGAATCATCTGCCGGACATGCCGGAACCAGCTCTCAGACACACCAGAACCAAGTGCCGGAGACGCCGGAAGCACCTGCCGAGCATGCCGGAGCCACCTGCTCGACTCGCCAGAAACACCTGCCGGAAACGCCAAAATCACCTGCCGGGTACGCAAGAACCACCTGGCGGATACTACGGAATCACCTGCCGCGCATGCCGGACCCACCTCTCAGACGTGCCGGAAACACGTTCCGGACACGCCGGAAACTCCTACCGGACAGACCGGAACCACCTGCCACGATCGCCGGAGCCACCTGTTCCACTCGCTGGAACCACCTGCCGGACAGGCCAATATCAACTGCTGGCTATGCCAGAACCACCTGGGGGATAGTCCGGGATCACCTGCCAGCCATGGCGGAACCACCTCTCAGACGTACCAGAACCACCTGCCGGAGAAGCTGGAAACACGTCCTGGACAGACTGGAACCACGTGACGGCCATGCCTGAACCACCTGCCGAGCACGGCGGAACCACCTGCCGGACACGCCAAAATCACCTGCGGGCTACGCCAGAACCACTTGGACGACTCTCTGAAATGACCTGCCGGGCATGTTGGAACCACCTCTCACACGTGCCAGAACAATGTGGCGGACAGTCCGGAATCACCTGTTGGGCATACGCAACCACCTCTGACACGTACCAGAACCTCGTGCCGTGCACGCCGGAACCACCTACCGGACAGGCCGGAATCAACTTTTGGGCATGCCGGAACCACCAGTCAGATGTGCCAGAAACACGTGCCGGAGATGCCGGAAGCACCTGCCGAGCACGCCGGAAGCAGCTGCTCGACTCGCCAGAACCACCTGCCGGACACGCAAAAATCACCTGCCGGCTACGCCACAACCAGTTGGGGAACACTTCAGAATCACCTGCCAGGCTTGCTGCAACCACCTGCCTGTCATGACAGAATCACCTGCCAACTACACCAGTACCACATGGCGGACACTGTGGAAACACCTGTCGGGCCGGCCGGAACCACATCTCAGACGTGCCAGAACCATGTGCATGAGATGCTGGAACCACACCCCGAACAGACGGAAAACACCTGCCAGACCCGTCTGAACAACCTGCCGAGCACGCCGAGCCACCTGCTCGACTCGCCGGAACCACCTACCTGACATGCCCAAATCACCAGCCGGGTATGCCAGAACCACTTGGCGGACACTCCGGAATCATCTGCCGGACATGCCGGAACCAGCTCTCAGACACACCAGAACCACGTGCCGGAGA
Source organism: Equus caballus (assembly GCF_041296265.1). Classification (NCBI taxonomy): domain Eukaryota; kingdom Metazoa; phylum Chordata; class Mammalia; order Perissodactyla; family Equidae; genus Equus; species Equus caballus. Next base: position 2,757,109 of record NC_091713.1, read on the forward strand.
CGCCGGAAGCATCTGCCGAGCGTGCCGGAGCCACCTGCTCGACTCGCCAGAAACACCTGCCGGACACGCCAAAATCACCTGCCGGGTACGCAAGAACCACCTGGCGGACACTACGGAATCACCTGCCGCGCATGCCGGAACCACCTCTCAGACGTGCCGGAAGCACGTGCCGGACACGCCGGAAACACATACCGGACAGACCGGAACCACCTGCCAAGAACGCCGGAGACACCTGTTCGACTCGCTGGAACCACCTGCCGGACAGGCCAATATCAACTGCTGGCTATGCCAGAACCACTTGGGGGACAGTCCGGGATCACCTGCCAGCCATGGCGGAACCACCTCTCAGACGTACCAGAACCACCTGCCGGAGAAGCTGGAAACACGTCCTGGACAGACTGGAACAACGTGACGGCCATGCCTGAACCACCTGCCGAGCACGGCGGAACCACCTGCCGGACACGCCAAAATCACCTGCGTGCTACGCCAGAACCACTTGGACGACTCTCCGAAATGACCTGCCGGGCATGTTGGAACCACCTCTCAGACGTGCCAGGACCACGTGGCGGACAGTCCGGAATCACCTGTTGGGCATACGCAACCACCTCTGAGACGTACCATAACCACGTGCCGTGCACGTCGGAACCACCTACCGGACAGACCGGAATCAACTTTTGGGCATGCCGGAACCACCAGTCAGATGTGTCAGAAACACGTGCCGGAGACGCCGGAATCACCTGCCGAGCACTTCGCAACCACCTGCTCAACTCGCCTGAACCACCTGCCAGACACGCCAAAATCACCTGCCCGCTACACCAGCACCACTTCGGGGACAAGCCGGAATCACGTGAGGGGCATGCCGGCACAGCCTCTCAGACTGAACCTCGTGCCGGACACCACAGAACCACCTGCCGGACAGACCGGAACCACCTGCCGCACACGCCGGAACCACCGGCTCGACCCGCCGGAACGACCGCTGGACATGCAAAATCACCTGCCGGCTACGCCGGAAACACTTGGCGAACACTCCGGAATCACCTGCCGGGCATGCCGGAACCACCTCTCAGATATGCCAGAACCACGTGCCCATGACCCCGGAAGCACCTGCCGAGCACGCCGGAACCACCTGCTTGACTCGCCAGAACCACCTGCCGGACACGCAAAAATCACCTGCCGGCTACGCCACACCCATTTGGGGAACACTTCAGAATCACCTGCCGGGCTTGCTGCAACCACCTGCCGGTCATGCCAAAATCACCTGCCAACTACGCCAGTACCACTTGGCGGACACTGTGGAAACACCTGTCGGGCTGGCCGGAACCACATCTCAGACGTGCCAGAACCATGTGCATGAGATGCTGGAACCACACCCCGAACAAACGGAAAACACCTGCCAGACCCGTCTGAACAACCTGCCGAGCACGCCGGAGCCACCTGCTCGACTCGCCGGAACCACCTACCTGACATGCCCAAATCACCAGCCGGGTATGCCAGAACCACTTGGCGGACACTCCGGAATCATCTGCCGGACATGCCGGAACCAGCTCTCAGACACACCAGAACCACGTGCCGGAGACGCCGGAAGCACCTGCCGAGCATGCCGGAGCCACCTGCTCGACTCGCCAGAAACACCTGCCGGACACGCCAAAATCACCTGCCGGGTACGCCAGAACCACCTGGCGGACACTCCGAAACCACCTGTCTCGGATGCCGGAACCACCTCTCAGACGTGCCGGAAGCACGTGCCGGACACGCCGGAATCACCTACCGGACATACCGGAACCACCTGCCGAGCACGCCGGAGCCACCTGTTCGACTCGCTGGAACCACCTGCCGGACAGGCCAATATCAACTGCTGGCTATGCCAGAACCACCTGGGAGACGGTCCGGAATCGCCTGCCAGCCATGGCGGAACCACCTCTCAGACGTACCAGAACCACCTGCCGGAGAAGCTGGAAACACGTCCTGGACAGACTGGAACCACGTGACGGCCATGCCTGAACCACCTGCCGAGCACGGCGGTACCACCTGCCGGACACGCCAAAATCACCTGCGGGCTACACCAGAACCACTTCGACGACTCTCCGAAATGACCTGCCGGGCATGTTGGAACCACCTCTCAGACGTGCCAGAAGCACGTGGCGGACAGTCCGGAATCACCTGTTGGGCATACGCAACCACCTCTGACACGTACCAGAACCACGTGCCGTGCACGCCGGAACCGCCTACAGGACAGACTGGAATCAACTTTTGGGCATGCCGGAACCACCAGTCAGATGTGCCAGAAACACGTTCCGGAGACGCCGGAAGCACCTGCCGAGCACGTCGCAACCACCTGCTCAACTCGCCTGAACCACCTGCCGGACACGCCAAAATCACCTGCCCGCTACACCAGCACCACTTCGGGGACAAGCCGGAATCACGTGAGGGGCATGCCGGCACAGCCTCTCAGACTGAACCTCGTGCCGGACACCACAGAACCACCTGCCGGACAGACCGGAACCACCTGCCGGACACGCCGGAACCACCAGCTCGACCCGCCGGAACGACCGCTGGACATGCAAAATCACCTGCCGGCTACGCCGGAAACACTTGGCGAACACTCCGGAATCACCTGCCGGGCATGCCGGAACCACCTCTCAGATATGCCAGAACCACGTGCCAATGACCCCGGAAGCACCTGCCAAGCACACCGGAACCACCTGCTCGACTCGCCAAAACCACCTGCCGGACACGCAGAAATCACCTGCCGGCTACGCCACAACCAGTTGGGGAACACTTCGGAATCACTTGCCGGGCATGCAGGAACCACCTCTCAGACATGCCAGAACCCCGTGCCAATGACCCCGGAAGCACCAGCCGAGCACGCCGGAACCACCTGCTCGACTCGCCAGAACCACCTGCCGATCACGCAAAAATCACCTGCCGGCTACGCCACAACCAGTTGGTGAACACTTTGGAATCACCTGCCATGCTTGCTGGAACCACCTGCCAGTCATGCCAAAATCACCTGCCAACTATGCCAGAACCGCTTGGCGGACACTGCGGAAACACCTGTCGGGCCGGCTGGAACCACATCTCAGACGTGCCAGAAACGTGTTCATGAGATGCTGGAACCACACCCCGAACAGACGGATAGCACCTGCCAGAACCGCCTGAACCACCTGCTGAGCACGCCGGAACCACCTGCTCGACTCACCGGTACCACCTCCCTGACACGCCAAAATCACCTGCTGGGTATGCCAGAACCACTTGGCGGACACTCCGGAATCATCTGCCGGACATGCCGGAACCAGCTCTCAGACACACCAGAACCAAGTGCCGGAGACGCCGGAAGCACCTGCCGAGCAGGCCGGAGTCACCTGCTCGACTCGCCAGAAACACCTGCCGGACACGCCAAAATCACCTGCCGGGTACGCCAGAACCACCTGGCGGACACTACGGAATCACCTGCCGCGCATGCCGGAACCACCTCTCAGACGTGCCGGAAGCACGTGCCGGACACGCCGGAAACACCTACCGGACAGACCGGAACCACCTGCCAAGAACGCCGGAGCCACCTGTTCGACTCGCTGGAACCACCTGCCGGACAGGCCAATATCAACTGCTGGCTATGCCAGAACCACCAGTGGGACGGTCCGGAATCACCTGCCAGCCATGGCGGAACCACCTCTCAGACGTACCAGAACCACCTGCCGGAGAAGCTGGAAACACGTCCTGGACAGTCTGGAATCACCTGCCGGCCAAGCCTGAACCACCTGCCAAGCACAACGGAACAACCTGCCAGACACGCCAAAATCAACTGCGTGTTATGCCAGAACCACTTGGAGGACTCTCTGGGATGACCTGCCGGGCATGCCGGAATCACCTCTCAGACGTGCCAGAACCACGTGGCGGACAGTCCGGAATCACCTGTTGGGCATGCGCAACCACCTCTGAGACGTACCAGAACCACATGCCGTGCATTCTGGAACCACCTACCGGACAGACCGGAATCACCTTTCGGGCATGCCGGAACCACCTGTCAGATGTGCCAGAAACACGTGCCGGAGACGCCGGAAGCACCTGCCAAGCACGTTGGAACCACCTGCTCAACTCGCCTGAACCACCTGCCGGACATGCCAAAATCACCTGCCGACTATGCCAGAACCACTTGGCGAACACTCCGGAATCACTTGCCGGGCATGCAGGAACCACCTCTCAGACATGCCAGAACCCCGTGCCAATGACCCCAGAAGCACCAGCCGAGCACGCCGGAACCACATGCTCGACTCGCCAGAACCACCTGCCGATCACGCAAAAATCACCTGCCGGCTACGCCACAACCAGTTGGTGAACACTTTGGAATCAGCTGCCAGGCTTGCTGGAACCACCTGCCCGTCATGCCAAAATCACCTTCCAACTACGCCAGAACCACTTGGCGGACACTGCGGAAACACCTGTCGGGCCGGCTGGAACCACATCTCAGACGTGCCAGAAACGTGTTCATGAGATGCTGGAACCACACCCCGAACAGACGGATACCACCTGCCAGAACCGCCTGAACCACCTGCTGAGCACGCCGGAAGCACCTGCTCGACTCACCGGTACCACCTCCCTGACACGCCAAAATCACCTGCTGGGTATGCCAGAACCACTTGGCGGACACTCCGGAATCATCTGCCGGACATGCCGGAACCAGCTCTCAGACACACCAGAACCAAGTGCAGGAGACGCCGGAAGCACCTGCCGAGCATGCCGGAGCCACATGCTCGACTCGCCAGAAACACCTGCCGGACACGCAAAAATCACCTGCTGGCTACGCCACAACCAGTTGGGGAACACTTCGGAATCACCTGCCGGGCTTGCTGGAACCACCTGCCGGTCATGCCAAAATCACCTGCGTGTTATGCCAGAACCACTTGGAGGACTCTCTGGGATGACCTGCCAAGCGTGCCGGAACCACCTCTCAGACGTGCCAGAACCATGTGGCGGACAGTCCGGAATCACCTGTTGGGCATGCGCAACCACCTCTGAGAGGTACCAGAACCACATGCCGTGCAGGCTGGAACCACCTACCGGACAGACCGGAATCACCTGTCGCGCATGCCGGAACCACCTCTCAGACGTGCCGGAAGCACGTGCCGGACACACCGGGATCACCTACCGGACAGACCGGAACCACCTGCCGAGCACGCCGGAGCCACCTGTTCGACTCGCTGGAACCACCTGCCGGACAGGCCAATATCAACTGCTGGCTATGCCAGAACCACCTGGGGGACAGTCCGGGATCACCTGCCAGCCATGGCGGAACCACCTCTCAGAAGTACCAGAACCACCTGCTGGAGAAGCTGGAAACACGTCCTGGACAGACTGGAACCACGCGACTGCCATGCCTGAACCACCTGCCGAGCACGGCGGAACCACCTGCCGGACACGCCAAAATCACCTGCGTGTTATGCCAGAACCACTTGGAGGACTCTCTGGGATGACCTGCCGGGCATGCCGGAACCACCTCTCAGACGTGCCAGAACCATGTGGCGGACAGTCCGGAATCACCTGTTGGGCATGCGCAACCACCTCTGAGACGTACCAGAACCACATGCCGTGCAGGCTGGAACCACCTACCGGACAGACCGGAATCACCTTTCGGGCATGCCGGAACCACCTGTCAGATGTGCCAGAACCACATGCCGGAGACGCCGGAAGCACCTGCCAAGCACGTTGGAACCACCTGCTCAACTCGCCTGAACCACCTGCCGGACATGCCAAAATCACCTGCCGACTATGCCAGAACCACTTGGCGAACACTCCGGAATCACTTGCCGGGCATGCAGGTACCACCTCTCAGACATGCCAGAAACCCGCGCCAATGACCCCAGAAGCACCAGCCGAGCACGCCGGAACCACCTGCTCGACTCGCCAGAACCACCTGCCGGACACGCAAAAATCACCTGCCGGCTACGCCACAACCAGTTGGGGAACACTTCGGAATCACCTGCCGGGCTTGCTGGAACCACCTGCCTGTCATGCAAAATCACCTGCCAACTACGCCAGTACCACTTGGCGGACACTGTGGAAACACCTGTCGGGCTGGCCGGAACCACATCTCAGACGTGCCAGAACCATGTGCATGAGATGCTGGAACCACACCCCGAACAGACGGAAAACACCTGCCAGACCCGTCTGAACAACCTGCTGAGCACGCCGGAGCCACCTGCTCGACTCGCCGGAACCACCTACCTGACATGCCCAAATCACCAGCCGGGTATGCCAGAACCACTTGGCGGACACTCCGGAATCATCTGCCGGACATGCCGGAACCAGCTCTCAGACACACCAGAACCACGTGCCGGAGACGCCGGAAGCACCTGCCGAGCATGCCGGAGCCACCTGCTCGACTCGCCAGAAACAGCTGCCGGACACGCCAAAGTCACCTGCCGGGTACTCAAGAACCACCTGGCGGACACTCCAAAATCACCTGTCGCGCATGCCGGAACCACCTCTCAGACGTGCCGGAAGCACGTGCCGGACACGCCGGAATCACCTACCGGACAGACCGGAACCACCTGCCGAGCACGCCGGAGCCACCTGTTCGACTCGCTGGAACCACCTGCCGGACAGGCCAATATCAACTGCTGGCTATGCCAGAACCACCTGGGGGACGGTCCGGGATCACCTGCCAGCCATGGCCGAACCACCTCTCAGATGTACCAGAACCACCTGCCGGAGAAGCTGGAAACACGTCCTGGACAGACTGGAACCACGTGACGGCCATGCCTGAACCACCTGCCGAGCACGGCGGAACCACCTGCCGGACACGCCAAAATCACCTGCGGGCTACGCCAGAACCACTTGGACGACTCTCCGAAATGACCTGCCGGGCATCTTGGAACCACCTATCAGACGTGCCAGAAGCACGTGGCGGACAGTCCGGAATCACCTGTTGGGCATACGCAACCACCTCTGAGACGTACCAGAACCACGTGCCGTGCACGCCGGAACCACCTACCGGACAGACCGGAATCAACTTTTGGGCATGCCGGAACCACCAGTCAGATGTGCCAGAAACACGTGCCGGAGACGCCGGAAGCACCTGCCGAGCACGTCGCAACCACCTGCTCAACTCGCCTTAACCCTCTGCCGGACACGGCAAAATCACCTGACCGCTACACCAGCACCACTTCGGGGACAAGCCGGAATCACGTGAGGGGCATGCCGGCACAGCCTCTCAGACTGAACCTCGTGCCGGACACCACAGAACCACCTGCCGGACAGACTGGAACCACCTGCCGGACACGCCGGAACGACCGCTGGACATGCAAAATCACCTGCCGGCTACGCCGGAAACACTTGGCGAACACTCCGGAATCACCTGCCGGGCATGCCGGAACCACCTCTCAGATATGCCAGAACCACGTGCCAATGATCCGGGTAGCACCTGCCGAGCACGTCGGAACCACCTGCTCGACTCGCCAGAACCACCTGCCGGACACGCAAAAATCACCTGCCGGCTACGCCACAACCAGTTGGGGAACACTTCGGAATCACCTGCCGGGCTTGCTGGAACCACCTGCCGGTCATGCCAAAATCACCTGCCAACTACGCCAGTACCACTTGGCAGACACTGTGGAAACACCTGTCGGGCCCGCCGGAACCACATCTCAGACGTGCCAGAACCATGTGCATGAGATGCTGGAACCACACCCCGAACAGACGGAAAACACCTGCCAGACCCGTCTGAACAACCTGCCGAGCACGCCGGAGCCACCTGCTCGACTCGCCGGAACCACCTACCTGACATGCCCAAATCACCAGCCGGGTATGCCAGAACCACTTGGCGGACACTCCGGAATCATCTGCCAGACATGCCGGAACCAGCTCTCAGACACACCAGAACCACGTGCCGGAGACGCCGGAAGCACCTGCCGAGCATGCCGGAGCCACCTGCTCGACTCGCCGGAAACACCTGCGGGACACGCCAAAATCACCTGCCGGGTACGCCAGAACCACCTGGCGGACACTCCGAAACCACCTGTCGCGCATGCCGGAACCACCTCTCAGACGTGCCGGAAGCACGTGCCGGACACGCCGGAATTACCTACCGGACAGACCGGAACCACCTGCCGAGCACGCCGGAGCCACCTGTTCGACTCGCTGGAACCACCTGCCGGACAGGCCAATATCAACTGCTGGCTATGCCAGAACCACCTGGGGGACGGTCCGGGATCACCTGCCAGCCATGGCGGAACCACCTCTCAGACGTACCAGAACCACCTGCCGGAGAAGCTGGAAACACGTCCTGGAGAGTCTGGAACCACCTGACGGCCAAGCCTGAACCACCTGCCAAGCACAACGGAACAACCTGCCAGACACGCCAAAATCACCTGCGTGTTATGCCAGAACCACTTGGAGGACTCTCTGGGATGACCTGCCGGGCATGCCGGAACCACCTCTCAGACGTGCCAGAACCATGTGGCGGACAGTCCGGAATCACCTGTTGGGCATGCGCAACCACCTCTGAGACGTACCAGAACCACATGCCGTGCAGGCTGGAACCACCTACCGGACAGACCGGAATCACCTTTCGGGCATGCCGGAACCACCTGTCAGATGTGCCAGAAACACGTGCCGGAGACGCCGGAAGCACCTGCAAAGCACGTTGGAACAACCTGCTCAACTCGCCTGAACCAGCTGCCGGACATGCCAAAATCACCTGCTGACTATGCCAGAACCACTTGGCGAACACTCCGGAATCACCTGCCGAGCATGCCGGAGCCACCTGCTCGACTCGCCAGAAACACCTGCCGGACACGCCAAAATCACCTGCCGGGTATGCCAGAACCACCTGGCGGACACTACGGAATCACCTGCCGCGCATGCCGGAACCACCTCTCAGACGTGCCGGAAGCATGTGCCAGACACTCCGGAAACACCTACCGGACAGACCGGAACCACCTGCCAAGAACGCCGGAGCCACCTGTTCGACTCGCTGGAACCACCTGCCGGACAGGCCAATATCAACTGCTGGCTATGCCAGAACCACCTGGGTGACAGTCCGGGATCACCTGCCAGCCATGGCGGAACCACCTCTCAGACGTACCAGAACCACCTGCCGGAGAAGCTGGAAACACGTCCTGGACAGACTGGAACCACGTGACGGCCATGCCTGAACCACCTGCCGAGAACGGCGGAACCATCTGCCGGACACGCCAAAATCACCTGCGGGCTACGCCAGAACCACTTGGACGACTCTCCGAAATGACCTGCTGGGCATGTTGGAACCACCTCTCAGACGTGCCAGAAGCACGTGGCAGAGAGTCCGGAATCACCTGTTGGGCATACGCAACCACCTCTGACACGTACCAGAACCACGTGCCGTGCACGCCGGAACCACCTACCGGACAGACCGGAATCAACTTTTGGGCATGCCGGAACCACCTGTCAGATGTGCCAGAAACACGTGCCGGAGACGCCGGAAGCACCTGCCGAGCACGTCGCAACCACCTGCTCAACTCGCCTGAACCACCTGCCGGACACGCCAAAATCACCTGCCCGCTACACCAGCACCACTTCGGGGACAAGCCGGAATCACGTGAGGGGCATGCCGGCACAGCCTCTCAGACTGAACCTCGTGCCGGACACCACAGAACCACCTGCCGGACAGACCGGAACCACCTGCCGGACACGCCGGAACCACCGGCTCGACCCGCCGTAAAGACCGCTGGACATACAAAATCACCTGCCGGCTACGCCGGAAACACTTGCCGAACACTCCGGAATCACCTGCCGGGCATGCCGGAACCACCTCTCAGATATGCCAGAACCACGTGCCAACGACCCCGGAAGCACCTGCCGAGCACGCCGGAACCACCTGCTCGACTCGCCAGAACCACCTGCCGGACACGCAAAAATCACCTGCCGGCTACGCCACAACCTGTTGGTGAACACTTTGGAATCACCTGCCGGGCTTGCTGGAACCACCTGCCAGTCATGCCAAAATCACCTGCCAACTACGCCAGAACCGCTTGGCGGACACTGCGGAAACACCTGTCGGGCCGGCTGGAACCACATCTCAGACGTGCCAGAAACGTGTTCATGAGATGCTGGAACCACACCCCGAACAGACGGATACCACCTGCCAGAACCGCCTGAACCACATGCTGAGCACGCCGGAACCACCTGCTCGACTCACCGGTACCACCTCCCTGACACGCCAAAATCACCTGCTGGGTATGCCAGAACCACTTGGCGGACACTCCGGCATCATCTGCCGGACATGCCGGAACCAGCTCTCAGACACACCAGAACCAAGTGCCGGAGACGCCGGAAGCACCTGCCGAGCATGCCGGAGCCACCTGCTCGACTTGCCAGAAACACCTGCCGGACACGCCAAAATCACCTGCCGGGTATGCCAGAACCACCTGGCGGACACTACGGAATCACCTGCCGCGCATGCAGGAACCACTTCTCAGACGTGCCGGAAGCACGTGCCACACACTCCGGAAACACCTACCGGACATACCGGAACCACCTGCCAAGAACGCCGGAGCCACCTGTTCGACTCGCTGGAACCACCTGCCGGACAGGCCAATATCAACTGCTGGCTATGCCAGAACCACCTGGGGGACGGTCCGGGATCACCTGCCAGCCATGGCGGAACCACCTCTCAGACGTACCAGAACCACCTGCCGGAGAAGCTGGAAACACGTCCTGGACAGACTGGAACCACGTGACGGCCATGCCTGAACCACATCCCGAGCACGGCGGAACCACCTGCCGGACACGCCAAAATCACCTGCGGGCTACGCCAGAACCACTTGGACGACTCTCCGAAATGACCTGCCGGGCATGTTGGAACCACCTCTCAGACGTGCCAGAAGCACGTGGCGGACAGTCCGGAATCACCTGTTGGGCATACGCAACCACCTCTGAGATGTACCAGTACCACGTGCCGTGCACGCCGGAACCACCTACCGGACAGACCGGAATCAACTTTCGGGCATGCCGGAACCACCAGTCAGATGTGCCAGAATCACGTGCCAGAGACGCCGGAAGCACCTGCCGAGCACGTCGCAACCACCTGCTCAACTCGCCTGAACCATCTGCCGGACACGCCAAAATCACCTGCCCGCTAGACCAGCACCACTTCGGGGACAAGCCGGAATCACGTGAGGGGCATGCCGGCACAGCCTCTCAGACTGAACCTCGTGCCGGACACCACAGAACCACCTGCCGGACAGACCGGAACCACCTGCCGGACACGCCGGAACCACCGGCTCGACCCGCCGGAAAGACCGCTGGACATGCAAAATCACCTGCCGGCTACGCCGGAAACACTTGGCGAACACTCCGGAATCACCTGCCGGGCATGCCGGAACCACCTCTCAGATATGCCAGAACCACGTGCCAATGACCCCGGAAGCACCTGCCGAGCACGCCGGAGCCACATGCTCGACTCGCCAGAAACACCTGCCGGACACGCAAAAATCACCTGCCGGCTACGCCACAACCAGTTGGGGAACACTTCGGAATCACCTGCCGGGCTTGCTGGAACCACCTGCCGGTCATGCCAAAATCACCTGCCAACTACGCCAGTACCACTTGGCGGACACTGTGGAAACACCTGTCGGGCCGGCCGGAACCACATCTCAGACGTGCCAGAACCATGTGCATGAGATGCTGGAACCACACCCCGAAAAGACGGAAAACACCTGCCAGACCCGTCTGAACAACCTGCCGAGCACGCCGGAGCCACCTGCTCGACTCGCCGGAACCACCTACCTGACATGCCCAAATCACCAGCCGGGTATGCCAGAACCACTTGGCGGACACTCCGGAATCATCTGCCGGACATGCCGGAACCAGCTCTCAGACACACCAGAACCACGTGCCGGAGACGCCGGAAGCACGTGCTGAGCATGCCGGAGCCACCTGCTCGACTCGCCAGAAACACCTGCCGGACACGCCAAAATCACCTGCCGGGTACGCAAGAACCACCTGGCGGATACTACGGAATCACATGCCGCGCATGACGGACCCACCTTTCAGACGTGCCGGAAGCACGTTCCGGAGACGCCGGAAACTCCTAGCGGACAGACCGGAACCACCTGCCAAGAACGCCGGAGCCACCTGTTCGACTCGCTGGAACCACCTGCCGACAGGCCAATATCAACTGCTGGCTATGCCAGAACCACCTGGGGGACAGTCCGGGATCACCTGCCAGCCATGGCGGAACCACCTCTCAGACGTACCAGAACCACCTGCCGGAGAAGCTGGAAACACGTCCTGGACAGACTGGAACCACGTGACGGCCATGCCTGAACCACCTGCCGAGCACGGCGGAACCACCTGCCGGACACGCCAAAATCACCTGCGGGCTACGCCAGAACCACTTGGACAACTCTCTGAAATGACCTGCTGGGCATGTTGGAACCACCTCTCAGACGTGCCAGAAGCACGTGGCGGACAGTCCGGAATCACCTGTTGGGCATACGCAACCACCTCTGACACGTACCAGAACCTCGTGCCGTGCACGCCGGAACCACCTACCGGACAGGCCGGAATCAACTTTTGGGCATGCCGGAACCACCAGTCAGATGTGCCAGAAACACGTGCCGGAGACGCCGGAAGCACCTGCCGAGCACGTCGCAACCACCTGCTCAACTCGCCTGAACCACCTGCCGGACACGCCAAAATCACCTGCCCGCTAGACCAGCACCACTTCGGGGACAAGCCGGAATCACGTGAGGGGCATGCCGGCACAGCCTCTCAGACTGAACCTCGTGCCGGACACCACAGAACCACCTGCCGGACAGACCGGAACCACCTGCCGGACACGCCGGAACCACCGGCTCGACCCGCCGGAAAGACCGCTGGACATGCAAAATCACCTGCCGGCTACGCCGGAAACACTTGGCGAACACTCCGGAATCACCTGCCGGGCATGCCGGAACCACCTCTCAGATATGCCAGAACCACGTGCCAATGACCCCGGAAGCACCTGCCGAGCACGCCGGAGCCACATGCTCGACTCGCCAGAAACACCTGCCGGACACGCAACAATCACCTGCCGGCTACGCCACAACCAGTTGGGGAACACTTCGGAATCACCTGCCGGGCTTGCTGGAACCACCTGCCGGTCATGCCAAAATCACCTGCCAACTACGCCAGTACCACTTGGCGGACACTGTGGAAACACCTGTCGGGCCGGCCGGAACCACATCTCAGACGTGCCAGAACCATGTGCATGAGATGCTGGAACCACACCCCGAAAAGACGGAAAACACCTGCCAGACCCGTCTGAACAACCTGCCGAGCACGCCGGAGCCACCTGCTCGACTCGCCGGAACCACCTACCTGACATGCCCAAATCACCAGCCGGGTATGCCAGAACCACTTGGCGGACACTCCGGAATCATCTGCCGGACATGCCGGAACCAGCTCTCAGACACACCAGAACCACGTGCCGGAGACGCCGGAAGCACGTGCTGAGCATGCCGGAGCCACCTGCTCGACTCGCCAGAAACACCTGCCGGACACGCCAAAATCACCTGCCGGGTACGCAAGAACCACCTGGCGGATACTACGGAATCACATGCCGCGCATGACGGACCCACCTTTCAGACGTGCCGGAAGCACGTTCCGGAGACGCCGGAAACTCCTAGCGGACAGACCGGAACCACCTGCCAAGAACGCCGGAGCCACCTGTTCGACTCGCTGGAACCACCTGCCGACAGGCCAATATCAACTGCTGGCTATGCCAGAACCACCTGGGGGACAGTCCGGGATCACCTGCCAGCCATGGCGGAACCACCTCTCAGACGTACCAGAACCACCTGCCGGAGAAGCTGGAAACACGTCCTGGACAGACTGGAACCACGTGACGGCCATGCCTGAACCACATCCCGAGCACGGCGGAACCACCTGCCGGACACGCCAAAATCACCTGCGGGCTACGCCAGAACCACTTGGACGACTCTCCGAAATGACCTGCCGGGCATGTTGGAACCACCTCTCAGACGTGCCAGAAGCACGTGGCGGACAGTCCGGAATCACCTGTTGGGCATACGCAACCACCTCTGAGATGTACCAGTACCACGTGCCGTGCACGCCGGAACCACCTACCGGACAGACCGGAATCAACTTTCGGGCATGCCGGAACCACCAGTCAGATGTGCCAGAATCACGTGCCAGAGACGCCGGAAGCACCTGCCGAGCACGTCGCAACCACCTGCTCAACTCGCCTGAACCACCTGCCGGACACGCCAAAATCACCTGCCCGCTAGACCAGCACCACTTCGGGGACAAGCCGGAATCACGTGAGGGGCATGCCGGCACAGCCTCTCAGACTGAACCTCGTGCCGGACACCACAGAACCACCTGCCGGACAGACCGGAACCACCTGCCGGACACGCCGGAACCACCGGCTCGACCCGCCGGAAAGACCGCTGGACATGCAAAATCACCTGCCGGCTACGCCGGAAACACTTGGCGAACACTCCGGAATCACCTGCCGGGCATGCCGGAACCACCTCTCAGATATGCCAGAACCACGTGCCAATGACCCCGGAAGCACCTGCCGAGCACGCCGGAGCCACATGCTCGACTCGCCAGAAACACCTGCCGGACACGCAAAAATCACCTGCCGGCTACGCCACAACCAGTTGGGGAACACTTCGGAATCACCTGCCGGGCTTGCTGGAACCACCTGCCGGTCATGCCAAAATCACCTGCCAACTACGCCAGTACCACTTGGCGGACACTGTGGAAACACCTGTCGGGCCGGCCGGAACCACATCTCAGACGTGCCAGAACCATGTGCATGAGATGCTGGAACCACACCCCGAAAAGACGGAAAACACCTGCCAGACCCGTCTGAACAACCTGCCGAGCACGCCGGAGCCACCTGCTCGACTCGCCGGAACCACCTACCTGACATGCCCAAATCACCAGCCGGGTATGCCAGAACCACTTGGCGGACACTCCGGAATCATCTGCCGGACATGCCGGAACCAGCTCTCAGACACACCAGAACCACGTGCCGGAGACGCCGGAAGCACGTGCTGAGCATGCCGGAGCCACCTGTTCGACTCGCTGGAACCACCTGCCGACAGGCCAATATCAACTGCTGGCTATGCCAGAACCACCTGGGGGACAGTCCGGGATCACCTGCCAGCCATGGCGGAACCACCTCTCAGACGTACCAGAACCACCTGCCGGAGAAGCTGGAAACACGTCCTGGACAGACTGGAACCACGTGACGGCCATGCCTGAACCACCTGCCGAGCACGGCGGAACCACCTGCCGGACACGCCAAAATCACCTGCGGGCTACGCCAGAACCACTTGGACAACTCTCTGAAATGACCTGCTGGGCATGTTGGAACCACCTCTCAGACGTGCCAGAAGCACGTGGCGGACAGTCCGGAATCACCTGTTGGGCATACGCAACCACCTCTGACACGTACCAGAACCTCGTGCCGTGCACGCCGGAACCACCTACCGGACAGGCCGGAATCAACTTTTGGGCATGCCGGAACCACCAGTCAGATGTGCCAGAAACACGTGCCGGAGACGCCGGAAGCACCTGCCGAGCACGTCGCAACCACCTGCTCAACTCGCCTGAACCACCTGCCGGACACGCCAAAATCACCTGCCCGCTAGACCAGCACCACTTCGGGGACAAGCCGGAATCACGTGAGGGGCATGCCGGCACAGCCTCTCAGACTGAACCTCGTGCCGGACACCACAGAACCACCTGCCGGACAGACCGGAACCACCTGCCGGACACGCCGGAACCACCGGCTCGACCCGCCGGAAAGACCGCTGGACATGCAAAATCACCTGCCGGCTACGCCGGAAACACTTGGCGAACACTCCGGAATCACCTGCCGGGCATGCCGGAACCACCTCTCAGATATGCCAGAACCACGTGCCAATGACCCCGGAAGCACCTGCCGAGCACGCCGGAGCCACATGCTCGACTCGCCAGAAACACCTGCCGGACACGCAACAATCACCTGCCGGCTACGCCACAACCAGTTGGGGAACACTTCGGAATCACCTGCCGGGCTTGCTGGAACCACCTGCCGGTCATGCCAAAATCACCTGCCAACTACGCCAGTACCACTTGGCGGACACTGTGGAAACACCTGTCGGGCCGGCCGGAACCACATCTCAGACGTGCCAGAACCATGTGCATGAGATGCTGGAACCACACCCCGAAAAGACGGAAAACACCTGCCAGACCCGTCTGAACAACCTGCCGAGCACGCCGGAGCCACCTGCTCGACTCGCCGGAACCACCTACCTGACATGCCCAAATCACCAGCCGGGTATGCCAGAACCACTTGGCGGACACTCCGGAATCATCTGCCGGACATGTCGGAACCAGCTCTCAGACACACCAGAACCACGTGCCGGAGACGCCGGAAGCACGTGCTGAGCATGCCGGAGCCACCTGCTCGACTCGCCAGAAACACCTGCCGGACACGCCAAAATCACCTGCCGGGTACGCAAGAACCACCTGGCGGATACTACGGAATCACATGCCGCGCATGACGGACCCACCTTTCAGACGTGCCGGAAGCACGTTCCGGAGACGCCGGAAACTCCTAGCGGACAGACCGGAACCACCTGCCAAGAACGCCGGAGCCACCTGTTCGACTCGCTGGAACCACCTGCCGACAGGCCAATATCAACTGCTGGCTATGCCAGAACCACCTGGGGGACAGTCCGGGATCACCTGCCAGCCATGGCGGAACCACCTCTCAGACGTACCAGAACCACCTGCCGGAGAAGCTGGAAACACGTCCTGGACAGACTGGAACCACGTGACGGCCATGCCTGAACCACCTGCCGAGCACGGCGGAACCACCTGCCGGACACGCCAAAATCACCTGCGGGCTACGCCAGAACCACTTGGACGACTCTCTGAAATGACCTGCTGGGCATGTTGGAACCACCTCTCAGACGTGCCAGAAGCACGTGGCGGACAGTCCGGAATCACCTGTTGGGCATACGCAACCACCTCTGACACGTACCAGAACCTCGTGCCGTGCACGCCGGAACCACCTACCGGACAGGCCGGAATCAACTTTTGGGCATGCCGGAACCACCAGTCAGATGTGCCAGAAACACGTGCCGGAGACGCCGGAAGCACCTGCCGAGCACGTCGCAACCACCTGCTCAACTCGCCTGAACCACCTGCCGGACACGCCAAAATCACCTGCCCGCTAGACCAGCACCACTTCGGGGACAAGCCGGAATCACGTGAGGGGCATGCCGGCACAGCCTCTCAGACTGAACCTCGTGCCGGACACCACAGAACCACCTGCCGGACAGACCGGAACCACCTGCCGGACACGCCGGAACCACCGGCTCGACCCGCCGGAAAGACCGCTGGACATGCAAAATCACCTGCCGGCTACGCCGGAAACACTTGGCGAACACTCCGGAATCACCTGCCGGGCATGCCGGAACCACCTCTCAGATATGCCAGAACCACGTGCCAATGACCCCGGAAGCACCTGCCGAGCACGCCGGAGCCACATGCTCGACTCGCCAGAAACACCTGCCGGACACGCAACAATCACCTGCCGGCTACGCCACAACCAGTTGGGGAACACTTCGGAATCACCTGCCGGGCTTGCTGGAACCACCTGCCGGTCATGCCAAAATCACCTGCCAACTACGCCAGTACCACTTGGCGGACACTGTGGAAACACCTGTCGGGCCGGCCGGAACCACATCTCAGACGTGCCAGAACCATGTGCATGAGATGCTGGAACCACACCCCGAAAAGACGGAAAACACCTGCCAGACCCGTCTGAACAACCTGCCGAGCACGCCGGAGCCACCTGCTCGACTCGCCGGAACCACCTACCTGACATGCCCAAATCACCAGCCGGGTATGCCAGAACCACTTGGCGGACACTCCGGAATCATCTGCCGGACATGCCGGAACCAGCTCTCAGACACACCAGAACCACGTGCCGGAGACGCCGGAAGCACGTGCTGAGCATGCCGGAGCCACCTGCTCGACTCGCCAGAAACACCTGCCGGACACGCCAAAATCACCTGCCGGGTACGCAAGAACCACCTGGCGGATACTACGGAATCACATGCCGCGCATGACGGACCCACCTTTCAGACGTGCCGGAAGCACGTTCCGGAGACGCCGGAAACTCCTAGCGGACAGACCGGAACCACCTGCCAAGAACGCCGGAGCCACCTGTTCGACTCGCTGGAACCACCTGCCGACAGGCCAATATCAACTGCTGGCTATGCCAGAACCACCTGGGGGACAGTCCGGGATCACCTGCCAGCCATGGCGGAACCACCTCTCAGACGTACCAGAACCACCTGCCGGAGAAGCTGGAAACACGTCCTGGACAGACTGGAACCACGTGACGGCCATGCCTGAACCACCTGCCGAGCACGGCGGAACCACCTGCCGGACACGCCAAAATCACCTGCGGGCTACGCCAGAACCACTTGGACGACTCTCTGAAATGACCTGCTGGGCATGTTGGAACCACCTCTCAGACGTGCCAGAAGCACGTGGCGGACAGTCCGGAATCACCTGTTGGGCATACGCAACCACCTCTGACACGTACCAGAACCTCGTGCCGTGCACGCCGGAACCACCTACCGGACAGACCGGAATCAACTTTTGGGCATGCCGGAACCACCAGTCAGATGTGCCAGAAACACGTGCCGGAGACGCCGGAAGCACCTGCCGACCACATCGCAACCACCTGCTGAACTCGCCTGAACCACCTGCCGGACACGCCAAAATCACCTGCCCGCTACACCAGCACCACTTCGGGGACAAGGCGGAATCACGTGAGGGGCATGCCGGCACAGCCTCTCAGACTGAACCTCGTGCCGGACACCACAGAACCACCAGCCGGACAGACCGGAACCAACTGCCGGACACGCCGGAACCACTGGCTCGACCCGCCGGAACGACCGCTGGACATGCAAAATCACCTGCCGGCTACGCCGGAAACACTTGGCGAACACTCCGGAATCACCTGCCGGGCATGCCGGAACCACCTCTCAGATATGCCAGAACCACGTGCCAATGACCCCGGAAGCACCTGCCGAGCACGCCGGAACCACCTGCTCGACTCGCCAGAACCACCTGCCGGACACGCAAAAATCACCTGCCGGCTACGCCACAACCAGTTGGGGAACACTTCGGAATCACCTGCCGGGCTTGCTGCAACCACCTGCCGGTCATGCCAAAATCACCTGCCAACTACGCCAGTACCACTTGGCGGACACTGTGGAAACACCTGTCGGGCCGGCCGGAACCACATCTCAGACGTGCCAGAACCATGTGCATGAGATGCTGGAACCACACCCCGAACAGACGGAAAACACCTGCCAGACCCGTCTGAACAACCTGCCGAGCACGCCGGAGCCACCTGCTCGACTCGCCGGAACCACCTACCTGACATGCCCAAATCACCAGCCGGGTATGCCAGAACCACTTGGCGGACACTCCGGAATCATCTGCCGGACATGCCGGAACCAGCTCTCAGACACACCAGAACCACGTGCCGGAGACGCCGGAAGCACCTGCCGAGCATGCCGGAGCCACCTGCTCGACTCGCCAGAAACACCTGCCAGAAACGCCAAAATCACCTGCCGGGTACGCCAGAACCACCTGGCGGACACTCCGAAACCGCCTGTCGCGCATGCCGGAACCACCTCTCAGACGTGCCGGAAGCACGTGCCGGACACGCCGGAATCACCTACCGGACAGACCGGAACCACCTGCCGAGCACGCCGGAGCCACCTGTTCGACTCGCTGGAACCACCTGCCGGACAGGCCAATATCAACTGCTGGCTATGCCAGAACCACCTGGGGGACGGTCCGGAATCACCTGCCAGCCATGGCGGAACCACCTCTCAGACGTACCAGAACCACCTGCCGGAGAAGCTGGAAACACGTCCTGGACAGTCTGGAACCACCTGCCGGCCAAGCCTGAACCACCTGCCAAGCACAACGGAACAACCTGCCAGACACGCCAAAATCACCTGCGTGTTATGCCAGAACCACTTGGAGGACTCTCTGGGATGACCTGCCGGGCATGCCGGAACCACCTCTCAGACGTGCCAGAACCATGTGGCGGACTGTCCGGAATCACCTGTTGGGCATGCGCAACCACCTCTGAGACGTACCAGAACCACATGCCGTGCAGGCTGGAACCACCTACCGGACAGACCGGAATCACCTTTCGGGCATGCCGGAACCACCTCTCAGATGTGCCAGAAACACGTGCCGGAGACGCCGGAAGAACCTGCCAAGCACGCCGGAACCACCTGCTCGACTCGTCAGAACCACCTGCCGATCACGCAAAAATCACCTGCCGGCTACGCCACAACCAGTTGGTGAACACTTTGGAATCACCTGCCAGGCTTGCTGGAACCACCTGCCAGTCATGCCAAAATCACCTGCCAACTACGCCAGAACCGCTTGGCGGACACTGCGGAAACACCTGTCGGGCCGGCTGGAACCACATCTCAGACGTGCCAGAAACGTGTTCATGAGATGCTGGAACCACACCCCGAACAGACGGATACCACCTGCCAGAACCGCCTGAACCACCTGCTGAGCACGCCGGAACCACCTGCTCGACTCACCGGTACCACCTCCCTGACACGCCAAAATCACCTGCTGGGTATGCCAGTACCACTTGGCGGACACTCCGGAATCATCTGCCGGACATGCCGGAACCAGCTCTCAGACACACCAGAACCAAGTGCCGGAGACGCCGGAAGCACCTGCCGAGCATGCTGGAGCCACCTGCTCGACTCGCCAGAAACACCTGCCGGACACGCCAAAATCACCTGCCGGGTATGCCAGAACCACCTGGCGGACACTACGGAATCACCTGCCGCGCATGCCGGAACCACCTCTCAGATGTGCCGGAAGCACGTGCCAGACACGCCGGAAACACCTACCGGACAGACCGGAACCACCTGCCAAGAACGCCGGAGCCACCTGTTCGACTCGGTGGAACCACCTGCCGGACAGGCCAATATCAAATGCTGGCTATGCCAGAACCACCTGGGGGACAGTCCGGGATCACCTGCCAGCCATGGCGGAACCAGCTCTCACACGTACCAGAACCACCTGCCGGAGAAGCTGGAAACACGTCCTGGACAGACTGGAACCACGTGACGGCCATGCCTGAACCACCTGCTGAGCACGGCGGAACCACCTGCCGCACACGCCAAAATCACCTGGGGGCTACACCAGAACCACGTCGACGACTCTCCGAAATGACCTGCCGGGCATGTTGCAACCACCTCTCAGACGTGCCAGAAGCACGTGGCGGACAGTCCGGAATCACCTGTTGGGCATACGCAACCACCTCTGACACGGACCGGAACCACGTGTCGTGCGCGCCGGAACCACCTACCGGACAGACCGGAATCAACTTTTGGGCATGCCGGAACCACCAGTCAGATGTGCCAGAAACACGTGCCGGAGACGCCGGAAGCACCTGCCGAGCACGTCGCAACCACCTGCTCAACTCGCCTGAACCACCTGCCAGACACGCCAAAATCCCTGCCCGCTACACCAGCACCACTTCGGGGACAAGCCGGAATCACGTGAGGGGCATGCCGGCACAGCCTCTCAGACTGAACCTCGTGCCGGACACCACAGAAACACCTGCCGGACAGACCGGAACCACCAGCCGGACACGCCGGTACCACCGGCTCGACCCGCCGGAACGACCGCTGGACATGCAGAATCTCCTGCCGGCTACGCCAGAAACACTTGGCGAACACTCCGGAATCACCTGCCGGGCATGCCGGAACCACCTCTCAGATATGCCAGAACCACGTGCCAATCACCCCGGAAGCACCTGCCGAGCACGCCGGAACCACCTGCTCGACTCGCCAGAACCACCTGCCGGACACGCAAAAATCACCTGCCGGCTACGCCACAACCAGTTGGGGAACACTTCGGAATCACCTGCCGGGCTTGCTGCAACCACCTGCCGGTCATGCCAAAATCACCTGCCAACTACGCCTGTACCACTTGGCGGACACTGTGGAAACACCTGTCGGGCTGGCCGGAACCACATCTCAGACGTGCCAGAACCATGTGCATGAGATGCTGGAACCACACCCCGAACAAACGGAAAACACCTGCCAGACCCGTCTGAACAACCTGCCGAGCACGCCGGAGCCACCTGCTCGACTCGCCGGAACCACCTACCTGACATGCCCAAATCACCAGCCGGGTATGCCAGAACCACTTGGCGGACACTCCGGAATCATCTGCCGGACATGCCGGAACCAGCTCTCAGATACACCAGAACCACGTGCCGGAGACGCCGGAAGCACCTGCCGAGCATGCCGGAGCCACCTGCTCGACTCGCCAGAAACACCTGCCGGACACGCGAAAATCACCTGCCGGGTACGCCAGAACCACCTGGCGGACACTCCGAACCCACCTGTCGCGCATGCCGGAACCACCTCTCAGACGTGCCGGAAGCACGTGCCGGACACGCTGTAATCACCTACCGGACATACCGGAACCACCTGCCGAGCACGCCGGAGCCACCTGTTCGACTCGCTGGAACCACCTGCCGGAGAGGCCAATATCAACTGCTGGCTATGCCAGAACCACCTGGGGGATGGTCCGGAATCACCTGCCAGCCATGGCGGAACCACCTCTCAGACGTACCAGAACCACCTGCCGGAGCAGCTGGAAACACGTCCTGGAGAGTCTGGATCCACCTGCCGGCCAAGCCTGAACCACCTGCCAAGCACAACGGAACAACCTGCCAGACATGCCAAAATCACCTGCGTGTTATGCCAGAACCACTTGGAGGACTCTCTGGGATGACCTGCCGGGCATGCCGGAACCACCTCTCAGACGTGCCAGAACCATGTGGCGGACAGTCCGGAATCACCTGTTGGGCATGCGCAACCACCTCTGAGACGTACCAGAACCACATGCCGTGCAGGCTGGAACCACCTACCGGACAGACCGGAATCACCTTTCGGGCATGCCGGAACCACCTGTCAGATGTGCCAGAAACACGTGCCGGAGACGCCGGAAGCACCTGCCAAGCACGTTGGAACCACCTGCTCAACTCGCCTGAACCACCTGCCGGACATGCCAAAATCACCTGCCGACTATGCCAGAACCACTTGGCGAACACTCCGGAATCACTTGCCGGGCATGCAGGAACCACCTCTCAGACATGCCAGAACCCCGTGCCAATGACCCCGGAAGCACCAGCCGAGCACGCCGGAACCACCTGCTCGACTCGCCAGAACCACCTGCCGATCACGCAAAAATCACCTGCCGGCTACGCCACAACCAGTTGGTGAACACTTTGGAATCACCTGCCAGGCTTGCTGGAACCACCTGCCAGTCATGCCAAAATCACCTGCCAGCTACGCCAGAACCGCTTGGCGGACACTGCGGAAACACCTGTCGGGCCGGCTGGAACCACATCTCAGATGTGCCAGAAACGTGTTCATGAGATTCTGAAACAACACCCCGAACAGACGGAAAACACCTGCCAGAACCGCCTGAACCACCTGCTGAGCACGCCGGAACCACCTGCTCGACTCACCGGTACCACCTCCCTGACACGCCAAAATCACCAGCTGGGTATGCCAGAACCACTTGACGGACACTCCGGAATCATCTGCCGGACATGCCGGAACCAGCTCTCAGACACACCAGAACCACGTGCCGGAGACGCCGGAAGCACCTGCCGAGCATCCCGGAGCCACCTGCTCGACTCGTCAGAAACACCTGCCGGACACGCCAAAATCACCTGCCGGGTACGCCAGAACCACGTGGCGGACACTACGGAATCACCTGTCCCGCATGCCGGAACCACCTCTCTGACGTGCCAGAAGCACGTGCCGGACACACCGGAAACACCTACCGGACAGACCGGAACCACCTGCCAAGAACGCCGGAGCCACCTGTTCGACTCGGTGGAACCAGCTGCCGGACAGGCCAATATCATCTGCTGGCTATGCCAGAACCACCAGTGGGACGGTCCGGAATCACCTGCCAGCCATGGCGGAACCACCTCTCAGACGTACCAGAACCACCTGCCGGAGAAGCTGGAAACACGTCCTGGACAGTCTGGAACCACGTGACGGCCATGCCTGAACCACCTGCCGAGCACGGCGGAACCACCTGCCGGACACGCCAAAATCACCTGCGGGCTACACCAGAACCACTTCGACGACTCTCCGAAATGACCTGCCGGGCATGTTGGAACCACCTCTCAGATGTGCCAGAAGCACGTGGCGGACAGTCCGGAATCACCTGTTGGGCATACGCAACCACCTCTGACACGTACCAGAACCACGTGCCGTGCACGTCGGAACCACCTACCGGACAGACCGGAATCAACTTTTGGGCATGCCGGAACCACCAGTCAGATGTGCCAGAAACACGTGCCGGAGACGTCGGAAGCACCTGCCGAGCACGTCGCAACCACCTGCTCAACTCGCCTGAACCACCTGCCGGACACGCCAAAATCCCTGCCCGCTACAACAGCACCACTTCGGGGACAAGCCGGAATCACGTGAGGGGCATGCCGGCACAGCCTCTCAGACTGAACCTCGTGCCGGACACCACAGAACCACCTGCCGGACAGACCGGAACCACCAGCCGGACACGCCGGTACCACCGGCTCGACCCGCCGGAACGACCGCTGGACATGCAGAATCACCTGCCGGCTACGCCGGAAACACTTGGCGAACAATCCGGAATCACCTGCTGGGCATGCCGGAACCACCTCTCAGATAAGCCAGAACCTCGTGCCAATGACCCCGGAAGCACCTGCCGAGCACGCCGGAACCACCTGCTCGACTCGCCAGAACCACCTGCCGGACACGCAAAAATCACCTGCCGGCTACGCCACAACCAGTTGGGGAACACTTCGGAATCACCTGCCGGGCTTGCTGGAACCACCTGCCGGTCATGCCAAAATCACCTGCCAACTACGCCAGTACCACTTGGCGGACACTGTGGAAACACCTGTCGGGCCGGCCGGAACCACATCTCAGACGTGCCAGAACCATGTGCATGAGATGCTGGAACCACACCCCGAACAGACGGAAAACACCTGCCAGACCCGTCTGAACAACCTGCCGAGCACGCCGGAGCCACCTGCTCGACTCGCCGGAACCACCTACCTGACATGCCCAAATCACCAGCCGGGTATGCCAGAACCACTTGGCGGACACTCCGGAATCATCTGCCGGACATGCCGGAACCAGCTCTCAGACACACCAGAACCACGTGCCGGAGACGCCGTAAGCAACTGCCGAGCATGCCGGAGCCACCTGCTCGACTCGCCAGAAACACCTGCCGGACACGCCAAAATCACCTGCCGGGTACGCCAGAACCACCTGGCAGACACTCCGAAACCACCTGTCGCGCATGCCGGAACCACCTCTCAGACGTGCCGGAAGCACGTGCCGGACACGCCGGAATCACCTACCGGACAGACCGGAACCACCTGCCGAGCACGCCGGAGCCACCTGTTCGACTCGCTGTAACCACCTGCCGGAAAGGCCAATATCAACTGCTGGCTATGCCAGAACCACCTGGGGGATGGTCCGGAATCACCTGCCAGCCATGGCGGAACCACCTCTCAGACGTACCAGAACCACCTGCCGGAGAAGCTGGAAACACGTCCTGGACAGTCTGGAACCACCTGCCGGCCAAGCCTGAACCACCTGCCAAGCACAACGGAACAACCTGCCAGACACGCCAAAATCACCTGCGTGTTATGCCAGAACCACTTGGAGGACTCTCTGGGATGACCTGCCAAGCGTGCCGGAACCACCTCTCAGACGTGCCAGAACCATGTGGCGGACAGTCCGGAATCACCTGTTGGGCATGCGCAACCACCTCTGAGAGGTACCAGAACCACATGCCGTGCAGGCTGGAACCACCTACCGGACAGACCGGAATCACCTGTCGCGCATGCCGGAACCACCTCTCAGACGTGCCGGAAGCACGTGCCGGACACACCGGGATCACCTACCGGACAGACCGGAACCACCTGCCGAGCACGCCGGAGCCACCTGTTCGACTCGCTGGAACCACCTGCCGGACAGGCCAATATCAACTGCTGGCTATGCCAGAACCACCTGGGGGACAGTCCGGGATCACCTGCCAGCCATGGCGGAACCACCTCTCAGAAGTACCAGAACCACCTGCTGGAGAAGCTGGAAACACGTCCTGGACAGACTGGAACCACGTGACGGCCATGCCTGAACCACCTGCCGAGCACGGCGGAACCACCTGCCGGACACGCCAAAATCACCTGCGTGTTATGCCAGAACCACTTGGAGGACTCTCTGGGATGACCTGCCGGGCATGCCGGAACCACCTCTCAGACGTGCCAGAACCATGTGGCGGACAGTCCGGAATCACCTGTTGGGCATGCGCAACCACCTCTGAGACGTACCAGAACCACATGCCGTGCAGGCTGGAACCACCTACCGGACAGACCGGAATCACCTTTCGGGCATGCCGGAACCACCTGTCAGATGTGCCAGAAACACGTGCCGGAGACGCCGGAAGCACCTGCCAAGCACGTTGGAACCACCTGCTCAACTCGCCTGAACCACCTGCCGGACATGCCAAAATCACCTGCCGACTATGCCAGAACCACTTGGCGAACACTCCGGAATCACTTGCCGGGCATGCAGGTACCACCTCTCAGACATGCCAGAAACCCGCGCCAATGACCCCAGAAGCACCAGCCGAGCACGCCGGAACCACCTGCTCGACTCGCCAGAACCACCTGCCGATCACGCAAAAATCACCTGCCGGCTACGCCACAACCAGTTGGGGAACACTTCGGAATCACCTGCCGGGCTTGCTGGAACCACCTGCCTGTCATGCCAAAATCACCTGCCAACTACGCCAGTACCACTTGGCGGACACTGTGGAAACACCTGTCGGGCCGGCCGGAACCACATTTCAGACGTGCCAGAACCATGTGCATGAGATGCTGGAACCACACCCCGAACAGACGGAAAACACCTGCCAGACCCGTCTGAACAACCTGCTGAGCACGCTGGAGCCACCTGCTCGACTCGCCGGAACCACCTACCTGACATGCCCAAATCACCAGCCGGGTATGCCAGAACCACTTGGCGGACACTCCGGAATCATCTGCCGGACATGCCGGAACCAGCTCTCAGACACACCAGAACCACGTGCCGGAGACGCCGGAAGCACCTGCCGAGCATGCCGGAGCCACCTGCTCGACTCGCCAGAAACACCTGCCGGACACGCCAAACTCACCTGCCGGGTACTCCAGAACCACCTGGCGGACACTCCAAAATCACCTGTCGCGCATGCCGGAACCACCTCTCAGACGTGCCGGAATCACGTGCCGGACACGCCGGAATCACCTACCGGACAGACCGGAACCACCTGCCGAGCACGCCGGAGCCACCTGTTCGACTCGCTGGAACCACCTGCCGGACAGGCCAATATCAACTGCTGGCTATGCCAGAACCACCTGGGGGACGGTCCGGGATCACCTGCCAGCCATGGCCGAACCACCTCTCAGATGTACCAGAACCACCTTCCGGAGAAGCTGGAAACACGTCCTGGACAGACTGGAACCACGTGACGGCCATGCCTGAACCACCTGCCGAGCACGGCGGAACCACCTGCCGGACACGCCAAAATCACCTGCGGGCTACGCCAGAGCCACTTGGACGACTCTCCGAAATGACCTGCCGGGCATCTTGGAACCACCTATCAGACGTGCCAGAAGCACGTGGCGGACAGTCCGGAATCACCTGTTGGGCATACGCAACCACCTCTGACACGTACCAGAACCACGTGCCGTGCACGCCGGAACCACCTACCGGACAGACCGGAATCAACTTTTGGGCATGCCGGAACCACCAGTCAGATGTGCCAGAAACACGTGCCGGAGACGCCGGAAGCACCTGCCGAGCACGTCGCAACCACCTGCTCAACTCGCCTTAACCCTCTGCCGGACACGGCAAAATCACCTGCCCGCTACACCAGCACCACTTCGGGGACAAGCCGGAATAACGTGAGGGGCATGCCGGCACAGCCTCTCAGACTGAACATCGTGCCGGACACCACAGAACCACCTGCCGGACAGACCGGAACCACCTGCCGGACACGCCGGAACCACCGGCTCGACCCGCCGGAACGACCGCTGGACACGCAAAATCACCTGCCGGCTACGCCGGAAACACATGGCGAACACTCCGGAATCACGTGCCGGGCATGCCGGAACCACCTCTCAGATATGCCAGAACCACGTGCCAATGACCCCGGAAGCACCTGCCGAGCACGCCGGAACCACCTGCTCGACTCGCCAGAACCACCTGCCGGACACGCAAAAATCACCTGCCGGCTACGCCACAAGCAGTTGGGGAACACTTCGGAATCACCTGCCGGGCTTGCTGGAACCACCTGCCGGTCATGCCAAAATCACCTGCCAACTACGCCAGTACCACTTGGCGGACACTGTGGAAACACCTGTCGGGCCGGCCGGAACCACATCTCAGACGTGCCAGAACCATGTGCATGAGATGCTGGAACCACACCCCGAACAGACGGAAAACACCTGCCAGACCCGTCTGAACAGCCTGCCGAGCACGCCGGAGCCACCTGCTCGACTCGCCGGAACCACCTACCTGACATGCCCAAATCACCAGCCGGGTATGCCAGAACCACTTGGCGGACACTCCGGAATCATCTGCCGGACATGCCGGAACCAGCTCTCAGACACACCAGAACCACGTGCCGGAGACGCCGGAAGCACCTGCCGAGCATGCCGGAGCCACCTGCTCGACTCGCCAGAAACACGTGCCGGACACGCCAAAATCACCTGCCGGGTACGCCAGAACCACCTGGCGGACACTCCGAAATCACCTGTCGCGCATGCCGGAACCACCTCTCAGACGTGCCGGAAGCACGTGCCGGAGACGGCGGAATCACCTACCGGTCAGACCGCAACCACCTGCCGAGCACGCCGGAGCCACCTGTTCGACTCGCTGGAACCACCTGCCGGACAGGCCAATATCAACTGCTGGCTATGCCAGAACCACCTGGGGGACGGTCCGGAATCGCCTGCCAGCCATGGCGGAACCACCTCTCAGACGTACCAGAACCACCTGCCGGAGAACCTGGAAACACGTCCTGGACAGTCTGGAACCACGTGCCGGCCAAGCCTGAACCACCTGCCAAGCACAACGGAACAACCTGCCAGACACGCCAAAATCACCTGCGTGTTATGCCAGAACCACTTGGAGGACTCTCTGGGATGACCTGCCGGGCATGCCGGAACCACCTCTCAGACGTGCCAGAACCATGTGGCGGACTGTCCGGAATCACCTGTTGGGCATGCGCAACCACCTCTGAGACGTACCAGAACCACATGCCGTGCAGGCTGGAACCACCTACCGGACAGACCGGAATCACCTTTCGGGCATGCCGGAACCACCTGTCAGATGTGCCAGAAACACGTGCCGGAGACGCCGGAAGCACCTGCCAAGCACGTTGGAACCACCTGCTCAACTCGCCTGAACCACCTGCCGGACATGCCAAAATCACCTGCCGACTATGCCAGAACCACTTGGCGAACACTCCGGAATCAATTGCCGGGCATGCAGGAACCACCTCTCAGACATGCCAGAACCCCGTGCCAATGACCCCGGAAGCACCAGCCGAGCACGCCGGAACCACCTGCTCGACTCGCCAGAACCACCTGCCGATCACGCAAAAATCACCTGCCGGCTACGCCACAACCAGTTGGTGAACACTTTGGAATCACCTGCCAGGCTTGCTGGAACCACCTGCCAGTCATGCCAAAATCACCTGCCAACTACGCCAGAACCGCTAGGCGGACACTGCAGAAACACCTGTCGGGCCGGCTGGAACCACATATCAGACGTGCCAGAAACGTGTTCATGAGATGCTGGAACCACACCCCGAACAGACGGATACCACCTGCCAGAACCGCCTGAACCACCTGCTGAGCACGCCGGAACCACCTGCTCGACTCACCGGTACCACCTCCCTGACACGCCAAAATCACCTGCTGGGTATGCCAGAACCACTTGGCGGACACTCCGGAATCATCTGCCGGACATGCCTGAACCAGCTCTCAGACACACCAGAACCAAGTGCCGGAGACGCCGGAAGCACCTGCCGAGCATGCCGGAGCCACCTGCTCGACTCACCAGAAACACGTGCCGGACACGCCAAAATCACCTGCCGGGTATGCCAGAACCACCTGGCGGACACTACGGAATCACCTGCCGCGCATGCCGGAACCACCTCTCAGACGTGCCGGAAGCACGTGCCGGACACGCCGGAATTACCTACCGGACAGACCGGAACCACCTGCCAAGAACGCCGGAGCCACCTGTTCGACTCGCTGGAACCACCTGCCGGACAGGCCAATATCAACTGCTGGCTATGCCAGAACCACCTGGGGGACAGTCCGGGATCACCTGCCAGCCATGGCGGAACCACCTCTCAGACGTACCAGAACCACCTGCCGGAGAAGCTGGAAACACGTCCTGGACAGACTGGAACCACGTGACGGCCATGCCTGAACCACCTGCCGAGAACGGCGGAACCATCTGCCGGACACGCCAAAATCACCTGCGGGCTACGCCAGAACCACTTGGACGACTCTCCGAAATGACCTGCTGGGCATGTTGGAACCACCTCTCAGACGTGCCAGAAGCACGTGGCAGACAGTCCGGAATCACCTGTTGGGCATACGCAACCACCTCTGACACGTACCAGAACCACGTGCCGTGCACGCCGGAACCACCTACCGGACAGACCGGAATCAACTTTTGGGCATGCCGGAACCACCAGTCAGATGTGCCAGAAACACGTGCCGGAGACGCCGGAAGCACCTGCCGAGCACGTCGCAACCACCTGCTCAACTCGCCTTAACCCTCTGCCGGACACGGCAAAATCACCTGCCCGCTACACCAGCACCACTTCGGGGACAAGCCGGAATAACGTGAGGGGCATGCCGGCACAGCCTCTCAGACTGAACATCGTGCCGGACACCACAGAACCACCTGCCGGACAGACCGGAACCACCTGCCGGACACGCCGGAACCACCGGCTCGACCCGCCGGAACGACCGCTGGACACGCAAAATCACCTGCCGGCTACGCCGGAAACACTTGGCGAACACTCCGGAATCACGTGCCGGGCATGCCGGAACCACCTCTCAGATATGCCAGAACCACGTGCCAATGACCCCGGAAGCACCTGCCGAGCACGCCGGAACCACCTGCTCGACTCGCCAGAACCACCTGCCGGACACGCAAAAATCACCTGCCGGCTACGCCACAAGCAGTTGGGGAACACTTCGGAATCACCTGCCGGGCTTGCTGGAACCACCTGCCGGTCATGCCAAAATCACCTGCCAACTACGCCAGTACCACTTGGCGGACACTGTGGAAACACCTGTCGGGCCGGCCGGAACCACATCTCAGACGTGCCAGAACCATGTGCATGAGATGCTGGAACCACACCCCGAACAGACGGAAAACACCTGCCAGACCCGTCTGAACAGCCTGCCGAGCACGCCGGAGCAACCTGCTCGACTCGCCGGAACCACCTACCTGACATGCCCAAATCACCAGCCGGGTATGCCAGAACCACTTGGCGGACACTCCGGAATCATCTGCCGGACATGCCGGAACCAGCTCTCAGACACACCAGAACCACGTGCCGGAGACGCCGGAAGCACCTGCCGAGCATGCCGGAGCCACCTGCTCGACTCGCCAGAAACACGTGCCGGACACGCCAAAATCACCTGCCGGGTACGCCAGAACCACCTGGCGGACACTCCGAAATCACCTGTCGCGCATGCCGGAACCACCTCTCAGACGTGCCGGAAGCACGTGCCGGAGACGGCGGAATCACCTACCGGTCAGACCGCAACCACCTGCCGAGCACGCCGGAGCCACCTGTTCGACTCGCTGGAACCACCTGCCGGACAGGCCAATATCAACTGCTGGCTATGCCAGAACCACCTGGGGGACGGTCCGGAATCGCCTGCCAGCCATGGCGGAACCACCTCTCAGACGTACCAGAACCACCTGCCGGAGAACCTGGAAACACGTCCTGGACAGTCTGGAACCACGTGCCGGCCAAGCCTGAACCACCTGCCAAGCACAACGGAACAACCTGCCAGACACGCCAAAATCACCTGCGTGTTATGCCAGAACCACTTGGAGGACTCTCTGGGATGACCTGCCGGGCATGCCGGAACCACCTCTCAGACGTGCCAGAACCATGTGGCGGACTGTCCGGAATCACCTGTTGGGCATGCGCAACCACCTCTGAGACGTACCAGAACCACATGCCGTGCAGGCTGGAACCACCTACCGGACAGACCGGAATCACCTTTCGGGCATGCCGGAACCACCTGTCAGATGTGCCAGAAACACGTGCCGGAGACGCCGGAAGCACCTGCCAAGCACGTTGGAACCACCTGCTCAACTCGCCTGAACCACCTGCCGGACATGCCAAAATCACCTGCCGACTATGCCAGAACCACTTGGCGAACACTCCGGAATCAATTGCCGGGCATGCAGGAACCACCTCTCAGACATGCCAGAACCCCGTGCCAATGACCCCGGAAGCACCAGCCGAGCACGCCGGAACCACCTGCTCGACTCGCCAGAACCACCTGCCGATCACGCAAAAATCACCTGCCGGCTACGCCACAACCAGTTGGTGAACACTTTGGAATCACCTGCCAGGCTTGCTGGAACCACCTGCCAGTCATGCCAAAATCACCTGCCAACTACGCCAGAACCGCTAGGCGGACACTGCAGAAACACCTGTCTGGCCGGCTGGAACCACATATCAGACGTGCCAGAAACGTGTTCATGAGATGCTGGAACCACACCCCGAACAGACGGATACCACCTGCCAGAACCGCCTGAACCACCTGCTGAGCACGCCGGAACCACCTGCTCGACTCACCGGTACCACCTCCCTGACACGCCAAAATCACCTGCTGGGTATGCCAGAACCACTTGGCGGACACTCCGGAATCATCTGCCGGACATGCCTGAACCAGCTCTCAGACACACCAGAACCAAGTGCCGGAGACGCCGGAAGCACCTGCCGAGCATGCCGGAGCCACCTGCTCGACTCACCAGAAACACGTGCCGGACACGCCAAAATCACCTGCCGGGTATGCCAGAACCACCTGGCGGACACTACGGAATCACCTGCCGCGCATGCCGGAACCACCTCTCAGACGTGCCGGAAGCACGTGCCGGACACGCCGGAATTACCTACCGGACAGACCGGAACCACCTGCCAAGAACGCCGGAGCCACCTGTTCGACTCGCTGGAACCACCTGCCGGACAGGCCAATATCAACTGCTGGCTATGCCAGAACCACCTGGGGGACAGTCCGGGATCACCTGCCAGCCATGGCGGAACCACCTCTCAGACGTACCAGAACCACCTGCCGGAGAAGCTGGAAACACGTCCTGGACAGACTGGAACCACGTGACGGCCATGCCTGAACCACCTGCCGAGAACGGCGGAACCATCTGCCGGACACGCCAAAATCACCTGCGGGCTACGCCAGAACCACTTGGACGACTCTCCGAAATGACCTGCTGGGCATGTTGGAACCACCTCTCAGACGTGCCAGAAGCACGTGGCAGACAGTCCGGAATCACCTGTTGGGCATACGCAACCACCTCTGACACGTACCAGAACCACGTGCCGTGCACGCCGGAACCACCTACCGGACAGACCGGAATCAACTTTTGGGCATGCCGGAACCATCTGTCAGATGTGCCAGAAACACGTGCCGGAGACGCCGGAAGCACCTGCCGAGCACGTCGCAACCACCTGCTCAACTCGCCTGAACCACCTGCCGGACACGCCAAAATCACCTGCCCGCTACACCAGCACCACTTCGGGGACAAGCCGGAATCACGTGAGGGTCATGCCGGCACAGCCTCTCAGACTGAACCTCGTGCCGGACACCACAGAACCACCTGCCGGACAGACAGGAACCACCTGCCGGACACGCCGGAACCACCGGCACGACCCGCCGGAAAGACCGCTGGACATACAAAATCACCTGCCGGCTACGCCGGAAACACTTGCCGAACACTCCGGAATCACCTGCCGGGCATGCCGGAACCACCTCTCAGATATGCCAGAACCACGTGCCAATGACCCCGGAAGCACCTGCCGAGCACGCCGGAACCACCTGCTCGACTCGCCAGAACCACCTGCCGGACACGCAAAAATCACCTGCCGGCTACGCCACAACCTGTTGGTGAACACTTTGGAATCACCTGCCAGGCTTGCTGGAACCACCTGCCGGTCATGCCAAAATCACCTGCCAACTACGCCAGAACCGCTTGGCGGACACTGCGGAAACACCTGTCGGGCCGGCTGGAACCACATCTCAGACGTGCCAGAAACGTGTTCATGAGATGCTGGAACCACACCCCGAACAGACGGATACCACCTGCCAGAACCGCCTGAACCACCTGCTGAGCACGCCGGAACCACCTGCTCGACTCACCGGTACCACCTCCCTGACACGCCAAAATCACCTGCTGGGTATGCCAGAACCACTTGGCGGACACTCCGGAATCATCTGCCGGACATGCCGGAACCAGCTCTCAGACACACCAGAACCAAGTGCCGGAGACGCCGGAAGCACCTGCCGAGCATGCCGGAGCCACCTGCTCGACTCGCCAGAAACACCTGCCGGACACGCCAAAATCACCTGCCGGGTATGCCAGAACCACCTGGCGGACACTACGGAATCACCTGCCGCGCATGCCGGAACCACTTCTGAGACGTGCCGGAAGCACGTGCCACACACTCCGGAAACACCTACCGGACATACCGGAACCACCTGCCAAGAACGCCGGAGCCACCTGTTCGACTCGCTGGAACCACCTGCCGGACAGGCCAATATCAACTGCTGGCTATGCCAGAACCACCTGGGGGACAGTCCGGGATCACCTGCCAGCCATGGCGGAACCACCTCTCAGACGTACCAGAACCACCTGCCGGAGAAGCTGGAAACACGTCCTGGACAGACTGGAACCACGTGACGGCCATGCCTGAACCACCTGCCGAGCACGGCGGAACCACCTGCCAGACACGCCAAAATCACCTGCGGGCTACGCCAGAACCACTTGGACGACTCTCCGAAATGACCTGCCGGGCATGTTGGAACCACCTCTCAGACGTGCCAGAAGCACGTGGCGGACAGTCCGGAATCACCTGTTGGGCATACGCAACCACCTCTGAGATGTACCAGTACCACGTGCCTTGCACGCCGGAACCACCTACCGGACAGACCGGAATCAACTTTCGGGCATGCCGGAACCACCAGTCAGATGTGCCAGAATCACGTGCCAGAGACGCCGGAAGCACCTGCCGAGCACGTCGCAACCACCTGCTCAACTCGCCTGAACCACCTGCCGGACACGCCAAAATCACCTGCCCGCTACACCAGCACCACTTCGGGGACAAGCCGGAATCACGTGAGGGGCATGCCGGCACAGCCTCTCAGACTGAACCTCGTGCCGGACACCACAGAACCACCTGCCGGACAGACCGGAAGCACCTGCCGGACACGCCGGAACCACCAGCTCGACCCGCCGGAACGACCGCTGGACATGCAAAATCACCTGCCGGCTACGCCGGAAACACTTGGCGAACACTCCGGAATCACCTGCCGGGCATGCCGGAACCACCTCTCAGATATGCCAGAACCACGTGCCAATGACCCCGGAAGCACCTGCCGAGCACGCCGGAACCACCTGCTCGACTCGCCAGAACCACCTGCCGGACACACAAAAATCACCTGCCGGCTACGCCACAACCAGTTGGGGAACACTTCGGAATCACCTGCCGGGCTTGCTGGAACCACCTGCCGGTCATGCCAAAATCACATGCCAACTACGCCAGTACCACTTGGCAGAAACTGTGGAAACACCTGTCGGGCCGGCCGGAACCACATCTCAGACGTGCCAGAACCATGTGCATGAGATGCTGGAACCACACCCCGAACAGACGGAAAACACCTGCCAGACCCGTCTGAACAACCTGCCGAGCACGCCGGAGCCACCTGCTCGACTCGCCGGAACCACCTACCTGACATGCCCAAATCACCAGCCGGGTATGCCAGAACCACTTGGCGGACACTCCGGAATCATCTGCCGGACATGCCGGAAACAGCTCTCAGACACACCAGAACCACGTGCCGGAGACGCCGGAAGCACCTGCCGAGCATGCCGGAGCCACCAGCTCGACTCGCCAGAAACTCCTGCCGGACACGCCAAAATCACCTGCCGGGTACGCCAGAACCACCTGGCGGACACTCCGAAATCACCTGTCGCGCATGCCGGAACCACCTCTCAGACATGCCGGAAGCACGTGCCGGACAGGCCGTAATCCCCTACCGAACAGACCGGAACCACCTGCCGAGCACGCCGGAGCCACCTGTTCGACTCGCTGGAACCATCTGCCGGACAGGCCAATATCAACTGCTGGCTATGCCAGAACCACATGGGGGACGGTCCGGAATCGCCTGCCAGCCATGGCGGAACCACCTCTCAGACGTACCAGAACCACCTGCCGGAGAAGCTGCAAACACGTCCTGGACAGTCTGGAACCACCTGCCGGCCAAGCCTGAACCACCTGCCAAGCACAACGGAACAACCTGCCAGACACGCCAAAATCACCTGCGTGTTATGCCAGAACCACTTGGAGGACTCTCTGGGATGACCTGCCGGTCATGCCGGAACCACCTCTCAGACGTGCCAGAACCATGTGGCGGACAGTCCGGAATCACCTGTTGGGCATGCGCAACCACCTCTGAGACGTACCAGAACCACATGCCGTGCAGGCTGGAACCACCTACCGGACAGACCGGAATCACCTTTCGGGCATGCCGGAACCACCTGTCAGATGTGCCAGAAACACGTGCCGGAGACGCCGGAAGCACCTGCCAAGCACGTTGGAACCACCTGCTCAACTCGCCTGAACCACCTGCCGGACATGCCAAAATCACCTGCCGACTATGCCAGAACCACTTGGCGAACACTCCGTAATCACTTGCCGGGCATGCAGGAACCACCTCTCAGACATGCCAGAACCGCGTGCCAATGACCCCGGAAGCACCTGCCGAGCACGCCGGAACCACCTGCTCGACTCGCCACTGTCACCTGCCGATCACGCAAAAATCACCTGCCGGGTAGGCCACAACCAGTTGGTGAACACTTTGGAATCACCTGCCAGGCTTGCTGGAACCACCTGCCGGTCATGCCAAAATCACCTGCCAACTACGCCAGAACCGCTTGGCGGACACTGCGGAAACACCTGTCGGGCCGGCTGGAACCACATCTCAGACGTGCCAGAAACGTGTTCATGAGATGCTGGAACCACACCCCGAACAGACGGATACCACCTGCCAGAACCGCCTGAACCACCTGCTGAGCACGCCGGAACCACCTGCTCGACTCACCGGTACCACCTCCCTGACACGCCAAAATCACCTGCTGGGTATGCCAGAACCACTTGGCGGACACTCCGGAATCATCTGCCGGACATGCCGGAACCAGCTCTCAGACACACCAGAACCAAGTGCCGGAGACGCCGGAAGCACCTGCCGAGCATGCCGGAGCCACCTGCTCGACTCGCCAGAAACACCTGCCGGACACGCCAAAATCACCTGCCGGGTGCGCCAGAACCACCTGGCGGACACTCCGAAACCACCTGTCGCGCATGCCGGAACCACCTCTCCGACGTGCCCGAAGCACGTGCCGGACACGCCGGAATCACCTACCAGACAGACCGGAACCACCTGCCGAGCACGCCGGAGCCACCTGTTCGACTCGCTGGAACCACCTGCCGGACAGGCCAATATCAACTGCTGGCTATGCCAGAACCACCTGGGGGACGGTCCGGAATCGCCTGCCAGCCATGGCGGAACCACCTCTCAGACGTACCAGAACCACCTGCCGGAGAAGCTGGAAACACGTCCTGGACAGTCTGGAACCACCTGCCGGCCAAGCCTGAACCACCTGCCAAGCACAACGGAACAACCTGCCAGACACGCCAACATCACCTGCGTGTTATGCCAGAGCCACTTGGAGGACTCTCTGGGATGACCTGCCGGGCATGCCGGAACCACCTCTCAGACGTGATAGAACCATGTGGCGGACAGTCCGGAATCACCTGTTGGGCATGCGCAACCACCTCTGAGACGTACCAGAACCACATGCCGTGCAGGCTGGAACCACCTACCGGACAGACCGGAATCACCTTTCGGGCATGCCGGAACCACCTGTCAGATGTGCCAGAAACACGTGCCGGAGACGCCGGAAGCACCTGCCAAGCACGTTGGAACCACCTGCTCAACTCGCCTGAACCACCTGCCGGACATGCCAAAATCACCTGCCGACTATGCCAGAACCACTTGGCGAACACTCCGGAATCACTTGCCGGGCATGCAGGAACCACCTCTCAGACATGCCAGAACCCCGTGCCAATGACCCCGGAATCACCAGCCGAGCACGCCGGAACCACCTGCTCGACTCGCCAGAACCACCTGCCGATCACGCAAAAATCACCTGACGGCTACGCCACAACCAGTTGGTGAACACTTTGGAATCACCTGCCAGGCCTGCTGGAACCACCTGCCAGTCATGCCAAAATCACCTGCCAACTACGCCAGAACCGCTTGGCGGACACTGCGGAAACACCTGTCGGGCCGGCTGGAACCACATCTCAGACGTGCCAGAAACGTGTTCATGAGATGCTGGAACCACACCCCGAACAGACGGATGCCACCTGCCAGAACCGCCTGAACCACCTGCTGAGCACGCCGGAACCACCTGCTCGACTCACCGGTACCACCTCCCTGACACGCCAAAATCACCTGCTGGGTATGCCAGAACCACTTGGCGGACACTCCGGAATCATCTGCCGGACATGCCGGAACCAGCTCTCAGACACACCAGAACCAAGTGCCGGAGACGCCGGAAGCACCTGCCGAGCATGCCGGAGCCACCTGCTCGACTCGCCAGAAACACCTGCCGGACACGCCAAAATCACCTGCCGGGTATGCCAGAACCACCTGGCGGACACTACGGAATCACCTGCCGCGCATGCCGGAACCACCTGTCAGACGTGCCGGAAGCACGTGCCAGACACGCCGGAAACACCTACCGGACAGACCGGAACCACCTGCCAAGAACGCCGGAGCCACCTGTTCGACTCGCTGGAACCACCTGCCGGACAGGCCAATATCAACTGCTGGCTATGCCAGAACCACCTGGGCGACAGTCCGGGATCACCTGCCAGCCATGGCGGAACCACCTCTCAGACGTACCAGAACCACCTGCCGGAGAAGGTGGAAACACGTCCTGGACAGACTGGAACCACGTGACGGCCATGCC
The DNA here is from genome assembly GCF_041296265.1 of Equus caballus. Taxonomy (NCBI): domain Eukaryota; kingdom Metazoa; phylum Chordata; class Mammalia; order Perissodactyla; family Equidae; genus Equus; species Equus caballus. The sequence goes on from NC_091713.1 coordinate 2,796,609, forward strand.
TGAACCACCTGCCGAGCACGGCGGAACCACCTGCCGGACATGCCAAAATCACCTGCGGGCTACGCCAGAACCACTTGGACGACTCTCCGAAATGACCTGCCGGGCATGTTGGAACCACCTCTCAGACGTGCCAGAAGCACGTGGCGGACAGTCCGGAATCACCTGTTGGGCATACGCAACCACCTGCGACACGTACCAGAACCACGTGCCGTGCATGCCGGAACCACCTACCGGACAGACCGCAATCAACTTTTGGGCATGCCGGAACCACCAGTCAGATGTGCCAGAAACACGTGCCGGAGACGCCGGAAGCACCTGCCGAGCACGTCGCAACCACCTCCTCAACTCGCCTGAACCACCTGCCGGACACGCCAAAATCACCTGCCCGCTACACCAGCACCACTTCGGGGACAAGCCGGAATCACGTGAGGGGCATGCCGGCACAGCCTCTCAGACTGAACCTCGTGCCGGACACCACAGAACCACCTGCCGGACAGACCGGAACCACCTGCCGGACACGCCGGAACCACCGGCTCGACCCGCCGGAACGACCGCTGGACATGCAAAATCACCTGCCGGCTATGCCGGAAACACTTGGCGAACACTCCGGAATCACCTGCCGGGCATGCCGGAACCACCTCTCAGATAAGCCAGAACCTCGTGCCAATGACCCCGGAAGCACCTGCCGAGCACGCCGGAACCACCTGCTCGACTCGCCAGAACCACCTGCCGGACACGCAAAAATCACCTGCCGGCTACGCCACAACCAGTTGGGGAACACTTCGGAATCACCTGCCGGGCTTGCTGGAACCACCTGCCGGTCATGCCAAAATCACCTGCCAACTACGCCAGTACCACTTGGCGGACACTGTGGAAACACCTGTCGGGCCGGCCGGAACCACATCTCAGACGTGCCAGAACCATGTGCATGAGATGCTGGAACCACACCCCGAACAGACGGAAAACACCTGCCAGACCCGTCTGAACAACCTGCCGAGCACGCCGGAGCCACCTGCTCGACTCGCCGGAACCACCTACCTGACATGCCCAAATCACCAGCCGGGTATGCCAGAACCACTTGGCGGACACTCCGGAATCATCTGCCGGACATGCCGGAACCAGCTCTCAGACACACCAGAACCACGTGCCGGAGACGCCGGAAGCACCTGCGGAGCATGCCGGAGCCACCTGCTCGACTCGCCAGAAACACCTGCCGGACACGCCAAAATCACCTGCCGGGTACGCTAGAACCACCTGGTGGACACTCCGAAACCACCTGTCGCGCATGCCGGAACCACCTCTCAGACGTGCCGGAAGCACGTGCCGGACACACCGGAATCACCTACCGGACAGACCGGAACCACCTGCCGAGCACGCCGGAGCCACCTGTTCGACTCGCTGGAACCACCTGCCGGACAGGCCAATATCAACTGCTGGCTATGCCAGAACCACCTGGGGGATGGTCCGGAATCACCTGCCAGCCATGGCGGAACCACCTCTCAAACGTACCAGAACCACCTGCCGGAGAAGCTGGAAACACGTCCTGGACAGTCTGGAACCACCTGCCGGCCAAGCCTGAACCACCTGCCAAGCACAACGGAACAACCTGCCAGACACGCCAAAATCACCTGCGTGTTATGCCAGAACCACTTGGAGGACTCTCTGGGATGACCTGCTGGGCATGCCGGAACCACCTCTCAGACGTGCCAGAAGCACGTGGCGGACAGTCCGGAATCACCTGTTGGGCATGCGCAACCACCTCTGAGACGTACCAGAACCACATGCCGTGCAGGCTGGAACCACCTACCGGACAGACCGGAATCACCTTTCGGGCATACCGGAACCACCTGTCAGATGTGCCAGAAACACGTGCCGGAGACGCCGGAAGCACCTGCCAAGCACGTTGGAACCACCTGCTCAACTCGCCTGAACCACCTGCTGGACATGCCAAAATCACCTGCCGACTATGCCAGAACCACTTGGCGAACACTCCGGAATCACTTGCCGGGCATGCAGGAACCACCTCTCAGACATGCCAGAACCCCGTGCCAATGACCCCGGAAGCACCAGCCGAGCACGCCGGAACCACCTGCTCGACTCGCCAGAACCACCTGCCGATCACGCAAAAATCACCTGGCGGCTACGCCACAACCAGTTGGTGAACACTTTGGAATCACCTGCCATGCTTGCTGGAACCACCTGCCAGTCATGCCAAAATCACCTGCCAACTATGCCAGAACCGCTTGGCGGACACTGCGGAAACACCTGTCGGGCCGGCTGGAACCACATCTCAGACGTGCCAGAAACGTGTTCATGAGATGCTGGAACCACACCCCGAACAGACGGATACCACCTGCCAGAACCGCCTGAACCACCTGCTGAGCACGCCGGAAGCACCTGCTCGACTCACCGGTACCACCTCCCTGACACGCCAAAATCACCTGCTGGGTATGCCAGAACCACTTGGCGGACACTCCGGAATCATCTGCCGGACATGCCGGAACCAGCTCTCAGACACACCAGAACCAAGTGCAGGAGACGCCGGAAGCACCTGCCGAGCATGCCGGAGCCACATGCTCGACTCGCCAGAAACACCTGCCGGACACGCAAAAATCACCTGCCGGCTACGCCACAACCAGTTGGGGAACACTTCGGAATCACCTGCCGGGCTTGCTGGAACCACCTGCCGGTCATGCCAAAATCACCTGCCAACTACGCCAGTACCACTTGGCGGACACTGTGGAAACACCTGTCGGGCCGGCCGGAACCACATCTCAGACGTGCCAGAACCATGTGCATGAGATGCTGGAACCACACCCCGAACAGACGGAAAACACCTGCCAGACCCGTCTGAACAACCTGCCGAGCACGCCGGAGCCACCTGCTCGACTCGCCGGAACCACCTACCTGACATGCCCAAATCACCAGCCGGGTATGCCAGAACCACTTGGCGGACACTCCGGAATCATCTGCCGGACATGCCGGAACCAGCTCTCAGAAACACCAGAACCACGTGCCGGAGACGCCGGAAGCAACTGCCGAGCATGCCGGAGCCACCTGCTCGACTCGCCAGAAACACCTGCCGGACACGCCAAAATCACCTGCCGGGTACGCCAGAACCACCTGGCAGACACTCCGAAACCACCTGTCGCGCATGCCGGAACCACCTCTCAGACGTGCCGGAAGCACGTGCCGGACACGCCGGAATCACCTACCGGACAGACCGGAACCACCTGCCGAGCACGCCGGAGCCACCTGTTCGACTCGCTGGAACCACCTGCCGGACAGGCCAATATCAACTGCTGGCTATGCCAGAACCACCTGGGGGATGGTCCGGAATCACCTGCCAGCCATGGCGGAACCACCTCTCAGACGTACCAGAACCACCTGCCGGAGAAGCTGGAAACACGTCCTGGACAGTCTGGAACCACCTGCCGGCCAAGCCTGAACCACCTGCCAAGCACAACGGAACAACCTGCCAGACACGCCAAAATCACCTGCGTGTTATGCCAGAACCACTTGGAGGACTCTCTGGGATGACCTGCCAAGCGTGCCGGAACCACCTCTCAGACGTGCCAGAACCATGTGGCGGACAGTCCGGAATCACCTGTTGGGCATGCGCAACCACCTCTGAGAGGTACCAGAACCACATGCCGTGCAGGCTGGAACCACCTACCGGACAGACCGGAATCACCTGTTGCGCATGCCGGAACCACCTCTCAGACGTGCCGGAAGCACGTGCCGGACACACCGGGATCACCTACCGGACAGACCGGAACCACCTGCCGAGCACGCCGGAGCCACCTGTTCGACTCGCTGGAACCACCTGCCGGACAGGCCAATATCAACTGCTGGCTATGCCAGAACCACCTGGGGGACAGTCCGGGATCACCTGCCAGCCATGGCGGAACCACCTCTCAGAAGTACCAGAACCACCTGCTGGAGAAGCTGGAAACACGTCCTGGACAGACTGGAACCACGTGACGGCCATGCCTGAACCACCTGCCGAGCACGGCGGAACCACCTGCCGGACACGCCAAAATCACCTGCGTGTTATGCCAGAACCACTTGGAGGACTCTCTGGGATGACCTGCCGGGCATGCCGGAACCACCTCTCAGACGTGCCAGAACCATGTGGCGGACAGTCCGGAATCACCTGTTGGGCATGCGCAACCACCTCTGAGACGTACCAGAACCACATGCCGTGCAGGCTGGAACCACCTACCGGACAGACCGGAATCACCTTTCGGGCATGCCGGAACCACCTGTCAGATGTGCCAGAAACACGTGCCGGAGACGCCGGAAGCACCTGCCAAGCACGTTGGAACCACCTGCTCAACTCGCCTGAACCACCTGCCGGACATGCCAAAATCACCTGCCGACTATGCCAGAACCACTTGGCGAACACTCCGGAATCACTTGCCGGGCATGCAGGTACCACCTCTCAGACATGCCAGAAACCCGCGCCAATGACCCCAGAAGCACCAGCCGAGCACGCCGGAACCACCTGCTCGACTCGCCAGAACCACCTGCCGGACACGCAAAAATCACCTGCCGGCTACGCCACAACCAGTTGGGGAACACTTCGGAATCACCTGCCGGGCTTGCTGGAACCACCTGCCTGTCATGCAAAATCACCTGCCAACTACGCCAGTACCACTTGGCGGACACTGTGGAAACACCTGTCGGGCTGGCCGGAACCACATCTCAGACGTGCCAGAACCATGTGCATGAGATGCTGGAACCACACCCCGAACAGACGGAAAACACCTGCCAGACCCGTCTGAACAACCTGCTGAGCACGCCGGAGCCACCTGCTCGACTCGCCGGAACCACCTACCTGACATGCCCAAATCACCAGCCGGGTATGCCAGAACCACTTGGCGGACACTCCGGAATCATCTGCCGGACATGCCGGAACCAGCTCTCAGACACACCAGAACCACGTGCCGGAGACGCCGGAAGCACCTGCCGAGCATGCCGGAGCCACCTGCTCGACTCGCCAGAAACACCTGCCGGACACGCCAAACTCACCTGCCGGGTACTCCAGAACCACCTGGCGGACACTCCAAAATCACCTGTCGCGCATGCCGGAACCACCTCTCAGACGTGCCGGAATCACGTGCCGGACACGCCGGAATCACCTACCGGACAGACCGGAACCACCTGCCGAGCACGCCGGAGCCACCTGTTCGACTCGCTGGAACCACCTGCCGGACAGGCCAATATCAACTGCTGGCTATGCCAGAACCACCTGGGGGACGGTCCAGGATCACCTGCCAGCCATGGCCGAACCACCTCTCAGATGTACCAGAACCACCTGCCGGAGAAGCTGGAAACACGTCCTGGACAGACTGGAACCACGTGACGGCCATGCCTGAACCACCTGCCGAGCACGGCGGAACCACCTGCCGGACACGCCAAAATCACCTGCGGGCTACGCCAGAACCACTTGGACGACTCTCCGAAATGACCTGCCGGGCATCTTGGAACCACCTATCAGACGTGCCAGAAGCACGTGGCGGACAGTCCGGAATCACCTGTTGGGCATACGCAACCACCTCTGAGACGTACCAGAACCACGTGCCGTGCACGCCGGAACCACCTACCGGACAGACCGGAATCAACTTTTGGGCATGCCGGAACCACCAGTCAGATGTGCCAGAAACACGTGCCGGAGACGCCGGAAGCACCTGCCGAGCACGTCGCAACCACCTGCTCAACTCGCCTTAACCCTCTGCCGGACACGGAAAAATCACCTGCCCGCTACACCAGCACCACTTCGGGGACAAGCCGGAATCACGTGAGGGGCATGCCGGCACAGCCTCTCAGACTGAACCTCGTGCCGGACACCACAGAACCACCTGCCGGACAGACCGGAACCACCTGCCGGACACGCCGGAACGACCGCTGGACATGCAAAATCACCTGCCGGCTACGCCGGAAACACTTGGCGAACACTCCGGAATCACCTGCCGGGCATGCCGGAACCACCTCTCAGATATGCCAGAACCACGTGCCAATGATCCGGGTAGCACCTGCCGAGCACGTCGGAACCACCTGCTCGACTCGCCAGAACCACCTGCCGGACACGCAAAAATCACCTGCCGGCTACGCCACAACCATTTGGGGAACACTTCGGAATCACCTGCCGGGCTTGCTGGAACCACCTGCCGGTCATGCCAAAATCACCTGCCAACTACGCCAGTACCACTTGGCAGACACTGTGGAAACACCTGTCGGGCCGGCCGGAACCACATCTCAGACGTGCCAGAACCATGTGCATGAGATGCTGGAACCACACCCCGAACAGACGGAAAACACCTGCCAGACCCGTCTGAACAACCTGCCGAGCACGCCGGAGCCACCTGCTCGACTCGCCGGAACCACCTACCTGACATGCCCAAATCACCAGCCGGGTATGCCAGAACCACTTGGCGGACACTCCGGAATCATCTGCCGGACATGCCGGAACCAGCTCTCAGACACACCAGAACCACGTGCCGGAGACGCCGGAAGCACCTGCCGAGCATGCCGGAGCCACCTGCTCGACTCGCCGGAAACACCTGCGGGACACGCCAAAATCACCTGCCGGGTACGCCAGAACCACCTGGCGGACACTCCGAAACCACCTGTCGCGCATGCCGGAACCACCTCTCAGACGTGCCGGAAGCACGTGCCGGACACGCCGGAATTACCTACCGGACAGACCGGAACCACCTGCCGAGCACGCCGGAGCCACCTGTTCGACTCGCTGGAACCACCTGCCGGACAGGCCAATATCAACTGCTGGCTATGCCAGAACCACCTGGGGGACGGTCCGGGATCACCTGCCAGCCATGGCGGAACCACCTCTCAGACGTACCAGAACCACCTGCCGGAGAAGCTGGAAACACGTCCTGGAGAGTCTGGAACCACCTGCCGGCCAAGCCTGAACCACCTGCCAAGCACAACGGAACAACCTGCCAGACACGCCAAAATCACCTGCGTGTTATGCCAGAACCACTTGGAGGACTCTCTGGGATGACCTGCCGGGCATGCCGGAACCACCTCTCAGACGTGCCAGAACCATGTGGCGGACTGTCCGGAATCACCTGTTGGGCATGCGCAACCACCTCTGAGACGTACCAGAACCACATGCCGTGCAGGCTGGAACCACCTACCGGACAGACCGGAATCACCTTTCGGGCATGCCGGAACCACCTGTCAGATGTGCCAGAAACACGTGCCGGAGACGCCGGAAGCACCTGCCAAGCACGTTGGAACAACCTGCTCAACTCGCCTGAACCAGCTGCCGGACATGCCAAAATCACCTGCCGACTATGCCAGAACCACTTGGCGAACACTCCGGAATCACCTGCCGAGCATGCCGGAGCCACCTGCTCGACTCGCCAGAAACACCTGCCGGACACGCCAAAATCACCTGCCGGGTATGCCAGAACCACCTGGCGGACACTACGGAATCACCTGCCGCGCATGCAGGAACCACTTCTCAGACGTGCCGGAAGCACGTGCCACACACTCCGGAAACACCTACCGGACATACCGGAACCACCTGCCAAGAACGCCGGAGCCACCTGTTCGACTCGCTGGAACCACCTGCCGGACAGGCCAATATCAACTGCTGGCTATGCCAGAACCACCTGGGGGACGGTCCGGGATCACCTGCCAGCCATGGCGGAACCACCTCTCAGACGTACCAGAACCACCTGCCGGAGAAGGTGGAAACACGTCCTGGACAGACTGGAACCACGTGACGGCCATGCCTGAACCACATCCCGAGCACGGCGGAACCACCTGCCGGACACGCCAAAATCACCTGCGGGCTACGCCAGAACCACTTGGACGACTCTCCGAAATGACCTGCCGGGCATGTTGGAACCACCTCTCAGACGTGCCAGAAGCACGTGGCGGACAGTCCGGAATCACCTGTTGGGCATACGCAACCACCTCTGAGATGTACCAGTACCACGTGCCGTGCACGCCGGAACCACCTACCGGACAGACCGGAATCAACTTTCGGGCATGCCGGTACCACCAGTCAGATGTGCCAGAATCACGTGCCAGAGACGCCGGAAGCACCTGCCGAGCACGTCGCAACCACCTGCTCAACTCGCCTGAACCACCTGCCGGACACACCAAAATCACCTGCCCGCTAGACCAGCACCACTTCGGGGACAAGCCGGAATCACGTGAGGGGCATGCCGGCACAGCCTCTCAGACTGAACCTCGTGCCGGACACCACAGAACCACCTGCCGGACAGACCGGAACCACCTGCCGGACACGCCGGAACCACCGGCTCGACCCGCCGGAAAGACCGCTGGACATGCAAAATCACCTGCCGGCTACGCCGGAAACACTTGGCGAACACTCCGGAATCACCTGCCGGGCATGCCGGAACCACCTCTCAGATATGCCAGAACCACGTGCCAATGACCCCGGAAGCACCTGCCGAGCACGCCGGAGCCACATGCTCGACTCGCCAGAAACACCTGCCGGACACGCAAAAATCACCTGCCGGCTACGCCACAACCAGTTGGGGAACACTTCGGAATCACCTGCCGGGCTTGCTGGAACCACCTGCCGGTCATGCCAAAATCACCTGCCAACTACGCCAGTACCACTTGGCGGACACTGTGGAAACACCTGTCGGGCCGGCCGGAACCACATCTCAGACGTGCCAGAACCATGTGCATGAGATGCTGGAACCACACCCCGAAAAGACGGAAAACACCTGCCAGACCCGTCTGAACAACCTGCCGAGCACGCCGGAGCCACCTGCTCGACTCGCCGGAACCACCTACCTGACATGCCCAAATCACCAGCCGGGTATGCCAGAACCACTTGGCGGACACTCCGGAATCATCTGCCGGACATGCCGGAACCAGCTCTCAGACACACCAGAACCACGTGCCGGAGACGCCGGAAGCACGTGCTGAGCATGCCGGAGCCACCTGCTCGACTCGCCAGAAACACCTGCCGGACACGCCAAAATCACCTGCCGGGTACGCAAGAACCACCTGGCGGATACTACGGAATCACATGCCGCGCATGACGGACCCACCTTTCAGACGTGCCGGAAGCACGTTCCGGAGACGCCGGAAACTCCTAGCGGACAGACCGGAACCACCTGCCAAGAACGCCGGAGCCACCTGTTCGACTCGCTGGAACCACCTGCCGACAGGCCAATATCAACTGCTGGCTATGCCAGAACCACCTGGGGGACAGTCCGGGATCACCTGCCAGCCATGGCGGAACCACCTCTCAGACGTACCAGAACCACCTGCCGGAGAAGCTGGAAACACGTCCTGGACAGACTGGAACCACGTGACGGCCATGCCTGAACCACCTGCCGAGCACGGCGGAACCACCTGCCGGACACGCCAAAATCACCTGCGGGCTACGCCAGAACCACTTGGACGACTCTCTGAAATGACCTGCTGGGCATGTTGGAACCACCTCTCAGACGTGCCAGAAGCACGTGGCGGACAGTCCGGAATCACCTGTTGGGCATACGCAACCACCTCTGACACGTACCAGAACCTCGTGCCGTGCACGCCGGAACCACCTACCGGACAGACCGGAATCAACTTTTGGGCATGCCGGAACCACCAGTCAGATGTGCCAGAAACACGTGCCGGAGACGCCGGAAGCACCTGCCGACCACATCGCAACCACCTGCTGAACTCGCCTGAACCACCTGCCGGACACGCCAAAATCACCTGCCCGCTACACCAGCACCACTTCGGGGACAAGGCGGAATCACGTGAGGGGCATGCCGGCACAGCCTCTCAGACTGAACCTCGTGCCGGACACCACAGAACCACCAGCCGGACAGACCGGAACCAACTGCCGGACACGCCGGAACCACTGGCTCGACCCGCCGGAACGACCGCTGGACATGCAAAATCACCTGCCGGCTACGCCGGAAACACTTGGCGAACACTCCGGAATCACCTGCCGGGCATGCCGGAACCACCTCTCAGATATGCCAGAACCACGTGCCAATGACCCCGGAAGCACCTGCCGAGCACGCCGGAACCACCTGCTCGACTCGCCAGAACCACCTGCCGGACACGCAAAAATCACCTGCCGGCTACGCCACAACCAGTTGGGGAACACTTCGGAATCACCTGCCGGGCTTGCTGCAACCACCTGCCGGTCATGCCAAAATCACCTGCCAACTACGCCAGTACCACTTGGCGGACACTGTGGAAACACCTGTCGGGCCGGCCGGAACCACATCTCAGACGTGCCAGAACCATGTGCATGAGATGCTGGAACCACACCCCGAACAGACGGAAAACACCTGCCAGACCCGTCTGAACAACCTGCCGAGCACGCCGGAGCCACCTGCTCGACTCGCCGGAACCACCTACCTGACATGCCCAAATCACCAGCCGGGTATGCCAGAACCACTTGGCGGACACTCCGGAATCATCTGCCGGACATGCCGGAACCAGCTCTCAGACACACCAGAACCACGTGCCGGAGACGCCGGAAGCACCTGCCGAGCATGCCGGAGCCACCTGCTCGACTCGCCAGAAACACCTGCCAGAAACGCCAAAATCACCTGCCGGGTACGCCAGAACCACCTGGCGGACACTCCGAAACCGCCTGTCGCGCATGCCGGAACCACCTCTCAGACGTGCCGGAAGCACGTGCCGGACACGCCGGAATCACCTACCGGACAGACCGGAACCACCTGCCGAGCACGCCGGAGCCACCTGTTCGACTCGCTGGAACCACCTGCCGGACAGGCCAATATCAACTGCTGGCTATGCCAGAACCACCTGGGGGACTGTCCGGAATCACCTGCCAGCCATGGCGGAACCACCTCTCAGACGTACCAGAACCACCTGCCGGAGAAGCTGGAAACACGTCCTGGACAGTCTGGAACCACCTGCCGGCCAAGCCTGAACCACCTGCCAAGCACAACGGAACAACCTGCCAGACACGCCAAAATCACCTGCGTGTTATGCCAGAACCACTTGGAGGACTCTCTGGGATGACCTGCCGGGCATGCCGGAACCACCTCTCAGACGTGCCAGAACCATGTGGCGGACTGTCCGGAATCACCTGTTGGGCATGCGCAACCACCTCTGAGACGTACCAGAACCACATGCCGTGCAGGCTGGAACCACCTACCGGACAGACCGGAATCACCTTTCGGGCATGCCGGAACCACCTCTCAGATGTGCCAGAAACACGTGCCGGAGACGCCGGAAGAACCTGCCAAGCACGCCGGAACCACCTGCTCGACTCGTCAGAACCACCTGCCGATCACGCAAAAATCACCTGCCGGCTACGCCACAACCAGTTGGTGAACACTTTGGAATCACCTGCCAGGCTTGCTGGAACCACCTGCCAGTCATGCCAAAATCACCTGCCAACTACGCCAGAACCGCTTGGCGGACACTGCGGAAACACCTGTCGGGCCGGCTGGAACCACATCTCAGACGTGCCAGAAACGTGTTCATGAGATGCTGGAACCACACCCCGAACAGACGGATACCACCTGCCAGAACCGCCTGAACCACCTGCTGAGCACGCCGGAACCACCTGCTCGACTCACCGGTACCACCTCCCTGACACGCCAAAATCACCTGCTGGGTATGCCAGTACCACTTGGCGGACACTCCGGAATCATCTGCCGGACATGCCGGAACCAGCTCTCAGACACACCAGAACCAAGTGCCGGAGACGCCGGAAGCACCTGCCGAGCATGCTGGAGCCACCTGCTCGACTCGCCAGAAACACCTGCCGGACACGCCAAAATCACCTGCCGGGTATGCCAGAACCACCTGGCGGACACTACGGAATCACCTGCCGCGCATGCCGGAACCACCTCTCAGATGTGCCGGAAGCACGTGCCAGACACGCCGGAAACACCTACCGGACAGACCGGAACCACCTGCCAAGAACGCCGGAGCCACCTGTTCGACTCGGTGGAACCACCTGCCGGACAGGCCAATATCAAATGCTGGCTATGCCAGAACCACCTGGGGGACAGTCCGGGATCACCTGCCAGCCATGGCGGAACCAGCTCTCACACGTACCAGAACCACCTGCCGGAGAAGCTGGAAACACGTCCTGGACAGACTGGAACCACGTGACGGCCATGCCTGAACCACCTGCTGAGCACGGCGGAACCACCTGCCGCACACGCCAAAATCACCTGGGGGCTACACCAGAACCACGTCGACGACTCTCCGAAATGACCTGCCGGGCATGTTGCAACCACCTCTCAGACGTGCCAGAAGCACGTGGCGGACAGTCCGGAATCACCTGTTGGGCATACGCAACCACCTCTGACACGGACCGGAACCACGTGTCGTGCGCGCCGGAACCACCTACCGGACAGACCGGAATCAACTTTTGGGCATGCCGGAACCACCAGTCAGATGTGCCAGAAACACGTGCCGGAGACGCCGGAAGCACCTGCCGAGCACGTCGCAACCACCTGCTCAACTCGCCTGAACCACCTGCCAGACACGCCAAAATCCCTGCCCGCTACACCAGCACCACTTCGGGGACAAGCCGGAATCACGTGAGGGGCATGCCGGCACAGCCTCTCAGACTGAACCTCGTGCCGGACACCACAGAAACACCTGCCGGACAGACCGGAACCACCAGCCGGACACGCCGGTACCACCGGCTCGACCCGCCGGAACGACCGCTGGACATGCAGAATCTCCTGCCGGCTACGCCAGAAACACTTGGCGAACACTCCGGAATCACCTGCCGGGCATGCCGGAACCACCTCTCAGATATGCCAGAACCACGTGCCAATCACCCCGGAAGCACCTGCCGAGCACGCCGGAACCACCTGCTCGACTCGCCAGAACCACCTGCCGGACACGCAAAAATCACCTGCCGGCTACGCCACAACCAGTTGGGGAACACTTCGGAATCACCTGCCGGGCTTGCTGCAACCACCTGCCGGTCATGCCAAAATCACCTGCCAACTACGCCTGTACCACTTGGCGGACACTGTGGAAACACCTGTCGGGCTGGCCGGAACCACATCTCAGACGTGCCAGAACCATGTGCATGAGATGCTGGAACCACACCCCGAACAAACGGAAAACACCTGCCAGACCCGTCTGAACAACCTGCCGAGCACGCCGGAGCCACCTGCTCGACTCGCCGGAACCACCTACCTGACATGCCCAAATCACCAGCCGGGTATGCCAGAACCACTTGGCGGACACTCCGGAATCATCTGCCGGACATGCCGGAACCAGCTCTCAGATACACCAGAACCACGTGCCGGAGACGCCGGAAGCACCTGCCGAGCATGCCGGAGCCACCTGCTCGACTCGCCAGAAACACCTGCCGGACACGCGAAAATCACCTGCCGGGTACGCCAGAACCACCTGGCGGACACTCCGAACCCACCTGTCGCGCATGCCGGAACCACCTCTCAGACGTGCCGGAAGCACGTGCCGGACACGCTGTAATCACCTACCGGACATACCGGAACCACCTGCCGAGCACGCCGGAGCCACCTGTTCGACTCGCTGGAACCACCTGCCGGAGAGGCCAATATCAACTGCTGGCTATGCCAGAACCACCTGGGGGATGGTCCGGAATCACCTGCCAGCCATGGCGGAACCACCTCTCAGACGTACCAGAACCACCTGCCGGAGCAGCTGGAAACACGTCCTGGAGAGTCTGGATCCACCTGCCGGCCAAGCCTGAACCACCTGCCAAGCACAACGGAACAACCTGCCAGACATGCCAAAATCACCTGCGTGTTATGCCAGAACCACTTGGAGGACTCTCTGGGATGACCTGCCGGGCATGCCGGAACCACCTCTCAGACGTGCCAGAACCATGTGGCGGACAGTCCGGAATCACCTGTTGGGCATGCGCAACCACCTCTGAGACGTACCAGAACCACATGCCGTGCAGGCTGGAACCACCTACCGGACAGACCGGAATCACCTTTCGGGCATGCCGGAACCACCTGTCAGATGTGCCAGAAACACGTGCCGGAGACGCCGGAAGCACCTGCCAAGCACGTTGGAACCACCTGCTCAACTCGCCTGAACCACCTGCCGGACATGCCAAAATCACCTGCCGACTATGCCAGAACCACTTGGCGAACACTCCGGAATCACTTGCCGGGCATGCAGGAACCACCTCTCAGACATGCCAGAACCCCGTGCCAATGACCCCGGAAGCACCAGCCGAGCACGCCGGAACCACCTGCTCGACTCGCCAGAACCACCTGCCGATCACGCAAAAATCACCTGCCGGCTACGCCACAACCAGTTGGTGAACACTTTGGAATCACCTGCCAGGCTTGCTGGAACCACCTGCCAGTCATGCCAAAATCACCTGCCAGCTACGCCAGAACCGCTTGGCGGACACTGCGGAAACACCTGTCGGGCCGGCTGGAACCACATCTCAGATGTGCCAGAAACGTGTTCATGAGATGCTGAAACCACACCCCGAACAGACGGAAACCACCTGCCAGAACCGCCTGAACCACCTGCTGAGCACGCCGGAACCACCTGCTCGACTCACCGGTACCACCTCCCTGACACGCCAAAATCACCAGCTGGGTATGCCAGAACCACTTGACGGACACTCCGGAATCATCTGCCGGACATGCCGGAACCAGCTCTCAGACACACCAGAACCACGTGCCGGAGACGCCGGAAGCACCTGCCGAGCATCCCGGAGCCACCTGCTCGACTCGTCAGAAACACCTGCCGGACACGCCAAAATCACCTGCCGGGTACGCCAGAACCACGTGGCGGACACTACGGAATCACCTGTCCCGCATGCCGGAACCACATCTCTGACGTGCCAGAAGCACGTGCCGGACACGCCGGAAACACCTACCGGACAGACCGGAACCACCTGCCAAGAACGCCGGAGCCACCTGTTCGACTCGGTGGAACCAGCTGCCGGACAGGCCAATATCAACTGCTGGCTATGCCAGAACCACCAGTGGGACGGTCCGGAATCACCTGCCAGCCATGGCGGAACTACCTCTCAGACGTACCAGAACCACCTGCCGGAGAAGCTGGAAACACGTCCTGGACAGTCTGGAACCACGTGACGGCCATGCCTGAACCACCTACCGAGCACGGCGGAACCACCTGCCGGACACGCCAAAATCACCTGCGGGCTACACCAGAACCACTTCGACGACTCTCCGAAATGACCTGCCGGGCATGTTGGAACCACCTCTCAGACGTGCCAGAAGCACGTGGCGGACAGTCCGGAATCACCTGTTGGACATACGCAACCACCTCTGACACGTACCAGAACCACGTGCCGTGCACGCCGGAACCACCTACCGGACAGACCGGAATCAACTTTTGGGCATGCCGGAACCACCAGTCAGATGTGCCAGAAACACGTGCCGGAGACGTCGGAAGCACCTGCCGAGCACGTCGCAACCACCTGCTCAACTCGCCTGAACCACCTGCCGGACACGCCAAAATCCCTGCCCGCTACACCAGCACCACTTCGGGGACAAGCCGGAATCACGTGAGGGGCATGCCGGCACAGCCTCTCAGACTGAACCTCGTGCCGGACACCACAGAACCACCTGCCGGACAGACCGGAACCACCAGCCGGACACGCCGGTACCACCGGCTCGACCCGCCGGAACGACCGCTGGACATGCAGAATCACCTGCCGGCTACGCCGGAAACACTTGGCGAACACTCCGGAATCACCTGCCGGGCATGCCGGAACCACCTCTCAGATATGCCAGAACCACGTGCCAATGACCCCGGAAGCACCTGCCGAGCACGCCGGAACCACCTGCTCGACTCGCCAGAACCACCTGCCGGACACGCAAAAATCACCTGCCGGCTACGCCACAACCATTTGGGGAACACTTCGGAATCACCTGCCGGGCTTGCTGGAACCACCTGCCGGTCATGCCAAAATCACCTGCGTGTTATGCCAGAACCACTTGGAGGACTCTCTGGGATGACCTGCCGGGCATGCCGGAACCACCTCTCAGACGTGCCAGAACAATGTGGCGGACAGTCGGAATCACCTGTTGGGCATGCGCAACCACCTCTGAGACGTACCAGAACCACATGCCGTGCAGGCTGGAACCACCTACCGGACAGACCGGAATCACCTTTCGGGCATGCCGGAACCACCTGTCAGATGTGCCAGAAACACGTGCTGGAGACGCCGGAAGCACCTGCCAAGCACGTTGGAACCACCTGCTCAACTCGCCTGAACCACCTGCCAGACATGCCAAAATCACCTGCCGGCTACGCCACAACCAGTTGGGGAACACTTCGGAATCACCTGCCGGGCTTGCTGGAACCACCTGCCGGTCATGCCAAAATCACATGCCAACTACGCCAGTACCACTTGGCGGACACTGTGGAAACACCTGTCGGGCCGGCCGGAACCACATCTCAGACGTGCCAGAACCATGTGCATGAGATGCTGGAACCACACCCCGAACAGACGGAAAACACCTGCCAGACCCGTCTGAACAACCTGCCGAGCACGCCGGAGCCACCTGCTCGACTCGCCGGAACCACCTACCTGACATGCCCAAATCACCAGCCGGGTATGCCAGAACCACTTGGCGGACACTCCGGAATCATCTGCCGGACATGCCGGAACCAGCTCTCAGACACACCAGAACCACGTGCCGGAGACGCCGGAAGCACCTGCCGAGCATGCCGGAGCCACCTGCTCGACTCGCCAGAAACACCTGCCGGACACGCCAAAATCACCTGCCGGGTACGCCAGAACCACCTGGCGGACACTCCGAAACCGCCTGTCGCCCATGCCGGAACCACATCTCAGACGTGCCGGAAGCACGTGCCGGACACGCCGGAATCACCTACCGGACAGACCGGAACCACCTGCCGAGCACGCCGTAGCCACCTGTTCGACTCGCTGGAACCACCTGCCGGACAGGCCAAAATCACCTGCCGACTATGCCAGAACCACTTGGCGAGCACTCCGGAATCACTTGCCGGGCATGCAGGAACCACCTCTCAGACATGCCAGAACCCCGTGCCAATGACCCCGGAAGCACCAGCCGAGCACGCCGGAACCACCTGCTCGACTCGCCAGAACCACCTGCCGATCACGCAAAAATCACCTGCCGGCTACGCCACAACCAGTTGGTGAACACTTTGGAATCACCTGCCAGGCTTGCTGGAACCACCTGCCAGTCATGCCAAAATCACCTGCCAACTACGCCAGAACCGCTTGGCGGACACTGCGGAAACACCTGTCGGGCCGGCTGGAACCACATCTCAGACGTGCCAGAAACGTGTTCATGAGATGCTGGAACCACACCCCGAACAGACGGATACCACCTGCCAGAACCGCCTGAACCACCTGCTGAGCACGCCGGAACCACCTGCTCGACTCACCGGTACCACCTCCCTGACACGCCAAAATCACCTGCTGGGTATGCCAGAACCACTTGGCGGACACTCCGGAATCATCTGCCGGACATGCCGGAACCAGCTCTCAGACACACCAGAACCAAGTGCCGGAGACGCCGGAAGCACCTGCCGAGCATGCCGGAGCCACCTGCTCGACTCGCCAGAAACACCTGCCGGACACGCCAAAATCACCTGCCGGGTACGCAAGAACCACCTGGCGGATACTACGGAATCACCTGCCGCGCATGCCGGACCCACCTCTCAGACGTGCCGGAAACACGTTCCGGACACGCCGGAAACTCCTACCGGACAGACCGGAACCACCTGCCACGATCGCCGGAGCCACCTGTTCGACTCGCTGGAACCACCTGCCGGACAGGCCAATATCAACTGCTGGCTATGCCAGAACCACCTGGGGGATAGTCCGGGATCACCTGCCAGCCATGGCGGAACCACCTCTCAGACGTACCAGAACCACCTGCCGGAGAAGCTGGAAACACGTCCTGGACAGACTGGAACCACGTGACGGCCATGCCTGAACCACCTGCCGAGCACGGCGGAACCACCTGCCGGACACGCCAAAATCACCTGCGGGCTACGCCAGAACCACTTGGACGACTCTCTGAAATGACCTGCCGGGCATGTTGGAACCACCTCTCACACGTGCCAGAACAATGTGGCGGACAGTCCGGAATCACCTGTTGGGCATACGCAACCACCTCTGACAGGTACCAGAACCTCGTGCCGTGCACGCCGGAACCACCTACCGGACAGGCCGGAATCAACTTTTGGGCATGCCGGAACCACCAGTCAGATGTGCCAGAAACACGTGCCGGAGACGCCGGAAGCACCTGCCGAGCACGCCGGAAGCAGCTGCTCGACTCGCCAGAACCACCTGCCGGACACGCAAAAATCACCTGCCGGCTACGCCACAACCAGTTGGGGAACACTTCAGAATCACCTGCCAGGCTTGCTGCAACCACCTGCCTGTCATGACAAAATCACCTGCCAACTACACCAGTACCACATGGCGGACACTGTGGAAACACCTGTCGGGCCGGCCGGAACCACATCTCAGACGTGCCAGAACCATGTGCATGAGATGCTGGAACCACACCCCGAACAGACGGAAAACACCTGCCAGACCCGTCTGAACAACCTGCCGAGCACGCCGAGCCACCTGCTCGACTCGCCGGAACCACCTACCTGACATGCCCAAATCACCAGCCGGGTATGCCAGAACCACTTGGCGGACACTCCGGAATCATCTGCCGGACATGCCGGAACCAGCTCTCAGACACACCAGAACCACGTGCCGGAGACGCCGGAAGCATCTGCCGAGCGTGCCGGAGCCACCTGCTCGACTCGCCAGAAACACCTGCCGGACACGCCAAAATCACCTGCCGGGTACGCAAGAACCACCTGGCGGACACTACGGAATCACCTGCCGCGCATGCCGGAACCACCTCTCAGACGTGCCGGAAGCACGTGCCGGACACGCCGGAAACACCTACCGGACAGACCGGAACCACCTGCCAAGAACGCCGGAGACACCTGTTCGACTCGCTGGAACCACCTGCCGGACAGGCCAATATCAACTGCTGGCTATGCCAGAACCACTTGGGGGACAGTCCGGGATCACCTGCCAGCCATGGCGGAACCACCTCTCAGACGTACCAGAACCACCTGCCGGAGAAGCTGGAAACACGTCCTGGACAGACTGGAACAACGTGACGGCCATGCCTGAACCACCTGCCGAGCACGGCGGAACCACCTGCCGGACACGCCAAAATCACCTGCGTGCTACGCCAGAACCACTTGGACGACTCTCCGAAATGACCTGCCGGGCATGTTGGAACCACCTCTCAGACGTGCCAGGACCACGTGGCGGACAGTCCGGAATCACCTGTTGGGCATACGCAACCACCTCTGAGACGTACCATAACCACGTGCCGTGCACGTCGGAACCACCTACCGGACAGACCGGAATCAACTTTTGGGCATGCCGGAACCACCAGTCAGATGTGTCAGAAACACGTGCCGGAGACGCCGGAATCACCTGCCGAGCACTTCGCAACCACCTGCTCAACTCGCCTGAACCACCTGCCAGACACGCCAAAATCACCTGCCCGCTACACCAGCACCACTTCGGGGACAAGCCGGAATCACGTGAGGGGCATGCCGGCACAGCCTCTCAGACTGAACCTCGTGCCGGACACCACAGAACCACCTGCCGGACAGACCGGAACCACCTGCCGCACACGCCGGAACCACCGGCTCGACCCGCCGGAACGACCGCTGGACATGCAAAATCACCTGCCGGCTACGCCGGAAACACTTGGCGAACACTCCGGAATCACCTGCCGGGCATGCCGGAACCACCTCTCAGATATGCCAGAACCACGTGCCCATGACCCCGGAAGCACCTGCCGAGCACGCCGGAACCACCTGCTCGACTCGCCAGAACCACCTGCCGGACACGCAAAAATCACCTGCCGGCTACGCCACACCCATTTGGGGAACACTTCAGAATCACCTGCCGGGCTTGCTGCAACCACCTGCCGGTCATGCCAAAATCACCTGCCAACTACGCCAGTACCACTTGGCGGACACTGTGGAAACACCTGTCGGGCCGGCCGGAACCACATCTCAGACGTGCCAGAACAATGTGCATGAGATGCTGGAACCACACCCCGAACAAACGGAAAACACCTGCCAGACCCGTCTGAACAACCTGCCGAGCACGCCGGAGCCACCTGCTCGACTCGCCGGAACCACCTACCTGACATGCCCAAATCACCAGCCGGGTATGCCAGAACCACTTGGCGGACACTCCGGAATCATCTGCCGGACATGCCGGAACCAGCTCTCAGACACACCAGAACCACGTGCCGGAGACGCCGGAAGCACCTGCCGAGCATGCCGGAGCCACCTGCTCGACTCGCCAGAAACACCTGCCGGACACGCCAAAATCACCTGCCGGGTACGCCAGAACCACCTGGCGGACACTCCGAAACCACCTGTCTCGGATGCCGGAACCACCTCTCAGACGTGCCGGAAGCACGTGCCGGACACGCCGGAATCACCTACCGGACATACCGGAACCACCTGCCGAGCACGCCGGAGCCACCTGTTCGACTCGCTGGAACCACCTGCCGGACAGGCCAATATCAACTGCTGGCTATGCCAGAACCACCTGGGAGACGGTCCGGAATCGCCTGCCAGCCATGGCGGAACCACCTCTCAGACGTACCAGAACCACCTGCCGGAGAAGCTGGAAACACGTCCTGGACAGACTGGAACCACGTGACGGCCATGCCTGAACCACGTGCCGAGCACGGCGGTACCACCTGCCGGACACGCCAAAATCACCTGCGGGCTACACCAGAACCACTTCGACGACTCTCCGAAATGACCTGCCGGGCATGTTGGAACCACCTCTCAGACGTGCCAGAAGCACGTGGCGGACAGTCCGGAATCACCTGTTGGGCATACGCAACCACCTCTGACACGTACCAGAACCACGTGCCGTGCACGCCGGAACCGCCTACAGGACAAACTGGAATCAACTTTTGGGCATGCCGGAACCACCAGTCAGATGTGCCAGAAACACGTTCCGGAGACGCCGGAAGCACCTGCCGAGCACGTCGCAACCACCTGCTCAACTCGCCTGAACCACCTGCCGGACACGCCAAAATCACCTGCCCGCTACACCAGCACCACTTCGGGGACAAGCCGGAATCACGTGAGGGGCATGCCGGCACAGCCTCTCAGACTGAACCTCGTGCCGGACACCACAGAACCACCTGCCGGACAGACCGGAACCACCTGCCGGACACGCCGGAACCACCAGCTCGACCCGCCGGAACGACCGCTGGACATGCAAAATCACCTGCCGGCTACGCCGGAAACACTTGGCGAACACTCCGGAATCACCTGCCGGGCATGCCGGAACCACCTCTCAGATATGCCAGAACCACGTGCCAATGATCCCGGAAGCACCTGCCAAGCACACCGGAACCACCTGCTCGACTCGCCAAAACCACCTGCCGGACACGCAGAAATCACCTGCCGGCTACGCCACAACCAGTTGGGGAACACTTCGGAATCACTTGCCGGGCATGCAGGAACCACCTCTCAGACATGCCAGAACCCCGTGCCAATGACCCCGGAAGCACCAGCCGAGCACGCCGGAACCACCTGCTCGACTCGCCAGAACCACCTGCCGATCACGCAAAAATCACCTGCCGGCTACGCCACAACCAGTTGGTGAACACTTTGGAATCACCTGCCATGCTTGCTGGAACCACCTGCCAGTCATGCCAAAATCACCTGCCAACTATGCCAGAACCGCTTGGCGGACACTGCGGAAACACCTTTCGGGCCGGCTGGAACCACATCTCAGACGTGCCAGAAACGTGTTCATGAGATGCTGGAACCACACCCCGAACAGACGGATACCACCTGCCAGAACCGCCTGAACCACCTGCTGAGCACGCCGGAACCACCTGCTCGACTCACCGGTACCACCTCCCTGACACGCCAAAATCACCTGCTGGGTATGCCAGAACCACTTGGCGGACACTCCGGAATCATCTGCCGGACATGCCGGAACCAGCTCTCAGACACACCAGAACCAAGTGCCGGAGACGCCGGAAGCACCTGCCGAGCAGGCCGGAGTCACCTGCTCGACTCGCCAGAAACACCTGCCGGACACGCCAAAATCACCTGCCGGGTACGCCAGAACCACCTGGCGGACACTACGGAATCACCTGCCGCGCATGCCGGAACCACCTCTCAGACGTGCCGGAAGCACGTGCCGGACACGCCGGAAACACCTACCGGACAGACCGGAACCACCTGCCAAGAACGCCGGAGCCACCTGTTCGACTCGCTGGAACCACCTGCCGGACAGGCCAATATCAACTGCTGGCTATGCCAGAACCACCAGTGGGACGGTCCGGAATCACCTGCCAGCCATGGCGGAACCACCTCTCAGACGTACCAGAACCACCTGCCGGAGAAGCTGGAAACACGTCCTGGACAGTCTGGAATCACCTGCCGGCCAAGCCTGAACCACCTGCCAAGCACAACGGAACAACCTGCCAGACACGCCAAAATCAACTGCGTGTTATGCCAGAACCACTTGGAGGACTCTCTGGGATGACCTGCCGGGCATGCCGGAATCACCTCTCAGACGTGCCAGAAGCACGTGGCGGACAGTCCAGAATCACCTGTTGGGCATGCGCAACCACCTCTGAGACGTACCAGAACCACATGCCGTGCAGGCTGGAACCACCTACCGGACAGACCGGAATCACCTTTCGGGCATGCCAGAACCACCTGTCAGATGTGCCAGAAACACGTGCCGGAGACGCCGGAAGCACCTGCCAAGCACGTTGGAACCACCTGCTCAACTCGACTGAACCACCTGCCGGACATGCCAAAATCACCTGCCGACTATGCCAGAACCACTTGGCGAACACTCCGGAATCACTTGCCGGGCATGCAGGAACCACCTCTCAGACATGCCAGAACCCCGTGCCAATGACCCCGGAAGCACCAGCCGAGCACGCCGGAACCACATGCTCGACTCGCCAGAACCACCTGCCGATCACGCAAAAATCACCTGCCGGCTACGCCACAACCAGTTGGTGAACACTTTGGAATCACCTGCCAGGCTTGCTGGAACCACCTGCCCGTCATGCCAAAATCACCTGCCAACTACGCCAGAACCACTTGGCGGACACTGCGGAAACACCTGTCGGGCCGGCTGGAACCACATATCAGAAGTGCAAGAAACGTGTTCATGAGATGCTGGAACCACACCCCGAACAGACGGATACCACCTGCCAGAACCGCCTGAACCACCTGCTGAGCACGCCGGAAGCACCTGCTCGACTCACCGGTACCACCTCCCTGACACGCCAAAATCACCTGCTGGGTATGCCAGAACCACTTGGCGGACACTCCGGAATCATCTGCCGGACATGCCGGAACCAGCTCTCAGACACACCAGAACCAAGTGCAGGAGACGCCGGAAGCACCTGCCGAGCATGCCGGAGCCACATGCTCGACTCGCCAGAAACACCTGCCGGACACGCAAAAATCACCTGCCGGCTACGCCACAACCAGTTGGGGAACACTTCGGAATCACCTGCCGGGCTTGCTGGAACCACCTGCCGGTCATGCCAAAATCACCTGCGTGTTATGCCAGAACCACTTGGAGGACTCTCTGGGATGACCTGCCAAGCGTGCCGGAACCACCTCTCAGACGTGCCAGAACCATGTGGCGGACAGTCCGGAATCACCTGTTGGGCATGCGCAACCACCTCTGAGAGGTACCAGAACCACATGCCGTGCAGGCTGGAACCACCTACCGGACAGACCGGAATCACCTGTCGCGCATGCCGGAACCACCTCTCAGACGTGCCGGAAGCACGTGCCGGACACACCGGGATCACCTACCGGACAGACCGGAACCACCTGCCGAGCACGCCGGAGCCACCTGTTCGACTCGCTGGAACCACCTGCCGGACAGGCCAATATCAACTGCTGGCTATGCCAGAACCACCTGGGGGACAGTCCGGGATCACCTGCCAGCCATGGCGGAACCACCTCTCAGAAGTACCAGAACCACCTGCTGGAGAAGCTGGAAACACGTCCTGGACAGACTGGAACCACGTGACTGCCATGCCTGAACCACCTGCCGAGCACGGCGGAACCACCTGCCGGACACGCCAAAATCACCTGCGTGTTATGCCAGAACCACTTGGAGGACTCTCTGGGATGACCTGCCGGGCATGCCGGAACCACCTCTCAGACGTGCCAGAACCATGTGGCGGACAGTCCGGAATCACCTGTTGGGCATGCGCAACCACCTCTGAGACGTACCAGAACCACATGCCGTGCAGGCTGGAACCACCTACCGGACAGACCGGAATCACCTTTCGGGCATGCCGGAACCACCTGTCACATGTGCCAGAAACACGTGCCGGAGACGCCGGAAGCACCTGCCAAGCACGTTGGAACCACCTGCTCAACTCGCCTGAACCACCTGCCGGACATGCCAAAATCACCTGCCGACTATGCCAGAACCACTTGGCGAACACTCCGGAATCACTTGCCGGGCATGCAGGTACCACCTCTCAGACATGCCAGAAACCCGCGCCAATGACCCCAGAAGCACCAGCCGAGCACGCCGGAACCACCTGCTCGACTCGCCAGAACCACCTGCCGGACACGCAAAAATCACCTGCCGGCTACGCCACAACCAGTTGGGGAACACTTCGGAATCACCTGCCGGGCTTGCTGGAACCACCTGCCTGTCATGCAAAATCACCTGCCAACTACGCCAGTACCACTTGGCGGACACTGTGGAAACACCTGTCGGGCTGGCCGGAACCACATCTCAGACGTGCCAGAACCATGTGCATGAGA
Source organism: Equus caballus (assembly GCF_041296265.1). NCBI lineage: Eukaryota > Metazoa > Chordata > Mammalia > Perissodactyla > Equidae > Equus > Equus caballus. The sequence goes on from NC_091713.1 coordinate 2,821,449, forward strand.
TGCTGGAACCACACCCCGAACAGACGGAAAACACCTGCCAGACCCGTCTGAACAACCTGCCGAGCACGCCGGAGCCACCTGCTCGACTCGCCGGAACCACCTACCTGACATGCCCAAATCACCAGCCGGGTATGCCAGAACCACTTGGCGGACACTCCGGAATCATCTGCCGGACATGCCGGAACCAGCTCTCAGACACACCAGAACCACGTGCCGGAGACGCCGGAAGCACCTGCCGAGCATGCCGGAGCCACCTGCTCGACTCGCCAGAAACACCTGCCGGACACGCCAAACTCACCTGCCGGGTACTCCAGAACCACCTGGCGGACACTCCAAAATCACCTGTCGCGCATGCCGGAACCACCTCTCAGACGTGCCGGAATCACGTGCCGGACACGCCGGAATCACCTACCGGACAGACCGGAACCACCTGCCGAGCACGCCGGAGCCACCTGTTCGACTCGCTGGAACCACCTGCCGGACAGGCCAATATCAACTGCTGGCTATGCCAGAACCACCTGGGGGACGGTCCGGGATCACCTGCCAGCCATGGCCGAACCACCTCTCAGATGTACCAGAACCACCTGCCGGAGAAGCTGGAAACACGTCCTGGACAGACTGGAACCACGTGACGGCCATGCCTGAACCACCTGCCGAGCACGGCGGAACCACCTGCCGGACACGCCAAAATCACCTGCGGGCTACGCCAGAACCACTTGGACGACTCTCCGAAATGACCTGCCGGGCATCTTGGAACCACCTATCAGACGTGCCAGAAGCACGTGGCGGACAGTCCGGAATCACCTGTTGGGCATACGCAACCACCTCTGAGACGTACCAGAACCACGTGCCGTGCACGCCGGAACCACCTACCGGACAGACCGGAATCAACTTTTGGGCATGCCGGAACCACCAGTCAGATGTGCCAGAAACACGTGCCGGAGACGCCGGAAGCACCTGCCGAGCACGTCGCAACCACCTGCTCAACTCGCCTTAACCCTCTGCCGGACACGGCAAAATCACCTGACCGCTACACCAGCACCACTTCGGGGACAAGCCGGAATCACGTGAGGGGCATGCCGGCACAGCCTCTCAGACTGAACCTCGTGCCGGACACCACAGAACCACCTGCCGGACAGACCGGAACCACCTGCCGGACACGCCGGAACGACCGCTGGACATGCAAAATCACCTGCCGGCTACGCCGGAAACACTTGGCGAACACTCCGGAATCACCTGCCGGGCATGCCGGAACCGCCTCTCAGATATGCCAGAACCACGTGCCAATGATCCGGGTAGCACCTGCCGAGCACGTCGGAACCACCTGCTCGACTCGCCAGAACCACCTGCCGGACACGCAAAAATCACCTGCCGGCTACGCCACAACCAGTTGGGGAACACTTCGGAATCACCTGCCGGGCTTGCTGGAACCACCTGCCGGTCATGCCAAAATCACCTGCCAACTACGCCAGTACCACTTGGCAGACACTGTGGAAACACCTGTCGGGCCGGCCGGAACCACATCTCAGACGTGCCAGAACCATGTGCATGAGATGCTGGAACCACACCCCGAACAGACGGAAAACACCTGCCAGACCCGTCTGAACAACCTGCCGAGCACGCCGGAGCCACCTGCTCGACTCGCCGGAACCACCTACCTGACATGCCCAAATCACCAGCCGGGTATGCCAGAACCACTTGGCGGACACTCCGGAATCATCTGCCAGACATGCCGGAACCAGCTCTCAGACACACCAGAACCACGTGCCGGAGACGCCGGAAGCACCTGCCGAGCATGCCGGAGCCACCTGCTCGACTCGCCGGAAACACCTGCGGGACACGCCAAAATCACCTGCCGGGTACGCCAGAACCACCTGGCGGACACTCCGAAACCACCTGTCGCGCATGCCGGAACCACCTCTCAGACGTGCCGGAAGCACGTGCCGGACACGCCGGAATTACCTACCGGACAGACCGGAACCACCTGCCGAGCACGCCGGAGCCACCTGTTCGACTCGCTGGAACCACCTGCCGGACAGGCCAATATCAACTGCTGGCTATGCCAGAACCACCTGGGGGACGGTCCGGGATCACCTGCCAGCCATGGCGGAACCACCTCTCAGACGTACCAGAACCACCTGCCGGAGAAGCTGGAAACACGTCCTGGAGAGTCTGGAACCACCTGCCGGCCAAGCCTGAACCACCTGCCAAGCACAACGGAACAACCTGCCAGACACGCCAAAATCACCTGCGTGTTATGCCAGAACCACTTGGAGGACTCTCTGGGATGACCTGCCGGGCATGCCGGAACCACCTCTCAGACGTGCCAGAACCATGTGGCGGACAGTCCGGAATCACCTGTTGGGCATGCGCAACCACCTCTGAGACGTACCAGAACCACATGCCGTGCAGGCTGGAACCACCTACCAGACAGACCGGAATCACCTTTCGGGCATGCCGGAACCACCTGTCAGATGTGCCAGAAACACGTGCCGGAGACGCCGGAAGCACCTGCAAAGCACGTTGGAACAACCTGCTCAACTCGCCTGAACCAGCTGCCGGACATGCCAAAATCACCTGCCGACTATGCCAGAACCACTTGGCGAACACTCCGGAATCACCTGCCGAGCATGCCGGAGCCACCTGCTCGACTCGCCAGAAACACCTGCCGGACACGCCAAAATCACCTGCCGGGTATGCCAGAACCACCTGGCGGACACTACGGAATCACCTGCCGCGCATGCCGGAACCACCTCTCAGACGTGCCGGAAGCACGTGCCAGACACTCCGGAAACACCTACCGGACAGACCGGAACCACCTGCCAAGAACGCCGGAGCCACCTGTTCGACTCGCTGGAACCACCTGCCGGACAGGCCAATATCAACTGCTGGCTATGCCAGAACCACCTGGGTGACAGTCCGGGATCACCTGCCAGCCATGGCGGAACCACCTCTCAGACGTACCAGAACCACCTGCCGGAGAAGCTGGAAACACGTCCTGGACAGACTGGAACCACGTGACGGCCATGCCTGAACCACCTGCCGAGAACGGCGGAACCATCTGCCGGACACGACAAAATCACCTGCGGGCTACGCCAGAACCACTTGGACGACTCTCCGAAATGACCTGCTGGGCATGTTGGAACCACCTCTCAGACGTGCCAGAAGCACGTGGCAGAGAGTCCGGAATCACCTGTTGGGCATACGCAACCACCTCTGACACGTACCAGAACCACGTGCCGTGCACGCCGGAACCACCTACCGGACAGACCGGAATCAACTTTTGGGCATGCCGGAACCACCTGTCAGATGTGCCAGAAACACGTGCCGGAGACGCCGGAAGCACCTGCCGAGCACGTCGCAACCACCTGCTCAACTCGCCTGAACCACCTGCCGGACACGCCAAAATCACCTGCCCGCTACACCAGCACCACTTCGGGGACAAGCCGGAATCACGTGAGGGGCATGCCGGCACAGCCTCTCAGACTGAACCTCGTGCCGGACACCACAGAACCACCTGCCGGACAGACCGGAACCACCTGCCGGACACGCCGGAACCACCGGCTCGACCCGCCGTAAAGACCGCTGGACATACAAAATCACCTGCCGGCTACGCCGGAAACACTTGCCGAACACTCCGGAATCACCTGCCGGGCATGCCGGAACCACCTCTCAGATATGCCAGAACCACGTGCCAACGACACCGGAAGCACCTGCCGAGCACGCCGGAACCACCTGCTCGACTCGCCAGAACCACCTGCCGGACACGCAAAAATCACCTGCCGGCTACGCCACAACCTGTTGGTGAACACTTTGGAATCACCTGCCGGGCTTGCTGGAACCACCTGCCAGTCATGCCAAAATCACCTGCCAACTACGCCAGAACCGCTTGGCGGACACTGCGGAAACACCTGTCGGGCCGGCTGGAACCACATCTCAGACGTGCCAGAAACGTGTTCATGAGATGCTGGAACCACACCCCGAACAGACGGATACCACCTGCCAGAACCGCCTGAACCACCTGCTGAGCACGCCGGAACCACCTGCTCGACTCACCGGTACCACCTCCCTGACACGCCAAAATCACCTGCTGGGTATGCCAGAACCACTTGGCGGACACTCCGGCATCATCTACCGGACATGCCGGAACCAGCTCTCAGACACACCAGAACCAAGTGCCGGAGACGCCGGAAGCACCTGCCGAGCATGCCGGAGCCACCTGCTCGACTCGCCAGAAACACCTGCCGGACACGCCAAAATCACCTGCCGGGTATGCCAGAACCACCTGGCGGACACTACGGAATCACCTGCCGCGCATGCAGGAACCACTTCTCAGACGTGCCGGAAGCACGTGCCACACACTCCGGAAACACCTACCGGACATACCGGAACCACCTGCCAAGAACGCCGGAGCCACCTGTTCGACTCGCTGGAACCACCTGCCGGACAGGCCAATATCAACTGCTGGCTATGCCAGAACCACCTGGGGGACGGTCCGGGATCACCTGCCAGCCATGGCGGAACCACCTCTCAGACGTACCAGAACCACCTGCCGGAGAAGCTGGAAACACGTCCTGGACAGACTGGAACCACGTGACGGCCATGCCTGAACCACATCCCGAGCACGGCGGAACCACCTGCCGGACACGCCAAAATCACCTGCGGGCTACGCCAGAACCACTTGGACGACTCTCCGAAATGACCTGCCGGGCATGTTGGAACCACCTCTCAGACGTGCCAGAAGCACGTGGCGGACAGTCCGGAATCACCTGTTGGGCATACGGAACCACCTCTGAGATCTACCAGTACCACGTGCCGTGCACGCCGGAACCACCTACCGGACAGACCGGAATCAACTTTCGGGCATGCCGGAACCACCAGTCAGTTGTGCCAGAATCACGTGCCAGAGACGCCGGAAGCACCTGCCGAGCACGTCGCAACCACCTGCTCAACTCGCCTGAACCACCTGCCGGACACGCCAAAATCACCTGCCCGCTAGACCAGCACCACTTCGGGGACAAGCCGGAATCACGTGAGGGGCATGCCGGCACAGCCTCTCAGACTGAACCTCGTGCCGGACACCACAGAACCACCTGCCGGACAGACCGGAACCACCTGCCGGACACGCCGGAACCACCGGCTCGACCCGCCGGAAAGACCGCTGGACATGCAAAATCACCTGCCGGCTACGCCGGAAACACTTGGCGAACACTCCGGAATCACCTGCCGGGCATGCCGGAACCACCTCTCAGATATGCCAGAACCACGTGCCAATGACCCCGGAAGCACCTGCCGAGCACGCCGGAGCCACATGCTCGACTCGCCAGAAACACCTGCCGGACACGCAAAAATCACCTGCCGGCTACGCCACAACCAGTTGGGGAACACTTCGGAATCACCTGCCGGGCTTGCTGGAACCACCTGCCGGTCATGCCAAAATCACCTGCCAACTACGCCAGTACCACTTGGCGGACACTGTGGAAACACCTGTCGGGCCGGCCGGAACCACATCTCAGACGTGCCAGAACCATGTGCATGAGATGCTGGAACCACACCCCGAAAAGACGGAAAACACCTGCCAGACCCGTCTGAACAACCTGCCGAGCACGCCGGAGCCACCTGCTCGACTCGCCGGAACCACCTACCTGACATGCCCAAATCACCAGCCGGGTATGCCAGAACCACTTGGCGGACACTCCGGAATCATCTGCCGGACATGCCGGAACCAGCTCTCAGACACACCAGAACCACGTGCCGGAGACGCCGGAAGCACGTGCTGAGCATGCCGGAGCCACCTGCTCGACTCGCCAGAAACACCTGCCGGACACGCCAAAATCACCTGCCGGGTACGCAAGAACCACCTGGCGGATACTACGGAATCACATGCCGCGCATGACGGACCCACCTTTCAGACGTGCCGGAAGCACGTACCGGAGACGCCGGAAACTCCTAGCGGACAGACCGGAACCACCTGCCAAGAACGCCGGAGCCACCTGTTCGACTCGCTGGAACCACCTGCCGACAGGCCAATATCAACTGCTGGCTATGCCAGAACCACCTGGGGGACAGTCCGGGATCACCTGCCAGCCATGGCGGAACCACCTCTCAGACGTACCAGAACCACCTGCCGGAGAAGCTGGAAACACGTCCTGGACAGACTGGAACCACGTGACGGCCATGCCTGAACCACCTGCCGAGCACGGCGGAACCACCTGCCGGACACGCCAAAATCACCTGCGGGCTACGCCAGAACCACTTGGACGACTCTCTGAAATGACCTGCTGGGCATGTTGGAACCACCTCTCAGACGTGCCAGAAGCACGTGGCGGACAGTCCGGAATCACCTGTTGGGCATACGCAACCACCTCTGACACGTACCAGAACCTCGTGCCGTGCACGCCGGAACCACCTACCGGACAGGCCGGAATCAACTTTTGGGCATGCCGGAACCACCAGTCAGATGTGCCAGAAACACGTGCCGGAGACGCCGGAAGCACCTGCCGACCACATCGCAACCACCTGCTGAACTCGCCTGAACCACCTGCCGGACACGCCAAAATCACCTGCCCGCTACACCAGCACCACTTCGGGGACAAGGCGGAATCACGTGAGGGGCATGCCGGCACAGCCTCTCAGACTGAACCTCGTGCCGGACACCACAGAACCACCAGCCGGACAGACCGGAACCAACTGCCGGACACGCCGGAACCACTGGCTCGACACGCCGGAACGACCGCTGGACATGCAAAATCACCTGCCGGCTACGCCGGAAACACTTGGCGAACACTCCGGAATCACCTGCCGGGCATGCCGGAACCACCTCTCAGATATGCCAGAACCACGTGCCAATCACCCCGGAAGCACCTGCCGAGCACGCCGGAACCACCTGCTCGACTCGCCAGAACCACCTGCCGGACACGCAAAAATCACCTGCCGGCTACGCCACAACCAGTTGGGGAACACTTCGGAATCACCTGCCGGGCTTGCTGCAACCACCTGCCGGTCATGCCAAAATCACCTGCCAGCTACGCCAGTACCACTTGGCGGACACTGTGGAAACACCTGTCGGGCCGGCCGGAACCACATCTCAGACGTGCCAGAACCATGTGCATGAGATGCTGGAACCACACCCCGAACAGACGGAAAACACCTGCCAGACCCGTCTGAACAACCTGCCGAGCACGCCGGAGCCACCTGCTCGACTCGCCGGAACCACCTACCTGACATGCCCAAATCACCAGCCGGGTATGCCAGAACCACTTGGCGGACACTCCGGAATCATCTGCCGGACATGCCGGAACCAGCTCTCAGACACACCAGAACCACGTGCCGGAGACGCCGGAAGCACCTGCCGAGCATGCCGGAGCCACCTGCTCGACTCGCCAGAAACACCTGCCAGAAACGCCAAAATCACCTGCCGGGTACGCCAGAACCACCTGGCGGACACTCCGAAACCGCCTGTCGCGCATGCCGGAACCACCTCTCAGACGTGCCGGAAGCACGTGCCGGACACGCCGGAATCACCTACCGGACAGACCGGAACCACCTGCCGAGCACGCCGGAGCCACCTGTTCGACTCGCTGGAACCACCTGCCGGACAGGCCAATATCAACTGCTGGCTATGCCAGAACCACCTGGGGGACTGTCCGGAATCACCTGCCAGCCATGGCGGAACCACCTCTCAGACGTACCAGAACCACCTGCCGGAGAAGCTGGAAACACGTCCTGGACAGTCTGGAACCACCTGCCGGCCAAGCCTGAACCACCTGCCAAGCACAACGGAACAACCTGCCAGACACGCCAAAATCACCTGCGTGTTATGCCAGAACCACTTGGAGGACTCTCTGGGATGACCTGCCGGGCATGCCGGAACCACCTCTCAGACGTGCCAGAACCATGTGGCGGACTGTCCGGAATCACCTGTTGGGCATGCGCAACCACCTCTGAGACGTACCAGAACCACATGCCGTGCAGGCTGGAACCACCTACCGGACAGACCGGAATCACCTTTCGGGCATGCCGGAACCACCTGTCAGATGTGCCAGAAACACGTGCCGGAGACGCCGGAAGAACCTGCCAAGCACGCCGGAACCACCTGCTCGACTCGTCAGAACCACCTGCCGATCACGCAAAAATCACCTGCCGGCTACGCCACAACCAGTTGGTGAACACTTTGGAATCACCTGCCAGGCTTGCTGGAACCACCTGCCAGTCATGCCAAAATCACCTGCCAACTACGCCAGAACCGCTTGGCGGACACTGCGGAAACACCTGTCGGGCCGGCTGGAACCACATCTCAGACGTGCCAGAAACGTGTTCATGAGATGCTGGAACCACACCCCGAACAGACGGATACCACCTGCCAGAACCGCCTGAACCACCTGCTGAGCACGCCGGAACCACCTGCTCGACTCACCGGTACCACCTCCCTGACACGCCAAAATCACCTGCTGGGTATGCCAGTACCACTTGGCGGACACTCCGGAATCATCTGCCGGACATGCCGGAACCAGCTCTCAGACACACCAGAACCAAGTGCCGGAGACGCCGGAAGCACCTGCCGAGCATGCTGGAGCCACCTGCTCGACTCGCCAGAAACACCTGCCGGACACGCCAAAATCACCTGCCGGGTATGCCAGAACCACCTGGCGGACACTACGGAATCACCTGCCGCGCATGCCGGAACCACCTCTCAGATGTGCCGGAAGCACGTGCCAGACACGCCGGAAACACCTACCGGACAGACCGGAACCACCTGCCAAGAACGCCGGAGCCACCTGTTCGACTCGGTGGAACCACCTGCCGGACAGGCCAATATCAAATGCTGGCTATGCCAGAACCACCTGGGGGACAGTCCGGGATCACCTGCCAGCCATGGCGGAACCAGCTCTCACACGTACCAGAACCACCTGCCGGAGAAGCTGGAAACACGTCCTGGACAGACTGGAACCACGTGACGGCCATGCCTGAACCACCTGCCGAGCACGGCGGAACCACCTGCCGCACACGCCAAAATCACCTGGGGGCTACACCAGAACCACGTCGACGACTCTCCGAAATGACCTGCCGGGCATGTTGCAACCACCTCTCAGACGTGCCAGAAGCACGTGGCGGACAGTCCGGAATCACCTGTTGGGCATACGCAACCACCTCTGACACGGACCGGAACCACGTGTCGTGCGCGCCGGAACCACCTACCGGACAGACCGGAATCAACTTTTGGGCATGCCGGAACCACCAGTCAGATGTGCCAGAAACACGTGCCGGAGACGCCGGAAGCACCTGCCGAGCACGTCGCAACCACCTGCTCAACTCGCCTGAACCACCTGCCGGACACGCCAAAATCCCTGCCCGCTACACCAGCACCACTTCGGGGACAAGCCGGAATCACGTGAGGGGCATGCCGGCACAGCCTCTCAGACTGAACCTCGTGCCGGACACCACAGAACCACCTGCCGGACAGACCGGAACCACCAGCCGGACACGCCGGTACCACCGGCTCGACCCGCCGGAACGACCGCTGGACATGCAGAATCTCCTGCCGGCTACGCCAGAAACACTTGGCGAACACTCCGGAATCACCTGCCGGGCATGCCGGAACCACCTCTCAGATATGCCAGAACCACGTGCCAATCACCCCGGAAGCACCTGCCGAGCACGCCGGAACCACCTGCTCGACTCGCCAGAACCACCTGCCGGACACGCAAAAATCACCTGCCGGCTACGCCACAACCAGTTGGGGAACACTTCGGAATCACCTGCCGGGCTTGCTGCAACCACCTGCCGGTCATGCCAAAATCACCTGCCAACTACGCCTGTACCACTTGGCGGACACTGTGGAAACACCTGTCGGGCTGGCCGGAACCACATCTCAGACGTGCCAGAACCATGTGCATGAGATGCTGGAACCACACCCCGAACAAACGGAAAACACCTGCCAGACCCGTCTGAACAACCTGCCGAGCACGCCGGAGCCACCTGCTCGACTCGCCGGAACCACCTACCTGACATGCCCAAATCACCAGCCGGGTATGCCAGAACCACTTGGCGGACACTCCGGAATCATCTGCCGGACATGCCGGAACCAGCTCTCAGATACACCAGAACCACGTGCCGGAGACGCCGGAAGCACCTGCCGAGCATGCCGGAGCCACCTGCTCGACTCGCCAGAAACACCTGCCGGACACGCCAAAATCACCTGCCGGGTACGCCAGAACCACCTGGCGGACACTCCGAAATCACCTGTCGCGCATGCCGGAACCACCTCTCAGACGTGCCGGAAGCACGTGCCGGACACGCTGTAATCACCTACCGGACATACCGGAACCACCTGCCGAGCACGCCGGAGCCACCTGTTCGACTCGCTGGAACCACCTGCCGGACAGGCCAATATCAACTGCTGGCTATGCCAGAACCACCTGGGGGATGGTCCGGAATCACCTGCCAGCCATGGCGGAACCACCTCTCAGACGTACCAGAACCACCTGCCGGAGCAGCTGGAAACACGTCCTGGAGAGTCTGGAACCACCTGCCGGCCAAGCCTGAACCACCTGCCAAGCACAACGGAACAACCTGCCAGACATGCCAAAATCACCTGCGTGTTATGCCAGAACCACTTGGAGGACTCTCTGGGATGACCTGCCGGGCATGCCGGAACCACCTCTCAGACGTGCCAGAACCATGTGGCGGACAGTCCGGAATCACCTGTTGGGCATGCGCAACCACCTCTGAGACGTACCAGAAACACATGCCGTGCAGGCTGGAACCACCTACCGGACAGACCGGAATCACCTTTCGGGCATGCCGGAACCACCTGTCAGATGTGCCAGAAACACGTGCCGGAGACGCCGGAAGCACCTGCCAAGCACGTTGGAACCACCTGCTCAACTCGCCTGAACCACCTGCCGGACATGCCAAAATCACCTGCCGACTATGCCAGAACCACTTGGCGAACACTCCGGAATCACTTGCCGGGCATGCAGGAACCACCTCTCAGACATGCCAGAACCCCGTGCCAATGACCCCGGAAGCACCAGCCGAGCACGCCGGAACCACCTGCTCGACTCGCCAGAACCACCTGCCGATCACGCAAAAATCACCTGCCGGCTACGCCACAACCAGTTGGTGAACACTTTGGAATCACCTGCCAGGCTTGCTGGAACCACCTGCCAGTCATGCCAAAATCACCTGCCAGCTACGCCAGAACCGCTTGGCGGACACTGCGGAAACACCTGTCGGGCCGGCTGGAACCACATCTCAGATGTGCCAGAAACGTGTTCATGAGATTCTGAAACCACACCCCGAACAGACGGAAAACACCTGCCAGAACCGCCTGAACCACCTGCTGAGCACGCCGGAACCACCTGCTCGACTCACCGGTACCACCTCCCTGACACGCCAAAATCACCAGCTGGGTATGCCAGAACCACTTGACGGACACTCCGGAATCATCTGCCGGACATGCCGGAGCCAGCTCTCAGACACACCAGAACCACGTGCCGGAGACGCCGGAAGCACCTGCCGAGCATGCCGGAGCCACCTGCTCGACTCGCCAGAAACACCTGCCGGACACGCCAAAATCACCTGCCGGGTATGCCAGAACCACCTGGCGGACACTACGGAATCACCTGCCGCGCATGCAGGAACCACTTCTCAGACGTGCCGGAAGCACGTGCCACACACTCCGGAAACACCTACCGGACATACCGGAACCACCTGCCAAGAACGCCGGAGCCACCTGTTCGACTCGCTGGAACCACCTGCCGGACAGGCCAATATCAACTGCTGGCTATGCCAGAACCACCTGGGGGACGGTCCGGGATCACCTGCCAGCCATGGCGGAACCACCTCTCAGACGTACCAGAACCACCTGCCGGAGAAGCTGGAAACACGTCCTGGACAGACTGGAACCACGTGACGGCCATGCCTGAACCACATCCCGAGCACGGCGGAACCACCTGCCGGACACGCCAAAATCACCTGCGGGCTACGCCAGAACCACTTGGACGACTCTCCGAAATGACCTGCCGGGCATGTTGGAACCACCTCTCAGACGTGCCAGAAGCACGTGGCGGACAGTCCGGAATCACCTGTTGGGCATACGCAACCACCTCTGAGATGTACCAGTACCACGTGCCGTGCACGCCGGAACCACCTACCGGACAGACCGGAATCAACTTTCGGGCATGCCGGAACCACCAGTCAGATGTGCCAGAATCACGTGCCAGAGACGCCGGAAGCACCTGCCGAGCACGTCGCAACCACCTGCTCAACTCGCCTGAACCACCTGCCGGACACGCCAAAATCACCTGCCCGCTAGACCAGCACCACTTCGGGGACAAGCCGGAATCACGTGAGGGGCATGCCGGCACAGCCTCTCAGACTGAACCTCGTGCCGGACACCACAGAACCACCTGCCGGACAGACCGGAACCACCTGCCGGACACGCCGGAACCACCGGCTCGACCCGCCGGAAAGACCGCTGGACATGCAAAATCACCTGCCGGCTACGCCGGAAACACTTGGCGAACACTCCGGAATCACCTGCCGGGCATGCCGGAACCACCTCTCAGATATGCCAGAACCACGTGCCAATGACCCCGGAAGCACCTGCCGAGCACGCCGGAGCCACATGCTCGACTCGCCAGAAACACCTGCCGGACACGCAAAAATCACCTGCCGGCTACGCCACAACCAGTTGGGGAACACTTCGGAATCACCTGCCGGGCTTGCTGGAACCACCTGCCGGTCATGCCAAAATCACCTGCCAACTACGCCAGTACCACTTGGCGGACACTGTGGAAACACCTGTCGGGCCGGCCGGAACCACATCTCAGACGTGCCAGAACCATGTGCATGAGATGCTGGAACCACACCCCGAAAAGACGGAAAACACCTGCCAGACCCGTCTGAACAACCTGCCGAGCACGCCGGAGCCACCTGCTCGACTCGCCGGAACCACCTACCTGACATGCCCAAATCACCAGCCGGGTATGCCAGAACCACTTGGCGGACACTCCGGAATCATCTGCCGGACATGCCGGAACCAGCTCTCAGACACACCAGAACCACGTGCCGGAGACGCCGGAAGCACGTGCTGAGCATGCCGGAGCCACCTGCTCGACTCGCCAGAAACACCTGCCGGACACGCCAAAATCACCTGCCGGGTACGCAAGAACCACCTGGCGGATACTACGGAATCACATGCCGCGCATGACGGACCCACCTTTCAGACGTGCCGGAAGCACGTACCGGAGACGCCGGAAACTCCTAGCGGACAGACCGGAACCACCTGCCAAGAACGCCGGAGCCACCTGTTCGACTCGCTGGAACCACCTGCCGACAGGCCAATATCAACTGCTGGCTATGCCAGAACCACCTGGGGGACAGTCCGGGATCACCTGCCAGCCATGGCGGAACCACCTCTCAGACGTACCAGAACCACCTGCCGGAGAAGCTGGAAACACGTCCTGGACAGACTGGAACCACGTGACGGCCATGCCTGAACCACCTGCCGAGCACGGCGGAACCACCTGCCGGACACGCCAAAATCACCTGCGGGCTACGCCAGAACCACTTGGACGACTCTCTGAAATGACCTGCTGGGCATGTTGGAACCACCTCTCAGACGTGCCAGAAGCACGTGGCGGACAGTCCGGAATCACCTGTTGGGCATACGCAACCACCTCTGACACGTACCAGAACCTCGTGCCGTGCACGCCGGAACCACCTACCGGACAGGCCGGAATCAACTTTTGGGCATGCCGGAACCACCAGTCAGATGTGCCAGAAACACGTGCCGGAGACGCCGGAAGCACCTGCCGACCACATCGCAACCACCTGCTGAACTCGCCTGAACCACCTGCCGGACACGCCAAAATCACCTGCCCGCTACACCAGCACCACTTCGGGGACAAGGCGGAATCACGTGAGGGGCATGCCGGCACAGCCTCTCAGACTGAACCTCGTGCCGGACACCACAGAACCACCAGCCGGACAGACCGGAACCAACTGCCGGACACGCCGGAACCACTGGCTCGACCCGCCGGAACGACCGCTGGACATGCAAAATCACCTGCCGGCTACGCCGGAAACACTTGGCGAACACTCCGGAATCACCTGCCGGGCATGCCGGAACCACCTCTCAGATATGCCAGAACCACGTGCCAATGACCCCGGAAGCACCTGCCGAGCACGCCGGAACCACCTGCTCGACTCGCCAGAACCACCTGCCGGACACGCAAAAATCACCTGCCGGCTACGCCACAACCAGTTGGGGAACACTTCGGAATCACCTGCCGGGCTTGCTGCAACCACCTGCCGGTCATGCCAAAATCACCTGCCAGCTACGCCAGTACCACTTGGCGGACACTGTGGAAACACCTGTCGGGCCGGCCGGAACCACATCTCAGACGTGCCAGAACCATGTGCATGAGATGCTGGAACCACACCCCGAACAGACGGAAAACACCTGCCAGACCCGTCTGAACAACCTGCCGAGCACGCCGGAGCCACCTGCTCGACTCGCCGGAACCACCTACCTGACATGCCCAAATCACCAGCCGGGTATGCCAGAACCACTTGGCGGACACTCCGGAGTCATCTGCCGGACATGCCGGAACCAGCTCTCAGACACACCAGAACCACGTGCCGGAGACGCCGGAAGCACCTGCCGAGCATGCCGGAGCCACCTGCTCGACTCGCCAGAAACACCTGCCAGAAACGCCAAAATCACCTGCCGGGTACGCCAGAACCACCTGGCGGACACTCCGAAACTGCCTGTCGCGCATGCCGGAACCACCTCTCAGACGTGCCGGAAGCACGTGCCGGACACGCCGGAATCACCTACCGGACAGACCGGAACCACCTGCCGAGCACGCCGGAGCCACCTGTTCGACTCGCTGGAACCACCTGCCGGACAGGCCAATATCAACTGCTGGCTATGCCAGAACCACCTGGGGGACTGTCCGGAATCACCTGCCAGCCATGGCGGAACCACCTCTCAGACGTACCAGAACCACCTGCCGGAGAAGCTGGAAACACGTCCTGGACAGTCTGGAACCACCTGCCGGCCAAGCCTGAACCACCTGCCAAGCACAACGGAACAACCTGCCAGACACGCCAAAATCACCTGCGTGTTATGCCAGAACCACTTGGAGGACTCTCTGGGATGACCTGCCGGGCATGCCGGAACCACCTCTCAGACGTGCCAGAACCATGTGGCGGACTGTCCGGAATCACCTGTTGGGCATGCGCAACCACCTCTGAGACGTACCAGAACCACATGCCGTGCAGGCTGGAACCACCTACCGGACAGACCGGAATCACCTTTCGGGCATGCCGGAACCACCTGTCAGATGTGCCAGAAACACGTGCCGGAGACGCCGGAAGAACCTGCCAAGCACGCCGGAACCACCTGCTCGACTCGTCAGAACCACCTGCCGATCACGCAAAAATCACCTGCCGGCTACGCCACAACCAGTTGGTGAACACTTTGGAATCACCTGCCAGGCTTGCTGGAACCACCTGCCAGTCATGCCAAAATCACCTGCCAACTACGCCAGAACCGCTTGGCGGACACTGCGGAAACACCTGTCGGGCCGGCTGGAACCACATCTCAGACGTGCCAGAAACGTGTTCATGAGATGCTGGAACCACACCCCGAACAGACGGATACCACCTGCCAGAACCGCCTGAACCACCTGCTGAGCACGCCGGAACCACCTGCTCGACTCACCGGTACCACCTCCCTGACACGCCAAAATCACCTGCTGGGTATGCCAGTACCACTTGGCGGACACTCCGGAATCATCTGCCGGACATGCCGGAACCAGCTCTCAGACACACCAGAACCAAGTGCCGGAGACGCCGGAAGCACCTGCCGAGCATGCTGGAGCCACCTGCTCGACTCGCCAGAAACACCTGCCGGACACGCCAAAATCACCTGCCGGGTATGCCAGAACCACCTGGCGGACACTACGGAATCACCTGCCGCGCATGCCGGAACCACCTCTCAGATGTGCCGGAAGCACGTGCCAGACACGCCGGAAACACCTACCGGACAGACCGGAACCACCTGCCAAGAACGCCGGAGCCACCTGTTCGACTCGGTGGAACCACCTGCCGGACAGGCCAATATCAAATGCTGGCTATGCCAGAACCACCTGGGGGACAGTCCGGGATCACCTGCCAGCCATGGCGGAACCAGCTCTCACACGTACCAGAACCACCTGCCGGAGAAGCTGGAAACACGTCCTGGACAGACTGGAACCACGTGACGGCCATGCCTGAACCACCTGCCGAGCACGGCGGAACCACCTGCCGCACACGCCAAAATCACCTGGGGGCTACACCAGAACCACGTCGACGACTCTCCGAAATGACCTGCCGGGCATGTTGCAACCACCTCTCAGACGTGCCAGAAGCACGTGGCGGACAGTCCGGAATCACCTGTTGGGCATACGCAACCACCTCTGACACGGACCGGAACCACGTGTCGTGCGCGCCGGAACCACCTACCGGACAGACCGGAATCAACTTTTGGGCATGCCGGAACCACCAGTCAGATGTGCCAGAAACACGTGCCGGAGACGCCGGAAGCACCTGCCGAGCACGTCGCAACCACCTGCTCAACTCGCCTGAACCACCTGCCGGACACGCCAAAATCCCTGCCCGCTACACCAGCACCACTTCGGGGACAAGCCGGAATCACGTGAGGGGCATGCCGGCACAGCCTCTCAGACTGAACCTCGTGCCGGACACCACAGAACCACCTGCCGGACAGACCGGAACCACCAGCCGGACACGCCGGTACCACCGGCTCGACCCGCCGGAATGACCGCTGGACATGCAGAATCTCCTGCCGGCTACGCCAGAAACACTTGGCGAACACTCCGGAATCACCTGCCGGGCATGCCGGAACCACCTCTCAGATATGCCAGAACCACGTGCCAATCACCCCGGAAGCACCTGCCGAGCACGCCGGAACCACCTGCTCGACTCGCCAGAACCACCTGCCGGACACGCAAAAATCACCTGCCGGCTACGCCACAACCAGTTGGGGAACACTTCGGAATCACCTGCCGGGCTTGCTGCAACCACCTGCCGGTCATGCCAAAATCACCTGCCAACTACGCCTGTACCACTTGGCGGACACTGTGGAAACACCTGTCGGGCTGGCCGGAACCACATCTCAGACGTGCCAGAACCATGTGCATGAGATGCTGGAACCACACCCCGAACAAACGGAAAACACCTGCCAGACCCGTCTGAACAACCTGCCGAGCACGCCGGAGCCACCTGCTCGACTCGCCGGAACCACCTACCTGACATGCCCAAATCACCAGCCGGGTATGCCAGAACCACTTGGCGGACACTCCGGAATCATCTGCCGGACATGCCGGAACCAGCTCTCAGATACACCAGAACCACGTGCCGGAGACGCCGGAAGCACCTGCCGAGCATGCCGGAGCCACCTGCTCGACTCGCCAGAAACACCTGCCGGACACGCCAAAATCACCTGCCGGGTACGCCAGAACCACCTGGCGGACACTCCGAACCCACCTGTCGCGCATGCCGGAACCACCTCTCAGACGTGCCGGAAGCACGTGCCGGACACGCTGTAATCACCTACCGGACATACCGGAACCACCTGCCGAGCACGCCGGAGCCACCTGTTCGACTCGCTGGAACCACCTGCCGGACAGGCCAATATCAACTGCTGGCTATGCCAGAACCACCTGGGGGATGGTCCGGAATCACCTGCCAGCCATGGCGGAACCACCTCTCAGACGTACCAGAACCACCTGCCGGAGCAGCTGGAAACACGTCCTGGAGAGTCTGGAACCACCTGCCGGCCAAGCCTGAACCACCTGCCAAGCACAACGGAACAACCTGCCAGACATGCCAAAATCACCTGCGTGTTATGCCAGAACCACTTGGAGGACTCTCTGGGATGACCTGCCGGGCATGCCGGAACCACCTCTCAGACGTGCCAGAACCATGTGGCGGACAGTCCGGAATCACCTGTTGGGCATGCGCAACCACCTCTGAGACGTACCAGAAACACATGCCGTGCAGGCTGGAACCACCTACCGGACAGACCGGAATCACCTTTCGGGCATGCCGGAACCACCTGTCAGATGTGCCAGAAACACGTGCCGGAGACGCCGGAAGCACCTGCCAAGCACGTTGGAACCACCTGCTCAACTCGCCTGAACCACCTGCCGGACATGCCAAAATCACCTGCCGACTATGCCAGAACCACTTGGCGAACACTCCGGAATCACTTGCCGGGCATGCAGGAACCACCTCTCAGACATGCCAGAACCCCGTGCCAATGACCCCGGAAGCACCAGCCGAGCACACCGGAACCACCTGCTCGACTCGCCAGAACCACCTGCCGATCACGCAAAAATCACCTGCCGGCTACGCCACAACCAGTTGGTGAACACTTTGGAATCACCTGCCAGGCTTGCTGGAACCACCTGCCAGTCATGCCAAAATCACCTGCCAGCTACGCCAGAACCGCTTGGCGGACACTGCGGAAACACCTGTCGGGCCGGCTGGAACCACATCTCAGATGTGCCAGAAACGTGTTCATGAGATTCTGAAACCACACCCCGAACAGACGGAAAACACCTGCCAGAACCGCCTGAACCACCTGCTGAGCACGCCGGAACCACCTGCTCGACTCACCGGTACCACCTCCCTGACACGCCAAAATCACCAGCTGGGTATGCCAGAACCACTTGACGGACACTCCGGAATCATCTGCCGGACATGCCGGAACCAGCTCTCAGACACACCAGAACCACGTGCCGGAGACGCCGGAAGCACCTGCCGAGCATCCCGGAGCCACCTGCTCGACTCGTCAGAAACACCTGCCGGACACGCCAAAATCACCTGCCGGGTACGCCAGAACCACGTGGCGGACACTACGGAATCACCTGTCCCGCATGCCGGAACCACCTCTCTGACGTGCCAGAAGCACGTGCCGGACACACCGGAAACACCTACCGGACAGACCGGAACCACCTGCCAAGAACGCCGGAGCCACCTGTTCGACTCGGTGGAACCAGCTGCCGGATAGGCCAATATCATCTGCTGGCTATGCCAGAACCACCAGTGGGACGGTCCGGAATCACCTGCCAGCCATGGCGGAACCACCTCTCAGACGTACCAGAACCACCTGCCGGAGAAGCTGGAAACACGTCCTGGACAGTCTGGAACCACGTGACGGCCATGCCTGAACCACCTGCCGAGCACGGCGGAACCACCTGCCGGACACGCCAAAATCACCTGCGGGCTACACCAGAACCACTTCGACGACTCTCCGAAATGACCTGCCGGGCATGTTGGAACCACCTCTCAGATGTGCCAGAAGCACGTGGCGGACAGTCCGGAATCACCTGTTGGGCATACGCAACCACCTCTGACACGTACCAGAACCACGTGCCGTGCACGCCGGAACCACCTACCGGACAGACCGGAATCAACTTTTGGGCATGCCGGAACCACCAGTCAGATGTGCCAGAAACACGTGCCGGAGACGTCGGAAGCACCTGCCGAGCACGTCGCAACCACCTGCTCAACTCGCCTGAACCACCTGCCGGACACGCCAAAATCCCTGCCCGCTACAACAGCACCACTTCGGGGACAAGCCGGAATCACGTGAGGGGCATGCCGGCACAGCCTCTCAGACTGAACCTCGTGCCGGACACCACAGAACCACCTGCCGGACAGACCGGAACCACCAGCCGGACACGCCGGTACCACCGGCTCGACCCGCCGGAACGACCGCTGGACATGCAGAATCACCTGCCGGCTACGCCGGAAACACTTGGCGAACAATCCGGAATCACCTGCTGGGCATGCCGGAACCACCTCTCAGATAAGCCAGAACCTCGTGCCAATGACCCCGGAAGCACCTGCCGAGCACGCCGGAACCACCTGCTCGACTCGCCAGAACCACCTGCCGGACACGCAAAAATCACCTGCCGGCTACGCCACAACCAGTTGGGGAACACTTCGGAATCACCTGCCGGGCTTGCTGGAACCACCTGCCGGTCATGCCAAAATCACCTGCCAACTACGCCAGTACCACTTGGCGGACACTGTGGAAACACCTGTCGGGCCGGCCGGAACCACATCTCAGACGTGCCAGAACCATGTGCATGAGATGCTGGAACCACACCCCGAACAGACGGAAAACACCTGCCAGACCCGTCTGAACAACCTGCCGAGCACGCCGGAGCCACCTGCTCGACTCGCCGGAACCACCTACCTGACATGCCCAAATCACCAGCCGGGTATGCCAGAACCAATTGGCGGACACTCCGGAATCATCTGCCGGACATGCCGGAACCAGCTATCAGACACACCAGAACCACGTGCCGGAGACGCCGGAAGCAACTGCCGAGCATGCCGGAGCCACCTGCTCGACTCGCCAGAAACACCTGCCGGACATGCCAAAATCACCTGCCGGGTACGCCAGAACCACCTGGCAGACACTCCGAAACCACCTGTCGCGCATGCCGGAACCACCTCTCAGACGTGCCGGAAGCACGTGCCGGACACGCCGGAATCACCTACCGGACAGACCGGAACCACCTGCCGAGCACGCCGGAGCCACCTGTTCGACTCGCTGTAACCACCTGCCGGACAGGCCAATATCAACTGCTGGCTATGCCAGAACCACCTGGGGGACGGTCCGGAATCACCTGCCAGCCATGGCGGAACCACCTCTCAGACGTACCAGAACCACCTGCCGGAGAAGCTGGAAACACGTCCTGGACAGTCTGGAACCACCTGCCGGCCAAGCCTGAACCACCTGCCAAGCACAACGGAACAACCTGCCAGACACGCCAAAATCACCTGCGTGTTATGCCAGAACCACTTGGAGGACTCTCTGGGATGACCTGCCAAGCGTGCCGGAACCACCTCTCAGACGTGCCAGAACCATGTGGCGGACAGTCCGGAATCACCTGTTGGGCATGCGCAACCACCTCTGAGAGGTACCAGAACCACATGCCGTGCAGGCTGGAACCACCTACCGGACAGACCGGAATCACCTGTCGCGCATGCCGGAACCACCTCTCAGACGTGCCGGAAGCACGTGCCGGACACACCGGGATCACCTACCGGACAGACCGGAACCACCTGCCGAGCACGCCGGAGCCACCTGTTCGACTCGCTGGAACCACCTGCCGGACAGGCCAATATCAACTGCTGGCTATGCCAGAACCACCTGGGGGACAGTCCGGGATCACCTGCCAGCCATGGCGGAACCACCTCTCAGAAGTACCAGAACCACCTGCTGGAGAAGCTGGAAACACGTCCTGGACAGACTGGAACCACGTGACGGCCATGCCTGAACCACCTGCCGAGCACGGCGGAACCACCTGCCGGACACGCCAAAATCACCTGCGTGTTATGCCAGAACCACTTGGAGGACTCTCTGGGATGACCTGCCGGGCATGCCGGAACCACCTCTCAGACGTGCCAGAACCATGTGGCGGACAGTCCGGAATCACCTGTTGGGCATGCGCAACCACCTCTGAGACGTACCAGAACCACATGCCGTGCAGGCTGGAACCACCTACCGGACAGACCGGAATCACCTTTCGGGCATGCCGGAACCACCTGTCAGATGTGCCAGAAACACGTGCCGGAGACGCCGGAAGCACCTGCCAAGCACGTTGGAACCACCTGCTCAACTCGCCTGAACCACCTGCCGGACATGCCAAAATCACCTGCCGACTATGCCAGAACCACTTGGCGAACACTCCGGAATCACTTGCCGGGCATGCAGGTACCACCTCTCAGACATGCCAGAAACCCGCGCCAATGACCCCAGAAGCACCAGCCGAGCACGCCGGAACCACCTGCTCGACTCGCCAGAACCACCTGCCGATCACGCAAAAATCACCTGCCGGCTACGCCACAACCAGTTGGGGAACACTTCGGAATCACCTGCCGGGCTTGCTGGAACCACCTGCCTGTCATGCCAAAATCACCTGCCAACTACGCCAGTACCACTTGGCGGACACTGTGGAAACACCTGTCGGGCCGGCCGGAACCACATCTCAGACGTGCCAGAACCATGTGCATGAGATGCTGGAACCACACCCCGAACAGACGGAAAACACCTGCCAGACCCGTCTGAACAACCTGCTGAGCATGCTGGAGCCACCTGCTCGACTCGCCGGAACCACCTACCTGACATGCCCAAATCACCAGCCGGGTATGCCAGAACCACTTGGCGGACACTCCGGAATCATCTGCCGGACATGCCGGAACCAGCTCTCAGACACACCAGAACCACGTGCCGGAGACGCCGGAAGCACCTGCCGAGCATGCCGGAGCCACCTGCTCGACTCGCCAGAAACACCTGCCGGACACGCCAAACTCACCTGCCGGGTACTCCAGAACCACCTGGCGGACACTCCAAAATCACCTGTCGCGCATGCCGGAACCACCTCTCAGACGTGCCGGAATCACGTGCCGGACACGCCGGAATCACCTACCGGACAGACCGGAACCACCTGCCGAGCACGCCGGAGCCACCTGTTCGACTCGCTGGAACCACCTGCCGGACAGGCCAATATCAACTGCTGGCTATGCCAGAACCACCTGGGGGACGGTCCGGGATCACCTGCCAGCCATGGCGGAACCACCTCTCAGACGTACCAGAACCACCTGCCGGAGAAGCTGGAAACACGTCCTGGACAGACTGGAACAACGTGACGGCCATGCCTGAACCACCTGCCGAGCACGGCGGAACCACCTGCCGGACACGCCAAAATCACCTGCGTGCTACGCCAGAACCACTTGGACGACTCTCCGAAATGACCTGCCGGGCATGTTGGAACCACCTCTCAGACGTGCCAGGACCACGTGGCGGACAGTCCGGAATCACCTGTTGGGCATACGCAACCACCTCTGAGACGTACCATAACCACGTGCCGTGCACGTCGGAACCACCTACCGGACAGACCGGAATCAACTTTTGGGCATGCCGGAACCACCAGTCAGATGTGTCAGAAACACGTGCCGGAGACGCCGGAATCACCTGCCGAGCACTTCGCAACCACCTGCTCAACTCGCCTGAACCACCTGCCAGACACGCCAAAATCACCTGCCCGCTACACCAGCACCACTTCGGGGACAAGCCGGAATCACGTGAGGGGCATGCCGGCACAGCCTCTCAGACTGAACCTCGTGCCGGACACCACAGAACCACCTGCCGGACAGACCGGAACCACCTGCCGCACACGCCGGAACCACCGGCTCGACCCGCCGGAACGACCGCTGGACATGCAAAATCACCTGCCGGCTACGCCGGAAACACTTGGCGAACACTCCGGAATCACCTGCCGGGCATGCCGGAACCACCTCTCAGATATGCCAGAACCACGTGCCCATGACCCCGGAAGCACGTGCCGAGCACGCCGGAACCACCTGCTCGACTCGCCAGAACCACCTGCCGGACACGCAAAAATCACCTGCCGGCTACGCCACACCCATTTGGGGAACACTTCAGAATCACCTGCCGGGCTTGCTGCAACCACCTGCAGGTCATGCCAAAATCACCTGCCAACTACGCCAGTACCACTTGGCGGACACTGTGGAAACACCTGTCGGGCTGGCCGGAACCACATCTCAGACGTGCCAGAACAATGTGCATGAGATGCTGGAACCACACCCCGAACAAACGGAAAACACCTGCCAGACCCGTTTGAACAACCTGCCGAGCACGCCGGAGCCACCTGCTCGACTCGCCGGAACCACCTACCTGACATGCCCAAATCACCAGCCGGGTATGCCAGAACCACTTGGCGGACACTCCGGAATCATCTGCCGGACATGCCGGAACCAGCTCTCAGACACACCAGAACCACGTGCCGGAGACGCCGGAAGCACCTGCCGAGCATGCCGGAGCCACCTGCTCGACTCGCCAGAAACACCTGCCGGACACGCCAAAATCACCTGCCGGGTACGCCAGAACCACCTGGCGGACACTCCGAAACCACCTGTCTCGGATGCCGGAACCACCTCTCAGACGTGCCGGAAGCACGTGCCGGACACGCCGGAATCACCTACCGGACATACCGGAACCACCTGCCGAGCACGCCGGAGCCACCTGTTCGACTCGCTGGAACCACCTGCCGGACAGGCCAATATCAACTGCTGGCTATGCCAGAACCACCTGGGAGACGGTCCGGAATCGCCTGCCAGCCATGGCGGAACCACCTCTCAGACGTACCAGAACCACCTGCCGGAGAAGCTGGAAACACGTCCTGGACAGACTGGAACCACGTGACGGCCATGCCTGAACCACGTGCCGAGCACGGCGGTACCACCTGCCGGACACGCCAAAATCACCTGCGGGCTACACCAGAACCACTTCGACGACTCTCCGAAATGACCTGCCGGGCATGTTGGAACCACCTCTCAGACGTGCCAGAAGCACGTGGCGGACAGTCCGGAATCACCTGTTGGGCATACGCAACCACCTCTGACACGTACCAGAACCACGTGCCGTGCACGCCGGAACCGCCTACAGGACAAACTGGAATCAACTTTTGGGCATGCCGGAACCACCAGTCAGATGTGCCAGAAACACGTTCCGGAGACGCCGGAAGCACCTGCCGAGCACGTCGCAACCACCTGCTCAACTCGCCTGAACCACCTGCCGGACACGCCAAAATCACCTGCCCGCTACACCAGCACCACTTCGGGGACAAGCCGGAATCACGTGAGGGGCATGCCGGCACAGCCTCTCAGACTGAACCTCGTGCCGGACACCACAGAACCACCTGCCGGACAGACCGGAACCACCTGCCGGACACGCCGGAACCACCAGCTCGACCCGCCGGAACGACCGCTGGACATGCAAAATCACCTGCCGGCTACGCCGGAAACACTTGGCGAACACTCCGGAATCACCTGCCGGGCATGCCGGAACCACCTCTCAGATATGCCAGAACCACGTGCCAATGACCCCGGAAGCACCTGCCAAGCACACCGGAACCACCTGCTCGACTCGCCAAAACCACCTGCCGGACACGCAGAAATCACCTGCCGGCTACGCCACAACCAGTTGGGGAACACTTCGGAATCACTTGCCGGGCATGCAGGAACCACCTCTCAGACATGCCAGAACCCCGTGCCAATGACCCCGGAAGCACCAGCCGAGCACGCCGGAACCACCTGCTCGACTCGCCAGAACCACCTGCCGATCACGCAAAAATCACCTGCCGGCTACGCCACAACCAGTTGGTGAACACTTTGGAATCAACTGCCATGCTTGCTGGAACCACCTGCCAGTCATGCCAAAATCACCTGCCAACTATGCCAGAACCGCTTGGCGGACACTGCGGAAACACCTGTCGGGCCGGCTGGAACCACATCTCAGACGTGCCAGAAACGTGTTCATGAGATGCTGGAACCACACCCCGAACAGACGGATACCACCTGCCAGAACCGCCTGAACCACCTGCTGAGCACGCCGGAACCACCTGCTCGACTCACCGGTACCACCTCCCTGACACGCCAAAATCACCTGCTGGGTATGCCAGAACCACTTGGCGGACACTCCGGAATCATCTGCCGGACATGCCGGAACCAGCTCTCAGACACACCAGAACCAAGTGCCGGAGACGCCGGAAGCACCTGCCGAGCAGGCCGGAGTCACCTGCTCGACTCGCCAGAAACACCTGCCGGACACGCCAAAATCACCTGCCGGGTACGCCAGAACCACCTGGCGGACACTACGGAATCACCTGCCGCGCATGCCGGAACCACCTCTCAGACGTGCCGGAAGCACGTGCCGGACACGCCGGAAACACCTACCGGACAGACCGGAACCACCTGCCAAGAACGCCGGAGCCACCTGTTCGACTCGCTGGAACCACCTGCCGGACAGGCCAATATCAACTGCTGGCTATGCCAGAACCACCAGTGGGACGGTCCGGAATCACCTGCCAGCCATGGCGGAACCACCTCTCAGACGTACCAGAACCACCTGCCGGAGAAGCTGGAAACACGTCCTGGACAGTCTGGAATCACCTGCCGGCCAAGCCTGAACCACCTGCCAAGCACAACGGAACAACCTGCCAGACACGCCAAAATCAACTGCGTGTTATGCCAGAACCACTTGGAGGACTCTCTGGGATGACCTGCCGGGCATGCCGGAATCACCTCTCAGACGTGCCAGAAGCACGTGGCGGACAGTCCAGAATCACCTGTTGGGCATGCGCAACCACCTCTGAGACGTACCAGAACCACATGCCGTGCAGGCTGGAACCACCTACCGGACAGACCGGAATCACCTTTCGGGCATGCCGGAACCACCTGTCAGATGTGCCAGAAACACGTGCCGGAGACGCCGGAAGCACCTGCCAAGCACGTTGGAACCACCTGCTCAACTCGCCTGAACCACCTGCCGGACATGCCAAAATCACCTGCCGACTATGCCAGAACCACTTGGCGAACACTCCGGAATCACTTGCCGGGCATGCAGGAACCACCTCTCAGACATGCCAGAACCCCGTGCCAATGACCCCGGAAGCACCAGCCGAGCACGCCGGAACCACATGCTCGACTCGCCAGAACCACCTGCCGATCACGCAAAAATCACCTGCCGGCTACGCCACAACCAGTTGGTGAACACTTTGGAATCACCTGCCAGGCTTGCTGGAACCACCTGCCCGTCATGCCAAAATCACCTTCCAACTACGCCAGAACCACTTGGCGGACACTGCGGAAACACCTGTCGGGCCGGCTGGAACCACATATCAGAAGTGCCAGAAACGCGTTCATGAGATGCTGGAACCACACCCCGAACAGACGGATACCACCTGCCAGAACCGCCTGAACCACCTGCTGAGCACGCCGGAAGCACCTGCTCGACTCACCGGTACCACCTCCCTGACACGCCAAAATCACCTGCTGGGTATGCCAGAACCACTTGGCGGACACTCCGGAATCATCTGCCGGACATGCCGGAACCAGCTCTCAGACACACCAGAACCAAGTGCAGGAGACGCCGGAAGCACCTGCCGAGCATGCCGGAGCCACATGCTCGACTCGCCAGAAACACCTGCAGGACACGCAAAAATCACCTGCCGGCTACGCCACAACCAGTTGGGGAACACTTCGGAATCACCTGCCGGGCTTGCTGGAACCACCTGCCGGTCATGCCAAAATCACCTGCGTGTTATGCCAGAACCACTTGGAGGACTCTCTGGGATGACCTGCAAAGCGTGCCGGAACCACCTCTCAGACGTGCCAGAACCATGTGGCGGACAGTCCGGAATCACCTGTTGGGCATGCGCAACCACCTCTGAGAGGTACCAGAACCACATGCCGTGCAGGCTGGAACCACCTACCGGACAGACCGGAATCACCTGTCGCGCATGCCGGAACCACCTCTCAGACGTGCCGGAAGCACGTGCCGGACACACCGGGATCACCTACCGGACAGACCGGAACCACCTGCCGAGCACGCCGGAGCCACCTGTTCGACTCGCTGGAACCACCTGCCGGACAGGCCAATATCAACTGCTGGCTATGCCAGAACCACCTGGGGGACAGTCCGGGATCACCTGCCAGCCATGGCGGAACCACCTCTCAGAAGTACCAGAACCACCTGCTGGAGAAGCTGGAAACACGTCCTGGACAGACTGGAACCACGTGACTGCCATGCCTGAACCACCTGCCGAGCACGGCGGAACCACCTGCCGGACACGCCAAAATCACCTGCGTGTTATGCCAGAACCACTTGGAGGACTCTCTGGGATGACCTGCCGGGCATGCCGGAACCACCTCTCAGACGTGCCAGAACCATGTGGCGGACAGTCCGGAATCACCTGTTGGGCATGCGCAACCACCTCTGAGACGTACCAGAAACACATGCCGTGCAGGCTGGAACCACCTACCGGACAGACCGGAATCACCTTTCGGGCATGCCGGAACCACCTGTCAGATGTGCCAGAAACACGTGCCGGAGACGCCGGAAGCACCTGCCAAGCACGTTGGAACCACCTGCTCAACTCGCCTGAACCACCTGCCGGACATGCCAAAATCACCTGCCGACTATGCCAGAACCACTTGGCGAACACTCCGGAATCACTTGCCGGGCATGCAGGTACCACCTCTCAGACATGCCAGAAACCCGCGCCAATGACCCCAGAAGCACCAGCCGAGCACGCCGGAACCACCTGCTCGACTCGCCAGAACCACCTGCCGGACACGCAAAAATCACCTGCCGGCTACGCCACAACCAGTGGGGGAACACTTCGGAATCACCTGCCGGGCTTGCTGGAACCACCTGCCTGTCATGCAAAATCACCTGCCAACTACGCCAGTACCACTTGGCGGACACTGTGGAAACACCTGTCGGGCTGGCCGGAACCACATCTCAGACGTGCCAGAACCATGTGCATGAGATGCTGGAACCACACCCCGAACAGACGGAAAACACCTGCCAGACCCGTCTGAACAACCTGCTGAGCACGCCGGAGCCACCTGCTCGACTCGCCGGAACCACCTACCTGACATGCCCAAATCACCAGCCGGGTATGCCAGAACCACTTGGCGGACACTCCGGAATCATCTGCCGGACATGCCGGAACCAGCTCTCAGACACACCAGAACCACGTGCCGGAGACGCCGGAAGCACCTGCCGAGCATGCCGGAGCCACCTGCTCGACTCGCCAGAAACACCTGCCGGACACGCCAAACTCACCTGCCGGGTACTCCAGAACCACCTGGCGGACACTCCAAAATCACCTGTCGCGCATGCCGGAACCACCTCTCAGACGTGCCGGAATCACGTGCCGGACACGCCGGAATCACCTACCGGACAGACCGGAACCACCTGCCGAGCACGCCGGAGCCACCTGTTCGACTCGCTGGAACCACCTGCCGGACAGGCCAATATCAACTGCTGGCTATGCCAGAACCACCTGGGGGACGGTCCGGGATCACCTGCCAGCCATGGCCGAACCACCTCTCAGATGTACCAGAACCACCTGCCGGAGAAGCTGGAAACACGTCCTGGACAGACTGGAACCACGTGACGGCCATGCCTGAACCACCTGCCGAGCACGGCGGAACCACCTGCCGGACACGCCAAAATCACCTGCGGGCTACGCCAGAACCACTTGGACGACTCTCCGAAATGACCTGCCGGGCATCTTGGAACCACCTATCAGACGTGCCAGAAGCACGTGGCGGACAGTCCGGAATCACCTGTTGGGCATACGCAACCACCTCTGAGACGTACCAGAACCACGTGCCGTGCACGCCGGAACCACCTACCGGACAGACCGGAATCAACTTTTGGGCATGCCGGAACCACCAGTCAGATGTGCCAGAAACACGTGCCGGAGACGCCGGAAGCACCTGCCGAGCACGTCGCAACCACCTGCTCAACTCGCCTTAACCCTCTGCCGGACACGGCAAAATCACCTGACCGCTACACCAGCACCACTTCGGGGACAAGCCGGAATCACGTGAGGGGCATGCCGGCACAGCCTCTCAGACTGAACCTCGTGCCGGACACCACAGAACCACCTGCCGGACAGACCGGAACCACCTGCCGGACACGCCGGAACGACCGCTGGACATGCAAAATCACCTGCCGGCTACGCCGGAAACACTTGGCGAACACTCCGGAATCACCTGCCGGGCATGCCGGAACCACCTCTCAGATATGCCAGAACCACGTGCCAATGATCCGGGTAGCACCTGCCGAGCACGTCGGAACCACCTGCTCGACTCGCCAGAACCACCTGCCGGACACGCAAAAATCACCTGCCGGCTACGCCACAACCAGTTGGGGAACACTTCGGAATCACCTGCCGGGCTTGCTGGAACCACCTGCCGGTCATGCCAAAATCACCTGCCAACTACGCCAGTACCACTTGGCAGACACTGTGGAAACACCTGTCGGGCCGGCCGGAACCACATCTCAGACGTGCCAGAACCATGTGCATGAGATGCTGGAACCACACCCCGAACAGACGGAAAACACCTGCCAGACCCGTCTGAACAACCTGCCGAGCACGCCGGAGCCACCTGCTCGACTCGCCGGAACCACCTACCTGACATGCCCAAATCACCAGCCGGGTATGCCAGAACCACTTGGCGGACACTCCGGAATCATCTGCCAGACATGCCGGAACCAGCTCTCAGACACACCAGAACCACGTGCCGGAGACGCCGGAAGCACCTGCCGAGCATGCCGGAGCCACCTGCTCGACTCGCCGGAAACACCTGCGGGACACGCCAAAATCACCTGCCGGGTACGCCAGAACCACCTGGCGGACACTCCGAAACCACCTGTCGCGCATGCCGGAACCACCTCTCAGACGTGCCGGAAGCACGTGCCGGACACGCCGGAATTACCTACCGGACAGACCGGAACCACCTGCCGAGCACGCCGGAGCCACCTGTTCGACTCGCTGGAACCACCTGCCGGACAGGCCAATATCAACTGCTGGCTATGCCAGAACCACCTGGGGGACGGTCCGGGATCACCTGCCAGCCATGGCGGAACCACCTCTCAGACGTACCAGAACCACCTGCCGGAGAAGCTGGAAACACGTCCTGGAGAGTCTGGAACCACCTGACGGCCAAGCCTGAACCACCTGCCAAGCACAACGGAACAACCTGCCAGACACGCCAAAATCACCTGCGTGTTATGCCAGAACCACTTGGAGGACTCTCTGGGATGACCTGCCGGGCATGCCGGAACCACCTCTCAGACGTGCCAGAACCATGTGGCGGACAGTCCGGAATCACCTGTTGGGCATGCGCAACCACCTCTGAGACGTACCAGAACCACATGCCGTGCAGGCTGGAAGCACCTACCAGACAGACCGGAATCACCTTTCGGGCATGCCGGAACCACCTGTCAGATGTGCCAGAAACACGTGCCGGAGACGCCGGAAGCACCTGCAAAGCACGTTGGAACAACCTGCTCAACTCGCCTGAACCAGCTGCCGGACATGCCAAAATCACCTGCCGACTATGCCAGAACCACTTGGCGAACACTCCGGAATCACCTGCCGAGCATGCCGGAGCCACCTGCTCGACTCGCCAGAAACACCTGCCGGACACGCCAAAATCACCTGCCGGGTATGCCAGAACCACCTGGCGGACACTACGGAATCACCTGCCGCGCATGCCGGAACCACCTCTCAGACGTGCCGGAAGCACGTGCCAGACACTCCGGAAACACCTACCGGACAGACCGGAACCACCTGCCAAGAACGCCGGAGCCACCTGTTCGACTCGCTGGAACCACCTGCCGGACAGGCCAATATCAACTGCTGGCTATGCCAGAACCACCTGGGTGACAGTCCGGGATCACCTGCCAGCCATGGCGGAACCACCTCTCAGACGTACCAGAACCACCTGCCGGAGAAGCTGGAAACACGTCCTGGACAGACTGGAACCACGTGACGGCCATGCCTGAACCACCTGCCGAGAACGGCGGAACCATCTGCCGGACACGACAAAATCACCTGCGGGCTACGCCAGAACCACTTGGACGACTCTCCGAAATGACCTGCTGGGCATGTTGGAACCACCTCTCAGACGTGCCAGAAGCACGTGGCAGAGAGTCCGGAATCACCTGTTGGGCATACGCAACCACCTCTGACACGTACCAGAACCACGTGCCGTGCACGCCGGAACCACCTACCGGACAGACCGGAATCAACTTTTGGGCATGCCGGAACCACCTGTCAGATGTGCCAGAAACACGTGCCGGAGACGCCGGAAGCACCTGCCGAGCACGTCGCAACCACCTGCTCAACTCGCCTGAACCACCTGCCGGACACGCCAAAATCACCTGCCCGCTACACCAGCACCACTTCGGGGACAAGCCGGAATCACGTGAGGGGCATGCCGGCACAGCCTCTCAGACTGAACCTCGTGCCGGACACCACAGAACCACCTGCCGGACAGACCGGAACCACCTGCCGGACACGCCGGAACCACCGGCTCGACCCGCCGTAAAGACCGCTGGACATACAAAATCACCTGCCGGCTACGCCGGAAACACTTGCCGAACACTCCGGAATCACCTGCCGGGCATGCCGGAACCACCTCTCAGATATGCCAGAACCACGTGCCAACGACACCGGAAGCACCTGCCGAGCACGCCGGAACCACCTGCTCGACTCGCCAGAACCACCTGACGGACACGCAAAAATCACCTGCTGGCTACGCCACAACCTGTTGGTGAACACTTTGGAATCACCTGCCGGGCTTGCTGGAACCACCTGCCAGTCATGCCAAAATCACCTGCCAACTACGCCAGAACCGCTTGGCGGACACTGCGGAAACACCTGTCGGGCCGGCTGGAACCACATCTCAGACGTGCCAGAAACGTGTTCATGAGATGCTGGAACCACACCCCGAACAGACGGATACCACCTGCCAGAACCGCCTGAACCACCTGCTGAGCACGCCGGAACCACCTGCTCGACTCACCGGTACCACCTCCCTGACACGCCAAAATCACCTGCTGGGTATGCCAGAACCACTTGGCGGACACTCCGGCATCATCTACCGGACATGCCGGAACCAGCTCTCAGACACACCAGAACCAAGTGCCGGAGACGCCGGAAGCACCTGCCGAGCATGCCGGAGCCACCTGCTCGACTCGCCAGAAACACGTGCCGGACACGCCAAAATCACCTGCCGGGTATGCCAGAACCACCTGGCGGACACTACGGAATCACCTGCCGCGCATGCAGGAACCACTTCTCAGACGTGCCGGAAGCACGTGCCACACACTCCGGAAACACCTACCGGACATACCGGAACCACCTGCCAAGAACGCCGGAGCCACCTGTTCGACTCGCTGGAACCACCTGCCGGACAGGCCAATATCAACTGCTGGCTATGCCAGAACCACCTGGGGGACGGTCCGGGATCACCTGCCAGCCATGGCGGAACCACCTCTCAGACGTACCAGAACCACCTGCCGGAGAAGCTGGAAACACGTCCTGGACAGACTGGAACCACGTGACGGCCATGCCTGAACCACATCCCGAGCACGGCGGAACCACCTGCCGGACACGCCAAAATCACCTGCGGGCTACGCCAGAACCACTTGGACGACTCTCCGAAATGACCTGCCGGGCATGTTGGAACCACCTCTCAGACGTGCCAGAAGCACGTGGCGGACAGTCCGGAATCACCTGTTGGGCATACGCAACCACCTCTGAGATGTACCAGTACCACGTGCCGTGCACGCCGGAACCACCTACCGGACAGACCGGAATCAACTTTCGGGCATGCCGGAACCACCAGTCAGATGTGCCAGAATCACGTGCCAGAGACGCCGGAAGCACCTGCCGAGCACGTCGCAACCACCTGCTCAACTCGCCTGAACCACCTGCCGGACACGCCAAAATCACCTGCCCGCTAAACCAGCACCACTTCGGGGACAAGCCGGAATCACGTGAGGGGCATGCCGGCACAGCCTCTCAGACTGAACCTCGTGCCGGACACCACAGAACCACCTGCCGGACAGACCGGAACCACCTGCCGGACACGCCGGAACCACCGGCTCGACCCGCCGGAAAGACCGCTAGACATGCAAAATCACCTGCCGGCTACGCCGGAAACACTTGGCGAACACTCCGGAATCACTTGCCGGGCATGCCGGAACCACCTCTCAGATATGCCAGAACCACGTGCCAATGACCCCGGAAGCACCTGCCGAGCACGCCGGAGCCACATGCTCGACTCGCCAGAAACACCTGCCGGACACGCAAAAATCACCTGCCGGCTACGCCACAACCAGTTGGGGAACACTTCGGAATCACCTGCCGGGCTTGCTGGAACCACCTGCCGGTCATGCCAAAATCACCTGCCAACTACGCCAGTACCACTTGGCGGACACTGTGGAAACACCTGTCGGGCCGGCCGGAACCACATCTCAGACGTGCCAGAACCATGTGCATGAGATGCTGGAACCACACCCCGAACAGACGGAAAACACCTGCCAGACCCGTCTGAACAACCTGCCGAGCACGCCGGAACCACCTGCTCGACTCGCCGGAACCACCTACCTGACATGCCCAAATCACCAGCCGGGTATGCCAGAACCACTTGGCGGACACTCCGGAATCATCTGCCGGACATGCCGGAACCAGCTCTCAGACACACCAGAACCACGTGCCGGAGACGCCGGAAGCACGTGCTGAGCATGCCGGAGCCACCTGCTCGACTCGCCAGAAACACCTGCCGGACACGCCAAAATCACCTGCCGGGTACGCAAGAACCACCTGGCGGATACTACGGAATCACATGCCGCGCATGACGGACCCACCTTTCAGACGTGCCGGAAGCACGTACCGGAGACGCCGGAAACTCCTAGCGGACAGACCGGAACCACCTGCCAAGAACGCCGGAGCCACCTGTTCGACTCGCTGGAACCACCTGCCGACAGGCCAATATCAACTGCTGGCTATGCCAGAACCACCTGGGGGACAGTCCGGGATCACCTGCCAGCCATGGCGGAACCACCTCTCAGACGTACCAGAACCACCTGCCGGAGAAGCTGGAAACACGTCCTGGACAGACTGGAACCACGTGACGGCCATGCCTGAACCACCTGCCGAGCACGGCGGAACCACCTGCCGGACACGCCAAAATCACCTGCGGGCTACGCCAGAACCACTTGGACGACTCTCTGAAATGACCTGCTGGGCATGTTGGAACCACCTCTCAGACGTGCCAGAAGCACGTGGCGGACAGTCCGGAATCACCTGTTGGGCATACGCAACCACCTCTGACACGTACCAGAACCTCGTGCCGTGCACGCCGGAACCACCTACCGGACAGGCCGGAATCAACTTTTGGGCATGCCGGAACCACCAGTCAGATGTGCCAGAAACACGTGCCGGAGACGCCGGAAGCACCTGCCGACCACATCGCAACCACCTGCTGAACTCGCCTGAACCACCTGCCGGACACGCCAAAATCACCTGCCCGCTACACCAGCACCACTTCGGGGACAAGGCGGAATCACGTGAGGGGCATGCCGGCACAGCCTCTCAGACTGAACCTCGTGCCGGACACCACAGAACCACCAGCCGGACAGACCGGAACCAACTGCCGGACACGCCGGAACCACTGGCTCGACCCGCCGGAACGACCGCTGGACATGCAAAATCACCTGCCGGCTACGCCGGAAACACTTGGCGAACACTCCGGAATCACCTGCCGGGCATGCCGGAACCACCTCTCAGATATGCCAGAACCACGTGCCAATGACCCCGGAAGCACCTGCCGAGCACGCCGGAACCACCTGCTCGACTCGCCAGAACCACCTGCCGGACACGCAAAAATCACCTGCCGGCTACGCCACAACCAGTTGGGGAACACTTCGGAATCACCTGCCGGGCTTGCTGCAACCACCTGCCGGTCATGCCAAAATCACCTGCCAGCTACGCCAGTACCACTTGGCGGACACTGTGGAAACACCTGTCGGGCCGGCCGGAACCACATCTCAGACGTGCCAGAACCATGTGCATGAGATGCTGGAACCACACCCCGAACAGACGGAAAACACCTGCCAGACCCGTCTGAACAACCTGCCGAGCACGCCGGAGCCACCTGCTCGACTCGCCGGAACCACCTACCTGACATGCCCAAATCACCAGCCGGGTATGCCAGAACCACTTGGCGGACACTCCGGAATCATCTGCCGGACATGCCGGAACCAGCTCTCAGACACACCAGAACCACGTGCCGGAGACGCCGGAAGCACCTGCCGAGCATGCCGGAGCCACCTGCTCGACTCGCCAGAAACACCTGCCAGAAACGCCAAAATCACCTGCCGGGTACGCCAGAACCACCTGGCGGACACTCCGAAACCGCCTGTCGCGCATGCCGGAACCACCTCTCAGACGTGCCGGAAGCACGTGCCGGACACGCCGGAATCACCTACCGGACAGACCGGAACCACCTGCCGAGCACGCCGGAGCCACCTGTTCGACTCGCTGGAACCACCTGCCGGACAGGCCAATATCAACTGCTGGCTATGCCAGAACCACCTGGGGGACTGTCCGGAATCACCTGCCAGCCATGGCGGAACCACCTCTCAGACGTACCAGAACCACCTGCCGGAGAAGCTGGAAACACGTCCTGGACAGTCTGGAACCACCTGCCGGCCAAGCCTGAACCACCTGCCAAGCACAACGGAACAACCTGCCAGACACGCCAAAATCACCTGCGTGTTATGCCAGAACCACTTGGAGGACTCTCTGGGATGACCTGCCGGGCATGCCGGAACCACCTCTCAGACGTGCCAGAACCATGTGGCGGACTGTCCGGAATCACCTGTTGGGCATGCGCAACCACCTCTGAGACGTACCAGAACCACATGCCGTGCAGGCTGGAACCACCTACCGGACAGACCGGAATCACCTTTCGGGCATGCCGGAACCACCTGTCAGATGTGCCAGAAACACGTGCCGGAGACGCCGGAAGAACCTGCCAAGCACGCCGGAACCACCTGCTCGACTCGTCAGAACCACCTGCCGATCACGCAAAAATCACCTGCCGGCTACGCCACAACCAGTTGGTGAACACTTTGGAATCACCTGCCAGGCTTGCTGGAACCACCTGCCAGTCATGCCAAAATCACCTGCCAACTACGCCAGAACCGCTTGGCGGACACTGCGGAAACACCTGTCGGGCCGGCTGGAACCACATCTCAGACGTGCCAGAAACGTGTTCATGAGATGCTGGAACCACACCCCGAACAGACGGATACCACCTGCCAGAACCGCCTGAACCACCTGCTGAGCACGCCGGAACCACCTGCTCGACTCACCGGTACCACCTCCCTGACACGCCAAAATCACCTGCTGGGTATGCCAGTACCACTTGGCGGACACTCCGGAATCATCTGCCGGACATGCCGGAACCAGCTCTCAGACACACCAGAACCAAGTGCCGGAGACGCCGGAAGCACCTGCCGAGCATGCTGGAGCCACCTGCTCGACTCGCCAGAAACACCTGCCGGACACGCCAAAATCACCTGCCGGGTATGCCAGAACCACCTGGCGGACACTACGGAATCACCCGCCGCGCATGCCGGAACCACCTCTCAGATGTGCCGGAAGCACGTGCCAGACACGCCGGAAACACCTACCGGACAGACCGGAACCACCTGCCAAGAACGCCGGAGCCACCTGTTCGACTCGGTGGAACCACCTGCCGGACAGGCCAATATCAAATGCTGGCTATGCCAGAACCACCTGGGGGACAGTCCGGGATCACCTGCCAGCCATGGCGGAACCAGCTCTCACACGTACCAGAACCACCTGCCGGAGAAGCTGGAAACACGTCCTGGACAGACTGGAACCACGTGACGGCCATGCCTGAACCACCTGCCGAGCACGGCGGAACCACCTGCCGCACACGCCAAAATCACCTGGGGGCTACACCAGAACCACGTCGACGACTCTCCGAAATGACCTGCCGGGCATGTTGCAACCACCTCTCAGACGTGCCAGAAGCACGTGGCGGACAGTCCGGAATCACCTGTTGGGCATACGCAACCACCTCTGACACGGACCGGAACCACGTGTCGTGCGCGCCGGAACCACCTACCGGACAGACCGGAATCAACTTTTGGGCATGCCGGAACCACCAGTCAGATGTGCCAGAAACACGTGCCGGAGACGCCGGAAGCACCTGCCGAGCACGTCGCAACCACCTGCTCAACTCGCCTGAACCACCTGCCGGACACGCCAAAATCCCTGCCCGCTACACCAGCACCACTTCGGGGACAAGCCGGAATCACGTGAGGGGCATGCCGGCACAGCCTCTCAGACTGAACCTCGTGCCGGACACCACAGAACCACCTGCCGGACAGACCGGAACCACCAGCCGGACACGCCGGTACCACCGGCTCGACCCGCCGGAACGACCGCTGGACATGCAGAATCTCCTGCCGGCTACGCCAGAAACACTTGGCGAACACTCCGGAATCACCTGCCGGGCATGCCGGAACCACCTCTCAGATATGCCAGAACCACGTGCCAATCACCCCGGAAGCACCTGCCGAGCACGCCGGAACCACCTGCTCGACTCGCCAGAACCACCTGCCGGACACGCAAAAATCACCTGCCGGCTACGCCACAACCAGTTGGGGAACACTTCGGAATCACCTGCCGGGCTTGCTGCAACCACCTGCCGGTCATGCCAAAATCACCTGCCAACTACGCCTGTACCACTTGGCGGACACTGTGGAAACACCTGTCGGGCTGGCCGGAACCACATCTCAGACGTGCCAGAACCATGTGCATGAGATGCTGGAACCACACCCCGAACAAACGGAAAACACCTGCCAGACCCGTCTGAACAACCTGCCGAGCACGCCGGAGCCACCTGCTCGACTCGCCGGAACCACCTACCTGACATGCCCAAATCACCAGCCGGGTATGCCAGAACCACTTGGCGGACACTCCGGAATCATCTGCCGGACATGCCGGAACCAGCTCTCAGATACACCAGAACCACGTGCCGGAGACGCCGGAAGCACCTGCCGAGCATGCCGGAGCCACCTGCTCGACTCGCCAGAAACACCTGCCGGACACGCCAAAATCACCTGCCGGGTACGCCAGAACCACCTGGCGGACACTCCGAACCCACCTGTCGCGCATGCCGGAACCACCTCTCAGACGTGCCGGAAGCACGTGCCGGACACGCTGTAATCACCTACCGGACATACCGGAACCACCTGCCGAGCACGCCGGAGCCACCTGTTCGACTCGCTGGAACCACCTGCCGGACAGGCCAATATCAACTGCTGGCTATGCCAGAACCACCTGGGGGATGGTCCGGAATCACCTGCCAGCCATGGCGGAACCACCTCTCAGACGTACCAGAACCACCTGCCGGAGCAGCTGGAAACACGTCCTGGAGAGTCTGGAACCACCTGCCGGCCAAGCCTGAACCACCTGCCAAGCACAACGGAACAACCTGCCAGACATGCCAAAATCACCTGCGTGTTATGCCAGAACCACTTGGAGGACTCTCTGGGATGACCTGCCGGGCATGCCGGAACCACCTCTCAGACGTGCCAGAACCATGTGGCGGACAGTCCGGAATCACCTGTTGGGCATGCGCAACCACCTCTGAGACGTACCAGAAACACATGCCGTGCAGGCTGGAACCACCTACCGGACAGACCGGAATCACCTTTCGGGCATGCCGGAACCACCTGTCAGATGTGCCAGAAACACGTGCCGGAGACGCCGGAAGCACCTGCCAAGCACGTTGGAACCACCTGCTCAACTCGCCTGAACCACCTGCCGGACATGCCAAAATCACCTGCCGACTATGCCAGAACCACTTGGCGAACACTCCGGAATCACTTGCCGGGCATGCAGGAACCACCTCTCAGACATGCCAGAACCCCGTGCCAATGACCCCGGAAGCACCAGCCGAGCACGCCGGAACCACCTGCTCGACTCGCCAGAACCACCTGCCGATCACGCAAAAATCACCTGCCGGCTACGCCACAACCAGTTGGTGAACACTTTGGAATCACCTGCCAGGCTTGCTGGAACCACCTGCCAGTCATGCCAAAATCACCTGCCAGCTACGCCAGAACCGCTTGGCGGACACTGCGGAAACACCTGTCGGGCCGGCTGGAACCACATCTCAGATGTGCCAGAAACGTGTTCATGAGATTCTGAAACCACACCCCGAACAGACGGAAAACACCTGCCAGAACCGCCTGAACCACCTGCTGAGCACGCCGGAACCACCTGCTCGACTCACCGGTACCACCTCCCTGAAACGCCAAAATCACCAGCTGGATATGCCAGAACCACTTGACGGACACTCCGGAATCATCTGCCGGACATGCCGGAACCAGCTCTCAGACACACCAGAACCACGTGCCGGAGACGCCGGAAGCACCTGCCGAGCATCCCGGAGCCACCTGCTCGACTCGTCAGAAACACCTGCCGGACACGCCAAAATCACCTGCCGGGTACGCCAGAACCACGTGGCGGACACTACGGAATCACCTGTCCCGCATGCCGGAACCACCTCTCTGACGTGCCAGAAGCACGTGCCGGACACACCGGAAACACCTACCGGACAGACCGGAACCACCTGCCAAGAACGCCGGAGCCACCTGTTCGACTCGGTGGAACCAGCTGCCGGACAGGCCAATATCATCTGCTGGCTATGCCAGAACCACCAGTGGGACGGTCCGGAATCACCTGCCAGCCATGGCGGAACCACCTCTCAGACGTACCAGAACCACCTGCCGGAGAAGCTGGAAACACGTCCTGGACAGTCTGGAACCACGTGACGGCCATGCCTGAACCACCTGCCGAGCACGGCGGAACCACCTGCCGGACACGCCAAAATCACCTGCGGGCTACACCAGAACCACTTCGACGACTCTCCGAAATGACCTGCCGGGCATGTTGGAACCACCTCTCAGATGTGCCAGAAGCACGTGGCGGACAGTCCGGAATCACCTGTTGGGCATACGCAACCACCTCTGACACGTACCAGAACCACGTGCCGTGCACGCCGGAACCACCTACCGGACAGACCGGAATCAACTTTTGGGCATGCCGGAACCACCAGTCAGATGTGCCAGAAACACGTGCCGGAGACGTCGGAAGCACCTGCCGAGCACGTCGCAACCACCTGCTCAACTCGCCTGAACCACCTGCCGGACACGCCAAAATCCCTGCCCGCTACAACAGCACCACTTCGGGGACAAGCCGGAATCACGTGAGGGGCATGCCGGCACAGCCTCTCAGACTGAACCTCGTCCCGGACACCACAGAACCACCTGCCGGACAGACCGGAACCACCAGCCGGACACGCCGGTACCACCGGCTCGACCCGCCGGAACGACCGCTGGACATGCAGAATCACCTGCCGGCTACGCCGGAAACACTTGGCGAACAATCCGGAATCACCTGCTGGGCATGCCGGAACCACCTCTCAGATAAGCCAGAACCTCGTGCCAATGACCCCGGAAGCACCTGCCGAGCACGCCGGAACCACCTGCTCGACTCGCCAGAACCACCTGCCGGACACGCAAAAATCACCTGCCGGCTACGCCACAACCAGTTGGGGAACACTTCGGAATCACCTGCCGGGCTTGCTGGAACCACCTGCCGGTCATGCCAAAATCACCTGCCAACTACGCCAGTACCACTTGGCGGACACTGTGGAAACACCTGTCGGGCCGGCCGGAACCACATCTCAGACGTGCCAGAACCATGTGCATGAGATGCTGGAACCACACCCCGAACAGACGGAAAACACCTGCCAGACCCGTCTGAACAACCTGCCGAGCACGCCGGAGCCACCTGATCGACTCGCCGGAACCACCTACCTGACATGCCCAAATCACCAGCCGGGTATGCCAGAACCACTTGGCGGACACTCCGGAATCATCTGCCGGACATGCCGGAACCAGCTATCAGACACACCAGAACCACGTGCCGGAGACGCCGGAAGCAACTGCCGAGCATGCCGGAGCCACCTGCTCGACTCGCCAGAAACACCTGCCGGACACGCCAAAATCACCTGCCGGGTACGCCAGAACCACCTGGCAGACACTCCGAAACCACCTGTCGCGCATGCCGGAACCACCTCTCAGACGTGCCGGAAGCACGTGCCGGACACGCCGGAATCACCTACCGGACAGACCGGAACCACCTGCCGAGCACGCCGGAGCCACCTGTTCGACTCGCTGTAACCACCTGCCGGACAGGCCAATATCAACTGCTGGCTATGCCAGAACCACCTGGGGGATGGTCCGGAATCACCTGCCAGCCATGGCGGAACCACCTCTCAGACGTACCAGAACCACCTGCCGGAGAAGCTGGAAACACGTCCTGGACAGTCTGGAACCACCTGCCGGCCAAGCCTGAACCACCTGCCAAGCACAACGGAACAACCTGCCAGACACGCCAAAATCACCTGCGTGTTATGCCAGAACCACTTGGAGGACTCTCTGGGATGACCTGCCAAGCGTGCCGGAACCACCTCTCAGACGTGCCAGAACCATGTGGCGGACAGTCCGGAATCACCTGTTGGGCATGCGCAACCACCTCTGAGAGGTACCAGAACCACATGCCGTGCAGGCTGGAACCACCTACCGGACAGACCGGAATCACCTGTCGCGCATGCCGGAACCACCTCTCAGACGTGCCGGAAGCACGTGCCGGACACACCGGGATCACCTACCGGACAGACCGGAACCACCTGCCGAGCACGCCGGAGCCACCTGTTCGACTCGCTGGAACCACCTGCCGGACAGGCCAATATCAACTGCTGGCTATGCCAGAACCACCTGGGGGACAGTCCGGGATCACCTGCCAGCCATGGCGGAACCACCTCTCAGAAGTACCAGAACCACCTGCTGGAGAAGCTGGAAACACGTCCTGG
This sequence comes from Equus caballus, assembly GCF_041296265.1. Classification (NCBI taxonomy): domain Eukaryota; kingdom Metazoa; phylum Chordata; class Mammalia; order Perissodactyla; family Equidae; genus Equus; species Equus caballus. The sequence goes on from NC_091713.1 coordinate 2,863,923, forward strand.
ACAGACTGGAACCACGTGACGGCCATGCCTGAACCACCTGCCGAGCACGGCGGAACCACCTGCCGGACACGCCAAAATCACCTGCGTGTTATGCCAGAACCACTTGGAGGACTCTCTGGGATGACCTGCCGGGCATGCCGGAACCACCTCTCAGACGTGCCAGAACCATGTGGCGGACAGTCCGGAATCACCTGTTGGGCATGCGCAACCACCTCTGAGACGTACCAGAACCACATGCCGTGCAGGCTGGAACCACCTACCGGACAGACCGGAATCACCTTTCGGGCATGCCGGAACCACCTGTCAGATGTGCCAGAAACACGTGCCGGAGACGCCGGAAGCACCTGCCAAGCACGTTGGAACCACCTGCTCAACTCGCCTGAACCACCTGCCGGACATGCCAAAATCACCTGCCGACTATGCCAGAACCACTTGGCGAACACTCCGGAATCACTTGCCGGGCATGCAGGTACCACCTCTCAGACATGCCAGAAACCCGCGCCAATGACCCCAGAAGCACCAGCCGAGCACGCCGGAACCACCTGCTCGACTCGCCAGAACCACCTGCCGATCACGCAAAAATCACCTGCCGGCTACGCCACAACCAGTTGGGGAACACTTCGGAATCACCTGCCGGGCTTGCTGGAACCACCTGCCTGTCATGCCAAAATCACCTGCCAACTACGCCAGTACCACTTGGCGGACACTGTGGAAACACCTGTCGGGCCGGCCGGAACCACATCTCAGACGTGCCAGAACCATGTGCATGAGATGCTGGAACCACACCCCGAACAGACGGAAAACACCTGCCAGACCCGTCTGAACAACCTGCTGAGCACGCTGGAGCCACCTGCTCGACTCGCCGGAACCACCTACCTGACATGCCCAAATCACCAGCCGGGTATGCCAGAACCACTTGGCGGACACTCCGGAATCATCTGCCGGACATGCCGGAACCAGCTCTCAGACACACCAGAACCACGTGCCGGAGACGCCGGAAGCACCTGCCGAGCATGCCGGAGCCACCTGCTCGACTCGCCAGAAACACCTGCCGGACACGCCAAACTCACCTGCCGGGTACTCCAGAACCACCTGGCGGACACTCCAAAATCACCTGTCGCGCATGCCGGAACCACCTCTCAGACGTGCCGGAATCACGTGCCGGACACGCCGGAATCACCTACCGGACAGACCGGAACCACCTGCCGAGCACGCCGGAGCCACCTGTTCGACTCGCTGGAACCACCTGCCGGACAGGCCAATATCAACTGCTGGCTATGCCAGAACCACCTGGGGGACGGTCCGGGATCACCTGCCAGCCATGGCCGAACCACCTCTCAGATGTACCAGAACCACCTGCCGGAGAAGCTGGAAACACGTCCTGGACAGACTGGAACCACGTGACGGCCATGCCTGAACCACCTGCCGAGCACGGCGGAACCACCTGCCGGACACGCCAAAATCACCTGCGGGCTACGCCAGAGCCACTTGGACGACTCTCCGAAATGACCTGCCGGGCATCTTGGAACCACCTATCAGACGTGCCAGAAGCACGTGGCGGACAGTCCGGAATCACCTGTTGGGCATACGCAACCACCTCTGAGACGTACCAGAACCACGTGCCGTGCACGCCGGAACCACCTACCGGACAGACCGGAATCAACTTTTGGGCATGCCGGAACCACCAGTCAGATGTGCCAGAAACACGTGCCGGAGACGCCGGAAGCACCTGCCGAGCACGTCGCAACCACCTGCTCAACTCGCCTTAACCCTCTGCCGGACACGGCAAAATCACCTGCCCGCTACACCAGCACCACTTCGGGGACAAGCCGGAATCACGTGAGGGGCATGCTGGCACAGCCTCTCAGACTGAACATCGTGCCGGACACCACAGAACCACCTGCCGGACAGACCGGAACCACCTGCCGGACACGCCGGAACCACCGGCTCGACCCGCCGGAACGACCGCTGGACATGCAAAATCACCTGCCGGCTACGCCGGAAACACTTGGCGAACACTCCGGAATCACGTGCCGGGCATGCCGGAACCACCTCTCAGATATGCCAGAACCACGTGCCAATGACCCCGGAAGCACCTGCCGAGCACGCCGGAACCACCTGCTCGACTCGCCAGAACCACCTGCCGGACACGCAAAAATCACCTGCCGGCTACGCCACAAGCAGTTGGGGAACACTTCGGAATCACCTGCCGGGCTTGCTGGAACCACCTGCCGGTCATGCCAAAATCACCTGCCAACTACGCCAGTACCACTTGGCGGACACTGTGGAAACACCTGTCGGGCCGGCCGGAACCACATCTCAGACGTGCCAGAACCATGTGCATGAGATGCTGGAACCACACCCCGAACAGACGGAAAACACCTGCCAGACCCGTCTGAACAACCTGCCGAGCACGCCGGAGCCACCTGCTCGACTCGCCGGAACCACCTACCTGACATGCCCAAATCACCAGCCGGGTATGCCAGAACCACTTGGCGGACACTCCGGAATCATCTGCCGGACATGCCGGAACCAGCTCTCAGACACACCAGAACCACGTGCCGGAGACGCCGGAAGCACCTGCCGAGCATGCCGGAGCCACCTGCTCGACTCGCCAGAAACACCTGCCGGACACGCCAAAATCACCTGCCGGGTACGCCGGAACCACCTGGCGGACACTCCGAAATCACGTGTGGCACATGCTGGAACCACCTCTCAGACGTGCCGGAAGCACGTGCCAGACACGCCGGAAACACCTACCGGACAGACCGGAACCACCTGCCAAGAACGCCGGAGCCACCTGTTCGACTCGCTGGAACCACCTGCCGGACAGGCCAATATCAACTGCTGGCTATGCCAGAACCACCTGGGGGACAGTCCGGGATCACCTGCCAGCCATGGCGGAACCACCTCTCAGACGTACCAGAACCACCTGCCGGAGAAGCTGGAAGCACGTCCTGGACAGACTGGAACCACGTGACGGCCATGCCTGAACCACATCCCGAGCACGGCGGAACCACCTGCCGGACACGCCAAAATCACCTGCGGGCTACTCCAGAACCACTTGGATGACTCTCCAAAATGACCTGCCAGGCATGTTGGAACCACCTCTCAGACGTGCCAGAAGCACGTGGCGGACAGTCCGGAATCACCTGTTGGGCATACGCAACCACCTCTGAGACGTACCAGAACCACGTGCCGTGCACGCCGGAACCACCTACCGGACAGACCGGAATCAACTTTTGGGCATGCCAGAACCACCAGTCAGATGTGCCAGAAACACGTGCCGGAGACGCCGGAAGCACCTGCTGAGCACGTCGCAACCACCTGCTCAACTCGCCTGAACCACCTGCCGGACACGCCAAAATCACCTGCCCGCTACACCAGCACCACTTCGGGGACAAGCCGGAATCACGTGAGGGGCATGCCGGCACAGCCTCTCAGACTGAACCTCGTGCCGGACACCACAGAACCACCTGCCGGACAGACTGGAACCACCTGCCGGACACGCCGGAACGACCGCTGGACATGCAAAATCACCTGCCGGCTACGCCGGAAACACTTGGCGAACACTCCGGAATCACCTGCCGGGCATGCCGGAACCACCTCTCAGATATGCCAGAACCACGTGCCAATGATCCGGGTAGCACCTGCCGAGCACGTCGGAACCACCTGCTCGACTCGCCAGAACCACCTGCCGGACACGCAAAAATCACCTGCCGGCTACGCCACAACCAGTTGGGGAACACTTCGGAATCACCTGCCGGGCTTGCTGGAACCACCTGCCGGTCATGCCAAAATCACCTGCCAACTACGCCAGTACCACTTGGCAGACACTGTGGAAACACCTGTCGGGCCGGCCGGAACCACATCTCAGACGTGCCAGAACCATGTGCATGAGATGCTGGAACCACACCCCGAACAGACGGAAAACACCTGCCAGACCCGTCTGAACAACCTGCCGAGCACGCCGGAGCCACCTGCTCGACTCGCCGGAACCACCTACCTGACATGCCCAAATCACCAGCCGGGTATGCCAGAACCACTTGGCGGACACTCCGGAATCATCTGCCAGACATGCCGGAACCAGCTCTCAGACACACCAGAACCACGTGCCGGAGACGCCGGAAGCACCTGCCGAGCATGCCGGAGCCACCTGCTCGACTCGCCGGAAACACCTGCGGGACACGCCAAAATCACCTGCCGGGTACGCCAGAACCACCTGGCGGACACTCCGAAACCACCTGTCGCGCATGCCGGAACCACCTCTCAGACGTGCCGGAAGCACGTGCCGGACACGCCGGAATTACCTACCGGACAGACCGGAACCACCTGCCGAGCACGCCGGAGCCACCTGTTCGACTCGCTGGAACCACCTGCCGGACAGGCCAATATCAACTGCTGGCTATGCCAGAACCACCTGGGGGACGGTCCGGGATCACCTGCCAGCCATGGCGGAACCACCTCTCAGACGTACCAGAACCACCTGCCGGAGAAGCTGGAAACACGTCCTGGAGAGTCTGGAACCACCTGCCGGCCAAGCCTGAACCACCTGCCAAGCACAACGGAACAACCTGCCAGACACGCCAAAATCACCTGCGTGTTATGCCAGAACCACTTGGAGGACTCTCTGGGATGACCTGCCGGGCATGCCGGAACCACCTCTCAGACGTGCCAGAACCATGTGGCGGACTGTCCGGAATCACCTGTTGGGCATGCGCAACCACCTCTGAGACGTACCAGAACCACATGCCGTGCAGGCTGGAACCACCTACCGGACAGACCGGAATCACCTTTCGGGCATGCCGGAACCACCTGTCAGATGTGCCAGAAACACGTGCCGGAGACGCCGGAAGCACCTGCCAAGCACGTTGGAACAACCTGCTCAACTCGCCTGAACCAGCTGCCGGACATGCCAAAATCACCTGCCGACTATGCCAGAACCACTTGGCGAACACTCCGGAATCACCTGTCGAGCATGCCGGAGCCACCTGCTCGACTCGCCAGAAACACCTGCCGGACACGCCAAAATCACCTGCCGGGTATGCCAGAACCACCTGGCGGACACTACGGAATCACCTGCCGCGCATGCAGGAACCACTTCTCAGACGTGCCGGAAGCACGTGCCACACACTCCGGAAACACCTACCGGACAGACCGGAACCACCTGCCAAGAACGCCGGAGCCACCTGTTCGACTCGCTGGAACCACCTGCCGGACAGGTCAATATCAACTGCTGGCTATGCCAGAACCACCTGGGGGACGGTCCGGGATCACCTGCCAGCCATGGCGGAACCACCTCTCAGACGTACCAGAACCACCTGCCGGAGAAGCTGGAAACACGTCCTGGACAGACTGGAACCACGTGACGGCCATGCCTGAACCACATCCCGAGCACGGCGGAACCACCTGCCGGACACGCCAAAATCACCTGCGGGCTACGCCAGAACCACTTGGACGACTCTCCGAAATGACCTGCCGGGCATGTTGGAGCCACCTCTCAGACGTGCCAGAAGCACGTGGCGGACAGTCCGGAATCACCTGTTGGGCATACGCAACCACCTCTGAGATGTACCAGTACCACGTGCCGTGCACGCCGGAACCACCTACCGGACAGACCGGAATCAACTTTCGGGCATGCCGGAACCACCAGTCAGATGTGCCAGAATCACGTGCCAGAGACGCCGGAAGCACCTGCCGAGCACGTCGCAACCACCTGCTCAACTCGCCTGAACCACCTGCCGGACACGCCAAAATCACCTGCCCGCTAGACCAGCACCACTTCGGGGACAAGCCGGAATCACGTGAGGGGCATGCCGGCACAGCCTCTCAGACTGAACCTCGTGCCGGACACCACAGAACCACCTGCCGGACAGACCGGAACCTCCTGCCGGACACGCCGGAACCACCGGCTCGACCCGCCGGAAAGACCGCTGGACATGCAAAATCACCGGCCGGCTACGCCGGAAACACTTGGCGAACACTCCGGAATCACCTGCCGGGCATGCCGGAACCACCTCTCAGATATGCCAGAACCACGTGCCAATGACCCCGGAAGCACCTGCCGAGCACGCCGGAGCCACATGCTCGACTCGCCAGAAACACCTTCCGGACACGCAAAAATCACCTGCCGGCTACGCCACAACCAGTTGGGGAACACTTCGGAATCACCTGCCGGGCTTGCTGGAACCACCTGCCGGTCATGCCAAAATCACCTGCCAACTACGCCAGTACCACTTGGCGGACACTGTGGAAACACCTGTCGGGCCGGCCGGAACCACATCTCAGACGTGCCAGAACCATGTGCATGAGATGCTGGAACCACACCCCGAACAGACGGAAAACACCTGCCAGACCCGTCTGAACAACCTGCCGAGCACGCCGGAGCCACCTGCTCGACTCGCCAGAACCACCTACCTGACATGCCCAAATCACCAGCCGGGTATGCCAGAACCACTTGGCGGACACTCCGGAATCATCTGCCGGACATGCCGGAACCAGCTCTCAGACACACCAGAACCACGTGCCGGAGACGCCGGAAGCACCTGCCGAGCATGCCGGAGCCACCTGCTCGACTCGCCAGAAACACCTGCCGGACACGCCAAAATCACCTGCCGGGTACGCAAGAACCACCTGGCGGATACTACGGAATCACATGCCGCGCATGACGGACCCACCTTTCAGACGTGCCGGAAGCACGTTCCGGAGACGCCGGAAACTCCTAGCGGACAGACCGGAACCACCTGCCAAGAACGCCGGAGCCACCTGTTCGACTCGCTGGAACCACCTGCCGACAGGCCAATATCAACTGCTGGCTATGCCAGAACCACCTGGGGGACAGTCCGGGATCACCTGCCAGCCATGGCGGAACCACCTCTCAGACGTACCAGAACCACCTGCCGGAGAAGCTGGAAACACGTCCTGGACAGACTGGAACCACGTGACGGCCATGCCTGAACCACCTGCCGAGCACGGCGGAACCACCTGCCGGACACGCCAAAATCACCTGCGGGCTACGCCAGAACCACTTGGACGACTTTCTGAAATGACCTGCTGGGCATGTTGGAACCACCTCTCAGACGTGCCAGAAGCACGTGGCGGACAGTCCGGAATCACCTGTTGGGCATACGCAACCACCTCTGACACGTACCAGAACCACGTGCCGTGCCGCCGGAACCACCTACCGGACAGACCGCAATCAACTTTTGGGCATGCCGGAACCACCAGTCAGATGTGCCAGAAACACGTGCCGGAGACGCCGGAAGCAACTGCCGAGCACGTCGCAACCACCTGCTCAGCTCGCCTGAACCACCTGCCGGAAACGCCAAAATCACCTGCCCGCTACACCAGCACCACTTCGGGGACAAGCCGGAATCACGTGAGGGGCATGCCGGCACAGCCTCTCAGACTGAACCTCGGGCAGGCCACCACAGAACCACCTGCCGGACAGACCGGAACCACCTGCCGGACACGCCGGAACCACCGGCTCGACCCGCCGGAACGACCGCTGGACATGCAAAATCACCTGCCGGCTACGCCGGAAACACTTGGCGAACACTCCGGAATCACCTGCCGGGCATGCCGGAACCACCTCTCAGATATGCCAGAACCACGTGCCAATGACCCCGGAAGCACCTGCCGAGCACGCCGGAACCACCTGCTCGACTCGCCAGAACCACCTGCCGGACACGCAAAAATCACCTGCCGGCTACGCCACAACCAGTTGGGGAACACTTTGGAATCACCTGCCAGGCTTGCTGGAACCACCTGCCAGTCATGCCAAAATCACCTGCCAACTACGCCAGAACCGCTTGGCGGACACTGCAGAAAAACCTGTCAGGCCGGCTGGAACCACATCTCAGACCTGCCAGAAACGTGTTCATGAGATGCTGGAACCACACCCCGAACAGACGGAAAACACCTGCCAGACCCGTCTGAACAACCTGCCGAGCACGCCGGAGCCACCTGCTCGACTCGCCGGAACCACCTACCTGACATGCCCAAATCACCAGCCGGGTATGCCAGAACCACTTGGCGGACACTCCGGAATCATCTGCCGGACATGCCGGAACCAGCTCTCAGACACACCAGAATCACGTGCCGGAGACGCCGGAAGCACCTGCCGAGCATGCCGGAGCCACCTGCTCGACTCGCCAGAAACACCTGCCGGACACGCCAAAATCACCTGCCGGGTACGCCAGAACCACCTGGCGGACACTCCGAAACCACCTGTCGCGCATGCCGGAACCACCTCTCAGACGTGCCGGAAGCACGTGCCGGACACGCCGGAATCACCTACCGGACAGACCGGAACAGCCTGCCGAGCACGCCGGAGCCACCTGTTCGACTCGCTGGAACCACCTGCCGGACAGGCCAATATCAAATGCTGGCTATGCCAGAACCACCTGGGGGACGGTCCGGAATCACCTGCCAGCCATGGCGTAACCACCTCTCAGACGTACCAGAACCACCTGCCGGAGAAGCTGGAAACACGTCCTGGACAGTCTGGAACCACCTGCCGGCCAAGCCTGAACCACCTGCCAAGCACAACGGAACAACCTGCCAGACACGCCAAAATCACCTGCGTGTTATGCCAGAACCACTTGGAGGACTCTCTGGGATGACCTGCCGGGCATGCCGGAACCACCTCTCAGACGTGCCAGAACCATGTGGCGGACTGTCCGGAATCACCTGTTGGGCATGCGCAACCACCTCTGAGACGTACCAGAACCACATGCCGTGCAGGCTGGAACCACCTACCGGACAGACCGGAATCACCTTTCGGGCATGCCGGAACCACCTGTCAGATGTGCCAGAAACACGTGCCGGAGACGCCGGAAGCACCTGCCAAGCACGTTGGAACCACCTGCTCAACTCGCCTGAACCACCTGCCGGACATGCCAAAATCACCTGCCGACTATGCCAGGACCACTTGGCGAACACTCCGGAATCACTAGCCGGGCATGCAGGAACCACCTCTCAGACATGCCAGAACCCCGAGCCAATGACCCCGGAAGCACCAGCCGAGCACGCCGGAACCACCTGCTCGACTCGCCAGAACCTCCTGCCGATCACGCAAAAATCACCTGCCGGCTACGCCACAACCAGTTGGTGAACACTTTGGAATCACCTGCCAGGCTTGCTGGAACCGCCTGCCAGTCATGCCAAAATCACCTGCCAACTATGCCAGAACCGCTTGGCGGACACTGCGGAAACACCTGTCGGGCTGGCTGGAACCGCATCTCAGACGTGCCAGAACCATGTGCATGAGATGCTGGAACCACACCCCGAACAGACGGAAAACACCTGCCAGACCCGTCTGAACAACCTGCCGAGCACGCCGGAGCCACCTGCTCGACTCGCCGGAACCACCTACCTGACATGCCCAAATCACCAGCCGGGTATGCCAGAACCACTTGGCGGACACTCCGGAATCATCTGCCGGACATGCCGGAACCAGCTCTCAGACACACCAGAACCACGTGCCGGAGACGCCGGAAGCACCTGCCGAGCATGCCGGAGTTACCTGCTCGACTCGCCAGAAACACCTGCCGGACACGCCAAAATCACCTGCCGGGTACGCCAGAACCACCTGGCGGACACTACGAAATCACCTGCCGCGCATGCCGGAACCACCTCTCAGACGTGCCGGAAGCACGTGCCAGACACGCCGGAAACACCTACCGGACAGACCGGAACCACCTGCCAAGAATGCCGGAGCCACCTGTTCGACTCGCTGGAACCACCTGCCGGCCAGGCCAATATAAACTGCTGGCTATGCCAGAACCACCTGGGGGACGGTCCGGGATCACCTGCCAGCCATGGTGGAACCACCTCTCAGACGTACCAGAACCACCTGCCGGAGAAGCTGGAAACACGTCCTGGATAGTCTGGAATCACCTGCCGGCCAAGCCTGAACCACCTGCCAAGCACAACGGAACAACCTGCCAGACACGCCAAAATCACCTGCGTGTTATGCCAGAACCACTTGGAGGACTCTCTGGGATGACCTGCCGGGCATGCCGGAATCACCTCTCAGACGTGCCAGAAGCACGTGGCGGACAGTCCGGAATCACCTGTTGGGCATGCGCAACCACCTCTGAGACGTACAAGAACCACATGCCGTGCAGGCTGGAACCACCTACCGGACAGACCGGAATCACCTTTCGGGCATGCCGGAACAACCTGTCAGATGTGCCAGAAACACGTGCCGGAGACGCCGGAAGCACCTGCCAAGCACGTTGGAACCACCTGCTCAACTCGCCTGAACCACCTGCCGGACATGCCAAAATCACCTGCCGACTATGCCAGGACCACTTGGCGAACACTCCGGAATCACTAGCCGGGCATGCAGGAACCACCTCTCAGACATGCCAGAACCCCGAGCCAATGACCCCGGAAGCACCAGCCGAGCACGCCGGAACCACCTGCTCGACTCGCCAGAACCACCTGCCGATCACGCAAAAATCACCTGCCGGCTACGCCACAACCAGTTGGTGAAGACTTTGGAATCACCTGCCAGGCTTGCTGGAACCGCCTGCCAGTCATGCCAAAATCACCTGCCAACTATGCCAGAACCGCTTGGCGGACACTGCGGAAACACCTGTCGGGCTGGCTGGAACCGCATCTCAGACGTGCCAGAACCATGTGCATGAGATGCTGGAACCACACCCCGAACAGACGGAAAACACCTGCCAGACCCGTCTGAACAACCTGCCGAGCACGCCGGAGCCACCTGCTCGACTCGCCGGAACCACCTACCTGACATGCCCAAATCACCAGCCGGGTATGCCAGAACCACTTGGCGGACACTCCGGAATCATCTGCCGGACATGCCGGAACCAGCTCTCAGACACACCAGAACCACGTGCCGGAGACGCCGGAAGCACCCGCCGAGCATGCCGGAGTTACCTGCTCGACTCGCCAGAAACACCTGCCGGACACGCCAAAATCACCTGCCGGGTACGCCAGAACCACCTGGCGGACACTACGAAATCACCTGCCGCGCATGCCGGAACCACCTCTCAGACGTGCCGGAAGCACGTGCCAGACACGCCGGAAACACCTACCGGACAGACCGGAACCACCTGCCAAGAACGCCGGAGCCACCTGTTCGACTCGCTGGAACCACCTGCCGGACAGGCCAATATCAACTGCTGGCTATGCCAGAACCACCTGGGGGACGGTCCGGGATCACCTGCCAGCCATGGTGGAACCACCTCTCAGACGTACCAGAACCACCTGCCGGAGAAGCTGCAAACACGTCCTGGATAGTCTGGAATCACCTGCCGGCCAAGCCTGAACCACCTGCCAAGCACAACGGAACAACCTGCCAGACACGCCAAAATCACCTGCGTGTTATGCCAGAACCACTTGGAGGACTCTCTGGGATGACCTGCCGGGCATGCCGGAATCACCTCTCAGACGTGCCAGAAGCACGTGGCGGACAGTCCGGAATCACCTGTTGGGCATGCGCAACCACCTCTGAGACGTACAAGAACCACATGCCGTGCAGGCTGGAACCACCTACCGGACAGACCGGAATCACCTTTCGGGCATGCCGGAACCACCTGTCAGATGTGCCAGAAACACGTGCCGGAGACGCCGGAAGCACCTGCCAAGCACGTTGGAACCACCTGCTCAACTCGCCTGAACCACCTGCCGGACATGCCAAAATCACCTGCCGACTATGCCAGAACCACTTGGCGAACACTCCGGAATCACTTGCCGGGCATGCAGGAACCACCTCTCAGACATGCCAGAACCCCGTGCCAATGACCCCGGAAGCACCAGCCGAGCACGCCGGAACCACCTGCTCGACTCGCCAGAACCACCTGCCGGACACGCAAAAATCACCTGCCGGCTATGCCACAACCAGTTGGGGAACACTTCGGAATCACCTGCCAGGCTTGCTGGAACCACCTGCCCGTCATGCCAAAATCACCTGCCAACTACGCCAGAACCGCTTGGCGGACACTGCGGAAACACCTGTCGGGCCGGCTGGAACCACATATCAGAAGTGCCAGAAACGTGTTCATGAGATGCTGGAACCACACCCCGAACAGACGGATACCACCTGCCAGAACCGCCTGAACCACCTGCTGAGCACGCCGGAAGCACCTGCTCGACTCACCGGTACCACCTCCCTGACACGCCAAAATCACCTGCTGGGTATGCCAGAACCACTTGGCGGACACTCCGGAATCATCTGCCGGACATGCCGGAACCAGCTCTCAGACACACCAGAACCAAGTGCCGGAGACGCCGGAAGCACCTGCCGAGCACGCCGGAGCCACCTGCTCGACTCGCCAGAAACACCTGCCGGACACGCAAAAATCACCTGCCGGCTACGCCACAACCAGTTGGGGAACACTTCGGAATCACCTGCCGGGCTTGCTGCAACCACCTGCCGGTCATGCCAAAATCACCTGCCAACTACGCCAGTACCACTTGGCGGACACTGTGGAAACGCCTGTCGGGCCGGCCGGAACCACATCTCAGACGTGCCAGAACCATGTGCATGAGATGCTGGAACCACACCCCGAACAGACGGAAAACACCTGCCAGACCCGTCTGAACAACCTGCCGAGCACGCCGGAGCCACCTGCTCGACTCGCCGGAACCACCTACCTGACATGCCCAAATCACCAGCCGGGTATGCCAGAACCACTTGGCGGACACTCCGGAATCATCTTCCGGACATGCCGGAACCAGCTCTCAGACACACCAGAACCACGTGCCGGAGACGCCGGAACCACCTGCCGAGCATGCCGGAGCCACCTGCTCGACTCGCCAGAAACACCTGCCGGACACGCCAAAATCACCTGCCGGGTACGCCAGAAACACCTGGCGGACACTCCGAAACCACCTGTGGCGCATGCCGGAACCACCTCTCAGACGTGCCGGAAGCACGTGCCGGACACGCCGGAATCACCTACCGGACAGACCGGAACCACCTGCCGAGCACGCCGGAGCCACCTGTTCGACTCGCTGGAACCACCTGCCGGACAGGCCAACATCAACTGCTGGCTATGCCAGAACCACCTGGGGGATGGTCCGGAATCACCTGCCAGCCATGGCGGAACCACCTCTCAGACGTACCAGAACCACCTGCCGGAGAAGCTGGAAACACGTCCTGGACAGTCTGGAACCACCTGCCGGCCAAGCCTGAACCACCTGCCAAGCACAACGGAACAACCTGCCAGACACGCCAAAATCACCTGCGTGTTATGCCAGAACCACTTGGAGGACTCTCTGGGATGACCTGCCAAGCATGCCAGAACCACCTTTCAGACGTGCCAGAACCATGTGGCGGACAGTCCGGAATCACCTGTTGGGCATGCGCAACCACCTCTGAGAGGTACCAGAACCACATGCCGTGCAGGCTGGAACCACGTACCGGACAGACCGGAATCACCTTTCGGGCATGCGCAAACCGCCTGTCAGATGTGTCAGAAACACGTGCCGGTGACGCCGGAAGCACCTGCCAAGCACGTTGGAACCACCTGCTCATCTCGCCTAAACCACCTTCCGGACATGCCAAAATCACCTGCCGACTATGCCAGAACCACTTGGCGAACACTCCGGAATCACTTGCCGGGCATGCAGGTACCACCTCTCAGACATGCCAGAAACCCGCGCCAATGACCCCAGAAGCACCAGCCGAGCACGCCGGAACCACCTGCTCGACTCGCCAGAACCACCTGCCGATCACGCAAAAATCACCTGCCGGCTACGCCACAACCAGTTGGTGAACACTTTGGAATCACCTGCCAGGCTTGCTGGAACCACCTGCCAGTCATGCCAAAATCACCTGCCAGCTACGCCAGAACCGCTTGGCGGACACTGCGGAAACACCTGTCGGGCCGGCTGGAACCACATCTCAGACGTGCCAGAAACGTGTTCATGAGATGCTGGAACCACACCACGAACAGACGGATACCACCTGCCAGAACCGCCTGAACCACCTGCTGAGCACGCCGGAACCACCTGCTCGACTCACCGGTACCACCTCCCTGACACGCCAAAATCACCTGCTGGGTATGCCAGAACCACTTGGCGGACACTCCGGAATCATCTGCCGGACATGCCGGAACCAGCTCTCAGACACACCAGAACCACGTGCCGAAGACGCCTGAAGCACCTGCCGAGAATGCCGGAGCCACATGCTCGACTCGCCAGAAACACCTGACGGACACGCCAAAATCACCTGCCGGGTACGCCAGAACCACCTGGCGGACACTCCGAAACCACCTGTCGCGCATGCCGGAACCACCTCTCAGACGTGCCGGAAGCACGTGCCGGACAAGCCGGAATCACCTACCGGACAGACCGGAACCACCTGCCGAGCACGCTGGAGCCACCTGTTCGACTCGCTCGAACCACCTGCCGGACAGGCCAATATCAACTGCTGGCTATGCCAGAACGACCTGGGGGACAGTCGGGATCACCTGCCAGCCATGGCGGAACCACCTCTCAGACGTACCAGAACCACCTGCCGGAGAAGCTGGAAACACGTCCTGGACAGACTGGAACCACGTGACGGCCATGCCTGAACCACCTGCCGAGCATGGCGGAACCACCTGCCGGACACGCCAAAATCACCTGCGGGCTATGCCAGAACCACTTGGACGACTCTCCGAAATGACCTGCCGGGCATGTTGGAACCACCTCTCAGACGTGCCAGAACCATGTGGCAGACAGTCCGGAATCACCTGTTGGGCATACGCAACCACCTCTGACACGTACCAGAACCACGTGCCGTGCCGCCGGAACCACCTACCGGACAGACCGCAATCAACTTTTGGGCATGCCGGAACCACCAGTCAGATGTGCCAGAAACACGTGCCGGAGACGCCGGAAGCAACTGCCGAGCACGTCGCAACCACCTGCTCAACTCGCCTGAACCACCTGCCGGAAACGCCAAAATCACCTGCCCGCTACACCAGCACCACTTCGGGGACAAGCCGGAATCACGTGAGGGGCATGCCGGCACAGCCTCTCAGACTGAACCTCGGGCAGGCCACCACAGAACCACCTGCCGGACAGACCGGAACCACCTGCCGGACACGCCGGAACCACCGGCTCGACCCGCCGGAACGACCGCTGGACATGCAAAATCACCTGCCGGCTACGCCGGAAACACTTGGCGAACACTCCGGAATCACCTGCCGGGCATGCCGGAACCACCTCTCAGATATGCCAGAACCACGTGCCAATGACCCCGGAAGCACCTGCCGAGCACGCCGGAACCACCTGCTCGACTCGCCAGAACCACCTGCCGGACACGCAAAAATCACCTGCCGGCTACGCCACAACCAGTTGGGGAACACTTTGGAATCACCTGCCAGGCTTGCTGGAACCACCTGCCAGTCATGCCAAAATCACCTGCCAACTACGCCAGAACCGCTTGGCGGACACTGCAGAAAAACCTGTCAGGCCGGCTGGAACCACATCTCAGACCTGCCAGAAACGTGTTCATGAGATGCTGGAACCACACCCCGAACAGACGGAAAACACCTGCCAGACCCGTCTGAACAACCTGCCGAGCACGCCGGAGCCACCTGCTCGACTCGCCGGAACCACCTACCTGACATGCCCAAATCACCAGCCGGGTATGCCAGAACCACTTGGCGGACACTCCGGAATCATCTGCCGGACATGCCGGAACCAGCTCTCAGACACACCAGAATCACGTGCCGGAGACGCCGGAAGCACCTGCCGAGCATGCCGGAGCCACCTGCTCGACTCGCCAGAAACACCTGCCGGACACGCCAAAATCACCTGCCGGGTACGCCAGAACCACCTGGCGGACACTCCGAAACCACCTGTCGCGCATGCCGGAACCACCTCTCAGACGTGCCGGAAGCACGTGCCGGACACGCCGGAATCACCTACCGGACAGACCGGAACAGCCTGCCGAGCACGCCGGAGCCACCTGTTCGACTCGCTGGAACCACCTGCCGGACAGGCCAATATCAAATGCTGGCTATGCCAGAACCACCTGGGGGACAGTCCGGAATCACCTGCCAGCCATGGCGTAACCACCTCTCAGACGTACCAGAACCACCTGCCGGAGAAGCTGGAAACACGTCCTGGACAGTCTGGAACCACCTGCCGGCCAAGCCTGAACCACCTGCCAAGCACAACGGAACAACCTGCCAGACACGCCAAAATCACCTGCGTGTTATGCCAGAACCACTTGGAGGACTCTCTGGGATGACCTGCCGGGCATGCCGGAACCACCTCTCAGACGTGCCAGAACCATGTGGCGGACAGTCCGGAATCACCTGTTGGGCATGCGCAACCACCTCTGAGACGTACCAGAACCACATGCCGTGCAGGCTGGAACCACCTACCGGACAGACCGGAATCACCTTTCGGGCATGCCGGAACCACCTGTCAGATGTGCCAGAAACACGTGCCGGAGACGCCGGAAGCACCTGCCAAGCACGTTGGAACCACCTGCTCAACTCGCCTGAACCACCTGCCGGACATGCCAAAATCACCTGCCGACTATGCCAGGACCACTTGGCGAACACTCCGGAATCACTAGCCGGGCATGCAGGAACCACCTCTCAGACATGCCAGAACCCCGAGCCAATGACCCCGGAAGCACCAGCCGAGCACGCCGGAACCACCTGCTCGACTCGCCAGAACCACCTGCCGATCACGCAAAAATCACCTGCCGGCTACGCCACAACCAGTTGGTGAAGACTTTGGAATCACCTGCCAGGCTTGCTGGAACCACCTGCCAGTCATGCCAAAATCACCTGCCAACTACGCCAGAACCGCTTGGCGGACACTGCGGAAACACCTGTCGGGCCGGCTGGAACCACATCTCACACGTGCCAGAAACGTGTTCATGAGATGCTGGAACCACACCCCGAACAGACGGATACCACCTGCCAGAACCGCCTGAACCACCTGCTGAGCACGCCGGAAGCACCTGCTCGACTCACCGGTACCACCTCCCTGACATGCCAAAATCACCTGCTGGGTATGCCAGAACCACTTGGCGGACACTCCGGAATCATCTGCCGGACATGCCGGAACCAGCTCTCAGACACACCAGAACCAAGTGCCGGAGACGCCGGAAGCACCTGCCGAGCACGCCGGAGCCACCTGCTCGACTCGCCAGAAACACCTGCCGGACACGCAAAAATCACCTGCCGGCTACGCCACAACCAGTTGGGGAACACTTCGGAATCACCTGCCGGGCTTGCTGCAACCACCTGCCGGTCATGCCAAAATCACCTGCCAACTACGCCAGTACCACTTGGCGGACACTGTGGAAACACCTGTCGGGCCGGCCGGAACCACATCTCAGACGTGCCAGAACCATGTGCATGAGATGCTGGAACCACACCCCGAACAGACGGAAAACACCTGCCAGACCCGTCTGAACAACCTGCCGAGAACGCCGGAGCCACCTGCTCGACTCGCCGGAACCACCTACCTGACATGCCCAAATCACCAGCCGGGTATGCCAGAACCACTTGGCGGACACTCCGGAATCATCTTCCGGACATGCCGGAACCAGCTCTCAGACACACCAGAACCACGTGCCGGAGACGCCGGAACCACCTGCCGAGCATGCCGGAGCCACCTGCTCGACTCGCCAGAAACACCTGCCGGACACGCCAAAATCACCTGCCGGGTACGCCAGAAACACCTGGCGGACACTCCGAAACCACCTGTGGCGCATGCCGGAACCACCTCTCAGACGTGCCGGAAGCACGTGCCGGACACGCCGGAATCACCTACCGGACAGACCGGAACCACCTGCCGAGCACGCCGGAGCCACCTGTTCGACTCGCTGGAACCACCTGCCGGACAGGCCAATATCAACTGCTGGCTATGCCAGAACCACCTGGGGGATGGTCCGGAATCACCTGCCAGCCATGGCGGAACCACCTCTCAGACGTACCAGAACCACCTGCCGGAGAAGCTGGAAACACGTCCTGGACAGTCTGGAACCACCTGCCGGCCAAGCCTGAACCACCTGCCAAGCACAACGGAACAACCTGCCAGACACGCCAAAATCACCTGCGTGTTATGCCAGAACCACTTGGAGGACTCTCCGGGATGACCTGCCAAGCATGCCGGAACCACCTCTCAGACGTGCCAGAACCATGTGGCGGACAGTCCGGAATCACCTGTTGGGCATGCGCAACCACCTCTGAGAGGTACCAGAACCACATGCCGTGCAGGCTGGAACCACCTACCGGACAGACCGGAATCACCTTTCGGGCATGCGCAAACCGCCTGTCAGATGTGTCAGAAACACGTGCCGGTGACGCCGGAAGCACCTGCCAAGCACGTTGGAACCACCTGCTCATCTCGCCTAAACCACCTGCCGGACATGCCAAAATCACCTGCCGACTATGCCAGAACCACTTGGCGAGCACTCCGGAATCACCTGCCGGGCATGCCGGAACCACCTCTCAGATATGCCAGAACCACGTGCCCATGACCCCGGAAGCACCTGCCGAGCACGCCGGAACCACCTGCTCGACTCGCCAGAACCACCTGCCGGACACGCAAAAATCACCTGCCGGCTACGCCACACCCATTTGGGGAACACTTCAGAATCACCTGCCGGGCTTGCTGGAACCACCTGCCGGTCATGCCAAAATCACCTGCCAACTACGCCAGTACCACTTGGCGGACACTGTGGAAACACCTGTCGGGCTGGCCGGAACCACATCTCAGACCTGCCAGAACCATGTGCATGAGATGCTGGAACCACACCCCGAACAGACGGAAAACACCTGCCAGACCCGTCTGAACAACCTGCCGAGCACGCCGGAGCCACCTGCTCGACTCGCCGGAACCACCTACCTGACATGCCCAAATCACCAGCCGGGTATGCCAGAACCACTTGGCGGACACTCCGGAATCATCTGCCGGACATGCCGGAACCAGCTCTCAGACACACCAGAACCACGTGCCGGAGACGCCGGAAGCACCTGCCGAGCATGCCGGAGCCACCTGCTCGACTCGCCAGAAACACCTGCCGGACACGCCAAAATCACCTGCCGGGTACGCCAGAACCACCTGGCGGACACTCCGAAACCACCTGTCGCGGATGCCGGGACCACCTCTCAGACGTGCCGGAAGCACGTGCCGGACACGCCGGAATCACCTACCGGACATACCGGAACCACCTGCCGAGCACGCCGGAGCCACCTGTTCGACTCGCTGGAACCACCTGCCGGACAGGCCAATATCAACTGCTGGCTATGCCAGAACCACCTGGGAGACGGTCCGGAATCGCCTGCCAGCCATGGCGGAACCACCTCTCAGAAGTACCAGAACCACCTGCTGGAGAAGCTGGAAACACGTCCTGGACAGACTGGAACCACGTGACGGCCATGCCTGAACCACCTGCCGAGCACGGCGGAACCACCTGCCGGACACGCCAAAATCACCTGCGTGTTATGCCAGAACCACTTGGAGGACTCTCTGGGATGACCTGCCGGGCATGCCGGAACCACCTCTCAGACGTGCCAGAACCATGTGGCGGACAGTCCGGAATCACCTGTTGGGCATGCGCAACCACCTCTGAGACGTACCAGAACCACATGCCGTGCAGGCTGGAACCACCTACCGGACAGACCGGAATCACCTTTCGGGCATGCCGGAACCACCTGTCAGATGTGCCAGAAACACGTGCCGGAGACGCCGGAAGCACCTGCCAAGCACGTTGGAACCACCTGCTCAACTCGCCTGAACCACCTGCCGGACACGCCAAAATCACCTGCCCACTACACCAGCACCACTTCGGGGACAAGCCGGAATCACGTGAGGGGCATGCTGGCACAGCCTCTCAGACTGAACCTCGTGCCGGACACCACAGAACCACCTGCCGGACAGACCGGAACCACCTGCCGGACATGCCGGAACCACCGTCTCGACCCGCCGGAACGACCGCTGGACATGCAAAATCACCTGCCGGCTACGCCGGAAACACTTGGCGAACACTCCAGAATCACCTGCCGGGCATGCCAGAACCACTTCTCAGATATACCAGAACCACGTGCCAATGACCCCGGAAGCACCTGCCGAGCACGCCGGAACCACCTGCTCGACTCGCCAGAACCAGCTGCTGGACACGCAAAAATCACCTGCCGGCTACGCCACAACCACTTGGGGAACACTTCGGAATCAACTGCCGGGCTTGCTGGAACCACCTGCCGGTCATGCCAAAATCACCTGCCAACTACGCCAGTACCACTTGGCGGACACTGTGGAAACGCCTGTCGGGCCGGCCGGAACCACATCTCAGACGTGCCAGAACCATGTGCATGAGATGCTGGAACCACACCCCGAACAGACGGAAAACACCTGCCAGACCCGTCTGAACAACCTGCCGAGCACGCCGGAGCCACCTGCTCGACTCGCCGGAACCACCTACCTGACATGCCCAAATCACCAGCCGGGTATGCCAGAACCACTTGGCGGACACTCAGGAATCATCTGCCGGACATGCCGGAACCAGCTCTCAGACACACCAGAACCACGTGCCGGAGACGCCGGAAGCACCTGCCGAGCATGCCGGAGCCACCTGCTCGACTCGCCAGAAACACCTGCCGGACACGCCAAAATCACCTGCCGGGTACGCCAGAACCACCTGGCGGACACTCCGAAATCACCTCTTGCGCATGCCGGAACCACCTCTCAGACGTGCCGGAAGCACGTGCCGGACACGCCGGAATCACCTACCGGACAGACCGGAACCACCTGCCGAGCACGCCGGAGCCACCTGTTCGACTCGCTGGAACCACCTGCCGGACAGGCCAATATCAACTGCTGGCTATGCCAGAACCACCTGGGGGACGGTCCGGAATCGCCTGCCAGCCATGGCGGAACCACCTCTCAGATGTCCCAGAACCACCTGCCGGAGAAGCTGGAAGCACGTCCTGGACAGTCTGGAACCACCTGCCGGCCAAGCCTGAACCACCTGCCAAGCAAAACGGAACAACCTGCCAGACACGCCAAAATCACCTGCGTGTTATGCCAGAACCACTTGGAGGACTCTCTGGGATGACCTGCCTGGGATGCCGGAAACACCTCTTAGACGTGCCAGAACCATGTGGCGGACAGTCCGGAATCACCTGTTGGGCATGCGCAACCACCTCTGAGACGTACCAGAACCACATGCCGTGCAGGCTGGAACCACCTACCGGACAGACCGGAATCACCTTTCGGGCATGCCGGAACCACCTGTCAGATGTGCCAGAAACACATGCCGGAGACGCCGGAAGCACCTGCCAAGCACGTTGGAACCACCTGCTCAACTCGCCTGAACCACCTGCCGGACATGCCAAAATCACCTGCCGACTATGCCAGAACCACTTGGCGAACACTCCGGAATCACTTGCCGGGCATGCAGGAACCACATCTCAGACATGCCAGAACCCCGTGCCAATGACCCCGGAACGACCAGCCGAGCACGCCGGAACCACCTGCTCGACTCGCCAGAACCACCTGCCGATCACGCAAAAATCACCTGCCGGCTACGCCACAACCAGTTGGTGAACACTTTGGAATCACCTGCCAGGCTTGCTGGAACCACCTGCCAGTCATGCCAAAATCACCTGCCAACTACGCCAGAACCGCTTGGCGGACACTGCGGAAACACCTGTCGGGCCGGCTGGAACCACATCTCAGACGTGCCAGAAACGTGTTCATGAGATGCTGGAACCACACCCCGAACAGACGGATACCACCTGCCAGAACCGCCTGAACCACCTGCTGAGCACGCCGGAACCACCTGCTCGACTCACCGGTACCACCTCCCTGACACGCCAAAATCACCTGCTGGGTATGCCAGAACCACTTGGCGGACACTCCGGAATCATCTGCCGGACATGCCTGAACCAGCTCTCAGACACACCAGAACCAAGTGCCGGAGACGCCAGAAGCACCTGCCGAGCATGCCGGAGCCACCTGCTCGACTCGCCAGAAACACCTGCCGGACACGCCAAAATCACCTGCCGGGTATGCCAGAACCACCTGGCGGACACTACGGAATCACCTGCCGCGCATGCCGGAACCACCTCTCAGACGTGCCGGAAGCACGTGCCAGACACGCCGGAAACACCTAGCGGACAGACCAGAACCACCTGCCAAGAACGCCGGAGCCACCTGTTCGACTCGCTGGAACCACCTGCCGGACAGGCCAATATCAACTGCTGGCTATGCCAGAACCACCTGGGGGACAGTCCGGGATCACCTGCCAGCCATGGCGGAACCACCTCTCAGACGTACCAGAACCACCTGCCGGAGAAGCTGGAAACACGTCCTGGACAGACTGGAACCACGTGACGGCCATGCCTGAACCACCTGCCGAGCACGGCGGAACCACCTGCCGGACACGCCAAAATCACCTGCGGGCTACGCCAGAACCACTTGGACGACTCTCCGAAATGACCTGCCGGGCATGTTGGAACCACGTCTCACACGTGCCAGAAGCACGTGGCGGACAGTCCGGAATCACCTGTTGGGCATACGCAACCACCTCTGACACGTACCAGAACCACGTGCCGTGCACGCCGGAACCACCTACCGGACAGACCGGAATCCACTTTTGGGCATGCCGGAACCACCAGTCAGATGTGCCAGAAACACGTGCCGGAGACGCCGGAAGCACCTGCCGAGCACGTCGCAACCACCTGCTCAACTCGCCTGAACCACCTGCCGGACACGCCAAAATCACCTGCCCGCTACACCAGCACCACTTCGGGGACAAGCCGGAATCACGTGAGGGGCATGCCGGCACAGCCTCTCAGACTGAACCTCGTGCCGGACACCACAGAACCACCTGCCGGACAGACCGGAACCACCTGCCGGACACGCCGGAACCACCGGCTCGACCCGCCGGAACGACCGCTGGACATGCAAAATCACCTGCCGGCTACGCCGGAAACACTTGCCGAACACTCCGGAATCACCTGCCGGGCATGCCGGAACCACCTCTCAGATATGCCAGAACCACGTTCCAATGACCCCGGAAGCACCTGCCGAGCACGCCGGAACCACCTGCTCGACTCGCCAGAACCACCTGCCGGACACGCAAAAATCACCTGCCGGCTACGCCACAACCTGTTGGTGAACACTTTGGAATCACCTGCCGGGCTTGCTGGAACCACCTGCCGGTCATGCCAAAATCACCTGCCAACTACGCCAGAACCGCTTGGCGGACACTGCGGAAACACCTGTCGGGCCGGCTGGAACCACATCTCAGACGTGCCAGAAACGTGTTCATGAGATGCTGGAACCACACCCCGAACAGACGGATACCACCTGCCAGAACCGCCTGAACCACCTGCTGAGCACGCCGGAACCACCTGCTCGACTCACCGGTACCACCTCCCTGACACGCCAAAATCACCTGCTGGGTATGCCAGAACCACTTGGCGGACACTCCGGAATCATCTGCCGGACATGCCGGAACCAGCTCTCAGACACACCAGAACCAAGTGCCGGAGACGCCAGAAGCACCTGCCGAGCATGCCGGAGCCACCTGCTCGACTCGCCAGAAACACCTGCCGGACACGCCAAAATCACCTGCCGGGTATGCCAGAACCACCTGGCGGACACTACGGAATCACCTGCCGCGCATGCCGGAACCACCTCTCAGACGTGCCGGAAGCACGTGCCAGACACGCCGGAAACACCTAGCGGACAGACCAGAACCACCTGCCAAGAACGCCGGAGCCACCTGTTCGACTCGCTGGAACCACCTGCCGGACAGGCCAATATCAACTGCTGGCTATGCCAGAACCACCTGGGGGACAGTCCGGGATCACCTGCCAGCCATGGCGGAACCACCTCTCAGACGTACCAGAACCACCTGCCGGAGAAGCTGGAAACACGTCCTGGACAGACTGGAACCACGTGACGGCCATGCCTGAACCACCTGCCGAGCACGGCGGAACCACCTGCCGGACACGCCAAAATCACCTGCGGGCTACGCCAGAACCACTTGGACGACACTCCGAAATGACCTGCCGGGCATGTTGGAACCACGTCTCACACGTGCCAGAAGCACGTGGCGGACAGTCCGGAATCACCTGTTGGGCATACGCAACCACCTCTGACACGTACCAGAACCACGTGCCGTGCACGCCGGAACCACCTACCGGACAGACCGGAATCCACTTTTGGGCATGCCGGAACCACCAGTCAGATGTGCCAGAAACACGTGCCGGAGACGCCGGAAGCACCTGCCGAGCACGTCGCAACCACCTGCTCAACTCGCCTGAACCACCTGCCGGACACGCCAAAATCACCTGCCCGCTACACCAGCACCACTTCGGGGACAAGCCGGAATCACGTGAGGGGCATGCCGGCACAGCCTCTCAGACTGAACCTCGTGCCGGACACCACAGAACCACCTGCCGGACAGACCGGAACCACCTGCCGGACACGCCGGAACCACCGGCTCGACCCGCCGGAACGACCGCTGGACATGCAAAATCACCTGCCGGCTACGCCGGAAACACTTGGCGAACACTCCAGAATCACCTGCCCGGCATGCCGGAACCACCTCTCAGATATGCCAGAACCACGTGCCAATGACCCCGGAAGCACCTGCCGAGAACGCCGGAACCACCTGCTCGACTCGCCAGAACCACCTGCCGGACACGCAAAAATCACCTGCCGGCTACGCCACAACCAGTTGGGGAACACTTCGGAATCACCTGCCGGGCTTGCTGGAACCACCTGCCGGTCATGCCAAAATCACCTGCCAACTACGCCAGTACCACTTGGCGGACACTGTGGAAACACCTGTCGGGCCGGCCGGAACCACATCTCAGACGTGCCAGAACCATGTGCATGAGATGCTGGAACCACACCCCGAACAGACGGAAAACACCTGCCAGACCCGTCTGAACAGCCTGCCGAGCACGCCGGAGCCACCTGCTCGACTCGCCGGAACCACCTACCTGACATGCCCAAATCACCAGCCGGGTATGCCAGAACCACTTGGCGGACACTCCGGAATCATCTGCCGGACATGCCGGAACCAGCTCTCAGACACACCAGAACCACGTGCCGGAGACGCCGGAAGCACCTGCCGAGCATGCCGGAGCCACCTGTTCGACTCGCCAGAAACACCTGCCGGACACGCCAAAATCACCTGCCGGGTACGCCAGAACCACCTGGCGGACACTCCGAAATCACCTGTCGCGCATGCCGGAACCACCTCTCAGACGTGCCGGAAGCACGTGCCGGACACGCCGGAATCACCTACCGGACAGACCGGAACCACCTGCCGAGCACGCCGGAGCCACCTGTTCGACTCGCTGGAACCACCTGCCGGACAGGCCAATATCAACTGCTGGCTATGCCAGAACCACCTGGGGGACGGTCCGGAATCGCCTGCCAGCCATGGCGGAACCACCTCTCAGACGTACCAGAACCACCTGCCGGAGAAGCTGGAAACACGTCCTGGACAGTCTGGAACCACCTGCCGGCCAAGCCTGAACCACCTGCCAAGCACAACGGAACAACCTGCCAGACACGCCAACATCACCTGCGTGTTATGCCAGAGCCACTTGGAGGACTCTCTGGGATGACCTGCCGGGCATGCCGGTACCACCTCTCAGACGTGATAGAACCATGTGGCAGACAGTCTGGAATCACCTGTTGGGCATGCGCAACCACCTCTGAGACGTACCAGAACCACATGCCGTGCAGGCTGGAACCACCTACCGGACAGACCGGAATCACCTTTCGGGCATGCCGGAACCACCTGTCAGATGTGCCAGAAACACGTGCCGGAGACGCCGGAAGCACCTGCCAAGCACGTTGGAACCACCTGCTCAACTCGCCTGAACCACCTGCCGGACATGCCAAAATCACCTGCCGACTATGCCAGAACCACTTGGCGAACACTCCGGAATCACTTGCCGGGCATGCAGGAACCACCTCTCAGACATGCCAGAACCCCGTGCCAATGACCCCGGAATCACCAGCCGAGCACGCCGGAACCACCTGCTCGACTCGCCAGAACAACCTGCCGATCACGCAAAAATCACCTGACAGCTACGCCACAACCAGTTGGTGAACACTTTGGAATCACCTGCCAGGCTTGCTGGAACCACCTGCCAGTCATGCCAAAATCACCTGCCAACTACGCCAGAACCGCTTGGCGGACACTGCGGAAACACCTGTCGGGCCGGCTGGAACCACATCTCAGACGTGCCAGAAACGTGTTCATGAGATGCTGGAACCACACCCCGAACAGACGGATACCACCTGCCAGAACCGCCTGAACCACCTGCTGAGCACGCCGGAACCACCTGCTCGACTCACCGGTACCACCTCCCTGACACGCCAAAATCACCTGCTGGGTATGCCAGAACCACTTGGCGGACACTCCGGAATCATCTGCCGGACATGCCGGAACCAGCTCTCAGACACACCAGAACCACGTGCCGGAGACGCCGGAAGCACCTGCCGAGCATGCCGGAGCCACCTGCTCGACTCGCCAGAAACACCTGCCGGACACGCCAAAATCACCTGCCGGGTATGCCAGAACCACCTGGCGGACACTACGGAATCACCTGCCGCGCATGCCGGAACCACCTGTCAGACGTGCCGGAAGCACGTGCCAGACACGCCGGAAACACCTACCGGACAGACCGGAACCACCTGCCAAGAACGCCGGAGCCACCTGTTCGACTCGCTGGAACCACCTGCCGGACAGGCCAATATCAACTGCTGGCTATTCCAGAACCACCTGGGGGACAGTCCGGGATCACCTGCCAGCCATGGCGGAACCACCTCTCAGACGTACCAGAACCACCTGCCGGAGAAGCTGGAAACACGTCCTGGACAGACTGGAACCACGTGACGGCCATGCCTGAACCACCTGCCGAGCACGGCGGAACCACCTGCCGGACACGCCAAAATCAGCTGCGGGCTACGCCAGAACCACTTGGACGACTCTCCGAAATGACCTGCCGGGCATGTTGGAACCACCTCTCAGACGTGCCAGAAGCACGTGGCGGACAGTCCGGAATCACCTGTTGGGCATACGCAACCACCTGCGACACGTACCAGAACCACGTGCCGTGCATGCCGGAACCACCTACCGGACAGACCGGAATCAACTTTTGGGCATGCCGGAACCACCAGTCAGATGTGCCAGAAACACGTGCCGGAGACGCCGGAAGCACCTGCCGAGCACGTCGCAACCACCTCCTCAACTCGCCTGAACCACCTGCCGGACACGCCAAAATCACCTGCCCGCTACACCAGCACCACTTCGGGGACAAGCCGGAATCACGTGAGGGGCATGCCGGCACAGCCTCTCAGACTGAACCTCGTGCCGGACACCACAGAACCACCTGCCGGACAGACCGGAACCACCTGCCGGACACGCCGGAACCACCGGCTCGACCCGCCGGAACGACCGCTGGACATGCAAAATCACCTGCCGGCTATGCCGGAAACACTTGGCGAAAACTCCGGAATCACCTGCCGGGCATGCCGGAACCACCTCTCAGATATGCCAGAACCACGTGCCAATGACCCCGGAAGCACCTGCCGAGCACGCCTGAACCACCTGCTCGACTCGCCAGAACCACCTGCCGGACACACAAAAATCACCTGCCGGCTACGCCACAACCAGTTGGGGAACACTTCGGAATCACCTGCCGGGCTTGCTGGAACCACCTGCCGGTCATGCCAAAATCACCTGCCAACTACGCCAGTACCACTTGGCGGACACTGTGGAAACACCTGTCGGGCCGGCCGGAACCACATCTCAGACGTGCCAGAACCATGTGCATGAGATGCTGGAACCACACCCCGAACAGACGGAAAACACCTGCCAGACCCGTCTGAACAGCCTGCCGAGCACGCCGGAGCCACCTGCTCGACTCGCCGGAACCACCTACCTGACATGCCCAAATCACCAGCCAGGTATGCCAGAACCACTTGGCGGACACTCCGGAATCATCTGCCGGACATGCCGGAACCAGCTCTCAGACACACCAGAACCACGTGCCGGAGACGCCGGAAGCACCTGCCGAGCATGCCGGAGCCACCTGCTCGACTCGCCAGAAACACGTGCCGGACACGCCAAAATCACCTGCCGGGTACGCCAGAACCACCTGGCGGACACTCCGAAATCACCTGTCGCGCATGCCGGAACCACCTCTCAGACGTGCCGGAAGCACGTGCCGGAGACGGCGGAATCACCTACCGGTCAGACCGCAACCACCTGCCGAGCACGCCGGAGCCACCTGTTCGACTCGCTGGAACCACCTGCCGGACAGGCCAATATCAACTGCTGGCTATGCCAGAACCACCTGGGGGACGGTCCGGAATCGCCTGCCAGCCATGGCGGAACCACCTCTCAGACGTACCAGAACCACCTGCCGGAGAACCTGGAAACACGTCCTGGACAGTCTGGAACCACGTGCCGGCCAAGCCTGAACCACCTGCCAAGCACAACGGAACAACCTGCCAGACACGCCAAAATCACCTGCGTGTTATGCCAGAACCACTTGGAGGACTCTCTGGGATGACCTGCCGGGCATGCCGGAACCACCTCTCAGACGTGCCAGAACCATGTGGCGGACTGTCCGGAATCACCTGTTGGGCATGCGCAACCACCTCTGAGACGTACCAGAACCACATGCCGTGCAGGCTGGAACCACCTACCGGACAGACCGGAATCACCTTTCGGGCATGCCGGAACCACCTGTCAGATGTGCCAGAAACACGTGCCGGCGACGCCGGAAGCACCTGCCAAGCACGTTGGAACCACCTGCTCAACTCGCCTGAACCACCTGCCGGACATGCCAAAATCACCTGCCGACTATGCCAGAACCACTTGGCGAACACTCCGGAATCAATTGCCGGGCATGCAGGAACCACCTCTCAGACATGCCAGAACCCCGTGCCAATGACCCCGGAAGCACCAGCCGAGCACGCCGGAACCACCTGCTCGACTCGCCAGAACCACCTGCCGATCACGCAAAAATCACCTGCCGGCTACGCCACAACCAGTTGGTGAACACTTTGGAATCACCTGCCAGGCTTGCTGGAACCACCTGCCAGTCATGCCAAAATCACCTGCCAACTACGCCAGAACCGCTAGGCGGACACAGCAGAAACACCTGTCGGGCCGGCTGGAACCACATCTCAGACGTGCCAGAAACGTGTTCATGAGATGCTGGAACCACACCCCGAACAGACGGATACCACCTGCCAGAACCGCCTGAACCACCTGCTGAGCACGCCGGAACCACCTGCTCGACTCACCGGTACCACCTCCCTGACACGCCAAAATCACCTGCTGGGTATGCCAGAACCACTTGGCGGACACTCCGGAATCATCTGCCGGACATGCCTGAACCAGCTCTCAGACACACCAGAACCAAGTGCCGGAGACGCCGGAAGCACCTGCCGAGCATGCCGGAGCCACCTGCTCGACTCGCCAGAAACACGTGCCGGACACGCCAAAATCACCTGCCGGGTATGCCAGAACCACCTGGCGGACACTACGGAATCACCTGCCGCGCATGCCGGAACCACCTCTCAGACGTGCCGGAAGCACGTGCCGGACACGCCGGAATTACCTACCGGACAGACCGGAACCACCTGCCAAGAACGCCGGAGCCACCTGTTCGACTCGCTGGAACCACCTGCCGGACAGGCCAATATCAACTGCTGGCTATGCCCGAACCACCTGGGGGACAGTCCGGGATCACCTGCCAGCCATGGCGGAACCACCTCTCAGACGTACCAGAACCACCTGCCGGAGAAGCTGGAAACACGTCCTGGACAGACTGGAACCACGTGACGGCCATGCCTGAACCACCTGCCGAGAACGGCGGAACCATCTGCCGGACACGCCAAAATCACCTGCGGGCTACGCCAGAACCACTTGGACGACTCTCCGAAATGACCTGCTGGGCATGTTGGAACCACCTCTCAGACGTGCCAGAAGCACGTGGCAGACAGTCCGGAATCACCTGTTGGGCATACGCAACCACCTCTGACACGTACCAGAACCACGTGCCGTGCACGCCGGAACCACCTACCGGACAGACCGGAATCAACTTTTGGGCATGCCGGAACCATCTGTCAGATGTGCCAGAAACACGTGCCGGAGACGCCGGAAGCACCTGCCGAGCACGTCGCAACCACCTGCTCAACTCGCCTGAACCACCTGCCGGACACGCCAAAATCACCTGCCCGCTACACCAGCACCACTTCGGGGACAAGCCGGAATCACGTGAGGGGCATGCCGGCACAGCCTCTCAGACTGAACCTCGTGCCGGACACCACAGAACCACCTGCCGGACAGACAGGAACCACCTGCCGGACACGCCGGAACCACCGGCACGACCCGCCGGAAAGACCGCTGGACATACAAAATCACCTGCCGGCTACGCCGGAAACACTTGCCGAACACTCCGGAATCACCTGCCGGGCATGCCGGAACCACCTCTCAGATATGCCAGAACCACGTGCCAATGACCCCGGAAGCACCAGCCGAGCACGCCGGAACCACCTGCTCGACTCGCCAGAACCACCTGCCGGACACGCAAAAATCACCTGCCGGCTACGCCACAACCTGTTGGTGAACACTTTGGAATCACCTGCCAGGCTTGCTGGAACCACCTGCCGGTCATGCCAAAATCACCTGCCAACTACGCCAGAACCGCTTGGCGGACACTGCGGAAACACCTGTCGGGCCGGCTGGAACCACATCTCAGACGTGCCAGAAACGTGTTCATGAGATGCTGGAACCACACCCCGAACAGACGGATACCACCTGCCAGAACCGCCTGAACCACCTGCTGAGCACGCCGGAACCACCTGCTCGACTCACCGGTACCACCTCCCTGACACGCCAAAATCACCTGCTGGGTATGCCAGAACCACTTGGCGGACACTCCGGAATCATCTGCCGGACATGCCGGAACCAGCTCTCAGACACACCAGAACCAAGTGCCGGAGACGCCGGAAGCACCTGCCGAGCATGCCGGAGCCACCTGCTCGACTCGCCAGAAACACCTGCCGGACACGCCAAAATCACCTGCCGGGTACGCCAGAACCACCTGGCGGACACTCCGAAACCACCTGTCGCGCATGCCGGAACCACCTCTACGACGTGCCCGAAGCACGTGCCGGACACGCCGGAATCACCTACCAGACAGACCGGAACCACCTGCCGAGCACGCCGGAGCCACCTGTTCGACTCGCTGGAACCACCTGCCGGACAGGCCAATATCAACTGCTGGCTATGCCAGAACCACCTGGGGGACGGTCCGGAATCGCCTGCCAGCCATGGCGGAACCACCTCTCAGACGTACCAGAACCACCTGCCGGAGAAGCTGGAAACACGTCCTGGACAGTCTGGAACCACCTGCCGGCCAAGCCTGAACCACCTGCCAAGCACAACGGAACAACCTGCCAGACACGCCAACATCACCTGCGTGTTATGCCAGAGCCACTTGGAGGACTCTCTGGGATGACCTGCCGGGCATGCCGGAACCACCTCTCAGACGTGATAGAACCATGTGGCGGACAGTCTGGAATCACCTGTTGGGCATGCGCAACCACCTCTGAGACGTACCAGAACCACATGCCGTGCAGGCTGGAACCACCTACCGGACAGACCGGAATCACCTTTCGGGCATGCCGGAACCACCTGTCAGATGTGCCAGAAACACGTGCCGGAGACGCCGGAAGCACCTGCCAAGCACGTTGGAACCACCTGCTCAACTCGCCTGAACCACCTGCCGGACATGCCAAAATCACCTGCCGACTATGCCAGAACCACTTGGCGAACACTCCGGAATCACTTGCCGGGCATGCAGGAACCACCTCTCAGACATGCCAGAACCCCGTGCCAATGACCCCGGAATCACCAGCCGAGCACGCCGGAACCACCTGCTCGACTCGCCAGAACCACCTGCCGATCACGCAAAAATCACCTGACGGCTACGCCACAACCAGTTGGTGAACACTTTGGAATCACCTGCCAGGCTTGCTGGAACCACCTGCCAGTCATGCCAAAATCACCTGCCAACTACGCCAGAACCGCTTGGCGGACACTGCGGAAACACCTGTCGGGCCGGCTGGAACCACATCTCAGACGTGCCAGAAACGTGTTCATGAGATGCTGGAACCACACCCCGAACAGACGGATGCCACCTGCCAGAACCGCCTGAACCACCTGCTGAGCACGCCGGAACCACCTGCTCGACTCACCGGTACCACCTCCCTGACACGCCAAAATCACCTGCTGGGTATGCCAGAACCACTTGGCGGACACTCCGGAATCATCTGCCGGACATGCCGGAACCAGCTCTCAGACACACCAGAACCAAGTGCCGGAGACGCCGGAAGCACCTGCCGAGCATGCCGGAGCCACCTGCTCGACTCGCCAGAAACACCTGCCGGACACGCCAAAATCACCTGCCGGGTATGCCAGAACCACCTGGCGGACACTACGGAATCACCTGCCGCGCATGCCGGAACCACCTGTCAGACGTGCCGGAAGCACGTGCCAGACACGCCGGAAACACCTACCGGACAGACCGGAACCACCTGCCAAGAACGCCGGAGCCACCTGTTCGACTCGCTGGAACCACCTGCCGGACAGGCCAATATCAACTGCTGGCTATGCCAGAACCACCTGGGCGACAGTCCGGGATCACCTGCCAGCCATGGCGGAACCACCTCTCAGACGTACCAGAACCACCTGCCGGAGAAGGTGGAAACACGTCCTGGACAGACTGGAACCACGTGACGGCCATGCCTGAACCACCTGCCGAGCACGGCGGAACCACCTGCCGGACATGCCAAAATCACCTGCGGGCTACGCCAGAACCACTTGGACGACTCTCCGAAATGACCTGCCGGGCATGTTGGAACCACCTCTCAGACGTGCCAGAAGCACGTGGCGGACAGTCCGGAATCACCTGTTGGGCATACGCAACCACCTGCGACACGTACCAGAACCACGTGCCGTGCATGCCGGAACCACCTACCGGACAGACCGGAATCAACTTTTGGGCATGCCGGAACCACCAGTCAGATGTGCCAGAAACACGTGCCGGAGACGCCGGAAGCACCTGCCGAGCACGTCGCAACCACCTCCTCAACTCGCCTGAACCACCTGCCGGACACGCCAAAATCACCTGCCCGCTACACCAGCACCACTTCGGGGACAAGCCGGAATCACGTGAGGGGCATGCCGGCACAGCCTCTCAGACTGAACCTCGTGCCGGACACCACAGAACCACCTGCCGGACAGACCGGAACCACCTGCCGGACACGCCGGAACCACCGGCTCGACCCGCCGGAACGACCGCTGGACATGCAAAATCACCTGCCGGCTATGCCGGAAACACTTGGCGAACACTCCGGAATCACCTGCCGGGCATGCCGGAACCACCTCTCAGATATGCCAGAACCACGTGCCAATGACCCCGGAAGCACCTGCCGAGCACGCCGGAACCACCTGCTCGACTCGCCAGAACCACCTGCCGGACACACAAAAATCACCTGCCGGCTACGCCACAACCAGTTGGGGAACACTTCGGAATCACCTGCCGGGCTTGCTGGAACCACCTGCCGGTCATGCCAAAATCACCTGCCAACTACGCCAGTACCACTTGGCGGACACTGTGGAAACACCTGTCGGGCCGGCCGGAACCACATCTCAGACGTGCCAGAACCATGTGCATGAGATGCTGGAACCACACCCCGAACAGACGGAAAACACCTGCCAGACCCGTCTGAACAGCCTGCCGAGCACGCCGGAGCCACCTGCTCGACTCGCCGGAACCACCTACCTGACATGCCCAAATCACCAGCCGGGTATGCCAGAACCACTTGGCGGACACTCCGGAATCATCTGCCGGACATGCCGGAACCAGCTCTCAGACACACCAGAACCACGTGCCGGAGACGCCGGAAGCACCTGCCGAGCATGCCGGAGCCACCTGCTCGACTCGCCAGAAACACGTGCCGGACACGCCAAAATCACCTGCCGGGTACGCCAGAACCACCTGGCGGACACTCCGAAATCACCTGTCGCGCATGCCGGAACCACCTCTCAGACGTGCCGGAAGCACGTGCCTGAGACGGCGGAATCACCTACCGGTCAGACCGCAACCACCTGCCGAGCACGCCGGAGCCACCTGTTCGACTCGCTGGAACCACCTGCCGGACAGGCCAATATCAACTGCTGGCTATGCCAGAACCACCTGGGGGACGGTCCGGAATCGCCTGCCAGCCATGGCGGAACCACCTCTCAGACGTACCAGAACCACCTGCCGGAGAACCTGGAAACACGTCCTGGACAGTCTGGAACCACGTGCCGGCCAAGCCTGAACCACCTGCCAAGCACAACGGAACAACCTGCCAGACACGCCAAAATCACATGCGTGTTATGCCAGAACCACTTGGAGGACTCTCTGGGATGACCTGCCGGGCATGCCGGAACCACCTCTCAGACGTGCCAGAACCATGTGGCGGACAGTCCGGAATCACCTGTTGGGCATGCGCAACCACCTCTGAGACGTACCAGAACCACATGCCGTGCAGGCTGGAACCACCTACCGGACAGACCGGAATCACCTTTCGGGCATGCCGGAACCACCTGTCAGATGTGCCAGAAACACGTGCCGGACACGCCGGAAACACCTACCGGACAGACCGGAACCACCTGCCAAGAACGCCGGAGCCACCTGTTCGACTCGCTGGAACCACCTGCCGGACAGGCCAATATCAACTGCTGGCTATGCCAGAACCACCTGGGGGACAGTCCGGGATCACCTGCCAGCCATGGTGGAACCACCTCTCAGACGTACCAGAACCACCTGCCGGAGAAGCTGGAAACACGTCCTGGACAGACTGGAACCACGTGACGGCCATGCCTGAACCACCTGCCGAGAACGGCGGAACCATCTGCCGGACACGCCAAAATCACCTGCGGGCTACGCCAGAACCACTTGGACGACTCTCCGAAATGACCTGCTGGGCATGTTGGAACCACCTCTCAGACGTGCCAGGAGCACGTGGCAGACAGTCCGGAATCACCTGTTGGGCATACGCAACCACCTCTGACACGTACCAGAACCACGTGCCGTGCACGCCGGAACCACCTACCGGACAGACCGGAATCAACTTTTGGGCATGCCGGAACCATCTGTCAGATGTGCCAGAAACACGTGCCGGAGACGCCGGAAGCACCTGCCGAGCACGTCGCAACCACCTGCTCAACTCGCCTGAACCACCTGCCGGACACGCCAAAATCACCTGCCCGCTACACCAGCACCACTTCGGGGACAAGCCGGAATCACGTGAGGGGCATGCCGGCACAGCCTCTCAGACTGAACCTCGTGCCGGACACCACAGAACCACCTGCCGGACAGACAGGAACCACCTGCCGGACACGCCGGAACCACCGGCACGACCCGCCGGAAAGACCGCTGGACATACAAAATCACCTGCCGGCTACGCCGGAAACACTTGCCGAACACTCCGGAATCACCTGCCGGGCATGCCGGAACCACCTCTCAGATATGCCAGAACCACGTGCCAATGACCCCGGAAGCACCTGCCGAGCACGCCGGAACCACCTGCTCGACTCGCCAGAACCACCTGCCGGACACGCAAAAATCACCTGCCGGCTACGCCACAACCTGTTGGTGAACACTTTGGAATCACCTGCCGGGCTTGCTGGAACCACCTGCCGGTCATGCCAAAATCACCTGCCAACTACGCCAGAACCGCTTGGCGGACACTGCGGAAACACCTGTCGGGCCGGCTGGAACCACATCTCAGACGTGCCAGAAACGTGTTCATGAGATGCTGGAACCACACCCCGAACAGACGGATACCACCTGCCAGAACCGCCTGAACCACCTGCTGAGCACGCCGGAACCACCTGCTCGACTCACCGGTACCACCTCCCTGACACGCCAAAATCACCTGCTGGGTATGCCAGAACCACTTGGCGGACACTCCGGAATCATCTGCCGGACATGCCGGAACCAGCTCTCAGACACACCAGAACCAAGTGCCGGAGACGCCAGAAGCACCTGCCGAGCATGCCGGAGCCACCTGCTCGACTCGCCAGAAACACCTGCCGGACACGCCAAAATCACCTGCCGGGTATGCCAGAACCACCTGGCGGACACTACGGAATCACCTGCCGCGCATGCCGGAACCACTTCTGAGACGTGCCGGAAGCACGTGCCACACACTCCGGAAACACCTACCGGACATACCGGAACCACCTGCCAAGAACGCCGGAGCCACCTGTTCGACTCGCTGGAACCACCTGCCGGACAGGCCAATATCAACTGCTGGCTATGCCAGAACCACCTGGGGGACAGTCCGGGATCACCTGCCAGCCATGGCGGAACCACCTCTCAGACGTACCAGAACCACCTGCCGGAGAAGCTGGAAACACGTCCTGGACAGACTGGAACCACGTGACGGCCATGCCTGAACCACCTGCCGAGCACGGCGGAACCACCTGCCAGACACGCCAAAATCACCTGCGGGCTACGCCAGAACCACTTGGACGACTCTCCGAAATGACCTGCCGGGCATGTTGGAACCACCTCTCAGACGTGCCAGAAGCACGTGGCGGACAGTCCGGAATCACCTGTTGGACATACGCAACCACCTCTGAGATGTACCAGTACCACGTGCCGTGCACGCCGGAACCACCTACCGGACAGACCGGAATCAACTTTTGGGCATGCCGGAACCACCAGTCAGATGTGCCAGAATCACGTGCCAGAGACGCCGGAAGCACCTGCCGAGCACGTCGCAACCACCTGCTCAACTCGCCTGAACCACCTGCCGGACACGCCAAAATCACCTGCCCGCTACACCAGCACCACTTCGGGGACAAGCCGGAATCACGTGAGGGGCATGCCGGCACAGCCTCTCAGACTGAACCTCGTGCCGGACACCACAGAACCACCTGCCGGACAGACCGGAACCACCTGCCGGACACGCCGGAACCACCGGCTCGACCCGCCGGAACGACCGCTGGACATGCAAAATCACCTGCCGGCTACGCCGGAAACACTTGGCGAACACTCCAGAATCACCTGCCCGGCATGCCGGAACCACCTCTCAGATATGCCAGAACCACGTGCCAATGACCCCGGAAGCACCTGCCGAGCACGCCGGAACCACCTGCTCGACTCGCCAGAACCACCTGCCGGACACGCAAAAATCACCTGCCGGCTACGCCACAACCAGTTGGGGAACACTTCGGAATCACCTGCCGGGCTTGCTGGAACCACCTGCCGGTCATGCCAAAATCACCTGCCAACTACGCCAGTACCACTTGGCGGACACTGTGGAAACACCTGTCGGGCCGGCCGGAACCACATCTCAGACGTGCCAGAACCATGTGCATGAGATGCTGGAACCACACCCCGAACAGACGGAAAACACCTGCCAGACCCGTCTGAACAGCCTGCCGAGCACGCCGGAGCCACCTGCTCGACTCGCCGGAACCACCTACCTGACATGCCCAAATCACCAGCCGGGTATGCCAGAACCACTTGGCGGACACTCCGGAATCATCTGCCGGACATGCCGGAACCAGCTCTCAGACACACCAGAACCACGTGCCGGAGACGCCGGAAGCACCTGCCGAGCATGCCGGAGCCACCTGCTCGACTCGCCAGAAACACGTGCCGGACACGCCAAAATCACCTGCCGGGTACGCCAGAACCACCTGGCGGACACTCCGAAATCACCTGTCGCGCATGCCGGAACCACCTCTCAGACGTGCCGGAAGCACGTGCCGGACACGCCGGAATCACCTACCGGACAGACCGGAACCACCTGCCGAGCACGCCGGAGCCACCTGTTCGACTCGCTGGAACCACCTGCCGGACAGGCCAATATCAACTGCTGGCTATGCCAGAACCACCTGGGGGACGGTCCGGAATCGCCTGCCAGCCATGGCGGAACCACCTCTCAGACGTACCAGAACCACCTGCCGGAGAAGCTGGAAACACGTCCTGGACAGTCTGGAACCACCTGCCGGCCAAGCCTGAACCACCTGCCAAGCACAACGGAACAACCTGCCAGACACGCCAACATCACCTGCGTGTTATGCCAGAGCCACTTGGAGGACTCTCTGGGATGACCTGCCGGGCATGCCGGAACCACCTCTCAGACGTGATAGAACCATGTGGCGGACAGTCTGGAATCACCTGTTGGGCATGCGCAACCACCTCTGAGACGTACCAGAACCACATGCCGTGCAGGCTGGAACCACCTACCGGACAGACCGGAATCACCTTTCGGGCATGCCGGAACCACCTGTCAGATGTGCCAGAAACACGTGCCGGAGACGCCGGAAGCACCTGCCAAGCACGTTGGAACCACCTGCTCAACTCGCCTGAACCACCTGCCGGACATGCCAAAATCACCTGCCGACTATGCCAGAACCACTTGGCGAACACTCCGGAATCACTTGCCGGGCATGCAGGAACCACATCTCAGACATGCCAGAACCCCGTGCCAATGACCCCGGAACCACCAGCCGAGCACGCCGGAACCACCTGCTCGACTCGCCAGAACCACCTGCCGATCACGCAAAAATCACCTGACGGCTACGCCACAACCAGTTGGTGAACACTTTGGAATCACCTGCCAGGCTTGCTGGAACCACCTGCCAGTCATGCCAAAATCACCTGCCAACTACGCCAGAACCGCTTGGCGGACACTGCGGAAACACCTGTCGGGCCGGCTGGAACCACATCTCAGACGTGCCAGAAACGTGTTCATGAGATGCTGGAACCACACCCCGAACAGACGGATGCCACCTGCCAGAACCGCCTGAACCACCTGCTGAGCACGCCGGAACCACCTGCTCGACTCACCGGTACCACCTCCCTGACACGCCAAAATCACCTGCTGGGTATGCCAGAACCACTTGGCGGACACTCCGGAATCATCTGCCGGACATGCCGGAACCAGCTCTCAGACACACCAGAACCAAGTGCCAGAGACGCCGGAAGCACCTGCCGAGCATGCCGGAGCCACCTGCTCGACTCGCCAGAAACACCTGCCGGACACGCCAAAATCACCTGCCGGGTATGCCAGAACCACCTGGCGGACACTACGGAATCACCTGCCGCGCATGCCGGAACCACCTGTCAGACGTGCCGGAAGCACGTGCCAGACACGCCGGAAACACCTACCGGACAGACCGGAACCACCTGCCAAGAACGCCGGAGCCACCTGTTCGACTCGCTGGAACCACCTGCCGGACAGGCCAATATCAACTGCTGGCTATGCCAGAACCACCTGGGGGACAGTCCGGGATCACCTGCCAGCCATGGCGGAACCACCTCTCAGACGTACCAGAACCACCTGCCGGAGAAGCTGGAAACACGTCCTGGACAGACTGGAACCACGTGACGGCCATGCCTGAACCACCTGCCGAGCACGGCGGAACCACCTGCCGGACACGCCAAAATCACCTGCGGGCTACGCCAGAACCACTTGGACGACTCTCCGAAATGACCTGCCGGGCATGTTGGAACCACCTCTCAGACGTGCCAGAAGCACGTGGCGGACAGTCCGGAATCACCTGTTGGGCATACGCAACCACCTCTGAGACGTACCAGAACCACGTGCCGTGCACGCCGGAACCACCTACCGGACAGACCGGAATCAACTTTTGGTCATGCCGGAACCACCAGTCAGATGTGCCAGAAACACGTGCCGGAGACGCCGGAAGCACCTGCCGAGCACGTCGCAACCACCTGCTCAACTCGCCTGAACCACCTGCCGGACACGCCAAAATCACCTGCCCGCTACACCAGCACCACTTCGGGGACAAGCCGGAATCACGTGAGGGGCATGCCGGCACAGCCTCTCAGACTGAACCTCGTGCCGGACACCACAGAACCACCTGCCGGACAGACCGGAACCACCTGCCGGACATGCCGGAACCACCGTCTCGACCCGCCGGAACGACCGCTGGACATGCAAAATCACCTGCCGGCTACGCCGGAAACACTTGGCGAACACTCCAGAATCACCTGCCGGGCATGCCAGAACCACCTCTCAGATATACCAGAACCACGTGCCAATGACCCCGGAAGCACCTGCCGAGCACGCCGGAACCACCTGCTCGACTCGCCAGAACCACCTGCCGGACACGCAAAAATCACCTGCCGGCTACGCCACAACCACTTGGGGAACACTTCGGAATCAACTGCCGGGCTTGCTGGAACCACCTGCCGGTCATGCCAAAATCACCTGCCAACTACGCCAGTACCACTTGGCGGACACTGTGGAAACACCTGTCGGGCCGGCCGGAACCACATCTCAGACGTGCCAGAACCATGTGCATGAGATGCTGGAACCACACCCCGAACAGACGGATACCACCTGCCAGACCCGTCTGAACAACCTGCCGAGCACGCCGGAGCCACCTGCTCGACTCGCCGGAACCACCTACCTGACATGCCCAAATCACCAGCCGGGTATGCCAGAACCACTTGGCGGACACTCAGGAATCATCTGCCGGACATGCCGGAACCAGCTCTCAGACACACCAGAACCACGTGCCGGAGACGCCGGAAGCAGCTGCCGAGCATGCCGGAGCCACCTGCTCGACTCGCCAGAAACACCTGCCGGACACGCCAAAATCACCTGCCGGGTACGCCAGAACCACCTGGCGGACACTCCGAAATCACCTCTCGCGCATGCCGGAACCACCTCTCAGACGTGCCGGAAGCACGTGCCGGACACGCCGGAATCACCTACCGGACAGACCGGAACCACCTGCCGAGCACGCCGGAGCCACCTGTTCGACTCGCTGGAACCACCTGCCGGACAGGCCAATATCAACTGCTGGCTATGCCAGAACCACCTGGGGGACGGTCCGGAATCGGCTGCCAGCCATGGCGGAACCACCTCTCAGATGTCCCAGAACCACCTGCCGGAGAAGCTGGAAACACGTCCTGGACAGTCTGGAACCACCTGCCGCCCAAGCCTGAACCACCTGCCAAGCACAACGGAACAACCTGCCAGACACGCCAAAATCACCTGCGTGTTATGCCAGAACCACTTGGAGGACTCTCTGGGATGACCTGCCTGGGATGCCGGAAACACCTCTTAGACGTGCCAGAACCATGTGGCGGACAGTCCGGAATCACCTGTTGGGCATGCGCAACCACCTCTGAGACGTACCAGAACCACATGCCGTGCAGGCTGGAACCACCTACCGGACAGACCGGAATCACCTTTCGGGCATGCCGGAACCACCTGTCAGATGTGCCAGAAACACATGCCGGAGACGCCGGAAGCACCTGCCAAGCACGTTGGAACCACCTGCTCAACTCGCCTGAACCACCTGCCGGACATGCCAAAATCACCTGCCGACTATGCCAGAACCACTTGGCGAACACTCCGGAATCACTTGCCGGGCATGCAGGAACCACATCTCAGACATGCCAGAACCCCGTGCCAATGACCCCGGAACGACCAGCCGAGCACGCCGGAACCACCTGCTCGACTCGCCAGAACCACCTGCCGATCACGCAAAAATCACCTGCAGGCTACGCCACAACCAGTTGGTGAACACTTTGGAATCACCTGCCAGGCTTGCTGGAACCACCTGCCAGTCATGCCAAAATCACCTGCCAACTACGCCAGAACCGCTTGGCGGACACTGCGGAAACACCTGTCGGGCCGGCTGGAACCACATCTCAGACGTGCCAGAAACGTGTTCATGAGATGCTGGAACCACACCCCGAACAGACGGATACCACCTGCCAGAACCGCCTGAACCACCTGCTGAGCACGCCGGAACCACCTGCTCGACTCACCGGTACCACCTCCCTGACACGCCAAAATCACCTGCTGGGTATGCCAGAACCACTTGGCGGACACTCCGGAATCATCTGCCGGACATGCCTGAACCAGCTCTCAGACACACCAGAACCAAGTGCCGGAGACGCCAGAAGCACCTGCCGAGCATGCCGGAGCCACCTGCTCGACTCGCCAGAAACACCTGCCGGACACGCCAAAATCACCTGCCGGGTATGCCAGAACCACCTGGCGGACACTACGGAATCACCTGCCGCGCATGCCGGAAACACCTCTCAGACGTGCCGGAAGCACGTGCCAGACACGCCGGAAACACCTAGCGGACAGACCAGAACCACCTGCCAAGAACGCCGGAGCCACCTGTTCGACTCGCTGGAACCACCTGCCGGACAGGCCAATATCAATTGCTGGCTATGCCAGAACCACCTGGGGGACAGTCCGGGATCACCTGCCAGCCATGGCGGAACCACCTCTCAGACGTACCAGAACCACCTGCCGGAGAAGCTGGAAACACGTCCTGGACAGACTGGAACCACGTGACGGCCATGCCTGAACCACCTGCCGAG
Organism: Equus caballus; assembly: GCF_041296265.1. NCBI lineage: Eukaryota > Metazoa > Chordata > Mammalia > Perissodactyla > Equidae > Equus > Equus caballus. The sequence continues at coordinate 2,906,363 of NC_091713.1, forward strand.
CACGGCGGAACCACCTGCCGGACACGCCAAAATCACCTGCGGGCTACGCCAGAACCACTTGGACGACTCTCCGAAATGACCTGCCGGGCATGTTGGAACCACGTCTCACACGTGCCAGAAGCACGTGGCGGACAGTCCGGAATCACCTGTTGGGCATACGCAACCACCTCTGACACGTACCAGAACCACGTGCCGTGCACGCCGGAACCACCTACCGGACAGACCGGAATCCACTTTTGGGCATGCCGGAACCACCAGTCAGATGTGCCAGAAACACGTGCCGGAGACGCCGGAAGCACCTGCCGAGCACGTCGCAACCACCTGCTCAACTCGCCTGAACCACCTGCCGGACACGCCAAAATCACCTGCCCGCTACACCAGCACCACTTCGGGGACAAGCCGGAATCACGTGAGGGGCATGCCGGCACAGCCTCTCAGACTGAACCTCGTGCCGGACACCACAGAACCACCTGCCGGACAGACCGGAACCACCTGCCGGACACGCCGGAACCACCGGCTCGACCCGCAGGAACGACCGCTGGACATGCAAAATCACCTGCCGGCTACGCCGGAAACACTTGGCGAACACTCCGGAATCACCTGCCGGGCATGCCGGAACCACCTCTCAGATATGCCAGAACCACGTGCCAATGACCCCGGAAGCACCTGCCGAGCACGCCGGAACCACCTGCTCGACTCGCCAGAACCACCTGCCGGACACGCAAAAATCACCTGCCGGCTACGCCACAACCTGTTGGTGAACACTTTGGAATCACCTGCCGGGCTTGCTGGAACCACCTGCCGGTCATGCCAAAATCACCTGCCAACTACGCCAGAACCGCTTGGCGGACACTGCGGAAACACCTGTCGGGCCGGCTGGAACCACATCTCAGACGTGCCAGAAACGTGTTCATGAGATGCTGGAACCACACCCCGAACAGACGGATACCACCTGCCAGAACCGCCTGAACCACCTGCTGAGCACGCCGGAACCACCTGCTCGACTCACCGGTACCACCTCCCTGACACGCCAAAATCACCTGCTGGGTATGCCAGAACCACTTGGCGGACACTCCGGAATCATCTGCCGGACATGCCGGAACCAGCTCTCAGACACACCAGAACCAAGTGCCGGAGACGCCGGAAGCACCTGCCGAGCATGCCGGAGCCACCTGCTCGACTCGCCAGAAACACCTGCCGGACACGCCAAAATCACCTGCCGGGTATGCCAGAACCACCTGGCGGACACTACGGAATCACCTGCCGCGCATGCCGGAACCACCTCTCAGATATGCCAGAACCACGTGCCAATGACCCCGGAAGCACCTGCCGAGAACGCCGGAACCACCTGCTCGACTCGCCAGAATCACCTGCCGGACACGCAAAAATCACCTGCCGGCTACGCCACAACCAGTTGGGGAACACTTCGGAATCACCTGCCGGGCTTGCTGGAACCACCTGCCGGTCATGCCAAAATCACCTGCCAACTACGCCAGTACCACTTGGCGGACACTGTGGAAACACCTGTCGGGCCGGCCGGAACCACATCTCAGACGTGCCAGAACCATGTGCATGAGATGCTGGAACCACACCCCGAACAGACGGAAAACACCTGCCAGACCCGTCTGAACAGCCTGCCGAGCACGCCGGAGCCACCTGCTCGACTCGCCGGAACCACCTACCTGACATGCCCAAATCACCAGCCGGGTATGCCAGAACCACTTGGCGGACACTCCGGAATCATCTGCCGGACATGCCGGAACCAGCTCTCAGACACACCAGAACCACGTGCCGGAGACGCCGGAAGCACCTGCCGAGCATGCCGGAGCCACCTGCTCGACTCGCCAGAAACACCTGCCGGACACGCCAAAATCACCTGCCGGGTACGCCAGAACCACCTGGCGGACACTCCGAAATCACCTGTCGCGCATGCCGGAACCACCTCTCAGACGTGCCGGAAGCACGTGCCGGACACGCCGGAATCACCTACCGGACAGACCGGAACCACCTGCCGAGCACGCCGGAGCCACCTGTTCGACTCGCTGGAACCACCTGCCGGACAGGCCAATATCAACTGCTGGCTATGCCAGAACCACCTGGGGGACGGTCCGGAATCGCCTGCCAGCCATGGCGGAACCACCTCTCAGACGTACCAGAACCACCTGCCGGAGAAGCTGGAAACACGTCCTGGACAGTCTGGAACCACCTGCCGGCCAAGCCTGAACCACCTGCCAAGCACAACGGAACAACCTGCCAGACACGCCAACATCACCTGCGTGTTATGCCAGAGCCACTTGGAGGACTCTCTGGGATGACCTGCCGGGCATGCCGGAACCACCTCTCAGACGTGATAGAACCATGTGGCGGACAGTCTGGAATCACCTGTTGGGCATGCGCAACCACCTCTGAGACGTACCAGAACCACATGCCGTGCAGGCTGGAACCACCTACCGGACAGACCGGAATCACCTTTCGGGCATGCCGGAACCACCTGTCAGATGTGCCAGAAACACGTGCCGGAGACGCCGGAAGCACCTGCCAAGCACGTTGGAACCACCTGCTCAACTCGCCTGAACCACCTGCCGGACATGCCAAAATCACCTGCCGACTATGCCAGAACCACTTGGCGAACACTCCGGAATCACTTGCCGGGCATGCAGGAACCACCTCTCAGACATGCCAGAACCCCGTGCCAATGACCCCGGAATCACCAGCCGAGCACGCCGGAACCACCTGCTCGACTCGCCAGAACCACCTGCCGATCACGCAAAAATCACCTGACGGCTACGCCACAACCAGTTGGTGAACACTTTGGAATCACCTGCCAGGCTTGCTGGAACCACCTGCCAGTCATGCCAAAATCACCTGCCAACTACGCCAGAACCGCTTGGCGGACACTGCGGAAACACCTGTCGGGCCGGCTGGAACCACATCTCAGACGTGCCAGAAACGTGTTCATGAGATGCTGGAACCACACCCCGAACAGACGGATGCCACCTGCCAGAACCGCCTGAACCACCTGCTGAACACGCCGGAACCACCTGCTCGACTCACCGGTACCACCTCCCTGACACGCCAAAATCACCTGCTGGGTATGCCAGAACCACTTGGCGGACACTCCGGAATCATCTGCCGGACATGCCGGAACCAGCTCTCAGACACACCAGAACCAAGTGCCGGAGACGCCGGAAGCACCTGCCGAGCATGCCGGAGCCACCTGCTCAACTCGCCAGAAACACCTGCCGGACACGCCAAAATCACCTGCCGGGTATGCCAGAACCACCTGGCGGACACTACGGAATCACCTGCCGCGCATGCCGGAACCACCTGTCAGACGTGCCGGAAGCACGTGCCAGACACGCCGGAAACACCTACCGGACAGACCGGAACCACCTGCCAAGAACGCCGGAGCCACCTGTTCGACTCGCTGGAACCACCTGCCGGACAGGCCAATATCAACTGCTGGCTATGCCAGAACCACCTGGGGGACAGTCCGGGATCACCTGCCAGCCATGGCGGAACCACCTCTCAGACGTACCAGAACCACCTGCCGGAGAAGCTGGAAACACGTCCTGGACAGACTGGAACCACGTGACGGCCATGCCTGAACCACCTGCCGAGCACGGCGGAACCACCTGCCGGACACGCCAAAATCACCTGCGGGCTACGCCAGAACCACTTGGACGACTCTCCGAAATGACCTGCCGGGCATGTTGGAACCACCTCTCAGACGTGCCAGAAGCACGTGGCGGACAGTCCGGAATCACCTGTTGGGCATACGCAACCACCTGCGACACGTACCAGAACCACGTGCCGTGCATGCCGGAACCACCTACCGGACAGACCGGAATCAACTTTTGGGCATGCCGGAACCACCAGTCAGATGTGCCAGAAACACGTGCCAGAGACGCCGGAAGCACCTGCCGAGCACGTCGCAACCACCTCCTCAACTCGCCTGAACCACCTGCCGGACACGCCAAAATCACCTGCCCGCTACACCAGCACCACTTCGGGGACAAGCCGGAATCACGTGAGGGGCATGCCGGCACAGCCTCTCAGACTGAACCTCGTGCCGGACACCACAGAACCACCTGCCGGACAGACCGGAACCACCTGCCGGACACGCCGGAACCACCGGCTCGACCCGCCGGAACGACCGCTGGACATGCAAAATCACCTGCCGGCTATGCCGGAAACACTTGGCGAACACTCCGGAATCACCTGCCGGGCATGCCGGAACCACCTCTCAGATATGCCAGAACCACGTGCCAATGACCCCGGAAGCACCTGCCGAGCACGCCGGAACCACCTGCTCGACTCGCCAGAACCACCTGCCGGACACACAAAAATCACCTGCCGGCTACGCCACAACCAGTTGGGGAACACTTCGGAATCACCTGCCGGGCTTGCTGGAACCACCTGCCGGTCATGCCAAAATCACCTGCCAACTACGCCAGTACCACTTGGCGGACACTGTGGAAACACCTGTCGGGCCGGCCGGAACCACATCTCAGACGTGCCAGAACCATGAGCATGAGATGCTGGAACCACACCCCGAACAGACGGAAAACACCTGCCAGACCCGTCTGAACAGCCTGCCGAGCACGCCGGAGCCACCTGCTCGACTCGCCGGAACCACCTACCTGACATGCCCAAATCACCAGCCGGGCATGCCAGAACCACTTGGCGGACACTCCGGAATCATCTGCCGGACATGCCGGAAACAGCTCTCAGACACACCAGAACCACGTGCCGGAGACGCCGGAAGCACCTGCCGAGCATGCCGGAGCCACCTGCTCGACTCGCCAGAAACACGTGCCGGACACGCCAAAATCACCTGCCGGGTACGCCAGAACCACCTGGCGGACACTCCGAAATCACCTGTCGCGCATGCCGGAACCACCTCTCAGACGTGCCGGAAGCACGTGCCGGAGACGGCGGAATCACCTACCGGTCAGACCGCAACCACCTGCCGAGCACGCCGGAGCCACCTGTTCGAATCGCTGGAACCACCTGCCGGACAGGCCAATATCAACTGCTGGCTATGCCAGAACCACCTGTGGGACGGTCCGGAATCGCCTGCCAGCCATGGCGGAACCACCTCTCAGACGTACCAGAACCACCTGCCGGAGAACCTGGAAACACGTCCTGGACAGTCTGGAACCACGTGCCGGCCAAGCCTGAACCACCTGCCAAGCACAACGGAACAACCTGCCAGACACGCCAAAATCACCTGCGTGTTATGCCAGAACCACTTGGAGGACTCTCTGGGATGACCTGCCGGGCATGCCGGAACCACCTCTCAGACGTGCCAGAACCATGTGGCGGACTGTCCGGAATCACCTGTTGGGCATGCGCAACCACCTCTGAGACGTACCAGAACCACATGCCGTGCAGGCTGGAACCACCTACCGGACAGACCGGAATCACCTTTCGGGCATGCCGGAACCACCTGTCAGATGTGCCAAAAACACGTGCCGGAGACGCCGGAAGCACCTGCCAAGCACGTTGGAACCACCTGCTCAACTCGCCTGAACCACCTGCCGGACATGCCAAAATCACCTGCCGACTATGCCAGAACCACTTGGCGAACACTCCGGAATCAATTGCCGGGCATGCAGGAACCACCTCTCAGACATGCCAGAACCCCGTGCCAATGACCCCGGAAGCACCAGCCGAGCACGCCGGAACCACCTGCTCGACTCGCCAGAACCACCTGCCGATCACGCAAAAATCACCTGCCGGCTACGCCACAACCAGTTGGTGAACACTTTGGAATCACCTGCCAGGCTTGCTGGAACCACCTGCCAGTCATGCCAAAATCACCTGCCAACTACACCAGAACCGCTAGGCGGACACTGCAGAAACACCTGTCGGGCCGGCTGGAACCACATCTCAGACGTGCCAGAAACGTGTTCATGAGATGCTGGAACCACACCCCGAACAGACGGATACCACCTGCCAGAACCGCCTGAACCACCTGCTGAGCACGCCGGAACCACCTGCTCGACTCACCGGTACCACCTCCCTGACACGCCAAAATCACCTGCTGGGTATGCCAGAACCACTTGGCGGACACTCCGGAATCATCTGCCGGACATGCCGGAACCAGCTCTCAGACACACCAGAACCAAGTGCCGGAGACGCCGGAAGCACCTGCCGAGCATGCCGGAGCCACCTGCTCGACTCGCCAGAAACACGTGCCGGACACGCCAAAATCACCTGCCGGGTATGCCAGAACCACCTGGCGGACACTACGGAATCACCTGCCGCGCATGCCGGAACCACCTCTCAGACGTGCCGGAAGCACGTGCCGGACACGCCGGAAACACCTACCGGACAGACCGGAACCACCTGCCAAAACGCCGGAGCCACCTGTTCGCTCGCTGGAACCACCTGCCGGACAGGCCAATATCAACTGCTGGCTATGCCAGAACCACCTGGGGGACAGTCCGGGATCACCTGCCAGCCATGGCGGAACCACCTCTCAGACGTACCAGAACCACCTGCCGGAGAAGCTGGAAACACGTCCTGGACAGACTGGAACCACGTGACGGCCATGCCTGAACCACCTGCCGAGAACGGCGGAACCATCTGCCGGACACGCCAAAATCACCTGCGGGCTACGCCAGAACCACTTGGACGACTCTCCGAAATGACCTGCTGGGCATGTTGGAACCACCTCTCAGACGTGCCAGAAGCACGTGGCAGACAGTCCGGAATCACCTGTTGGGCATACGCAACCACCTCTGACACGTACCAGAACCACGTGCCGTGCACGCCGGAACCACCTACCGGACAGACCGGAATCAACTTTTGGGCATGCCGGAACCATCTGTCAGATGTGCCAGAAACACGTGCTGGAGACGCCGGAAGCACCTGCCGAGCACGTCGCAACCACCTGCTCAACTCGCCTGAACCACCTGCCGGACACGCCAAAATCACCTGCCCGCTACACCAGCACCACTTCGGGGACAAGCCGGAATCACGTGAGGGGCATGCCGGCAAAGCCTCTCAGACTGAACCTCGTGCCGGACACCACAGAACCACCTGCCGGACAGACAGGAACCACCTGCCGGACACGCCGGAACCACCGGCACGACCCGCCGGAAAGACCGCTGGACATACAAAATCACCTGCCGGCTACGCCGGAAACACTTGCCGAACACTCCGGAATCACCTGCCGGGCATGCCGGAACCACCTCTCAGATATGCCAGAACCACGTGCCAATGACCCCGGAAGCACCTGCCGAGCACGCCGGAACCACCTGCTCGACTCGCCAGAACCACCTGCCGGACACGCAAAAATCACCTGCCGGCTACGCCACAACCTGCTGGTGAACACTTTGGAATCACCTGCCGGGCTTGCTGGAACCACCTGCCGGTCATGCCAAAATCACCTGCCAACTACGCCAGAACCGCTTGGCGGACACTGCGGAAACACCTGTCGGGCCGGCTGGAACCACATCTCAGACGTGCCAGAAACGTGTTCATGAGATGCTGGAACCACACCCCGAACAGACGGATACCACCTGCCAGAACCGCCTGAACCACCTGCTGAGCACGCCGGAACCACCTGCTCGACTCACCGGTACCACCTCCCTGACACGCCAAAATCACCTGCTGGGTATGCCAGAACCACTTGGCGGACACTCCGGAATCATCTGCCGGACATGCCGGAACCAGCTCTCAGACACACCAGAACCAAGTGCCGGAGACGCCGGAAGCACCTGCCGAGCATGCCGGAGCCACCTGCTCGACTCGCCAGAAACACCTGCCGGACACGCCAAAATCACCTGCCGGGTATGCCAGAACCACCTGGCGGACACTACGGAATCACCTGCCGCGCATGCCGGAACCACTTCTGAGACGTGCCGGAAGCACGTGCCACACACTCCGGAAACACCTACCGGACATACCGGAACCACCTGCCAAGAACGCCGGAGCCACCTGTTCGACTCGCTGGAACCACCTGCCGGACAGGCCAATATCAACTGCTGGCTATGCCAGAACCACCTGGGGGACAGTCCGGGATCACCTGCCAGCCATGGCGGAACCACCTCTCAGACGTACCAGAACCACCTGCCGGAGAAGCTGGAAACACGTCCTGGACAGACTGGAACCACGTGACGGCCATGCCTGAACCACCTGCCGAGCACGGCGGAACCACCTGCCAGACACGCCAAAATCACCTGCGGGCTACGCCAGAACCACTTGGACGACTCTCCGAAATGACCTGCCGGGCATGTTGGAACCACCTCTCAGACGTGCCAGAAGCACGTGGCGGACAGTCCGGAATCACCTGTTGGGCATACGCAACCACCTCTGAGATGTACCAGTACCACGTGCCGTGCACGCCGGAACCACCTACCGGACAGACCGGAATCAACTTTCGGGCATGCCGGAACCACCAGTCAGATGTGCCAGAATCACGTGCCAGAGACGCCGGAAGCACCTGCCGAGCACGTCGCAACCACCTGCTCAACTCGCCTGAACCACCTGCCGGACACGCCAAAATCACCTGCCCGCTACACCAGCACCACTTCGGGGACAAGCCGGAATCACGTGAGGGGCATGCCGGCACAGCCTCTCAGACTGAACCTCGTGCCGGACACCACAGAACCACCTGCCGGACAGACCGGAAGCACCTGCCGGACACGCCGGAACCACCAGCTCGACCCGCCGGAACGACCGCTGGACATGCAAAATCACCTGCCGGCTACGCCGGAAACACTTGGCGAACACTCCGGAATCACCTGCCGGGCATGCCGGAACCACCTCTCAGATATGCCAGAACCACGTGCCAATGACCCCGGAAGCACCTGCCGAGCACGCCGGAACCACCTGCTCGACTCGCCAGAACCACCTGCCGGACACGCAAAAATCACCTGCCGGCTACGCCACAACCAGTTGGGGAACACTTCGGAATCACCTGCCGGGCTTGCTGGAACCACCTGCCGGTCATGCCAAAATCACCTGCCAACTACGCCAGTACCACTTGGCAGAAACTGTGGAAACACCTGTCGGGCCGGCCGGAACCACATCTCAGACGTGCCAGAACCATGTGCATGAGATGCTGGAACCACACCCCGAACAGACGGAAAACACCTGCCAGACCCGTCTGAACAACCTGCCGAGCACGCCGGAGCCACCTGCTCGACTCGCCGGAACCACCTACCTGACATGCCCAAATCACCAGCCGGGTATGCCAGAACCACTTGGCGGACACTCCGGAATCATCTGCCGGACATGCCGGAACCAGCTCTCAGACACACCAGAACCACGTGCCGGAGACGCCGGAAGCACCTGCCGAGCATGCCGGAGCCACCAGCTCGACTCGCCAGAAACACCTGCCGGACACGCCAAAATCACCTGCCGGGTACGCCAGAACCACCTGGCGGACACTCCGAAATCACCTGTCGCGCATGCCGGAACCACCTCTCAGACATGCCGGAAGCACGTGCCGGACAGGCCGTAATCCCCTACCGAACAGACCGGAACCACCTGCCGAGCACGCCGGAGCCACCTGTTCGACTCGCTGGAACCACCTGCCGGACAGGCCAATATCAACTGCTGGCTATGCCAGAACCACATGGGGGACGGTCCGGAATCACCTGCCAGCCATGGCGGAACCACCTCTCAGACGTACCAGAACCACCTGCCGGAGAAGCTGGAAACACGTCCTGGACAGTCTGGAACCACCTGCCGGCCAAGCCTGAACCACCTGCCAAGCACAACGGAACAACCTGCCAGACACGCCAAAATCACCTGCGTGTTATGCCAGAACCACTTGGAGGACTCTCTGGGATGACCTGCCGGTCATGCCGGAACCACCTCTCAGACGTGCCAGAACCATGTGGCGGACAGTCCGGAATCACCTGTTGGGCATGCGCAACCACCTCTGAGACGTACCAGAACCACATGCCGTGCAGGCTGGAACCACCTACCGGACAGACCGGAATCACCTTTCGGGCATGCCGGAACCACCTGTCAGATGTGCCAGAAACACGTGCCGGAGACGCCGGAAGCACCTGCCAAGCACGTTGGAACCACCTGCTCAACTCGCCTGAACCACCTGCCGAACATGCCAAAATCACCTGCCGACTATGCCAGAACCACTTGGCGAACACTCCGTAATCACTTGCCGGGCATGCAGGAACCACCTCTCAGACATGCCAGAACCGCGTGCCAATGACCCCGGAAGCACCTGCCGAGCACGCCGGAACCACCTGCTCGACTCGCCACTGTCACCTGCCGATCACGCAAAAATCACCTGCCGGGTACGCCACAACCAGTTGGTGAACACTTTGGAATCACCTGCCAGGCTTGCTGGAACCACCTGCCGGTCATGCCAAAATCACCTGCCAACTACGCCAGAACCGCTTGGCGGACACTGCGGAAACACCTGTCGGGCCGGCTGGAACCACATCTCAGACGTGCCAGAAACGTGTTCATGAGATGCTGGAACCACACCCCGAACAGACGGATACCACCTGCCAGAACCGCCTGAACCACCTGCTGAGCACGCCGGAACCACCTGCTCGACTCACCGGTACCACCTCCCTGACACGCCAAAATCACCTGCTGGGTATGCCAGAACCACTTGGCGGACACTCCGGAATCATCTGCCGGACATGCCGGAACCAGCTCTCAGAAACACCAGAACCAAGTGCCGGAGACGCCGGAAGCACCTGCCGAGCATGCCGGAGCCACCTGCTCGACTCGCCAGAAACACCTGCCGGACACGCCAAAATCACCTGCCGGGTACGCCAGAACCACCTGGCGGACACTCCGAAACCACCTGTCGCGCATGCCGGAACCACCTCTCCGACGTGCCCGAAGCACGTGCCGGACACGCCGGAATCACCTACCAGACAGACCGGAACCACCTGCCGAGCACGCCGGAGCCACCTGTTCGACTCGCTGGAACCACCTGCCGGACAGGCCAATATCAACTGCTGGCTATGCCAGAACCACCTGGGGGACGGTCCGGAATCGCCTGCCAGCCATGGCGGAACCACCTCTCAGACGTACCAGAACCACCTGCCGGAGAAGCTGGAAACACGTCCTGGACAGTCTGGAACCACCTGCCGGCCAAGCCTGAACCACCTGCCAAGCACAACGGAACAACCTGCCAGACACGCCAAAATCACCTGCGTGTTATGCCAGAACCACTTGGAGGACTCTCTGGGATGACCTGCCGGTCATGCCGGAACCACCTCTCAGACGTGCCAGAACCATGTGGCGGACAGTCCGGAATCACCTGTTGGGCATGCGCAACCACCTCTGAGAGGTACCAGAACCACATGCCGTGCAGGCTGGAACCACCTACCGGACAGACCGGAATCACCTTTCGGGCATGCCGGAACCACCTGTCAGATGTGCCAGAAACACGTGCCGGAGACGCCGGAAGCACCTGCCAAGCACGTTGGAACCACCTGCTCAACTCGCCTGAACCACCTGCCGGACATGCCAAAATCACCTGCCGACTATGCCAGAACCACTTGGCGAACACTCCGTAATCACTTGCCGGGCATGCAGGAACCACCTCTCAGACATGCCAGAACCGCGTGCCAATGACCCCGGAAGCACCTGCCGAGCACGCCGGAACCACCTGCTCGACTCGCCACTGTCACCTGCCGATCACGCAAAAATCACCTGCCGGGTACGCCACAACCAGTTGGTGAACACTTTGGAATCACCTGCCAGGCTTGCTGGAACCACCTGCCGGTCATGCCAAAATCACCTGCCAACTACGCCAGAACCGCTTGGCGGACACTGCGGAAACACCTGTCGGGCCGGCTGGAACCACATCTCAGACGTGCCAGAAACGTGTTCATGAGATGCTGGAACCACACCCCGAACAGACGGATACCACCTGCCAGAACCGCCTGAACCACCTGCTGAGCACGCCGGAACCACCTGCTCGACTCACCGGTACCACCTCCCTGACACGCCAAAATCACCTGCTGGGTATGCCAGAACCACTTGGCGGACACTCCGGAATCATCTGCCGGACATGCCGGAACCAGCTCTCAGACACACCAGAACCAAGTGCCGGAGACGCCGGAAGCACCTGCCGAGCATGCCGGAGCCACCTGCTCGACTCGCCAGAAACACCTGCCGGACACGCCAAAATCACCTGCCGGGTACGCCAGAACCACCTGGCGGACACTCCGAAACCACCTGTCGCGCATGCCGGAACCACCTCTCCGACGTGCCCGAAGCACGTGCCGGACACGCCGGAATCACCTACCAGACAGACCGGAACCACCTGCCGAGCACGCCGGAGCCACCTGTTCGACTCGCTGGAACCACCTGCCGGACAGGCCAATATCAACTGCTGGCTATGCCAGAACCACCTGGGGGACGGTCCGGAATCGCCTGCCAGCCATGGCGGAACCACCTCTCAGACGTACCAGAACCACCTGCCGGAGAAGCTGGAAACACGTCCTGGACAGTCTGGAACCACCTGCCGGCCAAGCCTGAACCACCTGCCAAGCACAACGGAACAACCTGCCAGACACGCCAACATCACCTGCGTGTTATGCCAGAGCCACTTGGAGGACTCTCTGGGATGACCTGCCGGGCATGCCGGAACCACCTCTCAGACGTGATAGAACCATGTGGAGGACAGTCCGGAATCACCTGTTGGGCATGCGCAACCACCTCTGAGACGTACCAGAACCACATGCCGTGCAGGCTGGAACCACCTACCGGACAGACCGGAATCACCTTTCGGGCATGCCGGAACCACCTGTCAGATGTGCCAGAAACACGTGCCGGAGACGCCGGAAGCACCTGCCAAGCACGTTGGAACCACCTGCTCAACTCGCCTGAACCACCTGCCGGACATGCCAAAATCACCTGCCGACTATGCCAGAACCACTTGGCGAACACTCCGGAATCACTTGCCGGGCATGCAGGAACCACCTCTCAGACATGCCAGAACCGCGTGCCAATGACCCCGGAAGCACCTGCCGAGCACGCCGGAACCACCTGCTCGACTTGCCACTGTCACCTGCCGATCACGCAAAAATCACCTGCCGGGTACGCCACAACCAGTTGGTGAACACTTTGGAATCACCTGCTAGGCTTGCTGGAACCACCTGCCGGTCATGCCAAAATCACCTGCCAACTACGCCAGAACCGCTTGGCGGACACTGCGGAAACACCTGTCGGGCCGGCTGGAACCACATCTCAGACGTGCCAGAAACGTGTTCATGAGATGCTGGAACCACACCCCGAACAGACGGATACCACCTGCCAGAACCGCCTGAACCACCTGCTGAGCACGCCGGAACCACCTGCTCGACTCACCGGTACCACCTCCCTGACACGCCAAAATCACCTGCTGGGTATGCCAGAACCACTTGGCGGACACTCCGGAATCATCTGCCGGACATGCCGGAACCAGCTCTCAGACACACCAGAACCAAGTGCCGGAGACGCCGGAAGCACCTGCCGAGCATGCCGGAGCCACCTGCTCGACTCGCCAGAAACACCTGCCGGACACGCCAAAATCACCTGCCGGGTACGCCAGAACCACCTGGCGGACACTCCGAAACCACCTGTCGCGCATGCCGGAACCACCTCTCCGACGTGCCGGAAGCACGTGCCGGACACGCCGGAATCACCTACCGGACAGACCGGAACCACCTGCCGAGCACGCCGGAGCCACCTGTTCGACTCGCTGGAACCACCTGCCGGACAGGCCAATATCAACTGCTGGCTATGCCAGAAACACCTGGGGGATGGTCCGGAATCACCTGCCAGCCATGGCGGAACCACCTCTCAGACGTACCAGAACCACCTGCCGGAGAAGCTGGAAACACGTCCTGGACAGTCTGGAACCACCTGCCGCCCAAGCCTGAACCACCTGCCAAGCACAACGGAACAACCTGCCAGACACGCCAAAATCACCTGCGTGTTATGCCAGAACCACTTGGAGGACTCTCTGGGATGACCTGCCAGGCATGCCGGAACCACCTCTCAAACGTGCCAGAACCATGTGGCGGACAGTCCGGAATCACCTGTTGGACATGCGCAACCACCTCTGAGAGGTACCAGAACCACATGCCGTGCAGGCTGGAACCACCTACCGGACAGACCGGAATCACCTGTCGCGCATGCCGGAACCACCTCTCAGACGTGCCGGAAGCACGTGCCGGACAGGCCGTAATCCCCTACCGAACAGACCGGAACCACCTGCCGAGCACGCCGGAGCCACCTGTTCGACTCGCTGGAACCACCTGCCGGACAGGCCAATATCAACTGCTGGCTATGCCAGAACCACCTGGGGGACGGTCCGGAATCACCTGCCAGCCATGGCGGAACCACCTCTCAGACGTACCAGAACCACCTGCCGGAGAAGCTGGAAACACGTCCTGGACAGTCTGGAACCACCTGCCGGCCAAGCCTGAACCACCTGCCAAGCACAACGGAACAACCTGCCAGACACGCCAAAATCACCTGCGTGTTATGCCAGAACCACTTGGAGGACTCTCTGGGATGACCTGCCGGTCATGCCGGAACCACCTCTCAGACGTGCCAGAACCATGTGGCGGACAGTCCGGAATCACCTGTTGGGCATGCGCAACCACCTCTGAGACGTACCAGAACCACATGCCGTGCAGGCTGGAACCACCTACCGGACAGACCGGAATCACCTTTCGGGCATGCCGGAACCACCTGTCAGATGTGCCAGAAACACGTGCCGGAGACGCCGGAAGCACCTGCCAAGCACGTTGGAACCACCTGCTCAACTCGCCTGAACCACCTGCCGGACATGCCAAAATCACCTGCCGACTATGCCAGAACCACTTGGCGAACACTCCGGAATCACTTGCCGGGCATGCAGGAACCACCTCTCAGACATGCCAGAACCCCGTGCCAATGACCCCGGAAGCACTAGCCGAGCACGCCGGAACCACCTGCTCGACTCGCCAGAACCACCTGCCGATCACGCAAAAATCACCTGCCGGCTACGCCACAACCAGTTGGTGAACACTTTGGAATCACCTGCCAGGCTTGCTGGAACCACCTGCCGGTCATGCCAAAATCACCTGCCAACTACGCCAGAACCGCTTGGCGGACACTGCAGAAACACCTGTCGGGCCGGCTGGAACCACATCTCAGACGTGCCAGAAACGTGTTCATGAGATGCTGGAACCACACCCCGAACAGACGGATACCACCTGCCAGAACCGCCTGAACCACCTGCTGAGCACGCCGGAACCACCTGCTCGACTCACCGGTACCACCTCCCTGACACGCCAAAATCACCTGCTGGGTATGCCAGAACCACTTGGCGGACACTCCGGAATCATCTGCCGGACATGCCGGAACCAGCTCTCAGACACACCAGAACCAAGTGCCGGAGACGCCGGAAGCACCTGCCGAGCATGCCGGAGCCACCTGCTCGACTCGCCAGAAACACCTGCCGGACACGCCAAAATCACCTGCCGGGTACGCCAGAACCACCTGGCGGACACTCCGAAACCACCTGTCGCGCATGCCGGAACCACCTCTCCGACGTGCCGGAAGCACGTGCCGGACACGCCGGAATCACCTACCGGACAGACCGGAACCACCTGCCGAGCACGCCGGAGCCACCTGTTCGACTCGCTGGAACCACCTGCCGGACAGGCCAATATCAACTGCTGGCTATGCCAGAAACACCTGGGGGATGGTCCGGAATCACCTGCCAGCCATGGCGGAACCACCTCTCAGACGTACCAGAACCACCTGCCGGAGAAGCTGGAAACACGTCCTGGACAGTCTGGAACCACCTGCCGCCCAAGCCTGAACCACCTGCCAAGCACAACGGAACAACCTGCCAGACACGCCAAAATCACCTGCGTGTTATGCCAGAACCACTTGGAGGACTCTCTGGGATGACCTGCCAGGCATGCCGGAACCACCTCTCAAACGTGCCAGAACCATGTGGCGGACAGTCCGGAATCACCTGTTGGGCATGCGCAACCACCTCTGAGAGGTACCAGAACCACATGCCGTGCAGGCTGGAACCACCTACCGGACAGACCGGAATCACCTGTCGCGCATGCCGGAACCACCTCTCAGACGTGCCGGAAGCACGTGCCGGACAGGCCGTAATCCCCTACCGAACAGACCGGAACCACCTGCCGAGCACGCCGGAGCCACCTGTTCGACTCGCTGGAACCACCTGCCGGACAGGCCAATATCAACTGCTGGCTATGCCAGAACCACCTGGGGGACGGTCCGGAATCACCTGCCAGCCATGGCGGAACCACCTCTCAGACGTACCAGAACCACCTGCCGGAGAAGCTGGAAACACGTCCTGGACAGTCTGGAACCACCTGCCGGCCAAGCCTGAACCACCTGCCAAGCACAACGGAACAACCTGCCAGACACGCCAAAATCACCTGCGTGTTATGCCAGAACCACTTGGAGGACTCTCTGGGATGACCTGCCGGTCATGCCGGAACCACCTCTCAGACGTGCCAGAACCATGTGGCGGACAGTCCGGAATCACCTGTTGGGCATGCGCAACCACCTCTGAGACGTACCAGAACCACATGCCGTGCAGGCTGGAACCACCTACCGGACAGACCGGAATCACCTTTCGGGCATGCCGGAACCACCTGTCAGATGTGCCAGAAACACGTGCCGGAGACGCCGGAAGCACCTGCCAAGCACGTTGGAACCACCTGCTCAACTCGCCTGAACCACCTGCCGGACATGCCAAAATCACCTGCCGACTATGCCAGAACCACTTGGCGAACACTCCGGAATCACTTGCCGGGCATGCAGGAACCACCTCTCAGACATGCCAGAACCCCGTGCCAATGACCCCGGAAGCACTAGCCGAGCACGCCGGAACCACCTGCTCGACTCGCCAGAACCACCTGCCGATCACGCAAAAATCACCTGCCGGCTACGCCACAACCAGTTGGTGAACACTTTGGAATCACCTGCCAGGCTTGCTGGAACCACCTGCCAGTCATGCCAAAATCACCTGCCAACTACGCCAGAACCGCTTGGCGGACACTGCAGAAACACCTGTCGGGCCGGCTGGAACCACATCTCAGACGTGCCAGAAACGTGTTCATGAGATGCTGGAACCACACCCCGAACAGACGGATACCACCTGCCAGAACCGCCTGAACCACCTGCTGAGCACACCGGAACCACCTGCTCGACTCACCGGTACCACCTCCCTGACACGCCAAAATCACCTGCTGGGTATGCCAGTACCACTTGGCGGACACTGCGGAATCATCTGCCGGACATGCCGGAACCAGCTCTCAGACACACCAGAACCAAGTGCCGGAGACGCCGGAAGCACCTGCCGAGCATGCCGGAGCCACCTGCTCGACTCGCCAGAAACACCTGCCGGACACGCCAAAATCACCTGCCGGGTATGCCAGAACCACCTGGCGGACACTACGGAATCACCTGCCGCGCATGCCGGAACCACTTCTGAGACGTGCCGGAAGCACGTGCCACACACTCCGGAAACACCTACCGGACATACCGGAACCACCTGCCAAGAACGCCGGAGCCACCTGTTCGACTCGCTGGAACCACCTGCCGGACAGGCCAATATCAACTGCTGGCTATGCCAGAACCACCTGGGGGACAGTCCGAGATCACCTGCCAGCCATGGCGGAACCACCTCTCAGACGTACCAGAACCACCTGCTGGAGAAGCTGGAAACACGTCCTGGACAGACTGGAACCACGTGACGGCCATGCCTGAACCACCTGCCGAGCACGGCGGAACCACCTGCCAGACACGCCAAAATCACCTGCGGGCTACGCCAGAACCACTTGGACGACTCTCCGAAATGACCTGCCGGGCATGTTGGAACCACCTCTCAGACGTGCCAGAAGCACGTGGCGGACAGTCCGGAATCACCTGTTGGGCATACGCAACCACCTCTGAGATGTACCAGTACCACGTGCCGTGCACGCCGGAACCACCTACCGGACAGACCGGAATCAACTTTCGGGCATGCCGGAACCACCAGTCAGATGTGCCAGAAACACGTGCCGGAGACGCCGGAAGCACCTGCCGAGCACGTCGCAACCACCTGCTCAACTCGCCTGAACCACCTGCCGGACACGCCAAAATCACCTGCCCGCTACACCAGCACCACTTCGGGGACAAGCCGGAATCACGTGAGGGGCATGCCGGCACAGCCTCTCAGACTGAACCTCGTGGGGGACACCACAGAACCACCTGCCGGACAGACCGGAACCACCAGCCGGACACGCCGGTACCACCGGCTGACCTGCCGGAACGACCGCTGGACATGCAGAATCACCTGCCGGCTACGCCGGAAACACTTGGCGAACACTCCGGAATCACCTGCCGGGCATGCCGGAACCACCTCTCAGATATGCCAGAACCACGTGCCAATGACCCCGGAAGCACCAGCCGAGCACGCCGGAACCACCTGCTCGACTCGCCAGAACCACCTGCCGGACACGCAAAAATCACCTGCCGGCTACGCCACAACCAGTTGGGGAACACTTCGGAATCACCTGCCGGGCTTGCTGGAACGTCCTGTCGGTCACGCCAAAATCACCTGCCAACTACGCCAGCACCACTTGGCGGACACTGTGGAAACACCTGTCGGGCCGGCCGGAACCACATCTCAGACGTGCCAGAACCATGTGCATGAGATGCTGGAACCACACACCGACAGACGGAAAACACCTGCCAGACCCGTCTGAACAACCTGCCGAGCACGCCGGAGCCACCTGCTCGACTCGCCGGAACCACCTACCTGACATGCCCAAATCACCAGCCGGGTATGCCAGAACCACTTGGCGGACACTCCGAAATCACCTGTCGCGCATGCCGGAACCACCTCTCAGACGTGCCGGAAGCACGTGCCGGAGACGCCGGAAGCACCTGCCGAGCATGCCGGAGCCACCTGCTCGACTCGCCGGAACCACCTACCTGACATGCCCAAATCACCAGCCGGGTATGTCAGAACGACTTGGCGGACACTCCGGAATCATCTGCCGGACATGCCGGAACCAGCTCTCAAACACACCAGAACCACGTGCCGGAGACGCCGGAAGCACCTGCCGAGCATGCCGGAGCCACCTGCTCGACTCACCAGAAACACCTGCCGGACACGCCAAAATCACCTGCCGGGTACGCCAGAACCACCTGGCGGACACTCCGAAATCACCTGTCGCGCATGCCGGAACCACCTCTCAGACGTGCCGGAAGCACGTGCCGGACACGCCGGAATCACCTACCGGACAGACCGGAACCACCTGCCGAGCACGCCGGAGCCACCTGTTCGACTCGCTGGAACCACCTGCCGGACAGGCCAATATCAACTGCTGGCTATGCCAGAACCACCTGGGAGACGTTCCGGAATCGCCTGCCAGCCATGGCGGAACCACCTCTCAGACGTACCAGAACCACCTGCCGGAGAAGCTGGAAACACGTCCTGGACAGTCTGGAACCACCTGCCGGCCAAGCCTGAACCACCTGCCAAGCACAACGGAACAACCTGCCAGGCACGCCAAAATCACCTGCGTGTTATGCCAGAACCACTTGGAGGACTCTCTGGGATGACCTGACGGGCATGCCGGAACCACCTCTCAGACGTGCCGGAAGCACGTGCCAGACAAGCCGGAATCACCTACCGGACAGACCGGAACCACCTGCCGAGCACGCTGGAGCCACCTGTTCGACTCGCTGGAACCACCTGCCGGACAGGCCAATATCAACTGCTGGCTATGCCAGAACCACCTTGGGGACAGTCGGGATCACCTGCCAGCCATGGCGGAACCACCTCTCAGACGTACCAGAACAACCTGCCGGAGAAGCTGGAAACACGTCCTGGACAGACTGGAACCACGTGACGGCCATGCCTGAACCACCTGC
Organism: Equus caballus; assembly: GCF_041296265.1. Lineage (NCBI taxonomy): Eukaryota > Metazoa > Chordata > Mammalia > Perissodactyla > Equidae > Equus > Equus caballus. The sequence goes on from NC_091713.1 coordinate 2,926,259, forward strand.
CGAGCACGGCGGAACCACCTGCCGGGCACGCCAAAATCACCTGCGGGCTATGCCAGAACCACTTGGACGACTCTCCGAAATGACCTGCCGGGCATGTTGGAACCACCTCTCAGACGTGCCAGAACCATGTGGCGGACAGTCCGGAATCACCTGTTGGGCATACGCAACCACCTCTGACACGTACCAGAACCACGTGCCGTGCCGCCGGAACCACCTACCGGACAGACCGCAATCAACTTTTGGGCATCCCGGAACCACCAGTCAGATGTGCCAGAAACACGTGCCGGAGACGCCGGAAGCAACTGCCGAGCACGTCGCAACCACCTGCTCAACTCGCCTGAACCACCTGCCGGAAACGCCAAAATCACCTGCCCGCTACACCAGCACCACTTCGGGGACAAGCCGGAATCACGTGAGGGGCATGCCGGCACAGCCTCTCAGACTGAACCTCGGGCAGGCCACCACAGAACCACCTGCCGGACAGACCGGAACCACCTGCCGGACACGCCGGAACCACCGGCTCGACCCGCCGGAACAACCGCTGGACATGCAAAATCACCTGCCGGCTACGCCGGAAACACTTGGCGAACACTCCGGAATCACCTGCCGGGCATGCCGGAACCACCTCTCAGATATGCCAGAACCACGTGCCAATGACCCCGGAAGCACCTGCCGAGCACGCCGGAACCACCTGCTCGACTCGCCAGAACCACCTGCCGGACACGCAAAAATCACCTGCCGGCTACACCACAACCAGTTGGTGAACACTTTGGAATCACCTGCCAGGCTTGCTGGAACCTCCTGCCGGTCATGCCAAAATCACCTGCCAACTACGCCAGAACCGCTTGGCGGACACTGCGGAAAAACCTGTCAGGCCGGCTGGAACCACATCTCAGACCTGCCAGAAACGTGTTCATGAGATGCTGGAACCACACCCCGAACAGACGGAAAACACCTGCCAGACCCGTCTGAACAACCTGCCGAGCACGCCGGAGCCACCTGCTCGACTCGCCGGAACCACCTACCTGACATGCCCAAATCACCAGCCGGGTATGCCAGAACCACTTGGCGGACACTCCGGAATCATCTGCCGGACATGCCGGAACCAGCTCTCAGACACACCAGAATCACGTGCCGGAGACGCCGGAAGCACCTGCCGAGCATGCCGGAGCCACCTGCTCGACTCGCCAGAAACACGTGCCGGACACGCCAAAATCACCTGCCGGGTACGCCAGAACCACCTGGCGGACACTCCGAAATCACCTGTCGCGCATGCCGGAACCACCTCTCAGACGTGCCGGAAGCACGTGCCGGAGACGGCGGAATCACCTACCGGTCAGACCGCAACCACCTGCCGAGCACGCCGGAGCCACCTGTTCGACTCGCTGGAACCACCTGCCGGACAGGCCAATATCAACTGCTGGCTATGCCAGAACCACCTGGGGGACGGTCCGGAATCGCCTGCCAGCCATGGCGGAAGCACCTCTCAGACGTACCAGAACCACCTGCCGGAGAACCTGGAAACACGTCCTGGACAGTCTGGAACCACGTGCCGGCCAAGCCTGAACCACCTGCCAAGCACAACGGAACAACCTGCCAGACACGCCAAAATCACCTGCGTGTTATGCCAGAACCACTTGGAGGACTCTCTGGGATGACCTGCCGGTCATGCCGGAACCACCTCTCAGACGTGCCAGAACCATGTGGCGGACTGTCCGGAATCACCTGTTGGGCATGCGCAGCCACCTCTGAGACGTACCAGAACCACATGCCGTGCAGGCTGGAACCACCTACCGGACAGACCGGAATCACCTTTCGGGCATGCCGGAACCACCTGTCAGATGTGCCAGAAACACGTGCCGGAGACGCCGGAAGCACCTGCCAAGCACGTTGGAACCACCTGCTCAACTCGCCTGAACCACCTGCCGGACATGCCAAAATCACCTGCGTGTTATGCCAGAACCACTTGGAGGACTCTCTGGGATGACCTGCCGGGCATGCCGGAACCACCTCTCAGACGTGCCAGAACCATGTGGCGGACAGTCCGGAATCACCTGTTGGGCATGCGCAACCACCTCTGAGACGTACCAGAACCACATGCCGTGCAGGCTGGAACCACCTACCGGACAGACCGGAATCACCTTTCGGGCATGCCGGAACCACCTGTCAGATGTGCCAGAAACACGTGCCGGAGACGCCGGAAGCACCTGCCAAGCACGTTGGAACAACCTGCTCAACTCGCCTGAACCACCTGCCGGACATGCCAAAATCACCTGCCGACTATGCCAGGACCACTTGGCGAACACTCCGGAATCACTAGCCGGGCATGCAGGAACCACCTCTCAGACATGCCAGAACCCCGAGCCAATGACCCCGGAAGCACCAGCCGAGCACGCCGGAACCACCTGCTCGACTCGCCAGAACCACCTGCCGATCACGCAAAAATCACCTGCCGGCTACGCCACAACCAGTTGGTGAAGACTTTGGAATCACCTGCCAGGCTTGCTGGAACCGCCTGCCAGTCATGCCAAAATCACCTGCCAACTATGCCAGAACCGCTTGGCGGACACTGCGGAAACACCTGTCGGGCTGGCTGGAACCGCATCTCAGACGTGCCAGAACCATGTTCATGAGATGCTGGAACCACACCCCGAACAGACGGAAAACACCTGCCAGACCCGTCTGAACAACCTGCCGAGCACGCCGGAGCCACCTGCTCGACTCGCCGGAACCACCTACCTGACATGCCCAAATCACCAGCCGGGTATGCCAGAACCACTTGGCGGACACTCCGGAATCATCTGCCGGACATGCCGGAACCAGCTCTCAGACACACCAGAACCACGTGCCGGAGACGCCGGAAGCACCTGCCGAGCATGCCGGAGCCACCTGCTCGACTCGCCAGAAACACCCGCCGGACACGCCAAAATCACCTGCCGGGTACGCCAGAACCACCTGGCGAACACTACGAAATCACCTGCCGCGCATGCCAGAACCACCTCTCAGACGTGCCGGAAGCACGTGCCAGACACGCCGGAAACACCTACCGGACAGACCGGAACCACCTGCCAAGAACGCCGGAGCCACCTGTTCGACTCGCTGGAACCACCTGCCGGCCAGGCCAATATAAACTGCTGGCTATGCCAGAACCACCTGGGGGACGGTCCGGGATCACCTGCCAGCCATGGTGGAACCACCTCTCAGACGTACCAGAACAACCTGCCGGAGAAGCTGGAAACACGTCCTGGACAGACTGGAACCACGTGACGGCCATGCCTGAACCACCTGCCGAGCACGGCGGAACCACCTGCCGGACACGCCAAAATCACCTGCTGGCTACCCCAGAACCACTTGGACGACTCTCCGAAATGACCTGCCGGGCATGTTGGAACCACCTCTCAGACGTGCCAGAAGCACGTGGCGGACAGTCCGGAATCACCTGTTGGGCATACGCAACCACCTCTGACACGTACCAGAAACACGTGCCGTGCACGCCGGAACCACCTACCGGACAGACCGCAATCAACTTTTGGGCATGCCGGAACCACCAGTCAGATGTGCCAGAAACACGTGCCGGAGACGCCGGAAGCACCTGCCGAGCACGTCGCAACCACCTGCTCAACTCGCCTGAACCACCTGCCGGACACGCCAAAATCACCTGCCCGCTACACCAGCACCACTTCGGGGACAAGCCGGAATCACGTGAGGGGCATGCCGGCACAGCCTCTCAGAGTGAACCTCGTGCCGGTCACCACAGAACCACCTGCCGGACAGACCGGAACCACCTGCCGCACACGCCGGAACCACCGGCTCGACCCACCCGAACGACCGCTGGACATGCAAAATCACCTGCCGGCTACGCCGGAAACACTTGGCGAACACTCCGGAATCACCTGCCGGGCATGCCGGAACCACCTCTCAGATATACCAGAACCACGTGCCAATGACCCCGGAAGCACCTGCCGAGCACGCCGGAACCACCTGCTCGACTCGCCAGAACCACCTGCCGGACACGCAAAAATCACCTGCCGGCTACGCCACAACCAGTTGGGGAACACTTCGGAATCACCTGCCGGGCTTGCTGGAACCACCTGCCAGTCATGCCAAAATCACCTGCCAACTACGCCAGTACCACTTGGCGGACACTGTGGAAACACCTGTCGGGCCCCCCGGAGCCACATCTCAGACGTGCCAGAACCATGTGCATGAGATGCTGGAACCACACCCCGAACAGACGGAAAACACCTGCCAGACCCGTCTGAACAACCTGCCGAGCACGCCGGAGCCACCTGCTCGACTCGCCGGAACCACCTACCTGACATGCCCAAATCACCAGCCGGGTATGCCAGAACCACTTGGCGGACACTCCGGAATCATCTGCCGGACATGCCGGAACCAGCTCTCAGACACACCAGAACCACGTGCCGGAGACGCCGGAAGCACCTGCCGAGCATGTCGGAGCCACCTGCTCGACTCGCCAGAAACACCTGCCGGACACGCCAAAATCACCTGCCGGGTACGCCAGAACCACCTGGTGGACACTCCGAAACCACCTGTCGCGCATGCCGGAACCACCTCTCAGACGTGCCGGAAGCACGTGCCGGACACGCCGGAATCACCTACCGGACAGACCGGAACCACCTGCCGAGCACGCCGGAGCCACCTGTTCGACTCGCTGGAACCACCTGCCGGACAGGCCAATATCAACTGCTGGCTATGCCAGAACCACCAGTGGGACGGTCCGGAATCACCTGCCAGCCATGGCGGAACCACCTCTCAGACGTACCAGAACCACCTGCCGGAGAAGCTGGAAACACGTCCTGGACAGTCTGGAATCACCTGCCGGCCAAGCCTGAACCACCTGCCAAGCACAACGGAACAACCTGCCAGACACGCCAAAATCACCTGCGTGTTATGCCAGAACCACTTGGAGGACTCTCTGGGATGACCTGCCGGGCTTGCCGGAATCACCTCTCAGACGTGCCAGAAGCACGTGGCGGACAGTCCGGAATCACCTGTTGGGCATGCGCAACCACCTCTGAGACGTACCAGAACCACATGCCGTGCAGGCTGGAACCACCTACCGGACAGACCGGAATCACCTTTCGGGCATGCCGGAACCACCTGTCAGATGTGCCAGAAACACGTGCCAGAGACGCCGGAAGCACCTGCCAAGCACGTTGGAACCACCTGCTCAACTCGCCTGAACCACCTGCCGGACATGCCAAAATCACCTGCCGACTATGCCAGAACCACTTGGCGAACACTCCGTAATCACTTGCCGGGCATGCAGGAACCACCTCTCAGACATGCCAGAACCGCGTGCCAATTACCCCGGAAGCACCTGCCGAGCACGCCGGAACCACCTGCTCGACTCGCCACTGTCACCTGCCGATCACGCAAAAATCACCTGCCGGGTACGCCACAACCAGTTGGTGAACACTTTGGAATCACCTGCCAGGCTTGCTGGAACCACCTGCCGGTCATGCCAAAATCACCTGCCAACTACGCCAGAACCGCTTGGCGGACACTGCGGAAACACCTGTCGGGCCGGCTGGAACCACATCTCAGACGTGCCAGAAACGTGTTCATGAGATGCTGGAACCACACCCCGAACAGACGGATACCACCTGCCAGAACCGCCTGAACCACCTGCTGAGCACGCCGGAACCACCTGCTCGACTCACCGGTACCACCTCCCTGACACGCCAAAATCACCTGCTGGGTATGCCAGAACCACTTGGCGGACACTCCGGAATCATCTGCCGGACATGCCGGAACCAGCTCTCAGACACACCAGAACCAAGTGCCGGAGACGCCGGAAGCACCTGCCGAGCATGCCGGAGCCACCTGCTCGACTCGCCAGAAACACCTGCCGGACACGCCAAAATCACCTGCCGGGTACGCCAGAACCACCTGGCGGACACTCCGAAACCACCTGTCGCGCATGCCGGAACCACCTCTCAGACGTGCCGGAAGCACGTGCCGGACACGCCGGAATCACCTACCGGACAGACCGGAACCACCTGCCGAGCACGCCGGAGCCACCTGTTCGACTCGCTGGAACCACCTGCCGGACAGGCCAATATCAACTGCTGGCTATGCCAGAAACACCTGGGGGATGGTCCGGAATCACCTGCCAGCCATGGCGGAACCACCTCTCAGACGTACCAGAACCACCTGCCGGAGAAGCTGGAAACACGTCCTGGACAGTCTGGAACCACCTGATGCCCAAGCCTGAACCACCTGCCAAGCACAACGGAACAACCTGCCAGACACGCCAAAATCACCTGCGTGTTATGCCAGAACCACTTGGAGGACTCTCTGGGATGACCTGCCAAGCATGCCGGAACCACCTCTCAAACGTGCCAGAACCATGTGGCGGACAGTCCGGAATCACCTGTTGGGCATGCGCAACCACCTCTGAGAGGTACCAGAACCACATGCCGTGCAGGCTGGAACCACCTACCGGACAGACCGGAATCACCTGTCGCGCATGCCGGAACCACCTCTCAGACGTGCCGGAAGCACGTGCCGGACAGGCCGTAATCCCCTACCGAACAGACCGGAACCACCTGCCGAGCACGCCGGAGCCACCTGTTCGACTAGCTGGAACCACCTGACGGACAGGCCAATATCAACTGCTGGCTATGCCAGAACCACCTGGGGGACAGTCCGGGATCACCTGCCAGCCATGGCGGAACCACCTCTCAGAAGTACCAGAACCACCTGCTGGAGAAGCTGGAAACACGTCCTGGACAGACTGGAACCACGTGACGGCCATGCCTGAACCACCTGCCGAGCACGGCGGAACCACCTGCCGGACACGCCAAAATCACCTGCGGGCTACGCCAGAACCACTTGGACGACTCTCCGAAATGACCTGCCGGGCATGTTGGAACCACCTCTCAGACGTGCCAGAAGCACGTGGCGGACAGTCCGGAATCACCTGTTGGGCATACGCAACCACCTCTGACACGTACCAGAACCACATGCCGTGCATGCCGGAACCACCTACCGGACAGACCGGAATCAAATTTTGGGCATGCCGGAACCACCAGTCAGATGTGCCAGAAACACGTGCCGGAGACGCCGGAAGCACCTGCCGAGCACGTCGCAACCACCTGCTCAACTCGCCTGAACCACCTGCCGGACACGCCAAAATCACCTGCCCGCTACACCAGCACCACTTCGGGGACAAGCCGGAATCACGTGAGGGGCATGCCGGCACAGCCTCTCAGACTGAACCTCGTGGGGGACACCACAGAACCACAAGCCGGACAGACCGGAACCACCTGCCGGACACGCCGGAACCACTGGCTCGACCCGCCGGAACGACCGCTGGACATGCAAAATCACCTGCCGGCTACGCCGGAAACACTTGGCGAACACTCCGGAATCACCTGCCGGGCATGCCGGAACCACCTCTCAGATAAGCCAGAACCTCGTGCCAATGACCCCGGAAGCACCTGCCGAGCACGCCGGAACCACCTGCTCAACTCGCCAGAACCACCTGCCGGACACGCAAAAATCACCTGCTGGCTACGCCACAACCAGTTGGGGAACACTTCGGAATCACCTGCCGGGCTTGATGGAACCACCTGCCGGTCATGCCAAAATCACCTGCCAACTACGCCAGTACCACTTGGCGGACACTGTGGAAACACCTGTCGGGCCGGCCGGAACCACCTCTTAGACGTGCCGGAAGCACGTGCAGGACACGCCGGAATCACCTACCGGACAGACCGGAACCACCTGCCGAGCACGCCGGAGCCACCTGTTTGACTCGCTGGAACCACCTGCCGGACAGGCCAATATCAACTGCTGGCTATGCCAGAACCACCTGGGGGACGGTCCGGAATCACCTGCCAGCCATGGCGGAACCACCTCTCAGACGTACCAGAACCACCTGCCGGAGAAGCTGGAAACACGTCCTGGACAGTCTGGAACCACCTGCCGGCCAAGCCTGAACCACCTGCCAAGCACAACGGAACAACCTGCCAGACACGCCAAAATCACCTGCGTGTTATGCCAGAACCACTTGGAGGACTCTCTGGGATGACCTGCCGGGCATGCCGGAACCACCTCTCAGACGTGCCAGAACCATGTGGCGGACAGTCCGGAATCACCTGTTGGGCATGCGCAACCACCTCTGAGACGTACCAGAACCACATGCCGTGCAGGCTGGAACCACCTACCGGACAGACCGGAATCACCTTTCGGGCATGCCGGAACCACCTGTCAGATGTGCCAGAAACACGTGCCGGAGACGCCGGAAGCACCTGCCAAGCACGTTGGAACCACCTGCTCAACTAGCCTGAACCACCTGCCGGACATGCCAAAATCACCTGCCGACTATGCCAGAACCACTTGGCGAACACTCCGGAATCACTTGCCGGGCATGCAGGAACCACCTCTCAGACATGCCAGAACCCCGTGCCAATGACCCCGGAAGCACTAGCCGAGCACGCCGGAACCACCTGCTCGACTCGCCAGAACCACCTGCCGATCACGCAAAAATCACCTGCCGGCTACGCCACAACCAGTTGGTGAACACTTTGGAATCACCTGCCAGGCTTGCTGGAACCACCTGCCAGTCATGCCAAAATCACCTGCCAACTACGCCAGAACCGCTTGGCGGACACTGCAGAAACACCTGTCGGGCCGGCTGGAACCACATCTCAGACGTGCCAGAAACGTGTTCATGAGATGCTGGAACCACACCCCGAACAGACGGATACCACCTGCCAGAACTGCCTGAACCACCTGCTGAGCACACCGGAACCACCTGCTCGACTCACCGGTACCACCTCCCTGACACGCCAAAATCACCTGCTGGGTATGCCAGTACCACTTGGCGGACACTCCGGAATCATCTGCCGGACATGCCGGAACCAGCTCTCAGACACACCAGAACCAAGTGCCGGAGACGCCGGAAGCACCTGCCGAGCATGCTGGAGCCACCTGCTCGACTCGCCAGAAACACCTGCCGGACACGCCAAAATCACCTGCCGGGTATGCCAGAACCACCTGGCGGACACTACGGAATCACCTGCCGCGCATGCCGGAACCACCTCTCAGATGGGCCGGAAGCACGTGCCAGACACGCCGGAAACACCTACCGGACAGACCGGAACCACATGCCAAGAACGCCGGAGCCACCTGTTCGACTCGGTGGAACCACCTGCCGGACAGGCCAATATCAAATGCTGGCTATGCCAGAACCACCTGGGGGACAGTCCGGGATCACCTGCCAGCCATGGCGGAACCAGCTCTCACACGTACCAGAACCACCTGCCGGAGAAGCTGGAAACACGTCCTGGACAGACTGGAACCACGTGACGGCCATGTCTGAACCACCTGCCGAGCACGGCGGAACCACCTAGCGGACACGCCAAAATCACCTGCGGGCTACACCAGAACCACTTCGACGACTCTCCGAAATGACCTGCCGGGCATTTTGCAACCACCTCTCAGACGTGCCAGAAGCACGTGGCGGACAGTCCGGAATCACCTGTTGGGCATACGCAACCACCTCTGACACGGACCAGAACCACGTGTCGTCCACGCCGGAACCACCTACCGGACAGACCGGAATCAACTTTTGGGCATGCCGGAACCACCAGTCAGATGTGCCAGAAACACGTGCCGGAGACGTCGGAAGCACCTGCCGAGCACGTCGCAACCACCTGCTCAACTCGCCTGAACCACCTGCCGGACACGCCAAAATCCCTGCCTGCTACACCAGCACCACTTCGGTGACAAGCCGGAATCACGTGAGGGGCATGCCGGCACAGCCTCTCAGACTGAACCTCGTGGGGGACACCACAGAACCACCAGCCGGACAGACCGGAACCACCAGCCGGACACGCCGGTACCAACAGCTCGACCTGCCGGAACGACCGCTGGACATGCAGAATCACCTGCCGGCTACGCCGGAAACACTTGGCGAACACTCCGGAATCACCTGCCGGGCATGCCGGAACCACCTCTCAGATATGCCAGAACCACGTGCCAATGACCCCGGAAGCACCAGCCGAGCACGCCGGAACCACCTGCTCGACTCGCCAGAACCACCTGCCGGACACGCAAAAATCACCTGCCGGCTACGCCACAACCAGTTGGGGAACACTTCGGAATCACCTGCCGGGCTTGCTGGAACGTCCTGTCGGTCATGCCAAAATCACCTGCCAACTACGCCAGCACCACTTGGCGGACACTGTGGAAACACCTGTCGGGCCGGCCGGAACCACATCTCAAACGTGCCAGAACCATGTTCATGAGATGCTGGAACCACACACCGACAGACGGAAAACACCTGCCAGACCCGTCTGAACAACCTGCCGAGCACGCCGGAGCCACCTGCTCGACTCGCCGGAACCACCTACCTGACATGCCCAAATCACCAGCCGGGTATGCCAGAACCACTTGGCGGACACTCCGAAATCACCTGTCGCGCATGCCGGAACCACCTCTCAGACGTGCCGGAAGCACGTGCCGGAGACGCCGGAAGCACCTGCCGAGCATGCCGGAGCCACCTGCTCGACTCGCCGGAACCACCTACCTGACATGCCCAAATCACCAGCCGGGTATGTCAGAACGACTTGGCGGACACTCCGGAATCATCTGCCGGACATGCCGGAACCAGCTCTCAAACACACCAGAACCACGTGCCGGAGACGCCGGAAGCACCTGCCGAGCATGCCGGAGCCACCTGCTCGACTCACCAGAAACACCTGCCGGACACGCCAAAATCACCTGCCGGGTACGCCAGAACCACCTGGCGGACACTCCGAAATCACCTGTCGCGCATGCCGGAACCACCTCTCAGACGTGCCGGAAGCACGTGCCGGACACGCCGGAATCACCTACCGGACAGACCGGAACCACCTGCCGAGCACGCCGGGGCCACCTGTTCGACTCGCTGGAACCACCTGCCGGACAGGCCAATATCAACTGCTGGCTATGCCAGAACCACCTGGGAGACGTTCCGGAATCGCCTGCCAGCCATGGCGGAACCACCTCTCAGACGTACCAGAACCACCTGCCGGAGAAGCTGGAAACACGTCCTGGACAGTCTGGAACCACCTGCCGCCCAAGCCTGAACCACCTGCCAAGCACAACGGAACAACCTGCCAGACACGCCAAAATCACCTGCGTGTTATGCCAGAACCACTTGGAGGACTCTGGGATGACCTGACGGGCATGCCGGAACCACCTCTCAGACGTGCCGGAAGCACGTGCCGGACAAGCCGGAATCACCTACCGGACAGACCGGAACCACCTGCCGAGCACGCTGGAGCCACCTGTTCGACTCGCTGGAACCACCTGCCGGACAGGCCAATATCAACTGCTGGCTATGCCAGAACCACCTGGGGGACAGTCGGGATCACCTGCCAGCCATGGCGGAACCACCTCTCAGACGTACCAGAACCACCTGCCGGAGAAGCTGGAAACACGTCCTGGACAGACTGGAACCACGTGACGGCCATGCCTGAACCACCTGCCGAGCACGGCGGAACCACCTGCCGGACACGCCAAAATCACCTGCGGGCTATGCCAGAACCACTTGGACGACTCTCCGAAATGACCTGCCGGGCATGTTGGAACCACCTCTCAGACGTGCCAGAACCATGTGGCGGACAGTCCGGAATCACCTGTTGGGCATACGCAACCACCTCTGACACGTACCAGAACCACGTGCCGTGCCGGCGGAACCACCTACCGGACAGACCGCAATCAACTTTTGGGCATGCCGGAACCACCAGTCAGATGTGCCAGAAACACGTGCCGGAGACGCCGGAAGCAACTGCCGAGCACGTCGCAACAACCTGCTCAACTCGCCTGAACCACCTGCCGGAAACGCCAAAATCACCTGCCCGCTACACCAGCACCACTTCGGGGACAAGCCGGAATCACGTGAGGGGCATGCCGGCACAGCCTCTCAGACTGAACCTCGGGCAGGCCACCACAGAACCACCTGCCGGACAGACCGGAACCACCTGCCGGACACGCCGGAACCACCGGCTCGACCCGCCGGAACAACCGCTGGACATGCAAAATCACCTGCCGGCTACGCCGGAAACACTTGGCGAACACTCCGGAATCACCTGCCGGGCATGCCGGAACCACCTCTCAGATATGCCAGAACCACGTGCCAATGACCCCGGAAGCACCTGCCGAGCACGCCGGAACCACCTGCTCGACTCGCCAGAACCACCTGCCGGACACGCAAAAATCACCTGCCGGCTACGCCACAACCAGTTGGTGAACACTTTGGAATCACCTGCCAGGCTTGCTGGAACCTCCTGCCAGTCATGCCAAAATCAACTGCCAACTACGCCAGAACCGCTTGGCGGACACTGCGGAAAAACCTGTCAGGCCGGCTGGAACCACATCTCAGACCTGCCAGAAACGTGTTCATGAGATGCTGGAACCACACCCCGAACAGACGGAAAACACCTGCCAGACCCGTCTGAACAACCTGCCGAGCACGCCGGAGCCACCTGCTCGACTCGCCGGAACCACCTACCTGACATGCCCAAATCACCAGCCGGGTATGCCAGAACCACTTGGCGGACACTCCGGAATCATCTGCCGGACATGCCGGAACCAGCTCTCAGACACACCAGAATCACGTGCCGGAGACGCCGGAAGCACCTGCCGAGCATGCCGGAGCCACCTGCTCGACTCGCCAGAAACACCTGCCGGACACGCCAAAATCACCTGCCGGGTACGCCAGAACCACCTGGCGGACACTCCGAAACCACCTGTCGCGCATGCCGGAACCACCTCTCAGATGTGCCGGAAGCACGTGCCGGACACGCCGGAATCACCTACCGGACAGACCGGAACAGCCTGCCGAGCACGCCGGAGCCACCTGTTCGACTCGCTGGAACCACCTGCCGGACAGGCCAATATCAAATGCTGGCTATGCCAGAACCACCTGGGTGACGGTCCGGAATCACCTGCCAGCCATGGCGGAACCACCTCTCAGACGTACCAGAACCACCTGCCGGAGAATCTGGAAACACGTCCTGGACAGTCTGGAACCACCTGCCGGCCAAGCCTGAACCACCTGCCAAGCACAACGGAACAACCTGCCAGACACGCCAAAATCACCTGCGTGTTATGCCAGAACCACTTGGAGGACTCTCTGGGATGACCTGCCGGGCATGCCGGAACCACCTCTCAGACGTGCCAGAACCATGTGGCGGACAGTCCGGAATCACCTGTTGGGCATGCGCAACCACCTCTGAGACGTACCAGAACCACATGCCGTGCAGGCTGGAACCACCTACCGGACAGACCGGAATCACCTTTCGGGCATGCCGGAACCACCTGTCAGATGTGCCAGAAACACGTGCCGGAGACGCCGGAAGCACCTGCCAAGCACGTTGGAACCACCTGCTCAACTCGCCTGAACCACCTGCCGGACATGCCAAAATCACCTGCCGACTATGCCAGGACCACTTGGCGAACACTCCGGAATCACTAGCCGGGCATGCAGGAACCACCTCTCAGACATGCCAGAACCCCGAGCCAATGACCCCGGAAGCACCAGCCGAGCACGCCGGAACCACCTGCTCGACTCGCCAGAACCACCTGCCGATCACGCCAAAATCACCTGCCGGGTACGCCAGAACCACCTGGCGAACACTACGAAATCACCTGCCGCGCATGCCAGAACCACCTCTCAGACGTGCCGGAAGCACGTGCCGGACACGCCGGAAACACCTACCGGACAGACCGGAACCACCTGCCAAGAACGCCGGAGCCACCTGTTCGACTCGCTGGAACCACCTGCCGGCCATCCAATATAAACTGCTGGCTATGCCAGAACCACCTGGGGGACGGTCCGGGATCACCTGCCAGCCATGGTGGAACCACCTCTCAGACGTACCAGAACAACCTGCCGGAGAAGCTGGAAACACGTCCTGGACAGACTGGAACCACGTGACGGCCATGCCTGAACCACCTGCCGAGCACGGCGGAACCACCTGCCGGACACGCCAAAATCACCTGCTGGCTACCCCAGAACCACTTGGACGACTCTCCGAAATGACCTGCCGGGCATGTTGGAACCACCTCTCAGACGTGCCAGAAGCACGTGGCGGACAGTCCGGAATCACCTGTTGGGCATACGCAACCACCTCTGACACGTACCAGAAACACGTGCCGTGCACGCCGGAACCACCTACCGGACAGACCGCAATCAACTTTTGGGCATGCCGGAACCACCAGTCAGATGTGCCAGAAACACGTGCCGGAGACGCCGGAAGCACCTGCCGAGCACGTCGCAACCACCTGCTCAACTCGCCTGAACCACCTGCCGGACACGCCAAAATCACCTGCCCGCTACACCAGCACCACTTCGGGGACAAGCCGGAATCACGTGAGGGGCATGCCGGCACAGCCTCTCAGAGTGAACCTCGTGCCGGTCACCACAGAACCACCTGCCGGACAGACCGGAACCACCTGCCGCACACGCCGGAACCACCGGCTCGACCCACCCGAACGACCGCTGGACATGCAAAATCACCTGCCGGCTACGCCGGAAACACTTGGCGAACACTCCGGAATCACCTGCCGGGCATGCCGGAACCACCTCTCAGATATGCCAGAACCACGTGCCAATGACCCCGGAAGCACCTGCCGAGCACGCCGGAACCACCTGCTCGACTCGCCAGAACCACCTGCCGGACACGCAAAAATCACCTGCCGGCTACGCCACAACCAGTTGGGGAACACTTCGGAATCACCTGCCGGGCTTGCTGGAACCACCTGCCAGTCATGCCAAAATCACCTGCCAACTACGCCAGTACCACTTGGCGGACACTGTGGAAACACCTGTCGGGCCCCCCGGAGCCACATCTCAGACGTGCCAGAACCATGTGCATGAGATGCTGGAACCACACCCCGAACAGACGGAAAACACCTGCCAGACCCGTCTGAACAACCTGCCGAGCACGCCGGAGCCACCTGCTCGACTCGCCGGAACCACCTACCTGACATGCCCAAATCACCAGCCGGGTATGCCAGAACCACTTGGCGGACACTCCGGAATCATCTGCCGGACATGCCGGAACCAGCTCTCAGACACACCAGAACCACGTGCCGGAGACGCCGGAAGCACCTGCCGAGCATGTCGGAGCCACCTGCTCGACTCGCCAGAAACACCTGCCGGACACGCCAAAATCACCTGCCGGGTACGCCAGAACCACCTGGTGGACACTCCGAAACCACCTGTCGCGCATGCCGGAACCACCTCTCAGACGTGCCGGAAGCACGTGCCGGACACGCCGGAATCACCTACCGGACAGACCGGAACCACCTGCCGAGCACGCCGGAGCCACCTGTTCGACTCGCTGGAACCACCTGCCGGACAGGCCAATATCAACTGCTGGCTATGCCAGAACCACCAGTGGGACGGTCCGGAATCACCTGCCAGCCATGGCGGAACCACCTCTCAGACGTACCAGAACCACCTGCCGGAGAAGCTGGAAACACGTCCTGGACAGTCTGGAATCACCTGCCGGCCAAGCCTGAACCACCTGCCAAGCACAACGGAACAACCTGCCAGACACGCCAAAATCACCTGCGTGTTATGCCAGAACCACTTGGAGGACTCTCTGGGATGACCTGCCGGGCTTGCCGGAATCACCTCTCAGACGTGCCAGAAGCACGTGGCGGACAGTCCGGAATCACCTGTTGGGCATGCGCAACCACCTCTGAGACGTACCAGAACCACATGCCGTGCAGGCTGGAACCACCTACCGGACAGACCGGAATCACCTTTCGGGCATGCCGGAACCACCTGTCAGATGTGCCAGAAACACGTGCCGGAGACGCCGGAAGCACCTGCCAAGCACGTTGGAACCACCTCCTCAACTCGCCTGAACCACCTGCCGGACATGCCAAAATCACCTGCCGACTATGCCAGAACCACTTGGCGAACACTCCGGAATCACTTGCCGGGCATGCAGGAACCACCTCTCAGACATGCCAGAACCCCGTGCCAATGACCCCGGAAGCACCAGCCGAGCACGCCGGAACCACCTGCTCGACTCGCCAGAACCACCTGCCGCACACGCAAAAATCACCTGCCGGCTATGCCACAACCAGTTGGGGAACACTTCGGAATCACCTGCCAGGCTTGCTGGAACCACCTGCCCGTCATGCCAAAATCACCTGCCAACTACGCCAGAACCGCTTGGCGGACACTGCGGAAACACCTGTCGGGCCGGCTGGAACCACATATCAGAAGTGCCAGAAACGTGTTCATGAGATGCTGGAACCACACCCCGAACAGACGGATACCACCTGCCAGAACCGCCTGAACCACCTGCTGAGCACGCCGGAACCACCTGCTCGACTCACCGGTACCACCTCCCTGACACGCCAAAATCACCTGCTGGGTATGCCAGAACCACTTGGCGGACACTCCGGAATCATCTGCCGGACATGCCTGAACCAGCTCTCAGACACACCAGAACCAAGTGCCGGAGACGCCGGAAGCACCTGCCGAGCACGCCGGAACCACCTGCTCGACTCGCCAGAATCACCTGCCGGACACGCAAAAATCACCTGCCGGCTACGCCACAACCAGTTGGGGAACACTTCGGAATCACCTGCCGGGCTTGCTGGAACCACCTGCCGGTCATGCCAAAATCACCTGCCAACTACGCCAGTACCACTTGGCGGACACTGTGGAAACACCTGTCGGGCCAGCCGGAACCACATCTCAGACGTGCCAGAACCATGTGCATGAGATGCTGGAACCACACCCCGAACAGACGGAAAACACCTGCCAGACCCGTCTGAACAACCTGCCGAGCACGCCGGAGCCACCTGCTCGACTCGCCGGAACCACCTACCTGACATGCCCAAATCACCAGCCGGGTATGCCAGAACCACTTGGCGGACACTCCGGAATCATCTTCCGGACATGCCGGAACCAGCTCTCAGACACACCAGAACCACGTGCCGGAGATGCCGGAAGCACCTGCCGAGCATGCCGGAGCCACCTGCTCGACTCGCCAGAAACACCTGCCGGACACGCCAAAATCACCTGCCGGGTACGCCAGAAACACCTGGCGGACACTCCGAAACCACCTGTCGCGCATGCCGGAACCACCTCTCAGACGTGCCGGAAGCACGTGCCGGACACGCCGGAATCACCTACCGGACAGACCGGAACCACCTGCCGAGCACGCCGGAGCCACCTGTTCGACTCGCTGGAACCACCTGCCGGACAGGCCAATATCAACTGCTGGCTATGCCAGAACCACCTGGGGGATGGTCCGGAATCACCTGCCAGCCATGGCGGAACCACCTCTCAGACGTACCAGAACCACCTGCCGGAGAAGCTGGAAACACGTCCTGGAGAGTCTGGAACCACCTGCCGGCCAAGCCTGAACCACCTGCCAAGCACAACGGAACAACCTGCCAGACACGCCAAAATCACCTGCGTGTTATGCCAGAACCACTTGGAGGACTCTCTGGGATGACCTGCCGGGCATGCCGGAACCACCTCTCAGACGTGCCAGAACGATGTGGCGGACAGTCCGGAATCACCTGTTGGGCCTGCGCAACCACCTCTGAGACGTACCAGAACCACATGCCGTGCAGGCTGGAACCACCTACCGGACAGACCGGAATCACCTTTCGGGCATGCCGGAACCACCTGTCAGATGTGCCAGAAACACGTGCCGGAGACGCCGGAAGCACCTGCCAAGCACGTTGGAACCACCTGCTCAACTCGCCTGAACCACCTGCCGGACATGCCAAAATCACCTGCCGACTATGCCAGAACCACTTGGCGAACACTCCGGAATCACTTGCCGGGCATGCAGGTACCACCTCTCAGACATGCCAGAAACCCGCGCCAATGACCCCAGAAGCACCAGCCGAGCACGCCGGAACCACCTGCTCGACTCGCCAGAACCACCTGCCGATCACGCAAAAATCACCTGCCGGCTACGCCACAACCAGTTGGTGAACACTGTGGAATCACCTGCCAGGCTTGCTGGAACCACCTGCCAGTCATGCCAAAATCACCTGCCAGCTACGCCAGAACCGCTTGGCGGACACTGCGGAAACACCTGTCGGGCCGGCTGGAACCACATCTCAGATGTGCCAGAAACGTGTTCATGAGATTCTGAAACCACACCCCGAACAGACGGAAAACACCTGCCAGAACCGCCGGAACCACCTGCTGAGCACGCCGGAACCACCTGCTCGACTCGTCAGAAACACCTGCCGGACACGCCAAAATCACCTGCCGGGTACGCCAGAACCACGTGGCGGACACTACGGAATCACCTGTCCCGCATGCCGGAACCACCTCTCTGACGTGCCAGAAGCACGTGCCGGACACGCCGGAAACACCTACCGGACAGACCGGAACCACCTGCCAAGAACGCCGGAGCCACCTGTTCGACTCGGTGGAACCAGCTGCCGGACAGGCCAATATCAACTGCTGGCTATGCCAGAACCACCAGTGGGACGGTCCGGAATCACCTGCCAGCCATGGCGGAACCACCTCTCAGACGTACCAGAACCACCTGCCGGAGAAGCTGGAAACACGTCCTGGACAGTCTGGAACCACGTGACGGCCATGCCTGAACCACCTGCCGAGCACGGCGGAACCACCTGCCGGACACGCCAAAATCACCTGCGGGCTACACCAGAACCACTTCGACGACTCTCCGAAATGACCTGCCGGGCATGTTGGAACCACCTCTCAGACGTGCCAGAAGCACGTGGCGGACAGTCCGGAATCACCTGTTGGGCATACGCAACCACCTCTGACACGGACCAGAACCACGTGTCGTGCACGCCGGAACCACCTACCGGACAGACCGGAATCAACTTTTGGGCATGCCGGAACCACCAGTCAGATGTGCCAGAAACACGTGCCGGAGACGTCGGAAGCACCTGCCGAGCACGTCGCAACCACCTGCTCAACTCGCCTGAACCACCTGCCGGACACGCCAAAATCCCTGCCCGCTATAACAGCACCACTTCGGGGACAAGCCGGAATCACGTGAGGGGCATGCCGGCACAGCCTCTCAGACTGAACCTCGTGCCGGACACCACAGAACCACCTGCCGGACAGACCGGAACCACCAGCCGGACACGCCGGTACCACCGGCTCGACCCGCCGGAACGACCGCTGGACATGCAGAATCACCTGCTGGCTACGCCGGAAACACTTGGCGAACACTCCGGAATCACCTGCTGGGCATGCCGGAACCACCTCTCAGATAAGCCAGAACCTCGTGCCAATGACCCCGGAAGCACCTGCCGAGCACGCCGGAACCACCTGCTCGACTCGCCAGAACCACCTGCCGGACACGCAAAAATCACCTGCCGGCTACGCCACAACCAGTTGGGGAACACTTCGGAATCACCTGCCGGGCTTGCTGGAACCACCTGCCGGTCATGCCAAAATCACCTGCCAACTACGCCAGTACCACTTGGCGGACACTGTGGAAACACCTGTCGGGCCGGCCGGAACCACATCTCAGACGTGCCAGAACCATGTGCATGAGATGCTGGAACCACACCCCGAACAGACGGAAAACACCTGCCAGACCCGTCTGAACAACCTGCCGAGCACGCCGGAGCCACCTGCTCGACTCGCCGGAACCACCTACCTGACATGCCCAAATCACCAGCCGGGTATGCCAGAACCACTTGGCGGACACTCCGGAATCATCTGCCGGACATGCCGGAACCAGCTCTCAGACACACAAGAACCACGTGCCGGAGACGCCGGAAGCACCTGCGGAGCATGCCGGAGCCACCTGCTCGACTCGCCAGAAACACCTGCCGGACACGCCAAAATCACCTGCCGGGTACGCCAGAACCACCTGGTGGACACTCCGAAACCACCTGTCGCGCATGCCGGAACCACCTCTCAGACGTGCCGGAAGCACGTGCCGGACACGCCGGAATCACCTACCGGACAGACCGGAACCACCTGCCGAGCACGCCGGAGCCACCTGTTCGACTCGCTGGAACCACCTGCCGGACAGGCCAATATCAACTGCTGGCTATGCCAGAACCACCTGGGGGATGGTCCGGAATCACCTGCCAGCCATGGCGGAACCACCTCTCAGACGTACCAGAACCACCTGCCGGAGAAGCTGGAAACACGTCCTGGACAGTCTGGAACCACCTGCCGGCCAAGCCTGAACCACCTGCCAAGCACAACGGAACAACCTGCCAGACACGCCAAAATCACCTGCGTGTTATGCCAGAACCACTTGGAGGACTCTCTGGGATGACCTGCCGGGCATGCCGGAACCACCTCTCAGACGTGCCAGAAGCACGTGGCGGACAGTCCGGAATCACCTGTTGGGCATGCGCAACCACCTCTGAGACGTACCAGAACCACATGCCGTGCAGGCTGGAACCACCTACCGGACAGACCGGAATCACCTTTCGGGCATGCCGGAACCACCTGTCAGATGTGCCAGAAACACGTGCCGGAGACGCCGGAAGCACCTGCCAAGCACGTTGGAACCACCTGCTCAACTCGCCTGAACCACCTGCCGGACATGCCAAAATCACCTGCCGACTATGCCAGAACCACTTGGCGAACACTCCGGAATCACTTGCCGGGCATGCAGGAACCACCTCTCAGACATGCCAGAACCCCGTGCCAATGACCCCGGAAGCACCAGCCGAGCACGCCGGAACCACCTGCTCGACTCGCCAGAACCACCTGCCGATCACGCAAAAATCACCTGCCGGGTACGCCACAACCAGTTGGTGAACACTTTGGAATCACCTGCCAGGCTTGCTGGAACCACCTGCCGGTCATGCCAAAATCACCTGCCAACTACGCCAGAACCGCTTGGCGGACACTGCGGAAACACCTGTCGGGCCGGCTGGAACCACATCTCAGACGTGCCAGAAACGTGTTCATGAGATGCTGGAACCACACCCCGAACAGACGGATACCACCTGCCAGAACCGCCTGAACCACCTGCTGAGCACGCCGGAACCACCTGCTCGACTCACCGGTACCACCTCCCTGACACGCCAAAATCACCTGCTGGGTATGCCAGAACCACTTGGCGGACACTCCGGAATCATCTGCCGGACATGCCGGAACCAGCTCTCAGACACACCAGAACCAAGTGCCGGAGACGCCGGAAGCACCTGCCGAGCAGGCCGGAGTCACCTGCTCGACTCGCCAGAAACACCTGCCGGACACGCCAAAATCACCTGCCGGGTACGCCAGAACCACCTCTCAGACGTGCCGGAAGCACGTGCCGGACACGCCGGAAACACCTACCGGACAGACCGGAACCACCTGCCAAGAACGCCGGAGCCACCTGTTCGACTCGCTGGAACCACCTGCCGGACAGGCCAATATCAACTGCTGGCTATGCCAGAACCACCAGTGGGACGGTCCGGAATCACCTGCCAGCCATGGCGGAACCACCTCTCAGACGTACCAGAACCACCTGCCGGAGAAGCTGGAAACACATCCTGGACAGTCTGGAATCACCTGCCGGCCAAGCCTGAACCACCTGCCAAGCACAACGGAACAACCTGCCAGACACGCCAAAATCACCTGCGTGTTATGCCAGAACCACTTGGAGGACTCTCTGGGATGACCTGCCGGGCATGCCGGAATCACCTCTCAGACGTGCCAGAAGCACGTGGCGGACAGTCCGGAATCACCTGTTGGGCATGCGCAACCACCTCTGAGACGTACCAGAACCACATGCCGTGCAGGCTGGAACCACCTACCGGACAGACCGGAATCACCTGTCGCGCATGCCGGAACCACCTCTCAGACGTGCCGGAAGCACGTGCCGGACACACCGGGATCACCTACCGGACAGACCGGAACCACCTGCCGAGCACGCCGGAGCCACCTGTTCGACTCGCTGGAACCACCTGCCGGACAGGCCAATATCAACTGCTGGCTATGCCAGAACCACCTGGGGGACAGTCCGGGATCACCTGCCAGCCATGGCGGAACCACCTCTCAGAAGTACCAGAACCACCTGCTGGAGAAGCTGGAAACACGTCCTGGACAGACTGGAACCACGTGACGGCCATGCCTGAACCACCTGCCGAGCACGGCGGAACCACCTGCCGGACACGCCAAAATCACCTGCGTGTTATGCCAGAACCACTTGGAGGACTCTCTGGGATGACCTGCCGGGCATGCCGGAACCACCTCTCAGACGTGCCAGAACCATGTGGCGGACAGTCCGGAATCACCTGTTGGGCATGCGCAACCACCTCTGAGACGTACCAGAACCACATGCCGTGCAGGCTGGAACCACCTACCGGACAGACCGGAATCACCTTTCGGGCATGCCGGAACCACCTGTCAGATGTGCCAGAAACACGTGCCGGAGACGCCGGAAGCACCTGCCAAGCACGTTGGAACCACCTGCTCAACTCGCCTGAACCACCTGCCGGACATGCCAAAATCACCTGCCGACTATGCCAGAACCACTTGGCGAACACTCCGGAATCACTTGCCGGGCATGCAGGTACCACCTCTCAGACATGCCAGAAACCCGCGCCAATGACCCCAGAAGCACCAGCCGAGCACGCCGGAACCACCTGCTCGACTCGCCAGAACCACCTGCCGGACACGCAAAAATCACCTGCCGGCTACGCCACAACCAGTTGGGGAACACTTCGGAATCACCTGCCGGGCTTGCTGGAACCACCTGCCTGTCATGCAAAATCACCTGCCAACTACGCCAGTACCACTTGGCGGACACTGTGGAAACACCTGTCGGGCTGGCCGGAACCACATCTCAGACGTGCCAGAACCATGTGCATGAGATGCTGGAACCACACCCCGAACAGACGGAAAACACCTGCCAGACCCGTCTGAACAACCTGCTGAGCACGCCGGAGCCACCTGCTCGACTCGCCGGAACCACCTACCTGACATGCCCAAATCACCAGCCGGGTATGCCAGAACCACTTGGCGGACACTCCGGAATCATCTGCCGGACATGCCGGAACCAGCTCTCAGACACACCAGAACCACGTGCCGGAGACGCCGGAAGCACCTGCCGAGCATGCCGGAGCCACCTGCTCGACTCGCCAGAAACACCTGCCGGACACGCCAAACTCACCTGCCGGGTACTCCAGAACCACCTGGCGGACACTCCAAAATCACCTGTCGCGCATGCCGGAACCACCTCTCAGACGTGCCGGAATCACGTGCCGGACACGCCGGAATCACCTACCGGACAGACCGGAACCACCTGCCGAGCACGCCGGAGCCACCTGTTCGACTCGCTGGAACCACCTGCCGGACAGGCCAATATCAACTGCTGGCTATGCCAGAACCACCTGGGGGACGGTCCAGGATCACCTGCCAGCCATGGCCGAACCACCTCTCAGATGTACCAGAACCACCTGCCGGAGAAGCTGGAAACACGTCCTGGACAGACTGGAACCACGTGACGGCCATGCCTGAACCACCTGCCGAGCACGGCGGAACCACCTGCCGGACACGCCAAAATCACCTGCGGGCTACGCCAGAACCACTTGGACGACTCTCCGAAATGACCTGCCGGGCATCTTGGAACCACCTATCAGACGTGCCAGAAGCACGTGGCGGACAGTCCGGAATCACCTGTTGGGCATACGCAACCACCTCTGAGACGTACCAGAACCACGTGCCGTGCACGCCGGAACCACCTACCGGACAGACCGGAATCAACTTTTGGGCATGCCGGAACCACCAGTCAGATGTGCCAGAAACACGTGCCGGAGACGCCGGAAGCACCTGCCGAGCACGTCGCAACCACCTGCTCAACTCGCCTTAACCCTCTGCCGGACACGGCAAAATCACCTGCCCGCTACACCAGCACCACTTCGGGGACAAGCCGGAATCACGTGAGGGGCATGCCGGCACAGCCTCTCAGACTGAACCTCGTGCCGGACACCACAGAACCACCTGCCGGACAGACCGGAACCACCTGCCGGACACGCCGGAACGACCGCTGGACATGCAAAATCACCTGCCGGCTACGCCGGAAACACTTGGCGAACACTCCGGAATCACCTGCCGGGCATGCCGGAACCACCTCTCAGATATGCCAGAACCACGTGCCAATGATCCGGGTAGCACCTGCCGAGCACGTCGGAACCACCTGCTCGACTCGCCAGAACCACCTGCCGGACACGCAAAAATCACCTGCCGGCTACGCCACAACCAGTTGGGGAACACTTCGGAATCACCTGCCGGGCTTGCTGGAACCACCTGCCGGTCATGCCAAAATCACCTGCCAACTACGCCAGTACCACTTGGCAGACACTGTGGAAACACCTGTCGGGCCGGCCGGAACCACATCTCAGACGTGCCAGAACCATGTGCATGAGATGCTGGAACCACACCCCGAACAGACGGAAAACACCTGCCAGACCCGTCTGAACAACCTGCCGAGCACGCCGGAGCCACCTGCTCGACTCGCCGGAACCACCTACCTGACATGCCCAAATCACCAGCCGGGTATGCCAGAACCACTTGGCGGACACTCCGGAATCATCTGCCAGACATGCCGGAACCAGCTCTCAGACACACCAGAACCACGTGCCGGAGACGCCGGAAGCACCTGCCGAGCATGCCGGAGCCACCTGCTCGACTCGCCGGAAACACCTGCGGGACACGCCAAAATCACCTGCCGGGTACGCCAGAACCACCTGGTGGACACTCCGAAACCACCTGTCGCGCATGCCGGAACCACCTCTCAGACGTGCCGGAAGCACGTGCCGGACACGCCGGAATTACCTACCGGACAGACCGGAACCACCTGCCGAGCACGCCGGAGCCACCTGTTCGACTCGCTGGAACCACCTGCCGGACAGGCCAATATCAACTGCTGGCTATGCCAGAACCACCTGGGGGACGGTCCGGGATCACCTGCCAGCCATGGCGGAACCACCTCTCAGACGTACCAGAACCACCTGCCGGAGAAGCTGGAAACACGTCCTGGAGAGTCTGGAACCACCTGCCGGCCAAGCCTGAACCACCTGCCAAGCACAACGGAACAACCTGCCAGACACGCCAAAATCACCTGCGGGCTACGCCAGAACCACTTGGACGACTCTCTGAAATGACCTGCTGGGCATGTTGGAACCACCTCTCAGACGTGCCAGAAGCACGTGGCGGACAGTCCGGAATCACCTGTTGGGCATACGCAACCACCTCTGACACGTACCAGAACCTCGTGCCGTGCACGCCGGAACCACCTACCGGACAGGCCGGAATCAACTTTTGGGCATGCCGGAACCACCAGTCAGATGTGCCAGAAACACGTGCCGGAGACGCCGGAAGCACCTGCCGACCACATCGCAACCACCTGCTGAACTCGCCTGAACCACCTGCCGGACACGCCAAAATCACCTGCCCGCTACACCAGCACCACTTCGGGGACAAGGCGGAATCACGTGAGGGACATGCCGGCACAGCCTCTCAGACTGAACCTCGTGCCGGACACCACAGAACCACCAGCCGGACAGACCGGAACCAACTGCCGGACACGCCGGAACCACTGGCTCGACCCGCCGGAACGACCGCTGGACATGCAAAATCACCTGCCGGCTACGCCGGAAACACTTGGCGAACACTCCGGAATCACCTGCCGGGCATGCCGGAACCACCTCTCAGATATGCCAGAACCACGTGCCAATGACCCCGGAAGCACCTGCCGAGCACGCCGGAACCACCTGCTCGACTCGCCAGAACCACCTGCCGGACACGCAAAAATCACCTGCCGGCTACGCCACAACCATTTGGGGAACACTTCGGAATCACCTGCCGGGCTTGCTGGAACCACCTGCCGGCCATGCCAAAATCACCTGCGTGTTATGCCAGAACCACTTGGAGGACTCTCTGGGATGACCTGCCGGGCATGCCGGAACCACCTCTCAGACGTGCCAGAACAATGTGGCGGACAGTCGGAATCACCTGTTGGGCATGCGCAACCACCTCTGAGACGTACCAGAACCACATGCCGTGCAGGCTGGAACCACCTACCGGACAGACCGGAATCACCTTTCGGGCATGCCGGAACCACCTGTCAGATGTGCCAGAAACACGTGCTGGAGACGCCGGAAGCACC
Source organism: Equus caballus (assembly GCF_041296265.1). Taxonomy (NCBI): domain Eukaryota; kingdom Metazoa; phylum Chordata; class Mammalia; order Perissodactyla; family Equidae; genus Equus; species Equus caballus. Next base: position 2,952,385 of record NC_091713.1, read on the forward strand.
TGCCAAGCACGTTGGAACCACCTGCTCAACTCGCCTGAACCACCTGCCAGACATGCCAAAATCACCTGCCGGCTACGCCACAACCAGTTGGGGAACACTTCGGAATCACCTGCCGGGCTTGCTGGAACCACCTGCCGGTCATGCCAAAATCACATGCCAACTACGCCAGTACCACTTGGCGGACACTGTGGAAACACCTGTTGGGCCGGCCGGAACCACATCTCAGACGTGCCAGAACCATGTGCATGAGATGCTGGAACCACACCCCGAACAGACGGAAAACACCTGCCAGACCCGTCTGAACAACCTGCCGAGCACGCCGGAGCCACCTGCTCGACTCGCCGGAACCACCTACCTGACATGCCCAAATCACCAGCCGGGTATGCCAGAACCACTTGGCGGACACTCCGGAATAATCTGCCGGACATGCCGGAACCAGCTCTCAGACACACCAGAACCACGTGCCGGAGACGCCGGAAGCACCTGCCGAGCATGCCGGAGCCACCTGCTCGACTCGCCAGAAACACCTGCCGGACACGCCAAAATCACCTGCCGGGTACGCCAGAACCACCTGGCGGACACTCCGAAACCGCCTGTCGCCCATGCCGGAACCACATCTCAGACGTGCCGGAAGCACGTGCCGGACACGCCGGAATCACCTACCGGACAGACCGGAACCACCTGCCGAGCACGCCGTAGCCACCTGTTCGACTCGCTGGAACCACCTGCCGGACAGGCCAAAATCACCTGCCGACTATGCCAGAACCACTTGGCGAGCACTCCGGAATCACTTGCCGGGCATGCAGGTACCACCTCTCAGACATGCCAGAACCCCGTGCCAATGACCCCGGAACCACCTGCCACGATCGCCGGAGCCACCTGTTCGACTCGCTGGAACCACCTGCCGGACAGGCCAATATCAACTGCTGGCTATGCCAGAACCACCTGGGGGATAGTCCGGGATCACCTGCCAGCCATGGCGGAACCACCTCTCAGACGTACCAGAACCACCTGCCGGAGAAGCTGGAAACACGTCCTGGACAGACTGGAACCACGTGACGGCCATGCCTGAACCACCTGCCGAGCACGGCGGAACCACCTGCCGGACACGCCAAAATCACCTGCGGGCTACGCCAGAACCACTTGGACGACTCTCTGAAATGACCTGCCGGGCATGTTGGAACCACCTCTCACACGTGCCAGAACAATGTGGCGGACAGTCCGGAATCACCTGTTGGGCATACGCAACCACCTCTGACACGTACCGGAACCTCGTGCCGTGCACGCCGGAACCACCTACCGGACAGGCCGGAATCAACTTTTGGGCATGCCGGAACCACCAGTCAGATGTGCCAGAAACACGTGCCGGAGACGCCGGAAGCACCTGCCGAGCACGCCGGAAGCAGCTGCTCGACTCGCCAGAACCACCTGCCGGACACGCAAAAATCACCTGCTGGCTACGCCACAACGAGTTGGGGAACACTTCAGAATCACCTGCCAGGCTTGCTGCAACCACCTGCCTGTCATGACAAAATCACCTGCCAACTACACCAGTACCACATGGCGGACACTGTGGAAACACCTGTCGGGCCGGCCGGAACCACATCTCAGACGTGCCAGAACCATGTGCATGAGATGCTGGAACCACACCCCGAACAGACGGAAAACACCTGCCAGACCCGTCTGAACAACCTGCCGAGCACGCCGAGCCACCTGCTCGACTCGCCGGAACCACCTACCTGACATGCCCAAATCACCAGCCGGGTATGCCAGAACCACTTGGCGGACACTCCGGAATCATCTGCCGGACATGCCGGAACCAGCTCTCAGACACACCAGAACCACGTGCCGGAGACGCCGGAAGCATCTGCCGAGCGTGCCGGAGCCACCTGCTCGACTCGCCAGAAACACCTGCCGGACACGCCAAAATCACCTGCCGGGTACGCAAGAACCACCTGGCGGACACTACGGAATCACCTGCCGCGCATGCCGGAACCACCTCTCAGACGTGCCGGAAGCACGTGCCGGACACGCCGGAAACACCTACCGGACAGACCGGAACCACCTGCCAAGAACGCCGGAGACACCTGTTCGACTCGCTGGAACCACCTGCCGGACAGGCCAATATCAACTGCTGGCTATGCCAGAACCACTTGGGGGACAGTCCGGGATCACCTGCCAGCCATGGCGGAACCACCTCTCAGACGTACCAGAACCACCTGCCGGAGAAGCTGGAAACACGTCCTGGACAGACTGGAACAACGTGACGGCCATGCCTGAACCACCTGCCGAGCACGGCGGAACCACCTGCCGGACACGCCAAAATCACCTGCGTGCTACGCCAGAACCACTTGGACGACTCTCCGAAATGACCTGCCGGGCATGTTGGAACCACCTCTCAGACGTGCCAGGACCACGTGGCGGACAGTCCGGAATCACCTGTTGGGCATACGCAACCACCTCTGAGACGTACCATAACCACGTGCCGTGCACGTCGGAACCACCTACCGGACAGACCGGAATCAACTTTTGGGCATGCCGGAACCACCAGTCAGATGTGTCAGAAACACGTGCCGGAGACGCCGGAATCACCTGCCGAGCACTTCGCAACCACCTGCTCAACTCGCCTGAACCACCTGCCAGACACGCCAAAATCACCTGCCCGCTACACCAGCACCACTTCGGGGACAAGCCGGAATCACGTGAGGGGCATGCCGGCACAGCCTCTCAGACTGAACCTCGTGCCGGACACCACAGAACCACCTGCCGGACAGACCGGAACCACCTGCCGCACACGCCGGAACCACCGGCTCGACCCGCCGGAACGACCGCTGGACATGCAAAATCACCTGCCGGCTACGCCGGAAACACTTGGCGAACACTCCGGAATCACCTGCCGGGCATGCCGGAACCACCTCTCAGATATGCCAGAACCACGTGCCCATGACCCCGGAAGCACCTGCCGAGCACGCCGGAACCACCTGCTCGACTCGCCAGAACCACCTGCCGGACACGCAAAAATCACCTGCCGGCTACGCCACACCCATTTGGGGAACACTTCAGAATCACCTGCCGGGCTTGCTGCAACCACCTGCCGGTCATGCCAAAATCACCTGCCAACTACGCCAGTACCACTTGGCGGACACTGTGGAAACACCTGTCGGGCTGGCCGGAACCACATCTCAGACGTGCCAGAACAATGTGCATGAGATGCTGGAACCACACCCCGAACAAACGGAAAACACCTGCCAGACCCGTCTGAACAACCTGCCGAGCACGCCGGAGCCACCTGCTCGACTCGCCGGAACCACCTACCTGACATGCCCAAATCACCAGCCGGGTATGCCAGAACCACTTGGCGGACACTCCGGAATCATCTGCCGGACATGCCGGAACCAGCTCTCAGACACACCAGAACCACGTGCCGGAGACGCCGGAAGCACCTGCCGAGCATGCCGGAGCCACCTGCTCGACTCGCCAGAAACACCTGCCGGACACGCCAAAATCACCTGCTGGGTACGCCAGAACCACCTGGCGGACACTCCGAAACCACCTGTCTCGGATGCCGGAACCACCTCTCAGACGTGCCGGAAGCACGTGCCGGACACGCCGGAATCACCTACCGGACATACCGGAACCACCTGCCGAGCACGCCGGAGCCACCTGTTCGACTCGCTGGAACCACCTGCCGGACAGGCCAATATCAACTGCTGGCTATGCCAGAACCACCTGGGAGACGGTCCGGAATCGCCTGCCAGCCATGGCGGAACCACCTCTCAGACGTACCAGAACCACCTGCCGGAGAAGCTGGAAACACGTCCTGGACAGACTGGAACCACGTGACGGCCATGCCTGAACCACGTGCCGAGCACGGCGGTACCACCTGCCGGACACGCCAAAATCACCTGCGGGCTACACCAGAACCACTTCGACGACTCTCCGAAATGACCTGCCGGGCATGTTGGAACCACCTCTCAGACGTGCCAGAAGCACGTGGCGGACAGTCCGGAATCACCTGTTGGGCATACGCAACCACCTCTGACACGTACCAGAACCACGTGCCGTGCACGCCGGAACCGCCTACAGGACAAACTGGAATCAACTTTTGGGCATGCCGGAACCACCAGTCAGATGTGCCAGAAACACGTTCCGGAGACGCCGGAAGCACCTGCCGAGCACGTCGCAACCACCTGCTCAACTCGCCTGAACCACCTGCCGGACACGCCAAAATCACCTGCCCGCTACACCAGCACCACTTCGGGGACAAGCCGGAATCACGTGAGGGGCATGCCGGCACAGCCTCTCAGACTGAACCTCGTGCCGGACACCACAGAACCACCTGCCGGACAGACCGGAACCACCTGCCAGACACGCCGGAACCACCAGCTCGACCCGCCGGAACGACCGCTGGACATGCAAAATCACCTGCCGGCTACGCCAGAAACACTTGGCGAACACTCCGGAATCACCTGCCGGGCATGCCGGAACCACCTCTCAGATATGCCAGAACCACGTGCCAATGACCCCGGAAGCACCTGCCAAGCACACCGGAACCACCTGCTCGACTCGCCAAAACCACCTGCCGGACACGCAAAAATCACCTGCCGGCTACGCCACAACCAGTTGGGGAACACTTCGGAATCACTTGCCGGGCATGCAGGAACCACCTCTCAGACATGCCAGAACCCCGTGCCAATGACCCCGGAAGCACCAGCCGAGCACGCCGGAACCACCTGCTCGACTCGCCAGAACCACCTGCCGATCACGCAAAAATCACCTGCCGGCTACGCCACAACCAGTTGGTGAACACTTTGGAATCACCTGCCATGCTTGCTGGAACCACCTGCCAGTCATGCCAAAATCACCTGCCAACTATGCCAGAACCGCTTGGCGGACACTGCGGAAACACCTGTCGGGCCGGCTGGAACCACATCTCAGACGTGCCAGAAACGTGTTCATGAGATGCTGGAACCACACCCCGAACAGACGGATACCACCTGCCAGAACCGCCTGAACCACCTGCTGAGCACGCCGGAACCACCTGCTCGACTCACCGGTACCACCTCCCTGACACGCCAAAATCACCTGCTGGGTATGCCAGAACCACTTGGCGGACACTCCGGAATCATCTGCCGGACATGCCGGAACCAGCTCTCAGACACACCAGAACCAAGTGCCGGAGACGCCGGAAGCACCTGCCGAGCAGGCCGGAGTCACCTGCTCGACTCGCCAGAAACACCTGCCGGACACGCCAAAATCACCTGCCGGGTACGCCAGAACCACCTGGCGGACACTACGGAATCACCTGCCGCGCATGCCGGAACCACCTCTCAGACGTGCCGGAAGCACGTGCCGGACACGCCGGAAACACCTACCGGACAGACCGGAACCACCTGCCAAGAACGCCGGAGCCACCTGTTCGACTCGCTGGAACCACCTGCCGGACAGGCCAATATCAACTGCTGGCTATGCCAGAACCACCAGTGGGACGGTCCGGAATCACCTGCCAGCCATGGCGGAACCACCTCTCAGACGTACCAGAACCACCTGCCGGAGAAGCTGGAAACACGTCCTGGACAGTCTGGAATCACCTGCCGGCCAAGCCTGAACCACCTGCCAAGCACAACGGAACAACCTGCCAGACACGCCAAAATCAACTGCGTGTTATGCCAGAACCACTTGGAGGACTCTCTGGGATGACCTGCCGGGCATGCCGGAATCACCTCTCAGACGTGCCAGAAGCACGTGGCGGACAGTCCAGAATCACCTGTTGGGCATGCGCAACCACCTCTGACACGTACCAGAACCACATGCCGTGCAGGCTGGAACCACCTACCGGACAGACCGGAATCACCTTTCGGGCATGCCGGAACCACCTGTCAGATGTGCCAGAAACACGTGCCGGAGACGCCGGAAGCACCTGCCAAGCACGTTGGAACCACCTGCTCAACTCGCCTGAACCACCTGCCGGACATGCCAAAATCACCTGCCGACTATGCCAGAACCACTTGGCGAACACTCCGGAATCACTTGCCGGGCATGCAGGAACCACCTCTCAGACATGCCAGAACCCCGTGCCAATGACCCCGGAAGCACCAGCCGAGCACGCCGGAACCACATGCTCGACTCGCCAGAACCACCTGCCGATCACGCAAAAATCACCTGCCGGCTACGCCACAACCAGTTGGTGAACACTTTGGAATCACCTGCCAGGCTTGCTGGAACCACCTGCCCGTCATGCCAAAATCACCTTCCAACTACGCCAGAACCACTTGGCGGACACTGCGGAAACACCTGTCGGGCCGGCTGGAACCACATATCAGAAGTGCCAGAAACGTGTTCATGAGATGCTGGAACCACACCCCGAACAGACGGATACCACCTGCCAGAACCGCCTGAACCACCTGCTGAGCACGCCGGAAGCACCTGCTCGACTCACCGGTACCACCTCCCTGACACGCCAAAATCACCTGCTGGGTATGCCAGAACCACTTGGCGGACACTCCGGAATCATCTGCCGGACATGCCGGAACCAGCTCTCAGACACACCAGAACCAAGTGCAGGAGACGCCGGAAGCACCTGCCGAGCATGCCGGAGCCACATGCTCGACTCGCCAGAAACACCTGCCGGACACGCAAAAATCACCTGCCGGCTACGCCACAACCAGTTGGGGATCACTTCGGAATCACCTGCCGGGCTTGCTGGAACCACCTGCCGGTCATGCCAAAATCACCTGCGTGTTATGCCAGAACCACTTGGAGGACTCTCTGGGATGACCTGCCAAGCGTGCCGGAACCACCTCTCAGACGTGCCAGAACCATGTGGCGGACAGTCCGGAATCACCTGTTGGGCATGCGCAACCACCTCTGAGAGGTACCAGAACCACATGCCGTGCAGGCTGGAACCACCTACCGGACAGACCGGAATCACCTGTCGCGCATGCCGGAACCACCTCTCAGACGTGCCGGAAGCACGTGCCGGACACACCGGGATCACCTACCGGACAGACCGGAACCACCTGCCGAGCACGCCGGAGCCACCTGTTCGACTCGCTGGAACCACCTGCCGGACAGGCCAATATCAACTGCTGGCTATGCCAGAACCACCTGGGGGACAGTCCGGGATCACCTGCCAGCCATGGCGGAACCACCTCTCAGAAGTACCAGAACCACCTGCTGGAGAAGCTGGAAACACGTCCTGGACAGACTGGAACCACGTGACTGCCATGCCTGAACCACCTGCCGAGCACGGCGGAACCACCTGCCGGACACGCCAAAATCACCTGCGTGTTATGCCAGAACCACTTGGAGGACTCTCTGGGATGACCTGCCGGGCATGCCGGAACCACCTCTCAGACGTGCCAGAACCATGTGGCGGACAGTCCGGAATCACCTGTTGGGCATGCGCAACCACCTCTGAGACGTACCAGAACCACATGCCGTGCAGGCTGGAACCACCTACCGGACAGACCGGAATCACCTTTCGGGCATGCCGGAACCACCTGTCAGATGTGCCAGAAACACGTGCCGGAGACGCCGGAAGCACCTGCCAAGCACGTTGGAACCACCTGCTCAACTCGCCTGAACCACCTGCCGGACATGCCAAAATCACCTGCCGACTATGCCAGAACCACTTGGCGAACACTCCGGAATCACTTGCCGGGCATGCAGGTACCACCTCTCAGACATGCCAGAAACCCGCGCCAATGACCCCAGAAGCACCAGCCGAGCACGCCGGAACCACCTGCTCGACTCGCCAGAACCACCTGCCGGACACGCAAAAATCACCTGCCGGCTACGCCACAACCAGTTGGGGAACACTTCGGAATCACCTGCCGGGCTTGCTGGAACCACCTGCCTGTCATGCAAAATCACCTGCCAACTACGCCAGTACCACTTGGCGGACACTGTGGAAACACCTGTCGGGCTGGCCGGAACCACATCTCAGACGTGCCAGAACCATGTGCATGAGATGCTGGAACCACACCCCGAACAGACGGAAAACACCTGCCAGACCCGTCTGAACAACCTGCTGAGCACGCCGGAGCCACCTGCTCGACTCGCCGGAACCACCTACCTGACATGCCCAAATCACCAGCCGGGTATGCCAGAACCACTTGGCGGACACTCCGGAATCATCTGCCGGACATGCCGGAACCAGCTCTCAGACACACCAGAACCACGTGCCGGAGACGCCGGAAGCACCTGCCGAGCATGCCGGAGCCACCTGCTCGACTCGCCAGAAACACCTGCCGGACACGCCAAACTCACCTGCCGGGTACTCCAGAACCACCTGGCGGACACTCCAAAATCACCTGTCGCGCATGCCGGAACCACCTCTCAGACGTGCCGGAATCACGTGCCGGACACGCCGGAATCACCTACCGGACAGACCGGAACCACCTGCCGAGCACGCCGGAGCCACCTGTTCGACTCGCTGGAACCACCTGCCGGACAGGCCAATATCAACTGCTGGCTATGCCAGAACCACCTGGGGGACGGTCCGGGATCACCTGCCAGCCATGGCCGAACCACCTCTCAGATGTACCAGAACCACCTGCCGGAGAAGCTGGAAACACGTCCTGGACAGACTGGAACCACGTGACGGCCATGCCTGAACCACCTGCCGAGCACGGCGGAACCACCTGCCGGACACGCCAAAATCACCTGCGGGCTACGCCAGAACCACTTGGACGACTCTCCGAAATGACCTGCCGGGCATCTTGGAACCACCTATCAGACGTGCCAGAAGCACGTGGCGGACAGTCCGGAATCACCTGTTGGGCATACGCAACCACCTCTGAGACGTACCAGAACCACGTGCCGTGCACGCCGGAACCACCTACCGGACAGACCGGAATCAACTTTTGGGCATGCCGGAACCACCAGTCAGATGTGCCAGAAACACGTTCCGGAGACGCCGGAAGCACCTGCCGAGCACGTCGCAACCACCTGCTCAACTCGCCTGAACCACCTGCCGGACACGCCAAAATCACCTGCCCGCTACACCAGCACCACTTCGGGGACAAGCCGGAATCACGTGAGGGGCATGCCGGCACAGCCTCTCAGACTGAACCTCGTGCCGGACACCACAGAACCACCTGCCGGACAGACCGGAACCACCTGCCGGACACGCCGGAACGACCGCTGGACATGCAAAATCACCTGCCGGCTACGCCGGAAACACTTGGCGAACACTCCGGAATCACCTGCCGGGCATGCCGGAACCACCTCTCAGATATGCCAGAACCACGTGCCAATGATCCGGGTAGCACCTGCCGAGCACGTCGGAACCACCTGCTCGACTCGCCAGAACCACCTGCCGGACACGCAAAAATCACCTGCCGGCTACGCCACAACCAGTTGGGGAACACTTCGGAATCACCTGCCGGGCTTGCTGGAACCACCTGCCGGTCATGCCAAAATCACCTGCCAACTACGCCAGTACCACTTGGCAGACACTGTGGAAACACCTGTCGGGCCGGCCGGAACCACATCTCAGACGTGCCAGAACCATGTGCATGAGATGCTGGAACCACACCCCGAACAGACGGAAAACACCTGCCAGACCCGTCTGAACAACCTGCCGAGCACGCCGGAGCCACCTGCTCGACTCGCCGGAACCACCTACCTGACATGCCCAAATCACCAGCCGGGTATGCCAGAACCACTTGGCGGACACTCCGGAATCATCTGCCAGACATGCCGGAACCAGCTCTCAGACACACCAGAACCACGTGCCGGAGACGCCGGAAGCACCTGCCGAGCATGCCGGAGCCACCTGCTCGACTCGCCGGAAACACCTGCGGGACACGCCAAAATCACCTGCCGGGTACGCCAGAACCACCTGGCGGACACTCCGAAACCACCTGTCGCGCATGCCGGAACCACCTCTCAGACGTGCCGGAAGCACGTGCCGGACACGCCGGAATTACCTACCGGACAGACCGGAACCACCTGCCGAGCACGCCGGAGCCACCTGTTCGACTCGCTGGAACCACCTGCCGGACAGGCCAATATCAACTGCTGGCTATGCCAGAACCACCTGGGGGACGGTCCGGGATCACCTGCCAGCCATGGCGGAACCACCTCTCAGACGTACCAGAACCACCTGCCGGAGAAGCTGGAAACACGTCCTGGAGAGTCTGGAACCACCTGACGGCCAAGCCTGAACCACCTGCCAAGCACAACGGAACAACCTGCCAGACACGCCAAAATCACCTGCGTGTTATGCCAGAACCACTTGGAGGACTCTCTGGGATGACCTGCCGGGCATGCCGGAACCACCTCTCAGACGTGCCAGAACCATGTGGCGGACAGTCCGGAATCACCTGTTGGGCATGCGCAACCACCTCTGAGACGTACCAGAACCACATGCCGTGCAGGCTGGAACCACCTACCGGACAGACCGGAATCACCTTTCGGGCATGCCGGAACCACCTGTCAGATGTGCCAGAAACACGTGCCGGAGACGCCGGAAGCACCTGCCAAGCACGTTGGAACAACCTGCTCAACTCGCCTGAACCAGCTGCCGGACACGCCAAAATCACCTGCCGGGTATGCCAGAACCACCTGGCGGACACTACGGAATCACCTGCCGCGCATGCCGGAACCACCTCTCAGACGTGCCGGAAGCACGTGCCAGACACTCCGGAAACACCTACCGGACAGACCGGAACCACCTGCCAAGAACGCCGGAGCCACCTGTTCGACTCGCTGGAACCACCTGCCGGACAGGCCAATATCAACTGCTGGCTATGCCAGAACCACCTGGGGGACAGTCCGGGATCACCTGCCAGCCATGGCGGAACCACCTCTCAGACGTACCAGAACCACCTGCCGGAGAAGCTGGAAACACGTCCTGGACAGACTGGAACCACGTGACGGCCATGCCTGAACCACCTGCCGAGAACGGCGGAACCATCTGCCGGACACGACAAAATCACCTGCGGGCTACGCCAGAACCACTTGGACGACTCTCCGAAATGACCTGCTGGGCATGTTGGAACCACCTCTCAGACGTGCCAGAAGCACGTGGCAGAGAGTCCGGAATCACCTGTTGGGCATACGCAACCACCTCTGACACGTACCAGAACCACGTGCCGTGCACGCCGGAACCACCTACCGGACAGACCGGAATCAACTTTTGGGCATGCCGGAACCACCTGTCAGATGTGCCAGAAACACGTGCCGGAGACGCCGGAAGCACCTGCCGAGCACGTCGCAACCACCTGCTCAACTCGCCTGAACCACCTGCCGGACACGCCAAAATCACCTGCCCGCTACACCAGCACCACTTCGGGGACAAGCCGGAATCACGTGAGGGGCATGCCGGCACAGCCTCTCAGACTGAACCTCGTGCCGGACACCACAGAACCACCTGCCGGACAGACCGGAACCACCTGCCGGACACGCCGGAACCACCGGCTCGACCCGCCGTAAAGACCGCTGGACATACAAAATCACCTGCCGGCTACGCCGGAAACACTTGCCGAACACTCCGGAATCACCTGCCGGGCATGCCGGAACCACCTCTCAGATATGCCAGAACCACGTGCCAACGACCCCGGAAGCACCTGCCGAGCACGCCGGAACCACCTGCTCGACTCGCCAGAACCACCTGCCGGACACGCAAAAATCACCTGCCGGCTACGCCACAACCTGTTGGTGAACACTTTGGAATCACCTGCCGGGCTTGCTGGAACCACCTGCCAGTCATGCCAAAATCACCTGCCAACTACGCCAGAACCGCTTGGCGGACACTGCGGAAACACCTGTCGGGCCGGCTGGAACCACATCTCAGACGTGCCAGAAACGTGTTCATGAGATGCTGGAACCACACCCCGAACAGACGGATACCACCTGCCAGAACCGCCTGAACCACCTGCTGAGCACGCCGGAACCACCTGCTCGACTCACCGGTACCACCTCCCTGACACGCCAAAATCACCTGCTGGGTATGCCAGAACCACTTGGCGGACACTCCGGCATCATCTACCGGACATGCCGGAACCAGCTCTCAGACACACCAGAACCAAGTGCCGGAGACGCCGGAAGCACCTGCCGAGCATGCCGGAGCCACCTGCTCGACTCGCCAGAAACACCTGCCGGACACGCCAAAATCACCTGCCGGGTATGCCAGAACCACCTGGCGGACACTACGGAATCACCTGCCGCGCATGCAGGAACCACTTCTGAGACGTGCCGGAAGCACGTGCCACACACTCCGGAAACACCTACCGGACATACCGGAACCACCTGCCAAGAACGCCGGAGCCACCTGTTCGACTCGCTGGAACCACCTGCCGGACAGGCCAATATCAACTGCTGGCTATGCCAGAACCACCTGGGGGACGGTCCGGGATCACCTGCCAGCCATGGCGGAACCACCTCTCAGACGTACCAGAACCACCTGCCGGAGAAGCTGGAAACACGTCCTGGACAGACTGGAACCACGTGACGGCCATGCCTGAACCACATCCCGAGCACGGCGGAACCACCTGCCGGACACGCCAAAATCACCTGCGGGCTACGCCAGAACCACTTGGACGACTCTCCGAAATGACCTGCCGGGCATGTTGGAACCACCTCTCAGACGTGCCAGAAGCACGTGGCGGACAGTCCGGAATCACCTGTTGGGCATACGCAACCACCTCTGAGATGTACCAGTACCACGTGCCGTGCACGCCGGAACCACCTACCGGACAGACCGGAATCAACTTTCGGGCATGCCGGAACCACCAGTCAGATGTGCCAGAATCACGTGCCAGAGACGCCGGAAGCACCTGCCGAGCACGTCGCAACCACCTGCTCAACTCGCCTGAACCACCTGCCGGACACGCCAAAATCACCTGCCCGCTAGACCAGCACCACTTCGGGGACAAGCCGGAATCACGTGAGGGGCATGCCGGCACAGCCTCTCAGACTGAACCTCGTGCCGGACACCACAGAACCACCTGCCGGACAGACCGGAACCACCTGCCGGACACGCCGGAACCACCGGCTCGACCCGCCTGAAAGACCGCTGGACATGCAAAATCACCTGCCGGCTACGCCGGAAACACTTGTCGAACACTCCGGAATCACCTGCCGGGCATGCCGGAACCACCTCTCAGATATGCCAGAACCACGTGCCAATGACCCCGGAAGCACCTGCCGAGCACGCCGGAGCCACATGCTCGACTCGCCAGAAACACCTGCCGGACACGCAAAAATCACCTGCCGGCTACGCCACAACCAGTTGGGGAACACTTCGGAATCACCTGCCGGGCTTGCTGGAACCACCTGCCGGTCATGCCAAAATCACCTGCCAACTACGCCAGTACCACTTGGCGGACACTGTGGAAACACCTGTCGGGCCGGCCGGAACCACATCTCAGACGTGCCAGAACCATGTGCATGAGATGCTGGAACCACACCCCGAAAAGACGGAAAACACCTGCCAGACCCGTCTGAACAACCTGCCGAGCACGCCGGAGCCACCTGCTCGACTCGCCGGAACCACCTACCTGACATGCCCAAATCACCAGCCGGGTATGCCAGAACCACTTGGCGGACACTCCGGAATCATCTGCCGGACATGCCGGAACCAGCTCTCAGACACACCAGAACCACGTGCCGGAGACGCCGGAAGCACGTGCTGAGCATGCCGGAGCCACCTGCTCGACTCGCCAGAAACACCTGCCGGACACGCCAAAATCACCTGCCGGGTACGCAAGAACCACCTGGCGGATACTACGGAATCACATGCCGCGCATGACGGACCCACCTTTCAGACGTGCCGGAAGCACGTACCGGAGACGCCGGAAACTCCTAGCGGACAGACCGGAACCACCTGCCGAGCACGCCGGAGCCACCTGTTCGACTCGCTGTAACCACCTGCCGGACAGGCCAATATCAACTGCTGGCTATGCCAGAACCACCTGGGGGATGGTCTGGAATCACCTGCCAGCCATGGCGGAACCACCTCTCAGACGTACCAGAACCACCTGCCGGAGAAGCTGGAAACACGTCCTGGACAGTCTGGAACCACCTGCCGGCCAAGCCTGAACCACCTGCCAAGCACAACGGAACAACCTGCCAGACACGCCAAAATCACCTGCGTGTTATGCCAGAACCACTTGGAGGACTCTCTGGGATGACCTGCCAAGCGTGCCGGAACCACCTCTCAGACGTGCCAGAACCATGTGGCGGACAGTCCGGAATCACCTGTTGGGCATGCGCAACCACCTCTGAGAGGTACCAGAACCACATGCCGTGCAGGCTGGAACCACCTACCGGACAGACCGGAATCACCTGTCGCGCATGCCGGAACCACCTCTCAGACGTGCCGGAAGCACGTGCCGGACACACCGGGATCACCTACCGGACAGACCGGAACCACCTGCCGAGCACGCCGGAGCCACCTGTTCGACTCGCTGGAACCACCTGCCGGACAGGCCAATATCAACTGCTGGCTATGCCAGAACCACCTGGGGGACAGTCCGGGATCACCTGCCAGCCATGGCGGAACCACCTCTCAGAAGTACCAGAACCACCTGCTGGAGAAGCTGGAAACACGTCCTGGACAGACTGGAACCACGTGACGGCCATGCCTGAACCACCTGCCGAGCACGGCGGAACCACCTGCCGGACACGCCACAATCACCTGCGTGTTATGCCAGAACCACTTGGAGGACTCTCTGGGATGACCTGCCGGGCATGCCGGAACCACCTCTCAGACGTGCCAGAACCATGTGGCGGACAGTCCGGAATCACCTGTTGGGCATGCGCAACCACCTCTGAGACGTACCAGAACCACATGCCGTGCAGGCTGGAACCACCTACCGGACAGACCGGAATCACCTTTCGGGCATGCCGGAACCACCTGTCAGATGTGCCAGAAACACGTGCCGGAGACGCCGGAAGCACCTGCCAAGCACGTTGGAACCACCTGCTCAACTCGCCTGAACCACCTGCCGGACATGCCAAAATCACCTGCCGACTATGCCAGAACCACTTGGCGAACACTCCGGAATCACTTGCCGGGCATGCAGGTACCACCTCTCAGACATGCCAGAAACCCGCGCCAATGACCCCAGAAGCACCAGCCGAGCACGCCGGAACCACCTGCTCGACTCGCCAGAAACACCTGCCGATCACGCAAAAATCACCTGCCGGCTACGCCACAACCAGTTGGGGAACACTTCGGAATCACCTGCCGGGCTTGCTGGAACCACCTGCCTGTCATGCCAAAATCACCTGCCAACTACGCCAGTACCACTTGGCGGACACTGTGGAAACACCTGTCGGGCCGGCCGGAACCACATCTCAGACGTGCCAGAACCATGTGCATGAGATGCTGGAACCACACCCCGAACAGACGGAAAACACCTGCCAGACCCGTCTGAACAACCTGCCGAGCACGCTGGAGCCACCTGCTCGACTCGCCGGAACCACCTACCTGACATGCCCAAATCACCAGCCGGGTATGCCAGAACCACTTGGCGGACACTCCGGAATCATCTGCCGGACATGCCGGAACCAGCTCTCAGACACACCAGAACCACGTGCCGGAGACGCCGGAAGCACCTGCCGAGCATGCCGGAGCCACCTGCTCGACTCGCCAGAAACACCTGCCGGACACGCCAAACTCACCTGCCGGGTACTCCAGAACCACCTGGCGGACACTCCAAAATCACCTGTCGCGCATGCCGGAACCACCTCTCAGACGTGCCGGAATCACGTGCCGGACACGCCGGAATCACCTACCGGACAGACCGGAACCACCTGCCGAGCACGCCGGAGCCACCTGTTCGACTCGCTGGAACCACCTGCCGGACAGGCCAATATCAACTGCTGGCTATGCCAGAACCACCTGGGGGACGGTCCGGGATCACCTGCCAGCCATGGCCGAACCACCTCTCAGATGTACCAGAACCACCTGCCGGAGAAGCTGGAAACACGTCCTGGACAGACTGGAACCACGTGACGGCCATGCCTGAACCACCTGCCGAGAACGGCGGAACCACCTGCCGGACACGCCAAAATCACCTGCGGGCTACGCCAGAGCCACTTGGACGACTCTCCGAAATGACCTGCCGGGCATCTTGGAACCACCTATCAGACGTGCCAGAAGCACGTGGCGGACAGTCCGGTATCACCTGTTGGGCATACGCAACCACCTCTGAGACGTACCAGAACCACGTGCCGTGCACGCCGGAACCACCTACCGGACAGACCGGAATCAACTTTTGGGCATGCCGGAACCACCAGTCAGATGTGCCAGAAACACGTGCCGGAGACGCCGGAAGCACCTGCCGAGCACGTCGCAACCACCTGCTCAACTCGCCTTAACCCTCTGCCGGACACGGCAAAATCACCTGCCCGCTACACCAGCACCACTTCGGGGACAAGCCGGAATCACGTGAGGGGCATGCCGGCACAGCCTCTCAGACTGAACATCGTGCCGGACACCACAGAACCACCTGCCGGACAGACCGGAACCACCTGCCGGACACGCCGGAACCACCGGCTCGACCCGCCGGAACGACCGCTGGACATGCAAAATCACCTGCCGGCTACGCCGGAAACACTTGGCGAACACTCCGGAATCACGTGCCGGGAATGCCGGAACCACCTCTCAGATATGCCAGAACCACGTGCCAATGACCCCGGAAGCACCTGCCGAGCACGCCGGAACCACCTGCTCGACTCGCCAGAACCACCTGCCGGACACGCAAAAATCACCTGCCGGCTACGCCACAAGCAGTTGGGGAACACTTCGGAATCACCTGCCGGGCTTGCTGGAACCACCTGCCGGTCATGCCAAAATCACCTGCCAACTACGCCAGTACCACTTGGCGGACACTGTGGAAACACCTGTCGGGCCGGCCGGAACCACATCTCAGACGTGCCAGAACCATGTGCATGAGATGCTGGAACCACACCCCGAACAGACGGAAAACACCTGCCAGACCCGTCTGAACAACCTGCCGAGCACGCCGGAGCCACCTGCTCGACTCGCCGGAACCACCTACCTGACATGCCCAAATCACCAGCCGGGTATGCCAGAACCACTTGGCGGACACTCCGGAATCATCTGCCGGACATGCCGGAACCAGCTCTCAGACACACCAGAACCACGTGCCGGAGACGCCGGAAGCACCTGCCGAGCATGCCGGAGCCACCTGCTCGACTCGCCAGAAACACCTGCCGGACACGCCAAAATCACCTGCCGGGTACGCCGGAACCACCTGGCGGACACTCCGAAATCACGTGTGGCACATGCTGGAACCACCTCTCAGACGTGCCGGAAGCACGTGCCAGACACGCCGGAAACACCTACCGGACAGACCGGAACCACCTGCCAAGAACGCCGGAGCCACCTGTTCGACTCGCTGGAACCACCTGCCGGACAGGCCAATATCAACTGCTGGCTATGCCAGAACCACCTGGGGGACAGTCCGGGATCACCTGCCAGCCATGGCGGAACCACCTCTCAGACGTACCAGAACCACCTGCCGGAGAAGCTGGAAGCACGTCCTGGACAGACTGGAACCACGTGACGGCCATGCCTGAACCACATCCCGAGCACGGCGGAACCACCTGCCGGACACGCCAAAATCACCTGCGGGCTACTCCAGAACCACTTGGATGACTCTCCAAAATGACCTGCCAGGCATGTTGGAACCACCTCTCAGACGTGCCAGAAGCACGTGGCGGACAGTCCGGAATCACCTGTTGGGCATACGCAACCACCTCTGAGACGTACCAGAACCACGTGCCGTGCACGCCGGAACCACCTACCGGACAGACCGGAATCAACTTTTGGGCATGCCAGAACCACCAGTCAGATGTGCCAGAAACACGTGCCGGAGACGCCGGAAGCACCTGCTGAGCACGTCGCAACCACCTGCTCAACTCGCCTGAACCACCTGCCGGACACGCCAAAATCACCTGCCCGCTACACCAGCACCACTTCGGGGACAAGCCGGAATCACGTGAGGGGCATGCCGGCACAGCCTCTCAGACTGAACCTCGTGCCGGACACCACAGAACCACCTGCCGGACAGACTGGAACCACCTGCCGGACACGCCGGAACGACCGCTGGACATGCAAAATCACCTGCCGGCTACGCCGGAAACACTTGGCGAACACTCCGGCATCACCTGCCGGGCATGCCGGAACCACCTCTCAGATATGCCAGAACCACGTGCCAATGATCCGGGTAGCACCTGCCGAGCACGTCGGAACCACCTGCTCGACTCGCCAGAACCACCTGCCGGACACGCAAAAATCACCTGCCGGCTACGCCACAACCAGTTGGGGAACACTTCGGAATCACCTGCCGGGCTTGCTGGAACCACCTGCCGGTCATGCCAAAATCACCTGCCAACTACGCCAGTACCACTTGGCAGACACTGTGGAAACACCTGTCGGGCCGGCCGGAACCACATCTCAGACGTGCCAGAACCATGTGCATGAGATGCTGGAACCACACCCCGAACAGACGGAAAACACCTGCCAGACCCGTCTGAACAACCTGCCGAGCACGCCGGAGCCACCTGCTCGACTCGCCGGAACCACCTACCTGACATGCCCAAATCACCAGCCGGGTATGCCAGAACCACTTGGCGGACACTCCGGAATCATCTGCCAGACATGCCGGAACCAGCTCTCAGACACACCAGAACCACGTGCCGGAGACGCCGGAAGCACCTGCCGAGCATGCCGGAGCCACCTGCTCGACTCGCCGGAAACACCTGCGGGACACGCCAAAATCACCTGCCGGGTACGCCAGAACCACCTGGCGGACACTCCGAAACCACCTGTCGCGCATGCCGGAACCACCTCTCAGACGTGCCGGAAGCACGTGCCGGACACGCCGGAATTACCTACCGGACAGACCGGAACCACCTGCCGAGCACGCCGGAGCCACCTGTTCGACTCGCTGGAACCACCTGCCGGACAGGCCAATATCAACTGCTGGCTATGCCAGAACCACCTGGGGGACGGTCCGGGATCACCTGCCAGCCATGGCGGAACCACCTCTCAGACGTACCAGAACCACCTGCCGGAGAAGCTGGAAACACGTCCTGGAGAGTCTGGAACCACCTGCCGGCCAAGCCTGAACCACCTGCCAAGCACAACGGAACAACCTGCCAGACACGCCAAAATCACCTGCGTGTTATGCCAGAACCACTTGGAGGACTCTCTGGGATGACCTGCCGGGCATGCCGGAACCACCTCTCAGACGTGCCAGAACCATGTGGCGGACAGTCCGGAATCACCTGTTGGGCATGCGCAACCACCTCTGAGACGTACCAGAACCACATGCCGTGCAGGCTGGAACCACCTACCGGACAGACCGGAATCACCTTTCGGGCATGCCGGAACCACCTGTCAGATGTGCCAGAAACACGTGCCGGAGACGCCGGAAGCACCTGCCAAGCACGTTGGAACAACCTGCTCAACTCGCCTGAACCAGCTGCCGGACATGCCAAAATCACCTGCCGACTATGCCAGAACCACTTGGCGAACACTCCGGAATCACCTGCCGAGCATGCCGGAGCCACCTGCTCGACTCGCCAGAAACACCTGCCGGACACGCCAAAATCACCTGCCGGGTATGCCAGAACCACCTGGCGGACACTACGGAATCACCTGCCGCGCATGCAGGAACCACTTCTCAGACGTGCCGGAAGCACGTGCCACACACTCCGGAAACACCTACCGGACAGACCGGAACCACCTGCCAAGAACGCCGGAGCCACCTGTTCGACTCGCTGGAACCACCTGCCGGACAGGCCAATATCAACTGCTGGCTATGCCAGAACCACCTGGGGGACGGTCCGGGATCACCTGCCAGCCATGGCGGAACCACCTCTCAGACGTACCAGAACCACCTGCCGGAGAAGCTGGAAACACGTCCTGGACAGACTGGAACCACGTGACGGCCATGCCTGAACCACATCCCGAGCACGGCGGAACCACCTGCCGGACACGCCAAAATCACCTGCGGGCTACGCCAGAACCACTTGGACGACTCTCCGAAATGACCTGCCGGGCATGTTGGAACCACCTCTCAGACGTGCCAGAAGCACGTGGCGGACAGTCCGGAATCACCTGTTGGGCATACGCAACCACCTCTGAGATGTACCAGTACCACGTGCCGTGCACGCCGGAACCACCTACCGGACAGACCGGAATCAACTTTCGGGCATGCCGGAACCACCAGTCAGATGTGCCAGAATCACGTGCCAGAGACGCCGGAAGCACCTGCCGAGCACGTCGCAACCACCTGCTCAACTCGCCTGAACCACCTGCCGGACACGCCAAAATCACCTGCCCGCTAGACCAGCACCACTTCGGGGACAAGCCGGAATCACGTGAGGGGCATGCCGGCACAGCCTCTCAGACTGAACCTCGTGCCGGACACCACAGGACCACCTGCCGGACAGACCGGAACCTCCTGCCGGACACGCCGGAACCACCGGCTCGACCCGCCGGAAAGACCGCTGGACATGCAAAATCACCGGCCGGCTACGCCGGAAACACTTGGCGAACACTCCGGAATCACCTGCCGGGCATGCCGGAACCACCTCTCAGATATGCCAGAACCACGTGCCAATGACCCCGGAAGCACCTGCCGAGCACGCCGGAGCCACATGCTCGACTCGCCAGAAACACCTTCCGGACACGCAAAAATCACCTGCCGGCTACGCCACAACCAGTTGGGGAACACTTCGGAATCACCTGCCGGGCTTGCTGGAACCACCTGCCGGTCATGCCAAAATCACCTGCCAACTACGCCAGTACCACTTGGCGGACACTGTGGAAACACCTGTCGGGCCGGCCGGAACCACATCTCAGACGTGCCAGAACCATGTGCATGAGATGCTGGAACCACACCCCGAACAGACGGAAAACACCTGCCAGACCCGTCTGAACAACCTGCCGAGCACGCCGGAGCCACCTGCTCGACTCGCCAGAACCACCTACCTGACATGCCCAAATCACCAGCCGGGTATGCCAGAACCACTTGGCGGACACTCCGGAATCATCTGCCGGACATGCCGGAACCAGCTCTCAGACACACCAGAACCACGTGCCGGAGACGCCGGAAGCACCTGCCGAGCATGCCGGAGCCACCTTTCAGACGTGCCAGAACCATGTGGCGGACAGTCCGGATTCACCTGTTGGGCATGCGCAACCACCTCTGAGAGGTACCAGAACCACATGCCGTGCAGGCTGGAACCACGTACCGGACAGACCGGAATCACCTTCCGGGCATGCGCAAACCGCCTGTCAGATGTGTCAGAAACACGTGCCGGTGACGCCGGAAGCACCTGCCAAGCACGTTGGAACCACCTGCTCATCTCGCCTAAACCACCTTCCGGACATGCCAAAATCACCTGCCGACTATGCCAGAACCACTTGGCGAACACTCCGGAATCACTTGCCGGGCATGCAGGTACCACCTCTCAGACATGCCAGAAACCCGCGCCAATGACCCCAGAAGCACCAGCCGAGCACGCCGGAACCACCTGCTCGACTCGCCAGAACCACCTGCCGATCACGCAAAAATCACCTGCCGGCTACGCCACAACCAGTTGGTGAACACTTTGGAATCACCTGCCAGGCTTGCTGGAACCACCTGCCAGTCATGCCAAAATCACCTGCCAG
Source organism: Equus caballus (assembly GCF_041296265.1). Lineage (NCBI taxonomy): Eukaryota > Metazoa > Chordata > Mammalia > Perissodactyla > Equidae > Equus > Equus caballus. The sequence continues at coordinate 2,974,052 of NC_091713.1, forward strand.
CTACGCCAGAACCGCTTGGCGGACACTGCGGAAACACCTGTCGGGCCGGCTGGAACCACATCTCAGACGTGCCAGAAACGTGTTCATGAGATGCTGGAACCACACCACGAACAGACGGATACCACCTGCCAGAACCGCCTGAACCACCTGCTGAGCACGCCGGAACCACCTGCTCGACTCACCGGTACCACCTCCCTGACACGCCAAAATCACCTGCTGGGTATGCCAGAACCACTTGGCGGACACTCCGGAATCATCTGCCGGACATGCCGGAACCAGCTCTCAGACACACCAGAACCACGTGCCGAAGACGCCTGAAGCACCTGCCGAGAATGCCGGAGCCACATGCTCGACTCGCCAGAAACACCTGACGGACACGCCAAAATCACCTGCCGGGTACGCCAGAACCACCTGGCGGACACTCCGAAACCACCTGTCGCGCATGCCGGAACCACCTCTCAGACGTGCCGGAAGCACGTGCCGGACAAGCCGGAATCACCTACCGGACAGACCGGAACCACCTGCCGAGCACGCTGGAGCCACCTGTTCGACTCGCTCGAACCACCTGCCGGACAGGCCAATATCAACTGCTGGCTATGCCAGAACGACCTGGGGGACAGTCGGGATCACCTGCCAGCCATGGCGGAACCACCTCTCAGACGTACCAGAACCACCTGCCGGAGAAGCTGGAAACACGTCCTGGACAGACTGGAACCACGTGACGGCCATGCCTGAACCACCTGCCGAGCATGGCGGAACCACCTGCCGGACACGCCAAAATCACCTGCGGGCTATGCCAGAACCACTTGGACGACTCTCCGAAATGACCTGCCGGGCATGTTGGAACCACCTCTCAGACGTGCCAGAAGCACGTGGCGGACAGTCCGGAATCACCTGTTGGGCATACGCAACCACCTCTGAGATGTACCAGTACCACGTGCCGTGCACGCCGGAACCACCTACCGGACAGACCGGAATCAACTTTCGGGCATGCCGGAACCACCAGTCAGATGTGCCAGAATCACGTGCCAGAGACGCCGGAAGCACCTGCCGAGCACGTCGCAACCACCTGCTCAACTCGCCTGAACCACCTGCCGGACACGCCAAAATCACCTGCCCGCTAGACCAGCACCACTTCGGGGACAAGCCGGAATCACGTGAGGGGCATGCCGGCACAGCCTCTCAGACTGAACCTCGTGCCGGACACCACAGGACCACCTGCCGGACAGACCGGAACCTCCTGCCGGACACGCCGGAACCACCGGCTCGACCCGCCGGAAAGACCGCTGGACATGCAAAATCACCGGCCGGCTACGCCGGAAACACTTGGCGAACACTCCGGAATCACCTGCCGGGCATGCCGGAACCACCTCTCAGATATGCCAGAACCACGTGCCAATGACCCCGGAAGCACCTGCCGAGCACGCCGGAGCCACATGCTCGACTCGCCAGAAACACCTTCCGGACACGCAAAAATCACCTGCCGGCTACGCCACAACCAGTTGGGGAACACTTCGGAATCACCTGCCGGGCTTGCTGGAACCACCTGCCGGTCATGCCAAAATCACCTGCCAACTACGCCAGTACCACTTGGCGGACACTGTGGAAACACCTGTCGGGCCGGCCGGAACCACATCTCAGACGTGCCAGAACCATGTGCATGAGATGCTGGAACCACACCCCGAACAGACGGAAAACACCTGCCAGACCCGTCTGAACAACCTGCCGAGCACGCCGGAGCCACCTGCTCGACTCGCCAGAACCACCTACCTGACATGCCCAAATCACCAGCCGGGTATGCCAGAACCACTTGGCGGACACTCCGGAATCATCTGCCGGACATGCCGGAACCAGCTCTCAGACACACCAGAACCACGTGCCGGAGACGCCGGAAGCACCTGCCGAGCATGCCGGAGCCACCTCTCAGACGTGCCAGAACCATGTGGCGGACAGTCTGGATTCACCTGTTGGGCATGCGCAACCACCTCTGAGAGGTACCAGAACCACATGCCGTGCAGGCTGGAACCACGTACCGGACAGACCGGAATCACCTTCCGGGCATGCGCAAACCGCCTGTCAGATGTGTCAGAAACACGTGCCGGTGACGCCGGAAGCACCTGCCAAGCACGTTGGAACCACCTGCTCATCTCGCCTAAACCACCTTCCGGACATGCCAAAATCACCTGCCGACTATGCCAGAACCACTTGGCGAACACTCCGGAATCACTTGCCGGGCATGCAGGTACCACCTCTCAGACATGCCAGAAACCCGCGCCAATGACCCCAGAAGCACCAGCCGAGCACGCCGGAACCACCTGCTCGACTCGCCAGAACCACCTGCCGATCACGCAAAAATCACCTGCCGGCTACGCCACAACCAGTTGGTGAACACTTTGGAATCACCTGCCAGGCTTGCTGGAACCACCTGCCAGTCATGCCAAAATCACCTGCCAGCTACGCCAGAACCGCTTGGCGGACACTGCGGAAACACCTGTCGGGCCGGCTGGAACCACATCTCAGACGTGCCAGAAACGTGTTCATGAGATGCTGGAACCACACCACGAACAGACGGATACCACCTGCCAGAACCGCCTGAACCACCTGCTGAGCACGCCGGAACCACCTGCTCGACTCACCGGTACCACCTCCCTGACACGCCAAAATCACCTGCTGGGTATGCCAGAACCACTTGGCGGACACTCCGGAATCATCTGCCGGACATGCCGGAACCAGCTCTCAGACACACCAGAACCACGTGCCGAAGACGCCTGAAGCACCTGCCGAGAATGCCGGAGCCACATGCTCGACTCGCCAGAAACACCTGACGGACACGCCAAAATCACCTGCCGGGTACGCCAGAACCACCTGGCGGACACTCCGAAACCACCTGTCGCGCATGCCGGAACCACCTCTCAGACGTGCCGGAAGCACGTGCCGGACAAGCCGGAATCACCTACCGGACAGACCGGAACCACCTGCCGAGCACGCTGGAGCCACCTGTTCGACTCGCTCGAACCACCTGCCGGACAGGCCAATATCAACTGCTGGCTATGCCAGAACGACCTGGGGGACAGTCGGGATCACCTGCCAGCCATGGCGGAACCACCTCTCAGACGTACCAGAACCACCTGCCGGAGAAGCTGGAAACACGTCCTGGACAGACTGGAACCACGTGACGGCCATGCCTGAACCACCTGCCGAGCATGGCGGAACCACCTGCCGGACACGCCAAAATCACCTGCGGGCTATGCCAGAACCACTTGGACGACTCTCCGAAATGACCTGCCGGGCATGTTGGAACCACCTCTCAGACGTGCCAGAACCATGTGGCAGACAGTCCGGAATCACCTGTTGGGCATACGCAACCACCTCTGACACGTACCAGAACCACGTGCCGTGCCGCCGGAACCACCTACCGGACAGACCGCAATCAACTTTTGGGCATGCCGGAACCACCAGTCAGATGTGCCAGAAACACGTGCCGGAGACGCCGGAAGCAACTGCCGAGCACGTCGCAACCACCTGCTCAACTCGCCTGAACCACCTGCCGGAAACGCCAAAATCACCTGCCCGCTACACCAGCACCACTTCGGGGACAAGCCGGAATCACGTGAGGGGCATGCCGGCACAGCCTCTCAGACTGAACCTCGGGCAGGCCACCACAGAACCACCTGCCGGACAGACCGGAACCACCTGCCGGACACGCCGGAACCACCGGCTCGACCCGCCGGAACGACCGCTGGACATGCAAAATCACCTGCCGGCTACGCCGGAAACACTTGGCGAACACTCCGGAATCACCTGCCGGGCATGCCGGAACCACCTCTCAGATATGCCAGAACCACGTGCCAATGACCCCGGAAGCACCTGCCGAGCACGCCGGAACCACCTGCTCGACTCGCCAGAACCACCTGCCGGACACGCAAAAATCACCTGCCGGCTACGCCACAACCAGTTGGGGAACACTTTGGAATCACCTGCCAGGCTTGCTGGAACCACCTGCCAGTCATGCCAAAATCACCTGCCAACTACGCCAGAACCGCTTGGCGGACACTGCGGAAAAACCTGTCAGGCCGGCTGGAACCACATCTCAGACCTGCCAGAAACGTGTTCATGAGATGCTGGAACCACCACAGAACCACCTGCCGGAAACGCCAAAATCACCTGCCCGCTACACCAGCACCACTTCGGGGACAAGCCGGAATCACGTGAGGGGCATGCCGGCACAGCCTCTCAGACTGAACCTCGGGCAGGCCACCACAGAACCACCTGCCGGACAGACCGGAACCACCTGCCGGACACGCCGGAACCACCGGCTCGACCCGCCGGAACGACCGCTGGACATGCAAAATCACCTGCCGGCTACGCCGGAAACACTTGGCGAACACTCCGGAATCACCTGCCGGGCATGCCGGAACCACCTCTCAGATATGCCAGAACCACGTGCCAATGACCCCGGAAGCACCTGCCGAGCACGCCGGAACCACCTGCTCGACTCGCCAGAACCACCTGCCGGACACGCAAAAATCACCTGCCGGCTACGCCACAACCAGTTGGGGAACACTTTGGAATCACCTGCCAGGCTTGCTGGAACCACCTGCCAGTCATGCCAAAATCACCTGCCAACTACGCCAGAACCGCTTGGCGGACACTGCGGAAAAACCTGTCAGGCCGGCTGGAACCACATCTCAGACCTGCCAGAAACGTGTTCATGAGATGCTGGAACCACACCCCGAACAGACGGAAAACACCTGCCAGACCCGTCTGAACAACCTGCCGAGCACGCCGGAGCCACCTGCTCGACTCGCCGGAACCACCTACCTGACATGCCCAAATCACCAGCCGGGTATGCCAGAACCACTTGGCGGACACTCCGGAATCATCTGCCGGACATGCCGGAACCAGCTCTCAGACACACCAGAATCACGTGCCGGAGACGCCGGAAGCACCTGCCGAGCATGCCGGAGCCACCTGCTCGACTCGCCAGAAACACCTGCCGGACACGCCAAAATCACCTGCCGGGTACGCCAGAACCACCTGGCGGACACTCCGAAACCACCTGTCGCGCATGCCGGAACCACCTCTCAGACGTGCCGGAAGCACGTGCCGGACACGCCGGAATCACCTACCGGACAGACCGGAACAGCCTGCCGAGCACGCCGGAGCCACCTGTTCGACTCGCTGGAACCACCTGCCGGACAGGCCAATATCAAATGCTGGCTATGCCAGAACCACCTGGGGGACGGTCCGGAATCACCTGCCAGCCATGGCGTAACCACCTCTCAGACGTACCAGAACCACCTGCCGGAGAAGCTGGAAACACGTCCTGGACAGTCTGGAACCACCTGCCGGCCAAGCCTGAACCACCTGCCAAGCACAACGGAACAACCTGCCAGACACGCCAAAATCACCTGCGTGTTATGCCAGAACCACTTGGAGGACTCTCTGGGATGACCTGCCGGGCATGCCGGAACCACCTCTCAGACGTGCCAGAACCATGTGGCGGACAGTCCGGAATCACCTGTTGGGCATGCGCAACCACCTCTGAGACGTACCAGAACCACATGCCGTGCAGGCTGGAACCACCTACCGGACAGACCGGAATCACCTTTCGGGCATGCCGGAACCACCTGTCAGATGTGCCAGAAACACGTGCCGGAGACGCCGGAAGCACCTGCCAAGCACGTTGGAACCACCTGCTCAACTCGCCTGAACCACCTGCCGGACATGCCAAAATCACCTGCCGACTATGCCAGGACCACTTGGCGAACACTCCGGAATCACTAGCCGGGCATGCAGGAACCACCTCTCAGACATGCCAGAACCCCGAGCCAATGACCCCGGAAGCACCAGCCGAGCACGCCGGAACCACCTGCTCGACTCGCCAGAACCACCTGCCGATCACGCAAAAATCACCTGCCGGCTACGCCACAACCAGTTGGTGAAGACTTTGGAATCACCTGCCAGGCTTGCTGGAACCGCCTGCCAGTCATGCCAAAATCACCTGCCAACTACGCCAGAACCGCTTGGCGGACACTGCGGAAACACCTGTCGGGCCGGCTGGAACCACATCTCAGACGTGCCAGAAACGTGTTCATGAGATGCTGGAACCACACCCCGAACAGACGGATACCACCTGCCAGAACCGCCTGAACCACCTGCTGAGCACGCCGGAAGCACCTGCTCGACTCACCGGTACCACCTCCCTGACACGCCAAAATCACCTGCTGGGTATGCCAGAACCACTTGGCGGACACTCCGGAATCATCTGCCGGACATGCCGGAACCAGCTCTCAGACACACCAGAACCAAGTGCCGGAGACGCCGGAAGCACCTGCCGAGCACGCCGGAGCCACCTGCTCGACTCGCCAGAAACACCTGCCGGACACGCAAAAATCACCTGCCGGCTACGCCACAACCAGTTGGGGAACACTTCGGAATCACCTGCCGGGCTTGCTGCAACCACCTGCCGGTCATGCCAAAATCACCTGCCAACTACGCCAGTACCACTTGGCGGACACTGTGGAAACACCTGTCGGGCCGGCCGGAACCACATCTCAGACGTGCCAGAACCATGTGCATGAGATGCTGGAACCACACCCCGAACAGACGGAAAACACCTGCCAGACCCGTCTGAACAACCTGGCGAGAACGCCGGAGCCACCTGCTCGACTCGCCGGAACCACCTACCTGACATGCCCAAATCACCAGCCGGGTATGCCAGAACCACTTGGCGGACACTCCGGAATCATCTTCCGGACATGCCGGAACCAGCTCTCAGACACACCAGAACCACGTGCCGGAGACGCCGGAAGCACCTGCCGAGCATGCCGGAGCCACCTGCTCGACTCGCCAGAAACACCTGCCGGACACGCCAAAATCACCTGCCGGGTACGCCAGAAACACCTGGCGGACACTCCGAAACCACCTGTGGCGCATGCCGGAACCACCTCTCAGACGTGCCGGAAGCACGTGCCGGACACGCCGGAATCACCTACCGGACAGACCGGAACCACCTGCCGAGCACGCCGGAGCCACCTGTTCGACTCGCTGGAACCACCTGCCGGACAGGCCAATATCAACTGCTGGCTATGCCAGAACCACCTGGGGGATGGTCCGGAATCACCTGCCAGCCATGGCGGAACCACCTCTCAGACGTACCAGAACCACCTGCCGGAGAAGCTGGAAACACGTCCTGGACAGTCTGGAACCACCTGCCGGCCAAGCCTGAACCACCTGCCAAGCACAACGGAACAACCTGCCAGACACGCCAAAATCACCTGCGTGTTATGCCAGAACCACTTGGAGGACTCTCCGGGATGACCTGCCAAGCATGCCGGAACCACCTCTCAGACGTGCCAGAACCATGTGGCGGACAGTCCGGAATCACCTGTTGGGCATGCGCAACCACCTCTGAGAGGTACCAGAACCACATGCCGTGCAGGCTGGAACCACCTACCGGACAGACCGGAATCACCTTTCGGGCATGCGCAAACCGCCTGTCAGATGTGTCAGAAACACGTGCCGGTGACGCCGGAAGCACCTGCCAAGCACGTTGGAACCACTTGCTCATCTCGCCTAAACCACCTGCCGGACATGCCAAAATCACCTGCCGACTATGCCAGAACCACTTGGCGAGCACTCCGGAATCACCTGCCGGGCATGCCGGAACCACCTCTCAGATATGCCAGAACCACGTGCCCATGACCCCGGAAGCACCTGCCGAGCACGCCGGAACCACCTGCTCGACTCGCCAGAACCACCTGCCGGACACGCAAAAATCACCTGCCGGCTACGCCACACCCATTTGGGGAACACTTCAGAATCACCTGCCGGGCTTGCTGGAACCACCTGCCGGTCATGCCAAAATCACCTGCCAACTACGCCAGTACCACTTGGCGGACACTGTGGAAACACCTGTCGGGCTGGCCGGAACCACATCTCAGACGTGCCAGAACCATGTGCATGAGATGCTGGAACCACACCCCGAACAAAGGGAAAACACCTGCCAGACCCGTCTGAACAACCTGCCGAGCACGCCGGAGCCACCTGCTCGACTCGCCGGAACCACCTACCTGACATGCCCAAATCACCAGCCGGGTATGCCAGAACCACTTGGCGGACACTCCGGAATCATCTGCCGGACATGCCGGAACCAGCTCTCAGACACACCAGAACCACGTGCCGGAGACGCCGGAAGCACCTGCCGAGCATGCCGGAGCCACCTGCTCGACTCGCCAGAAACACCTGCCGGACACGCCAAAATCACCTGCCGGGTACGCCAGAACCACCTGGCGGACACTCCGAAACCACCTGTCGCGGATGCCGGGACCACCTCTCAGACGTGCCGGAAGCACGTGCCGGACACGCCGGAATCACCTACCGGACATACCGGAACCACCTGCCGAGCACGCCGGAGCCACCTGTTCGACTCGCTGGAACCACCTGCCGGACAGGCCAATATCAACTGCTGGCTATGCCAGAACCACCTGGGAGACGGTCCGGAATCGCCTGCCAGCCATGGCGGAACCACCTCTCAGACGTACCAGAACCACCTGCCGGAGAAGCTGGAAACACGTCCTGGACAGACTGGAACCACGTGACGGCCATGCCTGAACCACCTGCCGAGCACGGCGGTACCACCTGCCGGACACGCCAAAATCACCTGCGGGCTACACCAGAACCACTTCGACGACTCTCCGAAATGACCTGCCGGGCATGTTGGAACCACCTCTCAGACGTGCCAGAAGCACGTGGCGGACAGTCCGGAATCACCTGTTGGGCATACGCAACCACCTCTGACACGTACCAGAACCACGTGCCGTGCACGCCGGAACCGCCTACAGGACAGACTGGAATCAACTTTTGGGCATGCCGGAACCACCAGTCAGATGTGCCAGAAACACGTGCCGGAGACGCCGGAAGCACCTGCCGAGCACGTCGCAACCACCTGCTCAACTCGCCTGAACCACCTGCCGGACACGCCAAAATCACCTGCCCGCTACACCAGCACCACTTCGGGGACAAGCCGGAATCACGTGAGGGGCATGCCGGCACAGCCTCTCAGACTGAACCTCGTGCCGGACACCACAGAACCACCTGCCGGACAGACCGGAACCACCTGCCGGACACGCCGGAACCACCAGCTCGACCCGCCGGAACGACCGCTGGACATGCAAAATCACCTGCCGGCTACGCCGGAAACACTTGGCGAACACTCCGGAATCACCTGCCGGGCATGCCGGAACCACCTCTCAGATATGCCAGAACCACGTGCCAATGACCCCGGAAGCACCTGCCAAGCACACCGGAACCACCTGCTCGACTCGCCAAAACCACCTGCCGGACACGCAGAAATCACCTGCCGGCTACGCCACAACCAGTTGGGGAACACTTCGGAATCACCTGCCGGGCTTGCTGGAACCCCCTGCCGGTCATGCCAAAATCACCTGCCAACTACGCCAGTACCACTTGGCGGACACTGTGGAAACGCCTGTCGGGCCGGCCGGAACCACATCTCAGACGTGCCAGAACCATGTGCATGAGATGCTGGAACCACACCCCGAACAGACGGAAAACACCTGCCAGACCCGTCTGAACAACCTGCCGAGCACGCCGGAGCCACCTGCTCGACTCGCCGGAACCACCTACCTGACATGCCCAAATCACCAGCCGGGTATGCCAGAACCACTTGGCGGACACTCAGGAATCATCTGCCGGACATGCCGGAACCAGCTCTCAGACACACCAGAACCACGTGCCGGAGACGCCGGAAGCAGCTGCCGAGCATGCCGGAGCCACCTGCTCGACTCGCCAGAAACACCTGCCGGACACGCCAAAATCACCTGCCGGGTACGCCAGAACCACCTGGCGGACACTCCGAAATCACCTCTCGCGCATGCCGGAACCACCTCTCAGACGTGCCGGAAGCACGTGCCGGACACGCCGGAATCACCTACCGGACAGACCGGAACCACCTGCCGAGCACGCCGGAGCCACCTGTTCGACTCGCTGGAACCACCTGCCGGACAGGCCAATATCAACTGCTGGCTATGCCAGAACCACCTGGGGGACGGTCCGGAATCGGCTGCCAGCCATGGCGGAACCACCTCTCAGATGTCCCAGAACCACCTGCCGGAGAAGCTGGAAACACGTCCTGGACAGTCTGGAACCACCTGCCGGCCAAGCCTGAACCACCTGCCAAGCACAACGGAACAACCTGCCAGACACGCCAAAATCACCTGCGTGTTATGCCAGAACCACTTGGAGGACTCTCTGGGATGACCTGCCTGGGATGCCGGAAACACCTCTTAGACGTGCCAGAACCATGTGGCGGACAGTCCGGAATCACCTGTTGGGCATGCGCAACCACCTCTGAGACGTACCAGAACCACATGCCGTGCAGGCTGGAACCACCTACCGGACAGACCGGAATCACCTTTCGGGCATGCCGGAACCACCTGTCAGATGTGCCAGAAACACATGCCGGAGACGCCGGAAGCACCTGCCAAGCACGTTGGAACCACCTGCTCAACTCGCCTGAACCACCTGCCGGACATGCCAAAATCACCTGCCGACTATGCCAGAACCACTTGGCGAACACTCCGGAATCACTTGCCGGGCATGCAGGAACCACATCTCAGACATGCCAGAACCCCGTGCCAATGACCCCGGAACGACCAGCCGAGCACGCCGGAACCACCTGCTCGACTCGCCAGAACCACCTGCCGATCACGCAAAAATCACCTGCCGGCTACGCCACAACCAGTTGGTGAACACTTTGGAATCACCTGCCAGGCTTGCTGGAACCACCTGCCAGTCATGCCAAAATCACCTGCCAACTACGCCAGAACCGCTTGGCGGACACTGCGGAAACACCTGTCGGGCCGGCTGGAACCACATCTCAGACGTGCCAGAAACGTGTTCATGAGATGCTGGAACCACACCCCGAACAGACGGATACCACCTGCCAGAACCGCCTGAACCACCTGCTGAGCACGCCGGAACCACCTGCTCGACTCACCGGTACCACCTCCCTGACACGCCAAAATCACCTGCTGGGTATGCCAGAACCACTTGGCGGACACTCCGGAATCATCTGCCGGACATGCCTGAACCAGCTCTCAGACACACCAGAACCAAGTGCCGGAGACGCCAGAAGCACCTGCCGAGCATGCCGGAGCCACCTGCTCGACTCGCCAGAAACACCTGCCGGACACGCCAAAATCACCTGCCGGGTATGCCAGAACCACCTGGCGGACACTACGGAATCACCTGCCGCGCATGCCGGAACCACCTCTCAGACGTGCCGGAAGCACGTGCCAGACACGCCGGAAACACCTAGCGGACAGACCAGAACCACCTGCCAAGAACGCCGGAGCCACCTGTTCGACTCGCTGGAACCACCTGCCGGACAGGCCAATATCAACTGCTGGCTATGCCAGAACCACCTGGGGGACAGTCCGGGATCACCTGCCAGCCATGGCGGAACCACCTCTCAGACGTACCAGAACCACCTGCCGGAGAAGCTGGAAACACGTCCTGGACAGACTGGAACCACGTGACGGCCATGCCTGAACCACCTGCCGAGCACGGCGGAACCACCTGCCGGACACGCCAAAATCACCTGCGGGCTACGCCAGAACCACTTGGACGACTCTCCGAAATGACCTGCCGGGCATGTTGGAACCACCTCTCACACGTGCCAGAAGCACGTGGCGGACAGTCCGGAATCACCTGTTGGGCATACGCAACCACCTCTGACACGTACCAGAACCACGTGCCGTGCACGCCGGAACCACCTACCGGACAGACCGGAATCCACTTTTGGGCATGCCGGAACCACCAGTCAGATGTGCCAGAAACACGTGCCGGAGACGCCGGAAGCACCTGCCGAGCACGTCGCAACCACCTGCTCAACTCGCCTGAACCACCTGCCGGACACGCCAAAATCACCTGCCCGCTACACCAGCACCACTTCGGGGACAAGCCGGAATCACGTGAGGGGCATGCCGGCACAGCCTCTCAGACTGAACCTCGTGCCGGACACCACAGAACCACCTGCCGGACAGACCGGAACCACCTGCCGGACACGCCGGAACCACCGGCTCGACCCGCCGGAACGACCGCTGGACATGCAAAATCACCTGCCGGCTACGCCGGAAACACTTGCCGAACACTCCGGAATCACCTGCCGGGCATGCCGGAACCACCTCTCAGATATGCCAGAACCACGTGCCAATGACCCCGGAAGCACCTGCCGAGCACGCCGGAACCACCTGCTCGACTCGCCAGAACCACCTGCCGGACACGCAAAAATCACCTGCCGGCTACGCCACAACCTGTTGGTGAACACTTTGGAATCACCTGCCGGGCTTGCTGGAACCACCTGCCGGTCATGCCAAAATCACCTGCCAACTACGCCAGAACCGCTTGGCGGACACTGCGGAAACACCTGTCGGGCCGGCTGGAACCACATCTCAGACGTGCCAGAAACGTGTTCATGAGATGCTGGAACCACACCCCGAACAGACGGATACCACCTGCCAGAACCGCCTGAACCACCTGCTGAGCACGCCGGAACCACCTGCTCGACTCACCGGTACCACCTCCCTGACACGCCAAAATCACCTGCTGGGTATGCCAGAACCACTTGGCGGACACTCCGGAATCATCTGCCGGACATGCCGGAACCAGCTCTCAGACACACCAGAACCACGTGCCGGAGACCCCGGAAGCACCTGCCGAGCATGCCGGAGCCACCTGCTCGACTCGCCAGAAACACCTGCCGGACACGCCAAAATCACCTGCCGGGTATGCCAGAACCACCTGGCGGACACTACGGAATCACCTGCCGCGCATGCCGGAACCACCTCTCAGACGTGCCGGAAGCACGTGCCAGACACGCCGGAAACACCTAGCGGACAGACCAGAACCACCTGCCAAGAACGCCGGAGCCACCTGTTCGACTCGCTGGAACCACCTGCCGGACAGGCCAATATCAACTGCTGGCTATGCCAGAACCACCTGGGGGACAGTCCGGGATCACCTGCCAGCCATGGCGGAACCACCTCTCAGACGTACCAGAACCACCTGCCGGAGAAGCTGGAAACACGTCCTGGACAGACTGGAACCACGTGACGGCCATGCCTGAACCACCTGCCGAGCACGGCGGAACCACCTGCCGGACACGCCAAAATCACCTGCGGGCTACGCCAGAACCACTTGGACGACACTCCGAAATGACCTGCCGGGCATGTTGGAACCACGTCTCACACGTGCCAGAAGCACGTGGCGGACAGTCCGGAATCACCTGTTGGGCATACGCAACCACCTCTGACACGTACCAGAACCACGTGCCGTGCACGCCGGAACCACCTACCGGACAGACCGGAATCCACTTTTGGGCATGCCGGAACCACCAGTCAGATGTGCCAGAAACACGTGCCGGAGACGCCGGAAGCACCTGCCGAGCACGTCGCAACCACCTGCTCAACTCGCCTGAACCACCTGCCGGACACGCCAAAATCACCTGCCCGCTACACCAGCACCACTTCGGGGACAAGCCGGAATCACGTGAGGGGCATGCCGGCACAGCCTCTCAGACTGAACCTCGTGCCGGACACCACAGAACCACCTGCCGGACAGACCGGAAGCACCTGCCGGACACGCCGGAACCACCGGCACGACCCGCCGGAAAGACCGCTGGACATACAAAATCACCTGCCGGCTACGCCGGAAACACTTGGCGAACACTCCGGAATCACCTGCCGGGCATGCCGGAACCACCTCTCAGATATGCCAGAACCACGTGCCAATGACCCCGGAAGCACCTGCCGAGCACGCCGGAACCACCTGCTCGACTCGCCAGAACCACCTGCCGGACACGCAAAAATCACCTGCCGGCTACGCCACAACCTGTTGGTGAACACTTTGGAATCACCTGCCGGGCTTGCTGGAACCACCTGCCGGTCATGCCAAAATCACCTGCCAACTACGCCAGAACCGCTTGGCGGACACTGCGGAAACACCTGTCGGGCCGGCTGGAACCACATCTCAGACGTGCCAGAAACGTGTTCATGAGATGCTGGAACCACACCCCGAACAGACGGATACCACCTGCCAGAACCGCCTGAACCACCTGCTGAGCACGCCGGAACCACCTGCTCGACTCACCGGTACCACCTCCCTGACACGCCAAAATCACCTGCTGGGTATGCCAGAACCACTTGGCGGACACTCCGGAATCATCTGCCGGACATGCCGGAACCAGCTCTCAGACACACCAGAACCAAGTGCCGGAGACGCCGGAAGCACCTGCCGAGCATGCCGGAGCCACCTGCTCGACTCGCCAGAAACACCTGCCGGACACGCCAAAATCACCTGCCGGGTATGCCAGAACCACCTGGCGGACACTACGGAATCACCTGCCGCGCATGCCGGAACCACTTCTGAGACGTGCCGGAAGCACGTGCCACACACTCCGGAAACACCTACCGGACATACCGGAACCACCTGCCAAGAACGCCGGAGCCACCTGTTCGACTCGCTGGAACCACCTGCCGGACAGGCCAATATCAACTGCTGGCTATGCCAGAACCACCTGGGGGACAGTCCGGGATCACCTGCCAGCCATGGCGGAACCACCTCTCAGACGTACCAGAACCACCTGCCGGAGAAGCTGGAAACACGTCCTGGACAGACTGGAACCACGTGACGGCCATGCCTGAACCACCTGCCGAGCACGGCGGAACCACCTGCCAGACACGCCAAAATCACCTGCGGGCTACGCCAGAACCACTTGGACGACTCTCCGAAATGACCTGCCGGGCATGTTGGAACCACCTCTCAGACGTGCCAGAAGCACGTGGCGGACAGTCCGGAATCACCTGTTGGGCATACGCAACCACCTCTGAGATGTACCAGTACCACGTGCCGTGCACGCCGGAACCACCTACCGGACAGACCGGAATCAACTTTCGGGCATGCCGGAACCACCAGTCAGATGTGCCAGAATCACGTGCCAGAGACGCCGGAAGCACCTGCCGAGCACGTCGCAACCACCTGCTCAACTCGCCTGAACCACCTGCCGGACACGCCAAAATCACCTGCCCGCTACACCAGCACCACTTCGGGGACAAGCCGGAATCACGTGAGGGGCATGCCGGCACAGCCTCTCAGACTGAACCTCGTGCCGGACACCACAGAACCACCTGCCGGACAGACCGGAAGCACCTGCCGGACACGCCGGAACCACCAGCTCGACCCGCCGGAACGACCGCTGGACATGCAAAATCACCTGCCGGCTACGCCGGAAACACTTGGCGAACACTCCGGAATCACCTGCCGGGCATGCCGGAACCACCTCTCAGATATGCCAGAACCACGTGCCAATGACCCCGGAAGCACCTGCCGAGCACGCCGGAACCACCTGCTCGACTCGCCAGAACCACCTGCCGGACACGCAAAAATCACCTGCCGGCTACGCCACAACCAGTTGGGGAACACTTCGGAATCACCTGCCGGGCTTGCTGGAACCACCTGCCGGTCATGCCAAAATCACCTGCCAACTACGCCAGTACCACTTGGCAGAAACTGTGGAAACACCTGTCGGGCCGGCCGGAACCACATCTCAGACGTGCCAGAACCATGTGCATGAGATGCTGGAACCACACCCCGAACAGACGGAAAACACCTGCCAGACCCGTCTGAACAACCTGCCGAGCACGCCGGAGCCACCTGCTCGACTCGCCGGAACCACCTACCTGACATGCCCAAATCACCAGCCGGGTATGCCAGAACCACTTGGCGGACACTCCGGAATCATCTGCCGGACATGCCGGAACCAGCTCTCAGACACACCAGAACCACGTGCCGGAGACGCCGGAAGCACCTGCCGAGCATGCCGGAGCCACCAGCTCGACTCGCCAGAAACAACTGCCGGACACGCCAAAATCACCTGCCGGGTACGCCAGAACCACCTGGCGGACACTCCGAAATCACCTGTCGCGCATGCCGGAACCACCTCTCAGACATGCCGGAAGCACGTGCCGGACAGGCCGTAATCCCCTACCGAACAGACCGGAACCACCTGCCGAGCACGCCGGAGCCACCTGTTCGACTCGCTGGAACCACCTGCCGGACAGGCCAATATCAACTGCTGGCTATGCCAGAACCACATGGGGGACGGTCCGGAATCACCTGCCAGCCATGGCGGAACCACCTCTCAGACGTACCAGAACCACCTGCCGGAGAAGCTGGAAACACGTCCTGGACAGTCTGGAACCACCTGCCGGCCAAGCCTGAACCACCTGCCAAGCACAACGGAACAACCTGCCAGACACGCCAAAATCACCTGCGTGTTATGCCAGAACCACTTGGAGGACTCTCTGGGATGACCTGCCGGTCATGCCGGAACCACCTCTCAGACGTGCCAGAACCATGTGGCGGACAGTCCGGAATCACCTGTTGGGCATGCGCAACCACCTCTGAGACGTACCAGAACCACATGCCGTGCAGGCTGGAACCACCTACCGGACAGACCGGAATCACCTTTCGGGCATGCCGGAACCACCTGTCAGATGTGCCAGAAACACGTGCCGGAGACGCCGGAAGCACCTGCCAAGCACGTTGGAACCACCTGCTCAACTCGCCTGAACCACCTGCCGGACATGCCAAAATCACCTGCCGACTGGCCAGAACCACTTGGCGAACACTCCGTAATCACTTGCCGGGCATGCAGGAACCACCTCTCAGACATGCCAGAACCGCGTGCCAATGACCCCGGAAGCACCTGCCGAGCACGCCGGAACCACCTGCTCGACTCGCCACTGTCACCTGCCGATCACGCAAAAATCACCTGCCGGGTAGGCCACAACCAGTTGGTGAACACTTTGGAATCACCTGCCAGGCTTGCTGGAACCACCTGCCAGTCATGCCAAAATCACCTGCCAACTACGCCAGAACCGCTTGGCGGACACTGCGGAAACACCTGTCGGGCCGGCTGGAACCACATCTCAGACGTGCCAGAAACGTGTTCATGAGATGCTGGAACCACACCCCGAACAGACGGATACCACCTGCCAGAACCGCCTGAACCACCTGCTGAGCACGCCGGAACCACCTGCTCGACTCACCGGTACCACCTCCCTGACACGCCAAAATCACCTGCTGGGTATGCCAGAACCACTTGGCGGACACTCCGGAATCATCTGCCGGACATGCCGGAACCAGCTCTCAGACACACCAGAACCAAGTGCCGGAGACGCCGGAAGCACCTGCCGAGCATGCCGGAGCCACCTGCTCGACTCGCCAGAAACACCTGCCGGACACGCCAAAATCACCTGCCGGGTACGCCAGAACCACCTGGCGGACACTCCGAAACCACCTGTCGCGCATGCCGGAACCACCTCTACGACGTGCCCGAAGCACGTGCCGGACACGCCGGAATCACCTACCAGACAGACCGGAACCACCTGCCGAGCACGCCGGAGCCACCTGTTCGACTCGCTGGAACCACCTGCCGGACAGGCCAATATCAACTGCTGGCTATGCCAGAACCACCTGGGGGACGGTCCGGAATCGCCTGCCAGCCATGGCGGAACCACCTCTCAGACGTACCAGAACCACCTGCCGGAGAAGCTGGAAACACGTCCTGGACAGTCTGGAACCACCTGCCGGCCAAGCCTGAACCACCTGCCAAGCACAACGGAACAACCTGCCAGACACGCCAACATCACCTGCGTGTTATGCCAGAGCCACTTGGAGGACTCTCTGGGATGACCTGCCGGGCATGCCGGAACCACCTCTCAGACGTGATAGAACCATGTGGCGGACAGTCTGGAATCACCTGTTGGGCATGCGCAACCACCTCTGAGACGTACCAGAACCACATGCCGTGCAGGCTGGAACCACCTACCGGACAGACCGGAATCACCTTTCGGGCATGCCGGAACCACCTGTCAGATGTGCCAGAAACACGTGCCGGAGACGCCGGAAGCACCTGCCAAGCACGTTGGAACCACCTGCTCAACTCGCCTGAACCACCTGCCGGACATGCCAAAATCACCTGCCGACTATGCCAGAACCACTTGGCGAACACTCCGGAATCACTTGCCGGGCATGCAGGAACCACCTCTCAGACATGCCAGAACCCCGTGCCAATGACCCCGGAATCACCAGCCGAGCACGCCGGAACCACCTGCTCGACTCGCCAGAACCACCTGCCGATCACGCAAAAATCACCTGACGGCTACGCCACAACCAGTTGGTGAACACTTTGGAATCACCTGCCAGGCTTGCTGGAACCACCTGCCAGTCATGCCAAAATCACCTGCCAACTACGCCAGAACCGCTTGGCGGACACTGCGGAAACACCTGTCGGGCCGGCTGGAACCACATCTCAGACGTGCCAGAAACGTGTTCATGAGATGCTGGAACCACACCCCGAACAGACGGATGCCACCTGCCAGAACCGCCTGAACCACCTGCTGAGCACGCCGGAACCACCTGCTCGACTCACCGGTACCACCTCCCTGACACGCCAAAATCACCTGCTGGGTATGCCAGAACCACTTGGCGGACACTCCGGAATCATCTGCCGGACATGCCGGAACCAGCTCTCAGACACACCAGAACCAAGTGCCGGAGACGCCGGAAGCACCTGCCGAGCATGCCGGAGCCACCTGCTCGACTCGCCAGAAACACCTGCCGGACACGCCAAAATCACCTGCCGGGTATGCCAGAACCACCTGGCGGACACTACGGAATCACCTGCCGCGCATGCCGGAACCACCTGTCAGACGTGCCGGAAGCACGTGCCAGACACGCCGGAAACACCTACCGGACAGACCGGAACCACCTGCCAAGAACGCCGGAGCCACCTGTTCGACTCGCTGGAACCACCTGCCGGACAGGCCAATATCAACTGCTGGCTATGCCAGAACCACCTGGGCGACAGTCCGGGATCACCTGCCAGCCATGGCGGAACCACCTCTCAGACGTACCAGAACCACCTGCCGGAGAAGGTGGAAACACGTCCTGGGCAGACTGGAACCACGTGACGGCCATGCCTGAACCACCTGCCGAGCACGGCGGAACCACCTGCCGGACATGCCAAAATCACCTGCGGGCTACGCCAGAACCACTTGGACGACTCTCCGAAATGACCTGCCGGGCATGTTGGAACCACCTCTCAGACGTGCCAGAAGCACGTGGCGGACAGTCCGGAATCACCTGTTGGGCATACGCAACCACCTGCGACACGTACCAGAACCACGTGCCGTGCATGCCGGAACCACCTACCGGACAGACCGGAATCACCTTTTGGGCATGCCGGAACCACCAGTCAGATGTGCCAGAAACACGTGCCGGAGACGCCGGAAGCACCTGCCGAGCACGTCGCAACCACCTCCTCAACTCGCCTGAACCACCTGCCGGACACGCCAAAATCACCTGCCCGCTACACCAGCACCACTTCGGGGACAAGCCGGAATCACGTGAGGGGCATGCCGGCACAGCCTCTCAGACTGAACCTCGTGCCGGACACCACAGAACCACCTGCCGGACAGACCGGAACCACCTGCCGGACACGCCGGAACCACCGGCTCGACCCGCCGGAACGACCGCTGGACATGCAAAATCACCTGCCGGCTATGCCGGAAACACTTGGCGAACACTCCGGAATCACCTGCCGGGCATGCCGGAACCACCTCTCAGATATGCCAGAACCACGTGCCAATGACCCCGGAAGCACCTGCCGAGCACGCCGGAACCACCTGCTCGACTCGCCAGAACCACCTGCCGGACACACAAAAATCACCTGCCGGCTACGCCACAACCAGTTGGGGAACACTTCGGAATCACCTGCCGGGCTTGCTGGAACCACCTGCCGGTCATGCCAAAATCACCTGCCAACTACGCCAGTACCACTTGGCGGACACTGTGGAAACACCTGTCGGGCCGGCCGGAACCACATCTCAGACGTGCCAGAACCATGTGCATGAGATGCTGGAACCACACCCCGAACAGACGGAAAACACCTGCCAGACCCGTCTGAACAGCCTGCCGAGCACGCCGGAGCCACCTGCTCGACTCGCCGGAACCACCTACCTGACATGCCCAAATCACCAGCCGGGTATGCCAGAACCACTTGGCGGACACTCCGGAATCATCTGCCGGACATGCCGGAACCAGCTCTCAGACACACCAGAACCACGTGCCGGAGACGCCGGAAGCACCTGCCGAGCATGCCGGAGCCACCTGCTCGACTCGCCAGAAACACGTGCCGGACACGCCAAAATCACCTGCCGGGTACGCCAGAACCACCTGGCAGACACTCCGAAATCACCTGTCGCGCATGCCGGAACCACCTCTCAGACGTGCCGGAAGCACGTGCCTGAGACGGCGGAATCACCTACCGGTCAGACCGCAACCACCTGCCGAGCACGCCGGAGCCACCTGTTCGACTCGCTGGAACCACCTGCCGGACAGGCCAATATCAACTGCTGGCTATGCCAGAACCACCTGGGGGACGGTCCGGAATCGCCTGCCAGCCATGGCGGAACCACCTCTCAGACGTACCAGAACCACCTGCCGGAGAACCTGGAAACACGTCCTGGACAGTCTGGAACCACGTGCCGGCCAAGCCTGAACCACCTGCCAAGCACAACGGAACAACCTGCCAGACACGCCAAAATCACATGCGTGTTATGCCAGAACCACTTGGAGGACTCTCTGGGATGACCTGCCGGGCATGCCGGAACCACCTCTCAGACGTGCCAGAACCATGTGGCGGACAGTCCGGAATCACCTGTTGGGCATGCGCAACCACCTCTGAGACGTACCAGAACCACATGCCGTGCAGGCTGGAACCACCTACCGGACAGACCGGAATCACCTTTCGGGCATGCCGGAACCACCTGTCAGATGTGCCAGAAACACGTGCCGGACACGCCGGAAACACCTACCGGACAGACCGGAACCACCTGCCAAGAACGCCGGAGCCACCTGTTCGACTCGCTGGAACCACCTGCCGGACAGGCCAATATCAACTGCTGGCTATGCCAGAACCACCTGGGGGACAGTCCGGGATCACCTGCCAGCCATGGCGGAACCACCTCTCAGACGTACCAGAACCACCTGCCGGAGAAGCTGGAAACACGTCCTGGACAGACTGGAACCACGTGACGGCCATGCCTGAACCACCTGCCGAGAACGGCGGAACCATCTGCCGGACACGCCAAAATCACCTGCGGGCTACGCCAGAACCACTTGGACGACTCTCCGAAATGACCTGCTGGGCATGTTGGAACCACCTCTCAGACGTGCCAGGAGCACGTGGCAGACAGTCCGGAATCACCTGTTGGGCATACGCAACCACCTCTGACACGTACCAGAACCACGTGCCGTGCACGCCGGAACCACCTACCGGACAGACCGGAATCCACTTTTGGGCATGCCGGAACCATCTGTCAGATGTGCCAGAAACACGTGCCGGAGACGCCGGAAGCACCTGCCGAGCACGTCGCAACCACCTGCTCAACTCGCCTGAACCACCTGCCGGACACGCCAAAATCACCTGCCCGCTACACCAGCACCACTTCGGGGACAAGCCGGAATCACGTGAGGGGCATGCCGGCACAGCCTCTCAGACTGAACCTCGTGCCGGACACCACAGAACCACCTGCCGGACAGACAGGAACCACCTGCCGGACACGCCGGAACCACCGGCACGACCCGCCGGAAAGACCGCTGGACATACAAAATCACCTGCCGGCTACGCCGGAAACACTTGCCGAACACTCCGGAATCACCTGCCGGGCATGCCGGAACCACCTCTCAGATATGCCAGAACCACGTGCCAATGACCCCGGAAGCACCTGCCGAGCACGCCGGAACCACCTGCTCGACTCGCCAGAACCACCTGCCGGACACGCAAAAATCACCTGCCGGCTACGCCACAACCTGTTGGTGAACACTTTGGAATCACCTGCCGGGCTTGCTGGAACCACCTGCCGGTCATGCCAAAATCACCTGCCAACTACGCCAGAACCGCTTGGCGGACACTGCGGAAACACCTGTCGGGCCGGCTGGAACCACATCTCAGACGTGCCAGAAACGTGTTCATGAGATGCTGGAACCACACCCCGAACAGACGGATACCACCTGCCAGAACCGCCTGAACCACCTGCTGAGCACGCCGGAACCACCTGCTCGACTCACCGGTACCACCTCCCTGACACGCCAAAATCACCTGCTGGGTATGCCAGAACCACTTGGCGGACACTCCGGAATCATCTGCCGGACATGCCGGAACCAGCTCTCAGACACACCAGAACCAAGTGCCGGAGACGCCGGAAGCACCTGCCGAGCATGCCGGAGCCACCTGCTCGACTCGCCAGAAACACCTGCCGGACACGCCAAAATCACCTGCCGGGTATGCCAGAACCACCTGGCGGACACTACGGAATCACCTGCCGCGCATGCCGGAACCACTTCTGAGACGTGCCGGAAGCACGTGCCACACACTCCGGAAACACCTACCGGACATACCGGAACCACCTGCCAAGAACGCCGGAGCCACCTGTTCGACTCGCTGGAACCACCTGCCGGACAGGCCAATATCAACTGCTGGCTATGCCAGAACCACCTGGGGGACAGTCCGGGATCACCTGCCAGCCATGGCGGAACCACCTCTCAGACGTACCAGAACCACCTGCCGGAGAAGCTGGAAACACGTCCTGGACAGACTGGAACCACGTGACGGCCATGCCTGAACCACCTGCCGAGCACGGCGGAACCACCTGCCAGACACGCCAAAATCACCTGCGGGCTACGCCAGAACCACTTGGACGACTCTCCGAAATGACCTGCCGGGCATGTTGGAACCACCTCTCAGACGTGCCAGAAGCACGTGGCGGACAGTCCGGAATCACCTGTTGGACATACGCAACCACCTCTGAGATGTACCAGTACCACGTGCCGTGCACGCCGGAACCACCTACCGGACAGACCGGAATCAACTTTTGGGCATGCCGGAACCACCAGTCAGATGTGCCAGAATCACGTGCCAGAGACGCCGGAAGCACCTGCCGAGCAGGTCGCAACCACCTGCTCAACTCGCCTGAACCACCTGCCGGACACGCCAAAATCACCTGCCCGCTACACCAGCACCACTTCGGGGACAAGCCGGAATCACGTGAGGGGCATGCCGGCACAGCCTCTCAGACTGAACCTCGTGCCGGACACCACAGAACCACCTGCCGGACAGACCGGAAGCACCTGCCGGACACGCCGGAACCACCAGCTCGACCCGCCGGAACGACCGCTGGACATGCAAAATCACCTGCCGGCTACGCCGGAAACACTTGTCGAACACTCCGGAATCACCTGCCGGGCATGCCGGAACCACCTCTCAGATATGCCAGAACCACGTGCCAATGACCCCGGAAGCACCTGCCGAGCACGCCGGAACCACCTGCTCGACTCGCCAGAACCACCTGCCGGACACGCAAAAATCACCTGCCGGCTACGCCACAACCAGTTGGGGAACACTTCGGAATCACCTGCCGGGCTTGCTGGAACCACCTGCCGGTCATGCCAAAATCACCTGCCAACTACGCCAGTACCACTTGGTAGAAACTGTGGAAACACCTGTCGGGCCGGCCGGAACCACATCTCAGACGTGCCAGAACCATGTGCATGAGATGCTGGAACCACACCCCGAACAGACGGAAAACACCTGCCAGACCCGTCTGAACAACCTGCCGAGCACGCTGGAGCCACCTGCTCGACTCGCCGGAACCACCTACCTGACATGCCCAAATCACCAGCCGGGTATGCCAGAACCACTTGGCGGACACTCCGGAATCATCTGCCGGACATGCCGGAACCAGCTCTCAGACACACCAGAACCACGTGCCGGAGACGCCGGAAGCACCTGCCGAGCATGCCGGAGCCACCAGCTCGACTCGCCAGAAACACCTGCCGGACACGCCAAAATCAACTGCCGGGTACGCCAGAACCACCTGGCGGACACTCCGAAATCACCTGCCGCGCATGCCGGAACCACCTCTCAGACGTGCCGGAAGCACGTGCCGGACAGGCCGTAATCCCCTACCGAACAGACCGGAACCACCTGCCGAGCACGCCAGAGCCACCTGTTCGACTCGCTGGAACCACCTGCCGGACAGGCCAATATCAACTGCTGGCTATGCCAGAACCACATGGGGGACGGTCCGGAATCACCTGCCAGCCATGGCGGAACCACCTCTCAGACGTACCAGAACCACCTGCCGGAGAAGCTGGAAACACGTCCTGGACAGTCTGGAACCACCTGCCGGCCAAGCCTGAACCACCTGCCAAGCACAACGGAACAACCTGCCAGACACGCCAAAATCACCTGCGTGTTATGCCAGAACCACTTGGAGGACTCTCTGGGATGACCTGCCGGTCATGCCGGAACCACCTCTCAGACGTGCCAGAACCATGTGGCGGACAGTCCGGAATCACCTGTTGGGCATGCGCAACCACCTCTGAGACGTACCAGAACCACATGCCGTGCAGGCTGGAACCACCTACCGGACAGACCGGAATCACCTTTCGGGCATGCCGGAACCACCTGTCAGATGTGCCAGAAACACGTGCCGGAGACGCCGGAAGCACCTGCCAAGCACGTTGGAACCACCTGCTCAACTCGCCTGAACCACCTGCCGGACATGCCAAAATCACCTGCCGACTATGCCAGAACCACTTGGCGAACACTCCGTAATCACTTGCCGGGCATGCAGGAACCACCTCTCAGACATGCCAGAACCGCGTGCCAATGACCCCGGAAGCACCTGCCGAGCACGCCGGAACCACCTGCTCGACTTGCCACTGTCACCTGCCGATCACGCAAAAATCACCTGCCGGGTACGCCACAACCAGTTGGTGAACACTTTGGAATCACCTGCCAGGCTTGCTGGAACCACCTGCCGGTCATGCCAAAATCACCTGCCAACTACGCCAGAACCGCTTGGCGGACACTGCGGAAACACCTGTCGGGCCGGCTGGAACCACATCTCAGACGTGCCAGAAACGTGTTCATCAGATGCTGGAACCACACCCCGAACAGACGGATACCACCTGCCAGAACCGCCTGAACCACCTGCTGAGCACGCCGGAACCACCTGCTCGACTCACCGGTACCACCTCCCTGACACGCCAAAATCACCTGCTGGGTATGCCAGAACCACTTGGCGGACACTCCGGAATCATCTGCCGGACATGCCGGAACCAGCTCTCAGACACACCAGAACCAAGTGCCGGAGACGCCGGAAGCACCTGCCGAGCATGCCGGAGCCACCTGCTCGACTCGCCAGAAACACCTGCCGGACACGCCAAAATCACCTGCCGGGTACGCCAGAACCACCTGGCAGACACTCCGAAACCACCTGTCGCGCATGCCGGAACCACCTCTCAGACGTGCCGGAAGCACGTGCCGGACACGCCGGAATCACCTACCGGACAGACCGGAACCACCTGCCGAGCACGCCGGAGCCACCTGTTCGACTCGCTGGAACCACCTGCCGGACAGGCCAATATCAACTGCTGGCTATGCCAGAAACACCTGGGGGATGGTCCGGAATCACCTGCCAGCCATGGCGGAACCACCTCTCAGACGTACCAGAACCACCTGCCGGAGAAGCTGGAAACACGTCCTGGACAGTCTGGAACCACCTGCCGCCCAAGCCTGAACCACCTGCCAAGCACAACGGAACAACCTGCCAGACACGCCAAAATCACCTGCGTGTTATGCCAGAACCACTTGGAGGACTCTCTGGGATGACCTGCCAAGCATGCCGGAACCACCTCTCAAACGTGCCAGAACCATGTGGCGGACAGTCCGGAATCACCTGTTGGGCATGCGCAACCACCTCTGAGAGGTACCAGAACCACATGCCGTGCAGGCTGGAACCACCTACCGGACAGACCGGAATCACCTGTCGCGCATGCCGGAACCACCTCTCAGACGTGCCGGAAGCACGTGCCGGACAGGCCGTAATCCCCTACCGAACAGACCGGAACCACCTGCCGAGCACACCGGAGCCACCTGTTCGACTAGCTGGAACCACATGCCGGACAGGCCAATATCAGCTGCTGGCTATGCCAGAACCACCTGGGGGACAGTCCGGGATCACCTGCCAGCCATGGCGGAACCACCTCTCAGAAGTACCAGAACCACCTGCTGGAGAAGCTGGAAACACGTCCTGGACAGACTGGAACCACGTGACGGCCATGCCTGAACCACCTGCCGAGCACGGCGGAACCACCTGCCGGACACGCCAAAATCACCTGCGGGCTACGCCAGAACCACTTGGACGACTCTCCGAAATGACCTGCCGGGCATGTTGGAACCACCTCTCAGTCGTGCCAGAAGCACGTGGCGGACAGTCCGGAATCACCTGTTGGGCATACGCAACCACCTCTGACACGTACCAGAACCACATGCCGTGCATGCCGGAACCACCTACCGGACAGACCGGAATCAAATTTTGGGCATGCCGGAACCACCAGTCAGATGTGCCAGAAACACGTGCCGGAGACGCCGGAAGCACCTGCCGAGCACGTCGCAACCACCTGCTCAACTCGCCTGAACCACCTGCCGGACACGCCAAAATCACCTGCCCGCTACACCAGCACCACTTCGGGGACAAGCCGGAATCACGTGAGGGGCATGCCGGCACAGCCTCTCAGACTGAACCTCGTGGGGGACACCACAGAACCACAAGCCGGACAGACCGGAACCACCTGCCGGACACGCCGGAACCACTGGCTCGACCCGCCGGAACGACCGCTGGACATGCAAAATCACCTGCCGGCTACGCCGGAAACACTTGGCGAACACTCCGGAATCACCTGCCGGGCATGCCGGAACCACCTCTCAGATAAGCCAGAACCTCGTGCCAATGACCCCGGAAGCACCTGCCGAGCACGCCGGAACCACCTGCTCAACTCGCCAGAACCACCTGCCGGACACGCAAAAATCACCTGCTGGCTACGCCACAACCAGTTGGGGAACACTTCGGAATCACCTGCCGGGCTTGCTGGAACCACCTGCCGGTCATGCCAAAATCACCTGCCAACTACGCCAGTACCACTTGGCGGACACTGTGGAAACACCTGTCGGGCCGGCCGGAACCACCTCTCAGACGTGCCGGAAGCACGTGCTGGACACGCCGGAATCACCTACCGGACAGACCGGAACCACCTGCCGAGCACGCCGGAGCCACCTGTTTGACTCGCTGGAACCACCTGCCGGACAGGCCAATATCAACTGCTGGCTATGCCAGAACCACCTGGGGGACGGTCCGGAATCACCTGCCAGCCATGGCGGAACCACCTCTCAGACGTACCAGAACCACCTGCCGGAGAAGCTGGAAACACGTCCTGGACAGTCTGGAACCACCTGCCGGCCAAGCCTGAACCACCTGCCAAGCACAACGGAACAACCTGCCAGACACGCCAAAATCACCTGCGTGTTATGCCAGAACCACTTGGAGGACTCTCTGGGATGACCTGCCGGGCATGCCGGAACCACCTCTCAGACGTGCCAGAACCATGTGGCGGACAGTCCGGAATCACCTGTTGGGCATGCGCAACCACCTCTGAGACGTACCAGAACCACATGCCGTGCAGGCTGGAACCACCTACCGGACAGACCGGAATCACCTTTCGGGCATGCCGGAACCACCTGTCAGATGTGCCAGAAACACGTGCCGGAGACGCCGGAAGCACCTGCCAAGCACGTTGGAACCACCTGCTCAACTAGCCTGAACCACCTGCCGGACATGCCAAAATCACCTGCCGACTATGCCAGAACCACTTGGCGAACACTCCGGAATCACTTGCCGGGCATGCAGGAACCACCTCTCAGACATGCCAGAACCCCGTGCCAATGACCCCGGAAGCACTAGCCGAGCACGCCGGAACAACCTGCTCGACTCGCCAGAACCACCTGCCGATCACGCAAAAATCACCTGCCGGCTACGCCACAACCAGTTGGTGAACACTTTGGAATCACCTGCCAGGCTTGCTGGAACCACCTGCCAGTCATGCCAAAATCACCTGCCAACTACGCCAGAACCGCTTGGCGGACACTGCAGAAACACCTGTCGGGCCGGCTGGAACCACATCTCAGACGTGCCAGAAACGTGTTCATGAGATGCTGGAACCACACCCCGAACAGACGGATACCACCTGCCAGAACCGCCTGAACCACCTGCTGAGCACACCGGAACCACCTGCTCGACTCACCGGTACCACCTCCCTGACACGCCAAAATCACCTGCTGGGTATGCCAGTACCACTTGGCGGACACTCCGGAATCATCTGCCGGACATGCCGGAACCAGCTCTCAGACACACCAGAACCAAGTGCCGGAGACGCCGGAAGCACCTGCCGAGCATGCTGGAGCCACCTGCTCGACTCGCCAGAAACACCTGCCGGACACGCCAAAATCACCTGCCGGGTATGCCAGAACCACCTGGCGGACACTACGGAATCACCTGCCGCGCATGCCGGAACCACCTCTCAGATGTGCCGGAAGCACGTGCCAGACACGCCGGAAACACCTACCGGACAGACCGGAACCACATGCCAAGAACGCCGGAGCCACCTGTTCGACTCGGTGGAACCACCTGCCGGACAGGCCAATATCAAATGCTGGCTATGCCAGAACCACCTGGGGGACAGTACGGGATCACCTGCCAGCCATGGCGGAACCAGCTCTCACACGTACCAGAACCACCTGCCGGAGAAGCTGGAAACACGTCCTGGACAGACTGGAACCACGTGACGGCCATGTCTGAACCACCTGCCGAGCACGGCGGAACCACCTAGCGGACACGCCAAAATCACCTGCGGGCTACACCAGAACCACTTCGACGACTCTCCGAAATGACCTGCCGGGCATTTTGCAACCACCTCTCAGACGTGCCAGAAGCACGTGGCGGACAGTCCGGAATCACCTGTTGGGCATACGCAACCACCTCTGACACGGACCAGAACCACGTGTCGTGCACGCCGGAACCACCTACCGGACAGACCGGAATCAACTTTTGGGCATGCCGGAACCACCAGTCAGATGTGCCAGAAACACGTGCCGGAGACGTCGGAAGCACCTGCCGAGCACGTCGCAACCAAGTGCTCAACTCGCCTGAACCACCTGCCGGACACGCCAAAATCCCTGCCTGCTACACCAGCACCACTTCGGTGACAAGCCGGAATCACGTGAGGGGCATGCCGGCACAGCCTCTCAGACTGAACCTCGTGGGGGACACCACAGAACCACCAGCCGGACAGACCGGAACCACCAGCCGGACACGCCGGTACCACCGGCTCGACCTGCCGGAACGACCGCTGGACATGCAGAATCACCTGCCGGCTACGAAGGAAACACTTGGCGAACACTCCGGAATCACCTGCCGGGCATGCCGGAACCACCTCTCAGATATGCCAGAACCACGTGCCAATGACCCCGGAAGCACCAGCCGAACACGCCGGAACCACCTGCTCGACTCGCCAGAACCACCTGCCGGACACGCAAAAATCACCTGCCGGCTACGCCACAACCAGTTGGGGAACACTTCGGAATCACCTGCCGGGCTTGCTGGAACGTCCTGTCGGTCATGCCAAAATCACCTGCCAACTACGCCAGCACCACTTGGCGGACACTGTGGAAACACCTGTCGGGCCGGCCGGAACCACATCTCAGACGTGCCAGAACCATGTGCATGAGATGCTGGAACCACACACCGACAGACGGAAAACACCTGCCAGACCCGTCTGAACAACCTGCCGAGCACGCCGGAGCCACCTGCTCGACTCGCCGGAACCACCTACCTGACATGCCCAAATCACCAGCCGGGTATGCCAGAACCACTTGGCGGACACTCCGAAATCACCTGTCGCGCATGCCGGAACCACCTCTCAGACGTGCCGGAAGCACGTGCCGGAGACGCCGGAAGCACCTGCCGAGCATGCCGGAGCCACCTGCTCGACTCGCCGGAACCACCTACCTGACATGCCCAAATCACCAGCCGGGTATGTCAGAACGACTTGGCGGACACTCCGGAATCATCTGCCGGACATGCCGGAACCAGCTCTCAAACACACCAGAACCACGTGCCGGAGACGCCGGAAGCACCTGCCGAGCATGCCGGAGCCACCTGCTCGACTCACCAGAAACACCTGCCGGACACGCCAAAATCACCTGCCGGGTACGCCAGAACCACCTGGCGGACACTCCGAAATCACCTGTCGCGCATGCCGGAACCACCTCTCAGACGTGCCGGAAGCACGTGCCGGACACGCCGGAATCACCTACCGGACAGACCGGAACCACCTGCCGAGCACGCCGGAGCCACCTGTTCGACTCGCTGGAACCACCTGCCGGACAGGCCAATATCAACTGCTGGCTATGCCAGAACCACCTGGGAGACGTTCCGGAATCGCCTGCCAGCCATGGCGGAACCACCTCTCAGACGTACCAGAACCACCTGCCGGAGAAGCTGGAAACACGTCCTGGACAGTCTGGAACCACCTGCCGGCCAAGCCTGAACCACCTGCCAAGCACAACGGAACAACCTGCCAGACACGCCAAAATCACCTGCGTGTTATGCCAGAACCACTTGGAGGACTCTCTGGGATGACCTGACGGGCATGCCGGAACCACCTCTCAGACGTGCCGGAAGCACGTGCCGGACAAGCCGGAATCACCTACCGGACAGACCGGAACCACCTGCCGAGCACGCTGGAGCCACCTGTTCGACTCGCTGGAACCACCTGCCGGACAGGCCAATATCAACTGCTGGCTATGCCAGAACCACCTGGGGGACAGTCGGGATCACCTGCCAGCCATGGCGGAACCACCTCTCAGACGTACCAGAACCACCTGCCGGAGAAGCTGGAAACACGTCCTGGACAGACTGGAACCACGTGACGGCCATGCCTGAACCACCTGCCGAGCACGGCGGAACCACCTGCCGGACACGCCAAAATCACCTGCGGGCTATGCCAGAACCACTTGGACGACTCTCCGAAATGACCTGCCGGGCATGTTGGAACCACCTCTCAGACGTGCCAGAACCATGTGGCGGACAGTCCGGAATCACCTGTTGGGCATACGCAACCACCTCTGACACGTACCAGAACCACGTGCCGTGCCGCCGGAACCACCTACCGGACAGACCGCAATCAACTTTTGGGCATCCCGGAACCACCAGTCAGATGTGCCAGAAACACGTGCCGGAGACGCCGGAAGCAACTGCCGAGCACGTCGCAACCACCTGCTCAACTCGCCTGAACCACCTGCCGGAAACGCCAAAATCACCTGCCCGCTACACCAGCACCACTTCGGGGACAAGCCGGAATCACGTGAGGGGCATGCCGGCACAGCCTCTCAGACTGAACCTCGGGCAGGCCACCACAAAACCACCTGCCGGACAGACCGGAACCACCTGCCGGACACGCCGGAACCACCGGCTCGACCCGCCGGAACAACCGCTGGACATGCAAAATCACCTGCCGGCTACGCCGGAAACACTTGGCGAACACTCCGGAATCACCTGCCGGGCATGCCGGAACCACCTCTCAGATATGCCAGAACCACGTGCCAATGACCCCGGAAGCACCTGCCGAGCACGCCGGAACCACCTGCTCGACTCGCCAGAACCACCTGCCGGACACGCAAAAATCACCTGCCGGCTACGCCACAACCAGTTGGGGAACACTTCGGAATCAACTGCCGGGCTTGCTGGAACCACCTGCCGGTCATGCCAAAATCACCTGCCAACTACGCCAGTACCACTTGGCGGACACTGTGGAAACACCTGTCGGGCCGGCCGGAACCACATCTCAGACGTGCCAGAACCATGTGCATGAGATGCTGGAACCACACCCCGAACAGACGGAAAACACCTGCCAGACCCGTCTGAACAACCTGCCGAGCACGCCGGAGCCACCTGCTCGACTCGCCGGAACCACCTACCTGACATGCCCAAATCACCAGCCGGGTATGCCAGAACCACTTGGCGGACACTCAGGAATCATCTGCCGGACATGCCGGAACCAGCTCTCAGACACACCAGAACCACGTGCCGGAGACGCCGGAAGCAGCTGCCGAGCATGCCGGAGCCACCTGCTCGACTCGCCAGAAACACCTGCCGGACACGCCAAAATCACCTGCCGGGTACGCCAGAACCACCTGGCGGACACTCCGAAATCACCTCTCGCGCATGCCGGAACCACCTCTCAGACGTGCCGGAAGCACGTGCCGGACACGCCGGAATCACCTACCGGACAGACCGGAACCACCTGCCGAGCACGCCGGAGCCACCTGTTCGACTCGCTGGAACCACCTGCCGGACAGGCCAATATCAACTGCTGGCTATGCCAGAACCACCTGGGGGACGGTCCGGAATCGGCTGCCAGCCATGGCGGAACCACCTCTCAGATGTCCCAGAACCACCTGCCGGAGAAGCTGGAAACACGTCCTGGACAGTCTGGAACCACCTGCCGGCCAAGCCTGAACCACCTGCCAAGCACAACGGAACAACCTGCCAGACACGCCAAAATCACCTGCGTGTTATGCCAGAACCACTTGGAGGACTCTCTGGGATGACCTGCCTGGGATGCCGGAAACACCTCTTAGACGTGCCAGAACCATGTGGCGGACAGTCCGGAATCACCTGTTGGGCATGCGCAACCACCTCTGAGACGTACCAGAACCACATGCCGTGCAGGCTGGAACCACCTACCGGACAGACCGGAATCACCTTTCGGGCATGCCGGAACCACCTGTCAGATGTGCCAGAAACACATGCCGGAGACGCCGGAAGCACCTGCCAAGCACGTTGGAACCACCTGCTCAACTCGCCTGAACCACCTGCCGGACATGCCAAAATCACCTGCCGACTATGCTAGAACCACTTGGCGAACAATCCGGAATCACTTGCCGGGCATGCAGGAACCACATCTCAGACATGCCAGAACCCCGTGCCAATGACCCCGGAACCACCAGCCGAGCACGCCGGAACCACCTGCTCGACTCGCCAGAACCACCTGCCGATCACGCAAAAATCACCTGCCGGCTACGCCACAACCAGTTGGTGAACACTTTGGAATCACCTGCCAGGCTTGCTGGAACCACCTGCCAGTCATGCCAAAATCACCTGCCAACTACGCCAGAACCGCTTGGCGGACACTGCGGAAACACCTGTCGGGCCGGCTGGAACCACATCTCAGACGTGCCAGAAACGTGTTCATGAGATGCTGGAACCACACCCCGAACAGACGGATACCACCTGCCAGAACCGCCTGAACCACCTGCTGAGCACGCCGGAACCACCTGCTCGACTCACCGGTACCACCTCCCTGACATGCCAAAATCACCTGCTGGGTATGCCAGAACCACTTGGCGGACACTCCGGAATCATCTGCCGGACATGCCGGAACCAGCTCTCAGACACACCAGAACCAAGTGCCGGAGACGCCAGAAGCACCTGCCGAGCATGCCGGAGCCACCTGCTCGACTCGCCAGAAACACCTGCCGGGCACGCCAAAATCACCTGCCGGGTATGCCAGAACCACCTGGCGGACACTACGGAATCACCTGCCGCGCATGCCGGAACCACCTCTCAGACGTGCCGGAAGCACGTGCCAGACACGCCGGAAACACCTAGCGGACAGACCAGAACCACCTGCCAAGAACGCCGGAGCCACCTGTTCGACTCGCTGGAACCACCTGCCGGACAGGCCAATATCAACTGCTGGCTATGCCAGAACCACCTGGGGGACAGTCCGGGATCACCTGCCAGCCATGGCGGAACCACCTCTCAGACGTACCAGAACCACCTGCCGGAGAAGCTGGAAACACGTCCTGGACAGACTGGAACCACGTGACGGCCATGCCTGAACCACCTGCCGAGCACGGCGGAACCACCTGCCGGACACGCCTAAATCACCTGCGGGCTACGCCAGAACCACTTGGACGACTCTCCGAAATGACCTGCCGGGCATGTTGGAACCACGTCTCACACGTGCCAGAAGCACGTGGCGGACAGTCCGGAATCACCTGTTGGGCATACGCAACCACCTCTGACACGTACCAGAACCACGTGCCGTGCACGCCGGAACCACCTACCGGACAGACCGGAATCAACTTTTGGGCATGCCGGAACCACCAGTCAGATGTGCCAGAAACACGTGCCGGAGACGCCGGAAGCACCTGCCGAGCACGTCGCAACCACCTGCTCAACTCGCCTGAACCACCTGCCGGACACGCCAAAATCACCTGCCCGCTACACCAGCACCACTTCGGGGACAAGCCGGAATCACGTGAGGGGCATGCCGGCACAGCCTCTCAGACTGAACCTCGTGCCGGACACCACAGAACCACCTGCCGGACAGACCGGAACCACCTGCCGGACACGCCGGAACCACCGGCTCGACCCGCCGGAACGACCGCTGGACATGCAAAATCACCTGCCGGCTACGCCGGAAACACTTGGCGAACACTCCAGAATCACCTGCCCGGCATGCCGGAACCACCTCTCAGATATGCCAGAACCACGTGCCAATGACCCCGGAAGCACCTGCCGAGCACGCCGGAACCACCTGCTCGACTCGCCAGAACCACCTGCCGGACACGCAAAAATCACCTGCCGGCTACGCCACAACCAGTTGGGGAACACTTCGGAATCACCTGCCGGGCTTGCTGGAACCACCTGCCGGTCATGCCAAAATCACCTGCCAACTACGCCAGTACCACTTGGCGGACACTGTGGAAACACCTGTCGGGCCGGCCGGAACCACATCTCAGACGTGCCAGAACCATGTGCATGAGATGCTGGAACCACACCCCGAACAGACGGAAAACACCTGCCAGACCCGTCTGAACAGCCTGCCGAGCACGCCGGAGCCACCTGCTCGACTCGCCGGAACCACCTACCTGACATGCCCAAATCACCAGCCGGGTATGCCAGAACCACTTGGCGGACACTCCGGAATCATCTGCCGGACATGCCGGAACCAGCTCTCAGACACACCAGAACCACGTGCCGGAGACGCCGGAAGCACCTGCCGAGCATGCCGGAGCCACCTGCTCGACTCGCCAGAAACACCTGCCGGACACGCCAAAATCACCTGCCGGGTACGCCAGAACCACCTGGCGGACACTCCGAAATCACCTGTCGCGCATGCCGGAACCACCTCTCAGACGTGCCGGAAGCACGTGCCGGACACGCCGGAATCACCTACCGGACAGACCGGAACCACCTGCCGAGCACGCCGGAGCCACCTGTTCGACTCGCTGGAACCACCTGCCGGAGAGGCCAATATCAACTGCTGGCTATGCCAGAACCACCTGGGGGACGGTCCGGAATCGCCTGCCAGCCATGGCGGAACCACCTCTCAGACGTACCAGAACCACCTGCCGGAGAAGCTGGAAACACGTCCTGGACAGTCTGGAACCACCTGCCGGCCAAGCCTGAACCACCTGCCAAGCACAACGGAACAACCTGCCAGACATGCCAACATCACCTGCGTGTTATGCCAGAGCCACTTGGAGGACTCTCTGGGATGACCTGCCGGGCATGCCGGAACCACCTCTCAGACGTGATAGAACCATGTGGCGGACAGTCTGGAATCACCTGTTGGGCATGCGCAACCACCTCTGAGACGTACCAGAACCACATGCCGTGCAGGCTGGAACCACCTACCGGACAGACCGGAATCACCTTTCGGGCATGCCGGAACCACCTGTCAGATGTGCCAGAAACACGTGCCGGAGACGCCGGAAGCACCTGCCAAGCACGTTGGAACCACCTGCTCAACTCGCCTGAACCACCTGCCGGACATGCCAAAATCACCTGCCGACTATGCCAGAACCACTTGGCGAACACTCCGGAATCACTTGCCGGGCATGCAGGAACCACATCTCAGACATGCCAGAACCCCGTGCCAATGACCCCGGAACCACCAGCCGAGCACGCCGGAACCACCTGCTCGACTCGCCAGAACCACCTGCCGATCACGCAAAAATCACCTGACGGCTACGCCACAACCAGTTGGTGAACACTTTGGAATCACCTGCCAGGCTTGCTGGAACCACCTGCCAGTCATGCCAAAATCACCTGCCAACTACGCCAGAACCGCTTGGCGGACACTGCGGAAACACCTGTCGGGCCGGCTGGAACCACATCTCAGACGTGCCAGAAACGTGTTCATGAGATGCTGGAACCACACCCCGAACAGACGGATGCCACCTGCCAGAACCGCCTGAACCACCTGCTGAGCACGCCGGAACCACCTGCTCGACTCACCGGTACCACCTCCCTGACACGCCAAAATCACCTGCTGGGTATGCCAGAACCACTTGGCGGACACTCCGGAATCATCTGCCGGACATGCCGGAACCAGCTCTCAGACACACCAGAACCAAGTGCCAGAGACGCCGGAAGCACCTGCCGAGCATGCCGGAGCCACCTGCTCGACTCGCCAGAAACACCTGCCGGACACGCCAAAATCACCTGCCGGGTATGCCAGAACCACCTGGCGGACACTACGGAATCACCTGCCGCGCATGCCGGAACCACCTGTCAGACGTGCCGGAAGCACGTGCCAGACACGCCGGAAACACCTACCGGACAGACCGGAACCACCTGCCAAGAACGCCGGAGCCACCTGTTCGACTCGCTGGAACCACCTGCCGGACAGGCCAATATCAACTGCTGGCTATGCCAGAACCACCTGGGGGACAGTCCGGGATCACCTGCCAGCCATGGCGGAACCACCTCTCAGACGTACCAGAACCACCTGCCGGAGAAGCTGGAAACACGTCCTGGACAGACTGGAACCACGTGACGGCCATGCCTGAACCACCTGCCGAGCACGGCGGAACCACCTGCCGGACACGCCAAAATCACCTGCGGGCTACGCCAGAACCACTTGGACGACTCTCCGAAATGACCTGC
Source organism: Equus caballus (assembly GCF_041296265.1). Lineage (NCBI taxonomy): Eukaryota > Metazoa > Chordata > Mammalia > Perissodactyla > Equidae > Equus > Equus caballus. The sequence continues at coordinate 3,011,065 of NC_091713.1, forward strand.
CGGGCATGTTGGAACCACCTCTCAGACGTGCCAGAAGCACGTGGCGGACAGTCCGGAATCACCTGTTGGGCATACGCAACCACCTCTGAGACGTACCAGAACCACGTGCCGTGCACGCCGGAACCACCTACCGGACAGACCGGAATCAACTTTTGGTCATGCCGGAACCACCAGTCAGATGTGCCAGAAACACGTGCCGGAGACGCCGGAAGCACCTGCCGAGCACGTCGCAACCACCTGCTCAACTCGCCTGAACCACCTGCCGGACACGCCAAAATCACCTGCCCGCTACACCAGCACCACTTCGGGGACAAGCCGGAATCACGTGAGGGGCATGCCGGCACAGCCTCTCAGACTGAACCTCGTGCCGGACACCACAGAACCACCTGCCGGACAGACCGGAACCACCTGCCGGACATGCCGGAACCACCGTCTCGACCCGCCGGAACGACCGCTGGACATGCAAAATCACCTGCCGGCTACGCCGGAAACACTTGGCGAACACTCCAGAATCACCTGCCGGGCATGCCAGAACCACCTCTCAGATATACCAGAACCACGTGCCAATGACCCCGGAAGCACCTGCCGAGCACGCCGGAACCACCTGCTCGACTCGCCAGAACCACCTGCCGGACACGCAAAAATCACCTGCCGGCTACGCCACAACCACTTGGGGAACACTTCGGAATCAACTGCCGGGCTTGCTGGAACCACCTGCCGGTCATGCCAAAATCACCTGCCAACTACGCCAGTACCACTTGGCGGACACTGTGGAAACACCTGTCGGGCCGGCCGGAACCACATCTCAGACGTGCCAGAACCATGTGCATGAGATGCTGGAACCACACCCCGAACAGACGGATACCACCTGCCAGACCCGTCTGAACAACCTGCCGAGCACGCCGGAGCCACCTGCTCGACTCGCCGGAACCACCTACCTGACATGCCCAAATCACCAGCCGGGTATGCCAGAACCACTTGGCGGACACTCAGGAATCATCTGCCGGACATGCCGGAACCAGCTCTCAGACACACCAGAACCACGTGCCGGAGACGCCGGAAGCAGCTGCCGAGCATGCCGGAGCCACCTGCTCGACTCGCCAGAAACACCTGCCGGACACGCCAAAATCACCTGCCGGGTACGCCAGAACCACCTGGCGGACACTCCGAAATCACCTCTCGCGCATGCCGGAACCACCTCTCAGACGTGCCGGAAGCACGTGCCGGACACGCCGGAATCACCTACCGGACAGACCGGAACCACCTGCCGAGCACGCCGGAGCCACCTGTTCGACTCGCTGGAACCACCTGCCGGACAGGCCAATATCAACTGCTGGCTATGCCAGAACCACCTGGGGGACGGTCCGGAATCGGCTGCCAGCCATGGCGGAACCACCTCTCAGATGTCCCAGAACCACCTGCCGGAGAAGCTGGAAACACGTCCTGGACAGTCTGGAACCACCTGCCGCCCAAGCCTGAACCACCTGCCAAGCACAACGGAACAACCTGCCAGACACGCCAAAATCACCTGCGTGTTATGCCAGAACCACTTGGAGGACTCTCTGGGATGACCTGCCTGGGATGCCGGAAACACCTCTTAGACGTGCCAGAACCATGTGGCGGACAGTCCGGAATCACCTGTTGGGCATGCGCAACCACCTCTGAGACGTACCAGAACCACATGCCGTGCAGGCTGGAACCACCTACCGGACAGACCGGAATCACCTTTCGGGCATGCCGGAACCACCTGTCAGATGTGCCAGAAACACATGCCGGAGACGCCGGAAGCACCTGCCAAGCACGTTGGAACCACCTGCTCAACTCGCCTGAACCACCTGCCGGACATGCCAAAATCACCTGCCGACTATGCCAGAACCACTTGGCGAACACTCCGGAATCACTTGCCGGGCATGCAGGAACCACATCTCAGACATGCCAGAACCCCGTGCCAATGACCCCGGAACGACCAGCCGAGCACGCCGGAACCACCTGCTCGACTCGCCAGAACCACCTGCCGATCACGCAAAAATCACCTGCAGGCTACGCCACAACCAGTTGGTGAACACTTTGGAATCACCTGCCAGGCTTGCTGGAACCACCTGCCAGTCATGCCAAAATCACCTGCCAACTACGCCAGAACCGCTTGGCGGACACTGCGGAAACACCTGTCGGGCCGGCTGGAACCACATCTCAGACGTGCCAGAAACGTGTTCATGAGATGCTGGAACCACACCCCGAACAGACGGATACCACCTGCCAGAACCGCCTGAACCACCTGCTGAGCACGCCGGAACCACCTGCTCGACTCACCGGTACCACCTCCCTGACACGCCAAAATCACCTGCTGGGTATGCCAGAACCACTTGGCGGACACTCCGGAATCATCTGCCGGACATGCCTGAACCAGCTCTCAGACACACCAGAACCAAGTGCCGGAGACGCCAGAAGCACCTGCCGAGCATGCCGGAGCCACCTGCTCGACTCGCCAGAAACACCTGCCGGACACGCCAAAATCACCTGCCGGGTATGCCAGAACCACCTGGCGGACACTACGGAATCACCTGCCGCGCATGCCGGAACCACCTCTCAGACGTGCCGGAAGCACGTGCCAGACACGCCGGAAACACCTAGCGGACAGACCAGAACCACCTGCCAAGAACGCCGGAGCCACCTGTTCGACTCGCTGGAACCACCTGCCGGACAGGCCAATATCAACTGCTGGCTATGCCAGAACCACCTGGGGGACAGTCCGGGATCACCTGCCAGCCATGGCGGAACCACCTCTCAGACGTACCAGAACCACCTGCCGGAGAAGCTGGAAACACGTCCTGGACAGACTGGAACCACGTGACGGCCATGCCTGAACCACCTGCCGAGCACGGCGGAACCACCTGCCGGACACGCCAAAATCACCTGCGGGCTACGCCAGAACCACTTGGACGACTCTCCGAAATGACCTGCCGGGCATGTTGGAACCACGTCTCACACGTGCCAGAAGCACGTGGCGGACAGTCCGGAATCACCTGTTGGGCATACGCAACCACCTCTGACACGTACCAGAACCACGTGCCGTGCACGCCGGAACCACCTACCGGACAGACCGGAATCCACTTTTGGGCATGCCGGAACCACCAGTCAGATGTGCCAGAAACACGTGCCGGAGACGCCGGAAGCACCTGCCGAGCACGTCGCAACCACCTGCTCAACTCGCCTGAACCACCTGCCGGACACGCCAAAATCACCTGCCCGCTACACCAGCACCACTTCGGGGACAAGCCGGAATCACGTGAGGGGCATGCCGGCACAGCCTCTCAGACTGAACCTCGTGCCGGACACCACAGAACCACCTGCCGGACAGACCGGAACCACCTGCCGGACACGCCGGAACGACCGGCTCGACCCGCAGGAACGACCGCTGGACATGCAAAATCACCTGCCGGCTACGCCGGAAACACTTGGCGAACACTCCGGAATCACCTGCCGGGCATGCCGGAACCACCTCTCAGATATGCCAGAACCACGTGCCAATGACCCCGGAAGCACCTGCCGAGCACGCCGGAACCACCTGCTCGACTCGCCAGAACCACCTGCCGGACACGCAAAAATCACCTGCCGGCTACGCCACAACCTGTTGGTGAGCACTTTGGAATCACCTGCCGGGCTTGCTGGAACCACCTGCCGGTCATGCCAAAATCACCTGCCAACTACGCCAGAACCGCTTGGCGGACACTGCGGAAACACCTGTCGGGCCGGCTGGAACCACATCTCAGACGTGCCAGAAACGTGTTCATGAGATGCTGGAACCACACCCCGAACAGACGGATACCACCTGCCAGAACCGCCTGAACCACCTGCTGAGCACGCCGGAACCACCTGCTCGACTCACCGGTACCACCTCCCTGACACGCCAAAATCACCTGCTGGGTATGCCAGAACCACTTGGCGGACACTCCGGAATCATCTGCCGGACATGCCGGAACCAGCTCTCAGACACACCAGAACCAAGTGCCGGAGACGCCGGAAGCACCTGCCGAGCATGCCGGAGCCACCTGCTCAACTCGCCAGAAACACCTGCCGGACACGCCAAAATCACCTGCCGGGTATGCCAGAACCACCTGGCGGACACTACGGAATCACCTGCCGCGCATGCCGGAACCACCTCTCAGATATGCCAGAACCACGTGCCAATGACCCCGGAAGCACCTGCCGAGAACGCCGGAACCACCTGCTCGACTCGCCAGAACCACCTGCCGGACACGCAAAAATCACCTGCCGGCTACGCCACAACCAGTTGGGGAACACTTCGGAATCACCTGCCGGGCTTGCTGGAACCACCTGCCGGTCATGCCAAAATCACCTGCCAACTACGCCAGTACCACTTGGCGGACACTGTGGAAACACCTGTCGGGCCGGCCGGAACCACATCTCAGACGTGCCAGAACCATGTGCATGAGATGCTGGAACCACACCCCGAACAGACGGAAAACACCTGCCAGACCCGTCTGAACAGCCTGCCGAGCACGCCGGAGCCACCTGCTCGACTCGCCGGAACCACCTACCTGACATGCCCAAATCACCAGCCGGGTATGCCAGAACCACTTGGCGGACACTCCGGAATCATCTGCCGGACATGCCGGAACCAGCTCTCAGACACACCAGAACCACGTGCCGGAGACGCCGGAAGCACCTGCCGAGCATGCCGGAGCCACCTGCTCGACTCGCCAGAAACACGTGCCGGACACGCCAAAATCACCTGCCGGGTACGCCAGAACCACCTGGCGGACACTCCGAAATCACCTGTCGCGCATGCCGGAACCACCTCTCAGACGTGCCGGAAGCACGTGCCGGACACGCCGGAATCACCTACCGGACAGACCGGAACCACCTGCCGAGCACGCCGGAGCCACCTGTTCGACTCGCTGGAACCACCTGCCGGACAGGCCAATATCAACTGCTGGCTATGCCAGAACCACCTGGGGGACGGTCCGGAATCGCCTGCCAGCCATGGCGGAACCACCTCTCAGACGTACCAGAACCACCTGCCGGAGAAGCTGGAAACACGTCCTGGACAGTCTGGAACCACCTGCCGGCCAAGCCTGAACCACCTGCCAAGCACAACGGAACAACCTGCCAGACACGCCAACATCACCTGCGTGTTATGCCAGAGCCACTTGGAGGACTCTCTGGGATGACCTGCCGGGCATGCCGGAACCACCTCTCAGACGTGATAGAACCATGTGGCGGACAGTCTGGAATCACCTGTTGGGCATGCGCAACCACCTCTGAGACGTACCAGAACCACATGCCGTGCAGGCTGGAACCACCTACCGGACAGACCGGAATCACCTTTCGGGCATGCCGGAACCACCTGTCAGATGTGCCAGAAACACGTGCCGGAGACGCCGGAAGCACCTGCCAAGCACGTTGGAACCACCTGCTCAACTCGCCTGAACCACCTGCCGGACATGCCAAAATCACCTGCCGACTATGCCAGAACCACTTGGCGAACACTCCGGAATCACTTGCCGGGCATGCAGGAACCACCTCTCAGACATGCCAGAACCCCGTGCCAATGACCCCGGAATCACCAGCCGAGCACGCCGGAACCACCTGCTCGACTCGCCAGAACCACCTGCCGATCACGCAAAAATCACCTGACGGCTACGCCACAACCAGTTGGTGAACACTTTGGAATCACCTGCCAGGCTTGCTGGAACCACCTGCCAGTCATGCCAAAATCACCTGCCAACTACGCCAGAACCGCTTGGCGGACACTGCGGAAACACCTGTCGGGCCGGCTGGAACCACATCTCAGACGTGCCAGAAACGTGTTCATGAGATGCTGGAACCACACCCCGAACAGACGGATGCCACCTGCCAGGACCGCCTGAACCACCTGCTGAGCACGCCGGAACCACCTGCTCGACTCACCGGTACCACCTCCCTGACACGCCAAAATCACCTGCTGGGTATGCCAGAACCACTTGGCGGACACTCCGGAATCATCTGCCGGACATGCCGGAACCAGCTCTCAGACACACCAGAACCAAGTGCCGGAGACGCCGGAAGCACCTGCCGAGCATGCCGGAGCCACCTGCTCAACTCGCCAGAAACACCTGCCGGACACGCCAAAATCACCTGCCGGGTATGCCAGAACCACCTGGCGGACACTACGGAATCACCTGCCGCGCATGCCGGAACCACCTGTCAGACGTGCCGGAAGCACGTGCCAGACACGCCGGAAACACCTACCGGACAGACCGGAACCACCTGCCAAGAACGCCGGAGCCACCTGTTCGACTCGCTGGAACCACCTGCCGGACAGGCCAATATCAACTGCTGGCTATGCCAGAACCACCTGGGGGACAGTCCGGGATCACCTGCCAGCCATGGCGGAACCACCTCACAGACGTACCAGAACCACCTGCCGGAGAAGGTGGAAACACGTCCTGGACAGACTGGAACCACGTGACGGCCATGCCTGAACCACCTGCCGAGCACGGCGGAACCACCTGCCGGACACGCCAAAATCACCTGCGGGCTACGCCAGAACCACTTGGACGACTCTCCGAAATGACCTGCCGGGCATGTTGGAACCACCTCTCAGACGTGCCAGAAGCACGTGGCGGACAGTCCGGAATCACCTGTTGGGCATACGCAACCACCTGCGACACGTACCAGAACCACGTGCCGTGCATGCCGGAACCACCTACCGGACAGACCGGAATCAACTTTTGGGCATGCCGGAACCACCAGTCAGATGTGCCAGAAACACGTGCCAGAGACGCCGGAAGCACCTGCCGAGCACGTCGCAACCACCTCCTCAACTCGCCTGAACCACCTGCCGGACACGCCAAAATCACCTGCCCGCTACACCAGCACCACTTCGGGGACAAGCCGGAATCACGTGAGGGGCATGCCGGCACAGCCTCTCAGACTGAACCTCGTGCCGGACACCACAGAACCACCTGCCGGACAGACCGGAACCACCTGCCGGACACGCCGGAACCACCGGCTCGACCCGCCGGAACGACCGCTGGACATGCAAAATCACCTGCCGGCTATGCCGGAAACACTTGGCGAACACTCCGGAATCACCTGCCGGGCATGCCGGAACCACCTCTCAGATATGCCAGAACCACGTGCCAATGACCCCGGAAGCACCTGCCGAGCACGCCGGAACCACCTGCTCGACTCGCCAGAACCACCTGCCGGACACACAAAAATCACCTGCCGGCTACGCCACAACCAGTTGGGGAACACTTCGGAATCACCTGCCGGGCTTGCTGGAACCACCTGCCGGTCATGCCAAAATCACCTGCCAACTACGCCAGTACCACTTGGCGGACACTGTGGAAACACCTGTCGGGCCGGCCGGAACCACATCTCAGACGTGCCAGAACCATGTGCATGAGATGCTGGAACCACACCCCGAACAGACGGAAAACACCTGCCAGACCCGTCTGAACAGCCTGCCGAGCACGCCGGAGCCACCTGCTCGACTCGCCGGAACCACCTACCTGACATGCCCAAATCACCAGCCGGGTATGCCAGAACCACTTGGCGGACACTCCGGAATCATCTGCCGGACATGCCGGAACCAGCTCTCAGACACACCAGAACCACGTGCCGGAGACGCCGGAAGCACCTGCCGAGCATGCCGGAGCCACCTGCTCGACTCGCCAGAAACACGTGCCGGACACGCCAAAATCACCTGCCGGGTACGCCAGAACCACCTGGCGGACACTCCGAAATCACCTGTCGCGCATGCCGGAACCACCTCTCAGACGTGCCGGAAGCACGTGCCGGAGACGGCGGAATCACCTACCGGTCAGACCGCAACCACCTGCCGAGCACGCCGGAGCCACCTGTTCGACTCGCTGGAACCACCTGCCGGACAGGCCAATATCAACTGCTGGCTATGCCAGAACCACCTGTGGGACGGTCCGGAATCGCCTGCCAGCCATGGCGGAACCACCTCTCAGACGTACCAGAACCACCTGCCGGAGAACCTGGAAACACGTCCTGGACAGTCTGGAACCACGTGCCGGCCAAGCCTGAACCACCTGCCAAGCACAACGGAACAACCTGCCAGACACGCCAAAATCACCTGCGTGTTATGCCAGAACCACTTGGAGGACTCTCTGGGATGACCTGCCGGGCATGCCGGAACCACCTCTCAGACGTGCCAGAACCATGTGGCGGACTGTCCGGAATCACCTGTTGGGCATGCGCAACCACCTCTGAGACGTACCAGAACCACATGCCGTGCAGGCTGGAACCACCTACCGGACAGACCGGAATCACCTTTCGGGCATGCCGGAACCACCTGTCAGATGTGCCAGAAACACGTGCCGGAGACGCCGGAAGCACCTGCCAAGCACGTTGGAACCACCTGCTCAACTCGCCTGAACCACCTGCCGGACATGCCAAAATCACCTGCCGACTATGCCAGAACCACTTGGCGAACACTCCGGAATCAATTGCCGGGCATGCAGGAACCACCTCTCAGACATGCCAGAACCCCGTGCCAATGACCCCGGAAGCACCAGCCGAGCACGCCGGAACCACCTGCTCGACTCGCCAGAACCACCTGCCGATCACGCAAAAATCACCTGCCGGCTACGCCACAACCAGTTGGTGAACACTTTGGAATCACCTGCCAGGCTTGCTGGAACCACCTGCCAGTCATGCCAAAATCACCTGCCAACTACACCAGAACCGCTAGGCGGACACTGCAGAAACACCTGTCGGGCCGGCTGGAACCACATCTCAGACGTGCCAGAAACGTGTTCATGAGATGCTGGAACCACACCCCGAACAGACGGATACCACCTGCCAGAAAAGCCTGAACCACCTGCTGAGCACGCCGGAACCACCTGCTCGACTCACCGGTACCACCTCCCTGACACGCCAAAATCACCTGCTGGGTATGCCAGAACCACTTGGCGGACACTCCGGAATCATCTGCCGGACATGCCGGAACCAGCTCTCAGACACACCAGAACCAAGTGCCGGAGACGCCGGAAGCACCTGCCGAGCATGCCGGAGCCACCTGCTCGACTCGCCAGAAACACGTGCCGGACACGCCAAAATCACCTGCCGGGTATGCCAGAACCACCTGGCGGACACTACGGAATCACCTGCCGCGCATGCCGGAACCACCTCTCAGACGTGCCGGAAGCACGTGCCGGACACGCCGGAAACACCTACCGGACATACCGGAACCACCTGCCAAGAACGCCGGAGCCACCTGTTCGACTCGCTGGAACCACCTGCCGGACAGGCCAATATCAACTGCTGGCTATGCCAGAACCACCTGGGGGACAGTCCGGGATCACCTGCCAGCCATGGCGGAACCACCTCTCAGACGTACCAGAACCACCTGCCGGAGAAGCTGGAAACACGTCCTGGACAGACTGGAACCACGTGACGGCCATGCCTGAACCACCTGCCGAGCACGGCGGAACCACCTGCCAGACACGCCAAAATCACCTGCGGGCTACGCCAGAACCACTTGGACGACTCTCCGAAATGACCTGCCGGGCATGTTGGAACCACCTCTCAGACGTGCCAGAAGCACGTGGCGGACAGTCCGGAATCACCTGTTGGGCATACGCAACCACCTCTGAGATGTACCAGTACCACGTGCCGTGCACGCCGGAACCACCTACCGGACAGACCGGAATCAACTTTCGGGCATGCCGGAACCACCAGTCAGATGTGCCAGAATCACGTGCCAGAGACGCCGGAAGCACCTGCCGAGCACGTCGCAACCACCTGCTCAACTCGCCTGAACCACCTGCCGGACACGCCAAAATCACCTGCCCGCTACACCAGCACCACTTCGGGGACAAGCCGGAATCACGTGAGGGGCATGCCGGCACAGCCTCTCAGACTGAACCTCGTGCCGGACACCACAGAACCACCTGCCGGACAGACCGGAAGCACCTGCCGGACACGCCGGTACCACCGGCACGACCCGCCGGAAAGACCGCTGGACATACAAAATCACCTGCCGGCTACGCCGGAAACACTTGCCGAACACTCCGGAATCACCTGCCGGGCATGCCGGAACCACCTCTCAGATATGCCAGAACCACGTGCCAATGACCCCGGAAGCACCTGCCGAGCACGCCGGAACCACCTGCTCGACTCGCCAGAACCACCTGCCGGACACGCAAAAATCACCTGCCGGCTACGCCACAACCTGTTGGTGAACACTTTGGAATCACCTGCCGGGCTTGCTGGAACCACCTGCCGGTCATGCCAAAATCACCTGCCAACTACGCCAGAACCGCTTGGCGGACACTGCGGAAACACCTGTCGGGCCGGCTGGAACCACATCTCAGACGTGCCAGAAACGTGTTCATGAGATGCTGGAACCACACCCCGAACAGACGGATACCACCTGCCAGAACCGCCTGAACCACCTGCTGAGCACGCCGGAACCACCTGCTCGACTCACCGGTACCACCTCCCTGACACGCCAAAATCACCTGCTGGGTATGCCAGAACCACTTGGCGGACACTCCGGAATCATCTGCCGGACATGCCGGAACCAGCTCTCAGACACACCAGAACCAAGTGCCGGAGACGCCGGAAGCACCTGCCGAGCATGCCGGAGCCACCTGCTCGACTCGCCAGAAACACCTGCCGGACACGCCAAAATCACCTGCCGGGTATGCCAGAACCACCTGGCGGACACTACGGAATCACCTGCCGCGCATGCCGGAACCACTTCTGAGACGTGCCGGAAGCACGTGCCACACACTCCGGAAACACCTACCGGACATACCGGAACCACCTGCCAAGAACGCCGGAGCCACCTGTTCGACTCGCTGGAACCACCTGCCGGACAGGCCAATATCAACTGCTGGCTATGCCAGAACCACCTGGGGGACAGTCCGGGATCACCTGCCAGCCATGGCGGAACCACCTCTCAGACGTACCAGAACCACCTGCCGGAGAAGCTGGAAACACGTCCTGGACAGACTGGAACCACGTGACGGCCATGCCTGAACCACCTGCCGAGCACGGCGGAACCACCTGCCAGACACGCCAAAATCACCTGCGGGCTACGCCAGAACCACTTGGACGACTCTCCGAAATGACCTGCCGGGCATGTTGGAACCACCTCTCAGACGTGCCAGAAGCACGTGGCGGACAGTCCGGAATCACCTGTTGGGCATACGCAACCACCTCTGAGATGTACCAGTACCACGTGCCGTGCACGCCGGAACCACCTACCGGACAGACCGGAATCAACTTTCGGGCATGCCGGAACCACCAGTCAGATGTGCCAGAATCACGTGCCAGAGACGCCGGAAGCACCTGCCGAGCACGTCGCAACCACCTGCTCAACTCGCCTGAACCACCTGCCGGACACGCCAAAATCACCTGCCCGCTACACCAGCACCACTTCGGGGACAAGCCGGAATCACGTGAGGGGCATGCCGGCACAGCCTCTCAGACTGAACCTCGTGCCGGACACCACAGAACCACCTGCCGGACAGACCGGAAGCACCTGCCGGACACGCCGGAACCACCAGCTCGACCCGCCGGAACGACCGCTGGACATGCAAAATCACCTGCCGGCTACGCCGGAAACACTTGGCGAACACTCCGGAATCACCTGCCGGGCATGCCGGAACCACCTCTCAGATATGCCAGAACCACGTGCCAATGACCCCGGAAGCACCTGCCGAGCACGCCGGAACCACCTGCTCGACTCGCCAGAACCACCTGCCGGACACGCAAAAATCACCTGCCGGCTACGCCACAACCAGTTGGGGAACACTTCGGAATCACCTGCCGGGCTTGCTGGAACCACCTGCCGGTCATGCCAAAATCACCTGCCAACTACGCCAGTACCACTTGGCAGAAACTGTGGAAACACCTGTCGGGCCGGCCGGAACCACATCTCAGACGTGCCAGAACCATGTGCATGAGATGCTGGAACCACACCCCGAACAGACGGAAAACACCTGCCAGACCCGTCTGAACAACCTGCCGAGCACGCCGGAGCCACCTGCTCGACTCGCCGGAACCACCTACCTGACATGCCCAAATCACCAGCCGGGTATGCCAGAACCACTTGGCGGACACTCCGGAATCATCTGCCGGACATGCCGGAACCAGCTCTCAGACACACCAGAACCACGTGCCGGAGACGCCGGAAGCACCTGCCGAGCATGCCGGAGCCACCAGCTCGACTCGCCAGAAACAACTGCCGGACACGCCAAAATCACCTGCCGGGTACGCCAGAACCACCTGGCGGACACTCCGAAATCACCTGTCGCGCATGCCGGAACCACCTCTCAGACATGCCGGAAGCACGTGCCGGACAGGCCGTAATCCCCTACCGAACAGACCGGAACCACCTGCCGAGCACGCCGGAGCCACCTGTTCGACTCGCTGGAACCACCTGCCGGACAGGCCAATATCAACTGCTGGCTATGCCAGAACCACATGGGGGACGGTCCGGAATCACCTGCCAGCCATGGCGGAACCACCTCTCAGACGTACCAGAACCACCTGCCGGAGAAGCTGGAAACACGTCCTGGACAGTCTGGAACCACCTGCCGGCCAAGCCTGAACCACCTGCCAAGCACAACGGAACAACCTGCCAGACACGCCAAAATCACCTGCGTGTTATGCCAGAACCACTTGGAGGACTCTCTGGGATGACCTGCCGGTCATGCCGGAACCACCTCTCAGACGTGCCAGAACCATGTGGCGGACAGTCCGGAATCACCTGTTGGGCATGCGCAACCACCTCTGAGACGTACCAGAACCACATGCCGTGCAGGCTGGAACCACCTACCGGACAGACCGGAATCACCTTTCGGGCATGCCGGAACCACCTGTCAGATGTGCCAGAAACACGTGCCGGAGACGCCGGAAGCACCTGCCAAGCACGTTGGAACCACCTGCTCAACTCGCCTGAACCACCTGCCGGACATGCCAAAATCACCTGCCGACTATGCCAGAACCACTTGGCGAACACTCCGTAATCACTTGCCGGGCATGCAGGAACCACCTCTCAGACATGACAGAACCGCGTGCCAATGACCCCGGAAGCACCTGCCGAGCACGCCGGAACCACCTGCTCGACTCGCCACTGTCACCTGCCGATCACGCAAAAATCACCTGCCGGGTACGCCACAACCAGTTGGTGAACACTTTGGAATCACCTGCCAGGCTTGCTGGAACCACCTGCCGGTCATGCCAAAATCACCTGCCAACTACGCCAGAACCGCTTGGCGGACACTGCGGAAACACCTGTCGGGCCGGCTGGAACCACATCTCAGACGTGCCAGAAACGTGTTCATGAGATGCTGGAACCACACCCCGAACAGACGGATACCACCTGCCAGAACCGCCTGAACCACCTGCTGAGCACGCCGGAACCACCTGCTCGACTCACCGGTACCACCTCCCTGACACGCCAAAATCACCTGCTGGGTATGCCAGAACCACTTGGCGGACACTCCGGAATCATCTGCCGGACATGCCGGAACCAGCTCTCAGACACACCAGAACCAAGTGCCGGAGACGCCGGAAGCACCTGCCGAGCATGCCGGAGCCACCTGCTCGACTCGCCAGAAACACCTGCCGGACACGCCAAAATCACCTGCCGGGTACGCCAGAACCACCTGGCGGACACTCCGAAACCACCTGTCGCGCATGCCGGAACCACCTCTCCGACGTGCCCGAAGCACGTGCCGGACACGCCGGAATCACCTACCAGACAGACCGGAACCACCTGCCGAGCACGCCGGAGCCACCTGTTCGACTCGCTGGAACCACCTGCCGGACAGGCCAATATCAACTGCTGGCTATGCCAGAACCACCTGGGGGACGGTCCGGAATCGCCTGCCAGCCATGGCGGAACCACCTCTCAGACGTACCAGAACCACCTGCCGGAGAAGCTGGAAACACGTCCTGGACAGTCTGGAACCACCTGCCGGCCAAGCCTGAACCACCTGCCAAGCACAACGGAACAACCTGCCAGACACGCCAACATCACCTGCGTGTTATGCCAGAGCCACTTGGAGGACTCTCTGGGATGACCTGCCGGGCATGCCGGAACCACCTCTCAGACGTGATAGAACCATGTGGAGGACAGTCCGGAATCACCTGTTGGGCATGCGCAACCACCTCTGAGACGTACCAGAACCACATGCCGTGCAGGCTGGAACCACCTACCGGACAGACCGGAATCACCTTTCGGGCATGCCGGAACCACCTGTCAGATGTGCCAGAAACACGTGCCGGAGACGCCGGAAGCACCTGCCAAGCACGTTGGAACCACCTGCTCAACTCGCCTGAACCACCTGCCGGACATGCCAAAATCACCTGCCGACTATGCCAGAACCACTTGGCGAACACTCCGGAATCACTTGCCGGGCATGCAGGAACCACCTCTCAGACATGCCAGAACCGCGTGCCAATGACCCCGGAAGCACCTGCCGAGCACGCCGGAACCACCTGCTCGACTTGCCACTGTCACCTGCCGATCACGCAAAAATCACCTGCCGGGTACGCCACAACCAGTTGGTGAACACTTTGGAATCACCTGCCAGGCTTGCTGGAACCACCTGCCGGTCATGCCAAAATCACCTGCCAACTACGCCAGAACCGCTTGGCGGACACTGCGGAAACACCTGTCGGGCCGGCTGGAACCACATCTCAGACGTGCCAGAAACGTGTTCATGAGATGCTGGAACCACACCCCGAACAGACGGATACCACCTGCCAGAACCGCCTGAACCACCTGCTGAGCACGCCGGAACCACCTGCTCGACTCACCGGTACCACCTCCCTGACACGCCAAAATCACCTGCTGGGTATGCCAGAACCACTTGGCGGACACTCCGGAATCATCTGCCGGACATGCCGGAACCAGCTCTCAGACACACCAGAACCAAGTGCCGGAGACGCCGGAAGCACCTGCCGAGCATGCCGGAGCCACCTGCTCGACTCGCCAGAAACACCTGCCGGACACGCCAAAATCACCTGCCGGGTACGCCAGAACCACCTGGCGGACACTCCGAAACCACCTGTCGCGCATGCCGGAACCACCTCTCCGACGTGCCGGAAGCACGTGCCGGACACGCCGGAATCACCTACCGGACAGACCGGAACCACCTGCCGAGCACGCCGGAGCCACCTGTTCGACTCGCTGGAACCACCTGCCGGACAGGCCAATATCAACTGCTGGCTATGCCAGAACCACCTGGGGGATGGTCCGGAATCACCTGCCAGCCATGGCGGAACCACCTCTCAGACGTACCAGAACCACCTGCCGGAGAAGCTGGAAACACGTCCTGGACAGTCTGGAACCACCTGCCGGCCAAGCCTGAACCACCTGCCAAGCACAACGGAACAACCTGCCAGACACGCCAAAATCACCTGCGTGTTATGCCAGAACCACTTGGAGGACTCTCTGGGATGACCTGCCAGGCATGCCGGAACCACCTCTCAAACGTGCCAGAACCATGTGGCGGACAGTCCGGAATCACCTGTTGGGCATGCGCAACCACCTCTGAGAGGTACCAGAACCACATGCCGTGCAGGCTGGAACCACCTACCGGACAGACCGGAATCACCTGTCGCGCATGCCGGAACCACCTCTCAGACGTGCCGGAAGCACGTGCCGGACAGGCCGTAATCCCCTACCGAACAGACCGGAACCACCTGCCGAGCACGCCGGAGCCACCTGTTCGACTAGCTGGAACCACCTGCCGGACAGGCCAATATCAGCTGCTGGCTATGCCAGAACCACCTGGGGGACAGTCCGGGATCACCTGCCAGCCATGGCGGAACCACCTCTCAGAAGTACCAGAACCACCTGCTGGAGAAGCTGGAAACACGTCCTGGACAGACTGGAACCACGTGACGGCCATGCCTGAACCACCTGCCGAGCACGGCGGAACCACCTGCCGGACACGCCAAAATCACCTGCGGGCTACGCCAGAACCACTTGGACGACTCTCTGAAATGACCTGCCGGGCATGTTGGAACCACCTCTCAGACGTGCCAGAAGCACGTGGCGGACAGTCCGGAATCACCTGTTGGGCATACGCAACCACCTCTGACACGTACCAGAACCACATGCCGTGCATGCCGGAACCACCTACCGGACAGACCGGAATCAAATTTTGGGCATGCCGGAACCACCAGTCAGATGTGCCAGAAACACGTGCCGGAGACGCCGGAAGCACCTGCCGAGCACGTCGCAACCACCTGCTCAACTCGCCTGAACCACCTGCCGGACACGCCAAAATCACCTGCCCGCTACACCAGCACCACTTCGGGGACAAGCCGGAATCACGTGAGGGGCATGCCGGCACAGCCTCTCAGACTGAACCTCGTGGGGGACACCACAGAACCACAAGCCGGACAGACCGGAACCACCTGCCGGACACGCCGGAACCACTGGCTCGACCCGCCGGAACGACCGCTGGACATGCAAAATCACCTGCCGGCTACGCCGGAAACACTTGGCGAACACTCCGGAATCACCTGCCGGGCATGCCGGAACCACCTCTCAGATAAGCCAGAACCTCGTGCCAATGACCCCGGAAGCACCTGCCGAGCACGCCGGAACCACCTGCTCAACTCGCCAGAACCACCTGCCGCACACGCAAAAATCACCTGCTGGCTACGCCACAACCAGTTGGGGAACACTTCGGAATCACCTGCCGGGCTTGCTGGAACCACCTGCCGGTCATGCCAAAATCACCTGCCAACTACGCCAGTACCACTTGGCGGACACTGTGGAAACACCTGTCGGGCCGGCCGGAACCACCTCTCAGACGTGCCGGAAGCACGTGCCGGACACGCCGGAATCACCTACCGGTCAGACCGCAACCACCTGCCGAGCACGCCGGAGCCACCTGTTCGACTCGCTGGAACCACCTGCCGGACAGGCCAATATCAACTGCTGGCTATGCCAGAACCACCTGGGGGACGGTCCGGAATCACCTGCCAGCCATGGCGGAACCACCTCTCAGACGTACCAGAACCACCTGCCGGAGAAGCTGGAAACACGTCCTGGACAGTCTGGAACCACCTGCCGGCCAAGCCTGAACCACCTGCCAAGCACAACGGAACAACCTGCCAGACACGCCAAAATCACCTGCGTGTTATGCCAGAACCACTTGGAGGACTCTCTGGGATGACCTGCCGGTCATGCCGGAACCACCTCTCAGACGTGCCAGAACCATGTGGCGGACAGTCCGGAATCACCTGTTGGGCATGCGCAACCACCTCTGAGACGTACCAGAACCACATGCCGTGCAGGCTGGAACCACCTACCGGACAGACCGGAATCACCTTTCGGGCATGCCGGAACCACCTGTCAGATGTGCCAGAAACACGTGCCGGAGACGCCGGAAGCACCTGCCAAGCACGTTGGAACCACCTGCTCAACTCGCCTGAACCACCTGCCGGACATGCCAAAATCACCTGCCGACTATGCCAGAACCACTTGGCGAACACTCCGGAATCACTTGCCGGGCATGCAGGAACCACCTCTCAGACATGCCAGAACCCCGTGCCAATGACCCCGGAAGCACCAGCCGAGCACGCCGGAACCACCTGCTCGACTCGCCAGAACCACCTGCCGATCACGCAAAAATCACCTGCCGGCTACGCCACAACCAGTTGGTGAACACTTTGGAATCACCTGCCAGGCTTGCTGGAACCACCTGCCAGTCATGCCAAAATCACCTGCCAACTACGCCAGAACCGCTTGGCGGACACTGCAGAAACACCTGTCGGGCCGGCTGGAACCACATCTCAGACGTGCCAGAAACGTGTTCATGAGATGCTGGAACCACACCCCGAACAGACGGATACCACCTGCCAGAACCGCCTGAACCACCTGCTGAGCACACCGGAACCACCTGCTCGACTCACCGGTACCACCTCCCTGACACGCCAAAATCACCTGCTGGGTATGCCAGTACCACTTGGCGGACACTCCGGAATCATCTGCCGGACATGCCGGAACCAGCTCTCAGACACACCAGAACCAAGTGCCGGAGACGCCGGAAGCACCTGCCGAGCATGCCGGAGCCACCAGCTCGACTCGCCAGAAACACCTGCCGGACACGCCAAAATCACCTGCCGGGTACGCCAGAACCACCTGGCGGACACTCCGAAATCACCTGTCGCGCATGCCGGAACCACCTCTCAGACGTGCCGGAAGCACGTGCCGGACACGCCGGAATCACCTACCGGACAGACCGGAACCACCTGCCGAGCACGCCGGAGCCACCTGTTCGACTCGCTGGAACCACCTGCCGGACAGGCCAATATCAACTGCTGGCTATGCCAGAACCACCTGGGAGACGTTCCGGAATCGCCTGCCAGCCATGGCGGAACCACCTCTCAGACGTACCAGAACCACCTGCCGGAGAAGCTGGAAACACGTCCTGGACAGTCTGGAACCACCTGCCGGCCAAGCCTGAACCACCTGCCAAGCACAACGGAACAACCTGCCAGACACGCCAAAATCACCTGCGTGTTATGCCAGAACCACTTGGAGGACTCTCTGGGATGACCTGACGGGCATGCCGGAACCACCTCTCAGACGTGCCGGAAGCACGTGCCAGACAAGCCGGAATCACCTACCGGACAGACCGGAACCACCTGCCGAGCACGCTGGAGCCACCTGTTCGACTCGCTGGAACCACCTGCCGGACAGGCCAATATCAACTGCTGGCTATGCCAGAACCACCTTGGGGACAGTCGGGATCACCTGCCAGCCATGGCGGAACCACCTCTCAGACGTACCAGAACCACCTGCCGGAGAAGCTGGAAACACGTCCTGGACAGACTGGAACCACGTGACGGCCATGCCTGAACCACCTGCCGAGCACGGCGGAACCACCTGCCGGACACGCCAAAATCACCTGCGGGCTATGCCAGAACCACTTGGACGACTCTCCGAAATGACCTGCCGGGCATGTTGGAACCACCTCTCAGACGTGCCAGAACCATGTGGCGGACAGTCCGGAATCACCTGTTGGGCATACGCAACCACCTCTGACACGTACCAGAACCACGTGCCGTGCCGCCGGAACCACCTACCGGACAGACCGCAATCAACTTTTGGGCATCCCGGAACCACCAGTCAGATGTGCCAGAAACACGTGCCGGAGACGCCGGAAGCACCTGCCGAGCACGTCGCAACCACCTGCTCAACTCGCCTGAACCACCTGCCGGACACGCCAAAATCACCTGCCCGCTACACCAGCACCACTTCGGGGACAAGCCGGAATCACGTGAGGGGCATGCCGGCACAGCCTCTCAGACTGAACCTCGGGCAGGCCACCACAGAACCACCTGCCGGACAGACCGGAACCACCTGCCGGACACGCCGGAACCACCGGCTCGACCCGCCGGAACAACCGCTGGACATGCAAAATCACCTGCCGGCTACGCCGGAAACACTTGGCGAACACTCCGGAATCACCTGCCGGGCATGCCGGAACCACCTCTCAGATATGCCAGAACCACGTGCCAATGACCCCGGAAGCACCTGCCGAGCACGCCGGAACCACCTGCTCGACTCGCCAGAACCACCTGCCGGACACGCAAAAATCACCTGCCGGCTACACCACAACCAGTTGGTGAACACTTTGGAATCACCTGCCAGGCTTGCTGGAACCTCCTGCCGGTCATGCCAAAATCACCTGCCAACTACGCCAGAACCGCTTGGCGGACACTGCGGAAAAACCTGTCAGGCCGGCTGGAACCACATCTCAGACCTGCCAGAAACGTGTTCATGAGATGCTGGAACCACACCCCGAACAGACGGATACCACCTGCCAGACCCGTCTGAACAACCTGCCGAGCACGCCGGAGCCACCTGCTCGACTCGCCGGAACCACCTACCTGACATGCCCAAATCACCAGCCGGGTATGCCAGAACCACTTGGCGGACACTCCGGAATCATCTGCCGGACATGCCGGAACCAGCTCTCAGACACACCAGAATCACGTGCCGGAGACGCCGGAAGCACCTGCCGAGCATGCCGGAGCCACCTGCTCGACTCGCCAGAAACACGTGCCGGACACGCCAAAATCACCTGCCGGGTACGCCAGAACCACCTGGCGGACACTCCGAAATCACCTGTCGCGCATGCCGGAACCACCTCTCAGACGTGCCGGAAGCACGTGCCGGAGACGGCGGAATCACCTACCGGTCAGACCGCAACCACCTGCCGAGCACGCCGGAGCCACCTGTTCGACTCGCTGGAACCACCTGCCGGACAGGCCAATATCAACTGCTGGCTATGCCAGAACCACCTGGGGGACGGTCCGGAATCGCCTGCCAGCCATGGCGGAACCACCTCTCAGACGTACCAGAACCACCTGCCGGAGAACCTGGAAACACGTCCTGGACAGTCTGGAACCACGTGCCGGCCAAGCCTGAACCACCTGCCAAGCACAACGGAACAACCTGCCAGACACGCCAAAATCACCTGCGTGTTATGCCAGAACCACTTGGAGGACTCTCTGGGATGACCTGCCGGGCATGCCGGAACCACCTCTCAGACGTGCCAGAACCATGTGGCGGACTGTCCGGAATCACCTGTTGGGCATGCGCAGCCACCTCTGAGACGTACCAGAACCACATGCCGTGCAGGCTGGAACCACCTACCGGACAGACCGGAATCACCTTTCGGGCATGCCGGAACCACCTGTCAGATGTGCCAGAAACACGTGCCGGAGACGCCGGAAGCACCTGCCAAGCACGTTGGAACCACCTGCTCAACTCGCCTGAACCACCTGCCGGACATGCCAAAATCACCTGCCGACTATGCCAGAACCACTTGGCGAACACTCCGGAATCAATTGCCGGGCATGCAGGAACCACCTCTCAGACATGCCAGAACCCCGTGCCAATGACCCCGGAAGCACCAGCCGAGCACGCCGGAACCACCTGCTCGACTCGCCAGAACCACCTGCCGATCACGCAAAAATCACCTGCCGGCTACGCCACAACCAGTTGGTGAACACTTTGGAATCACCTGCCAGGCTTGCTGGAACCACCTGCCAGTCATGCCAAAATCACCTGCCAACTACGCCAGAACCGCTAGGCGGACACTGCAGAAACACCTGTCGGGCCGGCTGGAACCACATCTCAGACGTGCCAGAAACGTGTTCATGAGATGCTGGAACCACACCCCGAACAGACGGATACCACCTGCCAGAACCGCCTGAACCACCTGCTGAGCACGCCGGAACCACCTGCTCGACTCACCGGTACCACCTCCCTGACACGCCAAAATCACCTGCTGGGTATGCCAGAACCACTTGGCGGACACTCCGGAATCATCTGCCGGACATGCCGGAACCAGCTCTCAGACACACCAGAACCAAGTGCCGGAGACGCCGGAAGCACCTGCCGAGCATGCCGGAGCCACCTGCTCGACTCGCCAGAAACACGTGCCGGACACGCCAAAATCACCTGCCGGGTATGCCAGAACCACCTGGCGGACACTACGGAATCACCTGCCGCGCATGCCGGAACCACCTGTCAGACGTGCCGGAAGCACGTGCCGGACACGCCGGAAACACCTACCGGACAGACCGGAACCACCTGCCAAGAACGCCGGAGCCACCTGTTCGACTCGCTGGAACCACCTGCCGGACAGGCCAATATCAACTGCTGGCTATGCCAGAACCACCTGGGGGACAGTCCGGGATCACCTGCCAGCCATGGCGGAACCACCTCTCAGACGTACCAGAACCACCTGCCGGAGAAGCTGGAAACACGTCCTGGACAGACTGGAACCACGTGACGGCCATGCCTGAACCACCTGCCGAGAACGGCGGAACCATCTGCCGGACACGCCAAAATCACCTGCGGGCTACGCCAGAACCACTTGGACGACTCTCTGAAATGACCTGCTGGGCATGTTGGAACCACCTCTCAGACGTGCCAGAAGCACGTGGGAGACAGTCCGGAATCACCTGTTGGGCATACGCAACCACCTCTGACACGTACCAGAACCACGTGCCGTGCACGCCGGAACCACCTACCGGACAGACCGGAATCAACTTTTGGGCATGCCGGAACCATCTGTCAGATGTGCCAGAAACACGTGCCGGAGACGCCGGAAGCACCTGCCGAGCACGTCGCAACCACCTGCTCAACTCGCCTGAACCACCTGCCGGACACGCCAAAATCACCTGCCCGCTACACCAGCACCACTTCGGGGACAAGCCGGAATCACGTGAGGGGCATGCCGGCACAGCCTCTCAGACTGAACCTCGTGCCGGACACCACAGAACCACCTGCCGGACAGACAGGAACCACCTGCCGGACACGCCGGAACCACCGGCACGACCCGCCGGAAAGACCGCTGGACATACAAAATCACCTGCCGGCTACGCCGGAAACACTTGCCGAACACTCCGGAATCACCTGCCGGGCATGCCGGAACCACCTCTCAGATATGCCAGAACCACGTGCCAATGACCCCGGAAGCACCTGCCGAGCACGCCGGAACCACCTGCTCGACTCGCCAGAACCACCTGCCGGACACGCAAAAATCACCTGCCGGCTACGCCACAACCTGTTGGTGAACACTTTGGAATCACCTGCCGGGCTTGCTGGAACCACCTGCCGGTCATGCCAAAATCACCTGCCAACTACGCCAGAACCGCTTGGCGGACACTGCGGAAACACCTGTCGGGCCGGCTGGAACCACATCTCAGACGTGCCAGAAACGTGTTCATGAGATGCTGGAACCACACCCCGAACAGACGGATACCACCTGCCAGAACCGCCTGAACCACCTGCTGAGCACGCCGGAACCACCTGCTCGACTCACCGGTACCACCTCCCTGACACGCCAAAATCACCTGCTGGGTATGCCAGAACCACTTGGCGGACACTCCGGAATCATCTGCCGGACATGCCGGAACCAGCTCTCAGACACACCAGAACCAAGTGCCGGAGACGCCGGAAGCACCTGCCGAGCATGCCGGAGCCACCTGCTCGACTCGCCAGAAACACCTGCCGGACACGCCAAAATCACCTGCCGGGTATGCCAGAACCACCTGGCGGACACTACGGAATCACCTGCCGCGCATGCCGGAACCACTTCTGAGACGTGCCGGAAGCACGTGCCACACACTCCGGAAACACCTACCGGACATACCGGAACCACCTGCCAAGAACGCCGGAGCCACCTGTTCGACTCGCTGGAACCACCTGCCGGACAG
The DNA here is from genome assembly GCF_041296265.1 of Equus caballus. Classification (NCBI taxonomy): domain Eukaryota; kingdom Metazoa; phylum Chordata; class Mammalia; order Perissodactyla; family Equidae; genus Equus; species Equus caballus. Next base: position 3,034,318 of record NC_091713.1, read on the forward strand.
GCCAATATCAACTGCTGGCTATGCCAGAACCACCTGGGGGACAGTCCGGGATCACCTGCCAGCCATGGCGGAACCACCTCTCAGACGTACCAGAACCACCTGCCGGAGAAGCTGGAAACACGTCCTGGACAGACTGGAACCACGTGACGGCCATGCCTGAACCACCTGCCGAGCACGGCGGAACCACCTGCCAGACACGCCAAAATCACCTGCGGGCTACGCCAGAACCACTTGGACGACTCTCCGAAATGACCTGCCGGGCATGTTGGAACCACCTCTCAGACGTGCCAGAAGCACGTGGCGGACAGTCCGGAATCACCTGTTGGGCATACGCAACCACCTCTGAGATGTACCAGTACCACGTGCCGTGCACGCCGGAACCACCTACCGGACAGACCGGAATCAACTTTCGGGCATGCCGGAACCACCAGTCAGATGTGCCAGAATCACGTGCCAGAGACGCCGGAAGCACCTGCCGAGCACGTCGCAACCACCTGCTCAACTCGCCTGAACCACCTGCCGGACACGCCAAAATCACCTGCCCGCTACACCAGCACCACTTCGGGGACAAGCCGGAATCACGTGAGGGGCATGCCGGCACAGCCTCTCAGACTGAACCTCGTGCCGGACACCACAGAACCACCTGCCGGACAGACCGGAAGCACCTGCCGGACACGCCGGAACCACCAGCTCGACCCGCCGGAACGACCGCTGGACATGCAAAATCACCTGCCGGCTACGCCGGAAACACTTGGCGAACACTCCGGAATCACCTGCCGGGCATGCCGGAACCACCTCTCAGATATGCCAGAACCACGTGCCAATGACCCCGGAAGCACCTGCCGAGCACGCCGGAACCACCTGCTCGACTCGCCAGAACCACCTGCCGGACACGCAAAAATCACCTGCCGGCTACGCCACAACCAGTTGGGGAACACTTCGGAATCACCTGCCGGGCTTGCTGGAACCACCTGCCGGTCATGCCAAAATCACCTGCCAACTACGCCAGTACCACTTGGCAGAAACTGTGGAAACACCTGTCGGGCCGGCCGGAACCACATCTCAGACGTGCCAGAACCATGTGCATGAGATGCTGGAACCACACCCCGAACAGACGGAAAACACCTGCCAGACCCGTCTGAACAACCTGCCGAGCACGCCGGAGCCACCTGCTCGACTCGCCGGAACCACCTACCTGACATGCCCAAATCACCAGCCGGGTATGCCAGAACCACTTGGCGGACACTCCGGAATCATCTGCCGGACATGCCGGAACCAGCTCTCAGACACACCAGAACCACGTGCCGGAGACGCCGGAAGCACCTGCCGAGCATGCCGGAGCCACCAGCTCGACTCGCCAGAAACACCTGCCGGACACGCCAAAATCACCTGCCGGGTACGCCAGAACCACCTGGCGGACACTCCGAAATCACCTGTCGCGCATGCCGGAACCACCTCTCAGACATGCCGGAAGCACGTGCCGGACAGGCCGTAATCCCCTACCGAACAGACCGGAACCACCTGCCGAGCACGCCGGAGCCACCTGTTCGACTCGCTGGAACCACCTGCCGGACAGGCCAATATCAACTGCTGGCTATGCCAGAACCACATGGGGGACGTTCCGGAAACGCCTGCCAGCCATGGCGGAACCACCTCTCAGACGTACCAGAACCACCTGCCGGAGAAGCTGGAAACACGTCCTGGACAGTCTGGAACCACCTGCCGGCCAAGCCTGAACCACCTGCCAAGCACAACGGAACAACCTGCCAGACACGCCAAAATCACCTGCGTGTTATGCCAGAACCACTTGGAGGACTCTCTGGGATGACCTGCCGGTCATGCCGGAACCACCTCTCAGACGTGCCAGAACCATGTGGCGGACAGTCCGGAATCACCTGTTGGGCATGCGCAACCACCTCTGAGACGTACCAGAACCACATGCCGTGCAGGCTGGAACCACCTACCGGACAGACCGGAATCACCTTTCGGGCATGCCGGAACCACCTGTCAGATGTGCCAGAAACACGTGCCGGAGACGCCGGAAGCACCTGCCAAGCACGTTGGAACCACCTGCTCAACTCGCCTGAACCACCTGCCGGACATGCCAAAATCACCTGCCGACTATGCCAGAACCACTTGGCGAACACTCCGTAATCACTTGCCGGGCATGCAGGAACCACCTCTCAGACATGCCAGAACCGCGTGCCAATGACCCCGGAAGCACCTGCCGAGCACGCCGGAACCACCTGCTCGACTCGCCACTGTCACCTGCCGATCACGCAAAAATCACCTGCCGGGTACGCCACAACCAGTTGGTGAACACTTTGGAATCACCTGCCAGGCTTGCTGGAACCACCTGCCGGTCATGCCAAAATCACCTGCCAACTACGCCAGAACCGCTTGGCGGACACTGCGGAAACACCTGTCGGGCCGGCTGGAACCACATCTCAGACGTGCCAGAAACGTGTTCATGAGATGCTGGAACCACACCCCGAACAGACGGATACCACCTGCCAGAACCGCCTGAACCACCTGCTGAGCACGCCGGAACCACCTGCTCGACTCACCGGTACCACCTCCCTGACACGCCAAAATCACCTGCTGGGTATGCCAGAACCACTTGGCGGACACTCCGGAATCATCTGCCGGACATGCCGGAACCAGCTCTCAGACACACCAGAACCAAGTGCCGGAGACGCCGGAAGCACCTGCCGAGCATGCCGGAGCCACCTGCTCGACTCGCCAGAAACACCTGCCGGACACGCCAAAATCACCTGCCGGGTACGCCAGAACCACCTGGCGAACACTACGAAATCACCTGCCGCGCATGCCAGAACCACCTCTCAGACGTGCCGGAAGCACGTGCCAGACACGCCGGAAACACCTACCGGACAGACCGGAACCACCTGCCAAGAACGCCGGAGCCACCTGTTCGACTCGCTGGAACCACCTGCCGGCCAGGCCAATATAAACTGCTGGCTATGCCAGAACCACCTGGGGGACGGTCCGGGATCACCTGCCAGCCATGGTGGAACCACCTCTCAGACGTACCAGAACAACCTGCCGGAGAAGCTGGAAACACGTCCTGGACAGACTGGAACCACGTGACGGCCATGCCTGAACCACCTGCCGAGCACGGCGGAACCACCTGCCGGACACGCCAAAATCACCTGCTGGCTACCCCAGAACCACTTGGACGACTCTCCGAAATGACCTGCCGGGCATGTTGGAACCACCTCTCAGACGTGCCAGAAGCACGTGGCGGACAGTCCGGAATCACCTGTTGGGCATACGCAACCACCTCTGACACGTACCAGAAACACGTGCCGTGCACGCCGGAACCACCTACCGGACAGACCGCAATCAACTTTTGGGCATGCCGGAACCACCAGTCAGATGTGCCAGAAACACGTGCCGGAGACGCCGGAAGCACCTGCCGAGCACGTCGCAACCACCTGCTCAACTCGCCTGAACCACCTGCCGGACACGCCAAAATCACCTGCCCGCTACACCAGCACCACTTCGGGGACAAGCCGGAATCACGTGAGGGGCATGCCGGCACAGCCTCTCAGAGTGAACCTCGTGCCGGTCACCACAGAACCACCTGCCGGACAGACCGGAACCACCTGCCGCACACGCCGGAACCACCGGCTCGACCCACCCGAACGACCGCTGGACATGCAAAATCACCTGCCGGCTACGCCGGAAACACTTGGCGAACACTCCGGAATCACCTGCCGGGCATGCCGGAACCACCTCTCAGATATGCCAGAACCACGTGCCAATGACCCCGGAAGCACCTGCCGAGCACGCCGGAACCACCTGCTCGACTCGCCAGAACCACCTGCCGGACACGCAAAAATCACCTGCCGGCTACGCCACAACCAGTTGGGGAACACTTCGGAATCACCTGCCGGGCTTGCTGGAACCACCTGCCAGTCATGCCAAAATCACCTGCCAACTACGCCAGTACCACTTGGCGGACACTGTGGAAACACCTGTCGGGCCCCCCGGAGCCACATCTCAGACGTGCCAGAACCATGTGCATGAGATGCTGGAACCACACCCCGAACAGACGGAAAACACCTGCCAGACCCGTCTGAACAACCTGCCGAGCACGCCGGAGCCACCTGCTCGACTCGCCAGAAACACCTCCCGGACACGCCAAAATCACCTGCCGGGTACGCCAGAAACACCTGGCGGACACTCCGAAACCACCTGTCGCGCATGCCGGAACCACCTCTCAGACGTGCCGGAAGCACGTGCCGGACACGCCGGAATCACCTACCGGACAGACCGGAACCACCTGCCGAGCACGCCGGAGCCACCTGTTCGACTCGCTGCAACCACCTGCCGGACAGGCCAATATCAACTGCTGGCTATTCCAGAACCACCTGGGGGATGGTCCGGAATCACCTGCCAGCCATGGCGGAACCACCTCTCAGACGTACCAGAACCACCTGCCGGAGAAGCTGGAAACACGTCCTGGAGAGTCTGGAACCACCTGCCGGCCAAGCCTGAACCACCTGCCAAGCACAACGGAACAACCTGCCAGACACGCCAAAATCACCTGCGTGTTATGCCAGAACCACGTGGAGGACTCTCTGGGATGACCTGCCGGGCATGCCGGAACCACCTCTCAGACGTGCCAGAACGATGTGGCGGACAGTCCGGAATCACCTGTTGGGCCTGCGCAACCACCTCTGAGACGTACCAGAACCACATGCCGTGCAGGCTGGAACCACCTACCGGACAGACCGGAATCACCTTTCGGGCATGCCGGAACCACCTGTCAGATGTGCCAGAAACACGTGCCGGAGACGCCGGAAGCACCTGCCAAGCACGTTGGAACCACCTGCTCAACTCGCCTGAACCACCTGCCGGACATGCCAAAATCACCTGCCGACTATGCCAGAACCACTTGGCGAACACTCCGTAATCACTTGCCGGGCATGCAGGTACCACCTCTCAGACATGCCAGAAACCCGCGCCAATGACCCCAGAAGCACCAGCCGAGCACGCCGGAACCACCTGCTCGACTCGCCAGAACCACCTGCCGATCACGCAAAAATCACCTGCCGGCTACGCCACAACCAGTTGGTGAACACTTTGGAATCACCTGCCAGGCTTGCTGGAACCACCTGCCAGTCATGCCAAAATCACCTGCCAGCTACGCCAGAACCGCTTGGCGGACACTGCGGAAACACCTGTCGGGCCGGCTGGAACCACATCTCAGATGTGCCAGAAACGTGTTCATGAGATTCTGAAACCACACCCCTAACAGACGGAAAACACCTGCCAGAACCGCCTGAACCACCTGCTGAGCACGCCGGAACCACCTGCTCGACTCGTCAGAAACACCTGCCGGACACGCCAAAATCACCTGCCGGGTACGCCAGAACCACGTGGCGGACACTACGGAATCACCTGTCCCGCATGCCGGAACCACCTCTCTGACGTGCCAGAAGCACGTGCCGGACACGCCGGAAACACCTACCGGACAGACCGGAACCACCTGCCAAGAACGCCGGAGCCACCTGTTCGACTCGGTGGAACCAGCTGCCGGACAGGCCAATATCAACTGCTGGCTATGCCAGAACCACCAGTGGGACGGTCCGGAATCACCTGCCAGCCATGGCGGAACCACCTCTCAGACGTACCAGAACCACCTGCCGGAGAAGCTGGAAACACGTCCTGGACAGTCTGGAACCACGTGACGGCCATGCCTGAACCACCTGCCGAGCAAGGCGGAACCACCTGCCGGACACGCCAAAATCACCTGCGGGCTACACCAGAACCACTTGGACGACTCTCCGAAATGACCTGCCGGGCATGTTGGAACCACCTCTCAGACGTGCCAGAAGCACGTGGCGGACAGTCCGGAATCACCTGTTGGGCATACGCAACCACCTCTGACACGGACCAGAACCACGTGTCGTGCACGCCGGAACCACCTACCGGACAGACCGGAATCAACTTTTGGGCATGCCGGAACCACCAGTCAGATGTGCCAGAAACACGTGCCGGAGACGTCGGAAGCACCTGCCGAGCACGTCGCAACCACCTGCTCAACTCGCCTGAACCACCTGCCGGACACGCCAAAATCCCTGCCCGCTATAACAGCACCACTTCGGGGACAAGCCAGAATCACGTGAGGGGCATGCCGGCACAGCCTCTCAGACTGAACCTCGTGCCGGACACCACAGAACCACCTGCCGGACCGACCGGAACCACCAGCTGGACACGCCGGTACCACCGGCTCGACCCGCCGGAACGACCGCTGGACATGCAGAATCACCTGCCGGCTACGCCGGAAACACTTGGCGAACACTCCAGAATCACCTGCTGGGCATGCCGGAACCACCTCTCAGATAAGCCAGAACCTCGTGCCAATGACCCCGGAAGCACCTGCCGAGCACGCCGGAACCACCTGCTCGACTCGCCAGAACCACCTGCCGGACACGCAAAAATCACCTGCCGGCTACGCCACAACCAGTTGGGGAACACTTCGGAATCACCTGCCGGGCTTGCTGGAACCACCTGCCGGTCATGCCAAAATCACCTGCCAACTACGCCAGTACCACTTGGCGGACACTGTGGAAACACCTGTCGGGCCGGCCGGAACCACATCTCAGACGTGCCAGAACCATGTGCATGATATGCTGGAACCACACCCCGAACAGACGGAAAACACCTGCCAGACCCGTCTGAACAACCTGCCGAGCACGCCGGAGCCACCTGCTCGACTCGCCGGAACCACCTACCTGACATGCCCAAATCACCAGCCGGGTATGCCAGAACCACTTGGCGGACACTCCGGAATCATCTGCCGGACATGCCGGAACCAGCTCTCAGACACACCAGAACCACGTGCCGGAGACGCCGGAAGCACCTGCGGAGCATGCCGGAGCCACCTGCTCGACTCGCCAGAAACACCTGCCGGACACGCCAAAATCACCTGCCGGGTACGCCAGAACCACCTGGTGGACACTCCGAAACCACCTGTCGCGCATGCCGGAACCACCTCTCAGACGTGCCGGAAGCACGTGCCGGACACACCGGAATCACCTACCGGACAGACCGGAACCACCTGCCGAGCACGCCGGAGCCACCTGTTCGACTCGCTGGAACCACCTGCCGGACAGGCCAATATCAACTGCTGGCTATGCCAGAACCATCTGGGGGATGGTCCGGAATCACCTGCCAGCCATGGCGGAACCACCTCTCAGACGTACCAGAACCACCTGCCGGAGAAGCTGGAAACACGTCCTGGACAGTCTGGAACCACCTGCCGGCCAAGCCTGAACCACCTGCCAAGCACAACGGAACAACCTGCCAGACACGCCAAAATAACCTGCGTGTTATGCCAGAACCACTTGGAGGACTCTCTGGGATGACCTGCCGGGCATGCCGGAACCACCTCTCAGACGTGCCAGAAGCACGTGGCGGACAGTCCGGAATCACCTGTTGGGCATGCGCAACCACCTCTGAGACGTACCAGAACCACATGCCGTGCAGGCTGGAACCACCTACCGGACAGACCGGAATCACCTTTCGGGCATGCCGGAACCACCTGTCAGATGTGCCAGAAACACGTGCCGGAGACGCCGGAAGCACCTGCCAAGCACGTTGGAACCACCTGCTCAACTCGCCTGAACCACCTGCCGGACATGCCAAAATCACCTGCCGACTATGCCAGAACCACTTGGCGAACACTCCGGAATCACTTGCCGGGCATGCAGGAACCACCTCTCAGACATGCCAGAACCCCGTGCCAATGACCCCGGAAGCACCAGCCGAGCACGCCGGAACCACCTGCTCGACTCGCCAGAACCACCTGCCGATCACGCAAAAATCACCTGCCGGCTACGCCACAACCAGTTGGTGAACACTTTGGAATCACCTGCCATGCTTGCTGGAACCACCTGCCAGTCATGCCAAAATCACCTGCCAACTATGCCAGAACCGCTTGGCGGACACTGCGGAAACACCTGTCGGGCCGGCTGGAACCACATCTCAGACGTGCCAGAAACGTGTTCATGAGATGCTGGAACCACACCCCGAACAGACGGATACCACCTGCCAGAACCGCCTGAACCACCTGCTGAGCACGCCGGAACCACCTGCTCGACTCACCGGTACCACCTCCCTGACACGCCAAAATCACCTGCTGGGTATGCCAGAACCACTTGGCGGACACTCCGGAATCATCTGCCGGACATGCCGGAACCAGCTCTCAGACACACCAGAACCAAGTGCCGGAGACGCCGGAAGCACCTGCCGAGCAGGCCGGAGTCACCTGCTCGACTCGCCAGAAACACCTGCCGGACACGCCAAAATCACCTGCCGGGTACGCCAGAACCACCTGGCGGACACTACGGAATCACCTGCCGCGCATGCCGGAACCACCTCTCAGACGTGCCGGAAGCACGTGCCGGACACGCCGGAAACACCTACCGGACAGACCGGAACCACCTGCCAAGAACGCCGGAGCCACCTGTTCGACTCGCTGGAACCACCTGCCGGACAGGCCAATATCAACTGCTGGCTATGCCAGAACCACCAGTGGGACGGTCCGGAATCACCTGCCAGCCATGGCGGAACCACCTCTCAGACGTACCAGAACCACCTGCCGGAGAAGCTGGAAACACGTCCTGGACAGTCTGGAATCACCTGCCGGCCAAGCCTGAACCACCTGCCAAGCACAACGGAACAACCTGCCAGACACGCCAAAATCACCTGCGTGTTATGCCAGAACCACTTGGAGGACTCTCTGGGATGACCTGCCGGGCATGCCGGAATCACCTCTCAGACGTGCCAGAAGCACGTGGCGGACAGTCCGGAATCACCTGTTGGGCATGCGCAACCACCTCTGAGACGTACCAGAACCACATGCCGTGCAGGCTGGAACCACCTACCGGACAGACCGGAATCACCTTTCGGGCCTGCCGGAACCACCTGTCAGATGTGCCAGAAACACGTGCCGGAGACGCCGGAAGCACCTGCCAAGCACGTTGGAACCACCTGCTCAACTCGCCTGAACCACCTGCCGGACATTCCAAAATCACCTGCCGACTATGCCAGAACCACTTGGCGAACACTCCGGAATCACTTGCCGGGCATGCAGGAACCACCTCTCAGACATGCCAGAACCCCGTGCCAATGACCCCGGAAGCACCAGCCGAGCACGCCGGAACCACATGCTCGACTCGCCAGAACCACCTGCCGATCACGCAAAAATCACCTGCCGGCTACGCCACAACCAGTTGGTGAACACTTTGGAATCACCTGCCAGGCTTGCTGGAACCACCTGCCCGTCATGCCAAAATCACCTTCCAACTACGCCAGAACCACTTGGCGGACACTGCGGAAACACCTGTCGGGCCGGCTGGAACCACATATCAGAAGTGCCAGAAACGTGTTCATGAGATGCTGGAACCACACCCCGAAAAGACGGATACCACCTGCCAGAACCGCCTGAACCACCTGCTGAGCACGCCGGAAGCACCTGCTCGACTCACCGGTACCACCTCCCTGACACGCCAAAATCACCTGCTGGGTATGCCAGAACCACTTGGCGGACACTCCGGAATCATCTGCCGGACATGCCGGAACCAGCTCTCAGACACACCAGAACCAAGTGCAGGAGACGCCGGAAGCACCTGCCGAGCATGCCGGAGCCACATGCTCGACTCGCCAGAAACACCTGCCGGACACGCAAAAATCACCTGCCGGCTACGCCACAACCAGTTGGGGAACACTTCGGAATCACCTGCCGGGCTTGCTGGAACCACCTGCCGGTCATGCCAAAATCACCTGCCAACTACGCCAGTACCACTTGGCGGACACTGTGGAAACACCTGTCGGGCCGGCCGGAACCACATCTCAGACGTGCCAGAACCATGTGCATGAGATGCTGGAACCACACCCCGAACAGACGGAAAACACCTGCCAGACCCGTCTGAACAACCTGCCGAGCACGCCGGAGCCACCTGCTCGACTCGCCGGAACCACCTACCTGACATGCCCAAATCACCAGCCGGGTATGCCAGAACCACTTGGCGGACACTCCGGAATCATCTGCCGGACATGCCGGAACCAGCTCTCAGAAACACCAGAACCACGTGCCGGAGACGCCGGAAGCAACTGCCGAGCATGCCGGAGCCACCTGCTCGACTCGCCAGAAACACCTGCCGGACACGCCAAAATCACCTGCCGGGTACGCCAGAACCACCTGGCAGACACTCCGAAACCACCTGTCGCGCATGCCGGAACCACCTCTCAGACGTGCCGGAAGCACGTGCCGGACACGCCGGAATCACCTACCGGACAGACCGGAACCACCTGCCGAGCACGCCGGAGCCACCTGTTCGACTCGCTGTAACCACCTGCCGGACAGGCCAATATCAACTGCTGGCTATGCCAGAACCACCTGGGGGATGGTCCGGAATCACCTGCCAGCCATGGCGGAACCACCTCTCAGACGTACCAGAACCACCTGCCGGAGAAGCTGGAAACACGTCCTGGACAGTCTGGAACCACCTGCCGGCCAAGCCTGAACCACCTGCCAAGCACAACGGAACAACCTGCCAGACACGCCAAAATCACCTGCGTGTTATGCCAGAACCACTTGGAGGACTCTCTGGGATGACCTGCCAAGCGTGCCGGAACCACCTCTCAGACGTGCCAGAACCATGTGGCGGACAGTCCGGAATCACCTGTTGGGCATGCGCAACCACCTCTGAGAGGTACCAGAACCACATGCCGTGCAGGCTGGAACCACCTACCGGACAGACCGGAATCACCTGTCGCGCATGCCGGAACCACCTCTCAGACGTGCCGGAAGCACGTGCCGGACACACCGGGATCACCTACCGGACAGACCGGAACCACCTGCCGAGCACGCCGGAGCCACCTGTTCGACTCGCTGGAACCACCTGCCGGACAGGCCAATATCAACTGCTGGCTATGCCAGAACCACCTGGGGGACAGTCCGGGATCACCTGCCAGCCATGGCGGAACCACCTCTCAGAAGTACCAGAACCACCTGCTGGAGAAGCTGGAAACACGTCCTGGACAGACTGGAACCACGTGACGGCCATGCCTGAACCACCTGCCGAGCACGGCGGAACCACCTGCCGGACACGCCAAAATCACCTGCGTGTTATGCCAGAACCACTTGGAGGACTCTCTGGGATGACCTGCCGGGCATGCCGGAACCACCTCTCAGACGTGCCAGAACCATGTGGCGGACAGTCCGGAATCACCTGTTGGGCATGCGCAACCACCTCTGAGACGTACCAGAACCACATGCCGTGCAGGCTGGAACCACCTACCGGACAGACCGGAATCACCTTTCGGGCATGCCGGAACCACCTGTCAGATGTGCCAGAAACACGTGCCGGAGACGCCGGAAGCACCTGCCAAGCACGTTGGAACCACCTGCTCAACTCGCCTGAACCACCTGCCGGACATGCCAAAATCACCTGCCGACTATGCCAGAACCACTTGGCGAACACTCCGGAATCACTTGCCGGGCATGCAGGTACCACCTCTCAGACATGCCAGAAACCCGCGCCAATGACCCCAGAAGCACCAGCCGAGCACGCCGGAACCACCTGCTCGACTCGCCAGAACCACCTGCCGGACACGCAAAAATCACCTGCCGGCTACGCCACAACCAGTTGGGGAACACTTCGGAATCACCTGCCGGGCTTGCTGGAACCACCTGCCTGTCATGCAAAATCACCTGCCAACTACGCCAGTACCACTTGGCGGACACTGTGGAAACACCTGTCGGGCTGGCCGGAACCACATCTCAGACGTGCCAGAACCATGTGCATGAGATGCTGGAACCACACCCCGAACAGACGGAAAACACCTGCCAGACCCGTCTGAACAACCTGCTGAGCACGCCGGAGCCACCTGCTCGACTCGCCGGAACCACCTACCTGACATGCCCAAATCACCAGCCGGGTATGCCAGAACCACTTGGCGGACACTCCGGAATCATCTGCCGGACATGCCGGAACCAGCTCTCAGACACACCAGAACCACGTGCCGGAGACGCCGGAAGCACCTGCCGAGCATGCCGGAGCCACCTGCTCGACTCGCCAGAAACACCTGCCGGACACGCCAAACTCACCTGCCGGGTACTCCAGAACCACCTGGCGGACACTCCAAAATCACCTGTCGCGCATGCCGGAACCACCTCTCAGACGTGCCGGAATCACGTGCCGGACACGCCGGAATCACCTACCGGACAGACCGGAACCACCTGCCGAGCACGCCGGAGCCACCTGTTCGACTCGCTGGAACCACCTGCCGGACAGGCCAATATCAACTGCTGGCTATGCCAGAACCACCTGGGGGACGGTCCAGGATCACCTGCCAGCCATGGCCGAACCACCTCTCAGATGTACCAGAACCACCTGCCGGAGAAGCTGGAAACACGTCCTGGACAGACTGGAACCACGTGACGGCCATGCCTGAACCACCTGCCGAGCACGGCGGAACCACCTGCCGGACACGCCAAAATCACCTGCGGGCTACGCCAGAACCACTTGGACGACTCTCCGAAATGACCTGCCGGGCATCTTGGAACCACCTATCAGACGTGCCAGAAGCACGTGGCGGACAGTCCGGAATCACCTGTTGGGCATACGCAACCACCTCTGAGACGTACCAGAACCACGTGCCGTGCACGCCGGAACCACCTACCGGACAGACCGGAATCAACTTTTGGGCATGCCGGAACCACCAGTCAGATGTGCCAGAAACACGTGCCGGAGACGCCGGAAGCACCTGCCGAGCACGTCGCAACCACCTGCTCAACTCGCCTTAACCCTCTGCCGGACACGGCAAAATCACCTGCCCGCTACACCAGCACCACTTCGGGGACAAGCCGGAATCACGTGAGGGGCATGCCGGCACAGCCTCTCAGACTGAACCTCGTGCCGGACACCACAGAACCACCTGCCGGACAGACCGGAACCACCTGCCGGACACGCCGGAACGACCGCTGGACATGCAAAATCACCTGCCGGCTACGCCGGAAACACTTGGCGAACACTCCGGAATCACCTGCCGGGCATGCCGGAACCACCTCTCAGATATGCCAGAACCACGTGCCAATGATCCGGGTAGCACCTGCCGAGCACGTCGGAACCACCTGCTCGACTCGCCAGAACCACCTGCCGGACACGCAAAAATCACCTGCCGGCTACGCCACAACCAGTTGGGGAACACTTCGGAATCACCTGCCGGGCTTGCTGGAACCACCTGCCGGTCATGCCAAAATCACCTGCCAACTACGCCAGTACCACTTGGCAGACACTGTGGAAACACCTGTCGGGCCGGCCGGAACCACATCTCAGACGTGCCAGAACCATGTGCATGAGATGCTGGAACCACACCCCGAACAGACGGAAAACACCTGCCAGACCCGTCTGAACAACCTGCCGAGCACGCCGGAGCCACCTGCTCGACTCGCCGGAACCACCTACCTGACATGCCCAAATCACCAGCCGGGTATGCCAGAACCACTTGGCGGACACTCCGGAATCATCTGCCAGACATGCCGGAACCAGCTCTCAGACACACCAGAACCACGTGCCGGAGACGCCGGAAGCACCTGCCGAGCATGCCGGAGCCACCTGCTCGACTCGCCGGAAACACCTGCGGGACACGCCAAAATCACCTGCCGGGTACGCCAGAACCACCTGGCGGACACTCCGAAACCACCTGTCGCGCATGCCGGAACCACCTCTCAGACGTGCCGGAAGCACGTGCCGGACACGCCGGAATTACCTACCGGACAGACCGGAACCACCTGCCGAGCACGCCGGAGCCACCTGTTCGACTCGCTGGAACCACCTGCCGGACAGGCCAATATCAACTGCTGGCTATGCCAGAACCACCTGGGGGACGGTCCGGGATCACCTGCCAGCCATGGCGGAACCACCTCTCAGACGTACCAGAACCACCTGCCGGAGAAGCTGGAAACACGTCCTGGAGAGTCTGGAACCACCTGCCGGCCAAGCCTGAACCACCTGCCAAGCACAACGGAACAACCTGCCAGACACGCCAAAATCACCTGCGTGTTATGCCAGAACCACTTGGAGGACTCTCTGGGATGACCTGCCGGGCATGCCGGAACCACCTCTCAGACGTGCCAGAACCATGTGGCGGACAGTCCGGAATCACCTGTTGGGCATGCGCAACCACCTCTGAGACGTACCAGAACCACATGCCGTGCAGGCTGGAACCACCTACCGGACAGACCGGAATCACCTTTCGGGCATGCCGGAACCACCTGTCAGATGTGCCAGAAACACGTGCCGGAGACGCCGGAAGCACCTGCCAAGCACGTTGGAACAACCTGCTCAACTCGCCTGAACCAGCTGCCGGACATGCCAAAATCACCTGCCGACTATGCCAGAACCACTTGGCGAACACTCCGGAATCACCTGCCGAGCATGCCGGAGCCACCTGCTCGACTCGCCGGAAACACCTGCGGGACACGCCAAAATCACCTGCCGGGTATGCCAGAACCACCTGGCGGACACTACGGAATCACCTGCCGCGCATGCCGGAACCACCTCTCAGACGTGCCGGAAGCACGTGCCAGACACGCCGGAAACACCTACCGGACAGACCAGAACCACCTGCCAAGAACGCCGGAGCCACCTGTTCGACTCGCTGGAACCACCTGCCGGACAGGCCAATATCAACTGCTGGCTATGCCAGAACCACCTGGGGGACAGTCCGGGATCACCTGCCAGCCATGGCGGAACCACCTCTCAGACGTACCAGAACCACCTGCCGGAGAAGCTGGAAACACGTCCTGGACAGACTGGAACCACGTGACGGCCATGCCTGAACCACCTGCCGAGCACGGCGGAACCACCTGCCGGACACGCCAAAATCACCTGCGGGCTACGCCAGAACCACTTGGACGACTCTCCGAAATGACCTGCCGGGCATGTTGGAACCACGTCTCACACGTGCCAGAAGCACGTGGCGGACAGTCCGGAATCACCTGTTGGGCATACGCAACCACCTCTGACACGTACCAGAACCACGTGCCGTGCACGCCGGAACCACCTACCGGACAGACCGGAATCCACTTTTGGGCATGCCGGAACCACCAGTCAGATGTGCCAGAAACACGTGCCGGAGACGCCGGAAGCACCTGCCGAGCACGTCGCAACCACCTGCTCAACTCGCCTGAACCACCTGCCGGACACGCCAAAATCACCTGCCCGCTACACCAGCACCACTTCGGGGACAAGCCGGAATCACGTGAGGGGCATGCCGGCACAGCCTCTCAGACTGAACCTCGTGCCGGACACCACAGAACCACCTGCCGGACAGACCGGAACCACCTGCCGGACACGCCGGAACCACCGGCTCGACCCGCAGGAACGACCGCTGGACATGCAAAATCACCTGCCGGCTACGCCGGAAACACTTGGCGAACACTCCGGAATCACCTGCCGGGCATGCCGGAACTACCTCTCAGATATGCCAGAACCACGTGCCAATGACCCCGGAAGCACCTGCCGAGCACGCCGGAACCACCTGCTCGACTCGCCAGAACCACCTGCCGGACACGCAAAAATCACCTGCCGGCTACGCCACAACCTGTTGGTGAACACTTTGGAATCACCTGCCGGGCTTGCTGGAACCACCTGCCGGTCATGCCAAAATCACCTGCCAACTACGCCAGAACCGCTTGGCGGACACTGCGGAAACACCTGTCGGGCCGGCTGGAACCACATCTCAGACGTGCCAGAAACGTGTTCATGAGATGCTGGAACCACACCCCGAACAGACGGATACCACCTGCCAGAACCGCCTGAACCACCTGCTGAGCACGCCGGAACCACCTGCTCGACTCACCGGTACCACCTCCCTGACACGCCAAAATCACCTGCTGGGTATGCCAGAACCACTTGGCGGACACTCCGGAATCATCTGCCGGACATGCCGGAACCAGCTCTCAGACACACCAGAACCAAGTGCCGGAGACGCCGGAAGCACCTGCCGAGCATGCCGGAGCCACCTGCTCGACTCGCCAGAAACACCTGCCGGACACGCCAAAATCACCTGCCGGGTATGCCAGAACCACCTGGCGGACACTACGGAATCACCTGCCGCGCATGCCGGAACCACCTCTCAGATATGCCAGAACCACGTGCCAATGACCCCGGAAGCACCTGCCGAGCACGCCGGAACCACCTGCTCGACTCGCCAGAACCACCTGCCGGACACGCAAAAATCACCTGCCGGCTACGCCACAACCAGTTGGGGAACACTTCGGAATCACCTGCCGGGCTTGCTGGAACCACCTGCCGGTCATGCCAAAATCACCTGCCAACTACGCCAGTACCACTTGGCGGACAC
Source organism: Equus caballus (assembly GCF_041296265.1). NCBI lineage: Eukaryota > Metazoa > Chordata > Mammalia > Perissodactyla > Equidae > Equus > Equus caballus. The sequence goes on from NC_091713.1 coordinate 3,050,725, forward strand.
TGCGGAAACACCTGTCGGGCCGGCCGGAACCACATCTCAGACGTGCCAGAACCATGTGCATGAGATGCTGGAACCACACCCCGAACAGACGGAAAACACCTGCCAGACCCGTCTGAACAGCCTGCCGAGCACGCCGGAGCCACCTGCTCGACTCGCCGGAACCACCTACCTGACATGCCCAAATCACCAGCCGGGTATGCCAGAACCACTTGGCGGACACTCCGGAATCATCTGCCGGACATGCCGGAACCAGCTCTCAGACACACCAGAACCACGTGCCGGAGACGCCGGAAGCACCTGCCGAGCATGCCGGAGCCACCTGCTCGACTCGCCAGAAACACCTGCCGGACACGCCAAAATCACCTGCCGGGTACGCCAGAACCACCTGGCGGACACTCCGAAATCACCTGTCGCGCATGCCGGAACCACCTCTCAGACGTGCCGGAAGCACGTGCCGGAGACGGCGGAATCACCTACCGGTCAGACCGCAACCACCTGCCGAGCACGCCGGAGCCACCTGTTCGACTCGCTGGAACCACCTGCCGGACAGGCCAATATCAACTGCTGGCTATGCCAGAACCACCTGTGGGACGGTCCGGAATCGCCTGCCAGCCATGGCGGAACCACCTCTCAGACGTACCAGAACCACCTGCCGGAGAACCTGGAAACACGTCCTGGACAGTCTGGAACCACGTGCCGGCCAAGCCTGAACCACCTGCCAAGCACAACGGAACAACCTGCCAGACACGCCAAAATCACCTGCGTGTTATGCCAGAACCACTTGGAGGACTCTCTGGGATGACCTGCCGGGCATGCCGGAACCACCTCTCAGACGTGCCAGAACCATGTGGCGGACTGTCCGGAATCACCTGTTGGGCATTCGCAACCACCTCTGAGACGTACCAGAACCACATGCCGTGCAGGCTGGAACCACCTACCGGACAGACCGGAATCACCTTTCGGGCATGCCGGAACCACCTGTCAGATGTGCCAGAAACACGTGCCGGAGACGCCGGAAGCACCTGCCAAGCACGTTGGAACCACCTGCTCAACTCGCCTGAACCACCTGCCGGACATGCCAAAATCACCTGCCGACTATGCCAGAACCACTTGGCGAACACTCCGGAATCAATTGCCGGGCATGCAGGAACCACCTCTCAGACATGCCAGAACCCCGTGCCAATGACCCCGGAAGCACCAGCCGAGCACGCCGGAACCACCTGCTCGACTCGCCAGAACCACCTGCCGATCACGCAAAAATCACCTGCCGGCTACGCCACAACCAGTTGGTGAAGACTTTGGAATCACCTGCCAGGCTTGCTGGAACCACCTGCCAGTCATGCCAAAATCACCTGCCAACTACACCAGAACCGCTAGGCGGACACTGCAGAAAAACCTGTCGGGCCGGCTGGAACCACATCTCAGACGTGCCAGAAACGTGTTCATGAGATGCTGGAACCACACCCCGAACAGACGGATACCACCTGCCAGAACCGCCTGAACCACCTGCTGAGCACGCCGGAACCACCTGCTCGACTCACCGGTACCACCTCCCTGACACGCCAAAATCACCTGCTGGGTATGCCAGAACCACTTGGCGGACACTCCGGAATCATCTGCCGGACATGCCGGAACCAGCTCTCAGACACACCAGAACCAAGTGCCGGAGACGCCGGAAGCACCTGCCGAGCATGCCGGAGCCACCTGCTCGACTCGCCAGAAACACGTGCCGGACACGCCAAAATCACCTGCCGGGTATGCCAGAACCACCTGGCGGACACTACGGAATCACCTGCCGCGCATGCCGGAACCACCTCTCAGACGTGCCGGAAGCACGTGCCGGACACGCCGGAAACACCTACCGGACAGACCGGAACCACCTGCCAAGAACGCCGGAGCCACCTGTTCGCTCGCTGGAACCACCTGCCGGACAGGCCAAAATCAACTGCTGGCTATGCCAGAACCACCTGGGGGACAGTCCGGGATCACCTGCCAGCCATGGCGGAACCACCTCTCAGACGTACCAGAACCACCTGCCGGAGAAGCTGGAAACACGTCCTGGACAGACTGGAACCACGTGACGGCCATGCCTGAACCACCTGCCGAGAACGGCGGAACCATCTGCCGGACACGCCAAAATCACCTGCGGGCTACGCCAGAACCACTTGGACGACTCTCCGAAATGACCTGCTGGGCATGTTGGAACCACCTCTCAGACGTGCCAGAAGCACGTGGCAGACAGTCCGGAATCACCTGTTGGGCATACGCAACCACCTCTGACACGTACCAGAACCACGTGCCGTGCACGCCGGAACCACCTACCGGACAGACCGGAATCAACTTTTGGGCATGCCGGAACCATCTGTCAGATGTGCCAGAAACACGTGCCGGAGACGCCGGAAGCACCTGCCGAGCACGTCGCAACCACCTGCTCAACTCGCCTGAACCACCTGCCGGACACGCCAAAATCACCTGCCCGCTACACCAGCACCACTTCGGGGACAAGCCGGAATCACGTGAGGGGCATGCCGGCACAGCCTCTCAGACTGAACCTCGTGCCGGACACCACAGAACCACCTGCCGGACAGACAGGAACCACCTGCCGGACACGCCGGAACCACCGGCACGACCCGCCGGAAAGACCGCTGGACATACAAAATCACCTGCCGGCTACGCCGGAAACACTTGCCGAACACTCCGGAATCACCTGCCGGGCATGCCGGAACCACCTCTCAGATATGCCAGAACCACGTGCCAATGACCCCGGAAGCACCTGCCGAGCACGCCGGAACCACCTGCTCGACTCGCCAGAACCACCTGCCGGACACGCAAAAATCACCTGCCGGCTACGCCACAACCTGTTGGTGAACACTTTGGAATCACCTGCCGGGCTTGCTGGAACCACCTGCCGGTCATGCCAAAATCACCTGCCAACTACGCCAGAACCGCTTGGCGGACACTGCGGAAACACCTGTCGGGCCGGCTGGAACCACATCTCAGACGTGCCAGAAACGTGTTCATGAGATGCTGGAACCACACCCCGAACAGACGGATACCACCTGCCAGAACCGCCTGAACCACCTGCTGAGCACGCCGGAACCACCTGCTCGACTCACCGGTACCACCTCCCTGACACGCCAAAATCACCTGCTGGGTATGCCAGAACCACTTGGCGGACACTCCGGAATCATCTGCCGGACATGCCGGAACCAGCTCTCAGACACACCAGAACCAAGTGCCGGAGACGCCGGAAGCACCTGCCGAGCATGCCGGAGCCACCTGCTCGACTCGCCAGAAACACCTGCCGGACACGCCAAAATCACCTGCCGGGTATGCCAGAACCACCTGGCGGACACTACGGAATCACCTGCCGCGCATGCCGGAACCACTTCTGAGACGTGCCGGAAGCACGTGCCACACACTCCGGAAACACCTACCGGACATACCGGAACCACCTGCCAAGAACGCCGGAGCCACCTGTTCGACTCGCTGGAACCACCTGCCGGACAGGCCAATATCAACTGCTGGCTATGCCAGAACCACCTGGGGGACAGTCCGGGATCACCTGCCAGCCATGGCGGAACCACCTCTCAGACGTACCAGAACCACCTGCCGGAGAAGCTGGAAACACGTCCTGGACAGACTGGAACCACGTGACGGCCATGCCTGAACCACCTGCCGAGCACGGCGGAACCACCTGCCAGACACGCCAAAATCACCTGCGGGCTACGCCAGAACCACTTGGACGACTCTCCGAAATGACCTGCCGGGCATGTTGGAACCACCTCTCAGACGTGCCAGAAGCACGTGGCGGACAGTCCGGAATCACCTGTTGGGCATACGCAACCACCTCTGAGATGTACCAGTACCACGTGCCGTGCACGCCGGAACCACCTACCGGACAGACCGGAATCAACTTTCGGGCATGCCGGAACCACCAGTCAGATGTGCCAGAATCACGTGCCAGAGACGCCGGAAGCACCTGCCGAGCACGTCGCAACCACCTGCTCAACTCGCCTGAACCACCTGCCGGACACGCCAAAATCACCTGCCCGCTACACCAGCACCACTTCGGGGACAAGCCGGAATCACGTGAGGGGCATGCCGGCACAGCCTCTCAGACTGAACCTCGTGCCGGACACCACAGAACCACCTGCCGGACAGACCGGAAGCACCTGCCGGACACGCCGGAACCACCAGCTCGACCCGCCGGAACGACCGCTGGACATGCAAAATCACCTGCCGGCTACGCCGGAAACACTTGGCGAACACTCCGGAATCACCTGCCGGGCATGCCGGAACCACCTCTCAGATATGCCAGAACCACGTGCCAATGACCCCGGAAGCACCTGCCGAGCACGCCGGAACCACCTGCTCGACTCGCCAGAACCACCTGCCGGACACGCAAAAATCACCTGCCGGCTACGCCACAACCAGTTGGGGAACACTTCGGAATCACCTGCCGGGCTTGCTGGAACCACCTGCCGGTCATGCCAAAATCACCTGCCAACTACGCCAGTACCACTTGGCAGAAACTGTGGAAACACCTGTCGGGCCGGCCGGAACCACATCTCAGACGTGCCAGAACCATGTGCATGAGATGCTGGAACCACACCCCGAACAGACGGAAAACACCTGCCAGACCCGTCTGAACAACCTGCCGAGCACGCCGGAGCCACCTGCTCGACTCGCCGGAACCACCTACCTGACATGCCCAAATCACCAGCCGGGTATGCCAGAACCACTTGGCGGACACTCCGGAATCATCTGCCGGACATGCCGGAACCAGCTCTCAGACACACCAGAACCACGTGCCGGAGACGCCGGAAGCACCTGCCGAGCATGCCGGAGCCACCAGCTCGACTCGCCAGAAACACCTGCCGGACACGCCAAAATCACCTGCCGGGTACGCCAGAACCACCTGGCGGACACTCCGAAATCACCTGTCGCGCATGCCGGAACCACCTCTCAGACATGCCGGAAGCACATGCCGGACAGGCCGTAATCCCCTACCGAACAGACCGGAACCACCTGCCGAGCACGCCGGAGCCACCTGTTCGACTCGCTGGAACCACCTGCCGGACAGGCCAATATCAACTGCTGGCTATGCCAGAACCACATGGGGGACGGTCCGGAATCACCTGCCAGCCATGGCGGAACCACCTCTCAGACGTACCAGAACCACCTGCCGGAGAAGCTGGAAACACGTCCTGGACAGTCTGGAACCACCTGCCGGCCAAGCCTGAACCACCTGCCAAGCACAACGGAACAACCTGCCAGACACGCCAAAATCACCTGCGTGTTATGCCAGAACCACTTGGAGGACTCTCTGGGATGACCTGCCGGTCATGCCGGAACCACCTCTCAGACGTGCCAGAACCATGTGGCGGACAGTCCGGAATCACCTGTTGGGCATGCGCAACCACCTCTGAGACGTACCAGAACCACATGCCGTGCAGGCTGGAACCACCTACCGGACAGACCGGAATCACCTTTCGGGCATGCCGGAACCACCTGTCAGATGTGCCAGAAACACGTGCCGGAGACGCCGGAAGCACCTGCCAAGCACGTTGGAACCACCTGCTCAACTCGCCTGAACCACCTGCCGGACATGCCAAAATCACCTGCCGACTATGCCAGAACCACTTGGCGAACACTCCGTAATCACTTGCCGGGCATGCAGGAACCACCTCTCAGACATGCCAGAACCGCGTGCCAATGACCCCGGAAGCACCTGCCGAGCACGCCGGAACCACCTGCTCGACTCGCCACTGTCACCTGCCGATCACGCAAAAATCACCTGCCGGGTACGCCACAACCAGTTGGTGAACACTTTGGAATCACCTGCCAGGCTTGCTGGAACCACCTGCCGGTCATGCCAAAATCACCTGCCAACTACGCCAGAACCGCTTGGCGGACACTGCGGAAACACCTGTCGGGCCGGCTGGAACCACATCTCAGACGTGCCAGAAACGTGTTCATGAGATGCTGGAACCACACCCCGAACAGACGGATACCACCTGCCAGAACCGCCTGAACCACCTGCTGAGCACGCCGGAACCACCTGCTCGACTCACCGGTACCACCTCCCTGACACGCCAAAATCACCTGCTGGGTATGCCAGAACCACTTGGCGGACACTCCGGAATCATCTGCCGGACATGCCGGAACCAGCTCTCAGACACACCAGAACCAAGTGCCGGAGACGCCGGAAGCACCTGCCGAGCATGCCGGAGCCACCTGCTCGACTCGCCAGAAACACCTGCCGGACACGCCAAAATCACCTGCCGGGTACGCCAGAACCACCTGGCGGACACTCCGAAACCACCTGTCGCGCATGCCGGAACCACCTCTCCGACGTGCCCGAAGCACGTGCCGGACACGCCGGAATCACCTACCAGACAGACCGGAACCACCTGCCGAGCACGCCGGAGCCACCTGTTCGACTCGCTGGAACCACCTGCCGGACAGGCCAATATCAACTGCTGGCTATGCCAGAACCACCTGGGGGACGGTCCGGAATCGCCTGCCAGCCATGGCGGAACCACCTCTCAGACGTACCAGAACCTCCTGCCGGAGAAGCTGGAAACACGTCCTGGACAGTCTGGAACCACCTGCCGGCCAAGCCTGAACCACCTGCCAAGCACAACGGAACAACCTGCCAGACACGCCAACATCACCTGCGTGTTATGCCAGAGCCACTTGGAGGACTCTCTGGGATGACCTGCCGGGCATGCCGGAACCACCTCTCAGACGTGATAGAACCATGTGGAGGACAGTCCGGAATCACCTGTTGGGCATGCGCAACCACCTCTGAGACGTACCAGAACCACATGCCGTGCAGGCTGGAACCACCTACCGGACAGACCGGAATCACCTTTCGGGCATGCCGGAACCACCTGTCAGATGTGCCAGAAACACGTGCCGGAGACGCCGGAAGCACCTGCCAAGCACGTTGGAACCACCTGCTCAACTCGCCTGAACCACCTGCCGGACATGCCAAAATCACCTGCCGACTATGCCAGAACCACTTGGCGAACACTCCGGAATCACTTGCCGGGCATGCAGGAACCACCTCTCAGACATGCCAGAACCGCGTGCCAATGACCCCGGAAGCACCTGCCGAGCACGCCGGAACCACCTGCTCGACTTGCCACTGTCACCTGCCGATCACGCAAAAATCACCTGCCGGGTACGCCACAACCAGTTGGTGAACACTTTGGAATCACCTGCCAGGCTTGCTGGAACCACCTGCCGGTCATGCCAAAATCACCTGCCAACTACGCCAGAACCGCTTGGCGGACACTGCGGAAACACCTGTCGGGCCGGCTGGAACCACATCTCAGACGTGCCAGAAATGTGTTCATGAGATGCTGGAACCACACCCCGAACAGACGGATACCACCTGCCAGAACTGCCTGAACCACCTGCTGAGCACGCCGGAACCACCTGCTCGACTCACCGGTACCACCTCCCTGACACGCCAAAATCACCTGCTGGGTATGCCAGAACCACTTGGCGGACACTCCGGAATCATCTGCCGGACATGCCGGAACCAGCTCTCAGACACACCAGAACCAAGTGCCGGAGACGCCGGAAGCACCTGCCGAGCATGCCGGAGCCACCTGCTCGACTCGCCAGAAACACCTGCCGGAAACGCCAAAATCACCTGCCGGGTACGCCAGAACCACCTGGCGGACACTCCGAAACCACCTGTCGCGCATGCCGGAACCACCTCTCCGACGTGCCGGAAGCACGTGCCGGACACGCCGGAATCACCTACCGGACAGACCGGAACCACCTGCCGAGCACGCCGGAGCCACCTGTTCGACTCGCTGGAACCACCTGCCGGACAGGCCAATATCAACTGCTGGCTATGCCAGAAACACCTGGGGGATGGTCCGGAATCACCTGCCAGCCATGGCGGAACCACCTCTCAGACGTACCAGAACCACCTGCCGGAGAAGCTGGAAACACGTCCTGGACAGTCTGGAACCACCTGCCGCCCAAGCCTGAACCACCTGCCAAGCACAACGGAACAACCTGCCAGACACGCCAAAATCACCTGCGTGTTATGCCAGAACCACTTGGAGGACTCTCTGGGATGACCTGCCAAGCATGCCGGAACCACCTCTCAAACGTGCCAGAACCATGTGGCGGACAGTCCGGAATCACCTGTTGGGCATGCGCAACCACCTCTGAGATGTACCAGTACCACGTGCCGTGCACGCCGGAACCACCTACCGGACAGACCGGAATCAACTTTCGGGCATGCCGGAACCACCAGTCAGATGTGCCAGAATCACGTGCCAGAGACGCCGGAAGCACCTGCCGAGCACGTCGCAACCACCTGCTCAACTCGCCTGAACCACCTGCCGGACACGCCAAAATCACCTGCCCGCTACACCAGCACCACTTCGGGGACAAGCCGGAATCACGTGAGGGGCATGCCGGCACAGCCTCTCAGACTGAACCTCGTGCCGGACACCACAGAACCACCTGCCGGACAGACCGGAAGCACCTGCCGGACACGCCGGAACCACCGGCACGACCCGCCGGAAAGACCGCTGGACATACAAAATCACCTGCCGGCTACGCCGGAAACACTTGCCGAACACTCCGGAATCACCTGCCGGGCATGCCGGAACCACCTCTCAGATATGCCAGAACCACGTGCCAATGACCCCGGAAGCACCTGCCGAGCACGCCGGAACCACCTGCTCAACTCGCCAGAACCACCTGCCGGACACGCAAAAATCACCTGCCGGCTACGCCACAACCTGTTGGTGAACACTTTGGAATCACCTGCCGGGCTTGCTGGAACCACCTGCCGGTCATGCCAAAATCACCTGCCAACTACGCCAGAACCGCTTGGCGGACACTGCGGAAACACCTGTCGGGCCGGCTGGAACCACATCTCAGACGTGCCAGAAACGTGTTCATGAGATGCTGGAACCACACCCCGAACAGACGGATACCACCTGCCAGAACCGCCTGAACCACCTGCTGAGCACGCCGGAACCACCTGCTCGACTCACCGGTACCACCTCCCTGACACGCCAAAATCACCTGCTGGGTATGCCAGAACCACTTGGCGGACACTCCGGAATCATCTGCCGGACATGCCGGAACCAGCTCTCAGACACACCAGAACCAAGTGCCGGAGACGCCGGAAGCACCTGCCGAGCATGCCGGAGCCACCTGCTCGACTCGCCAGAAACACCTGCCGGACACGCCAAAATCACCTGCCGGGTATGCCAGAACCACCTGGCGGACACTACGGAATCACCTGCCGCGCATGCCGGAACCACTTCTGAGACGTGCCGGAAGCACGTGCCACACACTCCGGAAACACCTACCGGACATACCGGAACCACCTGCCAAGAACGCCGGAGCCACCTGTTCGACTCGCTGGAACCACCTGCCGGACAGGCCAATATCAACTGCTGGCAATGCCAGAACCACCTGGGGGACAGTCCGGGATCACCTGCCAGCCATGGCGGAACCACCTCTCAGACGTACCAGAACCACCTGCCGGAGAAGCTGGAAACACGTCCTGGACAGACTGGAACCACGTGACGGCCATGCCTGAACCACCTGCCGAGCACGGCGGAACCACCTGCCAGACACGCCAAAATCACCTGCGGGCTACGCCAGAACCACTTGGACGACTCTCCGAAATGACCTGCCGGGCATGTTGGAACCACCTCTCAGACGTGCCAGAAGCACGTGGCGGACAGTCCGGAATCACCTGTTGGGCATACGCAACCACCTCTGAGATGTACCAGTACCACGTGCCGTGCACGCCGGAACCACCTACCGGACAGACCGGAATCAACTTTCGGGCATGCCGGAACCACCAGTCAGATGTGCCAGAATCACGTGCCAGAGACACCGGAAGCACCTGCCGAGCACGTCGCAACCACCTGCTCAACTCGCCTGAACCACCTGCCGGACACGCCAAAATCACCTGCCCGCTACACCAGCACCACTTCGGGGACAAGCCGGAATCACGTGAGGGGCATGCCGGCACAGCCTCTCAGACTGAACCTCGTGCCGGACACCACAGAACCACCTGCCGGACAGACCGGAAGCACCTGCCGGACACGCCGGAACCACCGGCTCGACCCGCCGGAACGACCGCTGGACATGCAAAATCACCTGCCGGCTACGCCGGAAACACTTGGCGAACACTCCGGAATCACCTGCCGGGCATGCCGGAACCACCTCTCAGATATGCCAGAACCACGTGCCAATGACCCCGGAAGCACCTGCCGAGCACGCCGGAACCACCTGCTCGACTCGCCAGAACCACCTGCCGGACACGCAAAAATCACCTGCCGGCTACGCCACAACCAGTTGGGGAACACTTCGGAATCACCTGCCGGGCTTGCTGGAACGTCCTGTCGGTCACGCCAAAATCACCTGCCAACTACGCCAGCACCACTTGGCGGACACTGTGGAAACACCTGTCGGGCCGGCCGGAACCACATCTCAGACGTGCCAGAACCATGTGCATGAGATGCTGGAACCACACCCCGAACAGACGGAAAACACCTGCCAGACCCGTCTGAACAACCTGCCGAGCACGCCGGAGCCACCTGCTCGACTCGCCGGAACCACCTACCTGACATGCCCAAATCACCAGCCGGGTATGCCAGAACCACTTGGCGGACACTCCGGAATCATCTGCCGGACATGCCGGAACCAGCTCTCAGACACACCAGAACCACGTGCCGGAGACGCCGGAAGCACCTGCCGAGCATGCCGGAGCCACCAGCTCGACTCGCCAGAAACACCTGCCGGACACGCCAAAATCACCTGCCGGGTACGCCAGAACCACCTGGCGGACACTCCGAAATCACCTGTCGCGCATGCCGGAACCACCTCTCAGACATGCCGGAAGCACGTGCCGGACAGGCCGTAATCCCCTACCGAACAGACCGGAACCACCTGCCGAGCACGCCGGAGCCACCTGTTCGACTCGCTGGAACCACCTGCCGGACAGGCCAATATCAACTGCTGGCTATGCCAGAACCACATGGGGGACGGTCCGGAATCACCTGCCAGCCATGGCGGAACCACCTCTCAGACGTACCAGAACCACCTGCCGGAGAAGCTGGAAACACGTCCTGGACAGTCTGGAACCACCTGCCGGCCAAGCCTGAACCACCTGCCAAGCACAACGGAACAACCTGCCAGACACGCCAAAATCACCTGCGTGTTATGCCAGAACCACTTGGAGGACTCTCTGGGATGACCTGCCGGTCATGCCGGAACCACCTCTCAGACGTGCCAGAACCATGTGGCGGACAGTCCGGAATCACCTGTTGGGCATGCGCAACCACCTCTGAGACGTACCAGAACCACATGCCGTGCAGGCTGGAACCACCTACCGGACAGACCGGAATCACCTTTCGGGCATGCCGGAACCACCTGTCAGATGTGCCAGAAACACGTGCCGGAGACGCCGGAAGCACCTGCCAAGCACGTTGGAACCACCTGCTCAACTCGCCTGAACCACCTGCCGGACATGCCAAAATCACCTGCCGACTATGCCAGAACCACTTGGCGAACACTCCGTAATCACTTGCCGGGCATGCAGGAACCACCTCTCAGACATGCCAGAACCGCGTGCCAATGACCCCGGAAGCACCTGCCGAGCACGCCGGAACCACCTGCTCGACTCGCCACTGTCACCTGCCGATCACGCAAAAATCACCTGCCGGGTACGCCACAACCAGTTGGTGAACACTTTGGAATCACCTGCCAGGCTTGCTGGAACCACCTGCCGGTCATGCCAAAATCACCTGCCAACTACGCCAGAACCGCTTGGCGGACACTGCGGAAACACCTGTCGGGCCGGCTGGAACCACATCTCAGACGTGCCAGAAACGTGTTCATGAGATGCTGGAACCACACCCCGAACAGACGGATACCACCTGCCAGAACCGCCTGAACCACCTGCTGAGCACGCCGGAACCACCTGCTCGACTCACCGGTACCACCTCCCTGACACGCCAAAATCACCTGCTGGGTATGCCAGAACCACTTGGCGGACACTCCGGAATCATCTGCCGGACATGCCGGAACCAGCTCTCAGACACACCAGAACCAAGTGCCGGAGACGCCGGAAGCACCTGCCGAGCATGCCGGAGCCACCTGCTCGACTCGCCAGAAACACCTGCCGGACACGCCAAAATCACCTGCCGGGTACGCCAGAACCACCTGGCGGACACTCCGAAACCACCTGTCGCGCATGCCGGAACCAGCTCTCCGACGTGCCCGAAGCACGTGCCGGACACGCCGGAATCACCTACCAGACAGACCGGAACCACCTGCCGAGCACGCCGGAGCCACCTGTTCGACTCGCTGGAACCACCTGCCGGACAGGCCAATATCAACTGCTGGCTATGCCAGAACCACCTGGGGGACGGTCCGGAATCGCCTGCCAGCCATGGCGGAACCACCTCTCAGACGTACCAGAACCACCTGCCGGAGAAGCTGGAAACACGTCCTGGACAGTCTGGAACCACCTGCCGGCCAAGCCTGAACCACCTGCCAAGCACAACGGAACAACCTGCCAGAAACGCCAACATCACCTGCGTGTTATGCCAGAGCCACTTGGAGGACTCTCTGGGATGACCTGCCGGGCATGCCGGAACCACCTCTCAGACGTGATAGAACCATGTGGAGGACAGTCCGGAATCACCTGTTGGGCATGCGCAACCACCTCTGAGACGTACCAGAACCACATGCCGTGCAGGCTGGAACCACCTACCGGACAGACCGGAATCACCTTTCGGGCATGCCGGAACCACCTGTCAGATGTGCCAGAAACACGTGCCGGAGACGCCGGAAGCACCTGCCAAGCACGTTGGAACCACCTGCTCAACTCGCCTGAACCACCTGCCGGACATGCCAAAATCACCTGCCGACTATGCCAGAACCACTTGGCGAACACTCCGGAATCACTTGCCGGGCATGCAGGAACCACCTCTCAGACATGCCAGAACCGCGTGCCAATGACCCCGGAAGCACCTGCCGAGCACGCCGGAACCACCTGCTCGACTTGCCACTGTCACCTGCCGATCACGCAAAAATCACCTGCCGGGTACGCCACAACCAGTTGGTGAACACTTTGGAATCACCTGCCAGGCTTGCTGGAACCACCTGCCGGTCATGCCAAAATCACCTGCCAACTACGCCAGAACCGCTTGGCGGACACTGCGGAAACACCTGTCGGGCCGGCTGGAACCACATCTCAGACGTGCCAGAAACGTGTTCATGAGATGCTGGAACCACACCCCGAACAGACGGATACCACCTGCCAGAACCGCCTGAACCACCTGCTGAGCACGCCGGAACCACCTGCTCGACTCACCGGTACCACCTCCCTGACACGCCAAAATCACCTGCTGGGTATGCCAGAACCACTTGGCGGACACTCCGGAATCATCTGCCGGACATGCCGGAACCAGCTCTCAGAAACACCAGAACCAAGTGCCGGAGACGCCGGAAGCACCTGCCGAGCATGCCGGAGCCACCTGCTCGACTCGCCAGAAACACCTGCCGGACACGCCAAAATCACCTGCCGGGTACGCCAGAACCACCTGGCGGACACTCCGAAACCACCTGTCGCGCATGCCGGAACCACCTCTCCGACGTGCCGGAAGCACGTGCCGGACACGCCGGAATCACCTACCGGACAGACCGGAACCACCTGCCGAGCACGCCGGAGCCACCTGTTCGACTCGCTGGAACCACCTGCCGGACAGGCCAATATCAACTGCTGGCTATGCCAGAAACACCTGGGGGATGGTCCGGAATCACCTGCCAGCCATGGCGGAACCACCTCTCAGACGTACCAGAACCACCTGCCGGAGAAGCTGGAAACACGTCCTGGACAGTCTGGAACCACCTGCCGGCCAAGCCTGAACCACCTGCCAAGCACAACGGAACAACCTGCCAGACACGCCAAAATCACCTGCGTGTTATGCCAGAACCACTTGGAGGACTCTCTGGGATGACCTGCCAGGCATGCCGGAACCACCTCTCAAACGTGCCAGAACCATGTGGCGGACAGTCCGGAATCACCTGTTGGGCATGCGCAACCACCTCTGAGAGGTACCAGAACCACATGCCGTGCAGGCTGGAAGCACCTACCGGACAGACCGGAATCACGTGTCGCGCATGCCGGAACCACCTCTCAGACGTGCCGGAAGCACGTGCCGGACAGGCCGTAATCCCCTACCGAACAGACCGGAACCACCTGCCGAGCACGCCGGAGCCACCTGTTCGACTAGCTGGAACCACCTGCCGGACAGGCCAATATCAGCTGCTGGCTATGCCAGAACCACCTGGGGGACAGTCCGGGATCACCTGCCAGCCATGGCGGAACCACCTCTCAGAAGTACCAGAACCACCTGCTGGAGAAGCTGGAAACACGTCCTGGACAGACTGGAACCACGTGACGGCCATGCCTGAACCACCTGCCGAGCACGGCGGAACCACCTGCCGGACACGCCAAAATCACCTGCGGGCTACGCCAGAACCACTTGGACGACTCTCCGAAATGACCAGCCGGGCATGTTGGAACCACCTCTCAGACGTGCCAGAAGCACGTGGCGGACAGTCCGGAATCACCTGTTGGGCATACGCAACCACCTCTGACACGTACCAGAACCACATGCCGTGCATGCCGGAACCACCTACCGGACAGACCGGAATCAAATTTTGGGCATGCCGGAACCACCAGTCAGATGTGCCAGAAACACGTGCCGGAGACGCCGGAAGCACCTGCCGAGCACGTCGCAACCACCTGCTCAACTCGCCTGAACCACCTGCCGGACACGCCAAAATCACCTGCCCGCTACACCAGCACCACTTCGGGGACAAGCCGGAATCACGTGAGGGGCATGCCGGCACAGCCTCTCAGACTGAACCTCGTGGGGGACACCACAGAACCACAAGCCGGACAGACCGGAACCACCTGCCGGACACGCCGGAACCACTGGTTCGACCCGCCGGAACGACCGCTGGACATGCAAAATCACCTGCCGGCTACGCCGGAAACACTTGGCGAACACTCCGGAATCACCTGCCGGGCATGCCGGAACCACCTCTCAGATAAGCCAGAACCTCGTGCCAATGACCCCGGAAGCACCTGCCGAGCACGCCGGAACCACCTGCTCAACTCGCCAGAACCACCTGCCGCACACGCAAAAATCACCTGCTGGCTACGCCACAACCAGTTGGGGAACACTTCGGAATCACCTGCCGGGCTTGCTGGAACCACCTGCCGGTCATGCCAAAATCACCTGCCAACTACGCCAGTACCACTTGGCGGACACTGTGGAAACACCTGTCGGGCCGGCCGGAACCACCTCTTAGACGTGCCGGAAGCACGTGCAGGACACGCCGGAATCACCTACCGGTCAGACCGCAACCACCTGCCGAGCACGCTGGAGCCACCTGTTCGACTCGCTGGAACCACCTGCCGGACAGGCCAATATCAACTGCTGGCTATGCCAGAACCACCTGGGGGACGGTCCGGAATCACCTGCCAGCCATGGCGGAACCACCTCTCAGACGTACCAGAACCACCTGCCGGAGAAGCTGGAAACACGTCCTGGACAGTCTGGAACCACCTGCCGGCCAAGCCTGAACCACCTGCCAAGCACAACGGAACAACCTGCCAGACACGCCAAAATCACCTGCGTGTTATGCCAGAACCACTTGGAGGACTCTCTGGGATGACCTGCCGGTCATGCCGGAACCACCTCTCAGACGTGCCAGAACCATGTGGCGGACAGTCCGGAATCACCTGTTGGGCATGCGCAACCACCTCTGAGACGTACCAGAACCACATGCCGTGCAGGCTGGAACCACCTACCGGACAGACCGGAATCACCTTTCGGGCATGCCGGAACCACCTGTCAGATGTGCCAGAAACACGTGCCGGAGACGCCGGAAGCACCTGCCAAGCACGTTGGAACCACCTGCTCAACTCGCCTGAACCACCTGCCGGACATGCCAAAATCACCTGCCGACTATGCCAGAACCAATTGGCGAACACTCCGGAATCACTTGCCGGGCATGCAGGAACCACCTCTCAGACATGCCAGAACCCCGTGCCAATGACCCCGGAAGCACTAGCCGAGCACGCCGGAACCACCTGCTCGACTCGCCAGAACCACCTGCCGATCACGCAAAAATCACCTGCCGGCTACGCCACAACCAGTTGGTGAACACTTTGGAATCACCTGCCAGGCTTGCTGGAACCACCTGCCAGTCATGCCAAAATCACCTGCCAACTACGCCAGAACCGCTTGGCGGACACTGCAGAAACACCTGTCGGGCCGGCTGGAACCACATCTCAGACGTGCCAGAAACGTGTTCATGAGATGCTGGAACCACACCCCGAACAGACGGATACCACCTGCCAGAACCGCCTGAACCACCTGCTGAGCACACCGGAACCACCTGCTCGACTCACCGGTACCACCTCCCTGACACGCCAAAATCACCTGCTGGGTATGCCAGTACCACTTGGCGGACACTCCGGAATCATCTGCCGGACATGCCGGAACCAGCTCTCAGACACACCAGAACCAAGTGCCGGAGACGCCGGAAGCACCTGCCGAGCATGCCGGAGCCACCTGCTCGACTCGCCAGAAACACCTGCCGGACACGCCAAAATCACCTGCCGGGTATGCCAGAACCACCTGGCGGACACTACGGAATCACCTGCCGCGCATGCCGGAACCACTTCTGAGACGTGCCGGAAGCACGTGCCACACACTCCGGAAACACCTACCGGACATACCGGAACCACCTGCCAAGAACGCCGGAGCCACCTGTTCGACTCGCTGGAACCACCTGCCGGACAGGCCAATATCAACTGCTGGCTATGCCAGAACCACCTGGGGGACAGTCCGAGATCACCTGCCAGCCATGGCGGAACCACCTCTCAGACGTACCAGAACCACCTGCTGGAGAAGCTGGAAACACGTCCTGGACAGACTGGAACCACGTGACGGCCATGCCTGAACCACCTGCCGAGCACGGCGGAACCACCTGCCAGACACGCCAAAATCACCTGCGGGCTACGCCAGAACCACTTGGACGACTCTCCGAAATGACCTGCCGGGCATGTTGGAACCACCTCTCAGACGTGCCAGAAGCACGTGGCGGACAGTCCGGAATCACCTGTTGGGCATACGCAACCACCTCTGAGATGTACCAGTACCACGTGCCGTGCACGCCGGAACCACCTACCGGACAGACCGGAATCAACTTTCGGGCATGCCGGAACCACCAGTCAGATGTGCCAGAAACACGTGCCGGAGACGCCGGAAGCACCTGCCGAGCACGTCGCAACCACCTGCTCAACTCGCCTGAACCACCTGCCGGACACGCCAAAATCACCTGCCCGCTACACCAGCACCACTTCGGGGACAAGCCGGAATCACGTGAGGGGCATGCCGGCACAGCCTCTCAGACTGAACCTCGTGGGGGACACCACAGAACCACCTGCCGGACAGACCGGAACCACCAGCCGGACACGCCGGTACCACCGGCTCGACCTGCCGGAACGACCGCTGGACATGCAGAATCACCTGCCGGCTACGCCGGAAACACTTGGCGAACACTCCGGAATCACCTGCCGGGCATGCCGGAACCACCTCTCAGATATGCCAGAACCACGTGCCAATGACCCCGGAAGCACCAGCCGAGCACGCCGGAACCACCTGCTCGACTCGCCAGAACCACCTGCCGGACACGCAAAAATCACCTGCCGGCTACGCCACAACCAGTTGGGGAACACTTCGGAATCACCTGCCGGGCTTGCTGGAACGTCCTGTCGGTCACGCCAAAATCACCTGCCAACTACGCCAGCACCACTTGGCGGACACTGTGGAAACACCTGTCGGGCCGGCCGGAACCACATCTCAGACGTGCCAGAACCATGTGCATGAGATGCTGGAACCACACACCGACAGACGGAAAACACCTGCCAGACCCGTCTGAACAACCTGCCGAGCACGCCGGAGCCACCTGCTCGACTCGCCGGAACCACCTACCTGACATGCCCAAATCACCAGCCGGGTATGCCAGAACCACTTGGCGGACACTCCGAAATCACCTGTCGCGCATGCCGGAACCACCTCTCAGACGTGCCGGAAGCACGTGCCGGAGACGCCGGAAGCACCTGCCGAGCATGCCGGAGCCACCTGCTCGACTCGCCGGAACCACCTACCTGACATGCCCAAATCACCAGCCGGGTATGTCAGAACGACTTGGCGGACACTCCGGAATCATCTGCCGGACATGCCGGAACCAGCTCTCAAACACACCAGAACCACGTGCCGGAGACGCCGGAAGCACCTGCCGAGCATGCCGGAGCCACCTGCTCGACTCACCAGAAACACCTGCCGGACACGCCAAAATCACCTGCCGGGTACGCCAGAACCACCTGGCGGACACTCCGAAATCACCTGTCGCGCATGCCGGAACCACCTCTCAGACGTGCCGGAAGCACGTGCCGGACACGCCGGAATCACCTACCGGACAGACCGGAACCACCTGCCGAGCACGCCGGAGCCACCTGTTCGACTCGCTGGAACCACCTGCCGGACAGGCCAATATCAACTGCTGGCTATGCCAGAACCACCTGGGAGACGTTCCGGAATCGCCTGCCAGCCATGGCGGAACCACCTCTCAGACGTACCAGAACCACCTGCCGGAGAAGCTGGAAACACGTCCTGGACAGTCTGGAACCACCTGCCGGCCAAGCCTGAACCACCTGCCAAGCACAACGGAACAACCTGCCAGACACGCCAAAATCACCTGCGTGTTATGCCAGAACCACTTGGAGGACTCTCTGGGATGACCTGACGGGCATGCCGGAACCACCTCTCAGACGTGCCGGAAGCACGTGCCAGACAAGCCGGAATCACCTACCGGACAGACCGGAACCACCTGCCGAGCACGCTGGAGCCACCTGTTCGACTCGCTGGAACCACCTGCCGGACAGGCCAATATCAACTGCTGGCTATGCCAGAACCACCTTGGGGACAGTCGGGATCACCTGCCAGCCATGGCGGAACCACCTCTCAGACGTACCAGAACCACCTGCCGGAGAAGCTGGAAACACGTCCTGGACAGACTGGAACCACGTGACGGCCATGCCTGAACCACCTGCCGAGCACGGCGGAACCACCTGCCGGACACGCCAAAATCACCTGCGGGCTATGCCAGAACCACTTGGACGACTCTCCGAAATGACCTGCCGGGCATGTTGGAACCACCTCTCAGACGTGCCAGAACCATGTGGCGGACAGTCCGGAATCACCTGTTGGGCATACGCAACCACCTCTGACACGTACCAGAACCACGTGCCGTGCCGCCGGAACCACCTACCGGACAGATCGCAATCAACTTTTGGGCATCCCGGAACCACCAGTCAGATGTGCCAGAAACACGTGCCGGAGACGCCGGAAGCAACTGCCGAGCACGTCGCAACCACCTGCTCAACTCGCCTGAACCACCTGCCGGAAACGCCAAAATCACCTGCCCGCTACACCAGCACCACTTCGGGGACAAGCCGGAATCACGTGAGGGGCATGCCGGCACAGCCTCTCAGACTGAACCTCGGGCAGGCCACCACAGAACCACCTGCCGGACAGACCGGAACCACCTGCCGGACACGCCGGAACCACCGGCTCGACCCGCCGGAACGACCGCTGGACATGCAAAATCACCTGCCGGCTACGCCGGAAACACTTGGCGAACACTCCGGAATCACCTGCCGGGCATGCCGGAACCACCTCTCAGATATGCCAGAACCACGTGCCAATGACCCCGGAAGCACCTGCCGAGCACGCCGGAACCACCTGCTCGACTCGCCAGAACCACCTGCCGGACACGCAAAAATCACCTGCCGGCTACACCACAACCAGTTGGTGAACACTTTGGAATCACCTGCCAGGCTTGCTGGAACCTCCTGCCGGTCATGCCAAAATCACCTGCCAACTACGCCAGAACCGCTTGGCGGACACTGCGGAAAAACCTGTCAGGCCGGCTGGAACCACATCTCAGACCTGCCAGAAACGTGTTCATGAGATGCTGGAACCACACCCCGAACAGACGGAAAACACCTGCCAGACCCGTCTGAACAACCTGCCGAGCACGCCGGAGCCACCTGCTCGACTCGCCGGAACCACCTACCTGACATGCCCAAATCACCAGCCGGGTATGCCAGAACCACTTGGCGGACACTCCGGAATCATCTGCCGGACATGCCGGAACCAGCTCTCAGACACACCAGAATCACGTGCCGGAGACGCCGGAAGCACCTGCCGAGCATGCCGGAGCCACCTGCTCGACTCGCCAGAAACACGTGCCGGACACGCCAAAATCACCTGCCGGGTACGCCAGAACCACCTGGCGGACACTCCGAAATCACCTGTCGCGCATGCCGGAACCACCTCTCAGACGTGCCGGAAGCACGTGCCGGAGACGGCGGAATCACCTACCGGTCAGACCGCAACCACCTGCCGAGCACGCCGGAGCCACCTGTTCGACTCGCTGGAACCACCTGCCGGACAGGCCAATATCAACTGCTGGCTATGCCAGAACCACCTGGGGGACGGTCCGGAATCGCCTGCCAGCCATGGCGGAACCACCTCTCAGACGTACCAGAACCACCTGCCGGAGAACCTGGAAACACGTCCTGGACAGTCTGGAACCACGTGCCGGCCAAGCCTGAACCACCTGCCAAGCACAACGGAACAACCTGCCAGACACGCCAAAATCACCTGCGTGTTATGCCAGAACCACTTGGAGGACTCTCTGGGATGACCTGCCGGGCATGCCGGAACCACCTCTCAGACGTGCCAGAACCATGTGGCGGACTGTCCGGAATCACCTGTTGGGCATGCGCAGCCACCTCTGAGACGTACCAGAACCACATGCCGTGCAGGCTGGAACCACCTACCGGACAGACCGGAATCACCTTTCGGGCATGCCGGAACCACCTGTCAGATGTGCCAGAAACACGTGCCGGAGACGCCGGAAGCACCTGCCAAGCACGTTGGAACCACCTGCTCAACTCGCCTGAACCACCTGCCGGACATGCCAAAATCACCTGCCGACTATGCCAGAACCACTTGGCGAACACTCCGTAATCACTTGCCGGGCATGCAGGAACCACCTCTCAGACATGCCAGAACCCCGTGCCAATGACCCCGGAAGCACCAGCCGAGCACGCCGGAACCACCTGCTCGACTCGCCAGAACCACCTGCCGATCACGCAAAAATCACCTGCCGGCTACGCCACAACCAGTTGGTGAACACTTTGGAATCACCTGCCAGGCTTGCTGGAACCACCTGCCAGTCATGCCAAAATCACCTGCCAACTACGCCAGAACCGCTAGGCGGACACTGCAGAAACACCTGTCGGGCCGGCTGGAACCACATCTCAGACGTGCCAGAAACGTGTTCATGAGATGCTGGAACCACACCCCGAACAGACGGATACCACCTGCCAGAACCGCCTGAACCACCTGCTGAGCACGCCGGAACCACCTGCTCGACTCACCGGTACCACCTCCCTGACACGCCAAAATCACCTGCTGGGTATGCCAGAACCACTTGGCGGACACTCCGGAATCATCTGCCGGACATGCCGGAACCAGCTCTCAGACACACCAGAACCAAGTGCCGGAGACGCCGGAAGCACCTGCCGAGCATGCCGGAGCCACCTGCTCGACTCGCCAGAAACACGTGCCGGACACGCCAAAATCACCTGCCGGGTATGCCAGAACCACCTGGCGGACACTACGGAATCACCTGCCGCGCATGCCGGAACCACCTGTCAGACGTGCCGGAAGCACGTGCCGGACACGCCGGAAACACCTACCGGACAGACCGGAACCACCTGCCAAGAACGCCGGAGCCACCTGTTCGACTCGCTGGAACCACCTGCCGGACAGGCCAATATCAACTGCTGGCTATGCCAGAACCACCTGGGGGACAGTCCGGGATCACCTGCCAGCCATGGCGGAACCACCTCTCAGACGTACCAGAACCACCTGCCGGAGAAGCTGGAAACACGTCCTGGACAGACTGGAACCACGTGACGGCCATGCCTGAACCACCTGCCGAGAACGGCGGAACCATCTGCCGGACACGCCAAAATCACCTGCGGGCTACGCCAGAACCACTTGGACGACTCTCTGAAATGACCTGCTGGGCATGTTGGAACCACCTCTCAGACGTGCCAGAAGCACGTGGGAGACAGTCCGGAATCACCTGTTGGGCATACGCAACCACCTCTGACACGTACCAGAACCACGTGCCGTGCACGCCGGAACCACCTACCGGACAGACCGGAATCAACTTTTGGGCATGCCGGAACCATCTGTCAGATGTGCCAGAAACACGTGCCGGAGACGCCGGAAGCACCTGCCGAGCACGTCGCAACCACCTGCTCAACTCGCCTGAACCACCTGCCGGACACGCCAAAATCACCTGCCCGCTACACCAGCACCACTTCGGGGACAAGCCGGAATCACGTGAGGGGCATGCCGGCACAGCCTCTCAGACTGAACCTCGTGCCGGACACCACAGAACCACCTGCCGGACAGACAGGAACCACCTGCCGGACACGCCGGAACCACCGGCACGACCCGCCGGAAAGACCGCTGGACATACAAAATCACCTGCCGGCTACGCCGGAAACACTTGCCGAACACTCCGGAATCACCTGCCGGGCATGCCGGAACCACCTCTCAGATATGCCAGAACCACGTGCCAATGACCCCGGAAGCACCTGCCGAGCACGCCGGAACCACCTGCTCGACTCGCCAGAACCACCTGCCGGACACGCAAAAATCACCTGCCGGCTACGCCACAACCTGTTGGTGAACACTTTGGAATCACCTGCCGGGCTTGCTGGAACCACCTGCCGGTCATGCCAAAATCACCTGCCAACTACGCCAGAACCGCTTGGCGGACACTGCGGAAACACCTGTCGGGCCGGCTGGAACCACATCTCAGACGTGCCAGAAACGTGTTCATGAGATGCTGGAACCACACCCCGAACAGACGGATACCACCTGCCAGAACCGCCTGAACCACCTGCTGAGCACGCCGGAACCACCTGCTCGACTCACCGGTACCACCTCCCTGACACGCCAAAATCACCTGCTGGGTATGCCAGAACCACTTGGCGGACACTCCGGAATCATCTGCCGGACATGCCGGAACCAGCTCTCAGACACACCAGAACCAAGTGCCGGAGACGCCGGAAGCACCTGCCGAGCATGCCGGAGCCACCTGCTCGACTCGCCAGAAACACCTGCCGGACACGCCAAAATCACCTGCCGGGTATGCCAGAACCACCTGGCGGACACTACGGAATCACCTGCCGCGCATGCCGGAACCACTTCTGAGACGTGCCGGAAGCACGTGCCACACACTCCGGAAACACCTACCGGACATACCGGAACCACCTGCCAAGAACGCCGGAGCCACCTGTTCGACTCGCTGGAACCACCTGCCGGACAGGCCAATATCAACTGCTGGCTATGCCAGAACCACCTGGGGGACAGTCCGGGATCACCTGCCAGCCATGGCGGAACCACCTCTCAGACGTACCAGAACCACCTGCCGGAGAAGCTGGAAACACGTCCTGGACAGACTGGAACCACGTGACGGCCATGCCTGAACCACCTGCCGAGCACGGCGGAACCACCTGCCAGACACGCCAAAATCACCTGCGGGCTACGCCAGAACCACTTGGACGACTCTCCGAAATGACCTGCCGGGCATGTTGGCACCACCTCTCAGACGTGCCAGAAGCACGTGGCGGACAGTCCGGAATCACCTGTTGGGCATACGCAACCACCTCTGAGATGTACCAGTACCACGTGCCGTGCACGCCGGAACCACCTACCGGACAGACCGGAATCAACTTTCGGGCATGCCGGAACCACCAGTCAGATGTGCCAGAATCACGTGCCAGAGACGCCGGAAGCACCTGCCGAGCACGTCGCAACCACCTGCTCAACTCGCCTGAACCACCTGCCGGACACGCCAAAATCACCTGCCCGCTACACCAGCACCACTTCGGGGACAAGCCGGAATCACGTGAGGGGCATGCCGGCACAGCCTCTCAGACTGAACCTCGTGCCGGACACCACAGAACCACCTGCCGGACAGACCGGAAGCACCTGCCGGACACGCCGGAACCACCAGCTCGACCCGCCGGAACGACCGCTGGACATGCAAAATCACCTGCCGGCTACGCCGGAAACACTTGGCGAACACTCCGGAATCACCTGCCGGGCATGCCGGAACCACCTCTCAGATATGCCAGAACCACGTGCCAATGACCCCGGAAGCACCTGCCGAGCACGCCGGAACCACCTGCTCGACTCGCCAGAACCACCTGCCGGACACGCAAAAATCACCTGCCGGCTACGCCACAACCAGTTGGGGAACACTTCGGAATCACCTGCCGGGCTTGCTGGAACCACCTGCCGGTCATGCCAAAATCACCTGCCAACTACGCCAGTACCACTTGGCAGAAACTGTGGAAACACCTGTCGGGCCGGCCGGAACCACATCTCAGACGTGCCAGAACCATGTGCATGAGATGCTGGAACCACACCCCGAACAGACGGAAAACACCTGCCAGACCCGTCTGAACAACCTGCCGAGCACGCCGGAGCCACCTGCTCGACTCGCCGGAACCACCTACCTGACATGCCCAAATCACCAGCCGGGTATGCCAGAACCACTTGGCGGACACTCCGGAATCATCTGCCGGACATGCCGGAACCAGCTCTCAGACACACCAGAACCACGTGCCGGAGACGCCGGAAGCACCTGCCGAGCATGCCGGAGCCACCAGCTCGACTCGCCAGAAACACCTGCCGGACACGCCAAAATCACCTGCCGGGTACGCCAGAACCACCTGGCGGACACTCCGAAATCACCTGTCGCGCATGCCGGAACCACCTCTCAGACATGCCGGAAGCACGTGCCGGACAGGCCGTAATCCCCTACCGAACAGACCGGAACCACCTGCCGAGCACGCCGGAGCCACCTGTTCGACTCGCTGGAACCACCTGCCGGACAGGCCAATATCAACTGCTGGCTATGCCAGAACCACATGGGGGACGTTCCGGAATCGCCTGCCAGCCATGGCGGAACCACCTCTCAGACGTACCAGAACCACCTGCCGGAGAAGCTGGAAACACGTCCTGGACAGTCTGGAACCACCTGCCGGCCAAGCCTGAACCACCTGCCAAGCACAACGGAACAACCTGCCAGACACGCCAAAATCACCTGCGTGTTATGCCAGAACCACTTGGAGGACTCTCTGGGATGACCTGCCGGTCATGCCGGAACCACCTCTCAGACGTGCCAGAACCATGTGGCGGACAGTCCGGAATCACCTGTTGGGCATGCGCAACCACCTCTGAGACGTACCAGAACCACATGCCGTGCAGGCTGGAACCACCTACCGGACAGACCGGAATCACCTTTCGGGCATGCCGGAACCACCTGTCAGATGTGCCAGAAACACGTGCCGGAGACGCCGGAAGCACCTGCCAAGCACGTTGGAACCACCTGCTCAACTCGCCTGAACCACCTGCCGGACATGCCAAAATCACCTGCCGACTATGCCAGAACCACTTGGCGAACACTCCGTAATCACTTGCCGGGCATGCAGGAACCACCTCTCAGACATGCCAGAACCGCGTGCCAATGACCCCGGAAGCACCTGCCGAGCACGCCGGAACCACCTGCTCGACTCGCCACTGTCACCTGCCGATCACGCAAAAATCACCTGCCGGGTACGCCACAACCAGTTGGTGAACACTTTGGAATCACCTGCCAGGCTTGCTGGAACCACCTGCCGGTCATGCCAAAATCACCTGCCAACTACGCCAGAACCGCTTGGCGGACACTGCGGAAACACCTGTCGGGCCGGCTGGAACCACATCTCAGACGTGCCAGAAACGTGTTCATGAGATGCTGGAACCACACCCCGAACAGACGGATACCACCTGCCAGAACCGCCTGAACCACCTGCTGAGCACGCCGGAACCACCTGCTCGACTCACCGGTACCACCTCCCTGACACGCCAAAATCACCTGCTGGGTATGCCAGAACCACTTGGCGGACACTCCGGAATCATCTGCCGGACATGCCGGAACCAGCTCTCAGACACACCAGAACCAAGTGCCGGAGACGCCGGAAGCACCTGCCGAGCATGCTGGAGCCACCTGCTCGACTCGCCAGAAACACCTGCCGGACACGCCAAAATCACCTGCCGGGTATGCCAGAACCACCTGGCGGACACTACGGAATCACCTGCCGCGCATGCCGGAACCACCTCTCAGATGTGCCGGAAGCACGTGCCAGACACGCCGGAAACACCTACCGGACAGACCGGAACCACATGCCAAGAACGCCGGAGCCACCTGTTCGACTCGGTGGAACCACCTGCCGGACAGGCCAATATCAAATGCTGGCTATGCCAGAACCACCTGGGGGACAGTCCGGGATCACCTGCCAGCCATGGCGGAACCAGCTCTCACACGTACCAGAACCACCTGCCGGAGAAGCTGGAAACACGTCCTGGACAGACTGGAACCACGTGACGGCCATGTCTGAACCACCTGCCGAGCACGGCGGAACCACCTAGCGGACACGCCAAAATCACCTGCGGGCTACACCAGAACCACTTCGACGACTCTCCGAAATGACCTGCCGGGCATTTTGCAACCACCTCTCAGACGTGCCAGAAGCACGTGGCGGACAGTCCGGAATCACCTGTTGGGCATACGCAACCACCTCTGACACGGACCAGAACCACGTGTCGTCCACGCCGGAACCACCTACCGGACAGACCGGAATCAACTTTTGGGCATGCCGGAACCACCAGTCAGATGTGCCAGAAACACGTGCCGGAGACGTCGGAAGCACCTGCCGAGCACGTCGCAACCACCTGCTCAACTCGCCTGAACCACCTGCCGGACACGCCAAAATCCCTGCCTGCTACACCAGCACCACTTCGGTGACAAGCCGGAATCACGTGAGGGGCATGCCGGCACAGCCTCTCAGACTGAACCTCGTGGGGGACACCACAGAACCACCAGCCGGACAGACCGGAACCACCAGCCGGACACGCCGGTACCAACAGCTCGACCTGCCGGAACGACCGCTGGACATGCAGAATCACCTGCCGGCTACGCCGGAAACACTTGGCGAACACTCCGGAATCACCTGCCGGGCATGCCGGAACCACCTCTCAGATATGCCAGAACCACGTGCCAATGACCCCGGAAGCACCAGCCGAGCACGCCGGAACCACCTGCTCGACTCGCCAGAACCACCTGCCGGACACGCAAAAATCACCTGCCGGCTACGCCACAACCAGTTGGGGAACACTTCGGAATCACCTGCCAGGCTTGCTGGAACCGCCTGCCGGTCATGCCAAAATCACCTGCCAACTATGCCAGAACCGCTTGGCGGACACTGCGGAAACACCTGTCGGGCTGGCTGGAACCGCATCTCAGACGTGCCAGAACCATGTTCATGAGATGCTGGAACCACACCCCGAACAGACGGAAAACACCTGCCAGACCCGTCTGAACAACCTGCCGAGCACGCCGGAGCCACCTGCTCGACTCGCCGGAACCACCTACCTGACATGCCCAAATCACCAGCCGGGTATGCCAGAACCACTTGGCGGACACTCCGGAATCATCTGCCGGACATGCCGGAACCAGCTCTCAGACACACCAGAACCAAGTGCCGGAGACGCCGGAAGCACCTGCCGAGCATGCCGGAGCCACCTGCTCGACTCGCCAGAAACACCTGCCGGACACGCCAAAATCACCTGCCGGGTACGCCAGAACCACCTGGCGAACACTACGAAATCACCTGCCGCGCATGCCAGAACCACCTCTCAGACGTGCCGGAAGCACGTGCCAGACACGCCGGAAACACCTACCGGACAGACCGGAACCACCTGCCAAGAACGCCGGAGCCACCTGTTCGACTCGCTGGAACCACCTGCCGGCCAGGCCAATATAAACTGCTGGCTATGCCAGAACCACCTGGGGACGGTCCGGGATCACCTGCCAGCCATGGTGGAACCACCTCTCAGACGTACCAGAACAACCTGCCGGAGAAGCTGGAAACACGTCCTGGACAGACTGGAACCACGTGACGGCCATGCCTGAACCACCTGCCGAGCACGGCGGAACCACCTGCCGGACACGCCAAAATCACCTGCTGGCTACGCCAGAACCACTTGGACGACTCTCCGAAATGACCTGCCGGGCATGTTGGAACCACCTCTCAGACGTGCCAGAAGCACGTGGCGGACAGTCCGGAATCACCTGTTGGGCATACGCAACCACCTCTGACACGTACCAGAAACACGTGCCGTGCACGCCGGAACCACCTACCGGACAGACCGCAATCAACTTTTGGGCATGCCGGAACCACCAGTCAGATGTGCCAGAAACACGTGCCGGAGACGCCGGAAGCACCTGCCGAGCACGTCGCAACCACCTGCTCAACTCGCCTGAACCACCTGCCGGACACGCCAAAATCACCTGCCCGCTACACCAGCACCACTTCGGGGACAAGCCGGAATCACGTGAGGGGCATGCCGGCACAGCCTCTCAGAGTGAACCTCGTGCCGGTCACCACAGAACCACCTGCCGGACAGACCGGAACCACCTGCCGCACACGCCGGAACCACCGGCTCGACCCACCCGAACGACCGCTGGACATGCAAAATCACCTGCCGGCTACGCCGGAAACACTTGGCGAACACTCCGGAATCACCTGCCGGGCATGCCGGAACCACCTCTCAGATATGCCAGAACCACGTGCCAATGACCCCGGAAGCACCTGCCGAGCACGCCGGAACCACCTGCTCGACTCGCCAGAACCACCTGCCGGACACGCAAAAATCACCTGCCGGCTACGCCACAACCAGTTGGGGAACACTTCGGAATCACCTGCCGGGCTTGCTGGAACCACCTGCCAGTCATGCCAAAATCACCTGCCAACTACGCCAGTACCACTTGGCGGACACTGTGGAAACACCTGTCGGGCCCCCCGGAGCCACATCTCAGACGTGCCAGAACCATGTGCATGAGATGCTGGAACCACACCCCGAACAGACGGAAAACACCTGCCAGACCCGTCTGAACAACCTGCCAAGCACGCCGGAGCCACCTGCTCGACTCGCCGGAACCACCTACCTGACATGCCCAAATCACCAGCCGGGTATGCCAGAACCACTTGGCGGACACTCCGGAATCATCTGCCGGACATGCCGGAACCAGCTCTCAGACACACCAGAACCACGTGCCGGAGACGCCGGAAGCACCTGCCGAGCATGTCGGAGCCACCTGCTCGACTCGCCAGAAACACCTGCCGGACACGCCAAAATCACCTGCCGGGTACGCCAGAACCACCTGGTGGACACTCCGAAACCACCTGTCGCGCATGCCGGAACCACCTCTCAGACGTGCCGGAAGCACGTGCCGGACACGCCGGAATCACCTACCGGACAGACCGGAACCACCTGCCGAGCACGCCGGAGCCACCTGTTCGACTCGCTGGAACCACCTGCCGGACAGGCCAATATCAACTGCTGGCTATGCCAGAACCACCAGTGGGACGGTCCGGAATCACCTGCCAGCCATGGCGGAACCACCTCTCAGACGTACCAGAACCACCTGCCGGAGAAGCTGGAAACACGTCCTGGACAGTCTGGAATCACCTGCCGGCCAAGCCTGAACCACCTGCCAAGCACAACGGAACAACCTGCCAGACACGCCAAAATCACCTGCGTGTTATGCCAGAACCACTTGGAGGACTCTCTGGGATGACCTGCCGGGCTTGCCGGAATCACCTCTCAGACGTGCCAGAAGCACGTGGCGGACAGTCCGGAATCACCTGTTGGGCATGCGCAACCACCTCTGAGACGTACCAGAACCACATGCCGTGCAGGCTGGAACCACCTACCGGACAGACCGGAATCACCTTTCGGGCATGCCGGAACCACCTGTCAGATGTGCCAGAAACACGTGCCGGAGACGCCGGAAGCACCTGCCAAGCACGTTGGAACCACCTCCTCAACTCGCCTGAACCACCTGCCGGACATGCCAAAATCACCTGCCGACTATGCCAGAACCACTTGGCGAACACTCCGGAATCACTTGCCGGGCATGCAGGAACCACCTCTCAGACATGCCAGAACCCCGTGCCAATGACCCCGGAAGCACCAGCCTAGCACGCCGGAACCACCTGCTCGACTCGCCAGAACCACCTGCCGATCACGCAAAAATCACCTGCCGGCTATGCCACAACCAGTTGGGGAACACTTCGGAATCACCTGCCAGGCTTGCTGGAACCACCTGCCCGTCATGCCAAAATCACCTGCCAACTACGCCAGAACCGCTTGGCGGACACTGCGGAAACACCTGTCGGGCCGGCTGGAACCACATATCAGAAGTGCCAGAAACGTGTTCATGAGATGCTGGAACCACACCCCGAACAGACAGATACCACCTGCCAGAACCGCCTGAACCACCTGCTGAGCACGCCGGAAGCACCTGCTCGACTCACCGGTACCACCTCCCTGACACGCCAAAATCACCTGCTGGGTATGCCAGAACCACTTGGCGGACACTCCGGAATCATCTGCCGGACATGCCTGAACCAGCTCTCAGACACACCAGAACCAAGTGCCGGAGACGCCGGAAGCACCTGCCGAGCACGCCGGAGCCACCTGCTCGACTCGCCAGAAACACCTGCCGGACACGCCAAAATCACCTGCCGGCTACGCCACAACCAGTTGGGGAACACTTCGGAATCACCTGCCGGGCTTGCTGCAACCACCTGCCGGTCATGCCAAAATCACCTGCCAACTACGCCAGTACCACTTGGCGGACACTGTGGAAACACCTGTCGGGCCGGCCGGAACCACATCTCAGACGTGCCAGAACCATGTGCATGAGATGCTGGAACCACACCCCGAACAGACGGAAAACACCTGCCAGACCCGTCTGAACAACCTGCCGAGCACGCCGGAGCCACCTGCTCGACTCGCCGGAACCACCTACCTGACATGCCCAAATCACCAGCCGGGTATGCCAGAACCACTTGGCGGACACTCCGGAATCATCTTCCGGACATGCCGGAACCAGCTCTCAGACACACCAGAACCACGTGCCGGAGATGCCGGAAGCACCTGCCGAGCATGCCGGAGCCACCTGCTCGACTCGCCAGAAACACCTGCCGGACACGCCAAAATCACCTGCCGGGTACGCCAGAAACACCTGGCGGACACTCCGAAACCACCTGTCGCGCATGCCGGAACCACCTCTCAGACGTGCCGGAAGCACGTGCCGGACACGCCGGAATCACCTACCGGACAGACCGGAACCACCTGCCGAGCACGCCGGAGCCACCTGTTCGACTCGCTGGAACCACCTGCCGGACAGGCCAATATCAACTGCTGGCTATGCCAGAACCACCTGGGGGATGGTCCGGAATCACCTGCCAGCCATGGCGGAACCACCTCTCAGACGTACCAGAACCACCTGCCGGAGAAGCTGGAAACACGTCCTGGAGAGTCTGGAACCACCTGCCGGCCAAGCCTGAACCACCTGCCAAGCACAACGGAACAACCTGCCAGACACGCCAAAATCACCTGCGTGTTATGCCAGAACCACGTGGAGGACTCTCTGGGATGACCTGCCGGGCATGCCGGAACCACCTCTCAGACGTGCCAGAACGATGTGGCGGACAGTCCGGAATCACCTGTTGGGCCTGCGCAACCACCTCTGAGACGTACCAGAACCACATGCCGTGCAGGCTGGAACCACCTACCGGACAGACCGGAATCACCTTTCGGGCATGCCGGAACCACCTGTCAGATGTGCCAGAAACACGTGCCGGAGACGCCGGAAGCACCTGCCAAGCACGTTGGAACCACCTGCTCAACTCGCCTGAACCACCTGCCGGACATGCCAAAATCACCTGCCGACTATGCCAGAACCACTTGGCGAACACTCCGGAATCACTTGCCGGGCATGCAGGTACCACCTCTCAGACATGCCAGAAACCCGCGCCAATGACCCCAGAAGCACCAGCCGAGCACGCCGGAACCACCTGCTCGACTCGCCAGAACCACCTGCCGATCACGCAAAAATCACCTGCCGGCTACGCCACAACCAGTTGGTGAACACTTTGGAATCACCTGCCAGGCTTGCTGGAACCACCTGCCAGTCATGCCAAAATCACCTGCCAGCTACGCCAGAACCGCTTGGCGGACACTGCGGAAACACCTGTCGGGCCGGCTGGAACCACATCTCAGATGTGCCAGAAACGTGTTCATGAGATTCTGAAACCACACCCCGAACAGACGGAAAACACCTGCCAGAACCGCCTGAACCACCTGCTGAGCACGCCGGAACCACCTGCTCGACTCGACAGAAACACCTGCCGGACACGCCAAAATCACCTGCCGGGTACGCCAGAACCACGTGGCGGACACTACGGAATCACCTGTCCTGCATGCCGGAACCACCTCTCTGACGTGCCAGAAGCACGTGCCGGACACGCCGGAAACACCTACCGGACAGACCGGAACCACCTGCCAAGAACGCCGGAGCCACCTGTTCGACTCGGTGGAACCAGCTGCCGGACAGGCCAATATCAACTGCTGGCTATGCCAGAACCACCAGTGGGACGGTCCGGAATCACCTGCCAGCCATGGCGGAACCACCTCTCAGACGTACCAGAACCACCTGCCGGAGAAGCTGGAAACACGTCCTGGACAGTCTGGAACCACGTGACGGCCATGCCTGAACCACCTGCCGAGCACGGCGGAACCACCTGCCGGACACGCCAAAATCACCTGCGGGCTACACCAGAACCACTTCGACGACTCTCCGAAATGACCTGCCGGGCATGTTGGAACCACCTCTCAGACGTGCCAGAAGCACGTGGCGGACAGTCCGGAATCACCTGTTGGGCATACGCAACCACCTCTGACACGGACCAGAACCACGTGTCGTGCACGCCGGAACCACCTACCGGACAGACCGGAATCAACTTTTGGGCATGCCGGAACCACCAGTCAGATGTGCCAGAAACACGTGCCGGAGACGTCGGAAGCACCTGCCGAGCACGTCGCAACCACCTGCTCAACTCGCCTGAACCACCTGCCGGACACGCCAAAATCCCTGCCCGCTATAACAGCACCACTTCGGGGACAAGCCGGAATCACGTGAGGGGCATGCCGGCACAGCCTCTCAGACTGAACCTCGTGCCGGACACCACAGAACCACCTGCCGGACAGACCGGAACCACCAGCTGGACACGCCGGTACCACCGGCTCGACCCGCCGGAACGACCGCTGGACATGCAGAATCACCTGCCGGCTACGCCGGAAACACTTGGCGAACACTCCGGAATCACCTGCTGGGCATGCCGGAACCACCTCTCAGATAAGCCAGAACCTCGTGCCAATGACCCCGGAAGCACCTGCCGAGCACGCCGGAACCACCTGCTCGACTCGCCAGAACCACCTGCCGGACACGCAAAAGTCACCTGCCGGCTACGCCACAACCAGTTGGGGAACACTTCGGAATCACCTGCCGGGCTTGCTGGAACCACCTGCCGGTCATGCCAAAATCACCTGCCAACTACGCCAGTACCACTTGGCGGACACTGTGGAAACACCTGTCGGGCCGGCCGGAACCACATCTCAGACGTTCCAGAACCATGTGCATGATATGCTGGAACCACACCCCGAACAGACGGAAAACACCTGCCAGACCCGTCTGAACAACCTGCCGAGCACGCCGGAGCCACCTGCTCGACTCGCCGGAACCACCTACCTGACATGCCCAAATCACCAGCCGGGTATGCCAGAACCACTTGGCGGACACTCCGGAATCATCTGCCGGACATGCCGGAACCAGCTCTCAGACACACCAGAACCACGTGCCGGAGACGCCGGAAGCACCTGCGGAGCATGCCGGAGCCACCTGCTCGACTCGCCAGAAACACCTGCCGGACACGCCAAAATCACCTGCCGGGTACGCCAGAACCACCTGGTGGACACTCCGAAACCACCTGTCGCGCATGCCGGAACCACCTCTCAGACGTGCCGGAAGCACGTGCCGGACACACCGGAATCACCTACCGGACAGACCGGAACCACCTGCCGAGCACGCCGGAGCCACCTGTTCGACTCGCTGGAACCACCTGCCGGACAGGCCAATATCAACTGCTGGCTATGCCAGAACCACCTGGGGGATGGTCCGGAATCACCTGCCAGCCATGGCGGAACCACCTCTCAGACGTACCAGAACCACCTGCCGGAGAAGCTGGAAACACGTCCTGGACAGTCTGGAACCACCTGCCGGCCAAGCCTGAACCACCTGCCAAGCACAACGGAACAACCTGCCAGACACGCCAAAATCACCTGCGTGTTATGCCAGAACCACTTGGAGGACTCTCTGGGATGACCTGCCGGGCATGCCGGAACCACCTCTCAGACGTGCCAGAAGCACGTGGCGGACAGTCCGGAATCACCTGTTGGGCATGCGCAACCACCTCTGAGACGTACCAGAACCACATGCCGTGCAGGCTGGAACCACCTACCGGACAGACCGGAATCACCTTTCGGGCATGCCGGAACCACCTGTCAGATGTGCCAGAAACACGTGCCGGAGACGCCGGAAGCACCTGCCAAGCACGTTGGAACCACCTGCTCAACTCGCCTGAACCACCTGCCGGACATGCCAAAATCACCTGCCGACTATGCCAGAACCACTTGGCGAACACTCCGGAATCACTTGCCGGGCATGCAGGAACCACCTCTCAGACATGCCAGAACCCCGTGCCAATGACCCCGGAAGCACCAGCCGAGCACGCCGGAACCACCTGCTCGACTCGCCAGAACCACCTGCCGATCACGCAAAAATCACCTGCCGGCTACGCCACAACCAGTTGGTGAACACTTTGGAATCACCTGCCATGCTTGCTGGAACCACCTGCCAGTCATGCCAAAATCACCTGCCAACTATGCCAGAACCGCTTGGCGGACACTGCGGAAACACCTGTCGGGCCGGCTGGAACCACATCTCAGACGTGCCAGAAACGTGTTCATGAGATGCTGGAACCACACCCCGAACAGACGGATACCACCTGCCAGAACCGCCTGAACCACCTGCTGAGCACGCCGGAAGCACCTGCTCGACTCACCGGTACCACCTCCCTGACACGCCAAAATCACCTGCTGGGTATGCCAGAACCACTTGGCGGACACTCCGGAATCATCTGCCGGACATGCCTGAACCAGCTCTCAGACACACCAGAACCAAGTGCCGGAGACGCCGGAAGCACCTGCCGAGCAGGCCGGAGTCACCTGCTCGACTCGCCAGAAACACCTGCCGGACACGCCAAAATCACCTGCCGGGTACGCCAGAACCACCTGGCGGACACTACGGAATCACCTGCCGCGCATGCCGGAACCACCTCTCAGACGTGCCGGAAGCACGTGCCGGACACGCCGGAAACACCTACCGGACAGACCGGAACCACCTGCCAAGAACGCCGGAGCCACCTGTTCGACTCGCTGGAACCACCTGCCGGACAGGCCAATATCAACTGCTGGCTATGCCAGAACCACCAGTGGGACGGTCCGGAATCACCTGCCAGCCATGGCGGAACCACCTCTCAGACGTACCAGAACCACCTGCCGGAGAAGCTGGAAACACGTCCTGGACAGTCTGGAATCACCTGCCGGCCAAGCCTGAACCACCTGCCAAGCACAACGGAACAACCTGCCAGACACGCCAAAATCACCTGCGTGTTATGCCAGAACCACTTGGAGGACTCTCTGGGATGACCTGCCGGGCATGCCGGAATCACCTCTCAGACGTGCCAGAAGCACGTGGCGGACAGTCCGGAATCACCTGTTGGGCATGCGCAACCACCTCTGAGACGTACCAGAACCACATGCCGTGCAGGCTGGAACCACCTACCGGACAGACCGGAATCACCTTTCGGGCATGCCGGAACCACCTGTCAGATGTGCCAGAAACACGTGCCGGAGACGCCGGAAGCACCTGCCAAGCACGTTGGAACCACCTGCTCAACTCGCCTGAACCACCTGCCGGACATGCCAAAATCACCTGCCGACTATGCCAGAACCACTTGGCGAACACTCCGGAATCACTTGCCGGGCATGCAGGAACCACCTCTCAGACATGCCAGAACCCCGTGCCAATGACCCCGGAAGCACCAGCCGAGCACGCCGGAACCACATGCTCGACTAGCCAGAACCACCTGCCGATCACGCAAAAATCACCTGCCGGCTACGCCACAACCAGTTGGTGAACACTTTGGAATCACCTGCCAGGCTTGCTGGAACCACCTGCCCGTCATGCCAAAATCACCTTCCAACTACGCCAGAACCACTTGGCGAACACTCCGGAATCACTTGCCGGGCATGCAGGTACCACCTCTCAGACATGCCAGAAACCCGCGCCAATGACCCCAGAAGCACCAGCCGAGCACGCCGGAACCACCTGCTCGACTCGCCAGAACCACCTGCCGGACACGCAAAAATCACCTGCCGGCTACGCCACAACCAGTTGGGGAACACTTCGGAATCACCTGCCGGGCTTGCTGGAACCACCTGCCTGTCATGCAAAATCACCTGCCAACTACGCCAGTACCACTTGGCGGACACTGTGGAAACACCTGTCGGGCTGGCCGGAACCACATCTCAGACGTGCCAGAACCATGTGCATGAGATGCTGGAACCACACCCCGAACAGACGGAAAACACCTGCCAGACCCGTCTGAACAACCTGCTGAGCACGCCGGAGCCACCTGCTCGACTCGCCGGAACCACCTACCTGACATGCCCAAATCACCAGCCGGGTATGCCAGAACCACTTGGCGGACACTCCGGAATCATCTGCCGGACATGCCGGAACCAGCTCTCAGACACACCAGAACCACGTGCCGGAGACGCCGGAAGCACCTGCCGAGCATGCCGGAGCCACCTGCTCGACTCGCCAGAAACACCTGCCGGACACGCCAAACTCACCTGCCGGGTACTCCAGAACCACCTGGCGGACACTCCAAAATCACCTGTCGCGCATGCCGGAACCACCTCTCAGACGTGCCGGAATCACGTGCCGGACACGCCGGAATCACCTACCGGACAGACCGGAACCACCTGCCGAGCACGCCGGAGCCACCTGTTCGACTCGCTGGAACCACCTGCCGGACAGGCCAATATCAACTGCTGGCTATGCCAGAACCACCTGGGGGACGGTCCAGGATCACCTGCCAGCCATGGCCGAACCACCTCTCAGATGTACCAGAACCACCTGCCGGAGAAGCTGGAAACACGTCCTGGACAGACTGGAACCACGTGACGGCCATGCCTGAACCACCTGCCGAGCACGGCGGAACCACCTGCCGGACACGCCAAAATCACCTGCGGGCTACGCCAGAACCACTTGGACGACTCTCCGAAATGACCTGCCGGGCATCTTGGAACCACCTATCAGACGTGCCAGAAGCACGTGGCGGACAGTCCGGAATCACCTGTTGGGCATACGCAACCACCTCTGAGACGTACCAGAACCACGTGCCGTGCACGCCGGAACCACCTACCGGACAGACCGGAATCAACTTTTGGGCATGCCGGAACCACCAGTCAGATGTGCCAGAAACACGTGCCGGAGACGCCGGAAGCACCTGCCGAGCACGTCGCAACCACCTGCTCAACTCGCCTTAACCCTCTGCCGGACACGGCAAAATCACCTGCCCGCTACACCAGCACCACTTCGGGGACAAGCCGGAATCACGTGAGGGGCATGCCGGCACAGCCTCTCAGACTGAACCTCGTGCCGGACACCACAGAACCACCTGCCGGACAGACCGGAACCACCTGCCGGACACGCCGGAACGACCGCTGGACATGCAAAATCACCTGCCGGCTACGCCGGAAACACTTGGCGAACACTCCGGAATCACCTGCCGGGCATGCCGGAACCACCTCTGAGATATGCCAGAACCACGTGCCAATGATCCGGGTAGCACCTGCCGAGCACGTCGGAACCACCTGCTCGACTCGCCAGAACCACCTGCCGGACACGCAAAAATCACCTGCCGGCTACGCCACAACCAGTTGGGGAACACTTCGGAATCACCTGCCGGGCTTGCTGGAACCACCTGCCGGTCATGCCAAAATCACCTGCCAACTACGCCAGTACCACTTGGCAGACACTGTGGAAACACCTGTCGGGCCGGCCGGAACCACATCTCAGACGTGCCAGAACCATGTGCATGAGATGCTGGAACCACACCCCGAACAGACGGAAAACACCTGCCAGACCCGTCTGAACAACCTGCCGAGCACGCCGGAGCCACCTGCTCGACTCGCCGGAACCACCTACCTGACATGCCCAAATCACCAGCCGGGTATGCCAGAACCACTTGGCGGACACTCCGGAATCATCTGCCAGACATGCCGGAACCAGCTCTCAGACACACCAGAACCACGTGCCGGAGACGCCGGAAGCACCTGCCGAGCATGCCGGAGCCACCTGCTCGACTCGCCGGAAACACCTGCGGGACACGCCAAAATCACCTGCCGGGTACGCCAGAACCACCTGGCGGACACTCCGAAACCACCTGTCGCGCATGCCGGAACCACCTCTCAGACGTGCCGGAAGCACGTGCCGGACACGCCGGAATTACCTACCGGACAGACCGGAACCACCTGCCGAGCACGCCGGAGCCACCTGTTCGACTCGCTGGAACCACCTGCCGGACAGGCCAATATCAACTGCTGGCTATGCCAGAACCACCTGGGGGACGGTCCGGGATCACCTGCCAGCCATGGCGGAACCACCTCTCAGACGTACCAGAACCACCTGCCGGAGAAGCTGGAAACACGTCCTGGAGAGTCTGGAACCACCTGCCGGCCAAGCCTGAACCACCTGCCAAGCACAACGGAACAACCTGCCAGACACGCCAAAATCACCTGCGTGTTATGCCAGAACCACTTGGAGGACTCTCTGGGATGACCTGCCTGGCATGCCGGAACCACCTCTCAGACGTGCCAGAACCATGTGGCGGACAGTCCGGAATCACCTGTTGGGCATGCGCAACCACCTCTGAGACGTACCAGAACCACATGCCGTGCAGGCTGGAACCACCTACCGGACAGACCGGAATCACCTTTCGGGCATGCCGGAACCACCTGTCAGATGTGCCAGAAACACGTGCCGGAGACGCCGGAAGCACCTGCCAAGCACGTTGGAACAACCTGCTCAACTCGCCTGAACCAGCTGCCGGACATGCCAAAATCACCTGCCGACTATGCCAGAACCACTTGGCGAACACTCCGGAATCACCTGCCGAGCATGCCGGAGCCACCTGCTCGACTCGCCAGAAACACCTGCCGGACACGCCAAAATCACCTGCCGGGTATGCCAGAACCACCTGGCGGACACTACGGAATCACCTGCCGCGCATGCAGGAACCACTTCTCAGACGTGCCGGAAGCACGTGCCACACACTCCGGAAACACCTACCGGACATACCGGAACCACCTGCCAAGAACGCCGGAGCCACCTGTTCGACTCGCTGGAACCACCTGCCGGACAGGCCAATATCAACTGCTGGCTATGCCAGAACCACCTGGGGGACGGTCCGGGATCACCTGCCAGCCATGGCGGAACCACCTCTCAGACGTACCAGAACCACCTGCCGGAGAAGCTGGAAACACGTCCTGGACAGACTGGAACCACGTGACGGCCATGCCTGAACCACATCCCGAGCACGGCGGAACCACCTGCCGGACACGCCAAAATCACCTGCGGGCTACGCCAGAACCACTTGGACGACTCTCCGAAATGACCTGCCGGGCATGTTGGAACCACCTCTCAGACGTGCCAGAAGCACGTGGCGGACAGTCCGGAATCACCTGTTGGGCATACGCAACCACCTCTGAGATGTACCAGTACCACGTGCCGTGCACGCCGGAACCACCTACCGGACAGACCGGAATCAACTTTCGGGCATGCCGGTACCACCAGTCAGATGTGCCAGAATCACGTGCCAGAGACGCCGGAAGCACCTGCCGAGCAT
Organism: Equus caballus; assembly: GCF_041296265.1. NCBI lineage: Eukaryota > Metazoa > Chordata > Mammalia > Perissodactyla > Equidae > Equus > Equus caballus. The sequence goes on from NC_091713.1 coordinate 3,090,968, forward strand.
GTCGCAACCACCTGCTCAACTCGCCTGAACCACCTGCCGGACACGCCAAAATCACCTGCCCGCTAGACCAGCACCACTTCGGGGACAAGCCGGAATCACGTGAGGGGCATGCCGGCACAGCCTCTCAGACTGAACCTCGTGCCGGACACCACAGAACAACCTGCCGGACAGACCGGAACCACCTGCCGGACACGCCGGAACCACCGGCTCGACCCGCCGGAAAGACCGCTGGACATGCAAAATCACCTGCCGGCTACGCCGGAAACACTTGGCGAACACTCCGGAATCACCTGCCGGGCATGCCGGAACCACCTCTCAGATATGCCAGAACCACGTGCCAATGACCCCGGAAGCACCTGCCGAGCACGCCGGAGCCACATGCTCGACTCGCCAGAAACACCTGCCGGACACGCAAAAATCACCTGCCGGCTACGCCACAACCAGTTGGGGAACACTTCGGAATCACCTGCCGGGCTTGCTGGAACCACCTGCCGGTCATGCCAAAATCACCTGCCAACTACGCCAGTACCACTTGGCGGACACTGTGGAAACACCTGTCGGGCCGGCCGGAACCACATCTCAGACGTGCCAGAACCATGTGCATGAGATGCTGGAACCACACCCCGAAAAGACGGAAAACACCTGCCAGACCCGTCTGAACAACCTGCCGAGCACGCCGGAGCCACCTGCTCGACTCGCCGGAACCACCTACCTGACATGCCCAAATCACCAGCCGGGTATGCCAGAACCACTTGGCGGACACTCCGGAATCATCTGCCGGACATGCCGGAACCAGCTCTCAGACACACCAGAACCACGTGCCGGAGACGCCGGAAGCACGTGCTGAGCATGCCGGAGCCACCTGCTCGACTCGCCAGAAACACCTGCCGGACACGCCAAAATCACCTGCCGGGTACGCAAGAACCACCTGGCGGATACTACGGAATCACATGCCGCGCATGACGGACCCACCTTTCAGACGTGCCGGAAGCACGTTCCGGAGACGCCGGAAACTCCTAGCGGACAGACCGGAACCACCTGCCAAGAACGCCGGAGCCACCTGTTCGACTCGCTGGAACCACCTGCCGACAGGCCAATATCAACTGCTGGCTATGCCAGAACCACCTGGGGGACAGTCCGGGATCACCTGCCAGCCATGGCGGAACCACCTCTCAGACGTACCAGAACCACCTGCCGGAGAAGCTGGAAACACGTCCTGGACAGACTGGAACCACGTGACGGCCATGCCTGAACCACCTGCCGAGCACGGCGGAACCACCTGCCGGACACGCCAAAATCACCTGCGGGCTACGCCAGAACCACTTGGACGACTCTCTGAAATGACCTGCTGGGCATGTTGGAACCACCTCTCAGACGTGCCAGAAGCACGTGGCGGACAGTCCGGAATCACCTGTTGGGCATACGCAACCACCTCTGACACGTACCAGAACCTCGTGCCGTGCACGCCGGAACCACCTACCGGACAGGCCGGAATCAACTTTTGGGCATGCCGGAACCACCAGTCAGATGTGCCAGAAACACGTGCCGGAGACGCCGGAAGCACCTGCCGACCACATCGCAACCACCTGCTGAACTCGCCTGAACCACCTGCCGGACACGCCAAAATCACCTGCCCGCTACACCAGCACCACTTCGGGGACAAGGCGGAATCACGTGAGGGGCATGCCGGCACAGCCTCTCAGACTGAACCTCGTGCCGGACACCACAGAACCACCAGCCGGACAGACCGGAACCAACTGCCGGACACGCCGGAACCACTGGCTCGACCCGCCGGAACGACCGCTGGACATGCAAAATCACCTGCCGGCTACGCCGGAAACACTTGGCGAACACTCCGGAATCACCTGCCGGGCATGCCGGAACCACCTCTCAGATATGCCAGAACCACGTGCCAATGACCCCGGAAGCACCTGCCGAGCACGCCGGAACCACCTGCTCGACTCGCCAGAACCACCTGCCGGACACGCAAAAATCACCTGCCGGCTACGCCACAACCAGTTGGGGAACACTTCGGAATCACCTGCCGGGCTTGCTGGAACCACCTGCCGGTCATGCCAAAATCACCTGCCAACTACGCCAGTACCACTTGGCGGACACTGTGGAAACACCTGTCGGGCCGGCCGGAACCACATCTCAGACGTGCCAGAACCATGTGCATGAGATGCTGGAACCACACCCCGAACAGACGGAAAACACCTGCCAGACCCGTCTGAACAACCTGCCGAGCACGCCGGAGCCACCTGCTCGACTCGCCGGAACCACCTACCTGACATGCCCAAATCACCAGCCGGGTATGCCAGAACCACTTGGCGGACACTCCGGAATCATCTGCCGGACATGCCGGAACCAGCTCTCAGACACACCAGAACCACGTGCCGGAGACGCCGGAAGCACCTGCCGAGCATGCCGGAGCCACCTGCTCGACTCGCCAGAAACACCTGCCGGACACGCCAAAATCACCTGCCGGGTACGCCGGAACCACCTGGCGGACACTCCGAAATCACGTGTGGCACATGCTGGAACCACCTCTCAGACGTGCCGGAAGCACGTGCCAGACACGCCGGAAACACCTACCGGACAGACCGGAACCACCTGCCAAGAACGCCGGAGCCACCTGTTCGACTCGCTGGAACCACCTGCCGGACAGGCCAATATCAACTGCTGGCTATGCCAGAACCACCTGGGGGACAGTCCGGGATCACCTGCCAGCCATGGCGGAACCACCTCTCAGACGTACCAGAACCACCTGCCGGAGAAGCTGGAAGCACGTCCTGGACAGACTGGAACCACGTGACGGCCATGCCTGAACCACATCCCGAGCACGGCGGAACCACCTGCCGGACACGCCAAAATCACCTGCGGGCTACTCCAGAACCACTTGGATGACTCTCCAAAATGACCTGCCAGGCATGTTGGAACCACCTCTCAGACGTGCCAGAAGCACGTGGCGGACAGTCCGGAATCACCTGTTGGGCATACGCAACCACCTCTGAGACGTACCAGAACCACGTGCCGTGCACGCCGGAACCACCTACCGGACAGACCGGAATCAACTTTTGGGCATGCCAGAACCACCAGTCAGATGTGCCAGAAACACGTGCCGGAGACGTCGGAAGCACCTGCCGAGCACGTCGCAACCACCTGCTCAACTCGCCTGAACCACCTGCCGGACACGCCAAAATCCCTGCCCGCTACACCAGCACCACTTCGGGGACAAGCCGGAATCACGTGAGGGGCATGCCGGCACAGCCTCTCAGACTGAACCTCGTGCCGGACACCACAGAACCACCTGCCGGACAGACCGGAACCACCAGCCGGACACGCCGGTACCACCGGCTCGACCCGCCGGAACGACCGCTGGACATGCAGAATCACCTGCCGGCTACGCCGGAAACACTTGGCGAACACTCCGGAATCACCTGCCGGGCATGCCGGAACCACCTCTCAGATATGCCAGAACCACGTGCCAATGACCCCGGAAGCACCTGCCGAGCACGCCGGAACCACCTGCTCGACTCGCCAGAACCACCTGCCGGACACGCAAAAATCACCTGCCGGCTACGCCACAACCATTTGGGGAACACTTCGGAATCACCTGCCGGGCTTGCTGGAACCACCTGCCGGTCATGCCAAAATCACCTGCGTGTTATGCCAGAACCACTTGGAGGACTCTCTGGGATGACCTGCCGGGCATGCCGGAACCACCTCTCAGACGTGCCAGAACAATGTGGCGGACAGTCGGAATCACCTGTTGGGCATGCGCAACCACCTCTGAGACGTACCAGAACCACATGCCGTGCAGGCTGGAACCACCTACCGGACAGACCGGAATCACCTTTCGGGCATGCCGGAACCACCTGTCAGATGTGCCAGAAACACGTGCTGGAGACGCCGGAAGCACCTGCCAAGCACGTTGGAACCACCTGCTCAACTCGCCTGAACCACCTGCCAGACATGCCAAAATCACCTGCCGGCTACGCCACAACCAGTTGGGGAACACTTCGGAATCACCTGCCGGGCTTGCTGGAACCACCTGCCGGTCATGCCAAAATCACATGCCAACTACGCCAGTACCACTTGGCGGACACTGTGGAAACACCTGTCGGGCCGGCCGGAACCACATCTCAGACGTGCCAGAACCATGTGCATGAGATGCTGGAACCACACCCCGAACAGACGGAAAACACCTGCCAGACCCGTCTGAACAACCTGCCGAGCACGCCGGAGCCACCTGCTCGACTCGCCGGAACCACCTACCTGACATGCCCAAATCACCAGCCGGGTATGCCAGAACCACTTGGCGGACACTCCGGAATAATCTGCCGGACATGCCGGAACCAGCTCTCAGACACACCAGAACCACGTGCCGGAGACGCCGGAAGCACCTGCCGAGCATGCCGGAGCCACCTGCTCGACTCGCCAGAAACACCTGCCGGACACGCCAAAATCACCTGCCGGGTACGCCAGAACCACCTGGCGGACACTCCGAAACCGCCTGTCGCCCATGCCGGAACCACATCTCAGACGTGCCGGAAGCACGTGCCGGACACGCCGGAATCACCTACCGGACAGACCGGAACCACCTGCCGAGCACGCCGTAGCCACCTGTTCGACTCGCTGGAACCACCTGCCGGACAGGCCAATATCAACTGCTGGCTATGCCAGAACCACTTGGGGGACAGTCCGGGATCACCTGCCAGCCATGGCGGAACCACCTCTCAGACGTACCAGAACCACCTGCCGGAGAAGCTGGAAACACGTCCTGGACAGACTGGAACAACGTGACGGCCATGCCTGAACCACCTGCCGAGCACGGCGGAACCACCTGCCGGACACGCCAAAATCACCTGCGTGCTACGCCAGAACCACTTGGACGACTCTCCGAAATGACCTGCCGGGCATGTTGGAACCACCTCTCAGACGTGCCAGGACCACGTGGCGGACAGTCCGGAATCACCTGTTGGGCATACGCAACCACCTCTGAGACGTACCATAACCACGTGCCGTGCACGTCGGAACCACCTACCGGACAGACCGGAATCAACTTTTGGGCATGCCGGAACCACCAGTCAGATGTGTCAGAAACACGTGCCGGAGACGCCGGAATCACCTGCCGAGCACTTCGCAACCACCTGCTCAACTCGCCTGAACCACCTGCCAGACACGCCAAAATCACCTGCCCGCTACACCAGCACCACTTCGGGGACAAGCCGGAATCACGTGAGGGGCATGCCGGCACAGCCTCTCAGACTGAACCTCGTGCCGGACACCACAGAACCACCTGCCGGACAGACCGGAACCACCTGCCGCACACGCCGGAACCACCGGCTCGACCCGCCGGAACGACCGCTGGACATGCAAAATCACCTGCCGGCTACGCCGGAAACACTTGGCGAACACTCCGGAATCACCTGCCGGGCATGCCGGAACCACCTCTCAGATATGCCAGAACCACGTGCCCATGACCCCGGAAGCACCTGCCGAGCACGCCGGAACCACCTGCTTGACTCGCCAGAACCACCTGCCGGACACGCAAAAATCACCTGCCGGCTACGCCACACCCATTTGGGGAACACTTCAGAATCACCTGCCGGGCTTGCTGCAACCACCTGCCGGTCATGCCAAAATCACCTGCCAACTACGCCAGTACCACTTGGCGGACACTGTGGAAACACCTGTCGGGCTGGCCGGAACCACATCTCAGACGTGCCAGAACCATGTGCATGAGATGCTGGAACCACACCCCGAACAAACGGAAAACACCTGCCAGACCCGTCTGAACAACCTGCCGAGCACGCCGGAGCCACCTGCTCGACTCGCCGGAACCACCTACCTGACATGCCCAAATCACCAGCCGGGTATGCCAGAACCACTTGGCGGACACTCCGGAATCATCTGCCGGACATGCCGGAACCAGCTCTCAGACACACCAGAACCACGTGCCGGAGACGCCGGAAGCACCTGCCGAGCATGCCGGAGCCACCTGCTCGACTCGCCAGAAACACCTGCCGGACACGCCAAAATCACCTGCCGGGTACGCCAGAACCACCTGGCGGACACTCCGAAACCACCTGTCTCGGATGCCGGAACCACCTCTCAGACGTGCCGGAAGCACGTGCCGGACACGCCGGAATCACCTACCGGACATACCGGAACCACCTGCCGAGCACGCCGGAGCCACCTGTTCGACTCGCTGGAACCACCTGCCGGACAGGCCAATATCAACTGCTGGCTATGCCAGAACCACCTGGGAGACGGTCCGGAATCGCCTGCCAGCCATGGCGGAACCACCTCTCAGACGTACCAGAACCACCTGCCGGAGAAGCTGGAAACACGTCCTGGACAGACTGGAACCACGTGACGGCCATGCCTGAACCACCTGCCGAGCACGGCGGTACCACCTGCCGGACACGCCAAAATCACCTGCGGGCTACACCAGAACCACTTCGACGACTCTCCGAAATGACCTGCCGGGCATGTTGGAACCACCTCTCAGACGTGCCAGAAGCACGTGGCGGACAGTCCGGAATCACCTGTTGGGCATACGCAACCACCTCTGACACGTACCAGAACCACGTGCCGTGCACGCCGGAACCGCCTACAGGACAGACTGGAATCAACTTTTGGGCATGCCGGAACCACCAGTCAGATGTGCCAGAAACACGTTCCGGAGACGCCGGAAGCACCTGCCGAGCACGTCGCAACCACCTGCTCAACTCGCCTGAACCACCTGCCGGACACGCCAAAATCACCTGCCCGCTACACCAGCACCACTTCGGGGACAAGCCGGAATCACGTGAGGGGCATGCCGGCACAGCCTCTCAGAGTGAACCTCGTGCCGGACACCACAGAACCACCTGCCGGACAGACCGGAACCACCTGCCGGACACGCCGGAACCACCAGCTCGACCCGCCGGAACGACCGCTGGACATGCAAAATCACCTGCCGGCTACGCCGGAAACACTTGGCGAACACTCCGGAATCACCTGCCGGGCATGCCGGAACCACCTCTCAGATATGCCAGAACCACGTGCCAATGACCCCGGAAGCACCTGCCAAGCACACCGGAACCACCTGCTCGACTCGCCAAAACCACCTGCCGGACACGCAGAAATCACCTGCCGGCTACGCCACAACCAGTTGGGGAACACTTCGGAATCACTTGCCGGGCATGCAGGAACCACCTCTCAGACATGCCAGAACCCCGTGCCAATGACCCCGGAAGCACCAGCCGAGCACGCCGGAACCACCTGCTCGACTCGCCAGAACCACCTGCCGATCACGCAAAAATCACCTGCCGGCTACGCCACAACCAGTTGGTGAACACTTTGGAATCACCTGCCATGCTTGCTGGAACCACCTGCCAGTCATGCCAAAATCACCTGCCAACTATGCCAGAACCGCTTGGCGGACACTGCGGAAACACCTGTCGGGCCGGCTGGAACCACATCTCAGACGTGCCAGAAACGTGTTCATGAGATGCTGGAACCACACCCCGAACAGACGGATACCACCTGCCAGAACCGCCTGAACCACCTGCTGAGCACGCCGGAAGCACCTGCTCGACTCACCGGTACCACCTCCCTGACACGCCAAAATCACCTGCTGGGTATGCCAGAACCACTTGGCGGACACTCCGGAATCATCTGCCGGACATGCCGGAACCAGCTCTCAGACACACCAGAACCAAGTGCCGGAGACGCCGGAAGCACCTGCCGAGCAGGCCGGAGCCACCTGCTCGACTCGCCAGAAACACCTGCCGGACACGCCAAAATCACCTGCCGGGTACGCCAGAACCACCTGGCGGACACTACGGAATCACCTGCCGCGCATGCCGGAACCACCTCTCAGACGTGCCGGAAGCACGTGCCGGACACGCCGGAAACACCTACCGGACAGACCGGAACCACCTGCCAAGAACGCCGGAGCCACCTGTTCGACTCGCTGGAACCACCTGCCGGACAGGCCAATATCAACTGCTGGCTATGCCAGAACCACCAGTGGGACGGTCCGGAATCACCTGCCAGCCATGGCGGAACCACCTCTCAGACGTACCAGAACCACCTGCCGGAGAAGCTGGAAACACGTCCTGGACAGTCTGGAATCACCTGCCGGCCAAGCCTGAACCACCTGCCAAGCACAACGGAACAACCTGCCAGACACGCCAAAATCAACTGCGTGTTATGCCAGAACCACTTGGAGGACTCTCTGGGATGACCTGCCGGGCATGCCGGAATCACCTCTCAGACGTGCCAGAAGCACGTGGCGGACAGTCCGGAATCACCTGTTGGGCATGCGCAACCACCTCTGAGACGTACCAGAACCACATGCCGTGCATTCTGGAACCACCTACCGGACAGACCGGAATCACCTTTCGGGCATGCCGGAACCACCTGTCAGATGTGCCAGAAACACGTGCCGGAGACGCCGGAAGCACCTGCCAAGCACGTTGGAACCACCTGCTCAACTCGCCTGAACCACCTGCCGGACATGCCAAAATCACCTGCCGACTATGCCAGAACCACTTGGCGAACACTCCGGAATCACTTGCCGGGCATGCAGGAACCACCTCTCAGACATGCCAGAACCCCGTGCCAATGACCCCGGAAGCACCAGCCGAGCACGCCGGAACCACATGCTCGACTCGCCAGAACCACCTGCCGATCACGCAAAAATCACCTGCCGGCTACGCCACAACCAGTTGGTGAACACTTTGGAATCACCTGCCAGGCTTGCTGGAACCACCTGCCCGTCATGCCAAAATCACCTTCCAACTACGCCAGAACCACTTGGCGGACACTGCGGAAACACCTGTCGGGCCGGCTGGAACCACATCTCAGACGTGCCAGAAACGTGTTCATGAGATGCTGGAACCACACCCCGAACAGACGGATACCACCTGCCAGAACCGCCTGAACCACCTGCTGAGCACGCCGGAAGCACCTGCTCGACTCACCGGTACCACCTCCCTGACACGCCAAAATCACCTGCTGGGTATGCCAGAACCACTTGGCGGACACTCCGGAATCATCTGCCGGACATGCCGGAACCAGCTCTCAGACACACCAGAACCAAGTGCAGGAGACGCCGGAAGCACCTGCCGAGCATGCCGGAGCCACATGCTCGACTCGCCAGAAACACCTGCAGGACACGCAAAAATCACCTGCCGGCTACGCCACAACCAGTTGGGGAACACTTCGGAATCACCTGCCGGGCTTGCTGGAACCACCTGCCGGTCATGCCAAAATCACCTGCGTGTTATGCCAGAACCACTTGGAGGACTCTCTGGGATGACCTGCCAAGCGTGCCGGAACCACCTCTCAGACGTGCCAGAACCATGTGGCGGACAGTCCGGAATCACCTGTTGGGCATGCGCAACCACCTCTGAGAGGTACCAGAACCACATGCCGTGCAGGCTGGAACCACCTACCGGACAGACCGGAATCACCTGTCGCGCATGCCGGAACCACCTCTCAGACGTGCCGGAAGCACGTGCCGGACACACCGGGATCACCTACCGGACAGACCGGAACCACCTGCCGAGCACGCCGGAGCCACCTGTTCGACTCGCTGGAACCACCTGCCGGACAGGCCAATATCAACTGCTGGCTATGCCAGAACCACCTGGGGGACAGTCCGGGATCACCTGCCAGCCATGGCGGAACCACCTCTCAGAAGTACCAGAACCACCTGCTGGAGAAGCTGGAAACACGTCCTGGACAGACTGGAACCACGTGACTGCCATGCCTGAACCACCTGCCGAGCACGGCGGAACCACCTGCCGGACACGCCAAAATCACCTGCGTGTTATGCCAGAACCACTTGGAGGACTCTCTGGGATGACCTGCCGGGCATGCCGGAACCACCTCTCAGACGTGCCAGAACCATGTGGCGGACAGTCCGGAATCACCTGTTGGGCATGCGCAACCACCTCTGAGACGTACCAGAACCACATGCCGTGCAGGCTGGAACCACCTACCGGACAGACCGGAATCACCTTTCGGGCATGCCGGAACCACCTGTCAGATGTGCCAGAACCACGTGCCGGAGACGCCGGAAGCACCTGCCAAGCACGTTGGAACCACCTGCTCAACTCGCCTGAACCACCTGCCGGACATGCCAAAATCACCTGCCGACTATGCCAGAACCACTTGGCGAACACTCCGGAATCACTTGCCGGGCATGCAGGTACCACCTCTCAGACATGCCAGAAACCCGCGCCAATGACCCCAGAAGCACCAGCCGAGCACGCCGGAACCACCTGCTCGACTCGCCAGAACCACCTGCCGGACACGCAAAAATCACCTGCCGGCTACGCCACAACCAGTTGGGGAACACTTCGGAATCACCTGCCGGGCTTGCTGGAACCACCTGCCTGTCATGCAAAATCACCTGCCAACTACGCCAGTACCACTTGGCGGACACTGTGGAAACACCTGTCGGGCTGGCCGGAACCACATCTCAGACGTGCCAGAACCATGTGCATGAGATGCTGGAACCACACCCCGAACAGACGGAAAACACCTGCCAGACCCGTCTGAACAACCTGCTGAGCACGCCGGAGCCACCTGCTCGACTCGCCGGAACCACCTACCTGACATGCCCAAATCACCAGCCGGGTATGCCAGAACCACTTGGCGGACACTCCGGAATCATCTGCCGGACATGCCGGAACCAGCTCTCAGACACACCAGAACCACGTGCCGGAGACGCCGGAAGCACCTGCCGAGCATGCCGGAGCCACCTGCTCGACTCGCCAGAAACAGCTGCCGGACACGCCAAAGTCACCTGCCGGGTACTCAAGAACCACCTGGCGGACACTCCAAAATCACCTGTCGCGCATGCCGGAACCACCTCTCAGACGTGCCGGAAGCACGTGCCGGACACGCCGGAATCACCTACCGGACAGACCGGAACCACCTGCCGAGCACGCCGGAGCCACCTGTTCGACTCGCTGGAACCACCTGCCGGACAGGCCAATATCAACTGCTGGCTATGCCAGAACCACCTGGGGGACGGTCCGGGATCACCTGCCAGCCATGGCCGAACCACCTCTCAGATGTACCAGAACCACCTGCCGGAGAAGCTGGAAACACGTCCTGGACAGACTGGAACCACGTGACGGCCATGCCTGAACCACCTGCCGAGCACGGCGGAACCACCTGCCGGACACGCCAAAATCACCTGCGGGCTACGCCAGAACCACTTGGACGACTCTCCGAAATGACCTGCCGGGCATCTTGGAACCACCTATCAGACGTGCCAGAAGCACGTGGCGGACAGTCCGGAATCACCTGTTGGGCATACGCAACCACCTCTGAGACGTACCAGAACCACGTGCCGTGCACGCCGGAACCACCTACCGGACAGACCGGAATCAACTTTTGGGCATGCCGGAACCACCAGTCAGATGTGCCAGAAACACGTGCCGGAGACGCCGGAAGCACCTGCCGAGCACGTCGCAACCACCTGCTCAACTCGCCTTAACCCTCTGCCGGACACGGCAAAATCACCTGACCGCTACACCAGCACCACTTCGGGGACAAGCCGGAATCACGTGAGGGGCATGCCGGCACAGCCTCTCAGACTGAACCTCGTGCCGGACACCACAGAACCACCTGCCGGACAGACCGGAACCACCTGCCGGACACGCCGGAACGACCGCTGGACATGCAAAATCACCTGCCGGCTACGCCGGAAACACTTGGCGAACACTCCGGAATCACCTGCCGGGCATGCCGGAACCACCTCTCAGATATGCCAGAACCACGTGCCAATGATCCGGGTAGCACCTGCCGAGCACGTCGGAACCACCTGCTCGACTCGCCAGAACCACCTGCCGGACACGCAAAAATCACCTGCCGGCTACGCCACAACCAGTTGGGGAACACTTCGGAATCACCTGCCGGGCTTGCTGGAACCACCTGCCGGTCATGCCAAAATCACCTGCCAACTACGCCAGTACCACTTGGCAGACACTGTGGAAACACCTGTCGGGCCCGCCGGAACCACATCTCAGACGTGCCAGAACCATGTGCATGAGATGCTGGAACCACACCCCGAACAGACGGAAAACACCTGCCAGACCCGTCTGAACAACCTGCCGAGCACGCCGGAGCCACCTGCTCGACTCGCCGGAACCACCTACCTGACATGCCCAAATCACCAGCCGGGTATGCCAGAACCACTTGGCGGACACTCCGGAATCATCTGCCAGACATGCCGGAACCAGCTCTCAGACACACCAGAACCACGTGCCGGAGACGCCGGAAGCACCTGCCGAGCATGCCGGAGCCACCTGCTCGACTCGCCGGAAACACCTGCGGGACACGCCAAAATCACCTGCCGGGTACGCCAGAACCACCTGGCGGACACTCCGAAACGACCTGTCGCGCATGCCGGAACCACCTCTCAGACGTGCCGGAAGCACGTGCCGGACACGCCGGAATTACCTACCGGACAGACCGGAACCACCTGCCGAGCACGCCGGTGCCACCTGTTCGACTCGCTGGAACCACCTGCCGGACAGGCCAATATCAACTGCTGGCTATGCCAGAACCACCTGGGGGACGGTCCGGGATCACCTGCCAGCCATGGCGGAACCACCTCTCAGACGTACCAGAACCACCTGCCGGAGAAGCTGGAAACACGTCCTGGAGAGTCTGGAACCACCTGACGGCCAAGCCTGAACCACCTGCCAAGCACAACGGAACAACCTGCCAGACACGCCAAAATCACCTGCGTGTTATGCCAGAACCACTTGGAGGACTCTCTGGGATGACCTGCCGGGCATGCCGGAACCACCTCTCAGACGTGCCAGAACCATGTGGCGGACAGTCCGGAATCACCTGTTGGGCATGCGCAACCACCTCTGAGACGTACCAGAACCACATGCCGTGCAGGCTGGAACCACCTACCGGACAGACCGGAATCACCTTTCGGGCATGCCGGAACCACCTGTCAGATGTGCCAGAAACACGTGCCGGAGACGCCGGAAGCACCTGCAAAGCACGTTGGAACAACCTGCTCAACTCGCCTGAACCAGCTGCCGGACATGCCAAAATCACCTGCCGACTATGCCAGAACCACTTGGCGAACACTCCGGAATCACCTGCCGAGCATGCCGGAGCCACCTGCTCGACTCGCCAGAAACACCTGCCGGACACGCCAAAATCACCTGCCGGGTATGCCAGAACCACCTGGCGGACACTACGGAATCACCTGCCGCGCATGCCGGAACCACCTCTCAGACGTGCCGGAAGCATGTGCCAGACACTCCGGAAACACCTACCGGACAGACCGGAACCACCTGCCAAGAACGCCGGAGCCACCTGTTCGACTCGCTGGAACCACCTGCCGGACAGGCCAATATCAACTGCTGGCTATGCCAGAACCACCTGGGTGACAGTCCGGGATCACCTGCCAGCCATGGCGGAACCACCTCTCAGACGTACCAGAACCACCTGCCGGAGAAGCTGGAAACACGTCCTGGACAGACTGGAACCACGTGACGGCCATGCCTGAACCACCTGCCGAGAACGGCGGAACCATCTGCCGGACACGCCAAAATCACCTGCGGGCTACGCCAGAACCACTTGGACGACTCTCCGAAATGACCTGCTGGGCATGTTGGAACCACCTCTCAGACGTGCCAGAAGCACGTGGCAGAGAGTCCGGAATCACCTGTTGGGCATACGCAACCACCTCTGACACGTACCAGAACCACGTGCCGTGCACGCCGGAACCACCTACCGGACAGACCGGAATCAAAATTTGGGCATGCCGGAACCACCTGTCAGATGTGCCAGAAACACGTGCCGGAGACGCCGGAAGCACCTGCCGAGCACGTCGCAACCACCTGCTCAACTCGCCTGAACCACCTGCCGGACACGCCAAAATCACCTGCCCGCTACACCAGCACCACTTCGGGGACAAGCCGGAATCACGTGAGGGGCATGCCGGCACAGCCTCTCAGACTGAACCTCGTGCCGGACACCACAGAACCACCTGCCGGACAGACCGGAACCACCTGCCGGACACGCCGGAACCACCGGCTCGACCCGCCGTAAAGACCGCTGGACATACAAAATCACCTGCCGGCTACGCCGGAAACACTTGCCGAACACTCCGGAATCACCTGCCGGGCATGCCGGAACCACCTCTCAGATATGCCAGAACCACGTGCCAACGACCCCGGAAGCACCTGCCGAGCACGCCGGAACCACCTGCTCGACTCGCCAGAACCACCTGCCGGACACGCAAAAATCACCTGCCGGCTACGCCACAACCTGTTGGTGAACACTTTGGAATCACCTGCCGGGCTTGCTGGAACCACCTGCCGGTCATGCCAAAATCACCTGCCAACTACGCCAGTACCACTTGGCGGACACTGTGGAAACACCTGTCGGGCCGGCCGGAACCACATCTCAGACGTGCCAGAACCATGTGCATGAGATGCTGGAACCACACCCCGAAAAGACGGAAAACACCTGCCAGACCCATCTGAACAACCTGCCGAGCACGCCGGAGCCACCTGCTCGACTCGCCGGAACCACCTACCTGACATGCCCAAATCACCAGCCGGGTATGCCAGAACCACTTGGCGGACACTCCGGAATCATCTGCCGGACATGCCGGAACCAGCTCTCAGACACACCAGAACCACGTGCCGGAGACGCCGGAAGCACGTGCTGAGCATGCCGGAGCCACCTGCTCGACTCGCCAGAAACACCTGCCGGACACGCCAAAATCACCTGCCGGGTACGCAAGAACCACCTGGCGGATACTACGGAATCACATGCCGCGCATGACGGACCCACCTTTCAGACGTGCCGGAAGCACGTTCCGGAGACGCCGGAAACTCCTAGCGGACAGACCGGAACCACCTGCCAAGAACGCCGGAGCCACCTGTTCGACTCGCTGGAACCACCTGCCGACAGGCCAATATCAACTGCTGGCTATGCCAGAACCACCTGGGGGACAGTCCGGGATCACCTGCCAGCCATGGCGGAACCACCTCTCAGACGTACCAGAACCACCTGCCGGAGAAGCTGGAAACACGTCCTGGACAGACTGGAACCACGTGACGGCCATGCCTGAACCACCTGCCGAGCACGGCGGAACCACCTGCCGGACACGCCAAAATCACCTGCGGGCTACGCCAGAACCACTTGGACGACTCTCTGAAATGACCTGCTGGGCATGTTGGAACCACCTCTCAGACGTGCCAGAAGCACGTGGCGGACAGTCCGGAATCACCTGTTGGGCATACGCAACCACCTCTGACACGTACCAGAACCTCGTGCCGTGCACGCCGGAACCACCTACCGGACAGGCCGGAATCAACTTTTGGGCATGCCGGAACCACCAGTCAGATGTGCCAGAAACACGTGCCGGAGACGCCGGAAGCACCTGCCGAGCACGTCGCAACCACCTGCTCAACTCGCCTGAACCACCTGCCGGACACGCCAAAATCACCTGCCCGCTAGACCAGCACCACTTCGGGGACAAGCCGGAATCACGTGAGGGGCATGCCGGCACAGCCTCTCAGACTGAACCTCGTGCCGGACACCACAGAACCACCTGCCGGACAGACCGGAACCACCTGCCGGACACGCCGGAACCACCGGCTCGACCCGCCGGAAAGACCGCTGGACATGCAAAATCACCTGCCGGCTACGCCGGAAACACTTGGCGAACACTCCGGAATCACCTGCCGGGCATGCCGGAACCACCTCTCAGATATGCCAGAACCACGTGCCAATGACCCCGGAAGCACCTGCCGAGCACGCCGGAGCCACATGCTCGACTCGCCAGAAACACCTGCCGGACACGCAACAATCACCTGCCGGCTACGCCACAACCAGTTGGGGAACACTTCGGAATCACCTGCCGGGCTTGCTGGAACCACCTGCCGGTCATGCCAAAATCACCTGCCAACTACGCCAGTACCACTTGGCGGACACTGTGGAAACACCTGTCGGGCCGGCCGGAACCACATCTCAGACGTGCCAGAACCATGTGCATGAGATGCTGGAACCACACCCCGAAAAGACGGAAAACACCTGCCAGACCCGTCTGAACAACCTGCCGAGCACGCCGGAGCCACCTGCTCGACTCGCCGGAACCACCTACCTGACATGCCCAAATCACCAGCCGGGTATGCCAGAACCACTTGGCGGACACTCCGGAATCATCTGCCGGACATGCCGGAACCAGCTCTCAGACACACCAGAACCACGTGCCGGAGACGCCGGAAGCACGTGCTGAGCATGCCGGAGCCACCTGCTCGACTCGCCAGAAACACCTGCCGGACACGCCAAAATCACCTGCCGGGTACGCAAGAACCACCTGGCGGATACTACGGAATCACATGCCGCGCATGACGGACCCACCTTTCAGACGTGCCGGAAGCACGTTCCGGAGACGCCGGAAACTCCTAGCGGACAGACCGGAACCACCTGCCAAGAACGCCGGAGCCACCTGTTCGACTCGCTGGAACCACCTGCCGACAGGCCAATATCAACTGCTGGCTATGCCAGAACCACCTGGGGGACAGTCCGGGATCACCTGCCAGCCATGGCGGAACCACCTCTCAGACGTACCAGAACCACCTGCCGGAGAAGCTGGAAACACGTCCTGGACAGACTGGAACCACGTGACGGCCATGCCTGAACCACCTGCCGAGCACGGCGGAACCACCTGCCGGACACGCCAAAATCACCTGCGGGCTACGCCAGAACCACTTGGACGACTCTCTGAAATGACCTGCTGGGCATGTTGGAACCACCTCTCAGACGTGCCAGAAGCACGTGGCGGACAGTCCGGAATCACCTGTTGGGCATACGCAACCACCTCTGACACGTACCAGAACCTCGTGCCGTGCACGCCGGAACCACCTACCGGACAGACCGGAATCAACTTTTGGGCATGCCGGAACCACCAGTCAGATGTGCCAGAAACACGTGCCGGAGACGCCGGAAGCACCTGCCGACCACATCGCAACCACCTGCTGAACTCGCCTGAACCACCTGCCGGACACGCCAAAATCACCTGCCCGCTACACCAGCACCACTTCGGGGACAAGGCGGAATCACGTGAGGGGCATGCCGGCACAGCCTCTCAGACTGAACCTCGTGCCGGACACCACAGAACCACCAGCCGGACAGACCGGAACCAACTGCCGGACATGCCGGAACCACTGGCTCGACCCGCCGGAACGACCGCTGGACATGCAAAATCACCTGCCGGCTACGCCGGAAACACTTGGCGAACACTCCGGAATCACCTGCCGGGCATGCCGGAACCACCTCTCAGATATGCCAGAACCACGTGCCAATGACCCCGGAAACACCTGCCGAGCACGCCGGAACCACCTGCTCGACTCGCCAGAACCACCTGCCGGACACGCAAAAATCACCTGCCGGCTACGCCACAACCAGTTGGGGAACACTTCGGAATCACCTGCCGGGCTTGCTGCAACCACCTGCTGGTCATGCCAAAATCACCTGCCAACTACGCCAGTACCACTTGGCGGACACTGTGGAAACACCTGTCGGGCCGGCCGGAACCACATCTCAGACGTGCCAGAACCATGTGCATGAGATGCTGGAACCACACCCCGAACAGACGGAAAACACCTGCCAGACCCGTCTGAACAACCTGCCGAGCACGCCGGAGCCACCTGCTCGACTCGCCGGAACCACCTACCTGACATGCCCAAATCACCAGCCGGGTATGCCAGAACCACTTGGCGGACACTCCGGAATCATCTGCCGGACATGCCGGAACCAGCTCTCAGACACACCAGAACCACGTGCCGGAGACGCCGGAAGCACCTGCCGAGCATGCCGGAGCCACCTGCTCGACTCGCCAGAAACACCTGCCAGAAACGCCAAAATCACCTGCCGGGTACGCCAGAACCACCTGGCGGACACTCCGAAACCGCCTGTCGCGCATGCCGGAACCACCTCTCAGACGTGCCGGAAGCACGTGCCGGACACGCCGGAATCACCTACCGGACAGACCGGAACCACCTGCCGAGCACGCCGGAGCCACCTGTTCGACTCGCTGGAACCACCTGCCGGACAGGCCAATATCAACTGCTGGCTATGCCAGAACCACCTGGGGGACGGTCCGGAATCACCTGCCAGCCATGGCGGAACCACCTCTCAGACGTACCAGAACCACCTGCCGGAGAAGCTGGAAACACGTCCTGGACAGTCTGGAACCACCTGCCGGCCAAGCCTGAACCACCTGCCAAGCACAACGGAACAACCTGCCAGACACGCCAAAATCACCTGCGTGTTATGCCAGAACCACTTGGAGGACTCTCTGGGATGACCTGCCGGGCATGCCGGAACCACCTCTCAGACGTGCCAGAACCATGTGGCGGACTGTCCGGAATCACCTGTTGGGCATGCGCAACCACCTCTGAGACGTACCAGAACCACATGCCGTGCAGGCTGGAACCACCTACCGGACAGACCGGAATCACCTTTCGGGCATGACGGAACCACCTCTCAGATGTGCCAGAAACACGTGCCGGAGACGCCGGAAGAACCTGCCAAGCACGCCGGAACCACCTGCTCGACTCGTCAGAACCACCTGCCGATCACGCAAAAATCACCTGCCGGCTACGCCACAACCAGTTGGTGAACACTTTGGAATCACCTGCCAGGCTTGCTGGAACCACCTGCCAGTCATGCCAAAATCACCTGCCAACTACGCCAGAACCGCTTGGCGGACACTGCGGAAACACCTGTCGGGCCGGCTGGAACCACATCTCAGACGTGCCAGAAACGTGTTCATGAGATGCTGGAACCACACCCCGAACAGACGGATACCACCTGCCAGAACCGCCTGAACCACCTGCTGAGCACGCCGGAACCACCTGCTCGACTCACCGGTACCACCTCCCTGACACGCCAAAATCACCTGCTGGGTATGCCAGTACCACTTGGCGGACACTCCGGAATCATCTGCCGGACATGCCGGAACCAGCTCTCAGACACACCAGAACCAAGTGCCGGAGACGCCGGAAGCACCTGCCGAGCATGCTGGAGCCACCTGCTCGACTCGCCAGAAACACCTGCCGGACACGCCAAAATCACCTGCCGGGTATGCCAGAACCACCTGGCGGACACTACGGAATCACCTGCCGCGCATGCCGGAACCACCTCTCAGATGTGCCGGAAGCACGTGCCAGACACGCCGGAAACACCTACCGGACAGACCGGAACCACCTGCCAAGAACGCCGGAGCCACCTGTTCGACTCGGTGGAACCACCTGCCGGACAGGCCAATATCAAATGCTGGCTATGCCAGAACCACCTGGGGGACAGTCCGGGATCACCTGCCAGCCATGGCGGAACCAGCTCTCACACGTACCAGAACCACCTGCCGGAGAAGCTGGAAACACGTCCTGGACAGACTGGAACCACGTGACGGCCATGCCTGAACCACCTGCCGAGCACGGCGGAACCACCTGCCGCACACGCCAAAATCACCTGGGGGCTACACCAGAACCACGTCGACGACTCTCCGAAATGACCTGCCGGGCATGTTGCAACCACCTCTCAGACGTGCCAGAAGCACGTGGCGGACAGTCCGGAATCACCTGTTGGGCATACGCAACCACCTCTGACACGGACCGGAACCACGTGTCGTGAGCCCCGGAACCACCTACCGGACAGACCGGAATCAACTTTTGGGCATGCCGGAACCACCAGTCAGATGTGCCAGAAACACGTGCCGGAGACGCCGGAAGCACCTGCCGAGCACGTCGCAACCACCTGCTCAACTCGCCTGAACCACCTGCCAGACACGCCAAAATCCCTGCCCGCTACACCAGCACCACTTCGGGGACAAGCCGGAATCACGTGAGGGGCAT
Source organism: Equus caballus (assembly GCF_041296265.1). Classification (NCBI taxonomy): domain Eukaryota; kingdom Metazoa; phylum Chordata; class Mammalia; order Perissodactyla; family Equidae; genus Equus; species Equus caballus. The sequence continues at coordinate 3,110,881 of NC_091713.1, forward strand.
GCCGGCACAGCCTCTCAGACTGAACCTCGTGCCGGACACCACAGAAACACCTGCCGGACAGACCGGAACCACCAGCCGGACACGCCGGTACCACCGGCTCGACCCGCCGGAACGACCGCTGGACATGCAGAATCTCCTGCCGGCTACGCCAGAAACACTTGGCGAACACTCCGGAATCACCTGCCGGGCATGCCGGAACCACCTCTCAGATATGCCAGAACCACGTGCCAATCACCCCGGAAGCACCTGCCGAGCACGCCGGAACCACCTGCTCGACTCGCCAGAACCACCTGCCGGACACGCAAAAATCACCTGCCGGCTACGCCACAACCAGTTGGGGAACACTTCGGAATCACCTGCCGGGCTTGCTGCAACCACCTGCCGGTCATGCCAAAATCACCTGCCAACTACGCCTGTACCACTTGGCGGACACTGTGGAAACACCTGTCGGGCTGGCCGGAACCACATCTCAGACGTGCCAGAACCATGTGCATGAGATGCTGGAACCACACCCCGAACAAACGGAAAACACCTGCCAGACCCGTCTGAACAACCTGCCGAGCACGCCGGAGCCACCTGCTCGACTCGCCGGAACCACCTACCTGACATGCCCAAATCACCAGCCGGGTATGCCAGAACCACTTGGCGGACACTCCGGAATCATCTGCCGGACATGCCGGAACCAGCTCTCAGATACACCAGAACCACGTGCCGGAGACGCCGGAAGCACCTGCCGAGCATGCCGGAGCCACCTGCTCGACTCGCCAGAAACACCTGCCGGACACGCCAAAATCACCTGCCGGGTACGCCAGAACCACCTGGCGGACACTCCGAACCCACCTGTCGCGCATGCCGGAACCACCTCTCAGACGTGCCGGAAGCACGTGCCGGACACGCTGTAATCACCTACCGGACATACCGGAACCACCTGCCGAGCACGCCGGAGCCACCTGTTCGACTCGCTGGAACCACCTGCCGGAGAGGCCAATATCAACTGCTGGCTATGCCAGAACCACCTGGGGGATGGTCCGGAATCACCTGCCAGCCATGGCGGAACCACCTCTCAGACGTACCAGAACCACCTGCCGGAGCAGCTGGAAACACGTCCTGGAGAGTCTGGATCCACCTGCCGGCCAAGCCTGAACCACCTGCCAAGCACAACGGAACAACCTGCCAGACATGCCAAAATCACCTGCGTGTTATGCCAGAACCACTTGGAGGACTCTCTGGGATGACCTGCCGGGCATGCCGGAACCACCTCTCAGACGTGCCAGAACCATGTGGCGGACAGTCCGGAATCACCTGTTGGGCATGCGCAACCACCTCTGAGACGTACCAGAACCACATGCCGTGCAGGCTGGAACCACCTACCGGACAGACCGGAATCACCTTTCGGGCGTGCCGGAACCACCTGTCAGATGTGCCAGAAACACGTGCCGGAGACGCCGGAAGCACCTGCCAAGCACGTTGGAACCACCTGCTCAACTCGCCTGAACCACCTGCCGGACATGCCAAAATCACCTGCCGACTATGCCAGAACCACTTGGCGAACACTCCGGAATCACTTGCCGGGCATGCAGGAACCACCTCTCAGACATGCCAGAACCCCGTGCCAATGACCCCGGAAGCACCAGCCGAGCACGCCGGAACCACCTGCTCGACTCGCCAGAACCACCTGCCGATCACGCAAAAATCACCTGCCGGCTACGCCACAACCAGTTGGTGAACACTTTGGAATCACCTGCCAGGCTTGCTGGAACCACCTGCCAGTCATGCCAAAATCACCTGCCAGCTACGCCAGAACCGCTTGGTGGACACTGCGGAAACACCTGTCGGGCCGGCTGGAACCACATCTCAGATGTGCCAGAAACGTGTTCATGAGATTCTGAAACAACACCCCGAACAGACGGAAAACACCTGCCAGAACCGCCTGAACCACCTGCTGAGCACGCCGGAACCACCTGCTCGACTCACCGGTACCACCTCCCTGACACGCCAAAATCACCAGCTGGGTATGCCAGAACCACTTGACGGACACTCCGGAATCATCTGCCGGACATGCCGGAACCAGCTCTCAGACACACCAGAACCACGTGCCGGAGACGCCGGAAGCACCTGCCGAGCATCCCGGAGCCACCTGCTCGACTCGTCAGAAACACCTGCCGGACACGCCAAAATCACCTGCCGGGTACGCCAGAACCACGTGGCGGACACTACGGAATCACCTGTCCCGCATGCCGGAACCACCTCTCTGACGTGCCAGAAGCACGTGCCGGACACACCGGAAACACCTACCGGACAGACCGGAACCACCTGCCAAGAACGCCGGAGCCACCTGTTCGACTCGGTGGAACCAGCTGCCGGACAGGCCAATATCATCTGCTGGCTATGCCAGAACCACCAGTGGGACGGTCCGGAATCACCTGCCAGCCATGGCGGAACCACCTCTCAGACGTACCAGAACCACCTGCCGGAGAAGCTGGAAACACGTCCTGGACAGTCTGGAACCACGTGACGGCCATGCCTGAACCACCTGCCGAGCACGGCGGAACCACCTGCCGGACACGCCAAAATCACCTGCGGGCTACACCAGAACCACTTCGACGACTCTCCGAAATGACCTGCCGGGCATGTTGGAACCACCTCTCAGATGTGCCAGAAGCACGTGGCGGACAGTCCGGAATCACCTGTTGGGCATACGCAACCACCTCTGACACGTACCAGAACCACGTGCCGTGCACGTCGGAACCACCTACCGGACAGACCGGAATCAACTTTTGGGCATGCCGGAACCACCAGTCAGATGTGCCAGAAACACGTGCCGGAGACGTCGGAAGCACCTGCCGAGCACGTCGCAACCACCTGCTCAACTCGCCTGAACCACCTGCCGGACACGCCAAAATCCCTGCCCGCTACAACAGCACCACTTCGGGGACAAGCCGGAATCACGTGAGGGGCATGCCGGCACAGCCTCTCAGACTGAACCTCGTGCCGGACACCACAGAACCACCTGCCGGACAGACCGGAACCACCAGCCGGACACGCAGGTACCACCGGCTCGACCCGCCGGAACGACCGCTGGACATGCAGAATCACCTGCCGGCTACGCCGGAAACACTTGGCGAACAATCCGGAATCACCTGCTGGGCATGCCGGAACCACCTCTCAGATAAGCCAGAACCTCGTGCCAATGACCCCGGAAGCACCTGCCGAGCACGCCGGAACCACCTGCTCGACTCGCCAGAACCACCTGCCGGACACGCAAAAATCACCTGCCGGCTACGCCACAACCAGTTGGGGAACACTTCGGAATCACCTGCCGGGCTTGCTGGAACCACCTGCCGGTCATGCCAAAATCACCTGCCAACTACGCCAGTACCACTTGGCGGACACTGTGGAAACACCTGTCGGGCCGGCCGGAACCACATCTCAGACGTGCCAGAACCATGTGCATGAGATGCTGGAACCACACCCCGAACAGACGGAAAACACCTGCCAGACCCGTCTGAACAACCTGCCGAGCACGCCGGAGCCACCTGCTCGACTCGCCGGAACCACCTACCTGACATGCCCAAATCACCAGCCGGGTATGCCAGAACCACTTGGCGGACACTCCGGAATCATCTGCCGGACATGCCGGAACCAGCTCTCAGACACACCAGAACCACGTGCCGGAGACGCCGTAAGCAACTGCCGAGCATGCCGGAGCCACCTGCTCGACTCGCCAGAAACACCTGCCGGACACGCCAAAATCACCTGCCGGGTACGCCAGAACCACCTGGCAGACACTCCGAAACCACCTGTCGCGCATGCCGGAACCACCTCTCAGACGTGCCGGAAGCACGTGCCGGACACGCCGGAATCACCTACCGGACAGACCGGAACCACCTGCCGAGCACGCCGGAGCCACCTGTTCGACTCGCTGTAACCACCTGCCGGAAAGGCCAATATCAACTGCTGGCTATGCCAGAACCACCTGGGGTATGGTCCGGAATCACCTGCCAGCCATGGCGGAACCACCTCTCAGACGTACCAGAACCACCTGCCGGAGAAGCTGGAAACACGTCCTGGACAGTCTGGAACCACCTGCCGGCCAAGCCTGAACCACCTGCCAAGCACAACGGAACAACCTGCCAGACACGCCAAAATCACCTGCGTGTTATGCCAGAACCACTTGGAGGACTCTCTGGGATGACCTGCCAAGCGTGCCGGAACCACCTCTCAGACGTGCCAGAACCATGTGGCGGACAGTCCGGAATCACCTGTTGGGCATGCGCAACCACCTCTGAGAGGTACCAGAACCACATGCCGTGCAGGCTGGAACCACCTACCGGACAGACCGGAATCACCTGTCGCGCATGCCGGAACCACCTCTCAGACGTGCCGGAAGCACGTGCCGGACACACCGGGATCACCTACCGGACAGACCGGAACCACCTGCCGAGCACGCCGGAGCCACCTGTTCGACTCGCTGGAACCACCTGCCGGACAGGCCAATATCAACTGCTGGCTATGCCAGAACCACCTGGGGGACAGTCCGGGATCACCTGCCAGCCATGGCGGAACCACCTCTCAGAAGTACCAGAACCACCTGCTGGAGAAGCTGGAAACACGTCCTGGACAGACTGGAACCACGTGACGGCCATGCCTGAACCACCTGCCGAGCACGGCGGAACCACCTGCCGGACACGCCAAAATCACCTGCGTGTTATGCCAGAACCACTTGGAGGACTCTCTGGGATGACCTGCCGGGCATGCCGGAACCACCTCTCAGACGTGCCAGAACCATGTGGCGGACAGTCCGGAATCACCTGTTGGGCATGCGCAACCACCTCTGAGACGTACCAGAACCACATGCCGTGCAGGCTGGAACCACCTACCGGACAGACCGGAATCACCTTTCGGGCATGCCGGAACCACCTGTCAGATGTGCCAGAAACACGTGCCGGAGACGCCGGAAGCACCTGCCAAGCACGTTGGAACCACCTGCTCAACTCGCCTGAACCACCTGCCGGACATGCCAAAATCACCTGCCGACTATGCCAGAACCACTTGGCGAACACTCCGGAATCACTTGCCGGGCATGCAGGTACCACCTCTCAGACATGCCAGAAACCCGCGCCAATGACCCCAGAAGCACCAGCCGAGCACGCCGGAACCACCTGCTCGACTCGCCAGAACCACCTGCCGATCACGCAAAAATCACCTGCCGGCTACGCCACAACCAGTTGGGGAACACTTCGGAATCACCTGCCGGGCTTGCTGGAACCACCTGCCTGTCATGCCAAAATCACCTGCCAACTACGCCAGTACCACTTGGCGGACACTGTGGAAACACCTGTCGGGCCGGCCGGAACCACATTTCAGACGTGCCAGAACCATGTGCATGAGATGCTGGAACCACACCCCGAACAGACGGAAAACACCTGCCAGACCCGTCTGAACAACCTGCTGAGCACGCTGGAGCCACCTGCTCGACTCGCCGGAACCACCTACCTGACATGCCCAAATCACCAGCCGGGTATGCCAGAACCACTTGGCGGACACTCCGGAATCATCTGCCGGACATGCCGGAACCAGCTCTCAGACACACCAGAACCACGTGCCGGAGACGCCGGAAGCACCTGCCGAGCATGCCGGAGCCACCTGCTCGACTCGCCAGAAACACCTGCCGGACACGCCAAACTCACCTGCCGGGTACTCCAGAACCACCTGGCGGACACTCCAAAATCACCTGTCGCGCATGCCGGAACCACCTCTCAGACGTGCCGGAATCACGTGCCGGACACGCCGGAATCACCTACCGGACAGACCGGAACCACCTGCCGAGCACGCCGGAGCCACCTGTTCGACTCGCTGGAACCACCTGCCGGACAGGCCAATATCAACTGCTGGCTATGCCAGAACCACCTGGGGGACGGTCCGGGATCACCTGCCAGCCATGGCCGAACCACCTCTCAGATGTACCAGAACCACCTTCCGGAGAAGCTGGAAACACGTCCTGGACAGACTGGAACCACGTGACGGCCATGCCTGAACCACCTGCCGAGCACGGCGGAACCACCTGCCGGACACGCCAAAATCACCTGCGGGCTACGCCAGAGCCACTTGGACGACTCTCCGAAATGACCTGCCGGGCATCTTGGAACCACCTATCAGACGTGCCAGAAGCACGTGGCGGACAGTCCGGAATCACCTGTTGGGCATACGCAACCACCTCTGAGACGTACCAGAACCACGTGCCGTGCACGCCGGAACCACCTACCGGACAGACCGGAATCAACTTTTGGGCATGCCGGAACCACCAGTCAGATGTGCCAGAAACACGTGCCGGAGACGCCGGAAGCACCTGCCGAGCACGTCGCAACCACCTGCTCAACTCGCCTTAACCCTCTGCCGGACACGGCAAAATCACCTGCCCGCTACACCAGCACCACTTCGGGGACAAGCCGGAATCACGTGAGGGGCATGCCGGCACAGCCTCTCAGACTGAACATCGTGCCGGACACCACAGAACCACCTGCCGGACAGACCGGAACCACCTGCCGGACACGCCGGAACCACCGGCTCGACCCGCCGGAACGACCGCTGGACACGCAAAATCACCTGCCGGCTACGCCGGAAACACTTGGCGAACACTCCGGAATCACGTGCCGGGCATGCCGGAACCACCTCTCAGATATGCCAGAACCACGTGCCAATGACCCCGGAAGCACCTGCCGAGCACGCCGGAACCACCTGCTCGACTCGCCAGAACCACCTGCCGGACACGCAAAAATCACCTGCCGGCTACGCCACAAGCAGTTGGGGAACACTTCGGAATCACCTGCCGGGCTTGCTGGAACCACCTGCCGGTCATGCCAAAATCACCTGCCAACTACGCCAGTACCACTTGGCGGACACTGTGGAAACACCTTTCGGGCCGGCCGGAACCACATCTCAGACGTGCCAGAACCATGTGCATGAGATGCTGGAACCACACCCCGAACAGACGGAAAACACCTGCCAGACCCGTCTGAACAGCCTGCCGAGCACGCCGGAGCCACCTGCTCGACTCGCCGGAACCACCTACCTGACATGCCCAAATCACCAGCCGGGTATGCCAGAACCACTTGGCGGACACTCCGGAATCATCTGCCGGACATGCCGGAACCAGCTCTCAGACACACCAGAACCACGTGCCGGAGACGCCGGAAGCACCTGCCGAGCATGCCGGAGCCACCTGCTCTACTCGCCAGAAACACGTGCCGGACACGCCAAAATCACCTGCCGGGTACGCCAGAACCACCTGGCGGACACTCCGAAATCACCTGTCGCGCATGCCGGAACCACCTCTCAGACGTGCCGGAAGCACGTGCCGGAGACGGCGGAATCACCTACCGGTCAGACCGCAACCACCTGCCGAGCACGCCGGAGCCACCTGTTCGACTCGCTGGAACCACCTGCCGGACAGGCCAATATCAACTGCTGGCTATGCCAGAACCACCTGGGGGACGGTCCGGAATCGCCTGCCAGCCATGGCGGAACCACCTCTCAGACGTACCAGAACCACCTGCCGGAGAACCTGGAAACACGTCCTGGACAGTCTGGAACCACGTGCCGGCCAAGCCTGAACCACCTGCCAAGCACAACGGAACAACCTGCCAGACACGCCAAAATCACCTGCGTGTTATGCCAGAACCACTTGGAGGACTCTCTGGGATGACCTGCCGGGCATGCCGGAACCACCTCTCAGACGTGCCAGAACCATGTGGCGGACTGTCCGGAATCACCTGTTGGGCATGCGCAACCACCTCTGAGACGTACCAGAACCACATGCCGTGCAGGCTGGAACCACCTACCGGACAGACCGGAATCACCTTTCGGGCATGCCGGAACCACCTGTCAGATGTGCCAGAAACACGTGCCGGAGACGCCGGAAGCACCTGCCAAGCACGTTGGAACCACCTGCTCAACTCGCCTGAACCACCTGCCGGACATGCCAAAATCACCTGCCGACTATGGCAGAACCACTTGGCGAACACTCCGGAATCAATTGCCGGGCATGCAGGAACCACCTCTCAGACATGCCAGAACCCCGTGACAATGACCCCGGAAGCACCAGCCGAGCACGCCGGAACCACCTGCTCGACTCGCCAGAACCACCTGCCGATCACGCAAAAATCACCTGCCGGCTACGCCACAACCAGTTGGTGAACACTTTGGAATCACCTGCCAGGCTTGCTGGAACCACCTGCCAGTCATGCCAAAATCACCTGCCAACTACGCCAGAACCGCTAGGCGGACACTGCAGAAACACCTGTCGGGCCGGCTGGAACCACATCTCAGACGTGCCAGAAACGTGTTCATGAGATGCTGGAACCACACCCCGAACAGACGGATACCACCTGCCAGAACTGCCTGAACCACCTGCTGAGCACGCCGGAACCACCTGCTCGACTCACCGGTACCACCTCCCTGACACGCCAAAATCACCTGCTGGGTATGCCAGAACCACTTGGCGGACACTCCGGAATCATCTGCCGGACATGCCTGAACCAGCTCTCAGACACACCAGAACCAAGTGCCGGAGACGCCGGAAGCACCTGCCGAGCATGCCGGAGCCACCTGCTCGACTCACCAGAAACACGTGCCGGACACGCCAAAATCACCTGCCGGGTATGCCAGAACCACCTGGCGGACACTACGGAATCACCTGCCGCGCATGCCGGAACCACCTCTCAGACGTGCCGGAAGCACGTGCCGGACACGCCGGAATTACCTACCGGACAGACCGGAACCACCTGCCAAGAACGCCGGAGCCACCTGTTCGACTCGCTGGAACCACCTGCCGGACAGGCCAATATCAACTGCTGGCTATGCCAGAACCACCTGGGGGACAGTCCGGGATCACCTGCCAGCCATGGCGGAACCACCTCTCAGACGTACCAGAACCACCTGCCGGAGAAGCTGGAAACACGTCCTGGACAGACTGGAACCACGTGACGGCCATGCCTGAACCACCTGCCGAGAACGGCGGAACCATCTGCCGGACACGCCAAAATCACCTGCGGGCTACGCCAGAACCACTTGGACGACTCTCCGAAATGACCTGCTGGGCATGTTGGAACCACCTCTCAGACGTGCCAGAAGCACGTGGCGGACAGTCCGGAATCACCTGTTGGGCATACGCAACCACCTCTGACACGTACCAGAACCACGTGCCGTGCACGCCGGAACCACCTACCGGACAGACCGGAATCAACTTTTGGGCATGCCGGAACCATCTGTCAGATGTGCCAGAAACACGTGCCGGACACGCCAAAATCACCTGCCCGCTACACCAGCACCACTTCGGGGACAAGCCGGAATCACGTGAGGGGCATGCCGGCACAGCCTCTCAGACTGAACCTCGTGCCGGACACCACAGAACCACCTGCCGGACAGACAGGAACCACCTGCCGGACACGCCGGAACCACCGGCACGACCCGCCGGAAAGACCGCTGGACATACAAAATCACCTGCCGGCTACGCCGGAAACACTTGCCGAACACTCCGGAATCACCTGCCGGGCATGCCGGAACCACCTCTCAGATATGCCAGAACCACGTGCCAATGACCCCGGAAGCACCTGCCGAGCACGCCGGAACCACCTGCTCGACTCGCCAGAACCACCTGCCGGACACGCAAAAATCACCTGCCGGCTACGCCACAACCTGTTGGTGAACACTTTGGAATCACCTGCCAGGCTTGCTGGAACCACCTGCCGGTCATGCCAAAATCACCTGCCAACTACGCCAGAACCGCTTGGCGGACACTGCGGAAACACCTGTCGGGCCGGCTGGAACCACATCTCAGACGTGCCAGAAACGTGTTCATGAGATGCTGGAACCACACCCCGAACAGACGGATACCACCTGCCAGAACCGCCTGAACCACCTGCTGAGCACGCCGGAACCACCTGCTCGACTCACCGGTACCACCTCCCTGACACGCCAAAATCACCTGCTGGGTATGCCAGAACCACTTGGCGGACACTCCGGAATCATCTGCCGGACATGCCGGAACCAGCTCTCAGACACACCAGAACCAAGTGCCGGAGACGCCGGAAGCACCTGCCGAGCATGCCGGAGCCACCTGCTCGACTCGCCAGAAACACCTGCCGGACACGCCAAAATCACCTGCCGGGTATGCCAGAACCACCTGGCGGACACTACGGAATCACCTGCCGCGCATGCCGGAACCACTTCTGAGACGTGCCGGAAGCACGTGCCACACACTCCGGAAACACCTACCGGACATACCGGAACCACCTGCCAAGAACGCCGGAGCCACCTGTTCGACTCGCTGGAACCACCTGCCGGACAGGCCAATATCAACTGCTGGCTATGCCAGAACCACCTGGGGGACAGTCCGGGATCACCTGCCAGCCATGGCGGAACCACCTCTCAGACGTACCAGAACCACCTGCCGGAGAAGCTGGAAACACGTCCTGGACAGACTGGAACCACGTGACGGCCATGCCTGAACCACCTGCCGAGCACGGCGGAACCACCTGCCAGACACGCCAAAATCACCTGCGGGCTACGCCAGAACCACTTGGACGACTCTCCGAAATGACCTGCCGGGCATGTTGGAACCACCTCTCAGACGTGCCAGAAGCACGTGGCGGACAGTCCGGAATCACCTGTTGGGCATACGCAACCACCTCTGAGATGTACCAGTACCACGTGCCTTGCACGCCGGAACCACCTACCGGACAGACCGGAATCAACTTTCGGGCATGCCGGAACCACCAGTCAGATGTGCCAGAATCACGTGCCAGAGACGCCGGAAGCACCTGCCGAGCACGTCGCAACCACCTGCTCAACTCGCCTGAACCACCTGCCGGACACGCCAAAATCACCTGCCCGCTACACCAGCACCACTTCGGGGACAAGCCGGAATCACGTGAGGGGCATGCCGGCACAGCCTCTCAGACTGAACCTCGTGCCGGACACCACAGAACCACCTGCCGGACAGACCGGAAGCACCTGCCGGACACGCCGGAACCACCAGCTCGACCCGCCGGAACGACCGCTGGACATGCAAAATCACCTGCCGGCTACGCCGGAAACACTTGGCGAACACTCCGGAATCACCTGCCGGGCATGCCGGAACCACCTCTCAGATATGCCAGAACCACGTGCCAATGACCCCGGAAGCACCTGCCGAGCACGCCGGAACCACCTGCTCGACTCGCCAGAACCACCTGCCGGACACACAAAAATCACCTGCCGGCTACGCCACAACCAGTTGGGGAACACTTCGGAATCACCTGCCGGGCTTGCTGGAACCACCTGCCGGTCATGCCAAAATCACCTGCCAACTACGCCAGTACCACTTGGCAGAAACTGTGGAAACACCTGTCGGGCCGGCCGGAACCACATCTCAGACGTGCCAGAACCATGTGCATGAGATGCTGGAACCACACCCCGAACAGACGGAAAACACCTGCCAGACCCGTCTGAACAACCTGCCGAGCACGCCGGAGCCACCTGCTCGACTCGCCGGAACCACCTACCTGACATGCCCAAATCACCAGCCGGGTATGCCAGAACCACTTGGCGGACACTCCGGAATCATCTGCCGGACATGCCGGAACCAGCTCTCAGACACACCAGAACCACGTGCCGGAGACGCCGGAAGCACCTGCCGAGCATGCCGGAGCCACCAGCTCGACTCGCCAGAAACTCCTGCCGGACACGCCAAAATCACCTGCCGGGTACGCCAGAACCACCTGGCGGACACTCCGAAATCACCTGTCGCGCATGCCGGAACCACCTCTCAGACATGCCGGAAGCACGTGCCGGACAGGCCGTAATCCCCTACCGAACAGACCGGAACCACCTGCCGAGCACGCCGGAGCCACCTGTTCGACTCGCTGGAACCATCTGCCGGACAGGCCAATATCAACTGCTGGCTATGCCAGAACCACATGGGGGACGGTCCGGAATCGCCTGCCAGCCATGGCGGAACCACCTCTCAGACGTACCAGAACCACCTGCCGGAGAAGCTGGAAACACGTCCTGGACAGTCTGGAACCACCTGCCGGCCAAGCCTGAACCACCTGCCAAGCACAACGGAACAACCTGCCAGACACGCCAAAATCACCTGCGTGTTATGCCAGAACCACTTGGAGGACTCTCTGGGATGACCTGCCGGTCATGCCGGAACCACCTCTCAGACGTGCCAGAACCATGTGGCGGACAGTCCGGAATCACCTGTTGGGCATGCGCAACCACCTCTGAGACGTACCAGAACCACATGCCGTGCAGGCTGGAACCACCTACCGGACAGACCGGAATCACCTTTCGGGCATGCCGGAACCACCTGTCAGATGTGCCAGAAACACGTGCCGGAGACGCCGGAAGCACCTGCCAAGCACGTTGGAACCACCTGCTCAACTCGCCTGAACCACCTGCCGGACATGCCAAAATCACCTGCCGACTATGCCAGAACCACTTGGCGAACACTCCGTAATCACTTGCCGGGCATGCAGGAACCACCTCTCAGACATGCCAGAACCGCGTGCCAATGACCCCGGAAGCACCTGCCGAGCACGCCGGAACCACCTGCTCGACTCGCCACTGTCACCTGCCGATCACGCAAAAATCACCTGCCGGGTAGGCCACAACCAGTTGGTGAACACTTTGGAATCACCTGCCAGGCTTGCTGGAACCACCTGCCGGTCATGCCAAAATCACCTGCCAACTACGCCAGAACCGCTTGGCGGACACTGCGGAAACACCTGTCGGGCCGGCTGGAACCACATCTCAGACGTGCCAGAAACGTGTTCATGAGATGCTGGAACCACACCCCGAACAGACGGATACCACCTGCCAGAACCGCCTGAACCACCTGCTGAGCACGCCGGAACCACCTGCTCGACTCACCGGTACCACCTCCCTGACACGCCAAAATCACCTGCTGGGTATGCCAGAACCACTTGGCGGACACTCCGGAATCATCTGCCGGACATGCCGGAACCAGCTCTCAGACACACCAGAACCAAGTGCCGGAGACGCCGGAAGCACCTGCCGAGCATGCCGGAGCCACCTGCTCGACTCGCCAGAAACACCTGCCGGACACGCCAAAATCACCTGCCGGGTGCGCCAGAACCACCTGGCGGACACTCCGAAACCACCTGTCGCGCATGCCGGAACCACCTCTCCGACGTGCCCGAAGCACGTGCCGGACACGCCGGAATCACCTACCAGACAGACCGGAACCACCTGCCGAGCACGCCGGAGCCACCTGTTCGACTCGCTGGAACCACCTGCCGGACAGGCCAATATCAACTGCTGGCTATGCCAGAACCACCTGGGGGACGGTCCGGAATCGCCTGCCAGCCATGGCGGAACCACCTCTCAGACGTACCAGAACCACCTGCCGGAGAAGCTGGAAACACGTCCTGGATAGTCTGGAACCACCTGCCGGCCAAGCCTGAACCACCTGCCAAGCACAACGGAACAACCTGCCAGACACGCCAACATCACCTGCGTGTTATGCCAGAGCCACTTGGAGGACTCTCTGGGATGACCTGCCGGGCATGCCGGAACCACCTCTCAGACGTGATAGAACCATGTGGCGGACAGTCTGGAATCACCTGTTGGGCATGCGCAACCACCTCTGAGACGTACCAGAACCACATGCCGTGCAGGCTGGAACCACCTACCGGACAGACCGGAATCACCTTTCGGGCATGCCGGAACCACCTGTCAGATGTGCCAGAAACACGTGCCGGAGACGCCGGAAGCACCTGCCAAGCACGTTGGAACCACCTGCTCAACTCGCCTGAACCACCTGCCGGACATGCCAAAATCACCTGCCGACTATGCCAGAACCACTTGGCGAACACTCCGGAATCACTTGCCGGGCATGCAGGAACCACCTCTCAGACATGCCAGAACCCCGTGCCAATGACCCCGGAATCACCAGCCGAGCACGCCGGAACCACCTGCTCGACTCGCCAGAACCACCTGCCGATCACGCAAAAATCACCTGACGGCTACGCCACAACCAGTTGGTGAACACTTTGGAATCACCTGCCAGGCCTGCTGCAACCACCTGCCAGTCATGCCAAAATCACCTGCCAACTACGCCAGAACCGCTTGGCGGACACTGCGGAAACACCTGTCGGGCCGGCTGGAACCACATCTCAGACGTGCCAGAAACGTGTTCATGAGATGCTGGAACCACACCCCGAACAGACGGATGCCACCTGCCAGAACCGCCTGAACCACCTGCTGAGCACGCCGGAACCACCTGCTCGACTCACCGGTACCACCTCCCTGACACGCCAAAATCACCTGCTGGGTATGCCAGAACCACTTGGCGGACACTCCGGAATCATCTGCCGGACATGCCGGAACCAGCTCTCAGACACACCAGAACCAAGTGCCGGAGACGCCGGAAGCACCTGCCGAGCATGCCGGAGCCACCTGCTCGACTCGCCAGAAACACCTGCCGGACACGCCAAAATCACCTGCCGGGTATGCCAGAACCACCTGGCGGACACTACGGAATCACCTGCCGCGCATGCCGGAACCACCTGTCAGACGTGCCGGAAGCACGTGCCAGACACGCCGGAAACACCTACCGGACAGACCGGAACCACCTGCCAAGAACGCCGGAGCCACCTGTTCGACTCGCTGGAACCACCTGCCGGACAGGCCAATATCAACTGCTGGCTATGCCAGAACCACCTGGGCGACAGTCCGGGATCACCTGCCAGCCATGGCGGAACCACCTCTCAGACGTACCAGAACCACCTGCCGGAGAAGGTGGAAACACGTCCTGGACAGACTGGAACCACGTGACGGCCATGCCTGAACCACCTGCCGAGCACGGCGGAACCACCTGCCGGACATGCCAAAATCACCTGCGGGCTACGCCAGAACCACTTGGACGACTCTCCGAAATGACCTGCCGGGCATGTTGGAACCACCTCTCAGACGTGCCAGAAGCACGTGGCGGACAGTCCGGAATCACCTGTTGGGCATACGCAACCACCTCTGAGATGTACCAGTACCACGTGCCGTGCACGCCGGAACCACCTACCGGACAGACCGGAATCAACTTTCGGGCATGCCGGTACCACCAGTCAGATGTGCCAGAATCACGTGCCAGAGACGCCGGAAGCACCTGCCGAGCACGTCGCAACCACCTGCTCAACTCGCCTGAACCACCTGCCCGACACACCAAAATCACCTGCCCGCTAGACCAGCACCACTTCGGGGACAAGCCGGAATCACGTGAGGGGCATGCCGGCACAGCCTCTCAGACTGAACCTCGTGCCGGACACCACAGAACCACCTGCCGGACAGACCGGAACCACCTGCCGGACACGCCGGAACCACCGGCTCGACCCGCCGGAAAGACCGCTGGACATGCAAAATCACCTGCCGGCTACGCCGGAAACACTTGGCGAACACTCCGGAATCACCTGCCGGGCATGCCGGAACCACCTCTCAGATATGCCAGAACCACGTGCCAATGACCCCGGAAGCACCTGCCGAGCACGCCGGAGCCACATGCTCGACTCGCCAGAAACACCTGCCGGACACGCAAAAATCACCTGCCGGCTACGCCACAACCAGTTGGGGAACACTTCGGAATCACCTGCCGGGCTTGCTGGAACCACCTGCCGGTCATGCCAAAATCACCTGCCAACTACGCCAGTACCACTTGGCGGACACTGTGGAAACACCTGTCGGGCCGGCCGGAACCACATCTCAGACGTGCCAGAACCATGTGCATGAGATGCTGGAACCACACCCCGAACAGACGGAAAACACCTGCCAGACCCGTCTGAACAACCTGCCGAGCACGCCGGAGCCACCTGCTCGACTCGCCGGAACCACCTACCTGACATGCCCAAATCACCAGCCGGGTATGCCAGAACCACTTGGCGGACACTCCGGAATCATCTGCCGGACATGCCGGAACCAGCTCTCAGACACACCAGAACCACGTGCCGGAGACGCCGGAAGCACCTGCCGAGCATGCCGGAGCCACCTGCTCGACTCGCCAGAAACACCTGCCAGACACACCAAAATCACCTGCCGGGTACGCCAGAACCACCTGGCGGACACTCCGAAACCGCCTGTCGCGCATGCCGGAACCACCTCTCAGACGTGCCGGAAGCACGTGCCGGACACGCCGGAATCACCTACCGGACAGACCGGAACCACCTGCCGAGCACGCCGGAGCCACCTGTTCGACTCGCTGGAACCACCTGCCGGACAGGCCAATATCAACTGCTGGCTATGCCAGAACCACCTGGGGGACGGTCCGGAATCACCTGCCAGCCATGGCGGAACCACCTCTCAGACGTACCAGAACCACCTGCCGGAGAAGCTGGAAACACGTCCTGGACAGTCTGGAACCACCTGCCGGCCAAGCCTGAACCACCTGCCAAGCACAACGGAACAACCTGCCAGACACGCCAAAATCACCTGCGTGTTATGCCAGAACCACTTGGAGGACTCTCTGGGATCACCTGCCAAGCATGCCGGAACCACCTTTCAGACGTGCCAGAACCATGTGGCGGACAGTCCGGAATCACCTGTTGGGCATGCGCAACCACCTCTGAGAGGTACCAGAACCACATGCCGTGCAGGCTGGAACCACCTACCGGACAGACCGGAATCACCTTTCGGGCATGCGCAAACCGCCTGTCAGATGTGTCAGAAACACGTGCCGGTGACGCCGGAAGCACCTGCCAAGCACGTTGGAACCACCTGCTCATCTCGCCTAAACCACCTGCCGGACATGCCAAAATCACCTGCCGACTATGCCAGAACCACTTGGCGAACACTCCGGAATCACTTGCCGGGCATGCAGGTACCACCTCTCAGACATGCCAGAAACCCGCGCCAATGACCCCAGAAGCACCAGCCGAGCACGCCGGAACCACCTGCTCGACTCGCCAGAACCACCTGCCGATCACGCAAAAATCACCTGCCGGCTACGCCACAACCAGTTGGTGAACACTTTGGAATCACCTGCCAGGCTTGCTGGAACCACCTGCCAGTCATGCCAAAATCACCTGCCAGCTACGCCAGAACCGCTTGGCGGACACTGCGGAAACACCTGTCGGGCCGGCTGGAACCACATCTCAGATGTGCCAGAAACGTGTTCATGAGATGCTGAAACCACACCCCGAACAGACGGAAACCACCTGCCAGAACCGCCTGAACCACCTGCTGAGCACGCCGGAACCACCTGCTCGACTCACCGGTACCACCTCCCTGACACGCCAAAATCACCAGCTGGGTATGCCAGAACCACTTGACGGACACTCCGGAATCATCTGCCGGACATGCCGGAACCAGCTCTCAGACACACCAGAACCACGTGCCGGAGACGCCGGAAGCACCTGCCGAGCATCCCGGAGCCACCTGCTCGACTCGTCAGAAACACCTGCCGGACACGCCAAAATCACCTGCCGGGTACGCCAGAACCACGTGGCGGACACTACGGAATCACCTGTCCCGCATGCCGGAACCACATCTCTGACGTGCCAGAAGCACGTGCCGGACACGCCGGAAACACCTACCGGACAGACCGGAACCACCTGCCAAGAACGCCGGAGCCACCTGTTCGACTCGGTGGAACCAGCTGCCGGACAGGCCAATATCAACTGCTGGCTATGCCAGAACCACCAGTGGGACGGTCCGGAATCACCTGCCAGCCATGGCGGAACTACCTCTCAGACGTACCAGAACCACCTGCCGGAGAAGCTGGAAACACGTCCTGGACAGTCTGGAACCACGTGACGGCCATGCCTGAACCACCTACCGAGCACGGCGGAACCACCTGCCGGACACGCCAAAATCACCTGCGGGCTACACCAGAACCACTTCGACGACTCTCCGAAATGACCTGCCGGGCATGTTGGAACCACCTCTCAGACGTGCCAGAAGCACGTGGCGGACAGTCCGGAATCACCTGTTGGACATACGCAACCACCTCTGACACGTACCAGAACCACGTGCCGTGCACGCCGGAACCACCTACCGGACAGACCGGAATCAACTTTTGGGCATGCCGGAACCACCAGTCAGATGTGCCAGAAACACGTGCCGGAGACGTCGGAAGCACCTGCCGAGCACGTCGCAACCACCTGCTCAACTCGCCTGAACCACCTGCCGGACACGCCAAAATCCCTGCCCGCTACACCAGCACCACTTCGGGGACAAGCCGGAATCACGTGAGGGGCATGCCGGCACAGCCTCTCAGACTGAACCTCGTGCCGGACACCACAGAACCACCTGCCGGACAGACCGGAACCACCAGCCGGACACGCCGGTACCACCGGCTCGACCCGCCGGAACGACCGCTGGACATGCAGAATCACCTGCCGGCTACGCCGGAAACACTTGGCGAACACTCCGGAATCACCTGCCGGGCATGCCGGAACCACCTCTCAGATATGCCAGAACCACGTGCCAATGACCCCGGAAGCACCTGCCGAGCACGCCGGAACCACCTGCTCGACTCGCCAGAACCACCTGCCGGACACGCAAAAATCACCTGCCGGCTACGCCACAACCATTTGGGGAACACTTCGGAATCACCTGCCGGGCTTGCTGGAACCACCTGCCGGTCATGCCAAAATCACCTGCGTGTTATGCCAGAACCACTTGGAGGACTCTCTGGGATGACCTGCCGGGCATGCCGGAACCACCTCTCAGACGTGCCAGAACAATGTGGCGGACAGTCGGAATCACCTGTTGGGCATGCGCAACCACCTCTGAGACGTACCAGAACCACATGCCGTGCAGGCTGGAACCACCTACCGGACAGACCGGAATCACCTTTCGGGCATGCCGGAACCACCTGTCAGATGTGCCAGAAACACGTGCTGGAGACGCCGGAAGCACCTGCCAAGCACGTTGGAACCACCTGCTCAACTCGCCTGAACCACCTGCCAGACATGCCAAAATCACCTGCCGGCTACGCCACAACCAGTTGGGGAACACTTCGGAATCACCTGCCGGGCTTGCTGGAACCACCTGCCGGTCATGCCAAAATCACATGCCAACTACGCCAGTACCACTTGGCGGACACTGTGGAAACACCTGTCGGGCCGGCCGGAACCACATCTCAGACGTGCCAGAACCATGTGCATGAGATGCTGGAACCACACCCCGAACAGACGGAAAACACCTGCCAGACCCGTCTGAACAACCTGCCGAGCACGCCGGAGCCACCTGCTCGACTCGCCGGAACCACCTACCTGACATGCCCAAATCACCAGCCGGGTATGCCAGAACCACTTGGCGGACACTCCGGAATCATCTGCCGGACATGCCGGAACCAGCTCTCAGACACACCAGAACCACGTGCCGGAGACGCCGGAAGCACCTGCCGAGCATGCCGGAGCCACCTGCTCGACTCGCCAGAAACACCTGCCGGACACGCCAAAATCACCTGCCGGGTACGCCAGAACCACCTGGCGGACACTCCGAAACCGCCTGTCGCCCATGCCGGAACCACCTCTCAGACGTGCCGGAAGCACGTGCCGGACACGCCGGAATCACCTACCGGACAGACCGGAACCACCTGCCGAGCACGCCGGAGCCACCTGTTCGACTCGCTGGAACCACCTGCCGGACATGCCAAAATCACCTGCCGACTATGCCAGAACCACTTGGCGAACACTCCGGAATCACTTGCCGGGCATGCAGGAACCACCTCTCAGACATGCCAGAACCCCGTGCCAATGACCCCGGAAGCACCAGCCGAGCACGCCGGAACCACCTGCTCGACTCGCCAGAACCACCTGCCGATCACGCAAAAATCACCTGCCGGCTACGCCACAACCAGTTGGTGAACACTTTGGAATCACCTGCCAGGCTTGCTGGAACCACCTGCCAGTCATGCCAAAATCACCTGCCAACTACGCCAGAACCGCTTGGCGGACACTGCGGAAACACCTGTCGGGCCGGCTGGAACCACATCTCAGACGTGCCAGAAACGTGTTCATGAGATGCTGGAACCACACCCCGAACAGACGGATACCACCTGCCAGAACCGCCTGAACCACCTGCTGAGCACGCCGGAACCACCTGCTCGACTCACCGGTACCACCTCCCTGACACGCCAAAATCACCTGCTGGGTATGCCAGAACCACTTGGCGGACACTCCGGAATCATCTGCCGGACATGCCGGAACCAGCTCTCAGACACACCAGAACCAAGTGCCGGAGACGCCGGAAGCACCTGCCGAGCATGCCGGAGCCACCTGCTCGACTCGCCAGAAACACCTGCCGGACACGCCAAAATCACCTGCCGGGTACGCAAGAACCACCTGGCGGATACTACGGAATCACCTGCCGCGCATGCCGGACCCACCTCTCAGACGTGCCGGAAACACGTTCCGGACACGCCGGAAACTCCTACCGGACAGACCGGAACCACCTGCCACGATCGCCGGAGCCACCTGTTCGACTCGCTGGAACCACCTGCCGGACAGGCCAATATCAACTGCTGGCTATGCCAGAACCACCTGGGGGATGGTCCGGAATCACCTGCCAGCCATGGCGGAACCACCTCTCAGACGTACCAGAACCACCTGCCGGAGAAGCTGGAAACACGTCCTGGACAGACTGGAACCACGTGACGGCCATGCCTGAACCACCTGCCGAGCACGGCGGAACCACCTGCCGGACACGCCAAAATCACCTGCGGGCTACGCCAGAACCACTTGGACGACTCTCTGAAATGACCTGCCGGGCATGTTGGAACCACCTCTCACACGTGCCAGAACAATGTGGCGGACAGTCCGGAATCACCTGTTGGGCATACGCAACCACCTCTGACACGTACCAGAACCTCGTGCCGTGCACGCCGGAACCACCTACCGGACAGGCCGGAATCAACTTTTGGGCATGCCGGAACCACCAGTCAGATGTGCCAGAAACACGTGCCGGAGACGCCGGAAGCACCTGCCGAGCACGCCGGAAGCAGCTGCTCGACTCGCCAGAACCACCTGCCGGACACGCAAAAATCACCTGCCGGCTACGCCACAACCAGTTGGGGAACACTTCAGAATCACCTGCCAGGCTTGCTGCAACCACCTGCCTGTCATGACAAAATCACCTGCCAACTACACCAGTACCACATGGCGGACACTGTGGAAACACCTGTCGGGCCGGCCGGAACCACATCTCAGACGTGCCAGAACCATGTGCATGAGATGCTGGAACCACACCCCGAACAGACGGAAAACACCTGCCAGACCCGTCTGAACAACCTGCCGAGCACGCCGAGCCACCTGCTCGACTCGCCGGAACCACCTACCTGACATGCCCAAATCACCAGCCGGGTATGCCAGAACCACTTGGCGGACACTCCGGAATCATCTGCCGGACATGCCGGAACCAGCTCTCAGACACACCAGAACCACGTGCCGGAGACGCCGGAAGCATCTGCCGAGCGTGCCGGAGCCACCTGCTCGACTCGCCAGAAACACCTGCCGGACACGCCAAAATCACCTGCCGGGTACGCAAGAACCACCTGGCGGACACTACGGAATCACCTGCCGCGCATGCCGGAACCACCTCTCAGACGTGCCGGAAGCACGTGCCGGACACGCCGGAAACACCTACCGGACAGACCGGAACCACCTGCCAAGAACGCCGGAGACACCTGTTCGACTCGCTGGAACCACCTGCCGGACAGGCCAATATCAACTGCTGGCTATGCCAGAACCACTTGGGGGACAGTCCGGGATCACCTGCCAGCCATGGCGGAACCACCTCTCAGACGTACCAGAACCACCTGCCGGAGAAGCTGGAAACACGTCCTGGACAGACTGGAACAACGTGACGGCCATGCCTGAACCACCTGCCGAGCACGGCGGAACCACCTGCCGGACACGCCAAAATCACCTGCGTGCTACGCCAGAACCACTTGGACGACTCTCCGAAATGACCTGCCGGGCATGTTGGAACCACCTCTCAGACGTGCCAGGACCACGTGGCGGACAGTCCGGAATCACCTGTTGGGCATACGCAACCACCTCTGAGACGTACCATAACCACGTGCCGTGCACGTCGGAACCACCTACCGGACAGACCGGAATCAACTTTTGGGCATGCCGGAACCACCAGTCAGATGTGTCAGAAACACGTGCCGGAGACGCCGGAATCACCTGCCGAGCACTTCGCAACCACCTGCTCAACTCGCCTGAACCACCTGCCAGACACGCCAAAATCACCTGCCCGCTACACCAGCACCACTTCGGGGACAAGCCGGAATCACGTGAGGGGCATGCCGGCACAGCCTCTCAGACTGAACCTCGTGCCGGACACCACAGAACCACCTGCCAGACAGACCGGAACCACCTGCCGCACACGCCGGAACCACCGGCTCGACCCGCCGGAACGACCGCTGGACATGCAAAATCACCTGCCGGCTACGCCGGAAACACTTGGCGAACACTCCGGAATCACCTGCCGGGCATGCCGGAACCACCTCTCAGATATGCCAGAACCACGTGCCCATGACCCCGGAAGCACCTGCCGAGCACGCCGGAACCACCTGCTCGACTCGCCAGAACCACCTGCCGGACACGCAAAAATCACCTGCCGGCTACGCCACACCCATTTGGGGAACACTTCAGAATCACCTGCCGGGCTTGCTGCAACCACCTGCCGGTCATGCCAAAATCACCTGCCAACTACGCCAGTACCACTTGGCGGACACTGTGGAAACACCTGTCGGGCCGGCCGGAACCACATCTCAGACGTGCCAGAACAATGTGCATGAGATGCTGGAACCACACCCCGAACAAACGGAAAACACCTGCCAGACCCGTCTGAACAACCTGCCGAGCACGCCGGAGCCACCTGCTCGACTCGCCGGAACCACCTACCTGACATGCCCAAATCACCAGCCGGGTATGCCAGAACCACTTGGCGGACACTCCGGAATCATCTGCCGGACATGCCGGAACCAGCTCTCAGACACACCAGAACCACGTGCCGGAGACGCCGGAAGCACCTGCCGAGCATGCCGGAGCCACCTGCTCGACTCGCCAGAAACACCTGCCGGACACGCCAAAATCACCTGCCGGGTACGCCAGAACCACCTGGCGGACACTCCGAAACCACCTGTCTCGGATGCCGGAACCACCTCTCAGACGTGCCGGAAGCACGTGCCGGACACGCCGGAATCACCTACCGGACATACCGGAACCACCTGCCGAGCACGCCGGAGCCACCTGTTCGACTCGCTGGAACCACCTGCCGGACAGGCCAATATCAACTGCTGGCTATGCCAGAACCACCTGGGAGACGGTCCGGAATCGCCTGCCAGCCATGGCGGAACCACCTCTCAGACGTACCAGAACCACCTGCCGGAGAAGCTGGAAACACGTCCTGGACAGACTGGAACCACGTGACGGCCATGCCTGAACCACGTGCCGAGCACGGCGGTACCACCTGCCGGACACGCCAAAATCACCTGCGGGCTACACCAGAACCACTTCGACGACTCTCCGAAATGACCTGCCGGGCATGTTGGAACCACCTCTCAGACGTGCCAGAAGCACGTGGCGGACAGTCCGGAATCACCTGTTGGGCATACGCAACCACCTCTGACACGTACCAGAACCACGTGCCGTGCACGCCGGAACCGCCTACAGGACAAACTGGAATCAACTTTTGGGCATGCCGGAACCACCAGTCAGATGTGCCAGAAACACGTTCCGGAGACGCCGGAAGCACCTGCCGAGCACGTCGCAACCACCTGCTCAACTCGCCTGAACCACCTGCCGGACACGCCAAAATCACCTGCCCGCTACACCAGCACCACTTCGGGGACAAGCCGGAATCACGTGAGGGGCATGCCGGCACAGCCTCTCAGACTGAACCTCGTGCCGGACACCACAGAACCACCTGCCGGACAGACCGGAACCACCTGCCGGACACGCCGGAACCACCAGCTCGACCCGCCGGAACGACCGCTGGACATGCAAAATCACCTGCCGGCTACGCCGGAAACACTTGGCGAACACTCCGGAATCACCTGCCGGGCATGCCGGAACCACCTCTCAGATATGCCAGAACCACGTGCCAATGACCCCGGAAGCACCTGCCAAGCACACCGGAACCACCTGCTCGACTCGCCAAAACCACCTGCCGGACACGCAGAAATCACCTGCCGGCTACGCCACAACCAGTTGGGGAACACTTCGGAATCACTTGCCGGGCATGCAGGAACCACCTCTCAGACATGCCAGAACCCCGTGCCAATGACCCCGGAAGCACCAGCCGAGCACGCCGGAACCACCTGCTCGACTCGCCAGAACCACCTGCCGATCACGCAAAAATCACCTGCCGGCTACGCCACAACCAGTTGGTGAACACTTTGGAATCACCTGCCATGCTTGCTGGAACCACCTGCCAGTCATGCCAAAATCACCTGCCAACTATGCCAGAACCGCTTGGCGGACACTGCGGAAACACCTTTCGGGCCGGCTGGAACCACATCTCAGACGTGCCAGAAACGTGTTCATGAGATGCTGGAACCACACCCCGAACAGACGGATACCACCTGCCAGAACCGCCTGAACCACCTGCTGAGCACGCCGGAACCACCTGCTCGACTCACCGGTACCACCTCCCTGACACGCCAAAATCACCTGCTGGGTATGCCAGAACCACTTGGCGGACACTCCGGAATCATCTGCCGGACATGCCGGAACCAGCTCTCAGACACACCAGAACCAAGTGCCGGAGACGCCGGAAGCACCTGCCGAGCAGGCCGGAGTCACCTGCTCGACTCGCCAGAAACACCTGCCGGACACGCCAAAATCACCTGCCGGGTACGCCAGAACCACCTGGCGGACACTACGGAATCACCTGCCGCGCATGCCGGAACCACCTCTCAGACGTGCCGGAAGCACGTGCCGGACACGCCGGAAACACCTACCGGACAGACCGGAACCACCTGCCAAGAACGCCGGAGCCACCTGTTCGACTCGCTGGAACCACCTGCCGGACAGGCCAATATCAACTGCTGGCTATGCCAGAACCACCAGTGGGACGGTCCGGAATCACCTGCCAGCCATGGCGGAACCACCTCTCAGACGTACCAGAACCACCTGCCGGAGAAGCTGGAAACACGTCCTGGACAGTCTGGAATCACCTGCCGGCCAAGCCTGAACCACCTGCCAAGCACAACGGAACAACCTGCCAGACACGCCAAAATCAACTGCGTGTTATGCCAGAACCACTTGGAGGACTCTCTGGGATGACCTGCCGGGCATGCCGGAATCACCTCTCAGACGTGCCAGAAGCACGTGGCGGACAGTCCAGAATCACCTGTTGGGCATGCGCAACCACCTCTGAGACGTACCAGAACCACATGCCGTGCAGGCTGGAACCACCTACCGGACAGACCGGAATCACCTTTCGGGCATGCCGGAACCACCTGTCAGATGTGCCAGAAACACGTGCCGGAGACGCCGGAAGCACCTGCCAAGCACGTTGGAACCACCTGCTCAACTCGCCTGAACCACCTGCCGGACATGCCAAAATCACCTGCCGACTATGCCAGAACCACTTGGCGAACACTCCGGAATCACTTGCCGGGCATGCAGGAACCACCTCTCAGACATGCCAGAACCCCGTGCCAATGACCCCGGAAGCACCAGCCGAGCACGCCGGAACCACATGCTCGACTCGCCAGAACCACCTGCCGATCACGCAAAAATCACCTGCCGGCTACGCCACAACCAGTTGGTGAACACTTTGGAATCACCTGCCAGGCTTGCTGGAACCACCTGCCCGTCATGCCAAAATCACCTTCCAACTACGCCAGAACCACTTGGCGGACACTGCGGAAACACCTGTCGGGCCGGCTGGAACCACATATCAGAAGTGCCAGAAACGTGTTCATGAGATGCTGGAACCACACCCCGAACAGACGGATACCACCTGCCAGAACCGCCTGAACCACCTGCTGAGCACGCCGGAAGCACCTGCTCGACTCACCGGTACCACCTCCCTGACACGCCAAAATCACCTGCTGGGTATGCCAGAACCACTTGGCGGACACTCCGGAATCATCTGCCGGACATGCCGGAACCAGCTCTCAGACACACCAGAACCAAGTGCAGGAGACGCCGGAAGCACCTGCCGAGCATGCCGGAGCCACATGCTCGACTCGCCAGAAACACCTGCCGGACACGCAAAAATCACCTGCCGGCTACGCCACAACCAGTTGGGGAACACTTCGGAATCACCTGCCGGGCTTGCTGGAACCACCTGCCGGTCATGCCAAAATCACCTGCGTGTTATGCCAGAACCACTTGGAGGACTCTCTGGGATGACCTGCCAAGCGTGCCGGAACCACCTCTCAGACGTGCCAGAACCATGTGGCGGACAGTCCGGAATCACCTGTTGGGCATGCGCAACCTCCTCTGAGAGGTACCAGAACCACATGCCGTGCAGGCTGGAACCACCTACCGGACAGACCGGAATCACCTGTCGCGCATGCCGGAACCACCTCTCAGACGTGCCGGAAGCACGTGCCGGACACACCGGGATCACCTACCGGACAGACCGGAACCACCTGCCGAGCACGCCGGAGCCACCTGTTCGACTCGCTGGAACCACCTGCCGACAGGCCAATATCAACTGCTGGCTATGCCAGAACCACCTGGGGGACAGTCCGGGATCACCTGCCAGCCATGGCGGAACCACCTCTCAGAAGTACCAGAACCACCTGCTGGAGAAGCTGGAAACACGTCCTGGACAGACTGGAACCACGTGACTGCCATGCCTGAACCACCTGCCGAGCACGGCGGAACCACCTGCCGGACACGCCAAAATCACCTGCGTGTTATGCCAGAACCACTTGGAGGACTCTCTGGGATGACCTGCCGGGCATGCCGGAACCACCTCTCAGACGTGCCAGAACCATGTGGCGGACAGTCCGGAATCACCTGTTGGGCATGCGCAACCACCTCTGAGACGTACCAGAACCACATGCCGTGCACGCCGGAACCACCTACCGGACAGACCGGAATCAACTTTCGGGCATGCCGGAACCACCAGTCAGATGTGCCAGAATCACGTGCCAGAGACGCCGGAAGCACCTGCCGAGCACGTCGCAACCACCTGCTCAACTCGCCTGAACCACCTGCCGGACACGCCAAAATCACCTGCCCGCTACACCAGCACCACTTCGGGGACAAGCCGGAATCACGTGAGGGGCATGCCGGCACAGCCTCTCAGACTGAACCTCGTGCCGGACACCACAGAACCACCTGCCGGACAGACCGGAACCTCCTGCCGGACACGCCGGAACCACCGGCTCGACCCGCCGGAAAGACCGCTGGACATGCAAAATCACCTGCCGGCTACGCCGGAAACACTTGGCGAACACTCCGGAATCACCTGCCGGGCATGCCGGAACCACCTCTCAGATATGCCAGAACCACGTGCCAATGACCCCGGAAGCACCTGCCGAGCACGCCGGAACCACCTGCTCGACTCGCCAGAACCACCTGCCGGACACGCAAAAATCACCTGCCGGCTACGCCACAACCAGTTGGGGAACACTTCGGAATCACCTGCCGGGCTTGCTGGAACCACCTGCCGGTCATGCCAAAATCACCTGCCAACTACGCCAGTACCACTTGGCGGACACTGTGGAAACACCTGTCGGGCCGGCCGGAACCACATCTCAGACGTGCCAGAACTATGTGCATGAGATGCTGGAACCACACCCCGAACAGACGGAAAACACCTGCCAGACCCGTCTGAACAACCTGCCGAGCACGCCGGAGCCACCTGCTCGACTCGCCGGAACCACCTACCTGACATGCCCAAATCACCAGCCGGGTATGCCAGAACCACTTGGCGGACACTCCGGAATCATCTGCCGGACATGCCGGAACCAGCTCTCAGACACACCAGAACCACGTGCCGGAGACGCCGGAAGCACCTGCCGAGCATGCCGGAGCCACCTGCTCGACTCGCCAGAAACACCTGCCGGACACGCCAAAATCACCTGCCGGGTACGCAAGAACCACCTGGCGGATACTACGGAATCACATGCCGCGCATGACGGACCCACCTTTCAGACGTGCCGGAAGCACGTTCCGGAGACGCCGGAAACTCCTAGCGGACAGACCGGAACCACCTGCCAAGAACGCCGGAGCCACCTGTTCGACTCGCTGGAACCACCTGCCGACAGGCCAATATCAACTGCTGGCTATGCCAGAACCACCTGGGGGACAGTCCGGGATCACCTGCCAGCCATGGCGGAACCACCTCTCAGACGTACCAGAACCACCTGCCGGAGAAGCTGGAAACACGTCCTGGACAGACTGGAACCACGTGACGGCCATGCCTGAACCACCTGCCGAGCACGGCGGAACCACCTGCCGGACACGCCAAAATCACCTGCGGGCTACGCCAGAACCACTTGGACGACTTTCTGAAATGACCTGCCGGGCATGTTGGAACCACCTCTCAGACGTGCCAGAAGCACGTGGCGGACAGTCCGGAATCACCTGTTGGGCATACGCAACCACCTCTGACACGTACCAGAACCACGTGCCGTGCCGCCGGAACCACCTACCGGACAGACCGCAATCAACTTTTGGGCATGCCGGAACCACCAGTCAGATGTGCCAGAAACACGTGCCGGAGACGCCGGAAGCAACTGCCGAGCACGTCGCAACCACCTGCTCAGCTCGCCTGAACCACCTGCCGGAAACGCCAAAATCACCTGCCCGCTACACCAGCACCACTTCGGGGACAAGCCGGAATCACGTGAGGGGCATGCCGGCACAGCCTCTCAGACTGAACCTCGGGCAGGCCACCACAGAACCACCTGCCGGACAGACCGGATCCACCTGCCGGACACGCCGGAACCACCGGCTCGACCCGCCGGAACGACCGCTGGACATGCAAAATCACCTGCCGGCTACGCCGGAAACACTTGGCGAACACTCCGGAATCACCTGCCGGGCATGCCGGAACCACCTCTCAGATATGCCAGAACCACGTGCCAATGACCCCGGAAGCACCTGCCGAGCACGCCGGAACCACCTGCTCGACTCGCCAGAACCACCTGCCGGACACGCAAAAATCACCTGCCGGCTACGCCACAACCAGTTGGGGAACACTTTGGAATCACCTGCCAGGCTTGCTGGAACCACCTGCCAGTCATGCCAAAATCACCTGCCAACTACGCCAGAACCGCTTGGCGGACACTGCGGAAAAACCTGTCAGGCCGGCTGGAACCACATCTCAGACCTGCCAGAAACGTGTTCATGAGATGCTGGAACCACACCCCGAACAGACGGAAAACACCTGCCAGACCCGTCTGAACAACCTGCCGAGCACGCCGGAGCCACCTGCTCGACTCGCCGGAACCACCTACCTGACATGCCCAAATCACCAGCCGGGTATGCCAGAACCACTTGGCGGACACTCCGGAATCATCTGCCGGACATGCCGGAACCAGCTCTCAGACACACCAGAATCACGTGCCGGAGACGCCGGAAGCACCTGCCGAGCATGCCGGAGCCACCTGCTCGACTCGCCAGAAACACCTGCCGGACACGCCAAAATCACCTGCCGGGTACGCCAGAACCACCTGGCGGACACTCCGAAACCACCTGTCGCGCATGCCGGAACCACCTCTCAGACGTGCCGGAAGCACGTGCCGGACACGCCGGAATCACCTACCGGACAGACCGGAACAGCCTGCCGAGCACGCCGGAGCCACCTGTTCGACTCGCTGGAACCACCTGCCGGACAGGCCAATATCAAATGCTGGCTATGCCAGAACCACCTGGGGGACGGTCCGGAATCACCTGCCAGCCATGGCGTAACCACCTCTCAGACGTACCAGAACCACCTGCCGGAGAAGCTGGAAACACGTCCTGGACAGTCTGGAACCACCTGCCGGCCAAGCCTGAACCACCTGCCAAGCACAACGGAACAACCTGCCAGACACGCCAAAATCACCTGCGTGTTATGCCAGAACCACTTGGAGGACTCTCTGGGATGACCTGCCGGGCATGCCGGAACCACCTCTCAGACGTGCCAGAACCATGTGGCGGACAGTCCGGAATCACCTGTTGGGCATGCGCAACCACCTCTGAGACGTACCAGAACCACATGCCGTGCAGGCTGGAACCACCTACCGGACAGACCGGAATCACCTTTCGGGCATGCCGGAACCACCTGTCAGATGTGCCAGAAACACGTGCCGGAGACGCCGGAAGCACCTGCCAAGCACGTTGGAACCACCTGCTCAACTCGCCTGAACCACCTGCCGGACATGCCAAAATCACCTGCCGACTATGCCAGGACCACTTGGCGAACACTCCGGAATCACTAGCCGGGCATGCAGGAACCACCTCTCAGACATGCCAGAACCCCGAGCCAATGACCCCGGAAGCACCAGCCGAGCACGCCGGAACCACCTGCTCGACTCGCCAGAACCACCTGCCGATCACGCAAAAATCACCTGCCGGCTACGCCACAACCAGTTGGTGAAGACTTTGGAATCACCTGCCAGGCTTGCTGGAACCGCCTGCCAGTCATGCCAAAATCACCTGCCAACTATGCCAGAACCGCTTGGCGGACACTGCGGAAACACCTGTCGGGCTGGCTGGAACCGCATCTCAGACGTGCCAGAACCATGTGCATGAGATGCTGGAACCACACCCCGAACAGACGGAAAACACCTGCCAGACCCGTCTGAACAACCTGCCGAGCACGCCGGAGCCACCTGCTCGACTCGCCGGAACCACCTACCTGACATGCCCAAATCACCAGCCGGGTATGCCAGAACCACTTGGCGGACACTCCGGAATCATCTGCCGGACATGCCGGAACCAGCTCTCAGACACACCAGAACCACGTGCCGGAGACGCCGGAAGCACCT
This sequence comes from Equus caballus, assembly GCF_041296265.1. Classification (NCBI taxonomy): domain Eukaryota; kingdom Metazoa; phylum Chordata; class Mammalia; order Perissodactyla; family Equidae; genus Equus; species Equus caballus. The sequence continues at coordinate 3,141,830 of NC_091713.1, forward strand.
GCCGAGCATGCCGGAGTTACCTGCTCGACTCGCCAGAAACACCTGCCGGACACGCCAAAATCACCTGCCGGGTACGCCAGAACCACCTGGCGGACACTACGAAATCACCTGCCGCGCATGCCGGAACCACCTCTCAGACGTGCCGGAAGCACGTGCCAGACACGCCGGAAACACCTACCGGACAGACCGGAACCACCTGCCAAGAACGCCGGAGCCACCTGTTCGACTCGCTGGAACCACCTGCCGGCCAGGCCAATATAAACTGCTGGCTATGCCAGAACCACCTGGGGGACGGTCCGGGATCACCTGCCAGCCATGGTGGAACCACCTCTCAGACGTACCAGAACCACCTGCCGGAGAAGCTGGAAACACGTCCTGGATAGTCTGGAATCACCTGCCGGCCAAGCCTGAACCACCTGCCAAGCACAACGGAACAACCTGCCAGACACGCCAAAATCACCTGCGTGTTATGCCAGAACCACTTGGAGGACTCTCTGGGATGACCTGCCGGGCATGCCGGAATCACCTCTCAGACGTGCCAGAAGCACGTGGCGGACAGTCCGGAATCACCTGTTGGGCATGCGCAACCACCTCTGAGACGTACAAGAACCACATGCCGTGCAGGCTGGAACCACCTACCGGACAGACCGGAATCACCTTTCGGGCATGCCGGAACAACCTGTCAGATGTGCCAGAAACACGTGCCGGAGACGCCGGAAGCACCTGCCAAGCACGTTGGAACCACCTGCTCAACTCGCCTGAACCACCTGCCGGACATGCCAAAATCACCTGCCGACTATGCCAGGACCACTTGGCGAACACTCCGGAATCACTAGCCGGGCATGCAGGAACCACCTCTCAGACATGCCAGAACCCCGAGCCAATGACCCCGGAAGCACCAGCCGAGCACGCCGGAACCACCTGCTCGACTCGCCAGAACCACCTGCCGATCACGCAAAAATCACCTGCCGGCTACGCCACAACCAGTTGGGGAACACTTCGGAATCACCTGCCAGGCTTGCTGGAACCACCTGCCCGTCATGCCAAAATCACCTGCCAACTACGCCAGAACCGCTTGGCGGACACTGCGGAAACACCTGTCGGGCCGGCTGGAACCACATATCAGAAGTGCCAGAAACGTGTTCATGAGATGCTGGAACCACACCCCGAACAGACGGATACCACCTGCCAGAACCGCCTGAACCACCTGCTGAGCACGCCGGAAGCACCTGCTCGACTCACCGGTACCACCTCCCTGACACGCCAAAATCACCTGCTGGGTATGCCAGAACCACTTGGCGGACACTCCGGAATCATCTGCCGGACATGCCGGAACCAGCTCTCAGACACACCAGAACCAAGTGCCGGAGACGCCGGAAGCACCTGCCGAGCACGCCGGAGCCACCTGCTCGACTCGCCAGAAACACCTGCCGGACACGCAAAAATCACCTGCCGGCTACGCCACAACCAGTTGGGGAACACTTCGGAATCACCTGCCGGGCTTGCTGCAACCACCTGCCGGTCATGCCAAAATCACCTGCCAACTACGCCAGTACCACTTGGCGGACACTGTGGAAACGCCTGTCGGGCCGGCCGGAACCACATCTCAGACGTGCCAGAACCATGTGCATGAGATGCTGGAACCACACCCCGAACAGACGGAAAACACCTGCCAGACCCGTCTGAACAACCTGCCGAGCACGCCGGAGCCACCTGCTCGACTCGCCGGAACCACCTACCTGACATGCCCAAATCACCAGCCGGGTATGCCAGAACCACTTGGCGGACACTCAGGAATCATCTGCCGGACATGCCGGAACCAGCTCTCAGACACACCAGAACCACGTGCCGGAGACGCCGGAAGCACCTGCCGAGCATGCCGGAGCCACCTGCTCGACTCGCCAGAAACACCTGCCGGACACGCCAAAATCACCTGCCGGGTACGCCAGAAACACCTGGCGGACACTCCGAAACCACCTGTGGCGCATGCCGGAACCACCTCTCAGACGTGCCGGAAGCACGTGCCGGACACGCCGGAATCACCTACCGGACAGACCGGAACCACCTGCCGAGCACGCCGGAGCCACCTGTTCGACTCGCTGGAACCACCTGCCGGACAGGCCAATATCAACTGCTGGCTATGCCAGAACCCCCTGGGGGATGGTCCGGAATCACCTGCCAGCCATGGCGGAACCACCTCTCAGACGTACCAGAACCACCTGCCGGAGAAGCTGGAAACACGTCCTGGACAGTCTGGAACCACCTGCCGGCCAAGCCTGAACCACCTGCCAAGCACAACGGAACAACCTGCCAGACACGCCAAAATCACCTGCGTGTTATGCCAGAACCACTTGGAGGACTCTCTGGGATGACCTGCCAAGCATGCCAGAACCACCTTTCAGACGTGCCAGAACCATGTGGCGGACAGTCCGGAATCACCTGTTGGGCATGCGCAACCACCTCTGAGAGGTACCAGAACCACATGCCGTGCAGGCTGGAACCACCTACCGGACAGACCGGAATCACCTTTCGGGCATGCGCAAACCGCCTGTCAGATGTGTCAGAAACACGTGCCGCTGACGCCGGAAGCACCTGCCAAGCACGTTGGAACCACCTGCTCATCTCGCCTAAACCACCTTCCGGACATGCCAAAATCACCTGCCGACTATGCCAGAACCACTTGGCGAACACTCCGGAATCACTTGCCGGGCATGCAGGTACCACCTCTCAGACATGCCAGAAACCCGCGCCAATGACCCCAGAAGCACCAGCCGAGCACGCCGGAACCACCTGCTCGACTCGCCAGAACCGCCTGCCGATCACGCAAAAATCACCTGCCGGCTACGCCACAACCAGTTGGTGAACACTTTGGAATCACCTGCCAGGCTTGCTGGAACCACCTGCCAGTCATGCCAAAATCACCTGCCAGCTACGCCAGAACCGCTTGGCGGACACTGCGGAAACACCTGTCGGGCCGGCTGGAACCACATCTCAGACGTGCCAGAAACGTGTTCATGAGATGCTGGAACCACACCACGAACAGACGGATACCACCTGCCAGAACCGCCTGAACCACCTGCTGAGCACGCCGGAACCACCTGCTCGACTCACCGGTACCACCTCCCTGACACGCCAAAATCACCTGCTGGGTATGCCAGAACCACTTGGCGGACACTCCGGAATCATCTGCCGGACATGCCGGAACCAGCTCTCAGACACACCAGAACCACGTGCCGAAGACGCCTGAAGCACCTGCCGAGAATGCCGGAGCCACATGCTCGACTCGCCAGAAACACCTGACGGACACGCCAAAATCACCTGCCGGGTACGCCAGAACCACCTGGCGGACACTCCGAAACCACCTGTCGCGCATGCCGGAACCACCTCTCAGACGTGCCGGAAGCACGTGCCGGACAAGCCGGAATCACCTACCGGACAGACCGGAACCACCTGCCGAGCACGCTGGAGCCACCTGTTCGACTCGCTCGAACCACCTGCCGGACAGGCCAATATCAACTGCTGGCTATGCCAGAACGACCTGGGGGACAGTCGGGATCACCTGCCAGCCATGGCGGAACCACCTCTCAGACGTACCAGAACCACCTGCCGGAGAAGCTGGAAACACGTCCTGGACAGACTGGAACCACGTGACGGCCATGCCTGAACCACCTGCCGAGCATGGCGGAACCACCTGCCGGACACGCCAAAATCACCTGCGGGCTATGCCAGAACCACTTGGACGACTCTCCGAAATGACCTGCCGGGCATGTTGGAACCACCTCTCAGACGTGCCAGAACCATGTGGCAGACAGTCCGGAATCACCTGTTGGGCATACGCAACCACCTCTGACACGTAGCAGAACCACGTGCCGTGCCGCCGGAACCACCTACCGGACAGACCGCAATCAACTTTTGGGCATGCCGGAACCACCAGTCAGATGTGCCAGAAACACGTGCCGGAGACTCCGGAAGCAACTGCCGAGCACGTCGCAACCACCTGCTCAACTCGCCTGAACCACCTGCCGGAAACGCCAAAATCACCTGCGCGCTACACCAGCACCACTTCGGGGACAAGCCGGAATCACGTGAGGGGCATGCCGGCACAGCCTCTCAGACTGAACCTCGGGCAGGCCACCACAGAACCACCTGCCGGACAGACCGGAACCACCTGCCGGACACGCCGGAACCACCGGCTCGACCCGCCGGAACGACCGCTGGACATGCAAAATCACCTGCCGGCTACGCCGGAAACACTTGGCGAACACTCCGGAATCACCTGCCGGGCATGCCGGAACCACCTCTCAGATATGCCAGAACCACGTGCCAATGACCCCGGAAGCACCTGCCGAGCACGCCGGAACCACCTGCTCGACTCGCCAGAACCACCTGCCGGACACGCAAAAATCACCTGCCGGCTACGCCACAACCAGTTGGGGAACACTTTGGAATCACCTGCCAGGCTTGCTGGAACCACCTGCCAGTCATGCCAAAATCACCTGCCAACTACGCCAGAACCGCTTGGCGGACACTGCGGAAAAACCTGTCAGGCCGGCTGGAACCACATCTCAGACCTGCCAGAAACGTGTTCATGAGATGCTGGAACCACACCCCGAACAGACGGAAAACACCTGCCAGACCCGTCTGAACAACCTGCCGAGCACGCCGGAGCCACCTGCTCGACTCGCCGGAACCACCTACCTGACATGCCCAAATCACCAGCCGGGTATGCCAGAACCACTTGGCGGACACTCCGGAATCATCTGCCGGACATGCCGGAACCAGCTCTCAGACACACCAGAATCACGTGCCGGAGACGCCGGAAGCACCTGCCGAGCATGCCGGAGCCACCTGCTCGACTCGCCAGAAACACCTGCCGGACACGCCAAAATCACCTGCCGGGTACGCCAGAACCACCTGGCGGACACTCCGAAACCACCTGTCGCGCATGCCGGAACCACCTCTCAGACGTGCCGGAAGCACGTGCCGGACACGCCGGAATCACCTACCGGACAGACCGGAACAGCCTGCCGAGCACGCCGGAGCCACCTGTTCGACTCGCTGGAACCACCTGCCGGACAGGCCAATATCAAATGCTGGCTATGCCAGAACCACCTGGGGGACGGTCCGGAATCACCTGCCAGCCATGGCGTAACCACCTCTCAGACGTACCAGAACCACCTGCCGGAGAAGCTGGAAACACGTCCTGGACAGTCTGGAACCACCTGCCGGCCAAGCCTGAACCACCTGCCAAGCACAACGGAACAACCTGCCAGACACGCCAAAATCACCTGCGTGTTATGCCAGAACCACTTGGAGGACTCTCTGGGATGACCTGCCGGGCATGCCGGAACCACCTCTCAGACGTGCCAGAACCATGTGGCGGACAGTCCGGAATCACCTGTTGGGCATGCACAACCACCTCTGAGACGTACCAGAACCACATGCCGTGCAGGCTGGAACCACCTACCGGACAGACCGGAATCACCTTTCGGGCATGCCGGAACCACCTGTCAGATGTGCCAGAAACACGTGCCGGAGACGCCGGAAGCACCTGCCAAGCACGTTGGAACCACCTGCTCAACTCGCCTGAACCACCTGCCGGACATGCCAAAATCACCTGCCGACTATGCCAGGACCACTTGGCGAACACTCCGGAATCACTAGCCGGGCATGCAGGAACCACCTCTCAGACATGCCAGAACCCCGAGCCAATGACCCCGGAAGCACCAGCCGAGCACGCCGGAACCACCTGCTCGACTCGCCAGAACCACCTGCCGATCACGCAAAAATCACCTGCCGGCTACGCCACAACCAGTTGGTGAAGACTTTGGAATCACCTGCCAGGCTTGCTGGAACCACCTGCCAGTCATGCCAAAATCACCTGCCAACTATGCCAGAACCGCTTGGCGGACACTGCGGAAACACCTGTCGGGCCGGCTGGAACCACATCTCAGACGTGCCAGAAACGTGTTCATGAGATGCTGGAACCACACCCCGAACAGACGGATACCACCTGCCAGAACCGCCTGAACCACCTGCTGAGCACGCCGGAAGCACCTGCTCGACTCACCGGTACCACCTCCCTGACACGCCAAAATCACCTGCTGGGTATGCCAGAACCACTTGGCGGACACTCCGGAATCATCTGCCGGACATGCCGGAACCAGCTCTCAGACACACCAGAACCAAGTGCCGGAGACGCCGGAAGCACCTGCCGAGCACGCCGGAGCCACCTGCTCGACTCGCCAGAAACACCTGCCGGACACGCAAAAATCACCTGCCGGCTACGCCACAACCAGTTGGGGAACACTTCGGAATCACCTGCCGGGCTTGCTGCAACCACCTGCCGGTCATGCCAAAATCACCTGCCAACTACGCCAGTACCACTTGGCGGACACTGTGGAAACACCTGTCGGGCCGGCCGGAACCACATCTCAGACGTGCCAGAACCATGTGCATGAGATGCTGGAACCACACCCCGAACAGACGGAAAACACCTGCCAGACCCGTCTGAACAACCTGCCGAGAACGCCGGAGCCACCTGCTCGACTCGCCGGAACCACCTACCTGACATGCCCAAATCACCAGCCGGGTATGCCAGAACCACTTGGCGGACACTCCGGAATCATCTTCCGGACATGCCGGAACCAGCTCTCAGACACACCAGAACCAAGTGCCGGAGACGCCGGAAGCACCTGCCGAGCATGCCGGAGCCACCTGCTCGACTCGCCAGAAACACCTGCCGGACACGCCAAAATCACCTGCCGGGTACGCCAGAAACACCTGGCGGACACTCCGAAACCACCTGTGGCGCATGCCGGAACCACCTCTCAGACGTGCCGGAAGCACGTGCCGGACACGCCGGAATCACCTACCGGACAGACCGGAACCACCTGCCGAGCACGCCGGAGCCACCTGTTCGACTCGCTGGAACCACCTGCCGGACAGGCCAATATCAACTGCTGGCTATGCCAGAACCACCTGGGGGATGGTCCGGAATCACCTGCCAGCCATGGCGGAACCACCTCTCAGACGTACCAGAACCACCTGCCGGAGAAGCTGGAAACACGTCCTGGACAGTCTGGAACCACCTGCCGGCCAAGCCTGAACCACCTGCCAAGCACAACGGAACAACCTGCCAGACACGCCAAAATCACCTGCGTGTTATGCCAGAACCACTTGGAGGACTCTCCGGGATGACCTGCCAAGCATGCCGGAACCACCTCTCAGACGTGCCAGAACCATGTGGCGGACAGTCCGGAATCACCTGTTGGGCATGCGCAACCACCTCTGAGAGGTACCAGAACCACATGCCGTGCAGGCTGGAACCACCTACCGGACAGACCGGAATCACCTTTCGGGCATGCGCAAACCGCCTGTCAGATGTGTCAGAAACACGTGCCGGTGACGCCGGAAGCACCTGCCAAGCACGTTGGAACCACCTGCTCATCTCGCCTAAACCACCTGCCGGACATGCCAAAATCACCTGCCGACTATGCCAGAACCACTTGGCGAGCACTCCGGAATCACCTGCCGGGCATGCCGGAACCACCTCTCAGATATGCCAGAACCACGTGCCCATGACCCCGGAAGCACCTGCCGAGCACGCCGGAACCACCTGCTCGACTCGCCAGAACCACCTGCCGGACACGCAAAAATCACCTGCCGGCTACGCCACACCCAGTTGGGGAACACTTCAGAATCACCTGCCGGGCTTGCTGGAACCACCTGCCGGTCATGCCAAAATCACCTGCCAACTACGCCAGTACCACTTGGCGGACACTGTGGAAACACCTGTCGGGCTGGCCGGAACCACATCTCAGACGTGCCAGAACCATGTGCATGAGATGCTGGAACCACACCCCGAACAAAGGGAAAACACCTGCCAGACCCGTCTGAACAACCTGCCGAGCACGCCGGAGCCACCTGCTCGACTCGCCCGAACCACCTACCTGACATGCCCAAATCACCAGCCGGGTATGCCAGAACCACTTGGCGGACACTCCGGAATCATCTGCCGGACATGCCGGAACCAGCTCTCAGACACACCAGAACCACGTGCCGGAGACGCCGGAAGCACCTGCCGAGCATGCCGGAGCCACCTGCTCGACTCGCCAGAAACACCTGCCGGACACGCCAAAATCACCTGCCGGGTACGCCAGAACCACCTGGCGGACACTCCGAAACCACCTGTCGCGGATGCCGGGACCACCTCTCAGACGTGCCGGAAGCACGTGCCGGACACGCCGGAATCACCTACCGGACATACCGGAACCACCTGCCGAGCACGCCGGAGCCACCTGTTCGACTCGCTGGAACCACCTGCCGGACAGGCCAATATCAACTGCTGGCTATGCCAGAACCACCTGGGAGACGGTCCGGAATCGCCTGCCAGCCATGGCGGAACCACCTCTCAGACGTACCAGAACCACCTGCCGGAGAAGCTGGAAACACGTCCTGGACAGACTGGAACCACGTGACGGCCATGCCTGAACCACCTGCCGAGCACGGCGGTACCACCTGCCGGACACGCCAAAATCACCTGCGGGCTACACCAGAACCACTTCGACGACTCTCCGAAATGACCTGCCGGGCATGTTGGAACCACCTCTCAGACGTGCCAGAAGCACGTGGCGGACAGTCCGGAATCACCTGTTGGGCATACGCAACCACCTCTGACACGTACCAGAACCACGTGCCGTGCACGCCGGAACCGCCTACAGGACAGACTGGAATCAACTTTTGGGCATGCCGGAACCACCAGTCAGATGTGCCAGAAACACGTGCCGGAGACGCCGGAAGCACCTGCCGAGCACGTCGCAACCACCTGCTCAACTCGCCTGAACCACCTGCCGGACACGCCAAAATCACCTGCCCGCTACACCAGCACCACTTCGGGGACAAGCCGGAATCACGTGAGGGGCATGCCGGCACAGCCTCTCAGACTGAACCTCGTGCCGGACACCACAGAACCACCTGCCGGACAGACCGGAACCACCTGCCGGACACGCCGGAACCACCAGCTCGACCCGCCGGAACGACCGCTGGACATGCAAAATCACCTGCCGACTACGCCGGAAACACTTGGCGAACACTGCGGAATCACCTGCCGGGCATGCCGGAACCACCTCTCAGATATGCCAGAACCACGTGCCAATGACCCCGGAAGCACCTGCCAAGCACGCCGGAACCACCTGCTCGACTCACCGGTACCACCTCCCTGACACGCCAAAATCACCTGCTGGGTATGCCAGAACCACTTGGCGGACACTCCGGAATCATCTGCCGGACATGCCGGAACCAGCTCTCAGACACACCAGAACCAAGTGCCGGAGACGCCGGAAGCACCTGCCGAGCATGCCGGAGCCACCTGCTCGACTCGCCAGAAACACCTGCCGGACACGCCAAAATCACCTGCCGGGTATGCCAGAACCACCTGGCGGACACTACGGAATCACCTGCCGCGCATGCCGGAACCACCTCTCAGACGTGCCGGAAGCACGTGCCAGACACGCCGGAAACACCTAGCGGACAGACCAGAACCACCTGCCAAGAACGCCGGAGCCACCTGTTCGACTCGCTGGAACCACCTGCCGGACAGGCCAATATCAACTGCTGGCTATGCCAGAACCACCTGGGGGACAGTCCGGGATCACCTGCCAGCCATGGCGGAACCACCTCTCAGACGTACCAGAACCACCTGCCGGAGAAGCTGGAAACACGTCCTGGACAGACTGGAACCACGTGACGGCCATGCCTGAACCACCTGCCGAGCACGGCGGAACCACCTGCCGGACACGCCAAAATCACCTGCGGGCTACGCCAGAACCACTTGGACGACACTCCGAAATGACCTGCCGGGCATGTTGGAACCACGTCTCACACGTGCCAGAAGCACGTGGCGGACAGTCCGGAATCACCTGTTGGGCATACGCAACCACCTCTGACACGTACCAGAACCACGTGCCGTGCACGCCGGAACCACCTACCGGACAGACCGGAATCCACTTTTGGGCATGCCGGAACCACCAGTCAGATGTGCCAGAAACACGTGCCGGAGACGCCGGAAGCACCTGCCGAGCACGTCGCAACCACCTGCTCAACTCGCCTGAACCACCTGCCGGACACGCCAAAATCACCTGCCCGCTACACCAGCACCACTTCGGGGACAAGCCGGAATCACGTGAGGGGCATGCCGGCACAGCCTCTCAGACTGAACCTCGTGCCGGACACCACAGAACCACCTGCCGGACAGACCGGAACCACCTGCCGGACACGCCGGAACCACCGGCTCGACCCGCCGGAACGACCGCTGGACATGCAAAATCACCTGCCGGCTACGCCGGAAACACTTGGCGAACACTCCAGAATCACCTGCCCGGCATGCCGGAACCACCTCTCAGATATGCCAGAACCACGTGCCAATGACCCCGGAAGCACCTGCCGAGAACGCCGGAACCACCTGCTCGACTCGCCAGAACCACCTGCCGGACACGCAAAAATCACCTGCCGGCTACGCCACAACCAGTTGGGGAACACTTCGGAATCACCTGCCGGGCTTGCTGGAACCACCTGCCGGTCATGCCAAAATCACCTGCCAACTACGCCAGTACCACTTGGCGGACACTGTGGAAACACCTGTCGGGCCGGCCGGAACCACATCTCAGACGTGCCAGAACCATGTGCATGAGATGCTGGAACCACACCCCGAACAGACGGAAAACACCTGCCAGACCCGTCTGAACAGCCTGCCGAGCACGCCGGAGCCACCTGCTCGACTCGCCGGAACCACCTACCTGACATGCCCAAATCACCAGCCGGGTATGCCAGAACCACTTGGCGGACACTCCGGAATCATCTGCCGGACATGCCGGAACCAGCTCTCAGACACACCAGAACCACGTGCCGGAGACGCCGGAAGCACCTGCCGAGCATGCCGGAGCCACCTGCTCGACTCGCCAGAAACACCTGCCGGACACGCCAAAATCACCTGCCGGGTACGCCAGAACCACCTGGCGGACACTCCGAAATCACCTGTCGCGCATGCCGGAACCACCTCTCAGACGTGCCGGAAGCACGTGCCGGACACGCCGGAATCACCTACCGGACAGACCGGAACCACCTGCCGAGCACGCCGGAGCCACCTGTTTGACTCGCTGGAACCACCTGCCGGACAGGCCAATATCAACTGCTGACTATGCCAGAACCACCTGGGGGACGGTCCGGAATCGCCTGCCAGCCATGGCGGAACCACCTCTCAGACGTACCAGAACCACCTGCCGGAGAAGCTGGAAACACGTCCTGGACAGTCTGGAACCACCTGCCGGCCAAGCCTGAACCACCTGCCAAGCACAACGGAACAACCTGCCAGACACGCCAACATCACCTGCGTGTTATGCCAGAGCCACTTGGAGGACTCTCTGGGATGACCTGCCGGGCATGCCGGAACCACCTCTCAGACGTGATAGAACCATGTGGCAGACAGTCTGGAATCACCTGTTGGGCATGCGCAACCACCTCTGAGACGTACCAGAACCACATGCCGTGCAGGCTGGAACCACCTACCGGACAGACCGGAATCACCTTTCGGGCATGCCGGAACCACCTGTCAGATGTGCCAGAAACACGTGCCGGAGACGCCGGAAGCACCTGCCAAGCACGTTGGAACCACCTGCTCAACTCGCCTGAACCACCTGCCGGACATGCCAAAATCACCTGCCGACTATGCCAGAACCACTTGGCGAACACTCCGGAATCACTTGCCGGGCATGCAGGAACCACCTCTCAGACATGCCAGAACCCCGTGCCAATGACCCCGGAATCACCAGCCGAGCACGCCGGAACCACCTGCTCGACTCGCCAGAACCACCTGCCGATCACGCAAAAATCACCTGACAGCTATGCCACAACCAGTTGGTGAACACTTTGGAATCACCTGCCAGGCTTGCTGGAACCACCTGCCAGTCATGCCAAAATCACCTGCCAACTACGCCAGAACCGCTTGGCGGACACTGCGGAAACACCTGTCGGGCCGGCTGGAACCACATCTCAGACGTGCCAGAAACGTGTTCATGAGATGCTGGAACCACACCCCGAACAGACGGATGCCACCTGCCAGAACCGCCTGAACCACCTGCTGAGCACGCCGGAACAACCTGCTCGACTCACCGGTACCACCTCCCTGACACGCCAAAATCACCTGCTGGGTATGCCAGAACCACTTGGCGGACACTCCGGAATCATCTGCCGGACATGCCGGAACCAGCTCTCAGACACACCAGAACCAAGTGCCGGAGACGCCGGAAGCACCTGCCGAGCATGCCGGAGCCACCTGCTCGACTCGCCAGAAACACCTGCCGGACACGCCAAAATCACCTGCCGGGTATGCCAGAACCACCTGGCGGACACTACGGAATCACCTGCCGCGCATGCCGGAACCACCTGTCAGACGTGCCGGAAGCACGTGCCAGACACGCCGGAAACACCTACCGGACAGACCGGAACCACCTGCCAAGAACGCCGGAGCCACCTGTTCGACTCGCTGGAACCACCTGCCGGACAGGCCAATATCAACTGCTGGCTATTCCAGAACCACCTGGGGGACAGTCCGGGATCACCTGCCAGCCATGGCGGAACCACCTCTCAGACGTACCAGAACCACCTGCCGGAGAAGGTGGAAACACGTCCTGGACAGACTGGAACCACGTGACGGCCATGCCTGAACCACCTGCCGAGCACGGCGGAACCACCTGCCGGACACGCCAAAATCACCTGCGGGCTACGCCAGAACCACTTGGACGACTCTCCGAAATTACCTGCCGGGCATGTTGGAACCACCTCTCAGACGTGCCAGAAGCACGTGGCGGACAGTCCGGAATCACCTGTTGGGCATACGCAACCACCTCTGAGACGTACCAGAACCACGTGCCGTGCATGCCGGAACCACCTACCGGACAGACCGGAATCAACTTTTGGGCATGCCGGAACCACCAGTCAGATGTGCCAGAAACACGTGCCGGAGACGCCGGAAGCACCTGCCGAGCACGTCGCAACCACCTCCTCAACTCGCCTGAACCACCTGCCGGACACGCCAAAATCACCTGCCCGCTACACCAGCACCACTTCGGGGACAAGCCGGAATCACGTGAGGGGCATGCCGGCACAGCCTCTCAGACTGAACCTCGTGCCGGACACCACAGAACCACCTGCCGGACAGACCGGAACCACCTGCCGGACACGCCGGAACCACCGGCTCGACCCGCCGGAACGACCGCTGGACATGCAAAATCACCTGCCGGCTATGCCGGAAACACTTGGCGAACACTCCGGAATCACCTGCCGGGCATGCCGGAACCACCTCTCAGATATGCCAGAACCACGTGCCAATGACCCCGGAAGCACCTGCCGAGCACGCCTGAACCACCTGCTCGACTCGCCAGAACCACCTGCCGGACACACAAAAATCACCTGCCGGCTACGCCACAACCAGTTGGGGAACACTTCGGAATCACCTGCCGGGCTTGCTGGAACCACCTGCCGGTCATGCCAAAATCACCTGCCAACTACGCCAGTACCACTTGGCGGACACTGTGGAAACACCTGTCGGGCCGGCCGGAACCACATCTCAGACGTGCCAGAACCATGTGCATGAGATGCTGGAACCACACCCCGAACAGACGGAAAACACCTGCCAGACCCGTCTGAACAGCCTGCCGAGCACGCCGGAGCCACCTGCTCGACTCGCCGGAACCACCTACCTGACATGCCCAAATCACCAGCCGGGTATGCCAGAACCACTTGGCGGACACTCCGGAATCATCTGCCGGACATGCCGGAACCAGCTCTCAGACACACCAGAACCACGTGCCGGAGACGCCGGAAGCACCTGCCGAGCATGCCGGAGCCACCTGCTCGACTCGCCAGAAACACGTGCCGGACACGCCAAAATCACCTGCCGGGTACGCCAGAACCACCTGGCGGACACTCCGAAATCACCTGTCGCGCATGCCGGAACCACCTCTCACACGTGCCGGAAGCACGTGCCGGAGACGGCGGAATCACCTACCGGTCAGACCGCAACCACCTGCCGAGCACGCCGGAGCCACCTGTTCGACTCGCTGGAACCACCTGCCGGACAGGCCAATATCAACTGCTGGCTATGCCAGAACCACCTGGGGGACGGTCCGGAATCGCCTGCCAGCCATGGCGGAACCACCTCTCAGACGTACCAGAACCACCTGCCGGAGAACCTGGAAACACGTCCTGGACAGTCTGGAACCACGTGCCGGCCAAGCCTGAACCACCTGCCAAGCACAACGGAACAACCTGCCAGACACGCCAAAATCACCTGCGTGTTATGCCAGAACCACTTGGAGGACTCTCTGGGATGACCTGCCGGGCATGCCGGAACCACCTCTCAGACGTGCCAGAACCATGTGGCGGACTGTCCGGAATCACCTGTTGGGCATGCGCAACCACCTCTGAGACGTACCAGAACCACATGCCGTGCAGGCTGGAACCACCTACCGGACAGACCGGAATCACCTTTCGGGCATGCCGGAACCACCTGTCATATGTGCCAGAAACACGTGCCGGAGACGCCGGAAGCACCTGCCAAGCACGTTGGAACCACCTGCTCAACTCGCCTGAACCACCTGCCGGACATGCCAAAATCACCTGCCGACTATGCCAGAACCACTTGGCGAACACTCCGGAATCAATTGCCGGGCATGCAGGAACCACCTCTCAGACATGCCAGAACCCCGTGCCAATGACCCCGGAAGCACCAGCCGAGCACGCCGGAACCACCTGCTCGACTCGCCAGAACCACCTGCCGATCACGCAAAAATCACCTGCCGGCTACGCCACAACCAGTTGGTGAACACTTTGGAATCACCTGCCAGGCTTGCTGGAACCACCTGCCAGTCATGCCAAAATCACCTGCCAACTACGCCAGAACCGCTAGGCGGACACTGCAGAAACACCTGTCGGGCCGGCTGGAACCACATCTCAGACGTGCCAGAAACGTGTTCATGAGATGCTGGAACCACACCCCGAACAGACGGATACCACCTGCCAGAACTGCCTGAACCACCTGCTGAGCACGCCGGAACCACCTGCTCGACTCACCGGTACCACCTCCCTGACACGCCAAAATCACCTGCTGGGTATGCCAGAACCACTTGGCGGACACTCCGGAATCATCTGCCGGACATGCCTGAACCAGCTCTCAGACACACCAGAACCAAGTGCCGGAGACGCCGGAAGCACCTGCCGAGCATGCCGGAGCCACCTGCTCGACTCGCCAGAAACACGTGCCGGACACGCCAAAATCACCTGCCGGGTATGCCAGAACCACCTGGCGGACACTACGGAATCACCTGCCGCGCATGCCGGAACCACCTCTCAGACGTGCCGGAAGCACGTGCCGGACACGCCGGAATTACCTACCGGACAGACCGGAACCACCTGCCAAGAACGCCGGAGCCACCTGTTCGACTCGCTGGAACCACCTGCCGGACAGGCCAATATCAACTGCTGGCTATGCCAGAACCACCTGGGGGACAGTCCGGGATCACCTGCCAGCCATGGCGGAACCACCTCTCAGACGTACCAGAACCACCTGCCGGAGAAGCTGGAAACACGTCCTGGACAGACTGGAACCACGTGACGGCCATGCCTGAACCACCTGCCGAGAACGGCGGAACCATCTGCCGGACACGCCAAAATCACCTGCGGGCTACGCCAGAACCACTTGGACGACTCTTCGAAATGACCTGCTGGGCATGTTGGAACCACCTCTCAGACGTGCCAGAAGCACGTTGCAGACAGTCCGGAATCACCTGTTGGGCATACGCAACCACCTCTGACACGTACCAGAACCACGTGCCGTGCACGCCGGAACCACCTACCGGACAGACCGGAATCAACTTTTGGGCATGCCGGAACCATCTGTCAGATGTGCCAGAAACACGTGCCGGAGACGCAGGAAGCACCTGCCGAGCACGTCGCAACCACCTGCTCAACTCGCCTGAACCACCTGCCGGACACGCCAAAATCACCTGCCCGCTACACCAGCACCACTTCGGGGACAAGCCGGAATCACGTGAGGGGCATGCCGGCACAGCCTCTCAGACTGAACCTCGTGCCGGACACCACAGAACCACCTGCCGGACAGACAGGAACCACCTGCCGGACACGCCGGAACCACCGGCACGACCCGCCGGAAAGACCGCTGGACATACAAAATCACCTGCCGGCTACGCCGGAAACACTTGCCGAACACTCCGGAATCACCTGCCGGGCATGCCGGAACCACCTCTCAGATATGCCAGAACCACGTGCCAATGACCCCGGAAGCACCTGCCGAGCACGCCGGAACCACCTGCTCGACTCGCCAGAACCACCTGCCGGACACGCAAAAATCACCTGCCGGCTACGCCACAACCTGTTGGTGAACAATTTGGAATCACCTGCCGGGCTTGCTGGAACCACCTGCCGGTCATGCCAAAATCACCTGCCAACTACGCCAGAACCGCTTGGCGGACACTGCGGAAACACCTGTCGGGCCGGCTGGAACCACATCTCAGACGTGCCAGAAACGTGTTCATGAGATGCTGGAACCACACCCCGAACAGACGGATACCACCTGCCAGAACCGCCTGAACCACCTGCTGAGCACGCCGGAACCACCTGCTCGACTCACCGGTACCACCTCCCTGACACGCCAAAATCACCTGCTGGGTATGCCAGAACCACTTGGCGGACACTCCGGAATCATCTGCCGGACATGCCGGAACCAGCTCTCAGACACACCAGAACCAAGTGCCGGAGACGCCGGAAGCACCTGCCGAGCATGCCGGAGCCACCTGCTCGACTCGCCAGAAACACCTGCCGGACACGCCAAAATCACCTGCCGGGTATGCCAGAACCACCTGGCGGACACTACGGAATCACCTGCCGCGCATGCCGGAACCACTTCTGAGACGTGCCGGAAGCACGTGCCACACACTCCGGAAACACCTACCGGACATACCGGAACCACCTGCCAAGAACGCCGGAGCCACCTGTTCGACTCGCTGGAACCACCTGCCGGACAGGCCAATATCAACTGCTGGCTATGCCAGAACCACCTGGGGGACAGTCCGGGATCACCTGCCAGCCATGGCGGAACCACCTCTCAGACGTACCAGAACCACCTGCCGGAGAAGCTGGAAACACGTCCTGGACAGACTGGAACCACGTGACGGCCATGCCTGAACCACCTGCCGAGCACGGCGGAACCACCTGCCAGACACGCCAAAATCACCTGCGGGCTACGCCAGAACCACTTGGACGACTCTCCGAAATGACCTGCCGGGCATGTTGGAACCACCTCTCAGACGTGCCAGAAGCACGTGGCGGACAGTCCGGAATCACCTGTTGGGCATACGCAACCACCTCTGAGATGTACCAGTACCACGTGCCGTGCACGCCGGAACCACCTACCGGACAGACCGGAATCAACTTTCGGGCATGCCGGAACCACCAGTCAGATGTGCCAGAATCACGTGCCAGAGACGCCGGAAGCACCTGCCGAGCACGTCGCAACCACCTGCTCAACTCGCCTGAACCACCTGCCGGACACGCCAAAATCACCTGCCCGCTACACCAGCACCACTTCGGGGACAAGCCGGAATCACGTGAGGGGCATGCCGGCACAGCCTCTCAGACTGAACCTCGTGCCGGACACCACAGAACCACCTGCCGGACAGACCGGAAGCACCTGCCGGACACGCCGGAACCACCAGCTCGACCCGCCGGAACGACCGCTGGACATGCAAAATCACCTGCCGGCTACGCCGGAAACACTTGGCGAACACTCCGGAATCACCTGCCGGGCATGCCGGAACCACCTCTCAGATATGCCAGAACCACGTGCCAATGACCCCGGAAGCACCTGCCGAGCACGCCGGAACCACCTGCTCGACTCGCCAGAACCACCTGCCGGACACACAAAAATCACCTGCCGGCTACGCCACAACCAGTTGGGGAACACTTCGGAATCACCTGCCGGGCTTGCTGGAACCACCTGCCGGTCATGCCAAAATCACCTGCCAAGTACGCCAGTACCACTTGGCAGAAACTGTGGAAACACCTGTCGGGCCGGCCGGAACCACATCTCAGACGTGCCAGAACCATGTGCATGAGATGCTGGAACCACACCCCGAACAGACGGAAAACACCTGCCAGACCCGTCTGAACAACCTGCCGAGCACGCCGGAGCCACCTGCTCGACTCGCCGGAACCACCTACCTGACATGCCCAAATCACCAGCCGGGTATGCCAGAACCACTTGGCGGACACTCCGGAATCATCTGCCGGACATGCCGGAAACAGCTCTCAGACACACCAGAACCACGTGCCGGAGACGCCGGAAGCACCTGCCGAGCATGCCGGAGCCACCAGCTCGACTCGCCAGAAACTCCTGCCGGACACGCCAAAATCACCTGCCGGGTACGCCAGAACCACCTGGCGGACACTCCGAAATCACCTGTCGCGCATGCCGGAACCACCTCTCAGACATGCCGGAAGCACGTGCCGGACAGGCCGTAATCCCCTACCGAACAGACCGGAACCACCTGCCGAACACGCCGGAGCCACCTGTTCGACTCGCTGGAACCATCTGCCGGACAGGCCAATATCAACTGCTGGCTATGCCAGAACCACATGGGGGACGGTCCGGAATCACCTGCCAGCCATGGCGGAACCACCTCTCAGACGTACCAGAACCACCTGCCGGAGAAGCTGGAAACACGTCCTGGACAGTCTGGAACCACCTGCCGGCCAAGCCTGAACCACCTGCCAAGCACAACGGAACAACCTGCCAGACACGCCAAAATCACCTGCGTGTTATGCCAGAACCACTTGGAGGACTCTCTGGGATGACCTGCCGGTCATGCCGGAACCACCTCTCAGACGTGCCAGAACCATGTGGCGGACAGTCCGGAATCACCTGTTGGGCATGCGCAACCACCTCTGAGACGTACCAGAACCACATGCCGTGCAGGCTGGAACCACCTACCGGACAGACCGGAATCACCTTTCGGGCATGCCGGAACCACCTGTCAGATGTGCCAGAAACACGTGCCGGAGACGCCGGAAGCACCTGCCAAGCACGTTGGAACCACCTGCTCAACTCGCCTGAACCACCTGCCGGACATGCCAAAATCACCTGCCGACTATGCCAGAACCACTTGGCGAACACTCCGTAATCACTTGCCGGGCATGCAGGAACCACCTCTCAGACATGCCAGAACCGCGTGCCAATGACCCCGGAAGCACCTGCCGAGCACGCCGGAACCACCTGCTCGACTCGCCACTGTCACCTGCCGATCACGCAAAAATCACCTGCCGGGTAGGCCACAACCAGTTGGTGAACACTTTGGAATCACCTGCCAGGCTTGCTGGAACCACCTGCCGGTCATGCCAAAATCACCTGCCAACTACGCCAGAACCGCTTGGCGGACACTGCGGAAACACCTGTCGGGCCGGCTGGAACCACATCTCAGACGTGCCAGAAACGTGTTCATGAGATGCTGGAACCACACCCCGAACAGACGGATACCACCTGCCAGAACCGCCTGAACCACCTGCTGAGCACGCCGGAACCACCTGCTCGACTCACCGGTACCACCTCCCTGACACGCCAAAATCACCTGCTGGGTATGCCAGAACCACTTGGCGGACACTCCGGAATCATCTGCCGGACATGCCGGAACCAGCTCTCAGACACACCAGAACCAAGTGCCGGAGACGCCGGAAGCACCTGCCGAGCATGCCGGAGCCACCTGCTCGACTCGCCAGAAACACCTGCCGGACACGCCAAAATCACCTGCCGGGTACGCCAGAACCACCTGGCGGACACTCCGAAACCACCTGTCGCGCATGCCGGAACCACCTCTCCGACGTGCCCGAAGCACGTGCCGGACACGCCGGAATCACCTACCAGACAGACCGGAACCACCTGCCGAGCACGCCGGAGCCACCTGTTCGACTCGCTGGAACCACCTGCCGGACAGGCCAATATCAACTGCTGGCTATGCCAGAACCACCTGGGGGACGGTCCGGAATCGCCTGCCAGCCATGGCGGAACCACCTCTCAGACGTACCAGAACCACCTGCCGGAGAAGCTGGAAACACGTCCTGGACAGTCTGGAACCACCTGCCGGCCAAGCCTGAACCACCTGCCAAGCACAACGGAACAACCTGCCAGACACGCCAACATCACCTGCGTGTTATGCCAGAGCCACTTGGAGGACTCTCTGGGATGACCTGCCGGGCATGCCGGAACCACCTCTCAGACGTGATAGAACCATGTGGCGGACAGTCTGGAATCACCTGTTGGGCATGCGCAACCACCTCTGAGACGTACCAGAACCACATGCCGTGCAGGCTGGAACCACCTACCGGACAGACCGGAATCACCTTTCGGGCATGCCGGAACCACCTGTCAGATGTGCCAGAAACACGTGCCGGAGACGCCGGAAGCACCTGCCAAGCACGTTGGAACCACCTGCTCAACTCGCCTGAACCACCTGCCGGACATGCCAAAATCACCTGCCGACTATGCCAGAACCACTTGGCGAACACTCCGGAATCACTTGCCGGGCATGCAGGAACCACCTCTCAGACATGCCAGAACCCCGTGCCAATGACCCCGGAATCACCAGCCGAGCACGCCGGAACCACCTGCTCGACTCGCCAGAACCACCTGCCGATCACGCAAAAATCACCTGACGGCTACGCCACAACCAGTTGGTGAACACTTTGGAATCACCTGCCAGGCTTGCTGGAACCACCTGCCAGTCATGCCAAAATCACCTGCCAACTACGCCAGAACCGCTTGGCGGACACTGCGGAAACACCTGTCGGGCCGGCTGGAACCACATCTCAGACGTGCCAGAAACGTGTTCATGAGATGCTGGAACCACACCCCGAACAGACGGATGCCACCTGCCAGAACCGCCTGAACCACCTGCTGAGCACGCCGGAACCACCTGCTCGACTCACCGGTACCACCTCCCTGACACGCCAAAATCACCTGCTGGGTATGCCAGAACCACTTGGCGGACACTCCGGAATCATCTGCCGGACATGCCGGAACCAGCTCTCAGACACACCAGAACCAAGTGCCGGAGACGCCGGAAGCACCTGCCGAGCATGCCGGAGCCACCTGCTCGACTCGCCAGAAACACGTGCCGGACACGCCAAAATCACCTGCCGGGTATGCCAGAACCACCTGGCGGACACTACGGAATCACCTGCCGCGCATGCCGGAACCACCTGTCAGACGTGCCGGAAGCACGTGCCAGACACGCCGGAAACACCTACCGGACAGACCGGAACCACCTGCCAAGAACGCCGGAGCCACCTGTTCGACTCGCTGGAACCACCTGCCGGACAGGCCAATATCAACTGCTGGCTATGCCAGAACCACCTGGGCGACAGTCCGGGATCACCTGCCAGCCATGGCGGAACCACCTCTCAGACGTACCAGAACCACCTGCCGGAGAAGGTGGAAACACGTCCTGGACAGACTGGAACCACGTGACGGCCATGCCTGAACCACCTGCCGAGCACGGCGGAACCACCTGCCGGACATGCCAAAATCACCTGCGGGCTACGCCAGAACCACTTGGACGACTCTCCGAAATGACCTGCCGGGCATGTTGGAACCACCTCTCAGACGTGCCAGAAGCACGTGGCGGACAGTCCGGAATCACCTGTTGGGCATACGCAACCACCTGCGACACGTACCAGAACCACGTGCCGTGCATGCCGGAACCACCTACCGGACAGACCGGAATCAACTTTTGGGCATGCCGGAACCACCAGTCAGATGTGCCAGAAACACGTGCCGGAGACGCCGGAAGCACCTGCCGAGCACGTCGCAACCACCTCCTCAACTCGCCTGAACCACCTGCCGGACACGCCAAAATCACCTGCCCGCTACACCAGCACCACTTCGGGGACAAGCCGGAATCACGTGAGGGGCATGCCGGCACAGCCTCTCAGACTGAACCTCGTGCCGGACACCACAGAACCACCTGCCGGACAGACCGGAACCACCTGCCGGACACGCCGGAACCACCGGCTCGACCCGCCGGAAAGACCGCTGGACATGCAAAATCACCTGCCGGCTACGCCGGAAACACTTGGCGAACACTCCGGAATCACCTGCCGGGCATGCCGGAACCACCTCTCAGATATGCCAGAACCACGTGCCAATGACCCCGGAAGCACCTGCCGAGCACGCCGGAACCACCTGCTCGACTCGCCAGAACCACCTGCCGGACACACAAAAATCACCTGCCGGCTACGCCACAACCAGTTGGGGAACACTTCGGAATCACCTGCCGGGCTTGCTGGAACCACCTGCCGGTCATGCCAAAATCACCTGCCAACTACGCCAGTACCACTTGGCGGACACTGTGGAAACACCTGTCGGGCCGGCCGGAACCACATCTCAGACGTGCCAGAACCATGTGCATGAGATGCTGGAACCACACCCCGAACAGACGGAAAACACCTGCCAGACCCGTCTGAACAGCCTGCCGAGCACGCCGGAGCCACCTGCTCGACTCGCCGGAACCACCTACCTGACATGCCCAAATCACCAGCCGGGTATGCCAGAACCACTTGGCGGACACTCCGGAATCATCTGCCGGACATGCCGGAACCAGCTCTCAGACACACCAGAACCACGTGCCGGAGACGCCGGAAGCACCTGCCGAGCATGCCGGAGCCACCTGCTCGACTCGCCAGAAACACGTGCCGGACACGCCAAAATCACCTGCCGGGTACGCCAGAACCACCTGGCGGACACTCCGAAATCACCTGTCGCGCATGCCGGAACCACCTCTCAGACGTGCCGGAAGCACGTGCCTGAGACGGCGGAATCACCTACCGGTCAGACCGCAACCACCTGCCGAGCACGCCGGAGCCACCTGTTCGACTCGCTGGAACCACCTGCCGGACAGGCCAATATCAACTGCTGGCTATGCCAGAACCACCTGGGGGACGGTCCGGAATCGCCTGCCAGCCATGGCGGAACCACCTCTCAGACGTACCAGAACCACCTGCCGGAGAACCTGGAAACACGTCCTGGACAGTCTGGAACCACGTGCCGGCCAAGCCTGAACCACCTGCCAAGCACAACGGAACAACCTGCCAGACACGCCAAAATCACATGCGTGTTATGCCAGAACCACTTGGAGGACTCTCTGGGATGACCTGCCGGGCATGCCGGAACCACCTCTCAGACGTGCCAGAACCATGTGGCGGACTGTCCGGAATCACCTGTTGGGCATGCGCAACCACCTCTGAGAGGTACCAGAACCACATGCCGTGCAGGCTGGAACCACCTACCGGACAGACCGGAATCACCTGTCGCGCATGCCGGAACCACCTCTCAGACGTGCCGGAAGCACGTGCCGGACAGGCCGTAATCCCCTACCGAACAGACCGGAACCACCTGCCGAGCACGCCGGAGCCACCTGTTCGACTAGCTGGAACCACCTGCCGGACAGGCCAATATCAGCTGCTGGCTATGCCAGAACCACCTGGGGGACAGTCCGGGATCACCTGCCAGCCATGGCGGAACCACCTCTCAGAAGTACCAGAACCACCTGCTGGAGAAGCTGGAAACACGTCCTGGACAGACTGGAACCACGTGACGGCCATGCCTGAACCACCTGCCGAGCACGGCGGAACCACCTGCCGGACACGCCAAAATCACCTGCGGGCTACGCCAGAACCACTTGGACGACTCTCCGAAATGACCTGCCGGGCATGTTGGAACCACCTCTCAGACGTGCCAGAAGCACGTGGCGGACAGTCCGGAATCACCTGTTGGACATACGCAACCACCTCTGAGATGTACCAGTACCACGTGCCATGCACGCCGGAACCACCTACCGGACAGACCGGAATCAACTTTTGGGCATGCCGGAACCACCAGTCAGATGTGCCAGAATCACGTGCCAGAGACGCCGGAAGCACCTGCCGAGCACGTCGCAACCACCTGCTCAACTCGCCTGAACCACCTGCCGGACACGCCAAAATCACCTGCCCGCTACACCAGCACCACTTCGGGGACAAGCCGGAATCACGTGAGGGGCATGCCGGCACAGCCTCTCAGACTGAACCTCGTGGGGGACACCACAGAACCACAAGCCGGACAGACCGGAACCACCTGCCGGACACGCCGGAACCACTGGCTCGACCCGCCGGAACGACCGCTGGACATGCAAAATCACCTGCCGGCTACGCCGGAAACACTTGGCGAACACTCCGGAATCACCTCCCGGGCATGCCGGAACCACCTCTCAGATAAGCCAGAACCTCGTGCCAATGACCCCGGAAGCACCTGCCGAGCACGCCGGAACCACCTGCTCAACTCGCCAGAACCACCTGCCGGACACGCAAAAATCACCTGCTGGCTACGCCACAACCAGTTGGGGAACACTTCGGAATCACCTGCCGGGCTTGCTGGAACCACCTGCCGGTCATGCCAAAATCACCTGCCAACTACGCCAGTACCACTTGGCGGACACTGTGGAAACACCTGTCGGGCCGGCCGGAACCACCTCTTAGACGTGCCGGAAGCACGTGCAGGACACGCCGGAATCACCTACCGGACAGACCGGAACCACCTGCCGAGCACGCCGGAGCCACCTGTTTGACTCGCTGGAACCACCTGCCGGACAGGCCAATATCAACTGCTG
Organism: Equus caballus; assembly: GCF_041296265.1. Lineage (NCBI taxonomy): Eukaryota > Metazoa > Chordata > Mammalia > Perissodactyla > Equidae > Equus > Equus caballus. The sequence goes on from NC_091713.1 coordinate 3,166,597, forward strand.
GCTATGCCAGAACCACCTGGGGGACGGTCCGGAATCACCTGCCAGCCATGGCGGAACCACCTCTCAGACGTACCAGAACCACCTGCCGGAGAAGCTGGAAACACGTCCTGGACAGTCTGGAACCACCTGCCGGCCAAGCCTGAACCACCTGCCAAGCACAACGGAACAACCTGCCAGACACGCCAAAATCACCTGCGTGTTATGCCAGAACCACTTGGAGGACTCTCTGGGATGACCTGCCGGGCATGCCGGAACCACCTCTCAGACGTGCCAGAACCATGTGGCGGACAGTCCGGAATCACCTGTTGGGCATGCGCAACCACCTCTGAGACGTACCAGAACCACATGCCGTGCAGGCTGGAACCACCTACCGGACAGACCGGAATCACCTTTCGGGCATGCCGGAACCACCTGTCAGATGTGCCAGAAACACGTGCCGGAGACGCCGGAAGCACCTGCCAAGCACGTTGGAACCACCTGCTCAACTAGCCTGAACCACCTGCCGGACATGCCAAAATCACCTGCCGACTATGCCAGAACCACTTGGCGAACACTCCGGAATCACCTGCCGGGCATGCCGGAACCACCTCTCAGATATGCCAGAACCACGTGCCAATGACCCCGGAAGCACCAGCCGAACACGCCGGAACCACCTGCTCGACTCGCCAGAACCACCTGCCGGACACGCAAAAATCACCTGCCGGCTACGCCACAACCAGTTGGGGAACACTTCGGAATCACCTGCCGGGCTTGCTGGAACGTCCTGTCGGTCATGCCAAAATCACCTGCCAACTACGCCAGCACCACTTGGCGGACACTGTGGAAACACCTGTCGGGCCGGCCGGAACCACATCTCAGACGTGCCAGAACCATGTGCATGAGATGCTGGAACCACACACCGACAGACGGAAAACACCTGCCAGACCCGTCTGAACAACCTGCCGAGCACGCCGGAGCCACCTGCTCGACTCGCCGGAACCACCTACCTGACATGCCCAAATCACCAGCCGGGTATGCCAGAACCACTTGGCGGACACTCCGAAATCACCTGTCGCGCATGCCGGAACCACCTCTCAGACGTGCCGGGAGCACGTGCCGGAGACGCCGGAAGCACCTGCCGAGCATGCCGGAGCCACCTGCTCGACTCGCCGGAACCACCTACCTGACATGCCCAAATCACCAGCCGGGTATGTCAGAACGACTTGGCGGACACTCCGGAATCATCTGCCGGACATGCCGGAACCAGCTCTCAAACACACCAGAACCACGTGCCGGAGACGCCGGAAGCACCTGCCGAGCATGCCGGAGCCACCTGCTCGACTCACCAGAAACACCTGCCGGACACGCCAAAATCACCTGCCGGGTACGCCAGAACCACCTGGCGGACACTCCGAAATCACCTGTCGCGCATGCCGGAACCACCTCTCAGACGTGCCGGAAGCACGTGCCGGACACGCCGGAATCACCTACCGGACAGACCGGAACCACCTGCCGAGCACGCCGGAGCCACCTGTTCGACTCGCTGGAACCACCTGCCGGACAGGCCAATATCAACTGCTGGCTATGCCAGAACCACCTGGGAGACGTTCCGGAATCGCCTGCCAGCCATGGCGGAACCACCTCTCAGACGTACCAGAACCACCTGCCGGAGAAGCTGGAAACACGTCCCGGACAGTCTGGAACCACCTGCCGGCCAAGCCTGAACCACCTGCCAAGCACAACGGAACAACCTGCCAGACACGCCAAAATCACCTGCGTGTTATGCCAGAACCACTTGGAGGACTCTCTGGGATGACCTGACGGGCATGCCGGAACCACCTCTCAGACGTGCCGGAAGCACGTGCCGGACAAGCCGGAATCACCTACCGGACAGACCGGAACCACCTGCCGAGCACGCTGGAGCCACCTGTTCGACTCGCTGGAACCACCTGCCGGACAGGCCAATATCAACTGCTGGCTATGCCAGAACCACCTGGGGGACAGTCGGGATCACCTGCCAGCCATGGCGGAACCACCTCTCAGACGTACCAGAACCACCTGCCGGAGAAGCTGGAAACACGTCCTGGACAGACTGGAACCACGTGACGGCCATGCCTGAACCACCTGCCGAGCACGGCGGAACCACCTGCCGGACACGCCAAAATCACCTGCGGGCTATGCCAGAACCACTTGGACGACTCTCCGAAATGACCTGCCGGGCATGTTGGAACCACCTCTCAGACGTGCCAGAACCATGTGGCGGACAGTCCGGAATCACCTGTTGGGCATACGCAACCACCTCTGACACGTACCAGAACCACGTGCCGTGCCGCCGGAACCACCTACCGGACAGACCGCAATCAACTTTTGGGCATCCCGGAACCACCAGTCAGATGTGCCAGAAACACGTGCCGGAGACGCCGGAAGCAACTGCCGAGCACGTCGCAACCACCTGCTCAACTCGCCTGAACCACCTGCCGGAAACGCCAAAATCACCTGCCCGCTACACCAGCACCACTTCGGGGACAAGCCGGAATCACGTGAGGGGCATGCCGGCACAGCCTCTCAGACTGAACCTCGGGCAGGCCACCACAGAACCACCTGCCGGACAGACCGGAACCACCTGCCGGACACGCCGGAACCACCGGCTCGACCCGCCGGAACAACCGCTGGACATGCAAAATCACCTGCCGGCTACGCCGGAAACACTTGGCGAACACTCCGGAATCACCTGCCGGGCATGCCGGAACCACCTCTCAGATATGCCAGAACCACGTGCCAATGACCCCGGAAGCACATGCCGAGCACGCCGGAACCACCTGCTCGACTCGCCAGAACCACCTGCCGGACACGCAAAAATCACCTGCCGGCTACGCCACAACCAGTTGGGGAACACTTCGGAATCAACTGCCGGGCTTGCTGGAACCACCTGCCGGTCATGCCAAAATCACCTGCCAACTACGCCAGTACCACTTGGCGGACACTGTGGAAACACCTGTCGGGCCGGCCGGAACCACATCTCAGACGTGCCAGAACCATGTGCATGAGATGCTGGAACCACACCCCGAACAGACGGAAAACACCTGCCAGACCCGTCTGAACAACCTGCCGAGCACGCCGGAGCCACCTGCTCGACTCGCCGGAACCACCTACCTGACATGCCCAAATCACCAGCCGGGTATGCCAGAACCACTTGGCGGACACTCAGGAATCATCTGCCGGACATGCCGGAACCAGCTCTCAGACACACCAGAACCACGTGCCGGAGACGCCGGAAGCAGCTGCCGAGCATGCCGGAGCCACCTGCTCGACTCGCCAGAAACACCTGCCGGACACGCCAAAATCACCTGCCGGGTACGCCAGAACCACCTGGCGGACACTCCGAAATCACCTCTCGCGCATGCCGGAACCACCTCTCAGACGTGCCGGAAGCACGTGCCGGACACGCCGGAATCACCTACCGGACAGACCGGAACCACCTGCCGAGCACGCCGGAGCCACCTGTTCGACTCGCTGGAACCACCTGCCGGACAGGCCAATATCAACTGCTGGCTATGCCAGAACCACCTGGGGGACGGTCCGGAATCGCCTGCCAGCCATGGCGGAACCACCTCTCAGACGTACCAGAACCACCTGCCGGAGAAGCTGGAAACACGTCCTGGACAGTCTGGAACCACCTGCCGGCCAAGCCTGAACCACCTGCCAAGCACAACGGAACAACCTGCCAGACACGCCAACATCACCTGCGTGTTATGCCAGAGCCACTTGGAGGACTCTCTGGGATGACCTGCCGGGCATGCCGGAACCACCTCTCAGACGTGATAGAACCATGTGGCGGACAGTCTGGAATCACCTGTTGGGCATGCGCAACCACCTCTGAGACGTACCAGAACCACATGCCGTGCAGGCTGGAACCACCTACCGGACAGACCGGAATCACCTTTCGGGCATGCCGGAACCACCTGTCAGATGTGCCAGAAACACGTGCCGGAGACGCCGGAAGCACCTGCCAAGCACGTTGGAACCACCTGCTCAACTCGCCTGAACCACCTGCCGGACATGCCAAAATCACCTGCCGACTATGCCAGAACCACTTGGCGAACACTCCGGAATCACTTGCCGGGCATGCAGGAACCACATCTCAGACATGCCAGAACCCCGTGCCAATGACCCCGGAACCACCAGCCGAGCACGCCGGAACCACCTGCTCGACTCGCCAGAACCACCTGCCGATCACGCAAAAATCACCTGACGGCTACGCCACAACCAGTTGGTGAACACTTTGGAATCACCTGCCAGGCTTGCTGGAACCACCTGCCAGTCATGCCAAAATCACCTGCCAACTACGCCAGAACCGCTTGGCGGACACTGCGGAAACACCTGTCGGGCCGGCTGGAACCACATCTCAGACGTGCCAGAAACGTGTTCATGAGATGCTGGAACCACACCCCGAACAGACGGATGCCACCTGCCAGAACCGCCTGAACCACCTGCTGAGCACGCCGGAACCACCTGCTCGACTCACCGGTACCACCTCCCTGACACGCCAAAATCACCTGCTGGGTATGCCAGAACCACTTGGCGGACACTCCGGAATCATCTGCCGGACATGCCGGAACCAGCTCTCAGACACACCAGAACCAAGTGCCAGAGACGCCGGAAGCACCTGCCGAGCATGCCGGAGCCACCTGCTCGACTCGCCAGAAACACCTGCCGGACACGCCAAAATCACCTGCCGGGTATGCCAGAACCACCTGGCGGACACTACGGAATCACCTGCCGCGCATGCCGGAACCACCTGTCAGACGTGCCGGAAGCACGTGCCAGACACGCCGGAAACACCTACCGGACAGACCGGAACCACCTGCCAAGAACGCCGGAGCCACCTGTTCGACTCGCTGGAACCACCTGCCGGACAGGCCAATATCAACTGCTGGCTATGCCAGAACCACCTGGGGGACAGTCCGGGATCACCTGCCAGCCATGGCGGAACCACCTCTCAGACGTACCAGAACCACCTGCCGGAGAAGCTGGAAACACGTCCTGGACAGACTGGAACCACGTGACGGCCATGCCTGAACCACCTGCCGAGCACGGCGGAACCACCTGCCGGACACGCCAAAATCACCTGCGGGCTACGCCAGAACCACTTGGACGACTCTCCGAAATGACCTGCCGGGCATGTTGGAACCACCTCTCAGACGTGCCAGAAGCACGTGGCGGACAGTCCGGAATCACCTGTTGGGCATACGCAACCACCTCTGAGACGTACCAGAACCACGTGCCGTGCACGCCGGAACCACCTACCGGACAGACCGGAATCAACTTTTGGTCATGCCGGAACCACCAGTCAGATGTGCCAGAAACACGTGCCGGAGACGCCGGAAGCACCTGCCGAGCACGTCGCAACCACCTGCTCAACTCGCCTGAACCACCTGCCGGACACGCCAAAATCACCTGCCCGCTACACCAGCACCACTTCGGGGACAAGCCGGAATCACGTGAGGGGCATGCCGGCACAGCCTCTCAGACTGAACCTCGTGCCGGACACCACAGAACCACCTGCCGGACAGACCGGAACCACCTGCCGGACATGCCGGAACCACCGTCTCGACCCGCCGGAACGACCGCTGGACATGCAAAATCACCTGCCGGCTACGCCGGAAACACTTGGCGAACACTCCAGAATCACCTGCCGGGCATGCCAGAACCACCTCTCAGATATACCAGAACCACGTGCCAATGACCCCGGAAGCACCTGCCGAGCACGCCGGAACCACCTGCTCGACTCGCCAGAACCACCTGCCGGACACGCAAAAATCACCTGCCGGCTACGCCACAACCACTTGGGGAACACTTCGGAATCAACTGCCGGGCTTGCTGGAACCACCTGCCGGTCATGCCAAAATCACCTGCCAACTACGCCAGTACCACTTGGCGGACACTGTGGAAACACCTGTCGGGCCGGCCGGAACCACATCTCAGACGTGCCAGAACCATGTGCATGAGATGCTGGAACCACACCCCGAACAGACGGATACCACCTGCCAGACCCGTCTGAACAACCTGCCGAGCACGCCGGAGCCACCTGCTCGACTCGCCGGAACCACCTACCTGACATGCCCAAATCACCAGCCGGGTATGCCAGAACCACTTGGCGGACACTCAGGAATCATCTGCCGGACATGCCGGAACCAGCTCTCAGACACACCAGAACCACGTGCCGGAGACGCCGGAAGCAGCTGCCGAGCATGCCGGAGCCACCTGCTCGACTCGCCAGAAACACCTGCCGGACACGCCAAAATCACCTGCCGGGTACGCCAGAACCACCTGGCGGACACTCCGAAATCACCTCTCGCGCATGCCGGAACCACCTCTCAGACGTGCCGGAAGCACGTGCCGGACACGCCGGAATCACCTACCGGACAGACCGGAACCACCTGCCGAGCACGCCGGAGCCACCTGTTCGACTCGCTGGAACCACCTGCCGGACAGGCCAATATCAACTGCTGGCTATGCCAGAACCACCTGGGGGACGGTCCGGAATCGGCTGCCAGCCATGGCGGAACCACCTCTCAGATGTCCCAGAACCACCTGCCGGAGAAGCTGGAAACACGTCCTGGACAGTCTGGAACCACCTGCCGCCCAAGCCTGAACCACCTGCCAAGCACAACGGAACAACCTGCCAGACACGCCAAAATCACCTGCGTGTTATGCCAGAACCACTTGGAGGACTCTCTGGGATGACCTGCCTGGGATGCCGGAAACACCTCTTAGACGTGCCAGAACCATGTGGCGGACAGTCCGGAATCACCTGTTGGGCATGCGCAACCACCTCTGAGACGTACCAGAACCACATGCCGTGCAGGCTGGAACCACCTACCGGACAGACCGGAATCACCTTTCGGGCATGCCGGAACCACCTGTCAGATGTGCCAGAAACACATGCCGGAGACGCCGGAAGCACCTGCCAAGCACGTTGGAACCACCTGCTCAACTCGCCTGAACCTCCTGCCGGACATGCCAAAATCACCTGCCGACTATGCCAGAACCACTTGGCGAACACTCCGGAATCACTTGCCGGGCATGCAGGAACCACATCTCAGACATGCCAGAACCCCGTGCCAATGACCCCGGAACGACCAGCCGAGCATGCCGGAACCACCTGCTCGACTCGCCAGAACCACCTGCCGATCACGCAAAAATCACCTGCCGGCTACGCCACAACCAGTTGGTGAACACTTTGGAATCACCTGCCAGGCTTGCTGGAACCACCTGCCAGTCATGCCAAAATCACCTGCCAACTACGCCAGAACCGCTTGGCGGACACTGCGGAAACACCTGTCGGGCCGGCTGGAACCACATCTCAGACGTGCCAGAAACGTGTTCATGAGATGCTGGAACCACACCCCGAACAGACGGATACCACCTGCCAGAACCGCCTGAACCACCTGCTGAGCACGCCGGAACCACCTGCTCGACTCACCGGTACCACCTCCCTGACAGGCCAAAATCACCTGCTGGGTATGCCAGAACCACTTGGCGGACACTCCGGAATCATCTGCCGGACATGCCTGAACCAGCTCTCAGACACACCAGAACCAAGTGCCGGAGACGCCAGAAGCACCTGCCGAGCATGCCGGAGCCACCTGCTCGACTCGCCAGAAACACCTGCCGGACACGCCAAAATCACCTGCCGGGTATGCCAGAACCACCTGGCGGACACTACGGAATCACCTGCCGCGCATGCCGGAACCACCTCTCAGACGTGCCGGAAGCACGTGCCAGACACGCCGGAAACACCTAGCGGACAGACCAGAACCACCTGCCAAGAACGCCGGAGCCACCTGTTCGACTCGCTGGAACCACCTGCCGGACAGGCCAATATCAACTGCTGGCTATGCCAGAACCACCTGGGGGACAGTCCGGGATCACCTGCCAGCCATGGCGGAACCACCTCTCAGACGTACCAGAACCACCTGCCGGAGAAGCTGGAAACACGTCCTGGACAGACTGGAACCACGTGACGGCCATGCCTGAACCACCTGCCGAGCACGGCGGAACAACCTGCCGGACACGCCAAAATCACCTGCGGGCTACGCCAGAACCACTTGGACGACTCTCCGAAATGACCTGCCGGGCATGTTGGAACCACGTCTCACACGTGCCAGAAGCACGTGGCGGACAGTCCGGAATCACCTGTTGGGCATACGCAACCACCTCTGACACGTACCAGAACCACGTGCCGTGCACGCCGGAACCACCTACCGGACAGACCGGAATCCACTTTTGGGCATGCCGGAACCACCAGTCAGATGTGCCAGAAACACGTGCCGGAGACGCCGGAAGCACCTGCCGAGCACGTCGCAACCACCTGCTCAACTCGCCTGAACCACCTGCCGGACACGCCAAAATCACCTGCCCGCTACACCAGCACCACTTCGGGGACAAGCCGGAATCACGTGAGGGGCATGCCGGCACAGCCTCTCAGACTGAACCTCGTGCCGGACACCACAGAACCACCTGCCGGACAGACCGGAACCACCTGCCGGACACGCCGGAACCACCGGCTCGACCCGCAGGAACGACCGCTGGACATGCAAAATCACCTGCCGGCTACGCCGGAAACACTTGCCGAACACTCCGGAATCACCTGCCGGGCATGCCGGAACCACCTCTCAGATATGCCAGAACCACGTGCCAATGACCCCGGAAGCACCTGCCGAGCACGCCGGAACCACCTGCTCGACTCGCCAGAACCACCTGCCGGACACGCAAAAATCACCTGCCGGCTACGCCACAACCTGTTGGTGAACACTTTGGAATCACCTGCCGGGCTTGCTGGAACCACCTGCCGGTCATGCCAAAATCACCTGCCAACTACGCCAGAACCGCTTGGCGGACACTGCGGAAACACCTGTCGGGCCGGCTGGAACCACATCTCAGACGTGCCAGAAACGTGTTCATGAGATGCTGGAACCACACCCCGAACAGACGGATGCCACCTGCCAGAACCGCCTGAACCACCTGCTGAGCACGCCGGAACCACCTGCTCGACTCACCGGTACCACCTCCCTGACACGCCAAAATCACCTGCTGGGTATGCCAGAACCACTTGGCGGACACTCCGGAATCATCTGCCGGACATGCCGGAACCAGCTCTCAGACACACCAGAACCAAGTGCCAGAGACGCCGGAAGCACCTGCCGAGCATGCCGGAGCCACCTGCTCGACTCGCCAGAAACACCTGCCGGACACGCCAAAATCACCTGCCGGGTATGCCAGAACCACCTGGCGGACACTACGGAATCACCTGCCGCGCATGCCGGAACCACCTGTCAGACGTGCCGGAAGCACGTGCCAGAGACGCCGGAAACACCTACCGGACAGACCGGAACCACCTGCCAAGAACGCCGGAGCCACCTGTTCGACTCGCTGGAACCACCTGCCGGACAGGCCAATATCAACTGCTGGCTATGCCAGAACCACCTGGGGGACAGTCCGGGATCACCTGCCAGCCATGGCGGAACCACCTCTCAGACGTACCAGAACCACCTGCCGGAGAAGCTGGAAACACGTCCTGGACAGACTGGAACCACGTGACGGCCATGCCTGAACCACCTGCCGAGCACGGCGGAACCACCTGCCGGACACGCCAAAATCACCTGCGGGCTACGCCAGAACCACTTGGACGACTCTCCGAAATGACCTGCCGGGCATGTTGGAACCACCTCTCAGACGTGCCAGAAGCACGTGGCGGACAGTCCGGAATCACCTGTTGGGCATACGCAACCACCTCTGAGACGTACCAGAACCACGTGCCGTGCACGCCGGAACCACCTACCGGACAGACCGGAATCAACTTTTGGTCATGCCGGAACCACCAGTCAGATGTGCCAGAAACACGTGCCGGAGACGCCGGAAGCACCTGCCGAGCACGTCGCAACCACCTGCTCAACTCGCCTGAACCACCTGCCGGACACGCCAAAATCACCTGCCCGCTACACCAGCACCACTTCGGGGACAAGCCGGAATCACGTGAGGGGCATGCCGGCACAGCCTCTCAGACTGAACCTCGTGCCGGACACCACAGAACCACCTGCCGGACAGACCGGAACCACCTGCCGGACATGCCGGAACCACCGTCTCGACCCGCCGGAACGACCGCTGGACATGCAAAATCACCTGCCGGCTACGCCGGAAACACTTGGCGAACACTCCAGAATCACCTGCCGGGCATGCCAGAACCACCTCTCAGATATACCAGAACCACGTGCCAATGACCCCGGAAGCACCTGCCGAGCACGCCGGAACCACCTGCTCGACTCGCCAGAACCACCTGCCGGACACGCAAAAATCACCTGCCGGCTACGCCACAACCACTTGGGGAACACTTCGGAATCAACTGCCGGGCTTGCTGGAACCACCTGCCGGTCATGCCAAAATCACCTGCCAACTACGCCAGTACCACTTGGCGGACACTGTGGAAACACCTGTCGGGCCGGCCGGAACCACATCTCAGACGTGCCAGAACCATGTGCATGAGATGCTGGAACCACACCCCGAACAGACGGATACCACCTGCCAGACCCGTCTGAACAACCTGCCGAGCACGCCGGAGCCACCTGCTCGACTCGCCGGAACCACCTACCTGACATGCCCAAATCACCAGCCGGGTATGCCAGAACCACTTGGCGGACACTCAGGAATCATCTGCCGGACATGCCGGAACCAGCTCTCAGACACACCAGAACCACGTGCCGGAGACGCCGGAAGCAGCTGCCGAGCATGCCGGAGCCACCTGCTCGACTCGCCAGAAACACCTGCCGGACACGCCAAAATCACCTGCCGGGTACGCCAGAACCACCTGGCGGACACTCCGAAATCACCTGTCGCGCATGCCGGAACCACCTCTCAGACGTGCCGGAAGCACGTGCCGGACACGCCGGAATCACCTACCGGACAGACCGGAACCACCTGCCGAGCACGCCGGAGCCACCTGTTCGACTCGCTGGAACCACCTGCCGGACAGGCCAATATCAACTGCTGGCTATGCCAGAACCACCTGGGGGACGGTCCGGAATCGGCTGCCAGCCATGGCGGAACCACCTCTCAGATGTCCCAGAACCACCTGCCGGAGAAGCTGGAAACACGTCCTGGACAGTCTGGAACCACCTGCCGCCCAAGCCTGAACCACCTGCCAAGCACAACGGAACAACCTGCCAGACACGCCAAAATCACCTGCGTGTTATGCCAGAACCACTTGGAGGACTCTCTGGGATGACCTGCCTGGGATGCCGGAAACACCTCTTAGACGTGCCAGAACCATGTGGCGGACAGTCCGGAATCACCTGTTGGGCATGCGCAACCACCTCTGAGACGTACCAGAACCACATGCCGTGCAGGCTGGAACCACCTACCGGACAGACCGGAATCACCTTTCGGGCATGCCGGAACCACCTGTCAGATGTGCCAGAAACACATGCCGGAGACGCCGGAAGCACCTGCCAAGCACGTTGGAACCACCTGCTCAACTCGCCTGAACCTCCTGCCGGACATGCCAAAATCACCTGCCGACTATGCCAGAACCACTTGGCGAACACTCCGGAATCACTTGCCGGGCATGCAGGAACCACATCTCAGACATGCCAGAACCCCGTGCCAATGACCCCGGAACGACCAGCCGAGCACGCCGGAACCACCTGCTCGACTCGCCAGAACCACCTGCCGATCACGCAAAAATCACCTGCCGGCTACGCCACAACCAGTTGGTGAACACTTTGGAATCACCTGCCAGGCTTGCTGGAACCACCTGCCAGTCATGCCAAAATCACCTGCCAACTACGCCAGAACCGCTTGGCGGACACTGCGGAAACACCTGTCGGGCCGGCTGGAACCACATCTCAGACGTGCCAGAAACGTGTTCATGAGATGCTGGAACCACACCCCGAACAGACGGATACCACCTGCCAGAACCGCCTGAACCACCTGCTGAGCACGCCGGAACCACCTGCTCGACTCACCGGTACCACCTCCCTGACACGCCAAAATCACCTGCTGGGTATGCCAGAACCACTTGGCGGACACTCCGGAATCATCTGCCGGACATGCCTGAACCAGCTCTCAGACGCACCAGAACCAAGTGCCGGAGACGCCAGAAGCACCTGCCGAGCATGCCGGAGCCACCTGCTCGACTCGCCAGAACCACCTGCCGGACACGCCAAAATCACCTGCCGGGTATGCCAGAACCACCTGGCGGACACTACGGAATCACCTGCCGCGCATGCCGGAACCACCTCTCAGACGTGCCGGAAGCACGTGCCAGACACGCCGGAAACACCTAGCGGACAGACCAGAACCACCTGCCAAGAACGCCGGAGCCACCTGTTCGACTCGCTGGAACCACCTGCCGGACAGGCCAATATCAACTGCTGGCTATGCCAGAACCACCTGGAGGACAGTCCGGGATCACCTGCCAGCCATGGCGGAACCACCTCTCAGACGTACCAGAACCACCTGCCGGAGAAGCTGGAAACACGTCCTGGACAGACTGGAACCACGTGACGGCCATGCCTGAACCACATCCCGAGCACGGCGGAACCACCTGCCGGACACGCCAAAATCACCTGCGGGCTACGCCAGAACCACTTGGACGACACTCCGAAATGACCTGCCGGGCATGTTGGAACCACGTCTCACACGTGCCAGAAGCACGTGGCGGACAGTCCGGAATCACCTGTTGGGCATACGCAACCACCTCTGACACATACCAGAACCACGTGCCGTGCACGCCGGAACCACCTACCGGACAGACCGGAATCCACTTTTGGGCATGCCGGAACCACCAGTCAGATGTGCCAGAAACACGTGCCGGAGACGCCGGAAGCACCTGCCGAGCACGTCGCAACCACCTCCTCAACTCGCCTGAACCACCTGCCGGACACGCCAAAATCACCTGCCCGCTACACCAGCACCACTTCGGGGACAAGCCGGAATCACGTGAGGGGCATGCCGGCACAGCCTCTCAGACTGAACCTCGTGCCGGACACCACAGAACCACCTGCCGGACAGACCGGAACCACCTGCCGGACACGCCGGAACCACCGGCTCGACCCGCCAGAACGACCGCTGGACATGCAAAATCACCTGCCGGCTACGCCGGAAACACTTGGCGAACACTCCAGAATCACCTGCCCGGCATGCCGGAACCACCTCTCAGATATGCCAGAACCACGTGCCAATGACCCCGTAAGCACCTGCCGAGAACGCCGGAACCACCTGCTCGACTCGCCAGAACCACCTGCCGGACACGCAAAAATCACCTGCCGGCTACGCCACAACCAGTTGGGGAACACTTCGGAATCACCTGCCGGGCTTGCTGGAACCACCTGCCGGTCATGCCAAAATCACCTGCCAACTACGCCAGTACCACTTGGCGGACACTGTGGAAACACCTGTCGGGCCGGCCGGAACCACATCTCAGACGTGCCAGAACCATGTGCATGAGATGCTGGAACCACACCCCGAACAGACGGAAAACACCTGCCAGACCCGTCTGAACAGCCTGCCGAGCACGCCGGAGCCACCTGCTCGACTCGCCGGAACCACATACCTGACATGCCCAAATCACCAGCCGGGTATGCCAGAACCACTTGGCGGACACTCCGGAATCATCTGCCGGACATGCCGGAACCAGCTCTCAGACACACCAGAACCACGTGCCGGAGACGCCGGAAGCACCTGCCGAGCATGCCGGAGCCACCTGCTCGACTCGCCAGAAACACCTGCCGGACACGCCAAAATCACCTGCCGGGTACGCCAGAACCACCTGGCGGACACTCCGAAATCACCTGTCGCGCATGCCGGAACCACCTCTCAGACGTGCCGGAAGCACGTGCCGGACACGCCGGAATCACCTACCGGACAGACCGGAACCACCTGCCGAGCACGCCGGAGCCACCTGTTCGACTCGCTGGAACCACCTGCCGGACAGGCCAATATCAACTGCTGGCTATGCCAGAACCACCTGGGGGACGGTCCGGAATCGCCTGCCAGCCATGGCGGAACCACCTCTCAGACGTACCAGAACCACCTGCCGGAGAAGCTGGAAACACGTCCTGGACAGACTGGAACCACGTGACGGCCATGCCTGAACCACCTGCCGAGCACGGCGGAACCAACTGCCGGACACGCCAAAATCACCTGCGGGCTACGCCAGAACCACTTGGACGACTCTCCGAAATGACCTGCCGGGCATGTTGGAACCACCTCTCAGACGTGCCAGAAGCACGTGGCGGACAGTCCGGAATCACCTGTTGGGCATACGCAACCACCTGCGACACGTACCAGAACCACGTGCCGTGCATGCCGGAACCACCTACCGGACAGACCGGAATCAACTTTTGGGCATGCCGGAACCACCAGTCAGATGTGCCAGAAACACGTGCCAGAGACGCCGGAAGCACCTGCCGAGCACGTCGCAACCACCTCCTCAACTCGCCTGAACCACCTGCCGGACACGCCAAAATCACCTGCCCGCTACACCAGCACCACTTCGGGGACAAGCCGGAATCACGTGAGGGGCATGCCGGCACAGCCTCTCAGACTGAACCTCGTGCCGGACACCACAGAACCACCTGCCGGACAGACCGGAACCACCTGCCGGACACGCCGGAACCACCGGCTCGACCCGCCGGAACGACCGCTGGACATGCAAAATCACCTGCCGGCTATGCCGGAAACACTTGGCGAACACTCCGGAATCACCTGCCGGGCATGCCGGAACCACCTCTCAGATATGCCAGAACCACGTGCCAATGACCCCGGAAGCACCTGCCGAGCACGCCGGAACCACCTGCTCGACTCGCCAGAACCACCTGCCGGACACACAAAAATCACCTGCCGGCTACGCCACAACCAGTTGGGGAACACTTCGGAATCACCTGCCGGGCTTGCTGGAACCACCTGCCGGTCATGCCAAAATCACCTGCCAACTACGCCAGTACCACTTGGCGGACACTGTGGAAACACCTGTCGGGCCGGCCGGAACCACATCTCAGACGTGCCAGAACCATGTGCATGAGATGCTGGAACCACACCCCGAACAGACGGAAAACACCTGCCAGACCCGTCTGAACAGCCTGCCGAGCACGCCGGAGCCACCTGCTCGACTCGCCGGAACCACCTACCTGACATGCCCAAATCACCAGCCGGGTATGCCAGAACCACTTGGCGGACACTCCGGAATCATCTGCCGGACATGCCGGAACCAGCTCTCAGACACACCAGAACCACGTGCCGGAGACGCCGGAAGCAGCTGCCGAGCATGCCGGAGCCACCTGCTCGACTCGCCAGAAACACCTGCCGGACACGCCAAAATCACCTGCCGGGTACGCCAGAACCACCTGGCGGACACTCCGAAATCACCTGTCGCGCATGCCGGAACCACCTCTCAGACGTGCCGGAAGCACGTGCCGGAGACGGCGGAATCACCTACCGGTCAGACCGCAACCACCTGCCGAGCACGCCGGAGCCACCTGTTCGACTCGCTGGAACCACCTGCCGGACAGGCCAATATCAACTGCTGGCTATGCCAGAACCACCTGTGGGACGGTCCGGAATCGCCTGCCAGCCATGGCGGAACCACCTCTCAGACGTACCAGAACCACCTGCCGGAGAACCTGGAAACACGTCCTGGACAGTCTGGAACCACGTGCCGGCCAAGCCTGAACCACCTGCCAAGCACAACGGAACAACCTGCCAGACACGCCAAAATCACCTGCGTGTTATGCCAGAACCACTTGGAGGACTCTCTGGGATGACCTGCCGGGCATGCCGGAACCACCTCTCAGACGTGCCAGAACCATGTGGCGGACTGTCCGGAATCACCTGTTGGGCATGCGCAACCACCTCTGAGACGTACCAGAACCACATGCCGTGCAGGCTGGAACCACCTACCGGACAGACCGGAATCACCTTTCGGGCATGCCGGAACCACCTGTCAGATGTGCCAGAAACACGTGCCGGAGACGCCGGAAGCACCTGCCAAGCACGTTGGAACCACCTGCTCAACTCGCCTGAACCACCTGCCGGACATGCCAAAATCACCTGCCGACTATGCCAGAACCACTTGGCGAACACTCCGGAATCAATTGCCGGGCATGCAGGAACCACCTCTCAGACATGCCAGAACCCCGTGCCAATGACCCCGGAAGCACCAGCCGAGCACGCCGGAACCACCTGCTCGACTCGCCAGAACCACCTGCCGATCACGCAAAAATCACCTGCCGGCTACGCCACAACCAGTTGGTGAACACTTTGGAATCACCTGCCAGGCTTGCTGGAACCACCTGCCAGTCATGCCAAAATCACCTGCCAACTACACCAGAACCGCTAGGCGGACACTGCAGAAACACCTGTCGGGCCGGCTGGAACCACATCTCAGACGTGCCAGAAACGTGTTCATGAGATGCTGGAACCACACCCCGAACAGACGGATACCACCTGCCAGAACCGCCTGAACCACCTGCTGAGCACGCCGGAACCACCTGCTCGACTCACCGGTACCACCTCCCTGACACGCCAAAATCACCTGCTGGGTATGCCAGAACCACTTGGCGGACACTCCGGAATCATCTGCCGGACATGCCTGAACCAGCTCTCAGACACACCAGAACCAAGTGCCGGAGACGCCGGAAGCACCTGCCGAGCATGCCGGAGCCACCTGCTCGACTCGCCAGAAACACCTGCCGGACACGCCAAAATCACCTGCCGGGTATGCCAGAACCACCTGGCGGACACTACGGAATCACCTGCCGCGCATGCCGGAACCACCTCTCAGACGTGCCGGAAGCACGTGCCGGACACGCCGGAAACACCTACCGGACAGACCGGAACCACCTGCCAAGAACGCCGGAGCCACCTGTTCGCTCGCTGGAACCACCTGCCGGACAGGCCAATATCAACTGCTGGCTATGCCAGAACCACCTGGGGGACAGTCCGGGATCACCTGCCAGCCATGGCGGAACCACCTCTCAGACGTACCAGAACCACCTGCCGGAGAAGCTGGAAACACGTCCTGGACAGACTGGAACCACGTGACGGCCATGCCTGAACCACCTGCCGAGAACGGCGGAACCATCTGCCGGACACGCCAAAATCACCTGCGGGCTACGCCAGAACCACTTGGACGACTCTCCGAAATGACCTGCTGGGCATGTTGGAACCACCTCTCAGACGTGCCAGAAGCACGTGGCAGACAGTCCGGAATCACCTGTTGGGCATACGCAACCACCTCTGAGATGTACCAGTACCACGTGCCGTGCACGCCGGAACCACCTACCGGACAGACCGGAATCAACTTTCGGGCATGCCGGAACCACCAGTCAGATGTGCCAGAATCACGTGCCAGAGACGCCGGAAGCACCTGCCGAGCACGTCGCAACCACCTGCTCAACTCGCCTGAACCACCTGCCGGACACGCCAAAATCACCTGCCCGCTACACCAGCACCACTTCGGGGACAAGCCGGAATCACGTGAGGGGCATGCCGGCACAGCCTCTCAGACTGAACCTCGTGCCGGACACCACAGAACCACCTGCCGGACAGACCGGAAGCACCTGCCGGACACGCCGGAACCACCAGCTCGACCCGCCGGAACGACCGCTGGACATGCAAAATCACCTGCCGGCTACGCCGGAAACACTTGGCGAACACTCCGGAATCACCTGCCGGGCATGCCGGAACCACCTCTCAGATATGCCAGAACCACGTGCCAATGACCCCGGAAGCACCTGCCGAGCACGCCGGAACCACCTGCTCGACTCGCCAGAACCACCTGCCGGACACGCAAAAATCACCTGCCGGCTACGCCACAACCAGTTGGGGAACACTTCGGAATCACCTGCCGGGCTTGCTGGAACCACCTGCCGGTCATGCCAAAATCACCTGCCAACTACGCCAGTACCACTTGGCAGAAACTGTGGAAACACCTGTCGGGCCGGCCGGAACCACATCTCAGACGTGCCAGAACCATGTGCATGAGATGCTGGAACCACACCCCGAACAGACGGAAAACACCTGCCAGACCCGTCTGAACAACCTGCCGAGCACGCCGGAGCCACCTGCTCGACTCGCCGGAACCACCTACCTGACATGCCCAAATCACCATCCGGGTATGCCAGAACCACTTGGCGGACACTCCGGAATCATCTGCCGGACATGCCGGAACCAGCTCTCAGACACACCAGAACCACGTGCCGGAGACGCCGGAAGCACCTGCCGAGCATGCCGGAGCCACCAGCTCGACTCGCCAGAAACACCTGCCGGACACGCCAAAATCACCTGCCGGGTACGCCAGAACCACCTGGCGGACACTCCGAAATCACCTGTCGCGCATGCCGGAACCACCTCTCAGACATGCCGGCAGCACGTGCCGGACAGGCCGTAATCCCCTACCGAACAGACCGGAACCACCTGCCGAGCACGCCGGAGCCACCTGTTCGACTCGCTGGAACCACCTGCCGGACAGGCCAATATCAACTGCTGGCTATGCCAGAACCACATGGGGGACGGTCCGGAATCACCTGCCAGCCATGGCGGAACCACCTCTCAGACGTACCAGAACCACCTGCCGGAGAAGCTGGAAACACATCCTGGACAGTCTGGAACCACCTGCCGGCCAAGCCTGAACCACCTGCCAAGCACAACGGAACAACCTGCCAGACACGCCAAAATCACCTGCGTGTTATGCCAGAACCACTTGGAGGACTCTCTGGGATGACCTGCCGGGCATGCCGGAACCACCTCTCAGACGTGATAGAACCATGTGGCGGACAGTCCGGAATCACCTGTTGGGCATGCGCAACCACCTCTGAGACGTACCAGAACCACATGCCGTGCAGGCTGGAACCACCTACCGGACAGACCGGAATCACCTTTCGGGCATGCCGGAACCACCTGTCAGATGTGCCAGAAACACGTGCCGGAGACGCCGGAAGCACCTGCCAAGCACGTTGGAACCACCTGCTCAACTCGCCTGAACCACCTGCCGGACATGCCAAAATCACCTGCCGACTATGCCAGAACCACTTGGCGAACACTCCGTAATCACTTGCCGGGCATGCAGGAACCACCTCTCAGACATGCCAGAACCGCGTGCCAATGACCCCGGAAGCACCTGCCGAGCACGCCGGAACCACCTGCTCGACTTGCCACTGTCACCTGCCGATCACGCAAAAATCACCTGCCGGGTACGCCACAACCAGTTGGTGAACACTTTGGAATCACCTGCCAGGCTTGCTGGAACCACCTGCCGGTCATGCCAAAATCACCTGCCAACTACGCCAGAACCGCTTGGCGGACACTGCGGAAACACCTGTCGGGCCGGCTGGAACCACATCTCAGACGTGCCAGAAATGTGTTCATGAGATGCTGGAACCACACCCCGAACAGACGGATACCACCTGCCAGAACTGCCTGAACCACCTGCTGAGCACGCCGGAACCACCTGCTCGACTCACCGGTACCACCTCCCTGACACGCCAAAATCACCTGCTGGGTATGCCAGAACCACTTGGCGGACACTCCGGAATCATCTGCCGGACATGCCGGAACCAGCTCTCAGACACACCAGAACCAAGTGCCGGAGACGCCGGAAGCACCTGCCGAGCATGCCGGAGCCACCTGCTCGACTCGCCAGAAACACCTGCCGGACACGCCAAAATCACCTGCCGGGTACGCCAGAACCACCTGGCGGACACTCCGAAACCACCTGTCGCGCATGCCGGAACCACCTCTCCGACGTGCCGGAAGCACGTGCCGGACACGCCGGAATCACCTACCGGACAGACCGGAACCACCTGCCGAGCACGCCGGAGCCACCTGTTCGACTCGCTGGAACCACCTGCCGGACAGGCCAATATCAACTGCTGGCTATGCCAGAAACACCTGGGGGATGGTCCGGAATCACCTGCCAGCCATGGCGGAACCACCTCTCAGACGTACCAGAACCACCTGCCGGAGAAGCTGGAAACACGTCCTGGACAGTCTGGAACCACCTGCCGCCCAAGCCTGAACCACCTGCCAAGCACAACGGAACAACCTGCCAGACACGCCAAAATCACCTGCGTGTTATGCCAGAACCACTTGGAGGACTCTCTGGGATGACCTGCCAAGCATGCCGGAACCACCTCTCAAACGTGCCAGAACCATGTGGCGGACAGTCCGGAATCACCTGTTGGGCATGCGCAACCACCTCTGAGATGTACCAGTACCACGTGCCGTGCACGCCGGAACCACCTACCGGACAGACCGGAATCAACTTTCGGGCATGCCGGAACCACCAGTCAGATGTGCCAGAATCACGTGCCAGAGACGCCGGAAGCACCTGCCGAGCACGTCGCAACCACCTGCTCAACTCGCCTGAACCACCTG
Source organism: Equus caballus (assembly GCF_041296265.1). NCBI lineage: Eukaryota > Metazoa > Chordata > Mammalia > Perissodactyla > Equidae > Equus > Equus caballus. Next base: position 3,187,009 of record NC_091713.1, read on the forward strand.
CCGGACACGCCAAAATCACCTGCCCGCTACACCAGCACCACTTCGGGGACAAGCCGGAATCACGTGAGGGGCATGCCGGCACAGCCTCTCAGACTGAACCTCGTGCCGGACACCACAGAACCACCTGCCGGACAGACCGGAACCACCTGCCGGACACGCCGGAACCACCGGCACGACCCGCCGGAAAGACCGCTGGACATACAAAATCACCTGCCGGCTACGCCGGAAACACTTGCCGAACACTCCGGAATCACCTGCCGGGCATGCCGGAACCACCTCTCAGATATGCCAGAACCACGTGCCAATGACCCCGGAAGCACCTGCCGAGCACGCCGGAACCACCTGCTCGACTCGCCAGAACCACCTGCCGGACACGCAAAAATCACCTGCCGGCTACGCCACAACCTGTTGGTGAACACTTTGGAATCACCTGCCGGGCTTGCTGGAACCACCTGCCGGTCATGCCAAAATCACCTGCCAACTACGCCAGAACCGCTTGGCGGACACTGCGGAAACACCTGTCGGGCCGGCTGGAACCACATCTCAGACGTGCCAGAAACGTGTTCATGAGATGCTGGAACCACACCCCGAACAGACGGATACCACCTGCCAGAACCGCCTGAACCACCTGCTGAGCACGCCGGAACCACCTGCTCGACTCACCGGTACCACCTCCCTGACACGCCAAAATCACCTGCTGGGTATGCCAGAACCACTTGGCGGACACTCCGGAATCATCTGCCGGACATGCCGGAACCAGCTCTCAGACACACCAGAACCAAGTGCCGGAGACGCCGGAAGCACCTGCCGAGCATGCCGGAGCCACCTGCTCGACTCGCCAGAAACACCTGCCGGACACGCCAAAATCACCTGCCGGGTATGCCAGAACCACCTGGCGGACACTACGGAATCACCTGCCGCGCATGCCGGAACCACTTCTGAGACGTGCCGGAAGCACGTGCCACACACTCCGGAAACACCTACCGGACATACCGGAACCACCTGCCAAGAACGCCGGAGCCACCTGTTCGACTCGCTGGAACCACCTGCCGGACAGGCCAATATCAACTGCTGGCTATGCCAGAACCACCTGGGGGACAGTCCGGGATCACCTGCCAGCCATGGCGGAACCACCTCTCAGACGTACCAGAACCACCTGCCGGAGAAGCTGGAAACACGTCCTGGACAGACTGGAACCACGTGACGGCCATGCCTGAACCACCTGCCGAGCACGGCGGAACCACCTGCCAGACACGCCAAAATCACCTGCGGGCTACGCCAGAACCACTTGGACGACTCTCCGAAATGACCTGCCGGGCATGTTGGAACCACCTCTCAGACGTGCCAGAAGCACGTGGCGGACAGTCCGGAATCACCTGTTGGGCATACGCAACCACCTCTGAGATGTACCAGTACCACGTGCCGTGCACGCCGGAACCACCTACCGGACAGACCGGAATCAACTTTCGGGCATGCCGGAACCACCAGTCAGATGTGCCAGAATCACGTGCCAGAGACGCCGGAAGCACCTGCCGAGCACGTCGCAACCACCTGCTCAACTCGCCTGAACCACCTGCCGGACACGCCAAAATCACCTGCCCGCTACACCAGCACCACTTCGGGGACAAGCCGGAATCACGTGAGGGGCATGCCGGCACAGCCTCTCAGACTGAACCTCGTGCCGGACACCACAGAACCACCTGCCGGACAGACCGGAAGCACCTGCCGGACACGCCGGAACCACCAGCTCGACCCGCCGGAACGACCGCTGGACATGCAAAATCACCTGCCGGCTACGCCGGAAACACTTGGCGAACACTCCGGAATCACCTGCCGGGCATGCCGGAACCACCTCTCAGATATGCCAGAACCACGTGCCAATGACCCCGGAAGCACCTGCCGAGCACGCCGGAACCACCTGCTCGACTCGCCAGAACCACCTGCCGGACACGCAAAAATCACCTGCCGGCTACGCCACAACCAGTTGGGGAACACTTCGGAATCACCTGCCGGGCTTGCTGGAACCACCTGCCGGTCATGCCAAAATCACCTGCCAACTACGCCAGTACCACTTGGCAGAAACTGTGGAAACACCTGTCGGGCCGGCCGGAACCACATCTCAGACGTGCCAGAACCATGTGCATGAGATGCTGGAACCACACCCCGAACAGACGGAAAACACCTGCCAGACCCGTCTGAACAACCTGCCGAGCACGCCGGAGCCACCTGCTCGACTCGCCGGAACCACCTACCTGACATGCCCAAATCACCAGCCGGGTATGCCAGAACCACTTGGCGGACACTCCGGAATCATCTGCCGGACATGCCTGAACCAGCTCTCAGACGCACCAGAACCAAGTGCCGGAGACGCCAGAAGCACCTGCCGAGCATGCCGGAGCCACCTGCTCGACTCGCCAGAAACACCTGCCGGACACGCCAAAATCACCTGCCGGGTATGCCAGAACCACCTGGCGGACACTACGGAATCACCTGCCGCGCATGCCGGAACCACCTCTCAGACGTGCCGGAAGCACGTGCCAGACACGCCGGAAACACCTAGCGGACAGACCAGAACCACCTGCCAAGAACGCCGGAGCCACCTGTTCGACTCGCTGGAACCACCTGCCGGACAGGCCAATATCAACTGCTGGCTATGCCAGAACCACCTGGGGGACAGTCCGGGATCACCTGCCAGCCATGGCGGAACCACCTCTCAGACGTACCAGAACCACCTGCCGGAGAAGCTGGAAACACGTCCTGGACAGACTGGAACCACGTGACGGCCATGCCTGAACCACCTGCCGAGCACGGCGGAACAACCTGCCGGACACGCCAAAATCACCTGCGGGCTACGCCAGAACCACTTGGACGACTCTCCGAAATGACCTGCCGGGCATGTTGGAACCACGTCTCACACGTGCCAGAAGCACGTGGCGGACAGTCCGGAATCACCTGTTGGGCATACGCAACCACCTCTGACACGTACCAGAACCACGTGCCGTGCACGCCGGAACCACCTACCGGACAGACCGGAATCCACTTTTGGGCATGCCGGAACCACCAGTCAGATGTGCCAGAAACACGTGCCGGAGACGCCGGAAGCACCTGCCGAGCACGTCGCAACCACCTGCTCAACTCGCCTGAACCACCTGCCGGACACGCCAAAATCACCTGCCCGCTACACCAGCACCACTTCGGGGACAAGCCGGAATCACGTGAGGGGCATGCCGGCACAGCCTCTCAGACTGAACCTCGTGCCGGACACCACAGAACCACCTGCCGGACAGACCGGAACCACCTGCCGGACACGCCGGAACCACCGGCTCGACCCGCAGGAACGACCGCTGGACATGCAAAATCACCTGCCGGCTACGCCGGAAACACTTGCCGAACACTCCGGAATCACCTGCCGGGCATGCCGGAACCACCTCTCAGATATGCCAGAACCACGTGCCAATGACCCCGGAAGCACCTGCCGAGCACGCCGGAACCACCTGCTCGACTCGCCAGAACCACCTGCCGGACACGCAAAAATCACCTGCCGGCTACGCCACAACCTGTTGGTGAACACTTTGGAATCACCTGCCGGGCTTGCTGGAACCACCTGCCGGTCATGCCAAAATCACCTGCCAACTACGCCAGAACCGCTTGGCGGACACTGCGGAAACACCTGTCGGGCCGGCTGGAACCACATCTCAGACGTGCCAGAAACGTGTTCATGAGATGCTGGAACCACACCCCGAACAGACGGATACCACCTGCCAGAACCGCCTGAACCACCTGCTGAGCACGCCGGAACCACCTGCTCGACTCACCGGTACCACCTCCCTGACACGCCAAAATCACCTGCTGGGTATGCCAGAACCACTTGGCGGACACTCCGGAATCATCTGCCGGACATGCCGGAACCAGCTCTCAGACACACCAGAACCAAGTGCCGGAGACGCCGGAAGCACCTGCCGAGCATGCCGGAGCCACCTGCTCGACTCGCCAGAAACACCTGCCGGACACGCCAAAATCACCTGCCGGGTATGCCAGAACCACCTGGCGGACACTACGGAATCACCTGCCGCGCATGCCGGAACCACCTCTCAGACGTGCCGGAAGCACGTGCCAGACACGCCGGAAACACCTAGCGGACAGACCAGAACCACCTGCCAAGAACGCCGGAGCCACCTGTTCGACTCGCTGGAACCACCTGCCGGACAGGCCAATATCAACTGCTGGCTATGCCAGAACCACCTGGGGGACAGTCCGGGATCACCTGCCAGCCATGGCGGAACCACCTCTCAGACGTACCAGAACCACCTGCCGGAGAAGCTGGAAACACGTCCTGGACAGACTGGAACCACGTGACGGCCATGCCTGAACCACCTGCCGAGCACGGCGGAACCACCTGCCAGACACGCCAAAATCACCTGCGGGCTACGCCAGAACCACTTGGACGACACTCCGAAATGACCTGCCGGGCATGTTGGAACCACGTCTCACACGTGCCAGAAGCACGTGGCGGACAGTCCGGAATCACCTGTTGGGCATACGCAACCACCTCTGACACATACCAGAACCACGTGCCGTGCACGCCGGAACCACCTACCGGACAGACCGGAATCCACTTTTGGGCATGCCGGAACCACCAGTCAGATGTGCCAGAAACACGTGCCGGAGACGCCGGAAGCACCTGCCGAGCACGTCGCAACCACCTCCTCAACTCGCCTGAACCACCTGCCGGACACGCCAAAATCACCTGCCCGCTACACCAGCACCACTTCGGGGACAAGCCGGAATCACGTGAGGGGCATGCCGGCACAGCCTCTCAGACTGAACCTCGTGCCGGACACCACAGAACCACCTGCCGGACAGACCGGAACCACCTGCCGGACACGCCGGAACCACCGGCTCGACCCGCCAGAACGACCGCTGGACATGCAAAATCACCTGCCGGCTACGCCGGAAACACTTGGCGAACACTCCAGAATCACCTGCCCGGCATGCCGGAACCACCTCTCAGATATGCCAGAACCACGTGCCAATGACCCCGTAAGCACCTGCCGAGAACGCCGGAACCACCTGCTCGACTCGCCAGAACCACCTGCCGGACACGCAAAAATCACCTGCCGGCTACGCCACAACCAGTTGGGGAACACTTCGGAATCACCTGCCGGGCTTGCTGGAACCACCTGCCGGTCAGGCCAAAATCACCTGCCAACTACGCCAGTACCACTTGGCGGACACTGTGGAAACACCTGTCGGGCCGGCCGGAACCACATCTCAGACGTGCCAGAACCATGTGCATGAGATGCTGGAACCACACCCCGAACAGACGGAAAACACCTGCCAGACCCGTCTGAACAGCCTGCCGAGCACGCCGGAGCCACCTGCTCGACTCGCCGGAACCACATACCTGACATGCCCAAATCACCAGCCGGGTATGCCAGAACCACTTGGCGGACACTCCGGAATCATCTGCCGGACATGCCGGAACCAGCTCTCAGACACACCAGAACCACGTGCCGGAGACGCCGGAAGCACCTGCCGAGCATGCCGGAGCCACCTGCTCGACTCGCCAGAAACACCTGCCGGACACGCCAAAATCACCTACCGGGTACGCCAGAACCACCTGGCGGACACTCCGAAATCACCTGTCGCGCATGCCGGAACCACCTCTCAGACGTGCCGGAAGCACGTGCCGGACACGCCGGAATCACCTACCGGACAGACCGGAACCACCTGCCGAGCACGCCGGAGCCACCTGTTCGACTCGCTGGAACCACCTGCCGGACAGGCCAATATCAACTGCTGGCTATGCCAGAACCACCTGGGGGACGGTCCGGAATCGCCTGCCAGCCATGGCGGAACCACCTCTCAGACGTACCAGAACCACCTGCCGGAGAAGCTGGAAACACGTCCTGGACAGACTGGAACCACGTGACGGCCATGCCTGAACCACCTGCCGAGCACGGCGGAACCAACTGCCGGACACGCCAAAATCACCTGCGGGCTACGCCAGAACCACTTGGACGACTCTCCGAAATGACCTGCCGGGCATGTTGGAACCACCTCTCAGACGTGCCAGAAGCACGTGGCGGACAGTCCGGAATCACCTGTTGGGCATACGCAACCACCTGCGACACGTACCAGAACCACGTGCCGTGCATGCCGGAACCACCTACCGGACAGACCGGAATCAACTTTTGGGCATGCCGGAACCACCAGTCAGATGTGCCAGAAACACGTGCCAGAGACGCCGGAAGCACCTGCCGAGCACGTCGCAACCACCTCCTCAACTCGCCTGAACCACCTGCCGGACACGCCAAAATCACCTGCCCGCTACACCAGCACCACTTCGGGGACAAGCCGGAATCACGTGAGGGGCATGCCGGCACAGCCTCTCAGACTGAACCTCGTGCCGGACACCACAGAACCACCTGCCGGACAGACCGGAACCACCTGCCGGACACGCCGGAACCACCGGCTCGACCCGCCGGAACGACCGCTGGACATGCAAAATCACCTGCCGGCTATGCCGGAAACACTTGGCGAACACTCCGGAATCACCTGCCGGGCATGCCGGAACCACCTCTCAGATATGCCAGAACCACGTGCCAATGACCCCGGAAGCACCTGCCGAGCACGCCGGAACCACCTGCTCGACTCGCCAGAACCACCTGCCGGACACACAAAAATCACCTGCCGGCTACGCCACAACCAGTTGGGGAACACTTCGGAATCACCTGCCGGGCTTGCTGGAACCACCTGCCGGTCATGCCAAAATCACCTGCCAACTACGCCAGTACCACTTGGCGGACACTGTGGAAACACCTGTCGGGCCGGCCGGAACCACATCTCAGACGTGCCAGAACCATGTGCATGAGATGCTGGAACCACACCCCGAACAGACGGAAAACACCTGCCAGACCCGTCTGAACAGCCTGCCGAGCACGCCGGAGCCACCTGCTCGACTCGCCGGAACCACCTACCTGACATGCCCAAATCACCAGCCGGGTATGCCAGAACCACTTGGCGGACACTCCGGAATCATCTGCCGGACATGCCGGAACCAGCTCTCAGACACACCAGAACCACGTGCCGGAGACGCCGGAAGCAGCTGCCGAGCATGCCGGAGCCACCTGCTCGACTCGCCAGAAACACCTGCCGGACACGCCAAAATCACCTGCCGGGTACGCCAGAACCACCTGGCGGACACTCCGAAATCACCTGTCGCGCATGCCGGAACCACCTCTCAGACGTGCCGGAAGCACGTGCCGGAGACGGCGGAATCACCTACCGGTCAGACCGCAACCACCTGCCGAGCACGCCGGAGCCACCTGTTCGACTCGCTGGAACCACCTGCCGGACAGGCCAATATCAACTGCTGGCTATGCCAGAACCACCTGTGGGACGGTCCGGAATCGCCTGCCAGCCATGGCGGAACCACCTCTCAGACGTACCAGAACCACCTGCCGGAGAACCTGGAAACACGTCCTGGACAGTCTGGAACCACGTGCCGGCCAAGCCTGAACCACCTGCCAAGCACAACGGAACAACCTGCCAGACACGCCAAAATCACCTGCGTGTTATGCCAGAACCACTTGGAGGACTCTCTGGGATGACCTGCCGGGCATGCCGGAACCACCTCTCAGACGTGCCAGAACCATGTGGCGGACTGTCCGGAATCACCTGTTGGGCATGCGCAACCACCTCTGAGACGTACCAGAACCACATGCCGTGCAGGCTGGAACCACCTACCGGACAGACCGGAATCACCTTTCGGGCATGCCGGAACCACCTGTCAGATGTGCCAGAAACACGTGCCGGAGACGCCGGAAGCACCTGCCAAGCACGTTGGAACCACCTGCTCAACTCGCCTGAACCACCTGCCGGACATGCCAAAATCACCTGCCGACTATGCCAGAACCACTTGGCGAACACTCCGGAATCAATTGCCGGGCATGCAGGAACCACCTCTCAGACATGCCAGAACCCCGTGCCAATGACCCCGGAAGCACCAGCCGAGCACGCCGGAACCACCTGCTCGACTCGCCAGAACCACCTGCCGATCACGCAAAAATCACCTGCCGGCTACGCCACAACCAGTTGGTGAACACTTTGGAATCACCTGCCAGGCTTGCTGGAACCACCTGCCAGTCATGCCAAAATCACCTGCCAACTACACCAGAACCGCTAGGCGGACACTGCAGAAACACCTGTCGGGCCGGCTGGAACCACATCTCAGACGTGCCAGAAACGTGTTCATGAGATGCTGGAACCACACCCCGAACAGACGGATACCACCTGCCAGAACCGCCTGAACCACCTGCTGAGCACGCCGGAACCACCTGCTCGACTCACCGGTACCACCTCCCTGACACGCCAAAATCACCTGCTGGGTATGCCAGAACCACTTGGCGGACACTCCGGAATCATCTGCCGGACATGCCTGAACCAGCTCTCAGACACACCAGAACCAAGTGCCGGAGACGCCGGAAGCACCTGCCGAGCATGCCGGAGCCACCTGCTCGACTCGCCAGAAACACGTGCCGGACACGCCAAAATCACCTGCCGGGTATGCCAGAACCACCTGGCGGACACTACGGAATCACCTGCCGCGCATGCCGGAACCACCTCTCAGACGTGCCGGAAGCACGTGCCGGACACGCCGGAAACACCTACCGGACAGACCGGAACCACCTGCCAAGAACGCCGGAGCCACCTGTTCGCTCGCTGGAACCACCTGCCGGACAGGCCAATATCAACTGCTGGCTATGCCAGAACCACCTGGGGGACAGTCCGGGATCACCTGCCAGCCATGGCGGAACCACCTCTCAGACGTACCAGAACCACCTGCCGGAGAAGCTGGAAACACGTCCTGGACAGACTGGAACCACGTGACGGCCATGCCTGAACCACCTGCCGAGAACGGCGGAACCATCTGCCGGACACGCCAAAATCACCTGCGGGCTACGCCAGAACCACTTGGACGACTCTCCGAAATGACCTGCTGGGCATGTTGGAACCACCTCTCAGACGTGCCAGAAGCACGTGGCAGACAGTCCGGAATCACCTGTTGGGCATACGCAACCACCTCTGAGATGTACCAGTACCACGTGCCGTGCACGCCGGAACCACCTACCGGACAGACCGGAATCAACTTTCGGGCATGCCGGAACCACCAGTCAGATGTGCCAGAATCACGTGCCAGAGACGCCGGAAGCACCTGCCGAGCACGTCGCAACCACCTGCTCAACTCGCCTGAACCACCTGCCGGACACGCCAAAATCACCTGCCCGCTACACCAGCACCACTTCGGGGACAAGCCGGAATCACGTGAGGGGCATGCCGGCACAGCCTCTCAGACTGAACCTCGTGCCGGACACCACAGAACCACCTGCCGGACAGACCGGAAGCACCTGCCGGACACGCCGGAACCACCAGCTCGACCCGCCGGAACGACCGCTGGACATGCAAAATCACCTGCCGGCTACGCCGGAAACACTTGGCGAACACTCCGGAATCACCTGCCGGGCATGCCGGAACCACCTCTCAGATATGCCAGAACCACGTGCCAATGACCCCGGAAGCACCTGCCGAGCACGCCGGAACCACCTGCTCGACTCGCCAGAACCACCTGCCGGACACGCAAAAATCACCTGCCGGCTACGCCACAACCAGTTGGGGAACACTTCGGAATCACCTGCCGGGCTTGCTGGAACCACCTGCCGGTCATGCCAAAATCACCTGCCAACTACGCCAGTACCACTTGGCAGAAACTGTGGAAACACCTGTCGGGCCGGCCGGAACCACATCTCAGACGTGCCAGAACCATGTGCATGAGATGCTGGAACCACACCCCGAACAGACGGAAAACACCTGCCAGACCCGTCTGAACAACCTGCCGAGCACGCCGGAGCCACCTGCTCGACTCGCCGGAACCACCTACCTGACATGCCCAAATCACCATCCGGGTATGCCAGAACCACTTGGCGGACACTCCGGAATCATCTGCCGGACATGCCGGAACCAGCTCTCAGACACACCAGAACCACGTGCCGGAGACGCCGGAAGCACCTGCCGAGCATGCCGGAGCCACCAGCTCGACTCGCCAGAAACACCTGCCGGACACGCCAAAATCACCTGCCGGGTACGCCAGAACCACCTGGCGGACACTCCGAAATCACCTGTCGCGCATGCCGGAACCACCTCTCAGACATGCCGGCAGCACGTGCCGGACAGGCCGTAATCCCCTACCGAACAGACCGGAACCACCTGCCGAGCACGCCGGAGCCACCTGTTCGACTCGCTGGAACCACCTGCCGGACAGGCCAATATCAACTGCTGGCTATGCCAGAACCACATGGGGGACGGTCCGGAATCACCTGCCAGCCATGGCGGAACCACCTCTCAGACGTACCAGAACCACCTGCCGGAGAAGCTGGAAACACGTCCTGGACAGTCTGGAACCACCTGCCGGCCAAGCCTGAACCACCTGCCAAGCACAACGGAACAACCTGCCAGACACGCCAAAATCACCTGCGTGTTATGCCAGAACCACTTGGAGGACTCTCTGGGATGACCTGCCGGTCATGCCGGAACCACCTCTCAGACGTGCCAGAACCATGTGGCGGACAGTCCGGAATCACCTGTTGGGCATGCGCAACCACCTCTGAGACGTACCAGAACCACATGCCGTGCAGGCTGGAACCACCTACCGGACAGACCGGAATCACCTTTCGGGCATGCCGGAACCACCTGTCAGATGTGCCAGAAACACGTGCCGGAGACGCCGGAAGCACCTGCCAAGCACGTTGGAACCACCTGCTCAACTCGCCTGAACCACCTGCCGGACATGCCAAAATCACCTGCCGACTATGCCAGAACCACTTGGCGAACACTCCGTAATCACTTGCCGGGCATGCAGGAACCACCTCTCAGACATGCCAGAACCGCGTGCCAATGACCCCGGAAGCACCTGCCGAGCACGCCGGAACCACCTGCTCGACTCGCCACTGTCACCTGCCGATCACGCAAAAATCACCTGCCGGGTACGCCACAACCAGTTGGTGAACACTTTGGAATCACCTGCCAGGCTTGCTGGAACCACCTGCCGGTCATGCCAAAATCACCTGCCAACTACGCCAGAACCGCTTGGCGGACACTGCGGAAACACCTGTCGGGCCGGCTGGAACCACATCTCAGACGTGCCAGAAACGTGTTCATGAGATGCTGGAACCACACCCCGAACAGACGGATACCACCTGCCAGAACCGCCTGAACCACCTGCTGAGCACGCCGGAACCACCTGCTCGACTCACCGGTACCACCTCCCTGACACGCCAAAATCACCTGCTGGGTATGCCAGAACCACTTGGCGGACACTCCGGAATCATCTGCCGGACATGCCGGAACCAGCTCTCAGACACACCAGAACCAAGTGCCGGAGACGCCGGAAGCACCTGCCGAGCATGCCGGAGCCACCTGCTCGACTCGCCAGAAACACCTGCCGGACACGCCAAAATCACCTGCCGGGTACGCCAGAACCACCTGGCGGACACTCCGAAACCACCTGTCGCGCATGCCGGAACCACCTCTCCGACGTGCCCGAAGCACGTGCCGGACACGCCGGAATCACCTACCAGACAGACCGGAACCACCTGCCGAGCACGCCGGAGCCACCTGTTCGACTCGCTGGAACCACCTGCCGGACAGGCCAATATCAACTGCTGGCTATGCCAGAACCACCTGGGGGACGGTCCGGAATCGCCTGCCAGCCATGGCGGAACCACCTCTCAGACGTACCAGAACCACCTGCCGGAGAAGCTGGAAACACGTCCTGGACAGTCTGGAACCACCTGCCGGCCAAGCCTGAACCACCTGCCAAGCACAACGGAACAACCTGCCAGACACGCCAACATCACCTGCGTGTTATGCCAGAGCCACTTGGAGGACTCTCTGGGATGACCTGCCGGGCATGCCGGAACCACCTCTCAGACGTGATAGAACCATGTGGCGGACAGTCCGGAATCACCTGTTGGGCATGCGCAACCACCTCTGAGACGTACCAGAACCACATGCCGTGCAGGCTGGAACCACCTACCGGACAGACCGGAATCACCTTTCGGGCATGCCGGAACCACCTGTCAGATGTGCCAGAAACACGTGCCGGAGACGCCGGAAGCACCTGCCAAGCACGTTGGAACCACCTGCTCAACTCGCCTGAACCACCTGCCGGACATGCCAAAATCACCTGCCGACTATGCCAGAACCACTTGGCGAACACTCCGTAATCACTTGCCGGGCATGCAGGAACCACCTCTCAGACATGCCAGAACCGCGTGCCAATGACCCCGGAAGCACCTGCCGAGCACGCCGGAACCACCTGCTCGACTTGCCACTGTCACCTGCCGATCACGCAAAAATCACCTGCCGGGTACGCCACAACCAGTTGGTGAACACTTTGGAATCACCTGCCAGGCTTGCTGGAACCACCTGCCGGTCATGCCAAAATCACCTGCCAACTACGCCAGAACCGCTTGGCGGACACTGCGGAAACACCTGTCGGGCCGGCTGGAACCACATCTCAGACGTGCCAGAAATGTGTTCATGAGATGCTGGAACCACACCCCGAACAGACGGATACCACCTGCCAGAACTGCCTGAACCACCTGCTGAGCACGCCGGAACCACCTGCTCGACTCACCGGTACCACCTCCCTGACACGCCAAAATCACCTGCTGGGTATGCCAGAACCACTTGGCGGACACTCCGGAATCATCTGCCGGACATGCCGGAACCAGCTCTCAGACACACCAGAACCAAGTGCCGGAGACGCCGGAAGCACCTGCCGAGCATGCCGGAGCCACCTGCTCGACTCGCCAGAAACACCTGCCGGACACGCCAAAATCACCTGCCGGGTACGCCAGAACCACCTGGCGGACACTCCGAAACCACCTGTCGCGCATGCCGGAACCACCTCTCCGACGTGCCGGAAGCACGTGCCGGACACGCCGGAATCACCTACCGGACAGACCGGAACCACCTGCCGAGCACGCCGGAGCCACCTGTTCGACTCGCTGGAACCACCTGCCGGACAGGCCAATATCAACTGCTGGCTATGCCAGAAACACCTGGGGGATGGTCCGGAATCACCTGCCAGCCATGGCGGAACCACCTCTCAGACGTACCAGAACCACCTGCCGGAGAAGCTGGAAACACGTCCTGGACAGTCTGGAACCACCTGCCGCCCAAGCCTGAACCACCTGCCAAGCACAACGGAACAACCTGCCAGACACGCCAAAATCACCTGCGTGTTATGCCAGAACCACTTGGAGGACTCTCTGGGATGACCTGCCAAGCATGCCGGAACCACCTCTCAAACGTGCCAGAACCATGTGGCGGACAGTCCGGAATCACCTGTTGGGCATGCGCAACCACCTCTGAGATGTACCAGTACCACGTGCCGTGCACGCCGGAACCACCTACCGGACAGACCGGAATCAACTTTCGGGCATGCCGGAACCACCAGTCAGATGTGCCAGAATCACGTGCCAGAGACGCCGGAAGCACCTGCCGAGCACGTCGCAACCACCTGCTCAACTCGCCTGAACCACCTGCCGGACACGCCAAAATCACCTGCCCGCTACACCAGCACCACTTCGGGGACAAGCCGGAATCACGTGAGGGGCATGCCGGCACAGCCTCTCAGACTGAACCTCGTGCCGGACACCACAGAACCACCTGCCGGACAGACCGGAACCACCTGCCGGACACGCCGGAACCACCGGCACGACCCGCCGGAAAGACCGCTGGACATACAAAATCACCTGCCGGCTACGCCGGAAACACTTGGCGAACACTCCGGAATCACCTGCCGGGCATGCCGGAACCACCTCTCAGATATGCCAGAACCACGTGCCAATGACCCCGGAAGCACCTGCCGAGCACGCCGGAACCACCTGCTCGACTCGCCAGAACCACCTGCCGGACACGCAAAAATCACCTGCCGGCTACGCCACAACCTGTTGGTGAACACTTTGGAATCACCTGCCGGGCTTGCTGGAACCACCTGCCGGTCATGCCAAAATCACCTGCCAACTACGCCAGAACCGCTTGGCGGACACTGCGGAAACACCTGTCGGGCCGGCTGGAACCACATCTCAGACGTGCCAGAAACGTGTTCATGAGATGCTGGAACCACACCCCGAACAGACGGATACCACCTGCCAGAACCGCCTGAACCACCTGCTGAGCACGCCGGAACCACCTGCTCGACTCACCGGTACCACCTCCCTGACACGCCAAAATCACCTGCTGGGTATGCCAGAACCACTTGGCGGACACTCCGGAATCATCTGCCGGACATGCCGGAACCAGCTCTCAGACACACCAGAACCAAGTGCCGGAGACGCCGGAAGCACCTGCCGAGCATGCCGGAGCCACCTGCTCGACTCGCCAGAAACACCTGCCGGACACGCCAAAATCACCTGCCGGGTATGCCAGAACCACCTGGCGGACACTACGGAATCACCTGCCGCGCATGCCGGAACCACTTCTGAGACGTGCCGGAAGCACGTGCCACACACTCCGGAAACACCTACCGGACATACCGGAACCACCTGCCAAGAACGCCGGAGCCACCTGTTCGACTCGCTGGAACCACCTGCCGGACAGGCCAATATCAACTGCTGGCTATGCCAGAACCACCTGGGGGACAGTCCGGGATCACCTGCCAGCCATGGCGGAACCACCTCTCAGACGTACCAGAACCACCTGCCGGAGAAGCTGGAAACACGTCCTGGACAGACTGGAACCACGTGACGGCCATGCCTGAACCACCTGCCGAGCACGGCGGAACCACCTGCCAGACACGCCAAAATCACCTGCGGGCTACGCCAGAACCACTTGGACGACTCTCCGAAATGACCTGCCGGGCATGTTGGAACCACCTCTCAGACGTGCCAGAAGCACGTGGCGGACAGTCCGGAATCACCTGTTGGGCATACGCAACCACCTCTGAGATGTACCAGTACCACGTGCCGTGCACGCCGGAACCACCTACCGGACAGACCGGAATCAACTTTCGGGCATGCCGGAACCACCAGTCAGATGTGCCAGAATCACGTGCCAGAGACGCCGGAAGCACCTGCCGAGCACGTCGCAACCACCTGCTCAACTCGCCTGAACCACCTGCCGGACACGCCAAAATCACCTGCCCGCTACACCAGCACCACTTCGGGGACAAGCCGGAATCACGTGAGGGGCATGCCGGCACAGCCTCTCAGACTGAACCTCGTGCCGGACACCACAGAACCACCTGCCGGACAGACCGGAAGCACCTGCCGGACACGCCGGAACCACCAGCTCGACCCGCCGGAACGACCGCTGGACATGCAAAATCACCTGCCGGCTACGCCGGAAACACTTGGCGAACACTCCGGAATCACCTGCCGGGCATGCCGGAACCACCTCTCAGATATGCCAGAACCACGTGCCAATGACCCCGGAAGCACCTGCCGAGCACGCCGGAACCACCTGCTCGACTCGCCAGAACCACCTGCCGGACACGCAAAAATCACCTGCCGGCTACGCCACAACCAGTTGGGGAACACTTCGGAATCACCTGCCGGGCTTGCTGGAACCACCTGCCGGTCATGCCAAAATCACCTGCCAACTACGCCAGTACCACTTGGCAGAAACTGTGGAAACACCTGTCGGGCCGGCCGGAACCACATCTCAGACGTGCCAGAACCATGTGCATGAGATGCTGGAACCACACCCCGAACAGACGGAAAACACCTGCCAGACCCGTCTGAACAACCTGCCGAGCACGCCGGAGCCACCTGCTCGACTCGCCGGAACCACCTACCTGACATGCCCAAATCACCAGCCGGGTATGCCAGAACCACTTGGCGGACACTCCGGAATCATCTGCCGGACATGCCGGAACCAGCTCTCAGACACACCAGAACCACGTGCCGGAGACGCCGGAAGCACCTGCCGAGCATGCCGGAGCCACCAGCTCGACTCGCCAGAAACACCTGCCGGACACGCCAAAATCACCTGCCGGGTACGCCAGAACCACCTGGCGGACACTCCGAAATCACCTGTCGCGCATGCCGGAACCACCTCTCAGACATGCCGGCAGCACGTGCCGGACAGGCCGTAATCCCCTACCGAACAGACCGGAACCACCTGCCGAGCACGCCGGAGCCACCTGTTCGACTCGCTGGAACCACCTGCCGGACAGGCCAATATCAACTGCTGGCTATGCCAGAACCACATGGGGGACGGTCCGGAATCACCTGCCAGCCATGGCGGAACCACCTCTCAGACGTACCAGAACCACCTGCCGGAGAAGCTGGAAACACGTCCTGGACAGTCTGGAACCACCTGCCGGCCAAGCCTGAACCACCTGCCAAGCACAACGGAACAACCTGCCAGACACGCCAAAATCACCTGCGTGTTATGCCAGAACCACTTGGAGGACTCTCTGGGATGACCTGCCGGTCATGCCGGAACCACCTCTCAGACGTGCCAGAACCATGTGGCGGACAGTCCGGAATCACCTGTTGGGCATGCGCAACCACCTCTGAGACGTACCAGAACCACATGCCGTGCAGGCTGGAACCACCTACCGGACAGACCGGAATCACCTTTCGGGCATGCCGGAACCACCTGTCAGATGTGCCAGAAACACGTGCCGGAGACGCCGGAAGCACCTGCCAAGCACGTTGGAACCACCTGCTCAACTCGCCTGAACCACCTGCCGGACATGCCAAAATCACCTGCCGACTATGCCAGAACCACTTGGCGAACACTCCGTAATCACTTGCCGGGCATGCAGGAACCACCTCTCAGACATGCCAGAACCGCGTGCCAATGACCCCGGAAGCACCTGCCGAGCACGCCGGAACCACCTGCTCGACTCGCCACTGTCACCTGCCGATCACGCAAAAATCACCTGCCGGGTACGCCACAACCAGTTGGTGAACACTTTGGAATCACCTGCCAGGCTTGCTGGAACCACCTGCCGGTCATGCCAAAATCACCTGCCAACTACGCCAGAACCGCTTGGCGGACACTGCGGAAACACCTGTCGGGCCGGCTGGAACCACATCTCAGACGTGCCAGAAACGTGTTCATGAGATGCTGGAACCACACCCCGAACAGACGGATACCACCTGCCAGAACCGCCTGAACCACCTGCTGAGCACGCCGGAACCACCTGCTCGACTCACCGGTACCACCTCCCTGACACGCCAAAATCACCTGCTGGGTATGCCAGAACCACTTGGCGGACACTCCGGAATCATCTGCCGGACATGCCGGAACCAGCTCTCAGACACACCAGAACCAAGTGCCGGAGACGCCGGAAGCACCTGCCGAGCATGCCGGAGCCACCTGCTCGACTCGCCAGAAACACCTGCCGGACACGCCAAAATCACCTGCCGGGTACGCCAGAACCACCTGGCGGACACTCCGAAACCACCTGTCGCGCATGCCGGAACCACCTCTCCGACGTGCCCGAAGCACGTGCCGGACACGCCGGAATCACCTACCGGACAGACCGGAACCACCTGCCGAGCACGCCGGAGCCACCTGTTCGACTCGCTGGAACCACCTGCCGGACAGGCCAATATCAACTGCTGGCTATGCCAGAAACACCTGGGGGATGGTCCGGAATCACCTGCCAGCCATGGCGGAACCACCTCTCAGACGTACCAGAACCACCTGCCGGAGAAGCTGGAAACACGTCCTGGACAGTCTGGAACCACCTGCCGCCCAAGCCTGAACCACCTGCCAAGCACAACGGAACAACCTGCCAGACACGCCAAAATCACCTGCGTGTTATGCCAGAACCACTTGGAGGACTCTCTGGGATGACCTGCCAAGCATGCCGGAACCACCTCTCAAACGTGCCAGAACCATGTGGCGGACAGTCCGGAATCACCTGTTGGGCATGCGCAACCACCTCTGAGATGTACCAGTACCACGTGCCGTGCACGCCGGAACCACCTACCGGACAGACCGGAATCAACTTTCGGGCATGCCGGAACCACCAGTCAGATGTGCCAGAATCACGTGCCAGAGACGCCGGAAGCACCTGCCGAGCACGTCGCAACCACCTGCTCAACTCGCCTGAACCACCTGCCGGACACGCCAAAATCACCTGCCCGCTACACCAGCACCACTTCGGGGACAAGCCGGAATCACGTGAGGGGCATGCCGGCACAGCCTCTCAGACTGAACCTCGTGCCGGACACCACAGAACCACCTGCCGGACAGACCGGAACCACCTGCCGGACACGCCGGAACCACCGGCACGACCCGCCGGAAAGACCGCTGGACATACAAAATCACCTGCCGGCTACGCCGGAAACACTTGCCGAACACTCCGGAATCACCTGCCGGGCATGCCGGAACCACCTCTCAGATATGCCAGAACCACGTGCCAATGACCCCGGAAGCACCTGCCGAGCACGCCGGAACCACCTGCTCGACTCGCCAGAACCACCTGCCGGACACGCAAAAATCACCTGCCGGCTACGCCACAACCTGTTGGTGAACACTTTGGAATCACCTGCCGGGCTTGCTGGAACCACCTGCCGGTCATGCCAAAATCACCTGCCAACTACGCCAGAACCGCTTGGCGGACACTGCGGAAACACCTGTCGGGCCGGCTGGAACCACATCTCAGACGTGCCAGAAACGTGTTCATGAGATGCTGGAACCACACCCCGAACAGACGGATACCACCTGCCAGAACCGCCTGAACCACCTGCTGAGCACGCCGGAACCACCTGCTCGACTCACCGGTACCACCTCCCTGACACGCCAAAATCACCTGCTGGGTATGCCAGAACCACTTGGCGGACACTCCGGAATCATCTGCCGGACATGCCGGAACCAGCTCTCAGACACACCAGAACCAAGTGCCGGAGACGCCGGAAGCACCTGCCGAGCATGCCGGAGCCACCTGCTCGACTCGCCAGAAACACCTGCCGGACACGCCAAAATCACCTGCCGGGTATGCCAGAACCACCTGGCGGACACTACGGAATCACCTGCCGCGCATGCCGGAACCACTTCTGAGACGTGCCGGAAGCACGTGCCACACACTCCGGAAACACCTACCGGACATACCGGAACCACCTGCCAAGAACGCCGGAGCCACCTGTTCGACTCGCTGGAACCACCTGCCGGACAGGCCAATATCAACTGCTGGCTATGCCAGAACCACCTGGGGGACAGTCCGGGATCACCTGCCAGCCATGGCGGAACCACCTCTCAGACGTACCAGAACCACCTGCCGGAGAAGCTGGAAACACGTCCTGGACAGACTGGAACCACGTGACGGCCATGCCTGAACCACCTGCCGAGCACGGCGGAACCACCTGCCAGACACGCCAAAATCACCTGCGGGCTACGCCAGAACCACTTGGACGACTCTCCGAAATGACCTGCCGGGCATGTTGGAACCACCTCTCAGACGTGCCAGAAGCACGTGGCGGACAGTCCGGAATCACCTGTTGGGCATACGCAACCACCTCTGAGATGTACCAGTACCACGTGCCGTGCACGCCGGAACCACCTACCGGACAGACCGGAATCAACTTTCGGGCATGCCGGAACCACCAGTCAGATGTGCCAGAATCACGTGCCAGAGACGCCGGAAGCACCTGCCGAGCACGTCGCAACCACCTGCTCAACTCGCCTGAACCACCTGCCGGACACGCCAAAATCACCTGCCCGCTACACCAGCACCACTTCGGGGACAAGCCGGAATCACGTGAGGGGCATGCCGGCACAGCCTCTCAGACTGAACCTCGTGCCGGACACCACAGAACCACCTGCCGGACAGACCGGAAGCACCTGCCGGACACGCCGGAACCACCAGCTCGACCCGCCGGAACGACCGCTGGACATGCAAAATCACCTGCCGGCTACGCCGGAAACACTTGGCGAACACTCCGGAATCACCTGCCGGGCATGCCGGAACCACCTCTCAGATATGCCAGAACCACGTGCCAATGACCCCGGAAGCACCTGCCGAGCACGCCGGAACCACCTGCTCGACTCGCCAGAACCACCTGCCGGACACGCAAAAATCACCTGCCGGCTACGCCACAACCAGTTGGGGAACACTTCGGAATCACCTGCCGGGCTTGCTGGAACCACCTGCCGGTCATGCCAAAATCACCTGCCAACTACGCCAGTACCACTTGGCAGAAACTGTGGAAACACCTGTCGGGCCGGCCGGAACCACATCTCAGACGTGCCAGAACCATGTGCATGAGATGCTGGAACCACACCCCGAACAGACGGAAAACACCTGCCAGACCCGTCTGAACAACCTGCCGAGCACGCCGGAGCCACCTGCTCGACTCGCCGGAACCACCTACCTGACATGCCCAAATCACCAGCCGGGTATGCCAGAACCACTTGGCGGACACTCCGGAATCATCTGCCGGACATGCCGGAACCAGCTCTCAGACACACCAGAACCACGTGCCGGAGACGCCGGAAGCACCTGCCGAGCATGCCGGAGCCACCAGCTCGACTCGCCAGAAACACCTGCCGGACACGCCAAAATCACCTGCCGGGTACGCCAGAACCACCTGGCGGACACTCCGAAATCACCTGTCGCGCATGCCGGAACCACCTCTCAGACATGCCGGCAGCACGTGCCGGACAGGCCGTAATCCCCTACCGAACAGACCGGAACCACCTGCCGAGCACGCCGGAGCCACCTGTTCGACTCGCTGGAACCACCTGCCGGACAGGCCAATATCAACTGCTGGCTATGCCAGAACCACATGGGGGACGGTCCGGAATCACCTGCCAGCCATGGCGGAACCACCTCTCAGACGTACCAGAACCACCTGCCGGAGAAGCTGGAAACACGTCCTGGACAGTCTGGAACCACCTGCCGGCCAAGCCTGAACCACCTGCCAAGCACAACGGAACAACCTGCCAGACACGCCAAAATCACCTGCGTGTTATGCCAGAACCACTTGGAGGACTCTCTGGGATGACCTGCCGGTCATGCCGGAACCACCTCTCAGACGTGCCAGAACCATGTGGCGGACAGTCCGGAATCACCTGTTGGGCATGCGCAACCACCTCTGAGACGTACCAGAACCACATGCCGTGCAGGCTGGAACCACCTACCGGACAGACCGGAATCACCTTTCGGGCATGCCGGAACCACCTGTCAGATGTGCCAGAAACACGTGCCGGAGACGCCGGAAGCACCTGCCAAGCACGTTGGAACCACCTGCTCAACTCGCCTGAACCACCTGCCGGACATGCCAAAATCACCTGCCGACTATGCCAGAACCACTTGGCGAACACTCCGTAATCACTTGCCGGGCATGCAGGAACCACCTCTCAGACATGCCAGAACCGCGTGCCAATGACCCCGGAAGCACCTGCCGAGCACGCCGGAACCACCTGCTCGACTCGCCACTGTCACCTGCCGATCACGCAAAAATCACCTGCCGGGTACGCCACAACCAGTTGGTGAACACTTTGGAATCACCTGCCAGGCTTGCTGGAACCACCTGCCGGTCATGCCAAAATCACCTGCCAACTACGCCAGAACCGCTTGGCGGACACTGCGGAAACACCTGTCGGGCCGGCTGGAACCACATCTCAGACGTGCCAGAAACGTGTTCATGAGATGCTGGAACCACACCCCGAACAGACGGATACCACCTGCCAGAACCGCCTGAACCACCTGCTGAGCACGCCGGAACCACCTGCTCGACTCACCGGTACCACCTCCCTGACACGCCAAAATCACCTGCTGGGTATGCCAGAACCACTTGGCGGACACTCCGGAATCATCTGCCGGACATGCCGGAACCAGCTCTCAGACACACCAGAACCAAGTGCCGGAGACGCCGGAAGCACCTGCCGAGCATGCCGGAGCCACCTGCTCGACTCGCCAGAAACACCTGCCGGACACGCCAAAATCACCTGCCGGGTACGCCAGAACCACCTGGCGGACACTCCGAAACCACCTGTCGCGCATGCCGGAACCACCTCTCCGACGTGCCCGAAGCACGTGCCGGACACGCCGGAATCACCTACCGGACAGACCGGAACCACCTGCCGAGCACGCCGGAGCCACCTGTTCGACTCGCTGGAACCACCTGCCGGACAGGCCAATATCAACTGCTGGCTATGCCAGAAACACCTGGGGGATGGTCCGGAATCACCTGCCAGCCATGGCGGAACCACCTCTCAGACGTACCAGAACCACCTGCCGGAGAAGCTGGAAACACGTCCTGGACAGTCTGGAACCACCTGCCGCCCAAGCCTGAACCACCTGCCAAGCACAACGGAACAACCTGCCAGACACGCCAAAATCACCTGCGTGTTATGCCAGAACCACTTGGAGGACTCTCTGGGATGACCTGCCAAGCATGCCGGAACCACCTCTCAAACGTGCCAGAACCATGTGGCGGACAGTCCGGAATCACCTGTTGGGCATGCGCAACCACCTCTGAGATGTACCAGTACCACGTGCCGTGCACGCCGGAACCACCTACCGGACAGACCGGAATCAACTTTCGGGCATGCCGGAACCACCAGTCAGATGTGCCAGAATCACGTGCCAGAGACGCCGGAAGCACCTGCCGAGCACGTCGCAACCACCTGCTCAACTCGCCTGAACCACCTGCCGGACACGCCAAAATCACCTGCCCGCTACACCAGCACCACTTCGGGGACAAGCCGGAATCACGTGAGGGGCATGCCGGCACAGCCTCTCAGACTGAACCTCGTGCCGGACACCACAGAACCACCTGCCGGACAGACCGGAACCACCTGCCGGACACGCCGGAACCACCGGCACGACCCGCCGGAAAGACCGCTGGACATACAAAATCACCTGCCGGCTACGCCGGAAACACTTGCCGAACACTCCGGAATCACCTGCCGGGCATGCCGGAACCACCTCTCAGATATGCCAGAACCACGTGCCAATGACCCCGGAAGCACCTGCCGAGCACGCCGGAACCACCTGCTCGACTCGCCAGAACCACCTGCCGGACACGCAAAAATCACCTGCCGGCTACGCCACAACCTGTTGGTGAACACTTTGGAATCACCTGCCGGGCTTGCTGGAACCACCTGCCGGTCATGCCAAAATCACCTGCCAACTACGCCAGAACCGCTTGGCGGACACTGCGGAAACACCTGTCGGGCCGGCTGGAACCACATCTCAGACGTGCCAGAAACGTGTTCATGAGATGCTGGAACCACACCCCGAACAGACGGATACCACCTGCCAGAACCGCCTGAACCACCTGCTGAGCACGCCGGAACCACCTGCTCGACTCACCGGTACCACCTCCCTGACACGCCAAAATCACCTGCTGGGTATGCCAGAACCACTTGGCGGACACTCCGGAATCATCTGCCGGACATGCCGGAACCAGCTCTCAGACACACCAGAACCAAGTGCCGGAGACGCCGGAAGCACCTGCCGAGCATGCCGGAGCCACCTGCTCGACTCGCCAGAAACACCTGCCGGACACGCCAAAATCACCTGCCGGGTATGCCAGAACCACCTGGCGGACACTACGGAATCACCTGCCGCGCATGCCGGAACCACTTCTGAGACGTGCCGGAAGCACGTGCCACACACTCCGGAAACACCTACCGGACATACCGGAACCACCTGCCAAGAACGCCGGAGCCACCTGTTCGACTCGCTGGAACCACCTGCCGGACAGGCCAATATCAACTGCTGGCTATGCCAGAACCACCTGGGGGACAGTCCGGGATCACCTGCCAGCCATGGCGGAACCACCTCTCAGACGTACCAGAACCACCTGCCGGAGAAGCTGGAAACACGTCCTGGACAGACTGGAACCACGTGACGGCCATGCCTGAACCACCTGCCGAGCACGGCGGAACCACCTGCCAGACACGCCAAAATCACCTGCGGGCTACGCCAGAACCACTTGGACGACTCTCCGAAATGACCTGCCGGGCATGTTGGAACCACCTCTCAGACGTGCCAGAAGCACGTGGCGGACAGTCCGGAATCACCTGTTGGGCATACGCAACCACCTCTGAGATGTACCAGTACCACGTGCCGTGCACGCCGGAACCACCTACCGGACAGACCGGAATCAACTTTCGGGCATGCCGGAACCACCAGTCAGATGTGCCAGAATCACGTGCCAGAGACGCCGGAAGCACCTGCCGAGCACGTCGCAACCACCTGCTCAACTCGCCTGAACCACCTGCCGGACACGCCAAAATCACCTGCCCGCTACACCAGCACCACTTCGGGGACAAGCCGGAATCACGTGAGGGGCATGCCGGCACAGCCTCTCAGACTGAACCTCGTGCCGGACACCACAGAACCACCTGCCGGACAGACCGGAAGCACCTGCCGGACACGCCGGAACCACCAGCTCGACCCGCCGGAACGACCGCTGGACATGCAAAATCACCTGCCGGCTACGCCGGAAACACTTGGCGAACACTCCGGAATCACCTGCCGGGCATGCCGGAACCACCTCTCAGATATGCCAGAACCACGTGCCAATGACCCCGGAAGCACCTGCCGAGCACGCCGGAACCACCTGCTCGACTCGCCAGAACCACCTGCCGGACACGCAAAAATCACCTGCCGGCTACGCCACAACCAGTTGGGGAACACTTCGGAATCACCTGCCGGGCTTGCTGGAACCACCTGCCGGTCATGCCAAAATCACCTGCCAACTACGCCAGTACCACTTGGCAGAAACTGTGGAAACACCTGTCGGGCCGGCCGGAACCACATCTCAGACGTGCCAGAACCATGTGCATGAGATGCTGGAACCACACCCCGAACAGACGGAAAACACCTGCCAGACCCGTCTGAACAACCTGCCGAGCACGCCGGAGCCACCTGCTCGACTCGCCGGAACCACCTACCTGACATGCCCAAATCACCAGCCGGGTATGCCAGAACCACTTGGCGGACACTCCGGAATCATCTGCCGGACATGCCGGAACCAGCTCTCAGACACACCAGAACCACGTGCCGGAGACGCCGGAAGCACCTGCCGAGCATGCCGGAGCCACCAGCTCGACTCGCCAGAAACACCTGCCGGACACGCCAAAATCACCTGCCGGGTACGCCAGAACCACCTGGCGGACACTCCGAAATCACCTGTCGCGCATGCCGGAACCACCTCTCAGACATGCCGGCAGCACGTGCCGGACAGGCCGTAATCCCCTACCGAACAGACCGGAACCACCTGCCGAGCACGCCGGAGCCACCTGTTCGACTCGCTGGAACCACCTGCCGGACAGGCCAATATCAACTGCTGGCTATGCCAGAACCACATGGGGGACGGTCCGGAATCACCTGCCAGCCATGGCGGAACCACCTCTCAGACGTACCAGAACCACCTGCCGGAGAAGCTGGAAACACGTCCTGGACAGTCTGGAACCACCTGCCGGCCAAGCCTGAACCACCTGCCAAGCACAACGGAACAACCTGCCAGACACGCCAAAATCACCTGCGTGTTATGCCAGAACCACTTGGAGGACTCTCTGGGATGACCTGCCGGTCATGCCGGAACCACCTCTCAGACGTGCCAGAACCATGTGGCGGACAGTCCGGA
Organism: Equus caballus; assembly: GCF_041296265.1. Classification (NCBI taxonomy): domain Eukaryota; kingdom Metazoa; phylum Chordata; class Mammalia; order Perissodactyla; family Equidae; genus Equus; species Equus caballus. Next base: position 3,212,640 of record NC_091713.1, read on the forward strand.
ATCACCTGTTGGGCATGCGCAACCACCTCTGAGACGTACCAGAACCACATGCCGTGCAGGCTGGAACCACCTACCGGACAGACCGGAATCACCTTTCGGGCATGCCGGAACCACCTGTCAGATGTGCCAGAAACACGTGCCGGAGACGCCGGAAGCACCTGCCAAGCACGTTGGAACCACCTGCTCAACTCGCCTGAACCACCTGCCGGACATGCCAAAATCACCTGCCGACTATGCCAGAACCACTTGGCGAACACTCCGTAATCACTTGCCGGGCATGCAGGAACCACCTCTCAGACATGCCAGAACCGCGTGCCAATGACCCCGGAAGCACCTGCCGAGCACGCCGGAACCACCTGCTCGACTCGCCACTGTCACCTGCCGATCACGCAAAAATCACCTGCCGGGTACGCCACAACCAGTTGGTGAACACTTTGGAATCACCTGCCAGGCTTGCTGGAACCACCTGCCGGTCATGCCAAAATCACCTGCCAACTACGCCAGAACCGCTTGGCGGACACTGCGGAAACACCTGTCGGGCCGGCTGGAACCACATCTCAGACGTGCCAGAAACGTGTTCATGAGATGCTGGAACCACACCCCGAACAGACGGATACCACCTGCCAGAACCGCCTGAACCACCTGCTGAGAACGCCGGAACCACCTGCTCGACTCACCGGTACCACCTCCCTGACACGCCAAAATCACCTGCTGGGTATGCCAGAACCACTTGGCGGACACTCCGGAATCATCTGCCGGACATGCCGGAACCAGCTCTCAGACACACCAGAACCAAGTGCCGGAGACGCCGGAAGCACCTGCCGAGCATGCCGGAGCCACCTGCTCGACTCGCCAGAAACACCTGCCGGACACGCCAAAATCACCTGCCGGGTACGCCAGAACCACCTGGCGGACACTCCGAAACCACCTGTCGCGCATGCCGGAACCACCTCTCCGACGTGCCCGAAGCACGTGCCGGACACGCCGGAATCACCTACCAGACAGACCGGAACCACCTGCCGAGCACGCCGGAGCCACCTGTTCGACTCGCTGGAACCACCTGCCGGACAGGCCAATATCAACTGCTGGCTATGCCAGAACCACCTGGGGGACGGTCCGGAATCGCCTGCCAGCCATGGCGGAACCACCTCTCAGACGTACCAGAACCACCTGCCGGAGAAGCTGGAAACACGTCCTGGACAGTCTGGAACCACCTGCCGGCCAAGCCTGAACCACCTGCCAAGCACAACGGAACAACCTGCCAGACACGCCAACATCACCTGCGTGTTATGCCAGAGCCACTTGGAGGACTCTCTGGGATGACCTGCCGGGCATGCCGGAACCACCTCTCAGACGTGATAGAACCATGTGGCGGACAGTCCGGAATCACCTGTTGGGCATGCGCAACCACCTCTGAGACGTACCAGAACCACATGCCGTGCAGGCTGGAACCACCTACCGGACAGACCGGAATCACCTTTCGGGCATGCCGGAACCACCTGTCAGATGTGCCAGAAACACGTGCCGGAGACGCCGGAAGCACCTGCCAAGCACGTTGGAACCACCTGCTCAACTCGCCTGAACCACCTGCCGGACATGCCAAAATCACCTGCCGACTATGCCAGAACCACTTGGCGAACACTCCGGAATCACTTGCCGGGCATGCAGGAACCACCTCTCAGACATGCCAGAACCGCGTGCCAATGACCCCGGAAGCACCTGCCGAGCACGCCGGAACCACCTGCTCGACTTGCCACTGTCACCTGCCGATCACGCAAAAATCACCTGCCGGGTACGCCACAACCAGTTGGTGAACACTTTGGAATCACCTGCCAGGCTTGCTGGAACCACCTGCCGGTCATGCCAAAATCACCTGCCAACTACGCCAGAACCGCTTGGCGGACACTGCGGAAACACCTGTCGGGCCGGCTGGAACCACATCTCAGACGTGCCAGAAACGTGTTCATGAGATGCTGGAACCACACCCCGAACAGACGGATACCACCTGCCAGAACCGCCTGAACCACCTGCTGAGCACGCCGGAACCACCTGCTCGACTCACCGGTACCACCTCCCTGACACGCCAAAATCACCTGCTGGGTATGCCAGAACCACTTGGCGGACACTCCGGAATCATCTGCCGGACATGCCGGAACCAGCTCTCAGACACACCAGAACCAAGTGCCGGAGACGCCGGAAGCACCTGCCGAGCATGCCGGAGCCACCTGCTCGACTCGCCAGAAACACCTGCCGGACACGCCAAAATCACCTGCCGGGTACGCCAGAACCACCTGGCGGACACTCCGAAACCACCTGTCGCGCATGCCGGAACCAACTCTCCGACGTGCCGGAAGCACGTGCCGGACACGCCGGAATCACCTACCGGACAGACCGGAACCACCTGCCGAGCACGCCGGAGCCACCTGTTCGACTCGCTGGAACCACCTGCCGGACAGGCCAATATCAACTGCTGGCTATGCCAGAAACACCTGGGGGATGGTCCGGAATCACCTGCCAGCCATGGCGGAACCACCTCTCAGACGTACCAGAACCACCTGCCGGAGAAGCTGGAAACACGTCCTGGACAGTCTGGAACCACCTGCCGCCCAAGCCTGAACCACCTGCCAAGCACAACGGAACAACCTGCCAGACACGCCAAAATCACCTGCGTGTTATGCCAGAACCACTTGGAGGACTCTCTGGGATGACCTGCCAAGCATGCCGGAACCACCTCTCAAACGTGCCAGAACCATGTGGCGGACAGTCCGGAATCACCTGTTGGGCATGCGCAACCACCTCTGAGAGGTACCAGAACCACATGCCGTGCAGGCTGGAACCACCTACCGGAGAGACCGGAATCACCTGTCGCGCATGCCGGAACCACCTCTCAGACGTGCCGGAAGCACGTGCCGGACAGGCCGTAATCCCCTACCGAACAGACCGGAACCACCTGCCGAGCACGCCGGAGCCACCTGTTCGACTAGCTGGAACCACCTGCCGGACAGGCCAATATCAGCTGCTGGCTATGCCAGAACCACCTGGGGGACAGTCCGGGATCACCTGCCAGCCATGGCGGAACCACCTCTCAGAAGTACCAGAACCACCTGCTGGAGAAGCCGGAAACACGTCCTGGACAGACTGGAACCACGTGACGGCCATGCCTGAACCACCTGCCAAGCACAACGGAACAACCTGCCAGACACGCCAAAATCACCTGCGTGTTATGCCAGAACCACTTGGAGGACTCTCTGGGATGACCTGCCGGTCATGCCGGAACCACCTCTCAGACGTGCCAGAACCATGTGGCGGACAGTCCGGAATCACCTGTTGGGCATGCGCAACCACCTCTGAGACGTACCAGAACCACATGCCGTGCAGGCTGGAACCACCTACCGGACAGACCGGAATCACCTTTCGGGCATGCCGGAACCACCTGTCAGATGTGCCAGAAACACGTGCCGGAGACGCCGGAAGCACCTGCCAAGCACGTTGGAACCACCTGCTCAACTCGCCTGAACCACCTGCCGGACATGCCAAAATCACCTGCCGACTATGCCAGAACCACTTGGCGAACACTCCGGAATCACTTGCCGGGCATGCAGGAACCACCTCTCAGACATGCCAGAACTGCGTGCCAATGACCCCGGAAGCACTAGCCGAGCACGCCGGAACCACCTGCTCGACTCGCCAGAACCACCTGCCGATCACGCAAAAATCACCTGCCGGCTACGCCACAACCAGTTGGTGAACACTTTGGAATCACCTGCCAGGCTTGCTGGAACCACCTGCCGGTCATGCCAAAATCACCTGCCAACTACGCCAGAACCGCTAGGCGGACACTGCAGAAACACCTGTCGGGCCGGCTGGAACCACATCTCAGACGTGCCAGAAACATGTTCATGAGATGCTGGAACCACACCCCGAACAGACGGATACCACCTGCCAGAACCGCCTGAACCACCTGCTGAGCACGCCGGAACCACCTGCTCGACTCACCGGTACCACCTCCCTGACACGCCAAAATCACCTGCTGGGTATGCCAGAACCACTTGGCGGACACTCCGGAATCATCTGGCGGACATGCCGGAACCAGCTCTCAGACACACCAGAACCAAGTGCCGGAGACGCCGGAAGCACCTGCCGAGCATGCCGGAGCCACCTGCTCGACTCGCCAGAAACACGTGCCGGACACGCCAAAATCACCTGCCGGGTATGCCAGAACCACCTGGCGGACACTACGGAATCACCTGCCGCGCATGCCGGAACCACCTGTCAGACGTGCCGGAAGCACGTGCCGGACACGCCGGAAACACCTACCGGACAGACCGGAACCACCTGCCAAGAACGCCGGAGCCACCTGTTCGACTCGCTGGAACCACCTGCCGGACAGGCCAATATCAACTGCTGGCTATGCCAGAACCACCTGGGGGACAGTCCGGGATCACCTGCCAGCCATGGCGGAACCACCTCTCAGACGTACCAGAACCACCTGCCGGAGAAGCTGGAAACACGTCCTGGACAGACTGGAACCACGTGACGGCCATGCCTGAACCACCTGCCGAGAACGGCGGAACCATCTGCCGGACACGCCAAAATCACCTGCGGGCTACGCCAGAACCACTTGGACGACTCTCTGAAATGACCTGCTGGGCATGTTGGAACCACCTCTCAGACGTGCCAGAAGCACGTGGGAGACAGTCCGGAATCACCTGTTGGGCATACGCAACCACCTCTGACACGTACCAGAACCACGTGCCGTGCACGCCGGAACCACCTACCGGACAGACCGGAATCAACTTTTGGGCATGCCGGAACCATCTGTCAGATGTGCCAGAAACACGTGCCGGAGACGCCGGAAGCACCTGCCGAGCACGTCGCAACCACCTGCTCAACTCGCCTGAACCACCTGCCGGACACGCCAAAATCACCTGCCCGCTACACCAGCACCACTTCGGGGACAAGCCGGAATCACGTGAGGGGCATGCCGGCACAGCCTCTCAGACTGAACCTCGTGCCGGACACCACAGAACCACCTGCCGGACAGACAGGAACCACCTGCCGGACACGCCGGAACCACCGGCACGACCCGCCGGAAAGACCGCTGGACATACAAAATCACCTGCCGGCTACGCCGGAAACACTTGCCGAACACTCCGGAATCACCTGCCGGGCATGCCGGAACCACCTCTCAGATATGCCAGAACCACGTGCCAATGACCCCGGAAGCACCTGCCGAGCACGCCGGAACCACCTGCTCGACTCGCCAGAACCACCTGCCGGACACGCAAAAATCACCTGCCGGCTACGCCACAACCTGTTGGTGAACACTTTGGAATCACCTGCCGGGCTTGCTGGAACCACCTGCCGGTCATGCCAAAATCACCTGCCAACTACGCCAGAACCGCTTGGCGGACACTGCGGAAACACCTGTCGGGCCGGCTGGAACCACATCTCAGACGTGCCAGAAACGTGTTCATGAGATGCTGGAACCACACCCCGAACAGACGGATACCACCTGCCAGAACCGCCTGAACCACCTGCTGAGCACGCCGGAACCACCTGCTCGACTCACCGGTACCACCTCCCTGACACGCCAAAATCACCTGCTGGGTATGCCAGAACCACTTGGCGGACACTCCGGAATCATCTGCCGGACATGCCGGAACCAGCTCTCAGACACACCAGAACCAAGTGCCGGAGACGCCGGAAGCACCTGCCGAGCATGCCGGAGCCACCTGCTCGACTCGCCAGAAACACCTGCCGGACACGCCAAAATCACCTGCCGGGTATGCCAGAACCACCTGGCGGACACTACGGAATCACCTGCCGCGCATGCCGGAACCACTTCTGAGACGTGCCGGAAGCACGTGCCACACACTCCGGAAACACCTACCGGACATACCGGAACCACCTGCCAAGAACGCCGGAGCCACCTGTTCGACTCGCTGGAACCACCTGCCGGACAGGCCAATATCAACTGCTGGCTATGCCAGAACCACCTGGGGGACAGTCCGGGATCACCTGCCAGCCATGGCGGAACCACCTCTCAGACGTACCAGAACCACCTGCCGGAGAAGCTGGAAACACGTCCTGGACAGACTGGAACCACGTGACGGCCATGCCTGAACCACCTGCCGAGCACGGCGGAACCACCTGCCAGACACGCCAAAATCACCTGCGGGCTACGCCAGAACCACTTGGACGACTCTCCGAAATGACCTGCCGGGCATGTTGGAACCACCTCTCAGACGTGCCAGAAGCACGTGGCGGACAGTCCGGAATCACCTGTTGGGCATACGCAACCACCTCTGAGATGTACCAGTACCACGTGCCGTGCACGCCGGAACCACCTACCGGACAGACCGGAATCAACTTTCGGGCATGCCGGAACCACCAGTCAGATGTGCCAGAATCACGTGCCAGAGACGCCGGAAGCACCTGCCGAGCACGTCGCAACCACCTGCTCAACTCGCCTGAACCACCTGCCGGACACGCCAAAATCACCTGCCCGCTACACCAGCACCACTTCGGGGACAAGCCGGAATCACGTGAGGGGCATGCCGGCACAGCCTCTCAGACTGAACCTCGTGCCGGACACCACAGAACCACCTGCCGGACAGACCGGAAGCACCTGCCGGACACGCCGGAACCACCAGCTCGACCCGCCGGAACGACCGCTGGACATGCAAAATCACCTGCCGGCTACGCCGGAAACACTTGGCGAACACTCCGGAATCACCTGCCGGGCATGCCGGAACCACCTCTCAGATATGCCAGAACCACGTGCCAATGACCCCGGAAGCACCTGCCGAGCACGCCAGAACCACCTGCTCGACTCGCCAGAACCACCTGCCGGACACGCAAAAATCACCTGCCGGCTACGCCACAACCAGTTGGGGAACACTTCGGAATCACCTGCCGGGCTTGCTGGAACCACCTGCCGGTCATGCCAAAATCACCTGCCAACTACGCCAGTACCACTTGGCAGAAACTGTGGAAACACCTGTCGGGCCGGCCGGAACCACATCTCAGACGTGCCAGAACCATGTGCATGAGATGCTGGAACCACACCCCGAACAGACGGAAAACACCTGCCAGACCCGTCTGAACAACCTGCCGAGCACGCCGGAGCCACCTGCTCGACTCGCCGGAACCACCTACCTGACATGCCCAAATCACCAGCCGGGTATGCCAGAACCACTTGGCGGACACTCCGGAATCATCTGCCGGACATGCCGGAACCAGCTCTCAGACACACCAGAACCACGTGCCGGAGACGCCGGAAGCACCTGCCGAGCATGCCGGAGCCACCAGCTCGACTCGCCAGAAACACCTGCCGGACACGCCAAAATCACCTGCCGGGTACGCCAGAACCACCTGGCGGACACTCCGAAATCACCTGTCGCGCATGCCGGAACCACCTCTCAGACATGCCGGAAGCACGTGCCGGACAGGCCGTAATCCCCTACCGAACAGACCGGAACCACCTGCCGAGCACGCCGGAGCCACCTGTTCGACTCGCTGGAACCACCTGCCGGACAGGCCAATATCAACTGCTGGCTATGCCAGAACCACATGGGGGACGTTCCGGAATCGCCTGCCAGCCATGGCGGAACCACCTCTCAGACGTACCAGAACCACCTGCCGGAGAAGCTGGAAACACGTCCTGGACAGTCTGGAACCACCTGCCGGCCAAGCCTGAACCACCTGCCAAGCACAACGGAACAACCTGCCAGACACGCCAAAATCACCTGCGTGTTATGCCAGAACCACTTGGAGGACTCTCTGGGATGACCTGCCGGTCATGCCGGAACCACCTCTCAGACGTGATAGAACCATGTGGCGGACAGTCCGGAATCACCTGTTGGGCATGCGCAACCACCTCTGAGACGTACCAGAACCACATGCCGTGCAGGCTGGAACCACCTACCGGACAGACCGGAATCACCTTTCGGGCATGCCGGAACCACCTGTCAGATGTGCCAGAAACACGTGCCGGAGACGCCGGAAGCACCTGCCAAGCACGTTGGAACCACCTGCTCAACTCGCCTGAACCACCTGCCGGACATGCCAAAATCACCTGCCGACTATGCCAGAACCACTTGGCGAACACTCCGTAATCACTTGCCGGGCATGCAGGAACCACCTCTCAGACATGCCAGAACCGCGTGCCAATGACCCCGGAAGCACCTGCCGAGCACGCCGGAACCACCTGCTCGACTCGCCACTGTCACCTGCCGATCACGCAAAAATCACCTGCCGGGTACGCCACAACCAGTTGGTGAACACTTTGGAATCACCTGCCAGGCTTGCTGGAACCACCTGCCGGTCATGCCAAAATCACCTGCCAACTACGCCAGAACCGCTTGGCGGACACTGCGGAAACACCTGTCGGGCCGGCTGGAACCACATCTCAGACGTGCCAGAAACGTGTTCATGAGATGCTGGAACCACACCCCGAACAGACGGATACCACCTGCCAGAACCGCCTGAACCACCTGCTGAGCACGCCGGAACCACCTGCTCGACTCACCGGTACCACCTCCCTGACACGCCAAAATCACCTGCTGGGTATGCCAGAACCACTTGGCGGACACTCCGGAATCATCTGCCGGACATGCCGGAACCAGCTCTCAGACACACCAGAACCAAGTGCCGGAGACGCCGGAAGCACCTGCCGAGCATGCCGGAGCCACCTGCTCGACTCGCCAGAAACACCTGCCGGACACGCCAAAATCACCTGCCGGGTACGCCAGAACCACCTGGCGGACACTCCGAAACCACCTGTCGCGCATGCCGGAACCACCTCTCAGACGTGCAGGAAGCACGTGCCGGACACGCCGGAATCACCTACCGGACAGACCGGAACCACCTGCCGAGCACGCCGGAGCCACCTGTTCGACTCGCTGGAACCACCTGCCGGACAGGCCAATATCAACTGCTGGCTATGCCAGAAACACCTGGGGGATGGTCCGGAATCACCTGCCAGCCATGGCGGAACCACCTCTCAGACGTACCAGAACCACCTGCCGGAGAAGCTGGAAACACGTCCTGGACAGTCTGGAACCACCTGCCGCCCAAGCCTGAACCACCTGCCAAGCACAACGGAACAACCTGCCAGACACGCCAAAATCACCTGCGTGTTATGCCAGAACCACTTGGAGGACTCTCTGGGATGACCTGCCGGGCATGCCGGAACCACCTCTCAGACGTGCCAGAACCATGTGGCGGACAGTCCGGAATCACCTGTTGGGCATGCGCAACCACCTCTGAGACGTACCAGAACCACATGCCGTGCAGGCTGGAACCACCTACCGGACAGACCGGAATCACCTTTCGGGCATGCCGGAACCACCTGTCAGATGTGCCAGAAACACGTGCCGGAGACGCCGGAAGCACCTGCCAAGCACGTTGGAACCACCTGCTCAACTCGCCTGAACCACCTGCCGGACATGCCAAAATCACCTGCCGACTATGCCAGAACCACTTGGCGAACACTCCGGAATCACTTGCCGGGCATGCAGGAACCACCTCTCAGACATGCCAGAACCCCGTGCCAATGACCCCGGAAGCACTAGCCGAGCACGCCGGAACCACCTGCTCGACTCGCCAGAACCACCTGCCGATCACGCAAAAATCACCTGCCGGCTACGCCACAACCAGTTGGTGAACACTTTGGAATCACCTGCCAGGCTTGCTGGAACCACCTGCCAGTCATGCCAAAATCACCTGCCAACTACGCCAGAACCGCTTGGCGGACACTGCAGAAACACCTGTCGGGCCGGCTGGAACCACATCTCAGACGTGCCAGAAACGTGTTCATGAGATGCTGGAACCACACCCCGAACAGACGGATACCACCTGCCAGAACTGCCTGAACCACCTGCTGAGCACACCGGAACCACCTGCTCGACTCACCGGTACCACCTCCCTGACACGCCAAAATCACCTGCTGGGTATGCCAGTACCACTTGGCGGACACTCCGGAATCATCTGCCGGACATGCCGGAACCAGCTCTCAGACACACCAGAACCAAGTGCCGGAGACGCCGGAAGCACCTGCCGAGCATGCTGGAGCCACCTGCTCGACTCGCCAGAAACACCTGCCGGACACGCCAAAATCACCTGCCGGGTATGCCAGAACCACCTGGCGGACACTACGGAATCACCTGCCGCGCATGCCGGAACCACCTCTCAGATGTGCCGGAAGCACGTGCCAGACACGCCGGAAACACCTACCGGACAGACCGGAACCACATGCCAAGAACGCCGGAGCCACCTGTTCGACTCGGTGGAACCACCTGCCGGACAGGCCAATATCAAATGCTGGCTATGCCAGAACCACCTGGGGGACAGTCCGGGATCACCTGCCAGCCATGGCGGAACCAGCTCTCACACGTACCAGAACCACCTGCCGGAGAAGCTGGAAACACGTCCTGGACAGACTGGAACCACGTGACGGCCATGTCTGAACCACCTGCCGAGCACGGCGGAACCACCTAGCGGACACGCCAAAATCACCTGCGGGCTACACCAGAACCACTTCGACGACTCTCCGAAATGACCTGCCGGGCATGTTGGAACCACCTCTCAGACGTGCCAGAAGCACGTGGCGGACAGTCCGGAATCACCTGTTGGGCATACGCAACCACCTCTGACACGGACCAGAACCACGTGTCGTCCACGCCGGAACCACCTACCGGACAGACCGGAATCAACTTTTGGGCATGCCGGAACCACCAGTCAGATGTGCCAGAAACACGTGCCGGAGACGTCGGAAGCACCTGCCGAGCACGTCGCAACCACCTGCTCAACTCGCCTGAACCACCTGCCGGACACGCCAAAATCCCTGCCTGCTACACCAGCACCACTTCGGTGACAAGCCGGAATCACGTGAGGGGCATGCCGGCACAGCCTCTCAGACTGAACCTCGTGGGGGACACCACAGAACCACCAGCCGGACAGACCGGAACCACCAGCCGGACACGCCGGTACCAACAGCTCGACCTGCCGGAACGACCGCTGGACATGCAGAATCACCTGCCGGCTACGCCGGAAACACTTGGCGAACACTCCGGAATCACCTGCCGGACATGCCGGAACCACCTCTCAGATATGCCAGAACCACGTGCCAATGACCCCGGAAGCACCAGCCGAGCACGCCGGAACCACCTGCTCGACTCGCCAGAACCACCTGCCGGACACGCAAAAATCACCTGCCGGCTACACCACAACCAGTTGGGGAACACTTCGGAATCACCTGCCGGGCTTGCTGGAACGTCCTGTCGGTCATGCCAAAATCACCTGCCAACTACGCCAGCACCACTTGGCGGACACTGTGGAAACACCTGTCGGGCCGGCCGGAACCACATCTCAAACGTGCCAGAACCATGTTCATGAGATGCTGGAACCACACACCGACAGACGGAAAACACCTGCCAGACCCGTCTGAACAACCTGCCGAGCACGCCGGAGCCACCTGCTCGACTCGCCGGAACCACCTACCTGACATGCCCAAATCACCAGCCGGGTATGCCAGAACCACTTGGCGGACACTCCGAAATCACCTGTCGCGCATGCCGGAACCACCTCTCAGACGTGCCGGAAGCACGTGCCGGAGACGCCGGAAGCACCTGCCGAGCATGCCGGAGCCACCTGCTCGACTCGCCGGAACCACCTACCTGACATGCCCAAATCACCAGCCGGGTATGTCAGAACGACTTGGCGGACACTCCGGAATCATCTGCCGGACATGCCGGAACCAGCTCTCAAACACACCAGAACCACGTGCCGGAGACGCCGGAAGCACCTGCCGAGCATGCCGGAGCCACCTGCTCGACTCACCAGAAACACCTGCCGGACACGCCAAAATCACCTGCCGGGTACGCCAGAACCACCTGGCGGACACTCCGAAATCACCTGTCGCGCATGCCGGAACCACCTCTCAGACGTGCCGGAAGCACGTGCCGGACACGCCGGAATCACCTACCGGACAGACCGGAACCACCTGCCGAGCACGCCGGGGCCACCTGTTCGACTCGCTGGAACCACCTGCCGGACAGGCCAATATCAACTGCTGGCTATGCCAGAACCACCTGGGAGACGTTCCGGAATCGCCTGCCAGCCATGGCGGAACCACCTCTCAGACGTACCAGAACCACCTGCCGGAGAAGCTGGAAACACGTCCTGGACAGTCTGGAACCACCTGCCGCCCAAGCCTGAACCACCTGCCAAGCACAACGGAACAACCTGCCAGACACGCCAAAATCACCTGCGTGTTATGCCAGAACCACTTGGAGGACTCTCTGGGATGACCTGACGGGCATGCCGGAACCACCTCTCAGACGTGCCGGAAGCACGTGCCGGACAAGCCGGAATCACCTACCGGACAGACCGGAACCACCTGCCGAGCACGCTGGAGCCACCTGTTCGACTCGCTGGAACCACCTGCCGGACAGGCCAATATCAACTGCTGGCTATGCCAGAACCACCTGGGGGACAGTCGGGATCACCTGCCAGCCATGGCGGAACCACCTCTCAGACGTACCAGAAAAACCTGCCGGAGAAGCTGGAAACACGTCCTGGACAGACTGGAACCACGTGACGGCCATGCCTGAACCACCTGCCGAGCACGGCGGAACCACCTGCCGGACACGCCAAAATCACCTGCGGGCTATGCCAGAACCACTTGGACGACTCTCCGAAATGACCTGCCGGGCATGTTGGAACCACCTCTCAGACGTGCCAGAACCATGTGGCGGACAGTCCGGAATCACCTGTTGGGCATACGCAACCACCTCTGACACGTACCAGAACCACGTGCCGTGCCGCCGGAACCACCTACCGGACAGACCGCAATCAACTTTTGGGCATGCCGGAACCACCAGTCAGATGTGCCAGAAACACGTGCCGGAGACGCCGGAAGCAACTGCCGAGCACGTCGCAACAACCTGCTCAACTCGCCTGAACCACCTGCCGGAAACGCCAAAATCACCTGCCCGCTACACCAGCACCACTTCGGGGACAAGCCGGAATCACGTGAGGGGCATGCCGGCACAGCCTCTCAGACTGAACCTCGGGCAGGCCACCACAGAACCACCTGCCGGACAGACCGGAACCACCTGCCGGACACGCCGGAACCACCGGCTCGACCCGCCGGAACAACCGCTGGACATGCAAAATCACCTGCCGGCTACGCCGGAAACACTTGGCGAACACTCCGGAATCACATGCCGGGCATGCCGGAACCACCTCTCAGATATGGCAGAACCACGTGCCAATGACCCCGGAAGCACCTGCCGAGCACGCCGGAACCACCTGCTCGACTCGCCAGAACCACCTGCCGGACACGCAAAAATCACCTGCCGGCTACGCCACAACCAGTTGGTGAACACTTTGGAATCACCTGCCAGGCTTGCTGGAACCTCCTGCCAGTCATGCCAAAATCACCTGCCAACTACGCCAGAACCGCTTGGCGGACACTGCGGAAAAACCTGTCAGGCCGGCTGGAACCACATCTCAGACCTGCCAGAAACGTGTTCATGAGATGCTGGAACCACACCCCAAACAGACGGAAAACACCTGCCAGACCCGTCTGAACAACCTGCCGAGCACGCCGGAGCCACCTGCTCGACTCGCCGGAACCACCTACCTGACATGCCCAAATCACCAGCCGGGTATGCCAGAACCACTTGGCGGACACTCCGGAATCATCTGCCGGACATGCCGGAACCAGCTCTCAGACACACCAGAATCACGTGCCGGAGACGCCGGAAGCACCTGCCGAGCATGCCGGAGCCACCTGCTCGACTCGCCAGAAACACCTGCCGGACACGCCAAAATCACCTGCCGGGTACGCCAGAACCACCTGGCGGACACTCCGAAACCACCTGTCGCGCATGCCGGAACCACCTCTCAGATGTGCCGGAAGCACGTGCCGGACACGCCGGAATCACCTACCGAACAGACCGGAACAGCCTGCCGAGCACGCCGGAGCCACCTGTTCGACTCGCTGGAACCACCTGCCGGACAGGCCAATATCAAATGCTGGCTATGCCAGAACCACCTGGGTGACGGTCCGGAATCACCTGCCAGCCATGGCGGAACCACCTCTCAGACGTACCAGAACCACCTGCCGGAGAATCTGGAAACACGTCCTGGACAGTCTGGAACCACCTGCCGGCCAAGCCTGAACCACCTGCCAAGCACAACGGAACAACCTGCCAGACACGCCAAAATCACCTGCGTGTTATGCCAGAACCACTTGGAGGACTCTCTGGGATGACCTGCCGGGCATGCCGGAACCACCTCTCAGACGTGCCAGAACCATGTGGCGGACAGTCCGGAATCACCTGTTGGGCATGCGCAACCACCTCTGAGACGTACCAGAACCACATGCCGTGCAGGCTGGAACCACCTACCGGACAGACCGGAATCACCTTTCGGGCATGCCGGAACCACCTGTCAGATGTGCCAGAAACACGTGCCGGAGACGCCGGAAGCACCTGCCAAGCACGTTGGAACAACCTGCTCAACTCGCCTGAACCACCTGCCGGACATGCCAAAATCACCTGCCGACTATGCCAGGACCACTTGGCGAACACTCCGGAATCACTAGCCGGGCATGCAGGAACCACCTCTCAGACATGCCAGAACCCCGAGCCAATGACCCCGGAAGCACCAGCCGAGCACGCCGGAACCACCTGCTCGACTCGCCAGAACCACCTGCCGATCACGCAAAAATCACCTGCCGGCTACGCCACAACCAGTTGGTGAAGACTTTGGAATCACCTGCCAGGCTTGCTGGAACCGCCTGCCAGTCATGCCAAAATCACCTGCCAACTATGCCAGAACCGCTTGGCGGACACTGCGGAAACACCTGTCGGGCTGGCTGGAACCGCATCTCAGACGTGCCAGAACCATGTTCATGAGATGCTGGAACCACACCCCGAACAGACGGAAAACACCTGCCAGACCCGTCTGAACAACCTGCCGAGCACGCCGGAGCCACCTGATCGACTCGCCGGAACCACCTACCTGACATGCCCAAATCACCAGCCGGGTATGCCAGAACCACTTGGCGGACACTCCGGAATCATCTGCCGGACATGCCGGAACCAGCTCTCAGACACACCAGAACCACGTGCCAGAGACGCCGGAAGCACCTGCCGAGCATGCCGGAGCCACCTGCTCGACTCGCCAGAAACACCCGCCGGACACGCCAAAATCACCTGCCGGGTACGCCAGAACCACCTGGCGAACACTACGAAATCACCTGCCGCGCATGCCAGAACCACCTCTCAGACGTGCCGGAAGCACGTGCCAGACACGCCGGAAACACCTACCGGACAGACCGGAACCACATGCCAAGAACGCCGGAGCCACCTGTTCGACTCGCTGGAACCACCTGCCGGCCAGGCCAATATAAACTGCTGGCTATGCCAGAACCACCTGGGGGACGGTCCGGGATCACCTGCCAGCCATGGTGGAACCACCTCTCAGACGTACCAGAACAACCTGCCGGAGAAGCTGGAAACACGTCCTGGACAGACTGGAACCACGTGACGGCCATGCCTGAACCACCTGCCGAGCACGGCGGAACCACCTGCCGGACACGCCAAAATCACCTGCTGGCTACCCCAGAACCACTTGGACGACTCTCCGAAATGACCTGCCGGGCATGTTGGAACCACCTCTCAGACGTGCCAGAAGCACGTGGCGGACAGTCCGGAATCACCTGTTGGGCATACGCAACCACCTCTGACACGTACCAGAAACACGTGCCGTGCACGCCGGAACCACCTACCGGACAGACCGCAATCAACTTTTGGGCATGCCGGAACCACCAGTCAGATGTGCCAGAAACACGTGCCGGAGACGCCGGAAGCACCTGCCGAGCACGTCGCAACCACCTGCTCAACTCGCCTGAACCACCTGCCGGACACGCCAAAATCACCTGCCCGCTACACCAGCACCACTTCGGGGACAAGCCGGAATCACGTGAGGGGCATGCCGGCACAGCCTCTCAGAGTGAACCTCGTGCCGGTCACCACAGAACCACCTGCCGGACAGACCGGAACCACCTGCCGCACACGCCGGAACCACCGGCTCGACCCACCCGAACGACCGCTGGACATGCAAAATCACCTGCCGGCTACGCCGGAAACACTTGGCGAACACTCCGGAATCACCTGCCGGGCATGCCGGAACCACCTCTCAGATATGCCAGAACCACGTGCCAATGACCCCGGAAGCACCTGCCGAGCACGCCGGAACCACCTGCTCGACTCGCCAGAACCACCTGCCGGACACGCAAAAATCACCTGCTGGCTACGCCACAACCAGTTGGGGAACACTTCGGAATCACCTGCCGGGCTTGATGGAACCACCTGCCGGTCATGCCAAAATCACCTGCCAACTACGCCAGTACCACTTGGCGGACACTGTGGAAACACCTGTCGGGCCGGCCGGAACCACCTCTTAGACGTGCCGGAAGCACGTGCAGGACACGCCGGAATCACCTACCGGACAGACCGGAACCACCTGCCGAGCACGCCGGAGCCACCTGTTTGACTCGCTGGAACCACCTGCCGGACAGGCCAATATCAACTGCTGGCTATGCCAGAACCACCTGGGGGACGGTCCGGAATCACCTGCCAGCCATGGCGGAACCACCTCTCAGACGTACCAGAACCACCTGCCGGAGAAGCTGGAAACACGTCCTGGACAGTCTGGAACCACCTGCCGGCCAAGCCTGAACCACCTGCCAAGCACAACGGAACAACCTGCCAGACACGCCAAAATCACCTGCGTGTTATGCCAGAACCACTTGGAGGACTCTCTGGGATGACCTGCCGGGCATGCCGGAACCACCTCTCAGACGTGCCAGAACCATGTGGCGGACAGTCCGGAATCACCTGTTGGGCATGCGCAACCACCTCTGAGACGTACCAGAACCACATGCCGTGCAGGCTGGAACCACCTACCGGACAGACCGGAATCACCTTTCGGGCATGCCGGAACCACCTGTCAGATGTGCCAGAAACACGTGCCGGAGACGCCGGAAGCACCTGCCAAGCACGTTGGAACCACCTGCTCAACTAGCCTGAACCACCTGCCGGACATGCCAAAATCACCTGCCAACTATGCCAGAACCACTTGGCGAACACTCCGGAATCACTTGCCGGGCATGCAGGAACCACCTCTCAGACATGCCAGAACCCCGTGCCAATGACCCCGGAAGCACTAGCCGAGCACGCCGGAACCACCTGCTCGACTCGCCAGAACCACCTGCCGATCACGCAAAAATCACCTGCCGGCTACGCCACAACCAGTTGGTGAACACTTTGGAATCACCTGCCAGGCTTGCTGGAACCACCTGCCAGTCATGCCAAAATCACCTGCCAACTACGCCAGAACCGCTTGGCGGACACTGCAGAAACACCTGTCGGGCCGGCTGGAACCACATCTCAGACGTGCCAGAAACGTGTTCATGAGATGCTGGAACCACACCCCGAACAGACGGATACCACCTGCCAGAACTGCCTGAACCACCTGCTGAGCACACCGGAACCACCTGCTCGACTCACCGGTACCACCTCCCTGACACGCCAAAATCACCTGCTGGGTATGCCAGTACCACTTGGCGGACACTCCGGAATCATCTGCCGGACATGCCGGAACCAGCTCTCAGACACACCAGAACCAAGTGCCGGAGACGCCGGAAGCACCTGCCGAGCATGCTGGAGCCACCTGCTCGACTCGCCAGAAACACCTGCCGGACACGCCAAAATCACCTGCCGGGTATGCCAGAACCACCTGGCGGACACTACGGAATCACCTGCCGCGCATGCCGGAACCACCTCTCAGATGTGCCGGAAGCACGTGCCAGACACGCCGGAAACACCTACCGGACAGACCGGAACCACATGCCAAGAACGCCGGAGCCACCTGTTCGACTCGGTGGAACCACCTGCCGGACAGGCCAATATCAAATGCTGGCTATGCCAGAACCACCTGGGGGACAGTCCGGGATCACCTGCCAGCCATGGCGGAACCAGCTCTCACACGTACCAGAACCACCTGCCGGAGAAGCTGGAAACACGTCCTGGACAGACTGGAACCACGTGACGGCCATGTCTGAACCACCTGCCGAGCACGGCGGAACCACCTAGCGGACACGCCAAAATCACCTGCGGGCTACACCAGAACCACTTCGACGACTCTCCGAAATGACCTGCCGGGCATTTTGCAACCACCTCTCAGACGTGCCAGAAGCACGTGGCGGACAGTCCGGAATCACCTGTTGGGCATACGCAACCACCTCTGACACGGACCAGAACCACGTGTCGTCCACGCCGGAACCACCTACCGGACAGACCGGAATCAACTTTTGGGCATGCCGGAACCACCAGTCAGATGTGCCAGAAACACGTGCCGGAGACGTCGGAAGCACCTGCCGAGCACGTCGCAACCACCTGCTCAACTCGCCTGAACCACCTGCCGGACACGCCAAAATCCCTGCCTGCTACACCAGCACCACTTCGGTGACAAGCCGGAATCACGTGAGGGGCATGCCGGCACAGCCTCTCAGACTGAACCTCGTGGGGGACACCACAGAACCACCAGCCGGACAGACCGGAACCACCAGCCGGACACGCCGGTACCAACAGCTCGACCTGCCGGAACGACCGCTGGACATGCAGAATCACCTGCCGGCTACGCCGGAAACACTTGGCGAACACTCCGGAATCACCTGCCGGGCATGCCGGAACCACCTCTCAGATATGCCAGAACCACGTGCCAATGACCCCGGAAGCACCAGCCGAGCACGCCGGAACCACCTGCTCGACTCGCCAGAACCACCTGCCGGACACGCAAAAATCACCTGCCGGCTACGCCACAACCAGTTGGGGAACACTTCGGAATCACCTGCCGGGCTTGCTGGAACGTCCTGTCGGTCATGCCAAAATCACCTGCCAACTACGCCAGCACCACTTGGCGGACACTGTGGAAACACCTGTCGGGCCGGCCGGAACCACATCTCAAACGTGCCAGAACCATGTTCATGAGATGCTGGAACCACACACCGACAGACGGAAAACACCTGCCAGACCCGTCTGAACAACCTGCCGAGCACGCCGGAGCCACCTGCTCGACTCGCCGGAACCACCTACCTGACATGCCCAAATCACCAGCCGGGTATGCCAGAACCACTTGGCGGACACTCCGAAATCACCTGTCGCGCATGCCGGAACCACCTCTCAGACGTGCCGGAAGCACGTGCCGGAGACGCCGGAAGCACCTGCCGAGCATGCCGGAGCCACCTGCTCGACTCGCCGGAACCACCTACCTGACATGCCCAAATCACCAGCCGGGTATGTCAGAACGACTTGGCGGACACTCCGGAATCATCTGCCGGACATGCCGGAACCAGCTCTCAAACACACCAGAACCACGTGCCGGAGACGCCGGAAGCACCTGCCGAGCATGCCGGAGCCACCTGCTCGACTCACCAGAAACACCTGCCGGACACGCCAAAATCACCTGCCGGGTACGCCAGAACCACCTGGCGGACACTCCGAAATCACCTGCCGCGCATGCCGGAACCACCTCTCAGACGTGCCGGAAGCACGTGCCGGACACGCCGGAATCACCTACCGGACAGACCGGAACCACCTGCCGAGCACGCCGGGGCCACCTGTTCGACTCGCTGGAACCACCTGCCGGACAGGCCAATATCAACTGCTGGCTATGCCAGAACCACCTGGGAGACGTTCCGGAATCGCCTGCCAGCCATGGCGGAACCACCTCTCAGACGTACCAGAACCACCTGCCGGAGAAGCTGGAAACACGTCCTGGACAGTCTGGAACCACCTGCCGGCCAAGCCTGAACCACCTGCCAAGCACAACGGAACAACCTGCCAGACACGCCAAAATCACCTGCGTGTTATGCCAGAACCACTTGGAGGACTCTCTGGGATGACCTGACGGGCATGCCGGAACCACCTCTCAGACGTGCCGGAAGCACGTGCCGGACAAGCCGGAATCACCTACCGGACAGACCGGAACCACCTGCCGAGCACGCTGGAGCCACCTGTTCGACTCGCTGGAACCACCTGCCGGACAGGCCAATATCAACTGCTGGCTATGCCAGAACCACCTGGGGGACAGTCGGGATCACCTGCCAGCCATGGCGGAACCACCTCTCAGACGTACCAGAACCACCTGCCGGAGAAGCTGGAAACACGTCCTGGACAGACTGGAACCACGTGACGGCCATGCCTGAACCACCTGCCGAGCACGGCGGAACCACCTGCCGGACACGCCAAAATCACCTGCGGGCTATGCCAGAACCACTTGGACGACTCTCCGAAATGACCTGCCGGGCATGTTGGAACCACCTCTCAGACGTGCCAGAACCATGTGGCGGACAGTCCGGAATCACCTGTTGGGCATACGCAACCACCTCTGACACGTACCAGAACCACGTGCCGTGCCGGCGGAACCACCTACCGGACAGACCGCAATCAACTTTTGGGCATGCCGGAACCACCAGTCAGATGTGCCAGAAACACGTGCCGGAGACGCCGGAAGCAACTGCCGAGCACGTCGCAACAACCTGCTCAACACGCCTGAACCACCTGCCGGAAACGACAAAATCACCTGCCCGCTACACCAGCACCACTTCGGGGACAAGCCGGAATCACGTGAGGGGCATGCCGGCACAGCCTCTCAGACTGAACCTCGGGCAGGCCACCACAGAACCACCTGCCGGACAGACCGGAACCACCTGCCGGACACGCCGGAACCACCGGCTCGACCCGCCGGAACAACCGCTGGACATGCAAAATCACCTGCCGGCTACGCCGGAAACACTTGGCGAACACTCCGGAATCACCTGCCGGGCATGCCGGAACCACCTCTCAGATATGCCAGAACCACGTGCCAATGACCCCGGAAGCACCTGCCGAGCACGCCGGAACCACCTGCTCGACTCGCCAGAACCACCTGCCGGACACGCAAAAATCACCTGCCGGCTACGCCACAACCAGTTGGTGAACACTTTGGAATCACCTGCCAGGCTTGCTGGAACCTCCTGCCAGTCATGCCAAAATCAACTGCCAACTACGCCAGAACCGCTTGGCGGACACTGCGGAAAAACCTGTCAGGCCGGCTGGAACCACATCTCAGACCTGCCAGAAACGTGTTCATGAGATGCTGGAACCACACCCCGAACAGACGGAAAACACCTGCCAGACCCGTCTGAACAACCTGCCGAGCACGCCGGAGCCACCTGCTCGACTCGCCGGAACCACCTACCTGACATGCCCAAATCACCAGCCGGGTATGCCAGAACCACTTGGCGGACACTCCGGAATCATCTGCCGGACATGCCGGAACCAGCTCTCAGACACACCAGAATCACGTGCCGGAGACGCCGGAAGCACCTGCCGAGCATGCCGGAGCCACCTGCTCGACTCGCCAGAAACACCTGCCGGACACGCCAAAATCACCTGCCGGGTACGCCAGAACCACCTGGCGGACACTCCGAAACCACCTGTCGCGCATGCCGGAACCACCTCTCAGATGTGCCGGAAGCACGTGCCGGACACGCCGGAATCACCTACCGGACAGACCGGAACAGCCTGCCGAGCACGCCGGAGCCACCTGTTCGACTCGCTGGAACCACCTGCCGGACAGGCCAATATCAAATGCTGGCTATGCCAGAACCACCTGGGTGACGGTCCGGAATCACCTGCCAGCCATGGCGGAACCACCTCTCAGACGTACCAGAACCACCTGCCGGAGAATCTGGAAACACGTCCTGGACAGTCTGGAACCACCTGCCGGCCAAGCCTGAACCACCTGCCAAGCACAACGGAACAACCTGCCAGACACGCCAAAATCACCTGCGTGTTATGCCAGAACCACTTGGAGGACTCTCTGGGATGACCTGCCGGGCATGCCGGAACCACCTCTCAGACGTGCCAGAACCATGTGGCGGACAGTCCGGAATCACCTGTTGGGCATGCGCAACCACCTCTGAGACGTACCAGAACCACATGCCGTGCAGGCTGGAACCACCTACCGGACAGACCGGAATCACCTTTCGGGCATGCCGGAACCACCTGTCAGATGTGCCAGAAACACGTGCCGGAGACGCCGGAAGCACCTGCCAAGCACGTTGGAACCACCTGCTCAACTCGCCTGAACCACCTGCCGGACATGCCAAAATCACCTGCCGACTATGCCAGGACCACTTGGCGAACACTCCGGAATCACTAGCCGGGCATGCAGGAACCACCTCTCAGACATGCCAGAACCCCGAGCCAATGACCCCGGAAGCACCAGCCGAGCACGCCGGAACCACCTGCTCGACTCGCCAGAACCACCTGCCGATCACGCCAAAATCACCTGCCGGGTACGCCAGAACCACCTGGCGAACACTACGAAATCACCTGCCGCGCATGCCAGAACCACCTCTCAGACGTGCCGGAAGCACGTGCCGGACACGCCGGAAACACCTACCGGACAGACCGGAACCACCTGCCAAGAACGCCGGAGCCACCTGTTCGACTCGCTGGAACCACCTGCCGGCCATCCAATATAAACTGCTGGCTATGCCAGAACCACCTGGGGGACGGTCCGGGATCACCTGCCAGCCATGGTGGAACCACCTCTCAGACGTACCAGAACAACCTGCCGGAGAAGCTGGAAACACGTCCTGGACAGACTGGAACCACGTGACGGCCATGCCTGAACCACCTGCCGAGCACGGCGGAACCACCTGCCGGACACGCCAAAATCACCTGCTGGCTACCCCAGAACCACTTGGACGACTCTCCGAAATGACCTGCCGGGCATGTTGGAACCACCTCTCAGACGTGCCAGAAGCACGTGGCGGACAGTCCGGAATCACCTGTTGGGCATACGCAACCACCTCTGACACGTACCAGAAACACGTGCCGTGCACGCCGGAACCACCTACCGGACAGACCGCAATCAACTTTTGGGCATGCCGGAACCACCAGTCAGATGTGCCAGAAACACGTGCCGGAGACGCCGGAAGCACCTGCCGAGCACGTCGCAACCACCTGCTCAACTCGCCTGAACCACCTGCCGGACACGCCAAAATCACCTGCCCGCTACACCAGCACCACTTCGGGGACAAGCCGGAATCACGTGAGGGGCATGCCGGCACAGCCTCTCAGAGTGAACCTCGTGCCGGTCACCACAGAACCACCTGCCGGACAGACCGGAACCACCTGCCGCACACGCCGGAACCACCGGCTCGACCCACCCGAACGACCGCTGGACATGCAAAATCACCTGCCGGCTACGCCGGAAACACTTGGCGAACACTCCGGAATCACCTGCCGGGCATGCCGGAACCACCTCTCAGATATGCCAGAACCACATGCCAATGACCCCGGAAGCACCTGCCGAGCACGCCGGAACCACCTGCTCGACTCGCCAGAACCACCTGCCGGACACGCAAAAATCACCTGCCGGCTACGCCACAACCAGTTGGGGAACACTTCGGAATCACCTGCCGGGCTTGCTGGAACCACCTGCCAGTCATGCCAAAATCACCTGCCAACTACGCCAGTACCACTTGGCGGACACTGTGGAAACACCTGTCGGGCCCCCCGGAGCCACATCTCAGACGTGCCAGAACCATGTGCATGAGATGCTGGAACCACACCCCGAACAGACGGAAAACACCTGCCAGACCCGTCTGAACAACCTGCCGAGCACGCCGGAGCCACCTGCTCGACTCGCCGGAACCACCTACCTGACATGCCCAAATCACCAGCCGGGTATGCCAGAACCACTTGGCGGACACTCCGGAATCATCTTCCGGACATGCCGGAACCAGCTCTCAGACACACCAGAACCACGTGCCGGAGACGCCGGAAGCACCTGCCGAGCATGTCGGAGCCACCTGCTCGACTCGCCAGAAACACCTGCCGGACACGCCAAAATCACCTGCCGGGTACGCCAGAACCACCTGGTGGACACTCCGAAACCACCTGTCGCGCATGCCGGAACCACCTCTCAGACGTGCCGGAAGCACGTGCCGGACACGCCGGAATCACCTACCGGACAGACCGGAACCACCTGCCGAGCACGCCGGAGCCACCTGTTCGACTCGCTGGAACCACCTGCCGGACAGGCCAATATCAACTGCTGGCTATGCCAGAACCACCAGTGGGACGGTCCGGAATCACCTGCCAGCCATGGCGGAACCACCTCTCAGACGTACCAGAACCACCTGCCGGAGAAGCTGGAAACACGTCCTGGACAGTCTGGAATCACCTGCCGGCCAAGCCTGAACCACCTGCCAAGCACAACGGAACAACCTGCCAGACACGCCAAAATCACCTGCGTGTTATGCCAGAACCACTTGGAGGACTCTCTGGGATGACCTGCCGGGCTTGCCGGAATCACCTCTCAGACGTGCCAGAAGCACGTGGCGGACAGTCCGGAATCACCTGTTGGGCATGCGCAACCACCTCTGAGACGTACCAGAACCACATGCCGTGCAGGCTGGAACCACCTACCGGACAGACCGGAATCACCTTTCGGGCATGCCGGAACCACCTGTCAGATGTGCCAGAAACACGTGCCGGAGACGCCGGAAGCACCTGCCAAGCACGTTGGAACCACCTCCTCAACTCGCCTGAACCACCTGCCGGACATGCCAAAATCACCTGCCGACTATGCCAGAACCACTTGGCGAACACTCCGGAATCACTTGCCGGGCATGCAGGAACCACCTCTCAGACATGCCAGAACCCCGTGCCAATGACCCCGGAAGCACCAGCCGAGCACGCCGGAACCACCTGCTCGACTCGCCAGAACCACCTGCCGCACACGCAAAAATCACCTGCCGGCTATGCCACAAGCAGTTGGGGAACACTTCGGAATCACCTGCCAGGCTTGCTGGAACCACCTGCCCGTCATGCCAAAATCACCTGCCAACTACGCCAGAACCGCTTGGCGGACACTGCGGAAACACCTGTCGGGCCGGCTGGAACCACATATCAGAAGTGCCAGAAACGTGTTCATGAGATGCTGGAACCACACCCCGAACAGACGGATACCACCTGCCAGAACCGCCTGAACCACCTGCTGAGCACGCCGGAACCACCTGCTCGACTCACCGGTACCACCTCCCTGACACGCCAAAATCACCTGCTGGGTATGCCAGAACCACTTGGCGGACACTCCGGAATCATCTGCCGGACATGCCGGAACCAGCTCTCAGACACACCAGAACCAAGTGCCGGAGACGCCGGAAGCACCTGCCGAGCACGCCGGAGCCACCTGCTCGACTCGCCAGAAACACCTGCCGGACACGCAAAAATCACCTGCCGGCTACGCCACAACCAGTTGGGGAACACTTCGGAATCACCTGCCGGGCTTGCTGCAACCACCTGCCGGTCATGCCAAAATCACCTGCCAACTACGCCAGTACCACTTGGCGGACACTGTGGAAACACCTGTCGGGCCAGCCGGAACCACATCTCAGACGTGCCAGAACCATGTGCATGAGATGCTGGAACCACACCCCGAACAGACGGAAAACACCTGCCAGACCCGTCTGAACAACCTGCCGAGCACGCCGGAGCCACCTGCTCGACTCGCCGGAACCACCTACCTGACATGCCCAAATCACCAGCCGGGTATGCCAGAACCACTTGGCGGACACTCCGGAATCATCTTCCGGACATGCCGGAACCAGCTCTCAGACACACCAGAACCACGTGCCGGAGATGCCGGAAGCACCTGCCGAGCATGCCGGAGCCACCTGCTCGACTCGCCAGAAACACCTGCCGGACACGCCAAAATCACCTGCCGGGTACGCCAGAAACACCTGGCGGACACTCCGAAACCACCTGTCGCGCATGCCGGAACCACCTCTCAGACGTGCCGGAAGCACGTGCCGGACACGCCGGAATCACCTACCGGACAGACCGGAACCACCTGCCGAGCACGCCGGAGCCACCTGTTCGACTCGCTGGAACCACCTGCCGGACAGGCCAATATCAACTGCTGGCTATGCCAGAACCACCTGGGGGATGGTCCGGAATCACCTGCCAGCCATGGCGGAACCACCTCTCAGACGTACCAGAACCACCTGCCGGAGAAGCTGGAAACACGTCCTGGAGAGTCTGGAACCACCTGCCGGCCAAGCCTGAACCACCTGCCAAGCACAACGGAACAACCTGCCAGACACGCCAAAATCACCTGCGTGTTATGCCAGAACCACTTGGAGGACTCTCTGGGATGACCTGCCGGGCATGCCGGAACCACCTCTCAGACGTGCCAGAACGATGTGGCGGACAGTCCGGAATCACCTGTTGGGCCTGCGCAACCACCTCTGAGACGTACCAGAACCACATGCCGTGCAGGCTGGAACCACCTACCGGACAGACCGGAATCACCTTTCGGGCATGCCGGAACCACCTGTCAGATGTGCCAGAAACACGTGCCGGAGACGCCGGAAGCACCTGCCAAGCACGTTGGAACCACCTGCTCAACTCGCCTGAACCACCTGCCGGACATGCCAAAATCACCTGCCGACTATGCCAGAACCACTTGGCGAACACTCCGGAATCACTTGCCGGGCATGCAGGTACCACCTCTCAGACATGCCAGAAACCCGCGCCAATGACCCCAGAAGCACCAGCCGAGCACGCCGGAACCACCTGCTCGACTCGCCAGAACCGCCTGCCGATCACGCAAAAATCACCTGCCGGCTACGCCACAACCAGTTGGTGAACACTTTGGAATCACCTGCCAGGCTTGCTGGAACCACCTGCCAGTCATGCCAAAATCACCTGCCAGCTACGCCAGAACCGCTTGGCGGACACTGCGGAAACACCTGTCGGGCCGGCTGGAACCACATCTCAGATGTGCCAGAAACGTGTTCATGAGATTCTGAAACCACACCCCGAACAGACGGAAAACACCTGCCAGAACCGCCGGAACCACCTGCTGAGCACGCCGGAACCACCTGCTCGACTCGTCAGAAACACCTGCCGGACACGCCAAAATCACCTGCCGGGTACGCCAGAACCACGTGGCGGACACTACGGAATCACCTGTCCCGCATGCCGGAACCACCTCTCTGACGTGCCAGAAGCACGTGCCGGACACGCCGGAAACACCTACCGGACAGACCGGAACCACCTGCCAAGAACGCCGGAGCCACCTGTTCGACTCGGTGGAACCAGCTGCCGGACAGGCCAATATCAACTGCTGGCTATGCCAGAACCACCAGTGGGACGGTCCGGAATCACCTGCCAGCCATGGCGGAACCACCTCTCAGACGTACCAGAACCACCTGCCGGAGAAGCTGGAAACACGTCCTGGACAGTCTGGAACCACGTGACGGCCATGCCTGAACCACCTGCCGAGCACGGCGGAACCACCTGCCGGACACGCCAAAATCACCTGCGGGCTACACCAGAACCACTTCGACGACTCTCCGAAATGACCTGCCGGGCATGTTGGAACCACCTCTCAGACGTGCCAGAAGCACGTGGCGGACAGTCCGGAATCACCTGTTGGGCATACGCAACCACCTCTGACACGGACCAGAACCACGTGTCGTGCACGCCGGAACCACCTACCGGACAGACCGGAATCAACTTTTGGGCATGCCGGAACCACCAGTCAGATGTGCCAGAAACACGTGCCGGAGACGTCGGAAGCACCTGCCGAGCACGTCGCAACCACCTGCTCAACTCGCCTGAACCACCTGCCGGACACGCCAAAATCCCTGCCCGCTATAACAGCACCACTTCGGGGACAAGCCGGAATCACGTGAGGGGCATGCCGGCACAGCCTCTCAGACTGAACCTCGTGCCGGACACCACAGAACCACCTGCCGGACAGACCGGAACCACCAGCCGGACACGCCGGTACCACCGGCTCGACCCGCCGGAACGACCGCTGGACATGCAGAATCACCTGCCGGCTACGCCGGAAACACTTGGCGAACACTCCGGAATCACCTGCTGGGCATGCCGGAACCACCTCTCAGATAAGCCAGAACCTCGTGCCAATGACCCCGGAAGCACCTGCCGAGCACGCCGGAACCACCTGCTCGACTCGCCAGAACCACCTGCCGGACACGCAAAAATCACCTGCCGGCTACGCCACAACCAGTTGGGGAACACTTCGGAATCACCTGCCGGGCTTGCTGGAACCACCTGCCGGTCATGCCAAAATCACCTGCCAACTACGCCAGTACCACTTGGCGGACACTGTGGAAACACCTGTCGGGCCGGCCGGAACCACATCTCAGACGTGCCAGAACCATGTGCATGAGATGCTGGAACCACACCCCGAACAGACGGAAAACACCTGCCAGACCCGTCTGAACAACCTGCCGAGCACGCCGGAGCCACCTGCTCGACTCGCCGGAACCACCTACCTGACATGCCCAAATCACCAGCCGGGTATGCCAGAACCACTTGGCGGACACTCCGGAATCATCTGCCGGACATGCCGGAACCAGCTCTCAGACACACCAGAACCACGTGCCGGAGACGCCGGAAGCACCTGCGGAGCATGCCGGAGCCACCTGCTCGACTCGCCAGAAACACCTGCCGGACACGCCAAAATCACCTGCCGGGTACGCCAGAAACACCTGGCGGACACTCCGAAACCACCTGTCGCGCATGCCGGAACCACCTCTCAGACGTGCCGGAAGCACGTGCCGGACACGCCGGAATCACCTACCGGACAGACCGGAACCACCTGCCGAGCACGCCGGAGCCACCTGTTCGACTCGCTGGAACCACCTGCCGGACAGGCCAATATCAACTGCTGGCTATGCCAGAACCACCTGGGGGATGGTCCGGAATCACCTGCCAGCCATGGCGGAACCACCTCTCAGACGTACCAGAACCACCTGCCGGAGAAGCTGGAAACACGTCCTGGAGAGTCTGGAACCACCTGCCGGCCAAGCCTGAACCACCTGCAAAGCACAACGGAACAACCTGCCAGACACGCCAAAATCACCTGCGTGTTATGCCAGAACCACTTGGAGGACTCTCTGGG
The DNA here is from genome assembly GCF_041296265.1 of Equus caballus. Classification (NCBI taxonomy): domain Eukaryota; kingdom Metazoa; phylum Chordata; class Mammalia; order Perissodactyla; family Equidae; genus Equus; species Equus caballus. Next base: position 3,241,719 of record NC_091713.1, read on the forward strand.
ATGACCTGCCGGGCATGCCGGAACCACCTCTCAGACGTGCCAGAACGATGTGGCGGACAGTCCGGAATCACCTGTTGGGCCTGCGCAACCACCTCTGAGACGTACCAGAACCACATGCCGTGCAGGCTGGAACCACCTACCGGACAGACCGGAATCACCTTTCGGGCATGCCGGAACCACCTGTCAGATGTGCCAGAAACACGTGCCGGAGACGCCGGAAGCACCTGCCAAGCACGTTGGAACCACCTGCTCAACTCGCCTGAACCACCTGCCGGACATGCCAAAATCACCTGCCGACTATGCCAGAACCACTTGGCGGACACTCCGGAATAATCTGCCGGACATGCCGGAACCAGCTCTCAGACACACCAGAACCACGTGCCGGAGACGCCGGAAGCACCTGCCGAGCATGCCGGAGCCACCTGCTCGACTCGCCAGAAACACCTGCCGGACACGCCAAAATCACCTGCCGGGTACGCCAGAACCACCTGGCGGACACTCCGAAACCGCCTGTCGCCTATGCCGGAACCACATCTCAGACGTGCCGGAAGCACGTGCCGGACACGCCGGAATCACCTACCGGACAGACCGGAACCACCTGCCGAGCACGCCGTAGCCACCTGTTCGACTCGCTGGAACCACCTGCCGGACAGGCCAAAATCACCTGCCGACTATGCCAGAACCACTTGGCGAGGACTCCGGAATCACTTGCCGGGCATGCAGGAACCACCTGCCGGTCATGCCAAAATCACATGCCAACTACGCCAGTACCACTTGGCGGACACTGTGGAAACACCTGTTGGGCCGGCCGGAACCACATCTCAGACGTGCCAGAACCATGTGCATGAGATGCTGGAACCACACCCCGAACAGACGGAAAACACCTGCCAGACCCGTCTGAACAACCTGCCGAGCACGCCGGAGCCACCTGCTCGACTCGCCGGAACCACCTACCTGACATGCCCAAATCACCAGCCGGGTATGCCAGAACCACTTGGCGGACACTCCGGAATAATCTGCCGGACATGCCGGAACCAGCTCTCAGACACACCAGAACCACGTGCCGGAGACGCCGGAAGCACCTGCCGAGCATGCCGGAGCCACCTGCTCGACTCGCCAGAAACACCTGCCGGACACGCCAAAATCACCTGCCGGGTACGCCAGAACCACCTGGCGGACACTCCGAAACCGCCTGTCGCCCATGCCGGAACCACATCTCAGACGTGCCGGAAGCACGTGCCGGACACGCCGGAATCACCTACCGGACAGACCGGAACCACCTGCCGAGCACGCCGGAGCCACCTGTTCGACTCGCTGGAACCACCTGCCGGACAGGCCAAAATCACCTGCCGACTATGCCAGAACCACTTGGCGAGCACTCCGGAATCACTTGCCGGGCATGCAGGAACCACCTCTCAGACATGCCAGAACCCCGTGCCAATGACCCCGGAAGCACCAGCCGAGCACGCCGGAACCACCTGCTCGACTCGCCAGAACCACCTGCCGATCACGCAAAAATCACCTGCCGGCTACGCCACAACCAGTTGGTGAACACTTTGGAATCACCTGCCATGCTTGCTGGAACCACCTGCCAGTCATGCCAAAATCACCTGCCAACTATGCCAGAACCGCTTGGCGGACACTGCGGAAACACCTGTCGGGCCGGCTGGAACCACATCTCAGACGTGCCAGAAACGTGTTCATGAGATGCTGGAACCACACCCCGAACAGACGGATACCACCTGCCAGAACCGCCTGAACCACCTGCTGAGCACGCCGGAACCACCTGCTCGACTCACCGGTACCACCTCCCTGACACGCCAAAATCACCTGCTGGGTATGCCAGAACCACTTGGCGGACACTCCGGAATCATCTGCCGGACATGCCGGAACCAGCTCTCAGACACACCAGAACCAAGTGCCGGAGACGCCGGAAGCACCTGCCGAGCAGGCCGGAGTCACCTGCTCGACTCGCCAGAAACACCTGCCGGACACGCCAAAATCACCTGCCGGGTACGCCAGAACCACCTGGCGGACACTACGGAATCACCTGCCGCGCATGCCGGAACCACCTCTCAGACGTGCCGGAAGCACGTGCCGGACACGCCGGAAACACCTACCGGACAGACCGGAACCACCTGCCAAGAACGCCGGAGCCACCTGTTCGACTCGCTGGAACCACCTGCCGGACAGGCCAATATCAACTGCTGGCTATGCCAGAACCACCAGTGGGACGGTCCGGAATCACCTGCCAGCCATGGCGGAACCACCTCTCAGACGTACCAGAACCACCTGCCGGAGAAGCTGGAAACACGTCCTGGACAGTCTGGAATCACCTGCCGGCCAAGCCTGAACCACCTGCCAAGCACAACGGAACAACCTGCCAGACACGCCAAAATCAACTGCGTGTTATGCCAGAACCACTTGGAGGACTCTCTGGGATGACCTGCCGGGCATGCCGGAATCACCTCTCAGACGTGCCAGAAGCACGTGGCGGACAGTCCAGAATCACCTGTTGGGCATGCGCAACCACCTCTGAGACGTACCAGAACCACATGCCGTGCAGGCTGGAACCACCTACCGGACAGACCGGAATCACCTTTCGGGCATGCCGGAACCACCTGTCAGATGTGCCAGAAACACGTGCCGGAGACGCCGGAAGCACCTGCCAAGCACGTTGGAACCACCTGCTCAACTCGCCTGAACCACCTGCCGGACATGCCAAAATCACCTGCCGACTATGCCAGAACCACTTGGCGAACACTCCGGAATCACTTGCCGGGCATGCAGGAACCACCTCTCAGACATGCCAGAACCCCGTGCCAATGACCCCGGAAGCACCAGCCGAGCACGCCGGAACCACATGCTCGACTCGCCAGAACCACCTGCCGATCACGCAAAAATCACCTGCCGGCTACGCCACAACCAGTTGGTGAACACTTTGGAATCACCTGCCAGGCTTGCTGGAACCACCTGCCCGTCATGCCAAAATCACCTTCCAACTACGCCAGAACCACTTGGCGGACACTGCGGAAACACCTGTCGGGCCGGCTGGAACCACATATCAGAAGTGCCAGAAACGTGTTCATGAGATGCTGGAACCACACCCCGAACAGACGGATACCACCTGCCAGAACCGCCTGAACCACCTGCTGAGCACGCCGGAAGCACCTGCTCGACTCACCGGTACCACCTCCCTGACACGCCAAAATCACCTGCTGGGTATGCCAGAACCACTTGGCGGACACTCCGGAATCATCTGCCGGACATGCCGGAACCAGCTCTCAGACACACCAGAACCAAGTGCAGGAGACGCCGGAAGCACCTGCCGAGCATGCCGGAGCCACATGCTCGACTCGCCAGAAACACCTGCCGGACACGCAAAAATCACCTGCCGGCTACGCCACAACCAGTTGGGGAACACTTCGGAATCACCTGCCGGGCTTGCTGGAACCACCTGCCGGTCATGCCAAAATCACCTGCGTGTTATGCCAGAACCACTTGGAGGACTCTCTGGGATGACCTGCCAAGCGTGCCGGAACCACCTCTCAGACGTGCCAGAACCATGTGGCGGACAGTCCGGAATCACCTGTTGGGCATGCGCAACCACCTCTGAGAGGTACCAGAACCACATGCCGTGCAGGCTGGAACCACCTACCGGACAGACCGGAATCACCTGTCGCGCATGCCGGAACCACCTCTCAGACGTGCCGGAAGCACGTGCCGGACACACCGGGATCACCTACCGGACAGACCGGAACCACCTGCCGAGCACGCCGGAGCCACCTGTTCGACTCGCTGGAACCACCTGCCGGACAGGCCAATATCAACTGCTGGCTATGCCAGAACCACCTGGGGGACAGTCCGGGATCACCTGCCAGCCATGGCGGAACCACCTCTCAGAAGTACCAGAACCACCTGCTGGAGAAGCTGGAAACACGTCCTGGACAGACTGGAACCACGTGACTGCCATGCCTGAACCACCTGCCGAGCACGGCGGAACCACCTGCCGGACACGCCAAAATCACCTGCGTGTTATGCCAGAACCACTTGGAGGACTCTCTGGGATGACCTGCCGGGCATGCCGGAACCACCTCTCAGACGTGCCAGAACCATGTGGCGGACAGTCCGGAATCACCTGTTGGGCATGCGCAACCACCTCTGAGACGTACCAGAACCACATGCCGTGCAGGCTGGAACCACCTACCGGACAGACCGGAATCACCTTTCGGGCATGCCGGAACCACCTGTCAGATGTGCCAGAAACACGTGCCGGAGACGCCGGAAGCACCTGCCAAGCACGTTGGAACCACCTGCTCAACTCGCCTGAACCAGCTGCCGGACATGCCAAAATCACCTGCCGACTATGCCAGAACCACTTGGCGAACACTCCGGAATCACCTGCCGAGCATGCCGGAGCCACCTGCTCGACTCGCCAGAAACACCTGCCGGACACGCCAAAATCACCTGCCGGGTACGCAAGAACCACCTGGCGGATACTACGGAATCACATGCCGCGCATGACGGACCCACCTTTCAGACGTGCCGGAAGCACGTACCGGAGACGCCGGAAACTCCTAGCGGACAGACCGGAACCACCTGCCGAGCACGCCGGAGCCACCTGTTCGACTCGCTGTAACCACCTGCCGGACAGGCCAATATCAACTGCTGGCTATGCCAGAACCACCTGGGGGATGGTCCGGAATCACCTGCCAGCCATGGCGGAACCACCTCTCAGACGTACCAGAACCACCTGCCGGAGAAGCTGGAAACACGTCCTGGACAGTCTGGAACCACCTGCCGGCCAAGCCTGAACCACCTGCCAAGCACAACGGAACAACCTGCCAGACACGCCAAAATCACCTGCGTGTTATGCCAGAACCACTTGGAGGACTCTCTGGGATGACCTGCCAAGCGTGCCGGAACCACCTCTCAGACGTGCCAGAACCATGTGGCGGACAGTCCGGAATCACCTGTTGGGCATGCGCAACCACCTCTGAGAGGTACCAGAACCACATGCCGTGCAGGCTGGAACCACCTACCGGACAGACCGGAATCACCTGTCGCGCATGCCGGAACCACCTCTCAGACGTGCCGGAAGCACGTGCCGGACACACCGGGATCACCTACCGGACAGACCGGAACCACCTGCCGAGCACGCCGGAGCCACCTGTTCGACTCGCTGGAACCACCTGCCGGACAGGCCAATATCAACTGCTGGCTATGCCAGAACCACCTGGGGGACAGTCCGGGATCACCTGCCAGCCATGGCGGAACCACCTCTCAGAAGTACCAGAACCACCTGCTGGAGAAGCTGGAAACACGTCCTGGACAGACTGGAACCACGTGACTGCCATGCCTGAACCACCTGCCGAGCACGGCGGAACCACCTGCCGGACACGCCAAAATCACCTGCGTGTTATGCCAGAACCACTTGGAGGACTCTCTGGGATGACCTGCCGGGCATGCCGGAACCACCTCTCAGACGTGCCAGAACCATGTGGCGGACAGTCCGGAATCACCTGTTGGGCATGCGCAACCACCTCTGAGACGTACCAGAACCACATGCCGTGCAGGCTGGAACCACCTACCGGACAGACCGGAATCACCTTTCGGGCATGCCGGAACCACCTGTCAGATGTGCCAGAAACACGTGCCGGAGACGCCGGAAGCACCTGCCAAGCACGTTGGAACCACCTGCTCAACTCGCCTGAACCACCTGCCGGACATGCCAAAATCACCTGCCGACTATGCCAGAACCACTTGGCGAACACTCCGGAATCACTTGCCGGGCATGCAGGTACCACCTCTCAGACATGCCAGAAACCCGCGCCAATGACCCCAGAAGCACCAGCCGAGCACGCCGGAACCACCTGCTCGACTCGCCAGAACCACCTGCCGGACACGCAAAAATCACCTGCCGGCTACGCCACAACCAGTTGGGGAACACTTCGGAATCACCTGCCGGGCTTGCTGGAACCACCTGCCTGTCATGCAAAATCACCTGCCAACTACGCCAGTACCACTTGGCGGACACTGTGGAAACACCTGTCGGGCTGGCCGGAACCACATCTCAGACGTGCCAGAACCATGTGCATGAGATGCTGGAACCACACCCCGAACAGACGGAAAACACCTGCCAGACCCGTCTGAACAACCTGCTGAGCACGCCGGAGCCACCTGCTCAACTCGCCGGAACCACCTACCTGACATGCCCAAATCACCAGCCGGGTATGCCAGAACCACTTGGCGGACACTCCGGAATCATCTGCCGGACATGCCGGAACCAGCTCTCAGACACACCAGAACCACGTGCCGGAGACGCCGGAAGCACCTGCCGAGCATGCCGGAGCCACCTGCTCGACTCGCCAGAAACACCTGCCGGACACGCCAAACTCACCTGCCGGGTACTCCAGAACCACCTGGCGGACACTCCAAAATCACCTGTCGCGCATGCCGGAACCACCTCTCAGACGTGCCGGAATCACGTGCCGGACACGCCGGAATCACCTACCGGACAGACCGGAACCACCTGCCGAGCACGCCGGAGCCACCTGTTCGACTCGCTGGAACCACCTGCCGGACAGGCCAATATCAACTGCTGGCTATGCCAGAACCACCTGGGGGACGGTCCGGGATCACCTGCCAGCCATGGCCGAACCACCTCTCAGATGTACCAGAACCACCTGCCGGAGAAGCTGGAAACACGTCCTGGACAGACTGGAACCACGTGACGGCCATGCCTGAACCACCTGCCGAGCACGGCGGAACCACCTGCCGGACACGCCAAAATCACCTGCGGGCTACGCCAGAACCACTTGGACGACTCTCCGAAATGACCTGCCGGGCATCTTGGAACCACCTATCAGACGTGCCAGAAGCACGTGGCGGACAGTCCGGAATCACCTGTTGGGCATACGCAACCACCTCTGAGACGTACCAGAACCACGTGCCGTGCACGCCGGAACCACCTACCGGACAGACCGGAATCAACTTTTGGGCATGCCGGAACCACCAGTCAGATGTGCCAGAAACACGTGCCGGAGACGCCGGAAGCACCTGCCGAGCACGTCGCAACCACCTGCTCAACTCGCCTTAACCCTCTGCCGGACACGGCAAAATCACCTGACCGCTACACCAGCACCACTTCGGGGACAAGCCGGAATCACGTGAGGGGCATGCCGGCACAGCCTCTCAGACTGAACCTCGTGCCGGACACCACAGAACCACCTGCCGGACAGACCGGAACCACCTGCCGGACACGCCGGAACGACCGCTGGACATGCAAAATCACCTGCCGGCTACGCCGGAAACACTTGGCGAACACTCCGGAATCACCTGCCGGGCATGCCGGAACCACCTCTCAGATATGCCAGAACCACGTGCCAATGATCCGGGTAGCACCTGCCGAGCACGTCGGAACCACCTGCTCGACTCGCCAGAACCACCTGCCGGACACGCAAAAATCACCTGCCGGCTACGCCACAACCAGTTGGGGAACACTTCGGAATCACCTGCCGGGCTTGCTGGAACCACCTGCCGGTCATGCCAAAATCACCTGCCAACTACGCCAGTACCACTTGGCAGACACTGTGGAAACACCTGTCGGGCCGGCCGGAACCACATCTCAGACGTGCCAGAACCATGTGCATGAGATGCTGGAACCACACCCCGAACAGACGGAAAACACCTGCCAGACCCGTCTGAACAACCTGCCGAGCACGCCGGAGCCACCTGCTCGACTCGCCGGAACCACCTACCTGACATGCCCAAATCACCAGCCGGGTATGCCAGAACCACTTGGCGGACACTCCGGAATCATCTGCCAGACATGCCGGAACCAGCTCTCAGACACACCAGAACCACGTGCCGGAGACGCCGGAAGCACCTGCCGAGCATGCCGGAGCCACCTGCTCGACTCGCCGGAAACACCTGCGGGACACGCCAAAATCACCTGCCGGGTACGCCAGAACCACCTGGCGGACACTCCGAAACCACCTGTCGCGCATGCCGGAACCACCTCTCAGACGTGCCGGAAGCACGTGCCGGACACGCCGGAATTACCTACCGGACAGACCGGAACCACCTGCCGAGCACGCCGGAGCCACCTGTTCGACTCGCTGGAACCACCTGCCGGACAGGCCAATATCAACTGCTGGCTATGCCAGAACCACCTGGGGGACGGTCCGGAATCACCTGCCAGCCATGGCGGAACCACCTCTCAGACGTACCAGAACCACCTGCCGGAGAAGCTGGAAACACGTCCTGGAGAGTCTGGAACCACCTGACGGCCAAGCCTGAACCACCTGCCAAGCACAACGGAACAACCTGCCAGACACGCCAAAATCACCTGCGTGTTATGCCAGAACCACTTGGAGGACTCTCTGGGATGACCTGCCGGGCATGCCGGAACCACCTCTCAGACGTGCCAGAACCATGTGGCGGACAGTCCGGAATCACCTGTTGGGCATGCGCAACCACCTCTGAGACGTACCAGAACCACATGCCGTGCAGGCTGGAACCACCTACCGGACAGACCGGAATCACCTTTCGGGCATGCCGGAACCACCTGTCAGATGTGCCAGAAACACGTGCCGGAGACGCCGGAAGCACCTGCCAAGCACGTTGGAACAACCTGCTCAACTCGCCTGAACCAGCTGCCGGACATGCCAAAATCACCTGCCGACTATGCCAGAACCACTTGGCGAACACTCCGGAATCACCTGCCGAGCATGCCGGAGCCACCTGCTCGACTCGCCAGAAACACCTGCCGGACACGCCAAAATCACCTGCCGGGTATGCCAGAACCACCTGGCGGACACTACGGAATCACCTGCCGCGCATGCCGGAACCACCTCTCAGACGTGCCGGAAGCACGTGCCAGACACTCCGGAAACACCTACCGGACAGACCGGAACCACCTGCCAAGAACGCCGGAGCCACCTGTTCGACTCGCTGGAACCACCTGCCGGACAGGCCAATATCAACTGCTGGCTATGCCAGAACCACCTGGGGGACAGTCCGGGATCACCTGCCAGCCATGGCGGAACCACCTCTCAGACGTACCAGAACCACCTGCCGGAGAAGCTGGAAACACGTCCTGGACAGACTGGAACCACGTGACGGCCATGCCTGAACCACCTGCCGAGAACGGCGGAACCATCTGCCGGACACGACAAAATCACCTGCGGGCTACGCCAGAACCACTTGGACGACTCTCCGAAATGACCTGCCGGGCATGTTGGAACCACCTCTCAGACGTGCCAGAAGCACGTGGCAGAGAGTCCGGAATCACCTGTTGGGCATTCGCAACCACCTCTGACACGTACCAGAACCACGTGCCGTGCACGCCGGAACCACCTACCGGACACACCGGAATCAACTTTTGGGCATGCCGGAACCACCTGTCAGATGTGCCAGAAACACGTGCCGGAGACGCCGGAAGCACCTGCCGAGCACGTCGCAACCACCTGCTCAACTCGCCTGAACCACCTGCCGGACACGCCAAAATCACCTGCCCGCTACACCAGCACCACTTCGGGGACAAGCCGGAATCACGTGAGGGGCATGCCGGCACAGCCTCTCAGACTGAACCTCGTGCCGGACACCACAGAACCACCTGCCGGACAGACCGGAACCACCTGCCGGACACGCCGGAACCACCGGCTCGACCCGCCGTAAAGACCGCTGGACATACAAAATCACCTGCCGGCTACGCCGGAAACACTTGCCGAACACTCCGGAATCACCTGCCGGGCATGCCGGAACCACCTCTCAGATATGCCAGAACCACGTGCCAACGACCCCGGAAGCACCTGCCGAGCACGCCGGAACCACCTGCTCGACTCGCCAGAACCACCTGCCGGACACGCAAAAATCACCTGCCGGCTACGCCACAACCTGTTGGTGAACACTTTGGAATCACCTGCCGGGCTTGCTGGAACCACCTGCCAGTCATGCCAAAATCACCTGCCAACTACGCCAGAACCGCTTGGCGGACACTGCGGAAACACCTGTCGGGCCGGCTGGAACCACATCTCAGACGTGCCAGAAACGTGTTCATGAGATGCTGGAACCACACCCCGAACAGACGGATACCACCTGCCAGAACCGCCTGAACCACCTGCTGAGCACGCCGGAACCACCTGCTCGACTCACCGGTACCACCTCCCTGACACGCCAAAATCACCTGCTGGGTATGCCAGAACCACTTGGCGGACACTCCGGCATCATCTACCGGACATGCCGGAACCAGCTCTCAGACACACCAGAACCAAGTGCCGGAGACGCCGGAAGCACCTGCCGAGCATGCCGGAGCCACCTGCTCGACTCGCCAGAAACACCTGCCGGACACGCCAAAATCACCTGCCGGGTATGCCAGAACCACCTGGCGGACACTACGGAATCACCTGCCGCGCATGCAGGAACCACTTCTCAGACGTGCCGGAAGCACGTGCCACACACTCCGGAAACACCTACCGGACATACCGGAACCACCTGCCAAGAACGCCGGAGCCACCTGTTCGACTCGCTGGAACCACCTGCCGGACAGGCCAATATCAACTGCTGGCTATGCCAGAACCACCTGGGGGACGGTCCGGGATCACCTGCCAGCCATGGCGGAACCACCTCTCAGACGTACCAGAACCACCTGCCGGAGAAGCTGGAAACACGTCCTGGACAGACTGGAACCACGTGACGGCCATGCCTGAACCACATCCCGAGCACGGCGGAACCACCTGCCGGACACGCCAAAATCACCTGCGGGCTACGCCAGAACCACTTGGACGACTCTCCGAAATGACCTGCCGGGCATGTTGGAACCACCTCTCAGACGTGCCAGAAGCACGTGGCGGACAGTCCGGAATCACCTGTTGGGCATACGCAACCACCTCTGAGATGTACCAGTACCACGTGCCGTGCACGCCGGAACCACCTACCGGACAGACCGGAATCAACTTTCGGGCATGCCGGAACCACCAGTCAGATGTGCCAGAATCACGTGCCAGAGACGCCGGAAGCACCTGCCGAGCACGTCGCAACCACCTGCTCAACTCGCCTGAACCACCTGCCGGACACGCCAAAATCACCTGCCCGCTAGACCAGCACCACTTCGGGGACAAGCCGGAATCACGTGAGGGGCATGCCGGCACAGCCTCTCAGACTGAACCTCGTGCCGGACACCACAGAACCACCTGCCGGACAGACCGGAACCACCTGCCGGACACGCCGGAACCACCGGCTCGACCCGCCGGAAAGACCGCTGGACATGCAAAATCACCTGCCGGCTACGCCGGAAACACTTGGCGAACACTCCGGAATCACCTGCCGGGCATGCCGGAACCACCTCTCAGATATGCCAGAACCACGTGCCAATGACCCCGGAAGCACCTGCCGAGCACGCCGGAGCCACATGCTCGACTCGCCAGAAACACCTGCCGGACACGCAAAAATCACCTGCCGGCTACGCCACAACCAGTTGGGGAACACTTCGGAATCACCTGCCGGGCTTGCTGGAACCACCTGCCGGTCATGCCAAAATCACCTGCCAACTACGCCAGTACCACTTGGCGGACACTGTGGAAACACCTGTCGGGCCGGCCGGAACCACATCTCAGACGTGCCAGAACCATGTGCATGAGATGCTGGAACCACACCCCGAAAAGACGGAAAACACCTGCCAGACCCGTCTGAACAACCTGCCGAGCACGCCGGAGCCACCTGCTCGACTCGCCGGAACCACCTACCTGACATGCCCAAATCACCAGCCGGGTATGCCAGAACCACTTGGCGGACACTCCGGAATCATCTGCCGGACATGCCGGAACCAGCTCTCAGACACACCAGAACCACGTGCCGGAGACGCCGGAAGCACGTGCTGAGCATGCCGGAGCCACCTGCTCGACTCGCCAGAAACACCTGCCGGACACGCCAAAATCACCTGCCGGGTACGCAAGAACCACCTGGCGGATACTACGGAATCACATGCCGCGCATGACGGACCCACCTTTCAGACGTGCCGGAAGCACGTACCGGAGACGCCGGAAACTCCTAGCGGACAGACCGGAACCACCTGCCGAGCACGCCGGAGCCACCTGTTCGACTCGCTGTAACCACCTGCCGGACAGGCCAATATCAACTGCTGGCTATGCCAGAACCACCTGGGGGATGGTCCGGAATCACCTGCCAGCCATGGCGGAACCACCTCTCAGACGTACCAGAACCACCTGCCGGAGAAGCTGGAAACACGTCCTGGACAGTCTGGAACCACCTGCCGGCCAAGCCTGAACCACCTGCCAAGCACAACGGAACAACCTGCCAGACACGCCAAAATCACCTGCGTGTTATGCCAGAACCACTTGGAGGACTCTCTGGGATGACCTGCCAAGCGTGCCGGAACCACCTCTCAGACGTGCCAGAACCATGTGGCGGACAGTCCGGAATCACCTGTTGGGCATGCGCAACCACCTCTGAGAGGTACCAGAACCACATGCCGTGCAGGCTGGAACCACCTACCGGACAGACCGGAATCACCTGTCGCGCATGCCGGAACCACCTCTCAGACGTGCCGGAAGCACGTGCCGGACACACCGGGATCACCTACCGGACAGACCGGAACCACCTGCCGAGCACGCCGGAGCCACCTGTTCGACTCGCTGGAACCACCTGCCGGACAGGCCAATATCAACTGCTGGCTATGCCAGAACCACCTGGGGGACAGTCCGGGATCACCTGCCAGCCATGGCGGAACCACCTCTCAGAAGTACCAGAACCACCTGCTGGAGAAGCTGGAAACACGTCCTGGACAGACTGGAACCACGTGACTGCCATGCCTGAACCACCTGCCGAGCACGGCGGAACCACCTGCCGGACACGCCAAAATCACCTGCGTGTTATGCCAGAACCACTTGGAGGACTCTCTGGGATGACCTGCCGGGCATGCCGGAACCACCTCTCAGACGTGCCAGAACCATGTGGCGGACAGTCCGGAATCACCTGTTGGGCATGCGCAACCACCTCTGAGACGTACCAGAACCACATGCCGTGCAGGCTGGAACCACCTACCGGACAGACCGGAATCACCTTTCGGGCATGCCGGAACCACCTGTCAGATGTGCCAGAAACACGTGCCGGAGACGCCGGAAGCACCTGCCAAGCACGTTGGAACCACCTGCTCAACTCGCCTGAACCACCTGCCGGACATGCCAAAATCACCTGCCGACTATGCCAGAACCACTTGGCGAACACTCCGGAATCACTTGCCGGGCATGCAGGTACCACCTCTCAGACATGCCAGAAACCCGCGCCAATGACCCCAGAAGCACCAGCCGAGCACGCCGGAACCACCTGCTCGACTCGCCAGAACCACCTGCCGGACACGCAAAAATCACCTGCCGGCTACGCCACAACCAGTTGGGGAACACTTCGGAATCACCTGCCGGGCTTGCTGGAACCACCTGCCTGTCATGCAAAATCACCTGCCAACTACGCCAGTACCACTTGGCGGACACTGTGGAAACACCTGTCGGGCTGGCCGGAACCACATCTCAGACGTGCCAGAACCATGTGCATGAGATGCTGGAACCACACCCCGAACAGACGGAAAACACCTGCCAGACCCGTCTGAACAACCTGCTGAGCACGCCGGAGCCACCTGCTCAACTCGCCGGAACCACCTACCTGACATGCCCAAATCACCAGCCGGGTATGCCAGAACCACTTGGCGGACACTCCGGAATCATCTGCCGGACATGCCGGAACCAGCTCTCAGACACACCAGAACCACGTGCCGGAGACGCCGGAAGCACCTGCCGAGCATGCCGGAGCCACCTGCTCGACTCGCCAGAAACACCTGCCGGACACGCCAAACTCACCTGCCGGGTACTCCAGAACCACCTGGCGGACACTCCAAAATCACCTGTCGCGCATGCCGGAACCACCTCTCAGACGTGCCGGAATCACGTGCCGGACACGCCGGAATCACCTACCGGACAGACCGGAACCACCTGCCGAGCACGCCGGAGCCACCTGTTCGACTCGCTGGAACCACCTGCCGGACAGGCCAATATCAACTGCTGGCTATGCCAGAACCACCTGGGGGACGGTCCGGGATCACCTGCCAGCCATGGCCGAACCACCTCTCAGATGTACCAGAACCACCTGCCGGAGAAGCTGGAAACACGTCCTGGACAGACTGGAACCACGTGACGGCCATGCCTGAACCACCTGCCGAGCACGGCGGAACCACCTGCCGGACACGCCAAAATCACCTGCGGGCTACGCCAGAACCACTTGGACGACTCTCCGAAATGACCTGCCGGGCATCTTGGAACCACCTATCAGACGTGCCAGAAGCACGTGGCGGACAGTCCGGAATCACCTGTTGGGCATACGCAACCACCTCTGAGACGTACCAGAACCACGTGCCGTGCACGCCGGAACCACCTACCGGACAGACCGGAATCAACTTTTGGGCATGCCGGAACCACCAGTCAGATGTGCCAGAAACACGTGCCGGAGACGCCGGAAGCACCTGCCGAGCACGTCGCAACCACCTGCTCAACTCGCCTTAACCCTCTGCCGGACACGGCAAAATCACCTGACCGCTACACCAGCACCACTTCGGGGACAAGCCGGAATCACGTGAGGGGCATGCCGGCACAGCCTCTCAGACTGAACCTCGTGCCGGACACCACAGAACCACCTGCCGGACAGACCGGAACCACCTGCCGGACACGCCGGAACGACCGCTGGACATGCAAAATCACCTGCCGGCTACGCCGGAAACACTTGGCGAACACTCCGGAATCACCTGCCGGGCATGCCGGAACCACCTCTCAGATATGCCAGAACCACGTGCCAATGATCCGGGTAGCACCTGCCGAGCACGTCGGAACCACCTGCTCGACTCGCCAGAACCACCTGCCGGACACGCAAAAATCACCTGCCGGCTACGCCACAACCAGTTGGGGAACACTTCGGAATCACCTGCCGGGCTTGCTGGAACCACCTGCCGGTCATGCCAAAATCACCTGCCAACTACGCCAGTACCACTTGGCAGACACTGTGGAAACACCTGTCGGGCCGGCCGGAACCACATCTCAGACGTGCCAGAACCATGTGCATGAGATGCTGGAACCACACCCCGAACAGACGGAAAACACCTGCCAGACCCGTCTGAACAACCTGCCGAGCACGCCGGAGCCACCTGCTCGACTCGCCGGAACCACCTACCTGACATGCCCAAATCACCAGCCGGGTATGCCAGAACCACTTGGCGGACACTCCGGAATCATCTGCCAGACATGCCGGAACCAGCTCTCAGACACACCAGAACCACGTGCCGGAGACGCCGGAAGCACCTGCCGAGCATGCCGGAGCCACCTGCTCGACTCGCCGGAAACACCTGCGGGACACGCCAAAATCACCTGCCGGGTACGCCAGAACCACCTGGCGGACACTCCGAAACCACCTGTCGCGCATGCCGGAACCACCTCTCAGACGTGCCGGAAGCACGTGCCGGACACGCCGGAATTACCTACCGGACAGACCGGAACCACCTGCCGAGCACGCCGGAGCCACCTGTTCGACTCGCTGGAACCACCTGCCGGACAGGCCAATATCAACTGCTGGCTATGCCAGAACCACCTGGGGGACGGTCCGGAATCACCTGCCAGCCATGGCGGAACCACCTCTCAGACGTACCAGAACCACCTGCCGGAGAAGCTGGAAACACGTCCTGGAGAGTCTGGAACCACCTGACGGCCAAGCCTGAACCACCTGCCAAGCACAACGGAACAACCTGCCAGACACGCCAAAATCACCTGCGTGTTATGCCAGAACCACTTGGAGGACTCTCTGGGATGACCTGCCGGGCATGCCGGAACCACCTCTCAGACGTGCCAGAACCATGTGGCGGACAGTCCGGAATCACCTGTTGGGCATGCGCAACCACCTCTGAGACGTACCAGAACCACATGCCGTGCAGGCTGGAACCACCTACCGGACAGACCGGAATCACCTTTCGGGCATGCCGGAACCACCTGTCAGATGTGCCAGAAACACGTGCCGGAGACGCCGGAAGCACCTGCCAAGCACGTTGGAACAACCTGCTCAACTCGCCTGAACCAGCTGCCGGACATGCCAAAATCACCTGCCGACTATGCCAGAACCACTTGGCGAACACTCCGGAATCACCTGCCGAGCATGCCGGAGCCACCTGCTCGACTCGCCAGAAACACCTGCCGGACACGCCAAAATCACCTGCCGGGTATGCCAGAACCACCTGGCGGACACTACGGAATCACCTGCCGCGCATGCCGGAACCACCTCTCAGACGTGCCGGAAGCACGTGCCAGACACTCCGGAAACACCTACCGGACAGACCGGAACCACCTGCCAAGAACGCCGGAGCCACCTGTTCGACTCGCTGGAACCACCTGCCGGACAGGCCAATATCAACTGCTGGCTATGCCAGAACCACCTGGGGGACAGTCCGGGATCACCTGCCAGCCATGGCGGAACCACCTCTCAGACGTACCAGAACCACCTGCCGGAGAAGCTGGAAACACGTCCTGGACAGACTGGAACCACGTGACGGCCATGCCTGAACCACCTGCCGAGAACGGCGGAACCATCTGCCGGACACGACAAAATCACCTGCGGGCTACGCCAGAACCACTTGGACGACTCTCCGAAATGACCTGCTGGGCATGTTGGAACCACCTCTCAGACGTGCCAGAAGCACGTGGCAGAGAGTCCGGAATCACCTGTTGGGCATACGCAACCACCTCTGACACGTACCAGAACCACGTGCCGTGCACGCCGGAACCACCTACCGGACACACCGGAATCAACTTTTGGGCATGCCGGAACCACCTGTCAGATGTGCCAGAAACACGTGCCGGAGACGCCGGAAGCACCTGCCGAGCACGTCGCAACCACCTGCTCAACTCGCCTGAACCACCTGCCGGACACGCCAAAATCACCTGCCCGCTACACCAGCACCACTTCGGGGACAAGCCGGAATCACGTGAGGGGCATGCCGGCACAGCCTCTCAGACTGAACCTCGTGCCGGACACCACAGAACCACCTGCCGGACAGACCGGAACCACCTGCCGGACACGCCGGAACCACCGGCTCGACCCGCCGTAAAGACCGCTGGACATACAAAATCACCTGCCGGCTACGCCGGAAACACTTGCCGAACACTCCGGAATCACCTGCCGGGCATGCCGGAACCACCTCTCAGATATGCCAGAACCACGTGCCAACGACCCCGGAAGCACCTGCCGAGCACGCCGGAACCACCTGCTCGACTCGCCAGAACCACCTGCCGGACACGCAAAAATCACCTGCCGGCTACGCCACAACCTGTTGGTGAACACTTTGGAATCACCTGCCGGGCTTGCTGGAACCACCTGCCAGTCATGCCAAAATCACCTGCCAACTACGCCAGAACCGCTTGGCGGACACTGCGGAAACACCTGTCGGGCCGGCTGGAACCACATCTCAGACGTGCCAGAAACGTGTTCATGAGATGCTGGAACCACACCCCGAACAGACGGATACCACCTGCCAGAACCGCCTGAACCACCTGCTGAGCACGCCGGAACCACCTGCTCGACTCACCGGTACCACCTCCCTGACACGCCAAAATCACCTGCTGGGTATGCCAGAACCACTTGGCGGACACTCCGGCATCATCTACCGGACATGCCGGAACCAGCTCTCAGACACACCAGAACCAAGTGCCGGAGACGCCGGAAGCACCTGCCGAGCATGCCGGAGCCACCTGCTCGACTCGCCAGAAACACCTGCCGGACACGCCAAAATCACCTGCCGGGTATGCCAGAACCACCTGGCGGACACTACGGAATCACCTGCCGCGCATGCAGGAACCACTTCTCAGACGTGCCGGAAGCACGTGCCACACACTCCGGAAACACCTACCGGACATACCGGAACCACCTGCCAAGAACGCCGGAGCCACCTGTTCGACTCGCTGGAACCACCTGCCGGACAGGCCAATATCAACTGCTGGCTATGCCAGAACCACCTGGGGGACGGTCCGGGATCACCTGCCAGCCACGGCGGAACCACCTCTCAGACGTACCAGAACCACCTGCCGGAGAAGCTGGAAACACGTCCTGGACAGACTGGAACCACGTGACGGCCATGCCTGAACCACATCCCGAGCACGGCGGAACCACCTGCCGGACACGCCAAAATCACCTGCGGGCTACGCCAGAACCACTTGGACGACTCTCCGAAATGACCTGCCGGGCATGTTGGAACCACCTCTCAGACGTGCCAGAAGCACGTGGCGGACAGTCCGGAATCACCTGTTGGGCATACGCAACCACCTCTGAGATGTACCAGTACCACGTGCCGTGCACGCCGGAACCACCTACCGGACAGACCGGAATCAACTTTCGGTCATGCCGGAACCACCAGTCAGATGTGCCAGAATCACGTGCCAGAGACGCCGGAAGCACCTGCCGAGCACGTCGCAACCACCTGCTCAACTCGCCTGAACCACCTGCCGGACACGCCAAAATCACCTGCCCGCTAGACCAGCACCACTTCGGGGACAAGCCGGAATCACGTGAGGGGCATGCCGGCACAGCCTCTCAGACTGAACCTCGTGCCGGACACCACAGAACCACCTGCCGGACAGACCGGAACCACCTGCCGGACACGCCGGAACCACCGGCTCGACCCGCCGGAAAGACCGCTGGACATGCAAAATCACCTGCCGGCTACGCCGGAAACACTTGGCGAACACTCCGGAATCACCTGCCGGGCATGCCGGAACCACCTCTCAGATATGCCAGAACCACGTGCCAATGACCCCGGAAGCACCTGCCGAGCACGCCGGAGCCACATGCTCGACTCGCCAGAAACACCTGCCGGACACGCAAAAATCACCTGCCGGCTACGCCACAACCAGTTGGGGAACACTTCGGAATCACCTGCCGGGCTTGCTGGAACCACCTGCCGGTCATGCCAAAATCACCTGCCAACTACGCCAGTACCACTTGGCGGACACTGTGGAAACACCTGTCGGGCCGGCCGGAACCACATCTCAGACGTGCCAGAACCATGTGCATGAGATGCTGGAACCACACCCCGAAAAGACGGAAAACACCTGCCAGACCCGTCTGAACAACCTGCCGAGCACGCCGGAGCCACCTGCTCGACTCGCCGGAACCACCTACCTGACATGCCCAAATCACCAGCCGGGTATGCCAGAACCACTTGGCGGACACTCCGGAATCATCTGCCGGACATGCCGGAACCAGCTCTCAGACACACCAGAACCACGTGCCGGAGACGCCGGAAGCACGTGCTGAGCATGCCGGAGCCACCTGCTCGACTCGCCAGAAACACCTGCCGGACACGCCAAAATCACCTGCCGGGTACGCAAGAACCACCTGGCGGATACTACGGAATCACATGCCGCGCATGACGGACCCACCTTTCAGACGTGCCGGAAGCACGTACCGGAGACGCCGGAAACTCCTAGCGGACAGACCGGAACCACCTGCCGAGCACGCCGGAGCCACCTGTTCGACTCGCTGTAACCACCTGCCGGACAGGCCAATATCAACTGCTGGCTATGCCAGAACCACCTGGGGGATGGTCCGGAATCACCTGCCAGCCATGGCGGAACCACCTCTCAGACGTACCAGAACCACCTGCCGGAGAAGCTGGAAACACGTCCTGGACAGTCTGGAACCACCTGCCGGCCAAGCCTGAACCACCTGCCAAGCACAACGGAACAACCTGCCAGACACGCCAAAATCACCTGCGTGTTATGCCAGAACCACTTGGAGGACTCTCTGGGATGACCTGCCAAGCGTGCCGGAACCACCTCTCAGACGTGCCAGAACCATGTGGCGGACAGTCCGGAATCACCTGTTGGGCATGCGCAACCACCTCTGAGAGGTACCAGAACCACATGCCGTGCAGGCTGGAACCACCTACCGGACAGACCGGAATCACCTGTCGCGCATGCCGGAACCACCTCTCAGACGTGCCGGAAGCACGTGCCGGACACACCGGGATCACCTACCGGACAGACCGGAACCACCTGCCGAGCACGCCGGAGCCACCTGTTCGACTCGCTGGAACCACCTGCCGGACAGGCCAATATCAACTGCTGGCTATGCCAGAACCACCTGGGGGACAGTCCGGGATCACCTGCCAGCCATGGCGGAACCACCTCTCAGAAGTACCAGAACCACCTGCTGGAGAAGCTGGAAACACGTCCTGGACAGACTGGAACCACGTGACGGCCATGCCTGAACCACCTGCCGAGCACGGCGGAACCACCTGCCGGACACGCCACAATCACCTGCGTGTTATGCCAGAACCACTTGGAGGACTCTCTGGGATGACCTGCCGGGCATGCCGGAACCACCTCTCAGACGTGCCAGAACCATGTGGCGGACAGTCCGGAATCACCTGTTGGGCATGCGCAACCACCTCTGAGACGTACCAGAACCACATGCCGTGCAGGCTGGAACCACCTACCGGACAGACCGGAATCACCTTTCGGGCATGCCGGAACCACCTGTCAGATGTGCCAGAAACACGTGCCGGAGACGCCGGAAGCACCTGCCAAGCACGTTGGAACCACCTGCTCAACTCGCCTGAACCACCTGCCGGACATGCCAAAATCACCTGCCGACTATGCCAGAACCACTTGGCGAACACTCCGGAATCACTTGCCGGGCATGCAGGTACCACCTCTCAGACATGCCAGAAACCCGCGCCAATGACCCCAGAAGCACCAGCCGAGCACGCCGGAACCACCTGCTCGACTCGCCAGAAACACCTGCCGATCACGCAAAAATCACCTGCCGGCTACGCCACAACCAGTTGGGGAACACTTCGGAATCACCTGCCGGGCTTGCTGGAACCACCTGCCTGTCATGCCAAAATCACCTGCCAACTACGCCAGTACCACTTGGCGGACACTGTGGAAACACCTGTCGGGCCGGCCGGAACCACATCTCAGACGTGCCAGAACCATGTGCATGAGATGCTGGAACCACACCCCGAACAGACGGAAAACACCTGCCAGACCCGTCTGAACAACCTGCCGAGCACGCTGGAGCCACCTGCTCGACTCGCCGGAACCACCTACCTGACATGCCCAAATCACCAGCCGGGTATGCCAGAACCACTTGGCGGACACTCCGGAATCATCTGCCGGACATGCCGGAACCAGCTCTCAGACACACCAGAACCACGTGCCGGAGACGCCGGAAGCACCTGCCGAGCATGCCGGAGCCACCTGCTCGACTCGCCAGAAACACCTGCCGGACACGCCAAACTCACCTGCCGGGTACTCCAGAACCACCTGGCGGACACTCCAAAATCACCTGTCGCGCATGCCGGAACCACCTCTCAGACGTGCCGGAATCACGTGCCGGACACGCCGGAATCACCTACCGGACAGACCGGAACCACCTGCCGAGCACGCCGGAGCCACCTGTTCGACTCGCTGGAACCACCTGCCGGACAGGCCAATATCAACTGCTGGCTATGCCAGAACCACCTGGGGGACGGTCCGGGATCACCTGCCAGCCATGGCCGAACCACCTCTCAGATGTACCAGAACCACCTGCCGGAGAAGCTGGAAACACGTCCTGGACAGACTGGAACCACGTGACGGCCATGCCTGAACCACCTGCCGAGCACGGCGGAACCACCTGCCGGACACGCCAAAATCACCTGCGGGCTACGCCAGAGCCACTTGGACGACTCTCCGAAATGACCTGCCGGGCATCTTGGAACCACCTATCAGACGTGCCAGAAGCACGTGGCGGACAGTCCGGTATCACCTGTTGGGCATACGCAACCACCTCTGAGACGTACCAGAACCACGTGCCGTGCACGCCGGAACCACCTACCGGACAGACCGGAATCAACTTTTGGGCATGCCGGAACCACCAGTCAGATGTGCCAGAAACACGTGCCGGAGACGCCGGAAGCACCTGCCGAGCACGTCGCAACCACCTGCTCAACTCGCCTTAACCCTCTGCCGGACACGGCAAAATCACCTGCCCGCTACACCAGCACCACTTCGGGGACAAGCCGGAATCACGTGAGGGGCATGCCGGCACAGCCTCTCAGACTGAACATCGTGCCGGACACCACAGAACCAGCTGCCGGACAGACCGGAACCACCTGCCGGACACGCCGGAACCACCGGCTCGACCCGCCGGAACGACCGCTGGACATGCAAAATCACCTGCCGGCTACGCCGGAAACACTTGGCGAACACTCCGGAATCACGTGCCGGGAATGCCGGAACCACCTCTCAGATATGCCAGAACCACGTGCCAATGACCCCAGAAGCACCTGCCGAGCACGCCGGAACCACCTGCTCGACTCGCCAGAACCACCTGCCGGACACGCAAAAATCACCTGCCGGCTACGCCACAAGCAGTTGGGGAACACTTCGGAATCACCTGCCGGGCTTGCTGGAACCACCTGCCGGTCATGCCAAAATCACCTGCCAACTACGCCAGTACCACTTGGCGGACACTGTGGAAACACCTGTCGGGCCGGCCGGAACCACATCTCAGACGTGCCAGAACCATGTGCATGAGATGCTGGAACCACACCCCGAACAGACGGAAAACACCTGCCAGACCCGTCTGAACAACCTGCCGAGCACGCCGGAGCCACCTGCTCGACTCGCCGGAACCACCTACCTGACATGCCCAAATCACCAGCCGGGTATGCCAGAACCACTTGGCGGACACTCCGGAATCATCTGCCGGACATGCCGGAACCAGCTCTCAGACACACCAGAACCACGTGCCGGAGACGCCGGAAGCACCTGCCGAGCATGCCGGAGCCACCTGCTCGACTCGCCAGAAACACCTGCCGGACACGCCAAAATCACCTGCCGGGTACGCCGGAACCACCTGGCGGACACTCCGAAATCACGTGTGGCACATGCTGGAACCACCTCTCAGACGTGCCGGAAGCACGTGCCAGACACGCCGGAAACACCTACCGGACAGACCGGAACCACCTGCCAAGAACGCCGGAGCCACCTGTTCGACTCGCTGGAACCACCTGCCGGACAGGCCAATATCAACTGCTGGCTATGCCAGAACCACCTGGGGGACAGTCCGGGATCACCTGCCAGCCATGGCGGAACCACCTCTCAGACGTACCAGAACCACCTGCCGGAGAAGCTGGAAGCACGTCCTGGACAGACTGGAACCACGTGACGGCCATGCCTGAACCACATCCCGAGCACGGCGGAACCACCTGCCGGACACGCCAAAATCACCTGCGGGCTACTCCAGAACCACTTGGATGACTCTCCAAAATGACCTGCCAGGCATGTTGGAACCACCTCTCAGACGTGCCAGAAGCACGTGGCGGACAGTCCGGAATCACCTGTTGGGCATACGCAACCACCTCTGAGACGTACCAGAACCACGTGCCGTGCACGCCGGAACCACCTACCGGACAGACCGGAATCAACTTTTGGGCATGCCAGAACCACCAGTCAGATGTGCCAGAAACACGTGCCGGAGACGCCGGAAGCACCTGCTGAGCACGTCGCAACCACCTGCTCAACTCGCCTGAACCACCTGCCGGACACGCCAAAATCACCTGCCCGCTACACCAGCACCACTTCGGGGACAAGCCGGAATCACGTGAGGGGCATGCCGGCACAGCCTCTCAGACTGAACCTCGTGCCGGACACCACAGAACCACCTGCCGGACAGACTGGAACCACCTGCCGGACACGCCGGAACGACCGCTGGACATGCAAAATCACCTGCCGGCTACGCCGGAAACACTTGGCGAACACTCCGGAATCACCTGCCGGGCATGCCGGAACCACCTCTCAGATATGCCAGAACCACGTGCCAATGATCCGGGTAGCACCTGCCGAGCACGTCGGAACCACCTGCTCGACTCGCCAGAACCACCTGCCGGACACGCAAAAATCACCTGCCGGCTACGCCACAACCAGTTGGGGAACACTTCGGAATCACCTGCCGGGCTTGCTGGAACCACCTGCCGGTCATGCCAAAATCACCTGCCAACTACGCCAGTACCACTTGGCAGACACTGTGGAAACACCTGTCGGGCCGGCCGGAACCACATCTCAGACGTGCCAGAACCATGTGCATGAGATGCTGGAACCACACCCCGAACAGACGGAAAACACCTGCCAGACCCGTCTGAACAACCTGCCGAGCACGCCGGAGCCACCTGCTCGACTCGCCGGAACCACCTACCTGACATGCCCAAATCACCAGCCGGGTATGCCAGAACCACTTGGCGGACACTCCGGAATCATCTGCCAGACATGCCGGAACCAGCTCTCAGACACACCAGAACCACGTGCCGGAGACGCCGGAAGCACCTGCCGAGCATGCCGGAGCCACCTGCTCGACTCGCCGGAAACACCTGCGGGACACGCCAAAATCACCTGCCGGGTACGCCAGAACCACCTGGCGGACACTCCGAAACCACCTGTCGCGCATGCCGGAACCACCTCTCAGACGTGCCGGAAGCACGTGCCGGACACGCCGGAATTACCTACCGGACAGACCGGAACCACCTGCCGAGCACGCCGGAGCCACCTGTTCGACTCGCTGGAACCACCTGCCGGACAGGCCAATATCAACTGCTGGCTATGCCAGAACCACCTGGGGGACGGTCCGGGATCACCTGCCAGCCATGGCGGAACCACCTCTCAGACGTACCAGAACCACCTGCCGGAGAAGCTGGAAACACGTCCTGGAGAGTCTGGAACCACCTGCCGGCCAAGCCTGAACCACCTGCCAAGCACAACGGAACAACCTGCCAGACACGCCAAAATCACCTGCGTGTTATGCCAGAACCACTTGGAGGACTCTCTGGGATGACCTGCCGGGCATGCCGGAACCACCTCTCAGACGTGCCAGAACCATGTGGCGGACAGTCCGGAATCACCTGTTGGGCATGCGCAACCACCTCTGAGACGTACCAGAACCACATGCCGTGCAGGCTGGAACCACCTACCGGACAGACCGGAATCACCTTTCGGGCATGCCGGAACCACCTGTCAGATGTGCCAGAAACACGTGCCGGAGACGCCGGAAGCACCTGCCAAGCACGTTGGAACAACCTGCTCAACTCGCCTGAACCAGCTGCCGGACATGCCAAAATCACCTGCCGACTATGCCAGAACCACTTGGCGAACACTCCGGAATCACCTGCCGAGCATGCCGGAGCCACCTGCTCGACTCGCCAGAAACACCTGCCGGACACGCCAAAATCACCTGCCGGGTATGCCAGAACCACCTGGCGGACACTACGGAATCACCTGCCGCGCATGCAGGAACCACTTCTCAGACGTGCCGGAAGCACGTGCCACACACTCCGGAAACACCTACCGGACAGACCGGAACCACCTGCCAAGAACGCCGGAGCCACCTGTTCGACTCGCTGGAACCACCTGCCGGACAGGCCAATATCAACTGCTGGCTATGCCAGAACCACCTGGGGGACGGTCCGGGATCACCTGCCAGCCATGGCGGAACCACCTCTCAGACGTACCAGAACCACCTGCCGGAGAAGCTGGAAACACGTCCTGGACAGACTGGAACCACGTGACGGCCATGCCTGAACCACATCCCGAGCACGGCGGAACCACCTGCCGGACACGCCAAAATCACCTGCGGGCTACGCCAGAACCACTTGGACGACTCTCCGAAATGACCTGCCGGGCATGTTGGAACCACCTCTCAGACGTGCCAGAAGCACGTGGCGGACAGTCCGGAATCACCTGTTGGGCATACGCAACCACCTCTGAGATGTACCAGTACCACGTGCCGTGCACGCCGGAACCACCTACCGGACAGACCGGAATCAACTTTCGGGCATGCCGGAACCACCAGTCAGATGTGCCAGAATCACGTGCCAGAGACGCCGGAAGCACCTGCCGAGCACGTCGCAACCACCTGCTCAACTCGCCTGAACCACCTGCCGGACACGCCAAAATCACCTGCCCGCTAGACCAGCACCACTTCGGGGACAAGCCGGAATCACGTGAGGGGCATGCCGGCACAGCCTCTCAGACTGAACCTCGTGCCGGACACCACAGAACCACCTGCCGGACAGACCGGAACCTCCTGCCGGACACGCCGGAACCACCGGCTCGACCCGCCGGAAAGACCGCTGGACATGCAAAATCACCGGCCGGCTACGCCGGAAACACTTGGCGAACACTCCGGAATCACCTGCCGGGCATGCCGGAACCACCTCTCAGATATGCCAGAACCACGTGCCAATGACCCCGGAAGCACCTGCCGAGCACGCCGGAGCCACATGCTCGACTCGCCAGAAACACCTTCCGGACACGCAAAAATCACCTGCCGGCTACGCCACAACCAGTTGGGGAACACTTCGGAATCACCTGCCGGGCTTGCTGGAACCACCTGCCGGTCATGCCAAAATCACCTGCCAACTACGCCAGTACCACTTGGCGGACACTGTGGAAACACCTGTCGGGCCGGCCGGAACCACATCTCAGACGTGCCAGAACCATGTGCATGAGATGCTGGAACCACACCCCGAACAGACGGAAAACACCTGCCAGACCCGTCTGAACAACCTGCCGAGCACGCCGGAGCCACCTGCTCGACTCGCCAGAACCACCTACCTGACATGCCCAAATCACCAGCCGGGTATGCCAGAACCACTTGGCGGACACTCCGGAATCATCTGCCGGACATGCCGGAACCAGCTCTCAGACACACCAGAACCACGTGCCGGAGACGCCGGAAGCACCTGCCGAGCATGCCGGAGCCACCTTTCAGACGTGCCAGAACCATGTGGCGGACAGTCCGGAATCACCTGTTGGGCATGCGCAACCACCTCTGAGAGGTACCAGAACCACATGCCGTGCAGGCTGGAACCACGTACCGGACAGACCGGAATCACCTTCCGGGCATGCGCAAACCGCCTGTCAGATGTGTCAGAAACACGTGCCGGTGACGCCGGAAGCACCTGCCAAGCACGTTGGAACCACCTGCTCATCTCGCCTAAACCACCTTCCGGACATGCCAAAATCACCTGCCGACTATGCCAGAACCACTTGGCGAACACTCCGGAATCACTTGCCGGGCATGCAGGTACCACCTCTCAGACATGCCAGAAACCCGCGCCAATGACCCCAGAAGCACCAGCCGAGCACGCCGGAACCACCTGCTCGACTCGCCAGAACCACCTGCCGATCACGCAAAAATCACCTGCCGGCTACGCCACAACCAGTTGGTGAACACTTTGGAATCACCTGCCAGGCTTGCTGGAACCACCTGCCAGTCATGCCAAAATCACCTGCCAGCTACGCCAGAACCGCTTGGCGGACACTGCGGAAACACCTGTCGGGCCGGCTGGAACCACATCTCAGACGTGCCAGAAACGTGTTCATGAGATGCTGGAACCACACCACGAACAGACGGATACCACCTGCCAGAACCGCCTGAACCACCTGCTGAGCACGCCGGAACCACCTGCTCGACTCACCGGTACCACCTCCCTGACACGCCAAAATCACCTGCTGGGTATGCCAGAACCACTTGGCGGACACTCCGGAATCATCTGCCGGACATGCCGGAACCAGCTCTCAGACACACCAGAACCACGTGCCGAAGACGCCTGAAGCACCTGCCGAGAATGCCGGAGCCACATGCTCGACTCGCCAGAAACACCTGACGGACACGCCAAAATCACCTGCCGGGTACGCCAGAACCACCTGGCGGACACTCCGAAACCACCTGTCGCGCATGCCGGAACCACCTCTCAGACGTGCCGGAAGCACGTGCCGGACAAGCCGGAATCACCTACCGGACAGACCGGAACCACCTGCCGAGCACGCTGGAGCCACCTGTTCGACTCGCTCGAACCACCTGCCGGACAGGCCAATATCAACTGCTGGCTATGCCAGAACGACCTGGGGGACAGTCGGGATCACCTGCCAGCCATGGCGGAACCACCTCTCAGACGTACCAGAACCACCTGCCGGAGAAGCTGGAAACACGTCCTGGACAGACTGGAACCACGTGACGGCCATGCCTGAACCACCTGCCGAGCATGGCGGAACCACCTGCCGGACACGCCAAAATCACCTGCGGGCTATGCCAGAACCACTTGGACGACTCTCCGAAATGACCTGCCGGGCATGTTGGAACCACCTCTCAGACGTGCCAGAACCATGTGGCAGACAGTCCGGAATCACCTGTTGGGCATACGCAACCACCTCTGACACGTACCAGAACCACGTGCCGTGCCGCCGGAACCACCTACCGGACAGACCGCAATCAACTTTTGGGCATGCCGGAACCACCAGTCAGATGTGCCAGAAACACGTGCCGGAGACGCCGGAAGCAACTGCCGAGCACGTCGCAACCACCTGCTCAACTCGCCTGAACCACCTGCCGGAAACGCCAAAATCACCTGCCCGCTACACCAGCACCACTTCGGGGACAAGCCGGAATCACGTGAGGGGCATGCCGGCACAGCCTCTCAGACTGAACCTCGGGCAGGCCACCACAGAACCACCTGCCGGACAGACCGGAACCACCTGCCGGACACGCCGGAACCACCGGCTCGACCCGCCGGAACGACCGCTGGACATGCAAAATCACCTGCCGCCTACGCCGGAAACACTTGGCGAACACTCCGGAATCACCTGCCGGGCATGCCGGAACCACCTCTCAGATATGCCAGAACCACGTGCCAATGACCCCGGAAGCACCTGCCGAGCACGCCGGAACCACCTGCTCGACTCGCCAGAACCACCTGCCGGACACGCAAAAATCACCTGCCGGCTACGCCACAACCAGTTGGGGAACACTTTGGAATCACCTGCCAGGCTTGCTGGAACCACCTGCCAGTCATGCCAAAATCACCTGCCAACTACGCCAGAACCGCTTGGCGGACACTGCGGAAAAACCTGTCAGGCCGGCTGGAACCACATCTCAGACCTGCCAGAAACGTGTTCATGAGATGCTGGAACCACACCCCGAACAGACGGAAAACACCTGCCAGACCCGTCTGAACAACCTGCCGAGCACGCCGGAGCCACCTGCTCGACTCGCCGGAACCACCTACCTGACATGCCCAAATCACCAGCCGGGTATGCCAGAACCACTTGGCGGACACTCCGGAATCATCTGCCGGACATGCCGGAACCAGCTCTCAGACACACCAGAATCACGTGCCGGAGACGCCGGAAGCACCTGCCGAGCATGCCGGAGCCACCTGCTCGACTCGCCAGAAACACCTGCCGGACACGCCAAAATCACCTGCCGGGTACGCCAGAACCACCTGGCGGACACTCCGAAACCACCTGTCGCGCATGCCGGAACCACCTCTCAGACGTGCCGGAAGCACGTGCCGGACACGCCGGAATCACCTACCGGACAGACCGGAACAGCCTGCCGAGCACGCCGGAGCCACCTGTTCGACTCGCTGGAACCACCTGCCGGACAGGCCAATATCAAATGCTGGCTATGCCAGAACCACCTGGGGGACGGTCCGGAATCACCTGCCAGCCATGGCGTAACCACCTCTCAGACGTACCAGAACCACCTGCCGGAGAAGCTGGAAACACGTCCTGGACAGTCTGGAACCACCTGCCGGCCAAGCCTGAACCACCTGCCAAGCACAACGGAACAACCTGCCAGACACGCCAAAATCACCTGCGTGTTATGCCAGAACCACTTGGAGGACTCTCTGGGATGACCTGCCGGGCATGCCGGAACCACCTCTCAGACGTGCCAGAACCATGTGGCGGACAGTCCGGAATCACCTGTTGGGCATGCGCAACCACCTCTGAGACGTACCAGAACCACATGCCGTGCAGGCTGGAACCACCTACCGGACAGACCGGAATCACCTTTCGGGCATGCCGGAACCACCTGTCAGATGTGCCAGAAACACGTGCCGGAGACGCCGGAAGCACCTGCCAAGCACGTTGGAACCACCTGCTCAACTCGCCTGAACCAGCTGCCGGACATGCCAAAATCACCTGCCGACTATGCCAGGACCACTTGGCGAACACTCCGGAATCACTAGCCGGGCATGCAGGAACCACCTCTCAGACATGCCAGAACCCCGAGCCAATGACCCCGGAAGCACCAGCCGAGCACGCCGGAACCACCTGCTCGACTCGCCAGAACCACCTGCCGATCACGCAAAAATCACCTGCCGGCTACGCCACAACCAGTTGGTGAAGACTTTGGAATCACCTGCCAGGCTTGCTGGAACCGCCTGCCAGTCATGCCAAAATCACCTGCCAACTACGCCAGAACCGCTTGGCGGACACTGCGGAAACACCTGTCGGGCCGGCTGGAACCACATCTCAGACGTGCCAGAAACGTGTTCATGAGATGCTGGAACCACACCCCGAACAGACGGATACCACCTGCCAGAACCGCCTGAACCACCTGCTGAGCACGCCGGAAGCACCTGCTCGACTCACCGGTACCACCTCCCTGACACGCCAAAATCACCTGCTGGGTATGCCAGAACCACTTGGCGGACACTCCGGAATCATCTGCCGGACATGCCGGAACCAGCTCTCAGACACACCAGAACCAAGTGCCGGAGACGCCGGAAGCACCTGCCGAGCACGCCGGAGCCACCTGCTCGACTCGCCAGAATCACCTGCCGGACACGCAAAAATCACCTGCCGGCTACGCCACAACCAGTTGGGGAACACTTCGGAATCACCTGCCGGGCTTGCTGCAACCACCTGCCGGTCATGCCAAAATCACCTGCCAACTACGCCAGTACCACTTGGCGGACACTGTGGAAACACCTGTCGGGCCGGCCGGAACCACATCTCAGACGTGCCAGAACCATGTGCATGAGATGCTGGAACCACACCCCGAACAGACGGAAAACACCTGCCAGACCCGTCTGAACAACCTGGCGAGAACGCCGGAGCCACCTGCTCGACTCGCCGGAACCACCTACCTGACATGCCCAAATCACCAGCCGGGTATGCCAGAACCACTTGGCGGACACTCCGGAATCATCTTCCGGACATGCCGGAACCAGCTCTCAGACACACCAGAACCACGTGCCGGAGACGCCGGAAGCACCTGCCGAGCATGCCGGAGCCACCTGCTCGACTCGCCAGAAACACCTGCCGGACACGCCAAAATCACCTGCCGGGTACGCCAGAAACACCTGGCGGACACTCCGAAACCACCTGTGGCGCATGCCGGAACCACCTCTCAGACGTGCCGGAAGCACGTGCCGGACACGCCGGAATCACCTACCGGACAGACCAGAACCACCTGCCGAGCACGCCGGAGCCACCTGTTCGACTCGCTGGAACCACCTGCCGGACAGGCCAATATCAACTGCTGGCTATGCCAGAACCACCTGGGGGATGGTCCGGAATCACCTGCCAGCCATGGCGGAACCACCTCTCAGACGTACCAGAACCACCTGCCGGAGAAGCTGGAAACACGTCCTGGACAGTCTGGAACCACCTGCCGGCCAAGCCTGAACCACCTGCCAAGCACAACGGAACAACCTGCCAGACACGCCAAAATCACCTGCGTGTTATGCCAGAACCACTTGGAGGACTCTCCGGGATGACCTGCCAAGCATGCCGGAACCACCTCTCAGACGTGCCAGAACCATGTGGCGGACAGTCCGGAATCACCTGTTGGGCATGCGCAACCACCTCTGAGAGGTACCAGAACCACATGCCGTGCAGGCTGGAACCACCTACCGGACAGACCGGAATCACCTTTCGGGCATGCGCAAACCGCCTGTCAGATGTGTCAGAAACACGTGCCGGTGACGCCGGAAGCACCTGCCAAGCACGTTGGAACCACCTGCTCATCTCGCCTAAACCACCTGCCGGACATGCCAAAATCACCTGCCGACTATGCCAGAACCACTTGGCGAGCACTCCGGAATCACCTGCCGGGCATGCCGGAACCACCTCTCAGATATGCCAGAACCACGTGCCCATGACCCCGGAAGCACCTGCCGAGCACGCCGGAACCACCTGCTCGACTCGCCAGAACCACCTGCCGGACACGCAAAAATCACCTGCCGGCTACGCCACACCCATTTGGGGAACACTTCAGAATCACCTGCCGGGCTTGCTGGAACCACCTGCCGGTCATGCCAAAATCACCTGCCAACTACGCCAGTACCACTTGGCGGACACTGTGGAAACACCTGTCGGGCTGGCCGGAACCACATCTCAGACGTGCCAGAACCATGTGCATGAGATGCTGGAACCACACCCCGAACAAAGGGAAAACACCTGCCAGACCCGTCTGAACAACCTGCCGAGCACGCCGGAGCCACCTGCTCGACTCGCCCGAACCACCTACCTGACATGCCCAAATCACCAGCCGGGTATGCCAGAACCACTTGGCGGACACTCCGGAATCATCTGCCGGACATGCCGGAACCAGCTCTCAGACACACCAGAACCACGTGCCGGAGACGCCGGAAGCACCTGCCGAGCATGCCGGAGCCACCTGCTCGACTCGCCAGAAACACCTGCCGGACACGCCAAAATCACCTGCCGGGTACGCCAGAACCACCTGGCGGACACTCCGAAACCACCTGTCGCGGATGCCGGGACCACCTCTCAGACGTGCCGGAAGCACGTGCCGGACACGCCGGAATCACCTACCGGACATACCGGAACCACCTGCCGAGCACGCCGGAGCCACCTGTTCGACTCGCTGGAACCACCTGCCGGACAGGCCAATATCAACTGCTGGCTATGCCAGAACCACCTGGGAGACGGTCCGGAATCGCCTGCCAGCCATGGCGGAACCACCTCTCAGACGTACCAGAACCACCTGCCGGAGAAGCTGGAAACACGTCCTGGACAGACTGGAACCACGTGACGGCCATGCCTGAACCACCTGCCGAGCACGGCGGTACCACCTGCCGGACACGCCAAAATCACCTGCGGGCTACACCAGAACCACTTCGACGACTCTCCGAAATGACCTGCCGGGCATGTTGGAACCACCTCTCAGACGTGCCAGAAGCACGTGGCGGACAGTCCGGAATCACCTGTTGGGCATACGCAACCACCTCTGACACGTACCAGAACCACGTGCCGTGCACGCCGGAACCGCCTACAGGACAGACTGGAATCAACTTTTGGGCATGCCGGAACCACCAGTCAGATGTGCCAGAAACACGTGCCGGAGACGCCGGAAGCACCTGCCGAGCACGTCGCAACCACCTGCTCAACTCGCCTGAACCACCTGCCGGACACGCCAAAATCACCTGCCCGCTACACCAGCACCACTTCGGGGACAAGCCGGAATCACGTGAGGGGCATGCCGGCACAGCCTCTCAGACTGAACCTCGTGCCGGACACCACAGAACCACCTGCCGGACAGACCGGAACCACCTGCCGGACACGCCGGAACCACCAGCTCGACCCGCCGGAACGACCGCTGGACATGCAAAATCACCTGCCGGCTACGCCGGAAACACTTGGCGAACACTCCGGAATCACCTGCCGGGCATGCCGGAACCACCTCTCAGATATGCCAGAACCACGTGCCAATGACCCCGGAAGCACCTGCCAAGCACACCGGAACCACCTGCTCGACTCGCCAAAACCACCTGCCGGACACGCAGAAATCACCTGCCGGCTACGCCACAACCAGTTGGGGAACACTTCGGAATCACCTGCCGGGCTTGCTGGAACCCCCTGCCGGTCATGCCAAAATCACCTGCCAACTACGCCAGTACCACTTGGCGGACACTGTGGAAACGCCTGTCGGGCCGGCCGGAACCACATCTCAGACGTGCCAGAACCATGTGCATGAGATGCTGGAACCACACCCCGAACAGACGGAAAACACCTGCCAGACCCGTCTGAACAACCTGCCGAGCACGCCGGAGCCACCTGCTCGACTCGCCGGAACCACCTACCTGACATGCCCAAATCACCAGCCGGGTATGCCAGAACCACTTGGCGGACACTCAGGAATCATCTGCCGGACATGCCGGAACCAGCTCTCAGACACACCAGAACCACGTGCCGGAGACGCCGGAAGCAGCTGCCGAGCATGCCGGAGCCACCTGCTCGACTCGCCAGAAACACCTGCCGGACACGCCAAAATCACCTGCCGGGTACGCCAGAACCACCTGGCGGACACTCCGAAATCACCTCTCGCGCATGCCGGAACCACCTCTCAGACGTGCCGGAAGCACGTGCCGGACACGCCGGAATCACCTACCGGACAGACCGGAACCACCTGCCGAGCACGCCGGAGCCACCTGTTCGACTCGCTGGAACCACCTGCCGGACAGGCCAATATCAACTGCTGGCTATGCCAGAACCACCTGGGGGACGGTCCGGAATCGGCTGCCAGCCATGGCGGAACCACCTCTCAGATGTCCCAGAACCACCTGCCGGAGAAGCTGGAAACACGTCCTGGACAGTCTGGAACCACCTGCCGGCCAAGCCTGAACCACCTGCCAAGCACAACGGAACAACCTGCCAGACACGCCAAAATCACCTGCGTGTTATGCCAGAACCACTTGGAGGACTCTCTGGGATGACCTGCCTGGGATGCCGGAAACACCTCTTAGACGTGCCAGAACCATGTGGCGGACAGTCCGGAATCACCTGTTGGGCATGCGCAACCACCTCTGAGACGTACCAGAACCACATGCCGTGCAGGCTGGAACCACCTACCGGACAGACCGGAATCACCTTTCGGGCATGCCGGAACCACCTGTCAGATGTGCCAGAAACACATGCCGGAGACGCCGGAAGCACCTGCCAAGCACGTTGGAACCACCTGCTCAACTCGCCTGAACCACCTGCCGGACATGCCAAAATCACCTGCCGACTATGCCAGAACCACTTGGCGAACACTCCGGAATCACTTGCCGGGCATGCAGGAACCACATCTCAGACATGCCAGAACCCCGTGCCAATGACCCCGGAACGACCAGCCGAGCACGCCGGAACCACCTGCTCGACTCGCCAGAACCACCTGCCGATCACGCAAAAATCACCTGCCGGCTACGCCACAACCAGTTGGTGAACACTTTGGAATCACCTGCCAGGCTTGCTGGAACCACCTGCCAGTCATGCCAAAATCACCTGCCAACTACGCCAGAACCGCTTGGCGGACACTGCGGAAACACCTGTCGGGCCGGCTGGAACCACATCTCAGACGTGCCAGAAACGTGTTCATGAGATGCTGGAACCACACCCCGAACAGACGGATACCACCTGCCAGAACCGCCTGAACCACCTGCTGAGCACGCCGGAACCACCTGCTCGACTCACCGGTACCACCTCCCTGACACGCCAAAATCACCTGCTGGGTATGCCAGAACCACTTGGCGGACACTCCGGAATCATCTGCCGGACATGCCTGAACCAGCTCTCAGACACACCAGAACCAAGTGCCGGAGACGCCAGAAGCACCTGCCGAGCATGCCGGAGCCACCTGCTCGACTCGCCAGAAACACCTGCCGGACACGCCAAAATCACCTGCCGGGTATGCCAGAACCACCTGGCGGACACTACGGAATCACCTGCCGCGCATGCCGGAACCACCTCTCAGACGTGCCGGAAGCACGTGCCAGACACGCCGGAAACACCTAGCGGACAGACCAGAACCACCTGCCAAGAACGCCGGAGCCACCTGTTCGACTCGCTGGAACCACCTGCCGGACAGGCCAATATCAACTGCTGGCTATGCCAGAACCACCTGGGGGACAGTCCGGGATCACCTGCCAGCCATGGCGGAACCACCTCTCAGACGTACCAGAACCACCTGCCGGAGAAGCTGGAAACACGTCCTGGACAGACTGGAACCACGTGACGGCCATGCCTGAACCACCTGCCGAGCACGGCGGAACCACCTGCCGGACACGCCAAAATCACCTGCGGGCTACGCCAGAACCACTTGGACGACTCTCCGAAATGACCTGCCGGGCATGTTGGAACCACGTCTCACACGTGCCAGAAGCACGTGGCGGACAGTCCGGAATCACCTGTTGGGCATACGCAACCACCTCTGACACGTACCAGAACCACGTGCCGTGCACGCCGGAACCACCTACCGGACAGACCGGAATCCACTTTTGGGCATGCCGGAACCACCAGTCAGATGTGCCAGAAACACGTGCCGGAGACGCCGGAAGCACCTGCCGAGCACGTCGCAACCACCTGCTCAACTCGCCTGAACCACCTGCCGGACACGCCAAAATCACCTGCCCGCTACACCAGCACCACTTCGGGGACAAGCCGGAATCACGTGAGGGGCATGCCGGCACAGCCTCTCAGACTGAACCTCGTGCCGGACACCACAGAACCACCTGCCGGACAGACCGGAACCACCTGCCGGACACGCCGGAACCACCGGCTCGACCCGCCGGAACGACCGCTGGACATGCAAAATCACCTGCCGGCTACGCCGGAAACACTTGCCGAACACTCCGGAATCACCTGCCGGGCATGCCGGAACCACCTCTCAGATATGCCAGAACCACGTGCCAATGACCCCGGAAGCACCTGCCGAGCACGCCGGAACCACCTGCTCGACTCGCCAGAACCACCTGCCGGACACGCAAAAATCACCTGCCGGCTACGCCACAACCTGTTGGTGAACACTTTGGAATCACCTGCCGGGCTTGCTGGAACCACCTGCCGGTCATGCCAAAATCACCTGCCAACTACGCCAGAACCGCTTGGCGGACACTGCGGAAACACCTGTCGGGCCGGCTGGAACCACATCTCAGACGTGCCAGAAACGTGTTCATGAGATGCTGGAACCACACCCCGAACAGACGGATACCACCTGCCAGAACCGCCTGAACCACCTGCTGAGCACGCCGGAACCACCTGCTCGACTCACCGGTACCACCTCCCTGACACGCCAAAATCACCTGCTGGGTATGCCAGAACCACTTGGCGGACACTCCGGAATCATCTGCCGGACATGCCGGAACCAGCTCTCAGACACACCAGAACCACGTGCCGGAGACCCCGGAAGCACCTGCCGAGCATGCCGGAGCCACCTGCTCGACTCGCCAGATACACCTGCCGGACACGCCAAAATCACCTGCCGGGTATGCCAGAACCACCTGGCGGACACTACGGAATCACCTGCCGCGCATGCCGGAACCACCTCTCAGACGTGCCGGAAGCACGTGCCAGACACGCCGGAAACATCTAGCGGACAGACCAGAACCACCTGCCAAGAACGCCGGAGCCACCTGTTCGACTCGCTGGAACCACCTGCCGGACAGGCCAATATCAACTGCTGGCTATGCCAGAACCACCTGGGGGACAGTCCGGGATCACCTGCCAGCCATGGCGGAACCACCTCTCAGACGTACCAGAACCACCTGCCGGAGAAGCTGGAAACACGTCCTGGACAGACTGGAACCACGTGACGGCCATGCCTGAACCACCTGCCGAGCACGGCGGAACCACCTGCCGGACACGCCAAAATCACCTGCGGGCTACGCCAGAACCACTTGGACGACACTCCGAAATGACCTGCCGGGCATGTTGGAACCACGTCTCACACGTGCCAGAAGCACGTGGCGGACAGTCCGGAATCACCTGTTGGGCATACGCAACCACCTCTGACACGTACCAGAACCACGTGCCGTGCACGCCGGAACCACCTACCGGACAGACCGGAATCCACTTTTGGGCATGCCGGAACCACCAGTCAGATGTGCCAGAAACACGTGCCGGAGACGCCGGAAGCACCTGCCGAGCACGTCGCAACCACCTGCTCAACTCGCCTGAACCACCTGCCGGACACGCCAAAATCACCTGCCCGCTACACCAGCACCACTTCGGGGACAAGCCGGAATCACGTGAGGGGCATGCCGGCACAGCCTCTCAGACTGAACCTCGTGCCGGACACCACAGAACCACCTGCCGGACAGACCGGAACCACCTGCCGGACACGCCGGAACCACCGGCACGACCCGCCGGAAAGACCGCTGGACATACAAAATCACCTGCCGGCTACGCCGGAAACACTTGCCGAACACTCCGGAATCACCTGCCGGGCATGCCGGAACCACCTCTCAGATATGCCAGAACCACGTGCCAATGACCCCGGAAGCACCTGCCGAGCACGCCGGAACCACCTGCTCGACTCGCCAGAACCACCTGCCGGACACGCAAAAATCACCTGCCGGCTACGCCACAACCTGTTGGTGAACACTTTGGAATCACCTGCCGGGCTTGCTGGAACCACCTGCCGGTCATGCCAAAATCACCTGCCAACTACGCCAGAACCGCTTGGCGGACACTGCGGAAACACCTGTCGGGCCGGCTGGAACCACATCTCAGACGTGCCAGAAACGTGTTCATGAGATGCTGGAACCACACCCCGAACAGACGGATACCACCTGCCAGAACCGCCTGAACCACCTGCTGAGCACGCCGGAACCACCTGCTCGACTCACCGGTACCACCTCCCTGACACGCCAAAATCACCTGCTGGGTATGCCAGAACCACTTGGCGGACACTCCGGAATCATCTGCCGGACATGCCGGAACCAGCTCTCAGACACACCAGAACCAAGTGCCGGAGACGCCGGAAGCACCTGCCGAGCATGCCGGAGCCACCTGCTCGACTCGCCAGAAACACCTGCCGGACACGCCAAAATCACCTGCCGGGTATGCCAGAACCACCTGGCGGACACTACGGAATCACCTGCCGCGCATGCCGGAACCACTTCTGAGACGTGCCGGAAGCACGTGCCACACACTCCGGAAACACCTACCGGACATACCGGAACCACCTGCCAAGAACGCCGGAGCCACCTGTTCGACTCGCTGGAACCACCTGCCGGACAGGCCAATATCAACTGCTGGCTATGCCAGAACCACCTGGGGGACAGTCCGGGATCACCTGCCAGCCATGGCGGAACCACCTCTCAGACGTACCAGAACCACCTGCCGGAGAAGCTGGAAACACGTCCTGGACAGACTGGAACCACGTGACGGCCATGCCTGAACCACCTGCCGAGCACGGCGGAACCACCTGCCAGACACGCCAAAATCACCTGCGGGCTACGCCAGAACCACTTGGACGACTCTCCGAAATGACCTGCCGGGCATGTTGGAACCACCTCTCAGACGTGCCAGAAGCACGTGGCGGACAGTCCGGAATCACCTGTTGGGCATACGCAACCACCTCTGAGATGTACCAGTACCACGTGCCGTGCACGCCGGAACCACCTACCGGACAGACCGGAATCAACTTTCGGGCATGCCGGAACCACCAGTCAGATGTGCCAGAATCACGTGCCAGAGACGCCGGAAGCACCTGCCGAGCACGTCGCAACCACCTGCTCAACTCGCCTGAACCACCTGCCGGACACGCCAAAATCACCTGCCCGCTACACCAGCACCACTTCGGGGACAAGCCGGAATCACGTGAGGGGCATGCCGGCACAGCCTCTCAGACTGAACCTCGTGCCGGACACCACAGAACCACCTGCCGGACAGACCGGAAGCACCTGCCGGACACGCCGGAACCACCAGCTCGACCCGCCGGAACGACCGCTGGACATGCAAAATCACCTGCCGGCTACGCCGGAAACACTTGGCGAACACTCCGGAATCACCTGCCGGGCATGCCGGAACCACCTCTCAGATATGCCAGAACCACGTGCCAATGACCCCGGAAGCACCTGCCGAGCACGCCGGAACCACCTGCTCGACTCGCCACTGTCACCTGCCGATCACGCAAAAATCACCTGCCGGGTAGGCCACAACCAGTTGGTGAACACTTTGGAATCACCTGCCAGGCTTGCTGGAACCACCTGCCGGTCATGCCAAAATCACCTGCCAACTACGCCAGAACCGCTTGGCGGACACTGCGGAAACACCTGTCGGGCCGGCTGGAACCACATCTCAGACGTGCCAGAAACGTGTTCATGAGATGCTGGAACCACACCCCGAACAGACGGATACCACCTGCCAGAACCGCCTGAACCACCTGCTGAGCACGCCGGAACCACCTGCTCGACTCACCGGTACCACCTCCCTGACACGCCAAAATCACCTGCTGGGTATGCCAGAACCACTTGGCGGACACTCCGGAATCATCTGCCGGACATGCCGGAACCAGCTCTCAGACACACCAGAACCAAGTGCCGGAGACGCCGGAAGCACCTGCCGAGCATGCCGGAGCCACCTGCTCGACTCGCCAGAAACACCTGCCGGACACGCCAAAATCACCTGCCGGGTACGCCAGAACCACCTGGCGGACACTCCGAAACCACCTGTCGCGCATGCCGGAACCACCTCTACGACGTGCCCGAAGCACGTGCCGGACACGCCGGAATCACCTACCAGACAGACCGGAACCACCTGCCGAGCACGCCGGAGCCACCTGTTCGACTCGCTGGAACCACCTGCCGGACAGGCCAATATCAACTGCTGGCTATGCCAGAACCACCTGGGGGACGGTCCGGAATCGCCTGCCAGCCATGGCGGAACCACCTCTCAGACGTACCAGAACCACCTGCCGGAGAAGCTGGAAACACGTCCTGGACAGTCTGGAACCACCTGCCGGCCAAGCCTGAACCACCTGCCAAGCACAACGGAACAACCTGCCAGACACGCCAACATCACCTGCGTGTTATGCCAGAGCCACTTGGAGGACTCTCTGGGATGACCTGCCGGGCATGCCGGAACCACCTCTCAGACGTGATAGAACCATGTGGCGGACAGTCTGGAATCACCTGTTGGGCATGCGCAACCACCTCTGAGACGTACCAGAACCACATGCCGTGCAGGCTGGAACCACCTACCGGACAGACCGGAATCACCTTTCGGGCATGCCGGAACCACCTGTCAGATGTGCCAGAAACACGTGCCGGAGACGCCGGAAGCACCTGCCAAGCACGTTGGAACCACCTGCTCAACTCGCCTGAACCACCTGCCGGACATGCCAAAATCACCTGCCGACTATGCCAGAACCACTTGGCGAACACTCCGGAATCACTTGCCGGGCATGCAGGAACCACCTCTCAGACATGCCAGAACCCCGTGCCAATGACCCCGGAATCACCAGCCGAGCACGCCGGAACCACCTGCTCGACTCGCCAGAACCACCTGCCGATCACGCAAAAATCACCTGACGGCTACGCCACAACCAGTTGGTGAACACTTTGGAATCACCTGCCAGGCTTGCTGGAACCACCTGCCAGTCATGCCAAAATCACCTGCCAACTACGCCAGAACCGCTTGGCGGACACTGCGGAAACACCTGTCGGGCCGGCTGGAACCACATCTCAGACGTGCCAGAAACGTGTTCATGAGATGCTGGAACCACACCCCGAACAGACGGATGCCACCTGCCAGAACCGCCTGAACCACCTGCTGAGCACGCCGGAACCACCTGCTCGACTCACCGGTACCACCTCCCTGACACGCCAAAATCACCTGCTGGGTATGCCAGAACCACTTGGCGGACACTCCGGAATCATCTGCCGGACATGCCGGAACCAGCTCTCAGACACACCAGAACCAAGTGCCGGAGACGCCGGAAGCACCTGCCGAGCATGCCGGAGCCACCTGCTCGACTCGCCAGAAACACCTGCCGGACACGCCAAAATCACCTGCCGGGTATGCCAGAACCACCTGGCGGACACTACGGAATCACCTGCCGCACATGCCGGAACCACCCGTCAGACGTGCCGGAAGCACGTGCCAGACACGCCGGAAACACCTACCGGACAGACCGGAACCACCTGCCAAGAAGGCCGGAGCCACCTGTTCGACTCGCTGGAACCACCTGCCGGACAGGCCAATATCAACTGCTGGCTATGCCAGAACCACCTGGGCGACAGTCCGGGATCACCTGCCAGCCATGGCGGAACCACCTCTCAGACGTACCAGAACCACCTGCCGGAGAAGGTGGAAACACGTCCTGGACAGACTGGAACCACGTGACGGCCATGCCTGAACCACCTGCCGAGCACGGCGGAACCACCTGCCGGACATGCCAAAATCACCTGCGGGCTACGCCAGAACCACTTGGACGACTCTCCGAAATGACCTGCCGGGCATGTTGGAACCACCTCTCAGACGTGCCAGAAGCACGTGGCGGACAGTCCGGAATCACCTGTTGGGCATACGCAACCACCTGCGACACGTACCAGAACCACGTGCCGTGCATGCCGGAACCACCTACCGGACAGACCGGAATCAACTTTTGGGCATGCCGGAACCACCAGTCAGATGTGCCAGAAACACGTGCCGGAGACGCCGGAAGCACCTGCCGAGCACGTCGCAACCACCTCCTCAACTCGCCTGAACCACCTGCCGGACACGCCAAAATCACCTGCCCGCTACACCAGCACCACTTCGGGGACAAGCCGGAATCACGTGAGGGGCATGCCGGCACAGCCTCTCAGACTGAACCTCGTGCCGGACACCACAGAACCACCTGCCGGACAGACCTTAACCACCTGCCGGACACGCCGGAACCACCGGCTCGACCCGCCGGAACGACCGCTGGACATGCAAAATCACCTGCCGGCTATGCCGGAAACACTTGGCGAACACTCCGGAATCACCTGCCGGGCATGCCGGAACCACCTCTCAGATATGCCAGAACCACGTGCCAATGACCCCGGAAGCACCTGCCGAGCACGCCGGAACCACCTGCTCGACTCGCCAGAACCACCTGCCGGACACACAAAAATCACCTGCCGGCTACGCCACAACCAGTTGGGGAACACTTCGGAATCACCTGCCGGGCTTGCTGGAACCACCTGCCGGTCATGCCAAAATCA
This sequence comes from Equus caballus, assembly GCF_041296265.1. Taxonomy (NCBI): domain Eukaryota; kingdom Metazoa; phylum Chordata; class Mammalia; order Perissodactyla; family Equidae; genus Equus; species Equus caballus. Next base: position 3,284,569 of record NC_091713.1, read on the forward strand.
CCTGCCAACTACGCCAGTACCACTTGGCGGACACTGTGGAAACACCTGTCGGGCCGGCCGGAACCACATCTCAGACGTGCCAGAACCATGTGCATGAGATGCTGGAACCACACCCCGAACAGACGGAAAACACCTGCCAGACCCGTCTGAACAGCCTGCCGAGCACGCCGGAGCCACCTGCTCGACTCGCCGGAACCACCTACCTGACATGCCCAAATCACCAGCCGGGTATGCCAGAACCACTTGGCGGACACTCCGGAATCATCTGCCGGACATGCCGGAACCAGCTCTCAGACACACCAGAACCACGTGCCGGAGACGCCGGAAGCACCTGCCGAGCATGCCGGAGCCACCTGCTCGACTCGCCAGAAACACGTGCCGGACACGCCAAAATCACCTGCCGGGTACTCCAGAACCACCTGGCAGACACTCCGAAATCACCTGTCGCGCATGCCGGAACCACCTCTCAGACGTGCCGGAAGCACGTGCCTGAGACGGCGGAATCACCTACCGGTCAGACCGCAACCACCTGCCGAGCACGCCGGAGCCACCTGTTCGACTCGCTGGAACCACCTGCCGGACAGGCCAATATCAACTGCTGGCTATGCCAGAACCACCTGGGGGACGGTCCGGAATCGCCTGCCAGCCATGGCGGAACCACCTCTCAGACGTACCAGAACCACCTGCCGGAGAACCTGGAAACACGTCCTGGACAGTCTGGAACCACGTGCCGGCCAAGCCTGAACCACCTGCCAAGCACAACGGAACAACCTGCCAGACACGCCAAAATCACATGCGTGTTATGCCAGAACCACTTGGAGGACTCTCTGGGATGACCTGCCGGGCATGCCGGAACCACCTCTCAGACGTGCCAGAACCATGTGGCGGACAGTCCGGAATCACCTGTTGGGCATGCGCAACCACCTCTGAGACGTACCAGAACCACATGCCGTGCAGGCTGGAACCACCTACCGGACAGACCGGAATCACCTTTCGGGCATGCCGGAACCACCTGTCAGATGTGCCAGAAACACGTGCCGGACACGCCGGAAACACCTACCGGACAGACCGGAACCACCTGCCAAGAACGCCGGAGCCACCTGTTCGACTCGCTGGAACCACCTGCCGGACAGGCCAATATCAACTGCTGGCTATGCCAGAACCACCTGGGGGACAGTCCGGGATCACCTGCCAGCCATGGCGGAACCACCTCTCAGACGTACCAGAACCACCTGCCGGAGAAGCTGGAAACACGTCCTGGACAGACTGGAACCACGTGACGGCCATGCCTGAACCACCTGCCGAGAACGGCGGAACCATCTGCCGGACACGCCAAAATCACCTGCGGGCTACGCCAGAACCACTTGGACGACTCTCCGAAATGACCTGCTGGGCATGTTGGAACCACCTCTCAGACGTGCCAGGAGCACGTGGCAGACAGTCCGGAATCACCTGTTGGGCATACGCAACCACCTCTGACACGTACCAGAACCACGTGCCGTGCACGCCGGAACCACCTACCGGACAGACCGGAATCAACTTTTGGGCATGCCGGAACCATCTGTCAGATGTGCCAGAAACACGTGCCGGAGACGCCGGAAGCACCTGCCGAGCACGTCGCAACCACCTGCTCAACTCGCCTGAACCACCTGCCGGACACGCCAAAATCACCTGCCCGCTACACCAGCACCACTTCGGGGACAAGCCGGAATCACGTGAGGGGCATGCCGGCACAGCCTCTCAGACTGAACCTCGTGCCGGACACCACAGAACCACCTGCCGGACAGACAGGAACCACCTGCCGGACACGCCGGAACCACCGGCACGACCCGCCGGAAAGACCGCTGGACATACAAAATCACCTGCCGGCTACGCCGGAAACACTTGCCGAACACTCCGGAATCACCTGCCGGGCATGCCGGAACCACCTCTCAGATATGCCAGAACCACGTGCCAATGTCCCCGGAAGCACCTGCCGAGCACGCCGGAACCACCTGCTCGACTCGCCAGAACCACCTGCCGGACACGCAAAAATCACCTGCCGGCTACGCCACAACCAGTTGGGGAACACTTCGGAATCACCTGCCGGGCTTGCTGGAACCACCTGCCGGTCATGCCAAAATCACCTGCCAACTACGCCAGTACCACTTGGCAGAAACTGTGGAAACACCTGTCGGGCCGGCCGGAACCACATCTCAGACGTGCCAGAACCATGTGCATGAGATGCTGGAACCACACCCCGAACAGACGGAAAACACCTGCCAGACCCGTCTGAACAACCTGCCGAGCACGCCGGAGCCACCTGCTCGACTCGCCGGAACCACCTACCTGACATGCCCAAATCACCAGCCGGGTATGCCAGAACCACTTGGCGGACACTCCGGAATCATCTGCCGGACATGCCGGAACCAGCTCTCAGACACACCAGAACCACGTGCCGGAGACGCCAGAAGCACCTGCCGAGCATGCCGGAGCCACCAGCTCGACTCGCCAGAAACACCTGCCGGACACGCCAAAATCACCTGCCGGGTACGCCAGAACCACCTGGCGGACACTCCGAAATCACCTGTCGCGCATGCCGGAACCACCTCTCAGACATGCCGGAAGCACGTGCCGGACAGGCCGTAATCCCCTACCGAACAGACCGGAACCACCTGCCGAGCACGCCGGAGCCACCTGTTCGACTCGCTGGAACCACCTGCCGGACAGGCCAATATCAACTGCTGGCTATGCCAGAACCACATGGGGGACGGTCCGGAATCACCTGCCAGCCATGGCGGAACCACCTCTCAGACGTACCAGAACCACCTGCCGGAGAAGCTGGAAACACGTCCTGGACAGTCTGGAACCACCTGCCGGCCAAGCCTGAACCACCTGCCAAGCACAACGGAACAACCTGCCAGACACGCCAAAATCACCTGCGTGTTATGCCAGAACCACTTGGAGGACTCTCTGGGATGACCTGCCGGTCATGCCGGAACCACCTCTCAGACGTGCCAGAACCATGTGGCGGACAGTCCGGAATCACCTGTTGGGCATGCGCAACCACCTCTGAGACGTACCAGAACCACATGCCGTGCAGGCTGGAACCACCTACCGGACAGACCGGAATCACCTTTCGGGCATGCCGGAACCACCTGTCAGATGTGCCAGAAACACGTGCCGGAGACGCCGGAAGCACCTGCCAAGCACGTTGGAACCACCTGCTCAACTCGCCTGAACCACCTGCCGGACATGCCAAAATCACCTGCCGACTGGCCAGAACCACTTGGCGAACACTCCGTAATCACTTGCCGGGCATGCAGGAACCACCTCTCAGACATGCCAGAACCGCGTGCCAATGACCCCGGAAGCACCTGCCGAGCACGCCGGAACCACCTGCTCGACTCGCCACTGTCACCTGCCGATCACGCAAAAATCACCTGCCGGGTAGGCCACAACCAGTTGGTGAACACTTTGGAATCACCTGCCAGGCTTGCTGGAACCACCTGCCGGTCATGCCAAAATCACCTGCCAACTACGCCAGAACCGCTTGGCGGACACTGCGGAAACACCTGTCGGGCCGGCTGGAACCACATCTCAGACGTGCCAGAAACGTGTTCATGAGATGCTGGAACCACACCCCGAACAGACGGATACCACCTGCCAGAACCGCCTGAACCACCTGCTGAGCACGCCGGAACCACCTGCTCGACTCACCGGTACCACCTCCCTGACACGCCAAAATCACCTGCTGGGTATGCCAGAACCACTTGGCGGACACTCCGGAATCATCTGCCGGACATGCCGGAACCAGCTCTCAGACACACCAGAACCAAGTGCCGGAGACGCCGGAAGCACCTGCCGAGCATGCCGGAGCCACCTGCTCGACTCGCCAGAAACACCTGCCGGACACGCCAAAATCACCTGCCGGGTACGCCAGAACCACCTGGCGGACACTCCGAAACCACCTGTCGCGCATGCCGGAACCACCTCTACGACGTGCCCGAAGCACGTGCCGGACACGCCGGAATCACCTACCAGACAGACCGGAACCACCTGCCGAGCACGCCGGAGCCACCTGTTCGACTCGCTGGAACCACCTGCCGGACAGGCCAATATCAACTGCTGGCTATGCCAGAACCACCTGGGGGACGGTCCGGAATCGCCTGCCAGCCATGGCGGAACCACCTCTCAGACGTACCAGAACCACCTGCCGGAGAAGCTGGAAACACGTCCTGGACAGTCTGGAACCACCTGCCGGCCAAGCCTGAACCACCTGCCAAGCACAACGGAACAACCTGCCAGACACGCCAACATCACCTGCGTGTTATGCCAGAGCCACTTGGAGGACTCTCTGGGATGACCTGCCGGGCATGCCGGAACCACCTCTCAGACGTGATAGAACCATGTGGCGGACAGTCTGGAATCACCTGTTGGTCATGCGCAACCACCTCTGAGACGTACCAGAACCACATGCCGTGCAGGCTGGAACCACCTACCGGACAGACCGGAATCACCTTTCGGGCATGCCGGAACCACCTGTCAGATGTGCCAGAAACACGTGCCGGAGACGCCGGAAGCACCTGCCAAGCACGTTGGAACCACCTGCTCAACTCGCCTGAACCACCTGCCGGACATGCCAAAATCACCTGCCGACTATGCCAGAACCACTTGGCGAACACTCCGGAATCACTTGCCGGGCATGCAGGAACCACCTCTCAGACATGCCAGAACCCCGTGCCAATGACCCCGGAATCACCAGCCGAGCACGCCGGAACCACCTGCTCGACTCGCCAGAACCACCTGCCGATCACGCAAAAATCACCTGACGGCTACGCCACAACCAGTTGGTGAACACTTTGGAATCACCTGCCAGGCTTGCTGGAACCACCTGCCAGTCATGCCAAAATCACCTGCCAACTATGCCAGAACCGCTTGGCGGACACTGCGGAAACACCTGTCGGGCCGGCTGGAACCACATCTCAGACGTGCCAGAAACGTGTTCATGAGATGCTGGAACCACACCCCGAACAGACGGATGCCACCTGCCAGAACCGCCTGAACCACCTGCTGAGCACGCCGGAACCACCTGCTCGACTCACCGGTACCACCTCCCTGACACGCCAAAATCACCTGCTGGGTATGCCAGAACCACTTGGCGGACACTCCGGAATCATCTGCCGGACATGCCGGAACCAGCTCTCAGACACACCAGAACCAAGTGCCGGAGACGCCGGAAGCACCTGCCGAGCATGCCGGAGCCACCTGCTCGACTCGCCAGAAACACCTGCCGGACACGCCAAAATCACCTGCCGGGTATGCCAGAACCACCTGGCGGACACTACGGAATCACCTGCCGCGCATGCCGGAACCACCTGTCAGACGTGCCGGAAGCACGTGCCAGACACGCCGGAAACACCTACCGGACAGACCGGAACCACCTGCCAAGAACGCCGGAGCCACCTGTTCGACTCGCTGGAACCACCTGCCGGACAGGCCAATATCAACTGCTGGCTATGCCAGAACCACCTGGGCGACAGTCCGGGATCACCTGCCAGCCATGGCGGAACCACCTCTCAGACGTACCAGAACCACCTGCCGGAGAAGGTGGAAACACGTCCTGGACAGACTGGAACCACGTGACGGCCATGCCTGAACCACCTGCCGAGCACGGCGGAACCACCTGCCGGACATGCCAAAATCACCTGCGGGCTACGCCAGAACCACTTGGACGACTCTCCGAAATGACCTGCCGGGCATGTTGGAACCACCTCTCAGACGTGCCAGAAGCACGTGGCGGACAGTCCGGAATCACCTGTTGGGCATACGCAACCACCTGCGACACGTACCAGAACCACGTGCCGTGCATGCCGGAACCACCTACCGGACAGACCGGAATCAACTTTTGGGCATGCCGGAACCACCAGTCAGATGTGCCAGAAACACGTGCCGGAGACGCCGGAAGCACCTGCCGAGCACGTCGCAACCACCTCCTCAACTCGCCTGAACCACCTGCCGGACACGCCAAAATCACCTGCCCGCTACACCAGCACCACTTCGGGGACAAGCCGGAATCACGTGAGGGGCATGCCGGCACAGCCTCTCAGACTGAACCTCGTGCCGGACACCACAGAACCACCTGCCGGACAGACCGGAACCACCTGCCGGACACGCCGGAACCACCGGCTCGACCCGCCGGAACGACCGCTGGACATGCAAAATCACCTGCCGGCTATGCCGGAAACACTTGGCGAACACTCCGGAATCACCTGCCGGGCATGCCGGAACCACCTCTCAGATATGCCAGAACCACGTGCCAATGACCCCGGAAGCACCTGCCGAGCACGCCGGAACCACCTGCTCGACTCGCCAGAACCACCTGCCGGACACGCAAAAATCACCTGCCGGCTACGCCACAACCAGTTGGGGAACACTTCGGAATCACCTGCCGGGCTTGCTGGAACCACCTGCCGGTCATGCCAAAATCACCTGCCAACTACGCCAGTACCACTTGGCGGACACTGTGGAAACACCTGTCGGGCCGGCCGGAACCACATCTCAGACGTGCCAGAACCATGTGCATGAGATGCTGGAACCACACCCCGAACAGACGGAAAACACCTGCCAGACCCGTCTGAACAGCCTGCCGAGCACGCCGGAGCCACCTGCTCGACTCGCCGGAACCACCTACCTGACATGCCCAAATCACCAGCCGGGTATGCCAGAACCACTTGGCGGACACTCCGGAATCATCTGCCGGACATGCCGGAACCAGCTCTCAGACACACCAGAACCACGTGCCGGAGACGCCGGAAGCACCTGCCGAGCATGCCGGAGCCACCTGCTCGACTCGCCAGAAACACGTGCCGGACACGCCAAAATCACCTGCCGGGTACTCCAGAACCACCTGGCAGACACTCCGAAATCACCTGTCGCGCATGCCGGAACCACCTCTCAGACGTGCCGGAAGCACGTGCATGAGACGGCGGAATCACCTACCGGTCAGACCGCAACCACCTGCCGAGCACGCCGGAGCCACCTGTTCGACTCGCTGGAACCACCTGCCGGACAGGCCAATATCAACTGCTGGCTATGCCAGAACCACCTGGGGGACGGTCCGGAATCGCCTGCCAGCCATGGCGGAACCACCTCTCAGACGTACCAGAACCACCTGCCGGAGAACCTGGAAACACGTCCTGGACAGTCTGGAACCACGTGCCGGCCAAGCCTGAACCACCTGCCAAGCACAACGGAACAACCTGCCAGACACGCCAAAATCACATGCGTGTTATGCCAGAACCACTTGGAGGACTCTCTGGGATGACCTGCCGGGCATGCCGGAACCACCTCTCAGACGTGCCAGAACCATGTGGCGGACAGTCCGGAATCACCTGTTGGGCATGCGCAACCACCTCTGAGACGTACCAGAACCACATGCCGTGCAGGCTGGAACCACCTACCGGACAGACCGGAATCACCTTTCGGGCATGCCGGAACCACCTGTCAGATGTGCCAGAAACACGTGCCGGACACGCCGGAAACACCTACCGGACAGACCGGAACCACCTGCCAAGAACGCCGGAGCCACCTGTTCGACTCGCTGGAACCACCTGCCGGACAGGCCAATATCAACTGCTGGCTATGCCAGAACCACCTGGGGGACAGTCCGGGATCACCTGCCAGCCATGGCGGAACCACCTCTCAGACGTACCAGAACCACCTGCCGGAGAAGCTGGAAACACGTCCTGGACAGACTGGAACCACGTGACGGCCATGCCTGAACCACCTGCCGAGAACGGCGGAACCATCTGCCGGACACGCCAAAATCACCTGCGGGCTACGCCAGAACCACTTGGACGACTCTCCGAAATGACCTGCTGGGCATGTTGGAACCACCTCTCAGACGTGCCAGGAGCACGTGGCAGACAGTCCGGAATCACCTGTTGGGCATACGCAACCACCTCTGACACGTACCAGAACCACGTGCCGTGCACGCCGGAACCACCTACCGGACAGACCGGAATCAACTTTTGGGCATGCCGGAACCATCTGTCAGATGTGCCAGAAACACGTGCCGGAGACGCCGGAAGCACCTGCCGAGCACGTCGCAACCACCTGCTCAACTCGCCTGAACCACCTGCCGGACACGCCAAAATCACCTGCCCGCTACACCAGCACCACTTCGGGGACAAGCCGGAATCACGTGAGGGGCATGCCGGCACAGCCTCTCAGACTGAACCTCGTGCCGGACACCACAGAACCACCTGCCGGACAGACAGGAACCACCTGCCGGACACGCCGGAACCACCGGCACGACCCGCCGGAAAGACCGCTGGACATACAAAATCACCTGCCGGCTACGCCGGAAACACTTGCCGAACACTCCGGAATCACCTGCCGGGCATGCCGGAACCACCTCTCAGATATGCCAGAACCACGTGCCAATGACCCCGGAAGCACCTGCCGAGCACGCCGGAACCACCTGCTCGACTCGCCAGAACCACCTGCCGGACACGCAAAAATCACCTGCCGGCTACGCCACAACCTGTTGGTGAACACTTTGGAATCACCTGCCGGGCTTGCTGGAACCACCTGCCGGTCATGCCAAAATCACCTGCCAACTACGCCAGAACCGCTTGGCGGACACTGCGGAAACACCTGTCGGGCCGGCTGGAACCACATCTCAGACGTGCCAGAAACGTGTTCATGAGATGCTGGAACCACACCCCGAACAGACGGATACCACCTGCCAGAACCGCCTGAACCACCTGCTGAGCACGCCGGAACCACCTGCTCGACTCACCGGTACCACCTCCCTGACACGCCAAAATCACCTGCTGGGTATGCCAGAACCACTTGGCGGACACTCCGGAATCATCTGCCGGACATGCCGGAACCAGCTCTCAGACACACCAGAACCAAGTGCCGGAGACGCCGGAAGCACCTGCCGAGCATGCCGGAGCCACCTGCTCGACTCGCCAGAAACACCTGCCGGACACGCCAAAATCACCTGCCGGGTATGCCAGAACCACCTGGCGGACACTACGGAATCACCTGCCGCGCATGCCGGAACCACTTCTGAGACGTGCCGGAAGCACGTGCCACACACTCCGGAAACACCTACCGGACATACCGGAACCACCTGCCAAGAACGCCGGAGCCACCTGTTCGACTCGCTGGAACCACCTGCCGGACAGGCCAATATCAACTGCTGGCTATGCCAGAACCACCTGGGGGACAGTCCGGGATCACCTGCCAGCCATGGCGGAACCACCTCTCAGACGTACCAGAACCACCTGCCGGAGAAGCTGGAAACACGTCCTGGACAGACTGGAACCACGTGACGGCCATGCCTGAACCACCTGCCGAGCACGGCGGAACCACCTGCCAGACACGCCAAAATCACCTGCGGGCTACGCCAGAACCACTTGGACGACTCTCCGAAATGACCTGCCGGGCATGTTGGAACCACCTCTCAGACGTGCCAGAAGCACGTGGCGGACAGTCCGGAATCACCTGTTGGACATACGCAACCACCTCTGAGATGTACCAGTACCACGTGCCGTGCACGCCGGAACCACCTACCGGACAGACCGGAATCAACTTTTGGGCATGCCGGAACCACCAGTCAGATGTGCCAGAATCACGTGCCAGAGACGCCGGAAGCACCTGCCGAGCAGGTCGCAACCACCTGCTCAACTCGCCTGAACCACCTGCCGGACACGCCAAAATCACCTGCCCGCTACACCAGCACCACTTCGGGGACAAGCCGGAATCACGTGAGGGGCATGCCGGCACAGCCTCTCAGACTGAACCTCGTGCCGGACACCACAGAACCACCTGCCGGACAGACCGGAAGCACCTGCCGGACACGCCGGAACCACCAGCTCGACCCGCCGGAACGACCGGTGGACATGCAAAATCACCTGCCGGCTACGCCGGAAACACTTGGCGAACACTCCGGAATCACCTGCCGGGCATGCCGGAACCACCTCTCAGATATGCCAGAACCACGTGCCAATGACCCCGGAAGCACCTGCCGAGCACGCCGGAACCACCTGCTCGACTCGCCAGAACCACCTGCAGGACACGCAAAAATCACCTGCCGGCTACGCCACAACCAGTTGGGGAACACTTCAGAATCACCTGCCGGGCTTGCTGGAACCACCTGCCGGTCATGCCAAAATCACCTGCCAACTACGCCAGTACCACTTGGTAGAAACGGTGGAAACACCTGTCGGGCCGGCCGGAACCACATCTCAGACGTGCCAGAACCATGTGCATGAGATGCTGGAACCACACCCCGAACAGACGGAAAACACCTGCCAGAACCGCCTGAACCACCTGCTGAGCACACCGGAACCACCTGCTCGACTCACCGGTACCACCTCCCTGACACGCCAAAATCACCTGCTGGGTATGCCAGTACCACTTGGCGGACACTCCGGAATCATCTGCCGGACATGCCGGAACCAGCTCTCAGACACACCAGAACCAAGTGCCGGAGACGCCGGAAGCACCTGCCGAGCATGCTGGAGCCACCTGCTCGACTCGCCAGAAACACCTGCCGGACACGCCAAAATCACCTGCCGGGTATGCCAGAACCACCTGGCGGACACTACGGAATCACCTGCCGCGCATGCCGGAACCACCTCTCAGATGTGCCGGAAGCACGTGCCAGACACGCCGGAAACACCTACCGGACAGACCGGAACCACATGCCAAGAACGCCGGAGCCACCTGTTCGACTCGGTGGAACCACCTGCCGGACAGGCCAATATCAAATGCTGGCTATGCCAGAACCACCTGGGGGACAGTACGGGATCACCTGCCAGCCATGGCGGAACCAGCTCTCACACGTACCAGAACCACCTGCCGGAGAAGCTGGAAACACGTCCTGGACAGACTGGAACCACGTGACGGCCATGTCTGAACCACCTGCCGAGCACGGCGGAACCACCTAGCGGACACGCCAAAATCACCTGCGGGCTACACCAGAACCACTTCGACGACTCTCCGAAATGACCTGCCGGGCATTTTGCAACCACCTCTCAGACGTGCCAGAAGCACGTGGCGGACAGTCCGGAATCACCTGTTGGGCATACGCAACCACCTCTGACACGGACCAGAACCACGTGTCGTGCACGCCGGAACCACCTACCGGACAGACCGGAATCAACTTTTGGGCATGCCGGAACCACCAGTCAGATGTGCCAGAAACACGTGCCGGAGACGTCGGAAGCACCTGCCGAGCACGTCGCAACCACCTGCTCAACTCGCCTGAACCACCTGCCGGACACGCCAAAATCCCTGCCTGCTACACCAGCACCACTTCGGTGACAAGCCGGAATCACGTGAGGGGCATGCCGGCACAGCCTCTCAGACTGAACCTCGTGGGGGACACCACAGAACCACCAGCCGGACAGACCGGAACCACCAGCCGGACACGCCGGTACCACCGGCTCGACCTGCCGGAACGACCGCTGGACATGCAGAATCACCTGCCGGCTACGAAGGAAACACTTGGCGAACACTCCGGAATCACCTGCCGGGCATGCCGGAACCACCTCTCAGATATGCCAGAACCACGTGCCAATGACCCCGGAAGCACCAGCCGAACACGCCGGAACCACCTGCTCGACTCGCCAGAACCACCTGCCGGACACGCAAAAATCACCTGCCGGCTACGCCACAACCAGTTGGGGAACACTTCGGAATCACCTGCCGGGCTTGCTGGAACGTCCTGTCGGTCATGCCAAAATCACCTGCCAACTACGCCAGCACCACTTGGCGGACACTGTGGAAACACCTGTCGGGCCGGCCGGAACCACATCTCAGACGTGCCAGAACCATGTGCATGAGATGCTGGAACCACACACCGACAGACGGAAAACACCTGCCAGACCCGTCTGAACAACCTGCCGATCACGCCGGAGCCACCTGCTCGACTCGCCGGAACCACCTACCTGACATGCCCAAATCACCAGCCGGGTATGCCAGAACCACTTGGCGGACACTCCGAAATCACCTGTCGCGCATGCCGGAACCACCTCTCAGACGTGCCGGAAGCACGTGCCGGAGACGCCGGAAGCACCTGCCGAGCATGCCGGAGCCACCTGCTCGACTCGCCGGAACCACCTACCTGACATGCCCAAATCACCAGCCGGGTATGTCAGAACGACTTGGCGGACACTCCGGAATCATCTGCCGGACATGCCGGAACCAGCTCTCAAACACACCAGAACCACGTGCCGGAGACGCCGGAAGCACCTGCCGAGCATGCCGGAGCCACCTGCTCGACTCACCAGAAACACCTGCCGGACACGCCAAAATCACCTGCCGGGTACGCCAGAACCACCTGGCGGACACTCCGAAATCACCTGTCGCGCATGCCGGAACCACCTCTCAGACGTGCCGGAAGCACGTGCCGGACACGCCGGAATCACCTACCGGACAGACCGGAACCACCTGCCGAGCACGCCGGAGCCACCTGTTCGACTCGCTGGAACCACCTGCCGGACAGGCCAATATCAACTGCTGGCTATGCCAGAACCACCTGGGAGACGTTCCGGAATCGCCTGCCAGCCATGGCGGAACCACCTCTCAGACGTACCAGAACCACCTGCCGGAGAAGCTGGAAACACGTCCTGGACAGTCTGGAACCACCTGCCGGCCAAGCCTGAACCACCTGCCAAGCACAACGGAACAACCTGCCAGACACGCCAAAATCACCTGCGTGTTATGCCAGAACCACTTGGAGGACTCTCTGGGATGACCTGACGGGCATGCCGGAACCACCTCTCAGACGTGCCGGAAGCACGTGCCGGACAAGCCGGAATCACCTACCGGACAGACCGGAACCACCTGCCGAGCACGCTGGAGCCACCTGTTCGACTCGCTGGAACCACCTGCCGGACAGGCCAATATCAACTGCTGGCTATGCCAGAACCACCTGGGGGACAGTCGGGATCACCTGCCAGCCATGGCGGAACCACCTCTCAGACGTACCAGAACCACCTGCCGGAGAAGCTGGAAACACGTCCTGGACAGACTGGAACCACGTGACGGCCATGCCTGAACCACCTGCCGAGCACGGCGGAACCACCTGCCGGACACGCCAAAATCACCTGCGGGCTATGCCAGAACCACTTGGACGACTCTCCGAAATGACCTGCCGGGCATGTTGGAACCACCTCTCAGACGTGCCAGAACCATGTGGCGGACAGTCCGGAATCACCTGTTGGGCATACGCAACCACCTCTGACACGTACCAGAACCACGTGCCGTGCCGCCGGAACCACCTACCGGACAGACCGCAATCAACTTTTGGGCATCCCGGAACCACCAGTCAGATGTGCCAGAAACACGTGCCGGAGACGCCGGAAGCAACTGCCGAGCACGTCGCAACCACCTGCTCAACTCGCCTGAACCACCTGCCGGAAACGCCAAAATCACCTGCCCGCTACACCAGCACCACTTCGGGGACAAGCCGGAATCACGTGAGGGGCATGCCGGCACAGCCTCTCAGACTGAACCTCGGGCAGGCCACCACAGAACCACCTGCCGGACAGACCGGAACCACCTGCCGGACACGCCGGAACCACCGGCTCGACCCGCCGGAACAACCGCTGGACATGCAAAATCACCTGCCGGCTACGCCGGAAACACTTGGCGAACACTCCGGAATCACCTGCCGGGCATGCCGGAACCACCTCTCAGATATGCCAGAACCACGTGCCAATGACCCCGGAAGCACCTGCCGAGCACGCCGGAACCACCTGCTCGACTCGCCAGAACCACCTGCCGGACACGCAAAAATCACCTGCCGGCTACGCCACAACCAGTTGGGGAACACTTCGGAATCAACTGCCGGGCTTGCTGGAACCACCTGCCGGTCATGCCAAAATCACCTGCCAACTACGCCAGTACCACTTGGCGGACACTGTGGAAACACCTGTCGGGCCGGCCGGAACCACATCTCAGACGTGCCAGAACCATGTGCATGAGATGCTGGAACCACACCCCGAACAGACGGAAAACACCTGCCAGACCCGTCTGAACAACCTGCCGAGCACGCCGGAGTCACCTGCTCGACTCGCCGGAACCACCTACCTGACATGCCCAAATCACCAGCCGGGTATGCCAGAACCACTTGGCGGACACTCAGGAATCATCTGCCGGACATGCCGGAACCAGCTCTCAGACACACCAGAACCACGTGCCGGAGACGCCGGAAGCAGCTGCCGAGCATGCCGGAGCCACCTGCTCGACTCGCCAGAAACACCTGCCGGACACGCCAAAATCACCTGCCGGGTACGCCAGAACCACCTGGCGGACACTCCGAAATCACCTCTCGCGCATGCCGGAACCACCTCTCAGACGTGCCGGAAGCACGTGCCGGACACGCCGGAATCACCTACCGGACAGACCGGAACCACCTGCCGAGCACGCCGGAGCCACCTGTTCGACTCGCTGGAACCACCTGCCGGACAGGCCAATATCAACTGCTGGCTATGCCAGAACCACCTGGGGGACGGTCCGGAATCGGCTGCCAGCCATGGCGGAACCACCTCTCAGATGTCCCAGAACCACCTGCCGGAGAAGCTGGAAACACGTCCTGGACAGTCTGGAACCACCTGCCGGCCAAGCCTGAACCACCTGCCAAGCACAACGGAACAACCTGCCAGACACGCCAAAATCACCTGCGTGTTATGCCAGAACCACTTGGAGGACTCTCTGGGATGACCTGCCTGGGATGCCGGAAACACCTCTTAGACGTGCCAGAACCATGTGGCGGACAGTCCGGAATCACCTGTTGGGCATGCGCAACCACCTCTGAGACGTACCAGAACCACATGCCGTGCAGGCTGGAACCACCTACCGGACAGACCGGAATCACCTTTCGGGCATGCCGGAACCACCTGTCAGATGTGCCAGAAAAACATGCCGGAGACGCCGGAAGCACCTGCCAAGCACGTTGGAACCACCTGCTCAACTCGCCTGAACCACCTGCCGGACATGCCAAAATCACCTGCCGACTATGCCAGAACCACTTGGCGAACACTCCGGAATCACTTGCCGGGCATGCAGGAACCACATCTCAGACATGCCAGAACCCCGTGCCAATGACCCCGGAACCACCAGCCGAGCACGCCGGAACCACCTGCTCGACTCGCCAGAACCACCTGCCGATCACGCAAAAATCACCTGCCGGCTACGCCACAACCAGTTGGTGAACACTTTGGAATCACCTGCCAGGCTTGCTGGAACCACCTGCCAGTCATGCCAAAATCACCTGCCAACTATGCCAGAACCGCTTGGCGGACACTGCGGAAACACCTGTCGGGCCGGCTGGAACCACATCTCAGACGTGCCAGAAACGTGTTCATGAGATGCTGGAACCACACCCCGAACAGACGGATACCACCTGCCAGAACCGCCTGAACCACCTGCTGAGCACGCCGGAACCACCTGCTCGACTCACCGGTACCACCTCCCTGACATGCCAAAATCACCTGCTGGGTATGCCAGAACCACTTGGCGGACACTCCGGAATCATCTGCCGGACATGCCGGAACCAGCTCTCAGACACACCAGAACCAAGTGCCGGAGACGCCAGAAGCACCTGCCGAGCATGCCGGAGCCACCTGCTCGACTCGCCAGAAACACCTGCCGGACACGCCAAAATCACCTGCCGGGTATGCCAGAACCACCTGGCGGACACTACGGAATCACCTGCCGCGCATGCCGGAACCACCTCTCAGACGTGCCGGAAGCACGTGCCAGACACGCCGGAAACACCTAGCGGACAGACCAGAACCACCTGCCAAGAACGCCGGAGCCACCTGTTCGACTCGCTGGAACCACCTGCCGGACAGGCCAATATCAACTGCTGGCTATGCCAGAACCACCTGGGGGACAGTCCGGGATCACCTGCCAGCCATGGCGGAACCACCTCTCAGACGTACCAGAACCACCTGCCGGAGAAGCTGGAAACACGTCCTGGACAGACTGGAACCACGTGACGGCCATGCCTGAACCACCTGCCGAGCACGGCGGAACCACCTGCCGGACACGCCTAAATCACCTGCGGGCTACGCCAGAACCACTTGGACGACTCTCCGAAATGACCTGCCGGGCATGTTGGAACCACGTCTCACACGTGCCAGAAGCACGTGGCGGACAGTCCGGAATCACCTGTTGGGCATACGCAACCACCTCTGACACGTACCAGAACCACGTGCCGTGCACGCCGGAACCACCTACCGGACAGACCGGAATCAACTTTTCGGCATGCCGGAACCACCAGTCAGATGTGCCAGAAACACGTGCCGGAGACGCCGGAAGCACCTGCCGAGCACGTCGCAACCACCTGCTCAACTCGCCTGAACCACCTGCCGGACACGCCAAAATCACCTGCCCGCTACACCAGCACCACTTCGGGGACAAGCCGGAATCACGTGAGGGGCATGCCGGCACAGCCTCTCAGACTGAACCTCGTGCCGGACACCACAGAACCACCTGCCGGACAGACCGGAACCACCTGCCGGACACGCCGGAACCACCGGCTCGACCCGCCGGAACGACCGCTGGACATGCAAAATCACCTGCCGGCTACGCCGGAAACACTTGGCGAACACTCCAGAATCACCTGCCCGGCATGCCGGAACCACCTCTCAGATATGCCAGAACCACGTGCCAATGACCCCGGAAGCACCTGCCGAGCACGCCGGAACCACCTGCTCGACTCGCCAGAACCACCTGCCGGACACGCAAAAATCACCTGCCGGCTACGCCACAACCAGTTGGGGAACACTTCGGAATCACCTGCCGGGCTTGCTGGAACCACCTGCCGGTCATGCCAAAATCACCTGCCAACTACGCCAGTACCACTTGGCGGACACTGTGGAAACACCTGTCGGGCCGGCCGGAACCACATCTCAGACGTGCCAGAACCATGTGCATGAGATGCTGGAACCACACCCCGAACAGACGGAAAACACCTGCCAGACCCGTCTGAACAGCCTGCCGAGCACGCCGGAGCCACCTGCTCGACTCGCCGGAACCACCTACCTGACATGCCCAAATCACCAGCCGGGTATGCCAGAACCACTTGGCGGACACTCCGGAATCATCTGCCGGACATGCCGGAACCAGCTCTCAGACGCACCAGAACCACGTGCCGGAGACGCCGGAAGCACCTGCCGAGCATGCCGGAGCCACCTGCTCGACTCGCCAGAAACACCTGCCGGACACGCCAAAATCACCTGCCGGGTACGCCAGAACCACCTGGCGGACACTCCGAAATCACCTGTCGCGCATGCCGGAACCACCTCTCAGACGTGCCGGAAGCACGTGCCGGACACGCCGGAATCACCTACCGGACAGACCGGAACCACCTGCCGAGCACGCCGGAGCCACCTGTTCGACTCGCTGGAACCACCTGCCGGACAGGCCAATATCAACTGCTGGCTATGCCAGAACCACCTGGGGGACGGTCCGGAATCGCCTGCCAGCCATGGCGGAACCACCTCTCAGACGTACCAGAACCACCTGCCGGAGAAGCTGGAAACACGTCCTGGACAGTCTGGAACCACCTGCCGGCCAAGCCTGAACCACCTGCCAAGCACAACGGAACAACCTGCCAGACATGCCAACATCACCTGCGTGTTATGCCAGAGCCACTTGGAGGACTCTCTGGGATGACCTGCCGGGCATGCCGGAACCACCTCTCAGACGTGATAGAACCATGTGGCGGACAGTCTGGAATCACCTGTTGGGCATGCGCAACCACCTCTGAGACGTACCAGAACCACATGCCGTGCAGGCTGGAACCACCTACCGGACAGACCGGAATCACCTTTCGGGCATGCCGGAACCACCTGTCAGATGTGCCAGAAACACGTGCCGGAGACGCCGGAAGCACCTGCCAAGCACGTTGGAACCACCTGCTCAACTCGCCTGAACCACCTGCCGGACATGCCAAAATCACCTGCCGACTATGCCAGAACCACTTGGCGAACACTCCGGAATCACTTGCCGGGCATGCAGGAACCACATCTCAGACATGCCAGAACCCCGTGCCAATGACCCCGGAACCACCAGCCGAGCACGCCGGAACCACCTGCTCGACTCGCCAGAACCACCTGCCGATCACGCAAAAATCACCTGACGGCTACGCCACAACCAGTTGGTGAACACTTTGGAATCACCTGCCAGGCTTGCTGGAACCACCTGCCAGTCATGCCAAAATCACCTGCCAACTACGCCAGAACCGCTTGGCGGACACTGCGGAAACACCTGTCGGGCCGGCTGGAACCACATCTCAGACGTGCCAGAAACGTGTTCATGAGATGCTGGAACCACACCCCGAACAGACGGATGCCACCTGCCAGAACCGCCTGAACCACCTGCTGAGCACGCCGGAACCACCTGCTCGACTCACCGGTACCACCTCCCTGACACGCCAAAATCACCTGCTGGGTATGCCAGAACCACTTGGCGGACACTCCGGAATCATCTGCCGGACATGCCGGAACCAGCTCTCAGACACACCAGAACCAAGTGCCAGAGACGCCGGAAGCACCTGCCGAGCATG
Organism: Equus caballus; assembly: GCF_041296265.1. NCBI lineage: Eukaryota > Metazoa > Chordata > Mammalia > Perissodactyla > Equidae > Equus > Equus caballus. The sequence continues at coordinate 3,303,149 of NC_091713.1, forward strand.
CCGGAGCCACCTGCTCGACTCGCCAGAAACACCTGCCGGACACGCCAAAATCACCTGCCGGGTATGCCAGAACCACCTGGCGGACACTACGGAATCACCTGCCGCGCATGCCGGAACCACCTGTCAGACGTGCCGGAAGCACGTGCCAGACACGCCGGAAACACCTACCGGACAGACCGGAACCACCTGCCAAGAACGCCGGAGCCACCTGTTCGACTCGCTGGAACCACCTGCCGGACAGGCCAATATCAACTGCTGGCTATGCCAGAACCACCTGGGGGACAGTCCGGGATCACCTGCCAGCCATGGCGGAACCACCTCTCAGACGTACCAGAACCACCTGCCGGAGAAGCTGGAAACACGTCCTGGACAGACTGGAACCACGTGACGGCCATGCCTGAACCACCTGCCGAGCACGGCGGAACCACCTGCCGGACACGCCAAAATCACCTGCGGGCTACGCCAGAACCACTTGGACGACTCTCCGAAATGACCTGCCGGGCATGTTGGAACCACCTCTCAGACGTGCCAGAAGCACGTGGCGGACAGTCCGGAATCACCTGTTGGGCATACGCAACCACCTCTGAGACGTACCAGAACCACGTGCCGTGCACGCCGGAACCACCTACCGGACAGACCGGAATCAACTTTTGGTCATGCCGGAACCACCAGTCAGATGTGCCAGAAACACGTGCCGGAGACGCCGGAAGCACCTGCCGAGCACGTCGCAACCACCTGCTCAACTCGCCTGAACCACCTGCCGGACACGCCAAAATCACCTGCCCGCTACACCAGCACCACTTCGGGGACAAGCCGGAATCACGTGAGGGGCATGCCGGCACAGCCTCTCAGACTGAACCTCGTGCCGGACACCACAGAACCACCTGCCGGACAGACCGGAACCACCTGCCGGACATGCCGGAACCACCGTCTCGACCCGCCGGAACGACCGCTGGACATGCAAAATCACCTGCCGGCTACGCCGGAAACACTTGGCGAACACTCCAGAATCACCTGCCGGGCATGCCAGAACCACCTCTCAGATATACCAGAACCACGTGCCAATGACCCCGGAAGCACCTGCCGAGCACGCCGGAACCACCTGCTCGACTCGCCAGAACCACCTGCCGGACACGCAAAAATCACCTGCCGGCTACGCCACAACCACTTGGGGAACACTTCGGAATCAACTGCCGGGCTTGCTGGAACCACCTGCCGGTCATGCCAAAATCACCTGCCAACTACGCCAGTACCACTTGGCGGACACTGTGGAAACACCTGTCGCGCCGGCCGGAACCACATCTCAGACGTGCCAGAACCATGTGCATGAGATGCTGGAACCACACCCCGAACAGACGGATACCACCTGCCAGACCCGTCTGAACAACCTGCCGAGCACGCCGGAGCCACCTGCTCGACTCGCCGGAACCACCTACCTGACATGCCCAAATCACCAGCCGGGTATGCCAGAACCACTTGGCGGACACTCAGGAATCATCTGCCGGACATGCCGGAACCAGCTCTCAGACACACCAGAACCACGTGCCGGAGACGCCGGAAGCAGCTGCCGAGCATGCCGGAGCCACCTGCTCGACTCGCCAGAAACACCTGCCGGACACGCCAAAATCACCTGCCGGGTACGCCAGAACCACCTGGCGGACACTCCGAAATCACCTCTCGCGCATGCCGGAACCACCTCTCAGACGTGCCGGAAGCACGTGCCGGACACGCCGGAATCACCTACCGGACAGACCGGAACCACCTGCCGAGCACGCCGGAGCCACCTGTTCGACTCGCTGGAACCACCTGCCGGACAGGCCAATATCAACTGCTGGCTATGCCAGAACCACCTGGGGGACGGTCCGGAATCGGCTGCCAGCCATGGCGGAACCACCTCTCAGATGTCCCAGAACCACCTGCCGGAGAAGCTGGAAACACGTCCTGGACAGACTGGAACCACGTGACGGCCATGCCTGAACCACCTGCCGAGCACGGCGGAACCACCTGCCGGACACGCCAAAATCACCTGCGGGCTACGCCAGAACCACTTGGACGACTCTCCGAAATGACCTGCCGGGCATGTTGGAACCACGTCTCACACGTGCCAGAAGCACGTGGCGGACAGTCCGGAATCACCTGTTGGGCATACGCAACCACCTCTGACACGTACCAGAACCACGTGCCGTGCACGCCGGAACCACCTACCGGACAGACCGGAATCCACTTTTGGGCATGCCGGAACCACCAGTCAGATGTGCCAGAAACACGTGCCGGAGACGCCGGAAGCACCTGCCGAGCACGTCGCAACCACCTGCTCAACTCGCCTGAACCACCTGCCGGACACGCCAAAATCACCTGCCCGCTACACCAGCACCACTTCGGGGACAAGCCGGAATCACGTGAGGGGCATGCCGGCACAGCCTCTCAGACTGAACCTCGTGCCGGACACCACAGAACCACCTGCCGGACAGACCGGAACCACCTGCCGGACACGCCGGAACGACCGGCTCGACCCGCAGGAACGACCGCTGGACATGCAAAATCACCTGCCGGCTACGCCGGAAACACTTGGCGAACACTCCGGAATCACCTGCCGGGCATGCCGGAACCACCTCTCAGATATGCCAGAACCACGTGCCAATGACCCCGGAAGCACCTGCCGAGCACGCCGGAACCACCTGCTTGACTCGCCAGAACCACCTGCCGGACACGCAAAAATCACCTGCCGGCTACGCCACAACCTGTTGGTGAGCACTTTGGAATCACCTGCCGGGCTTGCTGGAACCACCTGCCGGTCATGCCAAAATCACCTGCCAACTACGCCAGAACCGCTTGGCGGACACTGCGGAAACACCTGTCGGGCCGGCTGGAACCACATCTCAGACGTGCCAGAAACGTGTTCATGAGATGCTGGAACCACACCCCGAACAGACGGATACCACCTGCCAGAACCGCCTGAACCACCTGCTGAGCACGCCGGAACCACCTGCTCGACTCACCGGTACCACCTCCCTGACACGCCAAAATCACCTGCTGGGTATGCCAGAACCACTTGGCGGACACTCCGGAATCATCTGCCGGACATGCCGGAACCAGCTCTCAGACACACCAGAACCAAGTGCCGGAGACGCCGGAAGCACCTGCCGAGCATGCCGGAGCCACCTGCTCGACTCGCCAGAAACACCTGCCGGACACGCCAAAATCACCTGCCGGGTATGCCAGAACCACCTGGCGGACACTACGGAATCACCTGCCGCGCATGCCGGAACCACCTCTCAGATATGCCAGAACCACGTGCCAATGACCCCGGAAGCACCTGCCGAGAACGCCGGAACCACCTGCTCGACTCGCCAGAACCACCTGCCGGACACGCAAAAATCACCTGCCGGCTACGCCACAACCAGTTGGGGAACACTTCGGAATCACCTGCCGGGCTTGCTGGAACCACCTGCCGGTCATGCCAAAATCACCTGCCAACTACGCCAGTACCACTTGGCGGACACTGTGGAAACACCTGTCGGGCCGGCCGGAACCACATCTCAGACGTGCCAGAACCATGTGCATGAGATGCTGGAACCACACCCCGAACAGACGGAAAACACCTGCCAGACCCGTCTGAACAGCCTGCCGAGCACGCCGGAGCCACCTGCTCGACTCGCCGGAACCACCTACCTGACATGCCCAAATCACCAGCCGGGTATGCCAGAACCACTTGGCGGACACTCCGGAATCATCTGCCGGACATGCCGGAACCAGCTCTCAGACACACCAGAACCACGTGCCGGAGACGCCGGAAGCACCTGCCGAGCATGCCGGAGCCACCTGCTCGACTCGCCAGAAACACGTGCCGGACACGCCAAAATCACCTGCCGGGTACGCCAGAACCACCTGGCGGACACTGCGAAATCACCTGTCGCGCATGCCGGAACCACCTCTCAGACGTGCCGGAAGCACGTGCCGGACACGCCGGAATCACCTACCGGACAGACCGGAACCACCTGCCGAGCACGCCGGAGCCACCTGTTCGACTCGCTGGAACCACCTGCCGGACAGGCCAATATCAACTGCTGGCTATGCCAGAACCACCTGGGGGACGGTCCGGAATCGCCTGCCAGCCATGGCGGAACCACCTCTCAGACGTACCAGAACCACCTGCCGGAGAAGCTGGAAACACGTCCTGGACAGTCTGGAACCACCTGCCGGCCAAGCCTGAACCACCTGCCAAGCACAACGGAACAACCTGCCAGACACGCCAACATCACCTGCGTGTTATGCCAGAGCCACTTGGAGGACTCTCTGGGATGACCTGCCGGGCATGCCGGAACCACCTCTCAGACGTGATAGAACCATGTGGCGGACAGTCTGGAATCACCTGTTGGGCATGCGCAACCACCTCTGAGACGTACCAGAACCACATGCCGTGCAGGCTGGAACCACCTACCGGACAGACCGGAATCACCTTTCGGGCATGCCGGAACCACCTGTCAGATGTGCCAGAAACACGTGCCGGAGACGCCGGAAGCACCTGCCAAGCACGTTGGAACCACCTGCTCAACTCGCCTGAACCACCTGCCGGACATGCCAAAATCACCTGCCGACTATGCCAGAACCACTTGGCGAACACTCCGGAATCACTTGCCGGGCATGCAGGAACCACCTCTCAGACATGCCAGAACCCCGTGCCAATGACCCCGGAATCACCAGCCGAGCACGCCGGAACCACCTGCTCGACTCGCCAGAACCACCTGCCGATCACGCAAAAATCACCTGCCGGCTACGCCACAACCAGTTGGTGAACACTTTGGAATCACCTGCCAGGCTTGCTGGAACCACCTGCCAGTCATGCCAAAATCACCTGCCAACTACGCCAGAACCGCTTGGCGGACACTGCGGAAACACCTGTCGGGCCGGCTGGAACCACATCTCAGACGTGCCAGAAACGTGTTCATGAGATGCTGGAACCACACCCCGAACAGACGGATGCCACCTGCCAGAACCGCCTGAACCACCTGCTGAGCACGCCGGAACCACCTGCTCGACTCACCGGTACCACCTCCCTGACACGCCAAAATCACCTGCTGGGTATGCCAGAACCACTTGGCGGACACTCCGGAATCATCTGCCGGACATGCCGGAACCAGCTCTCAGACACACCAGAACCAAGTGCCGGAGACGCCGGAAGCACCTGCCGAGCATGCCGGAGCCACCTGCTCAACTCGCCAGAAACACCTGCCGGACACGCCAAAATCACCTGCCGGGTATGCCAGAACCACCTGGCGGACACTACGGAATCACCTGCCGCGCATGCCGGAACCACCTGTCAGACGTGCCGGAAGCACGTGCCAGACACGCCGGAAACACCTACCGGACAGACCGGAACCACCTGCCAAGAACGCCGGAGCCACCTGTTCGACTCGCTGGAACCACCTGCCGGACAGGCCAATATCAACTGCTGGCTATGCCAGAACCACCTGGGGGACAGTCCGGGATCACCTGCCAGCCATGGCGGAACCACCTCACAGACGTACCAGAACCACCTGCCGGAGAAGGTGGAAACACGTCCTGGACAGACTGGAACCACGTGACGGCCATGCCTGAACCACCTGCCGAGCACGGCGGAACCACCTGCCGGACACGCCAAAATCACCTGCGGGCTACGCCAGAACCACTTGGACGACTCTCCGAAATGACCTGCCGGGCATGTTGGAACCACCTCTCAGACGTGCCAGAAGCACGTGGCGGACAGTCCGGAATCACCTGTTGGGCATACGCAACCACCTGCGACACGTACCAGAACCACGTGCCGTGCATGCCGGAACCACCTACCGGACAGACCGGAATCAACTTTTGGGCATGCCGGAACCACCAGTCAGATGTGCCAGAAACACGTGCCAGAGACGCCGGAAGCACCTGCCGAGCACGTCGCAACCACCTCCTCAACTCGCCTGAACCACCTGCCGGACACGCCAAAATCACCTGCCCGCTACACCAGCACCACTTCGGGGACAAGCCGGAATCACGTGAGGGGCATGCCGGCACAGCCTCTCAGACTGAACCTCGTGCCGGACACCACAGAACCACCTGCCGGACAGACCGGAACCACCTGCCGGACACGCCGGAACCACCGGCTCGACCCGCCGGAACGACCGCTGGACATGCAAAATCACCTGCCGGCTATGCCGGAAACACTTGGCGAACACTCCGGAATCACCTGCCGGGCATGCCGGAACCACCTCTCAGATATGCCAGAACCACGTGCCAATGACCCCGGAAGCACCTGCCGAGCACGCCGGAACCACCTGCTCGACTCGCCAGAACCACCTGCCGGACACACAAAAATCACCTGCCGGCTACGCCACAACCAGTTGGGGAACACTTCGGAATCACCTGCCGGGCTTGCTGGAACCACCTGCCGGTCATGCCAAAATCACCTGCCAACTACGCCAGTACCACTTGGCGGACACTGTGGAAACACCTGTCGGGCCGGCCGGAACCACATCTCAGACGTGCCAGAACCATGTGCATGAGATGCTGGAACCACACCCCGAACAGACGGAAAACACCTGCCAGACCCGTCTGAACAACCTGCCGAGCACGCCGGAGCCACCTGCTCGACTCGCCGGAACCACCTACCTGACATGCCCAAATCACCAGCCGGGTATGCCAGAACCACTTGGCGGACACTCCGGAATCATCTGCCGGACATGCCGGAACCAGCTCTCAGACACACCAGAACCACGTGCCGGAGACGCCGGAAGCACCTGCCGAGCATGCCGGAGCCACCTGCTCGACTCGCCAGAAACACGTGCCGGACACGCCAAAATCACCTGCCGGGTACGCCAGAACCACCTGGCGGACACTCCGAAATCACCTGTCGCGCATGCCGGAACCACCTCTCAGACGTGCCGGAAGCACGTGCCGGAGACGGCGGAATCACCTACCGGTCAGACCGCAACCACCTGCCGAGCACGCCGGAGCCACCTGTTCGACTCGCTGGAACCACCTGCCGGACAGGCCAATATCAACTGCTGGCTATGCCAGAACCACCTGTGGGACGGTCCGGAATCGCCTGCCAGCCATGGCGGAACCACCTCTCAGACGTACCAGAACCACCTGCCGGAGAACCTGGAAACACGTCCTGGACAGTCTGGAACCACGTGCCGGCCAAGCCTGAACCACCTGCCAAGCACAACGGAACAACCTGCCAGACACGCCAAAATCACCTGCGTGTTATGCCAGAACCACTTGGAGGACTCTCTGGGATGACCTGCCGGGCATGCCGGAACCACCTCTCAGACGTGCCAGAACCATGTGGCGGACTGTCCGGAATCACCTGTTGGGCATGCGCAACCACCTCTGAGACGTACCAGAACCACATGCCGTGCAGGCTGGAACCACCTACCGGACAGACCGGAATCACCTTTCGGGCATGCCGGAACCACCTGTCAGATGTGCCAGAAACACGTGCCGGAGACGCCGGAAGCACCTGCCAAGCACGTTGGAACCACCTGCTCAACTCGCCTGAACCACCTGCCGGACATGCCAAAATCACCTGCCGACTATGCCAGAACCACTTGGCGAACACTCCGGAATCAATTGCCGGGCATGCAGGAACCACCTCTCAGACATGCCAGAACCCCGTGCCAATGACCCCGGAAGCACCAGCCGAGCACGCCGGAACCACCTGCTCGACTCGCCAGAACCACCTGCCGATCACGCAAAAATCACCTGCCGGCTACGCCACAACCAGTTGGTGAACACTTTGGAATCACCTGCCAGGCTTGCTGGAACCACCTGCCAGTCATGCCAAAATCACCTGCCAACTACACCAGAACCGCTAGGCGGACACTGCAGAAACACCTGTCGGGCCGGCTGGAACCACATCTCAGACGTGCCAGAAACGTGTTCATGAGATGCTGGAACCACACCCCGAACAGACGGATACCACCTGCCAGAACCGCCTGAACCACCTGCTGAGCACGCCGGAACCACCTGCTCGACTCACCGGTACCACCTCCCTGACACGCCAAAATCACCTGCTGGGTATGCCAGAACCACTTGGCGGACACTCCGGAATCATCTGCCGGACATGCCGGAACCAGCTCTCAGACACACCAGAACCAAGTGCCGGAGACGCCGGAAGCACCTGCCGAGCATGCCGGAGCCACCTGCTCGACTCGCCAGAAACACGTGCCGGACACGCCAAAATCACCTGCCGGGTATGCCAGAACCACCTGGCGGACACTACGGAATCACCTGCCGCGCATGCCGGAACCACCTCTCAGACGTGCCGGAAGCACGTGCCGGACACGCCGGAAACACCTACCGGACAGACCGGAACCACCTGCCAAGAACGCCGGAGCCACCTGTTCGCTCGCTGGAACCACCTGCCGGACAGGCCAATATCAACTGCTGGCTATGCCAGAACCACCTGGGGGACAGTCCGGGATCACCTGCCAGCCATGGCGGAACCACCTCTCAGACGTACCAGAACCACCTGCCGGAGAAGCTGGAAACACGTCCTGGACAGACTGGAACCACGTGACGGCCATGCCTGAACCACCTGCCGAGAACGGCGGAACCATCTGCCGGACACGCCAAAATCACCTGCGGGCTACGCCAGAACCACTTGGACGACTCTCCGAAATGACCTGCTGGACATGTTGGAACCACCTCTCAGACGTGCCAGAAGCACGTGGCAGACAGTCCGGAATCACCTGTTGGGCATACGCAACCACCTCTGACACGTACCAGAACCACGTGCCGTGCACGCCGGAACCACCTACCGGACAGACCGGAATCAACTTTTGGGCATGCCGGAACCATCTGTCAGATGTGCCAGAAACACGTGCCGGAGACGCCGGAAGCACCTGCCGAGCACGTCGCAACCACCTGCTCAACTCGCCTGAACCACCTGCCGGACACGCCAAAATCACCTGCCCGCTACACCAGCACCACTTCGGGGACAAGCCGGAATCACGTGAGGGGCATGCCGGCACAGCCTCTCAGACTGAACCTCGTGCCGGACACCACAGAACCACCTGCCGGACAGACAGGAACCACCTGCCGGACACGCCGGAACCACCGGCACGACCCGCCGGAAAGACCGCTGGACATACAAAATCACCTGCCGGCTACGCCGGAAACACTTGCCGAACACTCCGGAATCACCTGCCGGGCATGCCGGAACCACCTCTCAGATATGCCAGAACCACGTGCCAATGACCCCGGAAGCACCTGCCGAGCACGCCGGAACCACCTGCTCGACTCGCCAGAACCACCTGCCGGACACGCAAAAATCACCTGCCGGCTACGCCACAACCTGTTGGTGAACACTTTGGAATCACCTGCCGGGCTTGCTGGAACCACCTGCCGGTCATGCCAAAATCACCTGCCAACTACGCCAGAACCGCTTGGCGGACACTGCGGAAACACCTGTCGGGCCGGCTGGAACCACATCTCAGACGTACCAGAAACGTGTTCATGAGATGCTGGAACCACACCCCGAACAGACGGATACCACCTGCCAGAACCGCCTGAACCACCTGCTGAGCACGCCGGAACCACCTGCTCGACTCACCGGTACCACCTCCCTGACACGCCAAAATCACCTGCTGGGTATGCCAGAACCACTTGGCGGACACTCCGGAATCATCTGCCGGACATGCCGGAACCAGCTCTCAGACACACCAGAACCAAGTGCCGGAGACGCCGGAAGCACCTGCCGAGCATGCCGGAGCCACCTGCTCGACTCGCCAGAAACACCTGCCGGACACGCCAAAATCACCTGCCGGGTATGCCAGAACCACCTGGTGGACACTACGGAATCACCTGCCGCGCATGCCGGAACCACTTCTGAGACGTGCCGGAAGCACGTGCCACACACTCCGGAAACACCTACCGGACATACCGGAACCACCTGCCAAGAACGCCGGAGCCACCTGTTCGACTCGCTGGAACCACCTGCCGGACAGGCCAATATCAACTGCTGGCTATGCCAGAACCACCTGGGGGACAGTCCGGGATCACCTGCCAGCCATGGCGGAACCACCTCTCAGACGTACCAGAACCACCTGCCGGAGAAGCTGGAAACACGTCCTGGACAGACTGGAACCACGTGACGGCCATGCCTGAACCACCTGCCGAGCACGGCGGAACCACCTGCCAGACACGCCAAAATCACCTGCGGGCTACGCCAGAACCACTTGGACGACTCTCCGAAATGACCTGCCGGGCATGTTGGAACCACCTCTCAGACGTGCCAGAAGCACGTGGCGGACAGTCCGGAATCACCTGTTGGGCATACGCAACCACCTCTGAGATGTACCAGTACCACGTGCCGTGCACGCCGGAACCACCTACCGGACAGACCGGAATCAACTTTCGGGCATGCCGGAACCACCAGTCAGATGTGCCAGAATCACGTGCCAGAGACGCCGGAAGCACCTGCCGAGCACGTCGCAACCACCTGCTCAACTCGCCTGAACCACCTGCCGGACACGCCAAAATCACCTGCCCGCTACACCAGCACCACTTCGGGGACAAGCCGGAATCACGTGAGGGGCATGCCGGCACAGCCTCTCAGACTGAACCTCGTGCCGGACACCACAGAACCACCTGCCGGACAGACCGGAAGCACCTGCCGGACACGCCGGAACCACCGGCACGACCCGCCGGAAAGACCGCTGGACATACAAAATCACCTGCCGGCTACGCCGGAAACACTTGCCGAACACTCCGGAATCACCTGCCGGGCATGCCGGAACCACCTCTCAGATAGACCAGAACCACGTGCCAATGACCCCGGAAGCACCTGCCGAGCACGCCGGAACCACCTGCTCGACTCGCCAGAACCACCTGCCGGACACGCAAAAATCACCTGCCGGCTACGCCACAACCTGTTGGTGAACACTTTGGAATCACCTGCCGGGCTTGCTGGAACCACCTGCCGGTCATGCCAAAATCACCTGCCAACTACGCCAGAACCGCTTGGCGGACACTGCGGAAACACCTGTCGGGCCGGCTGGAACCACATCTCAGACGTGCCAGAAACGTGTTCATGAGATGCTGGAACCACACCCCGAACAGACGGATACCACCTGCCAGAACCGCCTGAACCACCTGCTGAGCACGCCGGAACCACCTGCTCGACTCACCGGTACCACCTCCCTGACACGCCAAAATCACCTGCTGGGTATGCCAGAACCACTTGGCGGACACTCCGGAATCATCTGCCGGACATGCCGGAACCAGCTCTCAGACACACCAGAACCAAGTGCCGGAGACGCCGGAAGCACCTGCCGAGCATGCCGGAGCCACCTGCTCGACTCGCCAGAAACACCTGCCGGACACGCCAAAATCACCTGCCGGGTATGCCAGAACCACCTGGCGGACACTACGGAATCACCTGCCGCGCATGCCGGAACCACTTCTGAGACGTGCCGGAAGCATGTGCCACACACTCCGGAAACACCTACCGGACATACCGGAACCACCTGCCAAGAACGCCGGAGCCACCTGTTCGACTCGCTGGAACCACCTGCCGGACAGGCCAATATCAACTGCTGGCTATGCCAGAACCACCTGGGGGACAGTCCGGGATCACCTGCCAGCCATGGCGGAACCACCTCTCAGACGTACCAGAACCACCTGCCGGAGAAGCTGGAAACACGTCCTGGACAGACTGGAACCACGTGACGGCCATGCCTGAACCACCTGCCGAGCACGGCGGAACCACCTGCCAGACACGCCAAAATCACCTGCGGGCTACGCCAGAACCACTTGGACGACTCTCCGAAATGACCTGCCGGGCATGTTGGAACCACCTCTCAGACGTGCCAGAAGCACGTGGCGGACAGTCCGGAATCACCTGTTGGGCATACGCAACCACCTCTGAGATGTACCAGTACCACGTGCCGTGCACGCCGGAACCACCTACCGGACAGACCGGAATCAACTTTCGGGCATGCCGGAACCACCAGTCAGATGTGCCAGAATCACGTGCCAGAGACGCCGGAAGCACCTGCCGAGCACGTCGCAACCACCTGCTCAACTCGCCTGAACCACCTGCCGGACACGCCAAAATCACCTGCCCGCTACACCAGCACCACTTCGGGGACAAGCCGGAATCACGTGAGGGGCATGCCGGCACAGCCTCTCAGACTGAACCTCGTGCCGGACACCACAGAACCACCTGCCGGACAGACCGGAAGCACCTGCCGGACACGCCGGAACCACCAGCTCGACCCGCCGGAACGACCGCTGGACATGCAAAATCACCTGCCGGCTACGCCGGAAACACTTGGCGAACACTCCGGAATCACCTGCCGGGCATGCCGGAACCACCTCTCAGATATGCCAGAACCACGTGCCAATGACCCCGGAAGCACCTGCCGAGCACGCCGGAACCACCTGCTCGACTCGCCAGAACCACCTGTCGGACACGCAAATATCACCTGCCGGCTACGCCACAACCAGTTGGGGAACACTTCGGAATCACCTGCCGGGCTTGCTGGAACCACCTGCCGGTCATGCCAAAATCACCTGCCAACTACGCCAGTACCACTTGGCAGAAACTGTGGAAACACCTGTCGGGCCGGCCGGAACCACATCTCAGACGTGCCAGAACCATGTGCATGAGATGCTGGAACCACACCCCGAACAGACGGAAAACACCTGCCAGACCCGTCTGAACAACCTGCCGAGCACGCCGGAGCCACCTGCTCGACTCGCCGGAACCACCTACCTGACATGCCCAAATCACCAGCCGGGTATGCCAGAACCACTTGGCGGACACTCCGGAATCATCTGCCGGACATGCCGGAACCAGCTCTCAGACACACCAGAACCACGTGCCGGAGACGCCGGAAGCACCTGCCGAGCATGCCGGAGCCACCAGCTCGACTCGCCAGAAACACCTGCCGGACACGCCAAAATCACCTGCCGGGTACGCCAGAACCACCTGGCGGACACTCCGAAATCACCTGTCGCGCATGCCGGAACCACCTCTCAGACATGCCGGAAGCACGTGCCGGACAGGCCGTAATCCCCTACCGAACAGACCGGAACCACCTGCCGAGCACGCCGGAGCCACCTGTTCGACTCGCTGGAACCACCTGCCGGACAGGCCAATATCAACTGCTGGCTATGCCAGAACCACATGGGGGACGGTCCGGAATCACCTGCCAGCCATGGCGGAACCACCTCTCAGACGTACCAGAACCACCTGCCGGAGAAGCTGGAAACACGTCCTGGACAGTCTGGAACCACCTGCCGGCCAAGCCTGAACCACCTGCCAAGCACAACGGAACAACCTGCCAGACACGCCAAAATCACCTGCGTGTTATGCCAGAACCACTTGGAGGACTCTCTGGGATGACCTGCCGGTCATGCCGGAACCACCTCTCAGACGTGCCAGAACCATGTGGCGGACAGTCCGGAATCACCTGTTGGGCATGCGCAACCACCTCTGAGACGTACCAGAACCACATGCCGTGCAGGCTGGAACCACCTACCGGACAGACCGGAATCACCTTTCGGGCATGCCGGAACCACCTGTCAGATGTGCCAGAAACACGTGCCGGAGACGCCGGAAGCACCTGCCAAGCACGTTGGAACCACCTGCTCAACTCGCCTGAACCACCTGCCGGACATGCCAAAATCACCTGCCGACTATGCCAGAACCACTTGGCGAACACTCCGTAATCACTTGCCGGGCATGCAGGAACCACCTCTCAGACATGCCAGAACCGCGTGCCAATGACCCCGGAAGCACCTGCCGAGCACGCCGGAACCACCTGCTCGACTCGCCACTGTCACCTGCCGATCACGCAAAAATCACCTGCCGGGTACGCCACAACCAGTTGGTGAACACTTTGGAATCACCTGCCAGGCTTGCTGGAACCACCTGCCGGTCATGCCAAAATCACCTGCCAACTACGCCAGAACCGCTTGGCGGACACTGCGGAAACACCTGTCGGGCCGGCTGGAACCACATCTCAGACGTGCCAGAAACGTGTTCATGAGATGCTGGAACCACACCCCGAACAGACGGATACCACCTGCCAGAACCGCCTGAACCACCTGCTGAGCACGCCGGAACCACCTGCTCGACTCACCGGTACCACCTCCCTGACACGCCAAAATCACCTGCTGGGTATGCCAGAACCACTTGGCGGACACTCCGGAATCATCTGCCGGACATGCCGGAACCAGCTCTCAGACACACCAGAACCAAGTGCCGGAGACGCCGGAAGCACCTGCCGAGCATGCCGGAGCCACCTGCTCGACTCGCCAGAAACACCTGCCGGACACGCCAAAATCACCTGCCGGGTACGCCAGAACCACCTGGCGGACACTCCGAAACCACCTGTCGCGCATGCCGGAACCACCTCTCCGACGTGCCCGAAGCACGTGCCGGACACGCCGGAATCACCTACCAGACAGACCGGAACCACCTGCCGAGCACGCCGGAGCCACCTGTTCGACTCGCTGGAACCACCTGCCGGACAGGCCAATATCAACTGCTGGCTATGCCAGAACCACCTGGGGGACGGTCCGGAATCGCCTGCCAGCCATGGCGGAACCACCTCTCAGACGTACCAGAACCACCTGCCGGAGAAGCTGGAAACACGTCCTGGACAGTCTGGAACCACCTGCCGGCCAAGCCTGAACCACCTGCCAAGCACAACGGAACAACCTGCCAGACACGCCAACATCACCTGCGTGTTATGCCAGAGCCACTTGGAGGACTCTCTGGGATGACCTGCCGGGCATGCCGGAACCACCTCTCAGACGTGATAGAACCATGTGGAGGACAGTCCGGAATCACCTGTTGGGCATGCGCAACCACCTCTGAGACGTACCAGAACCACATGCCGTGCAGGCTGGAACCACCTACCGGACAGACCGGAATCACCTTTCGGGCATGCCGGAACCACCTGTCAGATGTGCCAGAAACACGTGCCGGAGACGCCGGAAGCACCTGCCAAGCACGTTGGAACCACCTGCTCAACTCGCCTGAACCACCTGCCGGACATGCCAAAATCACCTGCCGACTATGCCAGAACCACTTGGCGAACACTCCGGAATCACTTGCCGGGCATGCAGGAACCACCTCTCAGACATGCCAGAACCGCGTGCCAATGACCCCGGAAGCACCTGCCGAGCACGCCGGAACCACCTGCTCGACTTGCCACTGTCACCTGCCGATCACGCAAAAATCACCTGCCGGGTACGCCACAACCAGTTGGTGAACACTTTGGAATCACCTGCCAGGCTTGCTGGAACCACCTGCCGGTCATGCCAAAATCACCTGTCAACTACGCCAGAACCGCTTGGCGGACACTGCGGAAACACCTGTCGGGCCGGCTGGAACCACATCTCAGACGTGCCAGAAACGTGTTCATGAGATGCTGGAACCACACCCCGAACAGACGGATACCACCTGCCAGAACCGCCTGAACCACCTGCTGAGCACGCCGGAACCACCTGCTCGACTCACCGGTACCACCTCCCTGACACGCCAAAATCACCTGCTGGGTATGCCAGAACCACTTGGCGGACACTCCGGAATCATCTGCCGGACATGCCGGAACCAGCTCTCAGACACACCAGAACCAAGTGCCGGAGACGCCGGAAGCACCTGCCGAGCATGCCGGAGCCACCTGCTCGACTCGCCAGA
Organism: Equus caballus; assembly: GCF_041296265.1. NCBI lineage: Eukaryota > Metazoa > Chordata > Mammalia > Perissodactyla > Equidae > Equus > Equus caballus. The sequence continues at coordinate 3,318,831 of NC_091713.1, forward strand.
AACACCTGCCGGACACGCCAAAATCACCTGCCGGGTACGCCAGAACCACCTGGCGGACACTCCGAAACCACCTGTCGCGCATGCGGGAACCACCTCTCCGACGTGCCGGAAGCACGTGCCGGACACGCCGGAATCACCTACCGGACAGACCGGAACCACCTGCCGAGCACGCCGGAGCCACCTGTTCGACTCGCTGGAACCACCTGCCGGACAGGCCAATATCAACTGCTGGCTATGCCAGAAACACCTGGGGGATGGTCCGGAATCACCTGCCAGCCATGGCGGAACCACCTCTCAGACGTACCAGAACCACCTGCCAGAGAAGCTGGAAACACGTCCTGGACAGTCTGGAACCACCTGCCGCCCAAGCCTGAACCACCTGCCAAGCACAACGGAACAACCTGCCAGACACGCCAAAATCACCTGCGTGTTATGCCAGAACCACTTGGAGGACTCTCTGGGATGACCTGCCAGGCATGCCGGAACCACCTCTCAAACGTGCCAGAACCATGTGGCGGACAGTCCGGAATCACCTGTTGGGCATGCGCAACCACCTCTGAGACGTACCAGAACCACATGCCGTGCAGGCTGGAACCACCTACCGGACAGACCGGAATCACCTGTCGCGCATGCCGGAACCACCTCTCAGACGTGCCGGAAGCACGTGCCGGACAGGCCGTAATCCCCTACCGAACAGACCGGAACCACCTGCCGAGCACGCCGGAGCCACCTGTTCGACTAGCTGGAACCACCTGCCGGACAGGCCAATATCAGCTGCTGGCTATGCCAGAACCACCTGGGGGACAGTCCGGGATCACCTGCCAGCCATGGCGGAACCACCTCTCAGAAGTACCAGAACCACCTGCTGGAGAAGCTGGAAACACGTCCTGGACAGACTGGAACCACGTGACGGCCATGCCTGAACCACCTGCCGAGCACGGCGGAACCACCTGCCGGACACGCCAAAATCACCTGCGGGCTACGCCAGAACCACTTGGACGACTCTCCGAAATGACCTGCCGGGCATGTTGGAACCACCTCTCAGACGTGCCAGAAGCACGTGGCGGACAGTCCGGAATCACCTGTTGGGCATACGCAACCACCTCTGACACGTACCAGAACCACATGCCGTGCATGCCGGAACCACCTACCGGACAGACCGGAATCAAATTTTGGGCATGCCGGAACCACCAGTCAGATGTGCCAGAAACACGTGCCGGAGACGCCGGAAGCACCTGCCGAGCACGTCGCAACCACCTGCTCAACTCGCCTGAACCACCTGCCGGACACGCCAAAATCACCTGCCCGCTACACCAGCACCACTTCGGGGACAAGCCGGAATCACGTGAGGGGCATGCCGGCACAGCCTCTCAGACTGAACCTCGTGGGGGACACCACAGAACCACAAGCCGGACAGACCGGAACCACCTGCCGGACACGCCGGAACCACTGGCTCGACCCGCCGGAACGACCGCTGGACATGCAAAATCACCTGCCGGCTACGCCGGAAACACTTGGCGAACACTCCGGAATCACCTGCCGGGCATGCCGGAACCACCTCTCAGATAAGCCAGAACCTCGTGCCAATGACCCCGGAAGCACCTGCCGAGCACGCCGGAACCACCTGCTCAACTCGCCAGAACCACCTGCCGCACACGCAAAAATCACCTGCTGGCTACGCCACAACCAGTTGGGGAACACTTCGGAATCACCTGCCGGGCTTGCTGGAACCACCTGCCGGTCATGCCAAAATCACCTGCCAACTACGCCAGTACCACTTGGCGGACACTGTGGAAACACCTGTCGGGCCGGCCGGAACCACCTCTTAGACGTGCCGGAAGCACGTGCAGGACACGCCGGAATCACCTACCGGTCAGACCGCAACCACCTGCCGAGCACGCCGGAGCCACCTGTTCGACTCGCTGGAACCACCTGCCGGACAGGCCAATATCAACTGCTGGCTATGCCAGAACCACCTGGGGGACGGTCCGGAATCACCTGCCAGCCATGGCGGAACCACCTCTCAGACGTACCAGAACCACCTGCCGGAGAAGCTGGAAACACGTCCTGGACAGTCTGGAACCACCTGCCGGCCAAGCCTGAACCACCTGCCAAGCACAACGGAACAACCTGCCAGACACGCCAAAATCACCTGCGTGTTATGCCAGAACCACTTGGAGGACTCTCTGGGATGACCTGCCGGTCATGCCGGAACCACCTCTCAGACGTGCCAGAACCATGTGGCGGACAGTCCGGAATCACCTGTTGGGCATGCGCAACCACCTCTGAGACGTACCAGAACCACATGCCGTGCAGGCTGGAACCACCTACCGGACAGACCGGAATCACCTTTCGGGCATGCCGGAACCACCTGTCAGATGTGCCAGAAACACGTGCCGGAGACGCCGGAAGCACCTGCCAAGCACGTTGGAACCACCTGCTCAACTCGCCTGAACCACCTGCCGGACATGCCAAAATCACCTGCCGACTATGCCAGAACCACTTGGCGAACACTCCGGAATCACTTGCCGGGCATGCAGGAACCACCTCTCAGACATGCCAGAACCCCGTGCCAATGACCCCGGAAGCACCAGCCGAGCACGCCGGAACCACCTGCTCGACTCGCCAGAACCACCTGCCGATCACGCAAAAATCACCTGCCGGCTACGCCACAACCAGTTGGTGAACACTTTGGAATCACCTGCCAGGCTTGCTGGAACCACCTGCCAGTCATGCCAAAATCACCTGCCAACTACGCCAGAACCGCTTGGCGGACACTGCAGAAACACCTGTCGGGCCGGCTGGAACCACATCTCAGACGTGCCAGAAACGTGTTCATGAGATGCTGGAACCACACCCCGAACAGACGGATACCACCTGCCAGAACCGCCTGAACCACCTGCTGAGCACACCGGAACCACCTGCTCGACTCACCGGTACCACCTCCCTGACACGCCAAAATCACCTGCTGGGTATGCCAGTACCACTTGGCGGACACTCCGGAATCATCTGCCGGACATGCCGGAACCAGCTCTCAGACACACCAGAACCAAGTGCCGGAGACGCCGGAAGCACCTGCCGAGCATGCCGGAGCCACCTGCTCGACTCGCCAGAAACACCTGCCGGACACGCCAAAATCACCTGCCGGGTATGCCAGAACCACCTGGCGGACACTACGGAATCACCTGCCGCGCATGCCGGAACCACTTCTGAGACGTGCCGGAAGCACGTGCCACACACTCCGGAAACACCTACCGGACATACCGGAACCACCTGCCAAGAACGCCGGAGCCACCTGTTCGACTCGCTGGAACCACCTGCCGGACAGGCCAATATCAACTGCTGGCTATGCCAGAACCACCTGGGGGACAGTCCGAGATCACCTGCCAGCCATGGCGGAACCACCTCTCAGACGTACCAGAACCACCTGCTGGAGAAGCTGGAAACACGTCCTGGACAGACTGGAACCACGTGACGGCCATGCCTGAACCACCTGCCGAGCACGGCGGAACCACCTGCCAGACACGCCAAAATCACCTGCGGGCTACGCCAGAACCACTTGGACGACTCTCCGAAATGACCTGCCGGGCATGTTGGAACCACCTCTCAGACGTGCCAGAAGCACGTGGCGGACAGTCCGGAATCACCTGTTGGGCATACGCAACCACCTCTGAGATGTAGCAGTACCACGTGCCGTGCACGCCGGAACCACCTACCGGACAGACCGGAATCAACTTTCGGGCATGCCGGAACCACCAGTCAGATGTGCCAGAAACACGTGCCGGAGACGCCGGAAGCACCTGCCGAGCACGTCGCAACCACCTGCTCAACTCGCCTGAACCACCTGCCGGACACGCCAAAATCACCTGCCCGCTACACCAGCACCACTTCGGGGACAAGCCGGAATCACGTGAGGGGCATGCCGGCACAGCCTCTCAGACTGAACCTCGTGGGGGACACCACAGAACCACCTGCCGGACAGACCGGAACCACCAGCCGGACACGCCGGTACCACCGGCTCGACCTGCCGGAACGACCGCTGGACATGCAGAATCACCTGCCGGCTACGCCGGAAACACTTGGCGAACACTCCGGAATCACCTGCCGGGCATGCCGGAACCACCTCTCAGATATGCCAGAACCACGTGCCAATGACCCCGGAAGCACCAGCCGAGCACGCCGGAACCACCTGCTCGACTCGCCAGAACCACCTGCCGGACACGCAAAAATCACCTGCCGGCTACGCCACAACCAGTTGGGGAACACTTCGGAATCACCTGCCGGGCTTTCTGGAACGTCCTGTCGGTCACGCCAAAATCACCTGCCAACTACGCCAGCACCACTTGGCGGACACTGTGGAAACACCTGTCGGGCCGGCCGGAACCACATCTCAGACGTGCCAGAACCATGTGCATGAGATGCTGGAACCACACACCGACAGACGGAAAACACGTGCCAGACCCGTCTGAACAACCTGCCGAGCACGCCGGAGCCACCTGCTCGACTCGCCGGAACCACCTACCTGACATGCCCAAATCACCAGCCGGGTATGCCAGAACCACTTGGCGGACACTCCGAAATCACCTGTCGCGCATGCCGGAACCACCTCTCAGACGTGCCGGAAGCACGTGCCGGAGACGCCGGAAGCACCTGCCGAGCATGCCGGAGCCACCTGCTCGACTCGCCGGAACCACCTACCTGACATGCCCAAATCACCAGCCGGGTATGTCAGAACGACTTGGCAGACACTCCGGAATCATCTGCCGGACATGCCGGAACCAGCTCTCAAACACACCAGAACCACGTGCCGGAGACGCCGGAAGCACCTGCCGAGCATGCCGGAGCCACCTGCTCGACTCACCAGAAACACCTGCCGGACACGCCAAAATCACCTGCCGGGTACGCCAGAACCACCTGGCGGACACTCCGAAATCACCTGTCGCGCATGCCGGAACCACCTCTCAGACGTGCCGGAAGCACGTGCCGGACACGCCGGAATCACCTACCGGACAGACCGGAACCACCTGCCGAGCACGCCGGAGCCACCTGTTCGACTCGCTGGAACCACCTGCCGGACAGGCCAATATCAACTGCTGGCTATGCCAGAACCACCTGGGAGACGTTCCGGAATCGCCTGCCAGCCATGGCGGAACCACCTCTCAGACGTACCAGAACCACCTGCCGGAGAAGCTGGAAACACGTCCTGGACAGTCTGGAACCACCTGCCGGCCAAGCCTGAACCACCTGCCAAGCACAACGGAACAACCTGCCAGACACGCCAAAATCACCTGCGTGTTATGCCAGAACCACTTGGAGGACTCTCTGGGATGACCTGACGGGCATGCCGGAACCACCTCTCAGACGTGCCGGAAGCACGTGCCAGACAAGCCGGAATCACCTACCGGACAGACCGGAACCACCTGCCGAGCACGCTGGAGCCACCTGTTCGACTCGCTGGAACCACCTGCCGGACAGGCCAATATCAACTGCTGGCTATGCCAGAACCACCTTGGGGACAGTCGGGATCACCTGCCAGCCATGGCGGAACCACCTCTCAGACGTACCAGAACCACCTGCCGGAGAAGCTGGAAACACGTCCTGGACAGACTGGAACCACGTGACGGCCATGCCTGAACCACCTGCCGAGCACGGCGGAACCACCTGCCGGACACGCCAAAATCACCTGCGGGCTATGCCAGAACCACTTGGACGACTCTCCGAAATGACCTGCCGGGCATGTTGGAACCACCTCTCAGACGTGCCAGAACCATGTGGCGGACAGTCCGGAATCACCTGTTGGGCATACGCAACCACCTCTGACACGTACCAGAACCACGTGCCGTGCCGCCGGAACCACCTACCGGACAGACCGCAATCAACTTTTGGGCATCCCGGAACCACCAGTCAGATGTGCCAGAAACACGTGCCGGAGACGCCGGAAGCACCTGCCGAGCACGTCGCAACCACCTGCTCAACTCGCCTGAACCACCTGCCGGACACGCCAAAATCACCTGCCCGCTACACCAGCACCACTTCGGGGACAAGCCGGAATCACGTGAGGGGCATGCCGGCACAGCCTCTCAGACTGAACCTCGGGCAGGCCACCACAGAACCACCTGCCGGACAGACCGGAACCACCTGCCGGACACGCCGGAACCACCGGCTCGACCCGCCGGAACAACCGCTGGACATGCAAAATCACCTGCCGGCTACGCCGGAAACACTTGGCGAACACTCCGGAATCACCTGCCGGGCATGCCGGAACCACCTCTCAGATATGCCAGAACCACGTGCCAATGACCCCGGAAGCACCTGCCGAGCACGCCGGAACCACCTGCTCGACTCGCCAGAACCACCTGCCGGACACGCAAAAATCACCTGCCGGCTACACCACAACCAGTTGGTGAACACTTTGGAATCACCTGCCAGGCTTGCTGGAACCTCCTGCCGGTCATGCCAAAATCACCTGCCAACTACGCCAGAACCGCTTGGCGGACACTGCGGAAAAACCTGTCAGGCCGGCTGGAACCACATCTCAGACCTGCCAGAAACGTGTTCATGAGATGCTGGAACCACACCCCGAACAGACGGAAAACACCTGCCAGACCCGTCTGAACAACCTGCCGAGCACGCCGGAGCCACCTGCTCGACTCGCCGGAACCACCTACCTGACATGCCCAAATCACCAGCCGGGTATGCCAGAACCACTTGGCGGACACTCCGGAATCATCTGCCGGACATGCCGGAACCAGCTCTCAGACACACCAGAATCACGTGCCGGAGACGCCGGAAGCACCTGCCGAGCATGCCGGAGCCACCTGCTCGACTCGCCAGAAACACGTGCCGGACACGCCAAAATCACCTGCCGGGTACGCCAGAACCACCTGGCGGACACTCCGAAATCACCTGTCGCGCATGCCGGAACCACCTCTCAGACGTGCCGGAAGCACGTGCCGGAGACGGCGGAATCACCTACCGGTCAGACCGCAACCACCTGCCGAGCACGCCGGAGCCACCTGTTCGACTCGCTGGAACCACCTGCCGGACAGGCCAATATCAACTGCTGGCTATGCCAGAACCACCTGGGGGACGGTCCGGAATCGCCTGCCAGCCATGGCGGAACCACCTCTCAGACGTACCAGAACCACCTGCCGGAGAACCTGGAAACACGTCCTGGACAGTCTGGAACCACGTGCCGGCCAAGCCTGAACCACCTGCCAAGCACAACGGAACAACCTGCCAGACACGCCAAAATCACCTGCGTGTTATGCCAGAACCACTTGGAGGACTCTCTGGGATGACCTGCCGGGCATGCCGGAACCACCTCTCAGACGTGCCAGAACCATGTGGCGGACTGTCCGGAATCACCTGTTGGGCATGCGCAGCCACCTCTGAGACGTACCAGAACCACATGCCGTGCAGGCTGGAACCACCTACCGGACAGACCGGAATCACCTTTCGGGCATGCCGGAACCACCTGTCAGATGTGCCAGAAACACGTGCCGGAGACGCCGGAAGCACCTGCCAAGCACGTTGGAACCACCTGCTCAACTCGCCTGAACCACCTGCCGGACATGCCAAAATCACCTGCCGACTATGCCAGAACCACTTGGCGAACACTCCGGAATCAATTGCCGGGCATGCAGGAACCACCTCTCAGACATGCCAGAACCCCGTGCCAATGACCCCGGAAGCACCAGCCGAGCACGCCGGAACCACCTGCTCGACTCGCCAGAACCACCTGCCGATCACGCAAAAATCACCTGCCGGCTACGCCACAACCAGTTGGTGAACACTTTGGAATCACCTGCCAGGCTTGCTGGAACCACCTGCCAGTCATGCCAAAATCACCTGCCAACTACGCCAGAACCGCTAGGCGGACACTGCAGAAACACCTGTCGGGCCGGCTGGAACCACATCTCAGACGTGCCAGAAACGTGTTCATGAGATGCTGGAACCACACCCCGAACAGACGGATACCACCTGCCAGAACCGCCTGAACCACCTGCTGAGCACGCCGGAACCACCTGCTCGACTCACCGGTACCACCTCCCTGACACGCCAAAATCACCTGCTGGGTATGCCAGAACCACTTGGCGGACACTCCGGAATCATCTGCCGGACATGCCGGAACCAGCTCTCAGACACACCAGAACCAAGTGCCGGAGACGCCGGAAGCACCTGCCGAGCATGCCGGAGCCACCTGCTCGACTCGCCAGAAACACGTGCCGGACACGCCAAAATCACCTGCCGGGTATGCCAGAACCACCTGGCGGACACTACGGAATCACCTGCCGCGCATGCCGGAACCACCTGTCAGACGTGCCGGAAGCACGTGCCGGACACGCCGGAAACACCTACCGGACAGACCGGAACCACCTGCCAAGAACGCCGGAGCCACCTGTTCGACTCGCTGGAACCACCTGCCGGACAGGCCAATATCAACTGCTGGCTATGCCAGAACCACCTGGGGGACAGTCCGGGATCACCTGCCAGCCATGGCGGAACCACCTCTCAGACGTACCAGAACCACCTGCCGGAGAAGCTGGAAACACGTCCTGGACAGACTGGAACCACGTGACGGCCATGCCTGAACCACCTGCCGAGAACGGCGGAACCATCTGCCAGACACGCCAAAATCACCTGCGGGCTACGCCAGAACCACTTGGACGACTCTCTGAAATGACCTGCTGGGCATGTTGGAACCACCTCTCAGACGTGCCAGAAGCACGTGGGAGACAGTCCGGAATCACCTGTTGGGCATACGCAACCACCTCTGACACGTACCAGAACCACGTGCCGTGCACGCCGGAACCACCTACCGGACAGACCGGAATCAACTTTTGGGCATGCCGGAACCATCTGTCAGATGTGCCAGAAACACGTGCCGGAGACGCCGGAAGCACCTGCCGAGCACGTCGCAACCACCTGCTCAACTCGCCTGAACCACCTGCCGGACACGCCAAAATCACCTGCCCGCTACACCAGCACCACTTCGGGGACAAGCCGGAATCACGTGAGGGGCATGCCGGCACAGCCTCTCAGACTGAACCTCGTGCCGGACACCACAGAACCACCTGCCGTACAGACAGGAACCACCTGCCGGACACGCCGGAACCACCGGCACGACCCGCCGGAAAGACCGCTGGACATACAAAATCACCTGCCGGCTACGCCGGAAACACTTGCCGAACACTCCGGAATCACCTGCCGGGCATGCCGGAACCACCTCTCAGATATGCCAGAACCACGTGCCAATGACCCCGGAAGCACCTGCCGAGCACGCCGGAACCACCTGCTCGACTCGCCAGAACCACCTGCCGGACACGCAAAAATCACCTGCCGGCTACGCCACAACCTGTTGGTGAACACTTTGGAATCACCTGCCGGGCTTGCTGGAACCACCTGCCGGTCATGCCAAAATCACCTGCCAACTACGCCAGAACCGCTTGGCGGACACTGCGGAAACACCTGTCGGGCCGGCTGGAACCACATCTCAGACGTGCCAGAAACGTGTTCATGAGATGCTGGAACCACACCCCGAACAGACGGATACCACCTGCCAGAACCGCCTGAACCACCTGCTGAGCACGCCGGAACCACCTGCTCGACTCACCGGTACCACCTCCCTGACACGCCAAAATCACCTGCTGGGTATGCCAGAACCACTTGGCGGACACTCCGGAATCATCTGCCGGACATGCCGGAACCAGCTCTCAGACACACCAGAACCAAGTGCCGGAGACGCCGGAAGCACCTGCCGAGCATGCCGGAGCCACCTGCTCGACTCGCCAGAAACACCTGCCGGACACGCCAAAATCACCTGCCGGGTATGCCAGAACCACCTGGCGGACACTACGGAATCACCTGCCGCGCATGCCGGAACCACTTCTGAGACGTGCCGGAAGCACGTGCCACACACTCCGGAAACACCTACCGGACATACCGGAACCACCTGCCAAGAACGCCGGAGCCACCTGTTCGACTCGCTGGAACCACCTGCCGGACAGGCCAATATCAACTGCTGGCTATGCCAGAACCACCTGGGGGACAGTCCGGGATCACCTGCCAGCCATGGCGGAACCACCTCTCAGACGTACCAGAACCACCTGCCGGAGAAGCTGGAAACACGTCCTGGACAGACTGGAACCACGTGACGGCCATGCCTGAACCACCTGCCGAGCACGGCGGAACCACCTGCCAGACACGCCAAAATCACCTGCGGGCTACGCCAGAACCACTTGGACGACTCTCCGAAATGACCTGCCGGGCATGTTGGAACCACCTCTCAGACGTGCCAGAAGCACGTGGCGGACAGTCCGGAATCACCTGTTGGGCATACGCAACCACCTCTGAGATGTACCAGTACCACGTGCCGTGCACGCCGGAACCACCTACCGGACAGACCGGAATCAACTTTCGGGCATGCCGGAACCACCAGTCAGATGTGCCAGAATCACGTGCCAGAGACGCCGGAAGCACCTGCCGAGCACGTCGCAACCACCTGCTCAACTCGCCTGAACCACCTGCCGGACACGCCAAAATCACCTGCCCGCTACACCAGCACCACTTCGGGGACAAGCCGGAATCACGTGAGGGGCATGCCGGCACAGCCTCTCAGACTGAACCTCGTGCCGGACACCACAGAACCACCTGCCGGACAGACCGGAAGCACCTGCCGGACACGCCGGAACCACCAGCTCGACCCGCCGGAACGACCGCTGGACATGCAAAATCACCTGCCGGCTACGCCGGAAACACTTGGCGAACACTCCGGAATCACCTGCCGGGCATGCCGGAACCACCTCTCAGATATGCCAGAACCACGTGCCAATGACCCCGGAAGCACCTGCCGAGCACGCCGGAACCACCTGCTCGACTCGCCAGAACCACCTGCCGGACACGCAAAAATCACCTGCCGGCTACGCCACAACCAGTTGGGGAACACTTCGGAATCACCTGCCGGGCTTGCTGGAACCACCTGCCGGTCATGCCAAAATCACCTGCCAACTACGCCAGTACCACTTGGCAGAAACTGTGGAAACACCTGTCGGGCCGGCCGGAACCACATCTCAGACGTGCCAGAACCATGTGCATGAGATGCTGGAACCACACCCCGAACAGACGGAAAACACCTGCCAGACCCGTCTGAACAACCTGCCGAGCACGCCGGAGCCACCTGCTCGACTCGCCGGAACCACCTACCTGACATGCCCAAATCACCAGCCGGGTATGCCAGAACCACTTGGCGGACACTCCGGAATCATCTGCCGGACATGCCGGAACCAGCTCTCAGACACACCAGAACCACGTGCCGGAGACGCCGGAAGCACCTGCCGAGCATGCCGGAGCCACCAGCTCGACTCGCCAGAAACACCTGCCGGACACGCCAAAATCACCTGCCGGGTACGCCAGAACCACCTGGCGGACACTCCGAAATCACCTGTCGCGCATGCCGGAACCACCTCTCAGACATGCCGGAAGCACGTGCCGGACAGGCCGTAATCCCCTACCGAACAGACCGGAACCACCTGCCGAGCACGCCGGAGCCACCTGTTCGACTCGCTGGAACCACCTGCCGGACAGGCCAATATCAACTGCTGGCTATGCCAGAACCACATGGGGGACGTTCCGGAATCGCCTGCCAGCCATGGCGGAACCACCTCTCAGACGTACCAGAACCACCTGCCGGAGAAGCTGGAAACACGTCCTGGACAGTCTGGAACCACCTGCCGGCCAAGCCTGAACCACCTGCCAAGCACAACGGAACAACCTGCCAGACACGCCAAAATCACCTGCGTGTTATGCCAGAACCACTTGGAGGACTCTCTGGGATGACCTGCCGGTCATGCCGGAACCACCTCTCAGACGTGCCAGAACCATGTGGCGGACAGTCCGGAATCACCTGTTGGGCATGCGCAACCACCTCTGAGACGTACCAGAACCACATGCCGTGCAGGCTGGAACCACCTACCGGACAGACCGGAATCACCTTTCGGGCATGCCGGAACCACCTGTCAGATGTGCCAGAAACACGTGCCGGAGACGCCGGAAGCACCTGCCAAGCACGTTGGAACCACCTGCTCAACTCGCCTGAGCCACCTGCCGGACATGCCAAAATCACCTGCCGACTATGCCAGAACCACTTGGCGAACACTCCGTAATCACTTGCCGGGCATGCAGGAACCACCTCTCAGACATGCCAGAACCGCGTGCCAATGACCCCGGAAGCACCTGCCGAGCACGCCGGAACCACCTGCTCGACTCGCCACTGTCACCTGCCGATCACGCAAAAATCACCTGCCGGGTACGCCACAACCAGTTGGTGAACACTTTGGAATCACCTGCCAGGCTTGCTGGAACCACCTGCCGGTCATGCCAAAATCACCTGCCAACTACGCCAGAACCGCTTGGCGGACACTGCGGAAACACCTGTCGGGCCGGCTGGAACCACATCTCAGACGTGCCAGAAACGTGTTCATGAGATGCTGGAACCACACCCCGAACAGACGGATACCACCTGCCAGAACCGCCTGAACCACCTGCTGAGCACGCCGGAACCACCTGCTCGACTCACCGGTACCACCTCCCTGACACGCCAAAATCACCTGCTGGGTATGCCAGAACCACTTGGCGGACACTCCGGAATCATCTGCCGGACATGCCGGAACCAGCTCTCAGACACACCAGAACCAAGTGCCGGAGACGCCGGAAGCACCTGCCGAGCATGCCGGAGCCACCTGCTCGACTCGCCAGAAACACCTGCCGGACACGCCAAAATCACCTGCCGGGTACGCCAGAACCACCTGGCGGACACTCCGAAACCACCTGTCGCGCATGCCGGAACCACCTCTCAGACGTGCCGGAAGCACGTGCCGGACACGCCGGAATCACCTACCGGACAGACCGGAACCACCTGCCGAGCACGCCGGAGCCACCTGTTCGACTCGCTGGAACCACCTGCCGGACAGGCCAATATCAACTGCTGGCTATGCCAGAAACACCTGGGGGATGGTCCGGAATCACCTGCCAGCCATGGCGGAACCACCTCTCAGACGTACCAGAACCACCTGCCGGAGAAGCTGGAAACACGTCCTGGACAGTCTGGAACCACCTGCCGCCCAAGCCTGAACCACCTGCCAAGCACAACGGAACAACCTGCCAGACACGCCAAAATCACCTTCGTGTTATGCCAGAACCACTTGGAGGACTCTCTGGGATGACCTGCCAAGCATGCCGGAACCACCTCTCAAACGTGCCAGAACCATGTGGCGGACAGTCCGGAATCACCTGTTGGGCATGCGCAACCACCTCTGAGAGGTACCAGAACCACATGCCGTGCAGGCTGGAACCACCTACCGGACAGACCGGAATCACCTGTCGCGCATGCCGGAACCACCTCTCAGACGTGCCGGAAGCACGTGCCGGACAGGCCGTAATCCCCTACCGAACAGACCGGAACCACCTGCCGAGCACGCCGGAGCCACCTGTTCGACTAGCTGGAACCACCTGACGGACAGGCCAATATCAACTGCTGGCTATGCCAGAACCACCTGGGGGACAGTCCGGGATCACCTGCCAGCCATGGCGGAACCACCTCTCAGAAGTACCAGAACCACCTGCTGGAGAAGCTGGAAACACGTCCTGGACAGACTGGAACCACGTGACGGCCATGCCTGAACCACCTGCCGAGCACGGCGGAACCACCTGCCGGACACGCCAAAATCACCTGCGGGCTACGCCAGAACCACTTGGACGACTCTCCGAAATGACCTGCCGGGCATGTTGGAACCACCTCTCAGACGTGCCAGAAGCACGTGGCGGACAGTCCGGAATCACCTGTTGGGCATACGCAACCACCTCTGACACGTACCAGAACCACATGCCGTGCATGCCGGAACCACCTACCGGACAGACCGGAATCAAATTTTGGGCATGCCGGAACCACCAGTCAGATGTGCCAGAAACACGTGCCGGAGACGCCGGAAGCACCTGCCGAGCACGTCGCAACCACCTGCTCAACTCGCCTGAACCACCTGCCGGACACGCCAAAATCACCTGCCCGCTACACCAGCACCACTTCGGGGACAAGCCGGAATCACGTGAGGGGCATGCCGGCACAGCCTCTCAGACTGAACCTCGTGGGGGACACCACAGAACCACAAGCCGGACAGACCGGAACCACCTGCCGGACACGCCGGAACCACTGGCTCGACCCGCCGGAACGACCGCTGGACATGCAAAATCACCTGCCGGCTACGCCGGAAACACTTGGCGAACACTCCGGAATCACCTGCCGGGCATGCCGGAACCACCTCTCAGATAAGCCAGAACCTCGTGCCAATGACCCCGGAAGCACCTGCCGAGCACGCCGGAACCACCTGCTCAACTCGCCAGAACCACCTGCCGGACACGCAAAAATCACCTGCTGGCTACGCCACAACCAGTTGGGGAACACTTCGGAATCACCTGCCGGGCTTGCTGGAACCACCTGCCGGTCATGCCAAAATCACCTGCCAACTACGCCAGTACCACTTGGCGGACACTGTGGAAACACCTGTCGGGCCGGCCGGAACCACCTCTTAGACGTGCTGGAAGCACGTGCAGGACACGCCGGAATCACCTACCGGACAGACCGGAACCACCTGCCGAGCACGCCGGAGCCACCTGTTTGACTCGCTGGAACCACCTGCCGGACAGGCCAATATCAACTGCTGGCTATGCCAGAACCACCTGGGGGACGGTCCGGAATCACCTGCCAGCCATGGCGGAACCACCTCTCAGACGTACCAGAACCACCTGCCGGAGAAGCTGGAAACACGTCCTGGACAGTCTGGAACCACCTGCCGCCCAAGCCTGAACCACCTGCCAAGCACAACGGAACAACCTGCCAGACACGCCAAAATCACCTGCGTGTTATGCCAGAACCACTTGGAGGACTCTCTGGGATGACCTGCCGGGCATGCCGGAACCACCTCTCAGACGTGCCAGAACCATGTGGCGGACAGTCCGGAATCACCTGTTGGGCATGCGCAACCACCTCTGAGACGTACCAGAACCACATGCCGTGCAGGCTGGAACCACCTACCGGACAGACCGGAATCACCTTTCGGGCATGCCGGAACCACCTGTCAGATGTGCCAGAAACACGTGCCGGAGACGCCGGAAGCACCTGCCAAGCACGTTGGAACCACCTGCTCAACTAGCCTGAACCACCTGCCGGACATGCCAAAATCACCTGCCGACTATGCCAGAACCACTTGGCGAACACTCCGGAATCACTTGCCGGGCATGCAGGAACCACCTCTCAGACATGCCAGAACCCCGTGCCAATGACCCCGGAAGCACTAGCCGAGCACGCCGGAACCACCTGCTCGACTCGCCAGAACCACCTGCCGATCACGCAAAAATCACCTGCCGGCTACGCCACAACCAGTTGGTGAACACTTTGGAATCACCTGCCAGGCTTGCTGGAACCACCTGCCAGTCATGCCAAAATCACCTGCCAACTACGCCAGAACCGCTTGGCGGACACTGCAGAAACACCTGTCGGGCCGGCTGGAACCACATCTCAGACGTGCCAGAAACGTGTTCATGAGATGCTGGAACCACACCCCGAACAGACGGATACCACCTGCCAGAACTGCCTGAACCACCTGCTGAGCACACCGGAACCACCTGCTCGACTCACCGGTACCACCTCCCTGACACGCCAAAATCACCTGCTGGGTATGCCAGTACCACTTGGCGGACACTCCGGAATCATCTGCCGGACATGCCGGAACCAGCTCTCAGACACACCAGAACCAAGTGCCGGAGACGCCGGAAGCACCTGCCGAGCATGCTGGAGCCACCTGCTCGACTCGCCAGAAACACCTGCCGGACACGCCAAAATCACCTGCCGGGTATGCCAGAACCACCTGGCGGACACTACGGAATCACCTGCCGCGCATGCCGGAACCACCTCTCAGATGTGCCGGAAGCACGTGCCAGACACGCCGGAAACACCTACCGGACAGACCGGAACCACATGCCAAGAACGCCGGAGCCACCTGTTCGACTCGGTGGAACCACCTGCCGGACAGGCCAATATCAAATGCTGGCTATGCCAGAACCACCTGGGGGACAGTCCGGGATCACCTGCCAGCCATGGCGGAACCAGCTCTCACACGTACCAGAACCACCTGCCGGAGAAGCTGGAAACACGTCCTGGACAGACTGGAACCACGTGACGGCCATGTCTGAACCACCTGCCGAGCACGGCGGAACCACCTAGCGGACACGCCAAAATCACCTGCGGGCTACACCAGAACCACTTCGACGACTCTCCGAAATGACCTGCCGGGCATTTTGCAACCACCTCTCAGACGTGCCAGAAGCACGTGGCGGACAGTCCGGAATCACCTGTTGGGCATACGCAACCACCTCTGAGATGTACCAGTACCACGTGCCGTGCACGCCGGAACCACCTACCGGACAGACCGGAATCAACTTTCGGGCATGCCGGAACCACCAGTCAGATGTGCCAGAATCACGTGCCAGAGACGCCGGAAGCACCTGCCGAGCACGTCGCAACCACCTGCTCAACTCGCCTGAACCACCTGCCGGACACGCCAAAATCACCTGCCCGCTACACCAGCACCACTTCGGGGACAAGCCGGAATCACGTGAGGGGCATGCCGGCACAGCCTCTCAGACTGAACCTCGTGCCGGACACCACAGAACCACCTGCCGGACAGACCGGAAGCACCTGCCGGACACGCCGGAACCACCAGCTCGACCCGCCGGAACGACCGCTGGACATGCAAAATCACCTGCCGGCTACGCCGGAAACACTTGGCGAACACTCCGGAATCACCTGCCGGGCATGCCGGAACCACCTCTCAGATATGCCAGAACCACGTGCCAATGACCCCGGAAGCACCTGCCGAGCACGCCGGAACCACCTGCTCGACTCGCCAGAACCACCTGCCGGACACGCAAAAATCACCTGCCGGCTACGCCACAACCAGTTGGGGAACACTTCGGAATCACCTGCCGGGCTTGCTGGAACCACCTGCCGGTCATGCCAAAATCACCTGCCAACTACGCCAGTACCACTTGGCAGAAACTGTGGAAACACCTGTCGGGCCGGCCGGAACCACATCTCAGACGTGCCAGAACCATGTGCATGAGATGCTGGAACCACACCCCGAACAGACGGAAAACACCTGCCAGACCCGTCTGAACAACCTGCCGAGCACGCCGGAGCCACCTGCTCGACTCGCCGGAACCACCTACCTGACATGCCCAAATCACCAGCCGGGTATGCCAGAACCACTTGGCGGACACTCCGGAATCATCTGCCGGACATGCCGGAACCAGCTCTCAGACACACCAGAACCACGTGCCGGAGACGCCGGAAGCACCTGCCGAGCATGCCGGAGCCACCAGCTCGACTCGCCAGAAACACCTGCCGGACACGCCAAAATCACCTGCCGGGTACGCCAGAACCACCTGGCGGACACTCCGAAATCACCTGTCGCGCATGCCGGAACCACCTCTCAGACATGCCGGAAGCACGTGCCGGACAGGCCGTAATCCCCTACCGAACAGACCGGAACCACCTGCCGAGCACGCCGGAGCCACCTGTTCGACTCGCTGGAACCACCTGCCGGACAGGCCAATATCAACTGCTGGCTATGCCAGAACCACATGGGGGACGTTCCGGAATCGCCTGCCAGCCATGGCGGAACCACCTCTCAGACGTACCAGAACCACCTGCCGGAGAAGCTGGAAACACGTCCTGGACAGTCTGGAACCACCTGCCGGCCAAGCCTGAACCACCTGCCAAGCACAACGGAACAACCTGCCAGACACGCCAAAATCACCTGCGTGTTATGCCAGAACCACTTGGAGGACTCTCTGGGATGACCTGCCGGTCATGCCGGAACCACCTCTCAGACGTGCCAGAACCATGTGGCGGACAGTCCGGAATCACCTGTTGGGCATGCGCAACCACCTCTGAGACGTACCAGAACCACATGCCGTGCAGGCTGGAACCACCTACCGGACAGACCGGAATCACCTTTCGGGCATGCCGGAACCACCTGTCAGATGTGCCAGAAACACGTGCCGGAGACGCCGGAAGCACCTGCCAAGCACGTTGGAACCACCTGCTCAACTCGCCTGAGCCACCTGCCGGACATGCCAAAATCACCTGCCGACTATGCCAGAACCACTTGGCGAACACTCCGTAATCACTTGCCGGGCATGCAGGAACCACCTCTCAGACATGCCAGAACCGCGTGCCAATGACCCCGGAAGCACCTGCCGAGCACGCCGGAACCACCTGCTCGACTCGCCACTGTCACCTGCCGATCACGCAAAAATCACCTGCCGGGTACGCCACAACCAGTTGGTGAACACTTTGGAATCACCTGCCAGGCTTGCTGGAACCACCTGCCAGTCATGCCAAAATCACCTGCCAACTACGCCAGAACCGCTTGGCGGACACTGCGGAAACACCTGTCGGGCCGGCTGGAACCACATCTCAGACGTGCCAGAAACGTGTTCATGAGATGCTGGAACCACACCCCGAACAGACGGATACCACCTGCCAGAACCGCCTGAACCACCTGCTGAGCACGCCGGAACCACCTGCTCGACTCACCGGTACCACCTCCCTGACACGCCAAAATCACCTGCTGGGTATGCCAGAACCACTTGGCGGACACTCCGGAATCATCTGCCGGACATGCCGGAACCAGCTCTCAGACACACCAGAACCAAGTGCCGGAGACGCCGGAAGCACCTGCCGAGCATGCCGGAGCCACCTGCTCGACTCGCCAGAAACACCTGCCGGACACGCCAAAATCACCTGCCGGGTACGCCAGAACCACCTGGCGGACACTCCGAAACCACCTGTCGCGCATGCCGGAACCACCTCTCAGACGTGCCGGAAGCACGTGCCGGACACGCCGGAATCACCTACCGGACAGACCGGAACCACCTGCCGAGCACGCCGGAGCCACCTGTTCGACTCGCTGGAACCACCTGCCGGACAGGCCAATATCAACTGCTGGCTATGCCAGAAACACCTGGGGGATGGTCCGGAATCACCTGCCAGCCATGGCGGAACCACCTCTCAGACGTACCAGAACCACCTGCCGGAGAAGCTGGAAACACGTCCTGGACAGTCTGGAACCACCTGCCGCCCAAGCCTGAACCACCTGCCAAGCACAACGGAACAACCTGCCAGACACGCCAAAATCACCTTCGTGTTATGCCAGAACCACTTGGAGGACTCTCTGGGATGACCTGCCAAGCATGCCGGAACCACCTCTCAAACGTGCCAGAACCATGTGGCGGACAGTCCGGAATCACCTGTTGGGCATGCGCAACCACCTCTGAGAGGTACCAGAACCACATGCCGTGCAGGCTGGAACCACCTACCGGACAGACCGGAATCACCTGTCGCGCATGCCGGAACCACCTCTCAGACGTGCCGGAAGCACGTGCCGGACAGGCCGTAATCCCCTACCGAACAGACCGGAACCACCTGCCGAGCACGCCGGAGCCACCTGTTCGACTAGCTGGAACCACCTGACGGACAGGCCAATATCAACTGCTGGCTATGCCAGAACCACCTGGGGGACAGTCCGGGATCACCTGCCAGCCATGGCGGAACCACCTCTCAGAAGTACCAGAACCACCTGCTGGAGAAGCTGGAAACACGTCCTGGACAGACTGGAACCACGTGACGGCCATGCCTGAACCACCTGCCGAGCACGGCGGAACCACCTGCCGGACACGCCAAAATCACCTGCGGGCTACGCCAGAACCACTTGGACGACTCTCCGAAATGACCTGCCGGGCATGTTGGAACCACCTCTCAGACGTGCCAGAAGCACGTGGCGGACAGTCCGGAATCACCTGTTGGGCATACGCAACCACCTCTGACACGTACCAGAACCACATGCCGTGCATGCCGGAACCACCTACCGGACAGACCGGAATCAAATTTTGGGCATGCCGGAACCACCAGTCAGATGTGCCAGAAACACGTGCCGGAGACGCCGGAAGCACCTGCCGAGCACGTCGCAACCACCTGCTCAACTCGCCTGAACCACCTGCCGGACACGCCAAAATCACCTGCCCGCTACACCAGCACCACTTCGGGGACAAGCCGGAATCACGTGAGGGGCATGCCGGCACAGCCTCTCAGACTGAACCTCGTGGGGGACACCACAGAACCACAAGCCGGACAGACCGGAACCACCTGCCGGACACGCCGGAACCACTGGCTCGACCCGCCGGAACGACCGCTGGACATGCAAAATCACCTGCCGGCTACGCCGGAAACACTTGGCGAACACTCCGGAATCACCTGCCGGGCATGCCGGAACCACCTCTCAGATAAGCCAGAACCTCGTGCCAATGACCCCGGAAGCACCTGCCGAGCACGCCGGAACCACCTGCTCAACTCGCCAGAACCACCTGCCGGACACGCAAAAATCACCTGCTGGCTACGCCACAACCAGTTGGGGAACACTTCGGAATCACCTGCCGGGCTTGCTGGAACCACCTGCCGGTCATGCCAAAATCACCTGCCAACTACGCCAGTACCACTTGGCGGACACTGTGGAAACACCTGTCGGGCCGGCCGGAACCACCTCTTAGACGTGCCGGAAGCACGTGCAGGACACGCCGGAATCACCTACCGGACAGACCGGAACCACCTGCCGAGCACGCCGGAGCCACCTGTTTGACTCGCTGGAACCACCTGCCGGACAGGCCAATATCAACTGCTGGCTATGCCAGAACCACATGGGGGACGGTCCGGAATCACCTGCCAGCCATGGCGGAACCACCTCTCAGACGTACCAGAACCACCTGCCGGAGAAGCTGGAAACACGTCCTGGACAGTCTGGAACCACCTGCCGGCCAAGCCTGAACCACCTGCCAAGCACAACGGAACAACCTGCCAGACACGCCAAAATCACCTGCGTGTTATGCCAGAACCACTTGGAGGACTCTCTGGGATGACCTGCCGGGCATGCCGGAACCACCTCTCAGACGTGCCAGAACCATGTGGCGGACAGTCCGGAATCACCTGTTGGGCATGCGCAACCACCTCTGAGACGTACCAGAACCACATGCCGTGCAGGCTGGAACCACCTACCGGACAGACCGGAATCACCTTTCGGGCATGCCGGAACCACCTGTCAGATGTGCCAGAAACACGTGCCGGAGACGCCGGAAGCACCTGCCAAGCACGTTGGAACCACCTGCTCAACTAGCCTGAACCACCTGCCGGACATGCCAAAATCACCTGCCGACTATGCCAGAACCACTTGGCGAACACTCCGGAATCACTTGCCGGGCATGCAGGAACCACCTCTCAGACATGCCAGAACCCCGTGCCAATGACCCCGGAAGCACTAGCCGAGCACGCCGGAACCACCTGCTCGACTCGCCAGAACCACCTGCCGATCACGCAAAAATCACCTGCCGGCTACGCCACAACCAGTTGGTGAACACTTTGGAATCACCTGCCAGGCTTGCTGGAACCACCTGCCAGTCATGCCAAAATCACCTGCCAACTACGCCAGAACCGCTTGGCGGACACTGCAGAAACACCTGTCGGGCCGGCTGGAACCACATCTCAGACGTGCCAGAAACGTGTTCATGAGATGCTGGAACCACACCCCGAACAGACGGATACCACCTGCCAGAACTGCCTGAACCACCTGCTGAGCACACCGGAACCACCTGCTCGACTCACCGGTACCACCTCCCTGACACGCCAAAATCACCTGCTGGGTATGCCAGTACCACTTGGCGGACACTCCGGAATCATCTGCCGGACATGCCGGAACCAGCTCTCAGACACACCAGAACCAAGTGCCGGAGACGCCGGAAGCACCTGCCGAGCATGCTGGAGCCACCTGCTCGACTCGCCAGAAACACCTGCCGGACACGCCAAAATCACCTGCCGGGTATGCCAGAACCACCTGGCGGACACTACGGAATCACCTGCCGCGCATGCCGGAACCACCTCTCAGATGTGCCGGAAGCACGTGCCAGACACGCCGGAAACACCTACCGGACAGACCGGAACCACATGCCAAGAACGCCGGAGCCACCTGTTCGACTCGGTGGAACCACCTGCCGGACAGGCCAATATCAAATGCTGGCTATGCCAGAACCACCTGGGGGACAGTCCGGGATCACCTGCCAGCCATGGCGGAACCAGCTCTCACACGTACCAGAACCACCTGCCGGAGAAGCTGGAAACACGTCCTGGACAGACTGGAACCACGTGACGGCCATGTCTGAACCACCTGCCGAGCACGGCGGAACCACCTAGCGGACACGCCAAAATCACCTGCGGGCTACACCAGAACCACTTCGACGACTCTCCGAAATGACCTGCCGGGCATTTTGCAACCACCTCTCAGACGTGCCAGAAGCACGTGGCGGACAGTCCGGAATCACCTGTTGGGCATACGCAACCACCTCTGAGATGTACCAGTACCACGTGCCGTGCACGCCGGAACCACCTACCGGACAGACCGGAATCAACTTTCGGGCATGCCGGAACCACCAGTCAGATGTGCCAGAATCACGTGCCAGAGACGCCGGAAGCACCTGCCGAGCACGTCGCAACCACCTGCTCAACTCGCCTGAACCACCTGCCGGACACGCCAAAATCACCTGCCCGCTACACCAGCACCACTTCGGGGACAAGCCGGAATCACGTGAGGGGCATGCCGGCACAGCCTCTCAGACTGAACCTCGTGCCGGACACCACAGAACCACCTGCCGGACAGACCGGAACCACCTGCCGGACACGCCGGAACCACCAGCTCGACCCGCCGGAACGACCGCTGGACATGCAAAATCACCTGCCGGCTACGCCGGAAACACTTGGCGAACACTCCGGAATCACCTGCCGGGCATGCCGGAACCACCTCTCAGATATGCCAGAACCACGTGCCAATGACCCCGGAAGCACCAGCCGAGCACGCCGGAACCACCTGCTCGACTCGCCAGAACCACCTGCCGGACACGCAAAAATCACCTGCCGGCTACGCCACAACCAGTTGGGGAACACTTCGGAATCACCTGCCAGGCTTGCTGGAACCGCCTGCCGGTCATGCCAAAATCACCTGCCAACTATGCCAGAACCGCTTGGCGGACACTGCGGAAACACCTGTCGGGCTGGCTGGAACCGCATCTCAGACGTGCCAGAACCATGTTCATGAGATGCTGGAACCACACCCCGAACAGACGGAAAACACCTGCCAGACCCGTCTGAACAACCTGCCGAGCACGCCGGAGCCACCTGCTCGACTCGCCGGAACCACCTACCTGACATGCCCAAATCACCAGCCGGGTATGCCAGAACCACTTGGCGGACACTCCGGAATCATCTGCCGGACATGCCGGAACCAGCTCTCAGACACACCAGAACCAAGTGCCGGAGACGCCGGAAGCACCTGCCGAGCATGCCGGAGCCACCTGCTCGACTCGCCAGAAACACCTGCCGGACACGCCAAAATCACATGCCGGGTACGCCAGAACCACCTGGCGAACACTACGAAATCACCTGCCGCGCATGCCAGAACCACCTCTCAGACGTGCCGGAAGCACGTGCCAGACACGCCGGAAACACCTACCGGACAGACCGGAACCACCTGCCAAGAACGCCGGAGCCACCTGTTCGACTCGCTGGAACCACCTGCCGGCCAGGCCAATATAAACTGCTGGCTATGCCAGAACCACCTGGGGGACGGTCCGGGATCACCTGCCAGCCATGGTGGAACCACCTCTCAGACGTACCAGAACAACCTGCCGGAGAAGCTGGAAACACGTCCTGGACAGACTGGAACCACGTGACGGCCATGCCTGAACCACCTGCCGAGCACGGCGGAACCACCTGCCGGACACGCCAAAATCACCTGCTGGCTACCCCAGAACCACTTGGACGACTCTCCGAAATGACCTGCCGGGCATGTTGGAACCACCTCTCAGACGTGCCAGAAGCACGTGGCGGACAGTCCGGAATCACCTGTTGGGCATACGCAACCACCTCTGACACGTACCAGAAACACGTGCCGTGCACGCCGGAACCACCTACCGGACAGACCGCAATCAACTTTTGGGCATGCCGGAACCACCAGTCAGATGTGCCAGAAACACGTGCCGGAGACGCCGGAAGCACCTGCCGAGCACGTCGCAACCACCTGCTCAACTCGCCTGAACCACCTGCCGGACACGCCAAAATCACCTGCCCGCTACACCAGCACCACTTCGGGGACAAGCCGGAATCACGTGAGGGGCATGCCGGCACAGCCTCTCAGAGTGAACCTCGTGCCGGTCACCACAGAACCACCTGCCGGACAGACCGGAACCACCTGCCGCACACGCCGGAACCACCGGCTCGACCCACCCGAACGACCGCTGGACATGCAAAATCACCTGCCGGCTACGCCGGAAACACTTGGCGAACACTCCGGAATCACCTGCCGGGCATGCCGGAACCACCTCTCAGATATGCCAGAACCACGTGCCAATGACCCCGGAAGCACCTGCCGAGCACGCCGGAACCACCTGCTCGACTCGCCAGAACCACCTGCCGGACACGCAAAAATCACCTGCCGGCTACGCCACAACCAGTTGGGGAACACTTCGGAATCACCTGCCGGGCTTGCTGGAACCACCTGCCAGTCATGCCAAAATCACCTGCCAACTACGCCAGTACCACTTGGCGGACACTGTGGAAACACCTGTCGGGCCCCCCGGAGCCACATCTCAGACGTGCCAGAACCATGTGCATGAGATGCTGGAACCACACCCCGAACAGACGGAAAACACCTGCCAGACCCGTCTGAACAACCTGCCGAGCACGCCGGAGCCACCTGCTCGACTCGCCAGAAACACCTGCCGGACACGCCAAAATCACCTGCCGGGTACGCCAGAACCACCTGGCGGACACTCCGAAACCACCTGTCGCGCATGCCGGAACCACCTCTCAGACGTGCCGGAAGCACGTGCCGGACACGCCGGAATCACCTACCGGACAGACCGGAACCACCTGCCGAGCACGCCGGAGCCACCTGTTCGACTCGCTGGAACCACCTGCCGGACAGGCCAATATCAACTGCTGGCTATGCCAGAACCACCTGGGGGATGGTCCGGAATCACCTGCCAGCCATGGCGGAACCACCTCTCAGACGTACCAGAACCACCTGCCGGAGAAGCTGGAAACACGTCCTGGAGAGTCTGGAACCACCTGCCGGCCAAGCCTGAACCACCTGCCAAGCACAACGGAACAACCTGCCAGACACGCCAAAATCACCTGCGTGTTATGCCAGAACCACGTGGAGGACTCTCTGGGATGACCTGCCGGGCATGCCGGAACCACCTCTCAGACGTGCCAGAACGATGTGGCGGACAGTCCGGAATCACCTGTTGGGCCTGCGCAACCACCTCTGAGACGTACCAGAACCACATGCCGTGCAGGCTGGAACCACCTACCGGACAGACCGGAATCACCTTTCGGGCATGCCGGAACCACCTGTCAGATGTGCCAGAAACACGTGCCGGAGACGCCGGAAGCACCTGCCAAGCACGTTGGAACCACCTGCTCAACTCGCCTGAACCACCTGCCGGACATGCCAAAATCACCTGCCGACTATGCCAGAACCACTTGGCGAACACTCCGGAATCACTTGCCGGGCATGCAGGTACCACCTCTCAGACATGCCAGAAACCCGCGCCAATGACCCCAGAAGCACCAGCCGAGCACGCCGGAACCACCTGCTCGACTCGCCAGAACCACCTGCCGGACACGCAAAAATCACCTGCCGGCTACGCCACAACCAGTTGGGGAACACTTCGGAATCACCTGCCGGGCTTGCTGGAACCACCTGCCGGTCATGCCAAAATCACCTGCCAACTACGCCAGTACCACTTGGCGGACACTGTGGAAACACCTGTCGGGCCGGCCGGAACCACATCTCAGACGTGCCAGAACCATGTGCATGATATGCTGGAACCACACCCCGAACAGACGGAAAACACCTGCCAGACCCGTCTGAACAACCTGCCGAGCACGCCGGAGCCACCTGCTCGACTCGCCGGAACCACCTACCTGACATGCCCAAATCACCAGCCGGGTATGCCAGAACCACTTGGCGGACACTCCGGAATCATCTGCCGGACATGCCGGAACCAGCTCTCAGACACACCAGAACCACGTGCCGGAGACGCCGGAAGCACCTGCGGAGCATGCCGGAGCCACCTGCTCGACTCGCCAGAAACACCTGCCGGACACGCCAAAATCACCTGCCGGGTACGCCAGAACCACCTGGTGGACACTCCGAAACCACCTGTCGTGCATGCCGGAACCACCTCTCAGACGTGCCGGAAGCACGTGCCGGACACACCGGAATCACCTACCGGACAGACCGGAACCACCTGCCGAGCACGCCGGAGCCACCTGTTCGACTCGCTGGAACCACCTGCCGGACAGGCCAATATCAACTGCTGGCTATGCCAGAACCATCTGGGGGATGGTCCGGAATCACCTGCCAGCCATGGCGGAACCACCTCTCAGACGTACCAGAACCACCTGCCGGAGAAGCTGGAAACACGTCCTGGACAGTCTGGAACCACCTGCCGGCCAAGCCTGAACCACCTGCCAAGCACAACGGAACAACCTGCCAGACACGCCAAAATAACCTGCGTGTTATGCCAGAACCACTTGGAGGACTCTCTGGGATGACCTGCCGGGCATGCCGGAACCACCTCTCAGACGTGCCAGAAGCACGTGGCGGACAGTCCGGAATCACCTGTTGGGCATGCGCAACCACCTCTGAGACGTACCAGAACCACATGCCGTGCAGGCTGGAACCACCTACCGGACAGACCGGAATCACCTTTCGGGCATGCCGGAACCACCTGTCAGATGTGCCAGAAACACGTGCCGGAGACGCCGGAAGCACCTGCCAAGCACGTTGGAACCACCTGCTCAACTCGCCTGAACCACCTGCCGGACATGCCAAAATCACCTGCCGACTATGCCAGAACCACTTGGCGAACACTCCGGAATCACTTGCCGGGCATGCAGGAACCACCTCTCAGACATGCCAGAACCCCGTGCCAATGACCCCGGAAGCACCAGCCGAGCACGCCGGAACCACCTGCTCGACTCGCCAGAACCACCTGCCGATCACGCAAAAATCACCTGCCGGCTACGCCACAACCAGTTGGTGAACACTTTGGAATCACCTGCCATGCTTGCTGGAACCACCTGCCAGTTATGCCAAAATCACCTGCCAACTATGCCAGAACCGCTTGGCGGACACTGCGGAAACACCTGTCGGGCCGGCTGGAACCACATCTCAGACGTGCCAGAAACGTGTTCATGAGATGCTGGAACCACACCCCGAACAGACGGATACCACCTGCCAGAACCGCCTGAACCACCTGCTGAGCACGCCGGAACCACCTGCTCGACTCACCGGTACCACCTCCCTGACACGCCAAAATCACCTGCTGGGTATGCCAGAACCACTTGGCGGACACTCCGGAATCATCTGCCGGACATGCCGGAACCAGCTCTCAGACACACCAGAACCAAGTGCCGGAGACGCCGGAAGCACCTGCCGAGCAGGCCGGAGTCACCTGCTCGACTCGCCAGAAACACCTGCCGGACACGCCAAAATCACCTGCCGGGTACGCCAGAACCACCTGGCGGACACTACGGAATCACCTGCCGCGCATGCCGGAACCACCTCTCAGACGTGCCGGAAGCACGTGCCGGACACGCCGGAAACACCTACCGGACAGACCGGAACCACCTGCCAAGAACGCCGGAGCCACCTGTTCGACTCGCTGGAACCACCTGCCGGACAGGCCAATATCAACTGCTGGCTATGCCAGAACCACCAGTGGGACGGTCCGGAATCACCTGCCAGCCATGGCGGAACCACCTCTCAGACGTACCAGAACCACCTGCCGGAGAAGCTGGAAACACGTCCTGGACAGTCTGGAATCACCTGCCGGCCAAGCCTGAACCACCTGCCAAGCACAACGGAACAACCTGCCAGACACGCCAAAATCACCTGCGTGTTATGCCAGAACCACTTGGAGGACTCTCTGGGATGACCTGCCGGGCATGCCGGAATCACCTCTCAGACGTGCCAGAAGCACGTGGCGGACAGTCCGGAATCACCTGTTGGGCATGCGCAACCACCTCTGAGACGTACCAGAACCACATGCCGTGCAGGCTGGAACCACCTACCGGACAGACCGGAATCACCTTTCAGGCCTGCCGGAACCACCTGTCAGATGTGCCAGAAACACGTGCCGGAGACGCCGGAAGCACCTGCCAAGCACGTTGGAACCACCTGCTCAACTCGCCTGAACCACCTGCCGGACATGCCAAAATCACCTGCCGACTATGCCAGAACCACTTGGCGAACACTCCGGAATCACTTGCCGGGCATGCAGGAACCACCTCTCAGACATGCCAGAACCCCGTGCCAATGACCCCGAAAGCACCAGCCGAGCACGCCGGAGCCACATGCTCGACTCGCCAGAACCACCTGCCGATCACGCAAAAATCACCTGCCGGCTACGCCACAACCAGTTGGTGAACACTTGGGAATCACCTGCCAGGCTTGCAGGAACCACCTGCCCGTCATGCCAAAATCACCTTCCAACTACGCCAGAACCACTTGGCGGACACTGCGGAAACACCTGTCGGGCCGGCTGGAACCACATATCAGAAGTGCCAGAAACGTGTTCATGAGATGCTGGAACCACACCCCGAACAGACGGATACCACCTGCCAGAACCGCCTGAACCACCTGCTGAGCACGCCGGAAGCACCTGCTCGACTCACCGGTACCACCTCCCTGACACGCCAAAATCACCTGCTGGGTATGCCAGAACCACTTGGCGGACACTCCGGAATCATCTGCCGGACATGCCGGAACCAGCTCTCAGACACACCAGAACCAAGTGCAGGAGACGCCGGAAGCACCTGCCGAGCATGCCGGAGCCACATGCTCGACTCGCCAGAAACACCTGCCGGACACGCAAAAATCACCTGCCGGCTACGCCACAACCAGTTGGGGAACACTTCGGAATCACCTGCCGGGCTTGCTGGAACCACCTGCCGGTCATGCCAAAATCACATGCCAACTACGCCAGTACCACTTGGCGGACACTGTGGAAACACCTGTCGGGCCGGCCGGAACCACATCTCAGACGTGCCAGAACCATGTGCATGAGATGCTGGAACCACACCCCGAACAGACGGAAAACACCTGCCAGACCCGTCTGAACAACCTGCCGAGCACGCCGGAGCCACCTGCTCGACTCGCCGGAACCACCTACCTGACATGCCCAAATCACCAGCCGGGTATGCCAGAACCACTTGGCGGACACTCCGGAATCATCTGCCGGACATGCCGGAACCAGCTCTCAGAAACACCAGAACCACGTGCCGGAGACGCCGGAAGCAACTGCCGAGCATGCCGGAGCCACCTGCTCGACTCGCCAGAAACACCTGCCGGACACGCCAAAATCACCTGCCGGGTACGCCAGAACCACCTGGCAGA
This sequence comes from Equus caballus, assembly GCF_041296265.1. Lineage (NCBI taxonomy): Eukaryota > Metazoa > Chordata > Mammalia > Perissodactyla > Equidae > Equus > Equus caballus. The sequence goes on from NC_091713.1 coordinate 3,348,449, forward strand.
CACTCCGAAACCACCTGTCGCGCATGCCGGAACCACCTCTCAGACGTGCCGGAAGCACGTGTCGGACACGCCGGAATCACCTACCGGACAGACCGGAACCACCTGCCGAGCACGCCGGAGCCACCTGTTCGACTCGCTGTAACCACCTGCCGGACAGGCCAATATCAACTGCTGGCTATGCCAGAACCACCTGGGGGATGGTCCGGAATCACCTGCCAGCCATGGCGGAACCACCTCTCAGACGTACCAGAACCACCTGCCGGAGAAGCTGGAAACACGTCCTGGACAGTCTGGAACCACCTGCCGGCCAAGCCTGAACCACCTGCCAAGCACAACGGAACAACCTGCCAGACACGCCAAAATCACCTGCGTGTTATGCCAGAACCACTTGGAGGACTCTCTGGGATGACCTGCCAAGCGTGCCGGAACCACCTCTCAGACGTGCCAGAACCATGTGGCGGACAGTCCGGAATCACCTGTTGGGCATGCGCAACCACCTCTGAGAGGTACCAGAACCACATGCCGTGCAGGCTGGAACCACCTACCGGACAGACCGGAATCACCTGTCGCGCATGCCGGAACCACCTCTCAGACGTGCCGGAAGCACGTGCCGGACACACCGGGATCACCTACCGGACAGACCGGAACCACCTGCCGAGCACGCCGGAGCCACCTGTTCGACTCGCTGGAACCACCTGCCGGACAGGCCAATATCAACTGCTGGCTATGCCAGAACCACCTGGGGGACAGTCCGGGATCACCTGCCAGCCATGGCGGAACCACCTCTCAGAAGTACCAGAACCACCTGCTGGAGAAGCTGGAAACACGTCCTGGACAGACTGGAACCACGTGACGGCCATGCCTGAACCACCTGCCGAGCACGGCGGAACCACCTGCCGGACACGCCAAAATCACCTGCGTGTTATGCCAGAACCACTTGGAGGACTCTCTGGGATGACCTGCCGGGCATGCCGGAACCACCTCTCAGACGTGCCAGAACCATGTGGCGGACAGTCCGGAATCACCTGTTGGGCATGCGCAACCACCTCTGAGACGTACCAGAACCACATGCTGTGCAGGCTGGAACCACCTACCGGACAGACCGGAATCACCTTTCGGGCATGCCGGAACCACCTGTCAGATGTGCCAGAAACACGTGCCGGAGACGCCGGAAGCACCTGCCAAGCACGTTGGAACCACCTGCTCAACTCGCCTGAACCACCTGCCGGACATGCCAAAATCACCTGCCGACTATGCCAGAACCACTTGGCGAACACTCCGGAATCACTTGCCGGGCATGCAGGTACCACCTCTCAGACATGCCAGAAACCCGCGCCAATGACCCCAGAAGCACCAGCCGAGCACGCCGGAACCACCTGCTCGACTCGCCAGAACCACCTGCCGGACACGCAAAAATCACCTGCCGGCTACGCCACAACCAGTTGGGGAACACTTCGGAATCACCTGCCGGGCTTGCTGGAACCACCTGCCTGTCATGCAAAATCACCTGCCAACTACGCCAGTACCACTTGGCGGACACTGTGGAAACACCTGTCGGGCTGGCCGGAACCACATCTCAGACGTGCCAGAACCATGTGCATGAGATGCTGGAACCACACCCCGAACAGACGGAAAACACCTGCCAGACCCGTCTGAACAACCTGCTGAGCACGCCGGAGCCACCTGCTCGACTCGCCGGAACCACCTACCTGACATGCCCAAATCACCAGCCGGGTATGCCAGAACCACTTGGCGGACACTCCGGAATCATCTGCCGGACATGCCGGAACCAGCTCTCAGACACACCAGAACCACGTGCCGGAGACGCCGGAAGCACCTGCCGAGCATGCCGGAGCCACCTGCTCGACTCGCCAGAAACACCTGCCGGACACGCCAAACTCACCTGCCGGGTACTCCAGAACCACCTGGCGGACACTCCAAAATCACCTGTCGCGCATGCCGGAACCACCTCTCAGACGTGCCGGAATCACGTGCCGGACACGCCGGAATCACCTACCGGACAGACCGGAACCACCTGCCGAGCACGCCGGAGCCACCTGTTCGACTCGCTGGAACCACCTGCCGGACAGGCCAATATCAACTGCTGGCTATGCCAGAACCACCTGGGGGACGGTCCAGGATCACCTGCCAGCCATGGCCGAACCACCTCTCAGATGTACCAGAACCACCTGCCGGAGAAGCTGGAAACACGTCCTGGACAGACTGGAACCACGTGACGGCCATGCCTGAACCACCTGCCGAGCACGGCGGAACCACCTGCCGGACACGCCAAAATCACCTGCGGGCTACGCCAGAACCACTTGGACGACTCTCCGAAATGACCTGCCGGGCATCTTGGAACCACCTATCAGACGTGCCAGAAGCACGTGGCGGACAGTCCGGAATCACCTGTTGGGCATACGCAACCACCTCTGAGACGTACCAGAACCACGTGCCGTGCACGCCGGAACCACCTACCGGACAGACCGGAATCAACTTTTGGGCATGCCGGAACCCCCAGTCAGATGTGCCAGAAACACGTGCCGGAGACGCCGGAAGCACCTGCCGAGCACGTCGCAACCACCTGCTCAACTCGCCTTAACCCTCTGCCGGACACGGCAAAATCACCTGCCCGCTACACCAGCACCACTTCGGGGACAAGCCGGAATCACGTGAGGGGCATGCCGGCACAGCCTCTCAGACTGAACCTCGTGCCGGACACCACAGAACCACCTGCCGGACAGACCGGAACCACCTGCCGGACACGCCGGAACGACCGCTGGACATGCAAAATCACCTGCCGGCTACGCCGGAAACACTTGGCGAACACTCCGGAATCACCTGCCGGGCATGCCGGAACCACCTCTCAGATATGCCAGAACCACGTGCCAATGATCCGGGTAGCACCTGCCGAGCACGTCGGAACCACCTGCTCGACTCGCCAGAACCACCTGCCGGACACGCAAAAATCACCTGCCGGCTACGCCACAACCAGTTGGGGAACACTTCGGAATCACCTGCCGGGCTTGCTGGAACCACCTGCCGGTCATGCCAAAATCACCTGCCAACTACGCCAGTACCACTTGGCAGACACTGTGGAAACACCTGTCGGGCCGGCCGGAACCACATCTCAGACGTGCCAGAACCATGTGCATGAGATGCTGGAACCACACCCCGAACAGACGGAAAACACCTGCCAGACCCGTCTGAACAACCTGCCGAGCACGCCGGAGCCACCTGCTCGACTCGCCGGAACCACCTACCTGACATGCCCAAATCACCAGCCGGGTATGCCAGAACCACTTGGCGGACACTCCGGAATCATCTGCCAGACATGCCGGAACCAGCTCTCAGACACACCAGAACCACGTGCCGGAGACGCCGGAAGCACCTGCCGAGCATGCCGGAGCCACCTGCTCGACTCGCCGGAAACACCTGCGGGACACGCCAAAATCACCTGCCGGGTACGCCAGAACCACCTGGCGGACACTCCGAAACCACCTGTCGCGCATGCCGGAACCACCTCTCAGACGTGCCGGAAGCACGTGCCGGACACGCCGGAATTACCTACCGGACAGACCGGAACCACCTGCCGAGCACGCCGGAGCCACCTGTTCGACTCGCTGGAACCACCTGCCGGACAGGCCAATATCAACTGCTGGCTATGCCAGAACCACCTGGGGGACGGTCCGGGATCACCTGCCAGCCATGGCGGAACCACCTCTCAGACGTACCAGAACCACCTGCCGGAGAAGCTGGAAACACGTCCTGGAGAGTCTGGAACCACCTGCCGGCCAAGCCTGAACCACCTGCCAAGCACAACGGAACAACCTGCCAGACACGCCAAAATCACCTGCGTGTTATGCCAGAACCACTTGGAGGACTCTCTGGGATGACCTGCCGGGCATGCCGGAACCACCTCTCAGACGTGCCAGAACCATGTGGCGGACAGTCCGGAATCACCTGTTGGGCATGCGCAACCACCTCTGAGACGTACCAGAACCACATGCCGTGCAGGCTGGAACCACCTACCGGACAGACCGGAATCACCTTTCGGGCATGCCGGAACCACCTGTCAGATGTGCCAGAAACACGTGCCGGAGACGCCGGAAGCACCTGCCAAGCACGTTGGAACAACCTGCTCAACTCGCCTGAACCAGCTGCCGGACATGCCAAAATCACCTGCCGACTATGCCAGAACCACTTGGCGAACACTCCGGAATCACCTGCCGAGCATGCCGGAACCACCTCTCAGACGTGCCGGAAGCACGTGCCAGACACGCCGGAAACACCTACCGGACAGACCAGAACCACCTGCCAAGAACGCCGGAGCCACCTGTTCGACTCGCTGGAACCACCTGCCGGACAGGCCAATATCAACTGCTGGCTATGCCAGAACCACCTGGGGGACAGTCCGGGATCACCTGCCAGCCATGGCGGAACCACCTCTCAGACGTACCAGAACCACCTGCCGGAGAAGCTGGAAACACGTCCTGGACAGACTGGAACCACGTGACGGCCATGCCTGAACCACCTGCCGAGCACGGCGGAACCACCTGCCGGACACGCCAAAATCACCTGCGGGCTACGCCAGAACCACTTGGACGACTCTCCGAAATGACCTGCCGGGCATGTTGGAACCACGTCTCACACGTGCCAGAAGCACGTGGCGGACAGTCCGGAATCACCTGTTGGGCATACGCAACCACCTCTGACACGTACCAGAACCACGTGCCGTGCACGCCGGAACCACCTACCGGACAGACCGGAATCCACTTTTGGGCATGCCGGAACCACCAGTCAGATGTGCCAGAAACACGTGCCGGAGACGCCGGAAGCACCTGCCGAGCACGTCGCAACCACCTGCTCAACTCGCCTGAACCACCTGCCGGACACGCCAAAATCACCTGCCCGCTACACCAGCACCACTTCGGGGACAAGCCGGAATCACGTGAGGGGCATGCCGGCACAGCCTCTCAGACTGAACCTCGTGCCGGACACCACAGAACCACCTGCCGGACAGACCGGAACCACCTGCCGGACACGCCGGAACCACCGGCTCGACCCGCAGGAACGACCGCTGGACATGCAAAATCACCTGCCGGCTACGCCGGAAACACTTGGCGAACACTCCGGAATCACCTGCCGGGCATGCCGGAACCACCTCTCAGATATGCCAGAACCACGTGCCAATGACCCCGGAAGCACCTGCCGAGCACGCCGGAACCACCTGCTCGACTCGCCAGAACCACCTGCCGGACACGCAAAAATCACCTGCCGGCTACGCCACAACCTGTTGGTGAACACTTTGGAATCACCTGCCGGGCTTGCTGGAACCACCTGCCGGTCATGCCAAAATCACCTGCCAACTACGCCAGAACCGCTTGGCGGACACTGCGGAAACACCTGTCGGGCCGGCTGGAACCACATCTCAGACGTGCCAGAAACGTGTTCATGAGATGCTGGAACCACACCCCGAACAGACGGATACCACCTGCCAGAACCGCCTGAACCACCTGCTGAGCACGCCGGAACCACCTGCTCGACTCACCGGTACCACCTCCCTGACACGCCAAAATCACCTGCTGGGTATGCCAGAACCACTTGGCGGACACTCCGGAATCATCTGCCGGACATGCCGGAACCAGCTCTCAGACACACCAGAACCAAGTGCCGGAGACGCCGGAAGCACCTGCCGAGCATGCCGGAGCCACCTGCTCGACTCGCCAGAAACACCTGCCGGACACGCCAAAATCACCTGCCGGGTATGCCAGAACCACCTGGCGGACACTACGGAATCACCTGCCGCGCATGCCGGAACCACCTCTCAGATATGCCAGAACCACGTGCCAATGACCCCGGAAGCACCTGCCGAGAACGCCGGAACCACCTGCTCGACTCGCCAGAACCACCTGCCGGACACGCAAAAATCACCTGCCGGCTACGCCACAACCAGTTGGGGAACACTTCGGAATCACCTGCCGGGCTTGCTGGAACCACCTGCCGGTCATGCCAAAATCACCTGCCAACTACGCCAGTACCACTTGGCGGACACTGTGGAAACACCTGTCGGGCCGGCCGGAACCACATCTCAGACGTGCCAGAACCATGTGCATGAGATGCTGGAACCACACCCCGAACAGACGGAAAACACCTGCCAGACCCGTCTGAACAGCCTGCCGAGCACGCCGGAGCCACCTGCTCGACTCGCCGGAACCACCTACCTGACATGCCCAAATCACCAGCCGGGTATGCCAGAACCACTTGGCGGACACTCCGGAATCATCTGCCGGACATGCCGGAACCAGCTCTCAGACACACCAGAACCACGTGCCGGAGACGCCGGAAGCACCTGCCGAGCATGCCGGAGCCACCTGCTCGACTCGCCAGAAACACCTGCCGGACACGCCAAAATCACCTGCCGGGTACGCCAGAACCACCTGGCGGACACTCCGAAATCACCTGTCGCGCATGCCGGAACCACCTCTCAGACGTGCCGGAAGCACGTGCCGGAGACGGCGGAATCACCTACCGGTCAGACCGCAACCACCTGCCGAGCACGCCGGAGCCACCTGTTCGACTCGCTGGAACCACCTGCCGGACAGGCCAATATCAACTGCTGGCTATGCCAGAACCACCTGTGGGACGGTCCGGAATCGCCTGCCAGCCATGGCGGAACCACCTCTCAGACGTACCAGAACCACCTGCCGGAGAACCTGGAAACACGTCCTGGACAGTCTGGAACCACGTGCCGGCCAAGCCTGAACCACCTGCCAAGCACAACGGAACAACCTGCCAGACACGCCAAAATCACCTGCGTGTTATGCCAGAACCACTTGGAGGACTCTCTGGGATGACCTGCCGGGCATGCCGGAACCACCTCTCAGACGTGCCAGAACCATGTGGCGGACTGTCCGGAATCACCTGTTGGGCATTCGCAACCACCTCTGAGACGTACCAGAACGACATGCCGTGCAGGCTGGAACCACCTACCGGACAGACCGGAATCACCTTTCGGGCATGCCGGAACCACCTGTCAGATGTGCCAGAAACACGTGCCGGAGACGCCGGAAGCACCTGCCAAGCACGTTGGAACCACCTGCTCAACTCGCCTGAACCACCTGCCGGACATGCCAAAATCACCTGCCGACTATGCCAGAACCACTTGGCGAACACTCCGGAATCAATTGCCGGGCATGCAGGAACCACCTCTCAGATATGCCAGAACCACGTGCCAATGACCCCGGAAGCACCTGCCGAGCACGCCGGAACCACCTGCTCGACTCGCCAGAACCACCTGCCGGACACGCAAAAATCACCTGCCGGCTACGCCACAACCTGTTGGTGAACACTTTGGAATCACCTGCCGGGCTTGCTGGAACCACCTGCCGGTCATGCCAAAATCACCTGCCAACTACGCCAGAACCGCTTGGCGGACACTGCGGAAACACCTGTCGGGCCGGCTGGAACCACATCTCAGACGTGCCAGAAACGTGTTCATGAGATGCTGGAACCACACCCCGAACAGACGGATACCACCTGCCAGAACCGCCTGAACCACCTGCTGAGCACGCCGGAACCACCTGCTCGACTCACCGGTACCACCTCCCTGACACGCCAAAATCACCTGCTGGGTATGCCAGAACCACTTGGCGGACACTCCGGAATCATCTGCCGGACATGCCGGAACCAGCTCTCAGACACACCAGAACCAAGTGCCGGAGACGCCGGAAGCACCTGCCGAGCATGCCGGAGCCACCTGCTCGACTCGCCAGAAACACCTGCCGGACACGCCAAAATCACCTGCCGGGTATGCCAGAACCACCTGGTGGACACTACGGAATCACCTGCCGCGCATGCCGGAACCACTTCTGAGACGTGCCGGAAGCACGTGCCACACACTCCGGAAACACCTACCGGACATACCGGAACCACCTGCCAAGAACGCCGGAGCCACCTGTTCGACTCGCTGGAACCACCTGCCGGACAGGCCAATATCAACTGCTGGCTATGCCAGAACCACCTGGGGGACAGTCCGGGATCACCTGCCAGCCATGGCGGAACCACCTCTCAGACGTACCAGAACCACCTGCCGGAGAAGCTGGAAACACGTCCTGGACAGACTGGAACCACGTGACGGCCATGCCTGAACCACCTGCCGAGCACGGCGGAACCACCTGCCAGACACGCCAAAATCACCTGCGGGCTACGCCAGAACCACTTGGACGACTCTCCGAAATGACCTGCCGGGCATGTTGGAACCACCTCTCAGACGTGCCAGAAGCACGTGGCGGACAGTCCGGAATCACCTGTTGGGCATACGCAACCACCTCTGAGATGTACCAGTACCACGTGCCGTGCACGCCGGAACCACCTACCGGACAGACCGGAATCAACTTTCGGGCATGCCGGAACCACCAGTCAGATGTGCCAGAATCACGTGCCAGAGACGCCGGAAGCACCTGCCGAGCACGTCGCAACCACCTGCTCAACTCGCCTGAACCACCTGCCGGACACGCCAAAATCACCTGCCCGCTACACCAGCACCACTTCGGGGACAAGCCGGAATCACGTGAGGGGCATGCCGGCACAGCCTCTCAGACTGAACCTCGTGCCGGACACCACAGAACCACCTGCCGGACAGACAGGAACCACCTGCCGGACACGCCGGAACCACCGGCACGACCCGCCGGAAAGACCGCTGGACATACAAAATCACCTGCCGGCTACGCCGGAAACACTTGCCGAACACTCCGGAATCACCTGCCGGGCATGCCGGAACCACCTCTCAGATATGCCAGAACCACGTGCCAATGACCCCGGAAGCACCTGCCGAGCACGCCGGAACCACCTGCTCGACTCGCCAGAACCACCTGCCGGACACGCAAAAATCACCTGCCGGCTACGCCACAACCTGTTGGTGAACACTTTGGAATCACCTGCCGGGCTTGCTGGAACCACCTGCCGGTCATGCCAAAATCACCTGCCAACTACGCCAGAACCGCTTGGCGGACACTGCGGAAACACCTGTCGGGCCGGCTGGAACCACATCTCAGACGTGCCAGAAACGTGTTCATGAGATGCTGGAACCACACCCCGAACAGACGGATACCACCTGCCAGAACCGCCTGAACCACCTGCTGAGCACGCCGGAACCACCTGCTCGACTCACCGGTACCACCTCCCTGACACGCCAAAATCACCTGCTGGGTATGCCAGAACCACTTGGCGGACACTCCGGAATCATCTGCCGGACATGCCGGAACCAGCTCTCAGACACACCAGAACCAAGTGCCGGAGACGCCGGAAGCACCTGCCGAGCATGCCGGAGCCACCTGCTCGACTCGCCAGAAACACCTGCCGGACACGCCAAAATCACCTGCCGGGTATGCCAGAACCACCTGGCGGACACTACGGAATCACCTGCCGCGCATGCCGGAACCACTTCTGAGACGTGCCGGAAGCACGTGCCACACACTCCGGAAACACCTACCGGACATACCGGAACCACCTGCCAAGAACGCCGGAGCCACCTGTTCGACTCGCTGGAACCACCTGCCGGACAGGCCAATATCAACTGCTGGCTATGCCAGAACCACCTGGGGGACAGTCCGGGATCACCTGCCAGCCATGGCGGAACCACCTCTCAGACGTACCAGAACCACCTGCCGGAGAAGCTGGAAACACGTCCTGGACAGACTGGAACCACGTGACGGCCATGCCTGAACCACCTGCCGAGCACGGCGGAACCACCTGCCAGACACGCCAAAATCACCTGCGGGCTACGCCACAACCACTTGGACGACTCTCCGAAATGACCTGCCGGGCATGTTGGAACCACCTCTCAGACGTGCCAGAAGCACGTGGCGGACAGTCCGGAATCACCTGTTGGGCATACGCAACCACCTCTGAGATGTACCAGTACCACGTGCCGTGCACGCCGGAACCACCTACCGGACAGACCGGAATCAACTTTCGGGCATGCCGGAACCACCAGTCAGATGTGCCAGAATCACGTGCCAGAGACGCCGGAAGCACCTGCCGAGCACGTCGCAACCACCTGCTCAACTCGCCTGAACCACCTGCCGGACACGCCAAAATCACCTGCCCGCTACACCAGCACCACTTCGGGGACAAGCCGGAATCACGTGAGGGGCATGCCGGCACAGCCTCTCAGACTGAACCTCGTGCCGGACACCACAGAACCACCTGCCGGACAGACCGGAAGCACCTGCCGGACACGCCGGAACCACCAGCTCGACCCGCCGGAACGACCGCTGGACATGCAAAATCACCTGCCGGCTACGCCGGAAACACTTGGCGAACACTCCGGAATCACCTGCCGGGCATGCCGGAACCACCTCTCAGATATGCCAGAACCACGTGCCAATGACCCCGGAAGCACCTGCCGAGCACGCCGGAACCACCTGCTCGACTCGCCAGAACCACCTGCCGGACACGCAAAAATCACCTGCCGGCTACGCCACAACCAGTTGGGGAACACTTCGGAATCACCTGCCGGGCTTGCTGGAACCACCTGCCGGTCATGCCAAAATCACCTGCCAACTACGCCAGTACCACTTGGCAGAAACTGTGGAAACACCTGTCGGGCCGGCCGGAACCACATCTCAGACGTGCCAGAACCATGTGCATGAGATGCTGGAACCACACCCCGAACAGACGGAAAACACCTGCCAGACCCGTCTGAACAACCTGCCGAGCACGCCGGAGCCACCTGCTCGACTCGCCGGAACCACCTACCTGACATGCCCAAATCACCAGCCGGGTATGCCAGAACCACTTGGCGGACACTCCGGAATCATCTGCCGGACATGCCGGAACCAGCTCTCAGACACACCAGAACCACGTGCCGGAGACGCCGGAAGCACCTGCCGAGCATGCCGGAGCCACCAGCTCGACTCGCAAGAAACACCTGCCGGACACGCCAAAATCACCTGCCGGGTACGCCAGAACCACCTGGCGGACACTCCGAAATCACCTGTCGCGCATGCCGGAACCACCTCTCAGACATGCCGGAAGCACATGCCGGACAGGCCGTAATCCCCTACCGAACAGACCGGAACCACCTGCCGAGCACGCCGGAGCCACCTGTTCGACTCGCTGGAACCACCTGCCGGACAGGCCAATATCAACTGCTGGCTATGCCAGAACCACATGGGGGACGGTCCGGAATCACCTGCCAGCCATGGCGGAACCACCTCTCAGACGTACCAGAACCACCTGCCGGAGAAGCTGGAAACACGTCCTGGACAGTCTGGAACCACCTGCCGGCCAAGCCTGAACCACCTGCCAAGCACAACGGAACAACCTGCCAGACACGCCAAAATCACCTGCGTGTTATGCCAGAACCACTTGGAGGACTCTCTGGGATGACCTGCCGGTCATGCCGGAACCACCTCTCAGACGTGCCAGAACCATGTGGCGGACAGTCCGGAATCACCTGTTGGGCATGCGCAACCACCTCTGAGACGTACCAGAACCACATGCCGTGCAGGCTGGAACCACCTACCGGACAGACCGGAATCACCTTTCGGGCATGCCGGAACCACCTGTCAGATGTGCCAGAAACACGTGCCGGAGACGCCGGAAGCACCTGCCAAGCACGTTGGAACCACCTGCTCAACTCGCCTGAACCACCTGCCGGACATGCCAAAATCACCTGCCGACTATGCCAGAACCACTTGGCGAACACTCCGTAATCACTTGCCGGGCATGCAGGAACCACCTCTCAGACATGCCAGAACCGCGTGCCAATGACCCCGGAAGCACCTGCCGAGCACGCCGGAACCACCTGCTCGACTCGCCACTGTCACCTGCCGATCACGCAAAAATCACCTGCCGGGTACGCCACAACCAGTTGGTGAACACTTTGGAATCACCTGCCAGGCTTGCTGGAACCACCTGCCGGTCATGCCAAAATCACCTGCCAACTACGCCAGAACCGCTTGGCGGACACTGCGGAAACACCTGTCGGGCCGGCTGGAACCACATCTCAGACGTGCCAGAAACGTGTTCATGAGATGCTGGAACCACACCCCGAACAGACGGATACCACCTGCCAGAACCGCCTGAACCACCTGCTGAGCACGCCGGAACCACCTGCTCGACTCACCGGTACCACCTCCCTGACACGCCAAAATCACCTGCTGGGTATGCCAGAACCACTTGGCGGACACTCCGGAATCATCTGCCGGACATGCCGGAACCAGCTCTCAGACACACCAGAACCAAGTGCCGGAGACGCCGGAAGCACCTGCCGAGCATGCCGGAGCCACCTGCTCGACTCGCCAGAAACACCTGCCGGACACGCCAAAATCACCTGCCGGGTACGCCAGAACCACCTGGCGGACACTCCGAAACCACCTGTCGCGCATGCCGGAACCACCTCTCCGACGTGCCCGAAGCACGTGCCGGACACGCCGGAATCACCTACCAGACAGACCGGAACCACCTGCCGAGCACGCCGGAGCCACCTGTTCGACTCGCTGGAACCACCTGCCGGACAGGCCAATATCAACTGCTGGCTATGCCAGAACCACCTGGGGGACGGTCCGGAATCGCCTGCCAGCCATGGCGGAACCACCTCTCAGACGTACCAGAACCACCTGCCGGAGAAGCTGGAAACACGTCCTGGACAGTCTGGAACCACCTGCCGGCCAAGCCTGAACCACCTGCCAAGCACAACGGAACAACCTGCCAGACACGCCAACATCACCTGCGTGTTATGCCAGAGCCACTTGGAGGACTCTCTGGGATGACCTGCCGGGCATGCCGGAACCACCTCTCAGACGTGATAGAACCATGTGGAGGACAGTCCGGAATCACCTGTTGGGCATGCGCAACCACCTCTGAGACGTACCAGAACCACATGCCGTGCAGGCTGGAACCACCTACCGGACAGACCGGAATCACCTTTCGGGCATGCCGGAACCACCTGTCAGATGTGCCAGAAACACGTGCCGGAGACGCCGGAAGCACCTGCCAAGCACGTTGGAACCACCTGCTCAACTCGCCTGAACCACCTGCCGGACATGCCAAAATCACCTGCCGACTATGCCAGAACCACTTGGCGAACACTCCGTAATCACTTGCCGGGCATGCAGGAACCACCTCTCAGACATGCCAGAACCGCGTGCCAATGACCCCGGAAGCACCTGCCGAGCACGCCGGAACCACCTGCTCGACTTGCCACTGTCACCTGCCGATCACGCAAAAATCACCTGCCGGGTACGCCACAACCAGTTGGTGAACACTTTGGAATCACCTGCCAGGCTTGCTGGAACCACCTGCCGGTCATGCCAAAATCACCTGCCAACTACGCCAGAACCGCTTGGCGGACACTGCGGAAACACCTGTCGGGCCGGCTGGAACCACATCTCAGACGTGCCAGAAATGTGTTCATGAGATGCTGGAACCACACCCCGAACAGACGGATACCACCTGCCAGAACTGCCTGAACCACCTGCTGAGCACGCCGGAACCACCTGCTCGACTCACCGGTACCACCTCCCTGACACGCCAAAATCACCTGCTGGGTATGCCAGAACCACTTGGCGGACACTCCGGAATCATCTGCCGGACATGCCGGAACCAGCTCTCAGACACACCAGAACCAAGTGCCGGAGACGCCGGAAGCACCTGCCGAGAATGCCGGAGCCACCTGCTCGACTCGCCAGAAACACCTGCCGGAAACGCCAAAATCACCTGCCGGGTACGCCAGAACCACCTGGCGGACACTCCAAAACCACCTGTCGCGCATGCCGGAACCACCTCTCCGACGTGCCGGAAGCACGTGCCGGACACGCCGGAATCACCTACCGGACAGACCGGAACCACCTGCCGAGCACGCCGGAGCCACCTGTTCGACTCGCTGGAACCACCTGCCGGACAGGCCAATATAAACTGCTGGCTATGCCAGAAACACCTGGGGGATGGTCCGGAATCACCTGCCAGCCATGGCGGAACCACCTCTCAGACGTACCAGAACCACCTGCCGGAGAAGCTGGAAACACGTCCTGGACAGTCTGGAACCACCTGCCGCCCAAGCCTGAACCACCTGCCAAGCACAACGGAACAACCTGCCAGACACGCCAAAATCACCTGCGTGTTATGCCAGAACCACTTGGAGGACTCTCTGGGATGACCTGCCAAGCATGCCGGAACCACCTCTCAAACGTGCCAGAACCATGTGGCGGACAGTCCGGAATCACCTGTTGGGCATGCGCAACCACCTCTGAGATGTACCAGTACCACGTGCCGTGCACGCCGGAACCACCTACCGGACAGACCGGAATCAACTTTCGGGCATGCCGGAACCACCAGTCAGATGTGCCAGAATCACGTGCCAGAGACGCCGGAAGCACCTGCCGAGCACGTCGCAACCACCTGCTCAACTCGCCTGAACCACCTGCCGGACACGCCAAAATCACCTGCCCGCTACACCAGCACCACTTCGGGGACAAGCCGGAATCACGTGAGGGGCATGCCGGCACAGCCTCTCAGACTGAACCTCGTGCCGGACACCACAGAACCACCTGCCGGACAGACCGGAAGCACCTGCCGGACACGCCGGAACCACCGGCACGACCCGCCGGAAAGACCGCTGGACATACAAAATCACCTGCCGGCTACGCCGGAAACACTTGGCGAACACTCCGGAATCACCTGCCGGGCATGCCGGAACCACCTCTCAGATATGCCAGAACCACGTGCCAATGACCCCGGAAGCACCTGCCGAGCACGCCGGAACCACCTGCTCGACTCGCCAGAACCACCTGCCGGACACGCAAAAATCACCTGCCGGCTACGCCACAACCTGTTGGTGAACACTTTGGAATCACCTGCCGGGCTTGCTGGAACCACCTGCCGGTCATGCCAAAATCACCTGCCAACTACGCCAGAACCGCTTGGCGGACACTGCGGAAACACCTGTCGGGCCGGCTGGAACCACATCTCAGACGTGCCAGAAACGTGTTCATGAGATGCTGGAACCACACCCCGAACAGACGGATACCACCTGCCAGAACCGCCTGAACCACCTGCTGAGCACGCCGGAACCACCTGCTCGACTCACCGGTACCACCTCCCTGACACGCCAAAATCACCTGCTGGGTATGCCAGAACCACTTGGCGGACACTCCGGAATCATCTGCCGGACATGCCGGAACCAGCTCTCAGACACACCAGAACCAAGTGCCGGAGACGCCGGAAGCACCTGCCGAGCATGCCGGAGCCACCTGCTCGACTCGCCAGAAACACCTGCCGGACACGCCAAAATCACCTGCCGGGTATGCCAGAACCACCTGGCGGACACTACGGAATCACCTGCCGCGCATGCCGGAACCACTTCTGAGACGTGCCGGAAGCACGTGCCACACACTCCGGAAACACCTACCGGACATACCGGAACCACCTGCCAAGAACGCCGGAGCCACCTGTTCGACTCGCTGGAACCACCTGCCGGACAGGCCAATATCAACTGCTGGCTATGCCAGAACCACCTGGGGGACAGTCCGGGATCACCTGCCAGCCATGGCGGAACCACCTCTCAGACGTACCAGAACCACCTGCCGGAGAAGCTGGAAACACGTCCTGGACAGACTGGAACCACGTGACGGCCATGCCTGAACCACCTGCCGAGCACGGCGGAACCACCTGCCAGACACGCCAAAATCACCTGCGGGCTACGCCAGAACCACTTGGACGACTCTCCGAAATGACCTGCCGGGCATGTTGGAACCACCTCTCAGACGTGCCAGAAGCACGTGGCGGACAGTCCGGAATCACCTGTTGGGCATACGCAACCACCTCTGAGATGTACCAGTACCACGTGCCGTGCACGCCGGAACCACCTACCGGACAGACCGGAATCAACTTTCGGGCATGCCGGAACCACCAGTCAGATGTGCCAGAATCACGTGCCAGAGACGCCGGAAGCACCTGCCGAGCACGTCGCAACCACCTGCTCAACTCGCCTGAACCACCTGCCGGACACGCCAAAATCACCTGCCCGCTACACCAGCACCACTTCGGGGACAAGCCGGAATCACGTGAGGGGCATGCCGGCACAGCCTCTCAGACTGAACCTCGTGCCGGACACCACAGAACCACCTGCCGGACAGACCGGAAGCACCTGCCGGACACGCCGGAACCACCGGCTCGACCCGCCGGAACGACCGCTGGACATGCAAAATCACCTGCCGGCTACGCCGGAAACACTTGGCGAACACTCCGGAATCACCTGCCGGGCATGCCGGAACCACCTCTCAGATATGCCAGAACCACGTGCCAATGACCCCGGAAGCACCTGCCGAGCACGCCGGAACCACCTGCTCGACTCGCCAGAACCACCTGCCGGACACGCAAAAATCACCTGCCGGCTACGCCACAACCAGTTGGGGAACACTTCGGAATCACCTGCCGGGCTTGCTGGAACCACCTGCCGGTCATGCCAAAATCACCTGCCAACTACGCCAGTACCACTTGGCAGAAACTGTGGAAACACCTGTCGGGCCGGCCGGAACCACATCTCAGACGTGCCAGAACCATGTGCATGAGATGCTGGAACCACACCCCGAACAGACGGAAAACACCTGCCAGACCCGTCTGAACAACCTGCCGAGCACGCCGGAGCCACCTGCTCGACTCGCCGGAACCACCTACCTGACATGCCCAAATCACCAGCCGGGTATGCCAGAACCACTTGGCGGACACTCCGGAATCATCTGCCGGACATGCCGGAACCAGCTCTCAGACACACCAGAACCACGTGCCGGAGACGCCGGAAGCACCTGCCGAGCATGCCGGAGCCACCAGCTCGACTCGCCAGAAACACCTGCCGGACACGCCAAAATCACCTGCCGGGTACGCCAGAACCACCTGGCGGACACTCCGAAATCACCTGTCGCGCATGCCGGAACCACCTCTCAGACATGCCGGAAGCACGTGCCGGACAGGCCGTAATCCCCTACCGAACAGACCGGAACCACCTGCCGAGCACGCCGGAGCCACCTGTTCGACTCGCTGGAACCACCTGCCGGACAGGCCAATATCAACTGCTGGCTATGCCAGAACCACATGGGGGACGGTCCGGAATCACCTGCCAGCCATGGCGGAACCACCTCTCAGACGTACCAGAACCACCTGCCGGAGAAGCTGGAAACACGTCCTGGACAGTCTGGAACCACCTGCCGGCCAAGCCTGAACCACCTGCCAAGCACAACGGAACAACCTGCCAGACACGCCAAAATCACCTGCGTGTTATGCCAGAACCACTTGGAGGACTCTCTGGGATGACCTGCCGGTCATGCCGGAACCACCTCTCAGACGTGCCAGAACCATGTGGCGGACAGTCCGGAATCACCTGTTGGGCATGCGCAACCACCTCTGAGACGTACCAGAACCACATGCCGTGCAGGCTGGAACCACCTACCGGACAGACCGGAATCACCTTTCGGGCATGCCGGAACCACCTGTCAGATGTGCCAGAAACACGTGCCGGAGACGCCGGAAGCACCTGCCAAGCACGTTGGAACCACCTGCTCAACTCGCCTGAACCACCTGCCGGACATGCCAAAATCACCTGCCGACTATGCCAGAACCACTTGGCGAACACTCCGTAATCACTTGCCGGGCATGCAGGAACCACCTCTCAGACATGCCAGAACCGCGTGCCAATGACCCCGGAAGCACCTGCCGAGCACGCCGGAACCACCTGCTCGACTCGCCACTGTCACCTGCCGATCACGCAAAAATCACCTGCCGGGTACGCCACAACCAGTTGGTGAACACTTTGGAATCACCTGCCAGGCTTGCTGGAACCACCTGCCGGTCATGCCAAAATCACCTGCCAACTACGCCAGAACCGCTTGGCGGACACTGCGGAAACACCTGTCGGGCCGGCTGGAACCACATCTCAGACGTGCCAGAAACGTGTTCATGAGATGCTGGAACCACACCCCGAACAGACGGATACCACCTGCCAGAACCGCCTGAACCACCTGCTGAGCACGCCGGAACCACCTGCTCGACTCACCGGTACCACCTCCCTGACACGCCAAAATCACCTGCTGGGTATGCCAGAACCACTTGGCGGACACTCCGGAATCATCTGCCGGACATGCCGGAACCAGCTCTCAGACACACCAGAACCAAGTGCCGGAGACGCCGGAAGCACCTGCCGAGCATGCCGGAGCCACCTGCTCGACTCGCCAGAAACACCTGCCGGACACGCCAAAATCACCTGCCGGGTACGCCAGAACCACCTGGCGGACACTCCGAAACCACCTGTCGCGCATGCCGGAACCAGCTCTCCGACGTGCCCGAAGCACGTGCCGGACACGCCGGAATCACCTACCAGACAGACCGGAACCACCTGCCGAGCACGCCGGAGCCACCTGTTCGACTCGCTGGAACCACCTGCCGGACAGGCCAATATCAACTGCTGGCTATGCCAGAACCACCTGGGGGACGGTCCGGAATCGCCTGCCAGCCATGGCGGAACCACCTCTCAGACGTACCAGAACCACCTGCCGGAGAAGCTGGAAACACGTCCTGGACAGTCTGGAACCACCTGCCGGCCAAGCCTGAACCACCTGCCAAGCACAACGGAACAACCTGCCAGAAACGCCAACATCACCTGCGTGTTATGCCAGAGCCACTTGGAGGACTCTCTGGGATGACCTGCCGGGCATGCCGGAACCACCTCTCAGACGTGATAGAACCATGTGGAGGACAGTCCGGAATCACCTGTTGGGCATGCGCAACCACCTCTGAGACGTACCAGAACCACATGCCGTGCAGGCTGGAACCACCTACCGGACAGACCGGAATCACCTTTCGGGCATGCCGGAACCACCTGTCAGATGTGCCAGAAACACGTGCCGGAGACGCCGGAAGCACCTGCCAAGCACGTTGGAACCACCTGCTCAACTCGCCTGAACCACCTGCCGTACATGCCAAAATCACCTGCCGACTATGCCAGAACCACTTGGCGAACACTCCGGAATCACGTGAGGGGCATGCCGGCACAGCCTCTCAGACTGAACCTCGTGCCGGACACCACAGAACCACCTGCCGGACAGACAGGAACCACCTGCCGGACACGCCGGAACCACCGGCACGACCCGCCGGAAAGACCGCTGGACATACAAAATCACCTGCCGGCTACGCCGGAAACACTTGGCGAACACTCCGGAATCACCTGCCGGGCATGCCGGAACCACCTCTCAGATATGCCAGAACCACGTGCCAATGACCCCGGAAGCACCTGCCGAGCACGCCGGAACCACCTGCTCGACTCGCCAGAACCACCTGCCGGACACGCAAAAATCACCTGCCGGCTACGCCACAACCTGTTGGTGAACACTTTGGAATCACCTGCCGGGCTTGCTGGAACCACCTGCCGGTCATGCCAAAATCACCTGCCAACTACGCCAGAACCGCTTGGCGGACACTGCGGAAACACCTGTCGGGCCGGCTGGAACCACATCTCAGACGTGCCAGAAACGTGTTCATGAGATGCTGGAACCACACCCCGAACAGACGGATACCACCTGCCAGAACCGCCTGAACCACCTGCTGAGCACGCCGGAACCACCTGCTCGACTCACCGGTACCACCTCCCTGACACGCCAAAATCACCTGCTGGGTATGCCAGAACCACTTGGCGGACACTCCGGAATCATCTGCCGGACATGCCGGAACCAGCTCTCAGACACACCAGAACCAAGTGCCGGAGACGCCGGAAGCACCTGCCGAGCATGCCGGAGCCACCTGCTCGACTCGCCAGAAACACCTGCCGGACACGCCAAAATCACCTGCCGGGTATGCCAGAACCACCTGGCGGACACTACGGAATCACCTGCCGCGCATGCCGGAACCACTTCTGAGACGTGCCGGAAGCACGTGCCACACACTCCGGAAACACCTACCGGACATACCGGAACCACCTGCCAAGAACGCCGGAGCCACCTGTTCGACTCGCTGGAACCACCTGCCGGACAGGCCAATATCAACTGCTGGCTATGCCAGAACCACCTGGGGGACAGTCCGGGATCACCTGCCAGCCATGGCGGAACCACCTCTCAGACGTACCAGAACCACCTGCCGGAGAAGCTGGAAACACGTCCTGGACAGACTGGAACCACGTGACGGCCATGCCTGAACCACCTGCCGAGCACGGCGGAACCACCTGCCAGACACGCCAAAATCACCTGCGGGCTACGCCAGAACCACTTGGACGACTCTCCGAAATGACCTGCCGGGCATGTTGGAACCACCTCTCAGACGTGCCAGAAGCACGTGGCGGACAGTCCGGAATCACCTGTTGGGCATACGCAACCACCTCTGAGATGTACCAGTACCACGTGCCGTGCACGCCGGAACCACCTACCGGACAGACCGGAATCAACTTTCGGGCATGCCGGAACCACCAGTCAGATGTGCCAGAATCACGTGCCAGAGACGCCGGAAGCACCTGCCGAGCACGTCGCAACCACCTGCTCAACTCGCCTGAACCACCTGCCGGACACGCCAAAATCACCTGCCCGCTACACCAGCACCACTTCGGGGACAAGCCGGAATCACGTGAGGGGCATGCCGGCACAGCCTCTCAGACTGAACCTCGTGCCGGACACCACAGAACCACCTGCCGGACAGACCGGAAGCACCTGCCGGACACGCCGGAACCACCAGCTCGACCCGCCGGAACGACCGCTGGACATGCAAAATCACCTGCCGGCTACGCCGGAAACACTTGGCGAACACTCCGGAATCACCTGCCGGGCATGCCGGAACCACCTCTCAGATATGCCAGAACCACGTGCCAATGACCCCGGAAGCACCTGCCGAGCACGCCGGAACCACCTGCTCGACTCGCCAGAACCACCTGCCGGACACGCAAAAATCACCTGCCGGCTACGCCACAACCAGTTGGGGAACACTTCGGAATCACCTGCCGGGCTTGCTGGAACCACCTGCCGGTCATGCCAAAATCACCTGCCAACTACGCCAGTACCACTTGGCAGAAACTGTGGAAACACCTGTCGGGCCGGCCGGAACCACATCTCAGACGTGCCAGAACCATGTGCATGAGATGCTGGAACCACACCCCGAACAGACGGAAAACACCTGCCAGACCCGTCTGAACAACCTGCCGAGCACGCCGGAGCCACCTGCTCGACTCGCCGGAACCACCTACCTGACATGCCCAAATCACCAGCCGGGTATGCCAGAACCACTTGGCGGACACTCCGGAATCATCTGCCGGACATGCCGGAACCAGCTCTCAGACACACCAGAACCACGTGCCGGAGACGCCGGAAGCACCTGCCGAGCATGCCGGAGCCACCAGCTCGACTCGCCAGAAACACCTGCCGGACACGCCAAAATCACCTGCCGGGTACGCCAGAACCACCTGGCGGACACTCCGAAATCACCTGTCGCGCATGCCGGAACCACCTCTCAGACATGCCGGAAGCACGTGCCGGACAGGCCGTAATCCCCTACCGAACAGACCGGAACCACCTGCCGAGCACGCCGGAGCCACCTGTTCGACTCGCTGGAACCACCTGCCGGACAGGCCAATATCAAATGCTGGCTATGCCAGAACCACATGGGGGACGTTCCGGAATCGCCTGCCAGCCATGGCGGAACCACCTCTCAGACGTACCAGAACCACCTGCCGGAGAAGCTGGAAACACGTCCTGGACAGTCTGGAACCACCTGCCGGCCAAGCCTGAACCACCTGCCAAGCACAACGGAACAACCTGCCAGACACGCCATAATCACCTGCGTGTTATGCCAGAACCACTTGGAGGACTCTCTGGGATGACCTGCCGGTCATGCCGGAACCACCTCTCAGACGTGCCAGAACCATGTGGCGGACAGTCCGGAATCACCTGTTGGGCATGCGCAACCACCTCTGAGACGTACC
Organism: Equus caballus; assembly: GCF_041296265.1. Lineage (NCBI taxonomy): Eukaryota > Metazoa > Chordata > Mammalia > Perissodactyla > Equidae > Equus > Equus caballus. The sequence continues at coordinate 3,370,404 of NC_091713.1, forward strand.
AGAACCACATGCCGTGCAGGCTGGAACCACCTACCGGACAGACCGGAATCACCTTTCGGGCATGCCGGAACCACCTGTCAGATGTGCCAGAAACACGTGCCGGAGACGCCGGAAGCACCTGCCAAGCACGTTGGAACCACCTGCTCAACTCGCCTGAACCACCTGCCGGACATGCCAAAATCACCTGCCGACTATGCCAGAACCACTTGGCGAACACTCCGTAATCACTTGCCGGGCATGCAGGAACCACCTCTCAGACATGCCAGAACCGCGTGCCAATGACCCCGGAAGCACCTGCCGAGCACGCCGGAACCACCTGCTCGACTCGCCACTGTCACCTGCCGATCACGCAAAAATCACCTGCCGGGTACGCCACAACCAGTTGGTGAACACTTTGGAATCACCTGCCAGGCTTGCTGGAACCACCTGCCGGTCATGCCAAAATCACCTGCCAACTACGCCAGAACCGCTTGGCGGACACTGCGGAAACACCTGTCGGGCCGGCTGGAACCACATCTCAGACGTGCCAGAAACGTGTTCATGAGATGCTGGAACCACACCCCGAACAGACGGATACCACCTGCCAGAACCGCCTGAACCACCTGCTGAGCACGCCGGAACCACCTGCTCGACTCACCGGTACCACCTCCCTGACACGCCAAAATCACCTGCTGGGTATGCCAGAACCACTTGGCGGACACTCCGGAATCATCTGCCGGACATGCCGGAACCAGCTCTCAGACACACCAGAACCAAGTGCCGGAGACGCCGGAAGCACCTGCCGAGCATGCTGGAGCCACCTGCTCGACTCGCCAGAAACACCTGCCGGACACGCCAAAATCACCTGCCGGGTATGCCAGAACCACCTGGCGGACACTACGGAATCACCTGCCGCGCATGCCGGAACCACCTCTCAGATGTGCCGGAAGCACGTGCCAGACACGCCGGAAACACCTACCGGACAGACCGGAACCACATGCCAAGAACGCCGGAGCCACCTGTTCGACTCGGTGGAACCACCTGCCGGACAGGCCAATATCAAATGCTGGCTATGCCAGAACCACCTGGGGGACAGTCCGGGATCACCTGCCAGCCATGGCGGAACCAGCTCTCACACGTACCAGAACCACCTGCCGGAGAAGCTGGAAACACGTCCTGGACAGACTGGAACCACGTGACGGCCATGTCTGAACCACCTGCCGAGCACGGCGGAAAAACCTAGCGGACACGCCAAAATCACCTGCGGGCTACACCAGAACCACTTCGACGACTCTCCGAAATGACCTGCCGGGCATTTTGCAACCACCTCTCAGACGTGCCAGAAGCACGTGGCGGACAGTCCGGAATCACCTGTTGGGCATACGCAACCACCTCTGACACGGACCAGAACCACGTGTCGTCCACGCCGGAACCACCTACCGGACAGACCGGAATCAACTTTTGGGCATGCCGGAACCACCAGTCAGATGTGCCAGAAACACGTGCCGGAGACGTCGGAAGCACCTGCCGAGCACGTCGCAACCACCTGCTCAACTCGCCTGAACCACCTGCCGGACACGCCAAAATCCCTGCCTGCTACACCAGCACCACTTCGGTGACAAGCCGGAATCACGTGAGGGGCATGCCGGCACAGCCTCTCAGACTGAACCTCGTGGGGGACACCACAGAACCACCAGCCGGACAGACCGGAACCACCAGCCGGACACGCCGGTACCAACAGCTCGACCTGCCGGAACGACCGCTGGACATGCAGAATCACCTGCCGGCTACGCCGGAAACACTTGGCGAACACTCCGGAATCACCTGCCGGGCATGCCGGAACCACCTCTCAGATATGCCAGAACCACGTGCCAATGACCCCGGAAGCACCAGCCGAGCACGCCGGAACCACCTGCTCGACTCGCCAGAACCACCTGCCGGACACGCAAAAATCACCTGCCGGCTACGCCACAACCAGTTGGGGAACACTTCGGAATCACCTGCCAGGCTTGCTGGAACCGCCTGCCGGTCATGCCAAAATCACCTGCCAACTATGCCAGAACCGCTTGGCGGACACTGCGGAAACACCTGTCGGGCTGGCTGGAACCGCATCTCAGACGTGCCAGAACCATGTTCATGAGATGCTGGAACCACACCCCGAACAGACGGAAAACACCTGCCAGACCCGTCTGAACAACCTGCCGAGCACGCCGGAGCCACCTGCTCGACTCGCCGGAACCACCTACCTGACATGCCCAAATCACCAGCCGGGTATGCCAGAACCACTTGGCGGACACTCCGGAATCATCTGCCGGACATGCCGGAACCAGCTCTCAGACACACCAGAACCAAGTGCCGGAGACGCCGGAAGCACCTGCCGAGCATGCCGGAGCCACCTGCTCGACTCGCCAGAAACACCTGCCGGACACGCCAAAATCACCTGCCGGGTACGCCAGAACCACCTGGCGAACACTACGAAATCACCTGCCGCGCATGCCAGAACCACCTCTCAGACGTGCCGGAAGCACGTGCCAGACACGCCGGAAACACCTACCGGACAGACCGGAACCACCTGCCAAGAACGCCGGAGCCACCTGTTCGACTCGCTGGAACCACCTGCCGGACAGGCCAATATAAACTGCTGGCTATGCCAGAACCACCTGGGGGACGGTCCGGGATCACCTGCCAGCCATGGTGGAACCACCTCTCAGACGTACCAGAACAACCTGCCGGAGAAGCTGGAAACACGTCCTGGACAGACTGGAACCACGTGACGGCCATGCCTGAACCACCTGCCGAGCACGGCGGAACCACCTGCCGGACACGCCAAAATCACCTGCTGGCTACGCCAGAACCACTTGGACGACTCTCCGAAATGACCTGCCGGGCATGTTGGAACCACCTCTCAGACGTGCCAGAAGCACGTGGAGGACAGTCCGGAATCACCTGTTGGGCATACGCAACCACCTCTGACACGTACCAGAAACACGTGCCGTGCACGCCGGAACCACCTACCGGACAGACCGCAATCAACTTTTGGGCATGCCGGAACCACCAGTCAGATGTGCCAGAAACACGTGCCGGAGACGCCGGAAGCACCTGCCGAGCACGTCGCAACCACCTGCTCAACTCGCCTGAACCACCTGCCGGACACGCCAAAATCACCTGCCCGCTACACCAGCACCACTTCGGGGACAAGCCGGAATCACGTGAGGGGCATGCCGGCACAGCCTCTCAGAGTGAACCTCGTGCCGGTCACCACAGAACCACCTGCCGGACAGACCGGAACCACCTGCCGCACACGCCGGAACCACCGGCTCGACCCACCCGAACGACCGCTGGACATGCAAAATCACCTGCCGGCTACGCCGGAAACACTTGGCGAACACTCCGGAATCACCTGCCGGGCATGCCGGAACCACCTCTCAGATATGCCAGAACCACGTGCCAATGACCCCGGAAGCACCTGCCGAGCACGCCGGAACCACCTGCTCGACTCGCCAGAACCACCTGCCGGACACGCAAAAATCACCTGCCGGCTACGCCACAACCAGTTGGGGAACACTTCGGAATCACCTGCCGGGCTTGCTGGAACCACCTGCCAGTCATGCCAAAATCACCTGCCAACTACGCCAGTACCACTTGGCGGACACTGTGGAAACACCTGTCGGGCCCCCCGGAGCCACATCTCAGACGTGCCAGAACCATGTGCATGAGATGCTGGAACCACACCCCGAACAGACGGATACCACCTGCCAGACCCGTCTGAACAACCTGCCGAGCACGCCGGAGCCACCTGCTCGACTCGCCGGAACCACCTACCTGACATGCCCAAATCACCAGCCGGGTATGCCAGAACCACTTGGCGGACACTCCGGAATCATCTGCCGGACATGCCGGAACCAGCTCTCAGACACACCAGAACCACGTGCCGGAGACGCCGGAAGCACCTGCCGAGCATGTCGGAGCCACCTGCTCGACTCGCCAGAAACACCTGCCGGACACGCCAAAATCACCTGCCGGGTACGCCAGAACCACCTGGTGGACACTCCGAAACCACCTGTCGCGCATGCCGGAACCACCTCTCAGACGTGCCGGAAGCACGTGCCGGACACGCCGGAATCACCTACCGGACAGACCGGAACCACCTGCCGAGCACGCCGGAGCCACCTGTTCGACTCGCTGGAACCACCTGCCGGACAGGCCAATATCAACTGCTGGCTATGCCAGAACCACCAGTGGGACGGTCCGGAATCACCTGCCAGCCATGGCGGAACCACCTCTCAGACGTACCAGAACCACCTGCCGGAGAAGCTGGAAACACGTCCTGGACAGTCTGGAATCACCTGCCGGCCAAGCCTGAACCACCTGCCAAGCACAACGGAACAACCTGCCAGACACGCCAAAATCACCTGCGTGTTATGCCAGAACCACTTGGAGGACTCTCTGGGATGACCTGCCGGGCTTGCCGGAATCACCTCTCAGACGTGCCAGAAGCACGTGGCGGACAGTCCGGAATCACCTGTTGGGCCTGCGCAACCACCTCTGAGACGTACCAGAACCACATGCCGTGCAGGCTGGAACCACCTACCGGACAGACCGGAATCACCTTTCGGGCATGCCGGAACCACCTGTCAGATGTGCCAGAAACACGTGCCGGAGACGCCGGAAGCACCTGCCAAGCACGTTGGAACCACCTGCTCAACTCGCCTGAACCACCTGCCGGACATGCCAAAATCACCTGCCGACTATGCCAGAACCACTTGGCGAACACTCCGGAATCACTTGCCGGGCATGCAGGTACCACCTCTCAGACATGCCAGAAACCCGCGCCAATGACCCCAGAAGCACCAGCCGAGCACGCCGGAACCACCTGCTCGACTCGCCAGAACCACCTGCCGATCACGCAAAAATCACCTGCCGGCTACGCCACAACCAGTTGGTGAACACTTTGGAATCACCTGCCAGGCTTGCTGGAACCACCTGCCAGTCATGCCAAAATCACCTGCCAGCTACGCCAGAACCGCTTGGCGGACACTGCGGAAACACCTGTCCGGCCGGCTGGAACCACATCTCAGATGTGCCAGAAACGTGTTCATGAGATTCTGAAACCACACCCCGAACAGACGGAAAACACCTGCCAGAACCGCCTGAACCACCTGCTGAGCACGCCGGAACCACCTGCTCGACTCGTCAGAAACACCTGCCGGACACGCCAAAATCACCTGCCGGGTACGCCAGAACCACGTGGCGGACACTACGGAATCACCTGTCCCGCATGCCGGAACCACCTCTCTGACGTGCCAGAAGCACGTGCCGGACACGCCGGAAACACCTACCGGACAGACCGGAACCACCTGCCAAGAACGCCGGAGCCACCTGTTCGACTCGGTGGAACCAGCTGCCGGACAGGCCAATATCAACTGCTGGCTATGCCAGAACCACCAGTGGGACGGTCCGGAATCACCTGCCAGCCATGGCGGAACCACCTCTCAGACGTACCAGAACCACCTGCCGGAGAAGCTGGAAACACGTCCTGGACAGTCTGGAACCACGTGACGGCCATGCCTGAACCACCTGCCGAGCACGGCGGAACCACCTGCCGGACACGCCAAAATCACCTGCGGGCTACACCAGAACCACTTCGACGACTCTCCGAAATGACCTGCCGGGCATGTTGGAACCACCTCTCAGACGTGCCAGAAGCACGTGGCGGACAGTCCGGAATCACCTGTTGGGCATACGCAACCACCTCTGAGACGGACCAGAACCACGTGTCGTGCACGCCGGAACCACCTACCGGACAGACCGGAATCAACTTTTGGGCATGCCGGAACCACCAGTCAGATGTGCCAGAAACACGTGCCGGAGACGTCGGAAGCACCTGCCGAGCACGTCGCAACCACCTGCTCAACTCGCCTGAACCACCTGCCGGACACGCCAAAATCCCTGCCCGCTATAACAGCACCACTTCGGGGACAAGCCGGAATCACGTGAGGGGCATGCCGGCACAGCCTCTCAGACTGAACCTCGTGCCGGACACCACAGAACCACCTGCCGGACAGACCGGAACCACCAGCTGGACACGCCGGTACCACCGGCTCGACCCGCCGGAACGACCGCTGGACATGCAGAATCACCTGCCGGCTACGCCGGAAACACTTGGCGAACACTCCGGAATCACCTGCTGGGCATGCCGGAACCACCTCTCAGATAAGCCAGAACCTCGTGCCAATGACCCCGGAAGCACCTGCCGAGCACGCCGGAACCACCTGCTCGACTCGCCAGAACCACCTGCCGGACACGCAAAAATCACCTGCCGGCTACGCCACAACCAGTTGGGGAACACTTTGGAATCACCTGCCAGGCTTGCTGGAACCACCTGCCCGTCATGCCAAAATCACCTTCCAACTACGCCAGAACCACTTGGCGAACACTCCGGAATCACTTGCCGGGCATGCAGGTACCACCTCTCAGACATGCCAGAAACCCGCGCCAATGACCCCAGAAGCACCAGCCGAGCACGCCGGAACCACCTGCTCGACTCGCCAGAACCACCTGCCGGACACGCAAAAATCACCTGCCGGCTACGCCACAACCAGTTGGGGAACACTTCGGAATCACCTGCCGGGCTTGCTGGAACCACCTGCCTGTCATGCAAAATCACCTGCCAACTACGCCAGTACCACTTGGCGGACACTGTGGAAACACCTGTCGGGCTGGCCGGAACCACATCTCAGACGTGCCAGAACCATGTGCATGAGATGCTGGAACCACACCCCGAACAGACGGAAAACACCTGCCAGACCCGTCTGAACAACCTGCTGAGCACGCCGGAGCCACCTGCTCGACTCGCCGGAACCACCTACCTGACATGCCCAAATCACCAGCCGGGTATGCCAGAACCACTTGGCGGACACTCCGGAATCATCTGCCGGACATGCCGGAACCAGCTCTCAGACACACCAGAACCACGTGCCGGAGACGCCGGAAGCACCTGCCGAGCATGCCGGAGCCACCTGCTCGACTCGCCAGAAACACCTGCCGGACACGCCAAACTCACCTGCCGGGTACTCCAGAACCACCTGGCGGACACTCCAAAATCACCTGTCGCGCATGCCGGAACCACCTCTCAGACGTGCCGGAATCACGTGCCGGACACGCCGGAATCACCTACCGGACAGACCGGAACCACCTGCCGAGCACGCCGGAGCCACCTGTTCGACTCGCTGGAACCACCTGCCGGACAGGCCAATATCAACTGCTGGCTATGCCAGAACCACCTGGGGGACGGTCCAGGATCACCTGCCAGCCATGGCCGAACCACCTCTCAGATGTACCAGAACCACCTGCCGGAGAAGCTGGAAACACGTCCTGGACAGACTGGAACCACGTGACGGCCATGCCTGAACCACCTGCCGAGCACGGCGGAACCACCTGCCGGACACGCCAAAATCACCTGCGGGCTACGCCAGAACCACTTGGACGACTCTCCGAAATGACCTGCCGGGCATCTTGGAACCACCTATCAGACGTGCCAGAAGCACGTGGCGGACAGTCCGGAATCACCTGTTGGGCATACGCAACCACCTCTGAGACGTACCAGAACCACGTGCCGTGCACGCCGGAACCACCTACCGGACAGACCGGAATCAACTTTTGGGCATGCCGGAACCACAAGTCAGATGTGCCAGAAACACGTGCCGGAGACGCCGGAAGCACCTGCCGAGCACGTCGCAACCACCTGCTCAACTCGCCTTAACCCTCTGCCGGACACGGCAAAATCACCTGCCCGCTACACCAGCACCACTTCGGGGACAAGCCGGAATCACGTGAGGGGCATGCCGGCACAGCCTCTCAGACTGAACCTCGTGCCGGACACCACAGAACCACCTGCCGGACAGACCGGAACCACCTGCCGGACACGCCGGAACGACCGCTGGACATGCAAAATCACCTGCCGGCTACGCCGGAAACACTTGGCGAACACTCCGGAATCACCTGCCGGGCATGCCGGAACCACCTCTCAGATATGCCAGAACCACGTGCCAATGATCCGGGTAGCACCTGCCGAGCACGTCGGAACCACCTGCTCGACTCGCCAGAACCACCTGCCGGACACGCAAAAATCACCTGCCGGCTACGCCACAACCAGTTGGGGAACACTTCGGAATCACCTGCCGGGCTTGCTGGAACCACCTGCCGGTCATGACAAAATCACCTGCCAACTACGCCAGTACCACTTGGCAGACACTGTGGAAACACCTGTCGGGCCGGCCGGAACCACATCTCAGACGTGCCAGAACCATGTGCATGAGATGCTGGAACCACACCCCGAACAGACGGAAAACACCTGCCAGACCCGTCTGAACAACCTGCCGAGCACGCCGGAGCCACCTGCTCGACTCGCCGGAACCACCTACCTGACACGCCAAAATCACCAGCCGGGTATGCCAGAACCACTTGGCGGACACTCCGGAATCATTTGCCAGACATGCCGGAACCAGCTCTCAGACACACCAGAACCACGTGCCGGAGACGCCGGAAGCACCTGCCGAGCATGCCGGAGCCACCTGCTCGACTCGCCGGAAACACCTGCGGGACACGCCAAAATCACCTGCCGGGTACGCCAGAACCACCTGGCGGACACTCCGAAACCACCTGTCGCGCATGCCGGAACCACCTCTCAGACGTGCCGGAAGCACGTGCCGGACACGCCGGAATTACCTACCGGACAGACCGGAACCACCTGCCGAGCACGCCGGAGCCACCTGTTCGACTCGCTGGAACCACCTGCCGGACAGGCCAATATCAACTGCTGGCTATGCCAGAACCACCTGGGGGACGGTCCGGGATCACCTGCCAGCCATGGCGGAACCACCTCTCAGACGTACCAGAACCACCTGCCGGAGAAGCTGGAAACACGTCCTGGAGAGTCTGGAACCACCTGCCGGCCAAGCCTGAACCACCTGCCAAGCACAACGGAACAACCTGCCAGACACGCCAAAATCACCTGCGTGTTATGCCAGAACCACTTGGAGGACTCTCTGGGATGACCTGCCGGGCATGCCGGAACCACCTCTCAGACGTGCCAGAACCATGTGGCGGACAGTCCGGAATCACCTGTTGGGCATGCGCAACCACCTCTGAGACGTACCAGAACCACATGCCGTGCAGGCTGGAACCACCTACCGGACAGACCGGAATCACCTTTCGGGCATGCCGGAACCACCTGTCAGATGTGCCAGAAACACGTGCCGGAGACGCCGGAAGCACCTGCCAAGCACGTTGGAACAACCTGCTCAACTCGCCTGAACCAGCTGCCGGACATGCCAAAATCACCTGCCGACTATGCCAGAACCACTTGGCGAACACTCCGGAATCACCTGCCGAGCATGCCGGAGCCACCTGCTCGACTCGCCAGAAACACCTGCCGGACACGCCAAAATCACCTGCCGGGTATGCCAGAACCACCTGGCGGACACTACGGAATCACCTGCCGCGCATGCAGGAACCACTTCTCAGACGTGCCGGAAGCACGTGCCACACACTCCGGAAACACCTACCGGACATACCGGAACCACCTGCCAAGAACGCCGGAGCCACCTGTTCGACTCGCTGGAACCACCTGCCGGACAGGCCAATATCAACTGCTGGCTATGCCAGAACCACCTGGGGGACGGTCCGGGATCACCTGCCAGCCATGGCGGAACCACCTCTCAGACGTACCAGAACCACCTGCCGGAGAAGCTGGAAACACGTCCTGGACAGACTGGAACCACGTGACGGCCATGCCTGAACCACATCCCGAGCACGGCGGAACCACCTGCCGGACACGCCAAAATCACCTGCGGGCTACGCCAGAACCACTTGGACGACTCTCCGAAATGACCTGCCGGGCATGTTGGAACCACCTCTCAGACGTGCCAGAAGCACGTGGCGGACAGTCCGGAATCACCTGTTGGGCATACGCAACCACCTCTGAGATGTACCAGTACCACGTGCCGTGCACGCCGGAACCACCTACCGGACAGACCGGAATCAACTTTCGGGCATGCCGGTACCACCAGTCAGATGTGCCAGAATCACGTGCCAGAGACGCCGGAAGCACCTGCCGAGCACGTCGCAACCACCTGCTCAACTCGCCTGAACCACCTGCCGGACACGCCAAAATCACCTGCCCGCTAGACCAGCACCACTTCGGGGACAAGCCGGAATCACGTGAGGGGCATGCCGGCACAGCCTCTCAGACTGAACCTCGTGCCGGACACCACAGAACCACCTGCCGGACAGACCGGAACCACCTGCCGGACACGCCGGAACCACCGGCTCGACCCGCCGGAAAGACCGCTGGACATGCAAAATCACCTGCCGGCTACGCCGGAAACACTTGGCGAACACTCCGGAATCACCTGCCGGGCATGCCGGAACCACCTCTCAGATATGCCAGAACCACGTGCCAATGACCCCGGAAGCACCTGCCGAGCACGCCGGAGCCACATGCTCGACTCGCCAGAAACACCTGCCGGACACGCAAAAATCACCTGCCGGCTACGCCACAACCAGTTGGGGAACACTTCGGAATCACCTGCCGGGCTTGCTGGAACCACCTGCCGGTCATGCCAAAATCACCTGCCAACTACGCCAGTACCACTTGGCGGACACTGTGGAAACACCTGTCGGGCCGGCCGGAACCACATCTCAGACGTGCCAGAACCATGTGCATGAGATGCTGGAACCACACCCCGAAAAGACGGAAAACACCTGCCAGACCCGTCTGAACAACCTGCCGAGCACGCCGGAGCCACCTGCTCGACTCGCCGGAACCACCTACCTGACATGCCCAAATCACCAGCCGGGTATGCCAGAACCACTTGGCGGACACTCCGGAATCATCTGCCGGACATGCCGGAACCAGCTCTCAGACACACCAGAACCACGTGCCGGAGATGCCGGAAGCACGTGCTGAGCATGCCGGAGCCACCTGCTCGACTCGCCAGAAACACCTGCCGGACACGCCAAAATCACCTGCCGGGTACGCAAGAACCACCTGGCGGATACTACGGAATCACATGCCGCGCATGACGGACCCACCTTTCAGACGTGCCGGAAGCACGTTCCGGAGACGCCGGAAACTCCTAGCGGACAGACCGGAACCACCTGCCAAGAACGCCGGAGCCACCTGTTCGACTCGCTGGAACCACCTGCCGACAGGCCAATATCAACTGCTGGCTATGCCAGAACCACCTGGGGGACAGTCCGGGATCACCTGCCAGCCATGGCGGAACCACCTCTCAGACGTACCAGAACCACCTGCCGGAGAAGCTGGAAACACGTCCTGGACAGACTGGAACCACGTGACGGCCATGCCTGAACCACCTGCCGAGCACGGCGGAACCACCTGCCGGACACGCCAAAATCACCTGCGGGCTACGCCAGAACCACTTGGACGACTCTCTGAAATGACCTGCTGGGCATGTTGGAACCACCTCTCAGACGTGCCAGAAGCACGTGGCGGACAGTCCGGAATCACCTGTTGGGCATACGCAACCACCTCTGACACGTACCAGAACCTCGTGCCGTGCACGCCGGAACCACCTACCGGACAGGCCGGAATCAACTTTTGGGCATGCCGGAACCACCAGTCAGATGTGCCAGAAACACGTGCCGGAGACGCCGGAAGCACCTGCCGACCACATCGCAACCACCTGCTGAACTCGCCTGAACCACCTGCCGGACACGCCAAAATCACCTGCCCGCTACACCAGCACCACTTCGGGGACAAGGCGGAATCACGTGAGGGGCATGCCGGCACAGCCTCTCAGACTGAACCTCGTGCCGGACACCACAGAACCACCAGCCGGACAGACCGGAACCAACTGCCGGACACGCCGGAACCACTGGCTCGACCCGCCGGAACGACCGCTGGACATGCAAAATCACCTGCCGGCTACGCCGGAAACACTTGGCGAACACTCCGGAATCACCTGCCGGGCATGCCGGAACCACCTCTCAGATATGCCAGAACCACGTGCCAATGACCCCGGAAGCACCTGCCGAGCACGCCGGAACCACCTGCTCGACTCGCCAGAACCACCTGCCGGACACGCAAAAATCACCTGCCGGCTACGCCACAACCAGTTGGGGAACACTTCGGAATCACCTGCCGGGCTTGCTGGAACCACCTGCCGGTCATGCCAAAATCACCTGCCAACTACGCCAGTACCACTTGGCGGACACTGTGGAAACACCTGTCGGGCCGGCCGGAACCACATCTCAGACGTGCCAGAACCATGTGCATGAGATGCTGGAACCACACCCCGAACAGACGGAAAACACCTGCCAGACCCGTCTGAACAACCTGCCGAGCACGCCGGAGCCACCTGCTCGACTCGCCGGAACCACCTACCTGACATGCCCAAATCACCAGCCGGGTATGCCAGAACCACTTGGCGGACACTCCGGAATCATCTGCCGGACATGCCGGAACCAGCTCTCAGACACACCAGAACCACGTGCCGGAGACGCCGGAAGCACCTGCCGAGCATGCCGGAGCCACCTGCTCGACTCGCCAGAAACACCTGCCGGACACGCCAAAATCACCTGCCGGGTACGCCAGAACCACCTGGCGGACACTCCGAAATCACCTGTCGCGCATGCCGGAACCACCTCTCAGACATGCCGGAAGCACGTGCCGGACAGGCCGTAATCCCCTACCGAACAGACCGGAACCACCTGCCGAGCACGCCGGAGCCACCTGTTCGACTCGCTGGAACCACCTGCCGGACAGGCCAATATCAACTGCTGGCTATGCCAGAACCACATGGGGGACGTTCCGGAATCGCCTGCCAGCCATGGCGGAACCACCTCTCAGACGTACCAGAACCACCTGCCGGAGAAGCTGGAAACACGTCCTGGACAGTCTGGAACCACCTGCCGGCCAAGCCTGAACCACCTGCCAAGCACAACGGAACAACCTGCCAGACACGCCAAAATCACCTGCGTGTTATGCCAGAACCACTTGGAGGACTCTCTGGGATGACCTGCCGGGCATGCCGGAACCACCTCTCAGACGTGCCAGAACCATGTGGCGGACAGTCCGGAATCACCTGTTGGGCATGCGCAACCACCTCTGAGACGTACCAGAACCACATGCCGTGCAGGCTGGAACCACCTACCGGACAGACCGGAATCACCTTTCGGGCATGCGCAAACCGCCTGTCAGATGTGTCAGAAACACGTGCCGGTGACGCCGGAAGCACCTGCCAAGCACGTTGGAACCACCTGCTCATCTCGCCTAAACCACCTGCCGGACATGCCAAAATCACCTGCCGACTATGCCAGAACCACTTGGCGAACACTCCGGAATCACTTGCCGGGCATGCAGGTACCACCTCTCAGACATGCCAGAAACCCGCGCCAATGACCCCAGAAGCACCAGCCGAGCACGCCGGAACCACCTGCTCGACTCGCCAGAACCACCTGCCGATCACGCAAAAATCACCTGCCGGCTACGCCACAACCATTTGGTGAACACTTTGGAATCACCTGCCAGGCTTGCTGGAACCACCTGCCAGTCATGCCAAAATCACCTGCCAGCTACGCCAGAACCGCTTGGCGGACACTGCGGAAACACCTGTCGGGCCGGCTGGAACCACATCTCAGATGTGCCAGAAACGTGTTCATGAGATGCTGAAACCACACCCCGAACAGACGGAAACCACCTGCCAGAACCGCCTGAACCACCTGCTGAGCACGCCGGAACCACCTGCTCGACTCACCGGTACCACCTCCCTGACACGCCAAAATCACCAGCTGGGTATGCCAGAACCACTTGACGGACACTCCGGAATCATCTGCCGGACATGCCGGAACCAGCTCTCAGACACACCAGAACCACGTGCCGGAGACGCCGGAAGCACCTGCCGAGCATCCCGGAGCCACCTGCTCGACTCGTCAGAAACACCTGCCGGACACGCCAAAATCACCTGCCGGGTACGCCAGAACCACGTGGCGGACACTACGGAATCACCTGTCCCGCATGCCGGAACCACCTCTCTGACGTGCCAGAAGCACGTGCCGGACATGCCGGAAACACCTACCGGACAGACCGGAACCACCTGCCAAGAACGCCGGAGCCACCTGTTCGACTCGGTGGAACCAGCTGCCGGACAGGCCAATATCAACTGCTGGCTATGCCAGAACCACCAGTGGGACGGTCCGGAATCACCTGCCAGCCATGGCGGAACTACCTCTCAGACGTACCAGAACCACCTGCCGGAGAAGCTGGAAACACGTCCTGGACAGTCTGGAACCACGTGACGGCCATGCCTGAACCACCTACCGAGCACGGCGGAACCACCTGCCGGACACGCCAAAATCACCTGCGGGCTACACCAGAACCACTTCGACGACTCTCCGAAATGACCTGCCGGGCATGTTGGAACCACCTCTCAGACGTGCCAGAAGCACGTGGCGGACAGTCCGGAATCACCTGTTGGACATACGCAACCACCTCTGACACGTACCAGAACCACGTGCCGTGCACGCCGGAACCACCTACCGGACAGACCGGAATCAACTTTTGGGCATGCCGGAACCACCAGTCAGATGTGCCAGAAACACGTGCCGGAGACGTCGGAAGCACCTGCCGAGCACGTCGCAACCACCTGCTCAACTCGCCTGAACCACCTGCCGGACACGCCAAAATCCCTGCCCGCTACACCAGCACCACTTCGGGGACAAGCCGGAATCACGTGAGGGGCATGCCGGCACAGCCTCTCAGACTGAACCTCGTGCCGGACACCACAGAACCACCTGCCGGACAGACCGGAACCACCAGCCGGACACGCCGGTACCACCGGCTCGACCCGCCGGAACGACCGCTGGACATGCAGAATCACCTGCCGGCTACGCCGGAAACACTTGGCGAACACTCCGGAATCACCTGCCGGGCATGCCGGAACCACCTCTCAGATATGCCAGAACCACGTGCCAATGACCCCGGAAGCACCTGCCGAGCACGCCGGAACCACCTGCTCGACTCGCCAGAACCACCTGCCGGACACGCAAAAATCACCTGCCGGCTACGCCACAACCATTTGGGGAACACTTCGGAATCACCTGCCGGGCTTGCTGGAACCACCTGCCGGTCATGCCAAAATCACCTGCGTGTTATGCCAGAACCACTTGGAGGACTCTCTGGGATGACCTGCCGGGCATGCCGGAACCACCTCTCAGACGTGCCAGAACAATGTGGCGGACAGTCGGAATCACCTGTTGGGCATGCGCAACCACCTCTGAGACGTACCAGAACCACATGCCGTGCAGGCTGGAACCACCTACCGGACAGACCGGAATCACCTTTCGGGCATGCCGGAACCACCTGTCAGATGTGCCAGAAACACGTGCTGGAGACGCCGGAAGCACCTGCCAAGCACGTTGGAACCACCTGCTCAACTCGCCTGAACCACCTGCCAGACATGCCAAAATCACCTGCCGGCTACGCCACAACCAGTTGGGGAACACTTCGGAATCACCTGCCGGGCTTGCTGGAACCACCTGCCGGTCATGCCAAAATCACATGCCAACTACGCCAGTACCACTTGGCGGACACTGTGGAAACACCTGTCGGGCCGGCCGGAACCACATCTCAGACGTGCCAGAACCATGTGCATGAGATGCTGGAACCACACCCCGAACAGACGGAAAACACCTGCCAGACCCGTCTGAACAACCTGCCGAGCACGCCGGAGCCACCTGCTCGACTCGCCGGAACCACCTACCTGACATGCCCAAATCACCAGCCGGGTATGCCAGAACCACTTGGCGGACACTCCGGAATAATCTGCCGGACATGCCGGAACCAGCTCTCAGACACACCAGAACCACGTGCCGGAGACGCCGGAAGCACCTGCCGAGCATGCCGGAGCCACCTGCTCGACTCGCCAGAAACACCTGCCGGACACGCCAAAATCACCTGCCGGGTACGCCAGAACCACCTGGCGGACACTCCGAAACCGCCTGTCGCCCATGCCGGAACCACATCTCAGACGTGCCGGAAGCACGTGCCGGACACGCCGGAATCACCTACCGGACAGACCGGAACCACCTGCCGAGCACGCCGGAGCCACCTGTTCGACTCGCTGGAACCACCTGCCGGACAGGCCAAAATCACCTGCCGACTATGCCAGAACCACTTGGCGAGCACTCCGGAATCACTTGCCGGGCATGCAGGAACCACCTCTCAGACATGCCAGAACCCCGTGCCAATGACCCCGGAAGCACCAGCCGAGCACGCCGGAACCACCTGCTCGACTCGCCAGAACCACCTGCCGATCACGCAAAAATCACCTGCCGGCTACGCCACAACCAGTTGGTGAACACTTTGGAATCACCTGCCAGGCTTGCTGGAACCACCTGCCAGTCATGCCAAAATCACCTGCCAACTACGCCAGAACCGCTTGGCGGACACTGCGGAAACACCTGTCGGGCCGGCTGGAACCACATCTCAGACGTGCCAGAAACGTGTTCATGAGATGCTGGAACCACACCCCGAACAGACGGATACCACCTGCCAGAACCGCCTGAACCACCTGCTGAGCACGCCGGAACCACCTGCTCGACTCACCGGTACCACCTCCCTGACACGCCAAAATCACCTGCTGGGTATGCCAGAACCACTTGGCGGACACTCCGGAATCATCTGCCGGACATGCCGGAACCAGCTCTCAGACACACCAGAACCAAGTGCCGGAGACGCCGGAAGCACCTGCCGAGCATGCCGGAGCCACCTGCTCGACTCGCCAGAAACACCTGCCGGACACGCCAAAATCACCTGCCGGGTACGCAAGAACCACCTGGCGGATACTACGGAATCACCTGCCGCGCATGCCGGACCCACCTCTCAGACGTGCCGGAAACACGTTCCGGACACGCCGGAAACTCCTACCGGACAGACCGGAACCACCTGCCACGATCGCCGGAGCCACCTGTTCGACTCGCTGGAACCACCTGCCGGACAGGCCAATATCAACTGCTGGCTATGCCAGAACCACCTGGGGGATAGTCCGGGATCACCTGCCAGCCATGGCGGAACCACCTCTCAGACGTACCAGAACCACCTGCCGGAGAAGCTGGAAACACGTCCTGGACAGACTGGAACCACGTGACGGCCATGCCTGAACCACCTGCCGAGCACGGCGGAACCACCTGCCGGACACGCCAAAATCACCTGCGGGCTACGCCAGAACCACTTGGACGACTCTCTGAAATGACCTGCCGGGCATGTTGGAACCACCTCTCACACGTGCCAGAACAATGTGGCGGACAGTCCGGAATCACCTGTTGGGCATACGCAACCACCTCTGACACGTACCAGAACCTCGTGCCGTGCACGCCGGAACCACCTACCGGACAGGCCGGAATCAACTTTTGGGCATGCCGGAACCACCAGTCAGATGTGCCAGAAACACGTGCCGGAGACGCCGGAAGCACCTGC
Source organism: Equus caballus (assembly GCF_041296265.1). Classification (NCBI taxonomy): domain Eukaryota; kingdom Metazoa; phylum Chordata; class Mammalia; order Perissodactyla; family Equidae; genus Equus; species Equus caballus. Next base: position 3,387,883 of record NC_091713.1, read on the forward strand.
CGAGCACGCCGGAAGCAGCTGCTCGACTCGCCAGAACCACCTGCCGGACACGCAAAAATCACCTGCCGGCTACGCCACAACCAGTTGGGGAACACTTCAGAATCACCTGCCAGGCTTGCTGCAACCACCTGCCTGTCATGACAGAATCACCTGCCAACTACACCAGTACCACATGGCGGACACTGTGGAAACACCTGTCGGGCCGGCCGGAACCACATCTCAGACGTGCCAGAACCATGTGCATGAGATGCTGGAACCACACCCCGAACAGACGGAAAACACCTGCCAGACCCGTCTGAACAACCTGCCGAGCACGCCGAGCCACCTGCTCGACTCGCCGGAACCACCTACCTGACATGCCCAAATCACCAGCCGGGTATGCCAGAACCACTTGGCGGACACTCCGGAATCATCTGCCGGACATGCCGGAACCAGCTCTCAGACACACCAGAACCACGTGCCGGAGACGCCGGAAGCATCTGCCGAGCGTGCCGGAGCCACCTGCTCGACTCGCCAGAAACACCTGCCGGACACGCCAAAATCACCTGCCGGGTACGCAAGAACCACCTGGCGGACACTACGGAATCACCTGCCGCGCATGCCGGAACCACCTCTCAGACGTGCCGGAAGCACGTGCCGGACACGCCGGAAACACCTACCGGACAGACCGGAACCACCTGCCAAGAACGCCGGAGACACCTGTTCGACTCGCTGGAACCACCTGCCGGACAGGCCAATATCAACTGCTGGCTATGCCAGAACCACTTGGGGGACAGTCCGGGATCACCTGCCAGCCATGGCGGAACCACCTCTCAGACGTACCAGAACCACCTGCCGGAGAAGCTGGAAACACGTCCTGGACAGACTGGAACAACGTGACGGCCATGCCTGAACCACCTGCCGAGCACGGCGGAACCACCTGCCGGACACGCCAAAATCACCTGCGTGCTACGCCAGAACCACTTGGACGACTCTCCGAAATGACCTGCCGGGCATGTTGGAACCACCTCTCAGACGTGCCAGGACCACGTGGCGGACAGTCCGGAATCACCTGTTGGGCATACGCAACCACCTCTGAGACGTACCATAACCACGTGCCGTGCACGTCGGAACCACCTACCGGACAGACCGGAATCAACTTTTGGGCATGCCGGAACCACCAGTCAGATGTGTCAGAAACACGTGCCGGAGACGCCGGAATCACCTGCCGAGCACTTCGCAACCACCTGCTCAACTCGCCTGAACCACCTGCCAGACACGCCAAAATCACCTGCCCGCTACACCAGCACCACTTCGGGGACAAGCCGGAATCACGTGAGGGGCATGCCGGCACAGCCTCTCAGACTGAACCTCGTGCCGGACACCACAGAACCACCTGCCGGACAGACCGGAACCACCTGCCGCACACGCCGGAACCACCGGCTCGACCCGCCGGAACGACCGCTGGACATGCAAAATCACCTGCCGGCTACGCCGGAAACACTTGGCGAACACTCCGGAATCACCTGCCGGGCATGCCGGAACCACCTCTCAGATATGCCAGAACCACGTGCCCATGACCCCGGAAGCACCTGCCGAGCACGCCGGAACCACCTGCTTGACTCGCCAGAACCACCTGCCGGACACGCAAAAATCACCTGCCGGCTACGCCACACCCATTTGGGGAACACTTCAGAATCACCTGCCGGGCTTGCTGCAACCACCTGCCGGTCATGCCAAAATCACCTGCCAACTACGCCAGTACCACTTGGCGGACACTGTGGAAACACCTGTCGGGCTGGCCGGAACCACATCTCAGACGTGCCAGAACCATGTGCATGAGATGCTGGAACCACACCCCGAACAAACGGAAAACACCTGCCAGACCCGTCTGAACAACCTGCCGAGCACGCCGGAGCCACCTGCTCGACTCGCCGGAACCACCTACCTGACATGCCCAAATCACCAGCCGGGTATGCCAGAACCACTTGGCGGACACTCCGGAATCATCTGCCGGACATGCCGGAACCAGCTCTCAGACACACCAGAACCACGTGCCGGAGACGCCGGAAGCACCTGCCGAGCATGCCGGAGCCACCTGCTCGACTCGCCAGAAACACCTGCCGGACACGCCAAAATCACCTGCCGGGTACGCCAGAACCACCTGGCGGACACTCCGAAACCACCTGTCTCGGATGCCGGAACCACCTCTCAGACGTGCCGGAAGCACGTGCCGGACACGCCGGAATCACCTACCGGACATACCGGAACCACCTGCCGAGCACGCCGGAGCCACCTGTTCGACTCGCTGGAACCACCTGCCGGACAGGCCAATATCAACTGCTGGCTATGCCAGAACCACCTGGGGGACGGTCCGGAATCGCCTGCCAGCCATGGCGGAACCACCTCTCAGACGTACCAGAACCACCTGCCGGAGAAGCTGGAAACACGTCCTGGACAGACTGGAACCACGTGACGGCCATGCCTGAACCACCTGCCGAGCACGGCGGTACCACCTGCCGGACACGCCAAAATCACCTGCGGGCTACACCAGAACCACTTCGACGACTCTCCGAAATGACCTGCCGGGCATGTTGGAACCACCTCTCAGACGTGCCAGAAGCACGTGGCGGACAGTCCGGAATCACCTGTTGGGCATACGCAACCACCTCTGACACGTACCAGAACCACGTGCCGTGCACGCCGGAACCGCCTACAGGACAGACTGGAATCAACTTTTGGGCATGCCGGAACCACCAGTCAGATGTGCCAGAAACACGTTCCGGAGACGCCGGAAGCACCTGCCGAGCACGTCGCAACCACCTGCTCAACTCGCCTGAACCACCTGCCGGACACGCCAAAATCACCTGCCCGCTACACCAGCACCACTTCGGGGACAAGCCGGAATCACGTGAGGGGCATGCCGGCACAGCCTCTCAGACTGAACCTCGTGCCGGACACCACAGAACCACCTGCCGGACAGACCGGAACCACCTGCCGGACACGCCGGAACCACCAGCTCGACCCGCCGGAACGACCGCTGGACATGCAAAATCACCTGCCGGCTACGCCGGAAACACTTGGCGAACACTCCGGAATCACCTGCCGGGCATGCCGGAACCACCTCTCAGATATGCCAGAACCACGTGCCAATGACCCCGGAAGCACCTGCCAAGCACACCGGAACCACCTGCTCGACTCGCCAAAACCACCTGCCGGACACGCAGAAATCACCTGCCGGCTACGCCACAACCAGTTGGGGAACACTTCGGAATCACTTGCCGGGCATGCAGGAACCACCTCTCAGACATGCCAGAACCCCGTGCCAATGACCCCGGAAGCACCAGCCGAGCACGCCGGAACCACCTGCTCGACTCGCCAGAACCACCTGCCGATCACGCAAAAATCACCTGCCGGCTACGCCACAACCAGTTGGTGAACACTTTGGAATCACCTGCCATGCTTGCTGGAACCACCTGCCAGTCATGCCAAAATCACCTGCCAACTATGCCAGAACCGCTTGGCGGACACTGCGGAAACACCTGTCGGGCCGGCTGGAACCACATCTCAGACGTGCCAGAAACGTGTTCATGAGATGCTGGAACCACACCCCGAACAGACGGATACCACCTGCCAGAACCGCCTGAACCACCTGCTGAGCACGCCGGAACCACCTGCTCGACTCACCGGTACCACCTCCCTGACACGCCAAAATCACCTGCTGGGTATGCCAGAACCACTTGGCGGACACTCCGGAATCATCTGCCGGACATGCCGGAACCAGCTCTCAGACACACCAGAACCAAGTGCCGGAGACGCCGGAAGCACCTGCCGAGCAGGCCGGAGTCACCTGCTCGACTCGCCAGAAACACCTGCCGGACACGCCAAAATCACCTGCCGGGTACGCCAGAACCACCTGGCGGACACTACGGAATCACCTGCCGCGCATGCCGGAACCACCTCTCAGACGTGCCGGAAGCACGTGCCGGACACGCCGGAAACACCTACCGGACAGACCGGAACCACCTGCCAAGAACGCCGGAGCCACCTGTTCGACTCGCTGGAACCACCTGCCGGACAGGCCAATATCAACTGCTGGCTATGCCAGAACCACCAGTGGGACGGTCCGGAATCACCTGCCAGCCATGGCGGAACCACCTCTCAGACGTACCAGAACCACCTGCCGGAGAAGCTGGAAACACGTCCTGGACAGTCTGGAATCACCTGCCGGCCAAGCCTGAACCACCTGCCAAGCACAACGGAACAACCTGCCAGACACGCCAAAATCAACTGCGTGTTATGCCAGAACCACTTGGAGGACTCTCTGGGATGACCTGCCGGGCATGCCGGAATCACCTCTCAGACGTGCCAGAACCACGTGGCGGACAGTCCGGAATCACCTGTTGGGCATGCGCAACCACCTCTGAGACGTACCAGAACCACATGCCGTGCATTCTGGAACCACCTACCGGACAGACCGGAATCACCTTTCGGGCATGCCGGAACCACCTGTCAGATGTGCCAGAAACACGTGCCGGAGACGCCGGAAGCACCTGCCAAGCACGTTGGAACCACCTGCTCAACTCGCCTGAACCACCTGCCGGACATGCCAAAATCACCTGCCGACTATGCCAGAACCACTTGGCGAACACTCCGGAATCACTTGCCGGGCATGCAGGAACCACCTCTCAGACATGCCAGAACCCCGTGCCAATGACCCCGGAAGCACCAGCCGAGCACGCCGGAACCACATGCTCGACTCGCCAGAACCACCTGCCGATCACGCAAAAATCACCTGCCGGCTACGCCACAACCAGTTGGTGAACACTTTGGAATCAGCTGCCAGGCTTGCTGGAACCACCTGCCCGTCATGCCAAAATCACCTTCCAACTACGCCAGAACCACTTGGCGGACACTGCGGAAACACCTGTCGGGCCGGCTGGAACCACATCTCAGACGTGCCAGAAACGTGTTCATGAGATGCTGGAACCACACCCCGAACAGACGGATACCACCTGCCAGAACCGCCTGAACCACCTGCTGAGCACGCCGGAAGCACCTGCTCGACTCACCGGTACCACCTCCCTGACACGCCAAAATCACCTGCTGGGTATGCCAGAACCACTTGGCGGACACTCCGGAATCATCTGCCGGACATGCCGGAACCAGCTCTCAGACACACCAGAACCAAGTGCAGGAGACGCCGGAAGCACCTGCCGAGCATGCCGGAGCCACATGCTCGACTCGCCAGAAACACCTGCCGGACACGCAAAAATCACCTGCCGGCTACGCCACAACCAGTTGGGGAACACTTCGGAATCACCTGCCGGGCTTGCTGGAACCACCTGCCGGTCATGCCAAAATCACCTGCGTGTTATGCCAGAACCACTTGGAGGACTCTCTGGGATGACCTGCCAAGCGTGCCGGAACCACCTCTCAGACGTGCCAGAACCATGTGGCGGACAGTCCGGAATCACCTGTTGGGCATGCGCAACCACCTCTGAGAGGTACCAGAACCACATGCCGTGCAGGCTGGAACCACCTACCGCACAGACCGGAATCACCTGTCGCGCATGCCGGAACCACCTCTCAGACGTGCCGGAAGCACGTGCCGGACACACCGGGATCACCTACCGGACAGACCGGAACCACCTGCCGAGCACGCCGGAGCCACCTGTTCGACTCGCTGGAACCACCTGCCGGACAGGCCAATATCAACTGCTGGCTATGCCAGAACCACCTGGGGGACAGTCCGGGATCACCTGCCAGCCATGGCGGAACCACCTCTCAGAAGTACCAGAACCACCTGCTGGAGAAGCTGGAAACACGTCCTGGACAGACTGGAACCACGTGACTGCCATGCCTGAACCACCTGCCGAGCACGGCGGAACCACCTGCCGGACACGCCAAAATCACCTGCGTGTTATGCCAGAACCACTTGGAGGACTCTCTGGGATGACCTGCCGGGCATGCCGGAACCACCTCTCAGACGTGCCAGAACCATGTGGCGGACAGTCCGGAATCACCTGTTGGGCATGCGCAACCACCTCTGAGACGTACCAGAACCACATGCCGTGCAGGCTGGAACCACCTACCGGACAGACCGGAATCACCTTTCGGGCATGCCGGAACCACCTGTCAGATGTGCCAGAACCACGTGCCGGAGACGCCGGAAGCACCTGCCAAGCACGTTGGAACCACCTGCTCAACTCGCCTGAACCACCTGCCGGACATGCCAAAATCACCTGCCGACTATGCCAGAACCACTTGGCGAACACTCCGGAATCACTTGCCGGGCATGCAGGTACCACCTCTCAGACATGCCAGAAACCCGCGCCAATGACCCCAGAAGCACCAGCCGAGCACGCCGGAACCACCTGCTCGACTCGCCAGAACCACCTGCCGGACACGCAAAAATCACCTGCCGGCTACGCCACAACCAGTTGGGGAACACTTCGGAATCACCTGCCGGGCTTGCTGGAACCACCTGCCTGTCATGCAAAATCACCTGCCAACTACGCCAGTACCACTTGGCGGACACTGTGGAAACACCTGTCGGGCTGGCCGGAACCACATCTCAGACGTGCCAGAACCATGTGCATGAGATGCTGGAACCACACCCCGAACAGACGGAAAACACCTGCCAGACCCGTCTGAACAACCTGCTGAGCACGCCGGAGCCACCTGCTCGACTCGCCGGAACCACCTACCTGACATGCCCAAATCACCAGCCGGGTATGCCAGAACCACTTGGCGGACACTCCGGAATCATCTGCCGGACATGCCGGAACCAGCTCTCAGACACACCAGAACCACGTGCCGGAGACGCCGGAAGCACCTGCCGAGCATGCCGGAGCCACCTGCTCGACTCGCCAGAAACAGCTGCCGGACACGCCAAAGTCACCTGCCGGGTACTCAAGAACCACCTGGCGGACACTCCAAAATCACCTGTCGCGCATGCCGGAACCACCTCTCAGACGTGCCGGAAGCACGTGCCGGACACGCCGGAATCACCTACCGGACAGACCGGAACCACCTGCCGAGCACGCCGGAGCCACCTGTTCGACTCGCTGGAACCACCTGCCGGACAGGCCAATATCAACTGCTGGCTATGCCAGAACCACCTGGGGGACGGTCCGGGATCACCTGCCAGCCATGGCCGAACCACCTCTCAGATGTACCAGAACCACCTGCCGGAGAAGCTGGAAACACGTCCTGGACAGACTGGAACCACGTGACGGCCATGCCTGAACCACCTGCCGAGCACGGCGGAACCACCTGCCGGACACGCCAAAATCACCTGCGGGCTACGCCAGAACCACTTGGACGACTCTCCGAAATGACCTGCCGGGCATCTTGGAACCACCTATCAGACGTGCCAGAAGCACGTGGCGGACAGTCCGGAATCACCTGTTGGGCATACGCAACCACCTCTGAGACGTACCAGAACCACGTGCCGTGCACGCCGGAACCACCTACCGGACAGACCGGAATCAACTTTTGGGCATGCCGGAACCACCAGTCAGATGTGCCAGAAACACGTGCCGGAGACGCCGGAAGCACCTGCCGAGCACGTCGCAACCACCTGCTCAACTCGCCTTAACCCTCTGCCGGACACGGCAAAATCACCTGACCGCTACACCAGCACCACTTCGGGGACAAGCCGGAATCACGTGAGGGGCATGCCGGCACAGCCTCTCAGACTGAACCTCGTGCCGGACACCACAGAACCACCTGCCGGACAGACTGGAACCACCTGCCGGACACGCCGGAACGACCGCTGGACATGCAAAATCACCTGCCGGCTACGCCGGAAACACTTGGCGAACACTCCGGAATCACCTGCCGGGCATGCCGGAACCACCTCTCAGATATGCCAGAACCACGTGCCAATGATCCGGGTAGCACCTGCCGAGCACGTCGGAACCACCTGCTCGACTCGCCAGAACCACCTGCCGGACACGCAAAAATCACCTGCCGGCTACGCCACAACCAGTTGGGGAACACTTCGGAATCACCTGCCGGGCTTGCTGGAACCACCTGCCGGTCATGCCAAAATCACCTGCCAACTACGCCAGTACCACTTGGCAGACACTGTGGAAACACCTGTCGGGCCCGCCGGAACCACATCTCAGACGTGCCAGAACCATGTGCATGAGATGCTGGAACCACACCCCGAACAGACGGAAAACACCTGCCAGACCCGTCTGAACAACCTGCCGAGCACGCCGGAGCCACCTGCTCGACTCGCCGGAACCACCTACCTGACATGCCCAAATCACCAGCCGGGTATGCCAGAACCACTTGGCGGACACTCCGGAATCATCTGCCAGACATGCCGGAACCAGCTCTCAGACACACCAGAACCACGTGCCGGAGACGCCGGAAGCACCTGCCGAGCATGCCGGAGCCACCTGCTCGACTCGCCGGAAACACCTGCGGGACACGCCAAAATCACCTGCCGGGTACGCCAGAACCACCTGGCGGACACTCCGAAACCACCTGTCGCGCATGCCGGAACCACCTCTCAGACGTGCCGGAAGCACGTGCCGGACACGCCGGAATTACCTACCGGACAGACCGGAACCACCTGCCGAGCACGCCGGAGCCACCTGTTCGACTCGCTGGAACCACCTGCCGGACAGGCCAATATCAACTGCTGGCTATGCCAGAACCACCTGGGGGACGGTCCGGGATCACCTGCCAGCCATGGCGGAACCACCTCTCAGACGTACCAGAACCACCTGCCGGAGAAGCTGGAAACACGTCCTGGAGAGTCTGGAACCACCTGACGGCCAAGCCTGAACCACCTGCCAAGCACAACGGAACAACCTGCCAGACACGCCAAAATCACCTGCGTGTTATGCCAGAACCACTTGGAGGACTCTCTGGGATGACCTGCCGGGCATGCCGGAACCACCTCTCAGACGTGCCAGAACCATGTGGCGGACAGTCCGGAATCACCTGTTGGGCATGCGCAACCACCTCTGAGACGTACCAGAACCACATGCCGTGCAGGCTGGAACCACCTACCGGACAGACCGGAATCACCTTTCGGGCATGCCGGAACCACCTGTCAGATGTGCCAGAAACACGTGCCGGAGACGCCGGAAGCACCTGCAAAGCACGTTGGAACAACCTGCTCAACTCGCCTGAACCAGCTGCCGGACATGCCAAAATCACCTGCCGACTATGCCAGAACCACTTGGCGAACACTCCGGAATCACCTGCCGAGCATGCCGGAGCCACCTGCTCGACTCGCCAGAAACACCTGCCGGACACGCCAAAATCACCTGCCGGGTATGCCAGAACCACCTGGCGGACACTACGGAATCACCTGCCGCGCATGCCGGAACCACCTCTCAGACGTGCCGGAAGCATGTGCCAGACACTCCGGAAACACCTACCGGACAGACCGGAACCACCTGCCAAGAACGCCGGAGCCACCTGTTCGACTCGCTGGAACCACCTGCCGGACAGGCCAATATCAACTGCTGGCTATGCCAGAACCACCTGGGTGACAGTCCGGGATCACCTGCCAGCCATGGCGGAACCACCTCTCAGACGTACCAGAACCACCTGCCGGAGAAGCTGGAAACACGTCCTGGACAGACTGGAACCACGTGACGGCCATGCCTGAACCACCTGCCGAGAACGGCGGAACCATCTGCCGGACACGCCAAAATCACCTGCGGGCTACGCCAGAACCACTTGGACGACTCTCCGAAATGACCTGCTGGGCATGTTGGAACCACCTCTCAGACGTGCCAGAAGCACGTGGCAGAGAGTCCGGAATCACCTGTTGGGCATATGCAACCACCTCTGACACGTACCAGAACCACGTGCCGTGCACGCCGGAACCACCTACCGGACAGACCGGAATCAACTTTTGGGCATGCCGGAACCACCTGTCAGATGTGCCAGAAACACGTGCCGGAGACGCCGGAAGCACCTGCCGAGCACGTCGCAACCACCTGCTCAACTCGCCTGAACCACCTGCCGGACACGCCAAAATCACCTGCCCGCTACACCAGCACCACTTCGGGGACAAGCCGGAATCACGTGAGGGGCATGCCGGCACAGCCTCTCAGACTGAACCTCGTGCCGGACACCACAGAACCACCTGCCGGACAGACCGGAACCACCTGCCGGACACGCCGGAACCACCGGCTCGACCCGCCGTAAAGACCGCTGGACATACAAAATCACCTGCCGGCTACGCCGGAAACACTTGCCGAACACTCCGGAATCACCTGCCGGGCATGCCGGAACCACCTCTCAGATATGCCAGAACCACGTGCCAACGACCCCGGAAGCACCTGCCGAGCACGCCGGAACCACCTGCTCGACTCGCCAGAACCACCTGCCGGACACGCAAAAATCACCTGCCGGCTACGCCACAACCTGTTGGTGAACACTTTGGAATCACCTGCCGGGCTTGCTGGAACCACCTGCCAGTCATGCCAAAATCACCTGCCAACTACGCCAGAACCGCTTGGCGGACACTGCGGAAACACCTGTCGGGCCGGCTGGAACCACATCTCAGACGTGCCAGAAACGTGTTCATGAGATGCTGGAACCACACCCCGAACAGACGGATACCACCTGCCAGAACCGCCTGAACCACCTGCTGAGCACGCCGGAACCACCTGCTCGACTCACCGGTACCACCTCCCTGACACGCCAAAATCACCTGCTGGGTATGCCAGAACCACTTGGCGGACACTCCGGCATCATCTGCCGGACATGCCGGAACCAGCTCTCAGACACACCAGAACCAAGTGCCGGAGACGCCGGAAGCACCTGCCGAGCATGCCGGAGCCACCTGCTCGACTCGCCAGAAACACCTGCCGGACACGCCAAAATCACCTGCCGGGTACGCAAGAACCACCTGGCGGATACTACGGAATCACATGCCGCGCATGACGGACCCACCTTTCAGACGTGCCGGAAGCACGTTCCGGAGACGCCGGAAACTCCTAGCGGACAGACCGGAACCACCTGCCAAGAACGCCGGAGCCACCTGTTCGACTCGCTGGAACCACCTGCCGACAGGCCAATATCAACTGCTGGCTATGCCAGAACCACCTGGGGGACAGTCCGGGATCACCTGCCAGCCATGGCGGAACCACCTCTCAGACGTACCAGAACCACCTGCCGGAGAAGCTGGAAACACGTCCTGGACAGACTGGAACCACGTGACGGCCATGCCTGAACCACATCCCGAGCACGGCGGAACCACCTGCCGGACACGCCAAAATCACCTGCGGGCTACGCCAGAACCACTTGGACGACTCTCCGAAATGACCTGCCGGGCATGTTGGAACCACCTCTCAGACGTGCCAGAAGCACGTGGCGGACAGTCCGGAATCACCTGTTGGGCATACGCAACCACCTCTGAGATGTACCAGTACCACGTGCCGTGCACGCCGGAACCACCTACCGGACAGACCGGAATCAACTTTCGGGCATGCCGGAACCACCAGTCAGATGTGCCAGAATCACGTGCCAGAGACGCCGGAAGCACCTGCCGAGCACGTCGCAACCACCTGCTCAACTCGCCTGAGCCATCTGCCGGACACGCCAAAATCACCTGCCCGCTAGACCAGCACCACTTCGGGGACAAGCCGGAATCACGTGAGGGGCATGCCGGCACAGCCTCTCAGACTGAACCTCGTGCCGGACACCACAGAACCACCTGCCGGATAGACCGGAACCACCTGCCGGACACGCCGGAACCACCGGCTCGACCCGCCGGAAAGACCGCTGGACATGCAAAATCACCTGCCGGCTACGCCGGAAACACTTGGCGAACACTCCGGAATCACCTGCCGGGCATGCCGGAACCACCTCTCAGATATGCCAGAACCACGTGCCAATGACCCCGGAAGCACCTGCCGAGCACGCCGGAGCCACATGCTCGACTCGCCAGAAACACCTGCCGGACACGCAAAAATCACCTGCCGGCTACGCCACAACCAGTTGGGGAACACTTCGGAATCACCTGCCGGGCTTGCTGGAACCACCTGCCGGTCATGCCAAAATCACCTGCCAACTACGCCAGTACCACTTGGCGGACACTGTGGAAACACCTGTCGGGCCGGCCGGAACCACATCTCAGACGTGCCAGAACCATGTGCATGAGATGCTGGAACCACACCCCGAAAAGACGGAAAACACCTGCCAGACCCGTCTGAACAACCTGCCGAGCACGCCGGAGCCACCTGCTCGACTCGCCGGAACCACCTACCTGACATGCCCAAATCACCAGCCGGGTATGCCAGAACCACTTGGCGGACACTCCGGAATCATCTGCCGGACATGCCGGAACCAGCTCTCAGACACACCAGAACCACGTGCCGGAGACGCCGGAAGCACGTGCTGAGCATGCCGGAGCCACCTGCTCGACTCGCCAGAAACACCTGCCGGACACGCCAAAATCACCTGCCGGGTACGCAAGAACCACCTGGCGGATACTACGGAATCACATGCCGCGCATGACGGACCCACCTTTCAGACGTGCCGGAAGCACGTTCCGGAGACGCCGGAAACTCCTAGCGGACAGACCGGAACCACCTGCCAAGAACGCCGGAGCCACCTGTTCGACTCGCTGGAACCACCTGCCGACAGGCCAATATCAACTGCTGGCTATGCCAGAACCACCTGGGGGACAGTCCGGGATCACCTGCCAGCCATGGCGGAACCACCTCTCAGACGTACCAGAACCACCTGCCGGAGAAGCTGGAAACACGTCCTGGACAGACTGGAACCACGTGACGGCCATGCCTGAACCACCTGCCGAGCACGGCGGAACCACCTGCCGGACACGCCAAAATCACCTGCGGGCTACGCCAGAACCACTTGGACAACTCTCTGAAATGACCTGCTGGGCATGTTGGAACCACCTCTCAGACGTGCCAGAAGCACGTGGCGGACAGTCCGGAATCACCTGTTGGGCATACGCAACCACCTCTGACACGTACCAGAACCTCGTGCCGTGCACGCCGGAACCACCTACCGGACAGGCCGGAATCAACTTTTGGGCATGCCGGAACCACCAGTCAGATGTGCCAGAAACACGTGCCGGAGACGCCGGAAGCACCTGCCGAGCACGTCGCAACCACCTGCTCAACTCGCCTGAACCACCTGCCGGACACGCCAAAATCACCTGCCCGCTAGACCAGCACCACTTCGGGGACAAGCCGGAATCACGTGAGGGGCATGCCGGCACAGCCTCTCAGACTGAACCTCGTGCCGGACACCACAGAACCACCTGCCGGACAGACCGGAACCACCTGCCGGACACGCCGGAACCACCGGCTCGACCCGCCGGAAAGACCGCTGGACATGCAAAATCACCTGCCGGCTACGCCGGAAACACTTGGCGAACACTCCGGAATCACCTGCCGGGCATGCCGGAACCACCTCTCAGATATGCCAGAACCACGTGCCAATGACCCCGGAAGCACCTGCCGAGCACGCCGGAGCCACATGCTCGACTCGCCAGAAACACCTGCCGGACACGCAACAATCACCTGCCGGCTACGCCACAACCAGTTGGGGAACACTTCGGAATCACCTGCCGGGCTTGCTGGAACCACCTGCCGGTCATGCCAAAATCACCTGCCAACTACGCCAGTACCACTTGGCGGACACTGTGGAAACACCTGTCGGGCCGGCCGGAACCACATCTCAGACGTGCCAGAACCATGTGCATGAGATGCTGGAACCACACCCCGAAAAGACGGAAAACACCTGCCAGACCCGTCTGAACAACCTGCCGAGCACGCCGGAGCCACCTGCTCGACTCGCCGGAACCACCTACCTGACATGCCCAAATCACCAGCCGGGTATGCCAGAACCACTTGGCGGACACTCCGGAATCATCTGCCGGACATGCCGGAACCAGCTCTCAGACACACCAGAACCACGTGCCGGAGACGCCGGAAGCACGTGCTGAGCATGCCGGAGCCACCTGCTCGACTCGCCAGAAACACCTGCCGGACACGCCAAAATCACCTGCCGGGTACGCAAGAACCACCTGGCGGATACTACGGAATCACATGCCGCGCATGACGGACCCACCTTTCAGACGTGCCGGAAGCACGTTCCGGAGACGCCGGAAACTCCTAGCGGACAGACCGGAACCACCTGCCAAGAACGCCGGAGCCACCTGTTCGACTCGCTGGAACCACCTGCCGACAGGCCAATATCAACTGCTGGCTATGCCAGAACCACCTGGGGGACAGTCCGGGATCACCTGCCAGCCATGGCGGAACCACCTCTCAGACGTACCAGAACCACCTGCCGGAGAAGCTGGAAACACGTCCTGGACAGACTGGAACCACGTGACGGCCATGCCTGAACCACATCCCGAGCACGGCGGAACCACCTGCCGGACACGCCAAAATCACCTGCGGGCTACGCCAGAACCACTTGGACGACTCTCCGAAATGACCTGCCGGGCATGTTGGAACCACCTCTCAGACGTGCCAGAAGCACGTGGCGGACAGTCCGGAATCACCTGTTGGGCATACGCAACCACCTCTGAGATGTACCAGTACCACGTGCCGTGCACGCCGGAACCACCTACCGGACAGACCGGAATCAACTTTCGGGCATGCCGGAACCACCAGTCAGATGTGCCAGAATCACGTGCCAGAGACGCCGGAAGCACCTGCCGAGCACGTCGCAACCACCTGCTCAACTCGCCTGAACCATCTGCCGGACACGCCAAAATCACCTGCCCGCTAGACCAGCACCACTTCGGGGACAAGCCGGAATCACGTGAGGGGCATGCCGGCACAGCCTCTCAGACTGAACCTCGTGCCGGACACCACAGAACCACCTGCCGGACAGACCGGAACCACCTGCCGGACACGCCGGAACCACCGGCTCGACCCGCCGGAAAGACCGCTGGACATGCAAAATCACCTGCCGGCTACGCCGGAAACACTTGGCGAACACTCCGGAATCACCTGCCGGGCATGCCGGAACCACCTCTCAGATATGCCAGAACCACGTGCCAATGACCCCGGAAGCACCTGCCGAGCACGCCGGAGCCACATGCTCGACTCGCCAGAAACACCTGCCGGACACGCAAAAATCACCTGCCGGCTACGCCACAACCAGTTGGGGAACACTTCGGAATCACCTGCCGGGCTTGCTGGAACCACCTGCCGGTCATGCCAAAATCACCTGCCAACTACGCCAGTACCACTTGGCGGACACTGTGGAAACACCTGTCGGGCCGGCCGGAACCACATCTCAGACGTGCCAGAACCATGTGCATGAGATGCTGGAACCACACCCCGAAAAGACGGAAAACACCTGCCAGACCCGTCTGAACAACCTGCCGAGCACGCCGGAGCCACCTGCTCGACTCGCCGGAACCACCTACCTGACATGCCCAAATCACCAGCCGGGTATGCCAGAACCACTTGGCGGACACTCCGGAATCATCTGCCGGACATGCCGGAACCAGCTCTCAGACACACCAGAACCACGTGCCGGAGACGCCGGAAGCACGTGCTGAGCATGCCGGAGCCACCTGCTCGACTCGCCAGAAACACCTGCCGGACACGCCAAAATCACCTGCCGGGTACGCAAGAACCACCTGGCGGATACTACGGAATCACATGCCGCGCATGACGGACCCACCTTTCAGACGTGCCGGAAGCACGTTCCGGAGACGCCGGAAACTCCTAGCGGACAGACCGGAACCACCTGCCAAGAACGCCGGAGCCACCTGTTCGACTCGCTGGAACCACCTGCCGACAGGCCAATATCAACTGCTGGCTATGCCAGAACCACCTGGGGGACAGTCCGGGATCACCTGCCAGCCATGGCGGAACCACCTCTCAGACGTACCAGAACCACCTGCCGGAGAAGCTGGAAACACGTCCTGGACAGACTGGAACCACGTGACGGCCATGCCTGAACCACCTGCCGAGCACGGCGGAACCACCTGCCGGACACGCCAAAATCACCTGCGGGCTACGCCAGAACCACTTGGACGACTCTCTGAAATGACCTGCTGGGCATGTTGGAACCACCTCTCAGACGTGCCAGAAGCACGTGGCGGACAGTCCGGAATCACCTGTTGGGCATACGCAACCACCTCTGACACGTACCAGAACCTCGTGCCGTGCACGCCGGAACCACCTACCGGACAGGCCGGAATCAACTTTTGGGCATGCCGGAACCACCAGTCAGATGTGCCAGAAACACGTGCCGGAGACGCCGGAAGCACCTGCCGAGCACGTCGCAACCACCTGCTCAACTCGCCTGAACCACCTGCCGGACACGCCAAAATCACCTGCCCGCTAGACCAGCACCACTTCGGGGACAAGCCGGAATCACGTGAGGGGCATGCCGGCACAGCCTCTCAGACTGAACCTCGTGCCGGACACCACAGAACCACCTGCCGGACAGACCGGAACCACCTGCCGGACACGCCGGAACCACCGGCTCGACCCGCCGGAAAGACCGCTGGACATGCAAAATCACCTGCCGGCTACGCCGGAAACACTTGGCGAACACTCCGGAATCACCTGCCGGGCATGCCGGAACCACCTCTCAGATATGCCAGAACCACGTGCCAATGACCCCGGAAGCACCTGCCGAGCACGCCGGAACCACCTGCTCGACTCGCCAGAACCACCTGCCGGACACGCAAAAATCACCTGCCGGCTACGCCACAACCAGTTGGGGAACACTTCGGAATCACCTGCCGGGCTTGCTGCAACCACCTGCCGGTCATGCCAAAATCACCTGCCAACTACGCCAGTACCACTTGGCGGACACTGTGGAAACACCTGTCGGGCCGGCCGGAACCACATCTCAGACGTGCCAGAACCATGTGCATGAGATGCTGGAACCACACCCCGAACAGACGGAAAACACCTGCCAGACCCGTCTGAACAACCTGCCGAGCACGCCGGAGCCACCTGCTCGACTCGCCGGAACCACCTACCTGACATGCCCAAATCACCAGCCGGGTATGCCAGAACCACTTGGCGGACACTCCGGAATCATCTGCCGGACATGCCGGAACCAGCTCTCAGACACACCAGAACCACGTGCCGGAGACGCCGGAAGCACCTGCCGAGCATGCCGGAGCCACCTGCTCGACTCGCCAGAAACACCTGCCAGAAACGCCAAAATCACCTGCCGGGTACGCCAGAACCACCTGGCGGACACTCCGAAACCGCCTGTCGCGCATGCCGGAACCACCTCTCAGACGTGCCGGAAGCACGTGCCGGACACGCCGGAATCACCTACCGGACAGACCGGAACCACCTGCCGAGCACGCCGGAGCCACCTGTTCGACTCGCTGGAACCACCTGCCGGACAGGCCAATATCAACTGCTGGCTATGCCAGAACCACCTGGGGGACGGTCCGGAATCACCTGCCAGCCATGGCGGAACCACCTCTCAGACGTACCAGAACCACCTGCCGGAGAAGCTGGAAACACGTCCTGGACAGTCTGGAACCACCTGCCGGCCAAGCCTGAACCACCTGCCAAGCACAACGGAACAACCTGCCAGACACGCCAAAATCACCTGCGTGTTATGCCAGAACCACTTGGAGGACTCTCTGGGATGACCTGCCGGGCATGCCGGAACCACCTCTCAGACGTGCCAGAACCATGTGGCGGACTGTCCGGAATCACCTGTTGGGCATGCGCAACCACCTCTGAGACGTACCAGAACCACATGCCGTGCAGGCTGGAACCACCTACCGGACAGACCGGAATCACCTTTCGGGCATGCCGGAACCACCTCTCAGATGTGCCAGAAACACGTGCCGGAGACGCCGGAAGAACCTGCCAAGCACGCCGGAACCACCTGCTCGACTCGTCAGAACCACCTGCCGATCACGCAAAAATCACCTGCCGGCTACGCCACAACCAGTTGGTGAACACTTTGGAATCACCTGCCAGGCTTGCTGGAACCACCTGCCAGTCATGCCAAAATCACCTGCCAACTACGCCAGAACCGCTTGGCGGACACTGCGGAAACACCTGTCGGGCCGGCTGGAACCACATCTCAGACGTGCCAGAAACGTGTTCATGAGATGCTGGAACCACACCCCGAACAGACGGATACCACCTGCCAGAACCGCCTGAACCACCTGCTGAGCACGCCGGAACCACCTGCTCGACTCACCGGTACCACCTCCCTGACACGCCAAAATCACCTGCTGGGTATGCCAGTACCACTTGGCGGACACTCCGGAATCATCTGCCGGACATGCCGGAACCAGCTCTCAGACACACCAGAACCAAGTGCCGGAGACGCCGGAAGCACCTGCCGAGCATGCTGGAGCCACCTGCTCGACTCGCCAGAAACACCTGCCGGACACGCCAAAATCACCTGCCGGGTATGCCAGAACCACCTGGCGGACACTACGGAATCACCTGCCGCGCATGCCGGAACCACCTCTCAGATGTGCCGGAAGCACGTGCCAGACACGCCGGAAACACCTACCGGACAGACCGGAACCACCTGCCAAGAACGCCGGAGCCACCTGTTCGACTCGGTGGAACCACCTGCCGGACAGGCCAATATCAAATGCTGGCTATGCCAGAACCACCTGGGGGACAGTCCGGGATCACCTGCCAGCCATGGCGGAACCAGCTCTCACACGTACCAGAACCACCTGCCGGAGAAGCTGGAAACACGTCCTGGACAGACTGGAACCACGTGACGGCCATGCCTGAACCACCTGCCGAGCACGGCGGAACCACCTGCCGCACACGCCAAAATCACCTGGGGGCTACACCAGAACCACGTCGACGACTCTCCGAAATGACCTGCCGGGCATGTTGCAACCACCTCTCAGACGTGCCAGAAGCACGTGGCGGACAGTCCGGAATCACCTGTTGGGCATACGCAACCACCTCTGACACGGACCGGAACCACGTGTCGTGCGCGCCGGAACCACCTACCGGACAGACCGGAATCAACTTTTGGGCATGCCGGAACCACCAGTCAGATGTGCCAGAAACACGTGCCGGAGACGCCGGAAGCACCTGCCGAGCACGTCGCAACCACCTGCTCAACTCGCCTGAACCACCTGCCAGACACGCCAAAATCCCTGCCCGCTACACCAGCACCACTTCGGGGACAAGCCGGAATCACGTGAGGGGCATGCCGGCACAGCCTCTCAGACTGAACCTCGTGCCGGACACCACAGAAACACCTGCCGGACAGACCGGAACCACCAGCCGGACACGCCGGTACCACCGGCTCGACCCGCCGGAACGACCGCTGGACATGCAGAATCTCCTGCCGGCTACGCCAGAAACACTTGGCGAACACTCCGGAATCACCTGCCGGGCATGCCGGAACCACCTCTCAGATATGCCAGAACCACGTGCCAATCACCCCGGAAGCACCTGCCGAGCACGCCGGAACCACCTGCTCGACTCGCCAGAACCACCTGCCGGACACGCAAAAATCACCTGCCGGCTACGCCACAACCAGTTGGGGAACACTTCGGAATCACCTGCCGGGCTTGCTGCAACCACCTGCCGGTCATGCCAAAATCACCTGCCAACTACGCCTGTACCACTTGGCGGACACTGTGGAAACACCTGTCGGGCTGGCCGGAACCACATCTCAGACGTGCCAGAACCATGTGCATGAGATGCTGGAACCACACCCCGAACAAACGGAAAACACCTGCCAGACCCGTCTGAACAACCTGCCGAGCACGCCGGAGCCACCTGCTCGACTCGCCGGAACCACCTACCTGACATGCCCAAATCACCAGCCGGGTATGCCAGAACCACTTGGCGGACACTCCGGAATCATCTGCCGGACATGCCGGAACCAGCTCTCAGATACACCAGAACCACGTGCCGGAGACGCCGGAAGCACCTGCCGAGCATGCCGGAGCCACCTGCTCGACTCGCCAGAAACACCTGCCGGACACGCCAAAATCACCTGCCGGGTACGCCAGAACCACCTGGCGGACACTCCGAACCCACCTGTCGCGCATGCCGGAACCACCTCTCAGACGTGCCGGAAGCACGTGCCGGACACGCTGTAATCACCTACCGGACATACCGGAACCACCTGCCGAGCACGCCGGAGCCACCTGTTCGACTCGCTGGAACCACCTGCCGGAGAGGCCAATATCAACTGCTGGCTATGCCAGAACCACCTGGGGGATGGTCCGGAATCACCTGCCAGCCATGGCGGAACCACCTCTCAGACGTACCAGAACCACCTGCCGGAGCAGCTGGAAACACGTCCTGGAGAGTCTGGATCCACCTGCCGGCCAAGCCTGAACCACCTGCCAAGCACAACGGAACAACCTGCCAGACATGCCAAAATCACCTGCGTGTTATGCCAGAACCACTTGGAGGACTCTCTGGGATGACCTGCCGGGCATGCCGGAACCACCTCTCAGACGTGCCAGAACCATGTGGCGGACAGTCCGGAATCACCTGTTGGGCATGCGCAACCACCTCTGAGACGTACCAGAACCACATGCCGTGCAGGCTGGAACCACCTACCGGACAGACCGGAATCACCTTTCGGGCATGCCGGAACCACCTGTCAGATGTGCCAGAAACACGTGCCGGAGACGCCGGAAGCACCTGCCAAGCACGTTGGAACCACCTGCTCAACTCGCCTGAACCACCTGCCGGACATGCCAAAATCACCTGCCGACTATGCCAGAACCACTTGGCGAACACTCCGGAATCACTTGCCGGGCATGCAGGAACCACCTCTCAGACATGCCAGAACCCCGTGCCAATGACCCCGGAAGCACCAGCCGAGCACGCCGGAACCACCTGCTCGACTCGCCAGAACCACCTGCCGATCACGCAAAAATCACCTGCCGGCTACGCCACAACCAGTTGGTGAACACTTTGGAATCACCTGCCAGGCTTGCTGGAACCACCTGCCAGTCATGCCAAAATCACCTGCCAGCTACGCCAGAACCGCTTGGCGGACACTGCGGAAACACCTGTCGGGCCGGCTGGAACCACATCTCAGATGTGCCAGAAACGTGTTCATGAGATTCTGAAACAACACCCCGAACAGACGGAAAACACCTGCCAGAACCGCCTGAACCACCTGCTGAGCACGCCGGAACCACCTGCTCGACTCACCGGTACCACCTCCCTGACACGCCAAAATCACCAGCTGGGTATGCCAGAACCACTTGACGGACACTCCGGAATCATCTGCCGGACATGCCGGAACCAGCTCTCAGACACACCAGAACCACGTGCCGGAGACGCCGGAAGCACCTGCCGAGCATCCCGGAGCCACCTGCTCGACTCGTCAGAAACACCTGCCGGACACGCCAAAATCACCTGCCGGGTACGCCAGAACCACGTGGCGGACACTACGGAATCACCTGTCCCGCATGCCGGAACCACCTCTCTGACGTGCCAGAAGCACGTGCCGGACACACCGGAAACACCTACCGGACAGACCGGAACCACCTGCCAAGAACGACGGAGCCACCTGTTCGACTCGGTGGAACCAGCTGCCGGACAGGCCAATATCATCTGCTGGCTATGCCAGAACCACCAGTGGGACGGTCCGGAATCACCTGCCAGCCATGGCGGAACCACCTCTCAGACGTACCAGAACCACCTGCCGGAGAAGCTGGAAACACGTCCTGGACAGTCTTGAACCACGTGACGGCCATGCCTGAACCACCTGCCGAGCACGGCGGAACCACCTGCCGGACACGCCAAAATCACCTGCGGGCTACACCAGAACCACTTCGACGACTCTCCGAAATGACCTGCCGGGCATGTTGGAACCACCTCTCAGATGTGCCAGAAGCACGTGGCGGACAGTCCGGAATCACCTGTTGGGCATACGCAACCACCTCTGACACGTACCAGAACCACGTGCCGTGCACGTCGGAACCACCTACCGGACAGACCGGAATCAACTTTTGGGCATGCCGGAACCACCAGTCAGATGTGCCAGAAACACGTGCCGGAGACGTCGGAAGCACCTGCCGAGCACGTCGCAACCACCTGCTCAACTCGCCTGAACCACCTGCCGGACACGCCAAAATCCCTGCCCGCTACAACAGCACCACTTCGGGGACAAGCCGGAATCACGTGAGGGGCATGCCGGCACAGCCTCTCAGACTGAACCTCGTGCCGGACACCACAGAACCACCTGCCGGACAGACCGGAACCACCAGCCGGACACGCCGGTACCACCGGCTCGACCCGCCGGAACGACCGCTGGACATGCAGAATCACCTGCCGGCTACGCCGGAAACACTTGGCGAACAATCCGGAATCACCTGCTGGGCATGCCGGAACCACCTCTCAGATAAGCCAGAACCTCGTGCCAATGACCCCGGAAGCACCTGCCGAGCACGCCGGAACCACCTGCTCGACTCGCCAGAACCACCTGCCGGACACGCAAAAATCACCTGCCGGCTACGCCACAACCAGTTGGGGAACACTTCGGAATCACCTGCCGGGCTTGCTGGAACCACCTGCCGGTCATGCCAAAATCACCTGCCAACTACGCCAGTACCACTTGGCGGACACTGTGGAAACACCTGTCGGGCCGGCCGGAACCACATCTCAGACGTGCCAGAACCATGTGCATGAGATGCTGGAACCACACCCCGAACAGACGGAAAACACCTGCCAGACCCGTCTGAACAACCTGCCGAGCACGCCGGAGCCACCTGCTCGACTCGCCGGAACCACCTACCTGACATGCCCAAATCACCAGCCGGGTATGCCAGAACCACTTGGCGGACACTCCGGAATCATCTGCCGGACATGCCGGAACCAGCTCTCAGACACACCAGAACCACGTGCCGGAGACGCCGTAAGCAACTGCCGAGCATGCCGGAGCCACCTGCTCGACTCGCCAGAAACACCTGCCGGACACGCCAAAATCACCTGCCGGGTACGCCAGAACCACCTGGCAGACACTCCGAAACCACCTGTCGCGCATGCCGGAACCACCTCTCAGACGTGCCGGAAGCACGTGCCGGACACGCCGGAATCACCTACCGGACAGACCGGAACCACCTGCCGAGCACGCCGGAGCCACCTGTTCGACTCGCTGTAACCACCTGCCGGAAAGGCCAATATCAACTGCTGGCTATGCCAGAACCACCTGGGGGATGGTCCGGAATCACCTGCCAGCCATGGCGGAACCACCTCTCAGACGTACCAGAACCACCTGCCGGAGAAGCTGGAAACACGTCCTGGACAGTCTGGAACCACCTGCCGGCCAAGCCTGAACCACCTGCCAAGCACAACGGAACAACCTGCCAGACACGCCAAAATCACCTGCGTGTTATGCCAGAACCACTTGGAGGACTCTCTGGGATGACCTGCCAAGCGTGCCGGAACCACCTCTCAGACGTGCCAGAACCATGTGGCGGACAGTCCGGAATCACCTGTTGGGCATGCGCAACCACCTCTGAGAGGTACCAGAACCACATGCCGTGCAGGCTGGAACCACCTACCGGACAGACCGGAATCACCTGTCGCGCATGCCGGAACCACCTCTCAGACGTGCCGGAAGCACGTGCCGGACACACCGGGATCACCTACCGGACAGACCGGAACCACCTGCCGAGCACGCCGGAGCCACCTGTTCGACTCGCTGGAACCACCTGCCGGACAGGCCAATATCAACTGCTGGCTATGCCAGAACCACCTGGGGGACAGTCCGGGATCACCTGCCAGCCATGGCGGAACCACCTCTCAGAAGTACCAGAACCACCTGCTGGAGAAGCTGGAAACACGTCCTGGACAGACTGGAACCACGTGACGGCCATGCCTGAACCACCTGCCGAGCACGGCGGAACCACCTGCCGGACACGCCAAAATCACCTGCGTGTTATGCCAGAACCACTTGGAGGACTCTCTGGGATGACCTGCCGGGCATGCCGGAACCACCTCTCAGACGTGCCAGAACCATGTGGCGGACAGTCCGGAATCACCTGTTGGGCATGCGCAACCACCTCTGAGACGTACCAGAACCACATGCCGTGCAGGCTGGAACCACCTACCGGACAGACCGGAATCACCTTTCGGGCATGCCGGAACCACCTGTCAGATGTGCCAGAAACACGTGCCGGAGACGCCGGAAGCACCTGCCAAGCACGTTGGAACCACCTGCTCAACTCGCCTGAACCACCTGCCGGACATGCCAAAATCACCTGCCGACTATGCCAGAACCACTTGGCGAACACTCCGGAATCACTTGCCGGGCATGCAGGTACCACCTCTCAGACATGCCAGAAACCCGCGCCAATGACCCCAGAAGCACCAGCCGAGCACGCCGGAACCACCTGCTCGACTCGCCAGAACCACCTGCCGATCACGCAAAAATCACCTGCCGGCTACGCCACAACCAGTTGGGGAACACTTCGGAATCACCTGCCGGGCTTGCTGGAACCACCTGCCTGTCATGCCAAAATCACCTGCCAACTACGCCAGTACCACTTGGCGGACACTGTGGAAACACCTGTCGGGCCGGCCGGAACCACATTTCAGACGTGCCAGAACCATGTGCATGAGATGCTGGAACCACACCCCGAACAGACGGAAAACACCTGCCAGACCCGTCTGAACAACCTGCTGAGCACGCTGGAGCCACCTGCTCGACTCGCCGGAACCACCTACCTGACATGCCCAAATCACCAGCCGGGTATGCCAGAACCACTTGGCGGACACTCCGGAATCATCTGCCGGACATGCCGGAACCAGCTCTCAGACACACCAGAACCACGTGCCGGAGACGCCGGAAGCACCTGCCGAGCATGCCGGAGCCACCTGCTCGACTCGCCAGAAACACCTGCCGGACACGCCAAACTCACCTGCCGGGTACTCCAGAACCACCTGGCGGACACTCCAAAATCACCTGTCGCGCATGCCGGAACCACCTCTCAGACGTGCCGGAATCACGTGCCGGACACGCCGGAATCACCTACCGGACAGACCGGAACCACCTGCCGAGCACGCCGGAGCCACCTGTTCGACTCGCTGGAACCACCTGCCGGACAGGCCAATATCAACTGCTGGCTATGCCAGAACCACCTGGGGGACGGTCCGGGATCACCTGCCAGCCATGGCCGAACCACCTCTCAGATGTACCAGAACCACCTTCCGGAGAAGCTGGAAACACGTCCTGGACAGACTGGAACCACGTGACGGCCATGCCTGAACCACCTGCCGAGCACGGCGGAACCACCTGCCGGACACGCCAAAATCACCTGCGGGCTACGCCAGAGCCACTTGGACGACTCTCCGAAATGACCTGCCGGGCATCTTGGAACCACCTATCAGACGTGCCAGAAGCACGTGGCGGACAGTCCGGAATCACCTGTTGGGCATACGCAACCACCTCTGAGACGTACCAGAACCACGTGCCGTGCACGCCGGAACCACCTACCGGACAGACCGGAATCAACTTTTGGGCATGCCGGAACCACCAGTCAGATGTGCCAGAAACACGTGCCGGAGACGCCGGAAGCACCTGCCGAGCACGTCGCAACCACCTGCTCAACTCGCCTTAACCCTCTGCCGGACACGGCAAAATCACCTGCCCGCTACACCAGCACCACTTCGGGGACAAGCCGGAATAACGTGAGGGGCATGCCGGCACAGCCTCTCAGACTGAACATCGTGCCGGACACCACAGAACCACCTGCCGGACAGACCGGAACCACCTGCCGGACACGCCGGAACCACCGGCTCGACCCGCCGGAACGACCGCTGGACACGCAAAATCACCTGCCGGCTACGCCGGAAACACTTGGCGAACACTCCGGAATCACGTGCCGGGCATGCCGGAACCACCTCTCAGATATGCCAGAACCACGTGCCAATGACCCCGGAAGCACCTGCCGAGCACGCCGGAACCACCTGCTCGACTCGCCAGAACCACCTGCAGGACACGCAAAAATCACCTGCCGGCTACGCCACAAGCAGTTGGGGAACACTTCGGAATCACCTGCCGGGCTTGCTGGAACCACCTGCCGGTCATGCCAAAATCACCTGCCAACTACGCCAGTACCACTTGGCGGACACTGTGGAAACACCTGTCGGGCCGGCCGGAACCACATCTCAGACGTGCCAGAACCATGTGCATGAGATGCTGGAACCACACCCCGAACAGACGGAAAACACCTGCCAGACCCGTCTGAACAGCCTGCCGAGCACGCCGGAGCCACCTGCTCGACTCGCCGGAACCACCTACCTGACATGCCCAAATCACCAGCCGGGTATGCCAGAACCACTTGGCGGACACTCCGGAATCATCTGCCGGACATGCCGGAACCAGCTCTCAGACACACCAGAACCACGTGCCGGAGACGCCGTAAGCAACTGCCGAGCATGCCGGAGCCACCTGCTCGACTCGCCAGAAACACGTGCCGGACACGCCAAAATCACCTGCCGGGTACGCCAGAACCACCTGGCGGACACTCCGAAATCACCTGTCGCGCATGCCGGAACCACCTCTCAGACGTGCCGGAAGCACGTGCCGGAGACGGCGGAATCACCTACCGGTCAGACCGCAACCACCTGCCGAGCACGCCGGAGCCACCTGTTCGACTCGCTGGAACCACCTGCCGGACAGGCCAATATCAACTGCTGGCTATGCCAGAACCACCTGGGGGACGGTCCGGAATCGCCTGCCAGCCATGGCGGAACCACCTCTCAGACGTACCAGAACCACCTGCCGGAGAACCTGGAAACACGTCCTGGACAGTCTGGAACCACGTGCCGGCCAAGCCTGAACCACCTGCCAAGCACAACGGAACAACCTGCCAGACACGCCAAAATCACCTGCGTGTTATGCCAGAACCACTTGGAGGACTCTCTGGGATGACCTGCCGGGCATGCCGGAACCACCTCTCAGACGTGCCAGAACCATGTGGCGGACTGTCCGGAATCACCTGTTGGGCATGCGCAACCACCTCTGAGACGTACCAGAACCACATGCCGTGCAGGCTGGAACCACCTACCGGACAGACCGGAATCACCTTTCGGGCATGCCGGAACCACCTGTCAGATGTGCCAGAAACACGTGCCGGAGACGCCGGAAGCACCTGCCAAGCACGTTGGAACCACCTGCTCAACTCGCCTGAACCACCTGCCGGACATGCCAAAATCACCTGCCGACTATGCCAGAACCACTTGGCGAACACTCCGGAATCAATTGCCGGGCATGCAGGAACCACCTCTCAGACATGCCAGAACCCCGTGCCAATGACCCCGGAAGCACCAGCCGAGCACGCCGGAACCACCTGCTCGACTCGCCAGAACCACCTGCCGATCACGCAAAAATCACCTGCCGGCTACGCCACAACCAGTTGGTGAACACTTTGGAATCACCTGCCAGGCTTGCTGGAACCACCTGCCAGTCATGCCAAAATCACCTGCCAACTACGCCAGAACCGCTAGGCGGACACTGCAGAAACACCTGTCGGGCCGGCTGGAACCACATCTCAGACGTGCCAGAAACGTGTTCATGAGATGCTGGAACCACACCCCGAACAGACGGATACCACCTGCCAGAACCGCCTGAACCACCTGCTGAGCACGCCGGAACCACCTGCTCGACTCACCGGTACCACCTCCCTGACACGCCAAAATCACCTGCTGGGTATGCCAGAACCACTTGGCGGACACTCCGGAATCATCTGCCGGACATGCCTGAACCAGCTCTCAGACACACCAGAACCAAGTGCCGGAGACGCCGGAAGCACCTGCCGAGCATGCCGGAGCCACCTGCTCGACTCACCAGAAACACGTGCCGGACACGCCAAAATCACCTGCCGGGTATGCCAGAACCACCTGGCGGACACTACGGAATCACCTGCCGCGCATGCCGGAACCACCTCTCAGACGTGCCGGAAGCACGTGCCGGACACGCCGGAATTACCTACCGGACAGACCGGAACCACCTGCCAAGAACGCCGGAGCCACCTGTTCGACTCGCTGGAACCACCTGCCGGACAGGCCAATATCAACTGCTGGCTATGCCAGAACCACCTGGGGGACAGTCCGGGATCACCTGCCAGCCATGGCGGAACCACCTCTCAGACGTACCAGAACCACCTGCCGGAGAAGCTGGAAACACGTCCTGGACAGACTGGAACCACGTGACGGCCATGCCTGAACCACCTGCCGAGAACGGCGGAACCATCTGCCGGACACGCCAAAATCACCTGCGGGCTACGCCAGAACCACTTGGACGACTCTCCGAAATGACCTGCTGGGCATGTTGGAACCACCTCTCAGACGTGCCAGAAGCACGTGGCAGACAGTCCGGAATCACCTGTTGGGCATACGCAACCACCTCTGACACGTACCAGAACCACGTGCCGTGCACGCCGGAACCACCTACCGGACAGACCGGAATCAACTTTTGGGCATGCCGGAACCATCTGTCAGATGTGCCAGAAACACGTGCCGGAGACGCCGGAAGCACCTGCCGAGCACGTCGCAACCACCTGCTCAACTCGCCTGAACCACCTGCCGGACACGCCAAAATCACCTGCCCGCTACACCAGCACCACTTCGGGGACAAGCCGGAATCACGTGAGGGGCATGCCGGCACAGCCTCTCAGACTGAACCTCGTGCCGGACACCACAGAACCACCTGCCGGACAGACAGGAACCACCTGCCGGACACGCCGGAACCACCGGCACGACCCGCCGGAAAGACCGCTGGACATACAAAATCACCTGCCGGCTACGCCGGAAACACTTGCCGAACACTCCGGAATCACCTGCCGGGCATGCCGGAACCACCTCTCAGATATGCCAGAACCACGTGCCAATGACCCCGGAAGCACCTGCCGAGCACGCCGGAACCACCTGCTCGACTCGCCAGAACCACCTGCCGGACACGCAAAAATCACCTGCCGGCTACGCCACAACCTGTTGGTGAACACTTTGGAATCACCTGCCAGGCTTGCTGGAACCACCTGCCGGTCATGCCAAAATCACCTGCCAACTACGCCAGAACCGCTTGGCGGACACTGCGGAAACACCTGTCGGGCCGGCTGGAACCACATCTCAGACGTGCCAGAAACGTGTTCATGAGATGCTGGAACCACACCCCGAACAGACGGATACCACCTGCCAGAACCGCCTGAACCACCTGCTGAGCACGCCGGAACCACCTGCTCGACTCACCGGTACCACCTCCCTGACACGCCAAAATCACCTGCTGGGTATGCCAGAACCACTTGGCGGACACTCCGGAATCATCTGCCGGACATGCCGGAACCAGCTCTCAGACACACCAGAACCAAGTGCCGGAGACGCCGGAAGCACCTGCCGAGCATGCCGGAGCCACCTGCTCGACTCGCCAGAAACACCTGCCGGACACGCCAAAATCACCTGCCGGGTATGCCAGAACCACCTGGCGGACACTACGGAATCACCTGCCGCGCATGCCGGAACCACTTCTGAGACGTGCCGGAAGCACGTGCCACACACTCCGGAAACACCTACCGGACATACCGGAACCACCTGCCAAGAACGCCGGAGCCACCTGTTCGACTCGCTGGAACCACCTGCCGGACAGGCCAATATCAACTGCTGGCTATGCCAGAACCACCTGGGGGACAGTCCGGGATCACCTGCCAGCCATGGCGGAACCACCTCTCAGACGTACCAGAACCACCTGCCGGAGAAGCTGGAAACACGTCCTGGACAAACTGGAACCACGTGACGGCCATGCCTGAACCACCTGCCGAGCACGGCGGAACCACCTGCCAGACACGCCAAAATCACCTGCGGGCTACGCCAGAACCACTTGGACGACTCTCCGAAATGACCTGCCGGGCATGTTGGAACCACCTCTCAGACGTGCCAGAAGCACGTGGCGGACAGTCCGGAATCACCTGTTGGGCATACGCAACCACCTCTGAGATGTACCAGTACCACGTGCCTTGCACGCCGGAACCACCTACCGGACAGACCGGAATCAACTTTCGGGCATGCCGGAACCACCAGTCAGATGTGCCAGAATCACGTGCCAGAGACGCCGGAAGCACCTGCCGAGCACGTCGCAACCACCTGCTCAACTCGCCTGAACCACCTGCCGGACACGCCAAAATCACCTGCCCGCTACACCAGCACCACTTCGGGGACAAGCCGGAATCACGTGAGGGGCATGCCGGCACAGCCTCTCAGACTGAACCTCGTGCCGGACACCACAGAACCACCTGCCGGACAGACCGGAAGCACCTGCCGGACACGCCGGAACCACCAGCTCGACCCGCCGGAACGACCGCTGGACATGCAAAATCACCTGCCGGCTACGCCGGAAACACTTGGCGAACACTCCGGAATCACCTGCCGGGCATGCCGGAACCACCTCTCAGATATGCCAGAACCACGTGCCAATGACCCCGGAAGCACCTGCCGAGCACGCCGGAACCACCTGCTCGACTCGCCAGAACCACCTGCCGGACACACAAAAATCACCTGCCGGCTACGCCACAACCAGTTGGGGAACACTTCGGAATCACCTGCCGGGCTTGCTGGAACCACCTGCCGGTCATGCCAAAATCACATGCCAACTACGCCAGTACCACTTGGCAGAAACTGTGGAAACACCTGTCGGGCCGGCCGGAACCACATCTCAGACGTGCCAGAACCATGTGCATGAGATGCTGGAACCACACCCCGAACAGACGGAAAACACCTGCCAGACCCGTCTGAACAACCTGCCGAGCACGCCGGAGCCACCTGCTCGACTCGCCGGAACCACCTACCTGACATGCCCAAATCACCAGCCGGGTATGCCAGAACCACTTGGCGGACACTCCGGAATCATCTGCCGGACATGCCGGAAACAGCTCTCAGACACACCAGAACCACGTGCCGGAGACGCCGGAAGCACCTGCCGAGCATGCCGGAGCCACCAGCTCGACTCGCCAGAAACTCCTGCCGGACACGCCAAAATCACCTGCCGGGTACGCCAGAACCACCTGGCGGACACTCCGAAATCACCTGTCGCGCATGCCGGAACCACCTCTCAGACATGCCGGAAGCACGTGCCGGACAGGCCGTAATCCCCTACCGAACAGACCGGAACCACCTGCCGAGCACGCCGGAGCCACCTGTTCGACTCGCTGGAACCATCTGCCGGACAGGCCAATATCAACTGCTGGCTATGCCAGAACCACATGGGGGACGGTCCGGAATCGCCTGCCAGCCATGGCGGAACCACCTCTCAGACGTACCAGAACCACCTGCCGGAGAAGCTGCAAACACGTCCTGGACAGTCTGGAACCACCTGCCGGCCAAGCCTGAACCACCTGCCAAGCACAACGGAACAACCTGCCAGACACGCCAAAATCACCTGCGTGTTATGCCAGAACCACTTGGAGGACTCTCTGGGATGACCTGCCGGTCATGCCGGAACCACCTCTCAGACGTGCCAGAACCATGTGGCGGACAGTCCGGAATCACCTGTTGGGCATGCGCAACCACCTCTGAGACGTACCAGAACCACATGCCGTGCAGGCTGGAACCACCTACCGGACAGACCGGAATCACCTTTCGGGCATGCCGGAACCACCTGTCAGATGTGCCAGAAACACGTGCCGGAGACGCCGGAAGCACCTGCCAAGCACGTTGGAACCACCTGCTCAACTCGCCTGAACCACCTGCCGGACATGCCAAAATCACCTGCCGACTATGCCAGAACCACTTGGCGAACACTCCGTAATCACTTGCCGGGCATGCAGGAACCACCTCTCAGACATGCCAGAACCGCGTGCCAATGACCCCGGAAGCACCTGCCGAGCACGCCGGAACCACCTGCTCGACTCGCCACTGTCACCTGCCGATCACGCAAAAATCACCTGCCGGGTACGCCACAACCAGTTGGTGAACACTTTGGAATCACCTGCCAGGCTTGCTGGAACCACCTGCCGGTCATGCCAAAATCACCTGCCAACTACGCCAGAACCGCTTGGCGGACACTGCGGAAACACCTGTCGGGCCGGCTGGAACCACATCTCAGACGTGCCAGAAACGTGTTCATGAGATGCTGGAACCACACCCCGAACAGACGGATACCACCTGCCAGAACCGCCTGAACCACCTGCTGAGCACGCCGGAACCACCTGCTCGACTCACCGGTACCACCTCCCTGACACGCCAAAATCACCTGCTGGGTATGCCAGAACCACTTGGCGGACACTCCGGAATCATCTGCCGGACATGCCGGAACCAGCTCTCAGACACACCAGAACCAAGTGCCGGAGACGCCGGAAGCACCTGCCGAGCATGCCGGAGCCACCTGCTCGACTCGCCAGAAACACCTGCCGGACACGCCAAAATCACCTGCCGGGTGCGCCAGAACCACCTGGCGGACACTCCGAAACCACCTGTCGCGCATGCCGGAACCACCTCTCCGACGTGCCCGAAGCACGTGCCGGACACGCCGGAATCACCTACCAGACAGACCGGAACCACCTGCCGAGCACGCCGGAGCCACCTGTTCGACTCGCTGGAACCACCTGCCGGACAGGCCAATATCAACTGCTGGCTATGCCAGAACCACCTGGGGGACGGTCCGGAATCGCCTGCCAGCCATGGCGGAACCACCTCTCAGACGTACCAGAACCACCTGCCGGAGAAGCTGGAAACACGTCCTGGACAGTCTGGAACCACCTGCCGGCCAAGCCTGAACCACCTGCCAAGCACAACGGAACAACCTGCCAGACACGCCAACATCACCTGCGTGTTATGCCAGAGCCACTTGGAGGACTCTCTGGGATGACCTGCCGGGCATGCCGGAACCACCTCTCAGACGTGATAGAACCATGTGGCGGACAGTCTGGAATCACCTGTTGGGCATGCGCAACCACCTCTGAGACGTACCAGAACCACATGCCGTGCAGGCTGGAACCACCTACCGGACAGACCGGAATCACCTTTCGGGCATGCCGGAACCACCTGTCAGATGTGCCAGAAACACGTGCCGGAGACGCCGGAAGCACCTGCCAAGCACGTTGGAACCACCTGCTCAACTCGCCTGAACCACCTGCCGGACATGCCAAAATCACCTGCCGACTATGCCAGAACCACTTGGCGAACACTCCGGAATCACTTGCCGGGCATGCAGGAACCACCTCTCAGACATGCCAGAACCCCGTGCCAATGACCCCGGAATCACCAGCCGAGCACGCCGGAACCACCTGCTCGACTCGCCAGAACCACCTGCCGATCACGCAAAAATCACCTGACGGCTACGCCACAACCAGTTGGTGAACACTTTGGAATCACCTGCCAGGCCTGCTGGAACCACCTGCCAGTCATGCCAAAATCACCTGCCAACTACGCCAGAACCGCTTGGCGGACACTGCGGAAACACCTGTCGGGCCGGCTGGAACCACATCTCAGACGTGCCAGAAACGTGTTCATGAGATGCTGGAACCACACCCCGAACAGACGGATGCCACCTGCCAGAACCGCCTGAACCACCTGCTGAGCACGCCGGAACCACCTGCTCGACTCACCGGTACCACCTCCCTGACACGCCAAAATCACCTGCTGGGTATGCCAGAACCACTTGGCGGACACTCCGGAATCATCTGCCGGACATGCCGGAACCAGCTCTCAGACACACCAGAACCAAGTGCCGGAGACGCCGGAAGCACCTGCCGAGCATGCC
This sequence comes from Equus caballus, assembly GCF_041296265.1. Taxonomy (NCBI): domain Eukaryota; kingdom Metazoa; phylum Chordata; class Mammalia; order Perissodactyla; family Equidae; genus Equus; species Equus caballus. The sequence goes on from NC_091713.1 coordinate 3,421,540, forward strand.
GGAGCCACCTGCTCGACTCGCCAGAAACACCTGCCGGACACGCCAAAATCACCTGCCGGGTATGCCAGAACCACCTGGCGGACACTACGGAATCACCTGCCGCGCATGCCGGAACCACCTGTCAGACGTGCCGGAAGCACGTGCCAGACACGCCGGAAACACCTACCGGACAGACCGGAACCACCTGCCAAGAACGCCGGAGCCACCTGTTCGACTCGCTGGAACCACCTGCCGGACAGGCCAATATCAACTGCTGGCTATGCCAGAACCACCTGGGCGACAGTCCGGGATCACCTGCCAGCCATGGCGGAACCACCTCTCAGACGTACCAGAACCACCTGCCGGAGAAGGTGGAAACACGTCCTGGACAGACTGGAACCACGTGACGGCCATGCCTGAACCACCTGCCGAGCACGGCGGAACCACCTGCCGGACATGCCAAAATCACCTGCGGGCTACGCCAGAACCACTTGGACGACTCTCCGAAATGACCTGCCGGGCATGTTGGAACCACCTCTCAGACGTGCCAGAAGCACGTGGCGGACAGTCCGGAATCACCTGTTGGGCATACGCAACCACCTGCGACACGTACCAGAACCACGTGCCGTGCATGCCGGAACCACCTACCGGACAGACCGCAATCAACTTTTGGGCATGCCGGAACCACCAGTCAGATGTGCCAGAAACACGTGCCGGAGACGCCGGAAGCACCTGCCGAGCACGTCGCAACCACCTCCTCAACTCGCCTGAACCACCTGCCGGACACGCCAAAATCACCTGCCCGCTACACCAGCACCACTTCGGGGACAAGCCGGAATCACGTGAGGGGCATGCCGGCACAGCCTCTCAGACTGAACCTCGTGCCGGACACCACAGAACCACCTGCCGGACAGACCGGAACCACCTGCCGGACACGCCGGAACCACCGGCTCGACCCGCCGGAACGACCGCTGGACATGCAAAATCACCTGCCGGCTATGCCGGAAACACTTGGCGAACACTCCGGAATCACCTGCCGGGCATGCCGGAACCACCTCTCAGATAAGCCAGAACCTCGTGCCAATGACCCCGGAAGCACCTGCCGAGCACGCCGGAACCACCTGCTCGACTCGCCAGAACCACCTGCCGGACACGCAAAAATCACCTGCCGGCTACGCCACAACCAGTTGGGGAACACTTCGGAATCACCTGCCGGGCTTGCTGGAACCACCTGCCGGTCATGCCAAAATCACCTGCCAACTACGCCAGTACCACTTGGCGGACACTGTGGAAACACCTGTCGGGCCGGCCGGAACCACATCTCAGACGTGCCAGAACCATGTGCATGAGATGCTGGAACCACACCCCGAACAGACGGAAAACACCTGCCAGACCCGTCTGAACAACCTGCCGAGCACGCCGGAGCCACCTGCTCGACTCGCCGGAACCACCTACCTGACATGCCCAAATCACCAGCCGGGTATGCCAGAACCACTTGGCGGACACTCCGGAATCATCTGCCGGACATGCCGGAACCAGCTCTCAGACACACCAGAACCACGTGCCGGAGACGCCGGAAGCACCTGCGGAGCATGCCGGAGCCACCTGCTCGACTCGCCAGAAACACCTGCCGGACACGCCAAAATCACCTGCCGGGTACGCCAGAACCACCTGGTGGACACTCCGAAACCACCTGTCGCGCATGCCGGAACCACCTCTCAGACGTGCCGGAAGCACGTGCCGGACACACCGGAATCACCTACCGGACAGACCGGAACCACCTGCCGAGCACGCCGGAGCCACCTGTTCGACTCGCTGGAACCACCTGCCGGACAGGCCAATATCAACTGCTGGCTATGCCAGAACCACCTGGGGGATGGTCCGGAATCACCTGCCAGCCATGGCGGAACCACCTCTCAAACCTACCAGAACCACCTGCCGGAGAAGCTGGAAACACGTCCTGGACAGTCTGGAACCACCTGCCGGCCAAGCCTGAACCACCTGCCAAGCACAACGGAACAACCTGCCAGACACGCCAAAATCACCTGCGTGTTATGCCAGAACCACTTGGAGGACTCTCTGGGATGACCTGCTGGGCATGCCGGAACCACCTCTCAGACGTGCCAGAAGCACGTGGCGGACAGTCCGGAATCACCTGTTGGGCATGCGCAACCACCTCTGAGACGTACCAGAACCACATGCCGTGCAGGCTGGAACCACCTACCGGACAGACCGGAATCACCTTTCGGGCATGCCGGAACCACCTGTCAGATGTGCCAGAAACACGTGCCGGAGACGCCGGAAGCACCTGCCAAGCACGTTGGAACCACCTGCTCAACTCGCCTGAACCACCTGCTGGACATGCCAAAATCACCTGCCGACTATGCCAGAACCACTTGGCGAACACTCCGGAATCACTTGCCGGGCATGCAGGAACCACCTCTCAGACATGCCAGAACCCCGTGCCAATGACCCCGGAAGCACCAGCCGAGCACGCCGGAACCACCTGCTCGACTCGCCAGAACCACCTGCCGATCACGCAAAAATCACCTGGCGGCTACGCCACAACCAGTTGGTGAACACTTTGGAATCACCTGCCATGCTTGCTGGAACCACCTGCCAGTCATGCCAAAATCACCTGCCAACTATGCCAGAACCGCTTGGCGGACACTGCGGAAACACCTGTCGGGCCGGCTGGAACCACATCTCAGACGTGCCAGAAACGTGTTCATGAGATGCTGGAACCACACCCCGAACAGACGGATACCACCTGCCAGAACCGCCTGAACCACCTGCTGAGCACGCCGGAAGCACCTGCTCGACTCACCGGTACCACCTCCCTGACACGCCAAAATCACCTGCTGGGTATGCCAGAACCACTTGGCGGACACTCCGGAATCATCTGCCGGACATGCCGGAACCAGCTCTCAGACACACCAGAACCAAGTGCAGGAGACGCCGGAAGCACCTGCCGAGCATGCCGGAGCCACATGCTCGACTCGCCAGAAACAACTGCCGGACACGCAAAAATCACCTGCCGGCTACGCCACAACCAGTTGGGGAACACTTCGGAATCACCTGCCGGGCTTGCTGGAACCACCTGCCGGTCATGCCAAAATCACCTGCCAACTACGCCAGTACCACTTGGCGGACACTGTGGAAACACCTGTCGGGCCGGCCGGAACCACATCTCAGACGTGCCAGAACCATGTGCATGAGATGCTGGAACCACACCCCGAACAGACGGAAAACACCTGCCAGACCCGTCTGAACAACCTGCCGAGCACGCCGGAGCCACCTGCTCGACTCGCCGGAACCACCTACCTGACATGCCCAAATCACCAGCCGGGTATGCCAGAACCACTTGGCGGACACTCCGGAATCATCTGCCGGACATGCCGGAACCAGCTCTCAGAAACACCAGAACCACGTGCCGGAGACGCCGGAAGCAACTGCCGAGCATGCCGGAGCCACCTGCTCGACTCGCCAGAAACACCTGCCGGACACGCCAAAATCACCTGCCGGGTACGCCAGAACCACCTGGCAGACACTCCGAAACCACCTGTCGCGCATGCCGGAACCACCTCTCAGACGTGCCGGAAGCACGTGCCGGACACGCCGGAATCACCTACCGGACAGACCGGAACCACCTGCCGAGCACGCCGGAGCCACCTGTTCGACTCGCTGGAACCACCTGCCGGACAGGCCAATATCAACTGCTGGCTATGCCAGAACCACCTGGGGGATGGTCCGGAATCACCTGCCAGCCATGGCGGAACCACCTCTCAGACGTACCAGAACCACCTGCCGGAGAAGCTGGAAACACGTCCTGGACAGTCTGGAACCACCTGCCGGCCAAGCCTGAACCACCTGCCAAGCACAACGGAACAACCTGCCAGACACGCCAAAATCACCTGCGTGTTATGCCAGAACCACTTGGAGGACTCTCTGGGATGACCTGCCAAGCGTGCCGGAACCACCTCTCAGACGTGCCAGAACCATGTGGCGGACAGTCCGGAATCACCTGTTGGGCATGCGCAACCACCTCTGAGAGGTACCAGAACCACATGCCGTGCAGGCTGGAACCACCTACCGGACAGACCGGAATCACCTGTTGCGCATGCCGGAACCACCTCTCAGACGTGCCGGAAGCACGTGCCGGACACACCGGGATCACCTACCGGACAGACCGGAACCACCTGCCGAGCACGCCGGAGCCACCTGTTCGACTCGCTGGAACCACCTGCCGGACAGGCCAATATCAACTGCTGGCTATGCCAGAACCACCTGGGGGACAGTCCGGGATCACCTGCCAGCCATGGCGGAACCACCTCTCAGAAGTACCAGAACCACCTGCTGGAGAAGCTGGAAACACGTCCTGGACAGACTGGAACCACGTGACGGCCATGCCTGAACCACCTGCCGAGCACGGCGGAACCACCTGCCGGACACGCCAAAATCACCTGCGTGTTATGCCAGAACCACTTGGAGGACTCTCTGGGATGACCTGCCGGGCATGCCGGAACCACCTCTCAGACGTGCCAGAACCATGTGGCGGACAGTCCGGAATCACCTGTTGGGCATGCGCAACCACCTCTGAGACGTACCAGAACCACATGCCGTGCAGGCTGGAACCACCTACCGGACAGACCGGAATCACCTTTCGGGCATGCCGGAACCACCTGTCAGATGTGCCAGAAACACGTGCCGGAGACGCCGGAAGCACCTGCCAAGCACGTTGGAACCACCTGCTCAACTCGCCTGAACCACCTGCCGGACATGCCAAAATCACCTGCCGACTATGCCAGAACCACTTGGCGAACACTCCGGAATCACTTGCCGGGCATGCAGGTACCACCTCTCAGACATGCCAGAAACCCGCGCCAATGACCCCAGAAGCACCAGCCGAGCACGCCGGAACCACCTGCTCGACTCGCCAGAACCACCTGCCGGACACGCAAAAATCACCTGCCGGCTACGCCACAACCAGTTGGGGAACACTTCGGAATCACCTGCCGGGCTTGCTGGAACCACCTGCCTGTCATGCAAAATCACCTGCCAACTACGCCAGTACCACTTGGCGGACACTGTGGAAACACCTGTCGGGCTGGCCGGAACCACATCTCAGACGTGCCAGAACCATGTGCATGAGATGCTGGAACCACACCCCGAACAGACGGAAAACACCTGCCAGACCCGTCTGAACAACCTGCTGAGCACGCCGGAGCCACCTGCTCGACTCGCCGGAACCACCTACCTGACATGCCCAAATCACCAGCCGGGTATGCCAGAACCACTTGGCGGACACTCCGGAATCATCTGCCGGACATGCCGGAACCAGCTCTCAGACACACCAGAACCACGTGCCGGAGACGCCGGAAGCACCTGCCGAGCATGCCGGAGCCACCTGCTCGACTCGCCAGAAACACCTGCCGGACACGCCAAACTCACCTGCCGGGTACTCCAGAACCACCTGGCGGACACTCCAAAATCACCTGTCGCGCATGCCGGAACCACCTCTCAGACGTGCCGGAATCACGTGCCGGACACGCCGGAATCACCTACCGGACAGACCGGAACCACCTGCCGAGCACGCCGGAGCCACCTGTTCGACTCGCTGGAACCACCTGCCGGACAGGCCAATATCAACTGCTGGCTATGCCAGAACCACCTGGGGGACGGTCCAGGATCACCTGCCAGCCATGGCCGAACCACCTCTCAGATGTACCAGAACCACCTGCCGGAGAAGCTGGAAACACGTCCTGGACAGACTGGAACCACGTGACGGCCATGCCTGAACCACCTGCCGAGCACGGCGGAACCACCTGCCGGACACGCCAAAATCACCTGCGGGCTACGCCAGAACCACTTGGACGACTCTCCGAAATGACCTGCCGGGCATCTTGGAACCACCTATCAGACGTGCCAGAAGCACGTGGCGGACAGTCCGGAATCACCTGTTGGGCATACGCAACCACCTCTGAGACGTACCAGAACCACGTGCCGTGCACGCCGGAACCACCTACCGGACAGACCGGAATCAACTTTTGGGCATGCCGGAACCACCAGTCAGATGTGCCAGAAACACGTGCCGGAGACGCCGGAAGCACCTGCCGAGCACGTCGCAACCACCTGCTCAACTCGCCTTAACCCTCTGCCGGACACGGAAAAATCACCTGCCCGCTACACCAGCACCACTTCGGGGACAAGCCGGAATCACGTGAGGGGCATGCCGGCACAGCCTCTCAGACTGAACCTCGTGCCGCACACCACAGAACCACCTGCCGGACAGACCGGAACCACCTGCCGGACACGCCGGAACGACCGCTGGACATGCAAAATCACCTGCCGGCTACGCCGGAAACACTTGGCGAACACTCCGGAATCACCTGCCGGGCATGCCGGAACCACCTCTCAGATATGCCAGAACCACGTGCCAATGATCCGGGTAGCACCTGCCGAGCACGTCGGAACCACCTGCTCGACTCGCCAGAACCACCTGCCGGACACGCAAAAATCACCTGCCGGCTACGCCACAACCATTTGGGGAACACTTCGGAATCACCTGCCGGGCTTGCTGGAACCACCTGCCGGTCATGCCAAAATCACCTGCCAACTACGCCAGTACCACTTGGCAGACACTGTGGAAACACCTGTCGGGCCGGCCGGAACCACATCTCAGACGTGCCAGAACCATGTGCATGAGATGCTGGAACCACACCCCGAACAGACGGAAAACACCTGCCAGACCCGTCTGAACAACCTGCCGAGCACGCCGGAGCCACCTGCTCGACTCGCCGGAACCACCTACCTGACATGCCCAAATCACCAGCCGGGTATGCCAGAACCACTTGGCGGACACTCCGGAATCATCTGCCGGACATGCCGGAACCAGCTCTCAGACACACCAGAACCACGTGCCGGAGACGCCGGAAGCACCTGCCGAGCATGCCGGAGCCACCTGCTCGACTCGCCGGAAACACCTGCGGGACACGCCAAAATCACCTGCCGGGTACGCCAGAACCACCTGGCGGACACTCCGAAACCACCTGTCGCGCATGCCGGAACCACCTCTCAGACGTGCCGGAAGCACGTGCCGGACACGCCGGAATTACCTACCGGACAGACCGGAACCACCTGCCGAGCACGCCGGAGCCACCTGTTCGACTCGCTGGAACCACCTGCCGGACAGGCCAATATCAACTGCTGGCTATGCCAGAACCACCTGGGGGACGGTCCGGGATCACCTGCCAGCCATGGCGGAACCACCTCTCAGACGTACCAGAACCACCTGCCGGAGAAGCTGGAAACACGTCCTGGAGAGTCTGGAACCACCTGCCGGCCAAGCCTGAACCACCTGCCAAGCACAACGGAACAACCTGCCAGACACGCCAAAATCACCTGCGTGTTATGCCAGAACCACTTGGAGGACTCTCTGGGATGACCTGCCGGGCATGCCGGAACCACCTCTCAGACGTGCCAGAACCATGTGGCGGACTGTCCGGAATCACCTGTTGGGCATGCGCAACCACCTCTGAGACGTACCAGAACCACATGCCGTGCAGGCTGGAACCACCTACCGGACAGACCGGAATCACCTTTCGGGCATGCCGGAACCACCTGTCAGATGTGCCAGAAACACGTGCCGGAGACGCCGGAAGCACCTGCCAAGCACGTTGGAACAACCTGCTCAACTCGCCTGAACCAGCTGCCGGACATGCCAAAATCACCTGCCGACTATGCCAGAACCACTTGGCGAACACTCCGGAATCACCTGCCGAGCATGCCGGAGCCACCTGCTCGACTCGCCAGAAACACCTGCCGGACACGCCAAAATCACCTGCCGGGTATGCCAGAACCACCTGGCGGACACTACGGAATCACCTGCCGCGCATGCAGGAACCACTTCTCAGACGTGCCGGAAGCACGTGCCACACACTCCGGAAACACCTACCGGACATACCGGAACCACCTGCCAAGAACGCCGGAGCCACCTGTTCGACTCGCTGGAACCACCTGCCGGACAGGCCAATATCAACTGCTGGCTATGCCAGAACCACCTGGGGGACGGTCCGGGATCACCTGCCAGCCATGGCGGAACCACCTCTCAGACGTACCAGAACCACCTGCCGGAGAAGCTGGAAACACGTCCTGGACAGACTGGAACCACGTGACGGCCATGCCTGAACCACATCCCGAGCACGGCGGAACCACCTGCCGGACACGCCAAAATCACCTGCGGGCTACGCCAGAACCACTTGGACGACTCTCCGAAATGACCTGCCGGGCATGTTGGAACCACCTCTCAGACGTGCCAGAAGCACGTGGCGGACAGTCCGGAATCACCTGTTGGGCATACGCAACCACCTCTGAGATGTACCAGTACCACGTGCCGTGCACGCCGGAACCACCTACCGGACAGACCGGAATCAACTTTCGGGCATGCCGGTACCACCAGTCAGATGTGCCAGAATCACGTGCCAGAGACGCCGGAAGCACCTGCCGAGCACGTCGCAACCACCTGCTCAACTCGCCTGAACCACCTGCCGGACACACCAAAATCACCTGCCCGCTAGACCAGCACCACTTCGGGGACAAGCCGGAATCACGTGAGGGGCATGCCGGCACAGCCTCTCAGACTGAACCTCGTGCCGGACACCACAGAACCACCTGCCGGACAGACCGGAACCACCTGCCGGACACGCCGGAACCACCGGCTCGACCCGCCGGAAAGACCGCTGGACATGCAAAATCACCTGCCGGCTACGCCGGAAACACTTGGCGAACACTCCGGAATCACCTGCCGGGCATGCCGGAACCACCTCTCAGATATGCCAGAACCACGTGCCAATGACCCCGGAAGCACCTGCCGAGCACGCCGGAGCCACATGCTCGACTCGCCAGAAACACCTGCCGGACACGCAAAAATCACCTGCCGGCTACGCCACAACCAGTTGGGGAACACTTCGGAATCACCTGCCGGGCTTGCTGGAACCACCTGCCGGTCATGCCAAAATCACCTGCCAACTACGCCAGTACCACTTGGCGGACACTGTGGAAACACCTGTCGGGCCGGCCGGAACCACATCTCAGACGTGCCAGAACCATGTGCATGAGATGCTGGAACCACACCCCGAAAAGACGGAAAACACCTGCCAGACCCGTCTGAACAACCTGCCGAGCACGCCGGAGCCACCTGCTCGACTCGCCGGAACCACCTACCTGACATGCCCAAATCACCAGCCGGGTATGCCAGAACCACTTGGCGGACACTCCGGAATCATCTGCCGGACATGCCGGAACCAGCTCTCAGACACACCAGAACCACGTGCCGGAGACGCCGTAAGCACGTGCTGAGCATGCCGGAGCCACCTGCTCGACTCGCCAGAAACACCTGCCGGACACGCCAAAATCACCTGCCGGGTACGCAAGAACCACCTGGCGGATACTACGGAATCACATGCCGCGCATGACGGACCCACCTTTCAGACGTGCCGGAAGCACGTTCCGGAGACGCCGGAAACTCCTAGCGGACAGACCGGAACCACCTGCCAAGAACGCCGGAGCCACCTGTTCGACTCGCTGGAACCACCTGCCGACAGGCCAATATCAACTGCTGGCTATGCCAGAACCACCTGGGGGACAGTCCGGGATCACCTGCCAGCCATGGCGGAACCACCTCTCAGACGTACCAGAACCACCTGCCGGAGAAGCTGGAAACACGTCCTGGACAGACTGGAACCACGTGACGGCCATGCCTGAACCACCTGCCGAGCACGGCGGAACCACCTGCCGGACACGCCAAAATCACCTGCGGGCTACGCCAGAACCACTTGGACGACTCTCTGAAATGACCTGCTGGGCATGTTGGAACCACCTCTCAGACGTGCCAGAAGCACGTGGCGGACAGTCCGGAATCACCTGTTGGGCATACGCAACCACCTCTGACACGTACGAGAACCTCGTGCCGTGCACGCCGGAACCACCTACCGGACAGGCCGGAATCAACTTTTGGGCATGCCGGAACCACCAGTCAGATGTGCCAGAAACACGTGCCGGAGACGCCGGAAGCACCTGCCGACCACATCGCAACCACCTGCTGAACTCGCCTGAACCACCTGCCGGACACGCCAAAATCACCTGCCCGCTACACCAGCACCACTTCGGGGACAAGGCGGAATCACGTGAGGGGCATGCCGGCACAGCCTCTCAGACTGAACCTCGTGCCGGACACCACAGAACCACCTGCCGGACAGACCGGAACCAACTGCCGGACACGCCGGAACCACTGGCTCGACCCGCCGGAACGACCGCTGGACATGCAAAATCACCTGCCGGCTACGCCGGAAACACTTGGCGAACACTCCGGAATCACCTGCCGGGCATGCCGGAACCACCTCTCAGATATGCCAGAACCACGTGCCAATGACCCCGGAAGCACCTGCCGAGCACGCCGGAACCACCTGCTCGACTCGCCAGAACCACCTGCCGGACTCGCAAAAATCACCTGCCGGCTACGCCACAACCAGTTGGGGAACACTTCGGAATCACCTGCCGGGCTTGCTGGAACCACCTGCCGGTCATGCCAAAATCACCTGCCAACTACGCCAGTACCACTTGGCGGACACTGTGGAAACACCTGTCGGGCCGGCCGGAACCACATCTCAGACGTGCCAGAACCATGTGCATGAGATGCTGGAACCACACCCCGAACAGACGGAAAACACCTGCCAGACCCGTCTGAACAACCTGCCGAGCACGCCGGAGCCACCTGCTCGACTCGCCGGAACCACCTACCTGACATGCCCAAATCACCAGCCGGGTATGCCAGAACCACTTGGCGGACACTCCGGAATCATCTGCCGGACATGCCGGAACCAGCTCTCAGACACACCAGAACCACGTGCCGGAGACGCCGGAAGCACCTGCCGAGCATGCCGGAGCCACCTGCTCGACTCGCCAGAAACACCTGCCAGACACACCAAAATCACCTGCCGGGTACGCCAGAACCACCTGGCGGACACTCCGAAACCGCCTGTCGCGCATGCCGGAACCACCTCTCAGACGTGCCGGAAGCACGTGCCGGACACGCCGGAATCACCTACCGGACAGACCGGAACCACCTGCCGAGCACGCCGGAGCCACCTGTTCGACTCGCTGGAACCACCTGCCGGACAGGCCAATATCAACTGCTGGCTATGCCAGAACCACCTGGGGGACGGTCCGGAATCACCTGCCAGCCATGGCGGAACCACCTCTCAGACGTACCAGAACCACCTGCCGGAGAAGCTGGAAACACGTCCTGGACAGTCTGGAACCACGTGCCGGCCAAGCCTGAACCACCTGCCAAGCACAACGGAACAACCTGCCAGACACGCCAAAATCACCTGCGTGTTATGCCAGAACCACTTGGAGGACTCTCTGGGATCACCTGCCAAGCATGCCGGAACCACCTTTCAGACGTGCCAGAACCATGTGGCGGACAGTCCGGAATCACCTGTTGGGCATGCGCAACCACCTCTGAGAGGTACCAGAACCACATGCCGTGCAGGCTGGAACCACCTACCGGACAGACCGGAATCACCTTTCGGGCATGCGCAAACCGCCTGTCAGATGTGTCAGAAACACGTGCCGGTGACGCCGGAAGCACCTGCCAAGCACGTTGGAACCACCTGCTCATCTCGCCTAAACCACCTGCCGGACATGCCAAAATCACCTGCCGACTATGCCAGAACCACTTGGCGAACACTCCGGAATCACTTGCCGGGCATGCAGGTACCACCTCTCAGACATGCCAGAAACCCGCGCCAATGACCCCAGAAGCACCAGCCGAGCACGCCGGAACCACCTGCTCGACTCGCCAGAACCACCTGCCGATCACGCAAAAATCACCTGCCGGCTACGCCACAACCAGTTGGTGAACACTTTGGAATCACCTGCCAGGCTTGCTGGAACCACCTGCCAGTCATGCCAAAATCACCTGCCAGCTACGCCAGAACCGCTTGGCGGACACTGCGGAAACACCTGTCGGGCCGGCTGGAACCACATCTCAGATGTGCCAGAAACGTGTTCATGAGATGCTGAAACCACACCCCGAACAGACGGAAACCACCTGCCAGAACCGCCTGAACCACCTGCTGAGCACGCCGGAACCACCTGCTCGACTCACCGGTACCACCTCCCTGACACGCCAAAATCACCAGCTGGGTATGCCAGAACCACTTGACGGACACTCCGGAATCATCTGCCGGACATGCCGGAACCAGCTCTCAGACACACCAGAACCACGTGCCGGAGACGCCGGAAGCACCTGCCGAGCATCCCGGAGCCACCTGCTCGACTCGTCAGAAACACCTGCCGGACACGCCAAAATCACCTGCCGGGTACGCCAGAACCACGTGGCGGACACTACGGAATCACCTGTCCCGCATGCCGGAACAACATCTCTGACGTGCCAGAAGCACGTGCCGGACACGCCGGAAACACCTACCGGACAGACCGGAACCACCTGCCAAGAACGCCGGAGCCACCTGTTCGACTCGGTGGAACCAGCTGCCGGACAGGCCAATATCAACTGCTGGCTATGCCAGAACCACCAGTGGGACGGTCCGGAATCACCTGCCAGCCATGGCGGAACTACCTCTCAGACGTACCAGAACCACCTGCCGGAGAAGCTGGAAACACGTCCTGGACAGTCTGGAACCACGTGACGGCCATGCCTGAACCACCTACCGAGCACGGCGGAACCACCTGCCGGACACGCCAAAATCACCTGCGGGCTACACCAGAACCACTTCGACGACTCTCCGAAATGACCTGCCGGGCATGTTGGAACCACCTCTCAGACGTGCCAGAAGCACGTGGCGGACAGTCCGGAATCACCTGTTGGACATACGCAACCACCTCTGACACGTACCAGAACCACGTGCCGTGCACGCCGGAACCACCTACCGGACAGACCGGAATCAACTTTTGGGCATGCCGGAACCACCAGTCAGATGTGCCAGAAACACGTGCCGGAGACGTCGGAAGCACCTGCCGAGCACGTCGCAACCACCTGCTCAACTCGCCTGAACCACCTGCCGGACACGCCAAAATCCCTGCCCGCTACACCAGCACCACTTCGGGGACAAGCCGGAATCACGTGAGGGGCATGCCGGCACAGCCTCTCAGACTGAACCTCGTGCCGGACACCACAGAACCACCTGCCGGACAGACCGGAACCACCAGCCGGACACGCCGGTACCACCGGCTCGACCCGCCGGAACGACCGCTGGACATGCAGAATCACCTGCCGGCTACGCCGGAAACACTTGGCGAACACTCCGGAATCACCTGCCGGGCATGCCGGAACCACCTCTCAGATATGCCAGAACCACGTGCCAATGACCCCGGAAGCACCTGCCGAGCACGCCGGAACCACCTGCTCGACTCGCCAGAACCACCTGCCGGACACGCAAAAATCACCTGCCGGCTACGCCACAACCATTTGGGGAACACTTCGGAATCACCTGCCGGGCTTGCTGCAACCACCTGCCGGTCATGCCAAAATCACCTGCGTGTTATGCCAGAACCACTTGGAGGACTCTCTGGGATGACCTGCCGGGCATGCCGGAACCACCTCTCAGACGTGCCAGAACAATGTGGCGGACAGTCGGAATCACCTGTTGGGCATGCGCAACCACCTCTGAGACGTACCAGAACCACATGCCGTGCAGGCTGGAACCACCTACCGGACAGACCGGAATCACCTTTCGGGCATGCCGGAACCACCTGTCAGATGTGCCAGAAACACGTGCTGGAGACGCCGGAAGCACCTGCCAAGCACGTTGGAACCACCTGCTCAACTCGCCTGAACCACCTGCCAGACATGCCAAAATCACCTGCCGGCTACGCCACAACCAGTTGGGGAACACTTCGGAATCACCTGCCGGGCTTGCTGGAACCACCTGCCGGTCATGCCAAAATCACATGCCAACTACGCCAGTACCACTTGGCGGACACTGTGGAAACACCTGTCGGGCCGGCCGGAACCACATCTCAGACGTGCCAGAACCATGTGCATGAGATGCTGGAACCACACCCCGAACAGACGGAAAACACCTGCCAGACCCGTCTGAACAACCTGCCGAGCACGCCGGAGCCACCTGCTCGACTCGCCGGAACCACCTACCTGACATGCCCAAATCACCAGCCGGGTATGCCAGAACCACTTGGCGGACACTCCGGAATAATCTGCCGGACATGCCGGAACCAGCTCTCAGACACACCAGAACCACGTGCCGGAGACGCCGGAAGCACCTGCCGAGCATGCCGGAGCCACCTGCTCGACTCGCCAGAAACACCTGCCGGACACGCCAAAATCACCTGCCGGGTACGCCAGAACCACCTGGCGGACACTCCGAAACCGCCTGTCGCCCATGCCGGAACCACATCTCAGACGTGCCGGAAGCACGTGCCGGACACGCCGGAATCACCTACCGGACAGACCGGAACCACCTGCCGAGCACGCCGGAGCCACCTGTTCGACTCGCTGGAACCACCTGCCGGACATGCCAAAATCACCTGCCGACTATGCCAGAACCACTTGGCGAGCACTCCGGAATCACTTGCCGGGCATGCAGGAACCACCTCTCAGACATGCCAGAACCCCGTGCCAATGACCCCGGAAGCACCAGCCGAGCACGCCGGAACCACCTGCTCGACTCGCCAGAACCACCTGCCGATCACGCAAAAATCACCTGCCGGCTACGCCACAACCAGTTGGTGAACACTTTGGAATCACCTGCCAGGCTTGCTGGAACCACCTGCCAGTCATGCCAAAATCACCTGCCAACTACGCCAGAACCGCTTGGCGGACACTGCGGAAACACCTGTCGGGCCGGCTGGAACCACATCTCAGACGTGCCAGAAACGTGTTCATGAGATGCTGGAACCACACCCCGAACAGACGGATACCACCTGCCAGAACCGCCTGAACCACCTGCTGAGCACGCCGGAACCACCTGCTCGACTCACCGGTACCACCTCCCTGACACGCCAAAATCACCTGCTGGGTATGCCAGAACCACTTGGCGGACACTCCGGAATCATCTGCCGGACATGCCGGAACCAGCTCTCAGACACACCAGAACCAAGTGCCGGAGACGCCGGAAGCACCTGCCGAGCATGCCGGAGCCACCTGCTCGACTCGCCAGAAACACCTGCCGGACACGCCAAAATCACCTGCCGGGTACGCAAGAACCACCTGGCGGATACTACGGAATCACCTGCCGCGCATGCCGGACCCACCTCTCAGACGTGCCGGAAACACGTTCCGGACACGCCGGAAACTCCTACCGGACAGACCGGAACCACCTGCCACGATCGCCGGAGCCACCTGTTCGACTCGCTGGAACCACCTGCCGGACAGGCCAATATCAACTGCTGGCTATGCCAGAACCACCTGGGGGATAGTCCGGGATCACCTGCCAGCCATGGCGGAACCACCTCTCAGACGTACCAGAACCACCTGCCGGAGAAGCTGGAAACACGTCCTGGACAGACTGGAACCACGTGACGGCCATGCCTGAACCACCTGCCGAGCACGGCGGAACCACCTGCCGGACACGCCAAAATCACCTGCGGGCTACGCCAGAACCACTTGGACGACTCTCTGAAATGACCTGCCGGGCATGTTGGAACCACCTCTCACACGTGCCAGAACAATGTGGCGGACAGTCCGGAATCACCTGTTGGGCATACGCAACCACCTCTGACACGTACCAGAACCTCGTGCCGTGCACGCCGGAACCACCTACCGGACAGGCCGGAATCAACTTTTGGGCATGCCGGAACCACCAGTCAGATGTGCCAGAAACACGTGCCGGAGACGCCGGAAGCACCTGCCGAGCACGCCGGAAGCAGCTGCTCGACTCGCCAGAACCACCTGCCGGACACGCAAAAATCACCTGCCGGCTACGCCACAACCAGTTGGGGAACACTTCAGAATCACCTGCCAGGCTTGCTGCAACCACCTGCCTGTCATGACAAAATCACCTGCCAACTACACCAGTACCACATGGCGGACACTGTGGAAACACCTGTCGGGCCGGCCGGAACCACATCTCAGACGTGCCAGAACCATGTGCATGAGATGCTGGAACCACACCCCGAACAGACGGAAAACACCTGCCAGACCCGTCTGAACAACCTGCCGAGCACGCCGAGCCACCTGCTCGACTCGCCGGAACCACCTACCTGACATGCCCAAATCACCAGCCGGGTATGCCAGAACCACTTGGCGGACACTCCGGAATCATCTGCCGGACATGCCGGAACCAGCTCTCAGACACACCAGAACCACGTGCCGGAGACGCCGGAAGCATCTGCCGAGCGTGCCGGAGCCACCTGCTCGACTCGCCAGAAACACCTGCCGGACACGCCAAAATCACCTGCCGGGTACGCAAGAACCACCTGGCGGACACTACGGAATCACCTGCCGCGCATGCCGGAACCACCTCTCAGACGTGCCGGAAGCACGTGCCGGACACGCCGGAAACACCTACCGGACAGACCGGAACCACCTGCCAAGAACGCCGGAGACACCTGTTCGACTCGCTGGAACCACCTGCCGGACAGGCCAATATCAACTGCTGGCTATGCCAGAACCACTTGGGGGACAGTCCGGGATCACCTGCCAGCCATGGCGGAACCACCTCTCAGACGTACCAGAACCACCTGCCGGAGAAGCTGGAAACACGTCCTGGACAGACTGGAACAACGTGACGGCCATGCCTGAACCACCTGCCGAGCACGGCGGAACCACCTGCCGGACACGCCAAAATCACCTGCGTGCTACGCCAGAACCACTTGGACGACTCTCCGAAATGACCTGCCGGGCATGTTGGAACCAC
The DNA here is from genome assembly GCF_041296265.1 of Equus caballus. Classification (NCBI taxonomy): domain Eukaryota; kingdom Metazoa; phylum Chordata; class Mammalia; order Perissodactyla; family Equidae; genus Equus; species Equus caballus. The sequence goes on from NC_091713.1 coordinate 3,438,414, forward strand.
CTCTCAGACGTGCCAGGACCACGTGGCGGACAGTCCGGAATCACCTGTTGGGCATACGCAACCACCTCTGAGACGTACCATAACCACGTGCCGTGCACGTCGGAACCACCTACCGGACAGACCGGAATCAACTTTTGGGCATGCCGGAACCACCAGTCAGATGTGTCAGAAACACGTGCCGGAGACGCCGGAATCACCTGCCGAGCACTTCGCAACCACCTGCTCAACTCGCCTGAACCACCTGCCAGACACGCCAAAATCACCTGCCCGCTACACCAGCACCACTTCGGGGACAAGCCGGAATCACGTGAGGGGCATGCCGGCACAGCCTCTCAGACTGAACCTCGTGCCGGACACCACAGAACCACCTGCCGGACAGACCGGAACCACCTGCCGCACACGCCGGAACCACCGGCTCGACCCGCCGGAACGACCGCTGGACATGCAAAATCACCTGCCGGCTACGCCGGAAACACTTGGCGAACACTCCGGAATCACCTGCCGGGCATGCCGGAACCACCTCTCAGATATGCCAGAACCACGTGCCCATGACCCCGGAAGCACCTGCCGAGCACGCCGGAACCACCTGCTCGACTCGCCAGAACCACCTGCCGGACACGCAAAAATCACCTGCCGGCTACGCCACACCCATTTGGGGAACACTTCAGAATCACCTGCCGGGCTTGCTGCAACCACCTGCCGGTCATGCCAAAATCACCTGCCAACTACGCCAGTACCACTTGGCGGACACTGTGGAAACACCTGTCGGGCCGGCCGGAACCACATCTCAGACGTGCCAGAACAATGTGCATGAGATGCTGGAACCACACCCCGAACAAACGGAAAACACCTGCCAGACCCGTCTGAACAACCTGCCGAGCACGCCGGAGCCACCTGCTCGACTCGCCGGAACCACCTACCTGACATGCCCAAATCACCAGCCGGGTATGCCAGAACCACTTGGCGGACACTCCGGAATCATCTGCCGGACATGCCGGAACCAGCTCTCAGACACACCAGAACCACGTGCCGGAGACGCCGGAAGCACCTGCCGAGCATGCCGGAGCCACCTGCTCGACTCGCCAGAAACACCTGCCGGACACGCCAAAATCACCTGCCGGGTACGCCAGAACCACCTGGCGGACACTCCGAAACCACCTGTCTCGGATGCCGGAACCACCTCTCAGACGTGCCGGAAGCACGTGCCGGACACGCCGGAATCACCTACCGGACATACCGGAACCACCTGCCGAGCACGCCGGAGCCACCTGTTCGACTCGCTGGAACCACCTGCCGGACAGGCCAATATCAACTGCTGGCTATGCCAGAACCACCTGGGAGACGGTCCGGAATCGCCTGCCAGCCATGGCGGAACCACCTCTCAGACGTACCAGAACCACCTGCCGGAGAAGCTGGAAACACGTCCTGGACAGACTGGAACCACGTGACGGCCATGCCTGAACCACGTGCCGAGCACGGCGGTACCACCTGCCGGACACGCCAAAATCACCTGCGGGCTACACCAGAACCACTTCGACGACTCTCCGAAATGACCTGCCGGGCATGTTGGAACCACCTCTCAGACGTGCCAGAAGCACGTGGCGGACAGTCCGGAATCACCTGTTGGGCATACGCAACCACCTCTGACACGTACCAGAACCACGTGCCGTGCACGCCGGAACCGCCTACAGGACAAACTGGAATCAACTTTTGGGCATGCCGGAACCACCAGTCAGATGTGCCAGAAACACGTTCCGGAGACGCCGGAAGCACCTGCCGAGCACGTCGCAACCACCTGCTCAACTCGCCTGAACCACCTGCCGGACACGCCAAAATCACCTGCCCGCTACACCAGCACCACTTCGGGGACAAGCCGGAATCACGTGAGGGGCATGCCGGCACAGCCTCTCAGACTGAACCTCGTGCCGGACACCACAGAACCACCTGCCGGACAGACCGGAACCACCTGCCGGACACGCCGGAACCACCAGCTCGACCCGCCGGAACGACCGCTGGACATGCAAAATCACCTGCCGGCTACGCCGGAAACACTTGGCGAACACTCCGGAATCACCTGCCGGGCATGCCGGAACCACCTCTCAGATATGCCAGAACCACGTGCCAATGACCCCGGAAGCACCTGCCAAGCACACCGGAACCACCTGCTCGACTCGCCAAAACCACCTGCCGGACACGCAGAAATCACCTGCCGGCTACGCCACAACCAGTTGGGGAACACTTCGGAATCACTTGCCGGGCATGCAGGAACCACCTCTCAGACATGCCAGAACCCCGTGCCAATGACCCCGGAAGCACCAGCCGAGCACGCCGGAACCACCTGCTCGACTCGCCAGAACCACCTGCCGATCACGCAAAAATCACCTGCCGGCTACGCCACAACCAGTTGGTGAACACTTTGGAATCACCTGCCATGCTTGCTGGAACCACCTGCCAGTCATGCCAAAATCACCTGCCAACTATGCCAGAACCGCTTGGCGGACACTGCGGAAACACCTTTCGGGCCGGCTGGAACCACATCTCAGACGTGCCAGAAACGTGTTCATGAGATGCTGGAACCACACCCCGAACAGACGGATACCACCTGCCAGAACCGCCTGAACCACCTGCTGAGCACGCCGGAACCACCTGCTCGACTCACCGGTACCACCTCCCTGACACGCCAAAATCACCTGCTGGGTATGCCAGAACCACTTGGCGGACACTCCGGAATCATCTGCCGGACATGCCGGAACCAGCTCTCAGACACACCAGAACCAAGTGCCGGAGACGCCGGAAGCACCTGCCGAGCAGGCCGGAGTCACCTGCTCGACTCGCCAGAAACACCTGCCGGACACGCCAAAATCACCTGCCGGGTACGCCAGAACCACCTGGCGGACACTACGGAATCACCTGCCGCGCATGCCGGAACCACCTCTCAGACGTGCCGGAAGCACGTGCCGGACACGCCGGAAACACCTACCGGACAGACCGGAACCACCTGCCAAGAACGCCGGAGCCACCTGTTCGACTCGCTGGAACCACCTGCCGGACAGGCCAATATCAACTGCTGGCTATGCCAGAACCACCAGTGGGACGGTCCGGAATCACCTGCCAGCCATGGCGGAACCACCTCTCAGACGTACCAGAACCACCTGCCGGAGAAGCTGGAAACACGTCCTGGACAGTCTGGAATCACCTGCCGGCCAAGCCTGAACCACCTGCCAAGCACAACGGAACAACCTGCCAGACACGCCAAAATCAACTGCGTGTTATGCCAGAACCACTTGGAGGACTCTCTGGGATGACCTGCCGGGCATGCCGGAATCACCTCTCAGACGTGCCAGAAGCACGTGGCGGACAGTCCAGAATCACCTGTTGGGCATGCGCAACCACCTCTGAGACGTACCAGAACCACATGCCGTGCAGGCTGGAACCACCTACCGGACAGACCGGAATCACCTTTCGGGCATGCCGGAACCACCTGTCAGATGTGCCAGAAACACGTGCCGGAGACGCCGGAAGCACCTGCCAAGCACGTTGGAACCACCTGCTCAACTCGACTGAACCACCTGCCGGACATGCCAAAATCACCTGCCGACTATGCCAGAACCACTTGGCGAACACTCCGGAATCACTTGCCGGGCATGCAGGAACCACCTCTCAGACATGCCAGAACCCCGTGCCAATGACCCCGGAAGCACCAGCCGAGCACGCCGGAACCACATGCTCGACTCGCCAGAACCACCTGCCGATCACGCAAAAATCACCTGCCGGCTACGCCACAACCAGTTGGTGAACACTTTGGAATCACCTGCCAGGCTTGCTGGAACCACCTGCCCGTCATGCCAAAATCACCTTCCAACTACGCCAGAACCACTTGGCGGACACTGCGGAAACACCTGTCGGGCCGGCTGGAACCACATATCAGAAGTGCCAGAAACGTGTTCATGAGATGCTGGAACCACACCCCGAACAGACGGATACCACCTGCCAGAACCGCCTGAACCACCTGCTGAGCACGCCGGAAGCACCTGCTCGACTCACCGGTACCACCTCCCTGACACGCCAAAATCACCTGCTGGGTATGCCAGAACCACTTGGCGGACACTCCGGAATCATCTGCCGGACATGCCGGAACCAGCTCTCAGACACACCAGAACCAAGTGCCGGAGACGCCGGAAGCACCTGCCGAGCATGCCGGAGCCACATGCTCGACTCGCCAGAAACACCTGCCGGACACGCAAAAATCACCTGCCGGCTACGCCACAACCAGTTGGGGAACACTTCGGAATCACCTGCCGGGCTTGCTGGAACCACCTGCCGGTCATGCCAAAATCACCTGCGTGTTATGCCAGAACCACTTGGAGGACTCTCTGGGATGACCTGCCAAGCGTGCCGGAACCACCTCTCAGACGTGCCAGAACCATGTGGCGGACAGTCCGGAATCACCTGTTGGGCATGCGCAACCACCTCTGAGAGGTACCAGAACCACATGCCGTGCAGGCTGGAACCACCTACCGGACAGACCGGAATCACCTGTCGCGCATGCCGGAACCACCTCTCAGACGTGCCGGAAGCACGTGCCGGACACACCGGGATCACCTACCGGACAGACCGGAACCACCTGCCGAGCACGCCGGAGCCACCTGTTCGACTCGCTGGAACCACCTGCCGGACAGGCCAATATCAACTGCTGGCTATGCCAGAACCACCTGGGGGACAGTCCGGGATCACCTGCCAGCCATGGCGGAACCACCTCTCAGAAGTACCAGAACCACCTGCTGGAGAAGCTGGAAACACGTCCTGGACAGACTGGAACCACGTGACTGCCATGCCTGAACCACCTGCCGAGCACGGCGGAACCACCTGCCGGACACGCCAAAATCACCTGCGTGTTATGCCAGAACCACTTGGAGGACTCTCTGGGATGACCTGCCGGGCATGCCGGAACCACCTCTCAGACGTGCCAGAACCATGTGGCGGACAGTCCGGAATCACCTGTTGGGCATGCGCAACCACCTCTGAGACGTACCAGAACCACATGCCGTGCAGGCTGGAACCACCTACCGGACAGACCGGAATCACCTTTCGGGCATGCCGGAACCACCTGTCACATGTGCCAGAAACACGTGCCGGAGACGCCGGAAGCACCTGCCAAGCACGTTGGAACCACCTGCTCAACTCGCCTGAACCACCTGCCGGACATGCCAAAATCACCTGCCGACTATGCCAGAACCACTTGGCGAACACTCCGGAATCACTTGCCGGGCATGCAGGTACCACCTCTCAGACATGCCAGAAACCCGCGCCAATGACCCCAGAAGCACCAGCCGAGCACGCCGGAACCACCTGCTCGACTCGCCAGAACCACCTGCCGGACACGCAAAAATCACCTGCCGGCTACGCCACAACCAGTTGGGGAACACTTCGGAATCACCTGCCGGGCTTGCTGGAACCACCTGCCTGTCATGCAAAATCACCTGCCAACTACGCCAGTACCACTTGGCGGACACTGTGGAAACACCTGTCGGGCTGGCCGGAACCACATCTCAGACGTGTCAGAACCATGTGCATGAGATGCTGGAACCACACCCCGAACAGACGGAAAACACCTGCCAGACCCGTCTGAACAACCTGCCGAGCACGCCGGAGCCACCTGCTCGACTCGCCGGAACCACCTACCTGACATGCCCAAATCACCAGCCGGGTATGCCAGAACCACTTGGCGGACACTCCGGAATCATCTGCCGGACATGCCGGAACCAGCTCTCAGACACACCAGAACCACGTGCCGGAGACGCCGGAAGCACCTGCCGAGCATGCCGGAGCCACCTGCTCGACTCGCCAGAAACACCTGCCGGACACGCCAAACTCACCTGCCGGGTACGCCAGAACCACCTGGCGGACACTCCAAAATCACCTGTCGCGCATGCCGGAACCACCTCTCAGACGTGCCGGAATCACGTGCCGGACACGCCGGAATCACCTACCGGACAGACCGGAACCACCTGCCGAGCACGCCGGAGCCACCTGTTCGACTCGCTGGAACCACCTGCCGGACAGGCCAATATCAACTGCTGGCTATGCCAGAACCACCTGGGGGACGGTCCGGGATCACCTGCCAGCCATGGCCGAACCACCTCTCAGATGTACCAGAACCACCTGCCGGAGAAGCTGGAAACACGTCCTGGACAGACTGGAACCACGTGACGGCCATGCCTGAACCACCTGCCGAGCACGGCGGAACCACCTGCCGGACACGCCAAAATCACCTGCGGGCTACGCCAGAACCACTTGGACGACTCTCCGAAATGACCTGCCGGGCATCTTGGAACCACCTATCAGACGTGCCAGAAGCACGTGGCGGACAGTCCGGAATCACCTGTTGGGCATACGCAACCACCTCTGAGACGTACCAGAACCACGTGCCGTGCACGCCGGAACCACCTACCGGACAGACCGGAATCAACTTTTGGGCATGCCGGAACCACCAGTCAGATGTGCCAGAAACACGTGCCGGAGACGCCGGAAGCACCTGCCGAGCACGTCGCAACCACCTGCTCAACTCGCCTTAACCCTCTGCCGGACACGGCAAAATCACCTGACCGCTACACCAGCACCACTTCGGGGACAAGCCGGAATCACGTGAGGGGCATGCCGGCACAGCCTCTCAGACTGAACCTCGTGCCGGACACCACAGAACCACCTGCCGGACAGACCGGAACCACCTGCCGGACACGCCGGAACGACCGCTGGACATGCAAAATCACCTGCCGGCTACGCCGGAAACACTTGGCGAACACTCCGGAATCACCTGCCGGGCATGCCGGAACCACCTCTCAGATATGCCAGAACCACGTGCCAATGATCCGGGTAGCACCTGCCGAGCACGTCGGAACCACCTGCTCGACTCGCCAGAACCACCTGCCGGACACGCAAAAATCACCTGCCGGCTACGCCACAACCAGTTGGGGAACACTTCGGAATCACCTGCCGGGCTTGCTGGAACCACCTGCCGGTCATGCCAAAATCACCTGCCAACTACGCCAGTACCACTTGGCAGACACTGTGGAAACACCTGTCGGGCCGGCCGGAACCACATCTCAGACGTGCCAGAACCATGTGCATGAGATGCTGGAACCACACCCCGAACAGACGGAAAACACCTGCCAGACCCGTCTGAACAACCTGCCGAGCACGCCGGAGCCACCTGCTCGACTCGCCGGAACCACCTACCTGACATGCCCAAATCACCAGCCGGGTATGCCAGAACCACTTGGCGGACACTCCGGAATCATCTGCCAGACATGCCGGAACCAGCTCTCAGACACACCAGAACCACGTGCCGGAGACGCCGGAAGCACCTGCCGAGCATGCCGGAGCCACCTGCTCGACTCGCCGGAAACACCTGCGGGACACGCCAAAATCACCTGCCGGGTACGCCAGAACCACCTGGCGGACACTCCGAAACCACCTGTCGCGCATGCCGGAACCACCTCTCAGACGTGCCGGAAGCACGTGCCGGACACGCCGGAATTACCTACCGGACAGACCGGAACCACCTGCCGAGCACGCCGGAGCCACCTGTTCGACTCGCTGGAACCACCTGCCGGACAGGCCAATATCAACTGCTGGCTATGCCAGAACCACCTGGGGGACGGTCCGGGATCACCTGCCAGCCATGGCGGAACCACCTCTCAGACGTACCAGAACCACCTGCCGGAGAAGCTGGAAACACGTCCTGGAGAGTCTGGAACCACCTGCCGGCCAAGCCTGAACCACCTGCCAAGCACAACGGAACAACCTGCCAGACACGCCAAAATCACCTGCGTGTTATGCCAGAACCACTTGGAGGACTCTCTGGGATGACCTGCCGGGCATGCCGGAACCACCTCTCAGACGTGCCAGAACCATGTGGCGGACAGTCCGGAATCACCTGTTGGGCATGCGCAACCACCTCTGAGACGTACCAGAACCACATGCCGTGCAGGCTGGAACCACCTACCAGACAGACCGGAATCACCTTTCGGGCATGCCGGAACCACCTGTCAGATGTGCCAGAAACACGTGCCGGAGACGCCGGAAGCACCTGCAAAGCACGTTGGAACAACCTGCTCAACTCGCCTGAACCAGCTGCCGGACATGCCAAAATCACCTGCCGACTATGCCAGAACCACTTGGCGAACACTCCGGAATCACCTGCCGAGCATGCCGGAGCCACCTGCTCGACTCGCCAGAAACACCTGCCGGACACGCCAAAATCACCTGCCGGGTATGCCAGAACCACCTGGCGGACACTACGGAATCACCTGCCGCGCATGCCGGAACCACCTCTCAGACGTGCCGGAAGCACGTGCCAGACACTCCGGAAACACCTACCGGACAGACCGGAACCACCTGCCAAGAACGCCGGAGCCACCTGTTCGACTCGCTGGAACCACCTGCCGGACAGGCCAATATCAACTGCTGGCTATGCCAGAACCACCTGGGTGACAGTCCGGGATCACCTGCCAGCCATGGCGGAACCACCTCTCAGACGTACCAGAACCACCTGCCGGAGAAGCTGGAAACACGTCCTGGACACACTGGAACCACGTGACGGCCATGCCTGAACCACCTGCCGAGAACGGCGGAACCATCTGCCGGACACGACAAAATCACCTGCGGGCTACGCCAGAACCACTTGGACGACTCTCCGAAATGACCTGCTGGGCATGTTGGAACCACCTCTCAGACGTGCCAGAAGCACGTGGCAGAGAGTCCGGAATCACCTGTTGGGCATACGCAACCACCTCTGACACGTACCAGAACCACGTGCCGTGCACGCCGGAACCACCTACCGGACAGACCGGAATCAACTTTTGGGCATGCCGGAACCACCTGTCAGATGTGCCAGAAACACGTGCCGGAGACGCCGGAAGCACCTGCCGAGCACGTCGCAACCACCTGCTCAACTCGCCTGAACCACCTGCCGGACACGCCAAAATCACCTGCCCGCTACACCAGCACCACTTCGGGGACAAGCCGGAATCACGTGAGGGGCATGCCGGCACAGCCTCTCAGACTGAACCTCGTGCCGGACACCACAGAACCACCTGCCGGACAGACCGGAACCACCTGCCGGACACGCCGGAACCACCGGCTCGACCCGCCGTAAAGACCGCTGGACATACAAAATCACCTGCCGGCTACGCCGGAAACACTTGCCGAACACTCCGGAATCACCTGCCGGGCATGCCGGAACCACCTCTCAGATATGCCAGAACCACGTGCCAACGACACCGGAAGCACCTGCCGAGCACGCCGGAACCACCTGCTCGACTCGCCAGAACCACCTGCCGGACACGCAAAAATCACCTGCCGGCTACGCCACAACCTGTTGGTGAACACTTTGGAATCACCTGCCGGGCTTGCTGGAACCACCTGCCAGTCATGCCAAAATCACCTGCCAACTACGCCAGAACCGCTTGGCGGACACTGCGGAAACACCTGTCGGGCCGGCTGGAACCACATCTCAGACGTGCCAGAAACGTGTTCATGAGATGCTGGAACCACACCCCGAACAGACGGATACCACCTGCCAGAACCGCCTGAACCACCTGCTGAGCACGCCGGAACCACCTGCTCGACTCACCGGTACCACCTCCCTGACACGCCAAAATCACCTGCTGGGTATGCCAGAACCACTTGGCGGACACTCCGGCATCATCTACCGGACATGCCGGAACCAGCTCTCAGACACACCAGAACCAAGTGCCGGAGACGCCGGAAGCACCTGCCGAGCATGCCGGAGCCACCTGCTCGACTCGCCAGAAACACCTGCCGGACACGCCAAAATCACCTGCCGGGTATGCCAGAACCACCTGGCGGACACTACGGAATCACCTGCCGCGCATGCAGGAACCACTTCTCAGACGTGCCGGAAGCACGTGCCACACACTCCGGAAACACCTACCGGACATACCGGAACCACCTGCCAAGAACGCCGGAGCCACCTGTTCGACTCGCTGGAACCACCTGCCGGACAGGCCAATATCAACTGCTGGCTATGCCAGAACCACCTGGGGGACGGTCCGGGATCACCTGCCAGCCATGGCGGAACCACCTCTCAGACGTACCAGAACCACCTGCCGGAGAAGCTGGAAACACGTCCTGGACAGACTGGAACCACGTGACGGCCATGCCTGAACCACATCCCGAGCACGGCGGAACCACCTGCCGGACACGCCAAAATCACCTGCGGGCTACGCCAGAACCACTTGGACGACTCTCCGAAATGACCTGCCGGGCATGTTGGAACCACCTCTCAGACGTGCCAGAAGCACGTGGCGGACAGTCCGGAATCACCTGTTGGGCATACGGAACCACCTCTGAGATCTACCAGTACCACGTGCCGTGCACGCCGGAACCACCTACCGGACAGACCGGAATCAACTTTCGGGCATGCCGGAACCACCAGTCAGTTGTGCCAGAATCACGTGCCAGAGACGCCGGAAGCACCTGCCGAGCACGTCGCAACCACCTGCTCAACTCGCCTGAACCACCTGCCGGACACGCCAAAATCACCTGCCCGCTAGACCAGCACCACTTCGGGGACAAGCCGGAATCACGTGAGGGGCATGCCGGCACAGCCTCTCAGACTGAACCTCGTGCCGGACACCACAGAACCACCTGCCGGACAGACCGGAACCACCTGCCGGACACGCCGGAACCACCGGCTCGACCCGCCGGAAAGACCGCTGGACATGCAAAATCACCTGCCGGCTACGCCGGAAACACTTGGCGAACACTCCGGAATCACCTGCCGGGCATGCCGGAACCACCTCTCAGATATGCCAGAACCACGTGCCAATGACCCCGGAAGCACCTGCCGAGCACGCCGGAGCCACATGCTCGACTCGCCAGAAACACCTGCCGGACACGCAAAAATCACCTGCCGGCTACGCCACAACCAGTTGGGGAACACTTCGGAATCACCTGCCGGGCTTGCTGGAACCACCTGCCGGTCATGCCAAAATCACCTGCCAACTACGCCAGTACCACTTGGCGGACACTGTGGAAACACCTGTCGGGCCGGCCGGAACCACATCTCAGACGTGCCAGAACCATGTGCATGAGATGCTGGAACCACACCCCGAAAAGACGGAAAACACCTGCCAGACCCGTCTGAACAACCTGCCGAGCACGCCGGAGCCACCTGCTCGACTCGCCGGAACCACCTACCTGACATGCCCAAATCACCAGCCGGGTATGCCAGAACCACTTGGCGGACACTCCGGAATCATCTGCCGGACATGCCGGAACCAGCTCTCAGACACACCAGAACCACGTGCCGGAGACGCCGGAAGCACGTGCTGAGCATGCCGGAGCCACCTGCTCGACTCGCCAGAAACACCTGCCGGACACGCCAAAATCACCTGCCGGGTACGCAAGAACCACCTGGCGGATACTACGGAATCACATGCCGCGCATGACGGACCCACCTTTCAGACGTGCCGGAAGCACGTACCGGAGACGCCGGAAACTCCTAGCGGACAGACCGGAACCACCTGCCAAGAACGCCGGAGCCACCTGTTCGACTCGCTGGAACCACCTGCCGACAGGCCAATATCAACTGCTGGCTATGCCAGAACCACCTGGGGGACAGTCCGGGATCACCTGCCAGCCATGGCGGAACCACCTCTCAGACGTACCAGAACCACCTGCCGGAGAAGCTGGAAACACGTCCTGGACAGACTGGAACCACGTGACGGCCATGCCTGAACCACCTGCCGAGCACGGCGGAACCACCTGCCGGACACGCCAAAATCACCTGCGGGCTACGCCAGAACCACTTGGACGACTCTCTGAAATGACCTGCTGGGCATGTTGGAACCACCTCTCAGACGTGCCAGAAGCACGTGGCGGACAGTCCGGAATCACCTGTTGGGCATACGCAACCACCTCTGACACGTACCAGAACCTCGTGCCGTGCACGCCGGAACCACCTACCGGACAGGCCGGAATCAACTTTTGGGCATGCCGGAACCACCAGTCAGATGTGCCAGAAACACGTGCCGGAGACGCCGGAAGCACCTGCCGACCACATCGCAACCACCTGCTGAACTCGCCTGAACCACCTGCCGGACACGCCAAAATCACCTGCCCGCTACACCAGCACCACTTCGGGGACAAGGCGGAATCACGTGAGGGGCATGCCGGCACAGCCTCTCAGACTGAACCTCGTGCCGGACACCACAGAACCACCAGCCGGACAGACCGGAACCAACTGCCGGACACGCCGGAACCACTGGCTCGACACGCCGGAACGACCGCTGGACATGCAAAATCACCTGCCGGCTACGCCGGAAACACTTGGCGAACACTCCGGAATCACCTGCCGGGCATGCCGGAACCACCTCTCAGATATGCCAGAACCACGTGCCAATGACCCCGGAAGCACCTGCCGAGCACGCCGGAACCACCTGCTCGACTCGCCAGAACCACCTGCCGGACACGCAAAAATCACCTGCCGGCTACGCCACAACCAGTTGGGGAACACTTCGGAATCACCTGCCGGGCTTGCTGCAACCACCTGCCGGTCATGCCAAAATCACCTGCCAGCTACGCCTGTACCACTTGGCGGACACTGTGGAAACACCTGTCGGGCCGGCCGGAACCACATCTCAGACGTGCCAGAACCATGTGCATGAGATGCTGGAACCACACCCCGAACAGACGGAAAACACCTGCCAGACCCGTCTGAACAACCTGCCGAGCACGCCGGAGCCACCTGCTCGACTCGCCGGAACCACCTACCTGACATGCCCAAATCACCAGCCGGGTATGCCAGAACCACTTGGCGGACACTCCGGAATCATCTGCCGGACATGCCGGAACCAGCTCTCAGACACACCAGAACCACGTGCCGGAGACGCCGGAAGCACCTGCCGAGCATGCCGGAGCCACCTGCTCGACTCGCCAGAAACACCTGCCAGAAACGCCAAAATCACCTGCCGGGTACGCCAGAACCACCTGGCGGACACTCCGAAACCGCCTGTCGCGCATGCCGGAACCACCTCTCAGACGTGCCGGAAGCACGTGCCGGACACGCCGGAATCACCTACCGGACAGACCGGAACCACCTGCCGAGCACGCCGGAGCCACCTGTTCGACTCGCTGGAACCACCTGCCGGACAGGCCAATATCAACTGCTGGCTATGCCAGAACCACCTGGGGGACTGTCCGGAATCACCTGCCAGCCATGGCGGAACCACCTCTCAGACGTACCAGAACCACCTGCCGGAGAAGCTGGAAACACGTCCTGGACAGTCTGGAACCACCTGCCGGCCAAGCCTGAACCACCTGCCAAGCACAACGGAACAACCTGCCAGACACGCCAAAATCACCTGCGTGTTATGCCAGAACCACTTGGAGGACTCTCTGGGATGACCTGCCGGGCATGCCGGAACCACCTCTCAGACGTGCCAGAACCATGTGGCGGACAGTCCGGAATCACCTGTTGGGCATGCGCAACCACCTCTGAGACGTACCAGAACCACATGCCGTGCAGGCTGGAACCACCTACCGGACAGACCGGAATCACCTTTCGGGCATGCCGGAACCACCTGTCAGATGTGCCAGAAACACGTGCCGGAGACGCCGGAAGAACCTGCCAAGCACGCCGGAACCACCTGCTCGACTCGTCAGAACCACCTGCCGATCACGCAAAAATCACCTGCCGGCTACGCCACAACCAGTTGGTGAACACTTTGGAATCACCTGCCAGGCTTGCTGGAACCACCTGCCAGTCATGCCAAAATCACCTGCCAACTACGCCAGAACCGCTTGGCGGACACTGCGGAAACACCTGTCGGGCCGGCTGGAACCACATCTCAGACGTGCCAGAAACGTGTTCATGAGATGCTGGAACCACACCCCGAACAGACGGATACCACCTGCCAGAACCGCCTGAACCACCTGCTGAGCACGCCGGAACCACCTGCTCGACTCACCGGTACCACCTCCCTGACACGCCAAAATCACCTGCTGGGTATGCCAGTACCACTTGGCGGACACTCCGGAATCATCTGCCGGACATGCCGGAACCAGCTCTCAGACACACCAGAACCAAGTGCCGGAGACGCCGGAAGCACCTGCCGAGCATGCTGGAGCCACCTGCTCGACTCGCCAGAAACACCTGCCGGACACGCCAAAATCACCTGCCGGGTATGCCAGAACCACCTGGCGGACACTACGGAATCACCTGCCGCGCATGCCGGAACCACCTCTCAGATGTGCCGGAAGCACGTGCCAGACACGCCGGAAACACCTACCGGACAGACCGGAACCACCTGCCAAGAACGCCGGAGCCACCTGTTCGACTCGGTGGAACCACCTGCCGGACAGGCCAATATCAAATGCTGGCTATGCCAGAACCACCTGGGGGACAGTCCGGGATCACCTGCCAGCCATGGCGGAACCAGCTCTCACACGTACCAGAACCACCTGCCGGAGAAGCTGGAAACACGTCCTGGACAGACTGGAACCACGTGACGGCCATGCCTGAACCACCTGCCGAGCACGGCGGAACCACCTGCCGCACACGCCAAAATCACCTGGGGGCTACACCAGAACCACGTCGACGACTCTCCGAAATGACCTGCCGGGCATGTTGCAACCACCTCTCAGACGTGCCAGAAGCACGTGGCGGACAGTCCGGAATCACCTGTTGGGCATACGCAACCACCTCTGACACGGACCGGAACCACGTGTCGTGCGCGCCGGAACCACCTACCGGACAGACCGGAATCAACTTTTGGGCATGCCGGAACCACCAGTCAGATGTGCCAGAAACACGTGCCGGAGACGCCGGAAGCACCTGCCGAGCACGTCGCAACCACCTGCTCAACTCGCCTGAACCACCTGCCGGACACGCCAAAATCCCTGCCCGCTACACCAGCACCACTTCGGGGACAAGCCGGAATCACGTGAGGGGCATGCCGGCACAGCCTCTCAGACTGAACCTCGTGCCGGACACCACAGAACCACCTGCCGGACAGACCGGAACCACCAGCCGGACACGCCGGTACCACCGGCTCGACCCGCCGGAACGACCGCTGGACATGCAGAATCTCCTGCCGGCTACGCCAGAAACACTTGGCGAACACTCCGGAATCACCTGCCGGGCATGCCGGAACCACCTCTCAGATATGCCAGAACCACGTGCCAATCACCCCGGAAGCACCTGCCGAGCACGCCGGAACCACCTGCTCGACTCGCCAGAACCACCTGCCGGACACGCAAAAATCACCTGCCGGCTACGCCACAACCAGTTGGGGAACACTTCGGAATCACCTGCCGGGCTTGCTGCAACCACCTGCCGGTCATGCCAAAATCACCTGCCAACTACGCCTGTACCACTTGGCGGACACTGTGGAAACACCTGTCGGGCTGGCCGGAACCACATCTCAGACGTGCCAGAACCATGTGCATGAGATGCTGGAACCACACCCCGAACAAACGGAAAACACCTGCCAGACCCGTCTGAACAACCTGCCGAGCACGCCGGAGCCACCTGCTCGACTCGCCGGAACCACCTACCTGACATGCCCAAATCACCAGCCGGGTATGCCAGAACCACTTGGCGGACACTCCGGAATCATCTGCCGGACATGCCGGAACCAGCTCTCAGATACAACAGAACCACGTGCCGGAGACGCCGGAAGCACCTGCCGAGCATGCCGGAGCCACCTGCTCGACTCGCCAGAAACACCTGCCGGACACGCCAAAATCACCTGCCGGGTACGCCAGAACCACCTGGCGGACACTCCGAACCCACCTGTCGCGCATGCCGGAACCACCTCTCAGACGTGCCGGAA
Source organism: Equus caballus (assembly GCF_041296265.1). NCBI lineage: Eukaryota > Metazoa > Chordata > Mammalia > Perissodactyla > Equidae > Equus > Equus caballus. The sequence continues at coordinate 3,454,274 of NC_091713.1, forward strand.
GCACGTGCCGGACACGCTGTAATCACCTACCGGACATACCGGAACCACCTGCCGAGCACGCCGGAGCCACCTGTTCGACTCGCTGGAACCACCTGCCGGACAGGCCAATATCAACTGCTGGCTATGCCAGAACCACCTGGGGGATGGTCCGGAATCACCTGCCAGCCATGGCGGAACCACCTCTCAGACGTACCAGAACCACCTGCCGGAGCAGCTGGAAACACGTCCTGGAGAGTCTGGAACCACCTGCCGGCCAAGCCTGAACCACCTGCCAAGCACAACGGAACAACCTGCCAGACATGCCAAAATCACCTGCGTGTTATGCCAGAACCACTTGGAGGACTCTCTGGGATGACCTGCCGGGCATGCCGGAACCACCTCTCAGACGTGCCAGAACCATGTGGCGGACAGTCCGGAATCACCTGTTGGGCATGCGCAACCACCTCTGAGACGTACCAGAAACACATGCCGTGCAGGCTGGAACCACCTACCGGACAGACCGGAATCACCTTTCGGGCATGCCGGAACCACCTGTCAGATGTGCCAGAAACACGTGCCGGAGACGCCGGAAGCACCTGCCAAGCACGTTGGAACCACCTGCTCAACTCGCCTGAACCACCTGCCGGACATGCCAAAATCACCTGCCGACTATGCCAGAACCACTTGGCGAACACTCCGGAATCACTTGCCGGGCATGCAGGAACCACCTCTCAGACATGCCAGAACCCCGTGCCAATGACCCCGGAAGCACCAGCCGAGCACGCCGGAACCACCTGCTCGACTCGCCAGAACCACCTGCCGATCACGCAAAAATCACCTGCCGGCTACGCCACAACCAGTTGGTGAACACTTTGGAATCACCTGCCAGGCTTGCTGGAACCACCTGCCAGTCATGCCAAAATCACCTGCCAGCTACGCCAGAACCGCTTGGCGGACACTGCGGAAACACCTGTCGGGCCGGCTGGAACCACATCTCAGATGTGCCAGAAACGTGTTCATGAGATTCTGAAACCACACCCCGAACAGACGGAAAACACCTGCCAGAACCGCCTGAACCACCTGCTGAGCACGCCGGAACCACCTGCTCGACTCACCGGTACCACCTCCCTGACACGCCAAAATCACCAGCTGGGTATGCCAGAACCACTTGACGGACACTCCGGAATCATCTGCCGGACATGCCGGAGCCAGCTCTCAGACACACCAGAACCACGTGCCGGAGACGCCGGAAGCACCTGCCGAGCATGCCGGAGCCACCTGCTCGACTCGCCAGAAACACCTGCCGGACACGCCAAAATCACCTGCCGGGTATGCCAGAACCACCTGGCGGACACTACGGAATCACCTGCCGCGCATGCAGGAACCACTTCTCAGACGTGCCGGAAGCACGTGCCACACACTCCGGAAACACCTACCGGACATACCAGAACCACCTGCCAAGAACGCCGGAGCCACCTGTTCGACTCGCTGGAACCACCTGCCGGACAGGCCAATATCAACTGCTGGCTATGCCAGAACCACCTGGGGGACGGTCCGGGATCACCTGCCAGCCATGGCGGAACCACCTCTCAGACGTACCAGAACCACCTGCCGGAGAAGCTGGAAACACGTCCTGGACAGACTGGAACCACGTGACGGCCATGCCTGAACCACATCCCGAGCACGGCGGAACCACCTGCCGGACACGCCAAAATCACCTGCGGGCTACGCCAGAACCACTTGGACGACTCTCCGAAATGACCTGCCGGGCATGTTGGAACCACCTCTCAGACGTGCCAGAAGCACGTGGCGGACAGTCCGGAATCACCTGTTGGGCATACGGAACCACCTCTGAGATGTACCAGTACCACGTGCCGTGCACGCCGGAACCACCTACCGGACAGACCGGAATCAACTTTCGGGCATGCCGGAACCACCAGTCAGATGTGCCAGAATCACGTGCCAGAGACGCCGGAAGCACCTGCCGAGCACGTCGCAACCACCTGCTCAACTCGCCTGAACCACCTGCCGGACACGCCAAAATCACCTGCCCGCTACACCAGCACCACTTCGGGGACAAGCCGGAATCACGTGAGGGGCATGCCGGCACAGCCTCTCAGACTGAACCTCGTGCCGGACACCACAGAACCACCTGCCGGACAGACCGGAACCACCTGCCGGACACGCCGGAACCACCGGCTCGACCCGCCGGAAAGACCGCTGGACATGCAAAATCACCTGCCGGCTACGCCGGAAACACTTGGCGAACACTCCGGAATCACCTGCCGGGCATGCCGGAACCACCTCTCAGATATGCCAGAACCACGTGCCAATGACCCCGGAAGCACCTGCCGAGCACGCCGGAGCCACATGCTCGACTCGCCAGAAACACCTGCCGGACACGCAAAAATCACCTGCCGGCTACGCCACAACCAGTTGGGGAACACTTCGGAATCACCTGCCGGGCTTGCTGGAACCACCTGCCGGTCATGCCAAAATCACCTGCCAACTACGCCAGTACCACTTGGCGGACACTGTGGAAACACCTGTCGGGCCGGCCGGAACCACATCTCAGACGTGCCAGAACCATGTGCATGAGATGCTGGAACCACACCCCGAAAAGACGGAAAACACCTGCCAGACCCGTCTGAACAACCTGCCGAGCACGCCGGAGCCACCTGCTCGACTCGCCGGAACCACCTACCTGACATGCCCAAATCACCAGCCGGGTATGCCAGAACCACTTGGCGGACACTCCGGAATCATCTGCCGGACATGCCGGAACCAGCTCTCAGACACACCAGAACCACGTGCCGGAGACGCCGGAAGCACGTGCTGAGCATGCCGGAGCCACCTGCTCGACTCGCCAGAAACACCTGCCGGACACGCCAAAATCACCTGCCGGGTACGCAAGAACCACCTGGCGGATACTACGGAATCACACGCCGCGCATGACGGACCCACCTTTCAGACGTGCCGGAAGCACGTACCGGAGACGCCGGAAACTCCTAGCGGACAGACCGGAACCACCTGCCAAGAACGCCGGAGCCACCTGTTCGACTCGCTGGAACCACCTGCCGACAGGCCAATATCAACTGCTGGCTATGCCAGAACCACCTGGGGGACAGTCCGGGATCACCTGCCAGCCATGGCGGAACCACCTCTCAGACGTACCAGAACCACCTGCCGGAGAAGCTGGAAACACGTCCTGGACAGACTGGAACCACGTGACGGCCATGCCTGAACCACCTGCCGAGCACGGCGGAACCACCTGCCGGACACGCCAAAATCACCTGCGGGCTACGCCAGAACCACTTGGACGACTCTCTGAAATGACCTGCTGGGCATGTTGGAACCACCTCTCAGACGTGCCAGAAGCACGTGGCGGACAGTCCGGAATCACCTGTTGGGCATACGCAACCACCTCTGACACGTACCAGAACCTCGTGCCGTGCACGCCGGAACCACCTACCGGACAGGCCGGAATCAACTTTTGGGCATGCCGGAACCACCAGTCAGATGTGCCAGAAACACGTGCCGGAGACGCCGGAAGCACCTGCCGACCACATCGCAACCACCTGCTGAACTCGCCTGAACCACCTGCCGGACACGCCAAAATCACCTGCCCGCTACACCAGCACCACTTCGGGGACAAGGCGGAATCACGTGAGGGGCATGCCGGCACAGCCTCTCAGACTGAACCTCGTGCCGGACACCACAGAACCACCAGCCGGACAGACCGGAACCAACTGCCGGACACGCCGGAACCACTGGCTCGACCCGCCGGAACGACCGCTGGACATGCAAAATCACCTGCCGGCTACGCCGGAAACACTTGGCGAACACTCCGGAATCACCTGCCGGGCATGCCGGAACCACCTCTCAGATATGCCAGAACCACGTGCCAATGACCCCGGAAGCACCTGCCGAGAACGCCGGAACCACCTGCTCGACTCGCCAGAACCACCTGCCGGACACGCAAAAATCACCTGCCGGCTACGCCACAACCAGTTGGGGAACACTTCGGAATCACCTGCCGGGCTTGCTGCAACCACCTGCCGGTCATGCCAAAATCACCTGCCAGCTACGCCAGTACCACTTGGCGGACACTGTGGAAACACCTGTCGGGCCGGCCGGAACCACATCTCAGACGTGCCAGAACCATGTGCATGAGATGCTGGAACCACACCCCGAACAGACGGAAAACACCTGCCAGACCCGTCTGAACAACCTGCCGAGCACGCCGGAGCCACCTGCTCGACTCGCCGGAACCACCTACCTGACATGCCCAAATCACCAGCCGGGTATGCCAGAACCACTTGGCGGACACTCCGGAGTCATCTGCCGGACATGCCGGAACCAGCTCTCAGACACACCAGAACCACGTGCCGGAGACGCCGGAAGCACCTGCCGAGCATGCCGGAGCCACCTGCTCGACTCGCCAGAAACACCTGCCAGAAACGCCAAAATCACCTGCCGGGTACGCCAGAACCACCTGGCGGACACTCCGAAACCGCCTGTCGCGCATGCCGGAACCACCTCTCAGACGTGCCGGAAGCACGTGCCGGACACGCCGGAATCACCTACCGGACAGACCGGAACCAGCTGCCGAGCACGCCGGAGCCACCTGTTCGACTCGCTGGAACCACCTGCCGGACAGGCCAATATCAACTGCTGGCTATGCCAGAACCACCTGGGGGACTGTCCGGAATCACCTGCCAGCCATGGCGGAACCACCTCTCAGACGTACCAGAACCACCTGCCGGAGAAGCTGGAAACACGTCCTGGACAGTCTGGAACCACCTGCCGGCCAAGCCTGAACCACCTGCCAAGCACAACGGAACAACCTGCCAGACACGCCAAAATCACCTGCGTGTTATGCCAGAACCACTTGGAGGACTCTCTGGGATGACCTGCCGGGCATGCCGGAACCACCTCTCAGACGTGCCAGAACCATGTGGCGGACTGTCCGGAATCACCTGTTGGGCATGCGCAACCACCTCTGAGACGTACCAGAACCACATGCCGTGCAGGCTGGAACCACCTACCGGACAGACCGGAATCACCTTTCGGGCATGCCGGAACCACCTGTCAGATGTGCCAGAAACACGTGCCGGAGACGCCGGAAGAACCTGCCAAGCACGCCGGAACCACCTGCTCGACTCGTCAGAACCACCTGCCGATCACGCAAAAATCACCTGCCGGCTACGCCACAACCAGTTGGTGAACACTTTGGAATCACCTGCCAGGCTTGCTGGAACCACCTGCCAGTCATGCCAAAATCACCTGCCAACTACGCCAGAACCGCTTGGCGGACACTGCGGAAACACCTGTCGGGCCGGCTGGAACCACATCTCAGACGTGCCAGAAACGTGTTCATGAGATGCTGGAACCACACCCCGAACAGACGGATACCACCTGCCAGAACCGCCTGAACCACCTGCTGAGCACGCCGGAACCACCTGCTCGACTCACCGGTACCACCTCCCTGACACGCCAAAATCACCTGCTGGGTATGCCAGTACCACTTGGCGGACACTCCGGAATCATCTGCCGGACATGCCGGAACCAGCTCTCAGACACACCAGAACCAAGTGCCGGAGACGCCGGAAGCACCTGCCGAGCATGCTGGAGCCACCTGCTCGACTCGCCAGAAACACCTGCCGGACACGCCAAAATCACCTGCCGGGTATGCCAGAACCACCTGGCGGACACTACGGAATCACCTGCCGCGCATGCCGGAACCACCTCTCAGATGTGCCGGAAGCACGTGCCAGACACGCCGGAAACACCTACCGGACAGACCGGAACCACCTGCCAAGAACGCCGGAGCCACCTGTTCGACTCGGTGGAACCACCTGCCGGACAGGCCAATATCAAATGCTGGCTATGCCAGAACCACCTGGGGGACAGTCCGGGATCACCTGCCAGCCATGGCGGAACCAGCTCTCACACGTACCAGAACCACCTGCCGGAGAAGCTGGAAACACGTCCTGGACAGACTGGAACCACGTGACGGCCATGCCTGAACCACCTGCCGAGCACGGCGGAACCACCTGCCGCACACGCCAAAATCACCTGGGGGCTACACCAGAACCACGTCGACGACTCTCCGAAATGACCTGCCGGGCATGTTGCAACCACCTCTCAGACGTGCCAGAAGCACGTGGCGGACAGTCCGGAATCACCTGTTGGGCATACGCAACCACCTCTGACACGGACCGGAACCACGTGTCGTGCGCGCCGGAACCACCTACCGGACAGACCGGAATCAACTTTTGGGCATGCCGGAACCACCAGTCAGATGTGCCAGAAACACGTGCCGGAGACGCCGGAAGCACCTGCCGAGCACGTCGCAACCACCTGCTCAACTCGCCTGAACCACCTGCCGGACACGCCAAAATCCCTGCCCGCTACACCAGCACCACTTCGGGGACAAGCCGGAATCACGTGAGGGGCATGCCGGCACAGCCTCTCAGACTGAACCTCGTGCCGGACACCACAGAACCACCTGCCGGACAGACCGGAACCACCAGCCGGACACGCCGGTACCACCGGCTCGACCCGCCGGAACGACCGCTGGACATGCAGAATCTCCTGCCGGCTACGCCAGAAACACTTGGCGAACACTCCGGAATCACCTGCCGGGCATGCCGGAACCACCTCTCAGATATGCCAGAACCACGTGCCAATCACCCCGGAAGCACCTGCCGAGCACGCCGGAACCACCTGCTCGACTCGCCAGAACCACCTGCCGGACACGCAAAAATCACCTGCCGGCTACGCCACAACCAGTTGGGGAACACTTCGGAATCACCTGCCGGGCTTGCTGCAACCACCTGCCGGTCATGCCAAAATCACCTGCCAACTACGCCTGTACCACTTGGCGGACACTGTGGAAACACCTGTCGGGCTGGCCGGAACCACATCTCAGACGTGCCAGAACCATGTGCATGAGATGCTGGAACCACACCCCGAACAAACGGAAAACACCTGCCAGACCCGTCTGAACAACCTGCCGAGCACGCCGGAGCCACCTGCTCGACTCGCCGGAACCACCTACCTGACATGCCCAAATCACCAGCCGGGTATGCCAGAACCACTTGGCGGACACTCCGGAATCATCTGCCGGACATGCCGGAACCAGCTCTCAGATACACCAGAACCACGTGCCGGAGACGCCGGAAGCACCTGCCGAGCATGCCGGAGCCACCTGCTCGACTCGCCAGAAACACCTGCCGGACACGCCAAAATCACCTGCCGGGTACGCCAGAACCACCTGGCGGACACTCCGAACCCACCTGTCGCGCATGCCGGAACCACCTCTCAGACGTGCCGGAAGCACGTGCCGGACACGCTGTAATCACCTACCGGACATACCGGAACCACCTGCCGAGCACGCCGGAGCCACCTGTTCGACTCGCTGGAACCACCTGCCGGACAGGCCAATATCAACTGCTGGCTATGCCAGAACCACCTGGGGGATGGTCCGGAATCACCTGCCAGCCATGGCGGAACCACCTCTCAGACGTACCAGAACCACCTGCCGGAGCAGCTGGAAACACGTCCTGGAGAGTCTGGAACCACCTGCCGGCCAAGCCTGAACCACCTGCCAAGCACAACGGAACAACCTGCCAGACATGCCAAAATCACCTGCGTGTTATGCCAGAACCACTTGGAGGACTCTCTGGGATGACCTGCCGGGCATGCCGGAACCACCTCTCAGACGTGCCAGAACCATGTGGCGGACAGTCCGGAATCACCTGTTGGGCATGCGCAACCACCTCTGAGACGTACCAGAAACACATGCCGTGCAGGCTGGAACCACCTACCGGACAGACCGGAATCACCTTTCGGGCATGCCGGAACCACCTGTCAGATGTGCCAGAAACACGTGCCGGAGACGCCGGAAGCACCTGCCAAGCACGTTGGAACCACCTGCTCAACTCGCCTGAACCACCTGCCGGACATGCCAAAATCACCTGCCGACTATGCCAGAACCACTTGGCGAACACTCCGGAATCACTTGCCGGGCATGCAGGAACCACCTCTCAGACATGCCAGAACCCCGTGCCAATGACCCCGGAAGCACCAGCCGAGCACGCCGGAACCACCTGCTCGACTCGCCAGAACCACCTGCCGATCACGCAAAAATCACCTGCCGGCTACGCCACAACCAGTTGGTGAACACTTTGGAATCACCTGCCAGGCTTGCTGGAACCACCTGCCAGTCATGCCAAAATCACCTGCCAGCTACGCCAGAACCGCTTGGCGGACACTGCGGAAACACCTGTCGGGCCGGCTGGAACCACATCTCAGATGTGCCAGAAACGTGTTCATGAGATTCTGAAACCACACCCCGAACAGACGGAAAACACCTGCCAGAACCGCCTGAACCACCTGCTGAGCACGCCGGAACCACCTGCTCGACTCACCGGTACCACCTCCCTGACACGCCAAAATCACCAGCTGGGTATGCCAGAACCACTTGACGGACACTCCGGAATCATCTGCCGGACATGCCGGAACCAGCTCTCAGACACACCAGAACCACGTGCCGGAGACGCCGGAAGCACCTGCCGAGCATCCCGGAGCCACCTGCTCGACTCGTCAGAAACACCTGCCGGACACGCCAAAATCACCTGCCGGGTACGCCAGAACCACGTGGCGGACACTACGGAATCACCTGTCCCGCATGCCGGAACCACCTCTCTGACGTGCCAGAAGCACGTGCCGGACACACCGGAAACACCTACCGGACAGACCGGAACCACCTGCCAAGAACGCCGGAGCCACCTGTTCGACTCGGTGGAACCAGCTGCCGGACAGGCCAATATCATCTGCTGGCTATGCCAGAACCACCAGTGGGACGGTCCGGAATCACCTGCCAGCCATGGCGGAACCACCTCTCAGACGTACCAGAACCACCTGCCGGAGAAGCTGGAAACACGTCCTGGACAGTCTGGAACCACGTGACGGCCATGCCTGAACCACCTGCCGAGCACGGCGGAACCACCTGCCGGACACGCCAAAATCACCTGCGGGCTACACCAGAACCACTTCGACGACTCTCCGAAATGACCTGCCGGGCATGTTGGAACCACCTCTCAGATGTGCCAGAAGCACGTGGCGGACAGTCCGGAATCACCTGTTGGGCATACGCAACCACCTCTGACACGTACCAGAACCACGTGCCGTGCACGCCGGAACCACCTACCGGACAGACCGGAATCAACTTTTGGGCATGCCGGAACCACCAGTCAGATGTGCCAGAAACACGTGCCGGAGACGTCGGAAGCACCTGCCGAGCACGTCGCAACCACCTGCTCAACTCGCCTGAACCACCTGCCGGACACGCCAAAATCCCTGCCCGCTACAACAGCACCACTTCGGGGACAAGCCGGAATCACGTGAGGGGCATGCCGGCACAGCCTCTCAGACTGAACCTCGTGCCGGACACCACAGAACCACCTGCCGGACAGACCGGAACCACCAGCCGGACACGCCGGTACCACCGGCTCGACCCGCCGGAACGACCGCTGGACATGCAGAATCACCTGCCGGCTACGCCGGAAACACTTGGCGAACAATCCGGAATCACCTGCTGGGCATGCCGGAACCACCTCTCAGATAAGCCAGAACCTCGTGCCAATGACCCCGGAAGCACCTGCAGAGCACGCCGGAACCACCTGCTCGACTCGCCAGAACCACCTGCCGGACACGCAAAAATCACCTGCCGGCTACGCCACAACCAGTTGGGGAACACTTCGGAATCACCTGCCGGGCTTGCTGGAACCACCTGCCGGTCATGCCAAAATCACCTGCCAACTACGCCAGTACCACTTGGCGGACACTGTGGAAACACCTGTCGGGCCGGCCGGAACCACATCTCAGACGTGCCAGAACCATGTGCATGAGATGCTGGAACCACACCCCGAACAGACGGAAAACACCTGCCAGACCCGTCTGAACAACCTGCCGAGCACGCCGGAGCCACCTGCTCGACTCGCCGGAACCACCTACCTGACATGCCCAAATCACCAGCCGGGTATGCCAGAACCACTTGGCGGACACTCCGGAATCATCTGCCGGACATGCCGGAACCAGCTATCAGACACACCAGAACCACGTGCCGGAGACGCCGGAAGCAACTGCCGAGCATGCCGGAGCCACCTGCTCGACTCGCCAGAAACACCTGCCGGACATGCCAAAATCACCTGCCGGGTACGCCAGAACCACCTGGCAGACACTCCGAAACCACCTGTCGCGCATGCCGGAACCACCTCTCAGACGTGCCGGAAGCACGTGCCGGACACGCCGGAATCACCTACCGGACAGACCGGAACCACCTGCCGAGCACGCCGGAGCCACCTGTTCGACTCGCTGTAACCACCTGCCGGACAGGCCAATATCAACTGCTGGCTATGCCAGAACCACCTGGGGGATGGTCCGGAATCACCTGCCAGCCATGGCGGAACCACCTCTCAGACGTACCAGAACCACCTGCCGGAGAAGCTGGAAACACGTCCTGGACAGTCTGGAACCACCTGCCGGCCAAGCCTGAACCACCTGCCAAGCACAACGGAACAACCTGCCAGACACGCCAAAATCACCTGCGTGTTATGCCAGAACCACTTGGAGGACTCTCTGGGATGACCTGCCAAGCGTGCCGGAACCACCTCTCAGACGTGCCAGAACCATGTGGCGGACAGTCCGGAATCACCTGTTGGGCATGCGCAACCACCTCTGAGAGGTACCAGAACCACATGCCGTGCAGGCTGGAACCACCTACCGGACAGACCGGAATCACCTGTCGCGCATGCCGGAACCACCTCTCAGACGTGCCGGAAGCACGTGCCGGACACACCGGGATCACCTACCGGACAGACCGGAACCACCTGCCGAGCACGCCGGAGCCACCTGTTCGACTCGCTGGAACCACCTGCCGGACAGGCCAATATCAACTGCTGGCTATGCCAGAACCACCTGGGGGACAGTCCGGGATCACCTGCCAGCCATGGCGGAACCACCTCTCAGAAGTACCAGAACCACCTGCTGGAGAAGCTGGAAACACGTCCTGGACAGACTGGAACCACGTGACGGCCATGCCTGAACCACCTGCCGAGCACGGCGGAACCACCTGCCGGACACGCCAAAATCACCTGCGTGTTATGCCAGAACCACTTGGAGGACTCTCTGGGATGACCTGCCGGGCATGCCGGAACCACCTCTCAGACGTGCCAGAACCATGTGGCGGACAGTCCGGAATCACCTGTTGGGCATGCGCAACCACCTCTGAGACGTACCAGAACCACATGCCGTGCAGGCTGGAACCACCTACCGGACAGACCGGAATCACCTTTCGGGCATGCCGGAACCACCTGTCAGATGTGCCAGAAACACGTGCCGGAGACGCCGGAAGCACCTGCCAAGCACGTTGGAACCACCTGCTCAACTCGCCTGAACCACCTGCCGGACATGCCAAAATCACCTGCCGACTATGCCAGAACCACTTGGCGAACACTCCGGAATCACTTGCCGGGCATGCAGGTACCACCTCTCAGACATGCCAGAAACCCGCGCCAATGACCCCAGAAGCACCAGCCGAGCACGCCGGAACCACCTGCTCGACTCGCCAGAACCACCTGCCGATCACGCAAAAATCACCTGCCGGCTACGCCACAACCAGTTGGGGAACACTTCGGAATCACCTGCCGGGCTTGCTGGAACCACCTGCCTGTCATGCCAAAATCACCTGCCAACTACGCCAGTACCACTTGGCGGACACTGTGGAAACACCTGTCGGGCCGGCCGGAACCACATCTCAGACGTGCCAGAACCATGTGCATGAGATGCTGGAACCACACCCCGAACAGACGGAAAACACCTGCCAGACCCGTCTGAACAACCTGCTGAGCACGCTGGAGCCACCTGCTCGACTCGCCGGAACCACCTACCTGACATGCCCAAATCACCAGCCGGGTATGCCAGAACCACTTGGCGGACACTCCGGAATCATCTGCCGGACATGCCGGAACCAGCTCTCAGACACACCAGAACCACGTGCCGGAGACGCCGGAAGCACCTGCCGAGCATGCCGGAGCCACCTGCTCGACTCGCCAGAAACACCTGCCGGACACGCCAAACTCACCTGCCGGGTACTCCAGAACCACCTGGCGGACACTCCAAAATCACCTGTCGCGCATGCCGGAACCACCTCTCAGACGTGCCGGAATCACGTGCCGGACACGCCGGAATCACCTACCGGACAGACCGGAACCACCTGCCGAGCACGCCGGAGCCACCTGTTCGACTCGCTGGAACCACCTGCCGGACAGGCCAATATCAACTGCTGGCTATGCCAGAACCACCTGGGGGACGGTCCGGGATCACCTGCCAGCCATGGCGGAACCACCTCTCAGACGTACCAGAACCACCTGCCGGAGAAGCTGGAAACACGTCCTGGACAGACTGGAACAACGTGACGGCCATGCCTGAACCACCTGCCGAGCACGGCGGAACCACCTGCCGGACACGCCAAAATCACCTGCGTGCTACGCCAGAACCACTTGGACGACTCTCCGAAATGACCTGCCGGGCATGTTGGAACCACCTCTCAGACGTGCCAGGACCACGTGGCGGACAGTCCGGAATCACCTGTTGGGCATACGCAACCACCTCTGAGACGTACCATAACCACGTGCCGTGCACGTCGGAACCACCTACCGGACAGACCGGAATCAACTTTTGGGCATGCCGGAACCACCAGTCAGATGTGTCAGAAACACGTGCCGGAGACGCCGGAATCACCTGCCGAGCACTTCGCAACCACCTGCTCAACTCGCCTGAACCACCTGCCAGACACGCCAAAATCACCTGCCCGCTACACCAGCACCACTTCGGGGACAAGCCGGAATCACGTGAGGGGCATGCCGGCACAGCCTCTCAGACTGAACCTCGTGCCGGACACCACAGAACCACCTGCCGGACAGACCGGAACCACCTGCCGCACACGCCGGAACCACCGGCTCGACCCGCCGGAACGACCGCTGGACATGCAAAATCACCTGCCGGCTACGCCGGAAACACTTGGCGAACACTCCGGAATCACCTGCCGGGCATGCCGGAACCACCTCTCAGATATGCCAGAACCACGTGCCCATGACCCCGGAAGCACCTGCCGAGCACGCCGGAACCACCTGCTCGACTCGCCAGAACCACCTGCCGGACACGCAAAAATCACCTGCCGGCTACGCCACACCCATTTGGGGAACACTTCAGAATCACCTGCCGGGCTTGCTGCAACCACCTGCCGGTCATGCCAAAATCACCTGCCAACTACGCCAGTACCACTTGGCGGACACTGTGGAAACACCTGTCGGGCTGGCCGGAACCACATCTCAGACGTGCCAGAACAATGTGCATGAGATGCTGGAACCACACCCCGAACAAACGGAAAACACCTGCCAGACCCGTCTGAACAACCTGCCGAGCACGCCGGAGCCACCTGCTCGACTCGCCGGAACCACCTACCTGACATGCCCAAATCACCAGCCGGGTATGCCAGAACCACTTGGCGGACACTCCGGAATCATCTGCCGGACATGCCGGAACCAGCTCTCAGACACACCAGAACCACGTGCCGGAGACGCCGGAAGCACCTGCCGAGCATGCCGGAGCCACCTGCTCGACTCGCCAGAAACACCTGCCGGACACGCCAAAATCACCTGCCGGGTACGCCAGAACCACCTGGCGGACACTCCGAAACCACCTGTCTCGGATGCCGGAACCACCTCTCAGACGTGCCGGAAGCACGTGCCGGACACGCCGGAATCACCTACCGGACATACCGGAACCACCTGCCGAGCACGCCGGAGCCACCTGTTCGACTCGCTGGAACCACCTGCCGGACAGGCCAATATCAACTGCTGGCTATGCCAGAACCACCTGGGAGACGGTCCGGAATCGCCTGCCAGCCATGGCGGAACCACCTCTCAGACGTACCAGAACCACCTGCCGGAGAAGCTGGAAACACGTCCTGGACAGACTGGAACCACGTGACGGCCATGCCTGAACCACGTGCCGAGCACGGCGGTACCACCTGCCGGACACGCCAAAATCACCTGCGGGCTACACCAGAACCACTTCGACGACTCTCCGAAATGACCTGCCGGGCATGTTGGAACCACCTCTCAGACGTGCCAGAAGCACGTGGCGGACAGTCCGGAATCACCTGTTGGGCATACGCAACCACCTCTGACACGTACCAGAACCACGTGCCGTGCACGCCGGAACCGCCTACAGGACAAACTGGAATCAACTTTTGGGCATGCCGGAACCACCAGTCAGATGTGCCAGAAACACGTTCCGGAGACGCCGGAAGCACCTGCCGAGCATGTCGCAACCACCTGCTCAACTCGCCTGAACCACCTGCCGGACACGCCAAAATCACCTGCCCGCTACACCAGCACCACTTCGGGGACAAGCCGGAATCACGTGAGGGGCATGCCGGCACAGCCTCTCAGACTGAACCTCGTGCCGGACACCACAGAACCACCTGCCGGACAGACCGGAACCACCTGCCGGACACGCCGGAACCACCAGCTCGACCCGCCGGAACGACCGCTGGACATGCAAAATCACCTGCCGGCTACGCCGGAAACACTTGGCGAACACTCCGGAATCACCTGCCGGGCATGCCGGAACCACCTCTCAGATATGCCAGAACCACGTGCCAATGACCCCGGAAGCACCTGCCAAGCACACCGGAACCACCTGCTCGACTCGCCAAAACCACCTGCCGGACACGCAGAAATCACCTGCCGGCTACGCCACAACCAGTTGGGGAACACTTCGGAATCACTTGCCGGGCATGCAGGAACCACCTCTCAGACATGCCAGAACCCCGTGCCAATGACCCCGGAAGCACCAGCCGAGCACGCCGGAACCACCTGCTCGACTCGCCAGAACCACCTGCCGATCACGCAAAAATCACCTGCCGGCTACGCCACAACCAGTTGGTGAACACTTTGGAATCAACTGCCATGCTTGCTGGAACCACCTGCCAGTCATGCCAAAATCACCTGCCAACTATGCCAGAACCGCTTGGCGGACACTGCGGAAACACCTGTCGGGCCGGCTGGAACCACCTCTCAGACGTGCCGGAAGCACGTGCCGGACACGCCGGAAACACCTACCGGACAGACCGGAACCACCTGCCAAGAACGCCGGAGCCACCTGTTCGACTCGCTGGAACCACCTGCCGGACAGGCCAATATCAACTGCTGGCTATGCCAGAACCACCAGTGGGACGGTCCGGAATCACCTGCCAGCCATGGCGGAACCACCTCTCAGACGTACCAGAACCACCTGCCGGAGAAGCTGGAAACACGTCCTGGACAGTCTGGAATCACCTGCCGGCCAAGCCTGAACCACCTGCCAAGCACAACGGAACAACCTGCCAGACACGCCAAAATCAACTGCGTGTTATGCCAGAACCACTTGGAGGACTCTCTGGGATGACCTGCCGGGCATGCCGGAATCACCTCTCAGACGTTCCAGAAGCACGTGGCGGACAGTCCAGAATCACCTGTTGGGCATGCGCAACCACCTCTGAGACGTACCAGAACCACATGCCGTGCAGGCTGGAACCACCTACCGGACAGACCGGAATCACCTTTCGGGCATGCCGGAACCACCTGTCAGATGTGCCAGAAACACGTGCCGGAGACGCCGGAAGCACCTGCCAAGCACGTTGGAACCACCTGCTCAACTCGCCTGAACCACCTGCCGGACATGCCAAAATCACCTGCCGACTATGCCAGAACCACTTGGCGAACACTCCGGAATCACTTGCCGGGCATGCAGGAACCACCTCTCAGACATGCCAGAACCCCGTGCCAATGACCCCGGAAGCACCAGCCGAGCACGCCGGAACCACATGCTCGACTCGCCAGAACCACCTGCCGATCACGCAAAAATCACCTGCCGGCTACGCCACAACCAGTTGGTGAACACTTTGGAATCACCTGCCAGGCTTGCTGGAACCACCTGCCCGTCATGCCAAAATCACCTTCCAACTACGCCAGAACCACTTGGCGGACACTGCGGAAACACCTGTCGGGCCGGCTGGAACCACATATCAGAAGTGCCAGAAACGTGTTCATGAGATGCTGGAACCACACCCCGAACAGACGGATACCACCTGCCAGAACCGCCTGAACCACCTGCTGAGCACGCCGGAACCACCTGCTCGACTCACCGGTACCACCTCCCTGACACGCCAAAATCACCTGCTGGGTATGCCAGAACCACTTGGCGGACACTCCGGAATCATCTGCCGGACATGCCGGAACCAGCTCTCAGACACACCAGAACCAAGTGCAGGAGACGCCGGAAGCACCTGCCGAGCATGCCGGAGCCACCTGCTCGACTCGCCAGAAACACCTGCCGGACACGCAAAAATCACCTGCCGGCTACGCCACAACCAGTTGGGGAACACTTCGGAATCACCTGCCGGGCTTGCTGGAACCACCTGCCGGTCATGCCAAAATCACCTGCGTGTTATGCCAGAACCACTTGGAGGACTCTCTGGGATGACCTGCCAAGCGTGCCGGAACCACCTCTCAGACGTGCCAGAACCATGTGGCGGACAGTCCGGAATCACCTGTTGGGCATGCGCAACCACCTCTGAGAGGTACCAGAACCACATGCCGTGCAGGCTGGAACCACCTACCGGACAGACCGGAATCACCTGTCGCGCATGCCGGAACCACCTCTCAGACGTGCCGGAAGCACGTGCCGGACACACCGGGATCACCTACCGGACAGACCGGAACCACCTGCCGAGCACGCCGGAGCCACCTGTTCGACTCGCTGGAACCACCTGCCGGACAGGCCAATATCAACTGCTGGCTATGCCAGAACCACCTGGGGGACAGTCCGGGATCACCTGCCAGCCATGGCGGAACCACCTCTCAGAAGTACCAGAACCACCTGCTGGAGAAGCTGGAAACACGTCCTGGACAGACTGGAACCACGTGACTGCCATGCCTGAACCACCTGCCGAGCACGGCGGAACCACCTGCCGGACACGCCAAAATCACCTGCGTGTTATGCCAGAACCACTTGGAGGACTCTCTGGGATGACCTGCCGGGCATGCCGGAACCACCTCTCAGACGTGCCAGAACCATGTGGCGGACTGTCCGGAATCACCTGTTGGGCATGCGCAACCACCTCTGAGACGTACCAGAACCACATGCCGTGCAGGCTGGAACCACCTACCGGACAGACCGGAATCACCTTTCGGGCATGCCGGAACCACCTGTCAGATGTGCCAGAAACACGTGCCGGAGACGCCGGAAGCACCTGCCAAGCACGTTGGAACCACCTGCTCAACTCGCCTGAACCACCTGCCGGACATGCCAAAATCACCTGCCGACTATGCCAGAACCACTTGGCGAACACTCCGGAATCACTTGCCGGGCATGCAGGTACCACCTCTCAGACATGCCAGAAACCCGCGCCAATGACCCCAGAAGCACCAGCCGAGCACGCCGGAACCACCTGCTCGACTCGCCAGAACCACCTGCCGGACACGCAAAAATCACCTGCCGGCTACGCCACAACCAGTGGGGGAACACTTCGGAATCACCTGCCGGGCTTGCTGGAACCACCTGCCTGTCATGCAAAATCACCTGCCAACTACGCCAGTACCACTTGGCGGACACTGTGGAAACACCTGTCGGGCTGGCCGGAACCACATCTCAGACGTGCCAGAACCATGTGCATGAGATGCTGGAACCACACCCCGAACAGACGGAAAACACCTGCCAGACCCGTCTGAACAACCTGCTGAGCACGCCGGAGCCACCTGCTCGACTCGCCGGAACCACCTACCTGACATGCCCAAATCACCAGCCGGGTATGCCAGAACCACTTGGCGGACACTCCGGAATCATCTGCCGGACATGCCGGAACCAGCTCTCAGACACACCAGAACCACGTGCCGGAGACGCCGGAAGCACCTGCCGAGCATGCCGGAGCCACCTGCTCGACTCGCCAGAAACACCTGCCGGACACGCCAAACTCACCTGCCGGGTACTCCAGAACCACCTGGCGGACACTCCAAAATCACCTGTCGCGCATGCCGGAACCACCTCTCAGACGTGCCGGAATCACGTGCCGGACACGCCGGAATCACCTACCGGACAGACCGGAACCACCTGCCGAGCACGCCGGAGCCACCTGTTCGACTCGCTGGAACCACCTGCCGGACAGGCCAATATCAACTGCTGGCTATGCCAGAACCACCTGGGGGACGGTCCGGGATCACCTGCCAGCCATGGCCGAACCACCTCTCAGATGTACCAGAACCACCTGCCGGAGAAGCTGGAAACACGTCCTGGACAGACTGGAACCACGTGACGGCCATGCCTGAACCACCTGCCGAGCACGGCGGAACCACCTGCCGGACACGCCAAAATCACCTGCGGGCTACGCCAGAACCACTTGGACGACTCTCCGAAATGACCTGCCGGGCATCTTGGAACCACCTATCAGACGTGCCAGAAGCACGTGGCGGACAGTCCGGAATCACCTGTTGGGCATACGCAACCACCTCTGAGACGTACCAGAACCACGTGCCGTGCACGCCGGAACCACCTACCGGACAGACCGGAATCAACTTTTGGGCATGCCGGAACCACCAGTCAGATGTGCCAGAAACACGTGCCGGAGACGCCGGAAGCACCTGCCGAGCACGTCGCAACCACCTGCTCAACTCGCCTTAACCCTCTGCCGGACACGGCAAAATCACCTGACCGCTACACCAGCACCACTTCGGGGACAAGCCGGAATCACGTGAGGGGCATGCCGGCACAGCCTCTCAGACTGAACCTCGTGCCGGACACCACAGAACCACCTGCCGGACAGACCGGAACCACCTGCCGGACACGCCGGAACGACCGCTGGACATGCAAAATCACCTGCCGGCTACGCCGGAAACACTTGGCGAACACTCCGGAATCACCTGCCGGGCATGCCGGAACCACCTCTCAGATATGCCAGAACCACGTGCCAATGATCCGGGTAGCACCTGCCGAGCACGTCGGAACCACCTGCTCGACTCGCCAGAACCACCTGCCGGACACGCAAAAATCACCTGCCGGCTACGCCACAACCAGTTGGGGAACACTTCGGAATCACCTGCCGGGCTTGCTGGAACCACCTGCCGGTCATGCCAAAATCACCTGCCAACTACGCCAGTACCACTTGGCAGACACTGTGGAAACACCTGTCGGGCCGGCCGGAACCACATCTCAGACGTGCCAGAACCATGTGCATGAGATGCTGGAACCACACCCCGAACAGACGGAAAACACCTGCCAGACCCGTCTGAACAACCTGCCGAGCACGCCGGAGCCACCTGCTCGACTCGCCGGAACCACCTACCTGACATGCCCAAATCACCAGCCGGGTATGCCAGAACCACTTGGCGGACACTCCGGAATCATCTGCCAGACATGCCGGAACCAGCTCTCAGACACACCAGAACCACGTGCCGGAGACGCCGGAAGCACCTGCCGAGCATGCCGGAGCCACCTGCTCGACTCGCCGGAAACACCTGCGGGACACGCCAAAATCACCTGCCGGGTACGCCAGAACCACCTGGCGGACACTCCGAAACCACCTGTCGCGCATGCCGGAACCACCTCTCAGACGTGCCGGAAGCACGTGCCGGACACGCCGGAATTACCTACCGGACAGACCGGAACCACCTGCCGAGCACGCCGGAGCCACCTGTTCGACTCGCTGGAACCACCTGCCGGACAGGCCAATATCAACTGCTGGCTATGCCAGAACCACCTGGGGGACGGTCCGGGATCACCTGCCAGCCATGGCGGAACCACCTCTCAGACGTACCAGAACCACCTGCCGGAGAAGCTGGAAACACGTCCTGGAGAGTCTGGAACCACCTGACGGCCAAGCCTGAACCACCTGCCAAGCACAACGGAACAACCTGCCAGACACGCCAAAATCACCTGCGTGTTATGCCAGAACCACTTGGAGGACTCTCTGGGATGACCTGCCGGGCATGCCGGAACCACCTCTCAGACGTGCCAGAACCATGTGGCGGACAGTCCGGAATCACCTGTTGGGCATGCGCAACCACCTCTGAGACGTACCAGAACCACATGCCGTGCAGGCTGGAAGCACCTACCAGACAGACCGGAATCACCTTTCGGGCATGCCGGAACCACCTGTCAGATGTGCCAGAAACACGTGCCGGAGACGCCGGAAGCACCTGCAAAGCACGTTGGAACAACCTGATCAACTCGCCTGAACCAGCTGCCGGACATGCCAAAATCACCTGCCGACTATGCCAGAACCACTTGGCGAACACTCCGGAATCACCTGCCGAGCATGCCGGAGCCACCTGCTCGACTCGCCAGAAACACCTGCCGGACACGCCAAAATCACCTGCCGGGTATGCCAGAACCACCTGGCGGACACTACGGAATGACCTGCCGCGCATGCCGGAACCACCTCTCAGACGTGCCGGAAGCACGTGCCAGACACTCCGGAAACACCTACCGGACAGACCGGAACCACCTGCCAAGAACGCCGGAGCCACCTGTTCGACTCGCTGGAACCACCTGCCGGACAGGCCAATATCAACTGCTGGCTATGCCAGAACCACCTGGGTGACAGTCCGGGATCACCTGCCAGCCATGGCGGAGCCACCTCTCAGACGTACCAGAACCACCTGCCGGAGAAGCTGGAAACACGTCCTGGACAGACTGGAACCACGTGACGGCCATGCCTGAACCACCTGCCGAGAACGGCGGAACCATCTGCCGGACACGACAAAATCACCTGCGGGCTACGCCAGAACCACTTGGACGACTCTCCGAAATGACCTGCTGGGCATGTTGGAACCACCTCTCAGACGTGCCAGAAGCACGTGGCAGAGAGTCCGGAATCACCTGTTGGGCATACGCAACCACCTCTGACACGTACCAGAACCACGTGCCGTGCACGCCGGAACCACCTACCGGACAGACCGGAATCAACTTTTGGGCATGCCGGAACCACCTGTCAGATGTGCCAGAAACACGTGCCGGAGACGCCGGAAGCACCTGCCGAGCACGTCGCAACCACCTGCTCAACTCGCCTGAACCACCTGCCGGACACGCCAAAATCACCTGCCCGCTACACCAGCACCACTTCGGGGACAAGCCGGAATCACGTGAGGGGCATGCCGGCACAGCCTCTCAGACTGAACCTCGTGCCGGACACCACAGAACCACCTGCCGGACAGACCGGAACCACCTGCCGGACACGCCGGAACCACCGGCTCGACCCGCCGTAAAGACCGCTGGACATACAAAATCACCTGCCGGCTACGCCGGAAACACTTGCCGAACACTCCGGAATCACCTGCCGGGCATGCCGGAACCACCTCTCAGATATGCCAGAACCACGTGCCAACGACACCGGAAGCACCTGCCGAGCACGCCGGAACCACCTGCTCGACTCGCCAGAACCACCTGCCGGACACGCAAAAATCACCTGCCGGCTACGCCACAACCTGTTGGTGAACACTTTGGAATCACCTGCCGGGCTTGCTGGAACCACCTGCCAGTCATGCCAAAATCACCTGCCAACTACGCCAGAACCGCTTGGCGGACACTGCGGAAACACCTGTCGGGCCGGCTGGAACCACATCTCAGACGTGCCAGAAACGTGTTCATGAGATGCTGGAACCACACCCCGAACAGACGGATACCACCTGCCAGAACCGCCTGAACCACCTGCTGAGCACGCCGGAACCACCTGCTCGACTCACCGGTACCACCTCCCTGACACGCCAAAATCACCTGCTGGGTATGCCAGAACCACTTGGCGGACACTCCGGCATCATCTACCGGACATGCCGGAACCAGCTCTCAGACACACCAGAACCAAGTGCCGGAGACGCCGGAAGCACCTGCCGAGCATGCCGGAGCCACCTGCTCGACTCGCCAGAAACACCTGCCGGACACGCCAAAATCACCTGCCGGGTATGCCAGAACCACCTGGCGGACACTACGGAATCACCTGCCGCGCATGCAGGAACCACTTCTCAGACGTGCCGGAAGCACGTGCCACACACTCCGGAAACACCTACCGGACATACCGGAACCACCTGCCAAGAACGCCGGAGCCACCTGTTCGACTCGCTGGAACCACCTGCCGGACAGGCCAATATCAACTGCTGGCTATGCCAGAACCACCTGGGGGACGGTCCGGGATCACCTGCCAGCCATGGCGGAACCACCTCTCAGACGTACCAGAACCACCTGCCGGAGAAGCTGGAAACACGTCCTGGACAGACTGGAACCACGTGACGGCCATGCCTGAACCACATCCCGAGCACGGCGGAACCACCTGCCGGACACGCCAAAATCACCTGCGGGCTACGCCAGAACCACTTGGACGACTCTCCGAAATGACCTGCCGGGCATGTTGGAACCACCTCTCAGACGTGCCAGAAGCACGTGGCGGACAGTCCGGAATCACCTGTTGGGCATACGCAACCACCTCTGAGATGTACCAGTACCACGTGCCGTGCACGCCGGAACCACCTACCGGACAGACCGGAATCAACTTTCGGGCATGCCGGAACCACCAGTCAGATGTGCCAGAATCACGTGCCAGAGACGCCGGAAGCACCTGCCGAGCACGTCGCAACCACCTGCTCAACTCGCCTGAACCACCTGCCGGACACGCCAAAATCACCTGCCCGCTAAACCAGCACCACTTCGGGGACAAGCCGGAATCACGTGAGGGGCATGCCGGCACAGCCTCTCAGACTGAACCTCGTGCCGGACACCACAGAACCACCTGCCGGACAGACCGGAACCACCTGCCGGACACGCCGGAACCACCGGCTCGACCCGCCGGAAAGACCGCTAGACATGCAAAATCACCTGCCGGCTACGCCGGAAACACTTGGCGAACACTCCGGAATCACTTGCCGGGCATGCCGGAACCACCTCTCAGATATGCCAGAACCACGTGCCAATGACCCCGGAAGCACCTGCCGAGCACGCCGGAGCCACATGCTCGACTCGCCAGAAACACCTGCCGGACACGCAAAAATCACCTGCCGGCTACGCCACAACCAGTTGGGGAACACTTCGGAATCACCTGCCGGGCTTGCTGGAACCACCTGCCGGTCATGCCAAAATCACCTGCCAACTACGCCAGTACCACTTGGCGGACACTGTGGAAACACCTGTCGGGCCGGCCGGAACCACATCTCAGACGTGCCAGAACCATGTGCATGAGATGCTGGAACCACACCCCGAACAGACGGAAAACACCTGCCAGACCCGTCTGAACAACCTGCCGAGCACGCCGGAACCACCTGCTCGACTCGCCGGAACCACCTACCTGACATGCCCAAATCACCAGCCGGGTATGCCAGAACCACTTGGCGGACACTCCGGAATCATCTGCCGGACATGCCGGAACCAGCTCTCAGACACACCAGAACCACGTGCCGGAGACGCCGGAAGCACGTGCTGAGCATGCCGGAGCCACCTGCTCGACTCGCCAGAAACACCTGCCGGACACGCCAAAATCACCTGCCGGGTACGCAAGAACCACCTGGCGGATACTACGGAATCACATGCCGCGCATGACGGACCCACCTTTCAGACGTGCCGGAAGCACGTACCGGAGACGCCGGAAACTCCTAGCGGACAGACCGGAACCACCTGCCAAGAACGCCGGAGCCACCTGTTCGACTCGCTGGAACCACCTGCCGACAGGCCAATATCAACTGCTGGCTATGCCAGAACCACCTGGGGGACAGTCCGGGATCACCTGCCAGCCATGGCGGAACCACCTCTCAGACGTACCAGAACCACCTGCCGGAGAAGCTGGAAACACGTCCTGGACAGACTGGAACCACGTGACGGCCATGCCTGAACCACCTGCCGAGCACGGCGGAACCACCTGCCGGACACGCCAAAATCACCTGCGGGCTACGCCAGAACCACTTGGACGACTCTCTGAAATGACCTGCTGGGCATGTTGGAACCACCTCTCAGACGTGCCAGAAGCACGTGGCGGACAGTCCGGAATCACCTGTTGGGCATACGCAACCACCTCTGACACGTACCAGAACCTCGTGCCGTGCACGCCGGAACCACCTACCGGACAGGCCGGAATCAACTTTTGGGCATGCCGGAACCACCAGTCAGATGTGCCAGAAACACGTGCCGGAGACGCCGGAAGCACCTGCCGACCACATCGCAACCACCTGCTGAACTCGCCTGAACCACCTGCCGGACACGCCAAAATCACCTGCCCGCTACACCAGCACCACTTCGGGGACAAGGCGGAATCACGTGAGGGGCATGCCGGCACAGCCTCTCAGACTGAACCTCGTGCCGGACACCACAGAACCACCAGCCGGACAGACCGGAACCAACTGCCGGACACGCCGGAACCACTGGCTCGACCCGCCGGAACGACCGCTGGACATGCAAAATCACCTGCCGGCTACGCCGGAAACACTTGGCGAACACTCCGGAATCACCTGCCGGGCATGCCGGAACCACCTCTCAGATATGCCAGAACCACGTGCCAATGACCCCGGAAGCACCTGCCGAGCACGCCGGAACCACCTGCTCGACTCGCCAGAACCACCTGCCGGACACGCAAAAATCACCTGCCGGCTACGCCACAACCAGTTGGGGAACACTTCGGAATCACCTGCCGGGCTTGCTGCAACCACCTGCCGGTCATGCCAAAATCACCTGCCAGCTACGCCAGTACCACTTGGCGGACACTGTGGAAACACCTGTCGGGCCGGCCGGAACCACATCTCAGACGTGCCAGAACCATGTGCATGAGATGCTGGAACCACACCCCGAACAGACGGAAAACACCTGCCAGACCCGTCTGAACAACCTGCCGAGCACGCCGGAGCCACCTGCTCGACTCGCCGGAACCACCTACCTGACATGCCCAAATCACCAGCCGGGTATGCCAGAACCACTTGGCGGACACTCCGGAATCATCTGCCGGACATGCCGGAACCAGCTCTCAGACACACCAGAACCACGTGCCGGAGACGCCGGAAGCACCTGCCGAGCATGCCGGAGCCACCTGCTCGACTCGCCAGAAACACCTGCCAGAAACGCCAAAATCACCTGCCGGGTACGCCAGAACCACCTGGCGGACACTCCGAAACCGCCTGTCGCGCATGCCGGAACCACCTCTCAGACGTGCCGGAAGCACGTGCCGGACACGCCGGAATCACCTACCGGACAGACCGGAACCACCTGCCGAGCACGCCGGAGCCACCTGTTCGACTCGCTGGAACCACCTGCCGGACAGGCCAATATCAACTGCTGGCTATGCCAGAACCACCTGGGGGACTGTCCGGAATCACCTGCCAGCCATGGCGGAACCACCTCTCAGACGTACCAGAACCACCTGCCGGAGAAGCTGGAAACACGTCCTGGACAGTCTGGAACCACCTGCCGGCCAAGCCTGAACCACCTGCCAAGCACAACGGAACAACCTGCCAGACACGCCAAAATCACCTGCGTGTTATGCCAGAACCACTTGGAGGACTCTCTGGGATGACCTGCCGGGCATGCCGGAACCACCTCTCAGACGTGCCAGAACCATGTGGCGGACTGTCCGGAATCACCTGTTGGGCATGCGCAACCACCTCTGAGACGTACCAGAACCACATGCCGTGCAGGCTGGAACCACCTACCGGACAGACCGGAATCACCTTTCGGGCATGCCGGAACCACCTGTCAGATGTGCCAAAAACACGTGCCGGAGACGCCGGAAGAACCTGCCAAGCACGCCGGAACCACCTGCTCGACTCGTCAGAACCACCTGCCGATCACGCAAAAATCACCTGCCGGCTACGCCACAACCAGTTGGTGAACACTTTGGAATCACCTGCCAGGCTTGCTGGAACCACCTGCCAGTCATGCCAAAATCACCTGCCAACTACGCCAGAACCGCTTGGCGGACACTGCGGAAACACCTGTCGGGCCGGCTGGAACCACATCTCAGACGTGCCAGAAACGTGTTCATGAGATGCTGGAACCACACCCCGAACAGACGGATACCACCTGCCAGAACCGCCTGAACCACCTGCTGAGCACGCCGGAACCACCTGCTCGACTCACCGGTACCACCTCCCTGACACGCCAAAATCACCTGCTGGGTATGCCAGTACCACTTGGCGGACACTCCGGAATCATCTGCCGGACATGCCGGAACCAGCTCTCAGACACACCAGAACCAAGTGCCGGAGACGCCGGAAGCACCTGCCGAGCATGCTGGAGCCACCTGCTCGACTCGCCAGAAACACCTGCCGGACACGCCAAAATCACCTGCCGGGTATGCCAGAACCACCTGGCGGACACTACGGAATCACCTGCCGCGCATGCCGGAACCACCTCTCAGATGTGCCGGAAGCACGTGCCAGACACGCCGGAAACACCTACCGGACAGACCGGAACCACCTGCCAAGAACGCCGGAGCCACCTGTTCGACTCGGTGGAACCACCTGCCGGACAGGCCAATATCAAATGCTGGCTATGCCAGAACCACCTGGGGGACAGTCCGGGATCACCTGCCAGCCATGGCGGAACCAGCTCTCACACGTACCAGAACCACCTGCCGGAGAAGCTGGAAACACGTCCTGGACAGACTGGAACCACGTGACGGCCATGCCTGAACCACCTGCCGAGCACGGCGGAACCACCTGCCGCACACGCCAAAATCACCTGGGGGCTACACCAGAACCACGTCGACGACTCTCCGAAATGACCTGCCGGGCATGTTGCAACCACCTCTCAGACGTGCCAGAAGCACGTGGCGGACAGTCCGGAATCACCTGTTGGGCATACGCAACCACCTCTGACACGGACCGGAACCACGTGTCGTGCGCGCCGGAACCACCTACCGGACAGACCGGAATCAACTTTTGGGCATGCCGGAACCACCAGTCAGATGTGCCAGAAACACGTGCCGGAGACGCCGGAAGCACCTGCCGAGCACGTCGCAACCACCTGCTCAACTCGCCTGAACCACCTGCCGGACACGCCAAAATCCCTGCCCGCTACACCAGCACCACTTCGGGGACAAGCCGGAATCACGTGAGGGGCATGCCGGCACAGCCTCTCAGACTGAACCTCGTGCCGGACACCACAGAACCACCTGCCGGACAGACCGGAACCACCAGCCGGACACGCCGGTACCACCGGCTCGACCCGCCGGAACGACCGCTGGACATGCAGAATCTCCTGCCGGCTACGCCAGAAACACTTGGCGAACACTCCGGAATCACCTGCCGGGCATGCCGGAACCACCTCTCAGATATGCCAGAACCACGTGCCAATCACCCCGGAAGCACCTGCCGAGCACGCCGGAACCACCTGCTCGACTCGCCAGAACCACCTGCCGGACACGCAAAAATCACCTGCCGGCTACGCCACAACCAGTTGGGGAACACTTCGGAATCACCTGCCGGGCTTGCTGGAACCACCTGCCGGTCATGCCAAAATCACCTGCCAACTACGCCAGTACCACTTGGCGGACACTGTGGAAACACCTGTCGGGCCGGCCGGAACCACATCTCAGACGTGCCAGAACCATGTGCATGAGATGCTGGAACCACACCCCGAACAGACGGAAAACACCTGCCAGACCCGTCTGAACAACCTGCCGAGCACGCCGGAGCCACCTGATCGACTCGCCGGAACCACCTACCTGACATGCCCAAATCACCAGCCGGGTATGCCAGAACCACTTGGCGGACACTCCGGAATCATCTGCCGGACATGCCGGAACCAGCTATCAGACACACCAGAACCACGTGCCGGAGACGCCGGAAGCAACTGCCGAGCATGCCGGAGCCACCTGCTCGACTCGCCAGAAACACCTGCCGGACACGCCAAAATCACCTGCCGGGTACGCCAGAACCACCTGGCAGACACTCCGAAACCACCTGTCGCGCATGCCGGAACCACCTCTCAGACGTGCCGGAAGCACGTGCCGGACACGCCGGAATCACCTACCGGACAGACCGGAACCACCTGCCGAGCACGCCGGAGCCACCTGTTCGACTCGCTGTAACCACCTGCCGGACAGGCCAATATCAACTGCTGGCTATGCCAGAACCACCTGGGGGATGGTCCGGAATCACCTGCCAGCCATGGCGGAACCACCTCTCAGACGTACCAGAACCACCTGCCGGAGAAGCTGGAAACACGTCCTGGACAGTCTGGAACCACCTGCCGGCCAAGCCTGAACCACCTGCCAAGCACAACGGAACAACCTGCCAGACACGCCAAAATCACCTGCGTGTTATGCCAGAACCACTTGGAGGACTCTCTGGGATGACCTGCCAAGCGTGCCGGAACCACCTCTCAGACGTGCCAGAACCATGTGGCGGACAGTCCGGAATCACCTGTTGGGCATGCGCAACCACCTCTGAGAGGTACCAGAACCACATGCCGTGCAGGCTGGAACCACCTACCGGACAGACCGGAATCACCTGTCGCGCATGCCGGAACCACCTCTCAGACGTGCCGGAAGCACGTGCCGGACACACCGGGATCACCTACCGGACAGACCGGAACCACCTGCCGAGCACGCCGGAGCCACCTGTTCGACTCGCTGGAACCACCTGCCGGACAGGCCAATATCAACTGCTGGCTATGCCAGAACCACCTGGGGGACAGTCCGGGATCACCTGCCAGCCATGGCGGAACCACCTCTCAGAAGTACCAGAACCACCTGCTGGAGAAGCTGGAAACACGTCCTGGACAGACTGGAACCACGTGACGGCCATGCCTGAACCACCTGCCGAGCACGGCGGAACCACCTGCCGGACACGCCAAAATCACCTGCGTGTTATGCCAGAACCACTTGGAGGACTCTCTGGGATGACCTGCCGGGCATGCCGGAACCACCTCTCAGACGTGCCAGAACCATGTGGCGGACAGTCCGGAATCACCTGTTGGGCATGCGCAACCACCTCTGAGACGTACCAGAACCACATGCCGTGCAGGCTGGAACCACCTACCGGACAGACCGGAATCACCTTTCGGGCATGCCGGAACCACCTGTCAGATGTGCCAGAAACACGTGCCGGAGACGCCGGAAGCACCTGCCAAGCACGTTGGAACCACCTGCTCAACTCGCCTGAACCACCTGCCGGACATGCCAAAATCACCTGCCGACTATGCCAGAACCACTTGGCGAACACTCCGGAATCACTTGCCGGGCATGCAGGTACCACCTCTCAGACATGCCAGAAACCCGCGCCAATGACCCCAGAAGCACCAGCCGAGCACGCCGGAACCACCTGCTCGACTCGCCAGAACCACCTGCCGATCACGCAAAAATCACCTGCCGGCTACGCCACAACCAGTTGGGGAACACTTCGGAATCACCTGCCGGGCTTGCTGGAACCACCTGCCTGTCATGCCAAAATCACCTGCCAACTACGCCAGTACCACTTGGCGGACACTGTGGAAACACCTGTCGGGCCGGCCGGAACCACATCTCAGACGTGCCAGAACCATGTGCATGAGATGCTGGAACCACACCCCGAACAGACGGAAAACACCTGCCAGACCCGTCTGAACAACCTGCTGAGCACGCTGGAGCCACCTGCTCGACTCGCCGGAACCACCTACCTGACATGCCCAAATCACCAGCCGGGTATGCCAGAACCACTTGGCGGACACTCCGGAATCATCTGCCGGACATGCCGGAACCAGCTCTCAGACACACCAGAACCACGTGCCGGAGACGCCGGAAGCACCTGCCGAGCATGCCGGAGCCACCTGCTCGACTCGCCAGAAACACCTGCCGGACACGCCAAACTCACCTGCCGGGTACTCCAGAACCACCTGGCGGACACTCCAAAATCACCTGTCGCGCATGCCGGAACCACCTCTCAGACGTGCCGGAATCACGTGCCGGACACGCCGGAATCACCTACCGGACAGACCGGAACCACCTGCCGAGCACGCCGGAGCCACCTGTTCGACTCGCTGGAACCACCTGCCGGACAGGCCAATATCAACTGCTGGCTATGCCAGAACCACCTGGGGGACGGTCCGGGATCACCTGCCAGCCATGGCCGAACCACCTCTCAGATGTACCAGAACCACCTGCCGGAGAAGCTGGAAACACGTCCTGGACAGACTGGAACCACGTGACGGCCATGCCTGAACCACCTGCCGAGCACGGCGGAACCACCTGCCGGACACGCCAAAATCACCTGCGGGCTACGCCAGAGCCACTTGGACGACTCTCCGAAATGACCTGCCGGGCATCTTGGAACCACCTATCAGACGTGCCAGAAGCACGTGGCGGACAGTCCGGAATCACCTGTTGGGCATACGCAACCACCTCTGAGACGTACCAGAACCACGTGCCGTGCACGCCGGAACCACCTACCGGACAGACCGGAATCAACTTTTGGGCATGCCGGAACCACCAGTCAGATGTGCCAGAAACACGTGCCGGAGACGCCGGAAGCACCTGCCGAGCACGTCGCAACCACCTGCTCAACTCGCCTTAACCCTCTGCCGGACACGGCAAAATCACCTGCCCGCTACACCAGCACCACTTCGGGGACAAGCCGGAATCACGTGAGGGGCATGCTGGCACAGCCTCTCAGACTGAACATCGTGCCGGACACCACAGAACCACCTGCCGGACAGACCGGAACCACCTGCCGGACACGCCGGAACCACCGGCTCGACCCGCCGGAACGACCGCTGGACATGCAAAATCACCTGCCGGCTACGCCGGAAACACTTGGCGAACACTCCGGAATCACGTGCCGGGCATGCCGGAACCACCTCTCAGATATGCCAGAACCACGTGCCAATGACCCCGGAAGCACCTGCCGAGCACGCCGGAACCACCTGCTCGACTCGCCAGAACCACCTGCCGGACACGCAAAAATCACCTGCCGGCTACGCCACAAGCAGTTGGGGAACACTTCGGAATCACCTGCCGGGCTTGCTGGAACCACCTGCCGGTCATGCCAAAATCACCTGCCAACTACGCCAGTACCACTTGGCGGACACTGTGGAAACACCTGTCGGGCCGGCCGGAACCACATCTCAGACGTGCCAGAACCATGTGCATGAGATGCTGGAACCACACCCCGAACAGACGGAAAACACCTGCCAGACCCGTCTGAACAACCTGCCGAGCACGCCGGAGCCACCTGCTCGACTCGCCGGAACCACCTACCTGACATGCCCAAATCACCAGCCGGGTATGCCAGAACCACTTGGCGGACACTCCGGAATCATCTGCCGGACATGCCGGAACCAGCTCTCAGACACACCAGAACCACGTGCCGGAGACGCCGGAAGCACCTGCCGAGCATGCCGGAGCCACCTGCTCGACTCGCCAGAAACACCTGCCGGACACGCCAAAATCACCTGCCGGGTACGCCGGAACCACCTGGCGGACACTCCGAAATCACGTGTGGCACATGCTGGAACCACCTCTCAGACGTGCCGGAAGCACGTGCCAGACACGCCGGAAACACCTACCGGACAGACCGGAACCACCTGCCAAGAACGCCGGAGCCACCTGTTCGACTCGCTGGAACCACCTGCCGGACAGGCCAATATCAACTGCTGGCTATGCCAGAACCACCTGGGGGACAGTCCGGGATCACCTGCCAGCCATGGCGGAACCACCTCTCAGACGTACCAGAACCACCTGCCGGAGAAGCTGGAAGCACGTCCTGGACAGACTGGAACCACGTGACGGCCATGCCTGAACCACATCCCGAGCACGGCGGAACCACCTGCCGGACACGCCAAAATCACCTGCGGGCTACTCCAGAACCACTTGGATGACTCTCCAAAATGACCTGCCAGGCATGTTGGAACCACCTCTCAGACGTGCCAGAAGCACGTGGCGGACAGTCCGGAATCACCTGTTGGGCATACGCAACCACCTCTGAGACGTACCAGAACCACGTGCCGTGCACGCCGGAACCACCTACCGGACAGACCGGAATCAACTTTTGGGCATGCCAGAACCACCAGTCAGATGTGCCAGAAACACGTGCCGGAGACGCCGGAAGCACCTGCTGAGCACGTCGCAACCACCTGCTCAACTCGCCTGAACCACCTGCCGGACACGCCAAAATCACCTGCCCGCTACACCAGCACCACTTCGGGGACAAGCCGGAATCACGTGAGGGGCATGCCGGCACAGCCTCTCAGACTGAACCTCGTGCCGGACACCACAGAACCACCTGCCGGACAGACTGGAACCACCTGCCGGACACGCCGGAACGACCGCTGGACATGCAAAATCACCTGCCGGCTACGCCGGAAACACTTGGCGAACACTCCGGAATCACCTGCCGGGCATGCCGGAACCACCTCTCAGATATGCCAGAACCACGTGCCAATGATCCGGGTAGCACCTGCCGAGCACGTCGGAACCACCTGCTCGACTCGCCAGAACCACCTGCCGGACACGCAAAAATCACCTGCCGGCTACGCCACAACCAGTTGGGGAACACTTCGGAATCACCTGCCGGGCTTGCTGGAACCACCTGCCGGTCATGCCAAAATCACCTGCCAACTACGCCAGTACCACTTGGCAGACACTGTGGAAAC
The DNA here is from genome assembly GCF_041296265.1 of Equus caballus. Classification (NCBI taxonomy): domain Eukaryota; kingdom Metazoa; phylum Chordata; class Mammalia; order Perissodactyla; family Equidae; genus Equus; species Equus caballus. Next base: position 3,486,956 of record NC_091713.1, read on the forward strand.
ACCTGTCGGGCCGGCCGGAACCACATCTCAGACGTGCCAGAACCATGTGCATGAGATGCTGGAACCACACCCCGAACAGACGGAAAACACCTGCCAGACCCGTCTGAACAACCTGCCGAGCACGCCGGAGCCACCTGCTCGACTCGCCGGAACCACCTACCTGACATGCCCAAATCACCAGCCGGGTATGCCAGAACCACTTGGCGGACACTCCGGAATCATCTGCCAGACATGCCGGAACCAGCTCTCAGACACACCAGAACCACGTGCCGGAGACGCCGGAAGCACCTGCCGAGCATGCCGGAGCCACCTGCTCGACTCGCCGGAAACACCTGCGGGACACGCCAAAATCACCTGCCGGGTACGCCAGAACCACCTGGCGGACACTCCGAAACCACCTGTCGCGCATGCCGGAACCACCTCTCAGACGTGCCGGAAGCACGTGCCACACACTCCGGAAACACCTACCGGACAGACCGGAACCACCTGCCAAGAACGCCGGAGCCACCTGTTCGACTCGCTGGAACCACCTGCCGGACAGGTCAATATCAACTGCTGGCTATGCCAGAACCACCTGGGGGACGGTCCGGGATCACCTGCCAGCCATGGCGGAACCACCTCTCAGACGTACCAGAACCACCTGCCGGAGAAGCTGGAAACACGTCCTGGACAGACTGGAACCACGTGACGGCCATGCCTGAACCACATCCCGAGCACGGCGGAACCACCTGCCGGACACGCCAAAATCACCTGCGGGCTACGCCAGAACCACTTGGACGACTCTCCGAAATGACCTGCCGGGCATGTTGGAGCCACCTCTCAGACGTGCCAGAAGCACGTGGCGGACAGTCCGGAATCACCTGTTGGGCATACGCAACCACCTCTGAGATGTACCAGTACCACGTGCCGTGCACGCCGGAACCACCTACCGGACAGACCGGAATCAACTTTTGGGCATGCCGGAACCACCAGTCAGATGTGCCAGAATCACGTGCCAGAGACGCCGGAAGCACCTGCCGAGCACGTCGCAACCACCTGCTCAACTCGCCTGAACCACCTGCCGGACACGCCAAAATCACCTGCCCGCTAGACCAGCACCACTTCGGGGACAAGCCGGAATCACGTGAGGGGCATGCCGGCACAGCCTCTCAGACTGAACCTCGTGCCGGACACCACAGAACCACCTGCCGGACAGACCGGAACCTCCTGCCGGACACGCCGGAACCACCGGCTCGACCCGCCGGAAAGACCGCTGGACATGCAAAATCACCGGCCGGCTACGCCGGAAACACTTGGCGAACACTCCGGAATCACCTGCCGGGCATGCCGGAACCACCTCTCAGATATGCCAGAACCACGTGCCAATGACCCCGGAAGCACCTGCCGAGCACGCCGGAGCCACATGCTCGACTCGCCAGAAACACCTTCCGGACACGCAAAAATCACCTGCCGGCTACGCCACAACCAGTTGGGGAACACTTCGGAATCACCTGCCGGGCTTGCTGGAACCACCTGCCGGTCATGCCAAAATCACCTGCCAACTACGCCAGTACCACTTGGCGGACACTGTGGAAACACCTGTCGGGCCGGCCGGAACCACATCTCAGACGTGCCAGAACCATGTGCATGAGATGCTGGAACCACACCCCGAACAGACGGAAAACACCTGCCAGACCCGTCTGAACAACCTGCCGAGCACGCCGGAGCCACCTGCTCGACTCGCCAGAACCACCTACCTGACATGCCCAAATCACCAGCCGGGTATGCCAGAACCACTTGGCGGACACTCCGGAATCATCTGCCGGACATGCCGGAACCAGCTCTCAGACACACCAGAACCACGTGCCGGAGACGCCGGAAGCACCTGCCGAGCATGCCGGAGCCACCTGCTCGACTCGCCAGAAACACCTGCCGGACACGCCAAAATCACCTGCCGGGTACGCAAGAACCACCTGGCGGATACTACGGAATCACATGCCGCGCATGACGGACCCACCTTTCAGACGTGCCGGAAGCACGTTCCGGAGACGCCGGAAACTCCTAGCGGACAGACCGGAACCACCTGCCAAGAACGCCGGAGCCACCTGTTCGACTCGCTGGAACCACCTGCCGACAGGCCAATATCAACTGCTGGCTATGCCAGAACCACCTGGGGGACAGTCCGGGATCACCTGCCAGCCATGGCGGAACCACCTCTCAGACGTACCAGAACCACCTGCCGGAGAAGCTGGAAACACGTCCTGGACAGACTGGAACCACGTGACGGCCATGCCTGAACCACCTGCCGAGCACGGCGGAACCACCTGCCGGACACGCCAAAATCACCTGCGGGCTACGCCAGAACCACTTGGACGACTTTCTGAAATGACCTGCTGGGCATGTTGGAACCACCTCTCAGACGTGCCAGAAGCACGTGGCGGACAGTCCGGAATCACCTGTTGGGCATACGCAACCACCTCTGACACGTACCAGAACCACGTGCCGTGCCGCCGGAACCACCTACCGGACAGACCGCAATCAACTTTTGGGCATGCCGGAACCACCAGTCAGATGTGCCAGAAACACGTGCCGGAGACGCCGGAAGCAACTGCCGAGCACGTCGCAACCACCTGCTCAGCTCGCCTGAACCACCTGCCGGAAACGCCAAAATCACCTGCCCGCTACACCAGCACCACTTCGGGGACAAGCCGGAATCACGTGAGGGGCATGCCGGCACAGCCTCTCAGACTGAACCTCGGGCAGGCCACCACAGAACCACCTGCCGGACAGACCGGAACCACCTGCCGGACACGCCGGAGCCACCGGCTCGACCCGCCGGAACGACCGCTGGACATGCAAAATCACCTGCCGGCTACGCCGGAAACACTTGGCGAACACTCCGGAATCACCTGCCGGGCATGCCGGAACCACCTCTCAGATATGCCAGAACCACGTGCCAATGACCCCGGAAGCACCTGCCGAGCACGCCGGAACCACCTGCTCGACTCGCCAGAACCACCTGCCGGACATGCAAAAATCACCTGCCGGCTACGCCACAACCAGTTGGGGAACACTTTGGAATCACCTGCCAGGCTTGCTGGAACCACCTGCCAGTCATGCCAAAATCACCTGCCAACTACGCCAGAACCGCTTGGCGGACACTGCAGAAAAACCTGTCAGGCCGGCTGGAACCACATCTCAGACCTGCCAGAAACGTGTTCATGAGATGCTGGAACCACACCCCGAACAGACGGAAAACACCTGCCAGACCCGTCTGAACAACCTGCCGAGCACGCCGGAGCCACCTGCTCGACTCGCCGGAACCACCTACCTGACATGCCCAAATCACCAGCCGGGTATGCCAGAACCACTTGGCGGACACTCCGGAATCATCTGCCGGACATGCCGGAACCAGCTCTCAGACACACCAGAATCACGTGCCGGAGACGCCGGAAGCACCTGCCGAGCATGCCGGAGCCACCTGCTCGACTCGCCAGAAACACCTGCCGGACACGCCAAAATCACCTGCCGGGTACGCCAGAACCACCTGGCGGACACTCCGAAACCACCTGTCGCGCATGCCGGAACCACCTCTCAGACGTGCCGGAAGCACGTGCCGGACACGCCGGAATCACCTACCGGACAGACCGGAACAGCCTGCCGAGCACGCCGGAGCCACCTGTTCGACTCGCTGGAACCACCTGCCGGACAGGCCAATATCAAATGCTGGCTATGCCAGAACCACCTGGGGGACGGTCCGGAATCACCTGCCAGCCATGGCGTAACCACCTCTCAGACGTACCAGAACCACCTGCCGGAGAAGCTGGAAACACGTCCTGGACAGTCTGGAACCACCTGCCGGCCAAGCCTGAACCACCTGCCAAGCACAACGGAACAACCTGCCAGACACGCCAAAATCACCTGCGTGTTATGCCAGAACCACTTGGAGGACTCTCTGGGATGACCTGCCGGGCATGCCGGAACCACCTCTCAGACGTGCCAGAACCATGTGGCGGACAGTCCGGAATCACCTGTTGGGCATGCGCAACCACCTCTGAGACGTACCAGAACCACATGCCGTGCAGGCTGGAACCACCTACCGGACAGACCGGAATCACCTTTCGGGCATGCCGGAACCACCTGTCAGATGTGCCAGAAACACGTGCCGGAGACGCCGGAAGCACCTGCCAAGCACGTTGGAACCACCTGCTCAACTCGCCTGAACCACCTGCCGGACATGCCAAAATCACCTGCCGACTATGCCAGGACCACTTGGCGAACACTCCGGAATCACTAGCCGGGCATGCAGGAACCACCTCTCAGACATGCCAGAACCCCGAGCCAATGACCCCGGAAGCACCAGCCGAGCACGCCGGAACCACCTGCTCGACTCGCCAGAACCACCTGCCGATCACGCAAAAATCACCTGCCGGCTACGCCACAACCAGTTGGTGAACACTTTGGAATCACCTGCCAGGCTTGCTGGAACCACCTGCCAGTCATGCCAAAATCACCTGCCAACTATGCCAGAACCGCTTGGCGGACACTGCGGAAACACCTGTCGGGCTGGCTGGAACCGCATCTCAGACGTGCCAGAACCATGTGCATGAGATGCTGGAACCACACCCCGAACAGACGGAAAACACCTGCCAGACCCGTCTGAACAACCTGCCGAGCACGCCGGAGCCACCTGCTCGACTCGCCGGAACCACCTACCTGACATGCCCAAATCACCAGCCGGGTATGCCAGAACCACTTGGCGGACACTCCGGAATCATCTGCCGGACATGCCGGAACCAGCTCTCAGACACACCAGAACCACGTGCCGGAGACGCCGGAAGCACCTGCCGAGCATGCCGGAGTTACCTGCTCGACTCGCCAGAAACACCTGCCGGACACGCCAAAATCACCTGCCGGGTACGCCAGAACCACCTGGCGGACACTACGAAATCACCTGCCGCGCATGCCGGAACCACCTCTCAGACGTGCCGGAAGCACGTGCCAGACACGCCGGAAACACCTACCGGACAGACCGGAACCACCTGCCAAGAACGCCGGAGCCACCTGTTCGACTCGCTGGAACCACCTGCCGGCCAGGCCAATATAAACTGCTGGCTATGCCAGAACCACCTGGGGGACGGTCCGGGATCACCTGCCAGCCATGGTGGAACCACCTCTCAGACGTACCAGAACCACCTGCCGGAGAAGCTGGAAACACGTCCTGGATAGTCTGGAATCACCTGCCGGCCAAGCCTGAACCACCTGCCAAGCACAACGGAACAACCTGCCAGACACGCCAAAATCACCTGCGTGTTATGCCAGAACCACTTGGAGGACTCTCTGGGATGACCTGCCGGGCATGCCGGAATCACCTCTCAGACGTGCCAGAAGCACGTGGCGGACAGTCCGGAATCACCTGTTGGGCATGCGCAACCACCTCTGAGACGTACAAGAACCACATGCCGTGCAGGCTGGAACCACCTACCGGACAGACCGGAATCACCTTTCGGGCATGCCGGAACAACCTGTCAGATGTGCCAGAAACACGTGCCGGAGACGCCGGAAGCACCTGCCAAGCACGTTGGAACCACCTGCTCAACTCGCCTGAACCACCTGCCGGACATGCCAAAATCACCTGCCGACTATGCCAGGACCACTTGGCGAACACTCCGGAATCACTAGCCGGGCATGCAGGAACCACCTCTCAGACATGCCAGAACCCCGAGCCAATGACCCCGGAAGCACCAGCCGAGCACGCCGGAACCACCTGCTCGACTCGCCAGAACCACCTGCCGATCACGCAAAAATCACCTGCCGGCTACGCCACAACCAGTTGGTGAAGACTTTGGAATCACCTGCCAGGCTTGCTGGAACCGCCTGCCAGTCATGCCAAAATCACCTGCCAACTATGCCAGAACCGCTTGGCGGACACTGCGGAAACACCTGTCGGGCTGGCTGGAACCGCATCTCAGACGTGCCAGAACCATGTGCATGAGATGCTGGAACCACACCCCGAACAGACGGAAAACACCTGCCAGACCCGTCTGAACAACCTGCCGAGCACGCCGGAGCCACCTGCTCGACTCGCCGGAACCACCTACCTGACATGCCCAAATCACCAGCCGGGTATGCCAGAACCACTTGGCGGACACTCCGGAATCATCTGCCGGACATGCCGGAACCAGCTCTCAGACACACCAGAACCACGTGCCGGAGACGCCGGAAGCACCTGCCGAGCATGCCGGAGTTACCTGCTCGACTCGCCAGAAACACCTGCCGGACACGCCAAAATCACCTGCCGGGTACGCCAGAACCACCTGGCGGACACTACGAAATCACCTGCCGCGCATGCCGGAACCACCTCTCAGACGTGCCGGAAGCACGTGCCAGACACGCCGGAAACACCTACCGGACAGACCGGAACCACCTGCCAAGAACGCCGGAGCCACCTGTTCGACTCGCTGGAACCACCTGCCGGCCAGGCCAATATAAACTGCTGGCTATGCCAGAACCACCTGGGGGACGGTCCGGGATCACCTGCCAGCCATGGTGGAACCACCTCTCAGACGTACCAGAACCACCTGCCGGAGAAGCTGCAAACACGTCCTGGACAGTCTGGAACCACCTGCCGGCCAAGCCTGAACCACCTGCCAAGCACAACGGAACAACCTGCCAGACACGCCAAAATCACCTGCGTGTTATGCCAGAACCACTTGGAGGACTCTCTGGGATGACCTGCCGGGCATGCCGGAATCACCTCTCAGACGTGCCAGAAGCACGTGGCGGACAGTCCGGAATCACCTGTTGGGCATGCGCAACCACCTCTGAGACGTACAAGAACCACATGCCGTGCAGGCTGGAACCACCTACCGGACAGACCGGAATCACCTTTCGGGCATGCCGGAACCACCTGTCAGATGTGCCAGAAACACGTGCCGGAGACGCCGGAAGCACCTGCCAAGCACGTTGGAACCACCTGCTCAACTCGCCTGAACCACCTGCCGGACATGCCAAAATCACCTGCCGACTATGCCAGAACCACTTGGCGAACACTCCGGAATCACTTGCCGGGCATGCAGGAACCACCTCTCAGACATGCCAGAACCCCGTGCCAATGACCCCGGAAGCACCAGCCGAGCACGCCGGAACCACCTGCTCGACTCGCCAGAACCACCTGCCGGACACGCAAAAATCACCTGCCGGCTATGCCACAACCAGTTGGGGAACACTTCGGAATCACCTGCCAGGCTTGCTGGAACCACCTGCCCGTCATGCCAAAATCACCTGCCAACTACGCCAGAACCGCTTGGCGGACACTGCGGAAACACCTGTCGGGCCGGCTGGAACCACATATCAGAAGTGCCAGAAACGTGTTCATGAGATGCTGGAACCACACCCCGAACAGACGGATACCACCTGCCAGAACCGCCTGAACCACCTGCTGAGCACGCCGGAAGCACCTGCTCGACTCACCGGTACCACCTCCCTGACACGCCAAAATCACCTGCTGGGTATGCCAGAACCACTTGGCGGACACTCCGGAATCATCTGCCGGACATGCCGGAACCAGCTCTCAGACACACCAGAACCAAGTGCCGGAGACGCCGGAAGCACCTGCCGAGCACGCCGGAGCCACCTGCTCGACTCGCCAGAAACACCTGCCGGACACGCAAAAATCACCTGCCGGCTACGCCACAACCAGTTGGGGAACACTTCGGAATCACCTGCCGGGCTTGCTGCAACCACCTGCCGGTCATGCCAAAATCACCTGCCAACTACGCCAGTACCACTTGGCGGACACTGTGGAAACGCCTGTCGGGCCGGCCGGAACCACATCTCAGACGTGCCAGAACCATGTGCATGAGATGCTGGAACCACACCCCGAACAGACGGAAAACACCTGCCAGACCCGTCTGAACAACCTGCCGAGCACGCCGGAGCCACCTGCTCGACTCGCCGGAACCACCTACCTGACATGCCCAAATCACCAGCCGGGTATGCCAGAACCACTTGGCGGACACTCCGGAATCATCTTCCGGACATGCCGGAACCAGCTCTCAGACACACCAGAACCACGTGCCGGAGACGCCGGAACCACCTGCCGAGCATGCCGGAGCCACCTGCTCGACTCGCCAGAAACACCTGCCGGACACGCCAAAATCACCTGCCGGGTACGCCAGAAACACCTGGCGGACACTCCGAAACCACCTGTGGCGCATGCCGGAACCACCTCTCAGACGTGCCGGAAGCACGTGCCGGACACGCCGGAATCACCTACCGGACAGACCGGAACCACCTGCCGAGCACGCCGGAGCCACCTGTTCGACTCGCTGGAACCACCTGCCGGACAGGCCAACATCAACTGCTGGCTATGCCAGAACCACCTGGGGGATGGTCCGGAATCACCTGCCAGCCATGGCGGAACCACCTCTCAGACGTACCAGAACCACCTGCCGGAGAAGCTGGAAACACGTCCTGGACAGTCTGGAACCACCTGCCGGCCAAGCCTGAACCACCTGCCAAGCACAACGGAACAACCTGCCAGACACGCCAAAATCACCTGCGTGTTATGCCAGAACCACTTGGAGGACTCTCTGGGATGACCTGCCAAGCATGCCAGAACCACCTTTCAGACGTGCCAGAACCATGTGGCGGACAGTCCGGAATCACCTGTTGGGCATGCGCAACCACCTCTGAGAGGTACCAGAACCACATGCCGTGCAGGCTGGAACCACGTACCGGACAGACCGGAATCACCTTTCGGGCATGCGCAAACCGCCTGTCAGATGTGTCAGAAACACGTGCCGGTGACGCCGGAAGCACCTGCCAAGCACGTTGGAACCACCTGCTCATCTCGCCTAAACCACCTTCCGGACATGCCAAAATCACCTGCCGACTATGCCAGAACCAATTGGCGAACACTCCGGAATCACTTGCCGGGCATGCAGGTACCACCTCTCAGACATGCCAGAAACCCGCGCCAATGACCCCAGAAGCACCAGCCGAGCACGCCGGAACCACCTGCTCGACTCGCCAGAACCACCTGCCGATCACGCAAAAATCACCTGCCGGCTACGCCACAACCAGTTGGTGAACACTTTGGAATCACCTGCCAGGCTTGCTGGAACCACCTGCCAGTCATGCCAAAATCACCTGCCAGCTACGCCAGAACCGCTTGGCGGACACTGCGGAAACACCTGTCGGGCCGGCTGGAACCACATCTCAGACGTGCCAGAAACGTGTTCATGAGATGCTGGAACCACACCACGAACAGACGGATACCACCTGCCAGAACCGCCTGAACCACCTGCTGAGCACGCCGGAACCACCTGCTCGACTCACCGGTACCACCTCCCTGACACGCCAAAATCACCTGCTGGGTATGCCAGAACCACTTGGCGGACACTCCGGAATCATCTGCCGGACATGCCGGAACCAGCTCTCAGACACACCAGAACCACGTGCCGAAGACGCCTGAAGCACCTGCCGAGAATGCCGGAGCCACATGCTCGACTCGCCAGAAACACCTGACGGACACGCCAAAATCACCTGCCGGGTACGCCAGAACCACCTGGCGGACACTCCGAAACCACCTGTCGCGCATGCCGGAACCACCTCTCAGACGTGCCGGAAGCACGTGCCGGACAAGCCGGAATCACCTACCGGACAGACCGGAACCACCTGCCGAGCACGCTGGAGCCACCTGTTCGACTCGCTCGAACCACCTGCCGGACAGGCCAATATCAACTGCTGGCTATGCCAGAACGACCTGGGGGACAGTCGGGATCACCTGCCAGCCATGGCGGAACCACCTCTCAGACGTACCAGAACCACCTGCCGGAGAAGCTGGAAACACGTCCTGGACAGACTGGAACCACGTGACGGCCATGCCTGAACCACCTGCCGAGCATGGCGGAACCACCTGCCGGACACGCCAAAATCACCTGCGGGCTATGCCAGAACCACTTGGACGACTCTCCGAAATGACCTGCCGGGCATGTTGGAACCACCTCTCAGACGTGCCAGAACCATGTGGCAGACAGTCCGGAATCACCTGTTGGGCATACGCAACCACCTCTGACACGTACCAGAACCACGTGCCGTGCCGCCGGAACCACCTACCGGACAGACCGCAATCAACTTTTGGGCATGCCGGAACCACCAGTCAGATGTGCCAGAAACACGTGCCGGAGACGCCGGAAGCAACTGCCGAGCACGTCGCAACCACCTGCTCAACTCGCCTGAACCACCTGCCGGAAACGCCAAAATCACCTGCCCGCTACACCAGCACCACTTCGGGGACAAGCCGGAATCACGTGAGGGGCATGCCGGCACAGCCTCTCAGACTGAACCTCGGGCAGGCCACCACAGAACCACCTGCCGGACAGACCGGAACCACCTGCCGGACACGCCGGAACCACCGGCTCGACCCGCCGGAACGACCGCTGGACATGCAAAATCACCTGCCGGCTACGCCGGAAACACTTGGCGAACACTCCGGAATCACCTGCCGGGCATGCCGGAACCACCTCTCAGATATGCCAGAACCACGTGCCAATGACCCCGGAAGCACCTGCCGAGCACGCCGGAACCACCTGCTCGACTCGCCAGAACCACCTGCCGGACACGCAAAAATCACCTGCCGGCTACGCCACAACCAGTTGGGGAACACTTTGGAATCACCTGCCAGGCTTGCTGGAACCACCTGCCAGTCATGCCAAAATCACCTGCCAACTACGCCAGAACCGCTTGGCGGACACTGCAGAAAAACCTGTCAGGCCGGCTGGAACCACATCTCAGACCTGCCAGAAACGTGTTCATGAGATGCTGGAACCACACCCCGAACAGACGGAAAACACCTGCCAGACCCGTCTGAACAACCTGCCGAGCACGCCGGAGCCACCTGCTCGACTCGCCGGAACCACCTACCTGACATGCCCAAATCACCAGCCGGGTATGCCAGAACCACTTGGCGGACACTCCGGAATCATCTGCCGGACATGCCGGAACCAGCTCTCAGACACACCAGAATCACGTGCCGGAGACGCCGGAAGCACCTGCCGAGCATGCCGGAGCCACCTGCTCGACTCGCCAGAAACACCTGCCGGACACGCCAAAATCACCTGCCGGGTACGCCAGAACCACCTGGCGGACACTCCGAAACCACCTGTCGCGCATGCCGGAACCACCTCTCAGACGTGCCGGAAGCACGTGCCGGACACGCCGGAATCACCTACCGGACAGACCGGAACAGCCTGCCGAGCACGCCGGAGCCACCTGTTCGACTCGCTGGAACCACCTGCCGGACAGGCCAATATCAAATGCTGGCTATGCCAGAACCACCTGGGGGACGGTCCGGAATCACCTGCCAGCCATGGCGTAACCACCTCTCAGACGTACCAGAACCACCTGCCGGAGAAGCTGGAAACACGTCCTGGACAGTCTGGAACCACCTGCCGGCCAAGCCTGAACCACCTGCCAAGCACAACGGAACAACCTGCCAGACACGCCAAAATCACCTGCGTGTTATGCCAGAACCACTTGGAGGACTCTCTGGGATGACCTGCCGGGCATGCCGGAACCACCTCTCAGACGTGCCAGAACCATGTGGCGGACAGTCCGGAATCACCTGTTGGGCATGCGCAACCACCTCTGAGACGTACCAGAACCACATGCCGTGCAGGCTGGAACCACCTACCGGACAGACCGGAATCACCTTTCGGGCATGCCGGAACCACCTGTCAGATGTGCCAGAAACACGTGCCGGAGACGCCGGAAGCACCTGCCAAGCACGTTGGAACCACCTGCTCAACTCGCCTGAACCACCTGCCGGACATGCCAAAATCACCTGCCGACTATGCCAGGACCACTTGGCGAACACTCCGGAATCACTAGCCGGGCATGCAGGAACCACCTCTCAGACATGCCAGAACCCCGAGCCAATGACCCCGGAAGCACCAGCCGAGCACGCCGGAACCACCTGCTCGACTCGCCAGAACCACCTGCCGATCACGCAAAAATCACCTGCCGGCTACGCCACAACCAGTTGGTGAAGACTTTGGAATCACCTGCCAGGCTTGCTGGAACCACCTGCCAGTCATGCCAAAATCACCTGCCAACTACGCCAGAACCGCTTGGCGGACACTGCGGAAACACCTGTCGGGCCGGCTGGAACCACATCTCAGACGTGCCAGAAACGTGTTCATGAGATGCTGGAACCACACCCCGAACAGACGGATACCACCTGCCAGAACCGCCTGAACCACCTGCTGAGCACGCCGGAAGCACCTGCTCGACTCACCGGTACCACCTCCCTGACACGCCAAAATCACCTGCTGGGTATGCCAGAACCACTTGGCGGACACTCCGGAATCATCTGCCGGACATGCCGGAACCAGCTCTCAGACACACCAGAACCAAGTGCCGGAGACGCCGGAAGCACCTGCCGAGCACGCCGGAACCACCTGCTCGACTCGCCAGAATCACCTGCCGGACACGCAAAAATCACCTGCCGGCTACGCCACAACCAGTTGGGGAACACTTCGGAATCACCTGCCGGGCTTGCTGGAACCACCTGCCGGTCATGCCAAAATCACCTGCCAACTACGCCAGTACCACTTGGCGGACACTGTGGAAACACCTGTCGGGCCGGCCGGAACCACATCTCAGACGTGCCAGAACCATGTGCATGAGATGCTGGAACCACACCCCGAACAGACGGAAAACACCTGCCAGACCCGTCTGAACAACCTGCCGAGAACGCCGGAGCCACCTGCTCGACTCGCCGGAACCACCTACCTGACATGCCCAAATCACCAGCCGGGTATGCCAGAACCACTTGGCGGACACTCCGGAATCATCTTCCGGACATGCCGGAACCAGCTCTCAGACACACCAGAACCACGTGCCGGAGACGCCGGAACCACCTGCCGAGCATGCCGGAGCCACCTGCTCGACTCGCCAGAAACACCTGCCGGACACGCCAAAATCACCTGCCGGGTACGCCAGAAACACCTGGCGGACACTCCGAAACCACCTGTGGCGCATGCCGGAACCACCTCTCAGACGTGCCGGAAGCACGTGCCGGACACGCCGGAATCACCTACCGGACAGACCGGAACCACCTGCCGAGCACGCCGGAGCCACCTGTTCGACTCGCTGGAACCACCTGCCGGACAGGCCAATATCAACTGCTGGCTATGCCAGAACCACCTGGGGGATGGTCCGGAATCACCTGCCAGCCATGGCGGAACCACCTCTCAGACGTACCAGAACCACCTGCCGGAGAAGCTGGAAACACGTCCTGGACAGTCTGGAACCACCTGCCGGCCAAGCCTGAACCACCTGCCAAGCACAACGGAACAACCTGCCAGACACGCCAAAATCACCTGCGTGTTATGCCAGAACCACTTGGAGGACTCTCCGGGATGACCTGCCAAGCATGCCGGAACCACCTCTCAGACGTGCCAGAACCATGTGGCGGACAGTCCGGAATCACCTGTTGGGCATGCGCAACCACCTCTGAGAGGTACCAGAACCACATGCCGTGCAGGCTGGAACCACCTACCGGACAGACCGGAATCACCTTTCGGGCATGCGCAAACCGCCTGTCAGATGTGTCAGAAACACGTGCCGGTGACGCCGGAAGCACCTGCCAAGCACGTTGGAACCACCTGCTCATCTCGCCTAAACCACCTGCCGGACATGCCAAAATCACCTGCCGACTATGCCAGAACCACTTGGCGAGCACTCCGGAATCACCTGCCGGGCATGCCGGAACCACCTCTCAGATATGCCAGAACCACGTGCCCATGACCCCGGAAGCACCTGCCGAGCACGCCGGAACCACCTGCTCGACTCGCCAGAACCACCTGCCGGACACGCAAAAATCACCTGCCGGCTACGCCACACCCATTTGGGGAACACTTCAGAATCACCTGCCGGGCTTGCTGGAACCACCTGCCGGTCATGCCAAAATCACCTGCCAACTACGCCAGTACCACTTGGCGGACACTGTGGAAACACCTGTCGGGCTGGCCGGAACCACATCTCAGACCTGCCAGAACCATGTGCATGAGATGCTGGAACCACACCCCGAACAGACGGAAAACACCTGCCAGACCCGTCTGAACAACCTGCCGAGCACGCCGGAGCCACCTGCTCGACTCGCCGGAACCACCTACCTGACATGCCCAAATCACCAGCCGGGTATGCCAGAACCACTTGGCGGACACTCCGGAATCATCTGCCGGACATGCCGGAACCAGCTCTCAGACACACCAGAACCACGTGCCGGAGACGCCGGAAGCACCTGCCGAGCATGCCGGAGCCACCTGCTCGACTCGCCAGAAACACCTGCCGGACACGCCAAAATCACCTGCCGGGTACGCCAGAACCACCTGGCGGACACTCCGAAACCACCTGTCGCGGATGCCGGGACCACCTCTCAGACGTGCCGGAAGCACGTGCCGGACACGCCGGAATCACCTACCGGACATACCGGAACCACCTGCCGAGCACGCCGGAGCCACCTGTTCGACTCGCTGGAACCACCTGCCGGACAGGCCAATATCAACTGCTGGCTATGCCAGAACCACCTGGGAGACGGTCCGGAATCGCCTGCCAGCCATGGCGGAACCACCTCTCAGAAGTACCAGAACCACCTGCTGGAGAAGCTGGAAACACGTCCTGGACAGACTGGAACCACGTGACGGCCATGCCTGAACCACCTGCCGAGCACGGCGGAACCACCTGCAGGACACGCCAAAATCACCTGCGTGTTATGCCAGAACCACTTGGAGGACTCTCTGGGATGACCTGCCGGGCATGCCGGAACCACCTCTCAGACGTGCCAGAACCATGTGGCGGACAGTCCGGAATCACCTGTTGGGCATGCGCAACCACCTCTGAGACGTACCAGAACCACATGCCGTGCAGGCTGGAACCACCTACCGGACAGACCGGAATCACCTTTCGGGCATGCCGGAACCACCTGTCAGATGTGCCAGAAACACGTGCCGGAGACGCCGGAAGCACCTGCCAAGCACGTTGGAACCACCTGCTCAACTCGCCTGAACCACCTGCCGGACACGCCAAAATCACCTGCCCACTACACCAGCACCACTTCGGGGACAAGCCGGAATCACGTGAGGGGCATGCCGGCACAGCCTCTCAGACTGAACCTCGTGCCGGACACCACAGAACCACCTGCCGGACAGACCGGAACCACCTGCCGGACATGCCGGAACCACCGTCTCGACCCGCCGGAACGACCGCTGGACATGCAAAATCACCTGCCGGCTACGCCGGAAACACTTGGCGAACACTCCAGAATCACCTGCCGGGCATGCCAGAACCACTTCTCAGATATACCAGAACCACGTGCCAATGACCCCGGAAGCACCTGCCGAGCACGCCGGAACCACCTGCTCGACTCGCCAGAACCAGCTGCTGGACACGCAAAAATCACCTGCCGGCTACGCCACAACCACTTGGGGAACACTTCGGAATCAACTGCCGGGCTTGCTGGAACCACCTGCCGGTCATGCCAAAATCACCTGCCAACTACGCCAGTACCACTTGGCGGACACTGTGGAAACGCCTGTCGGGCCGGCCGGAACCACATCTCAGACGTGCCAGAACCATGTGCATGAGATGCTGGAACCACACCCCGAACAGACGGAAAACACCTGCCAGACCCGTCTGAACAACCTGCCGAGCACGCCGGAGCCACCTGCTCGACTCGCCGGAACCACCTACCTGACATGCCCAAATCACCAGCCGGGTATGCCAGAACCACTTGGCGGACACTCAGGAATCATCTGCCGGACATGCCGGAACCAGCTCTCAGACACACCAGAACCACGTGCCGGAGACGCCGGAAGAAGCTGCCGAGCATGCCGGAGCCACCTGCTCGACTCGCCAGAAACACCTGCCGGACACGCCAAAATCACCTGCCGGGTACGCCAGAACCACCTGGCGGACACTCCGAAATCACCTCTCGCGCATGCCGGAACCACCTCTCAGACGTGCCGGAAGCACGTGCCAGACACGCCGGAAACACCTAGCGGACAGACCAGAACCACCTGCCAAGAACGCCGGAGCCACCTGTTCGACTCGCTGGAACCACCTGCCGGACAGGCCAATATCAACTGCTGGCTATGCCAGAACCACCTGGGGGACAGTCCGGGATCACCTGCCAGCCATGGCGGAACCACCTCTCAGACGTACCAGAACCACCTGCCGGAGAAGCTGGAAACACGTCCTGGACAGACTGGAACCACGTGACGGCCATGCCTGAACCACCTGCCGAGCACGGCGGAACCACCTGCCGGACACGCCAAAATCACCTGCGGGCTACGCCAGAACCACTTGGACGACTCTCCGAAATGACCTGCCGGGCATGTTGGAACCACGTCTCACACGTGCCAGAAGCACGTGGCGGACAGTCCGGAATCACCTGTTGGGCATACGCAACCACCTCTGACACGTACCAGAACCACGTGCCGTGCACGCCGGAACCACCTACCGGACAGACCGGAATCCACTTTTGGGCATGCCGGAACCACCAGTCAGATGTGCCAGAAACACGTGCCGGAGACGCCGGAAGCACCTGCCGAGCACGTCGCAACCACCTGCTCAACTCGCCTGAACCACCTGCCGGACACGCCAAAATCACCTGCCCGCTACACCAGCACCACTTCGGGGACAAGCCGGAATCACGTGAGGGGCATGCCGGCACAGCCTCTCAGACTGAACCTCGTGCCGGACACCACAGAACCACCTGCCGGACAGACCGGAACCACCTGCCGGACACGCCGGAACCACCGGCTCGACCCGCCGGAACGACCGCTGGACATGCAAAATCACCTGCCGGCTACGCCGGAAACACTTGCCGAACACTCCGGAATCACCTGCCGGGCATGCCGGAACCACCTCTCAGATATGCCAGAACCACGTTCCAATGACCCCGGAAGCACCTGCCGAGCACGCCGGAACCACCTGCTCGACTCGCCAGAACCACCTGCCGGACACGCAAAAATCACCTGCCGGCTACGCCACAACCTGTTGGTGAACACTTTGGAATCACCTGCCGGGCTTGCTGGAACCACCTGCCGGTCATGCCAAAATCACCTGCCAACTACGCCAGAACCGCTTGGCGGACACTGCGGAAACACCTGTCGGGCCGGCTGGAACCACATCTCAGACGTGCCAGAAACGTGTTCATGAGATGCTGGAACCACACCCCGAACAGACGGATACCACATGCCAGAACCGCCTGAACCACCTGCTGAGCACGCCGGAACCACCTGCTCGACTCACCGGTACCACCTCCCTGACACGCCAAAATCACCTGCTGGGTATGCCAGAACCACTTGGCGGACACTCCGGAATCATCTGCCGGACATGCCGGAACCAGCTCTCAGACACACCAGAACCAAGTGCCGGAGACGCCAGAAGCACCTGCCGAGCATGCCGGAGCCACCTGCTCGACTCGCCAGAAACACCTGCCGGACACGCCAAAATCACCTGCCGGGTATGCCAGAACCACCTGGCGGACACTACGGAATCACCTGCCGCGCATGCCGGAACCACCTCTCAGACGTGCCGGAAGCACGTGCCAGACACGCCGGAAACACCTAGCGGACAGACCAGAACCACCTGCCAAGAACGCCGGAGCCACCTGTTCGACTCGCTGGAACCACCTGCCGGACAGGCCAATATCAACTGCTGGCTATGCCAGAACCACCTGGGGGACAGTCCGGGATCACCTGCCAGCCATGGCGGAACCACCTCTCAGACGTACCAGAACCACCTGCCGGAGAAGGTGGAAACACGTCCTGGACAGACTGGAACCACGTGACGGCCATGCCTGAACCACCTGCCGAGCACGGCGGAACCACCTGCCGGACACGCCAAAATCACCTGCGGGCTACGCCAGAACCACTTGGACGACACTCCGAAATGACCTGCCGGGCATGTTGGAACCACGTCTCACACGTGCCAGAAGCACGTGGCGGACAGTCCGGAATCACCTGTTGGGCATACGCAACCACCTCTGACACGTACCAGAACCACGTGCCGTGCACGCCGGAACCACCTACCGGACAGACCGGAATCCACTTTTGGGCATGCCGGAACCACCAGTCAGATGTGCCAGAAACACGTGCCGGAGACGCCGGAAGCACCTGCCGAGCACGTCGCAACCACCTGCTCAACTCGCCTGAACCACCTGCCGGACACGCCAAAATCACCTGCCCGCTACACCAGCACCACTTCGGGGACAAGCCGGAATCACGTGAGGGGCATGCCGGCACAGCCTCTCAGACTGAACCTCGTGCCGGACACCACAGAACCACCTGCCGGACAGACCGGAACCACCTGCCGGACACGCCGGAACCACCGGCTCGACCCGCCGGAACGACCGCTGGACATGCAAAATCACCTGCCGGCTACGCCGGAAACACTTGGCGAACACTCCAGAATCACCTGCCCGGCATGCCGGAACCACCTCTCAGATATGCCAGAACCACGTGCCAATGACCCCGGAAGCACCTGCCGAGAACGCCGGAACCACCTGCTCGACTCGCCAGAACCACCTGCCGGACACGCAAAAATCACCTGCCGGCTACGCCACAACCAGTTGGGGAACACTTCGGAATCACCTGCCGGGCTTGCTGGAACCACCTGCCGGTCATGCCAAAATCACCTGCCAACTACGCCAGTACCACTTGGCGGACACTGTGGAAACACCTGTCGGGCCGGCCGGAACCACATCTCAGACGTGCCAGAACCATGTGCATGAGATGCTGGAACCACACCCCGAACAGACGGAAAACACCTGCCAGACCCGTCTGAACAGCCTGCCGAGCACGCCGGAGCCACCTGCTCGACTCGCCGGAACCACCTACCTGACATGCCCAAATCACCAGCCGGGTATGCCAGAACCACTTGGCGGACACTCCGGAATCATCTGCCGGACATGCCGGAACCAGCTCTCAGACACACCAGAACCACGTGCCGGAGACGCCGGAAGCACCTGCCGAGCATGCCGGAGCCACCTGCTCGACTCGCCAGAAACACCTGCCGGACACGCCAAAATCACCTGCCGGGTACGCCAGAACCACCTGGCGGACACTCCGAAATCACCTGTCGCGCATGCCGGAACCACCTCTCAGACGTGCCGGAAGCACGTGCCGGACACGCCGGAATCACCTACCGGACAGACCGGAACCACCTGCCGAGCACGCCGGAGCCACCTGTTCGACTCGCTGGAACCACCTGCCGGACAGGCCAATATCAACTGCTGGCTATGCCAGAACCACCTGGGGGACGGTCCGGAATCGCCTGACAGCCATGGCGGAACCACCTCTCAGACGTACCAGAACCACCTGCCGGAGAAGCTGGAAACACGTCCTGGACAGTCTGGAACCACCTGCCGGCCAAGCCTGAACCACCTGCCAAGCACAACGGAACAACCTGCCAGACACGCCAACATCACCTGCGTGTTATGCCAGAGCCACTTGGAGGACTCTCTGGGATGACCTGCCGGGCATGCCGGTACCACCTCTCAGACGTGATAGAACCATGTGGCAGACAGTCTGGAATCACCTGTTGGGCATGCGCAACCACCTCTGAGACGTACCAGAACCACATGCCGTGCAGGCTGGAACCACCTACCGGACAGACCGGAATCACCTTTCGGGCATGCCGGAACCACCTGTCAGATGTGCCAGAAACACGTGCCGGAGACGCCGGAAGCACCTGCCAAGCACGTTGGAACCACCTGCTCAACTCGCCTGAACCACCTGCCGGACATGCCAAAATCACCTGCCGACTATGCCAGAACCACTTGGCGAACACTCCGGAATCACTTGCCGGGCATGCAGGAACCACCTCTCAGACATGCCAGAACCCCGTGCCAATGACCCCGGAATCACCAGCCGAGCACGCCGGAACCACCTGCTCGACTCGCCAGAACAACCTGCCGATCACGCAAAAATCACCTGACAGCTACGCCACAACCAGTTGGTGAACACTTTGGAATCACCTGCCAGGCTTGCTGGAACCACCTGCCAGTCATGCCAAAATCACCTGCCAACTACGCCAGAACCGCTTGGCGGACACTGCGGAAACACCTGTCGGGCCGGCTGGAACCACATCTCAGACGTGCCAGAAACGTGTTCATGAGATGCTGGAACCACACCCCGAACAGACGGATGCCACCTGCCAGAACCGCCTGAACCACCTGCTGAGCACGCCGGAACCACCTGCTCGACTCACCGGTACCACCTCCCTGACACGCCAAAATCACCTGCTGGGTATGCCAGAACCACTTGGCGGACACTCCGGAATCATCTGCCGGACATGCCGGAACCAGCTCTCAGACACACCAGAACCACGTGCCGGAGACGCCGGAAGCACCTGCCGAGCATGCCGGAGCCACCTGCTCGACTCGCCAGAAACACCTGCCGGACACGCCAAAATCACCTGCCGGGTATGCCAGAACCACCTGGCGGACACTACGGAATCACCTGCCGCGCATGCCGGAACCACCTGTCAGACGTGCCGGAAGCACGTGCCAGACACGCCGGAAACACCTACCGGACAGACCGGAACCACCTGCCAAGAACGCCGGAGCCACCTGTTCGACTCGCTGGAACCACCTGCCGGACAGGCCAATATCAACTGCTGGCTATTCCAGAACCACCTGGGGGACAGTCCGGGATCACCTGCCAGCCATGGCGGAACCACCTCTCAGACGTACCAGAACCACCTGCCGGAGAAGCTGGAAACACGTCCTGGACAGACTGGAACCACGTGACGGCCATGCCTGAACCACCTGCCGAGCACGGCGGAACCACCTGCCGGACACGCCAAAATCAGCTGCGGGCTACGCCAGAACCACTTGGACGACTCTCCGAAATGACCTGCCGGGCATGTTGGAACCACCTCTCAGACGTGCCAGAAGCACGTGGCGGACAGTCCGGAATCACCTGTTGGGCATACGCAACCACCTGCGACACGTACCAGAACCACGTGCCGTGCATGCCGGAACCACCTACCGGACAGACCGGAATCAACTTTTGGGCATGCCGGAACCACCAGTCAGATGTGCCAGAAACACGTGCCGGAGACGCCGGAAGCACCTGCCGAGCACGTCGCAACCACCTCCTCAACTCGCCTGAACCACCTGCCGGACACGCCAAAATCACCTGCCCGCTACACCAGCACCACTTCGGGGACAAGCCGGAATCACGTGAGGGGCATGCCGGCACAGCCTCTCAGACTGAACCTCGTGCCGGACACCACAGAACCACCTGCCGGACAGACCGGAACCACCTGCCGGACACGCCGGAACCACCGGCTCGACCCGCCGGAACGACCGCTGGACATGCAAAATCACCTGCCGGCTATGCCGGAAACACTTGGCGAAAACTCCGGAATCACCTGCCGGGCATGCCGGAACCACCTCTCAGATATGCCAGAACCACGTGCCAATGACCCCGGAAGCACCTGCCGAGCACGCCTGAACCACCTGCTCGACTCGCCAGAACCACCTGCCGGACACACAAAAATCACCTGCCGGCTACGCCACAACCAGTTGGGGAACACTTCGGAATCACCTGCCGGGCTTGCTGGAACCACCTGCCGGTCATGCCAAAATCACCTGCCAACTACGCCAGTACCACTTGGCGGACACTGTGGAAACACCTGTCGGGCCGGCCGGAACCACATCTCAGACGTGCCAGAACCATGTGCATGAGATGCTGGAACCACACCCCGAACAGACGGAAAACACCTGCCAGACCCGTCTGAACAGCCTGCCGAGCACGCCGGAGCCACCTGCTCGACTCGCCGGAACCACCTACCTGACATGCCCAAATCACCAGCCGGGTATGCCAGAACCACTTGGCGGACACTCCGGAATCATCTGCCGGACATGCCGGAACCAGCTCTCAGACACACCAGAACCACGTGCCGGAGACGCCGGAAGCACCTGCCGAGCATGCCGGAGCCACCTGCTCGACTCGCCAGAAACACCTGCCGGACACGCCAAAATCACCTGCCGGGTACGCCAGAACCACCTGGCGGACACTCCGAAATCACCTGTCGCGCATGCCGGAACCACCTCTCAGACGTGCCGGAAGCACGTGCCGGACACGCCGGAATCACCTACCGGACAGACCGGAACCACCTGCCGAGCACGCCGGAGCCACCTGTTCGACTCGCTGGAACCACCTGCCGGACAGGCCAATATCAACTGCTGGCTATGCCAGAACCACCTGGGGGACGGTCCGGAATCGCCTGACAGCCATGGCGGAACCACCTCTCAGACGTACCAGAACCACCTGCCGGAGAAGCTGGAAACACGTCCTGGACAGTCTGGAACCACCTGCCGGCCAAGCCTGAACCACCTGCCAAGCACAACGGAACAACCTGCCAGACACGCCAACATCACCTGCGTGTTATGCCAGAGCCACTTGGAGGACTCTCTGGGATGACCTGCCGGGCATGCCGGTACCACCTCTCAGACGTGATAGAACCATGTGGCAGACAGTCTGGAATCACCTGTTGGGCATGCGCAACCACCTCTGAGACGTACCAGAACCACATGCCGTGCAGGCTGGAACCACCTACCGGACAGACCGGAATCACCTTTCGGGCATGCCGGAACCACCTGTCAGATGTGCCAGAAACACGTGCCGGAGACGCCGGAAGCACCTGCCAAGCACGTTGGAACCACCTGCTCAACTCGCCTGAACCACCTGCCGGACATGCCAAAATCACCTGCCGACTATGCCAGAACCACTTGGCGAACACTCCGGAATCACTTGCCGGGCATGCAGGAACCACCTCTCAGACATGCCAGAACCCCGTGCCAATGACCCCGGAATCACCAGCCGAGCACGCCGGAACCACCTGCTCGACTCGCCAGAACAACCTGCCGATCACGCAAAAATCACCTGACAGCTACGCCACAACCAGTTGGTGAACACTTTGGAATCACCTGCCAGGCTTGCTGGAACCACCTGCCAGTCATGCCAAAATCACCTGCCAACTACGCCAGAACCGCTTGGCGGACACTGCGGAAACACCTGTCGGGCCGGCTGGAACCACATCTCAGACGTGCCAGAAACGTGTTCATGAGATGCTGGAACCACACCCCGAACAGACGGATGCCACCTGCCAGAACCGCCTGAACCACCTGCTGAGCACGCCGGAACCACCTGCTCGACTCACCGGTACCACCTCCCTGACACGCCAAAATCACCTGCTGGGTATGCCAGAACCACTTGGCGGACACTCCGGAATCATCTGCCGGACATGCCGGAACCAGCTCTCAGACACACCAGAACCACGTGCCGGAGACGCCGGAAGCACCTGCCGAGCATGCCGGAGCCACCTGCTCGACTCGCCAGAAACACCTGCCGGACACGCCAAAATCACCTGCCGGGTATGCCAGAACCACCTGGCGGACACTACGGAATCACCTGCCGCGCATGCCGGAACCACCTGTCAGACGTGCCGGAAGCACGTGCCAGACACGCCGGAAACACCTACCGGACAGACCGGAACCACCTGCCAAGAACGCCGGAGCCACCTGTTCGACTCGCTGGAACCACCTGCCGGACAGGCCAATATCAACTGCTGGCTATTCCAGAACCACCTGGGGGACAGTCCGGGATCACCTGCCAGCCATGGCGGAACCACCTCTCAGACGTACCAGAACCACCTGCCGGAGAAGCTGGAAACACGTCCTGGACAGACTGGAACCACGTGACGGCCATGCCTGAACCACCTGCCGAGCACGGCGGAACCACCTGCCGGACACGCCAAAATCAGCTGCGGGCTACGCCAGAACCACTTGGACGACTCTCCGAAATGACCTGCCGGGCATGTTGGAACCACCTCTCAGACGTGCCAGAAGCACGTGGCGGACAGTCCGGAATCACCTGTTGGGCATACGCAACCACCTGCGACACGTACCAGAACCACGTGCCGTGCATGCCGGAACCACCTACCGGACAGACCGGAATCAACTTTTGGGCATGCCGGAACCACCAGTCAGATGTGCCAGAAACACGTGCCGGAGACGCCGGAAGCACCTGCCGAGCACGTCGCAACCACCTCCTCAACTCGCCTGAACCACCTGCCGGACACGCCAAAATCACCTGCCCGCTACACCAGCACCACTTCGGGGACAAGCCGGAATCACGTGAGGGGCATGCCGGCACAGCCTCTCAGACTGAACCTCGTGCCGGACACCACAGAACCACCTGCCGGACAGACCGGAACCACCTGCCGGACACGCCGGAACCACCGGCTCGACCCGCCGGAACGACCGCTGGACATGCAAAATCACCTGCCGGCTATGCCGGAAACACTTGGCGAAAACTCCGGAATCACCTGCCGGGCATGCCGGAACCACCTCTCAGATATGCCAGAACCACGTGCCAATGACCCCGGAAGCACCTGCCGAGCACGCCTGAACCACCTGCTCGACTCGCCAGAACCACCTGCCGGACACACAAAAATCACCTGCCGGCTACGCCACAACCAGTTGGGGAACACTTCGGAATCACCTGCCGGGCTTGCTGGAACCACCTGCCGGTCATGCCAAAATCACCTGCCAACTACGCCAGTACCACTTGGCGGACACTGTGGAAACACCTGTCGGGCCGGCCGGAACCACATCTCAGACGTGCCAGAACCATGTGCATGAGATGCTGGAACCACACCCCGAACAGACGGAAAACACCTGCCAGACCCGTCTGAACAGCCTGCCGAGCACGCCGGAGCCACCTGCTCGACTCGCCGGAACCACCTACCTGACATGCCCAAATCACCAGCCAGGTATGCCAGAACCACTTGGCGGACACTCCGGAATCATCTGCCGGACATGCCGGAACCAGCTCTCAGACACACCAGAACCACGTGCCGGAGACGCCGGAAGCACCTGCCGAGCATGCCGGAGCCACCTGCTCGACTCGCCAGAAACACGTGCCGGACACGCCAAAATCACCTGCCGGGTACGCCAGAACCACCTGGCGGACACTCCGAAATCACCTGTCGCGCATGCCGGAACCACCTCTCAGACGTGCCGGAAGCACGTGCCGGAGACGGCGGAATCACCTACCGGTCAGACCGCAACCACCTGCCGAGCACGCCGGAGCCACCTGTTCGACTCGCTGGAACCACCTGCCGGACAGGCCAATATCAACTGCTGGCTATGCCAGAACCACCTGGGGGACGGTCCGGAATCGCCTGCCAGCCATGGCGGAACCACCTCTCAGACGTACCAGAACCACCTGCCGGAGAACCTGGAAACACGTCCTGGACAGTCTGGAACCACGTGCCGGCCAAGCCTGAACCACCTGCCAAGCACAACGGAACAACCTGCCAGACACGCCAAAATCACCTGCGTGTTATGCCAGAACCACTTGGAGGACTCTCTGGGATGACCTGCCGGGCATGCCGGAACCACCTCTCAGACGTGCCAGAACCATGTGGCGGACTGTCCGGAATCACCTGTTGGGCATGCGCAACCACCTCTGAGACGTACCAGAACCACATGCCGTGCAGGCTGGAACCACCTACCGGACAGACCGGAATCACCTTTCGGGCATGCCGGAACCACCTGTCAGATGTGCCAGAAACACGTGCCGGCGACGCCGGAAGCACCTGCCAAGCACGTTGGAACCACCTGCTCAACTCGCCTGAACCACCTGCCGGACATGCCAAAATCACCTGCCGACTATGCCAGAACCACTTGGCGAACACTCCGGAATCAATTGCCGGGCATGCAGGAACCACCTCTCAGACATGCCAGAACCCCGTGCCAATGACCCCGGAAGCACCAGCCGAGCACGCCGGAACCACCTGCTCGACTCGCCAGAACCACCTGCCGATCACGCAAAAATCACCTGCCGGCTACGCCACAACCAGTTGGTGAACACTTTGGAATCACCTGCCAGGCTTGCTGGAACCACCTGCCAGTCATGCCAAAATCACCTGCCAACTACGCCAGAACCGCTAGGCGGACACTGCAGAAACACCTGTCGGGCCGGCTGGAACCACATCTCAGACGTGCCAGAAACGTGTTCATGAGATGCTGGAACCACACCCCGAACAGACGGATACCACCTGCCAGAACCGCCTGAACCACCTGCTGAGCACGCCGGAACCACCTGCTCGACTCACCGGTACCACCTCCCTGACACGCCAAAATCACCTGCTGGGTATGCCAGAACCACTTGGCGGACACTCCGGAATCATCTGCCGGACATGCCTGAACCAGCTCTCAGACACACCAGAACCAAGTGCCGGAGACGCCGGAAGCACCTGCCGAGCATGCCAGAGCCACCTGCTCGACTCGCCAGAAACACGTGCCGGACACGCCAAAATCACCTGCCGGGTATGCCAGAACCACCTGGCGGACACTACGGAATCACCTGCCGCGCATGCCGGAACCACCTCTCAGACGTGCCGGAAGCACGTGCCGGACACGCCGGAATTACCTACCGGACAGACCGGAACCACCTGCCAAGAACGCCGGAGCCACCTGTTCGACTCGCTGGAACCACCTGCCGGACAGGCCAATATCAACTGCTGGCTATGCCCGAACCACCTGGGGGACAGTCCGGGATCACCTGCCAGCCATGGCGGAACCACCTCTCAGACGTACCAGAACCACCTGCCGGAGAAGCTGGAAACACGTCCTGGACAGACTGGAACCACGTGACGGCCATGCCTGAACCACCTGCCGAGAACGGCGGAACCATCTGCCGGACACGCCAAAATCACCTGCGGGCTACGCCAGAACCACTTGGACGACTCTCCGAAATGACCTGCTGGGCATGTTGGAACCACCTCTCAGACGTGCCAGAAGCACGTGGCAGACAGTCCGGAATCACCTGTTGGGCATACGCAACCACCTCTGACACGTACCAGAACCACGTGCCGTGCACGCCGGAACCACCTACCGGACAGACCGGAATCAACTTTTGGGCATGCCGGAACCATCTGTCAGATGTGCCAGAAACACGTGCCGGAGACGCCGGAAGCACCTGCTGAGCACGTCGCAACCACCTGCTCAACTCGCCTGAACCACCTGCCGGACACGCCAAAATCACCTGCCCGCTACACCAGCACCACTTCGGGGACAAGCCGGAATCACGTGAGGGGCATGCCGGCACAGCCTCTCAGACTGAACCTCGTGCCGGACACCACAGAACCACCTGCCGGACAGACAGGAACCACCTGCCGGACACGCCGGAACCACCGGCACGACCCGCCGGAAAGACCGCTGGACATACAAAATCACCTGCCGGCTACGCCGGAAACACTTGCCGAACACTCCGGAATCACCTGCCGGGCATGCCGGAACCACCTCTCAGATATGCCAGAACCACGTGCCAATGACCCCGGAAGCACCAGCCGAGCACGCCGGAACCACCTGCTCGACTCGCCAGAACCACCTGCCGGACACGCAAAAATCACCTGCCGGCTACGCCACAACCTGTTGGTGAACACTTTGGAATCACCTGCCAGGCTTGCTGGAACCACCTGCCGGTCATGCCAAAATCACCTGCCAACTACGCCAGAACCGCTTGGCGGACACTGCGGAAACACCTGTCGGGCCGGCTGGAACCACATCTCAGACGTGCCAGAAACGTGTTCATGAGATGCTGGAACCACACCCCGAACAGACGGATACCACCTGCCAGAACCGCCTGAACCACCTGCTGAGCACGCCGGAACCACCTGCTCGACTCACCGGTACCACCTCCCTGACACGCCAAAATCACCTGCTGGGTATGCCAGAACCACTTGGCGGACACTCCGGAATCATCTGCCGGACATGCCGGAACCAGCTCTCAGACACACCAGAACCAAGTGCCGGAGACGCCGGAAGCACCTGCCGAGCATGCCGGAGCCACCTGCTCGACTCGCCAGAAACACGTGCCGGACACGCCAAAATCACCTGCCGGGTATGCCAGAACCACCTGGCGGACACTACGGAATCACCTGCCGCGCATGCCGGAACCACTTCTGAGACGTGCCGGAAGCACGTGCCACACACTCCGGAAACACCTACCGGACATACCGGAACCACCTGCCAAGAACGCCGGAGCCACCTGTTCGACTCGCTGGAACCACCTGCCGGACAGGCCAATATCAACTGCTGGCTATGCCAGAACCACCTGGGGGACAGTCCGGGATCACCTGCCAGCCATGGCGGAACCACCTCTCAGACGTACCAGAACCACCTGCCGGAGAAGCTGGAAACACGTCCTGGACAGACTGGAACCACGTGACGGCCATGCCTGAACCACCTGCCGAGCACGGCGGAACCACCTGCCAGACACGCCAAAATCACCTGCGGGCTACGCCAGAACCACTTGGACGACTCTCCGAAATGACCTGCCGGGCATGTTGGAACCACCTCTCAGACGTGCCAGAAGCACGTGGCAGACAGTCCGGAATCACCTGTTGGGCATACGCAACCACCTCTGAGATGTACCAGTACCACGTGCCGTGCACGCCGGAACCACCTACCGGACAGACCGGAATCAACTTTCGGGCATGCCGGAACCACCAGTCAGATGTGCCAGAATCACGTGCCAGAGACGCCGGAAGCACCTGCCGAGCACGTCGCAACCACCTGCTCAACTCGCCTGAACCACCTGCCGGACACGCCAAAATCACCTGCCCGCTACACCAGCACCACTTCGGGGACAAGCCGGAATCACGTGAGGGGCATGCCGGCACAGCCTCTCAGACTGAACCTCGTGCCGGACACCACAGAACCACCTGCCGGACAGACCGGAAGCACCTGCCGGACACGCCGGAACCACCAGCTCGACCCGCCGGAACGACCGCTGGACATGCAAAATCACCTGCCGGCTACGCCGGAAACACTTGGCGAACACTCCGGAATCACCTGCCGGGCATGCCGGAACCACCTCTCAGATATGCCAGAACCACGTGCCAATGACCCCGGAAGCACCTGCCGAGCACGCCGGAACCACCTGCTCGACTCGCCAGAACCACCTGCCGGACACACAAAAATCACTTGCCGGCTACGCCACAACCAGTTGGGGAACACTTCGGAATCACCTGCCGGGCTTGCTGGAACCACCTGCCGGTCATGCCAAAATCACCTGCCAACTACGCCAGTACCACTTGGCAGAAACTGTGGAAACACCTGTCGGGCCGGCCGGAACCACATCTCAGACGTGCCAGAACCATGTGCATGAGATGCTGGAACCACACCCCGAACAGACGGAAAACACCTGCCAGACCCGTCTGAACAACCTGCCGAGCACGCCGGAGCCACCTGCTCGACTCGCCGGAACCACCTACCTGACATGCCCAAATCACCAGCCGGGTATGCCAGAACCACTTGGCGGACACTCCGGAATCATCTGCCGGACATGCCGGAAACAGCTCTCAGACACACCAGAACCACGTGCCGGAGACGCCGGAAGCACCTGCCGAGCATGCCGGAGCCACCAGCTCGACTCGCCAGAAACTCCTGCCGGACACGCCAAAATCACCTGCCGGGTACGCCAGAACCACCTGGCGGACACTCCGAAATCACCTGTCGCGCATGCCGGAACCACCTCTCAGACATGCCGGAAGCACGTGCCGGACAGGCCGTAATCCCCTACCGAACAGACCGGAACCACCTGCCGAGCACGCCGGAGCCACCTGTTCGACTCGCTGGAACCATCTGCCGGACAGGCCAATATCAACTGCTGGCTATGCCAGAACCACATGGGGGACGGTCCGGAATCACCTGCCAGCCATGGCGGAACCACCTCTCAGACGTACCAGAACCACCTGCCGGAGAAGCTGGAAACACGTCCTGGACAGTCTGGAACCACCTGCCGGCCAAGCCTGAACCACCTGCCAAGCACAACGGAACAACCTGCCAGACACGCCAAAATCACCTGCGTGTTATGCCAGAACCACTTGGAGGACTCTCTGGGATGACCTGCCGGTCATGCCGGAACCACCTCTCAGACGTGCCAGAACCATGTGGCGGACAGTCCGGAATCACCTGTTGGGCATGCGCAACCACCTCTGAGACGTACCAGAACCACATGCCGTGCAGGCTGGAACCACCTACCGGACAGACCGGAATCACCTTTCGGGCATGCCGGAACCACCTGTCAGATGTGCCAGAAACACGTGCCGGAGACGCCGGAAGCACCTGCCAAGCACGTTGGAACCACCTGCTCAACTCGCCTGAACCACCTGCCGGACATGCCAAAATCACCTGCCGACTATGCCAGAACCACTTGGCGAACACTCCGTAATCACTTGCCGGGCATGCAGGAACCACCTCTCAGACATGCCAGAACCGCGTGCCAATGACCCCGGAAGCACCTGCCGAGCACGCCGGAACCACCTGCTCGACTCGCCACTGTCACCTGCCGATCACGCAAAAATCACCTGCCGGGTAGGCCACAACCAGTTGGTGAACACTTTGGAATCACCTGCCAGGCTTGCTGGAACCACCTGCCGGTCATGCCAAAATCACCTGCCAACTACGCCAGAACCGCTTGGCGGACACTGCGGAAACACCTGTCGGGCCGGCTGGAACCACATCTCAGACGTGCCAGAAACGTGTTCATGAGATGCTGGAACCACACCCCGAACAGACGGATACCACCTGCCAGAACCGCCTGAACCACCTGCTGAGCACGCCGGAACCACCTGCTCGACTCACCGGTACCACCTCCCTGACACGCCAAAATCACCTGCTGGGTATGCCAGAACCACTTGGCGGACACTCCGGAATCATCTGCCGGACATGCCGGAACCAGCTCTCAGACACACCAGAACCAAGTGCCGGAGACGCCGGAAGCACCTGCCGAGCATGCCGGAGCCACCTGCTCGACTCGCCAGAAACACCTGCCGGACACGCCAAAATCACCTGCCGGGTACGCCAGAACCACCTGGCAGACACTCCGAAACCACCTGTCGCGCATGCCGGAACCACCTCTACGACGTGCCCGAAGCACGTGCCGGACACGCCGGAATCACCTACCAGACAGACCGGAACCACCTGCCGAGCACGCCGGAGCCACCTGTTCGACTCGCTGGAACCACCTGCCGGACAGGCCAATATCAACTGCTGGCTATGCCAGAACCACCTGGGGGACGGTCCGGAATCGCCTGCCAGCCATGGCGGAACCACCTCTCAGACGTACCAGAACCACCTGCCGGAGAAGCTGGAAACACGTCCTGGACAGTCTGGAACCACCTGCCGGCCAAGCCTGAACCACCTGCCAAGCACAACGGAACAACCTGCCAGACACGCCAACATCACCTGCGTGTTATGCCAGAGCCACTTGGAGGACTCTCTGGGATGACCTGCCGGGCATGCCGGAACCACCTCTCAGACGTGATAGAACCATGTGGCGGACAGTCTGGAATCACCTGTTGGGCATGCGCAACCACCTCTGAGACGTACCAGAACCACATGCCGTGCAGGCTGGAACCACCTACCGGACAGACCGGAATCACCTTTCGGGCATGCCGGAACCACCTGTCAGATGTGCCAGAAACACGTGCCGGAGACGCCGGAAGCACCTGCCAAGCACGTTGGAACCACCTGCTCAACTCGCCTGAACCACCTGCCGGACATGCCAAAATCACCTGCCGACTATGCCAGAACCACTTGGCGAACACTCCGGAATCACTTGCCGGGCATGCAGGAACCACCTCTCAGACATGCCAGAACCCCGTGCCAATGACCCCGGAATCACCAGCCGAGCACGCCGGAACCACCTGCTCGACTCGCCAGAACCACCTGCCGATCACGCAAAAATCACCTGACGGCTACGCCACAACCAGTTGGTGAACACTTTGGAATCACCTGCCAGGCTTGCTGGAACCACCTGCCAGTCATGCCAAAATCACCTGCCAACTACGCCAGAACCGCTTGGCCGACACTGCGGAAACACCTGTCGGGCCGGCTGGAACCACATCTCAGACGTGCCAGAAACGTGTTCATGAGATGCTGGAACCACACCCCGAACAGACGGATGCCACCTGCCAGAACCGCCTGAACCACCTGCTGAGCACGCCGGAACCACCTGCTCGACTCACCGGTACCACCTCCCTGACACGCCAAAATCACCTGCTGGGTATGCCAGAACCACTTGGCGGACACTCCGGAATCATCTGCCGGACATGCCGGAACCAGCTCTCAGACACACCAGAACCAAGTGCCGGAGACGCCGGAAGCACCTGCCGAGCATGCCGGAGCCACCTGCTCGACTCGCCAGAAACACCTGCCGGACACGCCAAAATCACCTGCCGGGTATGCCAGAACCACCTGGCGGACACTACGGAATCACCTGCCGCGCATGCCGGAACCACCTGTCAGACGTGCCGGAAGCACGTGCCAGACACGCCGGAAACACCTACCGGACAGACCGGAACCACCTGCCAAGAACGCCGGAGCCACCTGTTCGACTCGCTGGAACCACCTGCCGGACAGGCCAATATCAACTGCTGGCTATGCCAGAACCACCTGGGCGACAGTCCGGGATCACCTGCCAGCCATGGCGGAACCACCTCTCAGACGTACCAGAACCACCTGCCGGAGAAGGTGGAAACACGTCCTGGACAGACTGGAACCACGTGACGGCCATGCCTGAACCACCTGCCGAGCACGGCGGAACCACCTGCCGGACATGCCAAAATCACCTGCGGGCTACGCCAGAACCACTTGGACGACTCTCCGAAATGACCTGCCGGGCATGTTGGAACCACCTCTCAGACGTGCCAGAAGCACGTGGCGGACAGTCCGGAATCACCTGTTGGGCATACGCAACCACCTGCGACACGTACCAGAACCACGTGCCGTGCATGCCGGAACCACCTACCGGACAGACCGGAATCAACTTTTGGGCATGCCGGAACCACCAGTCAGATGTGCCAGAAACACGTGCCGGAGACGCCGGAAGCACCTGCCGAGCACGTCGCAACCACCTCCTCAACTCGCCTGAACCACCTGCCGGACACGCCAAAATCACCTGCCCGCTACACCAGCACCACTTCGGGGACAAGCCGGAATCACGTGAGGGGCATGCCGGCACAGCCTCTCAGACTGAACCTCGTGCCGGACACCACAGAACCACCTGCCGGACAGACCGGAACCACCTGCCGGACACGCCGGAACCACCGGCTCGACCCGCCGGAACGACCGCTGGACATGCAAAATCACCTGCCGGCTATGCCGGAAACACTTGGCGAACACTCCGGAATCACCTGCCGGGCATGCCGGAACCACCTCTCAGATATGCCAGAACCACGTGCCAATGACCCCGGAAGCACCTGCCGAGCACGCCGGAACCACCTGCTCGACTCGCCAGAACCACCTGCCGGACACACAAAAATCACCTGCCGGCTACGCCACAACCAGTTGGGGAACACTTCGGAATCACCTGCCGGGCTTGCTGGAACCACCTGCCGGTCATGCCAAAATCACCTGCCAACTACGCCAGTACCACTTGGCGGACACTGTGGAAACACCTGTCGGGCCGGCCGGAACCACATCTCAGACGTGCCAGAACCATGTGCATGAGATGCTGGAACCACACCCCGAACAGACGGAAAACACCTGCCAGACCCGTCTGAACAGCCTGCCGAGCACGCCGGAGCCACCTGCTCGACTCGCCGGAACCACCTACCTGACATGCCCAAATCACCAGCCGGGTATGCCAGAACCACTTGGCGGACACTCCGGAATCATCTGCCGGACATGCCGGAACCAGCTCTCAGACACACCAGAACCACGTGCCGGAGACGCCGGAAGCACCTGCCGAGCATGCCGGAGCCACCTGCTCGACTCGCCAGAAACACGTGCCGGACACGCCAAAATCACCTGCCGGGTACGCCAGAACCACCTGGCGGACACTCCGAAATCACCTGTCGCGCATGCCGGAACCACCTCTCAGACGTGCCGGAAGCACGTGCCTGAGACGGCGGAATCACCTACCGGTCAGACCGCAACCACCTGCCGAGCACGCCGGAGCCACCTGTTCGACTCGCTGGAACCACCTGCCGGACAGGCCAATATCAACTGCTGGCTATGCCAGAACCACCTGGGGGACGGTCCGGAATCGCCTGCCAGCCATGGCGGAACCACCTCTCAGACGTACCAGAACCACCTGCCGGAGAACCTGGAAACACGTCCTGGACAGTCTGGAACCACGTGCCGGCCAAGCCTGAACCACCTGCCAAGCACAACGGAACAACCTGCCAGACACGCCAAAATCACATGCGTGTTATGCCAGAACCACTTGGAGGACTCTCTGGGATGACCTGCCGGGCATGCCGGAACCACCTCTCAGACGTGCCAGAACCATGTGGCGGACAGTCCGGAATCACCTGTTGGGCATGCGCAACCACCTCTGAGACGTACCAGAACCACATGCCGTGCAGGCTGGAACCACCTACCGGACAGACCGGAATCACCTTTCGGGCATGCCGGAACCACCTGTCAGATGTGCCAGAAACACGTGCCGGACACGCCGGAAACACCTACCGGACAGACCGGAACCACCTGCCAAGAACGCCGGAGCCACCTGTTCGACTCGCTGGAACCACCTGCCGGACAGGCCAATATCAACTGCTGGCTATGCCAGAACCACCTGGGGGACAGTCCGGGATCACCTGCCAGCCATGGCGGAACCACCTCTCAGACGTACCAGAACCACCTGCCGGAGAAGCTGGAAACACGTCCTGGACAGACTGGAACCACGTGACGGCCATGCCTGAACCACCTGCCGAGAACGGCGGAACCATCTGCCGGACACGCCAAAATCACCTGCGGGCTACGCCAGAACCACTTGGACGACTCTCCGAAATGACCTGCTGGGCATGTTGGAACCACCTCTCAGACGTGCCAGGAGCACGTGGCAGACAGTCCGGAATCACCTGTTGGGCATACGCAACCACCTCTGACACGTACCAGAACCACGTGCCGTGCACGCCGGAACCACCTACCGGACAGACCGGAATCAACTTTTGGGCATGCCGGAACCATCTGTCAGATGTGCCAGAAACACGTGCCGGAGACGCCGGAAGCACCTGCCGAGCACGTCGCAACCACCTGCTCAACTCGCCTGAACCACCTGCCGGACACGCCAAAATCACCTGCCCGCTACACCAGCACCACTTCGGGGACAAGCCGGAATCACGTGAGGGGCATGCCGGCACAGCCTCTCAGACTGAACCTCGTGCCGGACACCACAGAACCACCTGCCGGACAGACAGGAACCACCTGCCGGACACGCCGGAACCACCGGCACGACCCGCCGGAAAGACCGCTGGACATACAAAATCACCTGCCGGCTACGCCGGAAACACTTGCCGAACACTCCGGAATCACCTGCCGGGCATGCCGGAACCACCTCTCAGATATGCCAGAACCACGTGCCAATGACCCCGGAAGCACCTGCCGAGCACGCCGGAACCACCTGCTCGACTCGCCAGAACCACCTGCCGGACACGCAAAAATCACCTGCCGGCTACGCCACAACCTGTTGGTGAACACTTTGGAATCACCTGCCGGGCTTGCTGGAACCACCTGCCGGTCATGCCAAAATCACCTGCCAACTACGCCAGAACCGCTTGGCGGACACTGCGGAAACACCTGTCGGGCCGGCTGGAACCACATCTCAGACGTGCCAGAAACGTGTTCATGAGATGCTGGAACCACACCCCGAACAGACGGATACCACCTGCCAGAACCGCCTGAACCACCTGCTGAGCACGCCGGAACCACCTGCTCGACTCACCGGTACCACCTCCCTGACACGCCAAAATCACCTGCTGGGTATGCCAGAACCACTTGGCGGACACTCCGGAATCATCTGCCGGACATGCCGGAACCAGCTCTCAGACACACCAGAACCAAGTGCCGGAGACGCCGGAAGCACCTGCCGAGCATGCCGGAGCCACCTGCTCGACTCGCCAGAAACACCTGCCGGACACGCCAAAATCACCTGCCGGGTATGCCAGAACCACCTGGCGGACACTACGGAATCACCTGCCGCGCATGCCGGAACCACTTCTGAGACGTGCCGGAAGCACGTGCCACACACTCCGGAAACACCTACCGGACATACCGGAACCACCTGCCAAGAACGCCGGAGCCACCTGTTCGACTCGCTGGAACCACCTGCCGGACAGGCCAATATCAACTGCTGGCTATGCCAGAACCACCTGGGGGACAGTCCGGGATCACCTGCCAGCCATGGCGGAACCACCTCTCAGACGTACCAGAACCACCTGCCGGAGAAGCTGGAAACACGTCCTGGACAGACTGGAACCACGTGACGGCCATGCCTGAACCACCTGCCGAGCACGGCGGAACCACCTGCCAGACACGCCAAAATCACCTGCGGGCTACGCCAGAACCACTTGGACGACTCTCCGAAATGACCTGCCGGGCATGTTGGAACCACCTCTCAGACGTGCCAGAAGCACGTGGCGGACAGTCCGGAATCACCTGTTGGACATACGCAACCACCTCTGAGATGTACCAGTACCACGTGCCGTGCACGCCGGAACCACCTACCGGACAGACCGGAATCAACTTTTGGGCATGCCGGAACCACCAGTCAGATGTGCCAGAATCACGTGCCAGAGACGCCGGAAGCACCTGCCGAGCACGTCGCAACCACCTGCTCAACTCGCCTGAACCACCTGCCGGACACGCCAAAATCACCTGCCCGCTACACCAGCACCACTTCGGGGACAAGCCGGAATCACGTGAGGGGCATGCCGGCACAGCCTCTCAGACTGAACCTCGTGCCGGACACCACAGAACCACCTGCCGGACAGACCGGAACCACCTGCCGGACACGCCGGAACCACCGGCTCGACCCGCCGGAACGACCGCTGGACATGCAAAATCACCTGC
Source organism: Equus caballus (assembly GCF_041296265.1). Lineage (NCBI taxonomy): Eukaryota > Metazoa > Chordata > Mammalia > Perissodactyla > Equidae > Equus > Equus caballus. Next base: position 3,523,890 of record NC_091713.1, read on the forward strand.
CGGCTACGCCGGAAACACTTGGCGAACACTCCAGAATCACCTGCCCGGCATGCCGGAACCACCTCTCAGATATGCCAGAACCACGTGCCAATGACCCCGGAAGCACCTGCCGAGCACGCCGGAACCACCTGCTCGACTCGCCAGAACCACCTGCCGGACACGCAAAAATCACCTGCCGGCTACGCCACAACCAGTTGGGGAACACTTCGGAATCACCTGCCGGGCTTGCTGGAACCACCTGCCGGTCATGCCAAAATCACCTGCCAACTACGCCAGTACCACTTGGCGGACACTGTGGAAACACCTGTCGGGCCGGCCGGAACCACATCTCAGACGTGCCAGAACCATGTGCATGAGATGCTGGAACCACACCCCGAACAGACGGAAAACACCTGCCAGACCCGTCTGAACAGCCTGCCGAGCACGCCGGAGCCACCTGCTCGACTCGCCGGAACCACCTACCTGACATGCCCAAATCACCAGCCGGGTATGCCAGAACCACTTGGCGGACACTCCGGAATCATCTGCCGGACATGCCGGAACCAGCTCTCAGACACACCAGAACCACGTGCCGGAGACGCCGGAAGCACCTGCCGAGCATGCCGGAGCCACCTGCTCGACTCGCCAGAAACACCTGCCGGACACGCCAAAATCACCTGCCGGGTACGCCAGAACCACCTGGCGGACACTCCGAAATCACCTGTCGCGCATGCCGGAACCACCTCTCAGACGTGCCGGAAGCACGTGCCGGACACGCCGGAATCACCTACCGGACAGACCGGAACCACCTGCCGAGCACGCCGGAGCCACCTGTTCGACTCGCTGGAACCACCTGCCGGACAGGCCAATATCAACTGCTGGCTATGCCAGAACCACCTGGGGGACGGTCCGGAATCGCCTGCCAGCCATGGCGGAACCACCTCTCAGACGTACCAGAACCACCTGCCGGAGAAGCTGGAAACACGTCCTGGACAGTCTGGAACCACCTGCCGGCCAAGCCTGAACCACCTGCCAAGCACAACGGAACAACCTGCCAGACACGCCAACATCACCTGCGTGTTATGCCAGAGCCACTTGGAGGACTCTCTGGGATGACCTGCCGGGCATGCCGGAACCACCTCTCAGACGTGATAGAACCATGTGGCGGACAGTCTGGAATCACCTGTTGGGCATGCGCAACCACCTCTGAGACGTACCAGAACCACATGCCGTGCAGGCTGGAACCACCTACCGGACAGACCGGAATCACCTTTCGGGCATGCCGGAACCACCTGTCAGATGTGCCAGAAACACGTGCCGGAGACGCCGGAAGCACCTGCCAAGCACGTTGGAACCACCTGCTCAACTCGCCTGAACCACCTGCCGGACATGCCAAAATCACCTGCCGACTATGCCAGAACCACTTGGCGAACACTCCGGAATCACTTGCCGGGCATGCAGGAACCACATCTCAGACATGCCAGAACCCCGTGCCAATGACCCCGGAACCACCAGCCGAGCACGCCGGAACCACCTGCTCGACTCGCCAGAACCACCTGCCGATCACGCAAAAATCACCTGACGGCTACGCCACAACCAGTTGGTGAACACTTTGGAATCACCTGCCAGGCTTGCTGGAACCACCTGCCAGTCATGCCAAAATCACCTGCCAACTACGCCAGAACCGCTTGGCGGACACTGCGGAAACACCTGTCGGGCCGGCTGGAACCACATCTCAGACGTGCCAGAAACGTGTTCATGAGATGCTGGAACCACACCCCGAACAGACGGATGCCACCTGCCAGAACCGCCTGAACCACCTGCTGAGCACGCCGGAACCACCTGCTCGACTCACCGGTACCACCTCCCTGACACGCCAAAATCACCTGCTGGGTATGCCAGAACCACTTGGCGGACACTCCGGAATCATCTGCCGGACATGCCGGAACCAGCTCTCAGACACACCAGAACCAAGTGCCGGAGACGCCGGAAGCACCTGCCGAGCATGCCGGAGCCACCTGCTCGACTCGCCAGAAACACCTGCCGGACACGCCAAAATCACCTGCCGGGTATGCCAGAACCACCTGGCGGACACTACGGAATCACCTGCCGCGCATGCCGGAACCACCTGTCAGACGTGCCGGAAGCACGTGCCAGACACGCCGGAAACACCTACCGGACAGACCGGAACCACCTGCCAAGAACGCCGGAGCCACCTGTTCGACTCGCTGGAACCACCTGCCGGACAGGCCAATATCAACTGCTGGCTATGCCAGAACCACCTGGGCGACAGTCCGGGATCACCTGCCAGCCATGGCGGAACCACCTCTCAGACGTACCAGAACCACCTGCCGGAGAAGGTGGAAACACGTCCTGGACAGACTGGAACCACGTGACGGCCATGCCTGAACCACCTGCCGAGCACGGCGGAACCACCTGCCGGACACGCCAAAATCACCTGCGGGCTACGCCAGAACCACTTGGACGACTCTCCGAAATGACCTGCCGGGCATGTTGGAACCACCTCTCAGACGTGCCAGAAGCACGTGGCGGACAGTCCGGAATCACCTGTTGGGCATACGCAACCACCTCTGAGACGTACCAGAACCACGTGCCGTGCACGCCGGAACCACCTACCGGACAGACCGGAATCAACTTTTGGTCATGCCGGAACCACCAGTCAGATGTGCCAGAAACACGTGCCGGAGACGCCGGAAGCACCTGCCGAGCACGTCGCAACCACCTGCTCAACTCGCCTGAACCACCTGCCGGACACGCCAAAATCACCTGCCCGCTACACCAGCACCACTTCGGGGACAAGCCGGAATCACGTGAGAGGCATGCCGGCACAGCCTCTCAGACTGAACCTCGTGCCGGACACCACAGAACCACCTGCCGGACAGACCGGAACCACCTGCCGGACATGCCGGAACCACCGTCTCGACCCGCCGGAACGACCGCTGGACATGCAAAATCACCTGCCGGCTACGCCGGAAACACTTGGCGAACACTCCAGAATCACCTGCCGGGCATGCCAGAACCACCTCTCAGATATACCAGAACCACGTGCCAATGACCCCGGAAGCACCTGCCGAGCACGCCGGAACCACCTGCTCGACTCGCCAGAACCACCTGCCGGACACGCAAAAATCACCTGCCGGCTACGCCACAACCACTTGGGGAACACTTCGGAATCAACTGCCGGGCTTGCTGGAACCACCTGCCGGTCATGCCAAAATCACCTGCCAACTACGCCAGTACCACTTGGCGGACACTGTGGAAACACCTGTCGGGCCGGCCGGAACCACATCTCAGACGTGCCAGAACCATGTGCATGAGATGCTGGAACCACACCCCGAACAGACGGATACCACCTGCCAGACCCGTCTGAACAACCTGCCGAGCACGCCGGAGCCACCTGCTCGACTCGCCGGAACCACCTACCTGACATGCCCAAATCACCAGCCGGGTATGCCAGAACCACTTGGCGGACACTCAGGAATCATCTGCCGGACATGCCGGAACCAGCTCTCAGACACACCAGAACCACGTGCCGGAGACGCCGGAAGCAGCTGCCGAGCATGCCGGAGCCACCTGCTCGACTCGCCAGAAACACCTGCCGGACACGCCAAAATCACCTGCCGGGTACGCCAGAACCACCTGGCGGACACTCCGAAATCACCTCTCGCGCATGCCGGAACCACCTCTCAGACGTGCCGGAAGCACGTGCCGGACACGCCGGAATCACCTACCGGACAGACCGGAACCACCTGCCGAGCACGCCGGAGCCACCTGTTCGACTCGCTGGAACCACCTGCCGGACAGGCCAATATCAACTGCTGGCTATGCCAGAACCACCTGGGGGACGGTCCGGAATCGGCTGCCAGCCATGGCGGAACCACCTCTCAGATGTCCCAGAACCACCTGCCGGAGAAGCTGGAAACACGTCCTGGACAGTCTGGAACCACCTGCCGCCCAAGCCTGAACCACCTGCCAAGCACAACGGAACAACCTGCCAGACACGCCAAAATCACCTGCGTGTTATGCCAGAACCACTTGGAGGACTCTCTGGGATGACCTGCCTGGGATGCCGGAAACACCTCTTAGACGTGCCAGAACCATGTGGCGGACAGTCCGGAATCACCTGTTGGGCATGCGCAACCACCTCTGAGACGTACCAGAACCACATGCCGTGCAGGCTGGAACCACCTACCGGACAGACCGGAATCACCTTTCGGGCATGCCGGAACCACCTGTCAGATGTGCCAGAAACACATGCCGGAGACGCCGGAAGCACCTGCCAAGCACGTTGGAACCACCTGCTCAACTCGCCTGAACCACCTGCCGGACATGCCAAAATCACCTGCCGACTATGCCAGAACCACTTGGCGAACACTCCGGAATCACTTGCCGGGCATGCAGGAACCACATCTCAGACATGCAAGAACCCCGTGCCAATGACCCCGGAACGACCAGCCGAGCACGCCGGAACCACCTGCTCGACTCGCCAGAACCACCTGCCGATCACGCAAAAATCACCTGCAGGCTACGCCACAACCAGTTGGTGAACACTTTGGAATCACCTGCCAGGCTTGCTGGAACCACCTGCCAGTCATGCCAAAATCACCTGCCAACTACGCCAGAACCGCTTGGCGGACACTGCGGAAACACCTGTCGGGCCGGCTGGAACCACATCTCAGACGTGCCAGAAACGTGTTCATGAGATGCTGGAACCACACCCCGAACAGACGGATACCACCTGCCAGAACCGCCTGAACCACCTGCTGAGCACGCCGGAACCACCTGCTCGACTCACCGGTACCACCTCCCTGACACGCCAAAATCACCTGCTGGGTATGCCAGAACCACTTGGCGGACACTCCGGAATCATCTGCCGGACATGCCTGAACCAGCTCTCAGACACACCAGAACCAAGTGCCGGAGACGCCAGAAGCACCTGCCGAGCATGCCGGAGCCACCTGCTCGACTCGCCAGAAACACCTGCCGGACACGCCAAAATCACCTGCCGGGTATGCCAGAACCACCTGGCGGACACTACGGAATCACCTGCCGCGCATGCCGGAACCACCCCTCAGACGTGCCGGAAGCACGTGCCAGACACGCCGGAAACACCTAGCGAACAGACCAGAACCACCTGCCAAGAACGCCGGAGCCACCTGTTCGACTCGCTGGAACCACCTGCCGGACAGGCCAATATCAATTGCTGGCTATGCCAGAACCACCTGGGGGACAGTCCGGGATCACCTGCCAGCCATGGCGGAACCACCTCTCAGACGTACCAGAACCACCTGCCGGAGAAGCTGGAAACACGTCCTGGACAGACTGGAACCACGTGACGGCCATGCCTGAACCACCTGCCGAGCACGGCGGAACCACCTGCCGGACACGCCAAAATCACCTGCGGGCTACGCCAGAACCACTTGGACGACTCTCCGAAATGACCTGCCGGGCATGTTGGAACCACGTCTCACACGTGCCAGAAGCACGTGGCGGACAGTCCGGAATCACCTGTTGGGCATACGCAACCACCTCTGACACGTACCAGAACCACGTGCCGTGCACGCCGGAACCACCTACCGGACAGACCGGAATCCACTTTTGGGCATGCCGGAACCACCAGTCAGATGTGCCAGAAACACGTGCCGGAGACGCCGGAAGCACCTGCCGAGCACGTCGCAACCACCTGCTCAACTCGCCTGAACCACCTGCCGGACACGCCAAAATCACCTGCCCGCTACACCAGCACCACTTCGGGGACAAGCCGGAATCACGTGAGGGGCATGCCGGCACAGCCTCTCAGACTGAACCTCGTGCCGGACACCACAGAACCACCTGCCGGACAGACCGGAACCACCTGCCGGACACGCCGGAACCACCGGCTCGACCCGCAGGAACGACCGCTGGACATGCAAAATCACCTGCCGGCTACGCCGGAAACACTTGGCGAACACTCCGGAATCACCTGCCGGGCATGCCGGAACCACCTCTCAGATATGCCAGAACCACGTGCCAATGACCCCGGAAGCACCTGCCGAGCACGCCGGAACCACCTGCTCGACTCGCCAGAACCACCTGCCGGACACGCAAAAATCACCTGCCGGCTACGCCACAACCTGTTGGTGAACACTTTGGAATCACCTGCCGGGCTTGCTGGAACCACCTGCCGGTCATGCCAAAATCACCTGCCAACTACGCCAGAACCGCTTGGCGGACACTGCGGAAACACCTGTCGGGCCGGCTGGAACCACATCTCAGACGTGCCAGAAACGTGTTCATGAGATGCTGGAACCACACCCCGAACAGACGGATACCACCTGCCAGAACCGCCTGAACCACCTGCTGAGCACGCCGGAACCACCTGCTCGACTCACCGGTACCACCTCCCTGACACGCCAAAATCACCTGCTGGGTATGCCAGAACCACTTGGCGGACACTCCGGAATCATCTGCCGGACATGCCGGAACCAGCTCTCAGACACACCAGAACCAAGTGCCGGAGACGCCGGAAGCACCTGCCGAGCATGCCGGAGCCACCTGCTCGACTCGCCAGAAACACCTGCCGGACACGCCAAAATCACCTGCCGGGTATGCCAGAACCACCTGGCGGACACTACGGAATCACCTGCCGCGCATGCCGGAACCACCTCTCAGATATGCCAGAACCACGTGCCAATGACCCCGGAAGCACCTGCCGAGAACGCCGGAACCACCTGCTTGACTCGCCAGAACCACCTGCCGGACACGCAAAAATCACCTGCCGGCTACGCCACAACCAGTTGGGGAACACTTCGGAATCACCTGCCGGGCTTGCTGGAACCACCTGCCGGTCATGCCAAAATCACCTGCCAACTACGCCAGTACCACTTGGCGGACACTGTGGAAACACCTGTCGGGCCGGCCGGAACCACATCTCAGACGTGCCAGAACCATGTGCATGAGATGCTGGAACCACACCCCGAACAGACGGAAAACACCTGCCAGACCCGTCTGAACAGCCTGCCGAGCACGCCGGAGCCACCTGCTCGACTCGCCGGAACCACCTACCTGACATGCCCAAATCACCAGCCGGGTATGCCAGAACCACTTGGCGGACACTCCGGAATCATCTGCCGGACATGCCGGAACCAGCTCTCAGACACACCAGAACCACGTGCCGGAGACGCCGGAAGCACCTGCCGAGCATGCCAGAGCCACCTGCTCGACTCGCCAGAAACACCTGCCGGACACGCCAAAATCACCTGCCGGGTACGCCAGAACCACCTGGCGGACACTCCGAAATCACCTGTCGCGCATGCCGGAACCACCTCTCAGACGTGCCGGAAGCACGTGCCGGACACGCCGGAATCACCTACCGGACAGACCGGAACCACCTGCCGAGCACGCCGGAGCCACCTGTTCGACTCGCTGGAACCACCTGCCGGACAGGCCAATATCAACTGCTGGCTATGCCAGAACCACCTGGGGGACGGTCCGGAATCGCCTGCCAGCCATGGCGGAACCACCTCTCAGACGTACCAGAACCACCTGCCGGAGAAGCTGGAAACACGTCCTGGACAGTCTGGAACCACCTGCCGGCCAAGCCTGAACCACCTGCCAAGCACAACGGAACAACCTGCCAGACACGCCAACATCACCTGCGTGTTATGCCAGAGCCACTTGGAGGACTCTCTGGGATGACCTGCCGGGCATGCCGGAACCACCTCTCAGACGTGATAGAACCATGTGGCGGACAGTCTGGAATCACCTGTTGGGCATGCGCAACCACCTCTGAGACGTACCAGAACCACATGCCGTGCAGGCTGGAACCACCTACCGGACAGACCGGAATCACCTTTCGGGCATGCCGGAACCACCTGTCAGATGTGCCAGAAACACGTGCCGGAGACGCCGGAAGCACCTGCCAAGCACGTTGGAACCACCTGCTCAACTCGCCTGAACCACCTGCCGGACATGCCAAAATCACCTGCCGACTATGCCAGAACCACTTGGCGAACACTCCGGAATCACTTGCCGGGCATGCAGGAACCACCTCTCAGACATGCCAGAACCCCGTGCCAATGACCCCGGAATCACCAGCCGAGCACGCCGGAACCACCTGCTCGACTCGCCAGAACCACCTGCCGATCACGCAAAAATCACCTGACGGCTACGCCACAACCAGTTGGTGAACACTTTGGAATCACCTGCCAGGCTTGCTGGAACCACCTGCCAGTCATGCCAAAATCACCTGCCAACTACGCCAGAACCGCTTGGCGGACACTGCGGAAACACCTGTCGGGCCGGCTGGAACCACATCTCAGACGTGCCAGAAACGTGTTCATGAGATGCTGGAACCACACCCCGAACAGACGGATGCCACCTGCCAGAACCGCCTGAACCACCTGCTGAGCACGCCGGAACCACCTGCTCGACTCACCGGTACCACCTCCCTGACACGCCAAAATCACCTGCTGGGTATGCCAGAACCACTTGGCGGACACTCCGGAATCATCTGCCGGACATGCCGGAACCAGCTCTCAGACACACCAGAACCAAGTGCCGGAGACGCCGGAAGCACCTGCCGAGCATGCCGGAGCCACCTGCTCAACTCGCCAGAAACACCTGCCGGACACGCCAAAATCACCTGCCGGGTATGCCAGAACCACCTGGCGGACACTACGGAATCACCTGCCGCGCATGCCGGAACCACCTGTCAGACGTGCCGGAAGCACGTGCCAGACACGCCGGAAACACCTACCGGACAGACCGGAACCACCTGCCAAGAACGCCGGAGCCACCTGTTCGACTCGCTGGAACCACCTGCCGGACAGGCCAATATCAACTGCTGGCTATGCCAGAACCACCTGGGGGACAGTCCGGGATCACCTGCCAGCCATGGCGGAACCACCTCTCAGACGTACCAGAACCACCTGCCGGAGAAGCTGGAAACACGTCCTGGACAGACTGGAACCACGTGACGGCCATGCCTGAACCACCTGCCGAGCACGGCGGAACCACCTGCCGGACACGCCAAAATCACCTGCGGGCTACGCCAGAACCACTTGGACGACTCTCCGAAATGACCTGCCGGGCATGTTGGAACCACCTCTCAGACGTGCCAGAAGCACGTGGCGGACAGTCCGGAATCACCTGTTGGGCATACGCAACCACCTGCGACACGTACCAGAACCACGTGCCGTGCATGCCGGAACCACCTACCGGACAGACCGGAATCAACTTTTGGGCATGCCGGAACCACCAGTCAGATGTGCCAGAAACACGTGCCAGAGACGCCGGAAGCACCTGCCGAGCACGTCGCAACCACCTCCTCAACTCGCCTGAACCACCTGCCGGACACGCCAAAATCACCTGCCCGCTACACCAGCACCACTTCGGGGACAAGCCGGAATCACGTGAGGGGCATGCCGGCACAGCCTCTCAGACTGAACCTCGTGCCGGACACCACAGAACCACCTGCCGGACAGACCGGAACCACCTGCCGGACACGCCGGAACCACCGGCTCGACCCGCCGGAACGACCGCTGGACATGCAAAATCACCTGCCGGCTATGCCGGAAACACTTGGCGAACACTCCGGAATCACCTGCCGGGCATGCCGGAACCACCTCTCAGATATGCCAGAACCACGTGCCAATGACCCCGGAAGCACCTGCCGAGCACGCCGGAACCACCTGCTCGACTCGCCAGAACCACCTGCCGGACACACAAAAATCACCTGCCGGCTACGCCACAACCAGTTGGGGAACACTTCGGAATCACCTGCCGGGCTTGCTGGAACCACCTGCCGGTCATGCCAAAATCACCTGCCAACTACGCCAGTACCACTTGGCGGACACTGTGGAAACACCTGTCGGGCCGGCCGGAACCACATCTCAGACGTGCCAGAACCATGTGCATGAGATGCTGGAACCACACCCCGAACAGACGGAAAACACCTGCCAGACCCGTCTGAACAGCCTGCCGAGCACGCCGGAGCCACCTGCTCGACTCGCCGGAACCACCTACCTGACATGCCCAAATCACCAGCCGGGCATGCCAGAACCACTTGGCGGACACTCCGGAATCATCTGCCGGACATGCCGGAAACAGCTCTCAGACACACCAGAACCACGTGCCGGAGACGCCGGAAGCACCTGCCGAGCATGCCGGAGCCACCTGCTCGACTCGCCAGAAACACGTGCCGGACACGCCAAAATCACCTGCCGGGTACGCCAGAACCACCTGGCGGACACTCCGAAATCACCTGTCGCGCATGCCGGAACCACCTCTCAGACGTGCCGGAAGCACGTGCCGGAGACGGCGGAATCACCTACCGGTCAGACCGCAACCACCTGCCGAGCACGCCGGAGCCACCTGTTCGAATCGCTGGAACCACCTGCCGGACAGGCCAATATCAACTGCTGGCTATGCCAGAACCACCTGTGGGACGGTCCGGAATCGCCTGCCAGCCATGGCGGAACCACCTCTCAGACGTACCAGAACCACCTGCCGGAGAACCTGGAAACACGTCCTGGACAGTCTGGAACCACGTGCCGGCCAAGCCTGAACCACCTGCCAAGCACAACGGAACAACCTGCCAGACACGCCAAAATCACCTGCGTGTTATGCCAGAACCACTTGGAGGACTCTCTGGGATGACCTGCCGGGCATGCCGGAACCACCTCTCAGACGTGCCAGAACCATGTGGCGGACTGTCCGGAATCACCTGTTGGGCATGCGCAACCACCTCTGAGACGTACCAGAACCACATGCCGTGCAGGCTGGAACCACCTACCGGACAGACCGGAATCACCTTTCGGGCATGCCGGAACCACCTGTCAGATGTGCCAGAAACACGTGCCGGAGACGCCGGAAGCACCTGCCAAGCACGTTGGAACCACCTGCTCAACTCGCCTGAACCACCTGCCGGACATGCCAAAATCACCTGCCGACTATGCCAGAACCACTTGGCGAACACTCCGGAATCAATTGCCGGGCATGCAGGAACCACCTCTCAGACATGCCAGAACCCCGTGCCAATGACCCCGGAAGCACCAGCCGAGCACGCCGGAACCACCTGCTCGACTCGCCAGAACCACCTGCCGATCACGCAAAAATCACCTGCCGGCTACGCCACAACCAGTTGGTGAACACTTTGGAATCACCTGCCAGGCTTGCTGGAACCACCTGCCAGTCATGCCAAAATCACCTGCCAACTACACCAGAACCGCTAGGCGGACACTGCAGAAACACCTGTCGGGCCGGCTGGAACCACATCTCAGACGTGCCAGAAACGTGTTCATGAGATGCTGGAACCACACCCCGAACAGACGGATACCACCTGCCAGAACCGCCTGAACCACCTGCTGAGCACGCCGGAACCACCTGCTCGACTCACCGGTACCACCTCCCTGACACGCCAAAATCACCTGCTGGGTATGCCAGAACCACTTGGCGGACACTCCGGAATCATCTGCCGGACATGCCGGAACCAGCTCTCAGACACACCAGAACCAAGTGCCGGAGACGCCGGAAGCACCTGCCGAGCATGCCGGAGCCACCTGCTCGACTCGCCAGAAACACGTGCCGGACACGCCAAAATCACCTGCCGGGTATGCCAGAACCACCTGGCGGACACTACGGAATCACCTGCCGCGCATGCCGGAACCACCTCTCAGACGTGCCGGAAGCACGTGCCGGACACGCCGGAAACACCTACCGGACAGACCGGAACCACCTGCCAAGAACGCCGGAGCCACCTGTTCGCTCGCTGGAACCACCTGCCGGACAGGCCAATATCAACTGCTGGCTATGCCAGAACCACCTGGGGGACAGTCCGGGATCACCTGCCAGCCATGGCGGAACCACCTCTCAGACGTACCAGAACCACCTGCCGGAGAAGCTGGAAACACGTCCTGGACAGACTGGAACCACGTGACGGCCATGCCTGAACCACCTGCCGAGAACGGCGGAACCATCTGCCGGACACGCCAAAATCACCTGCGGGCTACGCCAGAACCACTTGGACGACTCTCCGAAATGACCTGCTGGGCATGTTGGAACCACCTCTCAGACGTGCCAGAAGCACGTGGCAGACAGTCCGGAATCACCTGTTGGGCATACGCAACCACCTCTGACACGTACCAGAACCACGTGCCGTGCACGCCGGAACCACCTACCGGACAGACCGGAATCAACTTTTGGGCATGCCGGAACCATCTGTCAGATGTGCCAGAAACACGTGCTGGAGACGCCGGAAGCACCTGCCGAGCACGTCGCAACCACCTGCTCAACTCGCCTGAACCACCTGCCGGACACGCCAAAATCACCTGCCCGCTACACCAGCACCACTTCGGGGACAAGCCGGAATCACGTGAGGGGCATGCCGGCAAAGCCTCTCAGACTGAACCTCGTGCCGGACACCACAGAACCACCTGCCGGACAGACAGGAACCACCTGCCGGACACGCCGGAACCACCGGCACGACCCGCCGGAAAGACCGCTGGACATACAAAATCACCTGCCGGCTACGCCGGAAACACTTGCCGAACACTCCGGAATCACCTGCCGGGCATGCCGGAACCACCTCTCAGATATGCCAGAACCACGTGCCAATGACCCCGGAAGCACCTGCCGAGCACGCCGGAACCACCTGCTCGACTCGCCAGAACCACCTGCCGGACACGCAAAAATCACCTGCCGGCTACGCCACAACCTGTTGGTGAACACTTTGGAATCACCTGCCGGGCTTGCTGGAACCACCTGCCGGTCATGCCAAAATCACCTGCCAACTACGCCAGAACCGCTTGGCGGACACTGCGGAAACACCTGTCGGGCCGGCTGGAACCACATCTCAGACGTGCCAGAAACGTGTTCATGAGATGCTGGAACCACACCCCGAACAGACGGATACCACCTGCCAGAACCGCCTGAACCACCTGCTGAGCACGCCGGAACCACCTGCTCGACTCACCGGTACCACCTCCCTGACACGCCAAAATCACCTGCTGGGTATGCCAGAACCACTTGGCGGACACTCCGGAATCATCTGCCGGACATGCCGGAACCAGCTCTCAGACACACCAGAACCAAGTGCCGGAGACGCCGGAAGCACCTGCCGAGCATGCCGGAGCCACAGGCTCGACTCGCCAGAAACACCTGCCGGACACGTCAAAATCACCTGCCGGGTATGCCAGAACCACCTGGTGGACACTACGGAATCACCTGCCGCGCATGCCGGAACCTCTTCTGAGACGTGCCGGAAGCACGTGCCACACACTCCGGAAACACCTACCGGACATACCGGAACCACCTGCCAAGAACGCCGGAGCCACCTGTTCGACTCGCTGGAACCACCTGCCGGACAGGCCAATATCAACTGCTGGCTATGCCAGAACCACCTGGGGGACAGTCCGGGATCACCTGCCAGCCATGGCAGAACCACCTCTCAGACGTACCAGAACCACCTGCCGGAGAAGCTGGAAACACGTCCTGGACAGACTGGAACCACGTGACGGCCATGCCTGAACCACCTGCCGAGCACGGCGGAACCACCTGCCAGACACGCCAAAATCACCTGCGGGCTACGCCAGAACCACTTGGACGACTCTCCGAAATGACCTGCCGGGCATGTTGGAACCACCTCTCAGACGTGCCAGAAGCACGTGGCGGACAGTCCGGAATCACCTGTTGGGCATACGCAACCACCTCTGAGATGTACCAGTACCACGTGCCGTGCACGCCGGAACCACCTACCGGACAGACCGGAATCAACTTTCGGGCATGCCGGAACCACCAGTCAGATGTGCCAGAATCACGTGCCAGAGACGCCGGAAGCACCTGCCGAGCACGTCGCAACCACCTGCTCAACTCGCCTGAACCACCTGCCGGACACGCCAAAATCACCTGCCCGCTACACCAGCACCACTTCGGGGACAAGCCGGAATCACGTGAGGGGCATGCCGGCACAGCCTCTCAGACTGAACCTCGTGCCGGACACCACAGAACCACCTGCCGGACAGACCGGAAGCACCTGCCGGACACGCCGGAACCACCGGCACGACCCGCCGGAAAGACCGCTGGACATACAAAATCACCTGCCGGCTACGCCGGAAACACTTGCCGAACACTCCGGAATCACCTGCCGGGCATGCCGGAACCACCTCTCAGATATGCCAGAACCACGTGCCAATGACCCCGGAAGCACCTGCCGAGCACGCCGGAACCACCTGCTCGACTCGCCAGAACCACCTGCCGGACACGCAAAAATCACCTGCCGGCTACGCCACAACCTGTTGGTGAACACTTTGGAATCACCTGCCGGGCTTGCTGGAACCACCTGCCGGTCATGCCAAAATCACCTGCCAACTACGCCAGAACCGCTTGGCGGACACTGCGGAAACACCTGTCGGGCCGGCTGGAACCACATCTCAGACGTGCCAGAAACGTGTTCATGAGATGCTGGAACCACACCCCGAACAGACGGATACCACCTGCCAGAACCGCCTGAACCACCTGCTGAGCACGCCGGAACCACCTGCTCGACTCACCGGTACCACCTCCCTGACACGCCAAAATCACCTGCTGGGTATGCCAGAACCACTTGGCGGACACTCCGGAATCATCTGCCGGACATGCCGGAACCAGCTCTCAGACACACCAGAACCAAGTGCCGGAGACGCCGGAAGCACCTGCCGAGCATGCCGGAGCCACCTGCTCGACTCGCCAGAAACACCTGCCGGACACGCCAAAATCACCTGCCGGGTATGCCAGAACCACCTGGCGGACACTACGGAATCACCTGCCGCGCATGCCGGAACCACCTCTCAGACGTGCCGGAAGCATGTGCCAGACACTCCGGAAACACCTACCGGACAGACCGGAACCACCTGCCAAGAACGCCGGAGCCACCTGTTCGACTCGCTGGAACCACCTGCCGGACAGGCCAATATCAACTGCTGGCTATGCCAGAACCACCTGGGTGACAGTCCGGGATCACCTGCCAGCCATGGCGGAACCACCTCTCAGACGTACCAGAACCACCTGCCGGAGAAGCTGGAAACACGTCCTGGACAGACTGGAACCACGTGACGGCCATGCCTGAGCCACCTGCCGAGAACGGCGGAACCATCTGCCGGACACGCCAAAATCACCTGCGGGCTACGCCAGAACCACTTGGACGACTCTCCGAAATGACCTGCTGGGCATGTTGGAACCACCTCTCAGACGTGCCAGAAGCACGTGGCAGAGAGTCCGGAATCACCTGTTGGGCATATGCAACCACCTCTGACACGTACCAGAACCACGTGCCGTGCACGCCGGAACCACCTACCGGACAGACCGGAATCAACTTTTGGGCATGCCGGAACCACCTGTCAGATGTGCCAGAAACACGTGCCGGAGACGCCGGAAGCACCTGCCGAGCACGTCGCAACCACCTGCTCAACTCGCCTGAACCACCTGCCGGACACGCCAAAATCACCTGCCCGCTACACCAGCACCACTTCGGGGACAAGCCGGAATCACGTGAGGGGCATGCCGGCACAGCCTCTCAGACTGAACCTCGTGCCGGACACCACAGAACCACCTGCCGGACAGACCGGAACCACCTGCCGGACACGCCGGAACCACCGGCTCGACCCGCCGTAAAGACCGCTGGACATACAAAATCACCTGCCGGCTACGCCGGAAACACTTGCCGAACACTCCGGAATCACCTGCCGGGCATGCCGGAACCACCTCTCAGATATGCCAGAACCACGTGCCAACGACCCCGGAAGCACCTGCCGAGCACGCCGGAACCACCTGCTCGACTCGCCAGAACCACCTGCCGGACACGCAAAAATCACCTGCCGGGTATGCCAGAACCACCTGGCGGACACTACGGAATCACCTGCCGCGCATGCAGGAACCACTTCTCAGACGTGCCGGAAGCACGTGCCACACACTCCGGAAACACCTACCGGACATACCGGAACCACCTGCCAAGAACGCCGGAGCCACCTGTTCGACTCGCTGGAACCACCTGCCGGACAGGCCAATATCAACTGCTGGCTATGCCAGAACCACCTGGGGGACGGTCCGGGATCACCTGCCAGCCATGGCGGAACCACCTCTCAGACGTACCAGAACCACCTGCCGGAGAAGCTGGAAACACGTCCTGGACAGACTGGAACCACGTGACGGCCATGCCTGAACCACATCCCGAGCACGGCGGAACCACCTGCCGGACACGCCAAAATCACCTGCGGGCTACGCCAGAACCACTTGGACGACTCTCCGAAATGACCTGCCGGGCATGTTGGAACCACCTCTCAGACGTGCCAGAAGCACGTGGCGGACAGTCCGGAATCACCTGTTGGGCATACGCAACCACCTCTGACACGTACCAGAACCTCGTGCCGTGCACGCCGGAACCACCTACCGGACAGGCCGGAATCAACTTTTGGGCATGCCGGAACCACCAGTCAGATGTGCCAGAAACACGTGCCGGAGACGCCGGAAGCACCTGCCGAGCACGTCGCAACCACCTGCTCAACTCGCCTGAACCACCTGCCGGACACGCCAAAATCACCTGCCCGCTAGACCAGCACCACTTCGGGGACAAGCCGGAATCACGTGAGGGGCATGCCGGCACAGCCTCTCAGACTGAACCTCGTGCCGGACACCACAGAACCACCTGCCGGACAGACCGGAACCACCTGCCGGACACGCCGGAACCACCGGCTCGACCCGCCGGAAAGACCGCTGGACATGCAAAATCACCTGCCGGCTACGCCGGAAACACTTGGCGAACACTCCGGAATCACCTGCCGGGCATGCCGGAACCACCTCTCAGATATGCCAGAACCACGTGCCAATGACCCCGGAAGCACCTGCCGAGCACGCCGGAGCCACATGCTCGACTCGCCAGAAACACCTGCCGGACACGCAACAATCACCTGCCGGCTACGCCACAACCAGTTGGGGAACACTTCGGAATCACCTGCCGGGCTTGCTGGAACCACCTGCCGGTCATGCCAAAATCACCTGCCAACTACGCCAGTACCACTTGGCGGACACTGTGGAAACACCTGTCGGGCCGGCCGGAACCACATCTCAGACGTGCCAGAACCATGTGCATGAGATGCTGGAACCACACCCCGAAAAGACGGAAAACACCTGCCAGACCCGTCTGAACAACCTGCCGAGCACGCCGGAGCCACCTGCTCGACTCGCCGGAACCACCTACCTGACATGCCCAAATCACCAGCCGGGTATGCCAGAACCACTTGGCGGACACTCCGGAATCATCTGCCGGACATGCCGGAACCAGCTCTCAGACACACCAGAACCACGTGCCGGAGACGCCGGAAGCACGTGCTGAGCATGCCGGAGCCACCTGCTCGACTCGCCAGAAACACCTGCCGGACACGCCAAAATCACCTGCCGGGTACGCAAGAACCACCTGGCGGATACTACGGAATCACATGCCGCGCATGACGGACCCACCTTTCAGACGTGCCGGAAGCACGTTCCGGAGACGCCGGAAACTCCTAGCGGACAGACCGGAACCACCTGCCAAGAACGCCGGAGCCACCTGTTCGACTCGCTGGAACCACCTGCCGACAGGCCAATATCAACTGCTGGCTATGCCAGAACCACCTGGGGGACAGTCCGGGATCACCTGCCAGCCATGGCGGAACCACCTCTCAGACGTACCAGAACCACCTGCCGGAGAAGCTGGAAACACGTCCTGGACAGACTGGAACCACGTGACGGCCATGCCTGAACCACATCCCGAGCACGGCGGAACCACCTGCCGGACACGCCAAAATCACCTGCGGGCTACGCCAGAACCACTTGGACGACTCTCCGAAATGACCTGCCGGGCATGTTGGAACCACCTCTCAGACGTGCCAGAAGCACGTGGCGGACAGTCCGGAATCACCTGTTGGGCATACGCAACCACCTCTGAGATGTACCAGTACCACGTGCCGTGCACGCCGGAACCACCTACCGGACAGACCGGAATCAACTTTCGGGCATGCCGGAACCACCAGTCAGATGTGCCAGAATCACGTGCCAGAGACGCCGGAAGCACCTGCCGAGCACGTCGCAACCACCTGCTCAACTCGCCTGAGCCATCTGCCGGACACGCCAAAATCACCTGCCCGCTAGACCAGCACCACTTCGGGGACAAGCCGGAATCACGTGAGGGGCATGCCGGCACAGCCTCTCAGACTGAACCTCGTGCCGGACACCACAGAACCACCTGCCGGATAGACCGGAACCACCTGCCGGACACGCCGGAACCACCGGCTCGACCCGCCGGAAAGACCGCTGGACATGCAAAATCACCTGCCGGCTACGCCGGAAACACTTGGCGAACACTCCGGAATCACCTGCCGGGCATGCCGGAACCACCTCTCAGATATGCCAGAACCACGTGCCAATGACCCCGGAAGCACCTGCCGAGCACGCCGGAGCCACATGCTCGACTCGCCAGAAACACCTGCCGGACACGCAAAAATCACCTGCCGGCTACGCCACAACCAGTTGGGGAACACTTCGGAATCACCTGCCGGGCTTGCTGGAACCACCTGCCGGTCATGCCAAAATCACCTGCCAACTACGCCAGTACCACTTGGCGGACACTGTGGAAACACCTGTCGGGCCGGCCGGAACCACATCTCAGACGTGCCAGAACCATGTGCATGAGATGCTGGAACCACACCCCGAAAAGACGGAAAACACCTGCCAGACCCGTCTGAACAACCTGCCGAGCACGCCGGAGCCACCTGCTCGACTCGCCGGAACCACCTACCTGACATGCCCAAATCACCAGCCGGGTATGCCAGAACCACTTGGCGGACACTCCGGAATCATCTGCCGGACATGCCGGAACCAGCTCTCAGACACACCAGAACCACGTGCCGGAGACGCCGGAAGCACGTGCTGAGCATGCCGGAGCCACCTGCTCGACTCGCCAGAAACACCTGCCGGACACGCCAAAATCACCTGCCGGGTACGCAAGAACCACCTGGCGGATACTACGGAATCACATGCCGCGCATGACGGACCCACCTTTCAGACGTGCCGGAAGCACGTTCCGGAGACGCCGGAAACTCCTAGCGGACAGACCGGAACCACCTGCCAAGAACGCCGGAGCCACCTGTTCGACTCGCTGGAACCACCTGCCGACAGGCCAATATCAACTGCTGGCTATGCCAGAACCACCTGGGGGACAGTCCGGGATCACCTGCCAGCCATGGCGGAACCACCTCTCAGACGTACCAGAACCACCTGCCGGAGAAGCTGGAAACACGTCCTGGACAGACTGGAACCACGTGACGGCCATGCCTGAACCACCTGCCGAGCACGGCGGAACCACCTGCCGGACACGCCAAAATCACCTGCGGGCTACGCCAGAACCACTTGGACAACTCTCTGAAATGACCTGCTGGGCATGTTGGAACCACCTCTCAGACGTGCCAGAAGCACGTGGCGGACAGTCCGGAATCACCTGTTGGGCATACGCAACCACCTCTGACACGTACCAGAACCTCGTGCCGTGCACGCCGGAACCACCTACCGGACAGGCCGGAATCAACTTTTGGGCATGCCGGAACCACCAGTCAGATGTGCCAGAAACACGTGCCGGAGACGCCGGAAGCACCTGCCGAGCACGTCGCAACCACCTGCTCAACTCGCCTGAACCACCTGCCGGACACGCCAAAATCACCTGCCCGCTAGACCAGCACCACTTCGGGGACAAGCCGGAATCACGTGAGGGGCATGCCGGCACAGCCTCTCAGACTGAACCTCGTGCCGGACACCACAGAACCACCTGCCGGACAGACCGGAACCACCTGCCGGACACGCCGGAACCACCGGCTCGACCCGCCGGAAAGACCGCTGGACATGCAAAATCACCTGCCGGCTACGCCGGAAACACTTGGCGAACACTCCGGAATCACCTGCCGGGCATGCCGGAACCACCTCTCAGATATGCCAGAACCACGTGCCAATGACCCCGGAAGCACCTGCCGAGCACGCCGGAGCCACATGCTCGACTCGCCAGAAACACCTGCCGGACACGCAACAATCACCTGCCGGCTACGCCACAACCAGTTGGGGAACACTTCGGAATCACCTGCCGGGCTTGCTGGAACCACCTGCCGGTCATGCCAAAATCACCTGCCAACTACGCCAGTACCACTTGGCGGACACTGTGGAAACACCTGTCGGGCCGGCCGGAACCACATCTCAGACGTGCCAGAACCATGTGCATGAGATGCTGGAACCACACCCCGAAAAGACGGAAAACACCTGCCAGACCCGTCTGAACAACCTGCCGAGCACGCCGGAGCCACCTGCTCGACTCGCCGGAACCACCTACCTGACATGCCCAAATCACCAGCCGGGTATGCCAGAACCACTTGGCGGACACTCCGGAATCATCTGCCGGACATGCCGGAACCAGCTCTCAGACACACCAGAACCACGTGCCGGAGACGCCGGAAGCACGTGCTGAGCATGCCGGAGCCACCTGCTCGACTCGCCAGAAACACCTGCCGGACACGCCAAAATCACCTGCCGGGTACGCAAGAACCACCTGGCGGATACTACGGAATCACATGCCGCGCATGACGGACCCACCTTTCAGACGTGCCGGAAGCACGTTCCGGAGACGCCGGAAACTCCTAGCGGACAGACCGGAACCACCTGCCAAGAACGCCGGAGCCACCTGTTCGACTCGCTGGAACCACCTGCCGACAGGCCAATATCAACTGCTGGCTATGCCAGAACCACCTGGGGGACAGTCCGGGATCACCTGCCAGCCATGGCGGAACCACCTCTCAGACGTACCAGAACCACCTGCCGGAGAAGCTGGAAACACGTCCTGGACAGACTGGAACCACGTGACGGCCATGCCTGAACCACATCCCGAGCACGGCGGAACCACCTGCCGGACACGCCAAAATCACCTGCGGGCTACGCCAGAACCACTTGGACGACTCTCCGAAATGACCTGCCGGGCATGTTGGAACCACCTCTCAGACGTGCCAGAAGCACGTGGCGGACAGTCCGGAATCACCTGTTGGGCATACGCAACCACCTCTGAGATGTACCAGTACCACGTGCCGTGCACGCCGGAACCACCTACCGGACAGACCGGAATCAACTTTCGGGCATGCCGGAACCACCAGTCAGATGTGCCAGAATCACGTGCCAGAGACGCCGGAAGCACCTGCCGAGCACGTCGCAACCACCTGCTCAACTCGCCTGAACCATCTGCCGGACACGCCAAAATCACCTGCCCGCTAGACCAGCACCACTTCGGGGACAAGCCGGAATCACGTGAGGGGCATGCCGGCACAGCCTCTCAGACTGAACCTCGTGCCGGACACCACAGAACCACCTGCCGGACAGACCGGAACCACCTGCCGGACACGCCGGAACCACCGGCTCGACCCGCCGGAAAGACCGCTGGACATGCAAAATCACCTGCCGGCTACGCCGGAAACACTTGGCGAACACTCCGGAATCACCTGCCGGGCATGCCGGAACCACCTCTCAGATATGCCAGAACCACGTGCCAATGACCCCGGAAGCACCTGCCGAGCACGCCGGAGCCACATGCTCGACTCGCCAGAAACACCTGCCGGACACGCAAAAATCACCTGCCGGCTACGCCACAACCAGTTGGGGAACACTTCGGAATCACCTGCCGGGCTTGCTGGAACCACCTGCCGGTCATGCCAAAATCACCTGCCAACTACGCCAGTACCACTTGGCGGACACTGTGGAAACACCTGTCGGGCCGGCCGGAACCACATCTCAGACGTGCCAGAACCATGTGCATGAGATGCTGGAACCACACCCCGAAAAGACGGAAAACACCTGCCAGACCCGTCTGAACAACCTGCCGAGCACGCCGGAGCCACCTGCTCGACTCGCCGGAACCACCTACCTGACATGCCCAAATCACCAGCCGGGTATGCCAGAACCACTTGGCGGACACTCCGGAATCATCTGCCGGACATGCCGGAACCAGCTCTCAGACACACCAGAACCACGTGCCGGAGACGCCGGAAGCACGTGCTGAGCATGCCGGAGCCACCTGCTCGACTCGCCAGAAACACCTGCCGGACACGCCAAAATCACCTGCCGGGTACGCAAGAACCACCTGGCGGATACTACGGAATCACATGCCGCGCATGACGGACCCACCTTTCAGACGTGCCGGAAGCACGTTCCGGAGACGCCGGAAACTCCTAGCGGACAGACCGGAACCACCTGCCAAGAACGCCGGAGCCACCTGTTCGACTCGCTGGAACCACCTGCCGACAGGCCAATATCAACTGCTGGCTATGCCAGAACCACCTGGGGGACAGTCCGGGATCACCTGCCAGCCATGGCGGAACCACCTCTCAGACGTACCAGAACCACCTGCCGGAGAAGCTGGAAACACGTCCTGGACAGACTGGAACCACGTGACGGCCATGCCTGAACCACCTGCCGAGCACGGCGGAACCACCTGCCGGACACGCCAAAATCACCTGCGGGCTACGCCAGAACCACTTGGACGACTCTCTGAAATGACCTGCTGGGCATGTTGGAACCACCTCTCAGACGTGCCAGAAGCACGTGGCGGACAGTCCGGAATCACCTGTTGGGCATACGCAACCACCTCTGACACGTACCAGAACCTCGTGCCGTGCACGCCGGAACCACCTACCGGACAGGCCGGAATCAACTTTTGGGCATGCCGGAACCACCAGTCAGATGTGCCAGAAACACGTGCCGGAGACGCCGGAAGCACCTGCCGAGCACGTCGCAACCACCTGCTCAACTCGCCTGAACCACCTGCCGGACACGCCAAAATCACCTGCCCGCTAGACCAGCACCACTTCGGGGACAAGCCGGAATCACGTGAGGGGCATGCCGGCACAGCCTCTCAGACTGAACCTCGTGCCGGACACCACAGAACCACCTGCCGGACAGACCGGAACCACCTGCCGGACACGCCGGAACCACCGGCTCGACCCGCCGGAAAGACCGCTGGACATGCAAAATCACCTGCCGGCTACGCCGGAAACACTTGGCGAACACTCCGGAATCACCTGCCGGGCATGCCGGAACCACCTCTCAGATATGCCAGAACCACGTGCCAATGACCCCGGAAGCACCTGCCGAGCACGCCGGAACCACCTGCTCGACTCGCCAGAACCACCTGCCGGACACGCAAAAATCACCTGCCGGCTACGCCACAACCAGTTGGGGAACACTTCGGAATCACCTGCCGGGCTTGCTGCAACCACCTGCCGGTCATGCCAAAATCACCTGCCAACTACGCCAGTACCACTTGGCGGACACTGTGGAAACACCTGTCGGGCCGGCCGGAACCACATCTCAGACGTGCCAGAACCATGTGCATGAGATGCTGGAACCACACCCCGAACAGACGGAAAACACCTGCCAGACCCGTCTGAACAACCTGCCGAGCACGCCGGAGCCACCTGCTCGACTCGCCGGAACCACCTACCTGACATGCCCAAATCACCAGCCGGGTATGCCAGAACCACTTGGCGGACACTCCGGAATCATCTGCCGGACATGCCGGAACCAGCTCTCAGACACACCAGAACCACGTGCCGGAGACGCCGGAAGCACCTGCCGAGCATGCCGGAGCCACCTGCTCGACTCGCCAGAAACACCTGCCAGAAACGCCAAAATCACCTGCCGGGTACGCCAGAACCACCTGGCGGACACTCCGAAACCGCCTGTCGCGCATGCCGGAACCACCTCTCAGACGTGCCGGAAGCACGTGCCGGACACGCCGGAATCACCTACCGGACAGACCGGAACCACCTGCCGAGCACGCCGGAGCCACCTGTTCGACTCGCTGGAACCACCTGCCGGACAGGCCAATATCAACTGCTGGCTATGCCAGAACCACCTGGGGGACGGTCCGGAATCACCTGCCAGCCATGGCGGAACCACCTCTCAGACGTACCAGAACCACCTGCCGGAGAAGCTGGAAACACGTCCTGGACAGTCTGGAACCACCTGCCGGCCAAGCCTGAACCACCTGCCAAGCACAACGGAACAACCTGCCAGACACGCCAAAATCACCTGCGTGTTATGCCAGAACCACTTGGAGGACTCTCTGGGATGACCTGCCGGGCATGCCGGAACCACCTCTCAGACGTGCCAGAACCATGTGGCGGACTGTCCGGAATCACCTGTTGGGCATGCGCAACCACCTCTGAGACGTACCAGAACCACATGCCGTGCAGGCTGGAACCACCTACCGGACAGACCGGAATCACCTTTCGGGCATGCCGGAACCACCTCTCAGATGTGCCAGAAACACGTGCCGGAGACGCCGGAAGAACCTGCCAAGCACGCCGGAACCACCTGCTCGACTCGTCAGAACCACCTGCCGATCACGCAAAAATCACCTGCCGGCTACGCCACAACCAGTTGGTGAACACTTTGGAATCACCTGCCAGGCTTGCTGGAACCACCTGCCAGTCATGCCAAAATCACCTGCCAACTACGCCAGAACCGCTTGGCGGACACTGCGGAAACACCTGTCGGGCCGGCTGGAACCACATCTCAGACGTGCCAGAAACGTGTTCATGAGATGCTGGAACCACACCCCGAACAGACGGATACCACCTGCCAGAACCGCCTGAACCACCTGCTGAGCACGCCGGAACCACCTGCTCGACTCACCGGTACCACCTCCCTGACACGCCAAAATCACCTGCTGGGTATGCCAGTACCACTTGGCGGACACTCCGGAATCATCTGCCGGACATGCCGGAACCAGCTCTCAGACACACCAGAACCAAGTGCCGGAGACGCCGGAAGCACCTGCCGAGCATGCTGGAGCCACCTGCTCGACTCGCCAGAAACACCTGCCGGACACGCCAAAATCACCTGCCGGGTATGCCAGAACCACCTGGCGGACACTACGGAATCACCTGCCGCGCATGCCGGAACCACCTCTCAGATGTGCCGGAAGCACGTGCCAGACACGCCGGAAACACCTACCGGACAGACCGGAACCACCTGCCAAGAACGCCGGAGCCACCTGTTCGACTCGGTGGAACCACCTGCCGGACAGGCCAATATCAAATGCTGGCTATGCCAGAACCACCTGGGGGACAGTCCGGGATCACCTGCCAGCCATGGCGGAACCAGCTCTCACACGTACCAGAACCACCTGCCGGAGAAGCTGGAAACACGTCCTGGACAGACTGGAACCACGTGACGGCCATGCCTGAACCACCTGCCGAGCACGGCGGAACCACCTGCCGCACACGCCAAAATCACCTGGGGGCTACACCAGAACCACGTCGACGACTCTCCGAAATGACCTGCCGGGCATGTTGCAACCACCTCTCAGACGTGCCAGAAGCACGTGGCGGACAGTCCGGAATCACCTGTTGGGCATACGCAACCACCTCTGACACGGACCGGAACCACGTGTCGTGCGCGCCGGAACCACCTACCGGACAGACCGGAATCAACTTTTGGGCATGCCGGAACCACCAGTCAGATGTGCCAGAAACACGTGCCGGAGACGCCGGAAGCACCTGCCGAGCACGTCGCAACCACCTGCTCAACTCGCCTGAACCACCTGCCAGACACGCCAAAATCCCTGCCCGCTACACCAGCACCACTTCGGGGACAAGCCGGAATCACGTGAGGGGCATGCCGGCACAGCCTCTCAGACTGAACCTCGTGCCGGACACCACAGAAACACCTGCCGGACAGACCGGAACCACCAGCCGGACACGCCGGTACCACCGGCTCGACCCGCCGGAACGACCGCTGGACATGCAGAATCTCCTGCCGGCTACGCCAGAAACACTTGGCGAACACTCCGGAATCACCTGCCGGGCATGCCGGAACCACCTCTCAGATATGCCAGAACCACGTGCCAATCACCCCGGAAGCACCTGCCGAGCACGCCGGAACCACCTGCTCGACTCGCCAGAACCACCTGCCGGACACGCAAAAATCACCTGCCGGCTACGCCACAACCAGTTGGGGAACACTTCGGAATCACCTGCCGGGCTTGCTGCAACCACCTGCCGGTCATGCCAAAATCACCTGCCAACTACGCCTGTACCACTTGGCGGACACTGTGGAAACACCTGTCGGGCTGGCCGGAACCACATCTCAGACGTGCCAGAACCATGTGCATGAGATGCTGGAACCACACCCCGAACAAACGGAAAACACCTGCCAGACCCGTCTGAACAACCTGCCGAGCACGCCGGAGCCACCTGCTCGACTCGCCGGAACCACCTACCTGACATGCCCAAATCACCAGCCGGGTATGCCAGAACCACTTGGCGGACACTCCGGAATCATCTGCCGGACATGCCGGAACCAGCTCTCAGATACACCAGAACCACGTGCCGGAGACGCCGGAAGCACCTGCCGAGCATGCCGGAGCCACCTGCTCGACTCGCCAGAAACACCTGCCGGACACGCCAAAATCACCTGCCGGGTACGCCAGAACCACCTGGCGGACACTCCGAACCCACCTGTCGCGCATGCCGGAACCACCTCTCAGACGTGCCGGAAGCACGTGCCGGACACGCTGTAATCACCTACCGGACATACCGGAACCACCTGCCGAGCACGCCGGAGCCACCTGTTCGACTCGCTGGAACCACCTGCCGGAGAGGCCAATATCAACTGCTGGCTATGCCAGAACCACCTGGGGGATGGTCCGGAATCACCTGCCAGCCATGGCGGAACCACCTCTCAGACGTACCAGAACCACCTGCCGGAGCAGCTGGAAACACGTCCTGGAGAGTCTGGATCCACCTGCCGGCCAAGCCTGAACCACCTGCCAAGCACAACGGAACAACCTGCCAGACATGCCAAAATCACCTGCGTGTTATGCCAGAACCACTTGGAGGACTCTCTGGGATGACCTGCCGGGCATGCCGGAACCACCTCTCAGACGTGCCAGAACCATGTGGCGGACAGTCCGGAATCACCTGTTGGGCATGCGCAACCACCTCTGAGACGTACCAGAACCACATGCCGTGCAGGCTGGAACCACCTACCGGACAGACCGGAATCACCTTTCGGGCATGCCGGAACCACCTGTCAGATGTGCCAGAAACACGTGCCGGAGACGCCGGAAGCACCTGCCAAGCACGTTGGAACCACCTGCTCAACTCGCCTGAACCACCTGCCGGACATGCCAAAATCACCTGCCGACTATGCCAGAACCACTTGGCGAACACTCCGGAATCACTTGCCGGGCATGCAGGAACCACCTCTCAGACATGCCAGAACCCCGTGCCAATGACCCCGGAAGCACCAGCCGAGCACGCCGGAACCACCTGCTCGACTCGCCAGAACCACCTGCCGATCACGCAAAAATCACCTGCCGGCTACGCCACAACCAGTTGGTGAACACTTTGGAATCACCTGCCAGGCTTGCTGGAACCACCTGCCAGTCATGCCAAAATCACCTGCCAGCTACGCCAGAACCGCTTGGCGGACACTGCGGAAACACCTGTCGGGCCGGCTGGAACCACATCTCAGATGTGCCAGAAACGTGTTCATGAGATTCTGAAACAACACCCCGAACAGACGGAAAACACCTGCCAGAACCGCCTGAACCACCTGCTGAGCACGCCGGAACCACCTGCTCGACTCACCGGTACCACCTCCCTGACACGCCAAAATCACCAGCTGGGTATGCCAGAACCACTTGACGGACACTCCGGAATCATCTGCCGGACATGCCGGAACCAGCTCTCAGACACACCAGAACCACGTGCCGGAGACGCCGGAAGCACCTGCCGAGCATCCCGGAGCCACCTGCTCGACTCGTCAGAAACACCTGCCGGACACGCCAAAATCACCTGCCGGGTACGCCAGAACCACGTGGCGGACACTACGGAATCACCTGTCCCGCATGCCGGAACCACCTCTCTGACGTGCCAGAAGCACGTGCCGGACACACCGGAAACACCTACCGGACAGACCGGAACCACCTGCCAAGAACGACGGAGCCACCTGTTCGACTCGGTGGAACCAGCTGCCGGACAGGCCAATATCATCTGCTGGCTATGCCAGAACCACCAGTGGGACGGTCCGGAATCACCTGCCAGCCATGGCGGAACCACCTCTCAGACGTACCAGAACCACCTGCCGGAGAAGCTGGAAACACGTCCTGGACAGTCTTGAACCACGTGACGGCCATGCCTGAACCACCTGCCGAGCACGGCGGAACCACCTGCCGGACACGCCAAAATCACCTGCGGGCTACACCAGAACCACTTCGACGACTCTCCGAAATGACCTGCCGGGCATGTTGGAACCACCTCTCAGATGTGCCAGAAGCACGTGGCGGACAGTCCGGAATCACCTGTTGGGCATACGCAACCACCTCTGACACGTACCAGAACCACGTGCCGTGCACGTCGGAACCACCTACCGGACAGACCGGAATCAACTTTTGGGCATGCCGGAACCACCAGTCAGATGTGCCAGAAACACGTGCCGGAGACGTCGGAAGCACCTGCCGAGCACGTCGCAACCACCTGCTCAACTCGCCTGAACCACCTGCCGGACACGCCAAAATCCCTGCCCGCTACAACAGCACCACTTCGGGGACAAGCCGGAATCACGTGAGGGGCATGCCGGCACAGCCTCTCAGACTGAACCTCGTGCCGGACACCACAGAACCACCTGCCGGACAGACCGGAACCACCAGCCGGACACGCCGGTACCACCGGCTCGACCCGCCGGAACGACCGCTGGACATGCAGAATCACCTGCCGGCTACGCCGGAAACACTTGGCGAACAATCCGGAATCACCTGCTGGGCATGCCGGAACCACCTCTCAGATAAGCCAGAACCTCGTGCCAATGACCCCGGAAGCACCTGCCGAGCACGCCGGAACCACCTGCTCGACTCGCCAGAACCACCTGCCGGACACGCAAAAATCACCTGCCGGCTACGCCACAACCAGTTGGGGAACACTTCGGAATCACCTGCCGGGCTTGCTGGAACCACCTGCCGGTCATGCCAAAATCACCTGCCAACTACGCCAGTACCACTTGGCGGACACTGTGGAAACACCTGTCGGGCCGGCCGGAACCACATCTCAGACGTGCCAGAACCATGTGCATGAGATGCTGGAACCACACCCCGAACAGACGGAAAACACCTGCCAGACCCGTCTGAACAACCTGCCGAGCACGCCGGAGCCACCTGCTCGACTCGCCGGAACCACCTACCTGACATGCCCAAATCACCAGCCGGGTATGCCAGAACCACTTGGCGGACACTCCGGAATCATCTGCCGGACATGCCGGAACCAGCTCTCAGACACACCAGAACCACGTGCCGGAGACGCCGTAAGCAACTGCCGAGCATGCCGGAGCCACCTGCTCGACTCGCCAGAAACACCTGCCGGACACGCCAAAATCACCTGCCGGGTACGCCAGAACCACCTGGCAGACACTCCGAAACCACCTGTCGCGCATGCCGGAACCACCTCTCAGACGTGCCGGAAGCACGTGCCGGACACGCCGGAATCACCTACCGGACAGACCGGAACCACCTGCCGAGCACGCCGGAGCCACCTGTTCGACTCGCTGTAACCACCTGCCGGAAAGGCCAATATCAACTGCTGGCTATGCCAGAACCACCTGGGGGATGGTCCGGAATCACCTGCCAGCCATGGCGGAACCACCTCTCAGACGTACCAGAACCACCTGCCGGAGAAGCTGGAAACACGTCCTGGACAGTCTGGAACCACCTGCCGGCCAAGCCTGAACCACCTGCCAAGCACAACGGAACAACCTGCCAGACACGCCAAAATCACCTGCGTGTTATGCCAGAACCACTTGGAGGACTCTCTGGGATGACCTGCCAAGCGTGCCGGAACCACCTCTCAGACGTGCCAGAACCATGTGGCGGACAGTCCGGAATCACCTGTTGGGCATGCGCAACCACCTCTGAGAGGTACCAGAACCACATGCCGTGCAGGCTGGAACCACCTACCGGACAGACCGGAATCACCTGTCGCGCATGCCGGAACCACCTCTCAGACGTGCCGGAAGCACGTGCCGGACACACCGGGATCACCTACCGGACAGACCGGAACCACCTGCCGAGCACGCCGGAGCCACCTGTTCGACTCGCTGGAACCACCTGCCGGACAGGCCAATATCAACTGCTGGCTATGCCAGAACCACCTGGGGGACAGTCCGGGATCACCTGCCAGCCATGGCGGAACCACCTCTCAGAAGTACCAGAACCACCTGCTGGAGAAGCTGGAAACACGTCCTGGACAGACTGGAACCACGTGACGGCCATGCCTGAACCACCTGCCGAGCACGGCGGAACCACCTGCCGGACACGCCAAAATCACCTGCGTGTTATGCCAGAACCACTTGGAGGACTCTCTGGGATGACCTGCCGGGCATGCCGGAACCACCTCTCAGACGTGCCAGAACCATGTGGCGGACAGTCCGGAATCACCTGTTGGGCATGCGCAACCACCTCTGAGACGTACCAGAACCACATGCCGTGCAGGCTGGAACCACCTACCGGACAGACCGGAATCACCTTTCGGGCATGCCGGAACCACCTGTCAGATGTGCCAGAAACACGTGCCGGAGACGCCGGAAGCACCTGCCAAGCACGTTGGAACCACCTGCTCAACTCGCCTGAACCACCTGCCGGACATGCCAAAATCACCTGCCGACTATGCCAGAACCACTTGGCGAACACTCCGGAATCACTTGCCGGGCATGCAGGTACCACCTCTCAGACATGCCAGAAACCCGCGCCAATGACCCCAGAAGCACCAGCCGAGCACGCCGGAACCACCTGCTCGACTCGCCAGAACCACCTGCCGATCACGCAAAAATCACCTGCCGGCTACGCCACAACCAGTTGGGGAACACTTCGGAATCACCTGCCGGGCTTGCTGGAACCACCTGCCTGTCATGCCAAAATCACCTGCCAACTACGCCAGTACCACTTGGCGGACACTGTGGAAACACCTGTCGGGCCGGCCGGAACCACATTTCAGACGTGCCAGAACCATGTGCATGAGATGCTGGAACCACACCCCGAACAGACGGAAAACACCTGCCAGACCCGTCTGAACAACCTGCTGAGCACGCTGGAGCCACCTGCTCGACTCGCCGGAACCACCTACCTGACATGCCCAAATCACCAGCCGGGTATGCCAGAACCACTTGGCGGACACTCCGGAATCATCTGCCGGACATGCCGGAACCAGCTCTCAGACACACCAGAACCACGTGCCGGAGACGCCGGAAGCACCTGCCGAGCATGCCGGAGCCACCTGCTCGACTCGCCAGAAACACCTGCCGGACACGCCAAACTCACCTGCCGGGTACTCCAGAACCACCTGGCGGACACTCCAAAATCACCTGTCGCGCATGCCGGAACCACCTCTCAGACGTGCCGGAATCACGTGCCGGACACGCCGGAATCACCTACCGGACAGACCGGAACCACCTGCCGAGCACGCCGGAGCCACCTGTTCGACTCGCTGGAACCACCTGCCGGACAGGCCAATATCAACTGCTGGCTATGCCAGAACCACCTGGGGGACGGTCCGGGATCACCTGCCAGCCATGGCCGAACCACCTCTCAGATGTACCAGAACCACCTTCCGGAGAAGCTGGAAACACGTCCTGGACAGACTGGAACCACGTGACGGCCATGCCTGAACCACCTGCCGAGCACGGCGGAACCACCTGCCGGACACGCCAAAATCACCTGCGGGCTACGCCAGAGCCACTTGGACGACTCTCCGAAATGACCTGCCGGGCATCTTGGAACCACCTATCAGACGTGCCAGAAGCACGTGGCGGACAGTCCGGAATCACCTGTTGGGCATACGCAACCACCTCTGAGACGTACCAGAACCACGTGCCGTGCACGCCGGAACCACCTACCGGACAGACCGGAATCAACTTTTGGGCATGCCGGAACCACCAGTCAGATGTGCCAGAAACACGTGCCGGAGACGCCGGAAGCACCTGCCGAGCACGTCGCAACCACCTGCTCAACTCGCCTTAACCCTCTGCCGGACACGGCAAAATCACCTGCCCGCTACACCAGCACCACTTCGGGGACAAGCCGGAATAACGTGAGGGGCATGCCGGCACAGCCTCTCAGACTGAACATCGTGCCGGACACCACAGAACCACCTGCCGGACAGACCGGAACCACCTGCCGGACACGCCGGAACCACCGGCTCGACCCGCCGGAACGACCGCTGGACACGCAAAATCACCTGCCGGCTACGCCGGAAACACTTGGCGAACACTCCGGAATCACGTGCCGGGCATGCCGGAACCACCTCTCAGATATGCCAGAACCACGTGCCAATGACCCCGGAAGCACCTGCCGAGCACGCCGGAACCACCTGCTCGACTCGCCAGAACCACCTGCCGGACACGCAAAAATCACCTGCCGGCTACGCCACAAGCAGTTGGGGAACACTTCGGAATCACCTGCCGGGCTTGCTGGAACCACCTGCCGGTCATGCCAAAATCACCTGCCAACTACGCCAGTACCACTTGGCGGACACTGTGGAAACACCTGTCGGGCCGGCCGGAACCACATCTCAGACGTGCCAGAACCATGTGCATGAGATGCTGGAACCACACCCCGAACAGACGGAAAACACCTGCCAGACCCGTCTGAACAGCCTGCCGAGCACGCCGGAGCCACCTGCTCGACTCGCCGGAACCACCTACCTGACATGCCCAAATCACCAGCCGGGTATGCCAGAACCACTTGGCGGACACTCCGGAATCATCTGCCGGACATGCCGGAACCAGCTCTCAGACACACCAGAACCACGTGCCGGAGACGCCGTAAGCAACTGCCGAGCATGCCGGAGCCACCTGCTCGACTCGCCAGAAACACGTGCCGGACACGCCAAAATCACCTGCCGGGTACGCCAGAACCACCTGGCGGACACTCCGAAATCACCTGTCGCGCATGCCGGAACCACCTCTCAGACGTGCCGGAAGCACGTGCCGGAGACGGCGGAATCACCTACCGGTCAGACCGCAACCACCTGCCGAGCACGCCGGAGCCACCTGTTCGACTCGCTGGAACCACCTGCCGGACAGGCCAATATCAACTGCTGGCTATGCCAGAACCACCTGGGGGACGGTCCGGAATCGCCTGCCAGCCATGGCGGAACCACCTCTCAGACGTACCAGAACCACCTGCCGGAGAACCTGGAAACACGTCCTGGACAGTCTGGAACCACGTGCCGGCCAAGCCTGAACCACCTGCCAAGCACAACGGAACAACCTGCCAGACACGCCAAAATCACCTGCGTGTTATGCCAGAACCACTTGGAGGACTCTCTGGGATGACCTGCCGGGCATGCCGGAACCACCTCTCAGACGTGCCAGAACCATGTGGCGGACTGTCCGGAATCACCTGTTGGGCATGCGCAACCACCTCTGAGACGTACCAGAACCACATGCCGTGCAGGCTGGAACCACCTACCGGACAGACCGGAATCACCTTTCGGGCATGCCGGAACCACCTGTCAGATGTGCCAGAAACACGTGCCGGAGACGCCGGAAGCACCTGCCAAGCACGTTGGAACCACCTGCTCAACTCGCCTGAACCACCTGCCGGACATGCCAAAATCACCTGCCGACTATGCCAGAACCACTTGGCGAACACTCCGGAATCAATTGCCGGGCATGCAGGAACCACCTCTCAGACATGCCAGAACCCCGTGCCAATGACCCCGGAAGCACCAGCCGAGCACGCCGGAACCACCTGCTCGACTCGCCAGAACCACCTGCCGATCACGCAAAAATCACCTGCCGGCTACGCCACAACCAGTTGGTGAACACTTTGGAATCACCTGCCAGGCTTGCTGGAACCACCTGCCAGTCATGCCAAAATCACCTGCCAACTACGCCAGAACCGCTAGGCGGACACTGCAGAAACACCTGTCGGGCCGGCTGGAACCACATCTCAGACGTGCCAGAAACGTGTTCATGAGATGCTGGAACCACACCCCGAACAGACGGATACCACCTGCCAGAACCGCCTGAACCACCTGCTGAGCACGCCGGAACCACCTGCTCGACTCACCGGTACCACCTCCCTGACACGCCAAAATCACCTGCTGGGTATGCCAGAACCACTTGGCGGACACTCCGGAATCATCTGCCGGACATGCCTGAACCAGCTCTCAGACACACCAGAACCAAGTGCCGGAGACGCCGGAAGCACCTGCCGAGCATGCCGGAGCCACCTGCTCGACTCACCAGAAACACGTGCCGGACACGCCAAAATCACCTGCCGGGTATGCCAGAACCACCTGGCGGACACTACGGAATCACCTGCCGCGCATGCCGGAACCACCTCTCAGACGTGCCGGAAGCACGTGCCGGACACGCCGGAATTACCTACCGGACAGACCGGAACCACCTGCCAAGAACGCCGGAGCCACCTGTTCGACTCGCTGGAACCACCTGCCGGACAGGCCAATATCAACTGCTGGCTATGCCAGAACCACCTGGGGGACAGTCCGGGATCACCTGCCAGCCATGGCGGAACCACCTCTCAGACGTACCAGAACCACCTGCCGGAGAAGCTGGAAACACGTCCTGGACAGACTGGAACCACGTGACGGCCATGCCTGAACCACCTGCCGAGAACGGCGGAACCATCTGCCGGACACGCCAAAATCACCTGCGGGCTACGCCAGAACCACTTGGACGACTCTCCGAAATGACCTGCTGGGCATGTTGGAACCACCTCTCAGACGTGCCAGAAGCACGTGGCAGACAGTCCGGAATCACCTGTTGGGCATACGCAACCACCTCTGACACGTACCAGAACCACGTGCCGTGCACGCCGGAACCACCTACCGGACAGACCGGAATCAACTTTTGGGCATGCCGGAACCATCTGTCAGATGTGCCAGAAACACGTGCCGGAGACGCCGGAAGCACCTGCCGAGCACGTCGCAACCACCTGCTCAACTCGCCTGAACCACCTGCCGGACACGCCAAAATCACCTGCCCGCTACACCAGCACCACTTCGGGGACAAGCCGGAATCACGTGAGGGGCATGCCGGCACAGCCTCTCAGACTGAACCTCGTGCCGGACACCACAGAACCACCTGCCGGACAGACAGGAACCACCTGCCGGACACGCCGGAACCACCGGCACGACCCGCCGGAAAGACCGCTGGACATACAAAATCACCTGCCGGCTACGCCGGAAACACTTGCCGAACACTCCGGAATCACCTGCCGGGCATGCCGGAACCACCTCTCAGATATGCCAGAACCACGTGCCAATGACCCCGGAAGCACCTGCCGAGCACGCCGGAACCACCTGCTCGACTCGCCAGAACCACCTGCCGGACACGCAAAAATCACCTGCCGGCTACGCCACAACCTGTTGGTGAACACTTTGGAATCACCTGCCAGGCTTGCTGGAACCACCTGCCGGTCATGCCAAAATCACCTGCCAACTACGCCAGAACCGCTTGGCGGACACTGCGGAAACACCTGTCGGGCCGGCTGGAACCACATCTCAGACGTGCCAGAAACGTGTTCATGAGATGCTGGAACCACACCCCGAACAGACGGATACCACCTGCCAGAACCGCCTGAACCACCTGCTGAGCACGCCGGAACCACCTGCTCGACTCACCGGTACCACCTCCCTGACACGCCAAAATCACCTGCTGGGTATGCCAGAACCACTTGGCGGACACTCCGGAATCATCTGCCGGACATGCCGGAACCAGCTCTCAGACACACCAGAACCAAGTGCCGGAGACGCCGGAAGCACCTGCCGAGCATGCCGGAGCCACCTGCTCGACTCGCCAGAAACACCTGCCGGACACGCCAAAATCACCTGCCGGGTATGCCAGAACCACCTGGCGGACACTACGGAATCACCTGCCGCGCATGCCGGAACCACTTCTGAGACGTGCCGGAAGCACGTGCCACACACTCCGGAAACACCTACCGGACATACCGGAACCACCTGCCAAGAACGCCGGAGCCACCTGTTCGACTCGCTGGAACCACCTGCCGGACAGGCCAATATCAACTGCTGGCTATGCCAGAACCACCTGGGGGACAGTCCGGGATCACCTGCCAGCCATGGCGGAACCACCTCTCAGACGTACCAGAACCACCTGCCGGAGAAGCTGGAAACACGTCCTGGACAAACTGGAACCACGTGACGGCCATGCCTGAACCACCTGCCGAGCACGGCGGAACCACCTGCCAGACACGCCAAAATCACCTGCGGGCTACGCCAGAACCACTTGGACGACTCTCCGAAATGACCTGCCGGGCATGTTGGAACCACCTCTCAGACGTGCCAGAAGCACGTGGCGGACAGTCCGGAATCACCTGTTGGGCATACGCAACCACCTCTGAGATGTACCAGTACCACGTGCCTTGCACGCCGGAACCACCTACCGGACAGACCGGAATCAACTTTCGGGCATGCCGGAACCACCAGTCAGATGTGCCAGAATCACGTGCCAGAGACGCCGGAAGCACCTGCCGAGCACGTCGCAACCACCTGCTCAACTCGCCTGAACCACCTGCCGGACACGCCAAAATCACCTGCCCGCTACACCAGCACCACTTCGGGGACAAGCCGGAATCACGTGAGGGGCATGCCGGCACAGCCTCTCAGACTGAACCTCGTGCCGGACACCACAGAACCACCTGCCGGACAGACCGGAAGCACCTGCCGGACACGCCGGAACCACCAGCTCGACCCGCCGGAACGACCGCTGGACATGCAAAATCACCTGCCGGCTACGCCGGAAACACTTGGCGAACACTCCGGAATCACCTGCCGGGCATGCCGGAACCACCTCTCAGATATGCCAGAACCACGTGCCAATGACCCCGGAAGCACCTGCCGAGCACGCCGGAACCACCTGCTCGACTCGCCAGAACCACCTGCCGGACACACAAAAATCACCTGCCGGCTACGCCACAACCAGTTGGGGAACACTTCGGAATCACCTGCCGGGCTTGCTGGAACCACCTGCCGGTCATGCCAAAATCACATGCCAACTACGCCAGTACCACTTGGCAGAAACTGTGGAAACACCTGTCGGGCCGGCCGGAACCACATCTCAGACGTGCCAGAACCATGTGCATGAGATGCTGGAACCACACCCCGAACAGACGGAAAACACCTGCCAGACCCGTCTGAACAACCTGCCGAGCACGCCGGAGCCACCTGCTCGACTCGCCGGAACCACCTACCTGACATGCCCAAATCACCAGCCGGGTATGCCAGAACCACTTGGCGGACACTCCGGAATCATCTGCCGGACATGCCGGAAACAGCTCTCAGACACACCAGAACCACGTGCCGGAGACGCCGGAAGCACCTGCCGAGCATGCCGGAGCCACCAGCTCGACTCGCCAGAAACCCCTGCCGGACACGCCAAAATCACCTGCCGGGTACGCCAGAACCACCTGGCGGACACTCCGAAATCACCTGTCGCGCATGCCGGAACCACCTCTCAGACATGCCGGAAGCACGTGCCGGACAGGCCGTAATCCCCTACCGAACAGACCGGAACCACCTGCCGAGCACGCCGGAGCCACCTGTTCGACTCGCTGGAACCATCTGCCGGACAGGCCAATATCAACTGCTGGCTATGCCAGAACCACATGGGGGACGGTCCGGAATCGCCTGCCAGCCATGGCGGAACCACCTCTCAGACGTACCAGAACCACCTGCCGGAGAAGCTGCAAACACGTCCTGGACAGTCTGGAACCACCTGCCGGCCAAGCCTGAACCACCTGCCAAGCACAACGGAACAACCTGCCAGACACGCCAAAATCACCTGCGTGTTATGCCAGAACCACTTGGAGGACTCTCTGGGATGACCTGCCGGTCATGCCGGAACCACCTCTCAGACGTGCCAGAACCATGTGGCGGACAGT
Organism: Equus caballus; assembly: GCF_041296265.1. Classification (NCBI taxonomy): domain Eukaryota; kingdom Metazoa; phylum Chordata; class Mammalia; order Perissodactyla; family Equidae; genus Equus; species Equus caballus. The sequence goes on from NC_091713.1 coordinate 3,561,880, forward strand.
CCGGAATCACCTGTTGGGCATGCGCAACCACCTCTGAGACGTACCAGAACCACATGCCGTGCAGGCTGGAACCACCTACCGGACAGACCGGAATCACCTTTCGGGCATGCCGGAACCACCTGTCAGATGTGCCAGAAACACGTGCCGGAGACGCCGGAAGCACCTGCCAAGCACGTTGGAACCACCTGCTCAACTCGCCTGAACCACCTGCCGGACATGCCAAAATCACCTGCCGACTATGCCAGAACCACTTGGCGAACACTCCGTAATCACTTGCCGGGCATGCAGGAACCACCTCTCAGACATGCCAGAACCGCGTGCCAATGACCCCGGAAGCACCTGCCGAGCACGCCGGAACCACCTGCTCGACTCGCCACTGTCACCTGCCGATCACGCAAAAATCACCTGCCGGGTAGGCCACAACCAGTTGGTGAACACTTTGGAATCACCTGCCAGGCTTGCTGGAACCACCTGCCGGTCATGCCAAAATCACCTGCCAACTACGCCAGAACCGCTTGGCGGACACTGCGGAAACACCTGTCGGGCCGGCTGGAACCACATCTCAGACGTGCCAGAAACGTGTTCATGAGATGCTGGAACCACACCCCGAACAGACGGATACCACCTGCCAGAACCGCCTGAACCACCTGCTGAGCACGCCGGAACCACCTGCTCGACTCACCGGTACCACCTCCCTGACACGCCAAAATCACCTGCTGGGTATGCCAGAACCACTTGGCGGACACTCCGGAATCATCTGCCGGACATGCCGGAACCAGCTCTCAGACACACCAGAACCAAGTGCCGGAGACGCCGGAAGCACCTGCCGAGCATGCCGGAGCCACCTGCTCGACTCGCCAGAAACACCTGCCGGACACGCCAAAATCACCTGCCGGGTGCGCCAGAACCACCTGGCGGACACTCCGAAACCACCTGTCGCGCATGCCGGAACCACCTCTCCGACGTGCCCGAAGCACGTGCCGGACACGCCGGAATCACCTACCAGACAGACCGGAACCACCTGCCGAGCACGCCGGAGCCACCTGTTCGACTCGCTGGAACCACCTGCCGGACAGGCCAATATCAACTGCTGGCTATGCCAGAACCACCTGGGGGACGGTCCGGAATCGCCTGCCAGCCATGGCGGAACCACCTCTCAGACGTACCAGAACCACCTGCCGGAGAAGCTGGAAACACGTCCTGGACAGTCTGGAACCACCTGCCGGCCAAGCCTGAACCACCTGCCAAGCACAACGGAACAACCTGCCAGACACGCCAACATCACCTGCGTGTTATGCCAGAGCCACTTGGAGGACTCTCTGGGATGACCTGCCGGGCATGCCGGAACCACCTCTCAGACGTGATAGAACCATGTGGCGGACAGTCTGGAATCACCTGTTGGGCATGCGCAACCACCTCTGAGACGTACCAGAACCACATGCCGTGCAGGCTGGAACCACCTACCGGACAGACCGGAATCACCTTTCGGGCATGCCGGAACCACCTGTCAGATGTGCCAGAAACACGTGCCGGAGACGCCGGAAGCACCTGCCAAGCACGTTGGAACCACCTGCTCAACTCGCCTGAACCACCTGCCGGACATGCCAAAATCACCTGCCGACTATGCCAGAACCACTTGGCGAACACTCCGGAATCACTTGCCGGGCATGCAGGAACCACCTCTCAGACATGCCAGAACCCCGTGCCAATGACCCCGGAATCACCAGCCGAGCACGCCGGAACCACCTGCTCGACTCGCCAGAACCACCTGCCGATCACGCAAAAATCACCTGACGGCTACGCCACAACCAGTTGGTGAACACTTTGGAATCACCTGCCAGGCCTGCTGGAACCACCTGCCAGTCATGCCAAAATCACCTGCCAACTACGCCAGAACCGCTTGGCGGACACTGCGGAAACACCTGTCGGGCCGGCTGGAACCACATCTCAGACGTGCCAGAAACGTGTTCATGAGATGCTGGAACCACACCCCGAACAGACGGATGCCACCTGCCAGAACCGCCTGAACCACCTGCTGAGCACGCCGGAACCACCTGCTCGACTCACCGGTACCACCTCCCTGACACGCCAAAATCACCTGCTGGGTATGCCAGAACCACTTGGCGGACACTCCGGAATCATCTGCCGGACATGCCGGAACCAGCTCTCAGACACACCAGAACCAAGTGCCGGAGACGCCGGAAGCACCTGCCGAGCATGCCGGAGCCACCTGCTCGACTCGCCAGAAACACCTGCCGGACACGCCAAAATCACCTGCCGGGTATGCCAGAACCACCTGGCGGACACTACGGAATCACCTGCCGCGCATGCCGGAACCACCTGTCAGACGTGCCGGAAGCACGTGCCAGACACGCCGGAAACACCTACCGGACAGACCGGAACCACCTGCCAAGAACGCCGGAGCCACCTGTTCGACTCGCTGGAACCACCTGCCGGACAGGCCAATATCAACTGCTGGCTATGCCAGAACCACCTGGGCGACAGTCCGGGATCACCTGCCAGCCATGGCGGAACCACCTCTCAGACGTACCAGAACCACCTGCCGGAGAAGGTGGAAACACGTCCTGGACAGACTGGAACCACGTGACGGCCATGCCTGAACCACCTGCCGAGCACGGCGGAACCACCTGCCGGACATGCCAAAATCACCTGCGGGCTACGCCAGAACCACTTGGACGACTCTCCGAAATGACCTGCCGGGCATGTTGGAACCACCTCTCAGACGTGCCAGAAGCACGTGGCGGACAGTCCGGAATCACCTGTTGGGCATACGCAACCACCTGCGACACGTACCAGAACCACGTGCCGTGCATGCCGGAACCACCTACCGGACAGACCGCAATCAACTTTTGGGCATGCCGGAACCACCAGTCAGATGTGCCAGAAACACGTGCCGGAGACGCCGGAAGCACCTGCCGAGCACGTCGCAACCACCTCCTCAACTCGCCTGAACCACCTGCCGGACACGCCAAAATCACCTGCCCGCTACACCAGCACCACTTCGGGGACAAGCCGGAATCACGTGAGGGGCATGCCGGCACAGCCTCTCAGACTGAACCTCGTGCCGGACACCACAGAACCACCTGCCGGACAGACCGGAACCACCTGCCGGACACGCCGGAACCACCGGCTCGACCCGCCGGAACGACCGCTGGACATGCAAAATCACCTGCCGGCTATGCCGGAAACACTTGGCGAACACTCCGGAATCACCTGCCGGGCATGCCGGAACCACCTCTCAGATAAGCCAGAACCTCGTGCCAATGACCCCGGAAGCACCTGCCGAGCACGCCGGAACCACCTGCTCGACTCGCCAGAACCACCTGCCGGACACGCAAAAATCACCTGCCGGCTACGCCACAACCAGTTGGGGAACACTTCGGAATCACCTGCCGGGCTTGCTGGAACCACCTGCCGGTCATGCCAAAATCACCTGCCAACTACGCCAGTACCACTTGGCGGACACTGTGGAAACACCTGTCGGGCCGGCCGGAACCACATCTCAGACGTGCCAGAACCATGTGCATGAGATGCTGGAACCACACCCCGAACAGACGGAAAACACCTGCCAGACCCGTCTGAACAACCTGCCGAGCACGCCGGAGCCACCTGCTCGACTCGCCGGAACCACCTACCTGACATGCCCAAATCACCAGCCGGGTATGCCAGAACCACTTGGCGGACACTCCGGAATCATCTGCCGGACATGCCGGAACCAGCTCTCAGACACACCAGAACCACGTGCCGGAGACGCCGGAAGCACCTGCGGAGCATGCCGGAGCCACCTGCTCGACTCGCCAGAAACACCTGCCGGACACGCCAAAATCACCTGCCGGGTACGCCAGAACCACCTGGTGGACACTCCGAAACCACCTGTCGCGCATGCCGGAACCACCTCTCAGACGTGCCGGAAGCACGTGCCGGACACACCGGAATCACCTACCGGACAGACCGGAACCACCTGCCGAGCACGCCGGAGCCACCTGTTCGACTCGCTGGAACCACCTGCCGGACAGGCCAATATCAACTGCTGGCTATGCCAGAACCACCTGGGGGATGGTCCGGAATCACCTGCCAGCCATGGCGGAACCACCTCTCAAACCTACCAGAACCACCTGCCGGAGAAGCTGGAAACACGTCCTGGACAGTCTGGAACCACCTGCCGGCCAAGCCTGAACCACCTGCCAAGCACAACGGAACAACCTGCCAGACACGCCAAAATCACCTGCGTGTTATGCCAGAACCACTTGGAGGACTCTCTGGGATGACCTGCTGGGCATGCCGGAACCACCTCTCAGACGTGCCAGAAGCACGTGGCGGACAGTCCGGAATCACCTGTTGGGCATGCGCAACCACCTCTGAGACGTACCAGAACCACATGCCGTGCAGGCTGGAACCACCTACCGGACAGACCGGAATCACCTTTCGGGCATGCCGGAACCACCTGTCAGATGTGCCAGAAACACGTGCCGGAGACGCCGGAAGCACCTGCCAAGCACGTTGGAACCACCTGCTCAACTCGCCTGAACCACCTGCTGGACATGCCAAAATCACCTGCCGACTATGCCAGAACCACTTGGCGAACACTCCGGAATCACTTGCCGGGCATGCAGGAACCACCTCTCAGACATGCCAGAACCCCGTGCCAATGACCCCGGAAGCACCAGCCGAGCACGCCGGAACCACCTGCTCGACTCGCCAGAACCACCTGCCGATCACGCAAAAATCACCTGGCGGCTACGCCACAACCAGTTGGTGAACACTTTGGAATCACCTGCCATGCTTGCTGGAACCACCTGCCAGTCATGCCAAAATCACCTGCCAACTATGCCAGAACCGCTTGGCGGACACTGCGGAAACACCTGTCGGGCCGGCTGGAACCACATCTCAGACGTGCCAGAAACGTGTTCATGAGATGCTGGAACCACACCCCGAACAGACGGATACCACCTGCCAGAACCGCCTGAACCACCTGCTGAGCACGCCGGAAGCACCTGCTCGACTCACCGGTACCACCTCCCTGACACGCCAAAATCACCTGCTGGGTATGCCAGAACCACTTGGCGGACACTCCGGAATCATCTGCCGGACATGCCGGAACCAGCTCTCAGACACACCAGAACCAAGTGCAGGAGACGCCGGAAGCACCTGCCGAGCATGCCGGAGCCACATGCTCGACTCGCCAGAAACAACTGCCGGACACGCAAAAATCACCTGCCGGCTACGCCACAACCAGTTGGGGAACACTTCGGAATCACCTGCCGGGCTTGCTGGAACCACCTGCCGGTCATGCCAAAATCACCTGCCAACTACGCCAGTACCACTTGGCGGACACTGTGGAAACACCTGTCGGGCCGGCCGGAACCACATCTCAGACGTGCCAGAACCATGTGCATGAGATGCTGGAACCACACCCCGAACAGACGGAAAACACCTGCCAGACCCGTCTGAACAACCTGCCGAGCACGCCGGAGCCACCTGCTCGACTCGCCGGAACCACCTACCTGACATGCCCAAATCACCAGCCGGGTATGCCAGAACCACTTGGCGGACACTCCGGAATCATCTGCCGGACATGCCGGAACCAGCTCTCAGAAACACCAGAACCACGTGCCGGAGACGCCGGAAGCAACTGCCGAGCATGCCGGAGCCACCTGCTCGACTCGCCAGAAACACCTGCCGGACACGCCAAAATCACCTGCCGGGTACGCCAGAACCACCTGGCAGACACTCCGAAACCACCTGTCGCGCATGCCGGAACCACCTCTCAGACGTGCCGGAAGCACGTGCCGGACACGCCGGAATCACCTACCGGACAGACCGGAACCACCTGCCGAGCACGCCGGAGCCACCTGTTCGACTCGCTGGAACCACCTGCCGGACAGGCCAATATCAACTGCTGGCTATGCCAGAACCACCTGGGGGATGGTCCGGAATCACCTGCCAGCCATGGCGGAACCACCTCTCAGACGTACCAGAACCACCTGCCGGAGAAGCTGGAAACACGTCCTGGACAGTCTGGAACCACCTGCCGGCCAAGCCTGAACCACCTGCCAAGCACAACGGAACAACCTGCCAGACACGCCAAAATCACCTGCGTGTTATGCCAGAACCACTTGGAGGACTCTCTGGGATGACCTGCCAAGCGTGCCGGAACCACCTCTCAGACGTGCCAGAACCATGTGGCGGACAGTCCGGAATCACCTGTTGGGCATGCGCAACCACCTCTGAGAGGTACCAGAACCACATGCCGTGCAGGCTGGAACCACCTACCGGACAGACCGGAATCACCTGTTGCGCATGCCGGAACCACCTCTCAGACGTGCCGGAAGCACGTGCCGGACACACCGGGATCACCTACCGGACAGACCGGAACCACCTGCCGAGCACGCCGGAGCCACCTGTTCGACTCGCTGGAACCACCTGCCGGACAGGCCAATATCAACTGCTGGCTATGCCAGAACCACCTGGGGGACAGTCCGGGATCACCTGCCAGCCATGGCGGAACCACCTCTCAGAAGTACCAGAACCACCTGCTGGAGAAGCTGGAAACACGTCCTGGACAGACTGGAACCACGTGACGGCCATGCCTGAACCACCTGCCGAGCACGGCGGAACCACCTGCCGGACACGCCAAAATCACCTGCGTGTTATGCCAGAACCACTTGGAGGACTCTCTGGGATGACCTGCCGGGCATGCCGGAACCACCTCTCAGACGTGCCAGAACCATGTGGCGGACAGTCCGGAATCACCTGTTGGGCATGCGCAACCACCTCTGAGACGTACCAGAACCACATGCCGTGCAGGCTGGAACCACCTACCGGACAGACCGGAATCACCTTTCGGGCATGCCGGAACCACCTGTCAGATGTGCCAGAAACACGTGCCGGAGACGCCGGAAGCACCTGCCAAGCACGTTGGAACCACCTGCTCAACTCGCCTGAACCACCTGCCGGACATGCCAAAATCACCTGCCGACTATGCCAGAACCACTTGGCGAACACTCCGGAATCACTTGCCGGGCATGCAGGTACCACCTCTCAGACATGCCAGAAACCCGCGCCAATGACCCCAGAAGCACCAGCCGAGCACGCCGGAACCACCTGCTCGACTCGCCAGAACCACCTGCCGGACACGCAAAAATCACCTGCCGGCTACGCCACAACCAGTTGGGGAACACTTCGGAATCACCTGCCGGGCTTGCTGGAACCACCTGCCTGTCATGCAAAATCACCTGCCAACTACGCCAGTACCACTTGGCGGACACTGTGGAAACACCTGTCGGGCTGGCCGGAACCACATCTCAGACGTGCCAGAACCATGTGCATGAGATGCTGGAACCACACCCCGAACAGACGGAAAACACCTGCCAGACCCGTCTGAACAACCTGCTGAGCACGCCGGAGCCACCTGCTCGACTCGCCGGAACCACCTACCTGACATGCCCAAATCACCAGCCGGGTATGCCAGAACCACTTGGCGGACACTCCGGAATCATCTGCCGGACATGCCGGAACCAGCTCTCAGACACACCAGAACCACGTGCCGGAGACGCCGGAAGCACCTGCCGAGCATGCCGGAGCCACCTGCTCGACTCGCCAGAAACACCTGCCGGACACGCCAAACTCACCTGCCGGGTACTCCAGAACCACCTGGCGGACACTCCAAAATCACCTGTCGCGCATGCCGGAACCACCTCTCAGACGTGCCGGAATCACGTGCCGGACACGCCGGAATCACCTACCGGACAGACCGGAACCACCTGCCGAGCACGCCGGAGCCACCTGTTCGACTCGCTGGAACCACCTGCCGGACAGGCCAATATCAACTGCTGGCTATGCCAGAACCACCTGGGGGACGGTCCAGGATCACCTGCCAGCCATGGCCGAACCACCTCTCAGATGTACCAGAACCACCTGCCGGAGAAGCTGGAAACACGTCCTGGACAGACTGGAACCACGTGACGGCCATGCCTGAACCACCTGCCGAGCACGGCGGAACCACCTGCCGGACACGCCAAAATCACCTGCGGGCTACGCCAGAACCACTTGGACGACTCTCCGAAATGACCTGCCGGGCATCTTGGAACCACCTATCAGACGTGCCAGAAGCACGTGGCGGACAGTCCGGAATCACCTGTTGGGCATACGCAACCACCTCTGAGACGTACCAGAACCACGTGCCGTGCACGCCGGAACCACCTACCGGACAGACCGGAATCAACTTTTGGGCATGCCGGAACCACCAGTCAGATGTGCCAGAAACACGTGCCGGAGACGCCGGAAGCACCTGCCGAGCACGTCGCAACCACCTGCTCAACTCGCCTTAACCCTCTGCCGGACACGGAAAAATCACCTGCCCGCTACACCAGCACCACTTCGGGGACAAGCCGGAATCACGTGAGGGGCATGCCGGCACAGCCTCTCAGACTGAACCTCGTGCCGCACACCACAGAACCACCTGCCGGACAGACCGGAACCACCTGCCGGACACGCCGGAACGACCGCTGGACATGCAAAATCACCTGCCGGCTACGCCGGAAACACTTGGCGAACACTCCGGAATCACCTGCCGGGCATGCCGGAACCACCTCTCAGATATGCCAGAACCACGTGCCAATGATCCGGGTAGCACCTGCCGAGCACGTCGGAACCACCTGCTCGACTCGCCAGAACCACCTGCCGGACACGCAAAAATCACCTGCCGGCTACGCCACAACCATTTGGGGAACACTTCGGAATCACCTGCCGGGCTTGCTGGAACCACCTGCCGGTCATGCCAAAATCACCTGCCAACTACGCCAGTACCACTTGGCAGACACTGTGGAAACACCTGTCGGGCCGGCCGGAACCACATCTCAGACGTGCCAGAACCATGTGCATGAGATGCTGGAACCACACCCCGAACAGACGGAAAACACCTGCCAGACCCGTCTGAACAACCTGCCGAGCACGCCGGAGCCACCTGCTCGACTCGCCGGAACCACCTACCTGACATGCCCAAATCACCAGCCGGGTATGCCAGAACCACTTGGCGGACACTCCGGAATCATCTGCCGGACATGCCGGAACCAGCTCTCAGACACACCAGAACCACGTGCCGGAGACGCCGGAAGCACCTGCCGAGCATGCCGGAGCCACCTGCTCGACTCGCCGGAAACACCTGCGGGACACGCCAAAATCACCTGCCGGGTACGCCAGAACCACCTGGCGGACACTCCGAAACCACCTGTCGCGCATGCCGGAACCACCTCTCAGACGTGCCGGAAGCACGTGCCGGACACGCCGGAATTACCTACCGGACAGACCGGAACCACCTGCCGAGCACGCCGGAGCCACCTGTTCGACTCGCTGGAACCACCTGCCGGACAGGCCAATATCAACTGCTGGCTATGCCAGAACCACCTGGGGGACGGTCCGGGATCACCTGCCAGCCATGGCGGAACCACCTCTCAGACGTACCAGAACCACCTGCCGGAGAAGCTGGAAACACGTCCTGGAGAGTCTGGAACCACCTGCCGGCCAAGCCTGAACCACCTGCCAAGCACAACGGAACAACCTGCCAGACACGCCAAAATCACCTGCGTGTTATGCCAGAACCACTTGGAGGACTCTCTGGGATGACCTGCCGGGCATGCCGGAACCACCTCTCAGACGTGCCAGAACCATGTGGCGGACTGTCCGGAATCACCTGTTGGGCATGCGCAACCACCTCTGAGACGTACCAGAACCACATGCCGTGCAGGCTGGAACCACCTACCGGACAGACCGGAATCACCTTTCGGGCATGCCGGAACCACCTGTCAGATGTGCCAGAAACACGTGCCGGAGACGCCGGAAGCACCTGCCAAGCACGTTGGAACAACCTGCTCAACTCGCCTGAACCAGCTGCCGGACATGCCAAAATCACCTGCCGACTATGCCAGAACCACTTGGCGAACACTCCGGAATCACCTGCCGAGCATGCCGGAGCCACCTGCTCGACTCGCCAGAAACACCTGCCGGACACGCCAAAATCACCTGCCGGGTATGCCAGAACCACCTGGCGGACACTACGGAATCACCTGCCGCGCATGCAGGAACCACTTCTCAGACGTGCCGGAAGCACGTGCCACACACTCCGGAAACACCTACCGGACATACCGGAACCACCTGCCAAGAACGCCGGAGCCACCTGTTCGACTCGCTGGAACCACCTGCCGGACAGGCCAATATCAACTGCTGGCTATGCCAGAACCACCTGGGGGACGGTCCGGGATCACCTGCCAGCCATGGCGGAACCACCTCTCAGACGTACCAGAACCACCTGCCGGAGAAGCTGGAAACACGTCCTGGACAGACTGGAACCACGTGACGGCCATGCCTGAACCACATCCCGAGCACGGCGGAACCACCTGCCGGACACGCCAAAATCACCTGCGGGCTACGCCAGAACCACTTGGACGACTCTCCGAAATGACCTGCCGGGCATGTTGGAACCACCTCTCAGACGTGCCAGAAGCACGTGGCGGACAGTCCGGAATCACCTGTTGGGCATACGCAACCACCTCTGAGATGTACCAGTACCACGTGCCGTGCACGCCGGAACCACCTACCGGACAGACCGGAATCAACTTTCGGGCATGCCGGTACCACCAGTCAGATGTGCCAGAATCACGTGCCAGAGACGCCGGAAGCACCTGCCGAGCACGTCGCAACCACCTGCTCAACTCGCCTGAACCACCTGCCGGACACACCAAAATCACCTGCCCGCTAGACCAGCACCACTTCGGGGACAAGCCGGAATCACGTGAGGGGCATGCCGGCACAGCCTCTCAGACTGAACCTCGTGCCGGACACCACAGAACCACCTGCCGGACAGACCGGAACCACCTGCCGGACACGCCGGAACCACCGGCTCGACCCGCCGGAAAGACCGCTGGACATGCAAAATCACCTGCCGGCTACGCCGGAAACACTTGGCGAACACTCCGGAATCACCTGCCGGGCATGCCGGAACCACCTCTCAGATATGCCAGAACCACGTGCCAATGACCCCGGAAGCACCTGCCGAGCACGCCGGAGCCACATGCTCGACTCGCCAGAAACACCTGCCGGACACGCAAAAATCACCTGCCGGCTACGCCACAACCAGTTGGGGAACACTTCGGAATCACCTGCCGGGCTTGCTGGAACCACCTGCCGGTCATGCCAAAATCACCTGCCAACTACGCCAGTACCACTTGGCGGACACTGTGGAAACACCTGTCGGGCCGGCCGGAACCACATCTCAGACGTGCCAGAACCATGTGCATGAGATGCTGGAACCACACCCCGAAAAGACGGAAAACACCTGCCAGACCCGTCTGAACAACCTGCCGAGCACGCCGGAGCCACCTGCTCGACTCGCCGGAACCACCTACCTGACATGCCCAAATCACCAGCCGGGTATGCCAGAACCACTTGGCGGACACTCCGGAATCATCTGCCGGACATGCCGGAACCAGCTCTCAGACACACCAGAACCACGTGCCGGAGACGCCGTAAGCACGTGCTGAGCATGCCGGAGCCACCTGCTCGACTCGCCAGAAACACCTGCCGGACACGCCAAAATCACCTGCCGGGTACGCAAGAACCACCTGGCGGATACTACGGAATCACATGCCGCGCATGACGGACCCACCTTTCAGACGTGCCGGAAGCACGTTCCGGAGACGCCGGAAACTCCTAGCGGACAGACCGGAACCACCTGCCAAGAACGCCGGAGCCACCTGTTCGACTCGCTGGAACCACCTGCCGACAGGCCAATATCAACTGCTGGCTATGCCAGAACCACCTGGGGGACAGTCCGGGATCACCTGCCAGCCATGGCGGAACCACCTCTCAGACGTACCAGAACCACCTGCCGGAGAAGCTGGAAACACGTCCTGGACAGACTGGAACCACGTGACGGCCATGCCTGAACCACCTGCCGAGCACGGCGGAACCACCTGCCGGACACGCCAAAATCACCTGCGGGCTACGCCAGAACCACTTGGACGACTCTCTGAAATGACCTGCTGGGCATGTTGGAACCACCTCTCAGACGTGCCAGAAGCACGTGGCGGACAGTCCGGAATCACCTGTTGGGCATACGCAACCACCTCTGACACGTACGAGAACCTCGTGCCGTGCACGCCGGAACCACCTACCGGACAGGCCGGAATCAACTTTTGGGCATGCCGGAACCACCAGTCAGATGTGCCAGAAACACGTGCCGGAGACGCCGGAAGCACCTGCCGACCACATCGCAACCACCTGCTGAACTCGCCTGAACCACCTGCCGGACACGCCAAAATCACCTGCCCGCTACACCAGCACCACTTCGGGGACAAGGCGGAATCACGTGAGGGGCATGCCGGCACAGCCTCTCAGACTGAACCTCGTGCCGGACACCACAGAACCACCTGCCGGACAGACCGGAACCAACTGCCGGACACGCCGGAACCACTGGCTCGACCCGCCGGAACGACCGCTGGACATGCAAAATCACCTGCCGGCTACGCCGGAAACACTTGGCGAACACTCCGGAATCACCTGCCGGGCATGCCGGAACCACCTCTCAGATATGCCAGAACCACGTGCCAATGACCCCGGAAGCACCTGCCGAGCACGCCGGAACCACCTGCTCGACTCGCCAGAACCACCTGCCGGACACACAAAAATCACCTGCCGGCTACGCCACAACCAGTTGGGGAACACTTCGGAATCACCTGCCGGGCTTGCTGGAACCACCTGCCGGTCATGCCAAAATCACCTGCCAACTACGCCAGTACCACTTGGCGGACACTGTGGAAACACCTGTCGGGCCGGCCGGAACCACATCTCAGACGTGCCAGAACCATGTGCATGAGATGCTGGAACCACACCCCGAACAGACGGAAAACACCTGCCAGACCCGTCTGAACAACCTGCCGAGCACGCCGGAGCCACCTGCTCGACTCGCCGGAACCACCTACCTGACATGCCCAAATCACCAGCCGGGTATGCCAGAACCACTTGGCGGACACTCCGGAATCATCTGCCGGACATGCCGGAACCAGCTCTCAGACACACCAGAACCACGTGCCGGAGACGCCGGAAGCACCTGCCGAGCATGCCGGAGCCACCTGCTCGACTCGCCAGAAACACCTGCCAGACACACCAAAATCACCTGCCGGGTACGCCAGAACCACCTGGCGGACACTCCGAAACCGCCTGTCGCGCATGCCGGAACCACCTCTCAGACGTGCCGGAAGCACGTGCCGGACACGCCGGAATCACCTACCGGACAGACCGGAACCACCTGCCGAGCACGCCGGAGCCACCTGTTCGACTCGCTGGAACCACCTGCCGGACAGGCCAATATCAACTGCTGGCTATGCCAGAACCACCTGGGGGACGGTCCGGAATCACCTGCCAGCCATGGCGGAACCACCTCTCAGACGTACCAGAACCACCTGCCGGAGAAGCTGGAAACACGTCCTGGACAGTCTGGAACCACGTGCCGGCCAAGCCTGAACCACCTGCCAAGCACAACGGAACAACCTGCCAGACACGCCAAAATCACCTGCGTGTTATGCCAGAACCACTTGGAGGACTCTCTGGGATCACCTGCCAAGCATGCCGGAACCACCTTTCAGACGTGCCAGAACCATGTGGCGGACAGTCCGGAATCACCTGTTGGGCATGCGCAACCACCTCTGAGAGGTACCAGAACCACATGCCGTGCAGGCTGGAACCACCTACCGGACAGACCGGAATCACCTTTCGGGCATGCGCAAACCGCCTGTCAGATGTGTCAGAAACACGTGCCGGTGACGCCGGAAGCACCTGCCAAGCACGTTGGAACCACCTGCTCATCTCGCCTAAACCACCTGCCGGACATGCCAAAATCACCTGCCGACTATGCCAGAACCACTTGGCGAACACTCCGGAATCACTTGCCGGGCATGCAGGTACCACCTCTCAGACATGCCAGAAACCCGCGCCAATGACCCCAGAAGCACCATTCGAGCACGCCGGAACCACCTGCTCGACTCGCCAGAACCACCTGCCGATCACGCAAAAATCACCTGCCGGCTACGCCACAACCAGTTGGTGAACACTTTGGAATCACCTGCCAGGCTTGCTGGAACCACCTGCCAGTCATGCCAAAATCACCTGCCAGCTACGCCAGAACCGCTTGGCGGACACTGCGGAAACACCTGTCGGGCCGGCTGGAACCACATCTCAGATGTGCCAGAAACGTGTTCATGAGATGCTGAAACCACACCCCGAACAGACGGAAACCACCTGCCAGAACCGCCTGAACCACCTGCTGAGCACGCCGGAACCACCTGCTCGACTCACCGGTACCACCTCCCTGACACGCCAAAATCACCAGCTGGGTATGCCAGAACCACTTGACGGACACTCCGGAATCATCTGCCGGACATGCCGGAACCAGCTCTCAGACACACCAGAACCACGTGCCGGAGACGCCGGAAGCACCTGCCGAGCATCCCGGAGCCACCTGCTCGACTCGTCAGAAACACCTGCCGGACACGCCAAAATCACCTGCCGGGTACGCCAGAACCACGTGGCGGACACTACGGAATCACCTGTCCCGCATGCCGGAACAACATCTCTGACGTGCCAGAAGCACGTGCCGGACACGCCGGAAACACCTACCGGACAGACCGGAACCACCTGCCAAGAACGCCGGAGCCACCTGTTCGACTCGGTGGAACCAGCTGCCGGACAGGCCAATATCAACTGCTGGCTATGCCAGAACCACCAGTGGGACGGTCCGGAATCACCTGCCAGCCATGGCGGAACTACCTCTCAGACGTACCAGAACCACCTGCCGGAGAAGCTGGAAACACGTCCTGGACAGTCTGGAACCACGTGACGGCCATGCCTGAACCACCTACCGAGCACGGCGGAACCACCTGCCGGACACGCCAAAATCACCTGCGGGCTACACCAGAACCACTTCGACGACTCTCCGAAATGACCTGCCGGGCATGTTGGAACCACCTCTCAGACGTGCCAGAAGCACGTGGCGGACAGTCCGGAATCACCTGTTGGACATACGCAACCACCTCTGACACGTACCAGAACCACGTGCCGTGCACGCCGGAACCACCTACCGGACAGACCGGAATCAACTTTTGGGCATGCCGGAACCACCAGTCAGATGTGCCAGAAACACGTGCCGGAGACGTCGGAAGCACCTGCCGAGCACGTCGCAACCACCTGCTCAACTCGCCTGAACCACCTGCCGGACACGCCAAAATCCCTGCCCGCTACACCAGCACCACTTCGGGGACAAGCCGGAATCACGTGAGGGGCATGCCGGCACAGCCTCTCAGACTGAACCTCGTGCCGGACACCACAGAACCACCTGCCGGACAGACCGGAACCACCAGCCGGACACGCCGGTACCACCGGCTCGACCCGCCGGAACGACCGCTGGACATGCAGAATCACCTGCCGGCTACGCCGGAAACACTTGGCGAACACTCCGGAATCACCTGCCGGGCATGCCGGAACCACCTCTCAGATATGCCAGAACCACGTGCCAATGACCCCGGAAGCACCTGCCGAGCACGCCGGAACCACCTGCTCGACTCGCCAGAACCACCTGCCGGACACGCAAAAATCACCTGCCGGCTACGCCACAACCATTTGGGGAACACTTCGGAATCACCTGCCGGGCTTGCTGCAACCACCTGCCGGTCATGCCAAAATCACCTGCGTGTTATGCCAGAACCACTTGGAGGACTCTCTGGGATGACCTGCCGGGCATGCCGGAACCACCTCTCAGACGTGCCAGAACAATGTGGCGGACAGTCGGAATCACCTGTTGGGCATGCGCAACCACCTCTGAGACGTACCAGAACCACATGCCGTGCAGGCTGGAACCACCTACCGGACAGACCGGAATCACCTTTCGGGCATGCCGGAACCACCTGTCAGATGTGCCAGAAACACGTGCTGGAGACGCCGGAAGCACCTGCCAAGCACGTTGGAACCACCTGCTCAACTCGCCTGAACCACCTGCCAGACATGCCAAAATCACCTGCCGGCTACGCCACAACCAGTTGGGGAACACTTCGGAATCACCTGCCGGGCTTGCTGGAACCACCTGCCGGTCATGCCAAAATCACATGCCAACTACGCCAGTACCACTTGGCGGACACTGTGGAAACACCTGTCGGGCCGGCCGGAACCACATCTCAGACGTGCCAGAACCATGTGCATGAGATGCTGGAACCACACCCCGAACAGACGGAAAACACCTGCCAGACCCGTCTGAACAACCTGCCGAGCACGCCGGAGCCACCTGCTCGACTCGCCGGAACCACCTACCTGACATGCCCAAATCACCAGCCGGGTATGCCAGAACCACTTGGCGGACACTCCGGAATAATCTGCCGGACATGCCGGAACCAGCTCTCAGACACACCAGAACCACGTGCCGGAGACGCCGGAAGCACCTGCCGAGCATGCCGGAGCCACCTGCTCGACTCGCCAGAAACACCTGCCGGACACGCCAAAATCACCTGCCGGGTACGCCAGAACCACCTGGCGGACACTCCGAAACCGCCTGTCGCCCATGCCGGAACCACATCTCAGACGTGCCGGAAGCACGTGCCGGACACGCCGGAATCACCTACCGGACAGACCGGAACCACCTGCCGAGCACGCCGGAGCCACCTGTTCGACTCGCTGGAACCACCTGCCGGACAGGCCAAAATCACCTGCCGACTATGCCAGAACCACTTGGCGAGCACTCCGGAATCACTTGCCGGGCATGCAGGAACCACCTCTCAGACATGCCAGAACCCCGTGCCAATGACCCCGGAAGCACCAGCCGAGCACGCCGGAACCACCTGCTCGACTCGCCAGAACCACCTGCCGATCACGCAAAAATCACCTGCCGGCTACGCCACAACCAGTTGGTGAACACTTTGGAATCACCTGCCAGGCTTGCTGGAACCACCTGCCAGTCATGCCAAAATCACCTGCCAACTACGCCAGAACCGCTTGGCGGACACTGCGGAAACACCTGTCGGGCCGGCTGGAACCACATCTCAGACGTGCCAGAAACGTGTTCATGAGATGCTGGAACCACACCCCGAACAGACGGATACCACCTGCCAGAACCGCCTGAACCACCTGCTGAGCACGCCGGAACCACCTGCTCGACTCACCGGTACCACCTCCCTGACACGCCAAAATCACCTGCTGGGTATGCCAGAACCACTTGGCGGACACTCCGGAATCATCTGCCGGACATGCCGGAACCAGCTCTCAGACACACCAGAACCAAGTGCCGGAGACGCCGGAAGCACCTGCCGAGCATGCCGGAGCCACCTGCTCGACTCGCCAGAAACACCTGCCGGACACGCCAAAATCACCTGCCGGGTACGCAAGAACCACCTGGCGGATACTACGGAATCACCTGCCGCGCATGCCGGACCCACCTCTCAGACGTGCCGGAAACACGTTCCGGACACGCCGGAAACTCCTACCGGACAGACCGGAACCACCTGCCACGATCGCCGGAGCCACCTGTTCGACTCGCTGGAACCACCTGCCGGACAGGCCAATATCAACTGCTGGCTATGCCAGAACCACCTGGGGGATAGTCCGGGATCACCTGCCAGCCATGGCGGAACCACCTCTCAGACGTACCAGAACCACCTGCCGGAGAAGCTGGAAACACGTCCTGGACAGACTGGAACCACGTGACGGCCATGCCTGAACCACCTGCCGAGCACGGCGGAACCACCTGCCGGACACGCCAAAATCACCTGCGGGCTACGCCAGAACCACTTGGACGACTCTCTGAAATGACCTGCCGGGCATGTTGGAACCACCTCTCACACGTGCCAGAACAATGTGGCGGACAGTCCGGAATCACCTGTTGGGCATACGCAACCACCTCTGACACGTACCAGAACCTCGTGCCGTGCACGCCGGAACCACCTACCGGACAGGCCGGAATCAACTTTTGGGCATGCCGGAACCACCAGTCAGATGTGCCAGAAACACGTGCCGGAGACGCCGGAAGCACCTGCCGAGCACGCCGGAAGCAGCTGCTCGACTCGCCAGAACCACCTGCCGGACACGCAAAAATCACCTGCCGGCTACGCCACAACCAGTTGGGGAACACTTCAGAATCACCTGCCAGGCTTGCTGCAACCACCTGCCTGTCATGACAAAATCACCTGCCAACTACACCAGTACCACATGGCGGACACTGTGGAAACACCTGTCGGGCCGGCCGGAACCACATCTCAGACGTGCCAGAACCATGTGCATGAGATGCTGGAACCACACCCCGAACAGACGGAAAACACCTGCCAGACCCGTCTGAACAACCTGCCGAGCACGCCGAGCCACCTGCTCGACTCGCCGGAACCACCTACCTGACATGCCCAAATCACCAGCCGGGTATGCCAGAACCACTTGGCGGACACTCCGGAATCATCTGCCGGACATGCCGGAACCAGCTCTCAGACACACCAGAACCACGTGCCGGAGACGCCGGAAGCATCTGCCGAGCGTGCCGGAGCCACCTGCTCGACTCGCCAGAAACACCTGCCGGACACGCCAAAATCACCTGCCGGGTACGCAAGAACCACCTGGCGGACACTACGGAATCACCTGCCGCGCATGCCGGAACCACCTCTCAGACGTGCCGGAAGCACGTGCCGGACACGCCGGAAACACCTACCGGACAGACCGGAACCACCTGCCAAGAACGCCGGAGACACCTGTTCGACTCGCTGGAACCACCTGCCGGACAGGCCAATATCAACTGCTGGCTATGCCAGAACCACTTTGGGGACAGTCCGGGATCACCTGCCAGCCATGGCGGAACCACCTCTCAGACGTACCAGAACCACCTGCCGGAGAAGCTGGAAACACGTCCTGGACAGACTGGAACAACGTGACGGCCATGCCTGAACCACCTGCCGAGCACGGCGGAACCACCTGCCGGACACGCCAAAATCACCTGCGTGCTACGCCAGAACCACTTGGACGACTCTCCGAAATGACCTGCCGGGCATGTTGGAACCACCTCTCAGACGTGCCAGGACCACGTGGCGGACAGTCCGGAATCACCTGTTGGGCATACGCAACCACCTCTGAGACGTACCATAACCACGTGCCGTGCACGTCGGAACCACCTACCGGACAGACCGGAATCAACTTTTGGGCATGCCGGAACCACCAGTCAGATGTGTCAGAAACACGTGCCGGAGACGCCGGAATCACCTGCCGAGCACTTCGCAACCACCTGCTCAACTCGCCTGAACCACCTGCCAGACACGCCAAAATCACCTGCCCGCTACACCAGCACCACTTCGGGGACAAGCCGGAATCACGTGAGGGGCATGCCGGCACAGCCTCTCAGACTGAACCTCGTGCCGGACACCACAGAACCACCTGCCGGACAGACCGGAACCACCTGCCGCACACGCCGGAACCACCGGCTCGACCCGCCGGAACGACCGCTGGACATGCAAAATCACCTGCCGGCTACGCCGGAAACACTTGGCGAACACTCCGGAATCACCTGCCGGGCATGCCGGAACCACCTCTCAGATATGCCAGAACCACGTGCCCATGACCCCGGAAGCACCTGCCGAGCACGCCGGAACCACCTGCTCGACTCGCCAGAACCACCTGCCGGACACGCAAAAATCACCTGCCGGCTACGCCACACCCATTTGGGGAACACTTCAGAATCACCTGCCGGGCTTGCTGCAACCACCTGCCGGTCATGCCAAAATCACCTGCCAACTACGCCAGTACCACTTGGCGGACACTGTGGAAACACCTGTCGGGCCGGCCGGAACCACATCTCAGACGTGCCAGAACAATGTGCATGAGATGCTGGAACCACACCCCGAACAAACGGAAAACACCTGCCAGACCCGTCTGAACAACCTGCCGAGCACGCCGGAGCCACCTGCTCGACTCGCCGGAACCACCTACCTGACATGCCCAAATCACCAGCCGGGTATGCCAGAACCACTTGGCGGACACTCCGGAATCATCTGCCGGACATGCCGGAACCAGCTCTCAGACACACCAGAACCACGTGCCGGAGACGCCGGAAGCACCTGCCGAGCATGCCGGAGCCACCTGCTCGACTCGCCAGAAACACCTGCCGGACACGCCAAAATCACCTGCCGGGTACGCCAGAACCACCTGGCGGACACTCCGAAACCACCTGTCTCGGATGCCGGAACCACCTCTCAGACGTGCCGGAAGCACGTGCCGGACACGCCGGAATCACCTACCGGACATACCGGAACCACCTGCCGAGCACGCCGGAGCCACCTGTTCGACTCGCTGGAACCACCTGCCGGACAGGCCAATATCAACTGCTGGCTATGCCAGAACCACCTGGGAGACGGTCCGGAATCGCCTGCCAGCCATGGCGGAACCACCTCTCAGACGTACCAGAACCACCTGCCGGAGAAGCTGGAAACACGTCCTGGACAGACTGGAACCACGTGACGGCCATGCCTGAACCACGTGCCGAGCACGGCGGTACCACCTGCCGGACACGCCAAAATCACCTGCGGGCTACACCAGAACCACTTCGACGACTCTCCGAAATGACCTGCCGGGCATGTTGGAACCACCTCTCAGACGTGCCAGAAGCACGTGGCGGACAGTCCGGAATCACCTGTTGGGCATACGCAACCACCTCTGACACGTACCAGAACCACGTGCCGTGCACGCCGGAACCGCCTACAGGACAAACTGGAATCAACTTTTGGGCATGCCGGAACCACCAGTCAGATGTGCCAGAAACACGTTCCGGAGACGCCGGAAGCACCTGCCGAGCACGTCGCAACCACCTGCTCAACTCGCCTGAACCACCTGCCGGACACGCCAAAATCACCTGCCCGCTACACCAGCACCACTTCGGGGACAAGCCGGAATCACGTGAGGGGCATGCCGGCACAGCCTCTCAGACTGAACCTCGTGCCGGACACCACAGAACCACCTGCCGGACAGACCGGAACCACCTGCCGGACACGCCGGAACCACCAGCTCGACCCGCCGGAACGACCGCTGGACATGCAAAATCACCTGCCGGCTACGCCGGAAACACTTGGCGAACACTCCGGAATCACCTGCCGGGCATGCCGGAACCACCTCTCAGATATGCCAGAACCACGTGCCAATGACCCCGGAAGCACCTGCCAAGCACACCGGAACCACCTGCTCGACTCGCCAAAACCACCTGCCGGACACGCAGAAATCACCTGCCGGCTACGCCACAACCAGTTGGGGAACACTTCGGAATCACTTGCCGGGCATGCAGGAACCACCTCTCAGACATGCCAGAACCCCGTGCCAATGACCCCGGAAGCACCAGCCGAGCACGCCGGAACCACCTGCTCGACTCGCCAGAACCACCTGCCGATCACGCAAAAATCACCTGCCGGCTACGCCACAACCAGTTGGTGAACACTTTGGAATCACCTGCCATGCTTGCTGGAACCACCTGCCAGTCATGCCAAAATCACCTGCCAACTATGCCAGAACCGCTTGGCGGACACTGCGGAAACACCTTTCGGGCCGGCTGGAACCACATCTCAGACGTGCCAGAAACGTGTTCATGAGATGCTGGAACCACACCCCGAACAGACGGATACCACCTGCCAGAACCGCCTGAACCACCTGCTGAGCACGCCGGAACCACCTGCTCGACTCACCGGTACCACCTCCCTGACACGCCAAAATCACCTGCTGGGTATGCCAGAACCACTTGGCGGACACTCCGGAATCATCTGCCGGACATGCCGGAACCAGCTCTCAGACACACCAGAACCAAGTGCCGGAGACGCCGGAAGCACCTGCCGAGCAGGCCGGAGTCACCTGCTCGACTCGCCAGAAACACCTGCCGGACACGCCAAAATCACCTGCCGGGTACGCCAGAACCACCTGGCGGACACTACGGAATCACCTGCCGCGCATGCCGGAACCACCTCTCAGACGTGCCGGAAGCACGTGCCGGACACGCCGGAAACACCTACCGGACAGACCGGAACCACCTGCCAAGAACGCCGGAGCCACCTGTTCGACTCGCTGGAACCACCTGCCGGACAGGCCAATATCAACTGCTGGCTATGCCAGAACCACCAGTGGGACGGTCCGGAATCACCTGCCAGCCATGGCGGAACCACCTCTCAGACGTACCAGAACCACCTGCCGGAGAAGCTGGAAACACGTCCTGGACAGTCTGGAATCACCTGCCGGCCAAGCCTGAACCACCTGCCAAGCACAACGGAACAACCTGCCAGACACGCCAAAATCAACTGCGTGTTATGCCAGAACCACTTGGAGGACTCTCTGGGATGACCTGCCGGGCATGCCGGAATCACCTCTCAGACGTGCCAGAAGCACGTGGCGGACAGTCCAGAATCACCTGTTGGGCATGCGCAACCACCTCTGAGACGTACCAGAACCACATGCCGTGCAGGCTGGAACCACCTACCGGACAGACCGGAATCACCTTTCGGGCATGCCGGAACCACCTGTCAGATGTGCCAGAAACACGTGCCGGAGACGCCGGAAGCACCTGCCAAGCACGTTGGAACCACCTGCTCAACTCGACTGAACCACCTGCCGGACATGCCAAAATCACCTGCCGACTATGCCAGAACCACTTGGCGAACACTCCGGAATCACTTGCCGGGCATGCAGGAACCACCTCTCAGACATGCCAGAACCCCGTGCCAATGACCCCGGAAGCACCAGCCGAGCACGCCGGAACCACATGCTCGACTCGCCAGAACCACCTGCCGATCACGCAAAAATCACCTGCCGGCTACGCCACAACCAGTTGGTGAACACTTTGGAATCACCTGCCAGGCTTGCTGGAACCACCTGCCCGTCATGCCAAAATCACCTTCCAACTACGCCAGAACCACTTGGCGGACACTGCGGAAACACCTGTCGGGCCGGCTGGAACCACATATCAGAAGTGCCAGAAACGTGTTCATGAGATGCTGGAACCACACCCCGAACAGACGGATACCACCTGCCAGAACCGCCTGAACCACCTGCTGAGCACGCCGGAAGCACCTGCTCGACTCACCGGTACCACCTCCCTGACACGCCAAAATCACCTGCTGGGTATGCCAGAACCACTTGGCGGACACTCCGGAATCATCTGCCGGACATGCCGGAACCAGCTCTCAGACACACCAGAACCAAGTGCCGGAGACGCCGGAAGCACCTGCCGAGCATGCCGGAGCCACATGCTCGACTCGCCAGAAACACCTGCCGGACACGCAAAAATCACCTGCCGGCTACGCCACAACCAGTTGGGGAACACTTCGGAATCACCTGCCGGGCTTGCTGGAACCACCTGCCGGTCATGCCAAAATCACCTGCGTGTTATGCCAGAACCACTTGGAGGACTCTCTGGGATGACCTGCCAAGCGTGCCGGAACCACCTCTCAGACGTGCCAGAACCATGTGGCGGACAGTCCGGAATCACCTGTTGGGCATGCGCAACCACCTCTGAGAGGTACCAGAACCACATGCCGTGCAGGCTGGAACCACCTACCGGACAGACCGGAATCACCTGTCGCGCATGCCGGAACCACCTCTCAGACGTGCCGGAAGCACGTGCCGGACACACCGGGATCACCTACCGGACAGACCGGAACCACCTGCCGAGCACGCCGGAGCCACCTGTTCGACTCGCTGGAACCACCTGCCGGACAGGCCAATATCAACTGCTGGCTATGCCAGAACCACCTGGGGGACAGTCCGGGATCACCTGCCAGCCATGGCGGAACCACCTCTCAGAAGTACCAGAACCACCTGCTGGAGAAGCTGGAAACACGTCCTGGACAGACTGGAACCACGTGACTGCCATGCCTGAACCACCTGCCGAGCACGGCGGAACCACCTGCCGGACACGCCAAAATCACCTGCGTGTTATGCCAGAACCACTTGGAGGACTCTCTGGGATGACCTGCCGGGCATGCCGGAACCACCTCTCAGACGTGCCAGAACCATGTGGCGGACAGTCCGGAATCACCTGTTGGGCATGCGCAACCACCTCTGAGACGTACCAGAACCACATGCCGTGCAGGCTGGAACCACCTACCGGACAGACCGGAATCACCTTTCGGGCATGCCGGAACCACCTGTCACATGTGCCAGAAACACGTGCCGGAGACGCCGGAAGCACCTGCCAAGCACGTTGGAACCACCTGCTCAACTCGCCTGAACCACCTGCCGGACATGCCAAAATCACCTGCCGACTATGCCAGAACCACTTGGCGAACACTCCGGAATCACTTGCCGGGCATGCAGGTACCACCTCTCAGACATGCCAGAAACCCGCGCCAATGACCCCAGAAGCACCAGCCGAGCACGCCGGAACCACCTGCTCGACTCGCCAGAACCACCTGCCGGACACGCAAAAATCACCTGCCGGCTACGCCACAACCAGTTGGGGAACACTTCGGAATCACCTGCCGGGCTTGCTGGAACCACCTGCCTGTCATGCAAAATCACCTGCCAACTACGCCAGTACCACTTGGCGGACACTGTGGAAACACCTGTCGGGCTGGCCGGAACCACATCTCAGACGTGTCAGAACCATGTGCATGAGATGCTGGAACCACACCCCGAACAGACGGAAAACACCTGCCAGACCCGTCTGAACAACCTGCCGAGCACGCCGGAGCCACCTGCTCGACTCGCCGGAACCACCTACCTGACATGCCCAAATCACCAGCCGGGTATGCCAGAACCACTTGGCGGACACTCCGGAATCATCTGCCGGACATGCCGGAACCAGCTCTCAGACACACCAGAACCACGTGCCGGAGACGCCGGAAGCACCTGCCGAGCATGCCGGAGCCACCTGCTCGACTCGCCAGAAACACCTGCCGGACACGCCAAACTCACCTGCCGGGTACTCCAGAACCACCTGGCGGACACTCCAAAATCACCTGTCGCGCATGCCGGAACCACCTCTCAGACGTGCCGGAATCACGTGCCGGACACGCCGGAATCACCTACCGGACAGACCGGAACCACCTGCCGAGCACGCCGGAGCCACCTGTTCGACTCGCTGGAACCACCTGCCGGACAGGCCAATATCAACTGCTGGCTATGCCAGAACCACCTGGGGGACGGTCCGGGATCACCTGCCAGCCATGGCCGAACCACCTCTCAGATGTACCAGAACCACCTGCCGGAGAAGCTGGAAACACGTCCTGGACAGACTGGAACCACGTGACGGCCATGCCTGAACCACCTGCCGAGCACGGCGGAACCACCTGCCGGACACGCCAAAATCACCTGCGGGCTACGCCAGAACCACTTGGACGACTCTCCGAAATGACCTGCCGGGCATCTTGGAACCACCTATCAGACGTGCCAGAAGCACGTGGCGGACAGTCCGGAATCACCTGTTGGGCATACGCAACCACCTCTGAGACGTACCAGAACCACGTGCCGTGCACGCCGGAACCACCTACCGGACAGACCGGAATCAACTTTTGGGCATGCCGGAACCACCAGTCAGATGTGCCAGAAACACGTGCCGGAGACGCCGGAAGCACCTGCCGAGCACGTCGCAACCACCTGCTCAACTCGCCTTAACCCTCTGCCGGACACGGCAAAATCACCTGACCGCTACACCAGCACCACTTCGGGGACAAGCCGGAATCACGTGAGGGGCATGCCGGCACAGCCTCTCAGACTGAACCTCGTGCCGGACACCACAGAACCACCTGCCGGACAGACCGGAACCACCTGCCGGACACGCCGGAACGACCGCTGGACATGCAAAATCACCTGCCGGCTACGCCGGAAACACTTGGCGAACACTCCGGAATCACCTGCCGGGCATGCCGGAACCACCTCTCAGATATGCCAGAACCACGTGCCAATGATCCGGGTAGCACCTGCCGAGCACGTCGGAACCACCTGCTCGACTCGCCAGAACCACCTGCCGGACACGCAAAAATCACCTGCCGGCTACGCCACAACCAGTTGGGGAACACTTCGGAATCACCTGCCGGGCTTGCTGGAACCACCTGCCGGTCATGCCAAAATCACCTGCCAACTACGCCAGTACCACTTGGCAGACACTGTGGAAACACCTGTCGGGCCGGCCGGAACCACATCTCAGACGTGCCAGAACCATGTGCATGAGATGCTGGAACCACACCCCGAACAGACGGAAAACACCTGCCAGACCCGTCTGAACAACCTGCCGAGCACGCCGGAGCCACCTGCTCGACTCGCCGGAACCACCTACCTGACATGCCCAAATCACCAGCCGGGTATGCCAGAACCACTTGGCGGACACTCCGGAATCATCTGCCAGACATGCCGGAACCAGCTCTCAGACACACCAGAACCACGTGCCGGAGACGCCGGAAGCACCTGCCGAGCATGCCGGAGCCACCTGCTCGACTCGCCGGAAACACCTGCGGGACACGCCAAAATCACCTGCCGGGTACGCCAGAACCACCTGGCGGACACTCCGAAACCACCTGTCGCGCATGCCGGAACCACCTCTCAGACGTGCCGGAAGCACGTGCCGGACACGCCGGAATTACCTACCGGACAGACCGGAACCACCTGCCGAGCACGCCGGAGCCACCTGTTCGACTCGCTGGAACCACCTGCCGGACAGGCCAATATCAACTGCTGGCTATGCCAGAACCACCTGGGGGACGGTCCGGGATCACCTGCCAGCCATGGCGGAACCACCTCTCAGACGTACCAGAACCACCTGCCGGAGAAGCTGGAAACACGTCCTGGAGAGTCTGGAACCACCTGCCGGCCAAGCCTGAACCACCTGCCAAGCACAACGGAACAACCTGCCAGACACGCCAAAATCACCTGCGTGTTATGCCAGAACCACTTGGAGGACTCTCTGGGATGACCTGCCGGGCATGCCGGAACCACCTCTCAGACGTGCCAGAACCATGTGGCGGACAGTCCGGAATCACCTGTTGGGCATGCGCAACCACCTCTGAGACGTACCAGAACCACATGCCGTGCAGGCTGGAACCACCTACCAGACAGACCGGAATCACCTTTCGGGCATGCCGGAACCACCTGTCAGATGTGCCAGAAACACGTGCCGGAGACGCCGGAAGCACCTGCAAAGCACGTTGGAACAACCTGCTCAACTCGCCTGAACCAGCTGCCGGACATGCCAAAATCACCTGCCGACTATGCCAGAACCACTTGGCGAACACTCCGGAATCACCTGCCGAGCATGCCGGAGCCACCTGCTCGACTCGCCAGAAACACCTGCCGGACACGCCAAAATCACCTGCCGGGTATGCCAGAACCACCTGGCGGACACTACGGAATCACCTGCCGCGCATGCCGGAACCACCTCTCAGACGTGCCGGAAGCACGTGCCAGACACTCCGGAAACACCTACCGGACAGACCGGAACCACCTGCCAAGAACGCCGGAGCCACCTGTTCGACTCGCTGGAACCACCTGCCGGACAGGCCAATATCAACTGCTGGCTATGCCAGAACCACCTGGGTGACAGTCCGGGATCACCTGCCAGCCATGGCGGAACCACCTCTCAGACGTACCAGAACCACCTGCCGGAGAAGCTGGAAACACGTCCTGGACACACTGGAACCACGTGACGGCCATGCCTGAACCACCTGCCGAGAACGGCGGAACCATCTGCCGGACACGACAAAATCACCTGCGGGCTACGCCAGAACCACTTGGACGACTCTCCGAAATGACCTGCTGGGCATGTTGGAACCACCTCTCAGACGTGCCAGAAGCACGTGGCAGAGAGTCCGGAATCACCTGTTGGGCATACGCAACCACCTCTGACACGTACCAGAACCACGTGCCGTGCACGCCGGAACCACCTACCGGACAGACCGGAATCAACTTTTGGGCATGCCGGAACCACCTGTCAGATGTGCCAGAAACACGTGCCGGAGACGCCGGAAGCACCTGCCGAGCACGTCGCAACCACCTGCTCAACTCGCCTGAACCACCTGCCGGACACGCCAAAATCACCTGCCCGCTACACCAGCACCACTTCGGGGACAAGCCGGAATCACGTGAGGGGCATGCCGGCACAGCCTCTCAGACTGAACCTCGTGCCGGACACCACAGAACCACCTGCCGGACAGACCGGAACCACCTGCCGGACACGCCGGAACCACCGGCTCGACCCGCCGTAAAGACCGCTGGACATACAAAATCACCTGCCGGCTACGCCGGAAACACTTGCCGAACACTCCGGAATCACCTGCCGGGCATGCCGGAACCACCTCTCAGATATGCCAGAACCACGTGCCAACGACACCGGAAGCACCTGCCGAGCACGCCGGAACCACCTGCTCGACTCGCCAGAACCACCTGCCGGACACGCAAAAATCACCTGCCGGCTACGCCACAACCTGTTGGTGAACACTTTGGAATCACCTGCCGGGCTTGCTGGAACCACCTGCCAGTCATGCCAAAATCACCTGCCAACTACGCCAGAACCGCTTGGCGGACACTGCGGAAACACCTGTCGGGCCGGCTGGAACCACATCTCAGACGTGCCAGAAACGTGTTCATGAGATGCTGGAACCACACCCCGAACAGACGGATACCACCTGCCAGAACCGCCTGAACCACCTGCTGAGCACGCCGGAACCACCTGCTCGACTCACCGGTACCACCTCCCTGACACGCCAAAATCACCTGCTGGGTATGCCAGAACCACTTGGCGGACACTCCGGCATCATCTACCGGACATGCCGGAACCAGCTCTCAGACACACCAGAACCAAGTGCCGGAGACGCCGGAAGCACCTGCCGAGCATGCCGGAGCCACCTGCTCGACTCGCCAGAAACACCTGCCGGACACGCCAAAATCACCTGCCGGGTATGCCAGAACCACCTGGCGGACACTACGGAATCACCTGCCGCGCATGCAGGAACCACTTCTCAGACGTGCCGGAAGCACGTGCCACACACTCCGGAAACACCTACCGGACATACCGGAACCACCTGCCAAGAACGCCGGAGCCACCTGTTCGACTCGCTGGAACCACCTGCCGGACAGGCCAATATCAACTGCTGGCTATGCCAGAACCACCTGGGGGACGGTCCGGGATCACCTGCCAGCCATGGCGGAACCACCTCTCAGACGTACCAGAACCACCTGCCGGAGAAGCTGGAAACACGTCCTGGACAGACTGGAACCACGTGACGGCCATGCCTGAACCACATCCCGAGCACGGCGGAACCACCTGCCGGACACGCCAAAATCACCTGCGGGCTACGCCAGAACCACTTGGACGACTCTCCGAAATGACCTGCCGGGCATGTTGGAACCACCTCTCAGACGTGCCAGAAGCACGTGGCGGACAGTCCGGAATCACCTGTTGGGCATACGGAACCACCTCTGAGATCTACCAGTACCACGTGCCGTGCACGCCGGAACCACCTACCGGACAGACCGGAATCAACTTTCGGGCATGCCGGAACCACCAGTCAGTTGTGCCAGAATCACGTGCCAGAGACGCCGGAAGCACCTGCCGAGCACGTCGCAACCACCTGCTCAACTCGCCTGAACCACCTGCCGGACACGCCAAAATCACCTGCCCGCTAGACCAGCACCACTTCGGGGACAAGCCGGAATCACGTGAGGGGCATGCCGGCACAGCCTCTCAGACTGAACCTCGTGCCGGACACCACAGAACCACCTGCCGGACAGACCGGAACCACCTGCCGGACACGCCGGAACCACCGGCTCGACCCGCCGGAAAGACCGCTGGACATGCAAAATCACCTGCCGGCTACGCCGGAAACACTTGGCGAACACTCCGGAATCACCTGCCGGGCATGCCGGAACCACCTCTCAGATATGCCAGAACCACGTGCCAATGACCCCGGAAGCACCTGCCGAGCACGCCGGAGCCACATGCTCGACTCGCCAGAAACACCTGCCGGACACGCAAAAATCACCTGCCGGCTACGCCACAACCAGTTGGGGAACACTTCGGAATCACCTGCCGGGCTTGCTGGAACCACCTGCCGGTCATGCCAAAATCACCTGCCAACTACGCCAGTACCACTTGGCGGACACTGTGGAAACACCTGTCGGGCCGGCCGGAACCACATCTCAGACGTGCCAGAACCATGTGCATGAGATGCTGGAACCACACCCCGAAAAGACGGAAAACACCTGCCAGACCCGTCTGAACAACCTGCCGAGCACGCCGGAGCCACCTGCTCGACTCGCCGGAACCACCTACCTGACATGCCCAAATCACCAGCCGGGTATGCCAGAACCACTTGGCGGACACTCCGGAATCATCTGCCGGACATGCCGGAACCAGCTCTCAGACACACCAGAACCACGTGCCGGAGACGCCGTAAGCACGTGCTGAGCATGCCGGAGCCACCTGCTCGACTCGCCAGAAACACCTGCCGGACACGCCAAAATCACCTGCCGGGTACGCAAGAACCACCTGGCGGATACTACGGAATCACATGCCGCGCATGACGGACCCACCTTTCAGACGTGCCGGAAGCACGTTCCGGAGACGCCGGAAACTCCTAGCGGACAGACCGGAACCACCTGCCAAGAACGCCGGAGCCACCTGTTCGACTCGCTGGAACCACCTGCCGACAGGCCAATATCAACTGCTGGCTATGCCAGAACCACCTGGGGGACAGTCCGGGATCACCTGCCAGCCATGGCGGAACCACCTCTCAGACGTACCAGAACCACCTGCCGGAGAAGCTGGAAACACGTCCTGGACAGACTGGAACCACGTGACGGCCATGCCTGAACCACCTGCCGAGCACGGCGGAACCACCTGCCGGACACGCCAAAATCACCTGCGGGCTACGCCAGAACCACTTGGACGACTCTCTGAAATGACCTGCTGGGCATGTTGGAACCACCTCTCAGACGTGCCAGAAGCACGTGGCGGACAGTCCGGAATCACCTGTTGGGCATACGCAACCACCTCTGACACGTACGAGAACCTCGTGCCGTGCACGCCGGAACCACCTACCGGACAGGCCGGAATCAACTTTTGGGCATGCCGGAACCACCAGTCAGATGTGCCAGAAACACGTGCCGGAGACGCCGGAAGCACCTGCCGACCACATCGCAACCACCTGCTGAACTCGCCTGAACCACCTGCCGGACACGCCAAAATCACCTGCCCGCTACACCAGCACCACTTCGGGGACAAGGCGGAATCACGTGAGGGGCATGCCGGCACAGCCTCTCAGACTGAACCTCGTGCCGGACACCACAGAACCACCTGCCGGACAGACCGGAACCAACTGCCGGACACGCCGGAACCACTGGCTCGACCCGCCGGAACGACCGCTGGACATGCAAAATCACCTGCCGGCTACGCCGGAAACACTTGGCGAACACTCCGGAATCACCTGCCGGGCATGCCGGAACCACCTCTCAGATATGCCAGAACCACGTGCCAATGACCCCGGAAGCACCTGCCGAGCACGCCGGAACCACCTGCTCGACTCGCCAGAACCACCTGCCGGACACACAAAAATCACCTGCCGGCTACGCCACAACCAGTTGGGGAACACTTCGGAATCACCTGCCGGGCTTGCTGGAACCACCTGCCGGTCATGCCAAAATCACCTGCCAACTACGCCAGTACCACTTGGCGGACACTGTGGAAACACCTGTCGGGCCGGCCGGAACCACATCTCAGACGTGCCAGAACCATGTGCATGAGATGCTGGAACCACACCCCGAACAGACGGAAAACACCTGCCAGACCCGTCTGAACAACCTGCCGAGCACGCCGGAGCCACCTGCTCGACTCGCCGGAACCACCTACCTGACATGCCCAAATCACCAGCCGGGTATGCCAGAACCACTTGGCGGACACTCCGGAATCATCTGCCGGACATGCCGGAACCAGCTCTCAGACACACCAGAACCACGTGCCGGAGACGCCGGAAGCACCTGCCGAGCATGCCGGAGCCACCTGCTCGACTCGCCAGAAACACCTGCCAGACACACCAAAATCACCTGCCGGGTACGCCAGAACCACCTGGCGGACACTCCGAAACCGCCTGTCGCGCATGCCGGAACCACCTCTCAGACGTGCCGGAAGCACGTGCCGGACACGCCGGAATCACCTACCGGACAGACCGGAACCACCTGCCGAGCACGCCGGAGCCACCTGTTCGACTCGCTGGAACCACCTGCCGGACAGGCCAATATCAACTGCTGGCTATGCCAGAACCACCTGGGGGACGGTCCGGAATCACCTGCCAGCCATGGCGGAACCACCTCTCAGACGTACCAGAACCACCTGCCGGAGAAGCTGGAAACACGTCCTGGACAGTCTGGAACCACGTGCCGGCCAAGCCTGAACCACCTGCCAAGCACAACGGAACAACCTGCCAGACACGCCAAAATCACCTGCGTGTTATGCCAGAACCACTTGGAGGACTCTCTGGGATCACCTGCCAAGCATGCCGGAACCACCTTTCAGACGTGCCAGAACCATGTGGCGGACAGTCCGGAATCACCTGTTGGGCATGCGCAACCACCTCTGAGAGGTACCAGAACCACATGCCGTGCAGGCTGGAACCACCTACCGGACAGACCGGAATCACCTTTCGGGCATGCGCAAACCGCCTGTCAGATGTGTCAGAAACACGTGCCGGTGACGCCGGAAGCACCTGCCAAGCACGTTGGAACCACCTGCTCATCTCGCCTAAACCACCTGCCGGACATGCCAAAATCACCTGCCGACTATGCCAGAACCACTTGGCGAACACTCCGGAATCACTTGCCGGGCATGCAGGTACCACCTCTCAGACATGCCAGAAACCCGCGCCAATGACCCCAGAAGCACCAGCCGAGCACGCCGGAACCACCTGCTCGACTCGCCAGAACCACCTGCCGATCACGCAAAAATCACCTGCCGGCTACGCCACAACCAGTTGGTGAACACTTTGGAATCACCTGCCAGGCTTGCTGGAACCACCTGCCAGTCATGCCAAAATCACCTGCCAGCTACGCCAGAACCGCTTGGCGGACACTGCGGAAACACCTGTCGGGCCGGCTGGAACCACATCTCAGATGTGCCAGAAACGTGTTCATGAGATGCTGAAACCACACCCCGAACAGACGGAAACCACCTGCCAGAACCGCCTGAACCACCTGCTGAGCACGCCGGAACCACCTGCTCGACTCACCGGTACCACCTCCCTGACACGCCAAAATCACCAGCTGGGTATGCCAGAACCACTTGACGGACACTCCGGAATCATCTGCCGGACATGCCGGAACCAGCTCTCAGACACACCAGAACCACGTGCCGGAGACGCCGGAAGCACCTGCCGAGCATCCCGGAGCCACCTGCTCGACTCGTCAGAAACACCTGCCGGACACGCCAAAATCACCTGCCGGGTACGCCAGAACCACGTGGCGGACACTACGGAATCACCTGTCCCGCATGCCGGAACAACATCTCTGACGTGCCAGAAGCACGTGCCGGACACGCCGGAAACACCTACCGGACAGACCGGAACCACCTGCCAAGAACGCCGGAGCCACCTGTTCGACTCGGTGGAACCAGCTGCCGGACAGGCCAATATCAACTGCTGGCTATGCCAGAACCACCAGTGGGACGGTCCGGAATCACCTGCCAGCCATGGCGGAACTACCTCTCAGACGTACCAGAACCACCTGCCGGAGAAGCTGGAAACACGTCCTGGACAGTCTGGAACCACGTGACGGCCATGCCTGAACCACCTACCGAGCACGGCGGAACCACCTGCCGGACACGCCAAAATCACCTGCGGGCTACACCAGAACCACTTCGACGACTCTCCGAAATGACCTGCCGGGCATGTTGGAACCACCTCTCAGACGTGCCAGAAGCACGTGGCGGACAGTCCGGAATCACCTGTTGGACATACGCAACCACCTCTGACACGTACCAGAACCACGTGCCGTGCACGCCGGAACCACCTACCGGACAGACCGGAATCAACTTTTGGGCATGCCGGAACCACCAGTCAGATGTGCCAGAAACACGTGCCGGAGACGTCGGAAGCACCTGCCGAGCACGTCGCAACCACCTGCTCAACTCGCCTGAACCACCTGCCGGACACGCCAAAATCCCTGCCCGCTACACCAGCACCACTTCGGGGACAAGCCGGAATCACGTGAGGGGCATGCCGGCACAGCCTCTCAGACTGAACCTCGTGCCGGACACCACAGAACCACCTGCCGGACAGACCGGAACCACCAGCCGGACACGCCGGTACCACCGGCTCGACCCGCCGGAACGACCGCTGGACATGCAGAATCACCTGCCGGCTACGCCGGAAACACTTGGCGAACACTCCGGAATCACCTGCCGGGCATGCCGGAACCACCTCTCAGATATGCCAGAACCACGTGCCAATGACCCCGGAAGCACCTGCCGAGCACGCCGGAACCACCTGCTCGACTCGCCAGAACCACCTGCCGGACACGCAAAAATCACCTGCCGGCTACGCCACAACCATTTGGGGAACACTTCGGAATCACCTGCCGGGCTTGCTGCAACCACCTGCCGGTCATGCCAAAATCACCTGCGTGTTATGCCAGAACCACTTGGAGGACTCTCTGGGATGACCTGCCGGGCATGCCGGAACCACCTCTCAGACGTGCCAGAACAATGTGGCGGACAGTCGGAATCACCTGTTGGGCATGCGCAACCACCTCTGAGACGTACCAGAACCACATGCCGTGCAGGCTGGAACCACCTACCGGACAGACCGGAATCACCTTTCGGGCATGCCGGAACCACCTGTCAGATGTGCCAGAAACACGTGCTGGAGACGCCGGAAGCACCTGCCAAGCACGTTGGAACCACCTGCTCAACTCGCCTGAACCACCTGCCAGACATGCCAAAATCACCTGCCGGCTACGCCACAACCAGTTGGGGAACACTTCGGAATCACCTGCCGGGCTTGCTGGAACCACCTGCCGGTCATGCCAAAATCACATGCCAACTACGCCAGTACCACTTGGCGGACACTGTGGAAACACCTGTCGGGCCGGCCGGAACCACATCTCAGACGTGCCAGAACCATGTGCATGAGATGCTGGAACCACACCCCGAACAGACGGAAAACACCTGCCAGACCCGTCTGAACAACCTGCCGAGCACGCCGGAGCCACCTGCTCGACTCGCCGGAACCACCTACCTGACATGCCCAAATCACCAGCCGGGTATGCCAGAACCACTTGGCGGACACTCCGGAATAATCTGCCGGACATGCCGGAACCAGCTCTCAGACACACCAGAACCACGTGCCGGAGACGCCGGAAGCACCTGCCGAGCATGCCGGAGCCACCTGCTCGACTCGCCAGAAACACCTGCCGGACACGCCAAAATCACCTGCCGGGTACGCCAGAACCACCTGGCGGACACTCCGAAACCGCCTGTCGCCCATGCCGGAACCACATCTCAGACGTGCCGGAAGCACGTGCCGGACACGCCGGAATCACCTACCGGACAGACCGGAACCACCTGCCGAGCACGCCGGAGCCACCTGTTCGACTCGCTGGAACCACCTGCCGGACAGGCCAAAATCACCTGCCGACTATGCCAGAACCACTTGGCGAGCACTCCGGAATCACTTGCCGGGCATGCAGGAACCACCTCTCAGACATGCCAGAACCCCGTGCCAATGACCCCGGAAGCACCAGCCGAGCACGCCGGAACCACCTGCTCGACTCGCCAGAACCACCTGCCGATCACGCAAAAATCACCTGCCGGCTACGCCACAACCAGTTGGTGAACACTTTGGAATCACCTGCCAGGCTTGCTGGAACCACCTGCCAGTCATGCCAAAATCACCTGCCAACTACGCCAGAACCGCTTGGCGGACACTGCGGAAACACCTGTCGGGCCGGCTGGAACCACATCTCAGACGTGCCAGAAACGTGTTCATGAGATGCTGGAACCACACCCCGAACAGACGGATACCACCTGCCAGAACCGCCTGAACCACCTGCTGAGCACGCCGGAACCACCTGCTCGACTCACCGGTACCACCTCCCTGACACGCCAAAATCACCTGCTGGGTATGCCAGAACCACTTGGCGGACACTCCGGAATCATCTGCCGGACATGCCGGAACCAGCTCTCAGACACACCAGAACCAAGTGCCGGAGACGCCGGAAGCACCTGCCGAGCATGCCGGAGCCACCTGCTCGACTCGCCAGAAACACCTGCCGGACACGCCAAAATCACCTGCCGGGTACGCAAGAACCACCTGGCGGATACTACGGAATCACCTGCCGCGCATGCCGGACCCACCTCTCAGACGTGCCGGAAACACGTTCCGGACACGCCGGAAACTCCTACCGGACAGACCGGAACCACCTGCCACGATCGCCGGAGCCACCTGTTCGACTCGCTGGAACCACCTGCCGGACAGGCCAATATCAACTGCTGGCTATGCCAGAACCACCTGGGGGATAGTCCGGGATCACCTGCCAGCCATGGCGGAACCACCTCTCAGACGTACCAGAACCACCTGCCGGAGAAGCTGGAAACACGTCCTGGACAGACTGGAACCACGTGACGGCCATGCCTGAACCACCTGCCGAGCACGGCGGAACCACCTGCCGGACACGCCAAAATCACCTGCGGGCTACGCCAGAACCACTTGGACGACTCTCTGAAATGACCTGCCGGGCATGTTGGAACCACCTCTCACACGTGCCAGAACAATGTGGCGGACAGTCCGGAATCACCTGTTGGGCATACGCAACCACCTCTGACACGTACCAGAACCTCGTGCCGTGCACGCCGGAACCACCTACCGGACAGGCCGGAATCAACTTTTGGGCATGCCGGAACCACCAGTCAGATGTGCCAGAAACACGTGCCGGAGACGCCGGAAGCACCTGCCGAGCACGCCGGAAGCAGCTGCTCGACTCGCCAGAACCACCTGCCGGACACGCAAAAATCACCTGCCGGCTACGCCACAACCAGTTGGGGAACACTTCAGAATCACCTGCCAGGCTTGCTGCAACCACCTGCCTGTCATGACAAAATCACCTGCCAACTACACCAGTACCACATGGCGGACACTGTGGAAACACCTGTCGGGCCGGCCGGAACCACATCTCAGACGTGCCAGAACCATGTGCATGAGATGCTGGAACCACACCCCGAACAGACGGAAAACACCTGCCAGACCCGTCTGAACAACCTGCCGAGCACGCCGAGCCACCTGCTCGACTCGCCGGAACCACCTACCTGACATGCCCAAATCACCAGCCGGGTATGCCAGAACCACTTGGCGGACACTCCGGAATCATCTGCCGGACATGCCGGAACCAGCTCTCAGACACACCAGAACCACGTGCCGGAGACGCCGGAAGCATCTGCCGAGCGTGCCGGAGCCACCTGCTCGACTCGCCAGAAACACCTGCCGGACACGCCAAAATCACCTGCCGGGTACGCAAGAACCACCTGGCGGACACTACGGAATCACCTGCCGCGCATGCCGGAACCACCTCTCAGACGTGCCGGAAGCACGTGCCGGACACGCCGGAAACACCTACCGGACAGACCGGAACCACCTGCCAAGAACGCCGGAGACACCTGTTCGACTCGCTGGAACCACCTGCCGGACAGGCCAATATCAACTGCTGGCTATGCCAGAACCACTTTGGGGACAGTCCGGGATCACCTGCCAGCCATGGCGGAACCACCTCTCAGACGTACCAGAACCACCTGCCGGAGAAGCTGGAAACACGTCCTGGACAGACTGGAACAACGTGACGGCCATGCCTGAACCACCTGCCGAGCACGGCGGAACCACCTGCCGGACACGCCAAAATCACCTGCGTGCTACGCCAGAACCACTTGGACGACTCTCCGAAATGACCTGCCGGGCATGTTGGAACCACCTCTCAGACGTGCCAGGACCACGTGGCGGACAGTCCGGAATCACCTGTTGGGCATACGCAACCACCTCTGAGACGTACCATAACCACGTGCCGTGCACGTCGGAACCACCTACCGGACAGACCGGAATCAACTTTTGGGCATGCCGGAACCACCAGTCAGATGTGTCAGAAACACGTGCCGGAGACGCCGGAATCACCTGCCGAGCACTTCGCAACCACCTGCTCAACTCGCCTGAACCACCTGCCAGACACGCCAAAATCACCTGCCCGCTACACCAGCACCACTTCGGGGACAAGCCGGAATCACGTGAGGGGCATGCCGGCACAGCCTCTCAGACTGAACCTCGTGCCGGACACCACAGAACCACCTGCCGGACAGACCGGAACCACCTGCCGCACACGCCGGAACCACCGGCTCGACCCGCCGGAACGACCGCTGGACATGCAAAATCACCTGCCGGCTACGCCGGAAACACTTGGCGAACACTCCGGAATCACCTGCCGGGCATGCCGGAACCACCTCTCAGATATGCCAGAACCACGTGCCCATGACCCCGGAAGCACCTGCCGAGCACGCCGGAACCACCTGCTCGACTCGCCAGAACCACCTGCCGGACACGCAAAAATCACCTGCCGGCTACGCCACACCCATTTGGGGAACACTTCAGAATCACCTGCCGGGCTTGCTGCAACCACCTGCCGGTCATGCCAAAATCACCTGCCAACTACGCCAGTACCACTTGGCGGACACTGTGGAAACACCTGTCGGGCCGGCCGGAACCACATCTCAGACGTGC
This sequence comes from Equus caballus, assembly GCF_041296265.1. NCBI lineage: Eukaryota > Metazoa > Chordata > Mammalia > Perissodactyla > Equidae > Equus > Equus caballus. Next base: position 3,600,669 of record NC_091713.1, read on the forward strand.
CAGAACAATGTGCATGAGATGCTGGAACCACACCCCGAACAAACGGAAAACACCTGCCAGACCCGTCTGAACAACCTGCCGAGCACGCCGGAGCCACCTGCTCGACTCGCCGGAACCACCTACCTGACATGCCCAAATCACCAGCCGGGTATGCCAGAACCACTTGGCGGACACTCCGGAATCATCTGCCGGACATGCCGGAACCAGCTCTCAGACACACCAGAACCACGTGCCGGAGACGCCGGAAGCACCTGCCGAGCATGCCGGAGCCACCTGCTCGACTCGCCAGAAACACCTGCCGGACACGCCAAAATCACCTGCCGGGTACGCCAGAACCACCTGGCGGACACTCCGAAACCACCTGTCTCGGATGCCGGAACCACCTCTCAGACGTGCCGGAAGCACGTGCCGGACACGCCGGAATCACCTACCGGACATACCGGAACCACCTGCCGAGCACGCCGGAGCCACCTGTTCGACTCGCTGGAACCACCTGCCGGACAGGCCAATATCAACTGCTGGCTATGCCAGAACCACCTGGGAGACGGTCCGGAATCGCCTGCCAGCCATGGCGGAACCACCTCTCAGACGTACCAGAACCACCTGCCGGAGAAGCTGGAAACACGTCCTGGACAGACTGGAACCACGTGACGGCCATGCCTGAACCACGTGCCGAGCACGGCGGTACCACCTGCCGGACACGCCAAAATCACCTGCGGGCTACACCAGAACCACTTCGACGACTCTCCGAAATGACCTGCCGGGCATGTTGGAACCACCTCTCAGACGTGCCAGAAGCACGTGGCGGACAGTCCGGAATCACCTGTTGGGCATACGCAACCACCTCTGACACGTACCAGAACCACGTGCCGTGCACGCCGGAACCGCCTACAGGACAAACTGGAATCAACTTTTGGGCATGCCGGAACCACCAGTCAGATGTGCCAGAAACACGTTCCGGAGACGCCGGAAGCACCTGCCGAGCACGTCGCAACCACCTGCTCAACTCGCCTGAACCACCTGCCGGACACGCCAAAATCACCTGCCCGCTACACCAGCACCACTTCGGGGACAAGCCGGAATCACGTGAGGGGCATGCCGGCACAGCCTCTCAGACTGAACCTCGTGCCGGACACCACAGAACCACCTGCCGGACAGACCGGAACCACCTGCCGGACACGCCGGAACCACCAGCTCGACCCGCCGGAACGACCGCTGGACATGCAAAATCACCTGCCGGCTACGCCGGAAACACTTGGCGAACACTCCGGAATCACCTGCCGGGCATGCCGGAACCACCTCTCAGATATGCCAGAACCACGTGCCAATGACCCCGGAAGCACCTGCCAAGCACACCGGAACCACCTGCTCGACTCGCCAAAACCACCTGCCGGACACGCAGAAATCACCTGCCGGCTACGCCACAACCAGTTGGGGAACACTTCGGAATCACTTGCCGGGCATGCAGGAACCACCTCTCAGACATGCCAGAACCCCGTGCCAATGACCCCGGAAGCACCAGCCGAGCACGCCGGAACCACCTGCTCGACTCGCCAGAACCACCTGCCGATCACGCAAAAATCACCTGCCGGCTACGCCACAACCAGTTGGTGAACACTTTGGAATCACCTGCCATGCTTGCTGGAACCACCTGCCAGTCATGCCAAAATCACCTGCCAACTATGCCAGAACCGCTTGGCGGACACTGCGGAAACACCTTTCGGGCCGGCTGGAACCACATCTCAGACGTGCCAGAAACGTGTTCATGAGATGCTGGAACCACACCCCGAACAGACGGATACCACCTGCCAGAACCGCCTGAACCACCTGCTGAGCACGCCGGAACCACCTGCTCGACTCACCGGTACCACCTCCCTGACACGCCAAAATCACCTGCTGGGTATGCCAGAACCACTTGGCGGACACTCCGGAATCATCTGCCGGACATGCCGGAACCAGCTCTCAGACACACCAGAACCAAGTGCCGGAGACGCCGGAAGCACCTGCCGAGCAGGCCGGAGTCACCTGCTCGACTCGCCAGAAACACCTGCCGGACACGCCAAAATCACCTGCCGGGTACGCCAGAACCACCTGGCGGACACTACGGAATCACCTGCCGCGCATGCCGGAACCACCTCTCAGACGTGCCGGAAGCACGTGCCGGACACGCCGGAAACACCTACCGGACAGACCGGAACCACCTGCCAAGAACGCCGGAGCCACCTGTTCGACTCGCTGGAACCACCTGCCGGACAGGCCAATATCAACTGCTGGCTATGCCAGAACCACCAGTGGGACGGTCCGGAATCACCTGCCAGCCATGGCGGAACCACCTCTCAGACGTACCAGAACCACCTGCCGGAGAAGCTGGAAACACGTCCTGGACAGTCTGGAATCACCTGCCGGCCAAGCCTGAACCACCTGCCAAGCACAACGGAACAACCTGCCAGACACGCCAAAATCAACTGCGTGTTATGCCAGAACCACTTGGAGGACTCTCTGGGATGACCTGCCGGGCATGCCGGAATCACCTCTCAGACGTGCCAGAAGCACGTGGCGGACAGTCCAGAATCACCTGTTGGGCATGCGCAACCACCTCTGAGACGTACCAGAACCACATGCCGTGCAGGCTGGAACCACCTACCGGACAGACCGGAATCACCTTTCGGGCATGCCGGAACCACCTGTCAGATGTGCCAGAAACACGTGCCGGAGACGCCGGAAGCACCTGCCAAGCACGTTGGAACCACCTGCTCAACTCGACTGAACCACCTGCCGGACATGCCAAAATCACCTGCCGACTATGCCAGAACCACTTGGCGAACACTCCGGAATCACTTGCCGGGCATGCAGGAACCACCTCTCAGACATGCCAGAACCCCGTGCCAATGACCCCGGAAGCACCAGCCGAGCACGCCGGAACCACATGCTCGACTCGCCAGAACCACCTGCCGATCACGCAAAAATCACCTGCCGGCTACGCCACAACCAGTTGGTGAACACTTTGGAATCACCTGCCAGGCTTGCTGGAACCACCTGCCCGTCATGCCAAAATCACCTTCCAACTACGCCAGAACCACTTGGCGGACACTGCGGAAACACCTGTCGGGCCGGCTGGAACCACATATCAGAAGTGCCAGAAACGTGTTCATGAGATGCTGGAACCACACCCCGAACAGACGGATACCACCTGCCAGAACCGCCTGAACCACCTGCTGAGCACGCCGGAAGCACCTGCTCGACTCACCGGTACCACCTCCCTGACACGCCAAAATCACCTGCTGGGTATGCCAGAACCACTTGGCGGACACTCCGGAATCATCTGCCGGACATGCCGGAACCAGCTCTCAGACACACCAGAACCAAGTGCCGGAGACGCCGGAAGCACCTGCCGAGCATGCCGGAGCCACATGCTCGACTCGCCAGAAACACCTGCCGGACACGCAAAAATCACCTGCCGGCTACGCCACAACCAGTTGGGGAACACTTCGGAATCACCTGCCGGGCTTGCTGGAACCACCTGCCGGTCATGCCAAAATCACCTGCGTGTTATGCCAGAACCACTTGGAGGACTCTCTGGGATGACCTGCCAAGCGTGCCGGAACCACCTCTCAGACGTGCCAGAACCATGTGGCGGACAGTCCGGAATCACCTGTTGGGCATGCGCAACCACCTCTGAGAGGTACCAGAACCACATGCCGTGCAGGCTGGAACCACCTACCGGACAGACCGGAATCACCTGTCGCGCATGCCGGAACCACCTCTCAGACGTGCCGGAAGCACGTGCCGGACACACCGGGATCACCTACCGGACAGACCGGAACCACCTGCCGAGCACGCCGGAGCCACCTGTTCGACTCGCTGGAACCACCTGCCGGACAGGCCAATATCAACTGCTGGCTATGCCAGAACCACCTGGGGGACAGTCCGGGATCACCTGCCAGCCATGGCGGAACCACCTCTCAGAAGTACCAGAACCACCTGCTGGAGAAGCTGGAAACACGTCCTGGACAGACTGGAACCACGTGACTGCCATGCCTGAACCACCTGCCGAGCACGGCGGAACCACCTGCCGGACACGCCAAAATCACCTGCGTGTTATGCCAGAACCACTTGGAGGACTCTCTGGGATGACCTGCCGGGCATGCCGGAACCACCTCTCAGACGTGCCAGAACCATGTGGCGGACAGTCCGGAATCACCTGTTGGGCATGCGCAACCACCTCTGAGACGTACCAGAACCACATGCCGTGCAGGCTGGAACCACCTACCGGACAGACCGGAATCACCTTTCGGGCATGCCGGAACCACCTGTCACATGTGCCAGAAACACGTGCCGGAGACGCCGGAAGCACCTGCCAAGCACGTTGGAACCACCTGCTCAACTCGCCTGAACCACCTGCCGGACATGCCAAAATCACCTGCCGACTATGCCAGAACCACTTGGCGAACACTCCGGAATCACTTGCCGGGCATGCAGGTACCACCTCTCAGACATGCCAGAAACCCGCGCCAATGACCCCAGAAGCACCAGCCGAGCACGCCGGAACCACCTGCTCGACTCGCCAGAACCACCTGCCGGACACGCAAAAATCACCTGCCGGCTACGCCACAACCAGTTGGGGAACACTTCGGAATCACCTGCCGGGCTTGCTGGAACCACCTGCCTGTCATGCAAAATCACCTGCCAACTACGCCAGTACCACTTGGCGGACACTGTGGAAACACCTGTCGGGCTGGCCGGAACCACATCTCAGACGTGTCAGAACCATGTGCATGAGATGCTGGAACCACACCCCGAACAGACGGAAAACACCTGCCAGACCCGTCTGAACAACCTGCCGAGCACGCCGGAGCCACCTGCTCGACTCGCCGGAACCACCTACCTGACATGCCCAAATCACCAGCCGGGTATGCCAGAACCACTTGGCGGACACTCCGGAATCATCTGCCGGACATGCCGGAACCAGCTCTCAGACACACCAGAACCACGTGCCGGAGACGCCGGAAGCACCTGCCGAGCATGCCGGAGCCACCTGCTCGACTCGCCAGAAACACCTGCCGGACACGCCAAACTCACCTGCCGGGTACTCCAGAACCACCTGGCGGACACTCCAAAATCACCTGTCGCGCATGCCGGAACCACCTCTCAGACGTGCCGGAATCACGTGCCGGACACGCCGGAATCACCTACCGGACAGACCGGAACCACCTGCCGAGCACGCCGGAGCCACCTGTTCGACTCGCTGGAACCACCTGCCGGACAGGCCAATATCAACTGCTGGCTATGCCAGAACCACCTGGGGGACGGTCCGGGATCACCTGCCAGCCATGGCCGAACCACCTCTCAGATGTACCAGAACCACCTGCCGGAGAAGCTGGAAACACGTCCTGGACAGACTGGAACCACGTGACGGCCATGCCTGAACCACCTGCCGAGCACGGCGGAACCACCTGCCGGACACGCCAAAATCACCTGCGGGCTACGCCAGAACCACTTGGACGACTCTCCGAAATGACCTGCCGGGCATCTTGGAACCACCTATCAGACGTGCCAGAAGCACGTGGCGGACAGTCCGGAATCACCTGTTGGGCATACGCAACCACCTCTGAGACGTACCAGAACCACGTGCCGTGCACGCCGGAACCACCTACCGGACAGACCGGAATCAACTTTTGGGCATGCCGGAACCACCAGTCAGATGTGCCAGAAACACGTGCCGGAGACGCCGGAAGCACCTGCCGAGCACGTCGCAACCACCTGCTCAACTCGCCTTAACCCTCTGCCGGACACGGCAAAATCACCTGACCGCTACACCAGCACCACTTCGGGGACAAGCCGGAATCACGTGAGGGGCATGCCGGCACAGCCTCTCAGACTGAACCTCGTGCCGGACACCACAGAACCACCTGCCGGACAGACCGGAACCACCTGCCGGACACGCCGGAACGACCGCTGGACATGCAAAATCACCTGCCGGCTACGCCGGAAACACTTGGCGAACACTCCGGAATCACCTGCCGGGCATGCCGGAACCACCTCTCAGATATGCCAGAACCACGTGCCAATGATCCGGGTAGCACCTGCCGAGCACGTCGGAACCACCTGCTCGACTCGCCAGAACCACCTGCCGGACACGCAAAAATCACCTGCCGGCTACGCCACAACCAGTTGGGGAACACTTCGGAATCACCTGCCGGGCTTGCTGGAACCACCTGCCGGTCATGCCAAAATCACCTGCCAACTACGCCAGTACCACTTGGCAGACACTGTGGAAACACCTGTCGGGCCGGCCGGAACCACATCTCAGACGTGCCAGAACCATGTGCATGAGATGCTGGAACCACACCCCGAACAGACGGAAAACACCTGCCAGACCCGTCTGAACAACCTGCCGAGCACGCCGGAGCCACCTGCTCGACTCGCCGGAACCACCTACCTGACATGCCCAAATCACCAGCCGGGTATGCCAGAACCACTTGGCGGACACTCCGGAATCATCTGCCAGACATGCCGGAACCAGCTCTCAGACACACCAGAACCACGTGCCGGAGACGCCGGAAGCACCTGCCGAGCATGCCGGAGCCACCTGCTCGACTCGCCGGAAACACCTGCGGGACACGCCAAAATCACCTGCCGGGTACGCCAGAACCACCTGGCGGACACTCCGAAACCACCTGTCGCGCATGCCGGAACCACCTCTCAGACGTGCCGGAAGCACGTGCCGGACACGCCGGAATTACCTACCGGACAGACCGGAACCACCTGCCGAGCACGCCGGAGCCACCTGTTCGACTCGCTGGAACCACCTGCCGGACAGGCCAATATCAACTGCTGGCTATGCCAGAACCACCTGGGGGACGGTCCGGGATCACCTGCCAGCCATGGCGGAACCACCTCTCAGACGTACCAGAACCACCTGCCGGAGAAGCTGGAAACACGTCCTGGAGAGTCTGGAACCACCTGCCGGCCAAGCCTGAACCACCTGCCAAGCACAACGGAACAACCTGCCAGACACGCCAAAATCACCTGCGTGTTATGCCAGAACCACTTGGAGGACTCTCTGGGATGACCTGCCGGGCATGCCGGAACCACCTCTCAGACGTGCCAGAACCATGTGGCGGACAGTCCGGAATCACCTGTTGGGCATGCGCAACCACCTCTGAGACGTACCAGAACCACATGCCGTGCAGGCTGGAACCACCTACCAGACAGACCGGAATCACCTTTCGGGCATGCCGGAACCACCTGTCAGATGTGCCAGAAACACGTGCCGGAGACGCCGGAAGCACCTGCAAAGCACGTTGGAACAACCTGCTCAACTCGCCTGAACCAGCTGCCGGACATGCCAAAATCACCTGCCGACTATGCCAGAACCACTTGGCGAACACTCCGGAATCACCTGCCGAGCATGCCGGAGCCACCTGCTCGACTCGCCAGAAACACCTGCCGGACACGCCAAAATCACCTGCCGGGTATGCCAGAACCACCTGGCGGACACTACGGAATCACCTGCCGCGCATGCCGGAACCACCTCTCAGACGTGCCGGAAGCACGTGCCAGACACTCCGGAAACACCTACCGGACAGACCGGAACCACCTGCCAAGAACGCCGGAGCCACCTGTTCGACTCGCTGGAACCACCTGCCGGACAGGCCAATATCAACTGCTGGCTATGCCAGAACCACCTGGGTGACAGTCCGGGATCACCTGCCAGCCATGGCGGAACCACCTCTCAGACGTACCAGAACCACCTGCCGGAGAAGCTGGAAACACGTCCTGGACACACTGGAACCACGTGACGGCCATGCCTGAACCACCTGCCGAGAACGGCGGAACCATCTGCCGGACACGACAAAATCACCTGCGGGCTACGCCAGAACCACTTGGACGACTCTCCGAAATGACCTGCTGGGCATGTTGGAACCACCTCTCAGACGTGCCAGAAGCACGTGGCAGAGAGTCCGGAATCACCTGTTGGGCATACGCAACCACCTCTGACACGTACCAGAACCACGTGCCGTGCACGCCGGAACCACCTACCGGACAGACCGGAATCAACTTTTGGGCATGCCGGAACCACCTGTCAGATGTGCCAGAAACACGTGCCGGAGACGCCGGAAGCACCTGCCGAGCACGTCGCAACCACCTGCTCAACTCGCCTGAACCACCTGCCGGACACGCCAAAATCACCTGCCCGCTACACCAGCACCACTTCGGGGACAAGCCGGAATCACGTGAGGGGCATGCCGGCACAGCCTCTCAGACTGAACCTCGTGCCGGACACCACAGAACCACCTGCCGGACAGACCGGAACCACCTGCCGGACACGCCGGAACCACCGGCTCGACCCGCCGTAAAGACCGCTGGACATACAAAATCACCTGCCGGCTACGCCGGAAACACTTGCCGAACACTCCGGAATCACCTGCCGGGCATGCCGGAACCACCTCTCAGATATGCCAGAACCACGTGCCAACGACACCGGAAGCACCTGCCGAGCACGCCGGAACCACCTGCTCGACTCGCCAGAACCACCTGCCGGACACGCAAAAATCACCTGCCGGCTACGCCACAACCTGTTGGTGAACACTTTGGAATCACCTGCCGGGCTTGCTGGAACCACCTGCCAGTCATGCCAAAATCACCTGCCAACTACGCCAGAACCGCTTGGCGGACACTGCGGAAACACCTGTCGGGCCGGCTGGAACCACATCTCAGACGTGCCAGAAACGTGTTCATGAGATGCTGGAACCACACCCCGAACAGACGGATACCACCTGCCAGAACCGCCTGAACCACCTGCTGAGCACGCCGGAACCACCTGCTCGACTCACCGGTACCACCTCCCTGACACGCCAAAATCACCTGCTGGGTATGCCAGAACCACTTGGCGGACACTCCGGCATCATCTACCGGACATGCCGGAACCAGCTCTCAGACACACCAGAACCAAGTGCCGGAGACGCCGGAAGCACCTGCCGAGCATGCCGGAGCCACCTGCTCGACTCGCCAGAAACACCTGCCGGACACGCCAAAATCACCTGCCGGGTATGCCAGAACCACCTGGCGGACACTACGGAATCACCTGCCGCGCATGCAGGAACCACTTCTCAGACGTGCCGGAAGCACGTGCCACACACTCCGGAAACACCTACCGGACATACCGGAACCACCTGCCAAGAACGCCGGAGCCACCTGTTCGACTCGCTGGAACCACCTGCCGGACAGGCCAATATCAACTGCTGGCTATGCCAGAACCACCTGGGGGACGGTCCGGGATCACCTGCCAGCCATGGCGGAACCACCTCTCAGACGTACCAGAACCACCTGCCGGAGAAGCTGGAAACACGTCCTGGACAGACTGGAACCACGTGACGGCCATGCCTGAACCACATCCCGAGCACGGCGGAACCACCTGCCGGACACGCCAAAATCACCTGCGGGCTACGCCAGAACCACTTGGACGACTCTCCGAAATGACCTGCCGGGCATGTTGGAACCACCTCTCAGACGTGCCAGAAGCACGTGGCGGACAGTCCGGAATCACCTGTTGGGCATACGGAACCACCTCTGAGATCTACCAGTACCACGTGCCGTGCACGCCGGAACCACCTACCGGACAGACCGGAATCAACTTTCGGGCATGCCGGAACCACCAGTCAGTTGTGCCAGAATCACGTGCCAGAGACGCCGGAAGCACCTGCCGAGCACGTCGCAACCACCTGCTCAACTCGCCTGAACCACCTGCCGGACACGCCAAAATCACCTGCCCGCTAGACCAGCACCACTTCGGGGACAAGCCGGAATCACGTGAGGGGCATGCCGGCACAGCCTCTCAGACTGAACCTCGTGCCGGACACCACAGAACCACCTGCCGGACAGACCGGAACCACCTGCCGGACACGCCGGAACCACCGGCTCGACCCGCCGGAAAGACCGCTGGACATGCAAAATCACCTGCCGGCTACGCCGGAAACACTTGGCGAACACTCCGGAATCACCTGCCGGGCATGCCGGAACCACCTCTCAGATATGCCAGAACCACGTGCCAATGACCCCGGAAGCACCTGCCGAGCACGCCGGAGCCACATGCTCGACTCGCCAGAAACACCTGCCGGACACGCAAAAATCACCTGCCGGCTACGCCACAACCAGTTGGGGAACACTTCGGAATCACCTGCCGGGCTTGCTGGAACCACCTGCCGGTCATGCCAAAATCACCTGCCAACTACGCCAGTACCACTTGGCGGACACTGTGGAAACACCTGTCGGGCCGGCCGGAACCACATCTCAGACGTGCCAGAACCATGTGCATGAGATGCTGGAACCACACCCCGAAAAGACGGAAAACACCTGCCAGACCCGTCTGAACAACCTGCCGAGCACGCCGGAGCCACCTGCTCGACTCGCCGGAACCACCTACCTGACATGCCCAAATCACCAGCCGGGTATGCCAGAACCACTTGGCGGACACTCCGGAATCATCTGCCGGACATGCCGGAACCAGCTCTCAGACACACCAGAACCACGTGCCGGAGACGCCGGAAGCACGTGCTGAGCATGCCGGAGCCACCTGCTCGACTCGCCAGAAACACCTGCCGGACACGCCAAAATCACCTGCCGGGTACGCAAGAACCACCTGGCGGATACTACGGAATCACATGCCGCGCATGACGGACCCACCTTTCAGACGTGCCGGAAGCACGTACCGGAGACGCCGGAAACTCCTAGCGGACAGACCGGAACCACCTGCCAAGAACGCCGGAGCCACCTGTTCGACTCGCTGGAACCACCTGCCGACAGGCCAATATCAACTGCTGGCTATGCCAGAACCACCTGGGGGACAGTCCGGGATCACCTGCCAGCCATGGCGGAACCACCTCTCAGACGTACCAGAACCACCTGCCGGAGAAGCTGGAAACACGTCCTGGACAGACTGGAACCACGTGACGGCCATGCCTGAACCACCTGCCGAGCACGGCGGAACCACCTGCCGGACACGCCAAAATCACCTGCGGGCTACGCCAGAACCACTTGGACGACTCTCTGAAATGACCTGCTGGGCATGTTGGAACCACCTCTCAGACGTGCCAGAAGCACGTGGCGGACAGTCCGGAATCACCTGTTGGGCATACGCAACCACCTCTGACACGTACCAGAACCTCGTGCCGTGCACGCCGGAACCACCTACCGGACAGGCCGGAATCAACTTTTGGGCATGCCGGAACCACCAGTCAGATGTGCCAGAAACACGTGCCGGAGACGCCGGAAGCACCTGCCGACCACATCGCAACCACCTGCTGAACTCGCCTGAACCACCTGCCGGACACGCCAAAATCACCTGCCCGCTACACCAGCACCACTTCGGGGACAAGGCGGAATCACGTGAGGGGCATGCCGGCACAGCCTCTCAGACTGAACCTCGTGCCGGACACCACAGAACCACCAGCCGGACAGACCGGAACCAACTGCCGGACACGCCGGAACCACTGGCTCGACACGCCGGAACGACCGCTGGACATGCAAAATCACCTGCCGGCTACGCCGGAAACACTTGGCGAACACTCCGGAATCACCTGCCGGGCATGCCGGAACCACCTCTCAGATATGCCAGAACCACGTGCCAATGACCCCGGAAGCACCTGCCGAGCACGCCGGAACCACCTGCTCGACTCGCCAGAACCACCTGCCGGACACGCAAAAATCACCTGCCGGCTACGCCACAACCAGTTGGGGAACACTTCGGAATCACCTGCCGGGCTTGCTGCAACCACCTGCCGGTCATGCCAAAATCACCTGCCAGCTACGCCTGTACCACTTGGCGGACACTGTGGAAACACCTGTCGGGCCGGCCGGAACCACATCTCAGACGTGCCAGAACCATGTGCATGAGATGCTGGAACCACACCCCGAACAGACGGAAAACACCTGCCAGACCCGTCTGAACAACCTGCCGAGCACGCCGGAGCCACCTGCTCGACTCGCCGGAACCACCTACCTGACATGCCCAAATCACCAGCCGGGTATGCCAGAACCACTTGGCGGACACTCCGGAATCATCTGCCGGACATGCCGGAACCAGCTCTCAGACACACCAGAACCACGTGCCGGAGACGCCGGAAGCACCTGCCGAGCATGCCGGAGCCACCTGCTCGACTCGCCAGAAACACCTGCCAGAAACGCCAAAATCACCTGCCGGGTACGCCAGAACCACCTGGCGGACACTCCGAAACCGCCTGTCGCGCATGCCGGAACCACCTCTCAGACGTGCCGGAAGCACGTGCCGGACACGCCGGAATCACCTACCGGACAGACCGGAACCACCTGCCGAGCACGCCGGAGCCACCTGTTCGACTCGCTGGAACCACCTGCCGGACAGGCCAATATCAACTGCTGGCTATGCCAGAACCACCTGGGGGACTGTCCGGAATCACCTGCCAGCCATGGCGGAACCACCTCTCAGACGTACCAGAACCACCTGCCGGAGAAGCTGGAAACACGTCCTGGACAGTCTGGAACCACCTGCCGGCCAAGCCTGAACCACCTGCCAAGCACAACGGAACAACCTGCCAGACACGCCAAAATCACCTGCGTGTTATGCCAGAACCACTTGGAGGACTCTCTGGGATGACCTGCCGGGCATGCCGGAACCACCTCTCAGACGTGCCAGAACCATGTGGCGGACTGTCCGGAATCACCTGTTGGGCATGCGCAACCACCTCTGAGACGTACCAGAACCACATGCCGTGCAGGCTGGAACCACCTACCGGACAGACCGGAATCACCTTTCGGGCATGCCGGAACCACCTGTCAGATGTGCCAGAAACACGTGCCGGAGACGCCGGAAGAACCTGCCAAGCACGCCGGAACCACCTGCTCGACTCGTCAGAACCACCTGCCGATCACGCAAAAATCACCTGCCGGCTACGCCACAACCAGTTGGTGAACACTTTGGAATCACCTGCCAGGCTTGCTGGAACCACCTGCCAGTCATGCCAAAATCACCTGCCAACTACGCCAGAACCGCTTGGCGGACACTGCGGAAACACCTGTCGGGCCGGCTGGAACCACATCTCAGACGTGCCAGAAACGTGTTCATGAGATGCTGGAACCACACCCCGAACAGACGGATACCACCTGCCAGAACCGCCTGAACCACCTGCTGAGCACGCCGGAACCACCTGCTCGACTCACCGGTACCACCTCCCTGACACGCCAAAATCACCTGCTGGGTATGCCAGTACCACTTGGCGGACACTCCGGAATCATCTGCCGGACATGCCGGAACCAGCTCTCAGACACACCAGAACCAAGTGCCGGAGACGCCGGAAGCACCTGCCGAGCATGCTGGAGCCACCTGCTCGACTCGCCAGAAACACCTGCCGGACACGCCAAAATCACCTGCCGGGTATGCCAGAACCACCTGGCGGACACTACGGAATCACCTGCCGCGCATGCCGGAACCACCTCTCAGATGTGCCGGAAGCACGTGCCAGACACGCCGGAAACACCTACCGGACAGACCGGAACCACCTGCCAAGAACGCCGGAGCCACCTGTTCGACTCGGTGGAACCACCTGCCGGACAGGCCAATATCAAATGCTGGCTATGCCAGAACCACCTGGGGGACAGTCCGGGATCACCTGCCAGCCATGGCGGAACCAGCTCTCACACGTACCAGAACCACCTGCCGGAGAAGCTGGAAACACGTCCTGGACAGACTGGAACCACGTGACGGCCATGCCTGAACCACCTGCCGAGCACGGCGGAACCACCTGCCGCACACGCCAAAATCACCTGGGGGCTACACCAGAACCACGTCGACGACTCTCCGAAATGACCTGCCGGGCATGTTGCAACCACCTCTCAGACGTGCCAGAAGCACGTGGCGGACAGTCCGGAATCACCTGTTGGGCATACGCAACCACCTCTGACACGGACCGGAACCACGTGTCGTGCGCGCCGGAACCACCTACCGGACAGACCGGAATCAACTTTTGGGCATGCCGGAACCACCAGTCAGATGTGCCAGAAACACGTGCCGGAGACGCCGGAAGCACCTGCCGAGCACGTCGCAACCACCTGCTCAACTCGCCTGAACCACCTGCCGGACACGCCAAAATCCCTGCCCGCTACACCAGCACCACTTCGGGGACAAGCCGGAATCACGTGAGGGGCATGCCGGCACAGCCTCTCAGACTGAACCTCGTGCCGGACACCACAGAACCACCTGCCGGACAGACCGGAACCACCAGCCGGACACGCCGGTACCACCGGCTCGACCCGCCGGAACGACCGCTGGACATGCAGAATCTCCTGCCGGCTACGCCAGAAACACTTGGCGAACACTCCGGAATCACCTGCCGGGCATGCCGGAACCACCTCTCAGATATGCCAGAACCACGTGCCAATCACCCCGGAAGCACCTGCCGAGCACGCCGGAACCACCTGCTCGACTCGCCAGAACCACCTGCCGGACACGCAAAAATCACCTGCCGGCTACGCCACAACCAGTTGGGGAACACTTCGGAATCACCTGCCGGGCTTGCTGCAACCACCTGCCGGTCATGCCAAAATCACCTGCCAACTACGCCTGTACCACTTGGCGGACACTGTGGAAACACCTGTCGGGCTGGCCGGAACCACATCTCAGACGTGCCAGAACCATGTGCATGAGATGCTGGAACCACACCCCGAACAAACGGAAAACACCTGCCAGACCCGTCTGAACAACCTGCCGAGCACGCCGGAGCCACCTGCTCGACTCGCCGGAACCACCTACCTGACATGCCCAAATCACCAGCCGGGTATGCCAGAACCACTTGGCGGACACTCCGGAATCATCTGCCGGACATGCCGGAACCAGCTCTCAGATACAACAGAACCACGTGCCGGAGACGCCGGAAGCACCTGCCGAGCATGCCGGAGCCACCTGCTCGACTCGCCAGAAACACCTGCCGGACACGCCAAAATCACCTGCCGGGTACGCCAGAACCACCTGGCGGACACTCCGAACCCACCTGTCGCGCATGCCGGAACCACCTCTCAGACGTGCCGGAAGCACGTGCCGGACACGCTGTAATCACCTACCGGACATACCGGAACCACCTGCCGAGCACGCCGGAGCCACCTGTTCGACTCGCTGGAACCACCTGCCGGACAGGCCAATATCAACTGCTGGCTATGCCAGAACCACCTGGGGGATGGTCCGGAATCACCTGCCAGCCATGGCGGAACCACCTCTCAGACGTACCAGAACCACCTGCCGGAGCAGCTGGAAACACGTCCTGGAGAGTCTGGAACCACCTGCCGGCCAAGCCTGAACCACCTGCCAAGCACAACGGAACAACCTGCCAGACATGCCAAAATCACCTGCGTGTTATGCCAGAACCACTTGGAGGACTCTCTGGGATGACCTGCCGGGCATGCCGGAACCACCTCTCAGACGTGCCAGAACCATGTGGCGGACAGTCCGGAATCACCTGTTGGGCATGCGCAACCACCTCTGAGACGTACCAGAAACACATGCCGTGCAGGCTGGAACCACCTACCGGACAGACCGGAATCACCTTTCGGGCATGCCGGAACCACCTGTCAGATGTGCCAGAAACACGTGCCGGAGACGCCGGAAGCACCTGCCAAGCACGTTGGAACCACCTGCTCAACTCGCCTGAACCACCTGCCGGACATGCCAAAATCACCTGCCGACTATGCCAGAACCACTTGGCGAACACTCCGGAATCACTTGCCGGGCATGCAGGAACCACCTCTCAGACATGCCAGAACCCCGTGCCAATGACCCCGGAAGCACCAGCCGAGCACGCCGGAACCACCTGCTCGACTCGCCAGAACCACCTGCCGATCACGCAAAAATCACCTGCCGGCTACGCCACAACCAGTTGGTGAACACTTTGGAATCACCTGCCAGGCTTGCTGGAACCACCTGCCAGTCATGCCAAAATCACCTGCCAGCTACGCCAGAACCGCTTGGCGGACACTGCGGAAACACCTGTCGGGCCGGCTGGAACCACATCTCAGATGTGCCAGAAACGTGTTCATGAGATTCTGAAACCACACCCCGAACAGACGGAAAACACCTGCCAGAACCGCCTGAACCACCTGCTGAGCACGCCGGAACCACCTGCTCGACTCACCGGTACCACCTCCCTGACACGCCAAAATCACCAGCTGGGTATGCCAGAACCACTTGACGGACACTCCGGAATCATCTGCCGGACATGCCGGAGCCAGCTCTCAGACACACCAGAACCACGTGCCGGAGACGCCGGAAGCACCTGCCGAGCATGCCGGAGCCACCTGCTCGACTCGCCAGAAACACCTGCCGGACACGCCAAAATCACCTGCCGGGTATGCCAGAACCACCTGGCGGACACTACGGAATCACCTGCCGCGCATGCAGGAACCACTTCTCAGACGTGCCGGAAGCACGTGCCACACACTCCGGAAACACCTACCGGACATACCAGAACCACCTGCCAAGAACGCCGGAGCCACCTGTTCGACTCGCTGGAACCACCTGCCGGACAGGCCAATATCAACTGCTGGCTATGCCAGAACCACCTGGGGGACGGTCCGGGATCACCTGCCAGCCATGGCGGAACCACCTCTCAGACGTACCAGAACCACCTGCCGGAGAAGCTGGAAACACGTCCTGGACAGACTGGAACCACGTGACGGCCATGCCTGAACCACATCCCGAGCACGGCGGAACCACCTGCCGGACACGCCAAAATCACCTGCGGGCTACGCCAGAACCACTTGGACGACTCTCCGAAATGACCTGCCGGGCATGTTGGAACCACCTCTCAGACGTGCCAGAAGCACGTGGCGGACAGTCCGGAATCACCTGTTGGGCATACGGAACCACCTCTGAGATGTACCAGTACCACGTGCCGTGCACGCCGGAACCACCTACCGGACAGACCGGAATCAACTTTCGGGCATGCCGGAACCACCAGTCAGATGTGCCAGAATCACGTGCCAGAGACGCCGGAAGCACCTGCCGAGCACGTCGCAACCACCTGCTCAACTCGCCTGAACCACCTGCCGGACACGCCAAAATCACCTGCCCGCTAGACCAGCACCACTTCGGGGACAAGCCGGAATCACGTGAGGGGCATGCCGGCACAGCCTCTCAGACTGAACCTCGTGCCGGACACCACAGAACCACCTGCCGGACAGACCGGAACCACCTGCCGGACACGCCGGAACCACCGGCTCGACCCGCCGGAAAGACCGCTGGACATGCAAAATCACCTGCCGGCTACGCCGGAAACACTTGGCGAACACTCCGGAATCACCTGCCGGGCATGCCGGAACCACCTCTCAGATATGCCAGAACCACGTGCCAATGACCCCGGAAGCACCTGCCGAGCACGCCGGAGCCACATGCTCGACTCGCCAGAAACACCTGCCGGACACGCAAAAATCACCTGCCGGCTACGCCACAACCAGTTGGGGAACACTTCGGAATCACCTGCCGGGCTTGCTGGAACCACCTGCCGGTCATGCCAAAATCACCTGCCAACTACGCCAGTACCACTTGGCGGACACTGTGGAAACACCTGTCGGGCCGGCCGGAACCACATCTCAGACGTGCCAGAACCATGTGCATGAGATGCTGGAACCACACCCCGAAAAGACGGAAAACACCTGCCAGACCCGTCTGAACAACCTGCCGAGCACGCCGGAGCCACCTGCTCGACTCGCCGGAACCACCTACCTGACATGCCCAAATCACCAGCCGGGTATGCCAGAACCACTTGGCGGACACTCCGGAATCATCTGCCGGACATGCCGGAACCAGCTCTCAGACACACCAGAACCACGTGCCGGAGACGCCGGAAGCACGTGCTGAGCATGCCGGAGCCACCTGCTCGACTCGCCAGAAACACCTGCCGGACACGCCAAAATCACCTGCCGGGTACGCAAGAACCACCTGGCGGATACTACGGAATCACACGCCGCGCATGACGGACCCACCTTTCAGACGTGCCGGAAGCACGTACCGGAGACGCCGGAAACTCCTAGCGGACAGACCGGAACCACCTGCCAAGAACGCCGGAGCCACCTGTTCGACTCGCTGGAACCACCTGCCGACAGGCCAATATCAACTGCTGGCTATGCCAGAACCACCTGGGGGACAGTCCGGGATCACCTGCCAGCCATGGCGGAACCACCTCTCAGACGTACCAGAACCACCTGCCGGAGAAGCTGGAAACACGTCCTGGACAGACTGGAACCACGTGACGGCCATGCCTGAACCACCTGCCGAGCACGGCGGAACCACCTGCCGGACACGCCAAAATCACCTGTGGGCTACGCCAGAACCACTTGGACGACTCTCTGAAATGACCTGCTGGGCATGTTGGAACCACCTCTCAGACGTGCCAGAAGCACGTGGCGGACAGTCCGGAATCACCTGTTGGGCATACGCAACCACCTCTGACACGTACCAGAACCTCGTGCCGTGCACGCCGGAACCACCTACCGGACAGGCCGGAATCAACTTTTGGGCATGCCGGAACCACCAGTCAGATGTGCCAGAAACACGTGCCGGAGACGCCGGAAGCACCTGCCGACCACATCGCAACCACCTGCTGAACTCGCCTGAACCACCTGCCGGACACGCCAAAATCACCTGCCCGCTACACCAGCACCACTTCGGGGACAAGGCGGAATCACGTGAGGGGCATGCCGGCACAGCCTCTCAGACTGAACCTCGTGCCGGACACCACAGAACCACCAGCCGGACAGACCGGAACCAACTGCCGGACACGCCGGAACCACTGGCTCGACCCGCCGGAACGACCGCTGGACATGCAAAATCACCTGCCGGCTACGCCGGAAACACTTGGCGAACACTCCGGAATCACCTGCCGGATATGCCGGAACCACCTCTCAGATATGCCAGAACCACGTGCCAATGACCCCGGAAGCACCTGCCGAGAACGCCGGAACCACCTGCTCGACTCGCCAGAACCACCTGCCGGACACGCAAAAATCACCTGCCGGCTACGCCACAACCAGTTGGGGAACACTTCGGAATCACCTGCCGGGCTTGCTGCAACCACCTGCCGGTCATGCCAAAATCACCTGCCAGCTACGCCAGTACCACTTGGCGGACACTGTGGAAACACCTGTCGGGCCGGCCGGAACCACATCTCAGACGTGCCAGAACCATGTGCATGAGATGCTGGAACCACACCCCGAACAGACGGAAAACACCTGCCAGACCCGTCTGAACAACCTGCCGAGCACGCCGGAGCCACCTGCTCGACTCGCCGGAACCACCTACCTGACATGCCCAAATCACCAGCCGGGTATGCCAGAACCACTTGGCGGACACTCCGGAGTCATCTGCCGGACATGCCGGAACCAGCTCTCAGACACACCAGAACCACGTGCCGGAGACGCCGGAAGCACCTGCCGAGCATGCCGGAGCCACCTGCTCGACTCGCCAGAAACACCTGCCAGAAACGCCAAAATCACCTGCCGGGTACGCCAGAACCACCTGGCGGACACTCCGAAACCGCCTGTCGCGCATGCCGGAACCACCTCTCAGACGTGCCGGAAGCACGTGCCGGACACGCCGGAATCACCTACCGGACAGACCGGAACCAGCTGCCGAGCACGCCGGAGCCACCTGTTCGACTCGCTGGAACCACCTGCCGGACAGGCCAATATCAACTGCTGGCTATGCCAGAACCACCTGGGGGACTGTCCGGAATCACCTGCCAGCCATGGCGGAACCACCTCTCAGACGTACCAGAACCACCTGCCGGAGAAGCTGGAAACACGTCCTGGACAGTCTGGAACCACCTGCCGGCCAAGCCTGAACCACCTGCCAAGCACAACGGAACAACCTGCCAGACACGCCAAAATCACCTGCGTGTTATGCCAGAACCACTTGGAGGACTCTCTGGGATGACCTGCCGGGCATGCCGGAACCACCTCTCAGACGTGCCAGAACCATGTGGCGGACTGTCCGGAATCACCTGTTGGGCATGCGCAACCACCTCTGAGACGTACCAGAACCACATGCCGTGCAGGCTGGAACCACCTACCGGACAGACCGGAATCACCTTTCGGGCATGCCGGAACCACCTGTCAGATGTGCCAGAAACACGTGCCGGAGACGCCGGAAGAACCTGCCAAGCACGCCGGAACCACCTGCTCGACTCGTCAGAACCACCTGCCGATCACGCAAAAATCACCTGCCGGCTACGCCACAACCAGTTGGTGAACACTTTGGAATCACCTGCCAGGCTTGCTGGAACCACCTGCCAGTCATGCCAAAATCACCTGCCAACTACGCCAGAACCGCTTGGCGGACACTGCGGAAACACCTGTCGGGCCGGCTGGAACCACATCTCAGACGTGCCAGAAACGTGTTCATGAGATGCTGGAACCACACCCCGAACAGACGGATACCACCTGCCAGAACCGCCTGAACCACCTGCTGAGCATGCCGGAACCACCTGCTCGACTCACCGGTACCACCTCCCTGACACGCCAAAATCACCTGCTGGGTATGCCAGTACCACTTGGCGGACACTCCGGAATCATCTGCCGGACATGCCGGAACCAGCTCTCAGACACACCAGAACCAAGTGCCGGAGACGCCGGAAGCACCTGCCGAGCATGCTGGAGCCACCTGCTCGACTCGCCAGAAACACCTGCCGGACACGCCAAAATCACCTGCCGGGTATGCCAGAACCACCTGGCGGACACTACGGAATCACCTGCCGCGCATGCCGGAACCACCTCTCAGATGTGCCGGAAGCACGTGCCAGACACGCCGGAAACACCTACCGGACAGACCGGAACCACCTGCCAAGAACGCCGGAGCCACCTGTTCGACTCGGTGGAACCACCTGCCGGACAGGCCAATATCAAATGCTGGCTATGCCAGAACCACCTGGGGGACAGTCCGGGATCACCTGCCAGCCATGGCGGAACCAGCTCTCACACGTACCAGAACCACCTGCCGGAGAAGCTGGAAACACGTCCTGGACAGACTGGAACCACGTGACGGCCATGCCTGAACCACCTGCCGAGCACGGCGGAACCACCTGCCGCACACGCCAAAATCACCTGGGGGCTACACCAGAACCACGTCGACGACTCTCCGAAATGACCTGCCGGGCATGTTGCAACCACCTCTCAGACGTGCCAGAAGCACGTGGCGGACAGTCCGGAATCACCTGTTGGGCATACGCAACCACCTCTGACACGGACCGGAACCACGTGTCGTGCGCGCCGGAACCACCTACCGGACAGACCGGAATCAACTTTTGGGCATGCCGGAACCACCAGTCAGATGTGCCAGAAACACGTGCCGGAGACGCCGGAAGCACCTGCCGAGCACGTCGCAACCACCTGCTCAACTCGCCTGAACCACCTGCCGGACACGCCAAAATCCCTGCCCGCTACACCAGCACCACTTCGGGGACAAGCCGGAATCACGTGAGGGGCATGCCGGCACAGCCTCTCAGACTGAACCTCGTGCCGGACACCACAGAACCACCTGCCGGACAGACCGGAACCACCAGCCGGACACGCCGGTACCACCGGCTCGACCCGCCGGAACGACCGCTGGACATGCAGAATCTCCTGCCGGCTACGCCAGAAACACTTGGCGAACACTCCGGAATCACCTGCCGGGCATGCCGGAACCACCTCTCAGATATGCCAGAACCACGTGCCAATCACCCCGGAAGCACCTGCCGAGCACGCCGGAACCACCTGCTCGACTCGCCAGAACCACCTGCCGGACACGCAAAAATCACCTGCCGGCTACGCCACAACCAGTTGGGGAACACTTCGGAATCACCTGCCGGGCTTGCTGCAACCACCTGCCGGTCATGCCAAAATCACCTGCCAACTACGCCTGTACCACTTGGCGGACACTGTGGAAACACCTGTCGGGCTGGCCGGAACCACATCTCAGACGTGCCAGAACCATGTGCATGAGATGCTGGAACCACACCCCGAACAAACGGAAAACACCTGCCAGACCCGTCTGAACAACCTGCCGAGCACGCCGGAGCCACCTGCTCGACTCGCCGGAACCACCTACCTGACATGCCCAAATCACCAGCCGGGTATGCCAGAACCACTTGGCGGACACTCCGGAATCATCTGCCGGACATGCCGGAACCAGCTCTCAGATACACCAGAACCACGTGCCGGAGACGCCGGAAGCACCTGCCGAGCATGCCGGAGCCACCTGCTCGACTCGCCAGAAACACCTGCCGGACACGCCAAAATCACCTGCCGGGTACGCCAGAACCACCTGGCGGACACTCCGAACCCACCTGTCGCGCATGCCGGAACCACCTCTCAGACGTGCCGGAAGCACGTGCCGGACACGCTGTAATCACCTACCGGACATACCGGAACCACCTGCCGAGCACGCCGGAGCCACCTGTTCGACTCGCTGGAACCACCTGCCGGACAGGCCAATATCAACTGCTGGCTATGCCAGAACCACCTGGGGGATGGTCCGGAATCACCTGCCAGCCATGGCGGAACCACCTCTCAGACGTACCAGAACCACCTGCCGGAGCAGCTGGAAACACGTCCTGGAGAGTCTGGAACCACCTGCCGGCCAAGCCTGAACCACCTGCCAAGCACAACGGAACAACCTGCCAGACATGCCAAAATCACCTGCGTGTTATGCCAGAACCACTTGGAGGACTCTCTGGGATGACCTGCCGGGCATGCCGGAACCACCTCTCAGACGTGCCAGAACCATGTGGCGGACAGTCCGGAATCACCTGTTGGGCATGCGCAACCACCTCTGAGACGTACCAGAAACACATGCCGTGCAGGCTGGAACCACCTACCGGACAGACCGGAATCACCTTTCGGGCATGCCGGAACCACCTGTCAGATGTGCCAGAAACACGTGCCGGAGACGCCGGAAGCACCTGCCAAGCACGTTGGAACCACCTGCTCAACTCGCCTGAACCACCTGCCGGACATGCCAAAATCACCTGCCGACTATGCCAGAACCACTTGGCGAACACTCCGGAATCACTTGCCGGGCATGCAGGAACCACCTCTCAGACATGCCAGAACCCCGTGCCAATGACCCCGGAAGCACCAGCCGAGCACGCCGGAACCACCTGCTCGACTCGCCAGAACCACCTGCCGATCACGCAAAAATCACCTGCCGGCTACGCCACAACCAGTTGGTGAACACTTTGGAATCACCTGCCAGGCTTGCTGGAACCACCTGCCAGTCATGCCAAAATCACCTGCCAGCTACGCCAGAACCGCTTGGCGGACACTGCGGAAACACCTGTCGGGCCGGCTGGAACCACATCTCAGATGTGCCAGAAACGTGTTCATGAGATTCTGAAACCACACCCCGAACAGACGGAAAACACCTGCCAGAACCGCCTGAACCACCTGCTGAGCACGCCGGAACCACCTGCTCGACTCACCGGTACCACCTCCCTGACACGCCAAAATCACCAGCTGGGTATGCCAGAACCACTTGACGGACACTCCGGAATCATCTGCCGGACATGCCGGAACCAGCTCTCAGACACACCAGAACCACGTGCCGGAGACGCCGGAAGCACCTGCCGAGCATCCCGGAGCCACCTGCTCGACTCGTCAGAAACACCTGCCGGACACGCCAAAATCACCTGCCGGGTACGCCAGAACCACGTGGCGGACACTACGGAATCACCTGTCCCGCATGCCGGAACCACCTCTCTGACGTGCCAGAAGCACGTGCCGGACACACCGGAAACACCTACCGGACAGACCGGAACCACCTGCCAAGAACGCCGGAGCCACCTGTTCGACTCGGTGGAACCAGCTGCCGGACAGGCCAATATCATCTGCTGGCTATGCCAGAACCACCAGTGGGACGGTCCGGAATCACCTGCCAGCCATGGCGGAACCACCTCTCAGACGTACCAGAACCACCTGCCGGAGAAGCTGGAAACACGTCCTGGACAGTCTGGAACCACGTGACGGCCATGCCTGAACCACCTGCCGAGCACGGCGGAACCACCTGCCGGACACGCCAAAATCACCTGCGGGCTACACCAGAACCACTTCGACGACTCTCCGAAATGACCTGCCGGGCATGTTGGAACCACCTCTCAGATGTGCCAGAAGCACGTGGCGGACAGTCCGGAATCACCTGTTGGGCATACGCAACCACCTCTGACACGTACCAGAACCACGTGCCGTGCACGCCGGAACCACCTACCGGACAGACCGGAATCAACTTTTGGGCATGCCGGAACCACCAGTCAGATGTGCCAGAAACACGTGCCGGAGACGTCGGAAGCACCTGCCGAGCACGTCGCAACCACCTGCTCAACTCGCCTGAACCACCTGCCGGACACGCCAAAATCCCTGCCCGCTACAACAGCACCACTTCGGGGACAAGCCGGAATCACGTGAGGGGCATGCCGGCACAGCCTCTCAGACTGAACCTCGTGCCGGACACCACAGAACCACCTGCCGGACAGACCGGAACCACCAGCCGGACACGCCGGTACCACCGGCTCGACCCGCCGGAACGACCGCTGGACATGCAGAATCACCTGCCGGCTACGCCGGAAACACTTGGCGAACAATCCGGAATCACCTGCTGGGCATGCCGGAACCACCTCTCAGATAAGCCAGAACCTCGTGCCAATGACCCCGGAAGCACCTGCAGAGCACGCCGGAACCACCTGCTCGACTCGCCAGAACCACCTGCCGGACACGCAAAAATCACCTGCCGGCTACGCCACAACCAGTTGGGGAACACTTCGGAATCACCTGCCGGGCTTGCTGGAACCACCTGCCGGTCATGCCAAAATCACCTGCCAACTACGCCAGTACCACTTGGCGGACACTGTGGAAACACCTGTCGGGCCGGCCGGAACCACATCTCAGACGTGCCAGAACCATGTGCATGAGATGCTGGAACCACACCCCGAACAGACGGAAAACACCTGCCAGACCCGTCTGAACAACCTGCCGAGCACGCCGGAGCCACCTGCTCGACTCGCCGGAACCACCTACCTGACATGCCCAAATCACCAGCCGGGTATGCCAGAACCACTTGGCGGACACTCCGGAATCATCTGCCGGACATGCCGGAACCAGCTATCAGACACACCAGAACCACGTGCCGGAGACGCCGGAAGCAACTGCCGAGCATGCCGGAGCCACCTGCTCGACTCGCCAGAAACACCTGCCGGACATGCCAAAATCACCTGCCGGGTACGCCAGAACCACCTGGCAGACACTCCGAAACCACCTGTCGCGCATGCCGGAACCACCTCTCAGACGTGCCGGAAGCACGTGCCGGACACGCCGGAATCACCTACCGGACAGACCGGAACCACCTGCCGAGCACGCCGGAGCCACCTGTTCGACTCGCTGTAACCACCTGCCGGACAGGCCAATATCAACTGCTGGCTATGCCAGAACCACCTGGGGGATGGTCCGGAATCACCTGCCAGCCATGGCGGAACCACCTCTCAGACGTACCAGAACCACCTGCCGGAGAAGCTGGAAACACGTCCTGGACAGTCTGGAACCACCTGCCGGCCAAGCCTGAACCACCTGCCAAGCACAACGGAACAACCTGCCAGACACGCCAAAATCACCTGCGTGTTATGCCAGAACCACTTGGAGGACTCTCTGGGATGACCTGCCAAGCGTGCCGGAACCACCTCTCAGACGTGCCAGAACCATGTGGCGGACAGTCCGGAATCACCTGTTGGGCATGCGCAACCACCTCTGAGAGGTACCAGAACCACATGCCGTGCAGGCTGGAACCACCTACCGGACAGACCGGAATCACCTGTCGCGCATGCCGGAACCACCTCTCAGACGTGCCGGAAGCACGTGCCGGACACACCGGGATCACCTACCGGACAGACCGGAACCACCTGCCGAGCACGCCGGAGCCACCTGTTCGACTCGCTGGAACCACCTGCCGGACAGGCCAATATCAACTGCTGGCTATGCCAGAACCACCTGGGGGACAGTCCGGGATCACCTGCCAGCCATGGCGGAACCACCTCTCAGAAGTACCAGAACCACCTGCTGGAGAAGCTGGAAACACGTCCTGGACAGACTGGAACCACGTGACGGCCATGCCTGAACCACCTGCCGAGCACGGCGGAACCACCTGCCGGACACGCCAAAATCACCTGCGTGTTATGCCAGAACCACTTGGAGGACTCTCTGGGATGACCTGCCGGGCATGCCGGAACCACCTCTCAGACGTGCCAGAACCATGTGGCGGACAGTCCGGAATCACCTGTTGGGCATGCGCAACCACCTCTGAGACGTACCAGAACCACATGCCGTGCAGGCTGGAACCACCTACCGGACAGACCGGAATCACCTTTCGGGCATGCCGGAACCACCTGTCAGATGTGCCAGAAACACGTGCCGGAGACGCCGGAAGCACCTGCCAAGCACGTTGGAACCACCTGCTCAACTCGCCTGAACCACCTGCCGGACATGCCAAAATCACCTGCCGACTATGCCAGAACCACTTGGCGAACACTCCGGAATCACTTGCCGGGCATGCAGGTACCACCTCTCAGACATGCCAGAAACCCGCGCCAATGACCCCAGAAGCACCAGCCGAGCACGCCGGAACCACATGCTCGACTCGCCAGAACCACCTGCCGATCACGCAAAAATCACCTGCCGGCTACGCCACAACCAGTTGGGGAACACTTCGGAATCACCTGCCGGGCTTGCTGGAACCACCTGCCTGTCATGCCAAAATCACCTGCCAACTACGCCAGTACCACTTGGCGGACACTGTGGAAACACCTGTCGGGCCGGCCGGAACCACATCTCAGACGTGCCAGAACCATGTGCATGAGATGCTGGAACCACACCCCGAACAGACGGAAAACACCTGCCAGACCCGTCTGAACAACCTGCTGAGCACGCTGGAGCCACCTGCTCGACTCGCCGGAACCACCTACCTGACATGCCCAAATCACCAGCCGGGTATGCCAGAACCACTTGGCGGACACTCCGGAATCATCTGCCGGACATGCCGGAACCAGCTCTCAGACACACCAGAACCACGTGCCGGAGACGCCGGAAGCACCTGCCGAGCATGCCGGAGCCACCTGCTCGACTCGCCAGAAACACCTGCCGGACACGCCAAACTCACCTGCCGGGTACTCCAGAACCACCTGGCGGACACTCCAAAATCACCTGTCGCGCATGCCGGAACCACCTCTCAGACGTGCCGGAATCACGTGCCGGACACGCCGGAATCACCTACCGGACAGACCGGAACCACCTGCCGAGCACGCCGGAGCCACCTGTTCGACTCGCTGGAACCACCTGCCGGACAGGCCAATATCAACTGCTGGCTATGCCAGAACCACCTGGGGGACGGTCCGGGATCACCTGCCAGCCATGGCGGAACCACCTCTCAGACGTACCAGAACCACCTGCCGGAGAAGCTGGAAACACGTCCTGGACAGACTGGAACAACGTGACGGCCATGCCTGAACCACCTGCCGAGCACGGCGGAACCACCTGCCGGACACGCCAAAATCACCTGCGTGCTACGCCAGAACCACTTGGACGACTCTCCGAAATGACCTGCCGGGCATGTTGGAACCACCTCTCAGACGTGCCAGGACCACGTGGCGGACAGTCCGGAATCACCTGTTGGGCATACGCAACCACCTCTGAGACGTACCATAACCACGTGCCGTGCACGTCGGAACCACCTACCGGACAGACCGGAATCAACTTTTGGGCATGCCGGAACCACCAGTCAGATGTGTCAGAAACACGTGCCGGAGACGCCGGAATCACCTGCCGAGCACTTCGCAACCACCTGCTCAACTCGCCAGAACCACCTGCCAGACACGCCAAAATCACCTGCCCGCTACACCAGCACCACTTCGGGGACAAGCCGGAATCACGTGAGGGGCATGCCGGCACAGCCTCTCAGACTGAACCTCGTGCCGGACACCACAGAACCACCTGCCGGACAGACCGGAACCACCTGCCGCACACGCCGGAACCACCGGCTCGACCCGCCGGAACGACCGCTGGACATGCAAAATCACCTGCCGGCTACGCCGGAAACACTTGGCGAACACTCCGGAATCACCTGCCGGGCATGCCGGAACCACCTCTCAGATATGCCAGAACCACGTGCCCATGACCCCGGAAGCACCTGCCGAGCACGCCGGAACCACCTGCTCGACTCGCCAGAACCACCTGCCGGACACGCCAAAATCACCTGCGTGTTATGCCAGAACCACTTGGAGGACTCTCTGGGATGACCTGCCGGGCATGCCGGAACCACCTCTCAGACGTGCCAGAACCATGTGGCGGACTGTCCGGAATCACCTGTTGGGCATGCGCAACCACCTCTGAGACGTACCAGAACCACATGCCGTGCAGGCTGGAACCACCTACCGGACAGACCGGAATCACCTTTCGGGCATGCCGGAACCACCTGTCAGATGTGCCAGAAACACGTGCCGGAGACGCCGGAA
Source organism: Equus caballus (assembly GCF_041296265.1). Taxonomy (NCBI): domain Eukaryota; kingdom Metazoa; phylum Chordata; class Mammalia; order Perissodactyla; family Equidae; genus Equus; species Equus caballus. The sequence continues at coordinate 3,629,213 of NC_091713.1, forward strand.
GCACCTGCCAAGCACGTTGGAACCACCTGCTCAACTCGCCTGAACCACCTGCCGGACATGCCAAAATCACCTGCCGACTATGCCAGAACCACTTGGCGAACACTCCGGAATCACTTGCCGGGCATGCAGGTACCACCTCTCAGACATGCCAGAAACCCGCGCCAATGACCCCAGAAGCACCAGCCGAGCACGCCGGAACCACCTGCTCGACTCGCCAGAACCACCTGCCGGACACGCAAAAATCACCTGCCGGCTACGCCACAACCAGTGGGGGAACACTTCGGAATCACCTGCCGGGCTTGCTGGAACCACCTGCCTGTCATGCAAAATCACCTGCCAACTACGCCAGTACCACTTGGCGGACACTGTGGAAACACCTGTCGGGCTGGCCGGAACCACATCTCAGACGTGCCAGAACCATGTGCATGAGATGCTGGAACCACACCCCGAACAGACGGAAAACACCTGCCAGACCCGTCTGAACAACCTGCTGAGCACGCCGGAGCCACCTGCTCGACTCGCCGGAACCACCTACCTGACATGCCCAAATCACCAGCCGGGTATGCCAGAACCACTTGGCGGACACTCCGGAATCATCTGCCGGACATGCCGGAACCAGCTCTCAGACACACCAGAACCACGTGCCGGAGACGCCGGAAGCACCTGCCGAGCATGCCGGAGCCACCTGCTCGACTCGCCAGAAACACCTGCCGGACACGCCAAACTCACCTGCCGGGTACTCCAGAACCACCTGGCGGACACTCCAAAATCACCTGTCGCGCATGCCGGAACCACCTCTCAGACGTGCCGGAATCACGTGCCGGACACGCCGGAATCACCTACCGGACAGACCGGAACCACCTGCCGAGCACGCCGGAGCCACCTGTTCGACTCGCTGGAACCACCTGCCGGACAGGCCAATATCAACTGCTGGCTATGCCAGAACCACCTGGGGGACGGTCCGGGATCACCTGCCAGCCATGGCCGAACCACCTCTCAGATGTACCAGAACCACCTGCCGGAGAAGCTGGAAACACGTCCTGGACAGACTGGAACCACGTGACGGCCATGCCTGAACCACCTGCCGAGCACGGCGGAACCACCTGCCGGACACGCCAAAATCACCTGCGGGCTACGCCAGAACCACTTGGACGACTCTCCGAAATGACCTGCCGGGCATCTTGGAACCACCTATCAGACGTGCCAGAAGCACGTGGCGGACAGTCCGGAATCACCTGTTGGGCATACGCAACCACCTCTGAGACGTACCAGAACCACGTGCCGTGCACGCCGGAACCACCTACCGGACAGACCGGAATCAACTTTTGGGCATGCCGGAACCACCAGTCAGATGTGCCAGAAACACGTGCCGGAGACGCCGGAAGCACCTGCCGAGCACGTCGCAACCACCTGCTCAACTCGCCTTAACCCTCTGCCGGACACGGCAAAATCACCTGACCGCTACACCAGCACCACTTCGGGGACAAGCCGGAATCACGTGAGGGGCATGCCGGCACAGCCTCTCAGACTGAACCTCGTGCCGGACACCACAGAACCACCTGCCGGACAGACCGGAACCACCTGCCGGACACGCCGGAACGACCGCTGGACATGCAAAATCACCTGCCGGCTACGCCGGAAACACTTGGCGAACACTCCGGAATCACCTGCCGGGCATGCCGGAACCACCTCTCAGATATGCCAGAACCACGTGCCAATGATCCGGGTAGCACCTGCCGAGCACGTCGGAACCACCTGCTCGACTCGCCAGAACCACCTGCCGGACACGCAAAAATCACCTGCCGGCTACGCCACAACCAGTTGGGGAACACTTCGGAATCACCTGCCGGGCTTGCTGGAACCACCTGCCGGTCATGCCAAAATCACCTGCCAACTACGCCAGTACCACTTGGCAGACACTGTGGAAACACCTGTCGGGCCGGCCGGAACCACATCTCAGACGTGCCAGAACCATGTGCATGAGATGCTGGAACCACACCCCGAACAGACGGAAAACACCTGCCAGACCCGTCTGAACAACCTGCCGAGCACGCCGGAGCCACCTGCTCGACTCGCCGGAACCACCTACCTGACATGCCCAAATCACCAGCCGGGTATGCCAGAACCACTTGGCGGACACTCCGGAATCATCTGCCAGACATGCCGGAACCAGCTCTCAGACACACCAGAACCACGTGCCGGAGACGCCGGAAGCACCTGCCGAGCATGCCGGAGCCACCTGCTCGACTCGCCGGAAACACCTGCGGGACACGCCAAAATCACCTGCCGGGTACGCCAGAACCACCTGGCGGACACTCCGAAACCACCTGTCGCGCATGCCGGAACCACCTCTCAGACGTGCCGGAAGCACGTGCCGGACACGCCGGAATTACCTACCGGACAGACCGGAACCACCTGCCGAGCACGCCGGAGCCACCTGTTCGACTCGCTGGAACCACCTGCCGGACAGGCCAATATCAACTGCTGGCTATGCCAGAACCACCTGGGGGACGGTCCGGGATCACCTGCCAGCCATGGCGGAACCACCTCTCAGACGTACCAGAACCACCTGCCGGAGAAGCTGGAAACACGTCCTGGAGAGTCTGGAACCACCTGACGGCCAAGCCTGAACCACCTGCCAAGCACAACGGAACAACCTGCCAGACACGCCAAAATCACCTGCGTGTTATGCCAGAACCACTTGGAGGACTCTCTGGGATGACCTGCCGGGCATGCCGGAACCACCTCTCAGACGTGCCAGAACCATGTGGCGGACAGTCCGGAATCACCTGTTGGGCATGCGCAACCACCTCTGAGACGTACCAGAACCACATGCCGTGCAGGCTGGAAGCACCTACCAGACAGACCGGAATCACCTTTCGGGCATGCCGGAACCACCTGTCAGATGTGCCAGAAACACGTGCCGGAGACGCCGGAAGCACCTGCAAAGCACGTTGGAACAACCTGATCAACTCGCCTGAACCAGCTGCCGGACATGCCAAAATCACCTGCCGACTATGCCAGAACCACTTGGCGAACACTCCGGAATCACCTGCCGAGCATGCCGGAGCCACCTGCTCGACTCGCCAGAAACACCTGCCGGACACGCCAAAATCACCTGCCGGGTATGCCAGAACCACCTGGCGGACACTACGGAATCACCTGCCGCGCATGCCGGAACCACCTCTCAGACGTGCCGGAAGCACGTGCCAGACACTCCGGAAACACCTACCGGACAGACCGGAACCACCTGCCAAGAACGCCGGAGCCACCTGTTCGACTCGCTGGAACCACCTGCCGGACAGGCCAATATCAACTGCTGGCTATGCCAGAACCACCTGGGTGACAGTCCGGGATCACCTGCCAGCCATGGCGGAGCCACCTCTCAGACGTACCAGAACCACCTGCCGGAGAAGCTGGAAACACGTCCTGGACAGACTGGAACCACGTGACGGCCATGCCTGAACCACCTGCCGAGAACGGCGGAACCATCTGCCGGACACGACAAAATCACCTGCGGGCTACGCCAGAACCACTTGGACGACTCTCCGAAATGACCTGCTGGGCATGTTGGAACCACCTCTCAGACGTGCCAGAAGCACGTGGCAGAGAGTCCGGAATCACATGTTGGGCATACGCAACCACCTCTGACACGTACCAGAACCACGTGCCGTGCACGCCGGAACCACCTACCGGACAGACCGGAATCAACTTTTGGGCATGCCGGAACCACCTGTCAGATGTGCCAGAAACACGTGCCGGAGACGCCGGAAGCACCTGCCGAGCACGTCGCAACCACCTGCTCAACTCGCCTGAACCACCTGCCGGACACGCCAAAATCACCTGCCCGCTACACCAGCACCACTTCGGGGACAAGCCGGAATCACGTGAGGGGCATGCCGGCACAGCCTCTCAGACTGAACCTCGTGCCGGACACCACAGAACCACCTGCCGGACAGACCGGAACCACCTGCCGGACACGCCGGAACCACCGGCTCGACCCGCCGTAAAGACCGCTGGACATACAAAATCACCTGCCGGCTACGCCGGAAACACTTGCCGAACACTCCGGAATCACCTGCCGGGCATGCCGGAACCACCTCTCAGATATGCCAGAACCACGTGCCAACGACACCGGAAGCACCTGCCGAGCACGCCGGAACCACCTGCTCGACTCGCCAGAACCACCTGCCGGACACGCAAAAATCACCTGCCGGCTACGCCACAACCTGTTGGTGAACACTTTGGAATCACCTGCCGGGCTTGCTGGAACCACCTGCCAGTCATGCCAAAATCACCTGCCAACTACGCCAGAACCGCTTGGCGGACACTGCGGAAACACCTGTCGGGCCGGCTGGAACCACATCTCAGACGTGCCAGAAACGTGTTCATGAGATGCTGGAACCACACCCCGAACAGACGGATACCACCTGCCAGAACCGCCTGAACCACCTGCTGAGCACGCCGGAACCACCTGCTCGACTCACCGGTACCACCTCCCTGACACGCCAAAATCACCTGCTGGGTATGCCAGAACCACTTGGCGGACACTCCGGCATCATCTACCGGACATGCCGGAACCAGCTCTCAGACACACCAGAACCAAGTGCCGGAGACGCCGGAAGCACCTGCCGAGCATGCCGGAGCCACCTGCTCGACTCGCCAGAAACACCTGCCGGACACGCCAAAATCACCTGCCGGGTATGCCAGAACCACCTGGCGGACACTACGGAATCACCTGCCGCGCATGCAGGAACCACTTCTCAGACGTGCCGGAAGCACGTGCCACACACTCCGGAAACACCTACCGGACATACCGGAACCACCTGCCAAGAACGCCGGAGCCACCTGTTCGACTCGCTGGAACCACCTGCCGGACAGGCCAATATCAACTGCTGGCTATGCCAGAACCACCTGGGGGACGGTCCGGGATCACCTGCCAGCCATGGCGGAACCACCTCTCAGACGTACCAGAACCACCTGCCGGAGAAGCTGGAAACACGTCCTGGACAGACTGGAACCACGTGACGGCCATGCCTGAACCACATCCCGAGCACGGCGGAACCACCTGCCGGACACGCCAAAATCACCTGCGGGCTACGCCAGAACCACTTGGACGACTCTCCGAAATGACCTGCCGGGCATGTTGGAACCACCTCTCAGACGTGCCAGAAGCACGTGGCGGACAGTCCGGAATCACCTGTTGGGCATACGCAACCACCTCTGAGATGTACCAGTACCACGTGCCGTGCACGCCGGAACCACCTACCGGACAGACCGGAATCAACTTTCGGGCATGCCGGAACCACCAGTCAGATGTGCCAGAATCACGTGCCAGAGACGCCGGAAGCACCTGCCGAGCACGTCGCAACCACCTGCTCAACTCGCCTGAACCACCTGCCGGACACGCCAAAATCACCTGCCCGCTAAACCAGCACCACTTCGGGGACAAGCCGGAATCACGTGAGGGGCATGCCGGCACAGCCTCTCAGACTGAACCTCGTGCCGGACACCACAGAACCACCTGCCGGACAGACCGGAACCACCTGCCGGACACGCCGGAACCACCGGCTCGACCCGCCGGAAAGACCGCTAGACATGCAAAATCACCTGCCGGCTACGCCGGAAACACTTGGCGAACACTCCGGAATCACTTGCCGGGCATGCCGGAACCACCTCTCAGATATGCCAGAACCACGTGCCAATGACCCCGGAAGCACCTGCCGAGCACGCCGGAGCCACATGCTCGACTCGCCAGAAACACCTGCCGGACACGCAAAAATCACCTGCCGGCTACGCCACAACCAGTTGGGGAACACTTCGGAATCACCTGCCGGGCTTGCTGGAACCACCTGCCGGTCATGCCAAAATCACCTGCCAACTACGCCAGTACCACTTGGCGGACACTGTGGAAACACCTGTCGGGCCGGCCGGAACCACATCTCAGACGTGCCAGAACCATGTGCATGAGATGCTGGAACCACACCCCGAACAGACGGAAAACACCTGCCAGACCCGTCTGAACAACCTGCCGAGCACGCCGGAACCACCTGCTCGACTCGCCGGAACCACCTACCTGACATGCCCAAATCACCAGCCGGGTATGCCAGAACCACTTGGCGGACACTCCGGAATCATCTGCCGGACATGCCGGAACCAGCTCTCAGACACACCAGAACCACGTGCCGGAGACGCCGGAAGCACGTGCTGAGCATGCCGGAGCCACCTGCTCGACTCGCCAGAAACACCTGCCGGACACGCCAAAATCACCTGCCGGGTACGCAAGAACCACCTGGCGGATACTACGGAATCACATGCCGCGCATGACGGACCCACCTTTCAGACGTGCCGGAAGCACGTACCGGAGACGCCGGAAACTCCTAGCGGACAGACCGGAACCACCTGCCAAGAACGCCGGAGCCACCTGTTCGACTCGCTGGAACCACCTGCCGACAGGCCAATATCAACTGCTGGCTATGCCAGAACCACCTGGGGGACAGTCCGGGATCACCTGCCAGCCATGGCGGAACCACCTCTCAGACGTACCAGAACCACCTGCCGGAGAAGCTGGAAACACGTCCTGGACAGACTGGAACCACGTGACGGCCATGCCTGAACCACCTGCCGAGCACGGCGGAACCACCTGCCGGACACGCCAAAATCACCTGCGGGCTACGCCAGAACCACTTGGACGACTCTCTGAAATGACCTGCTGGGCATGTTGGAACCACCTCTCAGACGTGCCAGAAGCACGTGGCGGACAGTCCGGAATCACCTGTTGGGCATACGCAACCACCTCTGACACGTACCAGAACCTCGTGCCGTGCACGCCGGAACCACCTACCGGACAGGCCGGAATCAACTTTTGGGCATGCCGGAACCACCAGTCAGATGTGCCAGAAACACGTGCCGGAGACGCCGGAAGCACCTGCCGACCACATCGCAACCACCTGCTGAACTCGCCTGAACCACCTGCCGGACACGCCAAAATCACCTGCCCGCTACACCAGCACCACTTCGGGGACAAGGCGGAATCACGTGAGGGGCATGCCGGCACAGCCTCTCAGACTGAACCTCGTGCCGGACACCACAGAACCACCAGCCGGACAGACCGGAACCAACTGCCGGACACGCCGGAACCACTGGCTCGACCCGCCGGAACGACCGCTGGACATGCAAAATCACCTGCCGGCTACGCCGGAAACACTTGGCGAACACTCCGGAATCACCTGCCGGGCATGCCGGAACCACCTCTCAGATATGCCAGAACCACGTGCCAATGACCCCGGAAGCACCTGCCGAGCACGCCGGAACCACCTGCTCGACTCGCCAGAACCACCTGCCGGACACGCAAAAATCACCTGCCGGCTACGCCACAACCAGTTGGGGAACACTTCGGAATCACCTGCCGGGCTTGCTGCAACCACCTGCCGGTCATGCCAAAATCACCTGCCAGCTACGCCAGTACCACTTGGCGGACACTGTGGAAACACCTGTCGGGCCGGCCGGAACCACATCTCAGACGTGCCAGAACCATGTGCATGAGATGCTGGAACCACACCCCGAACAGACGGAAAACACCTGCCAGACCCGTCTGAACAACCTGCCGAGCACGCCGGAGCCACCTGCTCGACTCGCCGGAACCACCTACCTGACATGCCCAAATCACCAGCCGGGTATGCCAGAACCACTTGGCGGACACTCCGGAATCATCTGCCGGACATGCCGGAACCAGCTCTCAGACACACCAGAACCACGTGCCGGAGACGCCGGAAGCACCTGCCGAGCATGCCGGAGCCACCTGCTCGACTCGCCAGAAACACCTGCCAGAAACGCCAAAATCACCTGCCGGGTACGCCAGAACCACCTGGCGGACACTCCGAAACCGCCTGTCGCGCATGCCGGAACCACCTCTCAGACGTGCCGGAAGCACGTGCCGGACACGCCGGAATCACCTACCGGACAGACCGGAACCACCTGCCGAGCACGCCGGAGCCACCTGTTCGACTCGCTGGAACCACCTGCCGGACAGGCCAATATCAACTGCTGGCTATGCCAGAACCACCTGGGGGACTGTCCGGAATCACCTGCCAGCCATGGCGGAACCACCTCTCAGACGTACCAGAACCACCTGCCGGAGAAGCTGGAAACACGTCCTGGACAGTCTGGAACCACCTGCCGGCCAAGCCTGAACCACCTGCCAAGCACAACGGAACAACCTGCCAGACACGCCAAAATCACCTGCGTGTTATGCCAGAACCACTTGGAGGACTCTCTGGGATGACCTGCCGGGCATGCCGGAACCACCTCTCAGACGTGCCAGAACCATGTGGCGGACTGTCCGGAATCACCTGTTGGGCATGCGCAACCACCTCTGAGACGTACCAGAACCACATGCCGTGCAGGCTGGAACCACCTACCGGACAGACCGGAATCACCTTTCGGGCATGCCGGAACCACCTGTCAGATGTGCCAAAAACACGTGCCGGAGACGCCGGAAGAACCTGCCAAGCACGCCGGAACCACCTGCTCGACTCGTCAGAACCACCTGCCGATCACGCAAAAATCACCTGCCGGCTACGCCACAACCAGTTGGTGAACACTTTGGAATCACCTGCCAGGCTTGCTGGAACCACCTGCCAGTCATGCCAAAATCACCTGCCAACTACGCCAGAACCGCTTGGCGGACACTGCGGAAACACCTGTCGGGCCGGCTGGAACCACATCTCAGACGTGCCAGAAACGTGTTCATGAGATGCTGGAACCACACCCCGAACAGACGGATACCACCTGCCAGAACCGCCTGAACCACCTGCTGAGCACGCCGGAACCACCTGCTCGACTCACCGGTACCACCTCCCTGACACGCCAAAATCACCTGCTGGGTATGCCAGTACCACTTGGCGGACACTCCGGAATCATCTGCCGGACATGCCGGAACCAGCTCTCAGACACACCAGAACCAAGTGCCGGAGACGCCGGAAGCACCTGCCGAGCATGCTGGAGCCACCTGCTCGACTCGCCAGAAACACCTGCCGGACACGCCAAAATCACCTGCCGGGTATGCCAGAACCACCTGGCGGACACTACGGAATCACCTGCCGCGCATGCCGGAACCACCTCTCAGATGTGCCGGAAGCACGTGCCAGACACGCCGGAAACACCTACCGGACAGACCGGAACCACCTGCCAAGAACGCCGGAGCCACCTGTTCGACTCGGTGGAACCACCTGCCGGACAGGCCAATATCAAATGCTGGCTATGCCAGAACCACCTGGGGGACAGTCCGGGATCACCTGCCAGCCATGGCGGAACCAGCTCTCACACGTACCAGAACCACCTGCCGGAGAAGCTGGAAACACGTCCTGGACAGACTGGAACCACGTGACGGCCATGCCTGAACCACCTGCCGAGCACGGCGGAACCACCTGCCGCACACGCCAAAATCACCTGGGGGCTACACCAGAACCACGTCGACGACTCTCCGAAATGACCTGCCGGGCATGTTGCAACCACCTCTCAGACGTGCCAGAAGCACGTGGCGGACAGTCCGGAATCACCTGTTGGGCATACGCAACCACCTCTGACACGGACCGGAACCACGTGTCGTGCGCGCCGGAACCACCTACCGGACAGACCGGAATCAACTTTTGGGCATGCCGGAACCACCAGTCAGATGTGCCAGAAACACGTGCCGGAGACGCCGGAAGCACCTGCCGAGCACGTCGCAACCACCTGCTCAACTCGCCTGAACCACCTGCCGGACACGCCAAAATCCCTGCCCGCTACACCAGCACCACTTCGGGGACAAGCCGGAATCACGTGAGGGGCATGCCGGCACAGCCTCTCAGACTGAACCTCGTGCCGGACACCACAGAACCACCTGCCGGACAGACCGGAACCACCAGCCGGACACGCCGGTACCACCGGCTCGACCCGCCGGAACGACCGCTGGACATGCAGAATCTCCTGCCGGCTACGCCAGAAACACTTGGCGAACACTCCGGAATCACCTGCCGGGCATGCCGGAACCACCTCTCAGATATGCCAGAACCACGTGCCAATCACCCCGGAAGCACCTGCCGAGCACGCCGGAACCACCTGCTCGACTCGCCAGAACCACCTGCCGGACACGCAAAAATCACCTGCCGGCTACGCCACAACCAGTTGGGGAACACTTCGGAATCACCTGCCGGGCTTGCTGCAACCACCTGCCGGTCATGCCAAAATCACCTGCCAACTACGCCTGTACCACTTGGCGGACACTGTGGAAACACCTGTCGGGCTGGCCGGAACCACATCTCAGACGTGCCAGAACCATGTGCATGAGATGCTGGAACCACACCCCGAACAAACGGAAAACACCTGCCAGACCCGTCTGAACAACCTGCCGAGCACGCCGGAGCCACCTGCTCGACTCGCCGGAACCACCTACCTGACATGCCCAAATCACCAGCCGGGTATGCCAGAACCACTTGGCGGACACTCCGGAATCATCTGCCGGACATGCCGGAACCAGCTCTCAGATACACCAGAACCACGTGCCGGAGACGCCGGAAGCACCTGCCGAGCATGCCGGAGCCACCTGCTCGACTCGCCAGAAACACCTGCCGGACACGCCAAAATCACCTGCCGGGTACGCCAGAACCACCTGGCGGACACTCCGAACCCACCTGTCGCGCATGCCGGAACCACCTCTCAGACGTGCCGGAAGCACGTGCCGGACACGCTGTAATCACCTACCGGACATACCGGAACCACCTGCCGAGCACGCCGGAGCCACCTGTTCGACTCGCTGGAACCACCTGCCGGACAGGCCAATATCAACTGCTGGCTATGCCAGAACCACCTGGGGGATGGTCCGGAATCACCTGCCAGCCATGGCGGAACCACCTCTCAGACGTACCAGAACCACCTGCCGGAGCAGCTGGAAACACGTCCTGGAGAGTCTGGAACCACCTGCCGGCCAAGCCTGAACCACCTGCCAAGCACAACGGAACAACCTGCCAGACATGCCAAAATCACCTGCGTGTTATGCCAGAACCACTTGGAGGACTCTCTGGGATGACCTGCCGGGCATGCCGGAACCACCTCTCAGACGTGCCAGAACCATGTGGCGGACAGTCCGGAATCACCTGTTGGGCATGCGCAACCACCTCTGAGACGTACCAGAAACACATGCCGTGCAGGCTGGAACCACCTACCGGACAGACCGGAATCACCTTTCGGGCATGCCGGAACCACCTGTCAGATGTGCCAGAAACACGTGCCGGAGACGCCGGAAGCACCTGCCAAGCACGTTGGAACCACCTGCTCAACTCGCCTGAACCACCTGCCGGACATGCCAAAATCACCTGCCGACTATGCCAGAACCACTTGGCGAACACTCCGGAATCACTTGCCGGGCATGCAGGAACCACCTCTCAGACATGCCAGAACCCCGTGCCAATGACCCCGGAAGCACCAGCCGAGCACGCCGGAACCACCTGCTCGACTCGCCAGAACCACCTGCCGATCACGCAAAAATCACCTGCCGGCTACGCCACAACCAGTTGGTGAACACTTTGGAATCACCTGCCAGGCTTGCTGGAACCACCTGCCAGTCATGCCAAAATCACCTGCCAGCTACGCCAGAACCGCTTGGCGGACACTGCGGAAACACCTGTCGGGCCGGCTGGAACCACATCTCAGATGTGCCAGAAACGTGTTCATGAGATTCTGAAACCACACCCCGAACAGAGGGAAAACACCTGCCAGAACCGCCTGAACCACCTGCTGAGCACGCCGGAACCACCTGCTCGACTCACCGGTACCACCTCCCTGAAACGCCAAAATCACCAGCTGGATATGCCAGAACCACTTGACGGACACTCCGGAATCATCTGCCGGACATGCCGGAACCAGCTCTCAGACACACCAGAACCACGTGCCGGAGACGCCGGAAGCACCTGCCGAGCATCCCGGAGCCACCTGCTCGACTCGTCAGAAACACCTGCCGGACACGCCAAAATCACCTGCCGGGTACGCCAGAACCACGTGGCGGACACTACGGAATCACCTGTCCCGCATGCCGGAACCACCTCTCTGACGTGCCAGAAGCACGTGCCGGACACACCGGAAACACCTACCAGACAGACCGGAACCACCTGCCAAGAACGCCGGAGCCACCTGTTCGACTCGGTGGAACCAGCTGCCGGACAGGCCAATATCATCTGCTGGCTATGCCAGAACCACCAGTGGGACGGTCCGGAATCACCTGCCAGCCATGGCGGAACCACCTCTCAGACGTACCAGAACCACCTGCCGGAGAAGCTGGAAACACGTCCTGGACAGTCTGGAACCACGTGACGGCCATGCCTGAACCACCTGCCGAGCACGGCGGAACCACCTGCCGGACACGCCAAAATCACCTGCGGGCTACACCAGAACCACTTCGACGACTCTCCGAAATGACCTGCCGGGCATGTTGGAACCACCTCTCAGATGTGCCAGAAGCACGTGGCGGACAGTCCGGAATCACCTGTTGGGCATACGCAACCACCTCTGACACGTACCAGAACCACGTGCCGTGCACGCCGGAACCACCTACCGGACAGACCGGAATCAACTTTTGGGCATGCCGGAACCACCAGTCAGATGTGCCAGAAACACGTGCCGGAGACGTCGGAAGCACCTGCCGAGCACGTCGCAACCACCTGCTCAACTCGCCTGAACCACCTGCCGGACACGCCAAAATCCCTGCCCGCTACAACAGCACCACTTCGGGGACAAGCCGGAATCACGTGAGGGGCATGCCGGCACAGCCTCTCAGACTGAACCTCGTGCCGGACACCACAGAACCACCTGCCGGACAGACCGGAACCACCAGCCGGACACGCCGGTACCACCGGCTCGACCCGCCGGAACGACCGCTGGACATGCAGAATCACCTGCCGGCTACGCCGGAAACACTTGGCGAACAATCCGGAATCACCTGCTGGGCATGCCGGAACCACCTCTCAGATAAGCCAGAACCTCGTGCCAATGACCCCGGAAGCACCTGCCGAGCACGCCGGAACCACCTGCTCGACTCGCCAGAACCACCTGCCGGACACGCAAAAATCACCTGCCGGCTACGCCACAACCAGTTGGGGAACACTTCGGAATCACCTGCCGGGCTTGCTGGAACCACCTGCCGGTCATGCCAAAATCACCTGCCAACTACGCCAGTACCACTTGGCGGACACTGTGGAAACACCTGTCGGGCCGGCCGGAACCACATCTCAGACGTGCCAGAACCATGTGCATGAGATGCTGGAACCACACCCCGAACAGACGGAAAACACCTGCCAGACCCGTCTGAACAACCTGCCGAGCACGCCGGAGCCACCTGATCGACTCGCCGGAACCACCTACCTGACATGCCCAAATCACCAGCCGGGTATGCCAGAACCACTTGGCGGACACTCCGGAATCATCTGCCGGACATGCCGGAACCAGCTATCAGACACACCAGAACCACGTGCCGGAGACGCCGGAAGCAACTGCCGAGCATGCCGGAGCCACCTGCTCGACTCGCCAGAAACACCTGCCGGACACGCCAAAATCACCTGCCGGGTACGCCAGAACCACCTGGCAGACACTCCGAAACCACCTGTCGCGCATGCCGGAACCACCTCTCAGACGTGCCGGAAGCACGTGCCGGACACGCCGGAATCACCTACCGGACAGACCGGAACCACCTGCCGAGCACGCCGGAGCCACCTGTTCGACTCGCTGTAACCACCTGCCGGACAGGCCAATATCAACTGCTGGCTATGCCAGAACCACCTGGGGGATGGTCCGGAATCACCTGCCAGCCATGGCGGAACCACCTCTCAGACGTACCAGAACCACCTGCCGGAGAAGCTGGAAACACGTCCTGGACAGTCTGGAACCACCTGCCGGCCAAGCCTGAACCACCTGCCAAGCACAACGGAACAACCTGCCAGACACGCCAAAATCACCTGCGTGTTATGCCAGAACCACTTGGAGGACTCTCTGGGATGACCTGCCAAGCGTGCCGGAACCACCTCTCAGACGTGCCAGAACCATGTGGCGGACAGTCCGGAATCACCTGTTGGGCATGCGCAACCACCTCTGAGAGGTACCAGAACCACATGCCGTGCAGGCTGGAACCACCTACCGGACAGACCGGAATCACCTGTCGCGCATGCCGGAACCACCTCTCAGACGTGCCGGAAGCACGTGCCGGACACACCGGGATCACCTACCGGACAGACCGGAACCACCTGCCGAGCACGCCGGAGCCACCTGTTCGACTCGCTGGAACCACCTGCCGGACAGGCCAATATCAACTGCTGGCTATGCCAGAACCACCTGGGGGACAGTCCGGGATCACCTGCCAGCCATGGCGGAACCACCTCTCAGAAGTACCAGAACCACCTGCTGGAGAAGCTGGAAACACGTCCTGGACAGACTGGAACCACGTGACGGCCATGCCTGAACCACCTGCCGAGCACGGCGGAACCACCTGCCGGACACGCCAAAATCACCTGCGTGTTATGCCAGAACCACTTGGAGGACTCTCTGGGATGACCTGCCGGGCATGCCGGAACCACCTCTCAGACGTGCCAGAACCATGTGGCGGACAGTCCGGAATCACCTGTTGGGCATGCGCAACCACCTCTGAGACGTACCAGAACCACATGCCGTGCAGGCTGGAACCACCTACCGGACAGACCGGAATCACCTTTCGGGCATGCCGGAACCACCTGTCAGATGTGCCAGAAACACGTGCCGGAGACGCCGGAAGCACCTGCCAAGCACGTTGGAACCACCTGCTCAACTCGCCTGAACCACCTGCCGGACATGCCAAAATCACCTGCCGACTATGCCAGAACCACTTGGCGAACACTCCGGAATCACTTGCCGGGCATGCAGGTACCACCTCTCAGACATGCCAGAAACCCGCGCCAATGACCCCAGAAGCACCAGCCGAGCACGCCGGAACCACCTGCTCGACTCGCCAGAACCACCTGCCGATCACGCAAAAATCACCTGCCGGCTACGCCACAACCAGTTGGGGAACACTTCGGAATCACCTGCCGGGCTTGCTGGAACCACCTGCCTGTCATGCCAAAATCACCTGCCAACTACGCCAGTACCACTTGGCGGACACTGTGGAAACACCTGTCGGGCCGGCCGGAACCACATCTCAGACGTGCCAGAACCATGTGCATGAGATGCTGGAACCACACCCCGAACAGACGGAAAACACCTGCCAGACCCGTCTGAACAACCTGCTGAGCACGCTGGAGCCACCTGCTCGACTCGCCGGAACCACCTACCTGACATGCCCAAATCACCAGCCGGGTATGCCAGAACCACTTGGCGGACACTCCGGAATCATCTGCCGGACATGCCGGAACCAGCTCTCAGACACACCAGAACCACGTGCCGGAGACGCCGGAAGCACCTGCCGAGCATGCCGGAGCCACCTGCTCGACTCGCCAGAAACACCTGCCGGACACGCCAAACTCACCTGCCGGGTACTCCAGAACCACCTGGCGGACACTCCAAAATCACCTGTCGCGCATGCCGGAACCACCTCTCAGACGTGCCGGAATCACGTGCCGGACACGCCGGAATCACCTACCGGACAGACCGGAACCACCTGCCGAGCACGCCGGAGCCACCTGTTCGACTCGCTGGAACCACCTGCCGGACAGGCCAATATCAACTGCTGGCTATGCCAGAACCACCTGGGGGACGGTCCGGGATCACCTGCCAGCCATGGCCGAACCACCTCTCAGATGTACCAGAACCACCTGCCGGAGAAGCTGGAAACACGTCCTGGACAGACTGGAACCACGTGACGGCCATGCCTGAACCACCTGCCGAGCACGGCGGAACCACCTGCCGGACACGCCAAAATCACCTGCGGGCTACGCCAGAGCCACTTGGACGACTCTCCGAAATGACCTGCCGGGCATCTTGGAACCACCTATCAGACGTGCCAGAAGCACGTGGCGGACAGTCCGGAATCACCTGTTGGGCATACGCAACCACCTCTGAGACGTACCAGAACCACGTGCCGTGCACGCCGGAACCACCTACCGGACAGACCGGAATCAACTTTTGGGCATGCCGGAACCACCAGTCAGATGTGCCAGAAACACGTGCCGGAGACGCCGGAAGCACCTGCCGAGCACGTCGCAACCACCTGCTCAACTCGCCTTAACCCTCTGCCGGACACGGCAAAATCACCTGCCCGCTACACCAGCACCACTTCGGGGACAAGCCGGAATCACGTGAGGGGCATGCTGGCACAGCCTCTCAGACTGAACATCGTGCCGGACACCACAGAACCACCTGCCGGACAGACCGGAACCACCTGCCGGACACGCCGGAACCACCGGCTCGACCCGCCGGAACGACCGCTGGACATGCAAAATCACCTGCCGGCTACGCCGGAAACACTTGGCGAACACTCCGGAATCACGTGCCGGGCATGCCGGAACCACCTCTCAGATATGCCAGAACCACGTGCCAATGACCCCGGAAGCACCTGCCGAGCACGCCGGAACCACCTGCTCGACTCGCCAGAACCACCTGCCGGACACGCAAAAATCACCTGCCGGCTACGCCACAAGCAGTTGGGGAACACTTCGGAATCACCTGCCGGGCTTGCTGGAACCACCTGCCGGTCATGCCAAAATCACCTGCCAACTACGCCAGTACCACTTGGCGGACACTGTGGAAACACCTGTCGGGCCGGCCGGAACCACATCTCAGACGTGCCAGAACCATGTGCATGAGATGCTGGAACCACACCCCGAACAGACGGAAAACACCTGCCAGACCCGTCTGAACAACCTGCCGAGCACGCCGGAGCCACCTGCTCGACTCGCCGGAACCACCTACCTGACATGCCCAAATCACCAGCCGGGTATGCCAGAACCACTTGGCGGACACTCCGGAATCATCTGCCGGACATGCCGGAACCAGCTCTCAGACACACCAGAACCACGTGCCGGAGACGCCGGAAGCACCTGCCGAGCATGCCGGAGCCACCTGCTCGACTCGCCAGAAACACCTGCCGGACACGCCAAAATCACCTGCCGGGTACGCCGGAACCACCTGGCGGACACTCCGAAATCACGTGTGGCACATGCTGGAACCACCTCTCAGACGTGCCGGAAGCACGTGCCAGACACGCCGGAAACACCTACCGGACAGACCGGAACCACCTGCCAAGAACGCCGGAGCCACCTGTTCGACTCGCTGGAACCACCTGCCGGACAGGCCAATATCAACTGCTGGCTATGCCAGAACCACCTGGGGGACAGTCCGGGATCACCTGCCAGCCATGGCGGAACCACCTCTCAGACGTACCAGAACCACCTGCCGGAGAAGCTGGAAGCACGTCCTGGACAGACTGGAACCACGTGACGGCCATGCCTGAACCACATCCCGAGCACGGCGGAACCACCTGCCGGACACGCCAAAATCACCTGCGGGCTACTCCAGAACCACTTGGATGACTCTCCAAAATGACCTGCCAGGCATGTTGGAACCACCTCTCAGACGTGCCAGAAGCACGTGGCGGACAGTCCGGAATCACCTGTTGGGCATACGCAACCACCTCTGAGACGTACCAGAACCACGTGCCGTGCACGCCGGAACCACCTACCGGACAGACCGGAATCAACTTTTGGGCATGCCAGAACCACCAGTCAGATGTGCCAGAAACACGTGCCGGAGACGCCGGAAGCACCTGCTGAGCACGTCGCAACCACCTGCTCAACTCGCCTGAACCACCTGCCGGACACGCCAAAATCACCTGCCCGCTACACCAGCACCACTTCGGGGACAAGCCGGAATCACGTGAGGGGCATGCCGGCACAGCCTCTCAGACTGAACCTCGTGCCGGACACCACAGAACCACCTGCCGGACAGACTGGAACCACCTGCCGGACACGCCGGAACGACCGCTGGACATGCAAAATCACCTGCCGGCTACGCCGGAAACACTTGGCGAACACTCCGGAATCACCTGCCGGGCATGCCGGAACCACCTCTCAGATATGCCAGAACCACGTGCCAATGATCCGGGTAGCACCTGCCGAGCACGTCGGAACCACCTGCTCGACTCGCCAGAACCACCTGCCGGACACGCAAAAATCACCTGCCGGCTACGCCACAACCAGTTGGGGAACACTTCGGAATCACCTGCCGGGCTTGCTGGAACCACCTGCCGGTCATGCCAAAATCACCTGCCAACTACGCCAGTACCACTTGGCAGACACTGTGGAAACACCTGTCGGGCCGGCCGGAACCACATCTCAGACGTGCCAGAACCATGTGCATGAGATGCTGGAACCACACCCCGAACAGACGGAAAACACCTGCCAGACCCGTCTGAACAACCTGCCGAGCACGCCGGAGCCACCTGCTCGACTCGCCGGAACCACCTACCTGACATGCCCAAATCACCAGCCGGGTATGCCAGAACCACTTGGCGGACACTCCGGAATCATCTGCCAGACATGCCGGAACCAGCTCTCAGACACACCAGAACCACGTGCCGGAGACGCCGGAAGCACCTGCCGAGCATGCCGGAGCCACCTGCTCGACTCGCCGGAAACACCTGCGGGACACGCCAAAATCACCTGCCGGGTACGCCAGAACCACCTGGCGGACACTCCGAAACCACCTGTCGCGCATGCCGGAACCACCTCTCAGACGTGCCGGAAGCACGTGCCACACACTCCGGAAACACCTACCGGACAGACCGGAACCACCTGCCAAGAACGCCGGAGCCACCTGTTCGACTCGCTGGAACCACCTGCCGGACAGGTCAATATCAACTGCTGGCTATGCCAGAACCACCTGGGGGACGGTCCGGGATCACCTGCCAGCCATGGCGGAACCACCTCTCAGACGTACCAGAACCACCTGCCGGAGAAGCTGGAAACACGTCCTGGACAGACTGGAACCACGTGACGGCCATGCCTGAACCACATCCCGAGCACGGCGGAACCACCTGCCGGACACGCCAAAATCACCTGCGGGCTACGCCAGAACCACTTGGACGACTCTCCGAAATGACCTGCCGGGCATGTTGGAGCCACCTCTCAGACGTGCCAGAAGCACGTGGCGGACAGTCCGGAATCACCTGTTGGGCATACGCAACCACCTCTGAGATGTACCAGTACCACGTGCCGTGCACGCCGGAACCACCTACCGGACAGACCGGAATCAACTTTTGGGCATGCCGGAACCACCAGTCAGATGTGCCAGAATCACGTGCCAGAGACGCCGGAAGCACCTGCCGAGCACGTCGCAACCACCTGCTCAACTCGCCTGAACCACCTGCCGGACACGCCAAAATCACCTGCCCGCTAGACCAGCACCACTTCGGGGACAAGCCGGAATCACGTGAGGGGCATGCCGGCACAGCCTCTCAGACTGAACCTCGTGCCGGACACCACAGAACCACCTGCCGGACAGACCGGAACCTCCTGCCGGACACGCCGGAACCACCGGCTCGACCCGCCGGAAAGACCGCTGGACATGCAAAATCACCGGCCGGCTACGCCGGAAACACTTGGCGAACACTCCGGAATCACCTGCCGGGCATGCCGGAACCACCTCTCAGATATGCCAGAACCACGTGCCAATGACCCCGGAAGCACCTGCCGAGCACGCCGGAGCCACATGCTCGACTCGCCAGAAACACCTTCCGGACACGCAAAAATCACCTGCCGGCTACGCCACAACCAGTTGGGGAACACTTCGGAATCACCTGCCGGGCTTGCTGGAACCACCTGCCGGTCATGCCAAAATCACCTGCCAACTACGCCAGTACCACTTGGCGGACACTGTGGAAACACCTGTCGGGCCGGCCGGAACCACATCTCAGACGTGCCAGAACCATGTGCATGAGATGCTGGAACCACACCCCGAACAGACGGAAAACACCTGCCAGACCCGTCTGAACAACCTGCCGAGCACGCCGGAGCCACCTGCTCGACTCGCCAGAACCACCTACCTGACATGCCCAAATCACCAGCCGGGTATGCCAGAACCACTTGGCGGACACTCCGGAATCATCTGCCGGACATGCCGGAACCAGCTCTCAGACACACCAGAACCACGTGCCGGAGACGCCGGAAGCACCTGCCGAGCATGCCGGAGCCACCTGCTCGACTCGCCAGAAACACCTGCCGGACACGCCAAAATCACCTGCCGGGTACGCAAGAACCACCTGGCGGATACTACGGAATCACATGCCGCGCATGACGGACCCACCTTTCAGACGTGCCGGAAGCACGTTCCGGAGACGCCGGAAACTCCTAGCGGACAGACCGGAACCACCTGCCAAGAACGCCGGAGCCACCTGTTCGACTCGCTGGAACCACCTGCCGACAGGCCAATATCAACTGCTGGCTATGCCAGAACCACCTGGGGGACAGTCCGGGATCACCTGCCAGCCATGGCGGAACCACCTCTCAGACGTACCAGAACCACCTGCCGGAGAAGCTGGAAACACGTCCTGGACAGACTGGAACCACGTGACGGCCATGCCTGAACCACCTGCCGAGCACGGCGGAACCACCTGCCGGACACGCCAAAATCACCTGCGGGCTACGCCAGAACCACTTGGACGACTTTCTGAAATGACCTGCCGGGCATGTTGGAACCACCTCTCAGACGTGCCAGAAGCACGTGGCGGACAGTCCGGAATCACCTGTTGGGCATACGCAACCACCTCTGACACGTACCAGAACCACGTGCCGTGCCGCCGGAACCACCTACCGGACAGACCGCAATCAACTTTTGGGCATGCCGGAACCACCAGTCAGATGTGCCAGAAACACGTGCCGGAGACGCCGGAAGCAACTGCCGAGCACGTCGCAACCACCTGCTCAGCTCGCCTGAACCACCTGCCGGAAACGCCAAAATCACCTGCCCGCTACACCAGCACCACTTCGGGGACAAGCCGGAATCACGTGAGGGGCATGCCGGCACAGCCTCTCAGACTGAACCTCGGGCAGGCCACCACAGAACCACCTGCCGGACAGACCGGAACCACCTGCCGGACACGCCGGAGCCACCGGCTCGACCCGCCGGAACGACCGCTGGACATGCAAAATCACCTGCCGGCTACGCCGGAAACACTTGGCGAACACTCCGGAATCACCTGCCGGGCATGCCGGAACCACCTCTCAGATATGCCAGAACCACGTGCCAATGACCCCGGAAGCACCTGCCGAGCACGCCGGAACCACCTGCTCGACTCGCCAGAACCACCTGCCGGACATGCAAAAATCACCTGCCGGCTACGCCACAACCAGTTGGGGAACACTTTGGAATCACCTGCCAGGCTTGCTGGAACCACCTGCCAGTCATGCCAAAATCACCTGCCAACTACGCCAGAACCGCTTGGCGGACACTGCAGAAAAACCTGTCAGGCCGGCTGGAACCACATCTCAGACCTGCCAGAAACGTGTTCATGAGATGCTGGAACCACACCCCGAACAGACGGAAAACACCTGCCAGACCCGTCTGAACAACCTGCCGAGCACGCCGGAGCCACCTGCTCGACTCGCCGGAACCACCTACCTGACATGCCCAAATCACCAGCCGGGTATGCCAGAACCACTTGGCGGACACTCCGGAATCATCTGCCGGACATGCCGGAACCAGCTCTCAGACACACCAGAATCACGTGCCGGAGACGCCGGAAGCACCTGCCGAGCATGCCGGAGCCACCTGCTCGACTCGCCAGAAACACCTGCCGGACACGCCAAAATCACCTGCCGGGTACGCCAGAACCACCTGGCGGACACTCCGAAACCACCTGTCGCGCATGCCGGAACCACCTCTCAGACGTGCCGGAAGCACGTGCCGGACACGCCGGAATCACCTACCGGACAGACCGGAACAGCCTGCCGAGCACGCCGGAGCCACCTGTTCGACTCGCTGGAACCACCTGCCGGACAGGCCAATATCAAATGCTGGCTATGCCAGAACCACCTGGGGGACGGTCCGGAATCACCTGCCAGCCATGGCGTAACCACCTCTCAGACGTACCAGAACCACCTGCCGGAGAAGCTGGAAACACGTCCTGGACAGTCTGGAACCACCTGCCGGCCAAGCCTGAACCACCTGCCAAGCACAACGGAACAACCTGCCAGACACGCCAAAATCACCTGCGTGTTATGCCAGAACCACTTGGAGGACTCTCTGGGATGACCTGCCGGGCATGCCGGAACCACCTCTCAGACGTGCCAGAACCATGTGGCGGACAGTCCGGAATCACCTGTTGGGCATGCGCAACCACCTCTGAGACGTACCAGAACCACATGCCGTGCAGGCTGGAACCACCTACCGGACAGACCGGAATCACCTTTCGGGCATGCCGGAACCACCTGTCAGATGTGCCAGAAACACGTGCCGGAGACGCCGGAAGCACCTGCCAAGCACGTTGGAACCACCTGCTCAACTCGCCTGAACCACCTGCCGGACATGCCAAAATCACCTGCCGACTATGCCAGGACCACTTGGCGAACACTCCGGAATCACTAGCCGGGCATGCAGGAACCACCTCTCAGACATGCCAGAACCCCGAGCCAATGACCCCGGAAGCACCAGCCGAGCACGCCGGAACCACCTGCTCGACTCGCCAGAACCACCTGCCGATCACGCAAAAATCACCTGCCGGCTACGCCACAACCAGTTGGTGAACACTTTGGAATCACCTGCCAGGCTTGCTGGAACCGCCTGCCAGTCATGCCAAAATCACCTGCCAACTATGCCAGAACCGCTTGGCGGACACTGCGGAAACACCTGTCGGGCTGGCTGGAACCGCATCTCAGACGTGCCAGAACCATGTGCATGAGATGCTGGAACCACACCCCGAACAGACGGAAAACACCTGCCAGACCCGTCTGAACAACCTGCCGAGCACGCCGGAGCCACCTGCTCGACTCGCCGGAACCACCTACCTGACATGCCCAAATCACCAGCCGGGTATGCCAGAACCACTTGGCGGACACTCCGGAATCATCTGCCGGACATGCCGGAACCAGCTCTCAGACACACCAGAACCACGTGCCGGAGACGCCGGAAGCACCTGCCGAGCATGCCGGAGTTACCTGCTCGACTCGCCAGAAACACCTGCCGGACACGCCAAAATCACCTGCCGGGTACGCCAGAACCACCTGGCGGACACTACGAAATCACCTGCCGCGCATGCCGGAACCACCTCTCAGACGTGCCGGAAGCACGTGCCAGACACGCCGGAAACACCTACCGGACAGACCGGAACCACCTGCCAAGAACGCCGGAGCCACCTGTTCGACTCGCTGGAACCACCTGCCGGCCAGGCCAATATAAACTGCTGGCTATGCCAGAACCACCTGGGGGACGGTCCGGGATCACCTGCCAGCCATGGTGGAACCACCTCTCAGACGTACCAGAACCACCTGCCGGAGAAGCTGGAAACACGTCCTGGATAGTCTGGAATCACCTGCCGGCCAAGCCTGAACCACCTGCCAAGCACAACGGAACAACCTGCCAGACACGCCAAAATCACCTGCGTGTTATGCCAGAACCACTTGGAGGACTCTCTGGGATGACCTGCCGGGCATGCCGGAATCACCTCTCAGACGTGCCAGAAGCACGTGGCGGACAGTCCGGAATCACCTGTTGGGCATGCGCAACCACCTCTGAGACGTACAAGAACCACATGCCGTGCAGGCTGGAACCACCTACCGGACAGACCGGAATCACCTTTCGGGCATGCCGGAACAACCTGTCAGATGTGCCAGAAACACGTGCCGGAGACGCCGGAAGCACCTGCCAAGCACGTTGGAACCACCTGCTCAACTCGCCTGAACCACCTGCCGGACATGCCAAAATCACCTGCCGACTATGCCAGGACCACTTGGCGAACACTCCGGAATCACTAGCCGGGCATGCAGGAACCACCTCTCAGACATGCCAGAACCCCGAGCCAATGACCCCGGAAGCACCAGCCGAGCACGCCGGAACCACCTGCTCGACTCGCCAGAACCACCTGCCGATCACGCAAAAATCACCTGCCGGCTACGCCACAACCAGTTGGTGAAGACTTTGGAATCACCTGCCAGTCTTGCTGGAACCGCCTGCCAGTCATGCCAAAATCACCTGCCAACTATGCCAGAACCGCTTGGCGGACACTGCGGAAACACCTGTCGGGCTGGCTGGAACCGCATCTCAGACGTGCCAGAACCATGTGCATGAGATGCTGGAACCACACCCCGAACAGACGGAAAACACCTGCCAGACCCGTCTGAACAACCTGCCGAGCACGCCGGAGCCACCTGCTCGACTCGCCGGAACCACCTACCTGACATGCCCAAATCACCAGCCGGGTATGCCAGAACCACTTGGCGGACACTCCGGAATCATCTGCCGGACATGCCGGAACCAGCTCTCAGACACACCAGAACCACGTGCCGGAGACGCCGGAAGCACCTGCCGAGCATGCCGGAGTTACCTGCTCGACTCGCCAGAAACACCTGCCGGACACGCCAAAATCACCTGCCGGGTACGCCAGAACCACCTGGCGGACACTACGAAATCACATGCCGCGCATGCCGGAACCACCTCTCAGACGTGCCGGAAGCACGTGCCAGACACGCCGGAAACACCTACCGGACAGACCGGAACCACCTGCCAAGAACGCCGGAGCCACCTGTTCGACTCGCTGGAACCACCTGCCGGCCAGGCCAATATAAACTGCTGGCTATGCCAGAACCACCTGGGGGACGGTCCGGGATCACCTGCCAGCCATGGTGGAACCACCTCTCAGACGTACCAGAACCACCTGCCGGAGAAGCTGCAAACACGTCCTGGACAGTCTGGAACCACCTGCCGGCCAAGCCTGAACCACCTGCCAAGCACAACGGAACAACCTGCCAGACACGCCAAAATCACCTGCGTGTTATGCCAGAACCACTTGGAGGACTCTCTGGGATGACCTGCCGGGCATGCCGGAATCACCTCTCAGACGTGCCAGAAGCACGTGGCGGACAGTCCGGAATCACCTGTTGGGCATGCGCAACCACCTCTGAGACGTACAAGAACCACATGCCGTGCAGGCTGGAACCACCTACCGGACAGACCGGAATCACCTTTCGGGCATGCCGGAACCACCTGTCAGATGTGCCAGAAACACGTGCCGGAGACGCCGGAAGCACCTGCCAAGCACGTTGGAACCACCTGCTCAACTCGCCTGAACCACCTGCCGGACATGCCAAAATCACCTGCCGACTATGCCAGAACCACTTGGCGAACACTCCGGAATCACTTGCCGGGCATGCAGGAACCACCTCTCAGACATGCCAGAACCCCGTGCCAATGACCCCGGAAGCACCAGCCGAGCACGCCGGAACCACCTGCTCGACTCGCCAGAACCACCTGCCGGACACGCAAAAATCACCTGCCGGCTATGCCACAACCAGTTGGGGAACACTTCGGAATCACCTGCCAGGCTTGCTGGAACCACCTGCCCGTCATGCCAAAATCACCTGCCAACTACGCCAGAACCGCTTGGCGGACACTGCGGAAACACCTGTCGGGCCGGCTGGAACCACATATCAGAAGTGCCAGAAACGTGTTCATGAGATGCTGGAACCACACCCCGAACAGACGGATACCACCTGCCAGAACCGCCTGAACCACCTGCTGAGCACGCCGGAAGCACCTGCTCGACTCACCGGTACCACCTCCCTGACACGCCAAAATCACCTGCTGGGTATGCCAGAACCACTTGGCGGACACTCCGGAATCATCTGCCGGACATGCCGGAACCAGCTCTCAGACACACCAGAACCAAGTGCCGGAGACGCCGGAAGCACCTGCCGAGCACGCCGGAGCCACCTGCTCGACTCGCCAGAAACACCTGCCGGACACGCAAAAATCACCTGCCGGCTACGCCACAACCAGTTGGGGAACACTTCGGAATCACCTGCCGGGCTTGCTGCAACCACCTGCCGGTCATGCCAAAATCACCTGCCAACTACGCCAGTACCACTTGGCGGACACTGTGGAAACGCCTGTCGGGCCGGCCGGAACCACATCTCAGACGTGCCAGAACCATGTGCATGAGATGCTGGAACCACACCCCGAACAGACGGAAAACACCTGCCAGACCCGTCTGAACAACCTGCCGAGCACGCCGGAGCCACCTGCTCGACTCGCCGGAACCACCTACCTGACATGCCCAAATCACCAGCCGGGTATGCCAGAACCACTTGGCGGACACTCCGGAATCATCTTCCGGACATGCCGGAACCAGCTCTCAGACACACCAGAACCACGTGCCGGAGACGCCGGAACCACCTGCCGAGCATGCCGGAGCCACCTGCTCGACTCGCCAGAAACACCTGCCGGACACGCCAAAATCACCTGCCGGGTACGCCAGAAACACCTGGCGGACACTCCGAAACCACCTGTGGCGCATGCCGGAACCACCTCTCAGACGTGCCGGAAGCACGTGCCGGACACGCCGGAATCACCTACCGGACAGACCGGAACCACCTGCCGAGCACGCCGGAGCCACCTGTTCGACTCGCTGGAACCACCTGCCGGACAGGCCAACATCAACTGCTGGCTATGCCAGAACCACCTGGGGGATGGTCCGGAATCACCTGCCAGCCATGGCGGAACCACCTCTCAGACGTACCAGAACCACCTGCCGGAGAAGCTGGAAACACGTCCTGGACAGTCTGGAACCACCTGCCGGCCAAGCCTGAACCACCTGCCAAGCACAACGGAACAACCTGCCAGACACGCCAAAATCACCTGCGTGTTATGCCAGAACCACTTGGAGGACTCTCTGGGATGACCTGCCAAGCATGCCAGAACCACCTTTCAGACGTGCCAGAACCATGTGGCGGACAGTCCGGAATCACCTGTTGGGCATGCGCAACCACCTCTGAGAGGTACCAGAACCACATGCCGTGCAGGCTGGAACCACGTACCGGACAGACCGGAATCACCTTTCGGGCATGCGCAAACCGCCTGTCAGATGTGTCAGAAACACGTGCCGGTGACGCCGGAAGCACCTGCCAAGCACGTTGGAACCACCTGCTCATCTCGCCTAAACCACCTTCCGGACATGCCAAAATCACCTGCCGACTATGCCAGAACCAATTGGCGAACACTCCGGAATCACTTGCCGGGCATGCAGGTACCACCTCTCAGACATGCCAGAAACCCGCGCCAATGACCCCAGAAGCACCAGCCGAGCACGCCGGAACCACCTGCTCGACTCGCCAGAACCACCTGCCGATCACGCAAAAATCACCTGCCGGCTACGCCACAACCAGTTGGTGAACACTTTGGAATCACCTGCCAGGCTTGCTGGAACCACCTGCCAGTCATGCCAAAATCACCTGCCAGCTACGCCAGAACCGCTTGGCGGACACTGCGGAAACACCTGTCGGGCCGGCTGGAACCACATCTCAGACGTGCCAGAAACGTGTTCATGAGATGCTGGAACCACACCACGAACAGACGGATACCACCTGCCAGAACCGCCTGAACCACCTGCTGAGCACGCCGGAACCACCTGCTCGACTCACCGGTACCACCTCCCTGACACGCCAAAATCACCTGCTGGGTATGCCAGAACCACTTGGCGGACACTCCGGAATCATCTGCCGGACATGCCGGAACCAGCTCTCAGACACACCAGAACCACGTGCCGAAGACGCCTGAAGCACCTGCCGAGAATGCCGGAGCCACATGCTCGACTCGCCAGAAACACCTGACGGACACGCCAAAATCACCTGCCGGGTACGCCAGAACCACCTGGCGGACACTCCGAAACCACCTGTCGCGCATGCCGGAACCACCTCTCAGACGTGCCGGAAGCACGTGCCGGACAAGCCGGAATCACCTACCGGACAGACCGGAACCACCTGCCGAGCACGCTGGAGCCACCTGTTCGACTCGCTCGAACCACCTGCCGGACAGGCCAATATCAACTGCTGGCTATGCCAGAACGACCTGGGGGACAGTCGGGATCACCTGCCAGCCATGGCGGAACCACCTCTCAGACGTACCAGAACCACCTGCCGGAGAAGCTGGAAACACGTCCTGGACAGACTGGAACCACGTGACGGCCATGCCTGAACCACCTGCCGAGCATGGCGGAACCACCTGCCGGACACGCCAAAATCACCTGCGGGCTATGCCAGAACCACTTGGACGACTCTCCGAAATGACCTGCCGGGCATGTTGGAACCACCTCTCAGACGTGCCAGAACCATGTGGCAGACAGTCCGGAATCACCTGTTGGGCATACGCAACCACCTCTGACACGTACCAGAACCACGTGCCGTGCCGCCGGAACCACCTACCGGACAGACCGCAATCAACTTTTGGGCATGCCGGAACCACCAGTCAGATGTGCCAGAAACACGTGCCGGAGACGCCGGAAGCAACTGCCGAGCACGTCGCAACCACCTGCTCAACTCGCCTGAACCACCTGCCGGAAACGCCAAAATCACCTGCCCGCTACACCAGCACCACTTCGGGGACAAGCCGGAATCACGTGAGGGGCATGCCGGCACAGCCTCTCAGACTGAACCTCGGGCAGGCCACCACAGAACCACCTGCCGGACAGACCGGAACCACCTGCCGGACACGCCGGAACCACCGGCTCGACCCGCCGGAACGACCGCTGGACATGCAAAATCACCTGCCGGCTACGCCGGAAACACTTGGCGAACACTCCGGAATCACCTGCCGGGCATGCCGGAACCACCTCTCAGATATGCCAGAACCACGTGCCAATGACCCCGGAAGCACCTGCCGAGCACGCCGGAACCACCTGCTCGACTCGCCAGAACCACCTGCCGGACACGCAAAAATCACCTGCCGGCTACGCCACAACCAGTTGGGGAACACTTTGGAATCACCTGCCAGGCTTGCTGGAACCACCTGCCAGTCATGCCAAAATCACCTGCCAACTACGCCAGAACCGCTTGGCGGACACTGCAGAAAAACCTGTCAGGCCGGCTGGAACCACATCTCAGACCTGCCAGAAACGTGTTCATGAGATGCTGGAACCACACCCCGAACAGACGGAAAACACCTGCCAGACCCGTCTGAACAACCTGCCGAGCACGCCGGAGCCACCTGCTCGACTCGCCGGAACCACCTACCTGACATGCCCAAATCACCAGCCGGGTATGCCAGAACCACTTGGCGGACACTCCGGAATCATCTGCCGGACATGCCGGAACCAGCTCTCAGACACACCAGAATCACGTGCCGGAGACGCCGGAAGCACCTGCCGAGCATGCCGGAGCCACCTGCTCGACTCGCCAGAAACACCTGCCGGACACGCCAAAATCACCTGCCGGGTACGCCAGAACCACCTGGCGGACACTCCGAAACCACCTGTCGCGCATGCCGGAACCACCTCTCAGACGTGCCGGAAGCACGTGCCGGACACGCCGGAATCACCTACCGGACAGACCGGAACAGCCTGCCGAGCACGCCGGAGCCACCTGTTCGACTCGCTGGAACCACCTGCCGGACAGGCCAATATCAAATGCTGGCTATGCCAGAACCACCTGGGGGACGGTCCGGAATCACCTGCCAGCCATGGCGTAACCACCTCTCAGACGTACCAGAACCACCTGCCGGAGAAGCTGGAAACACGTCCTGGACAGTCTGGAACCACCTGCCGGCCAAGCCTGAACCACCTGCCAAGCACAACGGAACAACCTGCCAGACACGCCAAAATCACCTGCGTGTTATGCCAGAACCACTTGGAGGACTCTCTGGGATGACCTGCCGGGCATGCCGGAACCACCTCTCAGACGTGCCAGAACCATGTGGCGGACAGTCCGGAATCACCTGTTGGGCATGCGCAACCACCTCTGAGACGTACCAGAACCACATGCCGTGCAGGCTGGAACCACCTACCGGACAGACCGGAATCACCTTTCGGGCATGCCGGAACCACCTGTCAGATGTGCCAGAAACACGTGCCGGAGACGCCGGAAGCACCTGCCAAGCACGTTGGAACCACCTGCTCAACTCGCCTGAACCACCTGCCGGACATGCCAAAATCACCTGCCGACTATGCCAGGACCACTTGGCGAACACTCCGGAATCACTAGCCGGGCATGCAGGAACCACCTCTCAGACATGCCAGAACCCCGAGCCAATGACCCCGGAAGCACCAGCCGAGCACGCCGGAACCACCTGCTCGACTCGCCAGAACCACCTGCCGATCACGCAAAAATCACCTGCCGGCTACGCCACAACCAGTTGGTGAAGACTTTGGAATCACCTGCCAGGCTTGCTGGAACCACCTGCCAGTCATGCCAAAATCACCTGCCAACTACGCCAGAACCGCTTGGCGGACACTGCGGAAACACCTGTCGGGCCGGCTGGAACCACATCTCAGACGTGCCAGAAACGTGTTCATGAGATGCTGGAACCACACCCCGAACAGACGGATACCACCTGCCAGAACCGCCTGAACCACCTGCTGAGCACGCCGGAAGCACCTGCTCGACTCACCGGTACCACCTCCCTGACACGCCAAAATCACCTGCTGGGTATGCCAGAACCACTTGGCGGACACTCCGGAATCATCTGCCGGACATGCCGGAACCAGCTCTCAGACACACCAGAACCAAGTGCCGGAGACGCCGGAAGCACCTGCCGAGCACGCCGGAGCCACCTGCTCGACTCGCCAGAAACACCTGCCGGACACGCAAAAATCACCTGCCGGCTACGCCACAACCAGTTGGGGAACACTTCGGAATCACCTGCCGGGCTTGCTGCAACCACCTGCCGGTCATGCCAAAATCACCTGCCAACTACGCCAGTACCACTTGGCGGACACTGTGGAAACACCTGTCGGGCCGGCCGGAACCACATCTCAGACGTGCCAGAACCATGTGCATGAGATGCTGGAACCACACCCCGAACAGACGGAAAACACCTGCCAGACCCGTCTGAACAACCTGCCGAGAACGCCGGAGCCACCTGCTCGACTCGCCGGAACCACCTACCTGACATGCCCAAATCACCAGCCGGGTATGCCAGAACCACTTGGCGGACACTCCGGAATCATCTTCCGGACATGCCGGAACCAGCTCTCAGACACACCAGAACCACGTGCCGGAGACGCCGGAACCACCTGCCGAGCATGCCGGAGCCACCTGCTCGACTCGCCAGAAACACCTGCCGGACACGCCAAAATCACCTGCCGGGTACGCCAGAAACACCTGGCGGACACTCCGAAACCACCTGTGGCGCATGCCGGAACCACCTCTCAGACGTGCCGGAAGCACGTGCCGGACACGCCGGAATCACCTACCGGACAGACCGGAACCACCTGCCGAGCACGCCGGAGCCACCTGTTCGACTCGCTGGAACCACCTGCCGGACAGGCCAATATCAACTGCTGGCTATGCCAGAACCACCTGGGGGATGGTCCGGAATCACCTGCCAGCCATGGCGGAACCACCTCTCAGACGTACCAGAACCACCTGCCGGAGAAGCTGGAAACACGTCCTGGACAGTCTGGAACCACCTGCCGGCCAAGCCTGAACCACCTGCCAAGCACAACGGAACAACCTGCCAGACACGCCAAAATCACCTGCGTGTTATGCCAGAACCACTTGGAGGACTCTCCGGGATGACCTGCCAAGCATGCCGGAACCACCTCTCAGACGTGCCAGAACCATGTGGCGGACAGTCCGGAATCACCTGTTGGGCATGCGCAACCACCTCTGAGAGGTACCAGAACCACATGCCGTGCAGGCTGGAACCACCTACCGGACAGACCGGAATCACCTTTCGGGCATGCGCAAACCGCCTGTCAGATGTGTCAGAAACACGTGCCGGTGACGCCGGAAGCACCTGCCAAGCACGTTGGAACCACCTGCTCATCTCGCCTAAACCACCTGCCGGACATGCCAAAATCACCTGCCGACTATGCCAGAACCACTTGGCGAGCACTCCGGAATCACCTGCCGGGCATGCCGGAACCACCTCTCAGATATGCCAGAACCACGTGCCCATGACCCCGGAAGCACCTGCCGAGCACGCCGGAACCACCTGCTCGACTCGCCAGAACCACCTGCCGGACACGCAAAAATCACCTGCCGGCTACGCCACACCCATTTGGGGAACACTTCAGAATCACCTGCCGGGCTTGCTGGAACCACCTGCCGGTCATGCCAAAATCACCTGCCAACTACGCCAGTACCACTTGGCGGACACTGTGGAAACACCTGTCGGGCTGGCCGGAACCACATCTCAGACCTGCCAGAACCATGTGCATGAGATGCTGGAACCACACCCCGAACAGACGGAAAACACCTGCCAGACCCGTCTGAACAACCTGCCGAGCACGCCGGAGCCACCTGCTCGACTCGCCGGAACCACCTACCTGACATGCCCAAATCACCAGCCGGGTATGCCAGAACCACTTGGCGGACACTCCGGAATCATCTGCCGGACATGCCGGAACCAGCTCTCAGACACACCAGAACCACGTGCCGGAGACGCCGGAAGCACCTGCCGAGCATGCCGGAGCCACCTGCTCGACTCGCCAGAAACACCTGCCGGACACGCCAAAATCACCTGCCGGGTACGCCAGAACCACCTGGCGGACACTCCGAAACCACCTGTCGCGGATGCCGGGACCACCTCTCAGACGTGCCGGAAGCACGTGCCGGACACGCCGGAATCACCTACCGGACATACCGGAACCACCTGCCGAGCACGCCGGAGCCACCTGTTCGACTCGCTGGAACCACCTGCCGGACAGGCCAATATCAACTGCTGGCTATGCCAGAACCACCTGGGAGACGGTCCGGAATCGCCTGCCAGCCATGGCGGAACCACCTCTCAGAAGTACCAGAACCACCTGCTGGAGAAGCTGGAAACACGTCCTGGACAGACTGGAACCACGTGACGGCCATGCCTGAACCACCTGCCGAGCACGGCGGAACCACCTGCAGGACACGCCAAAATCACCTGCGTGTTATGCCAGAACCACTTGGAGGACTCTCTGGGATGACCTGCCGGGCATGCCGGAACCACCTCTCAGACGTGCCAGAACCATGTGGCGGACAGTCCGGAATCACCTGTTGGGCATGCGCAACCACCTCTGAGACGTACCAGAACCACATGCCGTGCAGGCTGGAACCACCTACCGGACAGACCGGAATCACCTTTCGGGCATGCCGGAACCACCTGTCAGATGTGCCAGAAACACGTGCCGGAGACGCCGGAAGCACCTGCCAAGCACGTTGGAACCACCTGCTCAACTCGCCTGAACCACCTGCCGGACACGCCAAAATCACCTGCCCACTACACCAGCACCACTTCGGGGACAAGCCGGAATCACGTGAGGGGCATGCCGGCACAGCCTCTCAGACTGAACCTCGTGCCGGACACCACAGAACCACCTGCCGGACAGACCGGAACCACCTGCCGGACATGCCGGAACCACCGTCTCGACCCGCCGGAACGACCGCTGGACATGCAAAATCACCTGCCGGCTACGCCGGAAACACTTGGCGAACACTCCAGAATCACCTGCCGGGCATGCCAGAACCACTTCTCAGATATACCAGAACCACGTGCCAATGACCC
Organism: Equus caballus; assembly: GCF_041296265.1. Lineage (NCBI taxonomy): Eukaryota > Metazoa > Chordata > Mammalia > Perissodactyla > Equidae > Equus > Equus caballus. The sequence continues at coordinate 3,662,885 of NC_091713.1, forward strand.
CGGAAGCACCTGCCGAGCACGCCGGAACCACCTGCTCGACTCGCCAGAACCAGCTGCTGGACACGCAAAAATCACCTGCCGGCTACGCCACAACCACTTGGGGAACACTTCGGAATCAACTGCCGGGCTTGCTGGAACCACCTGCCGGTCATGCCAAAATCACCTGCCAACTACGCCAGTACCACTTGGCGGACACTGTGGAAACGCCTGTCGGGCCGGCCGGAACCACATCTCAGACGTGCCAGAACCATGTGCATGAGATGCTGGAACCACACCCCGAACAGACGGAAAACACCTGCCAGACCCGTCTGAACAACCTGCCGAGCACGCCGGAGCCACCTGCTCGACTCGCCGGAACCACCTACCTGACATGCCCAAATCACCAGCCGGGTATGCCAGAACCACTTGGCGGACACTCAGGAATCATCTGCCGGACATGCCGGAACCAGCTCTCAGACACACCAGAACCACGTGCCGGAGACGCCGGAAGAAGCTGCCGAGCATGCCGGAGCCACCTGCTCGACTCGCCAGAAACACCTGCCGGACACGCCAAAATCACCTGCCGGGTACGCCAGAACCACCTGGCGGACACTCCGAAATCACCTCTCGCGCATGCCGGAACCACCTCTCAGACGTGCCGGAAGCACGTGCCAGACACGCCGGAAACACCTAGCGGACAGACCAGAACCACCTGCCAAGAACGCCGGAGCCACCTGTTCGACTCGCTGGAACCACCTGCCGGACAGGCCAATATCAACTGCTGGCTATGCCAGAACCACCTGGGGGACAGTCCGGGATCACCTGCCAGCCATGGCGGAACCACCTCTCAGACGTACCAGAACCACCTGCCGGAGAAGCTGGAAACACGTCCTGGACAGACTGGAACCACGTGACGGCCATGCCTGAACCACCTGCCGAGCACGGCGGAACCACCTGCCGGACACGCCAAAATCACCTGCGGGCTACGCCAGAACCACTTGGACGACTCTCCGAAATGACCTGCCGGGCATGTTGGAACCACGTCTCACACGTGCCAGAAGCACGTGGCGGACAGTCCGGAATCACCTGTTGGGCATACGCAACCACCTCTGACACGTACCAGAACCACGTGCCGTGCACGCCGGAACCACCTACCGGACAGACCGGAATCCACTTTTGGGCATGCCGGAACCACCAGTCAGATGTGCCAGAAACACGTGCCGGAGACGCCGGAAGCACCTGCCGAGCACGTCGCAACCACCTGCTCAACTCGCCTGAACCACCTGCCGGACACGCCAAAATCACCTGCCCGCTACACCAGCACCACTTCGGGGACAAGCCGGAATCACGTGAGGGGCATGCCGGCACAGCCTCTCAGACTGAACCTCGTGCCGGACACCACAGAACCACCTGCCGGACAGACCGGAACCACCTGCCGGACACGCCGGAACCACCGGCTCGACCCGCCGGAACGACCGCTGGACATGCAAAATCACCTGCCGGCTACGCCGGAAACACTTGCCGAACACTCCGGAATCACCTGCCGGGCATGCCGGAACCACCTCTCAGATATGCCAGAACCACGTTCCAATGACCCCGGAAGCACCTGCCGAGCACGCCGGAACCACCTGCTCGACTCGCCAGAACCACCTGCCGGACACGCAAAAATCACCTGCCGGCTACGCCACAACCTGTTGGTGAACACTTTGGAATCACCTGCCGGGCTTGCTGGAACCACCTGCCGGTCATGCCAAAATCACCTGCCAACTACGCCAGAACCGCTTGGCGGACACTGCGGAAACACCTGTCGGGCCGGCTGGAACCACATCTCAGACGTGCCAGAAACGTGTTCATGAGATGCTGGAACCACACCCCGAACAGACGGATACCACCTGCCAGAACCGCCTGAACCACCTGCTGAGCACGCCGGAACCACCTGCTCGACTCACCGGTACCACCTCCCTGACACGCCAAAATCACCTGCTGGGTATGCCAGAACCACTTGGCGGACACTCCGGAATCATCTGCCGGACATGCCGGAACCAGCTCTCAGACACACCAGAACCAAGTGCCGGAGACGCCAGAAGCACCTGCCGAGCATGCCGGAGCCACCTGCTCGACTCGCCAGAAACACCTGCCGGACACGCCAAAATCACCTGCCGGGTATGCCAGAACCACCTGGCGGACACTACGGAATCACCTGCCGCGCATGCCGGAACCACCTCTCAGACGTGCCGGAAGCACGTGCCAGACACGCCGGAAACACCTAGCGGACAGACCAGAACCACCTGCCAAGAACGCCGGAGCCACCTGTTCGACTCGCTGGAACCACCTGCCGGACAGGCCAATATCAACTGCTGGCTATGCCAGAACCACCTGGGGGACAGTCCGGGATCACCTGCCAGCCATGGCGGAACCACCTCTCAGACGTACCAGAACCACCTGCCGGAGAAGGTGGAAACACGTCCTGGACAGACTGGAACCACGTGACGGCCATGCCTGAACCACCTGCCGAGCACGGCGGAACCACCTGCCGGACACGCCAAAATCACCTGCGGGCTACGCCAGAACCACTTGGACGACACTCCGAAATGACCTGCCGGGCATGTTGGAACCACGTCTCACACGTGCCAGAAGCACGTGGCGGACAGTCCGGAATCACCTGTTGGGCATACGCAACCACCTCTGACACGTACCAGAACCACGTGCCGTGCACGCCGGAACCACCTACCGGACAGACCGGAATCCACTTTTGGGCATGCCGGAACCACCAGTCAGATGTGCCAGAAACACGTGCCGGAGACGCCGGAAGCACCTGCCGAGCACGTCGCAACCACCTGCTCAACTCGCCTGAACCACCTGCCGGACACGCCAAAATCACCTGCCCGCTACACCAGCACCACTTCGGGGACAAGCCGGAATCACGTGAGGGGCATGCCGGCACAGCCTCTCAGACTGAACCTCGTGCCGGACACCACAGAACCACCTGCCGGACAGACCGGAACCACCTGCCGGACACGCCGGAACCACCGGCTCGACCCGCCGGAACGACCGCTGGACATGCAAAATCACCTGCCGGCTACGCCGGAAACACTTGGCGAACACTCCAGAATCACCTGCCCGGCATGCCGGAACCACCTCTCAGATATGCCAGAACCACGTGCCAATGACCCCGGAAGCACCTGCCGAGAACGCCGGAACCACCTGCTCGACTCGCCAGAACCACCTGCCGGACACGCAAAAATCACCTGCCGGCTACGCCACAACCAGTTGGGGAACACTTCGGAATCACCTGCCGGGCTTGCTGGAACCACCTGCCGGTCATGCCAAAATCACCTGCCAACTACGCCAGTACCACTTGGCGGACACTGTGGAAACACCTGTCGGGCCGGCCGGAACCACATCTCAGACGTGCCAGAACCATGTGCATGAGATGCTGGAACCACACCCCGAACAGACGGAAAACACCTGCCAGACCCGTCTGAACAGCCTGCCGAGCACGCCGGAGCCACCTGCTCGACTCGCCGGAACCACCTACCTGACATGCCCAAATCACCAGCCGGGTATGCCAGAACCACTTGGCGGACACTCCGGAATCATCTGCCGGACATGCCGGAACCAGCTCTCAGACACACCAGAACCACGTGCCGGAGACGCCGGAAGCACCTGCCGAGCATGCCGGAGCCACCTGCTCGACTCGCCAGAAACACCTGCCGGACACGCCAAAATCACCTGCCGGGTACGCCAGAACCACCTGGCGGACACTCCGAAATCACCTGTCGCGCATGCCGGAACCACCTCTCAGACGTGCCGGAAGCACGTGCCGGACACGCCGGAATCACCTACCGGACAGACCGGAACCACCTGCCGAGCACGCCGGAGCCACCTGTTCGACTCGCTGGAACCACCTGCCGGACAGGCCAATATCAACTGCTGGCTATGCCAGAACCACCTGGGGGACGGTCCGGAATCGCCTGACAGCCATGGCGGAACCACCTCTCAGACGTACCAGAACCACCTGCCGGAGAAGCTGGAAACACGTCCTGGACAGTCTGGAACCACCTGCCGGCCAAGCCTGAACCACCTGCCAAGCACAACGGAACAACCTGCCAGACACGCCAACATCACCTGCGTGTTATGCCAGAGCCACTTGGAGGACTCTCTGGGATGACCTGCCGGGCATGCCGGTACCACCTCTCAGACGTGATAGAACCATGTGGCAGACAGTCTGGAATCACCTGTTGGGCATGCGCAACCACCTCTGAGACGTACCAGAACCACATGCCGTGCAGGCTGGAACCACCTACCGGACAGACCGGAATCACCTTTCGGGCATGCCGGAACCACCTGTCAGATGTGCCAGAAACACGTGCCGGAGACGCCGGAAGCACCTGCCAAGCACGTTGGAACCACCTGCTCAACTCGCCTGAACCACCTGCCGGACATGCCAAAATCACCTGCCGACTATGCCAGAACCACTTGGCGAACACTCCGGAATCACTTGCCGGGCATGCAGGAACCACCTCTCAGACATGCCAGAACCCCGTGCCAATGACCCCGGAATCACCAGCCGAGCACGCCGGAACCACCTGCTCGACTCGCCAGAACAACCTGCCGATCACGCAAAAATCACCTGACAGCTACGCCACAACCAGTTGGTGAACACTTTGGAATCACCTGCCAGGCTTGCTGGAACCACCTGCCAGTCATGCCAAAATCACCTGCCAACTACGCCAGAACCGCTTGGCGGACACTGCGGAAACACCTGTCGGGCCGGCTGGAACCACATCTCAGACGTGCCAGAAACGTGTTCATGAGATGCTGGAACCACACCCCGAACAGACGGATGCCACCTGCCAGAACCGCCTGAACCACCTGCTGAGCACGCCGGAACCACCTGCTCGACTCACCGGTACCACCTCCCTGACACGCCAAAATCACCTGCTGGGTATGCCAGAACCACTTGGCGGACACTCCGGAATCATCTGCCGGACATGCCGGAACCAGCTCTCAGACACACCAGAACCACGTGCCGGAGACGCCGGAAGCACCTGCCGAGCATGCCGGAGCCACCTGCTCGACTCGCCAGAAACACCTGCCGGACACGCCAAAATCACCTGCCGGGTATGCCAGAACCACCTGGCGGACACTACGGAATCACCTGCCGCGCATGCCGGAACCACCTGTCAGACGTGCCGGAAGCACGTGCCAGACACGCCGGAAACACCTACCGGACAGACCGGAACCACCTGCCAAGAACGCCGGAGCCACCTGTTCGACTCGCTGGAACCACCTGCCGGACAGGCCAATATCAACTGCTGGCTATTCCAGAACCACCTGGGGGACAGTCCGGGATCACCTGCCAGCCATGGCGGAACCACCTCTCAGACGTACCAGAACCACCTGCCGGAGAAGCTGGAAACACGTCCTGGACAGACTGGAACCACGTGACGGCCATGCCTGAACCACCTGCCGAGCACGGCGGAACCACCTGCCGGACACGCCAAAATCAGCTGCGGGCTACGCCAGAACCACTTGGACGACTCTCCGAAATGACCTGCCGGGCATGTTGGAACCACCTCTCAGACGTGCCAGAAGCACGTGGCGGACAGTCCGGAATCACCTGTTGGGCATACGCAACCACCTGCGACACGTACCAGAACCACGTGCCGTGCATGCCGGAACCACCTACCGGACAGACCGGAATCAACTTTTGGGCATGCCGGAACCACCAGTCAGATGTGCCAGAAACACGTGCCGGAGACGCCGGAAGCACCTGCCGAGCACGTCGCAACCACCTCCTCAACTCGCCTGAACCACCTGCCGGACACGCCAAAATCACCTGCCCGCTACACCAGCACCACTTCGGGGACAAGCCGGAATCACGTGAGGGGCATGCCGGCACAGCCTCTCAGACTGAACCTCGTGCCGGACACCACAGAACCACCTGCCGGACAGACCGGAACCACCTGCCGGACACGCCGGAACCACCGGCTCGACCCGCCGGAACGACCGCTGGACATGCAAAATCACCTGCCGGCTATGCCGGAAACACTTGGCGAAAACTCCGGAATCACCTGCCGGGCATGCCGGAACCACCTCTCAGATATGCCAGAACCACGTGCCAATGACCCCGGAAGCACCTGCCGAGCACGCCTGAACCACCTGCTCGACTCGCCAGAACCACCTGCCGGACACACAAAAATCACCTGCCGGCTACGCCACAACCAGTTGGGGAACACTTCGGAATCACCTGCCGGGCTTGCTGGAACCACCTGCCGGTCATGCCAAAATCACCTGCCAACTACGCCAGTACCACTTGGCGGACACTGTGGAAACACCTGTCGGGCCGGCCGGAACCACATCTCAGACGTGCCAGAACCATGTGCATGAGATGCTGGAACCACACCCCGAACAGACGGAAAACACCTGCCAGACCCGTCTGAACAGCCTGCCGAGCACGCCGGAGCCACCTGCTCGACTCGCCGGAACCACCTACCTGACATGCCCAAATCACCAGCCGGGTATGCCAGAACCACTTGGCGGACACTCCGGAATCATCTGCCGGACATGCCGGAACCAGCTCTCAGACACACCAGAACCACGTGCCGGAGACGCCGGAAGCACCTGCCGAGCATGCCGGAGCCACCTGCTCGACTCGCCAGAAACACCTGCCGGACACGCCAAAATCACCTGCCGGGTACGCCAGAACCACCTGGCGGACACTCCGAAATCACCTGTCGCGCATGCCGGAACCACCTCTCAGACGTGCCGGAAGCACGTGCCGGACACGCCGGAATCACCTACCGGACAGACCGGAACCACCTGCCGAGCACGCCGGAGCCACCTGTTCGACTCGCTGGAACCACCTGCCGGACAGGCCAATATCAACTGCTGGCTATGCCAGAACCACCTGGGGGACGGTCCGGAATCGCCTGACAGCCATGGCGGAACCACCTCTCAGACGTACCAGAACCACCTGCCGGAGAAGCTGGAAACACGTCCTGGACAGTCTGGAACCACCTGCCGGCCAAGCCTGAACCACCTGCCAAGCACAACGGAACAACCTGCCAGACACGCCAACATCACCTGCGTGTTATGCCAGAGCCACTTGGAGGACTCTCTGGGATGACCTGCCGGGCATGCCGGTACCACCTCTCAGACGTGATAGAACCATGTGGCAGACAGTCTGGAATCACCTGTTGGGCATGCGCAACCACCTCTGAGACGTACCAGAACCACATGCCGTGCAGGCTGGAACCACCTACCGGACAGACCGGAATCACCTTTCGGGCATGCCGGAACCACCTGTCAGATGTGCCAGAAACACGTGCCGGAGACGCCGGAAGCACCTGCCAAGCACGTTGGAACCACCTGCTCAACTCGCCTGAACCACCTGCCGGACATGCCAAAATCACCTGCCGACTATGCCAGAACCACTTGGCGAACACTCCGGAATCACTTGCCGGGCATGCAGGAACCACCTCTCAGACATGCCAGAACCCCGTGCCAATGACCCCGGAATCACCAGCCGAGCACGCCGGAACCACCTGCTCGACTCGCCAGAACAACCTGCCGATCACGCAAAAATCACCTGACAGCTACGCCACAACCAGTTGGTGAACACTTTGGAATCACCTGCCAGGCTTGCTGGAACCACCTGCCAGTCATGCCAAAATCACCTGCCAACTACGCCAGAACCGCTTGGCGGACACTGCGGAAACACCTGTCGGGCCGGCTGGAACCACATCTCAGACGTGCCAGAAACGTGTTCATGAGATGCTGGAACCACACCCCGAACAGACGGATGCCACCTGCCAGAACCGCCTGAACCACCTGCTGAGCACGCCGGAACCACCTGCTCGACTCACCGGTACCACCTCCCTGACACGCCAAAATCACCTGCTGGGTATGCCAGAACCACTTGGCGGACACTCCGGAATCATCTGCCGGACATGCCGGAACCAGCTCTCAGACACACCAGAACCACGTGCCGGAGACGCCGGAAGCACCTGCCGAGCATGCCGGAGCCACCTGCTCGACTCGCCAGAAACACCTGCCGGACACGCCAAAATCACCTGCCGGGTATGCCAGAACCACCTGGCGGACACTACGGAATCACCTGCCGCGCATGCCGGAACCACCTGTCAGACGTGCCGGAAGCACGTGCCAGACACGCCGGAAACACCTACCGGACAGACCGGAACCACCTGCCAAGAACGCCGGAGCCACCTGTTCGACTCGCTGGAACCACCTGCCGGACAGGCCAATATCAACTGCTGGCTATTCCAGAACCACCTGGGGGACAGTCCGGGATCACCTGCCAGCCATGGCGGAACCACCTCTCAGACGTACCAGAACCACCTGCCGGAGAAGCTGGAAACACGTCCTGGACAGACTGGAACCACGTGACGGCCATGCCTGAACCACCTGCCGAGCACGGCGGAACCACCTGCCGGACACGCCAAAATCAGCTGCGGGCTACGCCAGAACCACTTGGACGACTCTCCGAAATGACCTGCCGGGCATGTTGGAACCACCTCTCAGACGTGCCAGAAGCACGTGGCGGACAGTCCGGAATCACCTGTTGGGCATACGCAACCACCTGCGACACGTACCAGAACCACGTGCCGTGCATGCCGGAACCACCTACCGGACAGCCCGGAATCAACTTTTGGGCATGCCGGAACCACCAGTCAGATGTGCCAGAAACACGTGCCGGAGACGCCGGAAGCACCTGCCGAGCACGTCGCAACCACCTCCTCAACTCGCCTGAACCACCTGCCGGACACGCCAAAATCACCTGCCCGCTACACCAGCACCACTTCGGGGACAAGCCGGAATCACGTGAGGGGCATGCCGGCACAGCCTCTCAGACTGAACCTCGTGCCGGACACCACAGAACCACCTGCCGGACAGACCGGAACCACCTGCCGGACACGCCGGAACCACCGGCTCGACCCGCCGGAACGACCGCTGGACATGCAAAATCACCTGCCGGCTATGCCGGAAACACTTGGCGAAAACTCCGGAATCACCTGCCGGGCATGCCGGAACCACCTCTCAGATATGCCAGAACCACGTGCCAATGACCCCGGAAGCACCTGCCGAGCACGCCTGAACCACCTGCTCGACTCGCCAGAACCACCTGCCGGACACACAAAAATCACCTGCCGGCTACGCCACAACCAGTTGGGGAACACTTCGGAATCACCTGCCGGGCTTGCTGGAACCACCTGCCGGTCATGCCAAAATCACCTGCCAACTACGCCAGTACCACTTGGCGGACACTGTGGAAACACCTGTCGGGCCGGCCGGAACCACATCTCAGACGTGCCAGAACCATGTGCATGAGATGCTGGAACCACACCCCGAACAGACGGAAAACACCTGCCAGACCCGTCTGAACAGCCTGCCGAGCACGCCGGAGCCACCTGCTCGACTCGCCGGAACCACCTACCTGACATGCCCAAATCACCAGCCAGGTATGCCAGAACCACTTGGCGGACACTCCGGAATCATCTGCCGGACATGCCGGAACCAGCTCTCAGACACACCAGAACCACGTGCCGGAGACGCCGGAAGCACCTGCCGAGCATGCCGGAGCCACCTGCTCGACTCGCCAGAAACACGTGCCGGACACGCCAAAATCACCTGCCGGGTACGCCAGAACCACCTGGCGGACACTCCGAAATCACCTGTCGCGCATGCCGGAACCACCTCTCAGACGTGCCGGAAGCACGTGCCGGAGACGGCGGAATCACCTACCGGTCAGACCGCAACCACCTGCCGAGCACGCCGGAGCCACCTGTTCGACTCGCTGGAACCACCTGCCGGACAGGCCAATATCAACTGCTGGCTATGCCAGAACCACCTGGGGGACGGTCCGGAATCGCCTGCCAGCCATGGCGGAACCACCTCTCAGACGTACCAGAACCACCTGCCGGAGAACCTGGAAACACGTCCTGGACAGTCTGGAACCACGTGCCGGCCAAGCCTGAACCACCTGCCAAGCACAACGGAACAACCTGCCAGACACGCCAAAATCACCTGCGTGTTATGCCAGAACCACTTGGAGGACTCTCTGGGATGACCTGCCGGGCATGCCGGAACCACCTCTCAGACGTGCCAGAACCATGTGGCGGACTGTCCGGAATCACCTGTTGGGCATGCGCAACCACCTCTGAGACGTACCAGAACCACATGCCGTGCAGGCTGGAACCACCTACCGGACAGACCGGAATCACCTTTCGGGCATGCCGGAACCACCTGTCAGATGTGCCAGAAACACGTGCCGGCGACGCCGGAAGCACCTGCCAAGCACGTTGGAACCACCTGCTCAACTCGCCTGAACCACCTGCCGGACATGCCAAAATCACCTGCCGACTATGCCAGAACCACTTGGCGAACACTCCGGAATCAATTGCCGGGCATGCAGGAACCACCTCTCAGACATGCCAGAACCCCGTGCCAATGACCCCGGAAGCACCAGCCGAGCACGCCGGAACCACCTGCTCGACTCGCCAGAACCACCTGCCGATCACGCAAAAATCACCTGCCGGCTACGCCACAACCAGTTGGTGAACACTTTGGAATCACCTGCCAGGCTTGCTGGAACCACCTGCCAGTCATGCCAAAATCACCTGCCAACTACGCCAGAACCGCTAGGCGGACACTGCAGAAACACCTGTCGGGCCGGCTGGAACCACATCTCAGACGTGCCAGAAACGTGTTCATGAGATGCTGGAACCACACCCCGAACAGACGGATACCACCTGCCAGAACCGCCTGAACCACCTGCTGAGCACGCCGGAACCACCTGCTCGACTCACCGGTACCACCTCCCTGACACGCCAAAATCACCTGCTGGGTATGCCAGAACCACTTGGCGGACACTCCGGAATCATCTGCCGGACATGCCTGAACCAGCTCTCAGACACACCAGAACCAAGTGCCGGAGACGCCGGAAGCACCTGCCGAGCATGCCAGAGCCACCTGCTCGACTCGCCAGAAACACGTGCCGGACACGCCAAAATCACCTGCCGGGTATGCCAGAACCACCTGGCGGACACTACGGAATCACCTGCCGCGCATGCCGGAACCACCTCTCAGACGTGCCGGAAGCACGTGCCGGACACGCCGGAATTACCTACCGGACAGACCGGAACCACCTGCCAAGAACGCCGGAGCCACCTGTTCGACTCGCTGGAACCACCTGCCGGACAGGCCAATATCAACTGCTGGCTATGCCCGAACCACCTGGGGGACAGTCCGGGATCACCTGCCAGCCATGGCGGAACCACCTCTCAGACGTACCAGAACCACCTGCCGGAGAAGCTGGAAACACGTCCTGGACAGACTGGAACCACGTGACGGCCATGCCTGAACCACCTGCCGAGAACGGCGGAACCATCTGCCGGACACGCCAAAATCACCTGCGGGCTACGCCAGAACCACTTGGACGACTCTCCGAAATGACCTGCTGGGCATGTTGGAACCACCTCTCAGACGTGCCAGAAGCACGTGGCAGACAGTCCGGAATCACCTGTTGGGCATACGCAACCACCTCTGACACGTACCAGAACCACGTGCCGTGCACGCCGGAACCACCTACCGGACAGACCGGAATCAACTTTTGGGCATGCCGGAACCATCTGTCAGATGTGCCAGAAACACGTGCCGGAGACGCCGGAAGCACCTGCTGAGCACGTCGCAACCACCTGCTCAACTCGCCTGAACCACCTGCCGGACACGCCAAAATCACCTGCCCGCTACACCAGCACCACTTCGGGGACAAGCCGGAATCACGTGAGGGGCATGCCGGCACAGCCTCTCAGACTGAACCTCGTGCCGGACACCACAGAACCACCTGCCGGACAGACAGGAACCACCTGCCGGACACGCCGGAACCACCGGCACGACCCGCCGGAAAGACCGCTGGACATACAAAATCACCTGCCGGCTACGCCGGAAACACTTGCCGAACACTCCGGAATCACCTGCCGGGCATGCCGGAACCACCTCTCAGATATGCCAGAACCACGTGCCAATGACCCCGGAAGCACCAGCCGAGCACGCCGGAACCACCTGCTCGACTCGCCAGAACCACCTGCCGGACACGCAAAAATCACCTGCCGGCTACGCCACAACCTGTTGGTGAACACTTTGGAATCACCTGCCAGGCTTGCTGGAACCACCTGCCGGTCATGCCAAAATCACCTGCCAACTACGCCAGAACCGCTTGGCGGACACTGCGGAAACACCTGTCGGGCCGGCTGGAACCACATCTCAGACGTGCCAGAAACGTGTTCATGAGATGCTGGAACCACACCCCGAACAGACGGATACCACCTGCCAGAACCGCCTGAACCACCTGCTGAGCACGCCGGAACCACCTGCTCGACTCACCGGTACCACCTCCCTGACACGCCAAAATCACCTGCTGGGTATGCCAGAACCACTTGGCGGACACTCCGGAATCATCTGCCGGACATGCCGGAACCAGCTCTCAGACACACCAGAACCAAGTGCCGGAGACGCCGGAAGCACCTGCCGAGCATGCCGGAGCCACCTGCTCGACTCGCCAGAAACACGTGCCGGACACGCCAAAATCACCTGCCGGGTATGCCAGAACCACCTGGCGGACACTACGGAATCACCTGCCGCGCATGCCGGAACCACTTCTGAGACGTGCCGGAAGCACGTGCCACACACTCCGGAAACACCTACCGGACATACCGGAACCACCTGCCAAGAACGCCGGAGCCACCTGTTCGACTCGCTGGAACCACCTGCCGGACAGGCCAATATCAACTGCTGGCTATGCCAGAACCACCTGGGGGACAGTCCGGGATCACCTGCCAGCCATGGCGGAACCACCTCTCAGACGTACCAGAACCACCTGCCGGAGAAGCTGGAAACACGTCCTGGACAGACTGGAACCACGTGACGGCCATGCCTGAACCACCTGCCGAGCACGGCGGAACCACCTGCCAGACACGCCAAAATCACCTGCGGGCTACGCCAGAACCACTTGGACGACTCTCCGAAATGACCTGCCGGGCATGTTGGAACCACCTCTCAGACGTGCCAGAAGCACGTGGCAGACAGTCCGGAATCACCTGTTGGGCATACGCAACCACCTCTGAGATGTACCAGTACCACGTGCCGTGCACGCCGGAACCACCTACCGGACAGACCGGAATCAACTTTCGGGCATGCCGGAACCACCAGTCAGATGTGCCAGAATCACGTGCCAGAGACGCCGGAAGCACCTGCCGAGCACGTCGCAACCACCTGCTCAACTCGCCTGAACCACCTGCCGGACACGCCAAAATCACCTGCCCGCTACACCAGCACCACTTCGGGGACAAGCCGGAATCACGTGAGGGGCATGCCGGCACAGCCTCTCAGACTGAACCTCGTGCCGGACACCACAGAACCACCTGCCGGACAGACCGGAAGCACCTGCCGGACACGCCGGAACCACCAGCTCGACCCGCCGGAACGACCGCTGGACATGCAAAATCACCTGCCGGCTACGCCGGAAACACTTGGCGAACACTCCGGAATCACCTGCCGGGCATGCCGGAACCACCTCTCAGATATGCCAGAACCACGTGCCAATGACCCCGGAAGCACCTGCCGAGCACGCCGGAACCACCTGCTCGACTCGCCAGAACCACCTGCCGGACACACAAAAATCACTTGCCGGCTACGCCACAACCAGTTGGGGAACACTTCGGAATCACCTGCCGGGCTTGCTGGAACCACCTGCCGGTCATGCCAAAATCACCTGCCAACTACGCCAGTACCACTTGGCAGAAACTGTGGAAACACCTGTCGGGCCGGCCGGAACCACATCTCAGACGTGCCAGAACCATGTGCATGAGATGCTGGAACCACACCCCGAACAGACGGAAAACACCTGCCAGACCCGTCTGAACAACCTGCCGAGCACGCCGGAGCCACCTGCTCGACTCGCCGGAACCACCTACCTGACATGCCCAAATCACCAGCCGGGTATGCCAGAACCACTTGGCGGACACTCCGGAATCATCTGCCGGACATGCCGGAAACAGCTCTCAGACACACCAGAACCACGTGCCGGAGACGCCGGAAGCACCTGCCGAGCATGCCGGAGCCACCAGCTCGACTCGCCAGAAACTCCTGCCGGACACGCCAAAATCACCTGCCGGGTACGCCAGAACCACCTGGCGGACACTCCGAAATCACCTGTCGCGCATGCCGGAACCACCTCTCAGACATGCCGGAAGCACGTGCCGGACAGGCCGTAATCCCCTACCGAACAGACCGGAACCACCTGCCGAGCACGCCGGAGCCACCTGTTCGACTCGCTGGAACCATCTGCCGGACAGGCCAATATCAACTGCTGGCTATGCCAGAACCACATGGGGGACGGTCCGGAATCACCTGCCAGCCATGGCGGAACCACCTCTCAGACGTACCAGAACCACCTGCCGGAGAAGCTGGAAACACGTCCTGGACAGTCTGGAACCACCTGCCGGCCAAGCCTGAACCACCTGCCAAGCACAACGGAACAACCTGCCAGACACGCCAAAATCACCTGCGTGTTATGCCAGAACCACTTGGAGGACTCTCTGGGATGACCTGCCGGTCATGCCGGAACCACCTCTCAGACGTGCCAGAACCATGTGGCGGACAGTCCGGAATCACCTGTTGGGCATGCGCAACCACCTCTGAGACGTACCAGAACCACATGCCGTGCAGGCTGGAACCACCTACCGGACAGACCGGAATCACCTTTCGGGCATGCCGGAACCACCTGTCAGATGTGCCAGAAACACGTGCCGGAGACGCCGGAAGCACCTGCCAAGCACGTTGGAACCACCTGCTCAACTCGCCTGAACCACCTGCCGGACATGCCAAAATCACCTGCCGACTATGCCAGAACCACTTGGCGAACACTCCGTAATCACTTGCCGGGCATGCAGGAACCACCTCTCAGACATGCCAGAACCGCGTGCCAATGACCCCGGAAGCACCTGCCGAGCACGCCGGAACCACCTGCTCGACTCGCCACTGTCACCTGCCGATCACGCAAAAATCACCTGCCGGGTAGGCCACAACCAGTTGGTGAACAGTTTGGAATCACCTGCCAGGCTTGCTGGAACCACCTGCCGGTCATGCCAAAATCACCTGCCAACTACGCCAGAACCGCTTGGCGGACACTGCGGAAACACCTGTCGGGCCGGCTGGAACCACATCTCAGACGTGCCAGAAACGTGTTCATGAGATGCTGGAACCACACCCCGAACAGACGGATACCACCTGCCAGAACCGCCTGAACCACCTGCTGAGCACGCCGGAACCACCTGCTCGACTCACCGGTACCACCTCCCTGACACGCCAAAATCACCTGCTGGGTATGCCAGAACCACTTGGCGGACACTCCGGAATCATCTGCCGGACATGCCGGAACCAGCTCTCAGACACACCAGAACCAAGTGCCGGAGACGCCGGAAGCACCTGCCGAGCATGCCGGAGCCACCTGCTCGACTCGCCAGAAACACCTGCCGGACACGCCAAAATCACCTGCCGGGTACGCCAGAACCACCTGGCAGACACTCCGAAACCACCTGTCGCGCATGCCGGAACCACCTCTACGACGTGCCCGAAGCACGTGCCGGACACGCCGGAATCACCTACCAGACAGACCGGAACCACCTGCCGAGCACGCCGGAGCCACCTGTTCGACTCGCTGGAACCACCTGCCGGACAGGCCAATATCAACTGCTGGCTATGCCAGAACCACCTGGGGGACGGTCCGGAATCGCCTGCCAGCCATGGCGGAACCACCTCTCAGACGTACCAGAACCACCTGCCGGAGAAGCTGGAAACACGTCCTGGACAGTCTGGAACCACCTGCCGGCCAAGCCTGAACCACCTGCCAAGCACAACGGAACAACCTGCCAGACACGCCAACATCACCTGCGTGTTATGCCAGAGCCACTTGGAGGACTCTCTGGGATGACCTGCCGGGCATGCCGGAACCACCTCTCAGACGTGATAGAACCATGTGGCGGACAGTCTGGAATCACCTGTTGGGCATGCGCAACCACCTCTGAGACGTACCAGAACCACATGCCGTGCAGGCTGGAACCACCTACCGGACAGACCGGAATCACCTTTCGGGCATGCCGGAACCACCTGTCAGATGTGCCAGAAACACGTGCCGGAGACGCCGGAAGCACCTGCCAAGCACGTTGGAACCACCTGCTCAACTCGCCTGAACCACCTGCCGGACATGCCAAAATCACCTGCCGACTATGCCAGAACCACTTGGCGAACACTCCGGAATCACTTGCCGGGCATGCAGGAACCACCTCTCAGACATGCCAGAACCCCGTGCCAATGACCCCGGAATCACCAGCCGAGCACGCCGGAACCACCTGCTCGACTCGCCAGAACCACCTGCCGATCACGCAAAAATCACCTGACGGCTACGCCACAACCAGTTGGTGAACACTTTGGAATCACCTGCCAGGCTTGCTGGAACCACCTGCCAGTCATGCCAAAATCACCTGCCAACTACGCCAGAACCGCTTGGCGGACACTGCGGAAACACCTGTCGGGCCGGCTGGAACCACATCTCAGACGTGCCAGAAACGTGTTCATGAGATGCTGGAACCACACCCCGAACAGACGGATGCCACCTGCCAGAACCGCCTGAACCACCTGCTGAGCACGCCGGAACCACCTGCTCGACTCACCGGTACCACCTCCCTGACACGCCAAAATCACCTGCTGGGTATGCCAGAACCACTTGGCGGACACTCCGGAATCATCTGCCGGACATGCCGGAACCAGCTCTCAGACACACCAGAACCAAGTGCCGGAGACGCCGGAAGCACCTGCCGAGCATGCCGGAGCCACCTGCTCGACTCGCCAGAAACACCTGCCGGACACGCCAAAATCACCTGCCGGGTATGCCAGAACCACCTGGCGGACACTACGGAATCACCTGCCGCGCATGCCGGAACCACCTGTCAGACGTGCCGGAAGCACGTGCCAGACACGCCGGAAACACCTACCGGACAGACCGGAACCACCTGCCAAGAACGCCGGAGCCACCTGTTCGACTCGCTGGAACCACCTGCCGGACAGGCCAATATCAACTGCTGGCTATGCCAGAACCACCTGGGCGACAGTCCGGGATCACCTGCCAGCCATGGCGGAACCACCTCTCAGACGTACCAGAACCACCTGCCGGAGAAGGTGGAAACACGTCCTGGACAGACTGGAACCACGTGACGGCCATGCCTGAACCACCTGCCGAGCACGGCGGAACCACCTGCCGGACATGCCAAAATCACCTGCGGGCTACGCCAGAACCACTTGGACGACTCTCCGAAATGACCTGCCGGGCATGTTGGAACCACCTCTCAGACGTGCCAGAAGCACGTGGCGGACAGTCCGGAATCACCTGTTGGGCATACGCAACCACCTGCGACACGTACCAGAACCACGTGCCGTGCATGCCGGAACCACCTACCGGACAGACCGGAATCAACTTTTGGGCATGCCGGAACCACCAGTCAGATGTGCCAGAAACACGTGCCGGAGACGCCGGAAGCACCTGCCGAGCACGTCGCAACCACCTCCTCAACTCGCCTGAACCACCTGCCGGACACGCCAAAATCACCTGCCCGCTACACCAGCACCACTTCGGGGACAAGCCGGAATCACGTGAGGGGCATGCCGGCACAGCCTCTCAGACTGAACCTCGTGCCGGACACCACAGAACCACCTGCCGGACAGACCGGAACCACCTGCCGGACACGCCGGAACCACCGGCTCGACCCGCCGGAACGACCGCTGGACATGCAAAATCACCTGCCGGCTATGCCGGAAACACTTGGCGAACACTCCGGAATCACCTGCCGGGCATGCCGGAACCACCTCTCAGATATGCCAGAACCACGTGCCAATGACCCCGGAAGCACCTGCCGAGCACGCCGGAACCACCTGCTCGACTCGCCAGAACCACCTGCCGGACACACAAAAATCACCTGCCGGCTACGCCACAACCAGTTGGGGAACACTTCGGAATCACCTGCCGGGCTTGCTGGAACCACCTGCCGGTCATGCCAAAATCACCTGCCAACTACGCCAGTACCACTTGGCGGACACTGTGGAAACACCTGTCGGGCCGGCCGGAACCACATCTCAGACGTGCCAGAACCATGTGCATGAGATGCTGGAACCACACCCCGAACAGACGGAAAACACCTGCCAGACCCGTCTGAACAGCCTGCCGAGCACGCCGGAGCCACCTGCTCGACTCGCCGGAACCACCTACCTGACATGCCCAAATCACCAGCCGGGTATGCCAGAACCACTTGGCGGACACTCCGGAATCATCTGCCGGACATGCCGGAACCAGCTCTCAGACACACCAGAACCACGTGCCGGAGACGCCGGAAGCACCTGCCGAGCATGCCGGAGCCACCTGCTCGACTCGCCAGAAACACGTGCCGGACACGCCAAAATCACCTGCCGGGTACGCCAGAACCACCTGGCGGACACTCCGAAATCACCTGTCGCGCATGCCGGAACCACCTCTCAGACGTGCCGGAAGCACGTGCCTGAGACGGCGGAATCACCTACCGGTCAGACCGCAACCACCTGCCGAGCACGCCGGAGCCACCTGTTCGACTCGCTGGAACCACCTGCCGGACAGGCCAATATCAACTGCTGGCTATGCCAGAACCACCTGGGGGACGGTCCGGAATCGCCTGCCAGCCATGGCGGAACCACCTCTCAGACGTACCAGAACCACCTGCCGGAGAACCTGGAAACACGTCCTGGACAGTCTGGAACCACGTGCCGGCCAAGCCTGAACCACCTGCCAAGCACAACGGAACAACCTGCCAGACACGCCAAAATCACATGCGTGTTATGCCAGAACCACTTGGAGGACTCTCTGGGATGACCTGCCGGGCATGCCGGAACCACCTCTCAGACGTGCCAGAACCATGTGGCGGACAGTCCGGAATCACCTGTTGGGCATGCGCAACCACCTCTGAGACGTACCAGAACCACATGCCGTGCAGGCTGGAACCACCTACCGGACAGACCGGAATCACCTTTCGGGCATGCCGGAACCACCTGTCAGATGTGCCAGAAACACGTGCCGGACACGCCGGAAACACCTACCGGACAGACCGGAACCACCTGCCAAGAACGCCGGAGCCACCTGTTCGACTCGCTGGAACCACCTGCCGGACAGGCCAATATCAACTGCTGGCTATGCCAGAACCACCTGGGGGACAGTCCGGGATCACCTGCCAGCCATGGCGGAACCACCTCTCAGACGTACCAGAACCACCTGCCGGAGAAGCTGGAAACACGTCCTGGACAGACTGGAACCACGTGACGGCCATGCCTGAACCACCTGCCGAGAACGGCGGAACCATCTGCCGGACACGCCAAAATCACCTGCGGGCTACGCCAGAACCACTTGGACGACTCTCCGAAATGACCTGCTGGGCATGTTGGAACCACCTCTCAGACGTGCCAGGAGCACGTGGCAGACAGTCCGGAATCACCTGTTGGGCATACGCAACCACCTCTGACACGTACCAGAACCACGTGCCGTGCACGCCGGAACCACCTACCGGACAGACCGGAATCAACTTTTGGGCATGCCGGAACCATCTGTCAGATGTGCCAGAAACACGTGCCGGAGACGCCGGAAGCACCTGCCGAGCACGTCGCAACCACCTGCTCAACTCGCCTGAACCACCTGCCGGACACGCCAAAATCACCTGCCCGCTACACCAGCACCACTTCGGGGACAAGCCGGAATCACGTGAGGGGCATGCCGGCACAGCCTCTCAGACTGAACCTCGTGCCGGACACCACAGAACCACCTGCCGGACAGACAGGAACCACCTGCCGGACACGCCGGAACCACCGGCACGACCCGCCGGAAAGACCGCTGGACATACAAAATCACCTGCCGGCTACGCCGGAAACACTTGCCGAACACTCCGGAATCACCTGCCGGGCATGCCGGAACCACCTCTCAGATATGCCAGAACCACGTGCCAATGACCCCGGAAGCACCTGCCGAGCACGCCGGAACCACCTGCTCGACTCGCCAGAACCACCTGCCGGACACGCAAAAATCACCTGCCGGCTACGCCACAACCTGTTGGTGAACACTTTGGAATCACCTGCCGGGCTTGCTGGAACCACCTGCCGGTCATGCCAAAATCACCTGCCAACTACGCCAGAACCGCTTGGCGGACACTGCGGAAACACCTGTCGGGCCGGCTGGAACCACATCTCAGACGTGCCAGAAACGTGTTCATGAGATGCTGGAACCACACCCCGAACAGACGGATACCACCTGCCAGAACCGCCTGAACCACCTGCTGAGCACGCCGGAACCACCTGCTCGACTCACCGGTACCACCTCCCTGACACGCCAAAATCACCTGCTGGGTATGCCAGAACCACTTGGCGGACACTCCGGAATCATCTGCCGGACATGCCGGAACCAGCTCTCAGACACACCAGAACCAAGTGCCGGAGACGCCGGAAGCACCTGCCGAGCATGCCGGAGCCACCTGCTCGACTCGCCAGAAACACCTGCCGGACACGCCAAAATCACCTGCCGGGTATGCCAGAACCACCTGGCGGACACTACGGAATCACCTGCCGCGCATGCCGGAACCACTTCTGAGACGTGCCGGAAGCACGTGCCACACACTCCGGAAACACCTACCGGACATACCGGAACCACCTGCCAAGAACGCCGGAGCCACCTGTTCGACTCGCTGGAACCACCTGCCGGACAGGCCAATATCAACTGCTGGCTATGCCAGAACCACCTGGGGGACAGTCCGGGATCACCTGCCAGCCATGGCGGAACCACCTCTCAGACGTACCAGAACCACCTGCCGGAGAAGCTGGAAACACGTCCTGGACAGACTGGAACCACGTGACGGCCATGCCTGAACCACCTGCCGAGCACGGCGGAACCACCTGCCAGACACGCCAAAATCACCTGCGGGCTACGCCAGAACCACTTGGACGACTCTCCGAAATGACCTGCCGGGCATGTTGGAACCACCTCTCAGACGTGCCAGAAGCACGTGGCGGACAGTCCGGAATCACCTGTTGGACATACGCAACCACCTCTGAGATGTACCAGTACCACGTGCCGTGCACGCCGGAACCACCTACCGGACAGACCGGAATCAACTTTTGGGCATGCCGGAACCACCAGTCAGATGTGCCAGAATCACGTGCCAGAGACGCCGGAAGCACCTGCCGAGCACGTCGCAACCACCTGCTCAACTCGCCTGAACCACCTGCCGGACACGCCAAAATCACCTGCCCGCTACACCAGCACCACTTCGGGGACAAGCCGGAATCACGTGAGGGGCATGCCGGCACAGCCTCTCAGACTGAACCTCGTGCCGGACACCACAGAACCACCTGCCGGACAGACCGGAACCACCTGCCGGACACGCCGGAACCACCGGCTCGACCCGCCGGAACGACCGCTGGACATGCAAAATCACCTGCCGGCTACGCCGGAAACACTTGGCGAACACTCCAGAATCACCTGCCCGGCATGCCGGAACCACCTCTCAGATATGCCAGAACCACGTGCCAATGACCCCGGAAGCACCTGCCGAGCACGCCGGAACCACCTGCTCGACTCGCCAGAACCACCTGCCGGACACGCAAAAATCACCTGCCGGCTACGCCACAACCAGTTGGGGAACACTTCGGAATCACCTGCCGGGCTTGCTGGAACCACCTGCCGGTCATGCCAAAATCACCTGCCAACTACGCCAGTACCACTTGGCGGACACTGTGGAAACACCTGTCGGGCCGGCCGGAACCACATCTCAGACGTGCCAGAACCATGTGCATGAGATGCTGGAACCACACCCCGAACAGACGGAAAACACCTGCCAGACCCGTCTGAACAGCCTGCCGAGCACGCCGGAGCCACCTGCTCGACTCGCCGGAACCACCTACCTGACATGCCCAAATCACCAGCCGGGTATGCCAGAACCACTTGGCGGACACTCCGGAATCATCTGCCGGACATGCCGGAACCAGCTCTCAGACACACCAGAACCACGTGCCGGAGACGCCGGAAGCACCTGCCGAGCATGCCGGAGCCACCTGCTCGACTCGCCAGAAACACCTGCCGGACACGCCAAAATCACCTGCCGGGTACGCCAGAACCACCTGGCGGACACTCCGAAATCACCTGTCGCGCATGCCGGAACCACCTCTCAGACGTGCCGGAAGCACGTGCCGGACACGCCGGAATCACCTACCGGACAGACCGGAACCACCTGCCGAGCACGCCGGAGCCACCTGTTCGACTCGCTGGAACCACCTGCCGGACAGGCCAATATCAACTGCTGGCTATGCCAGAACCACCTGGGGGACGGTCCGGAATCGCCTGCCAGCCATGGCGGAACCACCTCTCAGACGTACCAGAACCACCTGCCGGAGAAGCTGGAAACACGTCCTGGACAGTCTGGAACCACCTGCCGGCCAAGCCTGAACCACCTGCCAAGCACAACGGAACAACCTGCCAGACACGCCAACATCACCTGCGTGTTATGCCAGAGCCACTTGGAGGACTCTCTGGGATGACCTGCCGGGCATGCCGGAACCACCTCTCAGACGTGATAGAACCATGTGGCGGACAGTCTGGAATCACCTGTTGGGCATGCGCAACCACCTCTGAGACGTACCAGAACCACATGCCGTGCAGGCTGGAACCACCTACCGGACAGACCGGAATCACCTTTCGGGCATGCCGGAACCACCTGTCAGATGTGCCAGAAACACGTGCCGGAGACGCCGGAAGCACCTGCCAAGCACGTTGGAACCACCTGCTCAACTCGCCTGAACCACCTGCCGGACATGCCAAAATCACCTGCCGACTATGCCAGAACCACTTGGCGAACACTCCGGAATCACTTGCCGGGCATGCAGGAACCACATCTCAGACATGCCAGAACCCCGTGCCAATGACCCCGGAACCACCAGCCGAGCACGCCGGAACCACCTGCTCGACTCGCCAGAACCACCTGCCGATCACGCAAAAATCACCTGACGGCTACGCCACAACCAGTTGGTGAACACTTTGGAATCACCTGCCAGGCTTGCTGGAACCACCTGCCAGTCATGCCAAAATCACCTGCCAGCTACGCCAGAACCGCTTGGCGGACACTGCGGAAACACCTGTCGGGCCGGCTGGAACCACATCTCAGACGTGCCAGAAACGTGTTCATGAGATGCTGGAACCACACCCCGAACAGACGGATGCCACCTGCCAGAACCGCCTGAACCACCTGCTGAGCACGCCGGAACCACCTGCTCGACTCACCGGTACCACCTCCCTGACACGCCAAAATCACCTGCTGGGTATGCCAGAACCACTTGGCGGACACTCCGGAATCATCTGCCGGACATGCCGGAACCAGCTCTCAGACACACCAGAACCAAGTGCCAGAGACGCCGGAAGCACCTGCCGAGCATGCCGGAGCCACCTGCTCGACTCGCCAGAAACACCTGCCGGACACGCCAAAATCACCTGCCGGGTATGCCAGAACCACCTGGCGGACACTACGGAATCACCTGCCGCGCATGCCGGAACCACCTGTCAGACGTGCCGGAAGCACGTGCCAGACACGCCGGAAACACCTACCGGACAGACCGGAACCACCTGCCAAGAACGCCGGAGCCACCTGTTCGACTCGCTGGAACCACCTGCCGGACAGGCCAATATCAACTGCTGGCTATGCCAGAACCACCTGGGGGACAGTCCGGGATCACCTGCCAGCCATGGCGGAACCACCTCTCAGACGTACCAGAACCACCTGCCGGAGAAGGTGGAAACACGTCCTGGACAGACTGGAACCACGTGACGGCCATGCCTGAACCACCTGCCGAGCACGGCGGAACCACCTGCCGGACACGCCAAAATCACCTGCGGGCTACGCCAGAACCACTTGGACGACTCTCCGAAATGACCTGCCGGGCATGTTGGAACCACCTCTCAGACGTGCCAGAAGCACGTGGCGGACAGTCCGGAATCACCTGTTGGGCATACGCAACCACCTCTGAGACGTACCAGAACCACGTGCCGTGCACGCCGGAACCACCTACCGGACAGACCGGAATCAACTTTTGGTCATGCCGGAACCACCAGTCAGATGTGCCAGAAACACGTGCCGGAGACGCCGGAAGCACCTGCCGAGCACGTCGCAACCACCTGCTCAACTCGCCTGAACCACCTGCCGGACACGCCAAAATCACCTGCCCGCTACACCAGCACCACTTCGGGGACAAGCCGGAATCACGTGAGGGGCATGCCGGCACAGCCTCTCAGACTGAACCTCGTGCCGGACACCACAGAACCACCTGCCGGACAGACCGGAACCACCTGCCGGACATGCCGGAACCACCGTCTCGACCCGCCGGAACGACCGCTGGACATGCAAAATCACCTGCCGGCTACGCCGGAAACACTTGGCGAACACTCCAGAATCACCTGCCGGGCATGCCAGAACCACCTCTCAGATATACCAGAACCACGTGCCAATGACCCCGGAAGCACCTGCCGAGCACGCCGGAACCACCTGCTCGACTCGCCAGAACCACCTGCCGGACACGCAAAAATCACCTGCCGGCTACGCCACAACCACTTGGGGAACACTTCGGAATCAACTGCCGGGCTTGCTGGAACCACCTGCCGGTCATGCCAAAATCACCTGCCAACTACGCCAGTACCACTTGGCGGACACTGTGGAAACACCTGTCGGGCCGGCCGGAACCACATCTCAGACGTGCCAGAACCATGTGCATGAGATGCTGGAACCACACCCCGAACAGACGGATACCACCTGCCAGACCCGTCTGAACAACCTGCCGAGCACGCCGGAGCCACCTGCTCGACTCGCCGGAACCACCTACCTGACATGCCCAAATCACCAGCCGGGTATGCCAGAACCACTTGGCGGACACTCAGGAATCATCTGCCGGACATGCCGGAACCAGCTCTCAGACACACCAGAACCACGTGCCGGAGACGCCGGAAGCAGCTGCCGAGCATGCCGGAGCCACCTGCTCGACTCGCCAGAAACACCTGCCGGACACGCCAAAATCACCTGCCGGGTACGCCAGAACCACCTGGCGGACACTCCGAAATCACCTCTCGCGCATGCCGGAACCACCTCTCAGACGTGCCGGAAGCACGTGCCGGACACGCCGGAATCACCTACCGGACAGACCGGAACCACCTGCCGAGCACGCCGGAGCCACCTGTTCGACTCGCTGGAACCACCTGCCGGACAGGCCAATATCAACTGCTGGCTATGCCAGAACCACCTGGGGGACGGTCCGGAATCGGCTGCCAGCCATGGCGGAACCACCTCTCAGATGTCCCAGAACCACCTGCCGGAGAAGCTGGAAACACGTCCTGGACAGTCTGGAACCACCTGCCGCCCAAGCCTGAACCACCTGCCAAGCACAACGGAACAACCTGCCAGACACGCCAAAATCACCTGCGTGTTATGCCAGAACCACTTGGAGGACTCTCTGGGATGACCTGCCTGGGATGCCGGAAACACCTCTTAGACGTGCCAGAACCATGTGGCGGACAGTCCGGAATCACCTGTTGGGCATGCGCAACCACCTCTGAGACGTACCAGAACCACATGCCGTGCAGGCTGGAACCACCTACCGGACAGACCGGAATCACCTTTCGGGCATGCCGGAACCACCTGTCAGATGTGCCAGAAACACATGCCGGAGACGCCGGAAGCACCTGCCAAGCACGTTGGAACCACCTGCTCAACTCGCCTGAACCACCTGCCGGACATGCCAAAATCACCTGCCGACTATGCCAGAACCACTTGGCGAACACTCCGGAATCACTTGCCGGGCATGCAGGAACCACATCTCAGACATGCAAGAACCCCGTGCCAATGACCCCGGAACGACCAGCCGAGCACGCCGGAACCACCTGCTCGACTCGCCAGAACCACCTGCCGATCACGCAAAAATCACCTGCAGGCTACGCCACAACCAGTTGGTGAACACTTTGGAATCACCTGCCAGGCTTGCTGGAACCACCTGCCAGTCATGCCAAAATCACCTGCCAACTACGCCAGAACCGCTTGGCGGACACTGCGGAAACACCTGTCGGGCCGGCTGGAACCACATCTCAGACGTGCCAGAAACGTGTTCATGAGATGCTGGAACCACACCCCGAACAGACGGATACCACCTGCCAGAACCGCCTGAACCACCTGCTGAGCACGCCGGAACCACCTGCTCGACTCACCGGTACCACCTCCCTGACACGCCAAAATCACCTGCTGGGTATGCCAGAACCACTTGGCGGACACTCCGGAATCATCTGCCGGACATGCCTGAACCAGCTCTCAGACACACCAGAACCAAGTGCCGGAGACGCCAGAAGCACCTGCCGAGCATGCCGGAGCCACCTGCTCGACTCGCCAGAAACACCTGCCGGACACGCCAAAATCACCTGCCGGGTATGCCAGAACCACCTGGCGGACACTACGGAATCACCTGCCGCGCATGCCGGAACCACCCCTCAGACGTGCCGGAAGCACGTGCCAGACACGCCGGAAACACCTAGCGAACAGACCAGAACCACCTGCCAAGAACGCCGGAGCCACCTGTTCGACTCGCTGGAACCACCTGCCGGACAGGCCAATATCAATTGCTGGCTATGCCAGAACCACCTGGGGGACAGTCCGGGATCACCTGCCAGCCATGGCGGAACCACCTCTCAGACGTACCAGAACCACCTGCCGGAGAAGCTGGAAACACGTCCTGGACAGACTGGAACCACGTGACGGCCATGCCTGAACCACCTGCCGAGCACGGCGGAACCACCTGCCGGACACGCCAAAATCACCTGCGGGCTACGCCAGAACCACTTGGACGACTCTCCGAAATGACCTGCCGGGCATGTTGGAACCACGTCTCACACGTGCCAGAAGCACGTGGCGGACAGTCCGGAATCACCTGTTGGGCATACGCAACCACCTCTGACACGTACCAGAACCACGTGCCGTGCACGCCGGAACCACCTACCGGACAGACCGGAATCCACTTTTGGGCATGCCGGAACCACCAGTCAGATGTGCCAGAAACACGTGCCGGAGACGCCGGAAGCACCTGCCGAGCACGTCGCAACCACCTGCTCAACTCGCCTGAACCACCTGCCGGACACGCCAAAATCACCTGCCCGCTACACCAGCACCACTTCGGGGACAAGCCGGAATCACGTGAGGGGCATGCCGGCACAGCCTCTCAGACTGAACCTCGTGCCGGACACCACAGAACCACCTGCCGGACAGACCGGAACCACCTGCCGGACACGCCGGAACCACCGGCTCGACCCGCAGGAACGACCGCTGGACATGCAAAATCACCTGCCGGCTACGCCGGAAACACTTGGCGAACACTCCGGAATCACCTGCCGGGCATGCCGGAACCACCTCTCAGATATGCCAGAACCACGTGCCAATGACCCCGGAAGCACCTGCCGAGCACGCCGGAACCACCTGCTCGACTCGCCAGAACCACCTGCCGGACACGCAAAAATCACCTGCCGGCTACGCCACAACCTGTTGGTGAACACTTTGGAATCACCTGCCGGGCTTGCTGGAACCACCTGCCGGTCATGCCAAAATCACCTGCCAACTACGCCAGAACCGCTTGGCGGACACTGCGGAAACACCTGTCGGGCCGGCTGGAACCACATCTCAGACGTGCCAGAAACGTGTTCATGAGATGCTGGAACCACACCCCGAACAGACGGATACCACCTGCCAGAACCGCCTGAACCACCTGCTGAGCACGCCGGAACCACCTGCTCGACTCACCGGTACCACCTCCCTGACACGCCAAAATCACCTGCTGGGTATGCCAGAACCACTTGGCGGACACTCCGGAATCATCTGCCGGACATGCCGGAACCAGCTCTCAGACACACCAGAACCAAGTGCCGGAGACGCCGGAAGCACCTGCCGAGCATGCCGGAGCCACCTGCTCGACTCGCCAGAAACACCTGCCGGACACGCCAAAATCACCTGCCGGGTATGCCAGAACCACCTGGCGGACACTACGGAATCACCTGCCGGGCATGCCGGAACCACCTCTCAGATATGCCAGAACCACGTGCCAATGACCCCGGAAGCACCTGCCGAGAACGCCGGAACCACCTGCTTGACTCGCCAGAACCACCTGCCGGACACGCAAAAATCACCTGCCGGCTACGCCACAACCAGTTGGGGAACACTTCGGAATCACCTGCCGGGCTTGCTGGAACCACCTGCCGGTCATGCCAAAATCACCTGCCAACTACGCCAGTACCACTTGGCGGACACTGTGGAAACACCTGTCGGGCCGGCCGGAACCACATCTCAGACGTGCCAGAACCATGTGCATGAGATGCTGGAACCACACCCCGAACAGACGGAAAACACCTGCCAGACCCGTCTGAACAGCCTGCCGAGCACGCCGGAGCCACCTGCTCGACTCGCCGGAACCACCTACCTGACATGCCCAAATCACCAGCCGGGTATGCCAGAACCACTTGGCGGACACTCCGGAATCATCTGCCGGACATGCCGGAACCAGCTCTCAGACACACCAGAACCACGTGCCGGAGACGCCGGAAGCACCTGCCGAGCATGCCGGAGCCACCTGCTCGACTCGCCAGAAACACCTGCCGGACACGCCAAAATCACCTGCCGGGTACGCCAGAACCACCTGGCGGACACTCCGAAATCACCTGTCGCGCATGCCGGAACCACCTCTCAGACGTGCCGGAAGCACGTGCCGGACACGCCGGAATCACCTACCGGACAGACCGGAACCACCTGCCGAGCACGCCGGAGCCACCTGTTCGACTCGCTGGAACCACCTGCCGGACAGGCCAATATCAACTGCTGGCTATGCCAGAACCACCTGGGGGACGGTCCGGAATCGCCTGCCAGCCATGGCGGAACCACCTCTCAGACGTACCAGAACCACCTGCCGGAGAAGCTGGAAACACGTCCTGGACAGTCTGGAACCACCTGCCGGCCAAGCCTGAACCACCTGCCAAGCACAACGGAACAACCTGCCAGACACGCCAACATCACCTGCGTGTTATGCCAGAGCCACTTGGAGGACTCTCTGGGATGACCTGCCGGGCATGCCGGAACCACCTCTCAGACGTGATAGAACCATGTGGCGGACAGTCTGGAATCACCTGTTGGGCATGCGCAACCACCTCTGAGACGTACCAGAACCACATGCCGTGCAGGCTGGAACCACCTACCGGACAGACCGGAATCACCTTTCGGGCATGCCGGAACCACCTGTCAGATGTGCCAGAAACACGTGCCGGAGACGCCGGAAGCACCTGCCAAGCACGTTGGAACCACCTGCTCAACTCGCCTGAACCACCTGCCGGACATGCCAAAATCACCTGCCGACTATGCCAGAACCACTTGGCGAACACTCCGGAATCACTTGCCGGGCATGCAGGAACCACCTCTCAGACATGCCAGAACCCCGTGCCAATGACCCCGGAATCACCAGCCGAGCACGCCGGAACCACCTGCTCGACTCGCCAGAACCACCTGCCGATCACGCAAAAATCACCTGACGGCTACGCCACAACCAGTTGGTGAACACTTTGGAATCACCTGCCAGGCTTGCTGGAACCACCTGCCAGTCATGCCAAAATCACCTGCCAACTACGCCAGAACCGCTTGGCGGACACTGCGGAAACACCTGTCGGGCCGGCTGGAACCACATCTCAGACGTGCCAGAAACGTGTTCATGAGATGCTGGAACCACACCCCGAACAGACGGATGCCACCTGCCAGAACCGCCTGAACCACCTGCTGAGCACGCCGGAACCACCTGCTCGACTCACCGGTACCACCTCCCTGACACGCCAAAATCACCTGCTGGGTATGCCAGAACCACTTGGCGGACACTCCGGAATCATCTGCCGGACATGCCGGAACCAGCTCTCAGACACACCAGAACCAAGTGCCGGAGACGCCGGAAGCACCTGCCGAGCATGCCGGAGCCACCTGCTCAACTCGCCAGAAACACCTGCCGGACACGCCAAAATCACCTGCCGGGTATGCCAGAACCACCTGGCGGACACTACGGAATCACCTGCCGCGCATGCCGGAACCACCTGTCAGACGTGCCGGAAGCACGTGCCAGACACGCCGGAAACACCTACCGGACAGACCGGAACCACCTGCCAAGAACGCCGGAGCCACCTGTTCGACTCGCTGGAACCACCTGCCGGACAGGCCAATATCAACTGCTGGCTATGCCAGAACCACCTGGGGGACAGTCCGGGATCACCTGCCAGCCATGGCGGAACCACCTCTCAGACGTACCAGAACCACCTGCCGGAGAAGCTGGAAACACGTCCTGGACAGACTGGAACCACGTGACGGCCATGCCTGAACCACCTGCCGAGCACGGCGGAACCACCTGCCGGACACGCCAAAATCACCTGCGGGCTACGCCAGAACCACTTGGACGACTCTCCGAAATGACCTGCCGGGCATGTTGGAACCACCTCTCAGACGTGCCAGAATCACGTGGCGGACAGTCCGGAATCACCTGTTGGGCATACGCAACCACCTGCGACACGTACCAGAACCACGTGCCGTGCATGCCGGAACCACCTACCGGACAGACCGGAATCAACTTTTGGGCATGCCGGAACCACCAGTCAGATGTGCCAGAAACACGTGCCAGAGACGCCGGAAGCACCTGCCGAGCACGTCGCAACCACCTCCTCAACTCGCCTGAACCACCTGCCGGACACGCCAAAATCACCTGCCCGCTACACCAGCACCACTTCGGGGACAAGCCGGAATCACGTGAGGGGCATGCCGGCACAGCCTCTCAGACTGAACCTCGTGCCGGACACCACAGAACCACCTGCCGGACAGACCGGAACCACCTGCCGGACACGCCGGAACCACCGGCTCGACCCGCCGGAACGACCGCTGGACATGCAAAATCACCTGCCGGCTATGCCGGAAACACTTGGCGAACACTCCGGAATCACCTGCCGGGCATGCCGGAACCACCTCTCAGATATGCCAGAACCACGTGCCAATGACCCCGGAAGCACCTGCCGAGCACGCCGGAACCACCTGCTCGACTCGCCAGAACCACCTGCCGGACACACAAAAATCACCTGCCGGCTACGCCACAACCAGTTGGGGAACACTTCGGAATCACCTGCCGGGCTTGCTGGAACCACCTGCCGGTCATGCCAAAATCACCTGCCAACTACGCCAGTACCACTTGGCGGACACTGTGGAAACACCTGTCGGGCCGGCCGGAACCACATCTCAGACGTGCCAGAACCATGTGCATGAGATGCTGGAACCACACCCCGAACAGACGGAAAACACCTGCCAGACCCGTCTGAACAGCCTGCCGAGCACGCCGGAGCCACCTGCTCGACTCGCCGGAACCACCTACCTGACATGCCCAAATCACCAGCCGGGCATGCCAGAACCACTTGGCGGACACTCCGGAATCATCTGCCGGACATGCCGGAAACAGCTCTCAGACACACCAGAACCACGTGCCGGAGACGCCGGAAGCACCTGCCGAGCATGCCGGAGCCACCTGCTCGACTCGCCAGAAACACCTGCCGGACACGCCAAAATCACCTGCCGGGTATGCCAGAACCACCTGGCGGACACTACGGAATCACCTGCCGCGCATGCCGGAACCACTTCTGAGACGTGCCGGAAGCACGTGCCACACACTCCGGAAACACCTACCGGACATACCGGAACCACCTGCCAAGAACGCCGGAGCCACCTGTTCGACTCGCTGGAACCACCTGCCGGACAGGCCAATATCAACTGCTGGCTATGCCAGAACCACCTGGGGGACAGTCCGGGATCACCTGCCAGCCATGGCGGAACCACCTCTCAGACGTACCAGAACCACCTGCCGGAGAAGCTGGAAACACGTCCTGGACAGACTGGAACCACGTGACGGCCATGCCTGAACCACCTGCCGAGCACGGCGGAACCACCTGCCAGACACGCCAAAATCACCTGCGGGCTACGCCAGAACCACTTGGACGACTCTCCGAAATGACCTGCCGGGCATGTTGGAACCACCTCTCAGACGTGCCAGAAGCACGTGGCGGACAGTCCGGAATCACCTGTTGGGCATACGCAACCACCTCTGAGATGTACCAGTACCACGTGCCGTGCACGCCGGAACCACCTACCGGACAGACCGGAATCAACTTTCGGGCATGCCGGAACCACCAGTCAGATGTGCCAGAATCACGTGCCAGAGACGCCGGAAGCACCTGCCGAGCACGTCGCAACCACCTGCTCAACTCGCCTGAACCACCTGCCGGACACGCCAAAATCACCTGCCCGCTACACCAGCACCACTTCGGGGACAAGCCGGAATCACGTGAGGGGCATGCCGGCACAGCCTCTCAGACTGAACCTCGTGCCGGACACCACAGAACCACCTGCCGGACAGACCGGAAGCACCTGCCGGACACGCCGGAACCACCAGCTCGACCCGCCGGAACGACCGCTGGACATGCAAAATCACCTGCCGGCTACGCCGGAAACACTTGGCGAACACTCCGGAATCACCTGCCGGGCATGCCGGAACCACCTCTCAGATATGCCAGAACCACGTGCCAATGACCCCGGAAGCACCTGCCGAGCACGCCGGAACCACCTGCTCGACTCGCCAGAACCACCTGCCGGACACGCAAAAATCACCTGCCGGCTACGCCACAACCAGTTGGGGAACACTTCGGAATCACCTGCCGGGCTTGCTGGAACCACCTGCCGGTCATGCCAAAATCACCTGCCCACTACGCCAGTACCACTTGGCAGAAACTGTGGAAACACCTGTCGGGCCGGCCGGAACCACATCTCAGACGTGCCAGAACCATGTGCATGAGATGCTGGAACCACACCCCGAACAGACGGAAAACACCTGCCAGACCCGTCTGAACAACCTGCCGAGCACGCCGGAGCCACCTGCTCGACTCGCCGGAACCACCTACCTGACATGCCCAAATCACCAGCCGGGTATGCCAGAACCACTTGGCGGACACTCCGGAATCATCTGCCGGACATGCCGGAACCAGCTCTCAGACACACCAGAACCACGTGCCGGAGACGCCGGAAGCAC
The DNA here is from genome assembly GCF_041296265.1 of Equus caballus. Taxonomy (NCBI): domain Eukaryota; kingdom Metazoa; phylum Chordata; class Mammalia; order Perissodactyla; family Equidae; genus Equus; species Equus caballus. Next base: position 3,696,155 of record NC_091713.1, read on the forward strand.
CTGCCGAGCATGCCGGAGCCACCAGCTCGACTCGCCAGAAACACCTGCCGGACACGCCAAAATCACCTGCCGGGTACGCCAGAACCACCTGGCGGACACTCCGAAATCACCTGTCGCGCATGCCGGAACCACCTCTCAGACATGCCGGAAGCACGTGCCGGACAGGCCGTAATCCCCTACCGAACAGACCGGAACCACCTGCCGAGCACGCCGGAGCCACCTGTTCGACTCGCTGGAACCACCTGCCGGACAGGCCAATATCAACTGCTGGCTATGCCAGAACCACATGGGGGACGGTCCGGAATCACCTGCCAGCCATGGCGGAACCACCTCTCAGACGTACCAGAACCACCTGCCGGAGAAGCTGGAAACACGTCCTGGACAGTCTGGAACCACCTGCCGGCCAAGCCTGAACCACCTGCCAAGCACAACGGAACAACCTGCCAGACACGCCAAAATCACCTGCGTGTTATGCCAGAACCACTTGGAGGACTCTCTGGGATGACCTGCCGGTCATGCCGGAACCACCTCTCAGACGTGCCAGAACCATGTGGCGGACAGTCCGGAATCACCTGTTGGGCATGCGCAACCACCTCTGAGACGTACCAGAACCACATGCCGTGCAGGCTGGAACCACCTACCGGACAGACCGGAATCACCTTTCGGGCATGCCGGAACCACCTGTCAGATGTGCCAGAAACACGTGCCGGAGACGCCGGAAGCACCTGCCAAGCACGTTGGAACCACCTGCTCAACTCGCCTGAACCACCTGCCGAACATGCCAAAATCACCTGCCGACTATGCCAGAACCACTTGGCGAACACTCCGTTATCACTTGCCGGGCATGCAGGAACCACCTCTCAGACATGCCAGAACCGCGTGCCAATGACCCCGGAAGCACCTGCCGAGCACGCCGGAACCACCTGCTCGACTCGCCACTGTCACCTGCCGATCACGCAAAAATCACCTGCCGGGTACGCCACAACCAGTTGGTGAACACTTTGGAATCACCTGCCAGGCTTGCTGGAACCACCTGCCGGTCATGCCAAAATCACCTGCCAACTACGCCAGAACCGCTTGGCGGACACTGCGGAAACACCTGTCGGGCCGGCTGGAACCACATCTCAGACGTGCCAGAAACGTGTTCATGAGATGCTGGAACCACACCCCGAACAGACGGATACCACCTGCCAGAACCGCCTGAACCACCTGCTGAGCACGCCGGAACCACCTGCTCGACTCACCGGTACCACCTCCCTGACACGCCAAAATCACCTGCTGGGTATGCCAGAACCACTTGGCGGACACTCCGGAATCATCTGCCGGACATGCCGGAACCAGCTCTCAGAAACACCAGAACCAAGTGCCGGAGACGCCGGAAGCACCTGCCGAGCATGCCGGAGCCACCTGCTCGACTCGCCAGAAACACCTGCCGGACACGCCAAAATCACCTGCCGGGTACGCCAGAACCACCTGGCGGACACTCCGAAACCACCTGTCGCGCATGCCGGAACCACCTCTCCGACGTGCCCGAAGCACGTGCCGGACACGCCGGAATCACCTACCAGACAGACCGGAACCACCTGCCGAGCACGCCGGAGCCACCTGTTCGACTCGCTGGAACCACCTGCCGGACAGGCCAATATCAACTGCTGGCTATGCCAGAACCACCTGGGGGACGGTCCGGAATCGCCTGCCAGCCATGGCGGAACCACCTCTCAGACGTACCAGAACCACCTGCCGGAGAAGCTGGAAACACGTCCTGGACAGTCTGGAACCACCTGCCGGCCAAGCCTGAACCACCTGCCAAGCACAACGGAACAACCTGCCAGACACGCCAAAATCACCTGCGTGTTATGCCAGAACCACTTGGAGGACTCTCTGGGATGACCTGCCGGTCATGCCGGAACCACCTCTCAGACGTGCCAGAACCATGTGGCGGACAGTCCGGAATCACCTGTTGGGCATGCGCAACCACCTCTGAGAGGTACCAGAACCACATGCCGTGCAGGCTGGAACCACCTACCGGACAGACCGGAATCACCTTTCGGGCATGCCGGAACCACCTGTCAGATGTGCCAGAAACACGTGCCGGAGACGCCGGAAGCACCTGCCAAGCACGTTGGAACCACCTGCTCAACTCGCCTGAACCACCTGCCGGACATGCCAAAATCACCTGCCGACTATGCCAGAACCACTTGGCGAACACTCCGTAATCACTTGCCGGGCATGCAGGAACCACCTCTCAGACATGCCAGAACCGCGTGCCAATGACCCCGGAAGCACCTGCCGAGCACGCCGGAACCACCTGCTCGACTCGCCACTGTCACCTGCCGATCACGCAAAAATCACCTGCCGGGTACGCCACAACCAGTTGGTGAACACTTTGGAATCACCTGCCAGGCTTGCTGGAACCACCTGCCGGTCATGCCAAAATCACCTGCCAACTACGCCAGAACCGCTTGGCGGACACTGCGGAAACACCTGTCGGGCCGGCTGGAACCACATCTCAGACGTGCCAGAAACGTGTTCATGAGATGCTGGAACCACACCCCGAACAGACGGATACCACCTGCCAGAACCGCCTGAACCACCTGCTGAGCACGCCGGAACCACCTGCTCGACTCACCGGTACCACCTCCCTGACACGCCAAAATCACCTGCTGGGTATGCCAGAACCACTTGGCGGACACTCCGGAATCATCTGCCGGACATGCCGGAACCAGCTCTCAGACACACCAGAACCAAGTGCCGGAGACGCCGGAAGCACCTGCCGAGCATGCCGGAGCCACCTGCTCGACTCGCCAGAAACACCTGCCGGACACGCCAAAATCACCTGCCGGGTACGCCAGAACCACCTGGCGGACACTCCGAAACCACCTGTCGCGCATGCCGGAACCACCTCTCCGACGTGCCCGAAGCACGTGCCGGACACGCCGGAATCACCTACCAGACAGACCGGAACCACCTGCCGAGCACGCCGGAGCCACCTGTTCGACTCGCTGGAACCACCTGCCGGACAGGCCAATATCAACTGCTGGCTATGCCAGAACCACCTGGGGGACGGTCCGGAATCGCCTGCCAGCCATGGCGGAACCACCTCTCAGACGTACCAGAACCACCTGCCGGAGAAGCTGGAAACACGTCCTGGACAGTCTGGAACCACCTGCCGGCCAAGCCTGAACCACCTGCCAAGCACAACGGAACAACCTGCCAGACACGCCAACATCACCTGCGTGTTATGCCAGAGCCACTTGGAGGACTCTCTGGGATGACCTGCCGGGCATGCCGGAACCACCTCTCAGACGTGATAGAACCATGTGGAGGACAGTCCGGAATCACCTGTTGGGCATGCGCAACCACCTCTGAGACGTACCAGAACCACATGCCGTGCAGGCTGGAACCACCTACCGGACAGACCGGAATCACCTTTCGGGCATGCCGGAACCACCTGTCAGATGTGCCAGAAACACGTGCCGGAGACGCCGGAAGCACCTGCCAAGCACGTTGGAACCACCTGCTCAACTCGCCTGAACCACCTGCCGGACATGCCAAAATCACCTGCCGACTATGCCAGAACCACTTGGCGAACACTCCGGAATCACTTGCCGGGCATGCAGGAACCACCTCTCAGACATGCCAGAACCGCGTGCCAATGACCCCGGAAGCACCTGCCGAGCACGCCGGAACCACCTGCTCGACTTGCCACTGTCACCTGCCGATCACGCAAAAATCACCTGCCGGGTACGCCACAACCAGTTGGTGAACACTTTGGAATCACCTGCCAGGCTTGCTGGAACCACCTGCCGGTCATGCCAAAATCACCTGCCAACTACGCCAGAACCGCTTGGCGGACACTGCGGAAACACCTGTCGGGCCGGCTGGAACCACATCTCAGACGTGCCAGAAACGTGTTCATGAGATGCTGGAACCACACCCCGAACAGACGGATACCACCTGCCAGAACCGCCTGAACCACCTGCTGAGCACGCCGGAACCACCTGCTCGACTCACCGGTACCACCTCCCTGACACGCCAAAATCACCTGCTGGGTATGCCAGAACCACTTGGCGGACACTCCGGAATCATCTGCCGGACATGCCGGAACCAGCTCTCAGACACACCAGAACCAAGTGCCGGAGACGCCGGAAGCACCTGCCGAGCATGCCGGAGCCACCTGCTCGACTCGCCAGAAACACCTGCCGGACACGCCAAAATCACCTGCCGGGTACGCCAGAACCACCTGGCGGACACTCCGAAACCACCTGTCGCGCATGCCGGAACCACCTCTCCGACGTGCCGGAAGCACGTGCCGGACACGCCGGAATCACCTACCGGACAGACCGGAACCACCTGCCGAGCACGCCGGAGCCACCTGTTCGACTCGCTGGAACCACCTGCCGGACAGGCCAATATCAACTGCTGGCTATGCCAGAAACACCTGGGGGATGGTCCGGAATCACCTGCCAGCCATGGCGGAACCACCTCTCAGACGTACCAGAACCACCTGCCGGAGAATCTGGAAACACGTCCTGGACAGTCTGGAACCACCTGCCGCCCAAGCCTGAACCACCTGCCAAGCACAACGGAACAACCTGCCAGACACGCCAAAATCACCTGCGTGTTATGCCAGAACCACTTGGAGGACTCTCTGGGATGACCTGCCAGGCATGCCGGAACCACCTCTCAAACGTGCCAGAACCATGTGGCGGACAGTCCGGAATCACCTGTTGGGCATGCGCAACCACCTCTGAGAGGTACCAGAACCACATGCCGTGCAGGCTGGAACCACCTACCGGACAGACCGGAATCACCAGTCGCGCATGCCGGAACCACCTCTCAGACGTGCCGGAAGCACGTGCCGGACAGGCCGTAATCCCCTACCGAACAGACCGGAACCACCTGCCGAGCACGCCGGAGCCACCTGTTCGACTAGCTGGAACCACCTGCCGGACAGGCCAATATCAGCTGCTGGCTATGCCAGAACCACCTGGGGGACAGTCCGGGATCACCTGCCAGCCATGGCGGAACCACCTCTCAGAAGTACCAGAACCACCTGCTGGAGAAGCTGGAAACACGTCCTGGACAGACTGGAACCACGTGACGGCCATGCCTGAACCACCTGCCGAGCACGGCGGAACCACCTGCCGGACACGCCAAAATCACCTGCGGGCTACGCCAGAACCACTTGGACGACTCTCCGAAATGATCTGCCGGGCATGTTGGAACCACCTCTCAGACGTGCCAGAAGCACGTGGCGGACAGTCCGGAATCACCTGTTGGGCATACGCAACCACCTCTGACACGTACCAGAACCACATGCCGTGCATGCCGGAACCACCTACCGGACAGACCGGAATCAAATTTTGGGCATGCCGGAACCACCAGTCAGATGTGCCAGAAACACGTGCCGGAGACGCCGGAAGCACCTGCCGAGCACGTCGCAACCACCTGCTCAACTCGCCTGAACCACCTGCCGGACACGCCAAAATCACCTGCCCGCTACACCAGCACCACTTCGGGGACAAGCCGGAATCACGTGAGGGGCATGCCGGCACAGCCTCTCAGACTGAACCTCGTGGGGGACACCACAGAACCACAAGCCGGACAGACCGGAACCACCTGCCGGACACGCCGGAACCACTGGCTCGACCCGCCGGAACGACCGCTGGACATGCAAAATCACCTGCCGGCTACGCCGGAAACACTTGGCGAACACTCCGGAATCACCTGCCGGGCATGCCGGAACCACCTCTCAGATAAGCCAGAACCTCGTGCCAATGACCCCGGAAGCACCTGCCGAGCACGCCGGAACCACCTGCTCAACTCGCCAGAACCACCTGCCGCACACGCAAAAATCACCTGCTGGCTACGCCACAACCAGTTGGGGAACACTTCGGAATCACCTGCCGGGCTTGCTGGAACCACCTGCCGGTCATGCCAAAATCACCTGCCAACTACGCCAGTACCACTTGGCGGACACTGTGGAAACACCTGTCGGGCCGGCCGGAACCACCTCTTAGACGTGCCGGAAGCACGTGCAGGACACGCCGGAATCACCTACCGGTCAGACCGCAACCACCTGCCGAGCACGCCGGAGCCACCTGTTCGACTCGCTGGAACCACCTGCCGGACAGGCCAATATCAACTGCTGGCTATGCCAGAACCACCTGGGGGACGGTCCGGAATCACCTGCCAGCCATGGCGGAACCACCTCTCAGACGTACCAGAACCACCTGCCGGAGAAGCTGGAAACACGTCCTGGACAGTCTGGAACCACCTGCCGGCCAAGCCTGAACCACCTGCCAAGCACAACGGAACAACCTGCCAGACACGCCAAAATCACCTGCGTGTTATGCCAGAACCACTTGGAGGACTCTCTGGGATGACCTGCCGGTCATGCCGGAACCACCTCTCAGACGTGCCAGAACCATGTGGCGGACAGTCCGGAATCACCTGTTGGGCATGCGCAACCACCTCTGAGACGTACCAGAACCACATGCCGTGCAGGCTGGAACCACCTACCGGACAGACCGGAATCACCTTTCGGGCATGCCGGAACCACCTGTCAGATGTGCCAGAAACACGTGCCGGAGACGCCGGAAGCACCTGCCAAGCACGTTGGAACCACCTGCTCAACTCGCCTGAACCACCTGCCGGACATGCCAAAATCACCTGCCGACTATGCCAGAACCACTTGGCGAACACTCCGGAATCACTTGCCGGGCATGCAGGAACCACCTCTCAGACATGCCAGAACCCCGTGCCAATGACCCCGGAAGCACTAGCCGAGCACGCCGGAACCACCTGCTCGACTCGCCAGAACCACCTGCCGATCACGCAAAAATCACCTGCCGGCTACGCCACAACCAGTTGGTGAACACTTTGGAATCACCTGCCAGGCTTGCTGGAACCACCTGCCAGTCATGCCAAAATCACCTGCCAACTACGCCAGAACCGCTTGGCGGACACTGCAGAAACACCTGTCGGGCCGGCTGGAACCACATCTCAGACGTGCCAGAAACGTGTTCATGAGATGCTGGAACCACACCCCGAACAGACGGATACCACCTGCCAGAACCGCCTGAACCACCTGCTGAGCACACCGGAACCACCTGCTCGACTCACCGGTACCACCTCCCTGACACGCCAAAATCACCTGCTGGGTATGCCAGTACCACTTGGCGGACACTCCGGAATCATCTGCCGGACATGCCGGAACCAGCTCTCAGACACACCAGAACCAAGTGCCGGAGACGCCGGAAGCACCTGCCGAGCATGCCGGAGCCACCTGCTCGACTCGCCAGAAACACCTGCCGGACACGCCAAAATCACCTGCCGGGTATGCCAGAACCACCTGGCGGACACTACGGAATCACCTGCCGCGCATGCCGGAACCACTTCTGAGACGTGCCGGAAGCACGTGCCACACACTCCGGAAACACCTACCGGACATACCGGAACCACCTGCCAAGAACGCCGGAGCCACCTGTTCGACTCGCTGGAACCACCTGCCGGACAGGCCAATATCAACTGCTGGCTATGCCAGAACCACCTGGGGGACAGTCCGAGATCACCTGCCAGCCATGGCGGAACCACCTCTCAGACGTACCAGAACCACCTGCTGGAGAAGCTGGAAACACGTCCTGGACAGACTGGAACCACGTGACGGCCATGCCTGAACCACCTGCCGAGCACGGCGGAACCACCTGCCAGACACGCCAAAATCACCTGCGGGCTACGCCAGAACCACTTGGACGACTCTCCGAAATGACCTGCCGGGCATGTTGGAACCACCTCTCAGACGTGCCAGAAGCACGTGGCGGACAGTCCGGAATCACCTGTTGGGCATACGCAACCACCTCTGAGATGTACCAGTACCACGTGCCGTGCACGCCGGAACCACCTACCGGACAGACCGGAATCAACTTTCGGGCATGCCGGAACCACCAGTCAGATGTGCCAGAAACACGTGCCGGAGACGCCGGAAGCACCTGCCGAGCACGTCGCAACCACCTGCTCAACTCGCCTGAACCACCTGCCGGACACGCCAAAATCACCTGCCCGCTACACCAGCACCACTTCGGGGACAAGCCGGAATCACGTGAGGGGCATGCCGGCACAGCCTCTCAGACTGAACCTCGTGGGGGACACCACAGAACCACCTGCCGGACAGACCGGAACCACCAGCCGGACACGCCGGTACCACCGGCTCGACCTGCCGGAACGACCGCTGGACATGCAGAATCACCTGCCGGCTACGCCGGAAACACTTGGCGAACACTCCGGAATCACCTGCCGGGCATGCCGGAACCACCTCTCAGATATGCCAGAACCACGTGCCAATGACCCCGGAAGCACCAGCCGAGCACGCCGGAACCACCTGCTCGACTCGCCAGAACCACCTGCCGGACACGCAAAAATCACCTGCCGGCTACGCCACAACCAGTTGGGGAACACTTCGGAATCACCTGCCGGGCTTGCTGGAACGTCCTGTCGGTCACGCCAAAATCACCTGCCAACTACGCCAGCACCACTTGGCGGACACTGTGGAAACACCTGTCGGGCCGGCCGGAACCACATCTCAGACGTGCCAGAACCATGTGCATGAGATGCTGGAACCACACACCGACAGACGGAAAACACCTGCCAGACCCGTCTGAACAACCTGCCGAGCACGCCGGAGCCACCTGCTCGACTCGCCGGAACCACCTACCTGACATGCCCAAATCACCAGCCGGGTATGCCAGAACCACTTGGCGGACACTCCGAAATCACCTGTCGCGCATGCCGGAACCACCTCTCAGACGTGCCGGAAGCACGTGCCGGAGACGCCGGAAGCACCTGCCGAGCATGCCGGAGCCACCTGCTCGACTCGCCGGAACCACCTACCTGACATGCCCAAATCACCAGCCGGGTATGTCAGAACGACTTGGCGGACACTCCGGAATCATCTGCCGGACATGCCGGAACCAGCTCTCAAACACACCAGAACCACGTGCCGGAGACGCCGGAAGCACCTGCCGAGCATGCCGGAGCCACCTGCTCGACTCACCAGAAACACCTGCCGGACACGCCAAAATCACCTGCCGGGTACGCCAGAACCACCTGGCGGACACTCCGAAATCACCTGTCGCGCATGCCGGAACCACCTCTCAGACGTGCCGGAAGCACGTGCCGGACACGCCGGAATCACCTACCGGACAGACCGGAACCACCTGCCGAGCACGCCGGGGCCACCTGTTCGACTCGCTGGAACCACCTGCCGGACAGGCCAATATCAACTGCTGGCTATGCCAGAACCACCTGGGAGACGTTCCGGAATCGCCTGCCAGCCATGGCGGAACCACCTCTCAGACGTACCAGAACCACCTGCCGGAGAAGCTGGAAACACGTCCTGGACAGTCTGGAACCACCTGCCGGCCAAGCCTGAACCACCTGCCAAGCACAACGGAACAACCTGCCAGACACGCCAAAATCACCTGCGTGTTATGCCAGAACCACTTGGAGGACTCTCTGGGATGACCTGCCGGTCATGCCGGAACCACCTCTCAGACGTGCCGGAAGCACGTGCCAGACAAGCCGGAATCACCTACCGGACAGACCGGAACCACCTGCCGAGCACGCTGGAGCCACCTGTTCGACTCGCTGGAACCACCTGCCGGACAGGCCAATATCAACTGCTGGCTATGCCAGAACCACCTTGGGGACAGTCGGGATCACCTGCCAGCCATGGCGGAACCACCTCTCAGACGTACCAGAACAACCTGCCGGAGAAGCTGGAAACACGTCCTGGACAGACTGGAACCACGTGACGGCCATGCCTGAACCACCTGCCGAGCACGGCGGAACCACCTGCCGGACACGCCAAAATCACCTGCGGGCTATGCCAGAACCACTTGGACGACTCTCCGAAATGACCTGCCGGGCATGTTGGAACCACCTCTCAGACGTGCCAGAACCATGTGGCGGACAGTCCGGAATCACCTGTTGGGCATACGCAACCACCTCTGACACGTACCAGAACCACGTGCCGTGCCGCCGGAACCACCTACCGGACAGACCGCAATCAACTTTTGGGCATCCCGGAACCACCAGTCAGATGTGCCAGAAACACGTGCCGGAGACGCCGGAAGCAACTGCCGAGCACGTCGCAACCACCTGCTCAACTCGCCTGAACCACCTGCCGGAAACGCCAAAATCACCTGCCCGCTACACCAGCACCACTTCGGGGACAAGCCGGAATCACGTGAGGGGCATGCCGGCACAGCCTCTCAGACTGAACCTCGGGCAGGCCACCACAGAACCACCTGCCGGACAGACCGGAACCACCTGCCGGACACGCCGGAACCACCGGCTCGACCCGCCGGAACAACCGCTGGACATGCAAAATCACCTGCCGGCTACGCCGGAAACACTTGGCGAACACTCCGGAATCACCTGCCGGGCATGCCGGAACCACCTCTCAGATATGCCAGAACCACGTGCCAATGACCCCGGAAGCACCTGCCGAGCACGCCGGAACCACCTGCTCGACTCGCCAGAACCACCTGCCGGACACGCAAAAATCACCTGCCGGCTACACCACAACCAGTTGGTGAACACTTTGGAATCACCTGCCAGGCTTGCTGGAACCTCCTGCCGGTCATGCCAAAATCACCTGCCAACTACGCCAGAACCGCTTGGCGGACACTGCGGAAAAACCTGTCAGGCCGGCTGGAACCACATCTCAGACCTGCCAGAAACGTGTTCATGAGATGCTGGAACCACACCCCGAACAGACGGAAAACACCTGCCAGACCCGTCTGAACAACCTGCCGAGCACGCCGGAGCCACCTGCTCGACTCGCCGGAACCACCTACCTGACATGCCCAAATCACCAGCCGGGTATGCCAGAACCACTTGGCGGACACTCCGGAATCATCTGCCGGACATGCCGGAACCAGCTCTCAGACACACCAGAATCACGTGCCGGAGACGCCGGAAGCACCTGCCGAGCATGCCGGAGCCACCTGCTCGACTCGCCAGAAACACGTGCCGGACACGCCAAAATCACCTGCCGGGTACGCCAGAACCACCTGGCGGACACTCCGAAATCACCTGTCGCGCATGCCGGAACCACCTCTCAGACGTGCCGGAAGCACGTGCCGGAGACGGCGGAATCACCTACCGGTCAGACCGCAACCACCTGCCGAGCACGCCGGAGCCACCTGTTCGACTCGCTGGAACCACCTGCCGGACAGGCCAATATCAACTGCTGGCTATGCCAGAACCACCTGGGGGACGGTCCGGAATCGCCTGCCAGCCATGGCGGAAGCACCTCTCAGACGTACCAGAACCACCTGCCGGAGAACCTGGAAACACGTCCTGGACAGTCTGGAACCACGTGCCGGCCAAGCCTGAACCACCTGCCAAGCACAACGGAACAACCTGCCAGACACGCCAAAATCACCTGCGTGTTATGCCAGAACCACTTGGAGGACTCTCTGGGATGACCTGCCGGTCATGCCGGAACCACCTCTCAGACGTGCCAGAACCATGTGGCGGACTGTCCGGAATCACCTGTTGGGCATGCGCAGCCACCTCTGAGACGTACCAGAACCACATGCCGTGCAGGCTGGAACCACCTACCGGACAGACCGGAATCACCTTTCGGGCATGCCGGAACCACCTGTCAGATGTGCCAGAAACACGTGCCGGAGACGCCGGAAGCACCTGCCAGGCACGTTGGAACCACCTGCTCAACTCGCCTGAACCACCTGCCGGACATGCCAAAATCACCTGCGTGTTATGCCAGAACCACTTGGAGGACTCTCTGGGATGACCTGCCGGGCATGCCGGAACCACCTCTCAGACGTGCCAGAACCATGTGGCGGACAGTCCGGAATCACCTGTTGGGCATGCGCAACCACCTCTGAGACGTACCAGAACCACATGCCGTGCAGGCTGGAACCACCTACCGGACAGACCGGAATCACCTTTCGGGCATGCCGGAACCACCTGTCAGATGTGCCAGAAACACGTGCCGGAGACGCCGGAAGCACCTGCCAAGCACGTTGGAACAACCTGCTCAACTCGCCTGAACCACCTGCCGGACATGCCAAAATCACCTGCCGACTATGCCAGGACCACTTGGCGAACACTCCGGAATCACTAGCCGGGCATGCAGGAACCACCTCTCAGACATGCCAGAACCCCGAGCCAATGACCCCGGAAGCACCAGCCGAGCACGCCGGAACCACCTGCTCGACTCGCCAGAACCACCTGCCGATCACGCAAAAATCACCTGCCGGCTACGCCACAACCAGTTGGTGAAGACTTTGGAATCACCTGCCAGGCTTGCTGGAACCGCCTGCCAGTCATGCCAAAATCACCTGCCAACTATGCCAGAACCGCTTGGCGGACACTGCGGAAACACCTGTCGGGCTGGCTGGAACCGCATCTCAGACGTGCCAGAACCATGTTCATGAGATGCTGGAACCACACCCCGAACAGACGGAAAACACCTGCCAGACCCGTCTGAACAACCTGCCGAGCACGCCGGAGCCACCTGCTCGACTCGCCGGAACCACCTACCTGACATGCCCAAATCACCAGCCGGGTATGCCAGAACCACTTGGCGGACACTCCGGAATCATCTGCCGGACATGCCGGAACCAGCTCTCAGACACACCAGAACCACGTGCCGGAGACGCCGGAAGCACCTGCCGAGCATGCCGGAGCCACCTGCTCGACTCGCCAGAAACACCCGCCGGACACGCCAAAATCACCTGCCGGGTACGCCAGAACCACCTGGCGAACACTACGAAATCACCTGCCGCGCATGCCAGAACCACCTCTCAGACGTGCCGGAAGCACGTGCCAGACACGCCGGAAACACCTACCGGACAGACCGGAACCACCTGCCAAGAACGCCGGAGCCACCTGTTCGACTCGCTGGAACCACCTGCCGGCCAGGCCAATATAAACTGCTGGCTATGCCAGAACCACCTGGGGGACGGTCCGGGATCACCTGCCAGCCATGGTGGAACCACCTCTCAGACGTACCAGAACAACCTGCCGGAGAAGCTGGAAACACGTCCTGGACAGACTGGAACCACGTGACGGCCATGCCTGAACCACCTGCCGAGCACGGCGGAACCACCTGCCGGACACGCCAAAATCACCTGCTGGCTACCCCAGAACCACTTGGACGACTCTCCGAAATGACCTGCCGGGCATGTTGGAACCACCTCTCAGACGTGCCAGAAGCACGTGGCGGACAGTCCGGAATCACCTGTTGGGCATACGCAACCACCTCTGACACGTACCAGAAACACGTGCCGTGCACGCCGGAACCACCTACCGGACAGACCGCAATCAACTTTTGGGCATGCCGGAACCACCAGTCAGATGTGCCAGAAACACGTGCCGGAGACGCCGGAAGCACCTGCCGAGCACGTCGCAACCACCTGCTCAACTCGCCTGAACCACCTGCCGGACACGCCAAAATCACCTGCCCGCTACACCAGCACCACTTCGGGGACAAGCCGGAATCACGTGAGGGGCATGCCGGCACAGCCTCTCAGACTGAACCTCGTGCCGGTCACCACAGAACCACCTGCCGGACAGACCGGAACCACCTGCCGCACACGCCGGAACCACCGGCTCGACCCACCCGAACGACCGCTGGACATGCAAAATCACCTGCCGGCTACGCCGGAAACACTTGGCGAACACTCCGGAATCACCTGCCGGGCATGCCGGAACCACCTCTCAGATATGCCAGAACCACGTGCCAATGACCCCGGAAGCACCTGCCGAGCACGCCGGAACCACCTGCTCGACTCGCCAGAACCACCTGCCGGACACGCAAAAATCACCTGCCGGCTACGCCACAACCAGTTGGGGAACACTTCGGAATCACCTGCCGGGCTTGCTGGAACCACCTGCCAGTCATGCCAAAATCACCTGCCAACTACGCCAGTACCACTTGGCGGACACTGTGGAAACACCTGTCGGGCCCCCCGGAGCCACATCTCAGACGTGCCAGAACCATGTGCATGAGATGCTGGAACCACACCCCGAACAGACGGAAAACACCTGCCAGACCCGTCTGAACAACCTGCCGAGCACGCCGGAGCCACCTGCTCGACTCGCCGGAACCACCTACCTGACATGCCCAAATCACCAGCCGGGTATGCCAGAACCACTTGGCGGACACTCCGGAATCATCTGCCGGACATGCCGGAACCAGCTCTCAGACACACCAGAACCACGTGCCGGAGACGCCGGAAGCACCTGCCGAGCATGTCGGAGCCACCTGCTCGACTCGCCAGAAACACCTGCCGGACACGCCAAAATCACCTGCCGGGTACGCCAGAACCACCTGGTGGACACTCCGAAACCACCTGTCGCGCATGCCGGAACCACCTCTCAGACGTGCCGGAAGCACGTGCCGGACACGCCGGAATCACCTACCGGACAGACCGGAACCACCTGCCGAGCACGCCGGAGCCACCTGTTCGACTCGCTGGAACCACCTGCCGGACAGGCCAATATCAACTGCTGGCTATGCCAGAACCACCAGTGGGACGGTCCGGAATCACCTGCCAGCCATGGCGGAACCACCTCTCAGACGTACCAGAACCACCTGCCGGAGAAGCTGGAAACACGTCCTGGACAGTCTGGAATCACCTGCCGGCCAAGCCTGAACCACCTGCCAAGCACAACGGAACAACCTGCCAGACACGCCAAAATCACCTGCGTGTTATGCCAGAACCACTTGGAGGACTCTCTGGGATGACCTGCCGGGCTTGCCGGAATCACCTCTCAGACGTGCCAGAAGCACGTGGCGGACAGTCCGGAATCACCTGTTGGGCATGCGCAACCACCTCTGAGACGTACCAGAACCACATGCCGTGCAGGCTGGAACCACCTACCGGACAGACCGGAATCACCTTTCGGGCATGCCGGAACCACCTGTCAGATGTGCCAGAAACACGTGCCGGAGACGCCGGAAGCACCTGCCAAGCACGTTGGAACCACCTGCTCAACTCGCCTGAACCACCTGCCGGACATGCCAAAATCACCTGCCGACTATGCCAGAACCACTTGGCGAACACTCCGTAATCACTTGCCGGGCATGCAGGAACCACCTCTCAGACATGCCAGAACCGCGTGCCAATGACCCCGGAAGCACCTGCCGAGCACGCCGGAACCACCTGCTCGACTCGCCACTGTCACCTGCCGATCACGCAAAAATCACCTGCCGGGTACGCCACAACCAGTTGGTGAACACTTTGGAATCACCTGCCAGGCTTGCTGGAACCACCTGCCGGTCATGCCAAAATCACCTGCCAACTACGCCAGAACCGCTTGGCGGACACTGCGGAAACACCTGTCGGGCCGGCTGGAACCACATCTCAGACGTGCCAGAAACGTGTTCATGAGATGCTGGAACCACACCCCGAACAGACGGAAAACACCTGCCAGACCCGTCTGAACAACCTGCCGAGCACGCCGGAGCCACCTGCTCGACTCGCCGGAACCACCTACCTGACATGCCCAAATCACCAGCCGGGTATGCCAGAACCACTTGGCGGACACTCCGGAATCATCTGCCGGACATGCCGGAACCAGCTCTCAGACACACCAGAATCACGTGCCGGAGACGCCGGAAGCACCTGCCGAGCATGCCGGAGCCACCTGCTCGACTCGCCAGAAACACCTGCCGGACACGCCAAAATCACCTGCCGGGTACGCCAGAACCACCTGGCGGACACTCCGAAACCACCTGTCGCGCATGCCGGAACCACCTCTCAGATGTGCCGGAAGCACGTGCCGGACACGCCGGAATCACCTACCGGACAGACCGGAACAGCCTGCCGAGCACGCCGGAGCCACCTGTTCGACTCGCTGGAACCACCTGCCGGACAGGCCAATATCAAATGCTGGCTATGCCAGAACCACCTGGGTGACGGTCCGGAATCACCTGCCAGCCATGGCGGAACCACCTCTCAGACGTACCAGAACCACCTGCCGGAGAATCTGGAAACACGTCCTGGACAGTCTGGAACCACCTGCCGGCCAAGCCTGAACCACCTGCCAAGCACAACGGAACAACCTGCCAGACACGCCAAAATCACCTGCGTGTTATGCCAGAACCACTTGGAGGACTCTCTGGGATGACCTGCCGGGCATGCCGGAACCACCTCTCAGACGTGCCAGAACCATGTGGCGGACAGTCCGGAATCACCTGTTGGGCATGCGCAACCACCTCTGAGACGTACCAGAACCACATGCCGTGCAGGCTGGAACCACCTACCGGACAGACCGGAATCACCTTTCGGGCATGCCGGAACCACCTGTCAGATGTGCCAGAAACACGTGCCGGAGACGCCGGAAGCACCTGCCAAGCACGTTGGAACCACCTGCTCAACTCGCCTGAACCACCTGCCGGACATGCCAAAATCACCTGCCGACTATGCCAGGACCACTTGGCGAACACTCCGGAATCACTAGCCGGGCATGCAGGAACCACCTCTCAGACATGCCAGAACCCCGAGCCAATGACCCCGGAAGCACCAGCCGAGCACGCCGGAACCACCTGCTCGACTCGCCAGAACCACCTGCCGATCACGCCAAAATCACCTGCCGGGTACGCCAGAACCACCTGGCGAACACTACGAAATCACCTGCCGCGCATGCCAGAACCACCTCTCAGACGTGCCGGAAGCACGTGCCGGACACGCCGGAAACACCTACCGGACAGACCGGAACCACCTGCCAAGAACGCCGGAGCCACCTGTTCGACTCGCTGGAACCACCTGCCGGCCATCCAATATAAACTGCTGGCTATGCCAGAACCACCTGGGGGACGGTCCGGGATCACCTGCCAGCCATGGTGGAACCACCTCTCAGACGTACCAGAACAACCTGCCGGAGAAGCTGGAAACACGTCCTGGACAGACTGGAACCACGTGACGGCCATGCCTGAACCACCTGCCGAGCACGGCGGAACCACCTGCCGGACACGCCAAAATCACCTGCTGGCTACCCCAGAACCACTTGGACGACTCTCCGAAATGACCTGCCGGGCATGTTGGAACCACCTCTCAGACGTGCCAGAAGCACGTGGCGGACAGTCCGGAATCACCTGTTGGGCATACGCAACCACCTCTGACACGTACCAGAAACACGTGCCGTGCACGCCGGAACCACCTACCGGACAGACCGCAATCAACTTTTGGGCATGCCGGAACCACCAGTCAGATGTGCCAGAAACACGTGCCGGAGACGCCGGAAGCACCTGCCGAGCACGTCGCAACCACCTGCTCAACTCGCCTGAACCACCTGCCGGACACGCCAAAATCACCTGCCCGCTACACCAGCACCACTTCGGGGACAAGCCGGAATCACGTGAGGGGCATGCCGGCACAGCCTCTCAGAGTGAACCTCGTGCCGGTCACCACAGAACCACCTGCCGGACAGACCGGAACCACCTGCCGCACACGCCGGAACCACCGGCTCGACCCACCCGAACGACCGCTGGACATGCAAAATCACCTGCCGGCTACGCCGGAAACACTTGGCGAACACTCCGGAATCACCTGCCGGGCATGCCGGAACCACCTCTCAGATATGCCAGAACCACGTGCCAATGACCCCGGAAGCACCTGCCGAGCACGCCGGAACCACCTGCTCGACTCGCCAGAACCACCTGCCGGACACGCAAAAATCACCTGCCGGCTACGCCACAACCAGTTGGGGAACACTTCGGAATCACCTGCCGGGCTTGCTGGAACCACCTGCCAGTCATGCCAAAATCACCTGCCAACTACGCCAGTACCACTTGGCGGACACTGTGGAAACACCTGTCGGGCCCCCCGGAGCCACATCTCAGACGTGCCAGAACCATGTGCATGAGATGCTGGAACCACACCCCGAACAGACGGAAAACACCTGCCAGACCCGTCTGAACAACCTGCCGAGCACGCCGGAGCCACCTGCTCGACTCGCCGGAACCACCTACCTGACATGCCCAAATCACCAGCCGGGTATGCCAGAACCACTTGGCGGACACTCCGGAATCATCTGCCGGACATGCCGGAACCAGCTCTCAGACACACCAGAACCACGTGCCGGAGACGCCGGAAGCACCTGCCGAGCATGTCGGAGCCACCTGCTCGACTCGCCAGAAACACCTGCCGGACACGCCAAAATCACCTGCCGGGTACGCCAGAACCACCTGGTGGACACTCCGAAACCACCTGTCGCGCATGCCGGAACCACCTCTCAGACGTGCCGGAAGCACGTGCCGGACACGCCGGAATCACCTACCGGACAGACCGGAACCACCTGCCGAGCACGCCGGAGCCACCTGTTCGACTCGCTGGAACCACCTGCCGGACAGGCCAATATCAACTGCTGGCTATGCCAGAACCACCAGTGGGACGGTCCGGAATCACCTGCCAGCCATGGCGGAACCACCTCTCAGACGTACCAGAACCACCTGCCGGAGAAGCTGGAAACACGTCCTGGACAGTCTGGAATCACCTGCCGGCCAAGCCTGAACCACCTGCCAAGCACAACGGAACAACCTGCCAGACACGCCAAAATCACCTGCGTGTTATGCCAGAACCACTTGGAGGACTCTCTGGGATGACCTGCCGGGCTTGCCGGAATCACCTCTCAGACGTGCCAGAAGCACGTGGCGGACAGTCCGGAATCACCTGTTGGGCATGCGCAACCACCTCTGAGACGTACCAGAACCACATGCCGTGCAGGCTGGAACCACCTACCGGACAGACCGGAATCACCTTTCGGGCATGCCGGAACCACCTGTCAGATGTGCCAGAAACACGTGCCGGAGACGCCGGAAGCACCTGCCAAGCACGTTGGAACCACCTCCTCAACTCGCCTGAACCACCTGCCGGACATGCCAAAATCACCTGCCGACTATGCCAGAACCACTTGGCGAACACTCCGGAATCACTTGCCGGGCATGCAGGAACCACCTCTCAGACATGCCAGAACCCCGTGCCAATGACCCCGGAAGCACCAGCCGAGCACGCCGGAACCACCTGCTCGACTCGCCAGAACCACCTGCCGCACACGCAAAAATCACCTGCCGGCTATGCCACAACCAGTTGGGGAACACTTCGGAATCACCTGCCAGGCTTGCTGGAACCACCTGCCCGTCATGCCAAAATCACCTGCCAACTACGCCAGAACCGCTTGGCGGACACTGCGGAAACACCTGTCGGGCCGGCTGGAACCACATATCAGAAGTGCCAGAAACGTGTTCATGAGATGCTGGAACCACACCCCGAACAGACGGATACCACCTGCCAGAACCGCCTGAACCACCTGCTGAGCACGCCGGAACCACCTGCTCGACTCACCGGTACCACCTCCCTGACACGCCAAAATCACCTGCTGGGTATGCCAGAACCACTTGGCGGACACTCCGGAATCATCTGCCGGACATGCCTGAACCAGCTCTCAGACACACCAGAACCAAGTGCCGGAGACGCCGGAAGCACCTGCCGAGCACGCCGGAGCCACCTGCTCGACTCGCCAGAAACACCTGCCGGACACGCAAAAATCACCTGCCGGCTACGCCACAACCAGTTGGGGAACACTTCGGAATCACCTGCCGGGCTTGCTGCAACCACCTGCCGGTCATGCCAAAATCACCTGCCAACTACGCCAGTACCACTTGGCGGACACTGTGGAAACACCTGTCGGGCCAGCCGGAACCACATCTCAGACGTGCCAGAACCATGTGCATGAGATGCTGGAACCACACCCCGAACAGACGGAAAACACCTGCCAGACCCGTCTGAACAACCTGCCGAGCACGCCGGAGCCACCTGCTCGACTCGCCGGAACCACCTACCTGACATGCCCAAATCACCAGCCGGGTATGCCAGAACCACTTGGCGGACACTCCGGAATCATCTTCCGGACATGCCGGAACCAGCTCTCAGACACACCAGAACCACGTGCCGGAGATGCCGGAAGCACCTGCCGAGCATGCCGGAGCCACCTGCTCGACTCGCCAGAAACACCTGCCGGACACGCCAAAATCACCTGCCGGGTACGCCAGAAACACCTGGCGGACACTCCGAAACCACCTGTCGCGCATGCCGGAACCACCTCTCAGACGTGCCGGAAGCACGTGCCGGACACGCCGGAATCACCTACCGGACAGACCGGAACCACCTGCCGAGCACGCCGGAGCCACCTGTTCGACTCGCTGGAACCACCTGCCGGACAGGCCAATATCAACTGCTGGCTATGCCAGAACCACCTGGGGGATGGTCCGGAATCACCTGCCAGCCATGGCGGAACCACCTCTCAGACGTACCAGAACCACCTGCCGGAGAAGCTGGAAACACGTCCTGGAGAGTCTGGAACCACCTGCCGGCCAAGCCTGAACCACCTGCCAAGCACAACGGAACAACCTGCCAGACACGCCAAAATCACCTGCGTGTTATGCCAGAACCACTTGGAGGACTCTCTGGGATGACCTGCCGGGCATGCCGGAACCACCTCTCAGACGTGCCAGAACGATGTGGCGGACAGTCCGGAATCACCTGTTGGGCCTGCGCAACCACCTCTGAGACGTACCAGAACCACATGCCGTGCAGGCTGGAACCACCTACCGGACAGACCGGAATCACCTTTCGGGCATGCCGGAACCACCTGTCAGATGTGCCAGAAACACGTGCCGGAGACGCCGGAAGCACCTGCCAAGCACGTTGGAACCACCTGCTCAACTCGCCTGAACCACCTGCCGGACATGCCAAAATCACCTGCCGACTATGCCAGAACCACTTGGCGAACACTCCGGAATCACTTGCCGGGCATGCAGGTACCACCTCTCAGACATGCCAGAAACCCGCGCCAATGACCCCAGAAGCACCAGCCGAGCACGCCGGAACCACCTGCTCGACTCGCCAGAACCACCTGCCGATCACGCAAAAATCACCTGCCGGCTACGCCACAACCAGTTGGTGAACACTTTGGAATCACCTGCCAGGCTTGCTGGAACCACCTGCCAGTCATGCCAAAATCACCTGCCAGCTACGCCAGAACCGCTTGGCGGACACTGCGGAAACACCTGTCGGGCCGGCTGGAACCACATCTCAGATGTGCCAGAAACGTGTTCATGAGATTCTGAAACCACACCCCGAACAGACGGAAAACACCTGCCAGAACCGCCGGAACCACCTGCTGAGCACGCCGGAACCACCTGCTCGACTCGTCAGAAACACCTGCCGGACACGCCAAAATCACCTGCCGGGTACGCCAGAACCACGTGGCGGACACTACGGAATCACCTGTCCCGCATGCCGGAACCACCTCTCTGACGTGCCAGAAGCACGTGCCGGACACGCCGGAAACACCTACCGGACAGACCGGAACCACCTGCCAAGAACGCCGGAGCCACCTGTTCGACTCGGTGGAACCAGCTGCCGGACAGGCCAATATCAACTGCTGGCTATGCCAGAACCACCAGTGGGACGGTCCGGAATCACCTGCCAGCCATGGCGGAACCACCTCTCAGACGTACCAGAACCACCTGCCGGAGAAGCTGGAAACACGTCCTGGACAGTCTGGAACCACGTGACGGCCATGCCTGAACCACCTGCCGAGCACGGCGGAACCACCTGCCGGACACGCCAAAATCACCTGCGGGCTACACCAGAACCACTTCGACGACTCTCCGAAATGACCTGCCGGGCATGTTGGAACCACCTCTCAGACGTGCCAGAAGCACGTGGCGGACAGTCCGGAATCACCTGTTGGGCATACGCAACCACCTCTGACACGGACCAGAACCACGTGTCGTGCACGCCGGAACCACCTACCGGACAGACCGGAATCAACTTTTGGGCATGCCGGAACCACCAGTCAGATGTGCCAGAAACACGTGCCGGAGACGTCGGAAGCACCTGCCGAGCACGTCGCAACCACCTGCTCAACTCGCCTGAACCACCTGCCGGACACGCCAAAATCCCTGCCCGCTATAACAGCACCACTTCGGGGACAAGCCGGAATCACGTGAGGGGCATGCCGGCACAGCCTCTCAGACTGAACCTCGTGCCGGACACCACAGAACCACCTGCCGGACAGACCGGAACCACCAGCCGGACACGCCGGTACCACCGGCTCGACCCGCCGGAACGACCGCTGGACATGCAGAATCACCTGCCGGCTACGCCGGAAACACTTGGCGAACACTCCGGAATCACCTGCTGGGCATGCCGGAACCACCTCTCAGATAAGCCAGAACCTCGTGCCAATGACCCCGGAAGCACCTGCCGAGCACGCCGGAACCACCTGCTCGACTCGCCAGAACCACCTGCCGGACACGCAAAAATCACCTGCCGGCTACGCCACAACCAGTTGGGGAACACTTCGGAATCACCTGCCGGGCTTGCTGGAACCACCTGCCGGTCATGCCAAAATCACCTGCCAACTACGCCAGTACCACTTGGCGGACACTGTGGAAACACCTGTCGGGCCGGCCGGAACCACATCTCAGACGTGCCAGAACCATGTGCATGAGATGCTGGAACCACACCCCGAACAGACGGAAAACACCTGCCAGACCCGTCTGAACAACCTGCCGAGCACGCCGGAGCCACCTGCTCGACTCGCCGGAACCACCTACCTGACATGCCCAAATCACCAGCCGGGTATGCCAGAACCACTTGGCGGACACTCCGGAATCATCTGCCGGACATGCCGGAACCAGCTCTCAGACACACCAGAACCACGTGCCGGAGACGCCGGAAGCACCTGCGGAGCATGCCGGAGCCACCTGCTCGACTCGCCAGAAACACCTGCCGGACACGCCAAAATCACCTGCCGGGTACGCCAGAAACACCTGGCGGACACTCCGAAACCACCTGTCGCGCATGCCGGAACCACCTCTCAGACGTGCCGGAAGCACGTGCCGGACACGCCGGAATCACCTACCGGACAGACCGGAACCACCTGCCGAGCACGCCGGAGCCACCTGTTCGACTCGCTGGAACCACCTGCCGGACAGGCCAATATCAACTGCTGGCTATGCCAGAACCACCTGGGGGATGGTCCGGAATCACCTGCCAGCCATGGCGGAACCACCTCTCAGACGTACCAGAACCACCTGCCGGAGAAGCTGGAAACACGTCCTGGAGAGTCTGGAACCACCTGCCGGCCAAGCCTGAACCACCTGCCAAGCACAACGGAACAACCTGCCAGACACGCCAAAATCACCTGCGTGTTATGCCAGAACCACTTGGAGGACTCTCTGGGATGACCTGCCGGGCATGCCGGAACCACCTCTCAGACGTGCCAGAACGATGTGGCGGACAGTCCGGAATCACCTGTTGGGCCTGCGCAACCACCTCTGAGACGTACCAGAACCACATGCCGTGCAGGCTGGAACCACCTACCGGACAGACCGGAATCACCTTTCGGGCATGCCGGAACCACCTGTCAGATGTGCCAGAAACACGTGCCGGAGACGCCGGAAGCACCTGCCAAGCACGTTGGAACCACCTGCTCAACTCGCCTGAACCACCTGCCGGACATGCCAAAATCACCTGCCGACTATGCCAGAACCACTTGGCGAACACTCCGGAATCACTTGCCGGGCATGCAGGTACCACCTCTCAGACATGCCAGAAACCCGCGCCAATGACCCCAGAAGCACCAGCCGAGCACGCCGGAACCACCTGCTCGACTCGCCAGAACCACCTGCCGATCACGCAAAAATCACCTGCCGGCTACGCCACAACCAGTTGGTGAACACTTTGGAATCACCTGCCAGGCTTGCTGGAACCACCTGCCAGTCATGCCAAAATCACCTGCCAGCTACGCCAGAACCGCTTGGCGGACACTGCGGAAACACCTGTCGGGCCGGCTGGAACCACATCTCAGATGTGCCAGAAACGTGTTCATGAGATTCTGAAACCACACCCCGAACAGACGGAAAACACCTGCCAGAACCGCCGGAACCACCTGCTGAGCACGCCGGAACCACCTGCTCGACTCGTCAGAAACACCTGCCGGACACGCCAAAATCACCTGCCGGGTACGCCAGAACCACGTGGCGGACACTACGGAATCACCTGTCCCGCATGCCGGAACCACCTCTCTGACGTGCCAGAAGCACGTGCCGGACACGCCGGAAACACCTACCGGACAGACCGGAACCACCTGCCAAGAACGCCGGAGCCACCTGTTCGACTCGGTGGAACCAGCTGCCGGACAGGCCAATATCAACTGCTGGCTATGCCAGAACCACCAGTGGGACGGTCCGGAATCACCTGCCAGCCATGGCGGAACCACCTCTCAGACGTACCAGAACCACCTGCCGGAGAAGCTGGAAACACGTCCTGGACAGTCTGGAACCACGTGACGGCCATGTCTGAACCACCTGCCGAGCACGGCGGAACCACCTGCCGGACACGCCAAAATCACCTGCGGGCTACACCAGAACCACTTCGACGACTCTCCGAAATGACCTGCCGGGCATGTTGGAACCACCTCTCAGACGTGCCAGAAGCACGTGGCGGACAGTCCGGAATCACCTGTTGGGCATACGCAACCACCTCTGACACGGACCAGAACCACGTGTCGTGCACGCCGGAACCACCTACCGGACAGACCGGAATCAACTTTTGGGCATGCCGGAACCACCAGTCAGATGTGCCAGAAACACGTGCCGGAGACGTCGGAAGCACCTGCCGAGCACGTCGCAACCACCTGCTCAACTCGCCTGAACCACCTGCCGGACACGCCAAAATCCCTGCCCGCTATAACAGCACCACTTCGGGGACAAGCCGGAATCACGTGAGGGGCATGCCGGCACAGCCTCTCAGACTGAACCTCGTGCCGGACACCACAGAACCACCTGCCGGACAGACCGGAACCACCAGCCGGACACGCCGGTACCACCGGCTCGACCCGCCGGAACGACCGCTGGACATGCAGAATCACCTGCTGGCTACGCCGGAAACACTTGGCGAACACTCCGGAATCACCTGCTGGGCATGCCGGAACCACCTCTCAGATAAGCCAGAACCTCGTGCCAATGACCCCGGAAGCACCTGCCGAGCACGCCGGAACCACCTGCTCGACTCGCCAGAACCACCTGCCGGACACGCAAAAATCACCTGCCGGCTACGCCACAACCAGTTGGGGAACACTTCGGAATCACCTGCCGGGCTTGCTGGAACCACCTGCCGGTCATGCCAAAATCACCTGCCAACTACGCCAGTACCACTTGGCGGACACTGTGGAAACACCTGTCGGGCCGGCCGGAACCACATCTCAGACGTGCCAGAACCATGTGCATGAGATGCTGGAACCACACCCCGAACAGACGGAAAACACCTGCCAGACCCGTCTGAACAACCTGCCGAGCACGCCGGAGCCACCTGCTCGACTCGCCGGAACCACCTACCTGACATGCCCAAATCACCAGCCGGGTATGCCAGAACCACTTGGCGGACACTCCGGAATCATCTGCCGGACATGCCGGAACCAGCTCTCAGACACACCAGAACCACGTGCCGGAGACGCCGGAAGCACCTGCGGAGCATGCCGGAGCCACCTGCTCGACTCGCCAGAAACACCTGCCGGACACGCCAAAATCACCTGCCGGGTACGCCAGAACCACCTGGTGGACACTCCGAAACCACCTGTCGCGCATGCCGGAACCACCTCTCAGACGTGCCGGAAGCACGTGCCGGACACACCGGAATCACCTACCGGACAGACCGGAACCACCTGCCGAGCACGCCGGAGCCACCTGTTCGACTCGCTGGAACCACCTGCCGGACAGGCCAATATCAACTGCTGGCTATGCCAGAACCACCTGGGGGATGGTCCGGAATCACCTGCCAGCCATGGCGGAACCACCTCTCAGACGTACCAGAACCACCTGCCGGAGAAGCTGGAAACACGTCCTGGACAGTCTGGAACCACCTGCCGGCCAAGCCTGAACCACCTGCCAAGCACAACGGAACAACCTGCCAGACACGCCAAAATCACCTGCGTGTTATGCCAGAACCACTTGGAGGACTCTCTGGGATGACCTGCCGGGCATGCCGGAACCACCTCTCAGACGTGCCAGAAGCACGTGGCGGACAGTCCGGAATCACCTGTTGGGCATGCGCAACCACCTCTGAGACGTACCAGAACCACATGCCGTGCAGGCTGGAACCACCTACCGGACAGACCGGAATCACCTTTCGGGCATGCCGGAACCACCTGTCAGATGTGCCAGAAACACGTGCCGGAGACGCCGGAAGCACCTGCCAAGCACGTTGGAACCACCTGCTCAACTCGCCTGAACCACCTGCCGGACATGCCAAAATCACCTGCCGACTATGCCAGAACCACTTGGCGAACACTCCGGAATCACTTGCCGGGCATGCAGGAACCACCTCTCAGACATGCCAGAACCCCGTGCCAATGACCCCGGAAGCACCAGCCGAGCACGCCGGAACCACCTGCTCGACTCGCCAGAACCACCTGCCGATCACGCAAAAATCACCTGCCGGGTACGATACAACCAGTTGGTGAACACTTTGGAATCACCTGCCAGGCTTGCTGGAACCACCTGCCGGTCATGCCAAAATCACCTGCCAACTACGCCAGAACCGCTTGGCGGACACTGCGGAAACACCTGTCGGGCCGGCTGGAACCACATCTCAGACGTGCCAGAAACGTGTTCATGAGATGCTGGAACCACACCCCGAACAGACGGATACCACCTGCCAGAACCGCCTGAACCACCTGCTGAGCACGCCGGAACCACCTGCTCGACTCACCGGTACCACCTCCCTGACAAGCCAAAATCACCTGCTGGGTATGCCAGAACCACTTGGCGGACACTCCGGAATCATCTGCCGGACATGCCGGAACCAGCTCTCAGACACACCAGAACCAAGTGCCGGAGACGCCGGAAGCACCTGCCGAGCAGGCCGGAGTCACCTGCTCGACTCGCCAGAAACACCTGCCGGACACGCCAAAATCACCTGCCGGGTACGCCAGAACCACCTCTCAGACGTGCCGGAAGCACGTGCCGGACACGCCGGAAACACCTACCGGACAGACCGGAACCACCTGCCAAGAACGCCGGAGCCACCTGTTCGACTCGCTGGAACCACCTGCCGGACAGGCCAATATCAACTGCTGGCTATGCCAGAACCACCAGTGGGACGGTCCGGAATCACCTGCCAGCCATGGCGGAACCACCTCTCAGACGTACCAGAACCACCTGCCGGAGAAGCTGGAAACACATCCTGGACAGTCTGGAATCACCTGCCGGCCAAGCCTGAACCACCTGCCAAGCACAACGGAACAACCTGCCAGACACGCCAAAATCACCTGCGTGTTATGCCAGAACCACTTGGAGGACTCTCTGGGATGACCTGCCGGGCATGCCGGAATCACCTCTCAGACGTGCCAGAAGCACGTGGCGGACAGTCCGGAATCACCTGTTGGGCATGCGCAACCACCTCTGAGACGTACCAGAACCACATGCCGTGCAGGCTGGAACCACCTACCGGACAGACCGGAATCACCTTTCGGGCATGCCGGAACCACCTGTCAGATGTGCCAGAAACACGTGCCGGAGACGCCGGAAGCACCTGCCAAGCACGTTGGAACCACCTGCTCAACTCGCCTGAACCACCTGCCGGACATGCCAAAATCACCTGCCGACTATGCCAGGACCACTTGGCGAACACTCCGGAATCACTTGCCGGGCATGCAGGAACCACCTCTCAGACATGCCAGAACCCCGTGCCAATGACCCCGGAAGCACCAGCCGAGCACGCCGGAACCACATGCTCGACTCGCCAGAACCACCTGCCGATCACGCAAAAATCACCTGCCGGCTACGCCACAACCAGTTGGTGAACACTTTGGAATCACCTGCCAGGCTTGCTGGAACCACCTGCCCGTCATGCCAAAATCACCTTCCAACTACGCCAGAACCACTTGGCGGACACTGCGGAAACACCTGTCGGGCCGGCTGGAACCACATATCAGAAGTGCCAGAAACGTGTTCATGAGATGCTGGAACCACACCCCGAACAGACGGATACCACCTGCCAGAACCGCCTGAACCACCTGCTGAGCACGCCGGAAGCACCTGCTCGACTCACCGGTACCACCTCCCTGACACGCCAAAATCACCTGCTGGGTATGCCAGAACCACTTGGCGGACACTCCGGAATCATCTGCCGGACATGCCGGAACCAGCTCTCAGACACACCAGAACCAAGTGCCGGAGACGCCGGAAGCACCTGCCGAGCATGCCGGAGCCACATGCTCGACTCGCCAGAAACACCTGCCGGACACGCAAAAATCACCTGCCGGCTACGCCACAACCAGTTGGGGAACACTTCGGAATCACCTGCCGGGCTTGCTGGAACCACCTGCCGGTCATGCCAAAATCACCTGCCAACTACGCCAGTACCACTTGGCGGACACTGTGGAAACACCTGTCGGGCCGGCCGGAACCACATCTCAGACGTGCCAGAACCATGTGCATGAGATGCTGGAACCACACCCCGAACAGACGGAAAACACCTGCCAGACCCGTCTGAACAACCTGCCGAGCACGCCGGAGCCACCTGCTCGACTCGCCGGAACCACCTACCTGACATGCCCAAATCACCAGCCGGGTATGCCAGAACCACTTGGCGGACACTCCGGAATCATCTGCCGGACATGCCGGAACCAGCTCTCAGAAACACCAGAACCACGTGCCGGAGACGCCGGAAGCAACTGCCGAGCATGCCGGAGCCACCTGCTCGACTCGCCAGAAACACCTGCCAGACACGCCAAAATCACCTGCCGGGTACGCCAGAACCACCTGGCAGACACTCCGAAACCACCTGTCGCGCATGCCGGAACCACCTCTCAGACGTGCCGGAAGCACGTGCCGGACACGCCGGAATCACCTACCGGACAGACCGGAACCACCTGCCGAGCACGCCGGAGCCACCTGTTCGACTCGCTGGAACCACCTGCCGGACAGGCCAATATCAACTGCTGGCTATGCCAGAACCACCTGGGGGATGGTCCGGAATCACCTGCCAGCCATGGCGGAACCACCTCTCAGACGTACCAGAACCACCTGCCGGAGAAGCTGGAAACACGTCCTGGACAGTCTGGAACCACCTGCCGGCCAAGCCTGAACCACCTGCCAAGCACAACGGAACAACCTGCCAGACACGCCAAAATCACCTGCGTGTTATGCCAGAACCACTTGGAGGACTCTCTGGGATGACCTGCCAAGCGTGCCGGAACCACCTCTCAGACGTGCCAGAACCATGTGGCGGACAGTCCGGAATCACCTGTTGGCTATGCGCAACCACCTCTGAGAGGTACCAGAACCACATGCCGTGCAGGCTGGAACCACCTACCGGACAGACCGGAATCACCTGTTGCGCATGCCGGAACCACCTCTCAGACGTGCCGGAAGCACGTGCCGGACACACCGGGATCACCTACCGGACAGACCGGAACCACCTGCCGAGCACGCCGGAGCCACCTGTTCGACTCGCTGGAACCACCTGCCGGACAGGCCAATATCAACTGCTGGCTATGCCAGAACCACCTGGGGGACAGTCCGGGATCACCTGCCAGCCATGGCGGAACCACCTCTCAGAAGTACCAGAACCACCTGATGGAGAAGCTGGAAACACGTCCTGGACAGACTGGAACCACGTGACGGCCATGCCTGAACCACCTGCCGAGCACGGCGGAACCACCTGCCGGACACGCCAAAATCACCTGCGTGTTATGCCAGAACCACTTGGAGGACTCTCTGGGATGACCTGCCGGGCATGCCGGAACCACCTCTCAGACGTGCCAGAACCATGTGGCGGACAGTCCGGAATCACCTGTTGGGCATGCGCAACCACCTCTGAGACGTACCAGAACCACATGCCGTGCAGGCTGGAACCACCTACCGGACAGACCGGAATCACCTTTCGGGCATGCCGGAACCACCTGTCAGATGTGCCAGAAACACGTGCCGGAGACGCCGGAAGCACCTGCCAAGCACGTTGGAACCACCTGCTCAACTCGCCTGAACCACCTGCCGGACATGCCAAAATCACCTGCCGACTATGCCAGAACCACTTGGCGAACACTCCGGAATCACTTGCCGGGCATGCAGGTACCACCTCTCAGACATGCCAGAAACCCGCGCCAATGACCCCAGAAGCACCAGCCGAGCACGCCGGAACCACCTGCTCGACTCGCCAGAACCACCTGCCGGACACGCAAAAATCACCTGCCGGCTACGCCACAACCAGTTGGGGAACACTTCGGAATCACCTGCCGGGCTTGCTGGAACCACCTGCCTGTCATGCAAAATCACCTGCCAACTACGCCAGTACCACTTGGCGGACACTGTGGAAACACCTGTCGGGCTGGCCGGAACCACATCTCAGACGTGCCAGAACCATGTGCATGAGATGCTGGAACCACACCCCGAACAGACGGAAAACACCTGCCAGACCCGTCTGAACAACCTGCTGAGCACGCCGGAGCCACCTGCTCGACTCGCCGGAACCACCTACCTGACATGCCCAAATCACCAGCCGGGTATGCCAGAACCACTTGGCGGACACTCCGGAATCATCTGCCGGACATGCCGGAACCAGCTCTCAGACACACCAGAACCACGTGCCGGAGACGCCGGAAGCACCTGCCGAGCATGCCGGAGCCACCTGCTCGACTCGCCAGAAACACCTGCCGGACACGCCAAACTCACCTGCCGGGTACTCCAGAACCACCTGGCGGACACTCCAAAATCACCTGTCGCGCATGCCGGAACCACCTCTCAGACGTGCCGGAATCACGTGCCGGACACGCCGGAATCACCTACCGGACAGACCGGAACCACCTGCCAAGAACGCCGGAGCCACCTGTTCGACTCGCTGGAACCACCTGCCGGACAGGCCAATATCAACTGCTGGCTATGCCAGAACCACCTGGGGGACGGTCCAGGATCACCTGCCAGCCATGGCCGAACCACCTCTCAGATGTACCAGAACCACCTGCCGGAGAAGCTGGAAACACGTCCTGGACAGACTGGAACCACGTGACGGCCATGCCTGAACCACCTGCCGAGCACGGCGGAACCACCTGCCGGACACGCCAAAATCACCTGCGGGCTACGCCAGAACCACTTGGACGACTCTCCGAAATGACCTGCCGGGCATCTTGGAACCACCTATCAGACGTGCCAGAAGCACGTGGCGGACAGTCCGGAATCACCTGTTGGGCATACGCAACCACCTCTGAGACGTACCAGAACCACGTGCCGTGCACGCCGGAACCACCTACCGGACAGACCGGAATCAACTTTTGGGCATGCCGGAACCACCAGTCAGATGTGCCAGAAACACGTGCCGGAGACGCCGGAAGCACCTGCCGAGCACGTCGCAACCACCTGCTCAACTCGCCTTAACCCTCTGCCGGACACGGCAAAATCACCTGCCCGCTACACCAGCACCACTTCGGGGACAAGCCGGAATCACGTGAGGGGCATGCCGGCACAGCCTCTCAGACTGAACCTCGTGCCGGACACCACAGAACCACCTGCCGGACAGACCGGAACCACCTGCCGGACACGCCGGAACGACCGCTGGACATGCAAAATCACCTGCCGGCTACGCCGGAAACACTTGGCGAACACTCCGGAATCACCTGCCGGGCATGCCGGAACCACCTCTCAGATATGCCAGAACCACGTGCCAATGATCCGGGTAGCACCTGCCGAGCACGTCGGAACCACCTGCTCGACTCGCCAGAACCACCTGCCGGACACGCAAAAATCACCTGCCGGCTACGCCACAACCAGTTGGGGAACACTTCGGAATCACCTGCCGGGCTTGCTGGAACCACCTGCCGGTCATGCCAAAATCACCTGCCAACTACGCCAGTACCACTTGGCAGACACTGTGGAAACACCTGTCGGGCCGGCCGGAACCACATCTCAGACGTGCCAGAACCATGTGCATGAGATGCTGGAACCACACCCCGAACAGACGGAAAACACCTGCCAGACCCGTCTGAACAACCTGCCGAGCACGCCGGAGCCACCTGCTCGACTCGCCGGAACCACCTACCTGACATGCCCAAATCACCAGCCGGGTATGCCAGAACCACTTGGCGGACACTCCGGAATCATCTGCCAGACATGCCGGAACCAGCTCTCAGACACACCAGAACCACGTGCCGGAGACGCCGGAAGCACCTGCCGAGCATGCCGGAGCCACCTGCTCGACTCGCCGGAAACACCTGCGGGACACGCCAAAATCACCTGCCGGGTACGCCAGAACCACCTGGTGGACACTCCGAAACCACCTGTCGCGCATGCCGGAACCACCTCTCAGACGTGCCGGAAGCACGTGCCGGACACGCCGGAATTACCTACCGGACAGACCGGAACCACCTGCCGAGCACGCCGGAGCCACCTGTTCGACTCGCTGGAACCACCTGCCGGACAGGCCAATATCAACTGCTGGCTATGCCAGAACCACCTGGGGGACGGTCCGGGATCACCTGCCAGCCATGGCGGAACCACCTCTCAGACGTACCAGAACCACCTGCCGGAGAAGCTGGAAACACGTCCTGGAGAGTCTGGAACCACCTGCCGGCCAAGCCTGAACCACCTGCCAAGCACAACGGAACAACCTGCCAGACACGCCAAAATCACCTGCGTGTTATGCCAGAACCACTTGGAGGACTCTCTGGGATGACCTGCCGGGCATGCCGGAACCACCTCTCAGACGTGCCAGAACCATGTGGCGGACTGTCCGGAATCACCTGTTGGGCATGCGCAACCACCTCTGAGACGTACCAGAACCACATGCCGTGCAGGCTGGAACCACCTACCGGACAGACCGGAATCACCTTTCGGGCATGCCGGAACCACCTGTCAGATGTGCCAGAAACACGTGCCGGAGACGCCGGAAGCACCTGCCAAGCACGTTGGAACAACCTGCTCAACTCGCCTGAACCAGCTGCCGGACATGCCAAAATCACCTGCCGACTATGCCAGAACCACTTGGCGAACACTCCGGAATCACCTGCCGAGCATGCCGGAGCCACCTGCTCGACTCGCCAGAAACACCTGCCGGACACGCCAAAATCACCTGCCGGGTATGCCAGAACCACCTGGCGGACACTACGGAATCACCTGCCGCGCATGCAGGAACCACTTCTCAGACGTGCCGGAAGCACGTGCCACACACTCCGGAAACACCTACCGGACATACCGGAACCACCTGCCAAGAACGCCGGAGCCACCTGTTCGACTCGCTGGAACCACCTGCCGGACAGGCCAATATCAACTGCTGGCTATGCCAGAACCACCTGGGGGACGGTCCGGGATCACCTGCCAGCCATGGCGGAACCACCTCTCAGACGTACCAGAACCACCTGCCGGAGAAGCTGGAAACACGTCCTGGACAGACTGGAACCACGTGACGGCCATGCCTGAACCACATCCCGAGCACGGCGGAACCACCTGCCGGACACGCCAAAATCACCTGCGGGCTACGCCAGAACCACTTGGACGACTCTCCGAAATGACCTGCCGGGCATGTTGGAACCACCTCTCAGACGTGCCAGAAGCACGTGGCGGACAGTCCGGAATCACCTGTTGGGCATACGCAACCACCTCTGAGATGTACCAGTACCACGTGCCGTGCACGCCGGAACCACCTACCGGACAGACCGGAATCAACTTTCGGGCATGCCGGTACCACCAGTCAGATGTGCCAGAATCACGTGCCAGAGACGCCGGAAGCACCTGCCGAGCACGTCGCAACCACCTGCTCAACTCGCCTGAACCACCTGCCGGACACGCCAAAATCACCTGCCCGCTAGACCAGCACCACTTCGGGGACAAGCCGGAATCACGTGAGGGGCATGCCGGCACAGCCTCTCAGACTGAACCTCGTGCCGGACACCACAGAACCACCTGCCGGACAGACCGGAACCACCTGCCGGACACGCCGGAACCACCGGCTCGACCCGCCGGAAAGACCGCTGGACATGCAAAATCACCTGCCGGCTACGCCGGAAACACTTGGCGAACACTCCGGAATCACCTGCCGGGCATGCCGGAACCACCTCTCAGATATGCCAGAACCACGTGCCAATGACCCCGGAAGCACCTGCCGAGCACGCCGGAGCCACATGCTCGACTCGCCAGAAACACCTGCCGGACACGCAAAAATCACCTGCCGGCTACGCCACAACCAGTTGGGGAACACTTCGGAATCACCTGCCGGGCTTGCTGGAACCACCTGCCGGTCATGCCAAAATCACCTGCCAACTACGCCAGTACCACTTGGCGGACACTGTGGAAACACCTGTCGGGCCGGCCGGAACCACATCTCAGACGTGCCAGAACCATGTGCATGAGATGCTGGAACCACACCCCGAAAAGACGGAAAACACCTGCC
Source organism: Equus caballus (assembly GCF_041296265.1). NCBI lineage: Eukaryota > Metazoa > Chordata > Mammalia > Perissodactyla > Equidae > Equus > Equus caballus. The sequence goes on from NC_091713.1 coordinate 3,730,648, forward strand.
AGACCCGTCTGAACAACCTGCCGAGCACGCCGGAGCCACCTGCTCGACTCGCCGGAACCACCTACCTGACATGCCCAAATCACCAGCCGGGTATGCCAGAACCACTTGGCGGACACTCCGGAATCATCTGCCGGACATGCCGGAACCAGCTCTCAGACACACCAGAACCACGTGCCGGAGACGCCGGAAGCACGTGCTGAGCATGCCGGAGCCACCTGCTCGACTCGCCAGAAACACCTGCCGGACACGCCAAAATCACCTGCCGGGTACGCAAGAACCACCTGGCGGATACTACGGAATCACATGCCGCGCATGACGGACCCACCTTTCACACGTGCCGGAAGCACGTTCCGGAGACGCCGGAAACTCCTAGCGGACAGACCGGAACCACCTGCCAAGAACGCCGGAGCCACCTGTTCGACTCGCTGGAACCACCTGCCGACAGGCCAATATCAACTGCTGGCTATGCCAGAACCACCTGGGGGACAGTCCGGGATCACCTGCCAGCCATGGCGGAACCACCTCTCAGACGTACCAGAACCACCTGCCGGAGAAGCTGGAAACACGTCCTGGACAGACTGGAACCACGTGACGGCCATGCCTGAACCACCTGCCGAGCACGGCGGAACCACCTGCCGGACACGCCAAAATCACCTGCGGGCTACGCCAGAACCACTTGGACGACTCTCTGAAATGACCTGCTGGGCATGTTGGAACCACCTCTCAGACGTGCCAGAAGCACGTGGCGGACAGTCCGGAATCACCTGTTGGGCATACGCAACCACCTCTGACACGTACCAGAACCTCGTGCCGTGCACGCCGGAACCACCTACCGGACAGGCCGGAATCAACTTTTGGGCATGCCGGAACCACCAGTCAGATGTGCCAGAAACACGTGCCGGAGACGCCGGAAGCACCTGCCGACCACATCGCAACCACCTGCTGAACTCGCCTGAACCACCTGCCGGACACGCCAAAATCACCTGCCCGCTACACCAGCACCACTTCGGGGACAAGGCGGAATCACGTGAGGGGCATGCCGGCACAGCCTCTCAGACTGAACCTCGTGCCGGACACCACAGAACCACCAGCCGGACAGACCGGAACCAACTGCCGGACACGCCGGAACCACTGGCTCGACCCGCCGGAACGACCGCTGGACATGCAAAATCACCTGCCGGCTACGCCGGAAACACTTGGCGAACACTCCGGAATCACCTGCCGGGCATGCCGGAACCACCTCTCAGATATGCCAGAACCACGTGCCAATGACCCCGGAAGCACCTGCCGAGCACGCCGGAACCACCTGCTCGACTCGCCAGAACCACCTGCCGGACACGCAAAAATCACCTGCCGGCTACGCCACAACCATTTGGGGAACACTTCGGAATCACCTGCCGGGCTTGCTGGAACCACCTGCCGGCCATGCCAAAATCACCTGCGTGTTATGCCAGAACCACTTGGAGGACTCTCTGGGATGACCTGCCGGGCATGCCGGAACCACCTCTCAGACGTGCCAGAACAATGTGGCGGACAGTCGGAATCACCTGTTGGGCATGCGCAACCACCTCTGAGACGTACCAGAACCACATGCCGTGCAGGCTGGAACCACCTACCGGACAGACCGGAATCACCTTTCGGGCATGCCGGAACCACCTGTCAGATGTGCCAGAAACACGTGCTGGAGACGCCGGAAGCACCTGCCAAGCACGTTGGAACCACCTGCTCAACTCGCCTGAACCACCTGCCAGACATGCCAAAATCACCTGCCGGCTACGCCACAACCAGTTGGGGAACACTTCGGAATCACCTGCCGGGCTTGCTGGAACCACCTGCCGGTCATGCCAAAATCACATGCCAACTACGCCAGTACCACTTGGCGGACACTGTGGAAACACCTGTTGGGCCGGCCGGAACCACATCTCAGACGTGCCAGAACCATGTGCATGAGATGCTGGAACCACACCCCGAACAGACGGAAAACACCTGCCAGACCCGTCTGAACAACCTGCCGAGCACGCCGGAGCCACCTGCTCGACTCGCCGGAACCACCTACCTGACATGCCCAAATCACCAGCCGGGTATGCCAGAACCACTTGGCGGACACTCCGGAATAATCTGCCGGACATGCCGGAACCAGCTCTCAGACACACCAGAACCACGTGCCGGAGACGCCGGAAGCACCTGCCGAGCATGCCGGAGCCACCTGCTCGACTCGCCAGAAACACCTGCCGGACACGCCAAAATCACCTGCCGGGTACGCCAGAACCACCTGGCGGACACTCCGAAACCGCCTGTCGCCCATGCCGGAACCACATCTCAGACGTGCCGGAAGCACGTGCCGGACACGCCGGAATCACCTACCGGACAGACCGGAACCACCTGCCGAGCACGCCGTAGCCACCTGTTCGACTCGCTGGAACCACCTGCCGGACAGGCCAAAATCACCTGCCGACTATGCCAGAACCACTTGGCGAGCACTCCGGAATCACTTGCCGGGCATGCAGGTACCACCTCTCAGACATGCCAGAACCCCGTGCCAATGACCCCGGAAGCACCAGCCGAGCACGCCGGAACCACCTGCTCGACTCGCCAGAACCACCTGCCGATCACGCAAAAATCACCTGCCGGCTACGCCACAACCAGTTGGTGAACACTTTGGAATCACCTGCCAGGCTTGCTGGAACCACCTGCCAGTCATGCCAAAATCACCTGCCAACTACGCCAGAACCGCTTGGCGGACACTGCGGAAACACCTGTCGGGCCGGCTGGAACCACATCTCAGACGTGCCAGAAACGTGTTCATGAGATGCTGGAACCACACCCCGAACAGACGGATACCACCTGCCAGAACCGCCTGAACCACCTGCTGAGCACGCCGGAACCACCTGCTCGACTCACCGGTACCACCTCCCTGACACGCCAAAATCACCTGCTGGGTATGCCAGAACCACTTGGCGGACACTCCGGAATCATCTGCCGGACATGCCGGAACCAGCTCTCAGACACACCAGAACCAAGTGCCGGAGACGCCGGAAGCACCTGCCGAGCATGCCGGAGCCACCTGCTCGACTCGCCAGAAACACCTGCCGGACACGCCAAAATCACCTGCCGGGTACGCAAGAACAACCTGGCGGATACTACGGAATCACCTGCCGCGCATGCCGGACCCACCTCTCAGACGTGCCGGAAACACGTTCCGGACACGCCGGAAACTCCTACCGGACAGACCGGAACCACCTGCCACGATCGCCGGAGCCACCTGTTCGACTCGCTGGAACCACCTGCCGGACAGGCCAATATCAACTGCTGGCTATGCCAGAACCACCTGGGGGATAGTCCGGGATCACCTGCCAGCCATGGCGGAACCACCTCTCAGACGTACCAGAACCACCTGCCGGAGAAGCTGGAAACACGTCCTGGACAGACTGGAACCACGTGACGGCCATGCCTGAACCACCTGCCGAGCACGGCGGAACCACCTGCCGGACACGCCAAAATCACCTGCGGGCTACGCCAGAACCACTTGGACGACTCTCTGAAATGACCTGCCGGGCATGTTGGAACCACCTCTCACACGTGCCAGAACAATGTGGCGGACAGTCCGGAATCACCTGTTGTGCATACGCAACCACCTCTGACACGTACCAGAACCTCGTGCCGTGCACGCCGGAACCACCTACCGGACAGGCCGGAATCAACTTTTGGGCATGCCGGAACCACCAGTCAGATGTGCCAGAAACACGTGCCGGAGACGCCGGAAGCACCTGCCGAGCACGCCGGAAGCAGCTGCTCGACTCGCCAGAACCACCTGCCGGACACGCAAAAATCACCTGCTGGCTACGCCACAACGAGTTGGGGAACACTTCAGAATCACCTGCCAGGCTTGCTGCAACCACCTGCCTGTCATGACAAAATCACCTGCCAACTACACCAGTACCACATGGCGGACACTGTGGAAACACCTGTCGGGCCGGCCGGAACCACATCTCAGACGTGCCAGAACCATGTGCATGAGATGCTGGAACCACACCCCGAACAGACGGAAAACACCTGCCAGACCCGTCTGAACAACCTGCCGAGCACGCCGAGCCACCTGCTCGACTCGCCGGAACCACCTACCTGACATGCCCAAATCACCAGCCGGGTATGCCAGAACCACTTGGCGGACACTCCGGAATCATCTGCCGGACATGCCGGAACCAGCTCTCAGACACACCAGAACCACGTGCCGGAGACGCCGGAAGCATCTGCCGAGCGTGCCGGAGCCACCTGCTCGACTCGCCAGAAACACCTGCCGGACACGCCAAAATCACCTGCCGGGTACGCAAGAACCACCTGGCGGACACTACGGAATCACCTGCCGCGCATGCCGGAACCACCTCTCAGACGTGCCGGAAGCACGTGCCGGACACGCCGGAAACACCTACCGGACAGACCGGAACCACCTGCCAAGAACGCCGGAGACACCTGTTCGACTCGCTGGAACCACCTGCCGGACAGGCCAATATCAACTGCTGGCTATGCCAGAACCACTTGGGGGACAGTCCGGGATCACCTGCCAGCCATGGCGGAACCACCTCTCAGACGTACCAGAACCACCTGCCGGAGAAGCTGGAAACACGTCCTGGACAGACTGGAACAACGTGACGGCCATGCCTGAACCACCTGCCGAGCACGGCGGAACCACCTGCCGGACACGCCAAAATCACCTGCGTGCTACGCCAGAACCACTTGGACGACTCTCCGAAATGACCTGCCGGGCATGTTGGAACCACCTCTCAGACGTGCCAGGACCACGTGGCGGACAGTCCGGAATCACCTGTTGGGCATACGCAACCACCTCTGAGACGTACCATAACCACGTGCCGTGCACGTCGGAACCACCTACCGGACAGACCGGAATCCACTTTTGGGCATGCCGGAACCACCAGTCAGATGTGTCAGAAACACGTGCCGGAGACGCCGGAATCACCTGCCGAGCACTTCGCAACCACCTGCTCAACTCGCCTGAACCACCTGCCAGACACGCCAAAATCACCTGCCCGCTACACCAGCACCACTTCGGGGACAAGCCGGAATCACGTGAGGGGCATGCCGGCACAGCCTCTCAGACTGAACCTCGTGCCGGACACCACAGAACCACCTGCCGGACAGACCGGAACCACCTGCCGCACACGCCGGAACCACCGGCTCGACCCGCCGGAACGACCGCTGGACATGCAAAATCACCTGCCGGCTACGCCGGAAACACTTGGCGAACACTCCGGAATCACCTGCCGGGCATGCCGGAACCACCTCTCAGATATGCCAGAACCACGTGCCCATGACCCCGGAAGCACCTGCCGAGCACGCCGGAACCACCTGCTCGACTCGCCAGAACCACCTGCCGGACACGCAAAAATCACCTGCCGGCTACGCCACACCCATTTGGGGAACACTTCAGAATCACCTGCCGGGCTTGCTGCAACCACCTGCCGGTCATGCCAAAATCACCTGCCAACTACGCCAGTACCACTTGGCGGACACTGTGGAAACACCTGTCGGGCTGGCCGGAACCACATCTCAGACGTGCCAGAACAATGTGCATGAGATGCTGGAACCACACCCCGAACAAACGGAAAACACCTGCCAGACCCGTCTGAACAACCTGCCGAGCACGCCGGAGCCACCTGCTCGACTCGCCGGAACCACCTACCTGACATGCCCAAATCACCAGCCGGGTATGCCAGAACCACTTGGCGGACACTCCGGAATCATCTGCCGGACATGCCGGAACCAGCTCTCAGACACACCAGAACCACGTGCCGGAGACGCCGGAAGCACCTGCCGAGCATGCCGGAGCCACCTGCTCGACTCGCCAGAAACACCTGCCGGACACGCCAAAATCACCTGCTGGGTACGCCAGAACCACCTGGCGGACACTCCGAAACCACCTGTCTCGGATGCCGGAACCACCTCTCAGACGTGCCGGAAGCACGTGCCGGACACGCCGGAATCACCTACCGGACATACCGGAACCACCTGCCGAGCACGCCGGAGCCACCTGTTCGACTCGCTGGAACCACCTGCCGGACAGGCCAATATCAACTGCTGGCTATGCCAGAACCACCTGGGAGACGGTCCGGAATCGCCTGCCAGCCATGGCGGAACCACCTCTCAGACGTACCAGAACCACCTGCCGGAGAAGCTGGAAACACGTCCTGGACAGACTGGAACCACGTGACGGCCATGCCTGAACCACGTGCCGAGCACGGCGGTACCACCTGCCGGACACGCCAAAATCACCTGCGGGCTACACCAGAACCACTTCGACGACTCTCCGAAATGACCTGCCGGGCATGTTGGAACCACCTCTCAGACGTGCCAGAAGCACGTGGCGGACAGTCCGGAATCACCTGTTGGGCATACGCAACCACCTCTGACACGTACCAGAACCACGTGCCGTGCACGCCGGAACCGCCTACAGGACAAACTGGAATCAACTTTTGGGCATGCCGGAACCACCAGTCAGATGTGCCAGAAACACGTTCCGGAGACGCCGGAAGCACCTGCCGAGCACGTCGCAACCACCTGCTCAACTCGCCTGAACCACCTGCCGGACACGCCAAAATCACCTGCCCGCTACACCAGCACCACTTCGGGGACAAGCCGGAATCACGTGAGGGGCATGCCGGCACAGCCTCTCAGACTGAACCTCGTGCCGGACACCACAGAACCACCTGCCGGACAGACCGGAACCACCTGCCAGACACGCCGGAACCACCAGCTCGACCCGCCGGAACGACCGCTGGACATGCAAAATCACCTGCCGGCTACGCCGGAAACACTTGGCGAACACTCCGGAATCACCTGCCGGGCATGCCGGAACCACCTCTCAGATATGCCAGAACCACGTGCCAATGACCCCGGAAGCACCTGCCAAGCACACCGGAACCACCTGCTCGACTCGCCAAAACCACCTGCCGGACACGCAGAAATCACCTGCCGGCTACGCCACAACCAGTTGGGGAACACTTCGGAATCACTTGCCGGGCATGCAGGAACCACCTCTCAGACATGCCAGAACCCCGTGCCAATGACCCCGGAAGCACCAGCCGAGCACGCCGGAACCACCTGCTCGACTCGCCAGAACCACCTGCCGATCACGCAAAAATCACCTGCCGGCTACGCCACAACCAGTTGGTGAACACTTTGGAATCACCTGCCATGCTTGCTGGAACCACCTGCCAGTCATGCCAAAATCACCTGCCAACTATGCCAGAACCGCTTGGCGGACACTGCGGAAACACCTGTCGGGCCGGCTGGAACCACATCTCAGACGTGCCAGAAACGTGTTCATGAGATGCTGGAACCACACCCCGAACAGACGGATACCACCTGCCAGAACCGCCTGAACCACCTGCTGAGCACGCCGGAACCACCTGCTCGACTCACCGGTACCACCTCCCTGACACGCCAAAATCACCTGCTGGGTATGCCAGAACCACTTGGCGGACACTCCGGAATCATCTGCCGGACATGCCGGAACCAGCTCTCAGACACACCAGAACCAAGTGCCGGAGACGCCGGAAGCACCTGCCGAGCAGGCCGGAGTCACCTGCTCGACTCGCCAGAAACACCTGCCGGACACGCCAAAATCACCTGCCGGGTACGCCAGAACCACCTGGCGGACACTACGGAATCACCTGCCGCGCATGCCGGAACCACCTCTCAGACGTGCCGGAAGCACGTGCCGGACACGCCGGAAACACCTACCGGACAGACCGGAACCACCTGCCAAGAACGCCGGAGCCACCTGTTCGACTCGCTGGAACCACCTGCCGGACAGGCCAATATCAACTGCTGGCTATGCCAGAACCACCAGTGGGACGGTCCGGAATCACCTGCCAGCCATGGCGGAACCACCTCTCAGACGTACCAGAACCACCTGCCGGAGAAGCTGGAAACACGTCCTGGACAGTCTGGAATCACCTGCCGGCCAAGCCTGAACCACCTGCCAAGCACAACGGAACAACCTGCCAGACACGCCAAAATCAACTGCGTGTTATGCCAGAACCACTTGGAGGACTCTCTGGGATGACCTGCCGGGCATGCCGGAATCACCTCTCAGACGTGCCAGAAGCACGTGGCGGACAGTCCAGAATCACCTGTTGGGCATGCGCAACCACCTCTGAGACGTACCAGAACCACATGCCGTGCAGGCTGGAACCACCTACCGGACAGACCGGAATCACCTTTCGGGCATGCCGGAACCACCTGTCAGATGTGCCAGAAACACGTGCCGGAGACGCCGGAAGCACCTGCCAAGCACGTTGGAACCACCTGCTCAACTCGCCTGAACCACCTGCCGGACATGCCAAAATCACCTGCCGACTATGCCAGAACCACTTGGCGAACACTCCGGAATCACTTGCCGGGCATGCAGGAACCACCTCTCAGACATGCCAGAACCCCGTGCCAATGACCCCGGAAGCACCAGCCGAGCACGCCGGAACCACATGCTCGACTCGCCAGAACCACCTGCCGATCACGCAAAAATCACCTGCCGGCTACGCCACAACCAGTTGGTGAACACTTTGGAATCACCTGCCAGGCTTGCTGGAACCACCTGCCCGTCATGCCAAAATCACCTTCCAACTACGCCAGAACCACTTGGCGGACACTGCGGAAACACCTGTCGGGCCGGCTGGAACCACATATCAGAAGTGCCAGAAACGTGTTCATGAGATGCTGGAACCACACCCCGAACAGACGGATACCACCTGCCAGAACCGCCTGAACCACCTGCTGAGCACGCCGGAAGCACCTGCTCGACTCACCGGTACCACCTCCCTGACACGCCAAAATCACCTGCTGGGTATGCCAGAACCACTTGGCGGACACTCCGGAATCATCTGCCGGACATGCCGGAACCAGCTCTCAGACACACCAGAACCAAGTGCAGGAGACGCCGGAAGCACCTGCCGAGCATGCCGGAGCCACATGCTCGACTCGCCAGAAACACCTGCCGGACACGCAAAAATCACCTGCCGGCTACGCCACAACCAGTTGGGGATCACTTCGGAATCACCTGCCGGGCTTGCTGGAACCACCTGCCGGTCATGCCAAAATCACCTGCGTGTTATGCCAGAACCACTTGGAGGACTCTCTGGGATGACCTGCCAAGCGTGCCGGAACCACCTCTCAGACGTGCCAGAACCATGTGGCGGACAGTCCGGAATCACCTGTTGGGCATGCGCAACCACCTCTGAGAGGTACCAGAACCACATGCCGTGCAGGCTGGAACCACCTACCGGACAGACCGGAATCACCTGTCGCGCATGCCGGAACCACCTCTCAGACGTGCCGGAAGCACGTGCCGGACACACCGGGATCACCTACCGGACAGACCGGAACCACCTGCCGAGCACGCCGGAGCCACCTGTTCGACTCGCTGGAACCACCTGCCGGACAGGCCAATATCAACTGCTGGCTATGCCAGAACCACCTGGGGGACAGTCCGGGATCACCTGCCAGCCATGGCGGAACCACCTCTCAGAAGTACCAGAACCACCTGCTGGAGAAGCTGGAAACACGTCCTGGACAGACTGGAACCACGTGACTGCCATGCCTGAACCACCTGCCGAGCACGGCGGAACCACCTGCCGGACACGCCAAAATCACCTGCGTGTTATGCCAGAACCACTTGGAGGACTCTCTGGGATGACCTGCCGGGCATGCCGGAACCACCTCTCAGACGTGCCAGAACCATGTGGCGGACAGTCCGGAATCACCTGTTGGGCATGCGCAACCACCTCTGAGACGTACCAGAACCACATGCCGTGCAGGCTGGAACCACCTACCGGACAGACCGGAATCACCTTTCGGGCATGCCGGAACCACCTGTCAGATGTGCCAGAAACACGTGCCGGAGACGCCGGAAGCACCTGCCAAGCACGTTGGAACCACCTGCTCAACTCGCCTGAACCACCTGCCGGACATGCCAAAATCACCTGCCGACTATGCCAGAACCACTTGGCGAACACTCCGGAATCACTTGCCGGGCATGCAGGTACCACCTCTCAGACATGCCAGAAACCCGCGCCAATGACCCCAGAAGCACCAGCCGAGCACGCCGGAACCACCTGCTCGACTCGCCAGAACCACCTGCCGGACACGCAAAAATCACCTGCCGGCTACGCCACAACCAGTTGGGGAACACTTCGGAATCACCTGCCGGGCTTGCTGGAACCACCTGCCTGTCATGCAAAATCACCTGCCAACTACGCCAGTACCACTTGGCGGACACTGTGGAAACACCTGTCGGGCTGGCCGGAACCACATCTCAGACGTGCCAGAACCATGTGCATGAGATGCTGGAACCACACCCCGAACAGACGGAAAACACCTGCCAGACCCGTCTGAACAACCTGCTGAGCACGCCGGAGCCACCTGCTCGACTCGCCGGAACCACCTACCTGACATGCCCAAATCACCAGCCGGGTATGCCAGAACCACTTGGCGGACACTCCGGAATCATCTGCCGGACATGCCGGAACCAGCTCTCAGACACACCAGAACCACGTGCCGGAGACGCCGGAAGCACCTGCCGAGCATGCCGGAGCCACCTGCTCGACTCGCCAGAAACACCTGCCGGACACGCCAAACTCACCTGCCGGGTACTCCAGAACCACCTGGCGGACACTCCAAAATCACCTGTCGCGCATGCCGGAACCACCTCTCAGACGTGCCGGAATCACGTGCCGGACACGCCGGAATCACCTACCGGACAGACCGGAACCACCTGCCGAGCACGCCGGAGCCACCTGTTCGACTCGCTGGAACCACCTGCCGGACAGGCCAATATCAACTGCTGGCTATGCCAGAACCACCTGGGGGACGGTCCGGGATCACCTGCCAGCCATGGCCGAACCACCTCTCAGATGTACCAGAACCACCTGCCGGAGAAGCTGGAAACACGTCCTGGACAGACTGGAACCACGTGACGGCCATGCCTGAACCACCTGCCGAGCACGGCGGAACCACCTGCCGGACACGCCAAAATCACCTGCGGGCTACGCCAGAACCACTTGGACGACTCTCCGAAATGACCTGCCGGGCATCTTGGAACCACCTATCAGACGTGCCAGAAGCACGTGGCGGACAGTCCGGAATCGCCTGTTGGGCATACGCAACCACCTCTGAGACGTACCAGAACCACGTGCCGTGCACGCCGGAACCACCTACCGGACAGACCGGAATCAACTTTTGGGCATGCCGGAACCACCAGTCAGATGTGCCAGAAACACGTGCCGGAGACGCCGGAAGCACCTGCCGAGCACGTCGCAACCACCTGCTCAACTCGCCTTAACCCTCTGCCGGACACGGCAAAATCACCTGACCGCTACACCAGCACCACTTCGGGGACAAGCCGGAATCACGTGAGGGGCATGCCGGCACAGCCTCTCAGACTGAACCTCGTGCCGGACACCACAGAACCACCTGCCGGACAGACCGGAACCACCTGCCGGACACGCCGGAACGACCGCTGGACATGCAAAATCACCTGCCGGCTACGCCGGAAACACTTGGCGAACACTCCGGAATCACCTGCCGGGCATGCCGGAACCACCTCTCAGATATGCCAGAACCACGTGCCAATGATCCGGGTAGCACCTGCCGAGCACGTCGGAACCACCTGCTCGACTCGCCAGAACCACCTGCCGGACACGCAAAAATCACCTGCCGGCTACGCCACAACCAGTTGGGGAACACTTCGGAATCACCTGCCGGGCTTGCTGGAACCACCTGCCGGTCATGCCAAAATCACCTGCCAACTACGCCAGTACCACTTGGCAGACACTGTGGAAACACCTGTCGGGCCGGCCGGAACCACATCTCAGACGTGCCAGAACCATGTGCATGAGATGCTGGAACCACACCCCGAACAGACGGAAAACACCTGCCAGACCCGTCTGAACAACCTGCCGAGCACGCCGGAGCCACCTGCTCGACTCGCCGGAACCACCTACCTGACATGCCCAAATCACCAGCCGGGTATGCCAGAACCACTTGGCGGACACTCCGGAATCATCTGCCAGACATGCCGGAACCAGCTCTCAGACACACCAGAACCACGTGCCGGAGACGCCGGAAGCACCTGCCGAGCATGCCGGAGCCACCTGCTCGACTCGCCGGAAACACCTGCGGGACACGCCAAAATCACCTGCCGGGTACGCCAGAACCACCTGGCGGACACTCCGAAACCACCTGTCGCGCATGCCGGAACCACCTCTCAGACGTGCCGGAAGCACGTGCCGGACACGCCGGAATTACCTACCGGACAGACCGGAACCACCTGCCGAGCACGCCGGAGCCACCTGTTCGACTCGCTGGAACCACCTGCCGGACAGGCCAATATCAACTGCTGGCTATGCCAGAACCACCTGGGGGACGGTCCGGGATCACCTGCCAGCCATGGCGGAACCACCTCTCAGACGTACCAGAACCACCTGCCGGAGAAGCTGGAAACACGTCCTGGAGAGTCTGGAACCACCTGACGGCCAAGCCTGAACCACCTGCCAAGCACAACGGAACAACCTGCCAGACACGCCAAAATCACCTGCGTGTTATGCCAGAACCACTTGGAGGACTCTCTGGGATGACCTGCCGGGCATGCCGGAACCACCTCTCAGACGTGCCAGAACCATGTGGCGGACAGTCCGGAATCACCTGTTGGGCATGCGCAACCACCTCTGAGACGTACCAGAACCACATGCCGTGCAGGCTGGAACCACCTACCGGACAGACCGGAATCACCTTTCGGGCATGCCGGAACCACCTGTCAGATGTGCCAGAAACACGTGCCGGAGACGCCGGAAGCACCTGCCAAGCACGTTGGAACAACCTGCTCAACTCGCCTGAACCAGCTGCCGGACATGCCAAAATCACCTGCCGACTATGCCAGAACCACTTGGCGAACACTCCGGAATCACCTGCCGAGCATGCCGGAGCCACCTGCTCGACTCGCCAGAAACACCTGCCGGACACGCCAAAATCACCTGCCGGGTATGCCAGAACCACCTGGCGGACACTACGGAATCACCTGCCGCGCATGCCGGAACCACCTCTCAGACGTGCCGGAAGCACGTGCCAGACACTCCGGAAACACCTACCGGACAGACCGGAACCACCTGCCAAGAACGCCGGAGCCACCTGTTCGACTCGCTGGAACCACCTGCCGGACAGGCCAATATCAACTGCTGGCTATGCCAGAACCACCTGGGGGACAGTCCGGGATCACCTGCCAGCCATGGCGGAACCACCTCTCAGACGTACCAGAACCACCTGCCGGAGAAGCTGGAAACACGTCCTGGACAGACTGGAACCACGTGACGGAAATGCCTGAACCACCTGCCGAGAACGGCGGAACCATCTGCCGGACACGACAAAATCACCTGCGGGCTACGCCAGAACCACTTGGACGACTCTCCGAAATGACCTGCTGGGCATGTTGGAACCACCTCTCAGACGTGCCAGAAGCACGTGGCAGAGAGTCCGGAATCACCTGTTGGGCATACGCAACCACCTCTGACACGTACCAGAACCACGTGCCGTGCACGCCGGAACCACCTACCGGACAGACCGGAATCAACTTTTGGGCATGCCGGAACCACCTGTCAGATGTGCCAGAAACACGTGCCGGAGACGCCGGAAGCACCTGCCGAGCACGTCGCAACCACCTGCTCAACTCGCCTGAACCACCTGCCGGACACGCCAAAATCACCTGCCCGCTACACCAGCACCACTTCGGGGACAAGCCGGAATCACGTGAGGGGCATGCCGGCACAGCCTCTCAGACTGAACCTCGTGCCGGACACCACAGAACAACCTGCCGGACAGACCGGAACCACCTGCCGGACACGCCGGAACCACCGGCTCGACCCGCCGTAAAGACCGCTGGACATACAAAATCACCTGCCGGCTACGCCGGAAACACTTGCCGAACACTCCGGAATCACCTGCCGGGCATGCCGGAACCACCTCTCAGATATGCCAGAACCACGTGCCAACGACCCCGGAAGCACCTGCCGAGCACGCCGGAACCACCTGCTCGACTCGCCAGAACCACCTGCCGGACACGCAAAAATCACCTGCCGGCTACGCCACAACCTGTTGGTGAACACTTTGGAATCACCTGCCGGGCTTGCTGGAACCACCTGCCGGTCATGCCAAAATCACCTGCCAACTACGCCAGAACCGCTTGGCGGACACTGCGGAAACACCTGTCGGGCCGGCTGGAACCACATCTCAGACGTGCCAGAAACGTGTTCATGAGATGCTGGAACCACACCCCGAACAGACGGATACCACCTGCCAGAACCGCCTGAACCACCTGCTGAGCACGCCGGAACCACCTGCTCGACTCACCGGTACCACCTCCCTGACACGCCAAAATCACCTGCTGGGTATGCCAGAACCACTTGGCGGACACTCCGGCATCATCTACCGGACATGCCGGAACCAGCTCTCAGACACACCAGAACCAAGTGCCGGAGACGCCGGAAGCACCTGCCGAGCATGCCGGAGCCACCTGCTCGACTCGCCAGAAACACCTGCCGGACACGCCAAAATCACCTGCCGGGTATGCCACAACCACCTGGCGGACACTACGGAATCACCTGCCGCGCATGCAGGAACCACTTCTCAGACGTGCCGGAAGCACGTGCCACACACTCCGGAAACACCTACCGGACATACCGGAACCACCTGCCAAGAACGCCGGAGCCACCTGTTCGACTCGCTGGAACCACCTGCCGGACAGGCCAATATCAACTGCTGGCTATGCCAGAACCACCTGGGGGACGGTCCGGGATCACCTGCCAGCCATGGCGGAACCACCTCTCAGACGTACCAGAACCACCTGCCGGAGAAGCTGGAAACACGTCCTGGACAGACTGGAACCACGTGACGGCCATGCCTGAACCACATCCCGAGCACGGCGGAACCACCTGCCGGACACGCCAAAATCACCTGCGGGCTACGCCAGAACCACTTGGACGACTCTCCGAAATGACCTGCCGGGCATGTTGGAACCACCTCTCAGACGTGCCAGAAGCACGTGGCGGACAGTCCGGAATCACCTGTTGGGCATACGCAACCACCTCTGAGATGTACCAGTACCACGTGCCGTGCACGCCGGAACCACCTACCGGACAGACCGGAATCAACTTTCGGGCATGCCGGAACCACCAGTCAGATGTGCCAGAATCACGTGCCAGAGACGCCGGAAGCACCTGCCGAGCACGTCGCAACCACCTGCTCAACTCGCCTGAACCACCTGCCGGACACGCCAAAATCACCTGCCCGCTAGACCAGCACCACTTCGGGGACAAGCCGGAATCACGTGAGGGGCATGCCGGCACAGCCTCTCAGACTGAACCTCGTGCCGGACACCACAGAACCACCTGCCGGACAGACCGGAACCACCTGCCGGACACGCCGGAACCACCGGCTCGACCCGCCGGAAAGACCGCTGGACATGCAAAATCACCTGCCGGCTACGCCGGAAACACTTGGCGAACACTCCGGAATCACCTGCCGGGCATGCCGGAACCACCTCTCAGATATGCCAGAACCACGTGCCAATGACCCCGGAAGCACCTGCCGAGCACGCCGGAGCCACATGCTCGACTCGCCAGAAACACCTGCCGGACACGCAAAAATCACCTGCCGGCTACGCCACAACCAGTTGGGGAACACTTCGGAATCACCTGCCGGGCTTGCTGGAACCACCTGCCGGTCATGCCAAAATCACCTGCCAACTACGCCAGTACCACTTGGCGGACACTGTGGAAACACCTGTCGGGCCGGCCGGAACCACATCTCAGACGTGCCAGAACCATGTGCATGAGATGCTGGAACCACACCCCGAAAAGACGGAAAACACCTGCCAGACCCGTCTGAACAACCTGCCGAGCACGCCGGAGCCACCTGCTCGACTCGCCGGAACCACCTACCTGACATGCCCAAATCACCAGCCGGGTATGCCAGAACCACTTGGCGGACACTCCGGAATCATCTGCCGGACATGCCGGAACCAGCTCTCAGACACACCAGAACCACGTGCCGGAGACGCCGGAAGCACGTGCTGAGCATGCCGGAGCCACCTGCTCGACTCGCCAGAAACACCTGCCGGACACGCCAAAATCACCTGCCGGGTACGCAAGAACCACCTGGCGGATACTACGGAATCACATGCCGCGCATGACGGACCCACCTTTCAGACGTGCCGGAAGCACGTACCGGAGACGCCGGAAACTCCTAGCGGACAGACCGGAACCACCTGCCGAGCACGCCGGAGCCACCTGTTCGACTCGCTGTAACCACCTGCCGGACAGGCCAATATCAACTGCTGGCTATGCCAGAACCACCTGGGGGATGGTCTGGAATCACCTGCCAGCCATGGCGGAACCACCTCTCAGACGTACCAGAACCACCTGCCGGAGAAGCTGGAAACACGTCCTGGACAGTCTGGAACCACCTGCCGGCCAAGCCTGAACCACCTGCCAAGCACAACGGAACAACCTGCCAGACACGCCAAAATCACCTGCGTGTTATGCCAGAACCACTTGGAGGACTCTCTGGGATGACCTGCCAAGCGTGCCGGAACCACCTCTCAGACGTGCCAGAACCATGTGGCGGACAGTCCGGAATCACCTGTTGGGCATGCGCAACCACCTCTGAGAGGTACCAGAACCACATGCCGTGCAGGCTGGAACCACCTACCGGACAGACCGGAATCACCTGTCGCGCATGCCGGAACCACCTCTCAGACGTGCCGGAAGCACGTGCCGGACACACCGGGATCACCTACCGGACAGACCGGAACCACCTGCCGAGCACGCCGGAGCCACCTGTTCGACTCGCTGGAACCACCTGCCGGACAGGCCAATATCAACTGCTGGCTATGCCAGAACCACCTGGGGGACAGTCCGGGATCACCTGCCAGCCATGGCGGAACCACCTCTCAGAAGTACCAGAACCACCTGCTGGAGAAGCTGGAAACACGTCCTGGACAGACTGGAACCACGTGACGGCCATGCCTGAACCACCTGCCGAGCACGGCGGAACCACCTGCCGGACACGCCACAATCACCTGCGTGTTATGCCAGAACCACTTGGAGGACTCTCTGGGATGACCTGCCGGGCATGCCGGAACCACCTCTCAGACGTGCCAGAACCATGTGGCGGACAGTCCGGAATCACCTGTTGGGCATGCGCAACCACCTCTGAGACGTACCAGAACCACATGCCGTGCAGGCTGGAACCACCTACCGGACAGACCGGAATCACCTTTCGGGCATGCCGGAACCACCTGTCAGATGTGCCAGAAACACGTGCCGGAGACGCCGGAAGCACCTGCCAAGCACGTTGGAACCACCTGCTCAACTCGCCTGAACCACCTGCCGGACATGCCAAAATCACCTGCCGACTATGCCAGAACCACTTGGCGAACACTCCGGAATCACTTGCCGGGCATGCAGGTACCACCTCTCAGACATGCCAGAAACCCGCGCCAATGACCCCAGAAGCACCAGCCGAGCACGCCGGAACCACCTGCTCGACTCGCCAGAAACACCTGCCGATCACGCAAAAATCACCTGCCGGCTACGCCACAACCAGTTGGGGAACACTTCGGAATCACCTGCCGGGCTTGCTGGAACCACCTGCCTGTCATGCCAAAATCACCTGCCAACTACGCCAGTACCACTTGGCGGACACTGTGGAAACACCTGTCGGGCCGGCCGGAACCACATCTCAGACGTGCCAGAACCATGTGCATGAGATGCTGGAACCACACCCCGAACAGACGGAAAACACCTGCCAGACCCGTCTGAACAACCTGCCGAGCACGCTGGAGCCACCTGCTCGACTCGCCGGAACCACCTACCTGACATGCCCAAATCACCAGCCGGGTATGCCAGAACCACTTGGCGGACACTCCGGAATCATCTGCCGGACATGCCGGAACCAGCTCTCAGACACACCAGAACCACGTGCCGGAGACGCCGGAAGCACCTGCCGAGCATGCCGGAGCCACCTGCTCGACTCGCCAGAAACACCTGCCGGACACGCCAAACTCACCTGCCGGGTACTCCAGAACCACCTGGCGGACACTCCAAAATCACCTGTCGCGCATGCCGGAACCACCTCTCAGACGTGCCGGAATCACGTGCCGGACACGCCGGAATCACCTACCGGACAGACCGGAACCACCTGCCGAGCACGCCGGAGCCACCTGTTCGACTCGCTGGAACCACCTGCCGGACAGGCCAATATCAACTGCTGGCTATGCCAGAACCACCTGGGGGACGGTCCGGGATCACCTGCCAGCCATGGCCGAACCACCTCTCAGATGTACCAGAACCACCTGCCGGAGAAGCTGGAAACACGTCCTGGACAGACTGGAACCACGTGACGGCCATGCCTGAACCACCTGCCGAGAACGGCGGAACCACCTGCCGGACACGCCAAAATCACCTGCGGGCTACGCCAGAGCCACTTGGACGACTCTCCGAAATGACCTGCCGGGCATCTTGGAACCACCTATCAGACGTGCCAGAAGCACGTGGCGGACAGTCCGGTATCACCTGTTGGGCATACGCAACCACCTCTGAGACGTACCAGAACCACGTGCCGTGCACGCCGGAACCACCTACCGGACAGACCGGAATCAACTTTTGGGCATGCCGGAACCACCAGTCAGATGTGCCAGAAACACGTGCCGGAGACGCCGGAAGCACCTGCCGAGCACGTCGCAACCACCTGCTCAACTCGCCTTAACCCTCTGCCGGACACGGCAAAATCACCTGCCCGCTACACCAGCACCACTTCGGGGACAAGCCGGAATCACGTGAGGGGCATGCCGGCACAGCCTCTCAGACTGAACATCGTGCCGGACACCACAGAACCACCTGCCGGACAGACCGGAACCACCTGCCGGACACGCCGGAACCACCGGCTCGACCCGCCGGAACGACCGCTGGACATGCAAAATCACCTGCCGGCTACGCCGGAAACACTTGGCGAACACTCCGGAATCACGTGCCGGGAATGCCGGAACCACCTCTCAGATATGCCAGAACCACGTGCCAATGACCCCGGAAGCACCTGCCGAGCACGCCGGAACCACCTGCTCGACTCGCCAGAACCACCTGCCGGACACGCAAAAATCACCTGCCGGCTACGCCACAAGCAGTTGGGGAACACTTCGGAATCACCTGCCGGGCTTGCTGGAACCACCTGCCGGTCATGCCAAAATCACCTGCCAACTACGCCAGTACCACTTGGCGGACACTGTGGAAACACCTGTCGGGCCGGCCGGAACCACATCTCAGACGTGCCAGAACCATGTGCATGAGATGCTGGAACCACACCCCGAACAGACGGAAAACACCTGCCAGACCCGTCTGAACAACCTGCCGAGCACGCCGGAGCCACCTGCTCGACTCGCCGGAACCACCTACCTGACATGCCCAAATCACCAGCCGGGTATGCCAGAACCACTTGGCGGACACTCCGGAATCATCTGCCGGACATGCCGGAACCAGCTCTCAGACACACCAGAACCACGTGCCGGAGACGCCGGAAGCACCTGCCGAGCATGCCGGAGCCACCTGCTCGACTCGCCAGAAACACCTGCCGGACACGCCAAAATCACCTGCCGGGTACGCCGGAACCACCTGGCGGACACTCCGAAATCACGTGTGGCACATGCTGGAACCACCTCTCAGACGTGCCGGAAGCACGTGCCAGACACGCCGGAAACACCTACCGGACAGACCGGAACCACCTGCCAAGAACGCCGGAGCCACCTGTTCGACTCGCTGGAACCACCTGCCGGACAGGCCAATATCAACTGCTGGCTATGCCAGAACCACCTGGGGGACAGTCCGGGATCACCTGCCAGCCATGGCGGAACCACCTCTCAGACGTACCAGAACCACCTGCCGGAGAAGCTGGAAGCACGTCCTGGACAGACTGGAACCACGTGACGGCCATGCCTGAACCACATCCCGAGCACGGCGGAACCACCTGCCGGACACGCCAAAATCACCTGCGGGCTACTCCAGAACCACTTGGATGACTCTCCAAAATGACCTGCCAGGCATGTTGGAACCACCTCTCAGACGTGCCAGAAGCACGTGGCGGACAGTCCGGAATCACCTGTTGGGCATACGCAACCACCTCTGAGACGTACCAGAACCACGTGCCGTGCACGCCGGAACCACCTACCGGACAGACCGGAATCAACTTTTGGGCATGCCAGAACCACCAGTCAGATGTGCCAGAAACACGTGCCGGAGACGCCGGAAGCACCTGCTGAGCACGTCGCAACCACCTGCTCAACTCGCCTGAACCACCTGCCGGACACGCCAAAATCACCTGCCCGCTACACCAGCACCACTTCGGGGACAAGCCGGAATCACGTGAGGGGCATGCCGGCACAGCCTCTCAGACTGAACCTCGTGCCGGACACCACAGAACCACCTGCCGGACAGACTGGAACCACCTGCCGGACACGCCGGAACGACCGCTGGACATGCAAAATCACCTGCCGGCTACGCCGGAAACACTTGGCGAACACTCCGGAATCACCTGCCGGGCATGCCGGAACCACCTCTCAGATATGCCAGAACCACGTGCCAATGATCCGGGTAGCACCTGCCGAGCACGTCGGAACCACCTGCTCGACTCGCCAGAACCACCTGCCGGACACGCAAAAATCACCTGCCGGCTACGCCACAACCAGTTGGGGAACACTTCGGAATCACCTGCCGGGCTTGCTGGAACCACCTGCCGGTCATGCCAAAATCACCTGCCAACTACTCCAGTACCACTTGGCAGACACTGTGGAAACACCTGTCGGGCCGGCCGGAACCACATCTCAGACGTGCCAGAACCATGTGCATGAGATGCTGGAACCACACCCCGAACAGACGGAAAACACCTGCCAGACCCGTCTGAACAACCTGCCGAGCACGCCGGAGCCACCTGCTCGACTCGCCGGAACCACCTACCTGACATGCCCAAATCACCAGCCGGGTATGCCAGAACCACTTGGCGGACACTCCGGAATCATCTGCCAGACATGCCGGAACCAGCTCTCAGACACACCAGAACCACGTGCCGGAGACGCCGGAAGCACCTGCCGAGCATGCCGGAGCCACCTGCTCGACTCGCCGGAAACACCTGCGGGACACGCCAAAATCACCTGCCGGGTACGCCAGAACCACCTGGCGGACACTCCGAAACCACCTGTCGCGCATGCCGGAACCACCTCTCAGACGTGCCGGAAGCACGTGCCGGACACGCCGGAATTACCTACCGGACAGACCGGAACCACCTGCCGAGCACGCCGGAGCCACCTGTTCGACTCGCTGGAACCACCTGCCGGACAGGCCAATATCAACTGCTGGCTATGCCAGAACCACCTGGGGGACGGTCCGGGATCACCTGCCAGCCATGGCGGAACCACCTCTCAGACGTACCAGAACCACCTGCCGGAGAAGCTGGAAACACGTCCTGGAGAGTCTGGAACCACCTGCCGGCCAAGCCTGAACCACCTGCCAAGCACAACGGAACAACCTGCCAGACACGCCAAAATCACCTGCGTGTTATGCCAGAACCACTTGGAGGACTCTCTGGGATGACCTGCCGGGCATGCCGGAACCACCTCTCAGACGTGCCAGAACCATGTGGCGGACAGTCCGGAATCACCTGTTGGGCATGCGCAACCACCTCTGAGACGTACCAGAACCACATGCCGTGCAGGCTGGAACCACCTACCGGACAGACCGGAATCACCTTTCGGGCATGCCGGAACCACCTGTCAGATGTGCCAGAAACACGTGCCGGAGACGCCGGAAGCACCTGCCAAGCACGTTGGAACAACCTGCTCAACTCGCCTGAACCAGCTGCCGGACATGCCAAAATCACCTGCCGACTATGCCAGAACCACTTGGCGAACACTCCGGAATCACCTGCCGAGCATGCCGGAGCCACCTGCTCGACTCGCCAGAAACACCTGCCGGACACGCCAAAATCACCTGCCGGGTATGCCAGAACCACCTGGCGGACACTACGGAATCACCTGCCGCGCATGCAGGAACCACTTCTCAGACGTGCCGGAAGCACGTGCCACACACTCCGGAAACACCTACCGGACAGACCGGAACCACCTGCCAAGAACGCCGGAGCCACCTGTTCGACTCGCTGGAACCACCTGCCGGACAGGCCAATATCAACTGCTGGCTATGCCAGAACCACCTGGGGGACGGTCCGGGATCACCTGCCAGCCATGGCGGAACCACCTCTCAGACGTACCAGAACCACCTGCCGGAGAAGCTGGAAACACGTCCTGGACAGACTGGAACCACGTGACGGCCATGCCTGAACCACATCCCGAGCACGGCGGAACCACCTGCCGGACACGCCAAAATCACCTGCGGGCTACGCCAGAACCACTTGGACGACTCTCCGAAATGACCTGCCGGGCATGTTGGAACCACCTCTCAGACGTGCCAGAAGCACGTGGCGGACAGTCCGGAATCACCTGTTGGGCATACGCAACCACCTCTGAGATGTACCAGTACCACGTGCCGTGCACGCCGGAACCACCTACCGGACAGACCGGAATCAACTTTCGGGCATGCCGGAACCACCAGTCAGATGTGCCAGAATCACGTGCCAGAGACGCCGGAAGCACCTGCCGAGCACGTCGCAACCACCTGCTCAACTCGCCTGAACCACCTGCCGGACACGCCAAAATCACCTGCCCGCTAGACCAGCACCACTTCGGGGACAAGCCGGAATCACGTGAGGGGCATGCCGGCACAGCCTCTCAGACTGAACCTCGTGCCGGACACCACAGGACCACCTGCCGGACAGACCGGAACCTCCTGCCGGACACGCCGGAACCACCGGCTCGACCCGCCGGAAAGACCGCTGGACATGCAAAATCACCGGCCGGCTACGCCGGAAACACTTGGCGAACACTCCGGAATCACCTGCCGGGCATGCCGGAACCACCTCTCAGATATGCCAGAACCACGTGCCAATGACCCCGGAAGCACCTGCCGAGCACGCCGGAGCCACATGCTCGACTCGCCAGAAACACCTTCCGGACACGCAAAAATCACCTGCCGGCTACGCCACAACCAGTTGGGGAACACTTCGGAATCACCTGCCGGGCTTGCTGGAACCACCTGCCGGTCATGCCAAAATCACCTGCCAACTACGCCAGTACCACTTGGCGGACACTGTGGAAACACCTGTCGGGCCGGCCGGAACCACATCTCAGACGTGCCAGAACCATGTGCATGAGATGCTGGAACCACACCCCGAACAGACGGAAAACACCTGCCAGACCCGTCTGAACAACCTGCCGAGCACGCCGGAGCCACCTGCTCGACTCGCCAGAACCACCTACCTGACATGCCCAAATCACCAGCCGGGTATGCCAGAACCACTTGGCGGACACTCCGGAATCATCTGCCGGACATGCCGGAACCAGCTCTCAGACACACCAGAACCACGTGCCGGAGACGCCGGAAGCACCTGCCGAGCATGCCGGAGCCACCTTTCAGACGTGCCAGAACCATGTGGCGGACAGTCCGGATTCACCTGTTGGGCATGCGCAACCACCTCTGAGAGGTACCAGAACCACATGCCGTGCAGGCTGGAACCACGTACCGGACAGACCGGAATCACCTTCCGGGCATGCGCAAACCGCCTGTCAGATGTGTCAGAAACACGTGCCGGTGACGCCGGAAGCACCTGCCAAGCACGTTGGAACCACCTGCTCATCTCGCCTAAACCACCTTCCGGACATGCCAAAATCACCTGCCGACTATGCCAGAACCACTTGGCGAACACTCCGGAATCACTTGCCGGGCATGCAGGTACCACCTCTCAGACATGCCAGAAACCCGCGCCAATGACCCCAGAAGCACCAGCCGAGCACGCCGGAACCACCTGCTCGACTCGCCAGAACCACCTGCCGATCACGCAAAAATCACCTGCCGGCTACGCCACAACCAGTTGGTGAACACTTTGGAATCACCTGCCAGGCTTGCTGGAACCACCTGCCAGTCATGCCAAAATCACCTGCCAGCTACGCCAGAACCGCTTGGCGGACACTGCGGAAACACCTGTCGGGCCGGCTGGAACCACATCTCAGACGTGCCAGAAACGTGTTCATGAGATGCTGGAACCACACCACGAACAGACGGATACCACCTGCCAGAACCGCCTGAACCACCTGCTGAGCACGCCGGAACCACCTGCTCGACTCACCGGTACCACCTCCCTGACACGCCAAAATCACCTGCTGGGTATGCCAGAACCACTTGGCGGACACTCCGGAATCATCTGCCGGACATGCCGGAACCAGCTCTCAGACACACCAGAACCACGTGCCGAAGACGCCTGAAGCACCTGCCGAGAATGCCGGAGCCACATGCTCGACTCGCCAGAAACACCTGACGGACACGCCAAAATCACCTGCCGGGTACGCCAGAACCACCTGGCGGACACTCCGAAACCACCTGTCGCGCATGCCGGAACCACCTCTCAGACGTGCCGGAAGCACGTGCCGGACAAGCCGGAATCACCTACCGGACAGACCGGAACCACCTGCCGAGCACGCTGGAGCCACCTGTTCGACTCGCTCGAACCACCTGCCGGACAGGCCAATATCAACTGCTGGCTATGCCAGAACGACCTGGGGGACAGTCGGGATCACCTGCCAGCCATGGCGGAACCACCTCTCAGACGTACCAGAACCACCTGCCGGAGAAGCTGGAAACACGTCCTGGACAGACTGGAACCACGTGACGGCCATGCCTGAACCACCTGCCGAGCATGGCGGAACCACCTGCCGGACACGCCAAAATCACCTGCGGGCTATGCCAGAACCACTTGGACGACTCTCCGAAATGACCTGCCGGGCATGTTGGAACCACCTCTCAGACGTGCCAGAAGCACGTGGCGGACAGTCCGGAATCACCTGTTGGGCATACGCAACCACCTCTGAGATGTACCAGTACCACGTGCCGTGCACGCCGGAACCACCTACCGGACAGACCGGAATCAACTTTCGGGCATGCCGGAACCACCAGTCAGATGTGCCAGAATCACGTGCCAGAGACGCCGGAAGCACCTGCCGAGCACGTCGCAACCACCTGCTCAACTCGCCTGAACCACCTGCCGGACACGCCAAAATCACCTGCCCGCTAGACCAGCACCACTTCGGGGACAAGCCGGAATCACGTGAGGGGCCGGACATCAGACACGTGACCACCTGCCGGGCCGGAACCTCCTGCCGGACACGCCGGAACCACCGGCTCGACAGCTGACATCAAAATCACCTGCCGGCTAGAAACACTTGGCGAACACTCCGGAATCACCTGCCGGGCATGCCGGAACCACCTCTCAGACAGCCAGAACCACGTGCCTGACGCCGAAGCACCTGCCGAGACCGGAGCCACATGCTCGACTCGCCAGAAACACCTTCCGGACACGCAAAAATCACCTGCCGGCTACGCCACAACCGGACACTTCCACCTGCCGGGCTGCGAACCACCTCCCGGACAAGACCGGACACTGGAAACACCTGTGAACCACAAGACTGAACCACCTGGGCCGGCACCTGCCAGACTGAACAACCTGGAGAACACCTGCCGGCCGAACACCTCCTGACAGAATCACCACCTGCCAGAACCACCGGGAATCACCTGCCGGACACCACACTCTCAGAACCATACCTGCCGGGCATGTTGGAACCACCTCTCAGACGTGCCAGAAGCACGTGGCGGACAGTCCGGAATCACCTGTTGGGCATACGCAACCACCTCTGAGATGTACCAGTACCACGTGCCGTGCACGGAACCACCTACCGGACAGACCGGAATCAACTTTCGGGCATGTCAGATGTGCCAGAATCACGTGCCAGAGACGCCGGAAGCACCTGCCGAGCACGTCGCAACCACCTGCTCAACTCGCCTGAACCACCTGCCGGACACGCCAAAATCACCTGCCCGCTAGACCAGCACCACTTCGGGGACAAGCCGGAATCACGTGAGGGGCATGCCGGCA
Source organism: Equus caballus (assembly GCF_041296265.1). Classification (NCBI taxonomy): domain Eukaryota; kingdom Metazoa; phylum Chordata; class Mammalia; order Perissodactyla; family Equidae; genus Equus; species Equus caballus. The sequence continues at coordinate 3,756,790 of NC_091713.1, forward strand.
CAGCCTCTCAGACTGAACCTCGTGCCGGACACCACAGGACCACCTGCCGGACAGACCGGAACCTCCTGCCGGACACGCCGGAACCACCGGCTCGACCCGCCGGAAAGACCGCTGGACATGCAAAATCACCGGCCGGCTACGCCGGAAACACTTGGCGAACACTCCGGAATCACCTGCCGGGCATGCCGGAACCACCTCTCAGATATGCCAGAACCACGTGCCAATGACCCCGGAAGCACCTGCCGAGCACGCCGGAGCCACATGCTCGACTCGCCAGAAACACCTTCCGGACACGCAAAAATCACCTGCCGGCTACGCCACAACCAGTTGGGGAACACTTCGGAATCACCTGCCGGGCTTGCTGGAACCACCTGCCGGTCATGCCAAAATCACCTGCCAACTATGCCAGTACCACTTGGCGGACACTGTGGAAACACCTGTCGGGCCGGCCGGAACCACATCTCAGACGTGCCAGAACCATGTGCATGAGATGCTGGAACCACACCCCGAACAGACGGAAAACACCTGCCAGACCCGTCTGAACAACCTGCCGAGCACGCCGGAGCCACCTGCTCGACTCGCCAGAACCACCTACCTGACATGCCCAAATCACCAGCCGGGTATGCCAGAACCACTTGGCGGACACTCCGGAATCATCTGCCGGACATGCCGGAACCAGCTCTCAGACACACCAGAACCACGTGCCGGAGACGCCGGAAGCACCTGCCGAGCATGCCGGAGCCACCTTTCAGACGTGCCAGAACCATGTGGCGGACAGTCCGGATTCACCTGTTGGGCATGCGCAACCACCTCTGAGAGGTACCAGAACCACATGCCGTGCAGGCTGGAACCACGTACCGGACAGACCGGAATCACCTTCCGGGCATGCGCAAACCGCCTGTCAGATGTGTCAGAAACACGTGCCGGTGACGCCGGAAGCACCTGCCAAGCACGTTGGAACCACCTGCTCATCTCGCCTAAACCACCTTCCGGACATGCCAAAATCACCTGCCGACTATGCCAGAACCACTTGGCGAACACTCCGGAATCACTTGCCGGGCATGCAGGTACCACCTCTCAGACATGCCAGAAACCCGCGCCAATGACCCCAGAAGCACCAGCCGAGCACGCCGGAACCACCTGCTCGACTCGCCAGAACCACCTGCCGATCACGCAAAAATCACCTGCCGGCTACGCCACAACCAGTTGGTGAACACTTTGGAATCACCTGCCAGGCTTGCTGGAACCACCTGCCAGTCATGCCAAAATCACCTGCCAGCTACGCCAGAACCGCTTGGCGGACACTGCGGAAACACCTGTCGGGCCGGCTGGAACCACATCTCAGACGTGCCAGAAACGTGTTCATGAGATGCTGGAACCACACCACGAACAGACGGATACCACCTGCCAGAACCGCCTGAACCACCTGCTGAGCACGCCGGAACCACCTGCTCGACTCACCGGTACCACCTCCCTGACACGCCAAAATCACCTGCTGGGTATGCCAGAACCACTTGGCGGACACTCCGGAATCATCTGCCGGACATGCCGGAACCAGCTCTCAGACACACCAGAACCACGTGCCGAAGACGCCTGAAGCACCTGCCGAGAATGCCGGAGCCACATGCTCGACTCGCCAGAAACACCTGACGGACACGCCAAAATCACCTGCCGGGTACGCCAGAACCACCTGGCGGACACTCCGAAACCACCTGTCGCGCATGCCGGAACCACCTCTCAGACGTGCCGGAAGCACGTGCCGGACAAGCCGGAATCACCTACCGGACAGACCGGAACCACCTGCCGAGCACGCTGGAGCCACCTGTTCGACTCGCTCGAACCACCTGCCGGACAGGCCAATATCAACTGCTGGCTATGCCAGAACGACCTGGGGGACAGTCGGGATCACCTGCCAGCCATGGCGGAACCACCTCTCAGACGTACCAGAACCACCTGCCGGAGAAGCTGGAAACACGTCCTGGACAGACTGGAACCACGTGACGGCCATGCCTGAACCACCTGCCGAGCATGGCGGAACCACCTGCCGGACACGCCAAAATCACCTGCGGGCTATGCCAGAACCACTTGGACGACTCTCCGAAATGACCTGCCGGGCATGTTGGAACCACCTCTCAGACGTGCCAGAACCATGTGGCAGACAGTCCGGAATCACCTGTTGGGCATACGCAACCACCTCTGACACGTACCAGAACCACGTGCCGTGCCGCCGGAACCGCCTACCGGACAGACCGCAATCAACTTTTGGGCATGCCGGAACCACCAGTCAGATGTGCCAGAAACACGTGCCGGAGACGCCGGAAGCAACTGCCGAGCACGTCGCAACCACCTGCTCAACTCGCCTGAACCACCTGCCGGAAACGCCAAAATCACCTGCCCGCTACACCAGCACCACTTCGGGGACAAGCCGGAATCACGTGAGGGGCATGCCGGCACAGCCTCTCAGACTGAACCTCGGGCAGGCCACCACAGAACCACCTGCCGGACAGACCGGAACCACCTGCCGGACACGCCGGAACCACCGGCTCGACCCGCCGGAACGACCGCTGGACATGCAAAATCACCTGCCGGCTACGCCGGAAACACTTGGCGAACACTCCGGAATCACCTGCCGGGCATGCCGGAACCACCTCTCAGATATGCCAGAACCACGTGCCAATGACCCCGGAAGCACCTGCCGAGCACGCCGGAACCACCTGCTCGACTCGCCAGAACCACCTGCCGGACACGCAAAAATCACCTGCCGGCTACGCCACAACCAGTTGGGGAACACTTTGGAATCACCTGCCAGGCTTGCTGGAACCACCTGCCAGTCATGCCAAAATCACCTGCCAACTACGCCAGAACCGCTTGGCGGACACTGCGGAAAAACCTGTCAGGCCGGCTGGAACCACATCTCAGACCTGCCAGAAACGTGTTCATGAGATGCTGGAACCACACCCCGAACAGACGGAAAACACCTGCCAGACCCGTCTGAACAACCTGCCGAGCACGCCGGAGCCACCTGCTCGACTCGCCGGAACCACCTACCTGACATGCCCAAATCACCAGCCGGGTATGCCAGAACCACTTGGCGGACACTCCGGAATCATCTGCCGGACATGCCGGAACCAGCTCTCAGACACACCAGAATCACGTGCCGGAGACGCCGGAAGCACCTGCCGAGCATGCCGGAGCCACCTGCTCGACTCGCCAGAAACACCTGCCGGACACGCCAAAATCACCTGCCGGGTACGCCAGAACCACCTGGCGGACACTCCGAAACCACCTGTCGCGCATGCCGGAACCACCTCTCAGACGTGCCGGAAGCACGTGCCGGACACGCCGGAATCACCTACCGGACAGACCGGAACAGCCTGCCGAGCACGCCGGAGCCACCTGTTCGACTCGCTGGAACCACCTGCCGGACAGGCCAATATCAAATGCTGGCTATGCCAGAACCACCTGGGGGACGGTCCGGAATCACCTGCCAGCCATGGCGTAACCACCTCTCAGACGTACCAGAACCACCTGCCGGAGAAGCTGGAAACACGTCCTGGACAGTCTGGAACCACCTGCCGGCCAAGCCTGAACCACCTGCCAAGCACAACGGAACAACCTGCCAGACACGCCAAAATCACCTGCGTGTTATGCCAGAACCACTTGGAGGACTCTCTGGGATGACCTGCCGGGCATGCCGGAACCACCTCTCAGACGTGCCAGAACCATGTGGCGGACAGTCCGGAATCACCTGTTGGGCATGCGCAACCACCTCTGAGACGTACCAGAACCACATGCCGTGCAGGCTGGAACCACCTACCGGACAGACCGGAATCACCTTTCGGGCATGCCGGAACCACCTGTCAGATGTGCCAGAAACACGTGCCGGAGACGCCGGAAGCACCTGCCAAGCACGTTGGAACCACCTGCTCAACTCGCCTGAACCACCTGCCGGACATGCCAAAATCACCTGCCGACTATGCCAGGACCACTTGGCGAACACTCCGGAATCACTAGCCGGGCATGCAGGAACCACCTCTCAGACATGCCAGAACCCCGAGCCAATGACCCCGGAAGCACCAGCCGAGCACGCCGGAACCACCTGCTCGACTCGCCAGAACCACCTGCCGATCACGCAAAAATCACCTGCCGGCTACGCCACAACCAGTTGGTGAAGACTTTGGAATCACCTGCCAGGCTTGCTGGAACCGCCTGCCAGTCATGCCAAAATCACCTGCCAACTACGCCAGAACCGCTTGGCGGACACTGCGGAAACACCTGTCGGGCCGGCTGGAACCACATCTCAGACGTGCCAGAAACGTGTTCATGAGATGCTGGAACCACACCCCGAACAGACGGATACCACCTGCCAGAACCGCCTGAACCACCTGCTGAGCACGCCGGAAGCACCTGCTCGACTCACCGGTACCACCTCCCTGACACGCCAAAATCACCTGCTGGGTATGCCAGAACCACTTGGCGGACACTCCGGAATCATCTGCCGGACATGCCGGAACCAGCTCTCAGACACACCAGAACCAAGTGCCGGAGACGCCGGAAGCACCTGCCGAGCACGCCGGAGCCACCTGCTCGACTCGCCAGAAACACCTGCCGGACACGCAAAAATCACCTGCCGGCTACGCCACAACCAGTTGGGGAACACTTCGGAATCACCTGCCGGGCTTGCTGCAACCACCTGCCGGTCATGCCAAAATCACCTGCCAACTACGCCAGTACCACTTGGCGGACACTGTGGAAACACCTGTCGGGCCGGCCGGAACCACATCTCAGACGTGCCAGAACCATGTGCATGAGATGCTGGAACCACACCCCGAACAGACGGAAAACACCTGCCAGACCCGTCTGAACAACCTGGCGAGAACGCCGGAGCCACCTGCTCGACTCGCCGGAACCACCTACCTGACATGCCCAAATCACCAGCCGGGTATGCCAGAACCACTTGGCGGACACTCCGGAATCATCTTCCGGACATGCCGGAACCAGCTCTCAGACACACCAGAACCACGTGCCGGAGACGCCGGAAGCACCTGCCGAGCATGCCGGAGCCACCTGCTCGACTCGCCAGAAACACCTGCCGGACACGCCAAAATCACCTGCCGGGTACGCCAGAAACACCTGGCGGACACTCCGAAACCACCTGTGGCGCATGCCGGAACCACCTCTCAGACGTGCCGGAAGCACGTGCCGGACACGCCGGAATCACCTACCGGACAGACCGGAACCACCTGCCGAGCACGCCGGAGCCACCTGTTCGACTCGCTGGAACCACCTGCCGGACAGGCCAATATCAACTGCTGGCTATGCCAGAACCACCTGGGGGATGGTCCGGAATCACCTGCCAGCCATGGCGGAACCACCTCTCAGACGTACCAGAACCACCTGCCGGAGAAGCTGGAAACACGTCCTGGACAGTCTGGAACCACCTGCCGGCCAAGCCTGAACCACCTGCCAAGCACAACGGAACAACCTGCCAGACACGCCAAAATCACCTGCGTGTTATGCCAGAACCACTTGGAGGACTCTCCGGGATGACCTGCCAAGCATGCCGGAACCACCTCTCAGACGTGCCAGAACCATGTGGCGGACAGTCCGGAATCACCTGTTGGGCATGCGCAACCACCTCTGAGAGGTACCAGAACCACATGCCGTGCAGGCTGGAACCACCTACCGGACAGACCGGAATCACCTTTCGGGCATGCGCAAACCGCCTGTCAGATGTGTCAGAAACACGTGCCGGTGACGCCGGAAGCACCTGCCAAGCACGTTGGAACCACTTGCTCATCTCGCCTAAACCACCTGCCGGACATGCCAAAATCACCTGCCGACTATGCCAGAACCACTTGGCGAGCACTCCGGAATCACCTGCCGGGCATGCCGGAACCACCTCTCAGATATGCCAGAACCACGTGCCCATGACCCCGGAAGCACCTGCCGAGCACGCCGGAACCACCTGCTCGACTCGCCAGAACCACCTGCCGGACACGCAAAAATCACCTGCCGGCTACGCCACACCCATTTGGGGAACACTTCAGAATCACCTGCCGGGCTTGCTGGAACCACCTGCCGGTCATGCCAAAATCACCTGCCAACTACGCCAGTACCACTTGGCGGACACTGTGGAAACACCTGTCGGGCTGGCCGGAACCACATCTCAGACGTGCCAGAACCATGTGCATGAGATGCTGGAACCACACCCCGAACAAAGGGAAAACACCTGCCAGACCCGTCTGAACAACCTGCCGAGCACGCCGGAGCCACCTGCTCGACTCGCCGGAACCACCTACCTGACATGCCCAAATCACCAGCCGGGTATGCCAGAACCACTTGGCGGACACTCCGGAATCATCTGCCGGACATGCCGGAACCAGCTCTCAGACACACCAGAACCACGTGCCGGAGACGCCGGAAGCACCTGCCGAGCATGCCGGAGCCACCTGCTCGACTCGCCAGAAACACCTGCCGGACACGCCAAAATCACCTGCCGGGTACGCCAGAACCACCTGGCGGACACTCCGAAACCACCTGTCGCGGATGCCGGGACCACCTCTCAGACGTGCCGGAAGCACGTGCCGGACACGCCGGAATCACCTACCGGACATACCGGAACCACCTGCCGAGCACGCCGGAGCCACCTGTTCGACTCGCTGGAACCACCTGCCGGACAGGCCAATATCAACTGCTGGCTATGCCAGAACCACCTGGGAGACGGTCCGGAATCGCCTGCCAGCCATGGCGGAACCACCTCTCAGACGTACCAGAACCACCTGCCGGAGAAGCTGGAAACACGTCCTGGACAGACTGGAACCACGTGACGGCCATGCCTGAACCACCTGCCGAGCACGGCGGTACCACCTGCCGGACACGCCAAAATCACCTGCGGGCTACACCAGAACCACTTCGACGACTCTCCGAAATGACCTGCCGGGCATGTTGGAACCACCTCTCAGACGTGCCAGAAGCACGTGGCGGACAGTCCGGAATCACCTGTTGGGCATACGCAACCACCTCTGACACGTACCAGAACCACGTGCCGTGCACGCCGGAACCGCCTACAGGACAGACTGGAATCAACTTTTGGGCATGCCGGAACCACCAGTCAGATGTGCCAGAAACACGTGCCGGAGACGCCGGAAGCACCTGCCGAGCACGTCGCAACCACCTGCTCAACTCGCCTGAACCACCTGCCGGACACGCCAAAATCACCTGCCCGCTACACCAGCACCACTTCGGGGACAAGCCGGAATCACGTGAGGGGCATGCCGGCACAGCCTCTCAGACTGAACCTCGTGCCGGACACCACAGAACCACCTGCCGGACAGACCGGAACCACCTGCCGGACACGCCGGAACCACCAGCTCGACCCGCCGGAACGACCGCTGGACATGCAAAATCACCTGCCGGCTACGCCGGAAACACTTGGCGAACACTCCGGAATCACCTGCCGGGCATGCCGGAACCACCTCTCAGATATGCCAGAACCACGTGCCAATGACCCCGGAAGCACCTGCCAAGCACACCGGAACCACCTGCTCGACTCGCCAAAACCACCTGCCGGACACGCAGAAATCACCTGCCGGCTACGCCACAACCAGTTGGGGAACACTTCGGAATCACCTGCCGGGCTTGCTGGAACCCCCTGCCGGTCATGCCAAAATCACCTGCCAACTACGCCAGTACCACTTGGCGGACACTGTGGAAACGCCTGTCGGGCCGGCCGGAACCACATCTCAGACGTGCCAGAACCATGTGCATGAGATGCTGGAACCACACCCCGAACAGACGGAAAACACCTGCCAGACCCGTCTGAACAACCTGCCGAGCACGCCGGAGCCACCTGCTCGACTCGCCGGAACCACCTACCTGACATGCCCAAATCACCAGCCGGGTATGCCAGAACCACTTGGCGGACACTCAGGAATCATCTGCCGGACATGCCGGAACCAGCTCTCAGACACACCAGAACCACGTGCCGGAGACGCCGGAAGCAGCTGCCGAGCATGCCGGAGCCACCTGCTCGACTCGCCAGAAACACCTGCCGGACACGCCAAAATCACCTGCCGGGTACGCCAGAACCACCTGGCGGACACTCCGAAATCACCTCTCGCGCATGCCGGAACCACCTCTCAGACGTGCCGGAAGCACGTGCCGGACACGCCGGAATCACCTACCGGACAGACCGGAACCACCTGCCGAGCACGCCGGAGCCACCTGTTCGACTCGCTGGAACCACCTGCCGGACAGGCCAATATCAACTGCTGGCTATGCCAGAACCACCTGGGGGACGGTCCGGAATCGGCTGCCAGCCATGGCGGAACCACCTCTCAGATGTCCCAGAACCACCTGCCGGAGAAGCTGGAAACACGTCCTGGACAGTCTGGAACCACCTGCCGGCCAAGCCTGAACCACCTGCCAAGCACAACGGAACAACCTGCCAGACACGCCAAAATCACCTGCGTGTTATGCCAGAACCACTTGGAGGACTCTCTGGGATGACCTGCCTGGGATGCCGGAAACACCTCTTAGACGTGCCAGAACCATGTGGCGGACAGTCCGGAATCACCTGTTGGGCATGCGCAACCACCTCTGAGACGTACCAGAACCACATGCCGTGCAGGCTGGAACCACCTACCGGACAGACCGGAATCACCTTTCGGGCATGCCGGAACCACCTGTCAGATGTGCCAGAAACACATGCCGGAGACGCCGGAAGCACCTGCCAAGCACGTTGGAACCACCTGCTCAACTCGCCTGAACCACCTGCCGGACATGCCAAAATCACCTGCCGACTATGCCAGAACCACTTGGCGAACACTCCGGAATCACTTGCCGGGCATGCAGGAACCACATCTCAGACATGCCAGAACCCCGTGCCAATGACCCCGGAACGACCAGCCGAGCACGCCGGAACCACCTGCTCGACTCGCCAGAACCACCTGCCGATCACGCAAAAATCACCTGCCGGCTACGCCACAACCAGTTGGTGAACACTTTGGAATCACCTGCCAGGCTTGCTGGAACCACCTGCCAGTCATGCCAAAATCACCTGCCAACTACGCCAGAACCGCTTGGCGGACACTGCGGAAACACCTGTCGGGCCGGCTGGAACCACATCTCAGACGTGCCAGAAACGTGTTCATGAGATGCTGGAACCACACCCCGAACAGACGGATACCACCTGCCAGAACCGCCTGAACCACCTGCTGAGCACGCCGGAACCACCTGCTCGACTCACCGGTACCACCTCCCTGACACGCCAAAATCACCTGCTGGGTATGCCAGAACCACTTGGCGGACACTCCGGAATCATCTGCCGGACATGCCTGAACCAGCTCTCAGACACACCAGAACCAAGTGCCGGAGACGCCAGAAGCACCTGCCGAGCATGCCGGAGCCACCTGCTCGACTCGCCAGAAACACCTGCCGGACACGCCAAAATCACCTGCCGGGTATGCCAGAACCACCTGGCGGACACTACGGAATCACCTGCCGCGCATGCCGGAACCACCTCTCAGACGTGCCGGAAGCACGTGCCAGACACGCCGGAAACACCTAGCGGACAGACCAGAACCACCTGCCAAGAACGCCGGAGCCACCTGTTCGACTCGCTGGAACCACCTGCCGGACAGGCCAATATCAACTGCTGGCTATGCCAGAACCACCTGGGGGACAGTCCGGGATCACCTGCCAGCCATGGCGGAACCACCTCTCAGACGTACCAGAACCACCTGCCGGAGAAGCTGGAAACACGTCCTGGACAGACTGGAACCACGTGACGGCCATGCCTGAACCACCTGCCGAGCACGGCGGAACCACCTGCCGGACACGCCAAAATCACCTGCGGGCTACGCCAGAACCACTTGGACGACTCTCCGAAATGACCTGCCGGGCATGTTGGAACCACGTCTCACACGTGCCAGAAGCACGTGGCGGACAGTCCGGAATCACCTGTTGGGCATACGCAACCACCTCTGACACGTACCAGAACCACGTGCCGTGCACGCCGGAACCACCTACCGGACAGACCGGAATCCACTTTTGGGCATGCCGGAACCACCAGTCAGATGTGCCAGAAACACGTGCCGGAGACGCCGGAAGCACCTGCCGAGCACGTCGCAACCACCTGCTCAACTCGCCTGAACCACCTGCCGGACACGCCAAAATCACCTGCCCGCTACACCAGCACCACTTCGGGGACAAGCCGGAATCACGTGAGGGGCATGCCGGCACAGCCTCTCAGACTGAACCTCGTGCCGGACACCACAGAACCACCTGCCGGACAGACCGGAACCACCTGCCGGACACGCCGGAACCACCGGCTCGACCCGCCGGAACGACCGCTGGACATGCAAAATCACCTGCCGGCTACGCCGGAAACACTTGCCGAACACTCCGGAATCACCTGCCGGGCATGCCGGAACCACCTCTCAGATATGCCAGAACCACGTGCCAATGACCCCGGAAGCACCTGCCGAGCACGCCGGAACCACCTGCTCGACTCGCCAGAACCACCTGCCGGACACGCAAAAATCACCTGCCGGCTACGCCACAACCTGTTGGTGAACACTTTGGAATCACCTGCCGGGCTTGCTGGAACCACCTGCCGGTCATGCCAAAATCACCTGCCAACTACGCCAGAACCGCTTGGCGGACACTGCGGAAACACCTGTCGGGCCGGCTGGAACCACATCTCAGACGTGCCAGAAACGTGTTCATGAGATGCTGGAACCACACCCCGAACAGACGGATACCACCTGCCAGAACCGCCTGAACCACCTGCTGAGCACGCCGGAACCACCTGCTCGACTCACCGGTACCACCTCCCTGACACGCCAAAATCACCTGCTGGGTATGCCAGAACCACTTGGCGGACACTCCGGAATCATCTGCCGGACATGCCGGAACCAGCTCTCAGACACACCAGAACCACGTGCCGGAGACCCCGGAAGCACCTGCCGAGCATGCCGGAGCCACCTGCTCGACTCGCCAGAAACACCTGCCGGACACGCCAAAATCACCTGCCGGGTATGCCAGAACCACCTGGCGGACACTACGGAATCACCTGCCGCGCATGCCGGAACCACCTCTCAGACGTGCCGGAAGCACGTGCCAGACACGCCGGAAACACCTAGCGGACAGACCAGAACCACCTGCCAAGAACGCCGGAGCCACCTGTTCGACTCGCTGGAACCACCTGCCGGACAGGCCAATATCAACTGCTGGCTATGCCAGAACCACCTGGGGGACAGTCCGGGATCACCTGCCAGCCATGGCGGAACCACCTCTCAGACGTACCAGAACCACCTGCCGGAGAAGCTGGAAACACGTCCTGGACAGACTGGAACCACGTGACGGCCATGCCTGAACCACCTGCCGAGCACGGCGGAACCACCTGCCGGACACGCCAAAATCACCTGCGGGCTACGCCAGAACCACTTGGACGACACTCCGAAATGACCTGCCGGGCATGTTGGAACCACGTCTCACACGTGCCAGAAGCACGTGGCGGACAGTCCGGAATCACCTGTTGGGCATACGCAACCACCTCTGACACGTACCAGAACCACGTGCCGTGCACGCCGGAACCACCTACCGGACAGACCGGAATCCACTTTTGGGCATGCCGGAACCACCAGTCAGATGTGCCAGAAACACGTGCCGGAGACGCCGGAAGCACCTGCCGAGCACGTCGCAACCACCTGCTCAACTCGCCTGAACCACCTGCCGGACACGCCAAAATCACCTGCCCGCTACACCAGCACCACTTCGGGGACAAGCCGGAATCACGTGAGGGGCATGCCGGCACAGCCTCTCAGACTGAACCTCGTGCCGGACACCACAGAACCACCTGCCGGACAGACCGGAAGCACCTGCCGGACACGCCGGAACCACCGGCACGACCCGCCGGAAAGACCGCTGGACATACAAAATCACCTGCCGGCTACGCCGGAAACACTTGCCGAACACTCCGGAATCACCTGCCGGGCATGCCGGAACCACCTCTCAGATATGCCAGAACCACGTGCCAATGACCCCGGAAGCACCTGCCGAGCACGCCGGAACCACCTGCTCGACTCGCCAGAACCACCTGCCGGACACGCAAAAATCACCTGCCGGCTACGCCACAACCTGTTGGTGAACACTTTGGAATCACCTGCCGGGCTTGCTGGAACCACCTGCCGGTCATGCCAAAATCACCTGCCAACTACGCCAGAACCGCTTGGCGGACACTGCGGAAACACCTGTCGGGCCGGCTGGAACCACATCTCAGACGTGCCAGAAACGTGTTCATGAGATGCTGGAACCACACCCCGAACAGACGGATACCACCTGCCAGAACCGCCTGAACCACCTGCTGAGCACGCCGGAACCACCTGCTCGACTCACCGGTACCACCTCCCTGACACGCCAAAATCACCTGCTGGGTATGCCAGAACCACTTGGCGGACACTCCGGAATCATCTGCCGGACATGCCGGAACCAGCTCTCAGACACACCAGAACCAAGTGCCGGAGACGCCGGAAGCACCTGCCGAGCATGCCGGAGCCACCTGCTCGACTCGCCAGAAACACCTGCCGGACACGCCAAAATCACCTGCCGGGTATGCCAGAACCACCTGGCGGACACTACGGAATCACCTGCCGCGCATGCCGGAACCACTTCTGAGACGTGCCGGAAGCACGTGCCACACACTCCGGAAACACCTACCGGACATACCGGAACCACCTGCCAAGAACGCCGGAGCCACCTGTTCGACTCGCTGGAACCACCTGCCGGACAGGCCAATATCAACTGCTGGCTATGCCAGAACCACCTGGGGGACAGTCCGGGATCACCTGCCAGCCATGGCGGAACCACCTCTCAGACGTACCAGAACCACCTGCCGGAGAAGCTGGAAACACGTCCTGGACAGACTGGAACCACGTGACGGCCATGCCTGAACCACCTGCCGAGCACGGCGGAACCACCTGCCAGACACGCCAAAATCACCTGCGGGCTACGCCAGAACCACTTGGACGACTCTCCGAAATGACCTGCCGGGCATGTTGGAACCACCTCTCAGACGTGCCAGAAGCACGTGGCGGACAGTCCGGAATCACCTGTTGGGCATACGCAACCACCTCTGAGATGTACCAGTACCACGTGCCGTGCACGCCGGAACCACCTACCGGACAGACCGGAATCAACTTTCGGGCATGCCGGAACCACCAGTCAGATGTGCCAGAATCACGTGCCAGAGACGCCGGAAGCACCTGCCGAGCACGTCGCAACCACCTGCTCAACTCGCCTGAACCACCTGCCGGACACGCCAAAATCACCTGCCCGCTACACCAGCACCACTTCGGGGACAAGCCGGAATCACGTGAGGGGCATGCCGGCACAGCCTCTCAGACTGAACCTCGTGCCGGACACCACAGAACCACCTGCCGGACAGACCGGAAGCACCTGCCGGACACGCCGGAACCACCAGCTCGACCCGCCGGAACGACCGCTGGACATGCAAAATCACCTGCCGGCTACGCCGGAAACACTTGGCGAACACTCCGGAATCACCTGCCGGGCATGCCGGAACCACCTCTCAGATATGCCAGAACCACGTGCCAATGACCCCGGAAGCACCTGCCGAGCACGCCGGAACCACCTGCTCGACTCGCCAGAACCACCTGCCGGACACGCAAAAATCACCTGCCGGCTACGCCACAACCAGTTGGGGAACACTTCGGAATCACCTGCCGGGCTTGCTGGAACCACCTGCCGGTCATGCCAAAATCACCTGCCAACTACGCCAGTACCACTTGGCAGAAACTGTGGAAACACCTGTCGGGCCGGCCGGAACCACATCTCAGACGTGCCAGAACCATGTGCATGAGATGCTGGAACCACACCCCGAACAGACGGAAAACACCTGCCAGACCCGTCTGAACAACCTGCCGAGCACGCCGGAGCCACCTGCTCGACTCGCCGGAACCACCTACCTGACATGCCCAAATCACCAGCCGGGTATGCCAGAACCACTTGGCGGACACTCCGGAATCATCTGCCGGACATGCCGGAACCAGCTCTCAGACACACCAGAACCACGTGCCGGAGACGCCGGAAGCACCTGCCGAGCATGCCGGAGCCACCAGCTCGACTCGCCAGAAACAACTGCCGGACACGCCAAAATCACCTGCCGGGTACGCCAGAACCACCTGGCGGACACTCCGAAATCACCTCTCGCGCATGCCGGAACCACCTCTCAGACGTGCCGGAAGCACGTGCCGGACACGCCGGAATCACCTACCGAACAGACCGGAACCACCTGCCGAGCACGCCGGAGCCACCTGTTCGACTCGCTGGAACCACCTGCCGGACAGGCCAATATCAACTGCTGGCTATGCCAGAACCACATGGGGGACGGTCCGGAATCACCTGCCAGCCATGGCGGAACCACCTCTCAGACGTACCAGAACCACCTGCCGGAGAAGCTGGAAACACGTCCTGGACAGTCTGGAACCACCTGCCGGCCAAGCCTGAACCACCTGCCAAGCACAACGGAACAACCTGCCAGACACGCCAAAATCACCTGCGTGTTATGCCAGAACCACTTGGAGGACTCTCTGGGATGACCTGCCGGTCATGCCGGAACCACCTCTCAGACGTGCCAGAACCATGTGGCGGACAGTCCGGAATCACCTGTTGGGCATGCGCAACCACCTCTGAGACGTACCAGAACCACATGCCGTGCAGGCTGGAACCACCTACCGGACAGACCGGAATCACCTTTCGGGCATGCCGGAACCACCTGTCAGATGTGCCAGAAACACGTGCCGGAGACGCCGGAAGCACCTGCCAAGCACGTTGGAACCACCTGCTCAACTCGCCTGAACCACCTGCCGGACATGCCAAAATCACCTGCCGACTGGCCAGAACCACTTGGCGAACACTCCGTAATCACTTGCCGGGCATGCAGGAACCACCTCTCAGACATGCCAGAACCGCGTGCCAATGACCCCGGAAGCACCTGCCGAGCACGCCGGAACCACCTGCTCGACTCGCCACTGTCACCTGCCGATCACGCAAAAATCACCTGCCGGGTAGGCCACAACCAGTTGGTGAACACTTTGGAATCACCTGCCAGGCTTGCTGGAACCACCTGCCGGTCATGCCAAAATCACCTGCCAACTACGCCAGAACCGCTTGGCGGACACTGCGGAAACACCTGTCGGGCCGGCTGGAACCACATCTCAGACGTGCCAGAAACGTGTTCATGAGATGCTGGAACCACACCCCGAACAGACGGATACCACCTGCCAGAACCGCCTGAACCACCTGCTGAGCACGCCGGAACCACCTGCTCGACTCACCGGTACCACCTCCCTGACACGCCAAAATCACCTGCTGGGTATGCCAGAACCACTTGGCGGACACTCCGGAATCATCTGCCGGACATGCCGGAACCAGCTCTCAGACACACCAGAACCAAGTGCCGGAGACGCCGGAAGCACCTGCCGAGCATGCCGGAGCCACCTGCTCGACTCGCCAGAAACACCTGCCGGACACGCCAAAATCACCTGCCGGGTACGCCAGAACCACCTGGCGGACACTCCGAAACCACCTGTCGCGCATGCCGGAACCACCTCTACGACGTGCCCGAAGCACGTGCCGGACACGCCGGAATCACCTACCAGACAGACCGGAACCACCTGCCGAGCACGCCGGAGCCACCTGTTCGACTCGCTGGAACCACCTGCCGGACAGGCCAATATCAACTGCTGGCTATGCCAGAACCACCTGGGGGACGGTCCGGAATCGCCTGCCAGCCATGGCGGAACCACCTCTCAGACGTACCAGAACCACCTGCCGGAGAAGCTGGAAACAGGTCCTGGACAGTCTGGAACCACCTGCCGGCCAAGCCTGAACCACCTGCCAAGCACAACGGAACAACCTGCCAGACACGCCAACATCACCTGCGTGTTATGCCAGAGCCACTTGGAGGACTCTCTGGGATGACCTGCCGGGCATGCCGGAACCACCTCTCAGACGTGATAGAACCATGTGGCGGACAGTCTGGAATCACCTGTTGGGCATGCGCAACCACCTCTGAGACGTACCAGAACCACATGCCGTGCAGGCTGGAACCACCTACCGGACAGACCGGAATCACCTTTCGGGCATGCCGGAACCACCTGTCAGATGTGCCAGAAACACGTGCCGGAGACGCCGGAAGCACCTGCCAAGCACGTTGGAACCACCTGCTCAACTCGCCTGAACCACCTGCCGGACATGCCAAAATCACCTGCCGACTATGCCAGAACCACTTGGCGAACACTCCGGAATCACTTGCCGGGCATGCAGGAACCACCTCTCAGACATGCCAGAACCCCGTGCCAATGACCCCGGAATCACCAGCCGAGCACGCCGGAACCACCTGCTCGACTCGCCAGAACCACCTGCCGATCACGCAAAAATCACCTGACGGCTACGCCACAACCAGTTGGTGAACACTTTGGAATCACCTGCCAGGCTTGCTGGAACCACCTGCCAGTCATGCCAAAATCACCTGCCAACTACGCCAGAACCGCTTGGCGGACACTGCGGAAACACCTGTCGGGCCGGCTGGAACCACATCTCAGACGTGCCAGAAACGTGTTCATGAGATGCTGGAACCACACCCCGAACAGACGGATGCCACCTGCCAGAACCGCCTGAACCACCTGCTGAGCACGCCGGAACCACCTGCTCGACTCACCGGTACCACCTCCCTGACACGCCAAAATCACCTGCTGGGTATGCCAGAACCACTTGGCGGACACTCCGGAATCATCTGCCGGACATGCCGGAACCAGCTCTCAGACACACCAGAACCAAGTGCCGGAGACGCCGGAAGCACCTGCCGAGCATGCCGGAGCCACCTGCTCGACTCGCCAGAAACACCTGACGGACACGCCAAAATCACCTGCCGGGTACGCCAGAACCACCTGGCGGACACTCCGAAACCACCTGTCGCGCATGCCGGAACCACCTCTCAGACGTGCCGGAAGCACGTGCCGGACAAGCCGGAATCACCTACCGGACAGACCGGAACCACCTGCCGAGCACGCTGGAGCCACCTGTTCGACTCGCTCGAACCACCTGCCGGACAGGCCAATATCAACTGCTGGCTATGCCAGAACGACCTGGGGGACAGTCGGGATCACCTGCCAGCCATGGCGGAACCACCTCTCAGACGTACCAGAACCACCTGCCGGAGAAGCTGGAAACACGTCCTGGACAGACTGGAACCACGTGACGGCCATGCCTGAACCACCTGCCGAGCATGGCGGAACCACCTGCCGGACACGCCAAAATCACCTGCGGGCTATGCCAGAACCACTTGGACGACTCTCCGAAATGACCTGCCGGGCATGTTGGAACCACCTCTCAGACGTGCCAGAACCATGTGGCAGACAGTCCGGAATCACCTGTTGGGCATACGCAACCACCTCTGACACGTACCAGAACCACGTGCCGTGCCGCCGGAACCACCTACCGGACAGACCGCAATCAACTTTTGGGCATGCCGGAACCACCAGTCAGATGTGCCAGAAACACGTGCCGGAGACGCCGGAAGCAACTGCCGAGCACGTCGCAACCACCTGCTCAACTCGCCTGAACCACCTGCCGGAAACGCCAAAATCACCTGCCCGCTACACCAGCACCACTTCGGGGACAAGCCGGAATCACGTGAGGGGCATGCCGGCACAGCCTCTCAGACTGAACCTCGGGCAGGCCACCACAGAACCACCTGCCGGACAGACCGGAACCACCTGCCGGACACGCCGGAACCACCGGCTCGACCCGCCGGAACGACCGCTGGACATGCAAAATCACCTGCCGGCTACGCCGGAAACACTTGGCGAACACTCCGGAATCACCTGCCGGGCATGCCGGAACCACCTCTCAGATATGCCAGAACCACGTGCCAATGACCCCGGAAGCACCTGCCGAGCACGCCGGAACCACCTGCTCGACTCGCCAGAACCACCTGCCGGACACGCAAAAATCACCTGCCGGCTACGCCACAACCAGTTGGGGAACACTTTGGAATCACCTGCCAGGCTTGCTGGAACCACCTGCCAGTCATGCCAAAATCACCTGCCAACTACGCCAGAACCGCTTGGCGGACACTGCGGAAACACCTGTCAGGCCGGCTGGAACCACATCTCAGACATGCCAGAAACGTGTTCATGAGTTGCTGGAACCACACCCCGAACAGACGGAAAACACCTGCCAGACCCGTCTGAACAACCTGCCGAGCACGCCGGAGCCACCTGCTCGACTCGCCGGAACCACCTACCTGACATGCCCAAATCACCAGCCGGGTATGCCAGAACCACTTGGCGGACACTCCGGAATCATCTGCCGGACATGCCGGAACCAGCTCTCAGACACACCAGAATCACGTGCCGGAGACGCCGGAAGCACCTGCCGAGCATGCCGGAGCCACCTGCTCGACTCGCCAGAAACACCTGCCGGACACGCCAAAATCACCTGCCGGGTACGCCAGAACCACCTGGCGGACACTCCGAAACCACCTGTCGCGCATGCCGGAACCACCTCTCAGACGTGCCGGAAGCACGTGCCGGACACGCCGGAATCACCTACCGGACAGACCGGAACAGCCTGCCGAGCACGCCGGAGCCACCTGTTCGACTCGCTGGAACCACCTGCCGGACAGGCCAATATCAAATGCTGGCTATGCCAGAACCACCTGGGGGACGGTCCGGAATCACCTGCCAGCCATGGCGTAACCACCTCTCAGACGTACCAGAACCACCTGCCGGAGAAGCTGGAAACACGTCCTGGACAGTCTGGAACCACCTGCCGGCCAAGCCTGAACCACCTGCCAAGCACAACGGAACAACCTGCCAGACACGCCAAAATCACCTGCGTGTTATGCCAGAACCACTTGGAGGACTCTCTGGGATGACCTGCCGGGCATGCCGGAACCACCTCTCAGACGTGCCAGAACCATGTGGCGGACAGTCCGGAATCACCTGTTGGGCATGCGCAACCACCTCTGAGACGTACCAGAACCACATGCCGTGCAGGCTGGAACCACCTACCGGACAGACCGGAATCACCTTTCGGGCATGCCGGAACCACCTGTCAGATGTGCCAGAAACACGTGCCGGAGACGCCGGAAGCACCTGCCAAGCACGTTGGAACCACCTGCTCAACTCGCCTGAACCACCTGCCGGACATGCCAAAATCACCTGCCGACTATGCCAGGACCACTTGGCGAACACTCCGGAATCACTAGCCGGGCATGCAGGAACCACCTCTCAGACATGCCAGAACCCCGAGCCAATGACCCCGGAAGCACCAGCCGAGCACGCCGGAACCACCTGCTCGACTCGCCAGAACCACCTGCCGATCACGCAAAAATCACCTGCCGGCTACGCCACAACCAGTTGGTGAAGACTTTGGAATCACCTGCCAGGCTTGCTGGAACCGCCTGCCAGTCATGCCAAAATCACCTGCCAACTACGCCAGAACCGCTTGGCGGACACTGCGGAAACACCTGTCGGGCCGGCTGGAACCACATCTCAGACGTGCCAGAAACGTGTTCATGAGATGCTGGAACCACACCCCGAACAGACGGATACCACCTGCCAGAACCGCCTGAACCACCTGCTGAGCACGCCGGAAGCACCTGCTCGACTCACCGGTACCACCTCCCTGACACGCCAAAATCACCTGCTGGGTATGCCAGAACCACTTGGCGGACACTCCGGAATCATCTGCCGGACATGCCGGAACCAGCTCTCAGACACACCAGAACCAAGTGCCGGAGACGCCGGAAGCACCTGCCGAGCACGCCGGAACCACCTGCTCGACTCGCCAGAATCACCTGCCGGACACGCAAAAATCACCTGCCGGCTACGCCACAACCAGTTGGGGAACACTTCGGAATCACCTGCCGGGCTTGCTGGAACCACCTGCCGGTCATGCCAAAATCACCTGCCAACTACGCCAGTACCACTTGGCGGACACTGTGGAAACACCTGTCGGGCCGGCCGGAACCACATCTCAGACGTGCCAGAACCATGTGCATGAGATGCTGGAACCACACCCCGAACAGACGGAAAACACCTGCCAGACCCGTCTGAACAACCTGGCGAGAACGCCGGAGCCACCTGCTCGACTCGCCGGAACCACCTACCTGACATGCCCAAATCACCAGCCGGGTATGCCAGAACCACTTGGCGGACACTCCGGAATCATCTTCCGGACATGCCGGAACCAGCTCTCAGACACACCAGAACCACGTGCCGGAGACGCCGGAAGCACCTGCCGAGCATGCCGGAGCCACCTGCTCGACTCGCCAGAAACACCTGCCGGACACGCCAAAATCACCTGCCGGGTACGCCAGAAACACCTGGCGGACACTCCGAAACCACCTGTCGCGCATGCCGGAACCACCTCTCAGACGTGCCGGAAGCACGTGCCGGACACGCCGGAATCACCTACCGGACAGACCGGAACCACCTGCCGAGCACGCCGGAGCCACCTGTTCGACTCGCTGGAACCACCTGCCGGACAGGCCAATATCAACTGCTGGCTATGCCAGAACCACCTGGGGGATGGTCCGGAATCACCTGCCAGCCATGGCGGAACCACCTCTCAGACGTACCAGAACCACCTGCCGGAGAAGCTGGAAACACGTCCTGGACAGTCTGGAACCACCTGCCGGCCAAGCCTGAACCACCTGCCAAGCACAACGGAACAACCTGCCAGACACGCCAAAATCACCTGCGTGTTATGCCAGAACCACTTGGAGGACTCTCCGGGATGACCTGCCAAGCATGCCGGAACCACCTCTCAGACGTGCCAGAACCATGTGGCGGACAGTCCGGAATCACCTGTTGGGCATGCGCAACCACCTCTGAGAGGTACCAGAACCACATGCCGTGCAGGCTGGAACCACCTACCGGACAGACCGGAATCACCTTTCGGGCATGCGCAAACCGCCTGTCAGATGTGTCAGAAACACGTGCCGGTGACGCCGGAAGCACCTGCCAAGCACGTTGGAACCACTTGCTCATCTCGCCTAAACCACCTGCCGGACATGCCAAAATCACCTGCCGACTATGCCAGAACCACTTGGCGAGCACTCCGGAATCACCTGCCGGGCATGCCGGAACCACCTCTCAGATATGCCAGAACCACGTGCCCATGACCCCGGAAGCACCTGCCGAGCACGCCGGAACCACCTGCTCGACTCGCCAGAACCACCTGCCGGACACGCAAAAATCACCTGCCGGCTACGCCACACCCATTTGGGGAACACTTCAGAATCACCTGCCGGGCTTGCTGGAACCACCTGCCGGTCATGCCAAAATCACCTGCCAACTACGCCAGTACCACTTGGCGGACACTGTGGAAACACCTGTCGGGCTGGCCGGAACCACATCTCAGACGTGCCAGAACCATGTGCATGAGATGCTGGAACCACACCCCGAACAAAGGGAAAACACCTGCCAGACCCGTCTGAACAACCTGCCGAGCACGCCGGAGCCACCTGCTCGACTCGCCGGAACCACCTACCTGACATGCCCAAATCACCAGCCGGGTATGCCAGAACCACTTGGCGGACACTCCGGAATCATCTGCCGGACATGCCGGAACCAGCTCTCAGACACACCAGAACCACGTGCCGGAGACGCCGGAAGCACCTGCCGAGCATGCCGGAGCCACCTGCTCGACTCGCCAGAAACACCTGCCGGACACGCCAAAATCACCTGCCGGGTACGCCAGAACCACCTGGCGGACACTCCGAAACCACCTGTCGCGGATGCCGGGACCACCTCTCAGACGTGCCGGAAGCACGTGCCGGACACGCCGGAATCACCTACCGGACATACCGGAACCACCTGCCGAGCACGCCGGAGCCACCTGTTCGACTCGCTGGAACCACCTGCCGGACAGGCCAATATCAACTGCTGGCTATGCCAGAACCACCTGGGAGACGGTCCGGAATCGCCTGCCAGCCATGGCGGAACCACCTCTCAGACGTACCAGAACCACCTGCCGGAGAAGCTGGAAACACGTCCTGGACAGACTGGAACCACGTGACGGCCATGCCTGAACCACCTGCCGAGCACGGCGGTACCACCTGCCGGACACGCCAAAATCACCTGCGGGCTACACCAGAACCACTTCGACGACTCTCCGAAATGACCTGCCGGGCATGTTGGAACCACCTCTCAGACGTGCCAGAAGCACGTGGCGGACAGTCCGGAATCACCTGTTGGGCATACGCAACCACCTCTGACACGTACCAGAACCACGTGCCGTGCACGCCGGAACCGCCTACAGGACAGACTGGAATCAACTTTTGGGCATGCCGGAACCACCAGTCAGATGTGCCAGAAACACGTGCCGGAGACGCCGGAAGCACCTGCCGAGCACGTCGCAACCACCTGCTCAACTCGCCTGAACCACCTGCCGGACACGCCAAAATCACCTGCCCGCTACACCAGCACCACTTCGGGGACAAGCCGGAATCACGTGAGGGGCATGCCGGCACAGCCTCTCAGACTGAACCTCGTGCCGGACACCACAGAACCACCTGCCGGACAGACCGGAACCACCTGCCGGACACGCCGGAACCACCAGCTCGACCCGCCGGAACGACCGCTGGACATGCAAAATCACCTGCCGGCTACGCCGGAAACACTTGGCGAACACTCCGGAATCACCTGCCGGGCATGCCGGAACCACCTCTCAGATATGCCAGAACCACGTGCCAATGACCCCGGAAGCACCTGCCAAGCACACCGGAACCACCTGCTCGACTCGCCAAAACCACCTGCCGGACACGCAGAAATCACCTGCCGGCTACGCCACAACCAGTTGGGGAACACTTCGGAATCACCTGCCGGGCTTGCTGGAACCCCCTGCCGGTCATGCCAAAATCACCTGCCAACTACGCCAGTACCACTTGGCGGACACTGTGGAAACGCCTGTCGGGCCGGCCGGAACCACATCTCAGACGTGCCAGAACCATGTGCATGAGATGCTGGAACCACACCCCGAACAGACGGAAAACACCTGCCAGACCCGTCTGAACAACCTGCCGAGCACGCCGGAGCCACCTGCTCGACTCGCCGGAACCACCTACCTGACATGCCCAAATCACCAGCCGGGTATGCCAGAACCACTTGGCGGACACTCAGGAATCATCTGCCGGACATGCCGGAACCAGCTCTCAGACACACCAGAACCACGTGCCGGAGACGCCGGAAGCAGCTGCCGAGCATGCCGGAGCCACCTGCTCGACTCGCCAGAAACACCTGCCGGACACGCCAAAATCACCTGCCGGGTACGCCAGAACCACCTGGCGGACACTCCGAAATCACCTCTCGCGCATGCCGGAACCACCTCTCAGACGTGCCGGAAGCACGTGCCGGACACGCCGGAATCACCTACCGGACAGACCGGAACCACCTGCCGAGCACGCCGGAGCCACCTGTTCGACTCGCTGGAACCACCTGCCGGACAGGCCAATATCAACTGCTGGCTATGCCAGAACCACCTGGGGGACGGTCCGGAATCGGCTGCCAGCCATGGCGGAACCACCTCTCAGATGTCCCAGAACCACCTGCCGGAGAAGCTGGAAACACGTCCTGGACAGTCTGGAACCACCTGCCGGCCAAGCCTGAACCACCTGCCAAGCACAACGGAACAACCTGCCAGACACGCCAAAATCACCTGCGTGTTATGCCAGAACCACTTGGAGGACTCTCTGGGATGACCTGCCTGGGATGCCGGAAACACCTCTTAGACGTGCCAGAACCATGTGGCGGACAGTCCGGAATCACCTGTTGGGCATGCGCAACCACCTCTGAGACGTACCAGAACCACATGCCGTGCAGGCTGGAACCACCTACCGGACAGACCGGAATCACCTTTCGGGCATGCCGGAACCACCTGTCAGATGTGCCAGAAACACATGCCGGAGACGCCGGAAGCACCTGCCAAGCACGTTGGAACCACCTGCTCAACTCGCCTGAACCACCTGCCGGACATGCCAAAATCACCTGCCGACTATGCCAGAACCACTTGGCGAACACTCCGGAATCACTTGCCGGGCATGCAGGAACCACATCTCAGACATGCCAGAACCCCGTGCCAATGACCCCGGAACGACCAGCCGAGCACGCCGGAACCACCTGCTCGACTCGCCAGAACCACCTGCCGATCACGCAAAAATCACCTGCCGGCTACGCCACAACCAGTTGGTGAACACTTTGGAATCACCTGCCAGGCTTGCTGGAACCACCTGCCAGTCATGCCAAAATCACCTGCCAACTACGCCAGAACCGCTTGGCGGACACTGCGGAAACACCTGTCGGGCCGGCTGGAACCACATCTCAGACGTGCCAGAAACGTGTTCATGAGATGCTGGAACCACACCCCGAACAGACGGATACCACCTGCCAGAACCGCCTGAACCACCTGCTGAGCACGCCGGAACCACCTGCTCGACTCACCGGTACCACCTCCCTGACACGCCAAAATCACCTGCTGGGTATGCCAGAACCACTTGGCGGACACTCCGGAATCATCTGCCGGACATGCCTGAACCAGCTCTCAGACACACCAGAACCAAGTGCCGGAGACGCCAGAAGCACCTGCCGAGCATGCCGGAGCCACCTGCTCGACTCGCCAGAAACACCTGCCGGACACGCCAAAATCACCTGCCGGGTATGCCAGAACCACCTGGCGGACACTACGGAATCACCTGCCGCGCATGCCGGAACCACCTCTCAGACGTGCCGGAAGCACGTGCCAGACACGCCGGAAACACCTAGCGGACAGACCAGAACCACCTGCCAAGAACGCCGGAGCCACCTGTTCGACTCGCTGGAACCACCTGCCGGACAGGCCAATATCAACTGCTGGCTATGCCAGAACCACCTGGGGGACAGTCCGGGATCACCTGCCAGCCATGGCGGAACCACCTCTCAGACGTACCAGAACCACCTGCCGGAGAAGCTGGAAACACGTCCTGGACAGACTGGAACCACGTGACGGCCATGCCTGAACCACCTGCCGAGCACGGCGGAACCACCTGCCGGACACGCCAAAATCACCTGCGGGCTACGCCAGAACCACTTGGACGACTCTCCGAAATGACCTGCCGGGCATGTTGGAACCACGTCTCACACGTGCCAGAAGCACGTGGCGGACAGTCCGGAATCACCTGTTGGGCATACGCAACCACCTCTGACACGTACCAGAACCACGTGCCGTGCACGCCGGAACCACCTACCGGACAGACCGGAATCCACTTTTGGGCATGCCGGAACCACCAGTCAGATGTGCCAGAAACACGTGCCGGAGACGCCGGAAGCACCTGCCGAGCACGTCGCAACCACCTGCTCAACTCGCCTGAACCACCTGCCGGACACGCCAAAATCACCTGCCCGCTACACCAGCACCACTTCGGGGACAAGCCGGAATCACGTGAGGGGCATGCCGGCACAGCCTCTCAGACTGAACCTCGTGCCGGACACCACAGAACCACCTGCCGGACAGACCGGAACCACCTGCCGGACACGCCGGAACCACCGGCTCGACCCGCCGGAACGACCGCTGGACATGCAAAATCACCTGCCGGCTACGCCAGAAACACTTGCCGAACACTCCGGAATCACCTGCCGGGCATGCCGGAACCACCTCTCAGATATGCCAGAACCACGTGCCAATGACCCCGGAAGCACCTGCCGAGCACGCCGGAACCACCTGCTCGACTCGCCAGAACCACCTGCCGGACACGCAAAAATCACCTGCCGGCTACGCCACAACCTGTTGGTGAACACTTTGGAATCACCTGCCGGGCTTGCTGGAACCACCTGCCGGTCATGCCAAAATCACCTGCCAACTACGCCAGAACCGCTTGGCGGACACTGCGGAAACACCTGTCGGGCCGGCTGGAACCACATCTCAGACGTGCCAGAAACGTGTTCATGAGATGCTGGAACCACACCCCGAACAGACGGATACCACCTGCCAGAACCGCCTGAACCACCTGCTGAGCACGCCGGAACCACCTGCTCGACTCACCGGTACCACCTCCCTGACACGCCAAAATCACCTGCTGGGTATGCCAGAACCACTTGGCGGACACTCCGGAATCATCTGCCGGACATGCCGGAACCAGCTCTCAGACACACCAGAACCACGTGCCGGAGACCCCGGAAGCACCTGCCGAGCATGCCGGAGCCACCTGCTCGACTCGCCAGAAACACCTGCCGGACACGCCAAAATCACCTGCCGGGTATGCCAGAACCACCTGGCGGACACTACGGAATCACCTGCCGCGCATGCCGGAACCACCTCTCAGACGTGCCGGAAGCACGTGCCAGACACGCCGGAAACACCTAGCGGACAGACCAGAACCACCTGCCAAGAACGCCGGAGCCACCTGTTCGACTCGCTGGAACCACCTGCCGGACAGGCCAATATCAACTGCTGGCTATGCCAGAACCACCTGGGGGACAGTCCGGGATCACCTGCCAGCCATGGCGGAACCACCTCTCAGACGTACCAGAACCACCTGCCGGAGAAGCTGGAAACACGTCCTGGACAGACTGGAACCACGTGACGGCCATGCCTGAACCACCTGCCGAGCACGGCGGAACCACCTGCCGGACACGCCAAAATCACCTGCGGGCTACGCCAGAACCACTTGGACGACACTCCGAAATGACCTGCCGGGCATGTTGGAACCACGTCTCACACGTGCCAGAAGCACGTGGCGGACAGTCCGGAATCACCTGTTGGGCATACGCAACCACCTCTGACACGTACCAGAACCACGTGCCGTGCACGCCGGAACCACCTACCGGACAGACCGGAATCCACTTTTGGGCATGCCGGAACCACCAGTCAGATGTGCCAGAAACACGTGCCGGAGACGCCGGAAGCACCTGCCGAGCACGTCGCAACCACCTGCTCAACTCGCCTGAACCACCTGCCGGACACGCCAAAATCACCTGCCCGCTACACCAGCACCACTTCGGGGACAAGCCGGAATCACGTGAGGGGCATGCCGGCACAGCCTCTCAGACTGAACCTCGTGCCGGACACCACAGAACCACCTGCCGGACAGACCGGAAGCACCTGCCGGACACGCCGGAACCACCGGCACGACCCGCCGGAAAGACCGCTGGACATACAAAATCACCTGCCGGCTACGCCGGAAACACTTGCCGAACACTCCGGAATCACCTGCCGGGCATGCCGGAACCACCTCTCAGATATGCCAGAACCACGTGCCAATGACCCCGGAAGCACCTGCCGAGCACGCCGGAACCACCTGCTCGACTCGCCAGAACCACCTGCCGGACACGCAAAAATCACCTGCCGGCTACGCCACAACCTGTTGGTGAACACTTTGGAATCACCTGCCGGGCTTGCTGGAACCACCTGCCGGTCATGCCAAAATCACCTGCCAACTACGCCAGAACCGCTTGGCGGACACTGCGGAAACACCTGTCGGGCCGGCTGGAACCACA
This sequence comes from Equus caballus, assembly GCF_041296265.1. Classification (NCBI taxonomy): domain Eukaryota; kingdom Metazoa; phylum Chordata; class Mammalia; order Perissodactyla; family Equidae; genus Equus; species Equus caballus. The sequence goes on from NC_091713.1 coordinate 3,784,356, forward strand.
TCTCAGACGTGCCAGAAACGTGTTCATGAGATGCTGGAACCACACCCCGAACAGACGGATACCACCTGCCAGAACCGCCTGAACCACCTGCTGAGCACGCCGGAACCACCTGCTCGACTCACCGGTACCACCTCCCTGACACGCCAAAATCACCTGCTGGGTATGCCAGAACCACTTGGCGGACACTCCGGAATCATCTGCCGGACATGCCGGAACCAGCTCTCAGACACACCAGAACCAAGTGCCGGAGACGCCGGAAGCACCTGCCGAGCATGCCGGAGCCACCTGCTCGACTCGCCAGAAACACCTGCCGGACACGCCAAAATCACCTGCCGGGTATGCCAGAACCACCTGGCGGACACTACGGAATCACCTGCCGCGCATGCCGGAACCACTTCTGAGACGTGCCGGAAGCACGTGCCACACACTCCGGAAACACCTACCGGACATACCGGAACCACCTGCCAAGAACGCCGGAGCCACCTGTTCGACTCGCTGGAACCACCTGCCGGACAGGCCAATATCAACTGCTGGCTATGCCAGAACCACCTGGGGGACAGTCCGGGATCACCTGCCAGCCATGGCGGAACCACCTCTCAGACGTACCAGAACCACCTGCCGGAGAAGCTGGAAACACGTCCTGGACAGACTGGAACCACGTGACGGCCATGCCTGAACCACCTGCCGAGCACGGCGGAACCACCTGCCAGACACGCCAAAATCACCTGCGGGCTACGCCAGAACCACTTGGACGACTCTCCGAAATGACCTGCCGGGCATGTTGGAACCACCTCTCAGACGTGCCAGAAGCACGTGGCGGACAGTCCGGAATCACCTGTTGGGCATACGCAACCACCTCTGAGATGTACCAGTACCACGTGCCGTGCACGCCGGAACCACCTACCGGACAGACCGGAATCAACTTTCGGGCATGCCGGAACCACCAGTCAGATGTGCCAGAATCACGTGCCAGAGACGCCGGAAGCACCTGCCGAGCACGTCGCAACCACCTGCTCAACTCGCCTGAACCACCTGCCGGACACGCCAAAATCACCTGCCCGCTACACCAGCACCACTTCGGGGACAAGCCGGAATCACGTGAGGGGCATGCCGGCACAGCCTCTCAGACTGAACCTCGTGCCGGACACCACAGAACCACCTGCCGGACAGACCGGAAGCACCTGCCGGACACGCCGGAACCACCAGCTCGACCCGCCGGAACGACCGCTGGACATGCAAAATCACCTGCCGGCTACGCCGGAAACACTTGGCGAACACTCCGGAATCACCTGCCGGGCATGCCGGAACCACCTCTCAGATATGCCAGAACCACGTGCCAATGACCCCGGAAGCACCTGCCGAGCACGCCGGAACCACCTGCTCGACTCGCCAGAACCACCTGCCGGACACGCAAAAATCACCTGCCGGCTACGCCACAACCAGTTGGGGAACACTTCGGAATCACCTGCCGGGCTTGCTGGAACCACCTGCCGGTCATGCCAAAATCACCTGCCAACTACGCCAGTACCACTTGGCAGAAACTGTGGAAACACCTGTCGGGCCGGCCGGAACCACATCTCAGACGTGCCAGAACCATGTGCATGAGATGCTGGAACCACACCCCGAACAGACGGAAAACACCTGCCAGACCCGTCTGAACAACCTGCCGAGCACGCCGGAGCCACCTGCTCGACTCGCCGGAACCACCTACCTGACATGCCCAAATCACCAGCCGGGTATGCCAGAACCACTTGGCGGACACTCCGGAATCATCTGCCGGACATGCCGGAACCAGCTCTCAGACACACCAGAACCACGTGCCGGAGACGCCGGAAGCACCTGCCGAGCATGCCGGAGCCACCAGCTCGACTCGCCAGAAACAACTGCCGGACACGCCAAAATCACCTGCCGGGTACGCCAGAACCACCTGGCGGACACTCCGAAATCACCTGTCGCGCATGCCGGAACCACCTCTCAGACATGCCGGAAGCACGTGCCGGACAGGCCGTAATCCCCTACCGAACAGACCGGAACCACCTGCCGAGCACGCCGGAGCCACCTGTTCGACTCGCTGGAACCACCTGCCGGACAGGCCAATATCAACTGCTGGCTATGCCAGAACCACATGGGGGACGGTCCGGAATCACCTGCCAGCCATGGCGGAACCACCTCTCAGACGTACCAGAACCACCTGCCGGAGAAGCTGGAAACACGTCCTGGACAGTCTGGAACCACCTGCCGGCCAAGCCTGAACCACCTGCCAAGCACAACGGAACAACCTGCCAGACACGCCAAAATCACCTGCGTGTTATGCCAGAACCACTTGGAGGACTCTCTGGGATGACCTGCCGGTCATGCCGGAACCACCTCTCAGACGTGCCAGAACCATGTGGCGGACAGTCCGGAATCACCTGTTGGGCATGCGCAACCACCTCTGAGACGTACCAGAACCACATGCCGTGCAGGCTGGAACCACCTACCGGACAGACCGGAATCACCTTTCGGGCATGCCGGAACCACCTGTCAGATGTGCCAGAAACACGTGCCGGAGACGCCGGAAGCACCTGCCAAGCACGTTGGAACCACCTGCTCAACTCGCCTGAACCACCTGCCGGACATGCCAAAATCACCTGCCGACTGGCCAGAACCACTTGGCGAACACTCCGTAATCACTTGCCGGGCATGCAGGAACCACCTCTCAGACATGCCAGAACCGCGTGCCAATGACCCCGGAAGCACCTGCCGAGCACGCCGGAACCACCTGCTCGACTCGCCACTGTCACCTGCCGATCACGCAAAAATCACCTGCCGGGTAGGCCACAACCAGTTGGTGAACACTTTGGAATCACCTGCCAGGCTTGCTGGAACCACCTGCCGGTCATGCCAAAATCACCTGCCAACTACGCCAGAACCGCTTGGCGGACACTGCGGAAACACCTGTCGGGCCGGCTGGAACCACATCTCAGACGTGCCAGAAACGTGTTCATGAGATGCTGGAACCACACCCCGAACAGACGGATACCACCTGCCAGAACCGCCTGAACCACCTGCTGAGCACGCCGGAACCACCTGCTCGACTCACCGGTACCACCTCCTTGACACGCCAAAATCACCTGCTGGGTATGCCAGAACCACTTGGCGGACACTCCGGAATCATCTGCCGGACATGCCGGAACCAGCTCTCAGACACACCAGAACCAAGTGCCGGAGACGCCGGAAGCACCTGCCGAGCATGCCGGAGCCACCTGCTCGACTCGCCAGAAACACCTGCCGGACACGCCAAAATCACCTGCCGGGTACGCCAGAACCACCTGGCGGACACTCCGAAACCACCTGTCGCGCATGCCGGAACCACCTCTACGACGTGCCCGAAGCACGTGCCGGACACGCCGGAATCACCTACCAGACAGACCGGAACCACCTGCCGAGCACGCCGGAGCCACCTGTTCGACTCGCTGGAACCACCTGCCGGACAGGCCAATATCAACTGCTGGCTATGCCAGAACCACCTGGGGGACGGTCCGGAATCGCCTGCCAGCCATGGCGGAACCACCTCTCAGACGTACCAGAACCACCTGCCGGAGAAGCTGGAAACAGGTCCTGGACAGTCTGGAACCACCTGCCGGCCAAGCCTGAACCACCTGCCAAGCACAACGGAACAACCTGCCAGACACGCCAACATCACCTGCGTGTTATGCCAGAGCCACTTGGAGGACTCTCTGGGATGACCTGCCGGGCATGCCGGAACCACCTCTCAGACGTGATAGAACCATGTGGCGGACAGTCTGGAATCACCTGTTGGGCATGCGCAACCACCTCTGAGACGTACCAGAACCACATGCCGTGCAGGCTGGAACCACCTACCGGACAGACCGGAATCACCTTTCGGGCATGCCGGAACCACCTGTCAGATGTGCCAGAAACACGTGCCGGAGACGCCGGAAGCACCTGCCAAGCACGTTGGAACCACCTGCTCAACTCGCCTGAACCACCTGCCGGACATGCCAAAATCACCTGCCGACTATGCCAGAACCACTTGGCGAACACTCCGGAATCACTTGCCGGGCATGCAGGAACCACCTCTCAGACATGCCAGAACCCCGTGCCAATGACCCCGGAATCACCAGCCGAGCACGCCGGAACCACCTGCTCGACTCGCCAGAACCACCTGCCGATCACGCAAAAATCACCTGACGGCTACGCCACAACCAGTTGGTGAACACTTTGGAATCACCTGCCAGGCTTGCTGGAACCACCTGCCAGTCATGCCAAAATCACCTGCCAACTACGCCAGAACCGCTTGGCGGACACTGCGGAAACACCTGTCGGGCCGGCTGGAACCACATCTCAGACGTGCCAGAAACGTGTTCATGAGATGCTGGAACCACACCCCGAACAGACGGATGCCACCTGCCAGAACCGCCTGAACCACCTGCTGAGCACGCCGGAACCACCTGCTCGACTCACCGGTACCACCTCCCTGACACGCCAAAATCACCTGCTGGGTATGCCAGAACCACTTGGCGGACACTCCGGAATCATCTGCCGGACATGCCGGAACCAGCTCTCAGACACACCAGAACCAAGTGCCGGAGACGCCGGAAGCACCTGCCGAGCATGCCGGAGCCACCTGCTCGACTCGCCAGAAACACCTGCCGGACACGCCAAAATCACCTGCCGGGTATGCCAGAACCACCTGGCGGACACTACGGAATCACCTGCCGCGCATGCCGGAACCACCTGTCAGACGTGCCGGAAGCACGTGCCAGACACGCCGGAAACACCTACCGGACAGACCGGAACCACCTGCCAAGAACGCCGGAGCCACCTGTTCGACTCGCTGGAACCACCTGCCGGACAGGCCAATATCAACTGCTGGCTATGCCAGAACCACCTGGGCGACAGTCCGGGATCACCTGCCAGCCATGGCGGAACCACCTCTCAGACGTACCAGAACCACCTGCCGGAGAAGGTGGAAACACGTCCTGGACAGACTGGAACCACGTGACGGCCATGCCTGAACCACCTGCCGAGCACGGCGGAACCACCTGCCGGACATGCCAAAATCACCTGCGGGCTACGCCAGAACCACTTGGACGACTCTCCGAAATGACCTGCCGGGCATGTTGGAACCACCTCTCAGACGTGCCAGAAGCACGTGGCGGACAGTCCGGAATCACCTGTTGGGCATACGCAACCACCTGCGACACGTACCAGAACCACGTGCCGTGCATGCCGGAACCACCTACCGGACAGACCGGAATCAACTTTTGGGCATGCCGGAACCACCAGTCAGATGTGCCAGAAACACGTGCCGGAGACGCCGGAAGCACCTGCCGAGCACGTCGCAACCACCTCCTCAACTCGCCTGAACCACCTGCCGGACACGCCAAAATCACCTGCCCGCTACACCAGCACCACTTCGGGGACAAGCCGGAATCACGTGAGGGGCATGCCGGCACAGCCTCTCAGACTGAACCTCGTGCCGGACACCACAGAACCACCTGCCGGACAGACCGGAACCACCTGCCGGACACGCCGGAACCACCGGCTCGACCCGCCGGAACGACCGCTGGACATGCAAAATCACCTGCCGGCTATGCCTGAAACACTTGGCGAACACTCCGGAATCACCTGCCGGGCATGCCGGAACCACCTCTCAGATATGCCAGAACCACGTGCCAATGACCCCGGAAGCACCTGCCGAGCACGCCGGAACCACCTGCTCGACTCGCCAGAACCACCTGCCGGACACACAAAAATCACCTGCCGGCTACGCCACAACCAGTTGGGGAACACTTCGGAATCACCTGCCGGGCTTGCTGGAACCACCTGCCGGTCATGCCAAAATCACCTGCCAACTACGCCAGTACCACTTGGCGGACACTGTGGAAACACCTGTCGGGCCGGCCGGAACCACATCTCAGACGTGCCAGAACCATGTGCATGAGATGCTGGAACCACACCCCGAACAGACGGAAAACACCTGCCAGACCCGTCTGAACAGCCTGCCGAGCACGCCGGAGCCACCTGCTCGACTCGCCGGAACCACCTACCTGACATGCCCAAATCACCAGCCGGGTATGCCAGAACCACTTGGCGGACACTCCGGAATCATCTGCCGGACATGCCGGAACCAGCTCTCAGACACACCAGAACCACGTGCCGGAGACGCCGGAAACACCTGCCGAGCATGCCGGAGCCACCTGCTCGACTCGCCAGAAACACGTGCCGGACACGCCAAAATCACCTGCCGGGTACGCCAGAACCACCTGGCAGACACTCCGAAATCACCTGTCGCGCATGCCGGAACCACCTCTCAGACGTGCCGGAAGCACGTGCCTGAGACGGCGGAATCACCTACCGGTCAGACCGCAACCACCTGCCGAGCACGCCGGAGCCACCTGTTCGACTCGCTGGAACCACCTGCCGGACAGGCCAATATCAACTGCTGGCTATGCCAGAACCACCTGGGGGACGGTCCGGAATCGCCTGCCAGCCATGGCGGAACCACCTCTCAGACGTACCAGAACCACCTGCCGGAGAACCTGGAAACACGTCCTGGACAGTCTGGAACCACGTGCCGGCCAAGCCTGAACCACCTGCCAAGCACAACGGAACAACCTGCCAGACACGCCAAAATCACATGCGTGTTATGCCAGAACCACTTGGAGGACTCTCTGGGATGACCTGCCGGGCATGCCGGAACCACCTCTCAGACGTGCCAGAACCATGTGGCGGACAGTCCGGAATCACCTGTTGGGCATGCGCAACCACCTCTGAGACGTACCAGAACCACATGCCGTGCAGGCTGGAACCACCTACCGGACAGACCGGAATCACCTTTCGGGCATGCCGGAACCACCTGTCAGATGTGCCAGAAATACGTGCCGGACACGCCGGAAACACCTACCGGACAGACCGGAACCACCTGCCAAGAACGCCGGAGCCACCTGTTCGACTCGCTGGAACCACCTGCCGGACAGGCCAATATCAACTGCTGGCTATGCCAGAACCACCTGGGGGACAGTCCGGGATCACCTGCCAGCCATGGCGGAACCACCTCTCAGACGTACCAGAACCACCTGCCGGAGAAGCTGGAAACACGTCCTGGACAGACTGGAACCACGTGACGGCCATGCCTGAACCACCTGCCGAGAACGGCGGAACCATCTGCCGGACACGCCAAAATCACCTGCGGGCTACGCCAGAACCACTTGGACGACTCTCCGAAATGACCTGCTGGGCATGTTGGAACCACCTCTCAGACGTGCCAGGAGCACGTGGCAGACAGTCCGGAATCACCTGTTGGGCATACGCAACCACCTCTGACACGTACCAGAACCACGTGCCGTGCACGCCGGAACCACCTACCGGACAGACCGGAATCAACTTTTGGGCATGCCGGAACCATCTGTCAGATGTGCCAGAAACACGTGCCGGAGACGCCGGAAGCACCTGCCGAGCACGTCGCAACCACCTGCTCAACTCGCCTGAACCACCTGCCGGACACGCCAAAATCACCTGCCCGCTACACCAGCACCACTTCGGGGACAAGCCGGAATCACGTGAGGGGCATGCCGGCACAGCCTCTCAGACTGAACCTCGTGCCGGACACCACAGAACCACCTGCCGGACAGACAGGAACCACCTGCCGGACACGCCGGAACCACCGGCACGACCCGCCGGAAAGACCGCTGGACATACAAAATCACCTGCCGGCTACGCCGGAAACACTTGCCGAACACTCCGGAATCACCTGCCGGGCATGCCGGAACCACCTCTCAGATATGCCAGAACCACGTGCCAATGACCCCGGAAGCACCTGCCGAGCACGCCGGAACCACCTGCTCGACTCGCCAGAACCACCTGCCGGACACGCAAAAATCACCTGCCGGCTACGCCACAACCTGTTGGTGAACACTTTGGAATCACCTGCCGGGCTTGCTGGAACCACCTGCCGGTCATGCCAAAATCACCTGCCAACTACGCCAGAACCGCTTGGCGGACACTGCGGAAACACCTGTCGGGCCGGCTGGAACCACATCTCAGACGTGCCAGAAACGTGTTCATGAGATGCTGGAACCACACCCCGAACAGACGGATACCACCTGCCAGAACCGCCTGAACCACCTGCTGAGCACGCCGGAACCACCTGCTCGACTCACCGGTACCACCTCCCTGACACGCCAAAATCACCTGCTGGGTATGCCAGAACCACTTGGCGGACACTCCGGAATCATCTGCCGGACATGCCGGAACCAGCTCTCAGACACACCAGAACCAAGTGCCGGAGACGCCGGAAGCACCTGCCGAGCATGCCGGAGCCACCTGCTCGACTCGCCAGAAACACCTGCCGGACACGCCAAAATCACCTGCCGGGTATGCCAGAACCACCTGGCGGACACTACGGAATCACCTGCCGCGCATGCCGGAACCACTTCTGAGACGTGCCGGAAGCACGTGCCACACACTCCGGAAACACCTACCGGACATACCGGAACCACCTGCCAAGAACGCCGGAGCCACCTGTTCGACTCGCTGGAACCACCTGCCGGACAGGCCAATATCAACTGCTGGCTATGCCAGAACCACCTGGGGGACAGTCCGGGATCACCTGCCAGCCATGGCGGAACCACCTCTCAGACGTACCAGAACCACCTGCCGGAGAAGCTGGAAACACGTCCTGGACAGACTGGAACCACGTGACGGCCATGCCTGAACCACCTGCCGAGCACGGCGGAACCACCTGCCAGACACGCCAAAATCACCTGCGGGCTACGCCAGAACCACTTGGACGACTCTCCGAAATGACCTGCCGGGCATGTTGGAACCACCTCTCAGACGTGCCAGAAGCACGTGGCGGACAGTCCGGAATCACCTGTTGGACATACGCAACCACCTCTGAGATGTACCAGTACCACGTGCCGTGCACGCCGGAACCACCTACCGGACAGACCGGAATCAACTTTTGGGCATGCCGGAACCACCAGTCAGATGTGCCAGAATCACGTGCCAGAGACGCCGGAAGCACCTGCCGAGCACGTCGCAACCACCTGCTCAACTCGCCTGAACCACCTGCCGGACACGCCAAAATCACCTGCCCGCTACACCAGCACCACTTCGGGGACAAGCCGGAATCACGTGAGGGGCATGCCGGCACAGCCTCTCAGACTGAACCTCGTGCCGGACACCACAGAACCACCTGCCGGACAGACCGGAAGCACCTGCCGGACACGCCGGAACCACCAGCTCGACCCGCCGGAACGACCGCTGGACATGCAAAATCACCTGCCGGCTACGCCGGAAACACTTGTCGAACACTCCGGAATCACCTGCCGGGCATGCCGGAACCACCTCTCAGATATGCCAGAACCACGTGCCAATGACCCCGGAAGCACCTGCCGAGCACGCCGGAACCACCTGCTCGACTCGCCAGAACCACCTGCCGGACACGCAAAAATCACCTGCCGGCTACGCCACAACCAGTTGGGGAACACTTCGGAATCACCTGCCGGGCTTGCTGGAACCACCTGCCGGTCATGCCAAAATCACCTGCCAACTACGCCAGTACCACTTGGTAGAAACTGTGGAAACACCTGTCGGGCCGGCCGGAACCACATCTCAGACGTGCCAGAACCATGTGCATGAGATGCTGGAACCACACCCCGAACAGACGGAAAACACCTGCCAGACCCGTCTGAACAACCTGCCGAGCACGCTGGAGCCACCTGCTCGACTCGCCGGAACCACCTACCTGACATGCCCAAATCACCAGCCGGGTATGCCAGAACCACTTGGCGGACACTCCGGAATCATCTGCCGGACATGCCGGAACCAGCTCTCAGACACACCAGAACCACGTGCCGGAGACGCCGGAAGCACCTGCCGAGCATGCCGGAGCCACCAGCTCGACTCGCCAGAAACACCTGCCGGACACGCCAAAATCAACTGCCGGGTACGCCAGAACCACCTGGCGGACACTCCGAAATCACCTGCCGCGCATGCCGGAACCACCTCTCAGACGTGCCGGAAGCACGTGCCGGACAGGCCGTAATCCCCTACCGAACAGACCGGAACCACCTGCCGAGCACGCCAGAGCCACCTGTTCGACTCGCTGGAACCACCTGCCGGACAGGCCAATATCAACTGCTGGCTATGCCAGAACCACATGGGGGACGGTCCGGGATCACCTGCCAGCCATGGCGGAACCACCTCTCAGACGTACCAGAACCACCTGCCGGAGAAGCTGGAAAGACGTCCTGGACAGTCTGGAACCACCTGCCGGCCAAGCCTGAACCACCTGCCAAGCACAACGGAACAACCTGCCAGACACGCCAAAATCACCTGCGTGTTATGCCAGAACCACTTGGAGGACTCTCTGGGATGACCTGCCGGTCATGCCGGAACCACCTCTCAGACGTGCCAGAACCATGTGGCGGACAGTCCGGAATCACCTGTTGGGCATGCGCAACCACCTCTGAGACGTACCAGAACCACATGCCGTGCAGGCTGGAACCACCTACCGGACAGACCGGAATCACCTTTCGGGCATGCCGGAACCACCTGTCAGATGTGCCAGAAACACGTGCCGGAGACGCCGGAAGCACCTGCCAAGCACGTTGGAACCACCTGCTCAACTCGCCTGAACCACCTGCCGGACATGCCAAAATCACCTGCCGACTATGCCAGAACCACTTGGCGAACACTCCGTAATCACTTGCCGGGCATGCAGGAACCACCTCTCAGACATGCCAGAACCGCGTGCCAATGACCCCGGAAGCACCTGCCGAGCACGCCGGAACCACCTGCTCGACTTGCCACTGTCACCTGCCGATCACGCAAAAATCACCTGCCGGGTACGCCACAACCAGTTGGTGAACACTTTGGAATCACCTGCCAGGCTTGCTGGAACCACCTGCCGGTCATGCCAAAATCACCTGCCAACTACGCCAGAACCGCTTGGCGGACACTGCGGAAACACCTGTCGGGCCGGCTGGAACCACATCTCAGACGTGCCAGAAACGTGTTCATCAGATGCTGGAACCACACCCCGAACAGACGGATACCACCTGCCAGAACCGCCTGAACCACCTGCTGAGCACGCCGGAACCACCTGCTCGACTCACCGGTACCACCTCCCTGACACGCCAAAATCACCTGCTGGGTATGCCAGAACCACTTGGCGGACACTCCGGAATCATCTGCCGGACATGCCGGAACCAGCTCTCAGACACACCAGAACCAAGTGCCGGAGACGCCGGAAGCACCTGCCGAGCATGCCGGAGCCACCTGCTCGACTCGCCAGAAACACCTGCCGGACACGCCAAAATCACCTGCCGGGTACGCCAGAACCACCTGGCAGACACTCCGAAACCACCTGTCGCGCATGCCGGAACCACCTCTCAGACGTGCCGGAAGCACGTGCCGGACACGCCGGAATCACCTACCGGACAGACCGGAACCACCTGCCGAGCACGCCGGAGCCACCTGTTCGACTCGCTGGAACCACCTGCCGGACAGGCCAATATCAACTGCTGGCTATGCCAGAAACACCTGGGGGATGGTCCGGAATCACCTGCCAGCCATGGCGGAACCACCTCTCAGACGTACCAGAACCACCTGCCGGAGAAGCTGGAAACACGTCCTGGACAGTCTGGAACCACCTGCCGCCCAAGCCTGAACCACCTGCCAAGCACAACGGAACAACCTGCCAGACACGCCAAAATCACCTGCGTGTTATGCCAGAACCACTTGGAGCACTCTCTGGGATGACCTGCCAAGCATGCCGGAACCACCTCTCAAACGTGCCAGAACCATGTGGCGGACAGTCCGGAATCACCTGTTGGGCATGCGCAACCACCTCTGAGAGGTACCAGAACCACATGCCGTGCAGGCTGGAACCACCTACCGGACAGACCGGAATCACCTGTCGCGCATGCCGGAACCACCTCTCAGACGTGCCGGAAGCACGTGCCGGACAGGCCGTAATCCCCTACCGAACAGACCGGAACCACCTGCCGAGCACACCGGAGCCACCTGTTCGACTAGCTGGAACCACATGCCGGACAGGCCAATATCAGCTGCTGGCTATGCCAGAACCACCTGGGGGACAGTCCGGGATCACCTGCCAGCCATGGCGGAACCACCTCTCAGAAGTACCAGAACCACCTGCTGGAGAAGCTGGAAACACGTCCTGGACAGACTGGAACCACGTGACGGCCATGCCTGAACCACCTGCCGAGCACGGCGGAACCACCTGCCGGACACGCCAAAATCACCTGCGGGCTACGCCAGAACCACTTGGACGACTCTCCGAAATGACCTGCCGGGCATGTTGGAACCACCTCTCAGTCGTGCCAGAAGCACGTGGCGGACAGTCCGGAATCACCTGTTGGGCATACGCAACCACCTCTGACACGTACCAGAACCACATGCCGTGCATGCCGGAACCACCTACCGGACAGACCGGAATCAAATTTTGGGCATGCCGGAACCACCAGTCAGATGTGCCAGAAACACGTGCCGGAGACGCCGGAAGCACCTGCCGAGCACGTCGCAACCACCTGCTCAACTCGCCTGAACCACCTGCCGGACACGCCAAAATCACCTGCCCGCTACACCAGCACCACTTCGGGGACAAGCCGGAATCACGTGAGGGGCATGCCGGCACAGCCTCTCAGACTGAACCTCGTGGGGGACACCACAGAACCACAAGCCGGACAGACCGGAACCACCTGCCGGACACGCCGGAACCACTGGCTCGACCCGCCGGAACGACCGCTGGACATGCAAAATCACCTGCCGGCTACGCCGGAAACACTTGGCGAACACTCCGGAATCACCTGCCGGGCATGCCGGAACCACCTCTCAGATAAGCCAGAACCTCGTGCCAATGACCCCGGAAGCACCTGCCGAGCACGCCGGAACCACCTGCTCAACTCGCCAGAACCACCTGCCGGACACGCAAAAATCACCTGCTGGCTACGCCACAACCAGTTGGGGAACACTTCGGAATCACCTGCCGGGCTTGCTGGAACCACCTGCCGGTCATGCCAAAATCACCTGCCAACTACGCCAGTACCACTTGGCGGACACTGTGGAAACACCTGTCGGGCCGGCCGGAACCACCTCTCAGACGTGCCGGAAGCACGTGCCGGACACGCCGGAATCACCTACCGGACAGACCGGAACCACCTGCCGAGCACGCCGGAGCCACCTGTTTGACTCGCTGGAACCACCTGCCGGACAGGCCAATATCAACTGCTGGCTATGCCAGAACCACCTGGGGGACGGTCCGGAATCACCTGCCAGCCATGGCGGAACCACCTCTCAGACGTACCAGAACCACCTGCCGGAGAAGCTGGAAACACGTCCTGGACAGTCTGGAACCACCTGCCGGCCAAGCCTGAACCACCTGCCAAGCACAACGGAACAACCTGCCAGACACGCCAAAATCACCTGCGTGTTATGCCAGAACCACTTGGAGGACTCTCTGGGATGACCTGCCGGGCATGCCGGAACCACCTCTCAGACGTGCCAGAACCATGTGGCGGACAGTCCGGAATCACCTGTTGGGCATGCGCAACCACCTCTGAGACGTACCAGAACCACATGCCGTGCAGGCTGGAACCACCTACCGGACAGACCGGAATCACCTTTCGGGCATGCCGGAACCACCTGTCAGATGTGCCAGAAACACGTGCCGGAGACGCCGGAAGCACCTGCCAAGCACGTTGGAACCACCTGCTCAACTAGCCTGAACCACCTGCCGGACATGCCAAAATCACCTGCCGACTATGCCAGAACCACTTGGCGAACACTCCGGAATCACTTGCCGGGCATGCAGGAACCACCTCTCAGACATGCCAGAACCCCGTGCCAATGACCCCGGAAGCACTAGCCGAGCACGCCGGAACAACCTGCTCGACTCGCCAGAACCACCTGCCGATCACGCAAAAATCACCTGCCGGCTACGCCACAACCAGTTGGTGAACACTTTGGAATCACCTGCCAGGCTTGCTGGAACCACCTGCCAGTCATGCCAAAATCACCTGCCAACTACGCCAGAACCGCTTGGCGGACACTGCAGAAACACCTGTCGGGCCGGCTGGAACCACATCTCAGACGTGCCAGAAACGTGTTCATGAGATGCTGGAACCACACCCCGAACAGACGGATACCACCTGCCAGAACCGCCTGAACCACCTGCTGAGCACACCGGAACCACCTGCTCGACTCACCGGTACCACCTCCCTGACACGCCAAAATCACCTGCTGGGTATGCCAGTACCACTTGGCGGACACTCCGGAATCATCTGCCGGACATGCCGGAACCAGCTCTCAGACACACCAGAACCAAGTGCCGGAGACGCCGGAAGCACCTGCCGAGCATGCTGGAGCCACCTGCTCGACTCGCCAGAAACACCTGCCGGACACGCCAAAATCACCTGCCGGGTATGCCAGAACCACCTGGCGGACACTACGGAATCACCTGCCGCGCATGCCGGAACCACCTCTCAGATGTGCCGGAAGCACGTGCCAGACACGCCGGAAACACCTACCGGACAGACCGGAACCACATGCCAAGAACGCCGGAGCCACCTGTTCGACTCGGTGGAACCACCTGCCGGACAGGCCAATATCAAATGCTGGCTATGCCAGAACCACCTGGGGGACAGTACGGGATCACCTGCCAGCCATGGCGGAACCAGCTCTCACACGTACCAGAACCACCTGCCGGAGAAGCTGGAAACACGTCCTGGACAGACTGGAACCACGTGACGGCCATGTCTGAACCACCTGCCGAGCACGGCGGAACCACCTAGCGGACACGCCAAAATCACCTGCGGGCTACACCAGAACCACTTCGACGACTCTCCGAAATGACCTGCCGGGCATTTTGCAACCACCTCTCAGACGTGCCAGAAGCACGTGGCGGACAGTCCGGAATCACCTGTTGGGCATACGCAACCACCTCTGACACGGACCAGAACCACGTGTCGTGCACGCCGGAACCACCTACCGGACAGACCGGAATCAACTTTTGGGCATGCCGGAACCACCAGTCAGATGTGCCAGAAACACGTGCCGGAGACGTCGGAAGCACCTGCCGAGCACGTCGCAACCACCTGCTCAACTCGCCTGAACCACCTGCCGGACACGCCAAAATCCCTGCCTGCTACACCAGCACCACTTCGGTGACAAGCCGGAATCACGTGAGGGGCATGCCGGCACAGCCTCTCAGACTGAACCTCGTGGGGGACACCACAGAACCACCAGCCGGACAGACCGGAACCACCAGCCGGACACGCCGGTACCACCGGCTCGACCTGCCGGAACGACCGCTGGACATGCAGAATCACCTGCCGGCTACGAAGGAAACACTTGGCGAACACTCCGGAATCACCTGCCGGGCATGCCGGAACCACCTCTCAGATATGCCAGAACCACGTGCCAATGACCCCGGAAGCACCAGCCGAACACGCCGGAACCACCTGCTCGACTCGCCAGAACCACCTGCCGGACACGCAAAAATCACCTGCCGGCTACGCCACAACCAGTTGGGGAACACTTCGGAATCACCTGCCGGGCTTGCTGGAACGTCCTGTCGGTCATGCCAAAATCACCTGCCAACTACGCCAGCACCACTTGGCGGACACTGTGGAAACACCTGTCGGGCCGGCCGGAACCACATCTCAGACGTGCCAGAACCATGTGCATGAGATGCTGGAACCACACACCGACAGACGGAAAACACCTGCCAGACCCGTCTGAACAACCTGCCGAGCACGCCGGAGCCACCTGCTCGACTCGCCGGAACCACCTACCTGACATGCCCAAATCACCAGCCGGGTATGCCAGAACCACTTGGCGGACACTCCGAAATCACCTGTCGCGCATGCCGGAACCACCTCTCAGACGTGCCGGAAGCACGTGCCGGAGACGCCGGAAGCACCTGCCGAGCATGCCGGAGCCACCTGCTCGACTCGCCGGAACCACCTACCTGACATGCCCAAATCACCAGCCGGGTATGTCAGAACGACTTGGCGGACACTCCGGAATCATCTGCCGGACATGCCGGAACCAGCTCTCAAACACACCAGAACCACGTGCCGGAGACGCCGGAAGCACCTGCCGAGCATGCCGGAGCCACCTGCTCGACTCACCAGAAACACCTGCCGGACACGCCAAAATCACCTGCCGGGTACGCCAGAACCACCTGGCGGACACTCCGAAATCACCTGTCGCGCATGCCGGAACCACCTCTCAGACGTGCCGGAAGCACGTGCCGGACACGCCGGAATCACCTACCGGACAGACCGGAACCACCTGCCGAGCACGCCGGAGCCACCTGTTCGACTCGCTGGAACCACCTGCCGGACAGGCCAATATCAACTGCTGGCTATGCCAGAACCACCTGGGAGACGTTCCGGAATCGCCTGCCAGCCATGGCGGAACCACCTCTCAGACGTACCAGAACCACCTGCCGGAGAAGCTGGAAACACGTCCTGGACAGTCTGGAACCACCTGCCGGCCAAGCCTGAACCACCTGCCAAGCACAACGGAACAACCTGCCAGACACGCCAAAATCACCTGCGTGTTATGCCAGAACCACTTGGAGGACTCTCTGGGATGACCTGACGGGCATGCCGGAACCACCTCTCAGACGTGCCGGAAGCACGTGCCGGACAAGCCGGAATCACCTACCGGACAGACCGGAACCACCTGCCGAGCACGCTGGAGCCACCTGTTCGACTCGCTGGAACCACCTGCCGGACAGGCCAATATCAACTGCTGGCTATGCCAGAACCACCTGGGGGACAGTCGGGATCACCTGCCAGCCATGGCGGAACCACCTCTCAGACGTACCAGAACCACCTGCCGGAGAAGCTGGAAACACGTCCTGGACAGACTGGAACCACGTGACGGCCATGCCTGAACCACCTGCCGAGCACGGCGGAACCACCTGCCGGACACGCCAAAATCACCTGCGGGCTATGCCAGAACCACTTGGACGACTCTCCGAAATGACCTGCCGGGCATGTTGGAACCACCTCTCAGACGTGCCAGAACCATGTGGCGGACAGTCCGGAATCACCTGTTGGGCATACGCAACCACCTCTGACACGTACCAGAACCACGTGCCGTGCCGCCGGAACCACCTACCGGACAGACCGCAATCAACTTTTGGGCATCCCGGAACCACCAGTCAGATGTGCCAGAAACACGTGCCGGAGACGCCGGAAGCAACTGCCGAGCACGTCGCAACCACCTGCTCAACTCGCCTGAACCACCTGCCGGAAACGCCAAAATCACCTGCCCGCTACACCAGCACCACTTCGGGGACAAGCCGGAATCACGTGAGGGGCATGCCGGCACAGCCTATCAGACTGAACCTCGGGCAGGCCACCACAAAACCACCTGCCGGACAGACCGGAACCACCTGCCGGACACGCCGGAACCACCGGCTCGACCCGCCGGAACAACCGCTGGACATGCAAAATCACCTGCCGGCTACGCCGGAAACACTTGGCGAACACTCCGGAATCACCTGCCGGGCATGCCGGAACCACCTCTCAGATATGCCAGAACCACGTGCCAATGACCCCGGAAGCACCTGCCGAGCACGCCGGAACCACCTGCTCGACTCGCCAGAACCACCTGCCGGACACGCAAAAATCACCTGCCGGCTACGCCACAACCAGTTGGGGAACACTTCGGAATCAACTGCCGGGCTTGCTGGAACCACCTGCCGGTCATGCCAAAATCACCTGCCAACTACGCCAGTACCACTTGGCGGACACTGTGGAAACACCTGTCGGGCCGGCCGGAACCACATCTCAGACGTGCCAGAACCATGTGCATGAGATGCTGGAACCACACCCCGAACAGACGGAAAACACCTGCCAGACCCGTCTGAACAACCTGCCGAGCACGCCGGAGCCACCTGCTCGACTCGCCGGAACCACCTACCTGACATGCCCAAATCACCAGCCGGGTATGCCAGAACCACTTGGCGGACACTCAGGAATCATCTGCCGGACATGCCGGAACCAGCTCTCAGACACACCAGAACCACGTGCCGGAGACGCCGGAAGCAGCTGCCGAGCATGCCGGAGCCACCTGCTCGACTCGCCAGAAACACCTGCCGGACACGCCAAAATCACCTGCCGGGTACGCCAGAACCACCTGGCGGACACTCCGAAATCACCTCTCGCGCATGCCGGAACCACCTCTCAGACGTGCCGGAAGCACGTGCCGGACACGCCGGAATCACCTACCGGACAGACCGGAACCACCTGCCGAGCACGCCGGAGCCACCTGTTCGACTCGCTGGAACCACCTGCCGGACAGGCCAATATCAACTGCTGGCTATGCCAGAACCACCTGGGGGACGGTCCGGAATCGGCTGCCAGCCATGGCGGAACCACCTCTCAGATGTCCCAGAACCACCTGCCGGAGAAGCTGGAAACACGTCCTGGACAGTCTGGAACCACCTGCCGGCCAAGCCTGAACCACCTGCCAAGCACAACGGAACAACCTGCCAGACACGCCAAAATCACCTGCGTGTTATGCCAGAACCACTTGGAGGACTCTCTGGGATGACCTGCCTGGGATGCCGGAAACACCTCTTAGACGTGCCAGAACCATGTGGCGGACAGTCCGGAATCACCTGTTGGGCATGCGCAACCACCTCTGAGACGTACCAGAACCACATGCCGTGCAGGCTGGAACCACCTACCGGACAGACCGGAATCACCTTTCGGGCATGCCGGAACCACCTGTCAGATGTGCCAGAAACACATGCCGGAGACGCCGGAAGCACCTGCCAAGCACGTTGGAACCACCTGCTCAACTCGCCTGAACCACCTGCCGGACATGCCAAAATCACCTGCCGACTATGCCAGAACCACTTGGCGAACAATCCGGAATCACTTGCCGGGCATGCAGGAACCACATCTCAGACATGCCAGAACCCCGTGCCAATGACCCCGGAACGACCAGCCGAGCACGCCGGAACCACCTGCTCGACTCGCCAGAACCACCTGCCGATCACGCAAAAATCACCTGCCGGCTACGCCACAACCAGTTGGTGAACACTTTGGAATCACCTGCCAGGCTTGCTGGAACCACCTGCCAGTCATGCCAAAATCACCTGCCAACTACGCCAGAACCGCTTGGCGGACACTGCGGAAACACCTGTCGGGCCGGCTGGAACCACATCTCAGACGTGCCAGAAACGTGTTCATGAGATGCTGGAACCACACCCCGAACAGACGGATACCACCTGCCAGAACCGCCTGAACCACCTGCTGAGCACGCCGGAACCACCTGCTCGACTCACCGGTACCACCTCCCTGACATGCCAAAATCACCTGCTGGGTATGCCAGAACCACTTGGCGGACACTCCGGAATCATCTGCCGGACATGCCGGAACCAGCTCTCAGACACACCAGAACCAAGTGCCGGAGACGCCAGAAGCACCTGCCGAGCATGCCGGAGCCACCTGCTCGACTCGCCAGAAACACCTGCCGGACACGCCAAAATCACCTGCCGGGTATGCCAGAACCACCTGGCGGACACTACGGAATCACCTGCCGCGCATGCCGGAACCACCTCTCAGACGTGCCGGAAGCACGTGCCAGACACGCCGGAAACACCTAGCGGACAGACCAGAACCACCTGCCAAGAACGCCGGAGCCACCTGTTCGACTCGCTGGAACCACCTGCCGGACAGGCCAATATCAACTGCTGGCTATGCCAGAACCACCTGGGGGACAGTCCGGGATCACCTGCCAGCCATGGCGGAACCACCTCTCAGACGTACCAGAACCACCTGCCGGAGAAGCTGGAAACACGTCCTGGACAGACTGGAACCACGTGACGGCCATGCCTGAACCACCTGCCGAGCACGGCGGAACCACCTGCCGGACACGCCTAAATCACCTGCGGGCTACGCCAGAACCACTTGGACGACTCTCCGAAATGACCTGCCGGGCATGTTGGAACCACGTCTCACACGTGCCAGAAGCACGTGGCGGACAGTCCGGAATCACCTGTTGGGCATACGCAACCACCTCTGACACGTACCAGAACCACGTGCCGTGCACGCCGGAACCACCTACCGGACAGACCGGAATCAACTTTTGGGCATGCCGGAACCACCAGTCAGATGTGCCAGAAACACATGCCGGAGACGCCGGAAGCACCTGCCGAGCACGTCGCAACCACCTGCTCAACTCGCCTGAACCACCTGCCGGACACGCCAAAATCACCTGCCCGCTACACCAGCACCACTTCGGGGACAAGCCGGAATCACGTGAGGGGCATGCCGGCACAGCCTCTCAGACTGAACCTCGTGCCGGACACCACAGAACCACCTGACGGACAGACCGGAACCACCTGCCGGACACGCCGGAACCACCGGCTCGACCCGCCGGAACGACCGCTGGACATGCAAAATCACCTGCCGGCTACGCCGGAAACACTTGGCGAACACTCCAGAATCACCTGCCCGGCATGCCGGAACCACCTCTCAGATATGCCAGAACCACGTGCCAATGACCCCGGAAGCACCTGCCGAGCACGCCGGAACCACCTGCTCGACTCGCCAGAACCACCTGCCGGACACGCAAAAATCACCTGCCGGCTACGCCACAACCAGTTGGGGAACACTTCGGAATCACCTGCCGGGCTTGCTGGAACCACCTGCCGGTCATGCCAAAATCACCTGCCAACTACGCCAGTACCACTTGGCGGACACTGTGGAAACACCTGTCGGGCCGGCCGGAACCACATCTCAGACGTGCCAGAACCATGTGCATGAGATGCTGGAACCACACCCCGAACAGACGGAAAACACCTGCCAGACCCGTCTGAACAGCCTGCCGAGCACGCCGGAGCCACCTGCTCGACTCGCCGGAACCACCTACCTGACATGCCCAAATCACCAGCCGGGTATGCCAGAACCACTTGGCGGACACTCCGGAATCATCTGCCGGACATGCCGGAACCAGCTCTCAGACACACCAGAACCACGTGCCGGAGACGCCGGAAGCACCTGCCGAGCATGCCGGAGCCACCTGCTCGACTCGCCAGAAACACCTGCCGGACACGCCAAAATCACCTGCCGGGTACGCCAGAACCACCTGGCGGACACTCCGAAATCACCTGTCGCGCATGCCGGAACCACCTCTCAGACGTGCCGGAAGCACGTGCCGGACACGCCGGAATCACCTACCGGACAGACCGGAACCACCTGCCGAGCACGCCGGAGCCACCTGTTCGACTCGCTGGAACCACCTGCCGGACAGGCCAATATCAACTGCTGGCTATGCCAGAACCACCTGGGGGACGGTCCCGAATCGCCTGCCAGCCATGGCGGAACCACCTCTCAGACGTACCAGAACCACCTGCCGGAGAAGCTGGAAACACGTCCTGGACAGTCTGGAACCACCTGCCGGCCAAGCCTGAACCACCTGCCAAGCACAACGGAACAACCTGCCAGACATGCCAACATCACCTGCGTGTTATGCCAGAGCCACTTGGAGGACTCTCTGGGATGACCTGCCGGGCATGCCGGAACCACCTCTCAGACGTGATAGAACCATGTGGCGGACAGTCTGGAATCACCTGTTGGGCATGCGCAACCACCTCTGAGACGTACCAGAACCACATGCCGTGCAGGCTGGAACCACCTACCGGACAGACCGGAATCACCTTTCGGGCATGCCGGAACCACCTGTCAGATGTGCCAGAAACACGTGCCGGAGACGCCGGAAGCACCTGCCAAGCACGTTGGAACCACCTGCTCAACTCGCCTGAACCACCTGCCGGACATGCCAAAATCACCTGCCGACTATGCCAGAACCACTTGGCGAACACTCCGGAATCACTTGCCGGGCATGCAGGAACCACATCTCAGACATGCCAGAACCCCGTGCCAATGACCCCGGAACCACCAGCCGAGCACGCCGGAACCACCTGCTCGACTCGCCAGAACCACCTGCCGATCACGCAAAAATCACCTGACGGCTACGCCACAACCAGTTGGTGAACACTTTGGAATCACCTGCCAGGCTTGCTGGAACCACCTGCCAGTCATGCCAAAATCACCTGCCAACTACGCCAGAACCGCTTGGCGGACACTGCGGAAACACCTGTCGGGCCGGCTGGAACCACATCTCAGACGTGCCAGAAACGTGTTCATGAGATGCTGGAACCACACCCCGAACAGACGGATGCCACCTGCCAGAACCGCCTGAACCACCTGCTGAGCACGCCGGAACCACCTGCTCGACTCACCGGTACCACCTCCCTGACACGCCAAAATCACCTGCTGGGTATGCCAGAACCACTTGGCGGACACTCCGGAATCATCTGCCGGACATGCCTGAACCAGCTCTCAGACACACCAGAACCAAGTGCCGGAGACGCCAGAAGCACCTGCCGAGCATGCCGGAGCCACCTGCTCGACTCGCCAGAAACACCTGCCGGACACGCCAAAATCACCTGCCGGGTATGCCAGAACCACCTGGCGGACACTACGGAATCACCTGCCGCGCATGCCGGAACCACCTCTCAGACGTGCCGGAAGCACGTGCCAGACACGCCGGAAACACCTAGCGGACAGACCAGAACCACCTGCCAAGAACGCCGGAGCCACCTGTTCGACTCGCTGGAACCACCTGCCGGACAGGCCAATATCAACTGCTGGCTATGCCAGAACCACCTGGGGGACAGTCCGGGATCACCTGCCAGCCATGGCGGAACCACCTCTCAGACGTACCAGAACCACCTGCCGGAGAAGCTGGAAACACGTCCTGGACAGACTGGAACCACGTGACGGCCATGCCTGAACCACCTGCCGAGCACGGCGGAACCACCTGCCGGACACGCCAAAATCACCTGCGGGCTACGCCAGAACCACTTGGACGACTCTCCGAAATGACCTGCCGGGCATGTTGGAACCACGTCTCACACGTGCCAGAAGCACGTGGCGGACAGTCCGGAATCACCTGTTGGGCATACGCAACCACCTCTGACACGTACCAGAACCACGTGCCGTGCACGCCGGAACCACCTACCGGACAGACCGGAATCCACTTTTGGGCATGCCGGAACCACCAGTCAGATGTGCCAGAAACACGTGCCGGAGACGCCGGAAGCACCTGCCGAGCACGTCGCAACCACCTGCTCAACTCGCCTGAACCACCTGCCGGACACGCCAAAATCACCTGCCCGCTACACCAGCACCACTTCGGGGACAAGCCGGAATCACGTGAGGGGCATGCCGGCACAGCCTCTCAGACTGAACCTCGTGCCGGACACCACAGAACCACCTGCCGGACAGACCGGAACCACCTGCCGGACACGCCGGAACGACCGGCTCGACCCGCAGGAACGACCGCTGGACATGCAAAATCACCTGCCGGCTACGCCGGAAACACTTGGCGAACACTCCGGAATCACCTGCCGGGCATGCCGGAACCACCTCTCAGATATGCCAGAACCACGTGCCAATGACCCCGGAAGCACCTGCCGAGCACGCCGGAACCACCTGCTCGACTCGCCAGAACCACCTGCCGGACACGCAAAAATCACCTGCCGGCTACGCCACAACCTGTTGGTGAGCACTTTGGAATCACCTGCCGGGCTTGCTGGTACCACCTGCCGGTCATGCCAAAATCACCTGCCAACTACGCCAGAACCGCTTGGCGGACACTGCGGAAACACCTGTCGGGCCGGCTGGAACCACATCTCAGACGTGCCAGAAACGTGTTCATGAGATGCTGGAACCACACCCCGAACAGACGGATACCACCTGCCAGAACCGCCTGAACCACCTGCTGAGCACGCCGGAACCACCTGCTCGACTCACCGGTACCACCTCCCTGACACGCCAAAATCACCTGCTGGGTATGCCAGAACCACTTGGCGGACACTCCGGAATCATCTGCCGGACATGCCGGAACCAGCTCTCAGACACACCAGAACCAAGTGCCGGAGACGCCGGAAGCACCTGCCGAGCATGCCGGAGCCACCTGCTCGACTCGCCAGAAACACCTGCCGGACACGCCAAAATCACCTGCCGGGTATGCCAGAACCACCTGGCGGACACTACGGAATCACCTGCCGCGCATGCCGGAACCACCTCTCAGATATGCCAGAACCACGTGCCAATGACCCCGGAAGCACCTGCCGAGAACGCCGGAACCACCTGCTCGACTCGCCAGAACCACCTGCCGGACACGCAAAAATCACCTGCCGGCTACGCCACAACCAGTTGGGGAACACTTCGGAATCACCTGCCGGGCTTGCTGGAACCACCTGCCGGTCATGCCAAAATCACCTGCCAACTACGCCAGTACCACTTGGCGGACACTGTGGAAACACCTGTCGGGCCGGCCGGAACCACATCTCAGACGTGCCAGAACCATGTGCATGAGATGCTGAAACCACACCCCGAACAGACGGAAAACACCTGCCAGACCCGTCTGAACAGCCTGCCGAGCACGCCGGAGCCACCTGCTCGACTCGCCGGAACCACCTACCTGACATGCCCAAATCACCAGCCGGGTATGCCAGAACCACTTGGCGGACACTCCGGAATCATCTGCCGGACATGCCGGAACCAGCTCTCAGACACACCAGAACCACGTGCCGGAGACGCCGGAAGCACCTGCCGAGCATGCCGGAGCCACCTGCTCGACTCGCCAGAAACACGTGCCGGACACGCCAAAATCACCTGCCGGGTACGCCAGAACCACCTGGCGGACACTCCGAAATCACCTGTCGCGCATGCCGGAACCACCTCTCAGACGTGCCGGAAGCACGTGCCGGACACGCCGGAATCACCTACCGGACAGACCGGAACCACCTGCCGAGCACGCCGGAGCCACCTGTTCGACTCGCTGGAACCACCTGCCGGACAGGCCAATATCAACTGCTGGCTATGCCAGAACCACCTGGGGGACGGTCCGGAATCGCCTGCCAGCCATGGCGGAACCACCTCTCAGACGTACCAGAACCACCTGCCGGAGAAGCTGGAAACACGTCCTGGACAGTCTGGAACCACCTGCCGGCCAAGCCTGAACCACCTGCCAAGCACAACGGAACAACCTGCCAGACACGCCAACATCACCTGCGTGTTATGCCAGAGCCACTTGGAGGACTCTCTGGGATGACCTGCCGGGCATGCCGGAACCACCTCTCAGACGTGATAGAACCATGTGGCGGACAGTCTGGAATCACCTGTTGGGCATGCGCAACCACCTCTGAGACGTACCAGAACCACATGCCGTGCAGGCTGGAACCACCTACCGGACAGACCGGAATCACCTTTCGGGCATGCCGGAACCACCTGTCAGATGTGCCAGAAACACGTGCCGGAGACGCCGGAAGCACCTGCCAAGCACGTTGGAACCACCTGCTCAACTCGCCTGAACCACCTGCCGGACATGCCAAAATCACCTGCCGACTATGCCAGAACCACTTGGCGAACACTCCGGAATCACTTGCCGGGCATGCAGGAACCACCTCTCAGACATGCCAGAACCCCGTGCCAATGACCCCGGAATCACCAGCCGAGCACGCCGGAACCACCTGCTCGACTCGCCAGAACCACCTGCCGATCACGCAAAAATCACCTGACGGCTACGCCACAACCAGTTGGTGAACACTTTGGAATCACCTGCCAGGCTTGCTGGAACCACCTGCCAGTCATGCCAAAATCACCTGCCAACTACGCCAGAACCGCTTGGCGGACACTGCGGAAACACCTGTCGGGCCGGCTGGAACCACATCTCAGACGTGCCAGAAACGTGTTCATGAGATGCTGGAACCACACCCCGAACAGACGGATGCCACCTGCCAGGACCGCCTGAACCACCTGCTGAGCACGCCGGAACCACCTGCTCGACTCACCGGTACCACCTCCCTGACACGCCAAAATCACCTGCTGGGTATGCCAGAACCACTTGGCGGACACTCCGGAATCATCTGCCGGACATGCCGGAACCAGCTCTCAGACACACCAGAACCAAGTGCCGGAGACGCCGGAAGCACCTGCCGAGCATGCCGGAGCCACCTGCTCAACTCGCCAGAAACACCTGCCGGACACGCCAAAATCACCTGCCGGGTATGCCAGAACCACCTGGCGGACACTACGGAATCACCTGCCGCGCATGCCGGAACCACCTGTCAGACGTGCCGGAAGCACGTGCCAGACACGCCGGAAACACCTACCGGACAGACCGGAACCACCTGCCAAGAACGCCGGAGCCACCTGTTCGACTCGCTGGAACCACCTGCCGGACAGGCCAATATCAACTGCTGGCTATGCCAGAACCACCTGGGGGACAGTCCGGGATCACCTGCCAGCCATGGCGGAACCACCTCACAGACGTACCAGAACCACCTGCCGGAGAAGGTGGAAACACGTCCTGGACAGACTGGAACCACGTGACGGCCATGCCTGAACCACCTGCCGAGCACGGCGGAACCACCTGCCGGACACGCCAAAATCACCTGCGGGCTACGCCAGAACCACTTGGACGACTCTCCGAAATGACCTGCCGGGCATGTTGGAACCACCTCTCAGACGTGCCAGAAGCACGTGGCGGACAGTCCGGAATCACCTGTTGGGCATACGCAACCACCTGCGACACGTACCAGAACCACGTGCCGTGCATGCCGGAACCACCTACCGGACAGACCGGAATCAACTTTTGGGCATGCCGGAACCACCAGTCAGATGTGCCAGAAACACGTGCCAGAGACGCCGGAAGCACCTGCCGAGCACGTCGCAACCACCTCCTCAACTCGCCTGAACCACCTGCCGGACACGCCAAAATCACCTGCCCGCTACACCAGCACCACTTCGGGGACAAGCCGGAATCACGTGAGGGGCATGCCGGCACAGCCTCTCAGACTGAACCTCGTGCCGGACACCACAGAACCACCTGCCGGACAGACCGGAACCACCTGCCGGACACGCCGGAACCACCGGCTCGACCCGCCGGAACGACCGCTGGACATGCAAAATCACCTGCCGGCTATGCCGGAAACACTTGGCGAACACTCCGGAATCACCTGCCGGGCATGCCGGAACCACCTCTCAGATATGCCAGAACCACGTGCCAATGACCCCGGAAGCACCTGCCGAGCACGCCGGAACCACCTGCTCGACTCGCCAGAACCACCTGCCGGACACACAAAAATCACCTGCCGGCTACGCCACAACCAGTTGGGGAACACTTCGGAATCACCTGCCGGGCTTGCTGGAACCACCTGCCGGTCATGCCAAAATCACCTGCCAACTACGCCAGTACCACTTGGCGGACACTGTGGAAACACCTGTCGGGCCGGCCGGAACCACATCTCAGACGTGCCAGAACCATGTGCATGAGATGCTGGAACCACACCCCGAACAGACGGAAAACACCTGCCAGACCCGTCTGAACAGCCTGCCGAGCACGCCGGAGCCACCTGCTCGACTCGCCGGAACCACCTACCTGACATGCCCAAATCACCAGCCGGGTATGCCAGAACCACTTGGCGGACACTCCGGAATCATCTGCCGGACATGCCGGAACCAGCTCTCAGACACACCAGAACCACGTGCCGGAGACGCCGGAAGCACCTGCCGAGCATGCCGGAGCCACCTGCTCGACTCGCCAGAAACACGTGCCGGACACGCCAAAATCACCTGCCGGGTACGCCAGAACCACCTGGCGGACACTCCGAAATCACCTGTCGCGCATGCCGGAACCACCTCTCAGACGTGCCGGAAGCACGTGCCGGAGACGGCGGAATCACCTACCGGTCAGACCGCAACCACCTGCCGAGCACGCCGGAGCCACCTGTTCGACTCGCTGGAACCACCTGCCGGACAGGCCAATATCAACTGCTGGCTATGCCAGAACCACCTGTGGGACGGTCCGGAATCGCCTGCCAGCCATGGCGGAACCACCTCTCAGACGTACCAGAACCACCTGCCGGAGAACCTGGAAACACGTCCTGGACAGTCTGGAACCACGTGCCGGCCAAGCCTGAACCACCTGCCAAGCACAACGGAACAACCTGCCAGACACGCCAAAATCACCTGCGTGTTATGCCAGAACCACTTGGAGGACTCTCTGGGATGACCTGCCGGGCATGCCGGAACCACCTCTCAGACGTGCCAGAACCATGTGGCGGACTGTCCGGAATCACCTGTTGGGCATGCGCAACCACCTCTGAGACGTACCAGAACCACATGCCGTGCAGGCTGGAACCACCTACCGGACAGACCGGAATCACCTTTCGGGCATGCCGGAACCACCTGTCAGATGTGCCAGAAACACGTGCCGGAGACGCCGGAAGCACCTGCCAAGCACGTTGGAACCACCTGCTCAACTCGCCTGAACCACCTGCCGGACATGCCAAAATCACCTGCCGACTATGCCAGAACCACTTGGCGAACACTCCGGAATCAATTGCCGGGCATGCAGGAACCACCTCTCAGACATGCCAGAACCCCGTGCCAATGACCCCGGAAGCACCAGCCGAGCACGCCGGAACCACCTGCTCGACTCGCCAGAACCACCTGCCGATCACGCAAAAATCACCTGCCGGCTACGCCACAACCAGTTGGTGAACACTTTGGAATCACCTGCCAGGCTTGCTGGAACCACCTGCCAGTCATGCCAAAATCACCTGCCAACTACACCAGAACCGCTAGGCGGACACTGCAGAAACACCTGTCGGGCCGGCTGGAACCACATCTCAGACGTGCCAGAAACGTGTTCATGAGATGCTGGAACCACACCCCGAACAGACGGATACCACCTGCCAGAAAAGCCTGAACCACCTGCTGAGCACGCCGGAACCACCTGCTCGACTCACCGGTACCACCTCCCTGACACGCCAAAATCACCTGCTGGGTATGCCAGAACCACTTGGCGGACACTCCGGAATCATCTGCCGGACATGCCGGAACCAGCTCTCAGACACACCAGAACCAAGTGCCGGAGACGCCGGAAGCACCTGCCGAGCATGCCGGAGCCACCTGCTCGACTCGCCAGAAACACGTGCCGGACACGCCAAAATCACCTGCCGGGTATGCCAGAACCACCTGGCGGACACTACGGAATCACCTGCCGCGCATGCCGGAACCACCTCTCAGACGTGCCGGAAGCACGTGCCGGACACGCCGGAAACACCTACCGGACATACCGGAACCACCTGCCAAGAACGCCGGAGCCACCTGTTCGACTCGCTGGAACCACCTGCCGGACAGGCCAATATCAACTGCTGGCTATGCCAGAACCACCTGGGGGACAGTCCGGGATCACCTGCCAGCCATGGCGGAACCACCTCTCAGACGTACCAGAACCACCTGCCGGAGAAGCTGGAAACACGTCCTGGACAGACTGGAACCACGTGACGGCCATGCCTGAACCACCTGCCGAGCACGGCGGAACCACCTGCCAGACACGCCAAAATCACCTGCGGGCTACGCCAGAACCACTTGGACGACTCTCCGAAATGACCTGCCGGGCATGTTGGAACCACCTCTCAGACGTGCCAGAAGCACGTGGCGGACAGTCCGGAATCACCTGTTGGGCATACGCAACCACCTCTGAGATGTACCAGTACCACGTGCCGTGCACGCCGGAACCACCTACCGGACAGACCGGAATCAACTTTCGGGCATGCCGGAACCACCAGTCAGATGTGCCAGAATCACGTGCCAGAGACGCCGGAAGCACCTGCCGAGCACGTCGCAACCACCTGCTCAACTCGCCTGAACCACCTGCCGGACACGCCAAAATCACCTGCCCGCTACACCAGCACCACTTCGGGGACAAGCCGGAATCACGTGAGGGGCATGCCGGCACAGCCTCTCAGACTGAACCTCGTGCCGGACACCACAGAACCACCTGCCGGACAGACCGGAAGCACCTGCCGGACACGCCGGAACCACCGGCACGACCCGCCGGAAAGACCGCTGGACATACAAAATCACCTGCCGGCTACGCCGGAAACACTTGCCGAACACTCCGGAATCACCTGCCGGGCATGCCGGAACCACCTCTCAGATATGCCAGAACCACGTGCCAATGACCCCGGAAGCACCTGCCGAGCACGCCGGAACCACCTGCTCGACTCGCCAGAACCACCTGCCGGACACGCAAAAATCACCTGCCGGCTACGCCACAACCTGTTGGTGAACACTTTGGAATCACCTGCCGGGCTTGCTGGAACCACCTGCCGGTCATGCCAAAATCACCTGCCAACTACGCCAGAACCGCTTGGCGGACACTGCGGAAACACCTGTCGGGCCGGCTGGAACCACATCTCAGACGTGCCAGAAACGTGTTCATGAGATGCTGGAACCACACCCCGAACAGACGGATACCACCTGCCAGAACCGCCTGAACCACCTGCTGAGCACGCCGGAACCACCTGCTCGACTCACCGGTACCACCTCCCTGACACGCCAAAATCACCTGCTGGGTATGCCAGAACCACTTGGCGGACACTCCGGAATCATCTGCCGGACATGCCGGAACCAGCTCTCAGACACACCAGAACCAAGTGCCGGAGACGCCGGAAGCACCTGCCGAGCATGCCGGAGCCACCTGCTCGACTCGCCAGAAACACCTGCCGGACACGCCAAAATCACCTGCCGGGTATGCCAGAACCACCTGGCGGACACTACGGAATCACCTGCCGCGCATGCCGGAACCACTTCTGAGACGTGCCGGAAGCACGTGCCACACACTCCGGAAACACCTACCGGACATACCGGAACCACCTGCCAAGAACGCCGGAGCCACCTGTTCGACTCGCTGGAACCACCTGCCGGACAGGCCAATATCAACTGCTGGCTATGCCAGAACCACCTGGGGGACAGTCCGGGATCACCTGCCAGCCATGGCGGAACCACCTCTCAGACGTACCAGAACCACCTGCCGGAGAAGCTGGAAACACGTCCTGGACAGACTGGAACCACGTGACGGCCATGCCTGAACCACCTGCCGAGCACGGCGGAACCACCTGCCAGACACGCCAAAATCACCTGCGGGCTACGCCAGAACCACTTGGACGACTCTCCGAAATGACCTGCCGGGCATGTTGGAACCACCTCTCAGACGTGCCAGAAGCACGTGGCGGACAGTCCGGAATCACCTGTTGGGCATACGCAACCACCTCTGAGATGTACCAGTACCACGTGCCGTGCACGCCGGAACCACCTACCGGACAGACCGGAATCAACTTTCGGGCATGCCGGAACCACCAGTCAGATGTGCCAGAATCACGTGCCAGAGACGCCGGAAGCACCTGCCGAGCACGTCGCAACCACCTGCTCAACTCGCCTGAACCACCTGCCGGACACGCCAAAATCACCTGCCCGCTACACCAGCACCACTTCGGGGACAAGCCGGAATCACGTGAGGGGCATGCCGGCACAGCCTCTCAGACTGAACCTCGTGCCGGACACCACAGAACCACCTGCCGGACAGACCGGAAGCACCTGCCGGACACGCCGGAACCACCAGCTCGACCCGCCGGAACGACCGCTGGACATGCAAAATCACCTGCCGGCTACGCCGGAAACACTTGGCGAACACTCCGGAATCACCTGCCGGGCATGCCGGAACCACCTCTCAGATATGCCAGAACCACGTGCCAATGACCCCGGAAGCACCTGCCGAGCACGCCGGAACCACCTGCTCGACTCGCCAGAACCACCTGCCGGACACGCAAAAATCACCTGCCGGCTACGCCACAACCAGTTGGGGAACACTTCGGAATCACCTGCCGGGCTTGCTGGAACCACCTGCCGGTCATGCCAAAATCACCTGCCAACTACGCCAGTACCACTTGGCAGAAACTGTGGAAACACCTGTCGGGCCGGCCGGAACCACATCTCAGACGTGCCAGAACCATGTGCATGAGATGCTGGAACCACACCCCGAACAGACGGAAAACACCTGCCAGACCCGTCTGAACAACCTGCCGAGCACGCCGGAGCCACCTGCTCGACTCGCCGGAACCACCTACCTGACATGCCCAAATCACCAGCCGGGTATGCCAGAACCACTTGGCGGACACTCCGGAATCATCTGCCGGACATGCCGGAACCAGCTCTCAGACACACCAGAACCACGTGCCGGAGACGCCGGAAGCACCTGCCGAGCATGCCGGAGCCACCAGCTCGACTCGCCAGAAACACCTGCCGGACACGCCAAAATCACCTGCCGGGTACGCCAGAACCACCTGGCGGACACTCCGAAATCACCTGTCGCGCATGCCGGAACCACCTCTCAGACATGCCGGAAGCACGTGCCGGACAGGCCGTAATCCCCTACCGAACAGACCGGAACCACCTGCCGAGCACGCCGGAGCCACCTGTTCGACTCGCTGGAACCACCTGCCGGACAGGCCAATATCAACTGCTGGCTATGCCAGAACCACATGGGGGACGGTCCGGAATCACCTGCCAGCCATGGCGGAACCACCTCTCAGACGTACCAGAACCACCTGCCGGAGAAGCTGGAAACACGTCCTGGACAGTCTGGAACCACCTGCCGGCCAAGCCTGAACCACCTGCCAAGCACAACGGAACAACCTGCCAGACACGCCAAAATCACCTGCGTGTTATGCCAGAACCACTTGGAGGACTCTCTGGGATGACCTGCCGGTCATGCCGGAACCACCTCTCAGACGTGCCAGAACCATGTGGCGGACAGTCCGGAATCACCTGTTGGGCATGCGCAACCACCTCTGAGACGTACCAGAACCACATGCCGTGCAGGCTGGAACCACCTACCGGACAGACCGGAATCACCTTTCGGGCATGCCGGAACCACCTGTCAGATGTGCCAGAAACACGTGCCGGAGACGCCGGAAGCACCTGCCAAGCACGTTGGAACCACCTGCTCAACTCGCCTGAACCACCTGCCGGACATGCCAAAATCACCTGCCGACTATGCCAGAACCACTTGGCGAACACTCCGTAATCACTTGCCGGGCATGCAGGAACCACCTCTCAGACATGCCAGAACCGCGTGCCAATGACCCCGGAAGCACCTGCCGAGCACGCCGGAACCACCTGCTCGACTCGCCACTGTCACCTGCCGATCACGCAAAAATCACCTGCCGGGTACGCCACAACCAGTTGGTGAACACTTTGGAATCACCTGCCAGGCTTGCTGGAACCACCTGCCGGTCATGCCAAAATCACCTGCCAACTACGCCAGAACCGCTTGGCGGACACTGCGGAAACACCTGTCGGGCCGGCTGGAACCACATCTCAGACGTGCCAGAAACGTGTTCATGAGATGCTGGAACCACACCCCGAACAGACGGATACCACCTGCCAGAACCGCCTGAACCACCTGCTGAGCACGCCGGAACCACCTGCTCGACTCACCGGTACCACCTCCCTGACACGCCAAAATCACCTGCTGGGTATGCCAGAACCACTTGGCGGACACTCCGGAATCATCTGCCGGACATGCCGGAACCAGCTCTCAGACACACCAGAACCAAGTGCCGGAGACGCCGGAAGCACCTGCCGAGCATGCCGGAGCCACCTGCTCGACTCGCCAGAAACACCTGCCGGACACGCCAAAATCACCTGCCGGGTACGCCAGAACCACCTGGCGGACACTCCGAAACCACCTGTCGCGCATGCCGGAACCACCTCTCCGACGTGCCCGAAGCACGTGCCGGACACGCCGGAATCACCTACCAGACAGACCGGAACCACCTGCCGAGCACGCCGGAGCCACCTGTTCGACTCGCTGGAACCACCTGCCGGACAGGCCAATATCAACTGCTGGCTATGCCAGAACCACCTGGGGGACGGTCCGGAATCGCCTGCCAGCCATGGCGGAACCACCTCTCAGACGTACCAGAACCACCTGCCGGAGAAGCTGGAAACACGTCCTGGACAGTCTGGAACCACCTGCCGGCCAAGCCTGAACCACCTGCCAAGCACAACGGAACAACCTGCCAGACACGCCAACATCACCTGCGTGTTATGCCAGAGCCACTTGGAGGACTCTCTGGGATGACCTGCCGGGCATGCCGGAACCACCTCTCAGACGTGATAGAACCATGTGGAGGACAGTCCGGAATCACCTGTTGGGCATGCGCAACCACCTCTGAGACGTACCAGAACCACATGCCGTGCAGGCTGGAACCACCTACCGGACAGACCGGAATCACCTTTCGGGCATGCCGGAACCACCTGTCAGATGTGCCAGAAACACGTGCCGGAGACGCCGGAAGCACCTGCCAAGCACGTTGGAACCACCTGCTCAACTCGCCTGAACCACCTGCCGGACATGCCAAAATCACCTGCCGACTATGCCAGAACCACTTGGCGAACACTCCGGAATCACTTGCCGGGCATGCAGGAACCACCTCTCAGACATGCCAGAACCGCGTTCCAATGACCCCGGAAGCACCTGCCGAGCACGCCGGAACCACCTGCTCGACTTGCCACTGTCACCTGCCGATCACGCAAAAATCACCTGCCGGGTACGCCACAACCAGTTGGTGAACACTTTGGAATCACCTGCCAGGCTTGCTGGAACCACCTGCCGGTCATGCCAAAATCACCTGCCAACTACGCCAGAACCGCTTGGCGGACACTGCGGAAACACCTGTCGGGCCGGCTGGAACCACATCTCAGACGTGCCAGAAATGTGTTCATGAGATGCTGGAACCACACCCCGAACAGACGGATACCACCTGCCAGAACTGCCTGAACCACCTGCTGAGCACGCCGGAACCACCTGCTCGACTCACCGGTACCACCTCCCTGACACGCCAAAATCACCTGCTGGGTATGCCAGAACCACTTGGCGGACACTCCGGAATCATCTGCCGGACATGCCGGAACCAGCTCTCAGACACACCAGAACCAAGTGCCGGAGACGCCGGAAGCACCTGCCGAGCATGCCGGAGCCACCTGCTCGACTCGCCAGAAACACCTGCCGGACACGCCAAAATCACCTGCCGGGTACGCCAGAACCACCTGGCGGACACTCCGAAACCACCTGTCGCGCATGCCGGAACCACCTCTCCGACGTGCCGGAAGCACGTGCCGGACACGCCGGAATCACCTACCGGACAGACCGGAACCACCTGCCGAGCACGCCGGAGCCACCTGTTCGACTCGCTGGAACCACCTGCCGGACAGGCCAATATCAACTGCTGGCTATGCCAGAAACACCTGGGGGATGGTCCGGAATCACCTGCCAGCCATGGCGGAACCACCTCTCAGACGTACCAGAACCACCTGCCGGAGAAGCTGGAAACACGTCCTGGACAGTCTGGAACCACCTGCCGGCCAAGCCTGAACCACCTGCCAAGCACAACGGAACAACCTGCCAGACACGCCAAAATCACCTGCGTGTTATGCCAGAACCACTTGGAGGACTCTCTGGGATGACCTGCCAAGCATGCCGGAACCACCTCTCAAACGTGCCAGAACCATGTGGCGGACAGTCCGGAATCACCTGTTGGGCATGCGCAACCACCTCTGAGATGTACCAGTACCACGTGCCGTGCACGCCGGAACCACCTACCGGACAGACCGGAATCAACTTTCGGGCATGCCGGAACCACCAGTCAGATGTGCCAGAATCACGTGCCAGAGACGCCGGAAGCACCTGCCGAGCACGTCGCAACCACCTGCTCAACTCGCCTGAACCACCTGCCGGACACGCCAAAATCACCTGCCCGCTACACCAGCACCACTTCGGGGACAAGCCGGAATCACGTGAGGGGCATGCCGGCACAGCCTCTCAGACTGAACCTCGTGCCGGACACCACAGAACCACCTGCCGGACAGACCGGAAGCACCTGCCGGACACGCCGGAACCACCGGCACGACCCGCCGGAAAGACCGCTGGACATACAAAATCACCTGCCGGCTACGCCGGAAACACTTGCCGAACACTCCGGAATCACCTGCCGGGCATGCCGGAACCACCTCTCAGATATGCCAGAACCACGTGCCAATGACCCCGGAAGCACCTGCCGAGCACGCCGGAACCACCTGCTCGACTCGCCAGAACCACCTGCCGGACACGCAAAAATCACCTGCCGGCTACGCCACAACCTGTTGGTGAACACTTTGGAATCACCTGCCGGGCTTGCTGGAACCACCTGCCGGTCATGCCAAAATCACCTGCCAACTACGCCAGAACCGCTTGGCGGACACTGCGGAAACACCTGTCGGGCCGGCTGGAACCACATCTCAGACGTGCCAGAAACGTGTTCATGAGATGCTGGAACCACACCCCGAACAGACGGATACCACCTGCCAGAACCGCCTGAACCACCTGCTGAGCACGCCGGAACCACCTGCTCGACTCACCGGTACCACCTCCCTGACACGCCAAAATCACCTGCTGGGTATGCCAGAACCACTTGGCGGACACTCCGGAATCATCTGCCGGACATGCCGGAACCAGCTCTCAGACACACCAGAACCAAGTGCCGGAGACGCCGGAAGCACCTGCCGAGCATGCCGGAGCCACCTGCTCGACTCGCCAGAAACACCTGCCGGACACGCCAAAATCACCTGCCGGGTATGCCAGAACCACCTGGCGGACACTACGGAATCACCTGCCGCGCATGCCGGAACCACTTCTGAGACGTGCCGGAAGCACGTGCCACACACTCCGGAAACACCTACCGGACATACCGGAACCACCTGCCAAGAACGCCGGAGCCACCTGTTCGACTCGCTGGAACCACCTGCCGGACAGGCCAATATCAACTGCTGGCTATGCCAGAACCACCTGGGGGACAGTCCGGGATCACCTGCCAGCCATGGCGGAACCACCTCTCAGACGTACCAGAACCACCTGCCGGAGAAGCTGGAAACACGTCCTGGACAGACTGGAACCACGTGACGGCCATGCCTGAACCACCTGCCGAGCACGGCGGAACCACCTGCCAGACACGCCAAAATCACCTGCGGGCTACGCCAGAACCACTTGGACGACTCTCCGAAATGACCTGCCGGGCATGTTGGAACCACCTCTCAGACGTGCCAGAAGCACGTGGCGGACAGTCCGGAATCACCTGTTGGGCATACGCAACCACCTCTGAGATGTACCAGTACCACGTGCCGTGCACGCCGGAACCACCTACCGGACAGACCGGAATCAACTTTCGGGCATGCCGGAACCACCAGTCAGATGTGCCAGAATCACGTGCCAGAGACGCCGGAAGCACCTGCCGAGCACGTCGCAACCACCTGCTCAACTCGCCTGAACCACCTGCCGGACACGCCAAAATCACCTGCCCGCTACACCAGCACCACTTCGGGGACAAGCCGGAATCACGTGAGGGGCATGCCGGCACAGCCTCTCAGACTGAACCTCGTGCCGGACACCACAGAACCACCTGCCGGACAGACCGGAAGCACCTGCCGGACACGCCGGAACCACCAGCTCGACCCGCCGGAACGACCGCTGGACATGCAAAATCACCTGCCGGCTACGCCGGAAACACTTGGCGAACACTCCGGAATCACCTGCCGGGCATGCCGGAACCACCTCTCAGATATGCCAGAACCACGTGCCAATGACCCCGGAAGCACCTGCCGAGCACGCCGGAACCACCTGCTCGACTCGCCAGAACCACCTGCCGGACACGCAAAAATCACCTGCCGGCTACGCCACAACCAGTTGGGGAACACTTCGGAATCACCTGCCGGGCTTGCTGGAACCACCTGCCGGTCATGCCAAAATCACCTGCCAACTACGCCAGTACCACTTGGCAGAAACTGTGGAAACACCTGTCGGGCCGGCCGGAACCACATCTCAGACGTGCCAGAACCATGTGCATGAGATGCTGGAACCACACCCCGAACAGACGGAAAACACCTGCCAGACCCGTCTGAACAACCTGCCGAGCACGCCGGAGCCACCTGCTCGACTCGCCGGAACCACCTACCTGACATGCCCAAATCACCAGCCGGGTATGCCAGAACCACTTGGCGGACACTCCGGAATCATCTGCCGGACATGCCGGAACCAGCTCTCAGACACACCAGAACCACGTGCCGGAGACGCCGGAAGCACCTGCCGAGCATGCCGGAGCCACCAGCTCGACTCGCCAGAAACACCTGCCGGACACGCCAAAATCACCTGCCGGGTACGCCAGAACCACCTGGCGGACACTCCGAAATCACCTGTCGCGCATGCCGGAACCACCTCTCAGACATGCCGGAAGCACGTGCCGGACAGGCCGTAATCCCCTACCGAACAGACCGGAACCACCTGCCGAGCACGCCGGAGCCACCTGTTCGACTCGCTGGAACCACCTGCCGGACAGGCCAATATCAACTGCTGGCTATGCCAGAACCACATGGGGGACGGTCCGGAATCACCTGCCAGCCATGGCGGAACCACCTCTCAGACGTACCAGAACCACCTGCCGGAGAAGCTGGAAACACGTCCTGGACAGTCTGGAACCACCTGCCGGCCAAGCCTGAACCACCTGCCAAGCACAACGGAACAACCTGCCAGACACGCCAAAATCACCTGCGTGTTATGCCAGAACCACTTGGAGGACTCTCTGGGATGACCTGCCGGTCATGCCGGAACCACCTCTCAGACGTGCCAGAACCATGTGGCGGACAGTCCGGAATCACCTGTTGGGCATGCGCAACCACCTCTGAGACGTACCAGAACCACATGCCGTGCAGGCTGGAACCACCTACCGGACAGACCGGAATCACCTTTCGGGCATGCCGGAACCACCTGTCAGATGTGCCAGAAACACGTGCCGGAGACGCCGGAAGCACCTGCCAAGCACGTTGGAACCACCTGCTCAACTCGCCTGAACCACCTGCCGGACATGCCAAAATCACCTGCCGACTATGCCAGAACCACTTGGCGAACACTCCGTAATCACTTGCCGGGCATGCAGGAACCACCTCTCAGACATGCCAGAACCGCGTGCCAATGACCCCGGAAGCACCTGCCGAGCACGCCGGAACCACCTGCTCGACTCGCCACTGTCACCTGCCGATCACGCAAAAATCACCTGCCGGGTACGCCACAACCAGTTGGTGAACACTTTGGAATCACCTGCCAGGCTTGCTGGAACCACCTGCCGGTCATGCCAAAATCACCTGCCAACTACGCCAGAACCGCTTGGCGGACACTGCGGAAACACCTGTCGGGCCGGCTGGAACCACATCTCAGACGTGCCAGAAACGTGTTCATGAGATGCTGGAACCACACCCCGAACAGACGGATACCACCTGCCAGAACCGCCTGAACCACCTGCTGAGCACGCCGGAACCACCTGCTCGACTCACCGGTACCACCTCCCTGACACGCCAAAATCACCTGCTGGGTATGCCAGAACCACTTGGCGGACACTCCGGAATCATCTGCCGGACATGCCGGAACCAGCTCTCAGACACACCAGAACCAAGTGCCGGAGACGCCGGAAGCACCTGCCGAGCATGCCGGAGCCACCTGCTCGACTCGCCAGAAACACCTGCCGGACACGCCAAAATCACCTGCCGGGTACGCCAGAACCACCTGGCGGACACTCCGAAACCACCTGTCGCGCATGCCGGAACCACCTCTCCGACGTGCCCGAAGCACGTGCCGGACACGCCGGAATCACCTACCAGACAGACCGGAACCACCTGCCGAGCACGCCGGAGCCACCTGTTCGACTCGCTGGAACCACCTGCCGGACAGGCCAATATCAACTGCTGGCTATGCCAGAACCACCTGGGGGACGGTCCGGAATCGCCTGCCAGCCATGGCGGAACCACCTCTCAGACGTACCAGAACCACCTGCCGGAGAAGCTGGAAACACGTCCTGGACACTCTGGAACCACCTGCCGGCCAAGCCTGAACCACCTGCCAAGCACAACGGAACAACCTGCCAGACACGCCAACATCACCTGCGTGTTATGCCAGAGCCACTTGGAGGACTCTCTGGGATGACCTGCCGGGCATGCCGGAACCACCTCTCAGACGTGATAGAACCATGTGGAGGACAGTCCGGAATCACCTGTTGGGCATGCGCAACCACCTCTGAGACGTACCAGAACCACATGCCGTGCAGGCTGGAACCACCTACCGGACAGACCGGAATCACCTTTCGGGCATGCCGGAACCACCTGTCAGATGTGCCAGAAACACGTGCCGGAGACGCCGGAAGCACCTGCCAAGCACGTTGGAACCACCTGCTCAACTCGCCTGAACCACCTGCCGGACATGCCAAAATCACCTGCCGACTATGCCAGAACCACTTGGCGAACACTCCGGAATCACTTGCCGGGCATGCAGGAACCACCTCTCAGACATGCCAGAACCGCGTGCCAATGACCCCGGAAGCACCTGCCGAGCACGCCGGAACCACCTGCTCGACTTGCCACTGTCACCTGCCGATCACGCAAAAATCACCTGCCGGGTACGCCACAACCAGTTGGTGAACACTTTGGAATCACCTGCCAGGCTTGCTGGAACCACCTGCCGGTCATGCCAAAATCACCTGCCAACTACGCCAGAACCGCTTGGCGGACACTGCGGAAACACCTGTCGGGCCGGCTGGAACCACATCTCAGACGTGCCAGAAACGT
Organism: Equus caballus; assembly: GCF_041296265.1. Taxonomy (NCBI): domain Eukaryota; kingdom Metazoa; phylum Chordata; class Mammalia; order Perissodactyla; family Equidae; genus Equus; species Equus caballus. The sequence continues at coordinate 3,824,990 of NC_091713.1, forward strand.
GTTCATGAGATGCTGGAACCACACCCCGAACAGACGGATACCACCTGCCAGAACCGCCTGAACCACCTGCTGAGCACGCCGGAACCACCTGCTCGACTCACCGGTACCACCTCCCTGACACGCCAAAATCACCTGCTGGGTATGCCAGAACCACTTGGCGGACACTCCGGAATCATCTGCCGGACATGCCGGAACCAGCTCTCAGACACACCAGAACCAAGTGCCGGAGACGCCGGAAGCACCTGCCGAGCATGCCGGAGCCACCTGCTCGACTCGCCAGAAACACCTGCCGGACACGCCAAAATCACCTGCCGGGTACGCCAGAACCACCTGGCGGACACTCCGAAACCACCTGTCGCGCATGCCGGAACCACCTCTCCGACGTGCCGGAAGCACGTGCCGGACACGCCGGAATCACCTACCGGACAGACCGGAACCACCTGCCGAGCACGCCGGAGCCACCTGTTCGACTCGCTGGAACCACCTGCCGGACAGGCCAATATCAACTGCTGGCTATGCCAGAACCACCTGGGGGATGGTCCGGAATCACCTGCCAGCCATGGCGGAACCACCTCTCAGACGTACCAGAACCACCTGCCGGAGAAGCTGGAAACACGTCCTGGACAGTCTGGAACCACCTGCCGCCCAAGCCTGAACCACCTGCCAAGCACAACGGAACAACCTGCCAGACACGCCAAAATCACCTGCGTGTTATGCCAGAACCACTTGGAGGACTCTCTGGGATGACCTGCCAGGCATGCCGGAACCACCTCTCAAACGTGCCAGAACCATGTGGCGGACAGTCCGGAATCACCTGTTGGGCATGCGCAACCACCTCTGAGAGGTACCAGAACCACATGCCGTGCAGGCTGGAACCACCTACCGGACAGACCGGAATCACCTGTCGCGCATGCCGGAACCACCTCTCAGACGTGCCGGAAGCACGTGCCGGACAGGCCGTAATCCCCTACCGAACAGACCGGAACCACCTGCCGAGCACGCCGGAGCCACCTGTTCGACTAGCTGGAACCACCTGCCGGACAGGCCAATATCAGCTGCTGGCTATGCCAGAACCACCTGGGGGACAGTCCGGGATCACCTGCCAGCCATGGCGGAACCACCTCTCAGAAGTACCAGAACCACCTGCTGGAGAAGCTGGAAACACGTCCTGGACAGACTGGAACCACGTGACGGCCATGCCTGAACCACCTGCCGAGCACGGCGGAACCACCTGCCGGACACGCCAAAATCACCTGCGGGCTACGCCAGAACCACTTGGACGACTCTCTGAAATGACCTGCCGGGCATGTTGGAACCACCTCTCAGACGTGCCAGAAGCACGTGGCGGACAGTCCGGAATCACCTGTTGGGCATACGCAACCACCTCTGACACGTACCAGAACCACATGCCGTGCATGCCGGAACCACCTACCGGACAGACCGGAATCAAATTTTGGGCATGCCGGAACCACCAGTCAGATGTGCCAGAAACACGTGCCGGAGACGCCGGAAGCACCTGCCGAGCACGTCGCAACCACCTGCTCAACTCGCCTGAACCACCTGCCGGACACGCCAAAATCACCTGCCCGCTACACCAGCACCACTTCGGGGACAAGCCGGAATCACGTGAGGGGCATGCCGGCACAGCCTCTCAGACTGAACCTCGTGGGGGACACCACAGAACCACAAGCCGGACAGACCGGAACCACCTGCCGGACACGCCGGAACCACTGGCTCGACCCGCCGGAACGACCGCTGGACATGCAAAATCACCTGCCGGCTACGCCGGAAACACTTGGCGAACACTCCGGAATCACCTGCCGGGCATGCCGGAACCACCTCTCAGATAAGCCAGAACCTCGTGCCAATGACCCCGGAAGCACCTGCCGAGCACGCCGGAACCACCTGCTCAACTCGCCAGAACCACCTGCCGCACACGCAAAAATCACCTGCTGGCTACGCCACAACCAGTTGGGGAACACTTCGGAATCACCTGCCGGGCTTGCTGGAACCACCTGCCGGTCATGCCAAAATCACCTGCCAACTACGCCAGTACCACTTGGCGGACACTGTGGAAACACCTGTCGGGCCGGCCGGAACCACCTCTTAGACGTGCCGGAAGCACGTGCAGGACACGCCGGAATCACCTACCGGTCAGACCGCAACCACCTGCCGAGCACGCCGGAGCCACCTGTTCGACTCGCTGGAACCACCTGCCGGACAGGCCAATATCAACTGCTGGCTATGCCAGAACCACCTGGGGGACGGTCCGGAATCACCTGCCAGCCATGGCGGAACCACCTCTCAGACGTACCAGAACCACCTGCCGGAGAAGCTGGAAACACGTCCTGGACAGTCTGGAACCACCTGCCGGCCAAGCCTGAACCACCTGCCAAGCACAACGGAACAACCTGCCAGACACGCCAAAATCACCTGCGTGTTATGCCAGAACCACTTGGAGGACTCTCTGGGATGACCTGCCGGTCATGCCGGAACCACCTCTCAGACGTGCCAGAACCATGTGGCGGACAGTCCGGAATCACCTGTTGGGCATGCGCAACCACCTCTGAGACGTACCAGAACCACATGCCGTGCAGGCTGGAACCACCTACCGGACAGACCGGAATCACCTTTCGGGCATGCCGGAACCACCTGTCAGATGTGCCAGAAACACGTGCCGGAGACGCCGGAAGCACCTGCCAAGCACGTTGGAACCACCTGCTCAACTCGCCTGAACCACCTGCCGGACATGCCAAAATCACCTGCCGACTATGCCAGAACCACTTGGCGAACACTCCGGAATCACTTGCCGGGCATGCAGGAACCACCTCTCAGACATGCCAGAACCCCGTGCCAATGACCCCGGAAGCACCAGCCGAGCACGCCGGAACCACCTGCTCGACTCGCCAGAACCACCTGCCGATCACGCAAAAATCACCTGCCGGCTACGCCACAACCAGTTGGTGAACACTTTGGAATCACCTGCCAGGCTTGCTGGAACCACCTGCCAGTCATGCCAAAATCACCTGCCAACTACGCCAGAACCGCTTGGCGGACACTGCAGAAACACCTGTCGGGCCGGCTGGAACCACATCTCAGACGTGCCAGAAACGTGTTCATGAGATGCTGGAACCACACCCCGAACAGACGGATACCACCTGCCAGAACCGCCTGAACCACCTGCTGAGCACACCGGAACCACCTGCTCGACTCACCGGTACCACCTCCCTGACACGCCAAAATCACCTGCTGGGTATGCCAGAACCACTTGGCGGACACTCCGGAATCATCTGCCGGACATGCCGGAACCAGCTCTCAGACACACCAGAACCAAGTGCCGGAGACGCCGGAAGCACCTGCCGAGCATGCCGGAGCCACCAGCTCGACTCGCCAGAAACACCTGCCGGACACGCCAAAATCACCTGCCGGGTACGCCAGAACCACCTGGCGGACACTCCGAAATCACCTGTCGCGCATGCCGGAACCACCTCTCAGACGTGCCGGAAGCACGTGCCGGACACGCCGGAATCACCTACCGGACAGACCGGAACCACCTGCCGAGCACGCCGGAGCCACCTGTTCGACTCGCTGGAACCACCTGCCGGACAGGCCAATATCAACTGCTGGCTATGCCAGAACCACCTGGGAGACGTTCCGGAATCGCCTGCCAGCCATGGCGGAACCACCTCTCAGACGTACCAGAACCACCTGCCGGAGAAGCTGGAAACACGTCCTGGACAGTCTGGAACCACCTGCCGGCCAAGCCTGAACCACCTGCCAAGCACAACGGAACAACCTGCCAGACACGCCAAAATCACCTGCGTGTTATGCCAGAACCACTTGGAGGACTCTCTGGGATGACCTGACGGGCATGCCGGAACCACCTCTCAGACGTGCCGGAAGCACGTGCCAGACAAGCCGGAATCACCTACCGGACAGACCGGAACCACCTGCCGAGCACGCTGGAGCCACCTGTTCGACTCGCTGGAACCACCTGCCGGACAGGCCAATATCAACTGCTGGCTATGCCAGAACCACCTTGGGGACAGTCGGGATCACCTGCCAGCCATGGCGGAACCACCTCTCAGACGTACCAGAACCACCTGCCGGAGAAGCTGGAAACACGTCCTGGACAGACTGGAACCACGTGACGGCCATGCCTGAACCACCTGCCGAGCACGGCGGAACCACCTGCCGGACACGCCAAAATCACCTGCGGGCTATGCCAGAACCACTTGGACGACTCTCCGAAATGACCTGCCGGGCATGTTGGAACCACCTCTCAGACGTGCCAGAACCATGTGGCGGACAGTCCGGAATCACCTGTTGGGCATACGCAACCACCTCTGACACGTACCAGAACCACGTGCCGTGCCGCCGGAACCACCTACCGGACAGACCGCAATCAACTTTTGGGCATCCCGGAACCACCAGTCAGATGTGCCAGAAACACGTGCCGGAGACGCCGGAAGCACCTGCCGAGCACGTCGCAACCACCTGCTCAACTCGCCTGAACCACCTGCCGGACACGCCAAAATCACCTGCCCGCTACACCAGCACCACTTCGGGGACAAGCCGGAATCACGTGAGGGGCATGCCGGCACAGCCTCTCAGACTGAACCTCGGGCAGGCCACCACAGAACCACCTGCCGGACAGACCGGAACCACCTGCCGGACACGCCGGAACCACCGGCTCGACCCGCCGGAACAACCGCTGGACATGCAAAATCACCTGCCGGCTACGCCGGAAACACTTGGCGAACACTCCGGAATCACCTGCCGGGCATGCCGGAACCACCTCTCAGATATGCCAGAACCACGTGCCAATGACCCCGGAAGCACCTGCCGAGCACGCCGGAACCACCTGCTCGACTCGCCAGAACCACCTGCCGGACACGCAAAAATCACCTGCCGGCTACACCACAACCAGTTGGTGAACACTTTGGAATCACCTGCCAGGCTTGCTGGAACCTCCTGCCGGTCATGCCAAAATCACCTGCCAACTACGCCAGAACCGCTTGGCGGACACTGCGGAAAAACCTGTCAGGCCGGCTGGAACCACATCTCAGACCTGCCAGAAACGTGTTCATGAGATGCTGGAACCACACCCCGAACAGACGGAAAACACCTGCCAGACCCGTCTGAACAACCTGCCGAGCACGCCGGAGCCACCTGCTCGACTCGCCGGAACCACCTACCTGACATGCCCAAATCACCAGCCGGGTATGCCAGAACCACTTGGCGGACACTCCGGAATCATCTGCCGGACATGCCGGAACCAGCTCTCAGACACACCAGAATCACGTGCCGGAGACGCCGGAAGCACCTGCCGAGCATGCCGGAGCCACCTGCTCGACTCGCCAGAAACACGTGCCGGACACGCCAAAATCACCTGCCGGGTACGCCAGAACCACCTGGCGGACACTCCGAAATCACCTGTCGCGCATGCCGGAACCACCTCTCAGACGTGCCGGAAGCACGTGCCGGAGACGGCGGAATCACCTACCGGTCAGACCGCAACCACCTGCCGAGCACGCCGGAGCCACCTGTTCGACTCGCTGGAACCACCTGCCGGACAGGCCAATATCAACTGCTGGCTATGCCAGAACCACCTGGGGGACGGTCCGGAATCGCCTGCCAGCCATGGCGGAACCACCTCTCAGACGTACCAGAACCACCTGCCGGAGAACCTGGAAACACGTCCTGGACAGTCTGGAACCACGTGCCGGCCAAGCCTGAACCACCTGCCAAGCACAACGGAACAACCTGCCAGACACGCCAAAATCACCTGCGTGTTATGCCAGAACCACTTGGAGGACTCTCTGGGATGACCTGCCGGGCATGCCGGAACCACCTCTCAGACGTGCCAGAACCATGTGGCGGACTGTCCGGAATCACCTGTTGGGCATGCGCAGCCACCTCTGAGACGTACCAGAACCACATGCCGTGCAGGCTGGAACCACCTACCGGACAGACCGGAATCACCTTTCGGGCATGCCGGAACCACCTGTCAGATGTGCCAGAAACACGTGCCGGAGACGCCGGAAGCACCTGCCAAGCACGTTGGAACCACCTGCTCAACTCGCCTGAACCACCTGCCGGACATGCCAAAATCACCTGCCGACTATGCCAGAACCACTTGGCGAACACTCCGGAATCAATTGCCGGCCATGCAGGAACCACCTCTCAGACATGCCAGAACCCCGTGCCAATGACCCCGGAAGCACCAGCCGAGCACGCCGGAACCACCTGCTCGACTCGCCAGAACCACCTGCCGATCACGCAAAAATCACCTGCCGGCTACGCCACAACCAGTTGGTGAACACTTTGGAATCACCTGCCAGGCTTGCTGGAACCACCTGCCAGTCATGCCAAAATCACCTGCCAACTACGCCAGAACCGCTAGGCGGACACTGCAGAAACACCTGTCGGGCCGGCTGGAACCACATCTCAGACGTGCCAGAAACGTGTTCATGAGATGCTGGAACCACACCCCGAACAGACGGATACCACCTGCCAGAACCGCCTGAACCACCTGCTGAGCACGCCGGAACCACCTGCTCGACTCACCGGTACCACCTCCCTGACACGCCAAAATCACCTGCTGGGTATGCCAGAACCACTTGGCGGACACTCCGGAATCATCTGCCGGACATGCCGGAACCAGCTCTCAGACACACCAGAACCAAGTGCCGGAGACGCCGGAAGCACCTGCCGAGCATGCCGGAGCCACCTGCTCGACTCGCCAGAAACACGTGCCGGACACGCCAAAATCACCTGCGGGCTACGCCTGAACCACTTGGACGACTCTCTGAAATGACCTGCTGGGCATGTTGGAACCACCTCTCAGACGTGCCAGAAGCACGTGGGAGACAGTCCGGAATCACCTGTTGGGCATACGCAACCACCTCTGACACGTACCAGAACCACGTGCCGTGCACGCCGGAACCACCTACCGGACAGACCGGAATCAACTTTTGGGCATGCCGGAACCATCTGTCAGATGTGCCAGAAACACGTGCCGGAGACGCCGGAAGCACCTGCCGAGCACGTCGCAACCACCTGCTCAACTCGCCTGAACCACCTGCCGGACACGCCAAAATCACCTGCCCGCTACACCAGCACCACTTCGGGGACAAGCCGGAATCACGTGAGGGGCATGCCGGCACAGCCTCTCAGACTGAACCTCGTGCCGGACACCACAGAACCACCTGCCGGACAGACAGGAACCACCTGCCGGACACGCCGGAACCACCGGCACGACCCGCCGGAAAGACCGCTGGACATACAAAATCACCTGCCGGCTACGCCGGAAACACTTGCCGAACACTCCGGAATCACCTGCCGGGCATGCCGGAACCACCTCTCAGATATGCCAGAACCACGTGCCAATGACCCCGGAAGCACCTGCCGAGCACGCCGGAACCACCTGCTCGACTCGCCAGAACCACCTGCCGGACACGCAAAAATCACCTGCCGGCTACGCCACAACCTGTTGGTGAACACTTTGGAATCACCTGCCGGGCTTGCTGGAACCACCTGCCGGTCATGCCAAAATCACCTGCCAACTACGCCAGAACCGCTTGGCGGACACTGCGGAAACACCTGTCGGGCCGGCTGGAACCACATCTCAGACGTGCCAGAAACGTGTTCATGAGATGCTGGAACCACACCCCGAACAGACGGATACCACCTGCCAGAACCGCCTGAACCACCTGCTGAGCACGCCGGAACCACCTGCTCGACTCACCGGTACCACCTCCCTGACACGCCAAAATCACCTGCTGGGTATGCCAGAACCACTTGGCGGACACTCCGGAATCATCTGCCGGACATGCCGGAACCAGCTCTCAGACACACCAGAACCAAGTGCCGGAGACGCCGGAAGCACCTGCCGAGCATGCCGGAGCCACCTGCTCGACTCGCCAGAAACACCTGCCGGACACGCCAAAATCACCTGCCGGGTATGCCAGAACCACCTGGCGGACACTACGGAATCACCTGCCGCGCATGCCGGAACCACTTCTGAGACGTGCCGGAAGCACGTGCCACACACTCCGGAAACACCTACCGGACATACCGGAACCACCTGCCAAGAACGCCGGAGCCACCTGTTCGACTCGCTGGAACCACCTGCCGGACAGGCCAATATCAACTGCTGGCTATGCCAGAACCACCTGGGGGACAGTCCGGGATCACCTGCCAGCCATGGCGGAACCACCTCTCAGACGTACCAGAACCACCTGCCGGAGAAGCTGGAAACACGTCCTGGACAGACTGGAACCACGTGACGGCCATGCCTGAACCACCTGCCGAGCACGGCGGAACCACCTGCCAGACACGCCAAAATCACCTGCGGGCTACGCCAGAACCACTTGGACGACTCTCCGAAATGACCTGCCGGGCATGTTGGAACCACCTCTCAGACGTGCCAGAAGCACGTGGCGGACAGTCCGGAATCACCTGTTGGGCATACGCAACCACCTCTGAGATGTACCAGTACCACGTGCCGTGCACGCCGGAACCACCTACCGGACAGACCGGAATCAACTTTCGGGCATGCCGGAACCACCAGTCAGATGTGCCAGAATCACGTGCCAGAGACGCCGGAAGCACCTGCCGAGCACGTCGCAACCACCTGCTCAACTCGCCTGAACCACCTGCCGGACACGCCAAAATCACCTGCCCGCTACACCAGCACCACTTCGGGGACAAGCCGGAATCACGTGAGGGGCATGCCGGCACAGCCTCTCAGACTGAACCTCGTGCCGGACACCACAGAACCACCTGCCGGACAGACCGGAAGCACCTGCCGGACACGCCGGAACCACCAGCTCGACACGCCGGAACGACCGCTGGACATGCAAAATCACCTGCCGACTATGCCAGAACCACTTGGCGAACACTCCGTAATCACTTGCCGGGCATGCAGGAACCACCTCTCAGACATGCCAGAACCGCGTGCCAATGACCCCGGAAGCACCTGCCGAGCACGCCGGAACCACCTGCTCGACTCGCCACTGTCACCTGCCGATCACGCAAAAATCACCTGCCGGGTACGCCACAACCAGTTGGTGAACACTTTGGAATCACCTGCCAGGCTTGCTGGAACCACCTGCCGGTCATGCCAAAATCACCTGCCAACTACGCCAGAACCGCTTGGCGGACACTGCGGAAACACCTGTCGGGCCGGCTGGAACCACATCTCAGACGTGCCAGAAACGTGTTCATGAGATGCTGGAACCACACCCCGAACAGACGGATACCACCTGCCAGAACCGCCTGAACCACCTGCTGAGCACGCCGGAACCACCTGCTCGACTCACCGGTACCACCTCCCTGACACGCCAAAATCACCTGCTGGGTATGCCAGAACCACTTGGCGGACACTCCGGAATCATCTGCCGGACATGCCGGAACCAGCTCTCAGACACACCAGAACCAAGTGCCGGAGACGCCGGAAGCACCTGCCGAGCATGCCGGAGCCACCTGCTCGACTCGCCAGAAACACCTGCCGGACACGCCAAAATCACCTGCCGGGTACGCCAGAACCACCTGGCGGACACTCCGAAACCACCTGTCGCGCATGCCGGAACCACCTCTCAGACGTGCCGGAAGCACGTGCCGGACACGCCGGAATCACCTACCGGACAGACCGGAACCACCTGCCGAGCACGCCGGAGCCACCTGTTCGACTCGCTGGAACCACCTGCCGGACAGGCCAATATCAACTGCTGGCTATGCCAGAAACACCTGGGGGATGGTCCGGAATCACCTGCCAGCCATGGCGGAACCACCTCTCAGACGTACCAGAACCACCTGCCGGAGAAGCTGGAAACACGTCCTGGACAGTCTGGAACCACCTGCCGCCCAAGCCTGAACCACCTGCCAAGCACAACGGAACAACCTGCCAGACACGCCAAAATCACCTGCGTGTTATGCCAGAACCACTTGGAGGACTCTCTGGGATGACCTGCCAAGCATGCCGGAACCACCTCTCAAACGTGCCAGAACCATGTGGCGGACAGTCCGGAATCACCTGTTGGGCATGCGCAACCACCTCTGAGAGGTACCAGAACCACATGCCGTGCAGGCTGGAACCACCTACCGGACAGACCGGAATCACCTGTCGCGCATGCCGGAACCACCTCTCAGGCGTGCCGGAAGCACGTGCCGGACAGGCCGTAATCCCCTACCGAACAGACCGGAACCACCTGCCGAGCACGCCGGAGCCACCTGTTCGACTAGCTGGAACCACCTGACGGACAGGCCAATATCAACTGCTGGCTATGCCAGAACCACCTGGGGGACAGTCCGGGATCACCTGCCAGCCATGGCGGAACCACCTCTCAGAAGTACCAGAACCACCTGCTGGAGAAGCTGGAAACACGTCCTGGACAGACTGGAACCACGTGACGGCCATGCCTGAACCACCTGCCGAGCACGGCGGAACCACCTGCCGGACACGCCAAAATCACCTGCGGGCTACGCCAGAACCACTTGGACGACTCTCCGAAATGACCTGCCGGGCATGTTGGAACCACCTCTCAGACGTGCCAGAAGCACGTGGCGGACAGTCCGGAATCACCTGTTGGGCATACGCAACCACCTCTGACACGTACCAGAACCACATGCCGTGCATGCCGGAACCACCTACCGGACAGACCGGAATCAAATTTTGGGCATGCCGGAACCACCAGTCAGATGTGCCAGAAACACGTGCCGGAGACGCCGGAAGCACCTGCCGAGCACGTCGCAACCACCTGCTCAACTCGCCTGAACCACCTGCCGGACACGCCAAAATCACCTGCCCGCTACACCAGCACCACTTCGGGGACAAGCCGGAATCACGTGAGGGGCATGCCGGCACAGCCTCTCAGACTGAACCTCGTGGGGGACACCACAGAACCACAAGCCGGACAGACCGGAACCACCTGCCGGACACGCCGGAACCACTGGCTCGACCCGCCGGAACGACCGCTGGACATGCAAAATCACCTGCCGGCTACGCCGGAAACACTTGGCGAACACTCCGGAATCACCTGCCGGGCATGCCGGAACCACCTCTCAGATAAGCCAGAACCTCGTGCCAATGACCCCGGAAGCACCTGCCGAGCACGCCGGAACCACCTGCTCAACTCGCCAGAACCACCTGCCGGACACGCAAAAATCACCTGCTGGCTACGCCACAACCAGTTGGGGAACACTTCGGAATCACCTGCCGGGCTTGCTGGAACCACCTGCCGGTCATGCCAAAATCACCTGCCAACTACGCCAGTACCACTTGGCGGACACTGTGGAAACACCTGTCGGGCCGGCCGGAACCACCTCTTAGACGTGCCGGAAGCACGTGCAGGACACGCCGGAATCACCTACCGGACAGACCGGAACCACCTGCCGAGCACGCCGGAGCCACCTGTTTGACTCGCTGGAACCACCTGCCGGACAGGCCAATATCAACTGCTGGCTATGCCAGAACCACCTGGGGGACGGTCCGGAATCACCTGCCAGCCATGGCGGAACCACCTCTCAGACGTACCAGAACCACCTGCCGGAGAAGCTGGAAACACGTCCTGGACAGTCTGGAACCACCTGCCGGCCAAGCCTGAACCACCTGCCAAGCACAACGGAACAACCTGCCAGACACGCCAAAATCACCTGCGTGTTATGCCAGAACCACTTGGAGGACTCTCTGGGATGACCTGCCGGGCATGCCGGAACCACCTCTCAGACGTGCCAGAACCATGTGGCGGACAGTCCGGAATCACCTGTTGGGCATGCGCAACCACCTCTGAGACGTACCAGAACCACATGCCGTGCAGGCTGGAACCACCTACCGGACAGACCGGAATCACCTTTCGGGCATGCCGGAACCACCTGTCAGATGTGCCAGAAACACGTGCCGGAGACGCCGGAAGCACCTGCCAAGCACGTTGGAACCACCTGCTCAACTAGCCTGAACCACCTGCCGGACATGCCAAAATCACCTGCCGACTATGCCAGAACCACTTGGCGAACACTCCGGAATCACTTGCCGGGCATGCAGGAACCACCTCTCAGACATGCCAGAACCCCGTGCCAATGACCCCGGAAGCACTAGCCGAGCACGCCGGAACCACCTGCTCGACTCGCCAGAACCACCTGCCGATCACGCAAAAATCACCTGCCGGCTACGCCACAACCAGTTGGTGAACACTTTGGAATCACCTGCCAGGCTTGCTGGAACCACCTGCCAGTCATGCCAAAATCACCTGCCAACTACGCCAGAACCGCTTGGCGGACACTGCAGAAACACCTGTCGGGCCGGCTGGAACCACATCTCAGACGTGCCAGAAACGTGTTCATGAGATGCTGGAACCACACCCCGAACAGACGGATACCACCTGCCAGAACTGCCTGAACCACCTGCTGAGCACACCGGAACCACCTGCTCGACTCACCGGTACCACCTCCCTGACACGCCAAAATCACCTGCTGGGTATGCCAGTACCACTTGGCGGACACTCCGGAATCATCTGCCGGACATGCCGGAACCAGCTCTCAGACACACCAGAACCAAGTGCCGGAGACGCCGGAAGCACCTGCCGAGCATGCTGGAGCCACCTGCTCGACTCGCCAGAAACACCTGCCGGACACGCCAAAATCACCTGCCGGGTATGCCAGAACCACCTGGCGGACACTACGGAATCACCTGCCGCGCATGCCGGAACCACCTCTCAGATGTGCCGGAAGCACGTGCCAGACACGCCGGAAACACCTACCGGACAGACCGGAACCACATGCCAAGAACGCCGGAGCCACCTGTTCGACTCGGTGGAACCACATGCCGGACAGGCCAATATCAAATGCTGGCTATGCCAGAACCACCTGGGGGACAGTCCGGGATCACCTGCCAGCCATGGCGGAACCAGCTCTCACACGTACCAGAACCACCTGCCGGAGAAGCTGGAAACACGTCCTGGACAGACTGGAACCACGTGACGGCCATGTCTGAACCACCTGCCGAGCACGGCGGAACCACCTAGCGGACACGCCAAAATCACCTGCGGGCTACACCAGAACCACTTCGACGACTCTCCGAAATGACCTGCCGGGCATTTTGCAACCACCTCTCAGACGTGCCAGAAGCACGTGGCGGACAGTCCGGAATCACCTGTTGGGCATACGCAACCACCTCTGACACGGACCAGAACCACGTGTCGTCCACGCCGGAACCACCTACCGGACAGACCGGAATCAACTTTTGGGCATGCCGGAACCACCAGTCAGATGTGCCAGAAACACGTGCCGGAGACGTCGGAAGCACCTGCCGAGCACGTCGCAACCACCTGCTCAACTCGCCTGAACCACCTGCCGGACACGCCAAAATCCCTGCCTGCTACACCAGCACCACTTCGGTGACAAGCCGGAATCACGTGAGGGGCATGCCGGCACAGCCTCTCAGACTGAACCTCGTGGGGGACACCACAGAACCACCAGCCGGACAGACCGGAACCACCAGCCGGACACGCCGGTACCAACAGCTCGACCTGCCGGAACGACCGCTGGACATGCAGAATCACCTGCCGGCTACGCCGGAAACACTTGGCGAACACTCCGGAATCACCTGCCGGGCATGCCGGAACCACCTCTCAGATATGCCAGAACCACGTGCCAATGACCCCGGAAGCACCAGCCGAGCACGCCGGAACCACCTGCTCGACTCGCCAGAACCACCTGCCGGACACGCAAAAATCACCTGCCGGCTACGCCACAACCAGTTGGGGAACACTTCGGAATCACCTGCCAGGCTTGCTGGAACCGCCTGCCGGTCATGCCAAAATCACCTGCCAACTATGCCAGAACCGCTTGGCGGACACTGCGGAAACACCTGTCGGGCTGGCTGGAACCGCATCTCAGACGTGCCAGAACCATGTTCATGAGATGCTGGAACCACACCCCGAACAGACGGAAAACACCTGCCAGACCCGTCTGAACAACCTGCCGAGCACGCCGGAGCCACCTGCTCGACTCGCCGGAACCACCTACCTGACATGCCCAAATCACCAGCCGGGTATGCCAGAACCACTTGGCGGACACTCCGGAATCATCTGCCGGACATGCCGGAACCAGCTCTCAGACACACCAGAACCAAGTGCCGGAGACGCCGGAAGCACCTGCCGAGCATGCCGGAGCCACCTGCTCGACTCGCCAGAAACACCTGCCGGACACGCCAAAATCACCTGCCGGGTACGCCAGAACCACATGGCGAACACTACGAAATCACCTGCCGCGCATGCCAGAACCACCTCTCAGACGTGCCGGAAGCACGTGCCAGACACGCCGGAAACACCTACCGGACAGACCGGAACCACCTGCCAAGAACGCCGGAGCCACCTGTTCGACTCGCTGGAACCACCTGCCGGCCAGGCCAATATAAACTGCTGGCTATGCCAGAACCACCTGGGGGACGGTCCGGGATCACCTGCCAGCCATGGTGGAACCACCTCTCAGACGTACCAGAACAACCTGCCGGAGAAGCTGGAAACACGTCCTGGACAGACTGGAACCACGTGACGGCCATGCCTGAACCACCTGCCGAGCACGGCGGAACCACCTGCCGGACACGCCAAAATCACCTGCTGGCTACCCCAGAACCACTTGGACGACTCTCCGAAATGACCTGCCGGGCATGTTGGAACCACCTCTCAGACGTGCCAGAAGCACGTGGCGGACAGTCCGGAATCACCTGTTGGGCATACGCAACCACCTCTGACACGTACCAGAAACACGTGCCGTGCACGCCGGAACCACCTACCGGACAGACCGCAATCAACTTTTGGGCATGCCGGAACCACCAGTCAGATGTGCCAGAAACACGTGCCGGAGACGCCGGAAGCACCTGCCGAGCACGTCGCAACCACCTGCTCAACTCGCCTGAACCACCTGCCGGACACGCCAAAATCACCTGCCCGCTACACCAGCACCACTTCGGGGACAAGCCGGAATCACGTGAGGGGCATGCCGGCACAGCCTCTCAGAGTGAACCTCGTGCCGGTCACCACAGAACCACCTGCCGGACAGACCGGAACCACCTGCCGCACACGCCGGAACCACCGGCTCGACCCACCCGAACGACCGCTGGACATGCAAAATCACCTGCCGGCTACGCCGGAAACACTTGGCGAACACTCCGGAATCACCTGCCGGGCATGCCGGAACCACCTCTCAGATATGCCAGAACCACGTGCCAATGACCCCGGAAGCACCTGCCGAGCACGCCGGAACCACATGCTCGACTCGCCAGAACCACCTGCCGGACACGCAAAAATCACCTGCCGGCTACGCCACAACCAGTTGGGGAACACTTCGGAATCACCTGCCGGGCTTGCTGGAACCACCTGCCAGTCATGCCAAAATCACCTGCCAACTACGCCAGTACCACTTGGCGGACACTGTGGAAACACCTGTCGGGCCCCCCGGAGCCACATCTCAGACGTGCCAGAACCATGTGCATGAGATGCTGGAACCACACCCCGAACAGACGGAAAACACCTGCCAGACCCGTCTGAACAACCTGCCGAGCACGCCGGAGCCACCTGCTCGACTCGCCAGAAACACCTGCCGGACACGCCAAAATCACCTGCCGGGTACGCCAGAAACACCTGGCGGACACTCCGAAACCACCTGTCGCGCATGCCGGAACCACCTCTCAGACGTGCCGGAAGCACGTGCCGGACACGCCGGAATCACCTACCGGACAGACCGGAACCACCTGCCGAGCACGCCGGAGCCACCTGTTCGACTCGCTGGAACCACCTGCCGGACAGGCCAATATCAACTGCTGGCTATGCCAGAACCACCTGGGGGATGGTCCGGAATCACCTGCCAGCCATGGCGGAACCACCTCTCAGACGTACCAGAACCACCTGCCGGAGAAGCTGGAAACACGTCCTGGAGAGTCTGGAACCACCTGCCGGCCAAGCCTGAACCACCTGCCAAGCACAACGGAACAACCTGCCAGACACGCCAAAATCACCTGCGTGTTATGCCAGAACCACGTGGAGGACTCTCTGGGATGACCTGCCGGGCATGCCGGAACCACCTCTCAGACGTGCCAGAACGATGTGGCGGACAGTCCGGAATCACCTGTTGGGCCTGCGCAACCACCTCTGAGACGTACCAGAACCACATGCCGTGCAGGCTGGAACCACCTACCGGACAGACCGGAATCACCTTTCGGGCATGCCGGAACCACCTGTCAGATGTGCCAGAAACACGTGCCGGAGACGCCGGAAGCACCTGCCAAGCACGTTGGAACCACCTGCTCAACTCGCCTGAACCACCTGCCGGACATGCCAAAATCACCTGCCGACTATGCCAGAACCACTTGGCGAACACTCCGTAATCACTTGCCGGGCATGCAGGTACCACCTCTCAGACATGCCAGAAACCCGCGCCAATGACCCCAGAAGCACCAGCCGAGCACGCCGGAACCACCTGCTCGACTCGCCAGAACCACCTGCCGATCACGCAAAAATCACCTGCCGGCTACGCCACAACCAGTTGGTGAACACTTTGGAATCACCTGCCAGGCTTGCTGGAACCACCTGCCAGTCATGCCAAAATCACCTGCCAGCTACGCCAGAACCGCTTGGCGGACACTGCGGAAACACCTGTCGGGCCGGCTGGAACCACATCTCAGATGTGCCAGAAACGTGTTCATGAGATTCTGAAACCACACCCCGAACAGACGGAAAACACCTGCCAGAACCGCCTGAACCACCTGCTGAGCACGCCGGAACCACCTGCTCGACTCGTCAGAAACACCTGCCGGACACGCCAAAATCACCTGCCGGGTACGCCAGAACCACGTGGCGGACACTACGGAATCACCTGTCCCGCATGCCGGAACCACCTCTCTGACGTGCCAGAAGCACGTGCCGGACACGCCGGAAACACCTACCGGACAGACCGGAACCACCTGCCAAGAACGCCGGAGCCACCTGTTCGACTCGGTGGAACCAGCTGCCGGACAGGCCAATATCAACTGCTGGCTATGCCAGAACCACCAGTGGGACGGTCCGGAATCACCTGCCAGCCATGGCGGAACCACCTCTCAGACGTACCAGAACCACCTGCCGGAGAAGCTGGAAACACGTCCTGGACAGTCTGGAACCACGTGACGGCCATGCCTGAACCACCTGCCGAGCAAGGCGGAACCACCTGCCGGACACGCCAAAATCACCTGCGGGCTACACCAGAACCACTTGGACGACTCTCCGAAATGACCTGCCGGGCATGTTGGAACCACCTCTCAGACGTGCCAGAAGCACGTGGCGGACAGTCCGGAATCACCTGTTGGGCATACGCAACCACCTCTGACACGGACCAGAACCACGTGTCGTGCACGCCGGAACCACCTACCGGACAGACCGGAATCAACTTTTGGGCATGCCGGAACCACCAGTCAGATGTGCCAGAAACACGTGCCGGAGACGTCGGAAGCACCTGCCGAGCACGTCGCAACCACCTGCTCAACTCGCCTGAACCACCTGCCGGACACGCCAAAATCCCTGCCCGCTATAACAGCACCACTTCGGGGACAAGCCGGAATCACGTGAGGGGCATGCCGGCACAGCCTCTCAGACTGAACCTCGTGCCGGACACCACAGAACCACCTGCCGGACCGACCGGAACCACCAGCTGGACACGCCGGTACCACCGGCTCGACCCGCCGGAACGACCGCTGGACATGCAGAATCACCTGCCGGCTACGCCGGAAACACTTGGCGAACACTCCAGAATCACCTGCTGGGCATGCCGGAACCACCTCTCAGATAAGCCAGAACCTCGTGCCAATGACCCCGGAAGCACCTGCCGAGCACGCCGGAACCACCTGCTCGACTCGCCAGAACCACCTGCCGGACACGCAAAAATCACCTGCCGGCTACGCCACAACCAGTTGGGGAACACTTCGGAATCACCTGCCGGGCTTGCTGGAACCACCTGCCGGTCATGCCAAAATCACCTGCCAACTACGCCAGTACCACTTGGCGGACACTGTGGAAACACCTGTCGGGCCGGCCGGAACCACATCTCAGACGTGCCAGAACCATGTGCATGATATGCTGGAACCACACCCCGAACAGACGGAAAACACCTGCCAGACCCGTCTGAACAACCTGCCGAGCACGCCGGAGCCACCTGCTCGACTCGCCGGAACCACCTACCTGACATGCCCAAATCACCAGCCGGGTATGCCAGAACCACTTGGCGGACACTCCGGAATCATCTGCCGGACATGCCGGAACCAGCTCTCAGACACACCAGAACCACGTGCCGGAGACGCCGGAAGCACCTGCGGAGCATGCCGGAGCCACCTGCTCGACTCGCCAGAAACACCTGCCGGACACGCCAAAATCACCTGCCGGGTACGCCAGAACCACCTGGTGGACACTCCGAAACCACCTGTCGCGCATGCCGGAACCACCTCTCAGACGTGCCGGAAGCACGTGCCGGACACACCGGAATCACCTACCGGACAGACCGGAACCACCTGCCGAGCACGCCGGAGCCACCTGTTCGACTCGCTGGAACCACCTGCCGGACAGGCCAATATCAACTGCTGGCTATGCCAGAACCATCTGGGGGATGGTCCGGAATCACCTGCCAGCCATGGCGGAACCACCTCTCAGACGTACCAGAACCACCTGCCGGAGAAGCTGGAAACACGTCCTGGACAGTCTGGAACCACCTGCCGGCCAAGCCTGAACCACCTGCCAAGCACAACGGAACAACCTGCCAGACACGCCAAAATAACCTGCGTGTTATGCCAGAACCACTTGGAGGACTCTCTGGGATGACCTGCCGGGCATGCCGGAACCACCTCTCAGACGTGCCAGAAGCACGTGGCGGACAGTCCGGAATCACCTGTTGGGCATGCGCAACCACCTCTGAGACGTACCAGAACCACATGCCGTGCAGGCTGGAACCACCTACCGGACAGACCGGAATCACCTTTCGGGCATGCCGGAACCACCTGTCAGATGTGCCAGAAACACGTGCCGGAGACGCCGGAAGCACCTGCCAAGCACGTTGGAACCACCTGCTCAACTCGCCTGAACCACCTGCCGGACATGCCAAAATCACCTGCCGACTATGCCAGAACCACTTGGCGAACACTCCGGAATCACTTGCCGGGCATGCAGGAACCACCTCTCAGACATGCCAGAACCCCGTGCCAATGACCCCGGAAGCACCAGCCGAGCACGCCGGAACCACCTGCTCGACTCGCCAGAACCACCTGCCGATCACGCAAAAATCACCTGCCGGCTACGCCACAACCA
Source organism: Equus caballus (assembly GCF_041296265.1). Lineage (NCBI taxonomy): Eukaryota > Metazoa > Chordata > Mammalia > Perissodactyla > Equidae > Equus > Equus caballus. The sequence goes on from NC_091713.1 coordinate 3,844,318, forward strand.
GTTGGTGAACACTTTGGAATCACCTGCCATGCTTGCTGGAACCACCTGCCAGTCATGCCAAAATCACCTGCCAACTATGCCAGAACCGCTTGGCGGACACTGCGGAAACACCTGTCGGGCCGGCTGGAACCACATCTCAGACGTGCCAGAAACGTGTTCATGAGATGCTGGAACCACACCCCGAACAGACGGATACCACCTGCCAGAACCGCCTGAACCACCTGCTGAGCACGCCGGAACCACCTGCTCGACTCACCGGTACCACCTCCCTGACACGCCAAAATCACCTGCTGGGTATGCCAGAACCACTTGGCGGACACTCCGGAATCATCTGCCGGACATGCCGGAACCAGCTCTCAGACACACCAGAACCAAGTGCCGGAGACGCCGGAAGCACCTGCCGAGCAGGCCGGAGTCACCTGCTCGACTCGCCAGAAACACCTGCCGGACACGCCAAAATCACCTGCCGGGTACGCCAGAACCACCTGGCGGACACTACGGAATCACCTGCCGCGCAGGCCGGAACCACCTCTCAGACGTGCCGGAAGCACGTGCCGGACACGCCGGAAACACCTACCGGACAGACCGGAACCACCTGCCAAGAACGCCGGAGCCACCTGTTCGACTCGCTGGAACCACCTGCCGGACAGGCCAATATCAACTGCTGGCTATGCCAGAACCACCAGTGGGACGGTCCGGAATCACCTGCCAGCCATGGCGGAACCACCTCTCAGACGTACCAGAACCACCTGCCGGAGAAGCTGGAAACACGTCCTGGACAGTCTGGAACCACCTGCCGGCCAAGCCTGAACCACCTGCCAAGCACAACGGAACAACCTGCCAGACACGCCAAAATCACCTGCGTGTTATGCCAGAACCACTTGGAGGACTCTCTGGGATGACCTGCCGGGCATGCCGGAATCACCTCTCAGACGTGCCAGAAGCACGTGGCGGACAGTCCGGAATCACCTGTTGGGCATGCGCAACCACCTCTGAGACGTACCAGAACCACATGCCGTGCAGGCTGGAACCACCTACCGGACAGACCGGAATCACCTTTCGGGCCTGCCGGAACCACCTGTCAGATGTGCCAGAAACACGTGCCGGAGACGCCGGAAGCACCTGCCAAGCACGTTGGAACCACCTGCTCAACTCGCCTGAACCACCTGCCGGACATTCCAAAATCACCTGCCGACTATGCCAGAACCACTTGGCGAACACTCCGGAATCACTTGCCGGGCATGCAGGAACCACCTCTCAGACATGCCAGAACCCCGTGCCAATGACCCCGGAAGCACCAGCCGAGCACGCCGGAACCACATGCTCGACTCGCCAGAACCACCTGCCGATCACGCAAAAATCACCTGCCGGCTACGCCACAACCAGTTGGTGAACACTTTGGAATCACCTGCCAGGCTTGCTGGAACCACCTGCCCGTCATGCCAAAATCACCTTCCAACTACGCCAGAACCACTTGGCGGACACTGCGGAAACACCTGTCGGGCCGGCTGGAACCACATATCAGAAGTGCCAGAAACGTGTTCATGAGATGCTGGAACCACACCCCGAACAGACGGATACCACCTGCCAGAACCGCCTGAACCACCTGCTGAGCACGCCGGAAGCACCTGCTCGACTCACCGGTACCACCTCCCTGACACGCCAAAATCACCTGCTGGGTATGCCAGAACCACTTGGCGGACACTCCGGAATCATCTGCCGGACATGCCGGAACCAGCTCTCAGACACACCAGAACCAAGTGCAGGAGACGCCGGAAGCACCTGCCGAGCATGCCGGAGCCACATGCTCGACTCGCCAGAAACACCTGCCGGACACGCAAAAATCACCTGCCGGCTACGCCACAACCAGTTGGGGAACACTTCGGAATCACCTGCCGGGCTTGCTGGAACCACCTGCCGGTCATGCCAAAATCACCTGCCAACTACGCCAGTACCACTTGGCAGACACTGTGGAAACACCTGTCGGGCCGGCCGGAACCACATCTCAGACGTGCCAGAACCATGTGCATGAGATGCTGGAACCACACCCCGAACAGACGGAAAACACCTGCCAGACCCGTCTGAACAACCTGCCGAGCACGCCGGAGCCACCTGCTCGACTCGCCGGAACCACCTACCTGACATGCCCAAATCACCAGCCGGGTATGCCAGAACCACTTGGCGGACACTCCGGAATCATCTGCCGGACATGCCGGAACCAGCTCTCAGAAACACCAGAACCACGTGCCGGAGACGCCGGAAGCAACTGCCGAGCATGCCGGAGCCACCTGCTCGACTCGCCAGAAACACCTGCCGGACACGCCAAAATCACCTGCCGGGTACGCCAGAACCACCTGGCAGACACTCCGAAACCACCTGTCGCGCATGCCGGAACCACCTCTCAGACGTGCCGGAAGCACGTGCCGGACACGCCGGAATCACCTACCGGACAGACCGGAACCACCTGCCGAGCACGCCGGAGCCACCTGTTCGACTCGCTGTAACCACCTGCCGGACAGGCCAATATCAACTGCTGGCTATGCCAGAACCACCTGGGGGATGGTCCGGAATCACCTGCCAGCCATGGCGGAACCACCTCTCAGACGTACCAGAACCACCTGCCGGAGAAGCTGGAAACACGTCCTGGACAGTCTGGAACCACCTGCCGGCCAAGCCTGAACCACCTGCCAAGCACAACGGAACAACCTGCCAGACACGCCAAAATCACCTGCGTGTTATGCCAGAACCACTTGGAGGACTCTCTGGGATGACCTGCCAAGCGTGCCGGAACCACCTCTCAGACGTGCCAGAACCATGTGGCGGACAGTCCGGAATCACCTGTTGGGCATGCGCAACCACCTCTGAGAGGTACCAGAACCACATGCCGTGCAGGCTGGAACCACCTACCGGACAGACCGGAATCACCTGTCGCGCATGCCGGAACCACCTCTCAGACGTGCCGGAAGCACGTGCCGGACACACCGGGATCACCTACCGGACAGACCGGAACCACCTGCCGAGCACGCCGGAGCCACCTGTTCGACTCGCTGGAACCACCTGCCGGACAGGCCAATATCAACTGCTGGCTATGCCAGAACCACCTGGGGGACAGTCCGGGATCACCTGCCAGCCATGGCGGAACCACCTCTCAGAAGTACCAGAACCACCTGCTGGAGAAGCTGGAAACACGTCCTGGACAGACTGGAACCACGTGACGGCCATGCCTGAACCACCTGCCGAGCACGGCGGAACCACCTGCCGGACACGCCAAAATCACCTGCGTGTTATGCCAGAACCACTTGGAGGACTCTCTGGGATGACCTGCCGGGCATGCCGGAACCACCTCTCAGACGTGCCAGAACCATGTGGCGGACAGTCCGGAATCACCTGTTGGGCATGCGCAACCACCTCTGAGACGTACCAGAACCACATGCCGTGCAGGCTGGAACCACCTACCGGACAGACCGGAATCACCTTTCGGGCATGCCGGAACCACCTGTCAGATGTGCCAGAAACACGTGCCGGAGACGCCGGAAGCACCTGCCAAGCACGTTGGAACCACCTGCTCAACTCGCCTGAACCACCTGCCGGACATGCCAAAATCACCTGCCGACTATGCCAGAACCACTTGGCGAACACTCCGGAATCACTTGCCGGGCATGCAGGTACCACCTCTCAGACATGCCAGAAACCCGCGCCAATGACCCCAGAAGCACCAGCCGAGCACGCCGGAACCACCTGCTCGACTCGCCAGAACCACCTGCCGGACACGCAAAAATCACCTGCCGGCTACGCCACAACCAGTTGGGGAACACTTCGGAATCACCTGCCGGGCTTGCTGGAACCACCTGCCTGTCATGCAAAATCACCTGCCAACTACGCCAGTACCACTTGGCGGACACTGTGGAAACACCTGTCGGGCTGGCCGGAACCACATCTCAGACGTGCCAGAACCATGTGCATGAGATGCTGGAACCACACCCCGAACAGACGGAAAACACCTGCCAGACCCGTCTGAACAACCTGCTGAGCACGCCGGAGCCACCTGCTCGACTCGCCGGAACCACCTACCTGACATGCCCAAATCACCAGCCGGGTATGCCAGAACCACTTGGCGGACACTCCGGAATCATCTGCCGGACATGCCGGAACCAGCTCTCAGACACACCAGAACCACGTGCCGGAGACGCCGGAAGCACCTGCCGAGCATGCCGGAGCCACCTGCTCGACTCGCCAGAAACACCTGCCGGACACGCCAAACTCACCTGCCGGGTACTCCAGAACCACCTGGCGGACACTCCAAAATCACCTGTCGCGCATGCCGGAACCACCTCTCAGACGTGCCGGAATCACGTGCCGGACACGCCGGAATCACCTACCGGACAGACCGGAACCACCTGCCGAGCACGCCGGAGCCACCTGTTCGACTCGCTGGAACCACCTGCCGGACAGGCCAATATCAACTGCTGGCTATGCCAGAACCACCTGGGGGACGGTCCAGGATCACCTGCCAGCCATGGCCGAACCACCTCTCAGATGTACCAGAACCACCTGCCGGAGAAGCTGGAAACACGTCCTGGACAGACTGGAACCACGTGACGGCCATGCCTGAACCACCTGCCGAGCACGGCGGAACCACCTGCCGGACACGCCAAAATCACCTGCGGGCTACGCCAGAACCACTTGGACGACTCTCCGAAATGACCTGCCGGGCATCTTGGAACCACCTATCAGACGTGCCAGAAGCACGTGGCGGACAGTCCGGAATCACCTGTTGGGCATACGCAACCACCTCTGAGACGTACCAGAACCACGTGCCGTGCACGCCGGAACCACCTACCGGACAGACCGGAATCAACTTTTGGGCATGCCGGAACCACCAGTCAGATGTGCCAGAAACACGTGCCGGAGACGCCGGAAGCACCTGCCGAGCACGTCGCAACCACCTGCTCAACTCGCCTTAACCCTCTGCCGGACACGGCAAAATCACCTGCCCGCTACACCAGCACCACTTCGGGGACAAGCCGGAATCACGTGAGGGGCATGCCGGCACAGCCTCTCAGACTGAACCTCGTGCCGGACACCACAGAACCACCTGCCGGACAGACCGGAACCACCTGCCGGACACGCCGGAACGACCGCTGGACATGCAAAATCACCTGCCGGCTACGCCGGAAACACTTGGCGAACACTCCGGAATCACCTGCCGGGCATGCCGGAACCACCTCTCAGATATGCCAGAACCACGTGCCAATGATCCGGGTAGCACCTGCCGAGCACGTCGGAACCACCTGCTCGACTCGCCAGAACCACCTGCCGGACACGCAAAAATCACCTGCCGGCTACGCCACAACCAGTTGGGGAACACTTCGGAATCACCTGCCGGGCTTGCTGGAACCACCTGCCGGTCATGCCAAAATCACCTGCCAACTACGCCAGTACCACTTGGCAGACACTGTGGAAACACCTGTCGGGCCGGCCGGAACCACATCTCAGACGTGCCAGAACCATGTGCATGAGATGCTGGAACCACACCCCGAACAGACGGAAAACACCTGCCAGACCCGTCTGAACAACCTGCCGAGCACGCCGGAGCCACCTGCTCGACTCGCCGGAACCACCTACCTGACATGCCCAAATCACCAGCCGGGTATGCCAGAACCACTTGGCGGACACTCCGGAATCATCTGCCAGACATGCCGGAACCAGCTCTCAGACACACCAGAACCACGTGCCGGAGACGCCGGAAGCACCTGCCGAGCATGCCGGAGCCACCTGCTCGACTCGCCGGAAACACCTGCGGGACACGCCAAAATCACCTGCCGGGTACGCCAGAACCACCTGGCGGACACTCCGAAACCACCTGTCGCGCATGCCGGAACCACCTCTCAGACGTGCCGGAAGCACGTGCCGGACACGCCGAAATTACCTACCGGACAGACCGGAACCACCTGCCGAGCACGCCGGAGCCACCTGTTCGACTCGCTGGAACCACCTGCCGGACAGGCCAATATCAACTGCTGGCTATGCCAGAACCACCTGGGGGACGGTCCGGGATCACCTGCCAGCCATGGCGGAACCACCTCTCAGACGTACCAGAACCACCTGCCGGAGAAGCTGGAAACACGTCCTGGAGAGTCTGGAACCACCTGCCGGCCAAGCCTGAACCACCTGCCAAGCACAACGGAACAACCTGCCAGACACGCCAAAATCACCTGCGTGTTATGCCAGAACCACTTGGAGGACTCTCTGGGATGACCTGCCGGGCATGCCGGAACCACCTCTCAGACGTGCCAGAACCATGTGGCGGACAGTCCGGAATCACCTGTTGGGCATGCGCAACCACCTCTGAGACGTACCAGAACCACATGCCGTGCAGGCTGGAACCACCTACCGGACAGACCGGAATCACCTTTCGGGCATGCCGGAACCACCTGTCAGATGTGCCAGAAACACGTGCCGGAGACGCCGGAAGCACCTGCCAAGCACGTTGGAACCACCTGCTCAACTCGCCTGAACCAGCTGCCGGACATGCCAAAATCACCTGCCGACTATGCCAGAACCACTTGGCGAACACTCCGGAATCACCTGCCGAGCATGCCGGAGCCACCTGCTCGACTCGCCGGAAACACCTGCGGGACACGCCAAAATCACCTGCCGGGTATGCCAGAACCACCTGGCGGACACTACGGAATCACCTGCCGCGCATGCCGGAACCACCTCTCAGACGTGCCGGAAGCACGTGCCAGACACGCCGGAAACACCTACCGGACAGACCAGAACCACCTGCCAAGAACGCCGGAGCCACCTGTTCGACTCGCTGGAACCACCTGCCGGACAGGCCAATATCAACTGCTGGCTATGCCAGAACCACCTGGGGGACAGTCCGGGATCACCTGCCAGCCATGGCGGAACCACCTCTCAGACGTACCAGAACCACCTGCCGGAGAAGCTGGAAACACGTCCTGGACAGACTGGAACCACGTGACGGCCATGCCTGAACCACCTGCCGAGCACGGCGGAACCACCTGCCGGACACGCCAAAATCACCTGCGGGCTACGCCAGAACCACTTGGACGACTCTCCGAAATGACCTGCCGGGCATGTTGGAACCACGTCTCACACGTGCCAGAAGCACGTGGCGGACAGTCCGGAATCACCTGTTGGGCATACGCAACCACCTCTGACACGTACCAGAACCACGTGCCGTGCACGCCGGAACCACCTACCGGACAGACCGGAATCCACTTTTGGGCATGCCGGAACCACCAGTCAGATGTGCCAGAAACACGTGCCGGAGACGCCGGAAGCACCTGCCGAGCACGTCGCAACCACCTGCTCAACTCGCCTGAACCACCTGCCGGACACGCCAAAATCACCTGCCCGCTACACCAGCACCACTTCGGGGACAAGCCGGAATCACGTGAGGGGCATGCCGGCACAGCCTCTCAGACTGAACCTCGTGCCGGACACCACAGAACCACCTGCCGGACAGACCGGAACCACCTGCCGGACACGCCGGAACCACCGGCTCGACCCGCAGGAACGACCGCTGGACATGCAAAATCACCTGCCGGCTACGCCGGAAACACTTGGCGAACACTCCGGAATCACCTGCCGGGCATGCCGGAACTACCTCTCAGATATGCCAGAACCACGTGCCAATGACCCCGGAAGCACCTGCCGAGCACGCCGGAACCACCTGCTCGACTCGCCAGAACCACCTGCCGGACACGCAAAAATCACCTGCCGGCTACGCCACAACCTGTTGGTGAACACTTTGGAATCACCTGCCGGGCTTGCTGGAACCACCTGCCGGTCATGCCAAAATCACCTGCCAACTACGCCAGAACCGCTTGGCGGACACTGCGGAAACACCTGTCGGGCCGGCTGGAACCACATCTCAGACGTGCCAGAAACGTGTTCATGAGATGCTGGAACCACACCCCGAACAGACGGATACCACCTGCCAGAACCGCCTGAACCACCTGCTGAGCACGCCGGAACCACCTGCTCGACTCACCGGTACCACCTCCCTGACACGCCAAAATCACCTGCTGGGTATGCCAGAACCACTTGGCGGACACTCCGGAATCATCTGCCGGACATGCCGGAACCAGCTCTCAGACACACCAGAACCAAGTGCCGGAGACGCCGGAAGCACCTGCCGAGCATGCCGGAGCCACCTGCTCGACTCGCCAGAAACACCTGCCGGACACGCCAAAATCACCTGCCGGGTATGCCAGAACCACCTGGCGGACACTACGGAATCACCTGCCGCGCATGCCGGAACCACCTCTCAGATATGCCAGAACCACGTGCCAATGACCCCGGAAGCACCTGCCGAGAACGCCGGAACCACCTGCTCGACTCGCCAGAATCACCTGCCGGACACGCAAAAATCACCTGCCGGCTACGCCACAACCAGTTGGGGAACACTTCGGAATCACCTGCCGGGCTTGCTGGAACCACCTGCCGGTCATGCCAAAATCACCTGCCAACTACGCCAGTACCACTTGGCGGACACTGTGGAAACACCTGTCGGGCCGGCCGGAACCACATCTCAGACGTGCCAGAACCATGTGCATGAGATGCTGGAACCACACCCCGAACAGACGGAAAACACCTGCCAGACCCGTCTGAACAGCCTGCCGAGCACGCCGGAGCCACCTGCTCGACTCGCCGGAACCACCTACCTGACATGCCCAAATCACCAGCCGGGTATGCCAGAACCACTTGGCGGACACTCCGGAATCATCTGCCGGACATGCCGGAACCAGCTCTCAGACACACCAGAACCACGTGCCGGAGACGCCGGAAGCACCTGCCGAGCATGCCGGAGCCACCTGCTCGACTCGCCAGAAACACCTGCCGGACACGCCAAAATCACCTGCCGGGTACGCCAGAACCACCTGGCGGACACTCCGAAATCACCTGTCGCGCATGCCGGAACCACCTCTCAGACGTGCCGGAAGCACGTGCCGGAGACGGCGGAATCACCTACCGGTCAGACCGCAACCACCTGCCGAGCACGCCGGAGCCACCTGTTCGACTCGCTGGAACCACCTGCCGGACAGGCCAATATCAACTGCTGGCTATGCCAGAACCACCTGTGGGACGGTCCGGAATCGCCTGCCAGCCATGGCGGAACCACCTCTCAGACGTACCAGAACCACCTGCCGGAGAACCTGGAAACACGTCCTGGACAGTCTGGAACCACGTGCCGGCCAAGCCTGAACCACCTGCCAAGCACAACGGAACAACCTGCCAGACACGCCAAAATCACCTGCGTGTTATGCCAGAACCACTTGGAGGACTCTCTGGGATGACCTGCCGGGCATGCCGGAACCACCTCTCAGACGTGCCAGAACCATGTGGCGGACTGTCCGGAATCACCTGTTGGGCATTCGCAACCACCTCTGAGACGTACCAGAACCACATGCCGTGCAGGCTGGAACCACCTACCGGACAGACCGGAATCACCTTTCGGGCATGCCGGAACCACCTGTCAGATGTGCCAGAAACACGTGCCGGAGACGCCGGAAGCACCTGCCAAGCACGTTGGAACCACCTGCTCAACTCGCCTGAACCACCTGCCGGACATGCCAAAATCACCTGCCGACTATGCCAGAACCACTTGGCGAACACTCCGGAATCAATTGCCGGGCATGCAGGAACCACCTCTCAGACATGCCAGAACCCCGTGCCAATGACCCCGGAAGCACCAGCCGAGCACGCCGGAACCACCTGCTCGACTCGCCAGAACCACCTGCCGATCACGCAAAAATCACCTGCCGGCTACGCCACAACCAGTTGGTGAAGACTTTGGAATCACCTGCCAGGCTTGCTGGAACCACCTGCCAGTCATGCCAAAATCACCTGCCAACTACACCAGAACCGCTAGGCGGACACTGCAGAAACACCTGTCGGGCCGGCTGGAACCACATCTCAGACGTGCCAGAAACGTGTTCATGAGATGCTGGAACCACACCCCGAACAGACGGATACCACCTGCCAGAACCGCCTGAACCACCTGCTGAGCACGCCGGAACCACCTGCTCGACTCACCGGTACCACCTCCCTGACACGCCAAAATCACCTGCTGGGTATGCCAGAACCACTTGGCGGACACTCCGGAATCATCTGCCGGACATGCCGGAACCAGCTCTCAGACACACCAGAACCAAGTGCCGGAGACGCCGGAAGCACCTGCCGAGCATGCCGGAGCCACCTGCTCGACTCGCCAGAAACACGTGCCGGACACGCCAAAATCACCTGCCGGGTATGCCAGAACCACCTGGCGGACACTACGGAATCACCTGCCGCGCATGCCGGAACCACCTCTCAGACGTGCCGGAAGCACGTGCCGGACACGCCGGAAACACCTACCGGACAGACCGGAACCACCTGCCAAGAACGCCGGAGCCACCTGTTCGCTCGCTGGAACCACCTGCCGGACAGGCCAAAATCAACTGCTGGCTATGCCAGAACCACCTGGGGGACAGTCCGGGATCACCTGCCAGCCATGGCGGAACCACCTCTCAGACGTACCAGAACCACCTGCCGGAGAAGCTGGAAACACGTCCTGGACAGACTGGAACCACGTGACGGCCATGCCTGAACCACCTGCCGAGAACGGCGGAACCATCTGCCGGACACGCCAAAATCACCTGCGGGCTACGCCAGAACCACTTGGACGACTCTCCGAAATGACCTGCTGGGCATGTTGGAACCACCTCTCAGACGTGCCAGAAGCACGTGGCAGACAGTCCGGAATCACCTGTTGGGCATACGCAACCACCTCTGACACGTACCAGAACCACGTGCCGTGCACGCCGGAACCACCTACCGGACAGACCGGAATCAACTTTTGGGCATGCCGGAACCATCTGTCAGATGTGCCAGAAACACGTGCCGGAGACGCCGGAAGCACCTGCCGAGCACGTCGCAACCACCTGCTCAACTCGCCTGAACCACCTGCCGGACACGCCAAAATCACCTGCCCGCTACACCAGCACCACTTCGGGGACAAGCCGGAATCACGTGAGGGGCATGCCGGCACAGCCTCTCAGACTGAACCTCGTGCCGGACACCACAGAACCACCTGCCGGACAGACAGGAACCACCTGCCGGACACGCCGGAACCACCGGCACGACCCGCCGGAAAGACCGCTGGACATACAAAATCACCTGCCGGCTACGCCGGAAACACTTGCCGAACACTCCGGAATCACCTGCCGGGCATGCCGGAACCACCTCTCAGATATGCCAGAACCACGTGCCAATGACCCCGGAAGCACCTGCCGAGCACGCCGGAACCACCTGCTCGACTCGCCAGAACCACCTGCCGGACACGCAAAAATCACCTGCCGGCTACGCCACAACCTGTTGGTGAACACTTTGGAATCACCTGCCGGGCTTGCTGGAACCACCTGCCGGTCATGCCAAAATCACCTGCCAACTACGCCAGAACCGCTTGGCGGACACTGCGGAAACACCTGTCGGGCCGGCTGGAACCACATCTCAGACGTGCCAGAAACGTGTTCATGAGATGCTGGAACCACACCCCGAACAGACGGATACCACCTGCCAGAACCGCCTGAACCACCTGCTGAGCACGCCGGAACCACCTGCTCGACTCACCGGTACCACCTCCCTGACACGCCAAAATCACCTGCTGGGTATGCCAGAACCACTTGGCGGACACTCCGGAATCATCTGCCGGACATGCCGGAACCAGCTCTCAGACACACCAGAACCAAGTGCCGGAGACGCCGGAAGCACCTGCCGAGCATGCCGGAGCCACCTGCTCGACTCGCCAGAAACACCTGCCGGACACGCCAAAATCACCTGCCGGGTATGCCAGAACCACCTGGCGGACACTACGGAATCACCTGCCGCGCATGCCGGAACCACTTCTGAGACGTGCCGGAAGCACGTGCCACACACTCCGGAAACACCTACCGGACATACCGGAACCACCTGCCAAGAACGCCGGAGCCACCTGTTCGACTCGCTGGAACCACCTGCCGGACAGGCCAATATCAACTGCTGGCTATGCCAGAACCACCTGGGGGACAGTCCGGGATCACCTGCCAGCCATGGCGGAACCACCTCTCAGACGTACCAGAACCACCTGCCGGAGAAGCTGGAAACACGTCCTGGACAGACTGGAACCACGTGACGGCCATGCCTGAACCACCTGCCGAGCACGGCGGAACCACCTGCCAGACACGCCAAAATCACCTGCGGGCTACGCCAGAACCACTTGGACGACTCTCCGAAATGACCTGCCGGGCATGTTGGAACCACCTCTCAGACGTGCCAGAAGCACGTGGCGGACAGTCCGGAATCACCTGTTGGGCATACGCAACCACCTCTGAGATGTACCAGTACCACGTGCCGTGCACGCCGGAACCACCTACCGGACAGACCGGAATCAACTTTCGGGCATGCCGGAACCACCAGTCAGATGTGCCAGAATCACGTGCCAGAGACGCCGGAAGCACCTGCCGAGCACGTCGCAACCACCTGCTCAACTCGCCTGAACCACCTGCCGGACACGCCAAAATCACCTGCCCGCTACACCAGCACCACTTCGGGGACAAGCCGGAATCACGTGAGGGGCATGCCGGCACAGCCTCTCAGACTGAACCTCGTGCCGGACACCACAGAACCACCTGCCGGACAGACCGGAAGCACCTGCCGGACACGCCGGAACCACCAGCTCGACCCGCCGGAACGACCGCTGGACATGCAAAATCACCTGCCGGCTACGCCGGAAACACTTGGCGAACACTCCGGAATCACCTGCCGGGCATGCCGGAACCACCTCTCAGATATGCCAGAACCACGTGCCAATGACCCCGGAAGCACCTGCCGAGCACGCCGGAACCACCTGCTCGACTCGCCAGAACCACCTGCCGGACACGCAAAAATCACCTGCCGGCTACGCCACAACCAGTTGGGGAACACTTCGGAATCACCTGCCGGGCTTGCTGGAACCACCTGCCGGTCATGCCAAAATCACCTGCCAACTACGCCAGTACCACTTGGCAGAAACTGTGGAAACACCTGTCGGGCCGGCCGGAACCACATCTCAGACGTGCCAGAACCATGTGCATGAGATGCTGGAACCACACCCCGAACAGACGGAAAACACCTGCCAGACCCGTCTGAACAACCTGCCGAGCACGCCGGAGCCACCTGCTCGACTCGCCGGAACCACCTACCTGACATGCCCAAATCACCAGCCGGGTATGCCAGAACCACTTGGCGGACACTCCGGAATCATCTGCCGGACATGCCGGAACCAGCTCTCAGACACACCAGAACCACGTGCCGGAGACGCCGGAAGCACCTGCCGAGCATGCCGGAGCCACCAGCTCGACTCGCCAGAAACACCTGCCGGACACGCCAAAATCACCTGCCGGGTACGCCAGAACCACCTGGCGGACACTCCGAAATCACCTGTCGCGCATGCCGGAACCACCTCTCAGACATGCCGGAAGCACATGCCGGACAGGCCGTAATCCCCTACCGAACAGACCGGAACCACCTGCCGAGCACGCCGGAGCCACCTGTTCGACTCGCTGGAACCACCTGCCGGACAGGCCAATATCAACTGCTGGCTATGCCAGAACCACATGGGGGACGGTCCGGAATCACCTGCCAGCCATGGCGGAACCACCTCTCAGACGTACCAGAACCACCTGCCGGAGAAGCTGGAAACACGTCCTGGACAGTCTGGAACCACCTGCCGGCCAAGCCTGAACCACCTGCCAAGCACAACGGAACAACCTGCCAGACACGCCAAAATCACCTGCGTGTTATGCCAGAACCACTTGGAGGACTCTCTGGGATGACCTGCCGGTCATGCCGGAACCACCTCTCAGACGTGCCAGAACCATGTGGCGGACAGTCCGGAATCACCTGTTGGGCATGCGCAACCACCTCTGAGACGTACCAGAACCACATGCCGTGCAGGCTGGAACCACCTACCGGACAGACCGGAATCACCTTTCGGGCATGCCGGAACCACCTGTCAGATGTGCCAGAAACACGTGCCGGAGACGCCGGAAGCACCTGCCAAGCACGTTGGAACCACCTGCTCAACTCGCCTGAACCACCTGCCGGACATGCCAAAATCACCTGCCGACTATGCCAGAACCACTTGGCGAACACTCCGTAATCACTTGCCGGGCATGCAGGAACCACCTCTCAGACATGCCAGAACCGCGTGCCAATGACCCCGGAAGCACCTGCCGAGCACGCCGGAACCACCTGCTCGACTCGCCACTGTCACCTGCCGATCACGCAAAAATCACCTGCCGGGTACGCCACAACCAGTTGGTGAACACTTTGGAATCACCTGCCAGGCTTGCTGGAACCACCTGCCGGTCATGCCAAAATCACCTGCCAACTACGCCAGAACCGCTTGGCGGACACTGCGGAAACACCTGTCGGGCCGGCTGGAACCACATCTCAGACGTGCCAGAAACGTGTTCATGAGATGCTGGAACCACACCCCGAACAGACGGATACCACCTGCCAGAACCGCCTGAACCACCTGCTGAGCACGCCGGAACCACCTGCTCGACTCACCGGTACCACCTCCCTGACACGCCAAAATCACCTGCTGGGTATGCCAGAACCACTTGGCGGACACTCCGGAATCATCTGCCGGACATGCCGGAACCAGCTCTCAGACACACCAGAACCAAGTGCCGGAGACGCCGGAAGCACCTGCCGAGCATGCCGGAGCCACCTGCTCGACTCGCCAGAAACACCTGCCGGAAACGCCAAAATCACCTGCCGGGTACGCCAGAACCACCTGGCGGACACTCCGAAACCACCTGTCGCGCATGCCGGAACCACCTCTCCGACGTGCCGGAAGCACGTGCCGGACACGCCGGAATCACCTACCGGACAGACCGGAACCACCTGCCGAGCACGCCGGAGCCACCTGTTCGACTCGCTGGAACCACCTGCCGGACAGGCCAATATCAACTGCTGGCTATGCCAGAAACACCTGGGGGATGGTCCGGAATCACCTGCCAGCCATGGCGGAACCACCTCTCAGACGTACCAGAACCACCTGCCGGAGAAGCTGGAAACACGTCCTGGACAGTCTGGAACCACCTGCCGCCCAAGCCTGAACCACCTGCCAAGCACAACGGAACAACCTGCCAGACACGCCAAAATCACCTGCGTGTTATGCCAGAACCACTTGGAGGACTCTCTGGGATGACCTGCCAAGCATGCCGGAACCACCTCTCAAACGTGCCAGAACCATGTGGCGGACAGTCCGGAATCACCTGTTGGGCATGCGCAACCACCTCTGAGATGTACCAGTACCACGTGCCGTGCACGCCGGAACCACCTACCGGACAGACCGGAATCAACTTTCGGGCATGCCGGAACCACCAGTCAGATGTGCCAGAATCACGTGCCAGAGACGCCGGAAGCACCTGCCGAGCACGTCGCAACCACCTGCTCAACTCGCCTGAACCACCTGCCGGACACGCCAAAATCACCTGCCCGCTACACCAGCACCACTTCGGGGACAAGCCGGAATCACGTGAGGGGCATGCCGGCACAGCCTCTCAGACTGAACCTCGTGCCGGACACCACAGAACCACCTGCCGGACAGACCGGAAGCACCTGCCGGACACGCCGGAACCACCGGCACGACCCGCCGGAAAGACCGCTGGACATACAAAATCACCTGCCGGCTACGCCGGAAACACTTGCCGAACACTCCGGAATCACCTGCCGGGCATGCCGGAACCACCTCTCAGATATGCCAGAACCACGTGCCAATGACCCCGGAAGCACCTGCCGAGCACGCCGGAACCACCTGCTCAACTCGCCAGAACCACCTGCCGGACACGCAAAAATCACCTGCCGGCTACGCCACAACCTGTTGGTGAACACTTTGGAATCACCTGCCGGGCTTGCTGGAACCACCTGCCGGTCATGCCAAAATCACCTGCCAACTACGCCAGAACCGCTTGGCGGACACTGCGGAAACACCTGTCGGGCCGGCTGGAACCACATCTCAGACGTGCCAGAAACGTGTTCATGAGATGCTGGAACCACACCCCGAACAGACGGATACCACCTGCCAGAACCGCCTGAACCACCTGCTGAGCACGCCGGAACCACCTGCTCGACTCACCGGTACCACCTCCCTGACACGCCAAAATCACCTGCTGGGTATGCCAGAACCACTTGGCGGACACTCCGGAATCATCTGCCGGACATGCCGGAACCAGCTCTCAGACACACCAGAACCAAGTGCCGGAGACGCCGGAAGCACCTGCCGAGCATGCCGGAGCCACCTGCTCGACTCGCCAGAAACACCTGCCGGACACGCCAAAATCACCTGCCGGGTATGCCAGAACCACCTGGCGGACACTACGGAATCACCTGCCGCGCATGCCGGAACCACTTCTGAGACGTGCCGGAAGCACGTGCCACACACTCCGGAAACACCTACCGGACATACCGGAACCACCTGCCAAGAACGCCGGAGCCACCTGTTCGACTCGCTGGAACCACCTGCCGGACAGGCCAATATCAACTGCTGGCTATGCCAGAACCACCTGGGGGACAGTCCGGGATCACCTGCCAGCCATGGCGGAACCACCTCTCAGACGTACCAGAACCACCTGCCGGAGAAGCTGGAAACACGTCCTGGACAGACTGGAACCACGTGACGGCCATGCCTGAACCACCTGCCGAGCACGGCGGAACCACCTGCCAGACACGCCAAAATCACCTGCGGGCTACGCCAGAACCACTTGGACGACTCTCCGAAATGACCTGCCGGGCATGTTGGAACCACCTCTCAGACGTGCCAGAAGCACGTGGCGGACAGTCCGGAATCACCTGTTGGGCATACGCAACCACCTCTGAGATGTACCAGTACCACGTGCCGTGCACGCCGGAACCACCTACCGGACAGACCGGAATCAACTTTCGGGCATGCCGGAACCACCAGTCAGATGTGCCAGAATCACGTGCCAGAGACGCCGGAAGCACCTGCCGAGCACGTCGCAACCACCTGCTCAACTCGCCTGAACCACCTGCCGGACACGCCAAAATCACCTGCCCGCTACACCAGCACCACTTCGGGGACAAGCCGGAATCACGTGAGGGGCATGCCGGCACAGCCTCTCAGACTGAACCTCGTGCCGGACACCACAGAACCACCTGCCGGACAGACCGGAAGCACCTGCCGGACACGCCGGAACCACCGGCTCGACCCGCCGGAACGACCGCTGGACATGCAAAATCACCTGCCGGCTACGCCGGAAACACTTGGCGAACACTCCGGAATCACCTGCCGGGCATGCCGGAACCACCTCTCAGATATGCCAGAACCACGTGCCAATGACCCCGGAAGCACCTGCCGAGCACGCCGGAACCACCTGCTCGACTCGCCAGAACCACCTGCCGGACACGCAAAAATCACCTGCCGGCTACGCCACAACCAGTTGGGGAACACTTCGGAATCACCTGCCGGGCTTGCTGGAACCACCTGCCGGTCATGCCAAAATCACCTGCCAACTACGCCAGTACCACTTGGCAGAAACTGTGGAAACACCTGTCGGGCCGGCCGGAACCACATCTCAGACGTGCCAGAACCATGTGCATGAGATGCTGGAACCACACCCCGAACAGACGGAAAACACCTGCCAGACCCGTCTGAACAACCTGCCGAGCACGCCGGAGCCACCTGCTCGACTCGCCGGAACCACCTACCTGACATGCCCAAATCACCAGCCGGGTATGCCAGAACCACTTGGCGGACACTCCGGAATCATCTGCCGGACATGCCGGAACCAGCTCTCAGACACACCAGAACCACGTGCCGGAGACGCCGGAAGCACCTGCCGAGCATGCCGGAGCCACCAGCTCGACTCGCCAGAAACACCTGCCGGACACGCCAAAATCACCTGCCGGGTACGCCAGAACCACCTGGCGGACACTCCGAAATCACCTGTCGCGCATGCCGGAACCACCTCTCAGACATGCCGGAAGCACGTGCCGGACAGGCCGTAATCCCCTACCGAACAGACCGGAACCACCTGCCGAGCACGCCGGAGCCACCTGTTCGACTCGCTGGAACCACCTGCCGGACAGGCCAATATCAACTGCTGGCTATGCCAGAACCACATGGGGGACGGTCCGGAATCACCTGCCAGCCATGGCGGAACCACCTCTCAGACGTACCAGAACCACCTGCCGGAGAAGCTGGAAACACGTCCTGGACAGTCTGGAACCACCTGCCGGCCAAGCCTGAACCACCTGCCAAGCACAACGGAACAACCTGCCAGACACGCCAAAATCACCTGCGTGTTATGCCAGAACCACTTGGAGGACTCTCTGGGATGACCTGCCGGTCATGCCGGAACCACCTCTCAGACGTGCCAGAACCATGTGGCGGACAGTCCGGAATCACCTGTTGGGCATGCGCAACCACCTCTGAGACGTACCAGAACCACATGCCGTGCAGGCTGGAACCACCTACCGGACAGACCGGAATCACCTTTCGGGCATGCCGGAACCACCTGTCAGATGTGCCAGAAACACGTGCCGGAGACGCCGGAAGCACCTGCCAAGCACGTTGGAACCACCTGCTCAACTCGCCTGAACCACCTGCCGGACATGCCAAAATCACCTGCCGACTATGCCAGAACCACTTGGCGAACACTCCGTAATCACTTGCCGGGCATGCAGGAACCACCTCTCAGACATGCCAGAACCGCGTGCCAATGACCCCGGAAGCACCTGCCGAGCACGCCGGAACCACCTGCTCGACTCGCCACTGTCACCTGCCGATCACGCAAAAATCACCTGCCGGGTACGCCACAACCAGTTGGTGAACACTTTGGAATCACCTGCCAGGCTTGCTGGAACCACCTGCCGGTCATGCCAAAATCACCTGCCAACTACGCCAGAACCGCTTGGCGGACACTGCGGAAACACCTGTCGGGCCGGCTGGAACCACATCTCAGACGTGCCAGAAACGTGTTCATGAGATGCTGGAACCACACCCCGAACAGACGGATACCACCTGCCAGAACCGCCTGAACCACCTGCTGAGCACGCCGGAACCACCTGCTCGACTCACCGGTACCACCTCCCTGACACGCCAAAATCACCTGCTGGGTATGCCAGAACCACTTGGCGGACACTCCGGAATCATCTGCCGGACATGCCGGAACCAGCTCTCAGACACACCAGAACCAAGTGCCGGAGACGCCGGAAGCACCTGCCGAGCATGCCGGAGCCACCTGCTCGACTCGCCAGAAACACCTGCCGGACACGCCAAAATCACCTGCCGGGTACGCCAGAACCACCTGGCGGACACTCCGAAACCACCTGTCGCGCATGCCGGAACCAGCTCTCCGACGTGCCCGAAGCACGTGCCGGACACGCCGGAATCACCTACCAGACAGACCGGAACCACCTGCCGAGCACGCCGGAGCCACCTGTTCGACTCGCTGGAACCACCTGCCGGACAGGCCAATATCAACTGCTGGCTATGCCAGAACCACCTGGGGGACGGTCCGGAATCGCCTGCCAGCCATGGCGGAACCACCTCTCAGACGTACCAGAACCACCTGCCGGAGAAGCTGGAAACACGTCCTGGACAGTTGGAACCACCTGCCGGCCAAGCCTGAACCACCTGCCAAGCACAACGGAACAACCTGCCAGAAACGCCAACATCACCTGCGTGTTATGCCAGAGCCACTTGGAGGACTCTCTGGGATGACCTGCCGGGCATGCCGGAACCACCTCTCAGACGTGATAGAACCATGTGGAGGACAGTCCGGAATCACCTGTTGGGCATGCGCAACCACCTCTGAGACGTACCAGAACCACATGCCGTGCAGGCTGGAACCACCTACCGGACAGACCGGAATCACCTTTCGGGCATGCCGGAACCACCTGTCAGATGTGCCAGAAACACGTGCCGGAGACGCCGGAAGCACCTGCCAAGCACGTTGGAACCACCTGCTCAACTCGCCTGAACCACCTGCCGGACATGCCAAAATCACCTGCCGACTATGCCAGAACCACTTGGCGAACACTCCGGAATCACTTGCCGGGCATGCAGGAACCACCTCTCAGACATGCCAGAACCGCGTGCCAATGACCCCGGAAGCACCTGCCGAGCACGCCGGAACCACCTGCTCGACTTGCCACTGTCACCTGCCGATCACGCAAAAATCACCTGCCGGGTACGCCACAACCAGTTGGTGAACACTTTGGAATCACCTGCCAGGCTTGCTGGAACCACCTGCCGGTCATGCCAAAATCACCTGCCAACTACGCCAGAACCGCTTGGCGGACACTGCGGAAACACCTGTCGGGCCGGCTGGAACCACATCTCAGACGTGCCAGAAACGTGTTCATGAGATGCTGGAACCACACCCCGAACAGACGGATACCACCTGCCAGAACCGCCTGAACCACCTGCTGAGCACGCCGGAACCACCTGCTCGACTCACCGGTACCACCTCCCTGACACGCCAAAATCACCTGCTGGGTATGCCAGAACCACTTGGCGGACACTCCGGAATCATCTGCCGGACATGCCGGAACCAGCTCTCAGACACACCAGAACCAAGTGCCGGAGACGCCGGAAGCACCTGCCGAGCATGCCGGAGCCACCTGCTCGACTCGCCAGAAACACCTGCCGGACACGCCAAAATCACCTGCCGGGTACGCCAGAACCACCTGGCGGACACTCCGAAACCACCTGTCGCGCATGCCGGAACCACCTCTCCGACGTGCCGGAAGCACGTGCCGGACACGCCGGAATCACCTACCGGACAGACCGGAACCACCTGCCGAGCACGCCGGAGCCACCTGTTCGACTCGCTGGAACCACCTGCCGGACAGGCCAATATCAACTGCTGGCTATGCCAGAAACACCTGGGGGATGGTCCGGAATCACCTGCCAGCCATGGCGGAACCACCTCTCAGACGTACCAGAACCACCTGCCGGAGAAGCTGGAAACACGTCCTGGACAGTCTGGAACCACCTGCCGGCCAAGCCTGAACCACCTGCCAAGCACAACGGAACAACCTGCCAGACACGCCAAAATCACCTGCGTGTTATGCCAGAACCACTTGGAGGACTCTCTGGGATGACCTGCCAGGCATGCCGGAACCACCTCTCAAACGTGCCAGAACCATGTGGCGGACAGTCCGGAATCACCTGTTGGGCATGCGCAACCACCTCTGAGAGGTACCAGAACCACATGCCGTGCAGGCTGGAAGCACCTACCGGACAGACCGGAATCACGTGTCGCGCATGCCGGAACCACCTCTCAGACGTGCCGGAAGCACGTGCCGGACAGGCCGTAATCCCCTACCGAACAGACCGGAACCACCTGCCGAGCACGCCGGAGCCACCTGTTCGACTAGCTGGAACCACCTGCCGGACAGGCCAATATCAGCTGCTGGCTATGCCAGAACCACCTGGGGGACAGTCCGGGATCACCTGCCAGCCATGGCGGAACCACCTCTCAGAAGTACCAGAACCACCTGCTGGAGAAGCTGGAAACACGTCCTGGACAGACTGGAACCACGTGACGGCCATGCCTGAACCACCTGCCGAGCACGGCGGAACCACCTGCCGGACACGCCAAAATCACCTGCGGGCTACGCCAGAACCACTTGGACGACTCTCCGAAATGACCAGCCGGGCATGTTGGAACCACCTCTCAGACGTGCCAGAAGCACGTGGCGGACAGTCCGGAATCACCTGTTGGGCATACGCAACCACCTCTGACACGTACCAGAACCACATGCCGTGCATGCCGGAACCACCTACCGGACAGACCGGAATCAAATTTTGGGCATGCCGGAACCACCAGTCAGATGTGCCAGAAACACGTGCCGGAGACGCCGGAAGCACCTGCCGAGCACGTCGCAACCACCTGCTCAACTCGCCTGAACCACCTGCCGGACACGCCAAAATCACCTGCCCGCTACACCAGCACCACTTCGGGGACAAGCCGGAATCACGTGAGGGGCATGCCGGCACAGCCTCTCAGACTGAACCTCGTGGGGGACACCACAGAACCACAAGCCGGACAGACCGGAACCACCTGCCGGACACGCCGGAACCACTGGTTCGACCCGCCGGAACGACCGCTGGACATGCAAAATCACCTGCCGGCTACGCCGGAAACACTTGGCGAACACTCCGGAATCACCTGCCGGGCATGCCGGAACCACCTCTCAGATAAGCCAGAACCTCGTGCCAATGACCCCGGAAGCACCAGCCGAGCACGCCGGAACCACCTGCTCAACTCGCCAGAACCACCTGCCGCACACGCAAAAATCACCTGCTGGCTACGCCACAACCAGTTGGGGAACACTTCGGAATCACCTGCCGGGCTTGCTGGAACCACCTGCCGGTCATGCCAAAATCACCTGCCAACTACGCCAGTACCACTTGGCGGACACTGTGGAAACACCTGTCGGGCCGGCCGGAACCACCTCTTAGACGTGCCGGAAGCACGTGCAGGACACGCCGGAATCACCTACCGGTCAGACCGCAACCACCTGCCGAGCACGCTGGAGCCACCTGTTCGACTCGCTGGAACCACCTGCCGGACAGGCCAATATCAACTGCTGGCTATGCCAGAACCACCTGGGGGACGGTCCGGAATCACCTGCCAGCCATGGCGGAACCACCTCTCAGACGTACCAGAACCACCTGCCGGAGAAGCTGGAAACACGTCCTGGACAGTCTGGAACCACCTGCCGGCCAAGCCTGAACCACCTGCCAAGCACAACGGAACAACCTGCCAGACACGCCAAAATCACCTGCGTGTTATGCCAGAACCACTTGGAGGACTCTCTGGGATGACCTGCCGGTCATGCCGGAACCACCTCTCAGACGTGCCAGAACCATGTGGCGGACAGTCCGGAATCACCTGTTGGGCATGCGCAACCACCTCTGAGACGTACCAGAACCACATGCCGTGCAGGCTGGAACCACCTACCGGACAGACCGGAATCACCTTTCGGGCATGCCGGAACCACCTGTCAGATGTGCCAGAAACACGTGCCGGAGACGCCGGAAGCACCTGCCAAGCACGTTGGAACCACCTGCTCAACTCGCCTGAACCACCTGCCGGACATGCCAAAATCACCTGCCGACTATGCCAGAACCACTTGGCGAACACTCCGGAATCACTTGCCGGGCATGCAGGAACCACCTCTCAGACATGCCAGAACCCCGTGCCAATGACCCCGGAAGCACTAGCCGAGCACGCCGGAACCACCTGCTCGACTCGCCAGAACCACCTGCCGATCACGCAAAAATCACCTGCCGGCTACGCCACAACCAGTTGGTGAACACTTTGGAATCACCTGCCAGGCTTGCTGGAACCACCTGCCAGTCATGCCAAAATCACCTGCCAACTATGCCAGAACCGCTTGGCGGACACTGCAGAAACACCTGTCGGGCCGGCTGGAACCACATCTCAGACGTGCCAGAAACGTGTTCATGAGATGCTGGAACCACACCCCGAACAGACGGATACCACCTGCCAGAACCGCCTGAACCACCTGCTGAGCACACCGGAACCACCTGCTCGACTCACCGGTACCACCTCCCTGACACGCCAAAATCACCTGCTGGGTATGCCAGTACCACTTGGCGGACACTCCGGAATCATCTGCCGGACATGCCGGAACCAGCTCTCAGACACACCAGAACCAAGTGCCGGAGACGCCGGAAGCACCTGCCGAGCATGCCGGAGCCACCTGCTCGACTCGCCAGAAACACCTGCCGGACACGCCAAAATCACCTGCCGGGTATGCCAGAACCACCTGGCGGACACTACGGAATCACCTGCCGCGCATGCCGGAACCACTTCTGAGACGTGCCGGAAGCACGTGCCACACACTCCGGAAACACCTACCGGACATACCGGAACCACCTGCCAAGAACGCCGGAGCCACCTGTTCGACTCGCTGGAACCACCTGCCGGACAGGCCAATATCAACTGCTGGCTATGCCAGAACCACCTGGGGGACAGTCCGAGATCACCTGCCAGCCATGGCGGAACCACCTCTCAGACGTACCAGAACCACCTGCTGGAGAAGCTGGAAACACGTCCTGGACAGACTGGAACCACGTGACGGCCATGCCTGAACCACCTGCCGAGCACGGCGGAACCACCTGCCAGACACGCCAAAATCACCTGCGGGCTACGCCAGAACCACTTGGACGACTCTCCGAAATGACCTGCCGGGAATGTTGGAACCACCTCTCAGACGTGCCAGAAGCACGTGGCGGACAGTCCGGAATCACCTGTTGGGCATACGCAACCACCTCTGAGATGTACCAGTACCACGTGCCGTGCACGCCGGAACCACCTACCGGACAGACCGGAATCAACTTTCGGGCATGCCGGAACCACCAGTCAGATGTGCCAGAAACACGTGCCTGAGACGCCGGAAGCACCTGCCGAGCACGTCGCAACCACCTGCTCAACTCGCCTGAACCACCTGCCGGACACGCCAAAATCACCTGCCCGCTACACCAGCACCACTTCGGGGACAAGCCGGAATCACGTGAGGGGCATGCCGGCACAGCCTCTCAGACTGAACCTCGTGGGGGACACCACAGAACCACCTGCCGGACAGACCGGAACCACCAGCCGGACACGCCGGTACCACCGGCTCGACCTGCCGGAACGACCGCTGGACATGCAGAATCACCTGCCGGCTACGCCGGAAACACTTGGCGAACACTCCGGAATCACCTGCCGGGCATGCCGGAACCACCTCTCAGATATGCCAGAACCACGTGCCAATGACCCCGGAAGCACCAGCCGAGCACGCCGGAACCACCTGCTCGACTCGCCAGAACCACCTGCCGGACACGCAAAAATCACCTGCCGGCTACGCCACAACCAGTTGGGGAACACTTCGGAATCACCTGCCGGGCTTGCTGGAACGTCCTGTCGGTCACGCCAAAATCACCTGCCAACTACGCCAGCACCACTTGGCGGACACTGTGGAAACACCTGTCGGGCCGGCCGGAACCACATCTCAGACGTGCCAGAACCATGTGCATGAGATGCTGGAACCACACACCGACAGACGGAAAACACCTGCCAGACCCGTCTGAACAACCTGCCGAGCACGCCGGAGCCACCTGCTCGACTCGCCGGAACCACCTACCTGACATGCCCAAATCACCAGCCGGGTATGCCAGAACCACTTGGCGGACACTCCGAAATCACCTGTCGCGCATGCCGGAACCACCTCTCAGACGTGCCGGAAGCACGTGCCGGAGACGCCGGAAGCACCTGCCGAGCATGCCGGAGCCACCTGCTCGACTCGCCGGAACCACCTACCTGACATGCCCAAATCACCAGCCGGGTATGTCAGAACGACTTGGCGGACACTCCGGAATCATCTGCCGGACATGCCGGAACCAGCTCTCAAACACACCAGAACCACGTGCCGGAGACGCCGGAAGCACCTGCCGAGCATGCCGGAGCCACCTGCTCGACTCACCAGAAACACCTGCCGGACACGCCAAAATCACCTGCCGGGTACGCCAGAACCACCTGGCGGACACTCCGAAATCACCTGTCGCGCATGCCGGAACCACCTCTCAGACGTGCCGGAAGCACGTGCCGGACACGCCGGAATCACCTACCGGACAGACCGGAACCACCTGCCGAGCACGCCGGAGCCACCTGTTCGACTCGCTGGAACCACCTGCCGGACAGGCCAATATCAACTGCTGGCTATGCCAGAACCACCTGGGAGACGTTCCGGAATCGCCTGCCAGCCATGGCGGAACCACCTCTCAGACGTACCAGAACCACCTGCCGGAGAAGCTGGAAACACGTCCTGGACAGTCTGGAACCACCTGCCGGCCAAGCCTGAACCACCTGCCAAGCACAACGGAACAACCTGCCAGACACGCCAAAATCACCTGCGTGTTATGCCAGAACCACTTGGAGGACTCTCTGGGATGACCTGACGGGCATGCCGGAACCACCTCTCAGACGTGCCGGAAGCACGTGCCAGACAAGCCGGAATCACCTACCGGACAGACCGGAACCACCTGCCGAGCACGCTGGAGCCACCTGTTCGACTCGCTGGAACCACCTGCCGGACAGGCCAATATCAACTGCTGGCTATGCCAGAACCACCTTGGGGACAGTCGGGATCACCTGCCAGCCATGGCGGAACCACCTCTCAGACGTACCAGAACCACCTGCCGGAGAAGCTGGAAACACGTCCTGGACAGACTGGAACCACGTGACGGCCATGCCTGAACCACCTGCCGAGCACGGCGGAACCACCTGCCGGACACGCCAAAATCACCTGCGGGCTATGCCAGAACCACTTGGACGACTCTCCGAAATGACCTGCCGGGCATGTTGGAACCACCTCTCAGACGTGCCAGAACCATGTGGCGGACAGTCCGGAATCACCTGTTGGGCATACGCAACCACCTCTGACACGTACCAGAACCACGTGCCGTGCCGCCGGAACCACCTACCGGACAGACCGCAATCAACTTTTGGGCATCCCGGAACCACCAGTCAGATGTGCCAGAAACACGTGCCGGAGACGCCGGAAGCAACTGCCGAGCACGTCGCAACCACCTGCTCAACTCGCCTGAACCACCTGCCGGAAACGCCAAAATCACCTGCCCGCTACACCAGCACCACTTCGGGGACAAGCCGGAATCACGTGAGGGGCATGCCGGCACAGCCTCTCAGACTGAACCTCGGGCAGGCCACCACAGAACCACCTGCCGGACAGACCGGAACCACCTGCCGGACACGCCGGAACCACCGGCTCGACCCGCCGGAACAACCGCTGGACATGCAAAATCACCTGCCGGCTACGCCGGAAACACTTGGCGAACACTCCGGAATCACCTGCCGGGCATGCCGGAACCACCTCTCAGATATGCCAGAACCACGTGCCAATGACCCCGGAAGCACCTGCCGAGCACGCCGGAACCACCTGCTCGACTCGCCAGAACCACCTGCCGGACACGCAAAAATCACCTGCCGGCTACACCACAACCAGTTGGTGAACACTTTGGAATCACCTGCCAGGCTTGCTGGAACCTCCTGCCGGTCATGCCAAAATCACCTGCCAACTACGCCAGAACCGCTTGGCGGACACTGCGGAAAAACCTGTCAGGCCGGCTGGAACCACATCTCAGACCTGCCAGAAACGTGTTCATGAGATGCTGGAACCACACCCCGAACAGACGGAAAACACCTGCCAGACCCGT
The DNA here is from genome assembly GCF_041296265.1 of Equus caballus. NCBI lineage: Eukaryota > Metazoa > Chordata > Mammalia > Perissodactyla > Equidae > Equus > Equus caballus. Next base: position 3,871,634 of record NC_091713.1, read on the forward strand.
CTGAACAACCTGCCGAGCACGCCGGAGCCACCTGCTCGACTCGCCGGAACCACCTACCTGACATGCCCAAATCACCAGCCGGGTATGCCAGAACCACTTGGCGGACACTCCGGAATCATCTGCCGGACATGCCGGAACCAGCTCTCAGACACACCAGAATCACGTGCCGGAGACGCCGGAAGCACCTGCCGAGCATGCCGGAGCCACCTGCTCGACTCGCCAGAAACACGTGCCGGACACGCCAAAATCACCTGCCGGGTACGCCAGAACCACCTGGCGGACACTCCGAAATCACCTGTCGCGCATGCCGGAACCACCTCTCAGACGTGCCGGAAGCACGTGCCGGAGACGGCGGAATCACCTACCGGTCAGACCGCAACCACCTGCCGAGCACGCCGGAGCCACCTGTTCGACTCGCTGGAACCACCTGCCGGACAGGCCAATATCAACTGCTGGCTATGCCAGAACCACCTGGGGGACGGTCCGGAATCGCCTGCCAGCCATGGCGGAACCACCTCTCAGACGTACCAGAACCACCTGCCGGAGAACCTGGAAACACGTCCTGGACAGTCTGGAACCACGTGCCGGCCAAGCCTGAACCACCTGCCAAGCACAACGGAACAACCTGCCAGACACGCCAAAATCACCTGCGTGTTATGCCAGAACCACTTGGAGGACTCTCTGGGATGACCTGCCGGGCATGCCGGAACCACCTCTCAGACGTGCCAGAACCATGTGGCGGACTGTCCGGAATCACCTGTTGGGCATGCGCAGCCACCTCTGAGACGTACCAGAACCACATGCCGTGCAGGCTGGAACCACCTACCGGACAGACCGGAATCACCTTTCGGGCATGCCGGAACCACCTGTCAGATGTGCCAGAAACACGTGCCGGAGACGCCGGAAGCACCTGCCAAGCACGTTGGAACCACCTGCTCAACTCGCCTGAACCACCTGCCGGACATGCCAAAATCACCTGCCGACTATGCCAGAACCACTTGGCGAACACTCCGGAATCAATTGCCGGGCATGCAGGAACCACCTCTCAGACATGCCAGAACCCCGTGCCAATGACCCCGGAAGCACCAGCCGAGCACGCCGGAACCACCTGCTCGACTCGCCAGAACCACCTGCCGATCACGCAAAAATCACCTGCCGGCTACGCCACAACCAGTTGGTGAACACTTTGGAATCACCTGCCAGGCTTGCTGGAACCACCTGCCAGTCATGCCAAAATCACCTGCCAACTACGCCAGAACCGCTAGGCGGACACTGCAGAAACACCTGTCGGGCCGGCTGGAACCACATCTCAGACGTGCCAGAAACGTGTTCATGAGATGCTGGAACCACACCCCGAACAGACGGATACCACCTGCCAGAACCGCCTGAACCACCTGCTGAGCACGCCGGAACCACCTGCTCGACTCACCGGTACCACCTCCCTGACACGCCAAAATCACCTGCTGGGTATGCCAGAACCACTTGGCGGACACTCCGGAATCATCTGCCGGACATGCCGGAACCAGCTCTCAGACACACCAGAACCAAGTGCCGGAGACGCCGGAAGCACCTGCCGAGCATGCCGGAGCCACCTGCTCGACTCGCCAGAAACATGTGCCGGACACGCCAAAATCACCTGCCGGGTATGCCAGAACCACCTGGCGGACACTACGGAATCACCTGCCGCGCATGCCGGAACCACCTGTCAGACGTGCCGGAAGCACGTGCCGGACACGCCGGAAACACCTACCGGACAGACCGGAACCACCTGCCAAGAACGCCGGAACCACCTGTTCGACTCGCTGGAACCACCTGCCGGACAGGCCAATATCAACTGCTGGCTATGCCAGAACCACCTGGGGGACAGTCCGGGATCACCTGCCAGCCATGGCGGAACCACCTCTCAGACGTACCAGAACCACCTGCCGGAGAAGCTGGAAACACGTCCTGGACAGACTGGAACCACGTGACGGCCATGCCTGAACCACCTGCCGAGAACGGCGGAACCATCTGCCGGACACGCCAAAATCACCTGCGGGCTACGCCAGAACCACTTGGACGACTCTCTGAAATGACCTGCTGGGCATGTTGGAACCACCTCTCAGACGTGCCAGAAGCACGTGGGAGACAGTCCGGAATCACCTGTTGGGCATACGCAACCACCTCTGACACGTACCAGAACCACGTGCCGTGCACGCCGGAACCACCTACCGGACAGACCGGAATCAACTTTTGGGCATGCCGGAACCATCTGTCAGATGTGCCAGAAACACGTGCCGGAGACGCCGGAAGCACCTGCCGAGCACGTCGCAACCACCTGCTCAACTCGCCTGAACCACCTGCCGGACACGCCAAAATCACCTGCCCGCTACACCAGCACCACTTCGGGGACAAGCCGGAATCACTTGAGGGGCATGCCGGCACAGCCTCTCAGACTGAACCTCGTGCCGGACACCACAGAACCACCTGCCGGACAGACAGGAACCACCTGCCGGACACGCCGGAACCACCGGCACGACCCGCCGGAAAGACCGCTGGACATACAAAATCACCTGCCGGCTACGCCGGAAACACTTGCCGAACACTCCGGAATCACCTGCCGGGCATGCCGGAACCACCTCTCAGATATGCCAGAACCACGTGCCAATGACCCCGGAAGCACCTGCCGAGCACGCCGGAACCACCTGCTCGACTCGCCAGAACCACCTGCCGGACACGCAAAAATCACCTGCCGGCTACGCCACAACCTGTTGGTGAACACTTTGGAATCACCTGCCGGGCTTGCTGGAACCACCTGCCGGTCATGCCAAAATCACCTTCCAACTACGCCAGAACCGCTTGGCGGACACTGCGGAAACACCTGTCGGGCCGGCTGGAACCACATCTCAGACGTGCCAGAAACGTGTTCATGAGATGCTGGAACCACACCCCGAACAGACGGATACCACCTGCCAGAACCGCCTGAACCACCTGCTGAGCACGCCGGAAGCACCTGCTCGACTCACCGGTACCACCTCCCTGACACGCCAAAATCACCTGCTGGGTATGCCAGAACCACTTGGCGGACACTCCGGAATCATCTGCCGGACATGCCGGAACCAGCTCTCAGACACACCAGAACCAAGTGCCGGAGACGCCGGAAGCACCTGCCGAGCATGCCGGAGCCACCTGCTCGACTCGCCAGAAACACCTGCCGGACACGCCAAAATCACCTGCCGGGTATGCCAGAACCACCTGGCGGACACTACGGAATCACCTGCCGCGCATGCCGGAACCACTTCTGAGACGTGCCGGAAGCACGTGCCACACACTCCGGAAACACCTACCGGACATACCGGAACCACCTGCCAAGAACGCCGGAGCCACCTGTTCGACTCGCTGGAACCACCTGCCGGACAGGCCAATATCAACTGCTGGCTATGCCAGAACCACCTGGGGGACAGTCCGGGATCACCTGCCAGCCATGGCGGAACCACCTCTCAGACGTACCAGAACCACCTGCCGGAGAAGCTGGAAACACGTCCTGGACAGACTGGAACCACGTGACGGCCATGCCTGAACCACCTGCCGAGCACGGCGGAACCACCTGCCAGACACGCCAAAATCACCTGCGGGCTACGCCAGAACCACTTGGACGACTCTCCGAAATGACCTGCCGGGCATGTTGGAACCACCTCTCAGACGTGCCAGAAGCACGTGGCGGACAGTCCGGAATCACCTGTTGGGCATACGCAACCACCTCTGAGATGTACCAGTACCACGTGCCGTGCACGCCGGAACCACCTACCGGACAGACCGGAATCAACTTTCGGGCATGCCGGAACCACCAGTCAGATGTGCCAGAATCACGTGCCAGAGACGCCGGAAGCACCTGCCGAGCACGTCGCAACCACCTGCTCAACTCGCCTGAACCACCTGCCGGACACGCCAAAATCACCTGCCCGCTACACCAGCACCACTTCGGGGACAAGCCGGAATCACGTGAGGGGCATGCCGGCACAGCCTCTCAGACTGAACCTCGTGCCGGACACCACAGAACCACCTGCCGGACAGACCGGAAGCACCTGCCGGACACGCCGGAACCACCAGCTCGACCCGCCGGAACGACCGCTGGACATGCAAAATCACCTGCCGGCTACGCCGGAAACACTTGGCGAACACTCCGGAATCACCTGCCGGGCATGCCGGAACCACCTCTCAGATATGCCAGAACCACGTGCCAATGACCCCGGAAGCACCTGCCGAGCACGCCGGAACCACCTGCTCGACTCGCCAGAACCACCTGCCGGACACGCAAAAATCACCTGCCGGCTACGCCACAACCAGTTGGGGAACACTTCGGAATCACCTGCCGGGCTTGCTGGAACCACCTGCCGGTCATGCCAAAATCACCTGCCAACTACGCCAGTACCACTTGGCAGAAACTGTGGAAACACCTGTCGGGCCGGCCGGAACCACATCTCAGACGTGCCAGAACCATGTGCATGAGATGCTGGAACCACACCCCGAACAGACGGAAAACACCTGCCAGACCCGTCTGAACAACCTGCCGAGCACGCCGGAGCCACCTGCTCGACTCGCCGGAACCACCTACCTGACATGCCCAAATCACCAGCCGGGTATGCCAGAACCACTTGGCGGACACTCCGGAATCATCTGCCGGACATGCCGGAACCAGCTCTCAGACACACCAGAACCACGTGCCGGAGACGCCGGAAGCACCTGCCGAGCATGCCGGAGCCACCAGCTCGACTCGCCAGAAACACCTGCCGGACACGCCAAAATCACCTGCCGGGTACGCCAGAACCACCTGGCGGACACTCCGAAATCACCTGTCGCGCATGCCGGAACCACCTCTCAGACATGCCGGAAGCACGTGCCGGACAGGCCGTAATCCCCTACCGAACAGACCGGAACCACCTGCCGAGCACGCCGGAGCCACCTGTTCGACTCGCTGGAACCACCTGCCGGACAGGCCAATATCAACTGCTGGCTATGCCAGAACCACATGGGGGACGTTCCGGAATCGCCTGCCAGCCATGGCGGAACCACCTCTCAGACGTACCAGAACCACCTGCCGGAGAAGCTGGAAACACGTCCTGGACAGTCTGGAACCACCTGCCGGCCAAGCCTGAACCACCTGCCAAGCACAACGGAACAACCTGCCAGACACGCCAAAATCACCTGCGTGTTATGCCAGAACCACTTGGAGGACTCTCTGGGATGACCTGCCGGTCATGCCGGAACCACCTCTCAGACGTGCCAGAACCATGTGGCGGACAGTCCGGAATCACCTGTTGGGCATGCGCAACCACCTCTGAGACGTACCAGAACCACATGCCGTGCAGGCTGGAACCACCTACCGGACAGACCGGAATCACCTTTCGGGCATGCCGGAACCACCTGTCAGATGTGCCAGAAACACGTGCCGGAGACGCCGGAAGCACCTGCCAAGCACGTTGGAACCACCTGCTCAACTCGCCTGAACCACCTGCCGGACATGCCAAAATCACCTGCCGACTATGCCAGAACCACTTGGCGAACACTCCGTAATCACTTGCCGGGCATGCAGGAACCACCTCTCAGACATGCCAGAACCGCGTGCCAATGACCCCGGAAGCACCTGCCGAGCACGCCGGAACCACCTGCTCGACTCGCCACTGTCACCTGCCGATCACGCAAAAATCACCTGCCGGGTACGCCACAACCAGTTGGTGAACACTTTGGAATCACCTGCCAGGCTTGCTGGAACCACCTGCCGGTCATGCCAAAATCACCTGCCAACTACGCCAGAACCGCTTGGCGGACACTGCGGAAACACCTGTCGGGCCGGCTGGAACCACATCTCAGACGTGCCAGAAACGTGTTCATGAGATGCTGGAACCACACCCCGAACAGACGGATACCACCTGCCAGAACCGCCTGAACCACCTGCTGAGCACGCCGGAACCACCTGCTCGACTCACCGGTACCACCTCCCTGACACGCCAAAATCACCTGCTGGGTATGCCAGAACCACTTGGCGGACACTCCGGAATCATCTGCCGGACATGCCGGAACCAGCTCTCAGACACACCAGAACCAAGTGCCGGAGACGCCGGAAGCACCTGCCGAGCATGCTGGAGCCACCTGCTCGACTCGCCAGAAACACCTGCCGGACACGCCAAAATCACCTGCCGGGTATGCCAGAACCACCTGGCGGACACTACGGAATCACCTGCCGCGCATGCCGGAACCACCTCTCAGATGTGCCGGAAGCACGTGCCAGACACGCCGGAAACACCTACCGGACAGACCGGAACCACATGCCAAGAACGCCGGAGCCACCTGTTCGACTCGGTGGAACCACCTGCCGGACAGGCCAATATCAAATGCTGGCTATGCCAGAACCACCTGGGGGACAGTCCGGGATCACCTGCCAGCCATGGCGGAACCAGCTCTCACACGTACCAGAACCACCTGCCGGAGAAGCTGGAAACACGTCCTGGACAGACTGGAACCACGTGACGGCCATGTCTGAACCACCTGCCGAGCACGGCGGAACCACCTAGCGGACACGCCAAAATCACCTGCGGGCTACACCAGAACCACTTCGACGACTCTCCGAAATGACCTGCCGGGCATTTTGCAACCACCTCTCAGACGTGCCAGAAGCACGTGGCGGACAGTCCGGAATCACCTGTTGGGCATACGCAACCACCTCTGACACGGACCAGAACCACGTGTCGTCCACGCCGGAACCACCTACCGGACAGACCGGAATCAACTTTTGGGCATGCCGGAACCACCAGTCAGATGTGCCAGAAACACGTGCCGGAGACGTCGGAAGCACCTGCCGAGCACGTCGCAACCACCTGCTCAACTCGCCTGAACCACCTGCCGGACACGCCAAAATCCCTGCCTGCTACACCAGCACCACTTCGGTGACAAGCCGGAATCACGTGAGGGGCATGCCGGCACAGCCTCTCAGACTGAACCTCGTGGGGGACACCACAGAACCACCAGCCGGACAGACCGGAACCACCAGCCGGACACGCCGGTACCAACAGCTCGACCTGCCGGAACGACCGCTGGACATGCAGAATCACCTGCCGGCTACGCCGGAAACACTTGGCGAACACTCCGGAATCACCTGCCGGGCATGCCGGAACCACCTCTCAGATATGCCAGAACCACGTGCCAATGACCCCGGAAGCACCAGCCGAGCACGCCGGAACCACCTGCTCGACTCGCCAGAACCACCTGCCGGACACGCAAAAATCACCTGCCGGCTACGCCACAACCAGTTGGGGAACACTTCGGAATCACCTGCCAGGCTTGCTGGAACCGCCTGCCGGTCATGCCAAAATCACCTGCCAACTATGCCAGAACCGCTTGGCGGACACTGCGGAAACACCTGTCGGGCTGGCTGGAACCGCATCTCAGACGTGCCAGAACCATGTTCATGAGATGCTGGAACCACACCCCGAACAGACGGAAAACACCTGCCAGACCCGTCTGAACAACCTGCCGAGCACGCCGGAGCCACCTGCTCGACTCGCCGGAACCACCTACCTGACATGCCCAAATCACCAGCCGGGTATGCCAGAACCACTTGGCGGACACTCCGGAATCATCTGCCGGACATGCCGGAACCAGCTCTCAGACACACCAGAACCAAGTGCCGGAGACGCCGGAAGCACCTGCCGAGCATGCCGGAGCCACCTGCTCGACTCGCCAGAAACACCTGCCGGACACGCCAAAATCACCTGCCGGGTACGCCAGAACCACCTGGCGAACACTACGAAATCACCTGCCGCGCATGCCAGAACCACCTCTCAGACGTGCCGGAAGCACGTGCCAGACACGCCGGAAACACCTACCGGACAGACCGGAACCACCTGCCAAGAACGCCGGAGCCACCTGTTCGACTCGCTGGAACCACCTGCCGGCCAGGCCAATATAAACTGCTGGCTATGCCAGAACCACCTGGGGACGGTCCGGGATCACCTGCCAGCCATGGTGGAACCACCTCTCAGACGTACCAGAACAACCTGCCGGAGAAGCTGGAAACACGTCCTGGACAGACTGGAACCACGTGACGGCCATGCCTGAACCACCTGCCGAGCACGGCGGAACCACCTGCCGGACACGCCAAAATCACCTGCTGGCTACGCCAGAACCACTTGGACGACTCTCCGAAATGACCTGCCGGGCATGTTGGAACCACCTCTCAGACATGCCAGAACCATGTGGCGGACAGTCCGGAATCACCTGTTGGGCATACGCAACCACCTCTGACACGTACCAGAACCTCGTGCCGTGCACGCCGGAACCACCTACCGGACAGACCGCAATCAACTTTTGGGCATGCCGGAACCACCAGTCAGATGTGCCAGAAACACGTGCCGGAGACGCCGGAAGCACCTGCCGAGCACGTCGCAACCACCTGCTCAACTCGCCTGAACCACCTGCCGGACACGCCAAAATCACCTGCCCGCTACACCAGCACCACTTCGGGGACAAGCCGGAATCACGTGAGGGGCATGCCGGCACAGCCTCTCAGAGTGAACCTCGTGCCGGTCACCACAGAACCACCTGCCGGACAGACCGGAACCACCTGCCGCACACGCCGGAACCACCGGCTCGACCCACCCGAACGACCGCTGGACATGCAAAATCACCTGCCGGCTACGCCGGAAACACTTGGCGAACACTCCGGAATCACCTGCCGGGCATGCCGGAACCACCTCTCAGATATGCCAGAACCACGTGCCAATGACCCCGGAAGCACCTGCCGAGCACGCCGGAACCACCTGCTCGACTCGCCAGAACCACCTGCCGGACACGCAAAAATCACCTGCCGGCTACGCCACAACCAGTTGGGGAACACTTCGGAATCACCTGCCGGGCTTGCTGGAACCACCTGCCAGTCATGCCAAAATCACCTGCCAACTACGCCAGTACCACTTGGCGGACACTGTGGAAACACCTGTCGGGCCCCCCGGAGCCACATCTCAGACGTGCCAGAACCATGTGCATGAGATGCTGGAACCACACCCCGAACAGACGGAAAACACCTGCCAGACCCGTCTGAACAACCTGCCGAGCACGCCGGAGCCACCTGCTCGACTCGCCGGAACCACCTACCTGACATGCCCAAATCACCAGCCGGGTATGCCAGAACCACTTGGCGGACACTCCGGAATCATCTGCCGGACATGCCGGAACCAGCTCTCAGACACACCAGAACCACGTGCCGGAGACGCCGGAAGCACCTGCCGAGCATGTCGGAGCCACCTGCTCGACTCGCCAGAAACACCTGCCGGACACGCCAAAATCACCTGCCGGGTACGCCAGAACCACCTGGTGGACACTCCGAAACCACCTGTCGCGCATGCCGGAACCACCTCTCAGACGTGCCGGAAGCACGTGCCGGACACGCCGGAATCACCTACCGGACAGACCGGAACCACCTGCCGAGCACGCCGGAGCCACCTGTTCGACTCGCTGGAACCACCTGCCGGACAGGCCAATATCAACTGCTGGCTATGCCAGAACCACCAGTGGGACGGTCCGGAATCACCTGCCAGCCATGGCGGAACCACCTCTCAGACGTACCAGAACCACCTGCCGGAGAAGCTGGAAACACGTCCTGGACAGTCTGGAATCACCTGCCGGCCAAGCCTGAACCACCTGCCAAGCACAACGGAACAACCTGCCAGACACGCCAAAATCACCTGCGTGTTATGCCAGAACCACTTGGAGGACTCTCTGGGATGACCTGCCGGGCTTGCCGGAATCACCTCTCAGACGTGCCAGAAGCACGTGGCGGACAGTCCGGAATCACCTGTTGGGCATGCGCAACCACCTCTGAGACGTACCAGAACCACATGCCGTGCAGGCTGGAACCACCTACCGGACAGACCGGAATCACCTTTCGGGCATGCCGGAACCACCTGTCAGATGTGCCAGAAACACGTGCCGGAGACGCCGGAAGCACCTGCCAAGCACGTTGGAACCACCTCCTCAACTCGCCTGAACCACCTGCCGGACATGCCAAAATCACCTGCCGACTATGCCAGAACCACTTGGCGAACACTCCGGAATCACTTGCCGGGCATGCAGGAACCACCTCTCAGACATGCCAGAACCCCGTGCCAATGACCCCGGAAGCACCAGCCTAGCACGCCGGAACCACCTGCTCGACTCGCCAGAACCACCTGCCGATCACGCAAAAATCACCTGCCGGCTATGCCACAACCAGTTGGGGAACACTTCGGAATCACCTGCCAGGCTTGCTGGAACCACCTGCCCGTCATGCCAAAATCACCTGCCAACTACGCCAGAACCGCTTGGCGGACACTGCGGAAACACCTGTCGGGCCGGCTGGAACCACATATCAGAAGTGCCAGAAACGTGTTCATGAGATGCTGGAACCACACCCCGAACAGACGGATACCACCTGCCAGAACCGCCTGAACCACCTGCTGAGCACGCCGGAAGCACCTGCTCGACTCACCGGTACCACCTCCCTGACACGCCAAAATCACCTGCTGGGTATGCCAGAACCACTTGGCGGACACTCCGGAATCATCTGCCGGACATGCCTGAACCAGCTCTCAGACACACCAGAACCAAGTGCCGGAGACGCCGGAAGCACCTGCCGAGCACGCCGGAGCCACCTGCTCGACTCGCCAGAAACACCTGCCGGACACGCCAAAATCACCTGCCGGCTACGCCACAACCAGTTGGGGAACACTTCGGAATCACCTGCCGGGCTTGCTGCAACCACCTGCCGGTCATGCCAAAATCACCTGCCAACTACGCCAGTACCACTTGGCGGACACTGTGGAAACACCTGTCGGGCCGGCCGGAACCACATCTCAGACGTGCCAGAACCATGTGCATGAGATGCTGGAACCACACCCCGAACAGACGGAAAACACCTGCCAGACCCGTCTGAACAACCTGCCGAGCACGCCGGAGCCACCTGCTCGACTCGCCGGAACCACCTACCTGACATGCCCAAATCACCAGCCGGGTATGCCAGAACCACTTGGCGGACACTCCGGAATCATCTTCCGGACATGCCGGAACCAGCTCTCAGACACACCAGAACCACGTGCCGGAGATGCCGGAAGCACCTGCCGAGCATGCCGGAGCCACCTGCTCGACTCGCCAGAAACACCTGCCGGACACGCCAAAATCACCTGCCGGGTACGCCAGAAACACCTGGCGGACACTCCGAAACCACCTGTCGCGCATGCCGGAACCACCTCTCAGACGTGCCGGAAGCACGTGCCGGACACGCCGGAATCACCTACCGGACAGACCGGAACCACCTGCCGAGCACGCCGGAGCCACCTGTTCGACTCGCTGGAACCACCTGCCGGACAGGCCAATATCAACTGCTGGCTATGCCAGAACCACCTGGGGGATGGTCCGGAATCACCTGCCAGCCATGGCGGAACCACCTCTCAGACGTACCAGAACCACCTGCCGGAGAAGCTGGAAACACGTCCTGGACAGTCTGGAACCACCTGCCGGCCAAGCCTGAACCACCTGCCAAGCACAACGGAACAACCTGCCAGACACGCCAAAATCACCTGCGTGTTATGCCAGAACCACGTGGAGGACTCTCTGGGATGACCTGCCGGGCATGCCGGAACCACCTCTCAGACGTGCCAGAACCATGTGGCGGACAGTCCGGAATCACCTGTTGGGCCTGCGCAACCACCTCTGAGACGTACCAGAACCACATGCCGTGCAGGCTGGAACCACCTACCGGACAGACCGGAATCACCTTTCGGGCATGCCGGAACCACCTGTCAGATGTGCCAGAAACACGTGCCGGAGACGCCGGAAGCACCTGCCAAGCACGTTGGAACCACCTGCTCAACTCGCCTGAACCACCTGCCGGACATGCCAAAATCACCTGCCGACTATGCCAGAACCACTTGGCGAACACTCCGGAATCACTTGCCGGGCATGCAGGTACCACCTCTCAGACATGCCAGAAACCCGCGCCAATGACCCCAGAAGCACCAGCCGAGCACGCCGGAACCACCTGCTCGACTCGCCAGAACCACCTGCCGATCACGCAAAAATCACCTGCCGGCTACGCCACAACCAGTTGGTGAACACTTTGGAATCACCTGCCAGGCTTGCTGGAACCACCTGCCAGTCATGCCAAAATCACCTGCCAGCTACGCCAGAACCGCTTGGCGGACACTGCGGAAACACCTGTCGGGCCGGCTGGAACCACATCTCAGATGTGCCAGAAACGTGTTCATGAGATTCTGAAACCACACCCCGAACAGACGGAAAACACCTGCCAGAACCGCCTGAACCACCTGCTGAGCACGCCGGAACCACCTGCTCGACTCGTCAGAAACACCTGCCGGACACGCCAAAATCACCTGCCGGGTACGCCAGAACCACGTGGCGGACACTACGGAATCACCTGTCCTGCATGCCGGAACCACCTCTCTGACGTGCCAGAAGCACGTGCCGGACACGCCGGAAACACCTACCGGACAGACCGGAACCACCTGCCAAGAACGCCGGAGCCACCTGTTCGACTCGGTGGAACCAGCTGCCGGACAGGCCAATATCAACTGCTGGCTATGCCAGAACCACCAGTGGGACGGTCCGGAATCACCTGCCAGCCATGGCGGAACCACCTCTCAGACGTACCAGAACCACCTGCCGGAGAAGCTGGAAACACGTCCTGGACAGTCTGGAACCACGTGACGGCCATGCCTGAACCACCTGCCGAGCACGGCGGAACCACCTGCCGGACACGCCAAAATCACCTGCGGGCTACACCAGAACCACTTCGACGACTCTCCGAAATGACCTGCCGGGCATGTTGGAACCACCTCTCAGACGTGCCAGAAGCACGTGGCGGACAGTCCGGAATCACCTGTTGGGCATACGCAACCACCTCTGACACGGACCAGAACCACGTGTCGTGCACGCCGGAACCACCTACCGGACAGACCGGAATCAACTTTTGGGCATGCCGGAACCACCAGTCAGATGTGCCAGAAACACGTGCCGGAGACGTCGGAAGCACCTGCCGAGCACGTCGCAACCACCTGCTCAACTCGCCTGAACCACCTGCCGGACACGCCAAAATCCCTGCCCGCTATAACAGCACCACTTCGGGGACAAGCCGGAATCACGTGAGGGGCATGCCGGCACAGCCTCTCAGACTGAACCTCGTGCCGGACACCACAGAACCACCTGCCGGACAGACCGGAACCACCAGCTGGACACGCCGGTACCACCGGCTCGACCCGCCGGAACGACCGCTGGACATGCAGAATCACCTGCCGGCTACGCCGGAAACACTTGGCGAACACTCCGGAATCACCTGCTGGGCATGCCGGAACCACCTCTCAGATAAGCCAGAACCTCGTGCCAATGACCCCGGAAGCACCTGCCGAGCACGCCGGAACCACCTGCTCGACTCGCCAGAACCACCTGCCGGACACGCAAAAATCACCTGCCGGCTACGCCACAACCAGTTGGGGAACACTTCGGAATCACCTGCCGGGCTTGCTGGAACCACCTGCCGGTCATGCCAAAATCACCTGCCAACTACGCCAGTACCACTTGGCGGACACTGTGGAAACACCTGTCGGGCCGGCCGGAACCACATCTCAGACGTTCCAGAACCATGTGCATGATATGCTGGAACCACACCCCGAACAGACGGAAAACACCTGCCAGACCCGTCTGAACAACCTGCCGAGCACGCCGGAGCCACCTGCTCGACTCGCCGGAACCACCTACCTGACATGCCCAAATCACCAGCCGGGTATGCCAGAACCACTTGGCGGACACTCCGGAATCATCTGCCGGACATGCCGGAACCAGCTCTCAGACACACCAGAACCACGTGCCGGAGACGCCGGAAGCACCTGCGGAGCATGCCGGAGCCACCTGCTCGACTCGCCAGAAACACCTGCCGGACACGCCAAAATCACCTGCCGGGTACGCCAGAACCACCTGGTGGACACTCCGAAACCACCTGTCGCGCATGCCGGAACCACCTCTCAGACGTGCCGGAAGCACGTGCCGGACACACCGGAATCACCTACCGGACAGACCGGAACCACCTGCCGAGCACGCCGGAGCCACCTGTTCGACTCGCTGGAACCACCTGCCGGACAGGCCAATATCAACTGCTGGCTATGCCAGAACCACCTGGGGGATGGTCCGGAATCACCTGCCAGCCATGGCGGAACCACCTCTCAGACGTACCAGAACCACCTGCCGGAGAAGCTGGAAACACGTCCTGGACAGTCTGGAACCACCTGCCGGCCAAGCCTGAACCACCTGCCAAGCACAACGGAACAACCTGCCAGACACGCCAAAATCACCTGCGTGTTATGCCAGAACCACTTGGAGGACTCTCTGGGATGACCTGCCGGGCATGCCGGAACCACCTCTCAGACGTGCCAGAAGCACGTGGCGGACAGTCCGGAATCACCTGTTGGGCATGCGCAACCACCTCTGAGACGTACCAGAACCACATGCCGTGCAGGCTGGAACCACCTACCGGACAGACCGGAATCACCTTTCGGGCATGCCGGAACCACCTGTCAGATGTGCCAGAAACACGTGCCGGAGACGCCGGAAGCACCTGCCAAGCACGTTGGAACCACCTGCTCAACTCGCCTGAACCACCTGCCGGACATGCCAAAATCACCTGCCGACTATGCCAGAACCACTTGGCGAACACTCCGGAATCACTTGCCGGGCATGCAGGAACCACCTCTCAGACATGCCAGAACCCCGTGCCAATGACCCCGGAAGCACCAGCCGAGCACGCCGGAACCACCTGCTCGACTCGCCAGAACCACCTGCCGATCACGCAAAAATCACCTGCCGGCTACGCCACAACCAGTTGGTGAACACTTTGGAATCACCTGCCATGCTTGCTGGAACCACCTGCCAGTCATGCCAAAATCACCTGCCAACTATGCCAGAACCGCTTGGCGGACACTGCGGAAACACCTGTCGGGCCGGCTGGAACCACATCTCAGACGTGCCAGAAACGTGTTCATGAGATGCTGGAACCACACCCCGAACAGACGGATACCACCTGCCAGAACCGCCTGAACCACCTGCTGAGCACGCCGGAAGCACCTGCTCGACTCACCGGTACCACCTCCCTGACACGCCAAAATCACCTGCTGGGTATGCCAGAACCACTTGGCGGACACTCCGGAATCATCTGCCGGACATGCCTGAACCAGCTCTCAGACACACCAGAACCAAGTGCCGGAGACGCCGGAAGCACCTGCCGAGCAGGCCGGAGTCACCTGCTCGACTCGCCAGAAACACCTGCCGGACACGCCAAAATCACCTGCCGGGTACGCCAGAACCACCTGGCGGACACTACGGAATCACCTGCCGCGCATGCCGGAACCACCTCTCAGACGTGCCGGAAGCACGTGCCGGACACGCCGGAAACACCTACCGGACAGACCGGAACCACCTGCCAAGAACGCCGGAGCCACCTGTTCGACTCGCTGGAACCACCTGCCGGACAGGCCAATATCAACTGCTGGCTATGCCAGAACCACCAGTGGGACGGTCCGGAATCACCTGCCAGCCATGGCGGAACCACCTCTCAGACGTACCAGAACCACCTGCCGGAGAAGCTGGAAACACGTCCTGGACAGTCTGGAATCACCTGCCGGCCAAGCCTGAACCACCTGCCAAGCACAACGGAACAACCTGTCAGACACGCCAAAATCACCTGCGTGTTATGCCAGAACCACTTGGAGGACTCTCTGGGATGACCTGCCGGGCATGCCGGAATCACCTCTCAGACGTGCCAGAAGCACGTGGCGGACAGTCCGGAATCACCTGTTGGGCATGCGCAACCACCTCTGAGACGTACCAGAACCACATGCCGTGCAGGCTGGAACCACCTACCGGACAGACCGGAATCACCTTTCGGGCATGCCGGAACCACCTGTCAGATGTGCCAGAAACACGTGCCGGAGACGCCGGAAGCACCTGCCAAGCACGTTGGAACCACCTGCTCAACTCGCCTGAACCACCTGCCGGACATGCCAAAATCACCTGCCGACTATGCCAGAACCACTTGGCGAACACTCCGGAATCACTTGCCGGGCATGCAGGAACCACCTCTCAGACATGCCAGAACCCCGTGCCAATGACCCCGGAAGCACCAGCCGAGCACGCCGGAACCACATGCTCGACTAGCCAGAACCACCTGCCGATCACGCAAAAATCACCTGCCGGCTACGCCACAACCAGTTGGTGAACACTTTGGAATCACCTGCCAGGCTTGCTGGAACCACCTGCCCGTCATGCCAAAATCACCTTCCAACTACGCCAGAACCACTTGGCGAACACTCCGGAATCACTTGCCGGGCATGCAGGTACCACCTCTCAGACATGCCAGAAACCCGCGCCAATGACCCCAGAAGCACCAGCCGAGCACGCCGGAACCACCTGCTCGACTCGCCAGAACCACCTGCCGGACACGCAAAAATCACCTGCCGGCTACGCCACAACCAGTTGGGGAACACTTCGGAATCACCTGCCGGGCTTGCTGGAACCACCTGCCTGTCATGCAAAATCACCTGCCAACTACGCCAGTACCACTTGGCGGACACTGTGGAAACACCTGTCGGGCTGGCCGGAACCACATCTCAGACGTGCCAGAACCATGTGCATGAGATGCTGGAACCACACCCCGAACAGACGGAAAACACCTGCCAGACCCGTCTGAACAACCTGCTGAGCACGCCGGAGCCACCTGCTCGACTCGCCGGAACCACCTACCTGACATGCCCAAATCACCAGCCGGGTATGCCAGAACCACTTGGCGGACACTCCGGAATCATCTGCCGGACATGCCGGAACCAGCTCTCAGACACACCAGAACCACGTGCCGGAGACGCCGGAAGCACCTGCCGAGCATGCCGGAGCCACCTGCTCGACTCGCCAGAAACACCTGCCGGACACGCCAAACTCACCTGCCGGGTACTCCAGAACCACCTGGCGGACACTCCAAAATCACCTGTCGCGCATGCCGGAACCACCTCTCAGACGTGCCGGAATCACGTGCCGGACACGCCGGAATCACCTACCGGACAGACCGGAACCACCTGCCGAGCACGCCGGAGCCACCTGTTCGACTCGCTGGAACCACCTGCCGGACAGGCCAATATCAACTGCTGGCTATGCCAGAACCACCTGGGGGACGGTCCAGGATCACCTGCCAGCCATGGCCGAACCACCTCTCAGATGTACCAGAACCACCTGCCGGAGAAGCTGGAAACACGTCCTGGACAGACTGGAACCACGTGACGGCCATGCCTGAACCACCTGCCGAGCACGGCGGAACCACCTGCCGGACACGCCAAAATCACCTGCGGGCTACGCCAGAACCACTTGGACGACTCTCCGAAATGACCTGCCGGGCATCTTGGAACCACCTATCAGACGTGCCAGAAGCACGTGGCGGACAGTCCGGAATCACCTGTTGGGCATACGCAACCACCTCTGAGACGTACCAGAACCACGTGCCGTGCACGGCGGAACCACCTACCGGACAGACCGGAATCAACTTTTGGGCATGCCGGAACCACCAGTCAGATGTGCCAGAAACACGTGCCGGAGACGCCGGAAGCACCTGCCGAGCACGTCGCAACCACCTGCTCAACTCGCCTTAACCCTCTGCCGGACACGGCAAAATCACCTGCCCGCTACACCAGCACCACTTCGGGGACAAGCCGGAATCACGTGAGGGGCATGCCGGCACAGCCTCTCAGACTGAACCTCGTGCCGGACACCACAGAACCACCTGCCGGACAGACCGGAACCACCTGCCGGACACGCCGGAACGACCGCTGGACATGCAAAATCACCTGCCGGCTACGCCGGAAACACTTGGCGAACACTCCGGAATCACCTGCCGGGCATGCCGGAACCACCTCTCAGATATGCCAGAACCACGTGCCAATGATCCGGGTAGCACCTGCCGAGCACGTCGGAACCAACTGCTCGACTCGCCAGAACCACCTGCCGGACACGCAAAAATCACCTGCCGGCTACGCCACAACCAGTTGGGGAACACTTCGGAATCACCTGCCGGGCTTGCTGGAACCACCTGCCGGTCATGCCAAAATCACCTGCCAACTACGCCAGTACCACTTGGCAGACACTGTGGAAACACCTGTCGGGCCGGCCGGAACCACATCTCAGACGTGCCAGAACCATGTGCATGAGATGCTGGAACCACACCCCGAACAGACGGAAAACACCTGCCAGACCCGTCTGAACAACCTGCCGAGCACGCCGGAGCCACCTGCTCGACTCGCCGGAACCACCTACCTGACATGCCCAAATCACCAGCCGGGTATGCCAGAACCACTTGGCGGACACTCCGGAATCATCTGCCAGACATGCCGGAACCAGCTCTCAGACACACCAGAACCACGTGCCGGAGACGCCGGAAGCACCTGCCGAGCATGCCGGAGCCACCTGCTCGACTCGCCGGAAACACCTGCGGGACACGCCAAAATCACCTGCCGGGTACGCCAGAACCACCTGGCGGACACTCCGAAACGACCTGTCGCGCATGCCGGAACCACCTCTCAGACGTGCCGGAAGCACGTGCCGGACACGCCGGAATTACCTACCGGACAGACCGGAACCACCTGCCGAGCACGCCGGAGCCACCTGTTCGACTCGCTGGAACCACCTGCCGGACAGGCCAATATCAACTGCTGGCTATGCCAGAACCACCTGGGGGACGGTCCGGGATCACCTGCCAGCCATGGCGGAACCACCTCTCAGACGTACCAGAACCACCTGCCGGAGAAGCTGGAAACACGTCCTGGAGAGTCTGGAACCACCTGCCGGCCAAGCCTGAACCACCTGCCAAGCACAACGGAACAACCTGCCAGACACGCCAAAATCACCTGCGTGTTATGCCAGAACCACTTGGAGGACTCTCTGGGATGACCTGCCTGGCATGCCGGAACCACCTCTCAGACGTGCCAGAACCATGTGGCGGACAGTCCGGAATCACCTGTTGGGCATGCGCAACCACCTCTGAGACGTACCAGAACCACATGCCGTGCAGGCTGGAACCACCTACCGGACAGACCGGAATCACCTTTCGGGCATGCCGGAACCACCTGTCAGATGTGCCAGAAACACGTGCCGGAGACGCCGGAAGCACCTGCCAAGCACGTTGGAACAACCTGCTCAACTCGCCTGAACCAGCTGCCGGACATGCCAAAATCACCTGCCGACTATGCCAGAACCACTTGGCGAACACTCCGGAATCACCTGCCGAGCATGCCGGAGCCACCTGCTCGACTCGCCAGAAACACCTGCCGGACACGCCAAAATCACCTGCCGGGTATGCCAGAACCACCTGGCGGACACTACGGAATCACCTGCCGCGCATGCAGGAACCACTTCTCAGACGTGCCGGAAGCACGTGCCACACACTCCGGAAACACCTACCGGACATACCGGAACCACCTGCCAAGAACGCCAGAGCCACCTGTTCGACTCGCTGGAACCACCTGCCGGACAGGCCAATATCAACTGCTGGCTATGCCAGAACCACCTGGGGGACGGTCCGGGATCACCTGCCAGCCATGGCGGAACCACCTCTCAGACGTACCAGAACCACCTGCCGGAGAAGCTGGAAACACGTCCTGGACAGACTGGAACCACGTGACGGCCATGCCTGAACCACATCCCGAGCACGGCGGAACCACCTGCCGGACACGCCAAAATCACCTGCGGGCTACGCCAGAACCACTTGGACGACTCTCCGAAATGACCTGCCGGGCATGTTGGAACCACCTCTCAGACGTGCCAGAAGCACGTGGCGGACAGTCCGGAATCACCTGTTGGGCATACGCAACCACCTCTGAGATGTACCAGTACCACGTGCCGTGCACGCCGGAACCACCTACCGGACAGACCGGAATCAACTTTCGGGCATGCCGGTACCACCAGTCAGATGTGCCAGAATCACGTGCCAGAGACGCCGGAAGCACCTGCCGAGCACGTCGCAACCACCTGCTCAACTCGCCTGAACCACCTGCCGGACACGCCAAAATCACCTGCCCGCTAGACCAGCACCACTTCGGGGACAAGCCGGAATCACGTGAGGGGCATGCCGGCACAGCCTCTCAGACTGAACCTCGTGCCGGACACCACAGAACCACCTGCCGGACAGACCGGAACCACCTGCCGGACACGCCGGAACCACCGGCTCGACCCGCCGGAAAGACCGCTGGACATGCAAAATCACCTGCCGGCTACGCCGGAAACACTTGGCGAACACTCCGGAATCACCTGCCGGGCATGCCGGAACCACCTCTCAGATATGCCAGAACCACGTGCCAATGACCCCGGAAGCACCTGCCGAGCACGCCGGAGCCACATGCTCGACTCGCCAGAAACACCTGCCGGACACGCAAAAATCACCTGCCGGCTACGCCACAACCAGTTGGGGAACACTTCGGAATCACCTGCCGGGCTTGCTGGAACCACCTGCCGGTCATGCCAAAATCACCTGCCAACTACGCCAGTACCACTTGGCGGACACTGTGGAAACACCTGTCGGGCCGGCCGGAACCACATCTCAGACGTGCCAGAACCATGTGCATGAGATGCTGGAACCACACCCCGAAAAGACGGAAAACACCTGCCAGACCCGTCTGAACAACCTGCCGAGCACGCCGGAGCCACCTGCTCGACTCGCCGGAACCACCTACCTGACATGCCCAAATCACCAGCCGGGTATGCCAGAACCACTTGGCGGACACTCCGGAATCATCTGCCGGACATGCCGGAACCAGCTCTCAGACACACCAGAACCACGTGCCGGAGACGCCGGAAGCACGTGCTGAGCATGCCGGAGCCACCTGCTCGACTCGCCAGAAACACCTGCCGGACACGCCAAAATCACCTGCCGGGTACGCAAGAACCACCTGGCGGATACTACGGAATCACATGCCGCGCATGACGGACCCACCTTTCAGACGTGCCGGAAGCACGTTCCGGAGACGCCGGAAACTCCTAGCGGACAGACCGGAACCACCTGCCAAGAACGCCGGAGCCACCTGTTCGACTCGCTGGAACCACCTGCCGACAGGCCAATATCAACTGCTGGCTATGCCAGAACCACCTGGGGGACAGTCCGGGATCACCTGCCAGCCATGGCGGAACCACCTCTCAGACGTACCAGAACCACCTGCCGGAGAAGCTGGAAACACGTCCTGGACAGACTGGAACCACGTGACGGCCATGCCTGAACCACCTGCCGAGCACGGCGGAACCACCTGCCGGACACGCCAAAATCACCTGCGGGCTACGCCAGAACCACTTGGACGACTCTCTGAAATGACCTGCTGGGCATGTTGGAACCACCTCTCAGACGTGCCAGAAGCACGTGGCGGACAGTCCGGAATCACCTGTTGGGCATACGCAACCACCTCTGACACGTACCAGAACCTCGTGCCGTGCACGCCGGAACCACCTACCGGACAGGCCGGAATCAACTTTTGGGCATGCCGGAACCACCAGTCAGATGTGCCAGAAACACGTGCCGGAGACGCCGGAAGCACCTGCCGACCACATCGCAACCACCTGCTGAACTCGCCTGAACCACCTGCCGGACACGCCAAAATCACCTGCCCGCTACACCAGCACCACTTCGGGGACAAGGCGGAATCACGTGAGGGGCATGCCGGCACAGCCTCTCAGACTGAACCTCGTGCCGGACACCACAGAACCACCAGCCGGACAGACCGGAACCAACTGCCGGACACGCCGGAACCACTGGCTCGACCCGCCGGAACGACCGCTGGACATGCAAAATCACCTGCCGGCTACGCCGGAAACACTTGGCGAACACTCCGGAATCACCTGCCGGGCATGCCGGAACCACCTCTCAGATATGCCAGAACCACGTGCCAATGACCCCGGAAGCACCTGCCGAGCACGCCGGAACCACCTGCTCGACTCGCCAGAACCACCTGCCGGACACGCAAAAATCACCTGCCGGCTACGCCACAACCAGTTGGGGAACACTTCGGAATCACCTGCCGGGCTTGCTGGAACCACCTGCCGGTCATGCCAAAATCACCTGCCAACTACGCCAGTACCACTTGGCGGACACTGTGGAAACACCTGTCGGGCCGGCCGGAACCACATCTCAGACGTGCCAGAACCATGTGCATGAGATGCTGGAACCACACCCCGAACAGACGGAAAACACCTGCCAGACCCGTCTGAACAACCTGCCGAGCACGCCGGAGCCACCTGCTCGACTCGCCGGAACCACCTACCTGACATGCCCAAATCACCAGCCGGGTATGCCAGAACCACTTGGCGGACACTCCGGAATCATCTGCCGGACATGCCGGAACCAGCTCTCAGACACACCAGAACCACGTGCCGGAGACGCCGGAAGCACCTGCCGAGCATGCCGGAGCCACCTGCTCGACTCGCCAGAAACACCTGCCGGACACGCCAAAATCACCTGCCGGGTACGCCAGAACCACCTGGCGGACACTCCGAAATCACCTGTCGCGCATGCCGGAACCACCTCTCAGACATGCCGGAAGCACGTGCCGGACAGGCCGTAATCCCCTACCGAACAGACCGGAACCACCTGCCGAGCACGCCGGAGCCACCTGTTCGACTCGCTGGAACCACCTGCCGGACAGGCCAATATCAACTGCTGGCTATGCCAGAACCACATGGGGGACGTTCCGGAATCGCCTGCCAGCCATGGCGGAACCACCTCTCAGACGTACCAGAACCACCTGCCGGAGAAGCTGGAAACACGTCCTGGACAGTCTGGAACCACCTGCCGGCCAAGCCTGAACCACCTGCCAAGCACAACGGAACAACCTGCCAGACACGCCAAAATCACCTGCGTGTTATGCCAGAACCACTTGGAGGACTCTCTGGGATGACCTGCCGGTCATGCCGGAACCACCTCTCAGACGTGCCAGAACCATGTGGCGGACAGTCCGGAATCACCTGTTGGGCATGCGCAACCACCTCTGAGACGTACCAGAACCACATGCCGTGCAGGCTGGAACCACCTACCGGACAGACCGGAATCACCTTTCGGGCATGCGCAAACCGCCTGTCAGATGTGTCAGAAACACGTGCCGGTGACGCCGGAAGCACCTGCCAAGCACGTTGGAACCACCTGCTCATCTCGCCTAAACCACCTGCCGGACATGCCAAAATCACCTGCCGACTATGCCAGAACCACTTGGCGAACACTCCGGAATCACTTGCCGGGCATGCAGGTACCACCTCTCAGACATGCCAGAAATCCGCGCCAATGACCCCAGAAGCACCAGCCGAGCACGCCGGAACCACCTGCTCGACTCGCCAGAACCACCTGCCGATCACGCAAAAATCACCTGCCGGCTACGCCACAACCAGTTGGTGAACACTTTGGAATCACCTGCCAGGCTTGCTGGAACCACCTGCCAGTCATGCCAAAATCACCTGCCAGCTACGCCAGAACCGCTTGGCGGACACTGCGGAAACACCTGTCGGGCCGGCTGGAACCACATCTCAGATGTGCCAGAAACGTGTTCATGAGATGCTGAAACCACACCCCGAACAGACGGAAACCACCTGCCAGAACCGCCTGAACCACCTGCTGAGCACGCCGGAACCACCTGCTCGACTCACCGGTACCACCTCCCTGACACGCCAAAATCACCAGCTGGGTATGCCAGAACCACTTGACGGACACTCCGGAATCATCTGCCGGACATGCCGGAACCAGCTCTCAGACACACCAGAACCACGTGCCGGAGACGCCGGAAGCACCTGCCGAGCATCCCGGAGCCACCTGCTCGACTCGTCAGAAACACCTGCCGGACACGCCAAAATCACCTGCCGGGTACGCCAGAACCACGTGGCGGACACTACGGAATCACCTGTCCCGCATGCCGGAACCACCTCTCTGACGTGCCAGAAGCACGTGCCGGACACGCCGGAAACACCTACCGGACAGACCGGAACCACCTGCCAAGAACGCCGGAGCCACCTGTTCGACTCGGTGGAACCAGCTGCCGGACAGGCCAATATCAACTGCTGGCTATGCCAGAACCACCAGTGGGACGGTCCGGAATCACCTGCCAGCCATGGCGGAACTACCTCTCAGACGTACCAGAACCACCTGCCGGAGAAGCTGGAAACACGTCCTGGACAGTCTGGAACCACGTGACGGCCATGCCTGAACCACCTACCGAGCACGGCGGAACCACCTGCCGGACACGCCAAAATCACCTGCGGGCTACACCAGAACCACTTCGACGACTCTCCGAAATGACCTGCCGGGCATGTTGGAACCACCTCTCAGACGTGCCAGAAGCACGTGGCGGACAGTCCGGAATCACCTGTTGGACATACGCAACCACCTCTGACACGTACCAGAACCACGTGCCGTGCACGCCGGAACCACCTACCGGACAGACCGGAATCAACTTTTGGGCATGCCGGAACCACCAGTCAGATGTGCCAGAAACACGTGCCGGAGACGTCGGAAGCACCTGCCGAGCACGTCGCAACCACCTGCTCAACTCGCCTGAACCACCTGCCGGACACGCCAAAATCCCTGCCCGCTACACCAGCACCACTTCGGGGACAAGCCGGAATCACGTGAGGGGCATGCCGGCACAGCCTCTCAGACTGAACCTCGTGCCGGACACCACAGAACCACCTGCCGGACAGACCGGAACCACCAGCCGGACACGCCGGTACCACCGGCTCGACCCGCCGGAACGACCGCTGGACATGCAGAATCACCTGCCGGCTACGCCGGAAACACTTGGCGAACACTCCGGAATCACCTGCCGGGCATGCCGGAACCACCTCTCAGATATGCCAGAACCACGTGCCAATGACCCCGGAAGCACCTGCCGAGCACGCCGGAACCACCTGCTCGACTCGCCAGAACCACCTGCCGGACACGCAAAAATCACCTGCCGGCTACGCCACAACCATTTGGGGAACACTTCGGAATCACCTGCCGGGCTTGCTGGAACCACCTGCCGGTCATGCCAAAATCACCTGCGTGCTATGCCAGAACCACTTGGAGGACTCTCTGGGATGACCTGCCGGGCATGCCGGAACCACCTCTCAGACGTGCCAGAACAATGTGGCGGACAGTCGGAATCACCTGTTGGGCATGCGCAACCACCTCTGAGACGTACCAGAACCACATGCCGTGCAGGCTGGAACCACCTACCGGACAGACCGGAATCACCTTTCGGGCATGCCGGAACCACC
This sequence comes from Equus caballus, assembly GCF_041296265.1. Taxonomy (NCBI): domain Eukaryota; kingdom Metazoa; phylum Chordata; class Mammalia; order Perissodactyla; family Equidae; genus Equus; species Equus caballus. The sequence goes on from NC_091713.1 coordinate 3,896,966, forward strand.
TGTCAGATGTGCCAGAAACACGTGCTGGAGACGCCGGAAGCACCTGCCAAGCACGTTGGAACCACCTGCTCAACTCGCCTGAACCACCTGCCAGACATGCCAAAATCACCTGCCGGCTACGCCACAACCAGTTGGGGAACACTTCGGAATCACCTGCCGGGCTTGCTGGAACCACCTGCCGGTCATGCCAAAATCACATGCCAACTACGCCAGTACCACTTGGCGGACACTGTGGAAACACCTGTCGGGCCGGCCGGAACCACATCTCAGACGTGCCAGAACCATGTGCATGAGATGCTGGAACCACACCCCGAACAGACGGAAAACACCTGCCAGACCCGTCTGAACAACCTGCCGAGCACGCCGGAGCCACCTGCTCGACTCGCCGGAACCACCTACCTGACATGCCCAAATCACCAGCCGGGTATGCCAGAACCACTTGGCGGACACTCCGGAATAATCTGCCGGACATGCCGGAACCAGCTCTCAGACACACCAGAACCACGTGCCGGAGACGCCGGAAGCACCTGCCGAGCATGCCGGAGCCACCTGCTCGACTCGCCAGAAACACCTGCCGGACACGCCAAAATCACCTGCCGGGTACGCCAGAACCACCTGGCGGACACTCCGAAACCGCCTGTCGCCCATGCCGGAACCACATCTCAGACGTGCCGGAAGCACGTGCCGGACACGCCGGAATCACCTACCGGACAGACCGGAACCACCTGCCGAGCACGCCGTAGCCACCTGTTCGACTCGCTGGAACCACCTGCCGGACAGGCCAAAATCACCTGCCGACTATGCCAGAACCACTTGGCGAGCACTCCGGAATCACTTGCCGGGCATGCAGGAACCACCTCTCAGACATGCCAGAACCCCGTGCCAATGACCCCGGAAGCACCAGCCGAGCACGCCGGAACCACCTGCTCGACTCGCCAGAACCACCTGCCGATCACGCAAAAATCACCTGCCGGCTACGCCACAACCAGTTGGTGAACACTTTGGAATCACCTGCCAGGCTTGCTGGAACCACCTGCCAGTCATGCCAAAATCACCTGCCAACTACGCCAGAACCGCTTGGCGGACACTGCGGAAACACCTGTCGGGCCGGCTGGAACCACATCTCAGACGTGCCAGAAACGTGTTCATGAGATGCTGGAACCACACCCCGAACAGACGGATACCACCTGCCAGAACCGCCTGAACCACCTGCTGAGCACGCCGGAACCACCTGCTCGACTCACCGGTACCACCTCCCTGACACGCCAAAATCACCTGCTGGGTATGCCAGAACCACTTGGCGGACACTCCGGAATCATCTGCCGGACATGCCGGAACCAGCTCTCAGACACACCAGAACCAAGTGCCGGAGACGCCAGAAGCACCTGCCGAGCATGCCGGAGCCACCTGCTCGACTCGCCAGAAACACCTGCCGGACACGCCAAAATCACCTGCCGGGTACGCAAGAACCACCTGGCGGATACTACGGAATCACCTGCCGCGCATGCCGGACCCACCTCTCAGACGTGCCGGAAACACGTTCCGGACACGCCGGAAACTCCTACCGGACAGACCGGAACCACCTGCCACGATCGCCGGAGCCACCTGTTCGACTCGCTGGAACCACCTGCCGGACAGGCCAATATCAACTGCTGGCTATGCCAGAACCACCTGGGGGATAGTCCGGGATCACCTGCCAGCCATGGCGGAACCACCTCTCAGACGTACCAGAACCACCTGCCGGAGAAGCTGGAAACACGTCCTGGACAGACTGGAACCACGTGACGGCCATGCCTGAACCACCTGCCGAGCACGGCGGAACCACCTGCCGGACACGCCAAAATCACCTGCGGGCTACGCCAGAACCACTTGGACGACTCTCTGAAATGACCTGCCGGGCATGTTGGAACCACCTCTCACACGTGCCAGAACAATGTGGCGGACAGTCCGGAATCACCTGTTGGGCATACGCAACCACCTCTGACACGTACCAGAACCTCGTGCCGTGAACGCCGGAACCACCTACCGGACAGGCCGGAATCAACTTTTGGGCATGCCGGAACCACCAGTCAGATGTGCCAGAAACACGTGCCGGAGACGCCGGAAGCACCTGCCGAGCACGCCGGAAGCAGCTGCTCGACTCGCCAGAACCACCTGCCGGACACGCAAAAATCACCTGCCGGCTACGCCACAACCAGTTGGGGAACACTTCAGAATCACCTGCCAGGCTTGCTGCAACCACCTGCCTGTCATGACAGAATCACCTGCCAACTACACCAGTACCACATGGCGGACACTGTGGAAACACCTGTCGGGCCGGCCGGAACCACATCTCAGACGTGCCAGAACCATGTGCATGAGATGCTGGAACCACACCCCGAACAGACGGAAAACACCTGCCAGACCCGTCTGAACAACCTGCCGAGCACGCCGAGCCACCTGCTCGACTCGCCGGAACCACCTACCTGACATGCCCAAATCACCAGCCGGGTATGCCAGAACCACTTGGCGGACACTCCGGAATCATCTGCCGGACATGCCGGAACCAGCTCTCAGACACACCAGAACCACGTGCCGGAGACGCCGGAAGCATCTGCCGAGCGTGCCGGAGCCACCTGCTCGACTCGCCAGAAACACCTGCCGGACACGCCAAAATCACCTGCCGGGTACGCAAGAACCACCTGGCGGACACTACGGAATCACCTGCCGCGCATGCCAGAACCACCTCTCAGACGTGCCGGAAGCACGTGCCGGACACGCCGGAAACACCTACCGGACAGACCGGAACCACCTGCCAAGAACGCCGGAGACACCTGTTCGACTCGCTGGAACCACCTGCCGGACAGGCCAATATCAACTGCTGGCTATGCCAGAACCACTTGGGGGACAGTCCGGGATCACCTGCCAGCCATGGCGGAACCACCTCTCAGACGTACCAGAACCACCTGCCGGAGAAGCTGGAAACACGTCCTGGACAGACTGGAACAACGTGACGGCCATGCCTGAACCACCTGCCGAGCACGGCGGAACCACCTGCCGGACACGCCAAAATCACCTGCGTGCTACGCCAGAACCACTTGGACGACTCTCCGAAATGACCTGCCGGGCATGTTGGAACCACCTCTCAGACGTGCCAGGACCACGTGGCGGACAGTCCGGAATCACCTGTTGGGCATACGCAACCACCTCTGAGACGTACCATAACCACGTGCCGTGCACGTCGGAACCACCTACCGGACAGACCGGAATCAACTTTTGGGCATGCCGGAACCACCAGTCAGATGTGTCAGAAACACGTGCCGGAGACGCCGGAATCACCTGCCGAGCACTTCGCAACCACCTGCTCAACTCGCCTGAACCACCTGCCAGACACGCCAAAATCACCTGCCCGCTACACCAGCACCACTTCGGGGACAAGCCGGAATCACGTGAGGGGCATGCCGGCACAGCCTCTCAGACTGAACCTCGTGCCGGACACCACAGAACCACCTGCCGGACAGACCGGAACCACCTGCCGCACACGCCGGAACCACCGGCTCGACCCGCCGGAACGACCGCTGGACATGCAAAATCACCTGCCGGCTACGCCGGAAACACTTGGCGAACACTCCGGAATCACCTGCCGGGCATGCCGGAACCACCTCTCAGATATGCCAGAACCACGTGCCCATGACCCTGGAAGCACCTGCCGAGCACGCCGGAACCACCTGCTTGACTCGCCAGAACCACCTGCCGGACACGCAAAAATCACCTGCCGGCTACGCCACACCCATTTGGGGAACACTTCAGAATCACCTGCCGGGCTTGCTGCAACCACCTGCCGGTCATGCCAAAATCACCTGCCAACTACGCCAGTACCACTTGGCGGACACTGTGGAAACACCTGTCGGGCTGGCCGGAACCACATCTCAGACGTGCCAGAACCATGTGCATGAGATGCTGGAACCACACCCCGAACAAACGGAAAACACCTGCCAGACCCGTCTGAACAACCTGCCGAGCACGCCGGAGCCACCTGCTCGACTCGCCGGAACCACCTACCTGACATGCCCAAATCACCAGCCGGGTATGCCAGAACCACTTGGCGGACACTCCGGAATCATCTGCCGGACATGCCGGAACCAGCTCTCAGACACACCAGAACCACGTGCCGGAGACGCCGGAAGCACCTGCCGAGCATGCCGGAGCCACCTGCTCGACTCGCCAGAAACACCTGCCGGACACGCCAAAATCACCTGCCGGGTACGCCAGAACCACCTGGCGGACACTCCGAAACCACCTGTCTCGGATGCCGGAACCACCTCTCAGACGTGCCGGAAGCACGTGCCGGACACGCCGGAATCACCTACCGGACATACCGGAACCACCTGCCGAGCACGCCGGAGCCACCTGTTCGACTCGCTGGAACCACCTGCCGGACAGGCCAATATCAACTGCTGGCTATGCCAGAACCACCTGGGAGACGGTCCGGAATCGCCTGCCAGCCATGGCGGAACCACCTCTCAGACGTACCAGAACCACCTGCCGGAGAAGCTGGAAACACGTCCTGGACAGACTGGAACCACGTGACGGCCATGCCTGAACCACCTGCCGAGCACGGCGGTACCACCTGCCGGACACGCCAAAATCACCTGCGGGCTACTCCAGAACCACTTCGACGACTCTCCGAAATGACCTGCCGGGCATGTTGGAACCACCTCTCAGACGTGCCAGAAGCACGTGGCGGACAGTCCGGAATCACCTGTTGGGCATACGCAACCACCTCTGACACGTACCAGAACCACGTGCCGTGCACGCCGGAACCGCCTACAGGACAGACTGGAATCAACTTTTGGGCATGCCGGAACCACCAGTCAGATGTGCCAGAAACACGTTCCGGAGACGCCGGAAGCACCTGCCGAGCACGTCGCAACCACCTGCTCAACTCGCCTGAACCACCTGCCGGACACGCCAAAATCACCTGCCCGCTACACCAGCACCACTTCGGGGACAAGCCGGAATCACGTGAGGGGCATGCCGGCACAGCCTCTCAGACTGAACCTCGTGCCGGACACCACAGAACCACCTGCCGGACAGACCGGAACCACCTGCCGGACACGCCGGAACCACCAGCTCGACCCGCCGGAACGACCGCTGGACATGCAAAATCACCTGCCGGCTACGCCGGAAACACTTGGCGAACACTCCGGAATCACCTGCCGGGCATGCCGGAACCACCTCTCAGATATGCCAGAACCACGTGCCAATGACCCCGGAAGCACCTGCCAAGCACACCGGAACCACCTGCTCGACTCGCGAAAACCACCTGCCGGACACGCAGAAATCACCTGCCGGCTACGCCACAACCAGTTGGGGAACACTTCGGAATCACTTGCCGGGCATGCAGGAACCACCTCTCAGACATGCCAGAACCCCGTGCCAATGACCCCAAAAGCACCAGCCGAGCACGCCGGAACCACCTGCTCGACTCGCCAGAACCACCTGCCGATCACGCAAAAATCACCTGCCGGCTACGCCACAACCAGTTGGTGAACACTTTGGAATCACCTGCCATGCTTGCTGGAACCACCTGCCAGTCATGCCAAAATCACCTGCCAACTATGCCAGAACCGCTTGGCGGACACTGCGGAAACACCTGTCGGGCCGGCTGGAACCACATCTCAGACGTGCCAGAAACGTGTTCATGAGATGCTGGAACCACACCCCGAACAGACGGATACCACCTGCCAGAACCGCCTGAACCACCTGCTGAGCACGCCGGAAGCACCTGCTCGACTCACCGGTACCACCTCCCTGACACGCCAAAATCACCTGCTGGGTATGCCAGAACCACTTGGCGGACACTCCGGAATCATCTGCCGGACATGCCGGAACCAGCTCTCAGACACACCAGAACCAAGTGCCGGAGACGCCGGAAGCACCTGCCGAGCAGGCCGGAGCCACCTGCTCGACTCGCCAGAAACACCTGCCGGACACGCCAAAATCACCTGCCGGGTACGCCAGAACCACCTGGCGGACACTACGGAATCACCTGCCGCGCATGCCGGAACCACCTCTCAGACGTGCCGGAAGCACGTGCCGGACACGCCGGAAACACCTACCGGACAGACCGGAACCACCTGCCAAGAACGCCGGAGCCACCTGTTCGACTCGCTGGAACCACCTGCCGGACAGGCCAATATCAACTGCTGGCTATGCCAGAACCACCAGTGGGACGGTCCGGAATCACCTGCCAGCCATGGCGGAACCACCTCTCAGACGTACCAGAACCACCTGCCGGAGAAGCTGGAAACACGTCCTGGACAGTCTGGAATCACCTGCCGGCCAAGCCTGAACCACCTGCCAAGCACAACGGAACAACCTGCCAGACACGCCAAAATCAACTGCGTGTTATGCCAGAACCACTTGGAGGACTCTCTGGGATGACCTGCCGGGCATGCCGGAATCACCTCTCAGACGTGCCAGAAGCACGTGGCGGACAGTCCGGAATCACCTGTTGGGCATGCGCAACCACCTCTGAGACGTACCAGAACCACATGCCGTGCATTCTGGAACCACCTACCGGACAGACCGGAATCACCTTTCGGGCATGCCGGAACCACCTGTCAGATGTGCCAGAAACACGTGCCGGAGACGCCGGAAGCACCTGCCAAGCACGTTGGAACCACCTGCTCAACTCGCCTGAACCACCTGCCGGACATGCCAAAATCACCTGCCGACTATGCCAGAACCACTTGGCGAACACTCCGGAATCACTTGCCGGGCATGCAGGAACCACCTCTCAGACATGCCAGAACCCCGTGCCAATGACCCCGGAAGCACCAGCCGAGCACGCCGGAACCACATGCTCGACTCGCCAGAACCACCTGCCGATCACGCAAAAATCACCTGCCGGCTACGCCACAACCAGTTGGTGAACACTTTGGAATCACCTGCCAGGCTTGCTGGAACCACCTGCCCGTCATGCCAAAATCACCTTCCAACTACGCCAGAACCACTTGGCGGACACTGCGGAAACACCTGTCGGGCCGGCTGGAACCACATCTCAGACGTGCCAGAAACGTGTTCATGAGATGCTGGAACCACACCCCGAACAGACGGATACCACCTGCCAGAACCGCCTGAACCACCTGCTGAGCACGCCGGAAGCACCTGCTCGACTCACCGGTACCACCTCCCTGACACGCCAAAATCACCTGCTGGGTATGCCAGAACCACTTGGCGGACACTCCGGAATCATCTGCCGGACATGCCGGAACCAGCTCTCAGACACACCAGAACCAAGTGCCGGAGACGCCGGAAGCACCTGCCGAGCAGGCCGGAGCCACCTGCTCGACTCGCCAGAAACACCTGCCGGACACGCCAAAATCACCTGCCGGGTACGCCAGAACCACCTGGCGGACACTACGGAATCACCTGCCGCGCATGCCGGAACCACCTCTCAGACGTGCCGGAAGCACGTGCCGGACACGCCGGAAACACCTACCGGACAGACCGGAACCACCTGCCAAGAACGCCGGAGCCACCTGTTCGACTCGCTGGAACCACCTGCCGGACAGGCCAATATCAACTGCTGGCTATGCCAGAACCACCAGTGGGACGGTCCGGAATCACCTGCCAGCCATGGCGGAACCACCTCTCAGACGTACCAGAACCACCTGCCGGAGAAGCTGGAAACACGTCCTGGACAGTCTGGAATCACCTGCCGGCCAAGCCTGAACCACCTGCCAAGCACAACGGAACAACCTGCCAGACACGCCAAAATCAACTGCGTGTTATGCCAGAACCACTTGGAGGACTCTCTGGGATGACCTGCCGGGCATGCCGGAATCACCTCTCAGACGTGCCAGAAGCACGTGGCGGACAGTCCGGAATCACCTGTTGGGCATGCGCAACCACCTCTGAGACGTACCAGAACCACATGCCGTGCATTCTGGAACCACCTACCGGACAGACCGGAATCACCTTTCGGGCATGCCGGAACCACCTGTCAGATGTGCCAGAAACACGTGCCGGAGACGCCGGAAGCACCTGCCAAGCACGTTGGAACCACCTGCTCAACTCGCCTGAACCACCTGCCGGACATGCCAAAATCACCTGCCGACTATGCCAGAACCACTTGGCGAACACTCCGGAATCACTTGCCGGGCATGCAGGAACCACCTCTCAGACATGCCAGAACCCCGTGCCAATGACCCCGGAAGCACCAGCCGAGCACGCCGGAACCACATGCTCGACTCGCCAGAACCACCTGCCGATCACGCAAAAATCACCTGCCGGCTACGCCACAACCAGTTGGTGAACACTTTGGAATCACCTGCCAGGCTTGCTGGAACCACCTGCCCGTCATGCCAAAATCACCTTCCAACTACGCCAGAACCACTTGGCGGACACTGCGGAAACACCTGTCGGGCCGGCTGGAACCACATCTCAGACGTGCCAGAAACGTGTTCATGAGATGCTGGAACCACACCCCGAACAGACGGATACCACCTGCCAGAACCGCCTGAACCACCTGCTGAGCACGCCGGAAGCACCTGCTCGACTCACCGGTACCACCTCCCTGACACGCCAAAATCACCTGCTGGGTATGCCAGAACCACTTGGCGGACACTCCGGAATCATCTGCCGGACATGCCGGAACCAGCTCTCAGACACACCAGAACCAAGTGCAGGAGACGCCGGAAGCACCTGCCGAGCATGCCGGAGCCACATGCTCGACTCGCCAGAAACACCTGCAGGACACGCAAAAATCACCTGCCGGCTACGCCACAACCAGTTGGGGAACACTTCGGAATCACCTGCCGGGCTTGCTGGAACCACCTGCCGGTCATGCCAAAATCACCTGCGTGTTATGCCAGAACCACTTGGAGGACTCTCTGGGATGACCTGCCAAGCGTGCCGGAACCACCTCTCAGACGTGCCAGAACCATGTGGCGGACAGTCCGGAATCACCTGTTGGGCATGCGCAACCACCTCTGAGAGGTACCAGAACCACATGCCGTGCAGGCTGGAACCACCTACCGGACAGACCGGAATCACCTGTCGCGCATGCCGGAACCACCTCTCAGACGTGCCGGAAGCACGTGCCGGACACACCGGGATCACCTACCGGACAGACCGGAACCACCTGCCGAGCACGCCGGAGCCACCTGTTCGACTCGCTGGAACCACCTGCCGGACAGGCCAATATCAACTGCTGGCTATGCCAGAACCACCTGGGGGACAGTCCGGGATCACCTGCCAGCCATGGCGGAACCACCTCTCAGAAGTACCAGAACCACCTGCTGGAGAAGCTGGAAACACGTCCTGGACAGACTGGAACCACGTGACTGCCATGCCTGAACCACCTGCCGAGCACGGCGGAACCACCTGCCGGACACGCCAAAATCACCTGCGTGTTATGCCAGAACCACTTGGAGGACTCTCTGGGATGACCTGCCGGGCATGCCGGAACCACCTCTCAGACGTGCCAGAACCATGTGGCGGACAGTCCGGAATCACCTGTTGGGCATGCGCAACCACCTCTGAGACGTACCAGAACCACATGCCGTGCAGGCTGGAACCACCTACCGGACAGACCGGAATCACCTTTCGGGCATGCCGGAACCACCTGTCAGATGTGCCAGAACCACGTGCCGGAGACGCCGGAAGCACCTGCCAAGCACGTTGGAACCACCTGCTCAACTCGCCTGAACCACCTGCCGGACATGCCAAAATCACCTGCCGACTATGCCAGAACCACTTGGCGAACACTCCGGAATCACTTGCCGGGCATGCAGGTACCACCTCTCAGACATGCCAGAAACCCGCGCCAATGACCCCAGAAGCACCAGCCGAGCACGCCGGAACCACCTGCTCGACTCGCCAGAACCACCTGCCGGACACGCAAAAATCACCTGCCGGCTACGCCACAACCAGTTGGGGAACACTTCGGAATCACCTGCCGGGCTTGCTGGAACCACCTGCCTGTCATGCAAAATCACCTGCCAACTACGCCAGTACCACTTGGCGGACACTGTGGAAACACCTGTCGGGCTGGCCGGAACCACATCTCAGACGTGCCAGAACCATGTGCATGAGATGCTGGAACCACACCCCGAACAGACGGAAAACACCTGCCAGACCCGTCTGAACAACCTGCTGAGCACGCCGGAGCCACCTGCTCGACTCGCCGGAACCACCTACCTGACATGCCCAAATCACCAGCCGGGTATGCCAGAACCACTTGGCGGACACTCCGGAATCATCTGCCGGACATGCCGGAACCAGCTCTCAGACACACCAGAACCACGTGCCGGAGACGCCGGAAGCACCTGCCGAGCATGCCGGAGCCACCTGCTCGACTCGCCAGAAACAGCTGCCGGACACGCCAAAGTCACCTGCCGGGTACTCAAGAACCACCTGGCGGACACTACGGAATCACCTGTCCCGCATGCCGGAACCACCTCTCAGACGTGCCGGAAGCACGTGCCGGACACGCCGGAATCACCTACCGGACAGACCGGAACCACCTGCCGAGCACGCCGGAGCCACCTGTTCGACTCGCTGGAACCACCTGCCGGACAGGCCAATATCAACTGCTGGCTATGCCAGAACCACCTGGGGGACGGTCCGGGATCACCTGCCAGCCATGGCCGAACCACCTCTCAGATGTACCAGAACCACCTGCCGGAGAAGCTGGAAACACGTCCTGGACAGACTGGAACCACGTGACGGCCATGCCTGAACCACCTGCCGAGCACGGCGGAACCACCTGCCGGACACGCCAAAATCACCTGCGGGCTACGCCAGAACCACTTGGACGACTCTCCGAAATGACCTGCCGGGCATCTTGGAACCACCTATCAGACGTGCCAGAAGCACGTGGCGGACAGTCCGGAATCACCTGTTGGGCATACGCAACCACCTCTGAGACGTACCAGAACCACGTGCCGTGCACGCCGGAACCACCTACCGGACAGACCGGAATCAACTTTTGGGCATGCCGGAACCACCAGTCAGATGTGCCAGAAACACGTGCCGGAGACGCCGGAAGCACCTGCCGAGCACGTCGCAACCACCTGCTCAACTCGCCTTAACCCTCTGCCGGACACGGCAAAATCACCTGACCGCTACACCAGCACCACTTCGGGGACAAGCCGGAATCACGTGAGGGGCATGCCGGCACAGCCTCTCAGACTGAACCTCGTGCCGGACACCACAGAACCACCTGCCGGACAGACCGGAACCACCTGCCGGACACGCCGGAACGACCGCTGGACATGCAAAATCACCTGCCGGCTACGCCGGAAACACTTGGCGAACACTCCGGAATCACCTGCCGGGCATGCCGGAACCACCTCTCAGATATGCCAGAACCACGTGCCAATGATCCGGGTAGCACCTGCCGAGCACGTCGGAACCACCTGCTCGACTCGCCAGAACCACCTGCCGGACACGCAAAAATCACCTGCCGGCTACGCCACAACCAGTTGGGGAACACTTCGGAATCACCTGCCGGGCTTGCTGGAACCACCTGCCGGTCATGCCAAAATCACCTGCCAACTACGCCAGTACCACTTGGCAGACACTGTGGAAACACCTGTCGGGCCCGCCGGAACCACATCTCAGACGTGCCAGAACCATGTGCATGAGATGCTGGAACCACACCCCGAACAGACGGAAAACACCTGCCAGACCCGTCTGAACAACCTGCCGAGCACGCCGGAGCCACCTGCTCGACTCGCCGGAACCACCTACCTGACATGCCCAAATCACCAGCCGGGTATGCCAGAACCACTTGGCGGACACTCCGGAATCATCTGCCAGACATGCCGGAACCAGCTCTCAGACACACCAGAACCACGTGCCGGAGACGCCGGAAGCACCTGCCGAGCATGCCGGAGCCACCTGCTCGACTCGCCGGAAACACCTGCGGGACACGCCAAAATCACCTGCCGGGTACGCCAGAACCACCTGGCGGACACTCCGAAACCACCTGTCGCGCATGCCGGAACCACCTCTCAGACGTGCCGGAAGCACGTGCCGGACACGCCGGAATTACCTACCGGACAGACCGGAACCACCTGCCGAGCACGCCGGAGCCACCTGTTCGACTCGCTGGAACCACCTGCCGGACAGGCCAATATCAACTGCTGGCTATGCCAGAACCACCTGGGGGACGGTCCGGGATCACCTGCCAGCCATGGCGGAACCACCTCTCAGACGTACCAGAACCACCTGCCGGAGAAGCTGGAAACACGTCCTGGAGAGTCTGGAACCACCTGACGGCCAAGCCTGAACCACCTGCCAAGCACAACGGAACAACCTGCCAGACACGCCAAAATCACCTGCGTGTTATGCCAGAACCACTTGGAGGACTCTCTGGGATGACCTGCCGGGCATGCCGGAACCACCTCTCAGACGTGCCAGAACCATGTGGCGGACAGTCCGGAATCACCTGTTGGGCATGCGCAACCACCTCTGAGACGTACCAGAACCACATGCCGTGCAGGCTGGAACCACCTACCGGACAGACCGGAATCACCTTTCGGGCATGCCGGAACCACCTGTCAGATGTGCCAGAAACACGTGCCGGAGACGCCGGAAGCACCTGCAAAGCACGTTGGAACAACCTGCTCAACTCGCCTGAACCAGCTGCCGGACATGCCAAAATCACCTGCCGACTATGCCAGAACCACTTGGCGAACACTCCGGAATCACCTGCCGAGCATGCCGGAGCCACCTGCTCGACTCGCCAGAAACACCTGCCGGACACGCCAAAATCACCTGCCGGGTATGCCAGAACCACCTGGCGGACACTACGGAATCACCTGCCGCGCATGCCGGAACCACCTCTCAGACGTGCCGGAAGCATGTGCCAGACACTCCGGAAACACCTACCGGACAGACCGGAACCACCTGCCAAGAACGCCGGAGCCACCTGTTCGACTCGCTGGAACCACCTGCCGGACAGGCCAATATCAACTGCTGGCTATGCCAGAACCACCTGGGTGACAGTCCGGGATCACCTGCCAGCCATGGCGGAACCACCTCTCAGACGTACCAGAACCACCTGCCGGAGAAGCTGGAAACACGTCCTGGACAGACTGGAACCACGTGACGGCCATGCCTGAACCACCTGCCGAGAACGGCGGAACCATCTGCCGGACACGCCAAAATCACCTGCGGGCTACGCCAGAACCACTTGGACGACTCTCCGAAATGACCTGCTGGGCATGTTGGAACCACCTCTCAGACGTGCCAGAAGCACGTGGCAGAGAGTCCGGAATCACCTGTTGGGCATACGCAACCACCTCTGACACGTACCAGAACCACGTGCCGTGCACGCCGGAACCACCTACCGGACAGACCGGAATCAGCTTTTGGGCATGCCGGAACCACCTGTCAGATGTGCCAGAAACACGTGCCGGAGACGCCGGAAGCACCTGCCGAGCACGTCGCAACCACCTGCTCAACTCGCCTGAACCACCTGCCGGACACGCCAAAATCACCTGCCCGCTACACCAGCACCACTTCGGGGACAAGCCGGAATCACGTGAGGGGCATGCCGGCACAGCCTCTCAGACTGAACCTCGTGCCGGACACCACAGAACCACCTGCCGGACAGACCGGAACCACCTGCCGGACACGCCGGAACCACCGGCTCGACCCGCCGTAAAGACCGCTGGACATACAAAATCACCTGCCGGCTACGCCGGAAACACTTGCCGAACACTCCGGAATCACCTGCCGGGCATGCCGGAACCACCTCTCAGATATGCCAGAACCACGTGCCAACGACCCCGGAAGCACCTGCCGAGCACGCCGGAACCACCTGTTCGACTCGCCAGAACCACCTGCCGGACACGCAAAAATCACCTGCCGGCTACGCCACAACCTGTTGGTGAACACTTTGGAATCACCTGCCGGGCTTGCTGGAACCACCTGCCAGTCATGCCAAAATCACCTGCCAACTACGCCAGAACCGCTTGGCGGACACTGCGGAAACACCTGTCGGGCCGGCTGGAACCACATCTCAGACGTGCCAGAAACGTGTTCATGAGATGCTGGAACCACACCCCGAACAGACGGATACCACCTGCCAGAACCGCCTGAACCACCTGCTGAGCACGCCGGAACCACCTGCTCGACTCACCGGTACCACCTCCCTGACACGCCAAAATCACCTGCTGGGTATGCCAGAACCACTTGGCGGACACTCCGGCATCATCTGCCGGACATGCCGGAACCAGCTCTCAGACACACCAGAACCAAGTGCCGGAGACGCCGGAAGCACCTGCCGAGCATGCCGGAGCCACCTGCTCGACTTGCCAGAAACACCTGCCGGACACGCCAAAATCACCTGCCGGGTATGCCAGAACCACCTGGCGGACACTACGGAATCACCTGCCGCGCATGCAGGAACCACTTCTCAGACGTGCCGGAAGCACGTGCCACACACTCCGGAAACACCTACCGGACATACCGGAACCACCTGCCAAGAACGCCGGAGCCACCTGTTCGACTCGCTGGAACCACCTGCCGGACAGGCCAATATCAACTGCTGGCTATGCCAGAACCACCTGGGGGACGGTCCGGGATCACCTGCCAGCCATGGCGGAACCACCTCTCAGACGTACCAGAACCACCTGCCGGAGAAGCTGGAAACACGTCCTGGACAGACTGGAACCACGTGACGGCCATGCCTGAACCACATCCCGAGCACGGCGGAACCACCTGCCGGACACGCCAAAATCACCTGCGGGCTACGCCAGAACCACTTGGACGACTCTCCGAAATGACCTGCCGGGCATGTTGGAACCACCTCTCAGACGTGCCAGAAGCACGTGGCGGACAGTCCGGAATCACCTGTTGGGCATACGCAACCACCTCTGAGATGTACCAGTACCACGTGCCGTGCACGCCGGAACCACCTACCGGACAGACCGGAATCAACTTTCGGGCATGCCGGAACCACCAGTCAGATGTGCCAGAATCACGTGCCAGAGACGCCGGAAGCACCTGCCGAGCACGTCGCAACCACCTGCTCAACTCGCCTGAACCATCTGCCGGACACGCCAAAATCACCTGCCCGCTAGACCAGCACCACTTCGGGGACAAGCCGGAATCACGTGAGGGGCATGCCGGCACAGCCTCTCAGACTGAACCTCGTGCCGGACACCACAGAACCACCTGCCGGACAGACCGGAACCACCTGCCGGACACGCCGGAACCACCGGCTCGACCCGCCGGAAAGACCGCTGGACATGCAAAATCACCTGCCGGCTACGCCGGAAACACTTGGCGAACACTCCGGAATCACCTGCCGGGCATGCCGGAACCACCTCTCAGATATGCCAGAACCACGTGCCAATGACCCCGGAAGCACCTGCCGAGCACGCCGGAGCCACATGCTCGACTCGCCAGAAACACCTGCCGGACACGCAAAAATCACCTGCCGGCTACGCCACAACCAGTTGGGGAACACTTCGGAATCACCTGCCGGGCTTGCTGGAACCACCTGCCGGTCATGCCAAAATCACCTGCCAACTACGCCAGTACCACTTGGCGGACACTGTGGAAACACCTGTCGGGCCGGCCGGAACCACATCTCAGACGTGCCAGAACCATGTGCATGAGATGCTGGAACCACACCCCGAAAAGACGGAAAACACCTGCCAGACCCATCTGAACAACCTGCCGAGCACGCCGGAGCCACCTGCTCGACTCGCCGGAACCACCTACCTGACATGCCCAAATCACCAGCCGGGTATGCCAGAACCACTTGGCGGACACTCCGGAATCATCTGCCGGACATGCCGGAACCAGCTCTCAGACACACCAGAACCACGTGCCGGAGACGCCGGAAGCACGTGCTGAGCATGCCGGAGCCACCTGCTCGACTCGCCAGAAACACCTGCCGGACACGCCAAAATCACCTGCCGGGTACGCAAGAACCACCTGGCGGATACTACGGAATCACATGCCGCGCATGACGGACCCACCTTTCAGACGTGCCGGAAGCACGTTCCGGAGACGCCGGAAACTCCTAGCGGACAGACCGGAACCACCTGCCAAGAACGCCGGAGCCACCTGTTCGACTCGCTGGAACCACCTGCCGACAGGCCAATATCAACTGCTGGCTATGCCAGAACCACCTGGGGGACAGTCCGGGATCACCTGCCAGCCATGGCGGAACCACCTCTCAGACGTACCAGAACCACCTGCCGGAGAAGCTGGAAACACGTCCTGGACAGACTGGAACCACGTGACGGCCATGCCTGAACCACCTGCCGAGCACGGCGGAACCACCTGCCGGACACGCCAAAATCACCTGCGGGCTACGCCAGAACCACTTGGACGACTCTCTGAAATGACCTGCTGGGCATGTTGGAACCACCTCTCAGACGTGCCAGAAGCACGTGGCGGACAGTCCGGAATCACCTGTTGGGCATACGCAACCACCTCTGACACGTACCAGAACCTCGTGCCGTGCACGCCGGAACCACCTACCGGACAGGCCGGAATCAACTTTTGGGCATGCCGGAACCACCAGTCAGATGTGCCAGAAACACGTGCCGGAGACGCCGGAAGCACCTGCCGAGCACGTCGCAACCACCTGCTCAACTCGCCTGAACCACCTGCCGGACACGCCAAAATCACCTGCCCGCTAGACCAGCACCACTTCGGGGACAAGCCGGAATCACGTGAGGGGCATGCCGGCACAGCCTCTCAGACTGAACCTCGTGCCGGACACCACAGAACCACCTGCCGGACAGACCGGAACCACCTGCCGGACACGCCGGAACCACCGGCTCGACCCGCCGGAAAGACCGCTGGACATGCAAAATCACCTGCCGGCTACGCCGGAAACACTTGGCGAACACTCCGGAATCACCTGCCGGGCATGCCGGAACCACCTCTCAGATATGCCAGAACCACGTGCCAATGACCCCGGAAGCACCTGCCGAGCACGCCGGAGCCACATGCTCGACTCGCCAGAAACACCTGCCGGACACGCAACAATCACCTGCCGGCTACGCCACAACCAGTTGGGGAACACTTCGGAATCACCTGCCGGGCTTGCTGGAACCACCTGCCGGTCATGCCAAAATCACCTGCCAACTACGCCAGTACCACTTGGCGGACACTGTGGAAACACCTGTCGGGCCGGCCGGAACCACATCTCAGACGTGCCAGAACCATGTGCATGAGATGCTGGAACCACACCCCGAAAAGACGGAAAACACCTGCCAGACCCGTCTGAACAACCTGCCGAGCACGCCGGAGCCACCTGCTCGACTCGCCGGAACCACCTACCTGACATGCCCAAATCACCAGCCGGGTATGCCAGAACCACTTGGCGGACACTCCGGAATCATCTGCCGGACATGCCGGAACCAGCTCTCAGACACACCAGAACCACGTGCCGGAGACGCCGGAAGCACGTGCTGAGCATGCCGGAGCCACCTGCTCGACTCGCCAGAAACACCTGCCGGACACGCCAAAATCACCTGCCGGGTACGCAAGAACCACCTGGCGGATACTACGGAATCACATGCCGCGCATGACGGACCCACCTTTCAGACGTGCCGGAAGCACGTTCCGGAGACGCCGGAAACTCCTAGCGGACAGACCGGAACCACCTGCCAAGAACGCCGGAGCCACCTGTTCGACTCGCTGGAACCACCTGCCGACAGGCCAATATCAACTGCTGGCTATGCCAGAACCACCTGGGGGACAGTCCGGGATCACCTGCCAGCCATGGCGGAACCACCTCTCAGACGTACCAGAACCACCTGCCGGAGAAGCTGGAAACACGTCCTGGACAGACTGGAACCACGTGACGGCCATGCCTGAACCACCTGCCGAGCACGGCGGAACCACCTGCCGGACACGCCAAAATCACCTGCGGGCTACGCCAGAACCACTTGGACGACTCTCTGAAATGACCTGCTGGGCATGTTGGAACCACCTCTCAGACGTGCCAGAAGCACGTGGCGGACAGTCCGGAATCACCTGTTGGGCATACGCAACCACCTCTGACACGTACCAGAACCTCGTGCCGTGCACGCCGGAACCACCTACCGGACAGACCGGAATCAACTTTTGGGCATGCCGGAACCACCAGTCAGATGTGCCAGAAACACGTGCCGGAGACGCCGGAAGCACCTGCCGACCACATCGCAACCACCTGCTGAACTCGCCTGAACCACCTGCCGGACACGCCAAAATCACCTGCCCGCTACACCAGCACCACTTCGGGGACAAGGCGGAATCACGTGAGGGGCATGCCGGCACAGCCTCTCAGACTGAACCTCGTGCCGGACACCACAGAACCACCAGCCGGACAGACCGGAACCAACTGCCGGACACGCCGGAACCACTGGCTCGACCCGCCGGAACGACCGCTGGACATGCAAAATCACCTGCCGGCTACGCCGGAAACACTTGGCGAACACTCCGGAATCACCTGCCGGGCATGCCGGAACCACCTCTCAGATATGCCAGAACCACGTGCCAATGACCCCGGAAGCACCTGCCGAGCACGCCGGAACCACCTGCTCGACTCGCCAGAACCACCTGCCGGACACGCAAAAATCACCTGCCGGCTACGCCACAACCAGTTGGGGAACACTTCGGAATCACCTGCCGGGCTTGCTGCAACCACCTGCTGGTCATGCCAAAATCACCTGCCAACTACGCCAGTACCACTTGGCGGACACTGTGGAAACACCTGTCGGGCCGGCCGGAACCACATCTCAGACGTGCCAGAACCATGTGCATGAGATGCTGGAACCACACCCCGAACAGACGGAAAACACCTGCCAGACCCGTCTGAACAACCTGCCGAGCACGCCGGAGCCACCTGCTCGACTCGCCGGAACCACCTACCTGACATGCCCAAATCACCAGCCGGGTATGCCAGAACCACTTGGCGGACACTCCGGAATCATCTGCCGGACATGCCGGAACCAGCTCTCAGACACACCAGAACCACGTGCCGGAGACGCCGGAAGCACCTGCCGAGCATGCCGGAGCCACCTGCTCGACTCGCCAGAAACACCTGCCAGAAACGCCAAAATCACCTGCCGGGTACGCCAGAACCACCTGGCGGACACTCCGAAACCGCCTGTCGCGCATGCCGGAACCACCTCTCAGACGTGCCGGAAGCACGTGCCGGACACGCCGGAATCACCTACCGGACAGACCGGAACCACCTGCCGAGCACGCCGGAGCCACCTGTTCGACTCGCTGGAACCACCTGCCGGACAGGCCAATATCAACTGCTGGCTATGCCAGAACCACCTGGGGGACGGTCCGGAATCACCTGCCAGCCATGGCGGAACCACCTCTCAGACGTACCAGAACCACCTGCCGGAGAAGCTGGAAACACGTCCTGGACAGTCTGGAACCACCTGCCGGCCAAGCCTGAACCACCTGCCAAGCACAACGGAACAACCTGCCAGACACGCCAAAATCACCTGCGTGTTATGCCAGAACCACTTGGAGGACTCTCTGGGATGACCTGCCGGGCATGCCGGAACCACCTCTCAGACGTGCCAGAACCATGTGGCGGACTGTCCGGAATCACCTGTTGGGCATGCGCAACCACCTCTGAGACGTACCAGAACCACATGCCGTGCAGGCTGGAACCACCTACCGGACAGACCGGAATCACCTTTCGGGCATGCCGGAACCACCTCTCAGATGTGCCAGAAACACGTGCCGGAGACGCCGGAAGAACCTGCCAAGCACGCCGGAACCACCTGCTCGACTCGTCAGAACCACCTGCCGATCACGCAAAAATCACCTGCCGGCTACGCCACAACCAGTTGGTGAACACTTTGGAATCACCTGCCAGGCTTGCTGGAACCACCTGCCAGTCATGCCAAAATCACCTGCCAACTACGCCAGAACCGCTTGGCGGACACTGCGGAAACACCTGTCGGGCCGGCTGGAACCACATCTCAGACGTGCCAGAAACGTGTTCATGAGATGCTGGAACCACACCCCGAACAGACGGATACCACCTGCCAGAACCGCCTGAACCACCTGCTGAGCACGCCGGAACCACCTGCTCGACTCACCGGTACCACCTCCCTGACACGCCAAAATCACCTGCTGGGTATGCCAGTACCACTTGGCGGACACTCCGGAATCATCTGCCGGACATGCCGGAACCAGCTCTCAGACACACCAGAACCAAGTGCCGGAGACGCCGGAAGCACCTGCCGAGCATGCTGGAGCCACCTGCTCGACTCGCCAGAAACACCTGCCGGACACGCCAAAATCACCTGCCGGGTATGCCAGAACCACCTGGCGGACACTACGGAATCACCTGCCGCGCATGCCGGAACCACCTCTCAGATGTGCCGGAAGCACGTGCCAGACACGCCGGAAACACCTACCGGACAGACCGGAACCACCTGCCAAGAACGCCGGAGCCACCTGTTCGACTCGGTGGAACCACCTGCCGGACAGGCCAATATCAAATGCTGGCTATGCCAGAACCACCTGGGGGACAGTCCGGGATCACCTGCCAGCCATGGCGGAACCAGCTCTCACACGTACCAGAACCACCTGCCGGAGAAGCTGGAAACACGTCCTGGACAGACTGGAACCACGTGACGGCCATGCCTGAACCACCTGCCGAGCACGGCGGAACCACCTGCCGCACACGCCAAAATCACCTGGGGGCTACACCAGAACCACGTCGACGACTCTCCGAAATGACCTGCCGGGCATGTTGCAACCACCTCTCAGACGTGCCAGAAGCACGTGGCGGACAGTCCGGAATCACCTGTTGGGCATACGCAACCACCTCTGACACGGACCGGAACCACGTGTCGTGCGCGCCGGAACCACCTACCGGACAGACCGGAATCAACTTTTGGGCATGCCGGAACCAACAGTCAGATGTGCCAGAAACACGTGCCGGAGACGCCGGAAGCACCTGCCGAGCACGTCGCAACCACCTGCTCAACTCGCCTGAACCACCTGCCAGACACGCCAAAATCCCTGCCCGCTACACCAGCACCACTTCGGGGACAAGCCGGAATCACGTGAGGGGCATGCCGGCACAGCCTCTCAGACTGAACCTCGTGCCGGACACCACAGAAACACCTGCCGGACAGACCGGAACCACCAGCCGGACACGCCGGTACCACCGGCTCGACCCGCCGGAACGACCGCTGGACATGCAGAATCTCCTGCCGGCTACGCCAGAAACACTTGGCGAACACTCCGGAATCACCTGCCGGGCATGCCGGAACCACCTCTCAGATATGCCAGAACCACGTGCCAATCACCCCGGAAGCACCTGCCGAGCACGCCGGAACCACCTGCTCGACTCGCCAGAACCACCTGCCGGACACGCAAAAATCACCTGCCGGCTACGCCACAACCAGTTGGGGAACACTTCGGAATCACCTGCCGGGCTTGCTGCAACCACCTGCCGGTCATGCCAAAATCACCTGCCAACTACGCCTGTACCACTTGGCGGACACTGTGGAAACACCTGTCGGGCTGGCCGGAACCACATCTCAGACGTGCCAGAACCATGTGCATGAGATGCTGGAACCACACCCCGAACAAACGGAAAACACCTGCCAGACCCGTCTGAACAACCTGCCGAGCACGCCGGAGCCACCTGCTCGACTCGCCGGAACCACCTACCTGACATGCCCAAATCACCAGCCGGGTATGCCAGAACCACTTGGCGGACACTCCGGAATCATCTGCCGGACATGCCGGAACCAGCTCTCAGATACACCAGAACCACGTGCCGGAGACGCCGGAAGCACCTGCCGAGCATGCCGGAGCCACCTGCTCGACTCGCCAGAAACACCTGCCGGACACGCCAAAATCACCTGCCGGGTACGCCAGAACCACCTGGCGGACACTCCGAACCCACCTGTCGCGCATGCCGGAACCACCTCTCAGACGTGCCGGAAGCACGTGCCGGACACGCTGTAATCACCTACCGGACATACCGGAACCACCTGCCGAGCACGCCGGAGCCACCTGTTCGACTCGCTGGAACCACCTGCCGGAGAGGCCAATATCAACTGCTGGCTATGCCAGAACCACCTGGGGGATGGTCCGGAATCACCTGCCAGCCATGGCGGAACCACCTCTCAGACGTACCAGAACCACCTGCCGGAGCAGCTGGAAACACGTCCTGGAGAGTCTGGATCCACCTGCCGGCCAAGCCTGAACCACCTGCCAAGCACAACGGAACAACCTGCCAGACATGCCAAAATCACCTGCGTGTTATGCCAGAACCACTTGGAGGACTCTCTGGGATGACCTGCCGGGCATGCCGGAACCACCTCTCAGACGTGCCAGAACCATGTGGCGGACAGTCCGGAATCACCTGTTGGGCATGCGCAACCACCTCTGAGACGTACCAGAACCACATGCCGTGCAGGCTGGAACCACCTACCGGACAGACCGGAATCACCTTTCGGGCGTGCCGGAACCACCTGTCAGATGTGCCAGAAACACGTGCCGGAGACGCCGGAAGCACCTGCCAAGCACGTTGGAACCACCTGCTCAACTCGCCTGAACCACCTGCCGGACATGCCAAAATCACCTGCCGACTATGCCAGAACCACTTGGCGAACACTCCGGAATCACTTGCCGGGCATGCAGGAACCACCTCTCAGACATGCCAGAACCCCGTGCCAATGACCCCGGAAGCACCAGCCGAGCACGCCGGAACCACCTGCTCGACTCGCCAGAACCACCTGCCGATCACGCAAAAATCACCTGCCGGCTACGCCACAACCAGTTGGTGAACACTTTGGAATCACCTGCCAGGCTTGCTGGAACCACCTGCCAGTCATGCCAAAATCACCTGCCAGCTACGCCAGAACCGCTTGGCGGACACTGCGGAAACACCTGTCGGGCCGGCTGGAACCACATCTCAGATGTGCCAGAAACGTGTTCATGAGATTCTGAAACAACACCCCGAACAGACGGAAAACACCTGCCAGAACCGCCTGAACCACCTGCTGAGCACGCCGGAACCACCTGCTCGACTCACCGGTACCACCTCCCTGACACGCCAAAATCACCAGCTGGGTATGCCAGAACCACTTGACGGACACTCCGGAATCATCTGCCGGACATGCCGGAACCAGCTCTCAGACACACCAGAACCACGTGCCGGAGACGCCGGAAGCACCTGCCGAGCATCCCGGAGCCACCTGCTCGACTCGTCAGAAACACCTGCCGGACACGCCAAAATCACCTGCCGGGTACGCCAGAACCACGTGGCGGACACTACGGAATCACCTGTCCCGCATGCCGGAACCACCTCTCTGACGTGCCAGAAGCACGTGCCGGACACACCGGAAACACCTACCGGACAGACCGGAACCACCTGCCAAGAACGCCGGAGCCACCTGTTCGACTCGGTGGAACCAGCTGCCGGACAGGCCAATATCATCTGCTGGCTATGCCAGAACCACCAGTGGGACGGTCCGGAATCACCTGCCAGCCATGGCGGAACCACCTCTCAGACGTACCAGAACCACCTGCCGGAGAAGCTGGAAACACGTCCTGGACAGTCTGGAACCACGTGACGGCCATGCCTGAACCACCTGCCGAGCACGGCGGAACCACCTGCCGGACACGCCAAAATCACCTGCGGGCTACACCAGAACCACTTCGACGACTCTCCGAAATGACCTGCCGGGCATGTTGGAACCACCTCTCAGATGTGCCAGAAGCACGTGGCGGACAGTCCGGAATCACCTGTTGGGCATACGCAACCACCTCTGACACGTACCAGAACCACGTGCCGTGCACGTCGGAACCACCTACCGGACAGACCGGAATCAACTTTTGGGCATGCCGGAACCACCAGTCAGATGTGCCAGAAACACGTGCCGGAGACGTCGGAAGCACCTGCCGAGCACGTCGCAACCACCTGCTCAACTCGCCTGAACCACCTGCCGGACACGCCAAAATCCCTGCCCGCTACAACAGCACCACTTCGGGGACAAGCCGGAATCACGTGAGGGGCATGCCGGCACAGCCTCTCAGACTGAACCTCGTGCCGGACACCACAGAACCACCTGCCGGACAGACCGGAACCACCAGCCGGACACGCCGGTACCACCGGCTCGACCCGCCGGAACGACCGCTGGACATGCAGAATCACCTGCCGGCTACGCCGGAAACACTTGGCGAACAATCCGGAATCACCTGCTGGGCATGCCGGAACCACCTCTCAGATAAGCCAGAACCTCGTGCCAATGACCCCGGAAGCACCTGCCGAGCACGCCGGAACCACCTGCTCGACTCGCCAGAACCACCTGCCGGACACGCAAAAATCACCTGCCGGCTACGCCACAACCAGTTGGGGAACACTTCGGAATCACCTGCCGGGCTTGCTGGAACCACCTGCCGGTCATGCCAAAATCACCTGCCAACTACGCCAGTACCACTTGGCGGACACTGTGGAAACACCTGTCGGGCCGGCCGGAACCACATCTCAGACGTGCCAGAACCATGTGCATGAGATGCTGGAACCACACCCCGAACAGACGGAAAACACCTGCCAGACCCGTCTGAACAACCTGCCGAGCACGCCGGAGCCACCTGCTCGACTCGCCGGAACCACCTACCTGACATGCCCAAATCACCAGCCGGGTATGCCAGAACCACTTGGCGGACACTCCGGAATCATCTGCCGGACATGCCGGAACCAGCTCTCAGACACACCAGAACCACGTGCCGGAGACGCCGTAAGCAACTGCCGAGCATGCCGGAGCCACCTGCTCGACTCGCCAGAAACACCTGCCGGACACGCCAAAATCACCTGCCGGGTACACCAGAACCACCTGGCAGACACTCCGAAACCACCTGTCGCGCATGCCGGAACCACCTCTCAGACGTGCCGGAAGCACGTGCCGGACACGCCGGAATCACCTACCGGACAGACCGGAACCACCTGCCGAGCACGCCGGAGCCACCTGTTCGACTCGCTGTAACCACCTGCCGGAAAGGCCAATATCAACTGCTGGCTATGCCAGAACCACCTGGGGTATGGTCCGGAATCACCTGCCAGCCATGGCGGAACCACCTCTCAGACGTACCAGAACCACCTGCCGGAGAAGCTGGAAACACGTCCTGGACAGTCTGGAACCACCTGCCGGCCAAGCCTGAACCACCTGCCAAGCACAACGGAACAACCTGCCAGACACGCCAAAATCACCTGCGTGTTATGCCAGAACCACTTGGAGGACTCTCTGGGATGACCTGCCAAGCGTGCCGGAACCACCTCTCAGACGTGCCAGAACCATGTGGCGGACAGTCCGGAATCACCTGTTGGGCATGCGCAACCACCTCTGAGAGGTACCAGAACCACATGCCGTGCAGGCTGGAACCACCTACCGGACAGACCGGAATCACCTGTCGCGCATGCCGGAACCACCTCTCAGACGTGCCGGAAGCACGTGCCGGACACACCGGGATCACCTACCGGACAGACCGGAACCACCTGCCGAGCACGCCGGAGCCACCTGTTCGACTCGCTGGAACCACCTGCCGGACAGGCCAATATCAACTGCTGGCTATGCCAGAACCACCTGGGGGACAGTCCGGGATCACCTGCCAGCCATGGCGGAACCACCTCTCAGAAGTACCAGAACCACCTGCTGGAGAAGCTGGAAACACGTCCTGGACAGACTGGAACCACGTGACGGCCATGCCTGAACCACCTGCCGAGCACGGCGGAACCACCTGCCGGACACGCCAAAATCACCTGCGTGTTATGCCAGAACCACTTGGAGGACTCTCTGGGATGACCTGCCGGGCATGCCGGAACCACCTCTCAGACGTGCCAGAACCATGTGGCGGACAGTCCGGAATCACCTGTTGGGCATGCGCAACCACCTCTGAGACGTACCAGAACCACATGCCGTGCAGGCTGGAACCACCTACCGGACAGACCGGAATCACCTTTCGGGCATGCCGGAACCACCTGTCAGATGTGCCAGAAACACGTGCCGGAGACGCCGGAAGCACCTGCCAAGCACGTTGGAACCACCTGCTCAACTCGCCTGAACCACCTGCCGGACATGCCAAAATCACCTGCCGACTATGCCAGAACCACTTGGCGAACACTCCGGAATCACTTGCCGGGCATGCAGGTACCACCTCTCAGACATGCCAGAAACCCGCGCCAATGACCCCAGAAGCACCAGCCGAGCACGCCGGAACCACCTGCTCGACTCGCCAGAACCACCTGCCGATCACGCAAAAATCACCTGCCGGCTACGCCACAACCAGTTGGGGAACACTTCGGAATCACCTGCCGGGCTTGCTGGAACCACCTGCCTGTCATGCCAAAATCACCTGCCAACTACGCCAGTACCACTTGGCGGACACTGTGGAAACACCTGTCGGGCCGGCCGGAACCACATTTCAGACGTGCCAGAACCATGTGCATGAGATGCTGGAACCACACCCCGAACAGACGGAAAACACCTGCCAGACCCGTCTGAACAACCTGCTGAGCACGCTGGAGCCACCTGCTCGACTCGCCGGAACCACCTACCTGACATGCCCAAATCACCAGCCGGGTATGCCAGAACCACTTGGCGGACACTCCGGAATCATCTGCCGGACATGCCGGAACCAGCTCTCAGACACACCAGAACCACGTGCCGGAGACGCCGGAAGCACCTGCCGAGCATGCCGGAGCCACCTGCTCGACTCGCCAGAAACACCTGCCGGACACGCCAAACTCACCTGCCGGGTACTCCAGAACCACCTGGCGGACACTCCAAAATCACCTGTCGCGCATGCCGGAACCACCTCTCAGACGTGCCGGAATCACGTGCCGGACACGCCGGAATCACCTACCGGACAGACCGGAACCACCTGCCGAGCACGCCGGAGCCACCTGTTCGACTCGCTGGAACCACCTGCCGGACAGGCCAATATCAACTGCTGGCTATGCCAGAACCACCTGGGGGACGGTCCGGGATCACCTGCCAGCCATGGCCGAACCACCTCTCAGATGTACCAGAACCACCTTCCGGAGAAGCTGGAAACACGTCCTGGACAGACTGGAACCACGTGACGGCCATGCCTGAACCACCTGCCGAGCACGGCGGAACCACCTGCCGGACACGCCAAAATCACCTGCGGGCTACGCCAGAGCCACTTGGACGACTCTCCGAAATGACCTGCCGGGCATCTTGGAACCACCTATCAGACGTGCCAGAAGCACGTGGCGGACAGTCCGGAATCACCTGTTGGGCATACGCAACCACCTCTGAGACGTACCAGAACCACGTGCCGTGCACGCCGGAACCACCTACCGGACAGACCGGAATCAACTTTTGGGCATGCCGGAACCACCAGTCAGATGTGCCAGAAACACGTGCCGGAGACGCCGGAAGCACCTGCCGAGCACGTCGCAACCACCTGCTCAACTCGCCTTAACCCTCTGCCGGACACGGCAAAATCACCTGCCCGCTACACCAGCACCACTTCGGGGACAAGCCGGAATAACGTGAGGGGCATGCCGGCACAGCCTCTCAGACTGAACATCGTGCCGGACACCACAGAACCACCTGCCGGACAGACCGGAACCACCTGCCGGACACGCCGGAACCACCGGCTCGACCCGCCGGAACGACCGCTGGACACGCAAAATCACCTGCCGGCTACGCCGGAAACACTTGGCGAACACTCCGGAATCACGTGCCGGGCATGCCGGAACCACCTCTCAGATATGCCAGAACCACGTGCCAATGACCCCGGAAGCACCTGCCGAGCACGCCGGAACCACCTGCTCGACTCGCCAGAACCACCTGCCGGACACGCAAAAATCACCTGCCGGCTACGCCACAAGCAGTTGGGGAACACTTCGGAATCACCTGCCGGGCTTGCTGGAACCACCTGCCGGTCATGCCAAAATCACCTGCCAACTACGCCAGTACCACTTGGCGGACACTGTGGAAACACCTTTCGGGCCGGCCGGAACCACATCTCAGACGTGCCAGAACCATGTGCATGAGATGCTGGAACCACACCCCGAACAGACGGAAAACACCTGCCAGACCCGTCTGAACAGCCTGCCGAGCACGCCGGAGCCACCTGCTCGACTCGCCGGAACCACCTACCTGACATGCCCAAATCACCAGCCGCTTATGCCAGAACCACTTGGCGGACACTCCGGAATCATCTGCCGGACATGCCGGAACCAGCTCTCAGACACACCAGAACCACGTGCCGGAGACGCCGGAAGCACCTGCCGAGCATGCCGGAGCCACCTGCTCTACTCGCCAGAAACACGTGCCGGACACGCCAAAATCACCTGCCGGGTACGCCAGAACCACCTGGCGGACACTCCGAAATCACCTGTCGCGCATGCCGGAACCACCTCTCAGACGTGCCGGAAGCACGTGCCGGAGACGGCGGAATCACCTACCGGTCAGACCGCAACCACCTGCCGAGCACGCCGGAGCCACCTGTTCGACTCGCTGGAACCACCTGCCGGACAGGCCAATATCAACTGCTGGCTATGCCAGAACCACCTGGGGGACGGTCCGGAATCGCCTGCCAGCCATGGCGGAACCACCTCTCAGACGTACCAGAACCACCTGCCGGAGAACCTGGAAACACGTCCTGGACAGTCTGGAACCACGTGCCGGCCAAGCCTGAACCACCTGCCAAGCACAACGGAACAACCTGCCAGACACGCCAAAATCACCTGCGTGTTATGCCAGAACCACTTGGAGGACTCTCTGGGATGACCTGCCGGGCATGCCGGAACCACCTCTCAGACGTGCCAGAACCATGTGGCGGACTGTCCGGAATCACCTGTTGGGCATGCGCAACCACCTCTGAGACGTACCAGAACCACATGCCGTGCAGGCTGGAACCACCTACCGGACAGACCGGAATCACCTTTCGGGCATGCCGGAACCACCTGTCAGATGTGCCAGAAACACGTGCCGGAGACGCCGGAAGCACCTGCCAAGCACGTTGGAACCACCTGCTCAACTCGCCTGAACCACCTGCCGGACATGCCAAAATCACCTGCCGAGTATGGCAGAACCACTTGGCGAACACTCCGGAATCAATTGCCGGGCATGCAGGAACCACCTCTCAGACATGCCAGAACCCCGTGCCAATGACCCCGGAAGCACCAGCCGAGCACGCCGGAACCACCTGCTCGACTCGCCAGAACCACCTGCCGATCACGCAAAAATCACCTGCCGGCTACGCCACAACCAGTTGGTGAACACTTTGGAATCACCTGCCAGGCTTGCTGGAACCACCTGCCAGTCATGCCAAAATCACCTGCCAACTACGCCAGAACCGCTAGGCGGACACTGCAGAAACACCTGTCGGGCCGGCTGGAACCACATCTCAGACGTGCCAGAAACGTGTTCATGAGATGCTGGAAGCACACCCCGAACAGACGGATACCACCTGCCAGAACCGCCTGAACCACCTGCTGAGCACGCCGGAACCACCTGCTCGACTCACCGGTACCACCTCCCTGACACGCCAAAATCACCTGCTGGGTATGCCAGAACCACTTGGCGGACACTCCGGAATCATCTGCCGGACATGCCTGAACCAGCTCTCAGACACACCAGAACCAAGTGCCGGAGACGCCGGAAGCACCTGCCGAGCATGCCGGAGCCACCTGCTCGACTCACCAGAAACACGTGCCGGACACGCCAAAATCACCTGCCGGGTATGCCAGAACCACCTGGCGGACACTACGGAATCACCTGCCGCGCATGCCGGAACCACCTCTCAGACCTGCCGGAAGCACGTGCCGGACACGCCGGAATTACCTACCGGACAGACCGGAACCACCTGCCAAGAACGCCGGAGCCACCTGTTCGACTCGCTGGAACCACCTGCCGGACAGGCCAATATCAACTGCTGGCTATGCCAGAACCACCTGGGGGACAGTCCGGGATCACCTGCCAGCCATGGCGGAACCACCTCTCAGACGTACCAGAACCACCTGCCGGAGAAGCTGGAAACACGTCCTGGACAGACTGGAACCACGTGACGGCCATGCCTGAACCACCTGCCGAGAACGGCGGAACCATCTGCCGGACACGCCAAAATCACCTGCGGGCTACGCCAGAACCACTTGGACGACTCTCCGAAATGACCTGCTGGGCATGTTGGAACCACCTCTCAGACGTGCCAGAAGCACGTGGCGGACAGTCCGGAATCACCTGTTGGGCATACGCAACCACCTCTGACACGTACCAGAACCACGTGCCGTGCACGCCGGAACCACCTACCGGACAGACCGGAATCAACTTTTGGGCATGCCGGAACCATCTGTCAGATGTGCCAGAAACACGTGCCGGAGACGCCGGAAGCACCTGCCGAGCACGTCGCAACCACCTGCTCAACTCGCCTGAACCACCTGCCGGACACGCCAAAATCACCTGCCCGCTACACCAGCACCACTTCGGGGACAAGCCGGAATCACGTGAGGGGCATGCCGGCACAGCCTCTCAGACTGAACCTCGTGCCGGACACCACAGAACCACCTGCCGGACAGACAGGAACCACCTGCCGGACACGCCGGAACCACCGGCACGACCCGCCGGAAAGACCGCTGGACATACAAAATCACCTGCCGGCTACGCCGGAAACACTTGCCGAACACTCCGGAATCACCTGCCGGGCATGCCGGAACCACCTCTCAGATATGCCAGAACCACGTGCCAATGACCCCGGAAGCACCTGCCGAGCACGCCGGAACCACCTGCTCGACTCGCCAGAACCACCTGCCGGACACGCAAAAATCACCTGCCGGCTACGCCACAACCTGTTGGTGAACACTTTGGAATCACCTGCCAGGCTTGCTGGAACCACCTGCCGGTCATGCCAAAATCACCTGCCAACTACGCCAGAACCGCTTGGCGGACACTGCGGAAACACCTGTCGGGCCGGCTGGAACCACATCTCAGACGTGCCAGAAACGTGTTCATGAGATGCTGGAACCACACCCCGAACAGACGGATACCACCTGCCAGAACCGCCTGAACCACCTGCTGAGCACGCCGGAACCACCTGCTCGACTCACCGGTACCACCTCCCTGACACGCCAAAATCACCTGCTGGGTATGCCAGAACCACTTGGCGGACACTCCGGAATCATCTGCCGGACATGCCGGAACCAGCTCTCAGACACACCAGAACCAAGTGCCGGAGACGCCGGAAGCACCTGCCGAGCATGCCGGAGCCACCTGCTCGACTCGCCAGAAACACCTGCCGGACACGCCAAAATCACCTGCCGGGTATGCCAGAACCACCTGGCGGACACTACGGAATCACCTGCCGCGCATGCCGGAACCACTTCTGAGACGTGCCGGAAGCACGTGCCACACACTCCGGAAACACCTACCGGACATACCGGAACCACCTGCCAAGAACGCCGGAGCCACCTGTTCGACTCGCTGGAACCACCTGCCGGACAGGCCAATATCAACTGCTGGCTATGCCAGAACCACCTGGGGGACAGTCCGGGATCACCTGCCAGCCATGGCGGAACCACCTCTCAGACGTACCAGAACCACCTGCCGGAGAAGCTGGAAACACGTCCTGGACAGACTGGAACCACGTGACGGCCATGCCTGAACCACCTGCCGAGCACGGCGGAACCACCTGCCAGACACGCCAAAATCACCTGCGGGCTACGCCAGAACCACTTGGACGACTCTCCGAAATGACCTGCCGGGCATGTTGGAACCACCTCTCAGACGTGCCAGAAGCACGTGGCGGACAGTCCGGAATCACCTGTTGGGCATACGCAACCACCTCTGAGATGTACCAGTACCACGTGCCTTGCACGCCGGAACCACCTACCGGACAGACCGGAATCTACTTTCGGGCATGCCGGAACCACCAGTCAGATGTGCCAGAATCACGTGCCAGAGACGCCGGAAGCACCTGCCGAGCACGTCGCAACCACCTGCTCAACTCGCCTGAACCACCTGCCGGACACGCCAAAATCACCTGCCCGCTACACCAGCACCACTTCGGGGACAAGCCGGAATCACGTGAGGGGCATGCCGGCACAGCCTCTCAGACTGAACCTCGTGCCGGACACCACAGAACCACCTGCCGGACAGACCGGAAGCACCTGCCGGACACGCCGGAACCACCAGCTCGACCCGCCGGAACGACCGCTGGACATGCAAAATCACCTGCCGGCTACGCCGGAAACACTTGGCGAACACTCCGGAATCACCTGCCGGGCATGCCGGAACCACCTCTCAGATATGCCAGAACCACGTGCCAATGACCCCGGAAGCACCTGCCGAGCACGCCGGAACCACCTGCTCGACTCGCCAGAACCACCTGCCGGACACACAAAAATCACCTGCCGGCTACGCCACAACCAGTTGGGGAACACTTCGGAATCACCTGCCGGGCTTGCTGGAACCACCTGCCGGTCATGCCAAAATCACCTGCCAACTACGCCAGTACCACTTGGCAGAAACTGTGGAAACACCTGTCGGGCCGGCCGGAACCACATCTCAGACGTGCCAGAACCATGTGCATGAGATGCTGGAACCACACCCCGAACAGACGGAAAACACCTGCCAGACCCGTCTGAACAACCTGCCGAGCACGCCGGAGCCACCTGCTCGACTCGCCGGAACCACCTACCTGACATGCCCAAATCACCAGCCGGGTATGCCAGAACCACTTGGCGGACACTCCGGAATCATCTGCCGGACATGCCGGAACCAGCTCTCAGACACACCAGAACCACGTGCCGGAGACGCCGGAAGCACCTGCCGAGCATGCCGGAGCCACCAGCTCGACTCGCCAGAAACTCCTGCCGGACACGCCAAAATCACCTGCCGGGTACGCCAGAACCACCTGGCGGACACTCCGAAATCACCTGTCGCGCATGCCGGAACCACCTCTCAGACATGCCGGAAGCACGTGCCGGACAGGCCGTAATCCCCTACCGAACAGACCGGAACCACCTGCCGAGCACGCCGGAGCCACCTGTTCGACTCGCTGGAACCATCTGCCGGACAGGCCAATATCAACTGCTGGCTATGCCAGAACCACATGGGGGACGGTCCGGAATCGCCTGCCAGCCATGGCGGAACCACCTCTCAGACGTACCAGAACCACCTGCCGGAGAAGCTGGAAACACGTCCTGGACAGTCTGGAACCACCTGCCGGCCAAGCCTGAACCACCTGCCAAGCACAACGGAACAACCTGCCAGACACGCCAAAATCACCTGCGTGTTATGCCAGAACCACTTGGAGGACTCTCTGGGATGACCTGCCGGTCATGCCGGAACCACCTCTCAGACGTGCCAGAACCATGTGGCGGACAGTCCGGAATCACCTGTTGGGCATGCGCAACCACCTCTGAGACGTACCAGAACCACATGCCGTGCAGGCTGGAACCACCTACCGGACAGACCGGAATCACCTTTCGGGCATGCCGGAACCACCTGTCAGATGTGCCAGAAACACGTGCCGGAGACGCCGGAAGCACCTGCCAAGCACGTTGGAACCACCTGCTCAACTCGCCTGAACCACCTGCCGGACATGCCAAAATCACCTGCCGACTATGCCAGAACCACTTGGCGAACACTCCGTAATCACTTGCCGGGCATGCAGGAACCACCTCTCAGACATGCCAGAACCGCGTGCCAATGACCCCGGAAGCACCTGCCGAGCACGCCGGAACCACCTGCTCGACTCGCCACTGTCACCTGCCGATCACGCAAAAATCACCTGCCGGGTAGGCCACAACCAGTTGGTGAACACTTTGGAATCACCTGCCAGGCTTGCTGGAACCACCTGCCGGTCATGCCAAAATCACCTGCCAACTACGCCAGAACCGCTTGGCGGACACTGCGGAAACACCTGTCGGGCCGGCTGGAACCACATCTCAGACGTGCCAGAAACGTGTTCATGAGATGCTGGAACCACACCCCGAACAGACGGATACCACCTGCCAGAACCGCCTGAACCACCTGCTGAGCACGCCGGAACCACCTGCTCGACTCACCGGTACCACCTCCCTGACACGCCAAAATCACCTGCTGGGTATGCCAGAACCACTTGGCGGACACTCCGGAATCATCTGCCGGACATGCCGGAACCAGCTCTCAGACACACCAGAACCAAGTGCCGGAGACGCCGGAAGCACCTGCCGAGCATGCCGGAGCCACCTGCTCGACTCGCCAGAAACACCTGCCGGACACGCCAAAATCACCTGCCGGGTGCGCCAGAACCACCTGGCGGACACTCCGAAACCACCTGTCGCGCATGCCGGAACCACCTCTCCGACGTGCCCGAAGCACGTGCCGGACACGCCGGAATCACCTACCAGACAGACCGGAACCACCTGCCGAGCACGCCGGAGCCACCTGTTCGACTCGCTGGAACCACCTGCCGGACAGGCCAATATCAACTGCTGGCTATGCCAGAACCACCTGGGGGACGGTCCGGAATCGCCTGCCAGCCATGGCGGAACCACCTCTCAGACGTACCAGAACCACCTGCCGGAGAAGCTGGAAACACGTCCTGGACAGTCTGGAACCACCTGCCGGCCAAGCCTGAACCACCTGCCAAGCACAACGGAACAACCTGCCAGACACGCCAACATCACCTGCGTGTTATGCCAGAGCCACTTGGAGGACTCTCTGGGATGACCTGCCGGGCATGCCGGAACCACCTCTCAGACGTGATAGAACCATGTGGCGGACAGTCTGGAATCACCTGTTGGGCATGCGCAACCACCTCTGAGACGTACCAGAACCACATGCCGTGCAGGCTGGAACCACCTACCGGACAGACCGGAATCACCTTTCGGGCATGCCGGAACCACCTGTCAGATGTGCCAGAAACACGTGCCGGAGACGCCGGAAGCACCTGCCAAGCACGTTGGAACCACCTGCTCAACTCGCCTGAACCACCTGCCGGACATGCCAAAATCACCTGCCGACTATGCCAGAACCACTTGGCGAACACTCCGGAATCACTTGCCGGGCATGCAGGAACCACCTCTCAGACATGCCAGAACCCCGTGCCAATGACCCCGGAATCACCAGCCGAGCACGCCGGAACCACCTGCTCGACTCGCCAGAACCACCTGCCGATCACGCAAAAATCACCTGACGGCTACGCCACAACCAGTTGGTGAACACTTTGGAATCACCTGCCAGGCCTGCTGGAACCACCTGCCAGTCATGCCAAAATCACCTGCCAACTACGCCAGAACCGCTTGGCGGACACTGCGGAAACACCTGTCGGGCCGGCTGGAACCACATCTCAGACGTGCCAGAAACGTGTTCATGAGATGCTGGAACCAC
The DNA here is from genome assembly GCF_041296265.1 of Equus caballus. NCBI lineage: Eukaryota > Metazoa > Chordata > Mammalia > Perissodactyla > Equidae > Equus > Equus caballus. Next base: position 3,932,314 of record NC_091713.1, read on the forward strand.
ACCCCGAACAGACGGATGCCACCTGCCAGAACCGCCTGAACCACCTGCTGAGCACGCCGGAACCACCTGCTCGACTCACCGGTACCACCTCCCTGACACGCCAAAATCACCTGCTGGGTATGCCAGAACCACTTGGCGGACACTCCGGAATCATCTGCCGGACATGCCGGAACCAGCTCTCAGACACACCAGAACCAAGTGCCGGAGACGCCGGAAGCACCTGCCGAGCATGCCGGAGCCACCTGCTCGACTCGCCAGAAACACCTGCCGGACACGCCAAAATCACCTGCCGGGTATGCCAGAACCACCTGGCGGACACTACGGAATCACCTGCCGCGCATGCCGGAACCACCTGTCAGACGTGCCGGAAGCACGTGCCAGACACGCCGGAAACACCTACCGGACAGACCGGAACCACCTGCCAAGAACGCCGGAGCCACCTGTTCGACTCGCTGGAACCACCTGCCGGACAGGCCAATATCAACTGCTGGCTATGCCAGAACCACCTGGGCGACAGTCCGGGATCACCTGCCAGCCATGGCGGAACCACCTCTCAGACGTACCAGAACCACCTGCCGGAGAAGGTGGAAACACGTCCTGGACAGACTGGAACCACGTGACGGCCATGCCTGAACCACCTGCCGAGCACGGCGGAACCACCTGCCGGACATGCCAAAATCACCTGCGGGCTACGCCAGAACCACTTGGACGACTCTCCGAAATGACCTGCCGGGCATGTTGGAACCACCTCTCAGACGTGCCAGAAGCACGTGGCGGACAGTCCGGAATCACCTGTTGGGCATACGCAACCACCTCTGAGATGTACCAGTACCACGTGCCGTGCACGCCGGAACCACCTACCGGACAGACCGGAATCAACTTTCGGGCATGCCGGTACCACCAGTCAGATGTGCCAGAATCACGTGCCAGAGACGCCGGAAGCACCTGCCGAGCACGTCGCAACCACCTGCTCAACTCGCCTGAACCACCTGCCGGACACACCAAAATCACCTGCCCGCTAGACCAGCACCACTTCGGGGACAAGCCGGAATCACGTGAGGGGCATGCCGGCACAGCCTCTCAGACTGAACCTCGTGCCGGACACCACAGAACCACCTGCCGGACAGACCGGAACCACCTGCCGGACACGCCGGAACCACCGGCTCGACCCGCCGGAAAGACCGCTGGACATGCAAAATCACCTGCCGGCTACGCCGGAAACACTTGGCGAACACTCCGGAATCACCTGCCGGGCATGCCGGAACCACCTCTCAGATATGCCAGAACCACGTGCCAATGACCCCGGAAGCACCTGCCGAGCACGCCGGAGCCACATGCTCGACTCGCCAGAAACACCTGCCGGACACGCAAAAATCACCTGCCGGCTACGCCACAACCAGTTGGGGAACACTTCGGAATCACCTGCCGGGCTTGCTGGAACCACCTGCCGGTCATGCCAAAATCACCTGCCAACTACGCCAGTACCACTTGGCGGACACTGTGGAAACACCTGTCGGGCCGGCCGGAACCATATCTCAGACGTGCCAGAACCATGTGCATGAGATGCTGGAACCACACCCCGAACAGACGGAAAACACCTGCCAGACCCGTCTGAACAACCTGCCGAGCACGCCGGAGCCACCTGCTCGACTCGCCGGAACCACCTACCTGACATGCCCAAATCACCAGCCGGGTATGCCAGAACCACTTGGCGGACACTCCGGAATCATCTGCCGGACATGCCGGAACCAGCTCTCAGACACACCAGAACCACGTGCCGGAGACGCCGGAAGCACCTGCCGAGCATGCCGGAGCCACCTGCTCGACTCGCCAGAAACACCTGCCAGACACACCAAAATCACCTGCCGGGTACGCCAGAACCACCTGGCGGACACTCCGAAACCGCCTGTCGCGCATGCCGGAACCACCTCTCAGACGTGCCGGAAGCACGTGCCGGACACGCCGGAATCACCTACCGGACAGACCGGAACCACCTGCCGAGCACGCCGGAGCCACCTGTTCGACTCGCTGGAACCACCTGCCGGACAGGCCAATATCAACTGCTGGCTATGCCAGAACCACCTGGGGGACGGTCCGGAATCACCTGCCAGCCATGGCGGAACCACCTCTCAGACGTACCAGAACCACCTGCCGGAGAAGCTGGAAACACGTCCTGGACAGTCTGGAACCACCTGCCGGCCAAGCCTGAACCACCTGCCAAGCACAACGGAACAACCTGCCAGACACGCCAAAATCACCTGCGTGTTATGCCAGAACCACTTGGAGGACTCTCTGGGATCACCTGCCAAGCATGCCGGAACCACCTTTCAGACGTGCCAGAACCATGTGGCGGACAGTCCGGAATCACCTGTTGGGCATGCGCAACCACCTCTGAGAGGTACCAGAACCACATGCCGTGCAGGCTGGAACCACCTACCGGACAGACCGGAATCACCTTTCGGGCATGCGCAAACCGCCTGTCAGATGTGTCAGAAACACGTGCCGGTGACGCCGGAAGCACCTGCCAAGCACGTTGGAACCACCTGCTCATCTCGCCTAAACCACCTGCCGGACATGCCAAAATCACCTGCCGACTATGCCAGAACCACTTGGCGAACACTCCGGAATCACTTGCCGGGCATGCAGGTACCACCTCTCAGACATGCCAGAAACCCGCGCCAATGACCCCAGAAGCACCAGCCGAGCACGCCGGAACCACCTGCTCGACTCGCCAGAACCACCTGCCGATCACGCAAAAATCACCTGCCGGCTACGCCACAACCAGTTGGTGAACACTTTGGAATCACCTGCCAGGCTTGCTGGAACCACCTGCCAGTCATGCCAAAATCACCTGCCAGCTACGCCAGAACCGCTTGGCGGACACTGCGGAAACACCTGTCGGGCCGGCTGGAACCACATCTCAGATGTGCCAGAAACGTGTTCATGAGATGCTGAAACCACACCCCGAACAGACGGAAACCACCTGCCAGAACCGCCTGAACCACCTGCTGAGCACGCCGGAACCACCTGCTCGACTCACCGGTACCACCTCCCTGACACGCCAAAATCACCAGCTGGGTATGCCAGAACCACTTGACGGACACTCCGGAATCATCTGCCGGACATGCCGGAACCAGCTCTCAGACACACCAGAACCACGTGCCGGAGACGCCGGAAGCACCTGCCGAGCATCCCGGAGCCACCTGCTCGACTCGTCAGAAACACCTGCCGGACACGCCAAAATCACCTGCCGGGTACGCCAGAACCACGTGGCGGACACTACGGAATCACCTGTCCCGCATGCCGGAACCACATCTCTGACGTGCCAGAAGCACGTGCCGGACACGCCGGAAACACCTACCGGACAGACCGGAACCACCTGCCAAGAACGCCGGAGCCACCTGTTCGACTCGGTGGAACCAGCTGCCGGACAGGCCAATATCAACTGCTGGCTATGCCAGAACCACCAGTGGGACGGTCCGGAATCACCTGCCAGCCATGGCGGAACTACCTCTCAGACGTACCAGAACCACCTGCCGGAGAAGCTGGAAACACGTCCTGGACAGTCTGGAACCACGTGACGGCCATGCCTGAACCACCTACCGAGCACGGCGGAACCACCTGCCGGACACGCCAAAATCACCTGCGGGCTACACCAGAACCACTTCGACGACTCTCCGAAATGACCTGCCGGGCATGTTGGAACCACCTCTCAGACGTGCCAGAAGCACGTGGCGGACAGTCCGGAATCACCTGTTGGACATACGCAACCACCTCTGACACGTACCAGAACCACGTGCCGTGCACGCCGGAACCACCTACCGGACAGACCGGAATCAACTTTTGGGCATGCCGGAACCACCAGTCAGATGTGCCAGAAACACGTGCCGGAGACGTCGGAAGCACCTGCCGAGCACGTCGCAACCACCTGCTCAACTCGCCTGAACCACCTGCCGGACACGCCAAAATCCCTGCCCGCTACACCAGCACCACTTCGGGGACAAGCCGGAATCACGTGAGGGGCATGCCGGCACAGCCTCTCAGACTGAACCTCGTGCCGGACACCACAGAACCACCTGCCGGACAGACCGGAACCACCAGCCGGACACGCCGGTACCACCGGCTCGACCCGCCGGAACGACCGCTGGACATGCAGAATCACCTGCCGGCTACGCCGGAAACACTTGGCGAACACTCCGGAATCACCTGCCGGGCATGCCGGAACCACCTCTCAGATATGCCAGAACCACGTGCCAATGACCCCGGAAGCACCTGCCGAGCACGCCGGAACCACCTGCTCGACTCGCCAGAACCACCTGCCGGACACGCAAAAATCACCTGCCGGCTACGCCACAACCATTTGGGGAACACTTCGGAATCACCTGCCGGGCTTGCTGGAACCACCTGCCGGTCATGCCAAAATCACCTGCGTGTTATGCCAGAACCACTTGGAGGACTCTCTGGGATGACCTGCCGGGCATGCCGGAACCACCTCTCAGACGTGCCAGAACAATGTGGCGGACAGTCGGAATCACCTGTTGGGCATGCGCAACCACCTCTGAGACGTACCAGAACCACATGCCGTGCAGGCTGGAACCACCTCCCGGACAGACCGGAATCACCTTTCGGGCATGCCGGAACCACCTGTCAGATGTGCCAGAAACACGTGCTGGAGACGCCGGAAGCACCTGCCAAGCACGTTGGAACCACCTGCTCAACTCGCCTGAACCACCTGCCAGACATGCCAAAATCACCTGCCGGCTACGCCACAACCAGTTGGGGAACACTTCGGAATCACCTGCCGGGCTTGCTGGAACCACCTGCCGGTCATGCCAAAATCACATGCCAACTACGCCAGTACCACTTGGCGGAAACTGTGGAAACACCTGTCGGGCCGGCCGGAACCACATCTCAGACGTGCCAGAACCATGTGCATGAGATGCTGGAACCACACCCCGAACAGACGGAAAACACCTGCCAGACCCGTCTGAACAACCTGCCGAGCACGCCGGAGCCACCTGCTCGACTCGCCGGAACCACCTACCTGACATGCCCAAATCACCAGCCGGGTATGCCAGAACCACTTGGCGGACACTCCGGAATAATCTGCCGGACATGCCGGAACCAGCTCTCAGACACACCAGAACCACGTGCCGGAGACGCCGGAAGCACCTGCCGAGCATGCCGGAGCCACCTGCTCGACTCGCCAGAAACACCTGCCGGACACGCCAAAATCACCTGCCGGGTACGCCAGAACCACCTGGCGGACACTCCGAAACCGCCTGTCGCCCATGCCGGAACCACATCTCAGACGTGCCGGAAGCACGTGCCGGACACGCCGGAATCACCTACCGGACAGACCGGAACCACCTGCCGAGCACGCCGGAGCCACCTGTTCGACTCGCTGGAACCACCTGCCGGACAGGCCAAAATCACCTGCCGACTATGCCAGAACCACTTGGCGAGCACTCCGGAATCACTTGCCGGGCATGCAGGAACCACCTCTCAGACATGCCAGAACCCCGTGCCAATGACCCCGGAAGCACCAGCCGAGCACGCCGGAACCACCTGCTCGACTCGCCAGAACCACCTGCCGATCACGCAAAAATCACCTGCCGGCTACGCCACAACCAGTTGGTGAACACTTTGGAATCACCTGCCAGGCTTGCTGGAACCACCTGCCAGTCATGCCAAAATCACCTGCCAACTACGCCAGAACCGCTTGGCGGACACTGCGGAAACACCTGTCGGGCCGGCTGGAACCACATCTCAGACGTGCCAGAAACGTGTTCATGAGATGCTGGAACCACACCCCGAACAGACGGATACCACCTGCCAGAACCGCCTGAACCACCTGCTGAGCACGCCGGAACCACCTGCTCGACTCACCGGTACCACCTCCCTGACACGCCAAAATCACCTGCTGGGTATGCCAGAACCACTTGGCGGACACTCCGGAATCATCTGCCGGACATGCCGGAACCAGCTCTCAGACACACCAGAACCAAGTGCCGGAGACGCCGGAAGCACCTGCCGAGCATGCCGGAGCCACCTGCTCGACTCGCCAGAAACACCTGCCGGACACGCCAAAATCACCTGCCGGGTACGCAAGAACCACCTGGCGGATACTACGGAATCACCTGCCGCGCATGCCGGACCCACCTCTCAGACGTGCCGGAAACACGTTCCGGACACGCCGGAAACTCCTACCGGACAGACCGGAACCACCTGCCACGATCGCCGGAGCCACCTGTTCGACTCGCTGGAACCACCTGCCGGACAGGCCAATATCAACTGCTGGCTATGCCAGAACCACCTGGGGGATAGTCCGGGATCACCTGCCAGCCATGGCGGAACCACCTCTCAGACGTACCAGAACCACCTGCCGGAGAAGCTGGAAACACGTCCTGGACAGACTGGAACCACGTGACGGCCATGCCTGAACCACCTGCCGAGCACGGCGGAACCACCTGCCGGACACGCCAAAATCACCTGCGGGCTACGCCAGAACCACTTGGACGACTCTCTGAAATGACCTGCCGGGCATGTTGGAACCACCTCTCACACGTGCCAGAACAATGTGGCGGACAGTCCGGAATCACCTGTTGGGCATACGCAACCACCTCTGACACGTACCAGAACCTCGTGCCGTGCACGCCGGAACCACCTACCGGACAGGCCGGAATCAACTTTTGGGCATGCCGGAACCACCAGTCAGATGTGCCAGAAACACGTGCCGGAGACGCCGGAAGCACCTGCCGAGCACGCCGGAAGCAGCTGCTCGACTCGCCAGAACCACCTGCCGGACACGCAAAAATCACCTGCCGGCTACGCCACAACCAGTTGGGGAACACTTCAGAATCACCTGCCAGGCTTGCTGCAACCACCTGCCTGTCATGACAAAATCACCTGCCAACTACACCAGTACCACATGGCGGACACTGTGGAAACACCTGTCGGGCCGGCCGGAACCACATCTCAGACGTGCCAGAACCATGTGCATGAGATGCTGGAACCACACCCCGAACAGACGGAAAACACCTGCCAGACCCGTCTGAACAACCTGCCGAGCACGCCGAGCCACCTGCTCGACTCGCCGGAACCACCTACCTGACATGCCCAAATCACCAGCCGGGTATGCCAGAACCACTTGGCGGACACTCCGGAATCATCTGCCGGACATGCCGGAACCAGCTCTCAGACACACCAGAACCACGTGCCGGAGACGCCGGAAGCATCTGCCGAGCGTGCCGGAGCCACCTGCTCGACTCGCCAGAAACACCTGCCGGACACGCCAAAATCACCTGCCGGGTACGCAAGAACCACCTGGCGGACACTACGGAATCACCTGCCGCGCATGCCGGAACCACCTCTCAGACGTGCCGGAAGCACGTGCCGGACACGCCGGAAACACCTACCGGACAGACCGGAACCACCTGCCAAGAACGCCGGAGACACCTGTTCGACTCGCTGGAACCACCTGCCGGACAGGCCAATATCAACTGCTGGCTATGCCAGAACCACTTGGGGGACAGTCCGGGATCACCTGCCAGCCATGGCGGAACCACCTCTCAGACGTACCAGAACCACCTGCCGGAGAAGCTGGAAACACGTCCTGGACAGACTGGAACAACGTGACGGCCATGCCTGAACCACCTGCCGAGCACGGCGGAACCACCTGCCGGACACGCCAAAATCACCTGCGTGCTACGCCAGAACCACTTGGACGACTCTCCGAAATGACCTGCCGGGCATGTTGGAACCACCTCTCAGACGTGCCAGGACCACGTGGCGGACAGTCCGGAATCACCTGTTGGGCATACGCAACCACCTCTGAGACGTACCATAACCACGTGCCGTGCACGTCGGAACCACCTACCGGACAGACCGGAATCAACTTTTGGGCATGCCGGAACCACCAGTCAGATGTGTCAGAAACACGTGCCGGAGACGCCGGAATCACCTGCCGAGCACTTCGCAACCACCTGCTCAACTCGCCTGAACCACCTGCCAGACACGCCAAAATCACCTGCCCGCTACACCAGCACCACTTCGGGGACAAGCCGGAATCACGTGAGGGGCATGCCGGCACAGCCTCTCAGACTGAACCTCGTGCCGGACACCACAGAACCACCTGCCGGACAGACCGGAACCACCTGCCGCACACGCCGGAACCACCGGCTCGACCCGCCGGAACGACCGCTGGACATGCAAAATCACCTGCCGGCTACGCCGGAAACACTTGGCGAACACTCCGGAATCACCTGCCGGGCATGCCGGAACCACCTCTCAGATATGCCAGAACCACGTGCCCATGACCCCGGAAGCACCTGCCGAGCACGCCGGAACCACCTGCTCGACTCGCCAGAACCACCTGCCGGACACGCAAAAATCACCTGCCGGCTACGCCACACCCATTTGGGGAACACTTCAGAATCACCTGCCGGGCTTGCTGCAACCACCTGCCGGTCATGCCAAAATCACCTGCCAACTACGCCAGTACCACTTGGCGGACACTGTGGAAACACCTGTCGGGCCGGCCGGAACCACATCTCAGACGTGCCAGAACAATGTGCATGAGATGCTGGAACCACACCCCGAACAAACGGAAAACACCTGCCAGACCCGTCTGAACAACCTGCCGAGCACGCCGGAGCCACCTGCTCGACTCGCCGGAACCACCTACCTGACATGCCCAAATCACCAGCCGGGTATGCCAGAACCACTTGGCGGACACTCCGGAATCATCTGCCGGACATGCCGGAACCAGCTCTCAGACACACCAGAACCACGTGCCGGAGACGCCGGAAGCACCTGCCGAGCATGCCGGAGCCACCTGCTCGACTCGCCAGAAACACCTGCCGGACACGCCAAAATCACCTGCCGGGTACGCCAGAACCACCTGGCGGACACTCCGAAACCACCTGTCTCGGATGCCGGAACCACCTCTCAGACGTGCCGGAAGCACGTGCCGGACACGCCGGAATCACCTACCGGACATACCGGAACCACCTGCCGAGCACGCCGGAGCCACCTGTTCGACTCGCTGGAACCACCTGCCGGACAGGCCAATATCAACTGCTGGCTATGCCAGAACCACCTGGGAGACGGTCCGGAATCGCCTGCCAGCCATGGCGGAACCACCTCTCAGACGTACCAGAACCACCTGCCGGAGAAGCTGGAAACACGTCCTGGACAGACTGGAACCACGTGACGGCCATGCCTGAACCACGTGCCGAGCACGGCGGTACCACCTGCCGGACACGCCAAAATCACCTGCGGGCTACACCAGAACCACTTCGACGACTCTCCGAAATGACCTGCCGGGCATGTTGGAACCACCTCTCAGACGTGCCAGAAGCACGTGGCGGACAGTCCGGAATCACCTGTTGGGCATACGCAACCACCTCTGACACGTACCAGAACCACGTGCCGTGCACGCCGGAACCGCCTACAGGACAAACTGGAATCAACTTTTGGGCATGCCGGAACCACCAGTCAGATGTGCCAGAAACACGTTCCGGAGACGCCGGAAGCACCTGCCGAGCACGTCGCAACCACCTGCTCAACTCGCCTGAACCACCTGCCGGACACGCCAAAATCACCTGCCCGCTACACCAGCACCACTTCGGGGACAAGCCGGAATCACGTGAGGGGCATGCCGGCACAGCCTCTCAGACTGAACCTCGTGCCGGACACCACAGAACCACCTGCCGGACAGACCGGAACCACCTGCCGGACACGCCGGAACCACCAGCTCGACCCGCCGGAACGACCGCTGGACATGCAAAATCACCTGCCGGCTACGCCGGAAACACTTGGCGAACACTCCGGAATCACCTGCCGGGCATGCCGGAACCACCTCTCAGATATGCCAGAACCACGTGCCAATGACCCCGGAAGCACCTGCCAAGCACACCGGAACCACCTGCTCGACTCGCCAAAACCACCTGCCGGACACGCAGAAATCACCTGCCGGCTACGCCACAACCAGTTGGGGAACACTTCGGAATCACTTGCCGGGCATGCAGGAACCACCTCTCAGACATGCCAGAACCCCGTGCCAATGACCCCGGAAGCACCAGCCGAGCACGCCGGAACCACCTGCTCGACTCGCCAGAACCACCTGCCGATCACGCAAAAATCACCTGCCGGCTACGCCACAACCAGTTGGTGAACACTTTGGAATCAACTGCCATGCTTGCTGGAACCACCTGCCAGTCATGCCAAAATCACCTGCCAACTATGCCAGAACCGCTTGGCGGACACTGCGGAAACACCTGTCGGGCCGGCTGGAACCACATCTCAGACGTGCCAGAAACGTGTTCATGAGATGCTGGAACCACACCCCGAACAGACGGATACCACCTGCCAGAACCGCCTGAACCACCTGCTGAGCACGCCGGAACCACCTGCTCGACTCACCGGTACCACCTCCCTGACACGCCAAAATCACCTGCTGGGTATGCCAGAACCACTTGGCGGACACTCCGGAATCATCTGCCGGACATGCCGGAACCAGCTCTCAGACACACCAGAACCAAGTGCCGGAGACGCCGGAAGCACCTGCCGAGCAGGCCGGAGTCACCTGCTCGACTCGCCAGAAACACCTGCCGGACACGCCAAAATCACCTGCCGGGTACGCCAGAACCACCTGGCGGACACTACGGAATCACCTGCCGCGCATGCCGGAACCACCTCTCAGACGTGCCGGAAGCACGTGCCGGACACGCCGGAAACACCTACCGGACAGACCGGAACCACCTGCCAAGAACGCCGGAGCCACCTGTTCGACTCGCTGGAACCACCTGCCGGACAGGCCAATATCAACTGCTGGCTATGCCAGAACCACCAGTGGGACGGTCCGGAATCACCTGCCAGCCATGGCGGAACCACCTCTCAGACGTACCAGAACCACCTGCCGGAGAAGCTGGAAACACGTCCTGGACAGTCTGGAATCACCTGCCGGCCAAGCCTGAACCACCTGCCAAGCACAACGGAACAACCTGCCAGACACGCCAAAATCAACTGCGTGTTATGCCAGAACCACTTGGAGGACTCTCTGGGATGACCTGCCGGGCATGCCGGAATCACCTCTCAGACGTGCCAGAAGCACGTGGCGGACAGTCCAGAATCACCTGTTGGGCATGCGCAACCACCTCTGAGACGTACCAGAACCACATGCCGTGCAGGCTGGAACCACCTACCGGACAGACCGGAATCACCTTTCGGGCATGCCGGAACCACCTGTCAGATGTGCCAGAAACACGTGCCGGAGACGCCGGAAGCACCTGCCAAGCACGTTGGAACCACCTGCTCAACTCGCCTGAACCACCTGCCGGACATGCCAAAATCACCTGCCGACTATGCCAGAACCACTTGGCGAACACTCCGGAATCACTTGCCGGGCATGCAGGAACCACCTCTCAGACATGCCAGAACCCCGTGCCAATGACCCCGGAAGCACCAGCCGAGCACGCCGGAACCACATGCTCGACTCGCCAGAACCACCTGCCGATCACGCAAAAATCACCTGCCGGCTACGCCACAACCAGTTGGTGAACACTTTGGAATCACCTGCCAGGCTTGCTGGAACCACCTGCCCGTCATGCCAAAATCACCTTCCAACTACGCCAGAACCACTTGGCGGACACTGCGGAAACACCTGTCGGGCCGGCTGGAACCACATATCAGAAGTGCCAGAAACGTGTTCATGAGATGCTGGAACCACACCCCGAACAGACGGATACCACCTGCCAGAACCGCCTGAACCACCTGCTGAGCACGCCGGAACCACCTGCTCGACTCACCGGTACCACCTCCCTGACACGCCAAAATCACCTGCTGGGTATGCCAGAACCACTTGGCGGACACTCCGGAATCATCTGCCGGACATGCCGGAACCAGCTCTCAGACACACCAGAACCAAGTGCAGGAGACGCCGGAAGCACCTGCCGAGCATGCCGGAGCCACATGCTCGACTCGCCAGAAACACCTGCCGGACACGCAAAAATCACCTGCCGGCTACGCCACAACCAGTTGGGGAACACTTCGGAATCACCTGCCGGGCTTGCTGGAACCACCTGCCGGTCATGCCAAAATCACCTGCGTGTTATGCCAGAACCACTTGGAGGACTCTCTGGGATGACCTGCCAAGCGTGCCGGAACCACCTCTCAGACGTGCCAGAACCATGTGGCGGACAGTCCGGAATCACCTGTTGGGCATGCGCAACCACCTCTGAGAGGTACCAGAACCACATGCCGTGCAGGCTGGAACCACCTACCGGACAGACCGGAATCACCTGTCGCGCATGCCGGAACCACCTCTCAGACGTGCCGGAAGCACGTGCCGGACACACCGGGATCACCTACCGGACAGACCGGAACCACCTGCCGAGCACGCCGGAGCCACCTGTTCGACTCGCTGGAACCACCTGCCGGACAGGCCAATATCAACTGCTGGCTATGCCAGAACCACCTGGGGGACAGTCCGGGATCACCTGCCAGCCATGGCGGAACCACCTCTCAGAAGTACCAGAACCACCTGCTGGAGAAGCTGGAAACACGTCATGGACAGACTGGAACCACGTGACTGCCATGCCTGAACCACCTGCCGAGCACGGCGGAACCACCTGCCGGACACGCCAAAATCACCTGCGTGTTATGCCAGAACCACTTGGAGGACTCTCTGGGATGACCTGCCGGGCATGCCGGAACCACCTCTCAAACGTGCCAGAACCATGTGGCGGACAGTCCGGAATCACCTGTTGGGCATGCGCAACCACCTCTGAGACGTACCAGAACCACATGCCGTGCAGGCTGGAACCACCTACCGGACAGACCGGAATCACCTTTCGGGCATGCCGGAACCACCTGTCAGATGTGCCAGAAACACGTGCCGGAGACGCCGGAAGCACCTGCCAAGCACGTTGGAACCACCTGCTCAACTCGCCTGAACCACCTGCCGGACATGCCAAAATCACCTGCCGACTATGCCAGAACCACTTGGCGAACACTCCGGAATCACTTGCCGGGCATGCAGGTACCACCTCTCAGACATGCCAGAAACCCGCGCCAATGACCCCAGAAGCACCAGCCGAGCACGCCGGAACCACCTGCTCGACTCGCCAGAACCACCTGCCGGACACGCAAAAATCACCTGCCGGCTACGCCACAACCAGTTGGGGAACACTTCGGAATCACCTGCCGGGCTTGCTGGAACCACCTGCCTGTCATGCAAAATCACCTGCCAACTACGCCAGTACCACTTGGCGGACACTGTGGAAACACCTGTCGGGCTGGCCGGAACCACATCTCAGACGTGCCAGAACCATGTGCATGAGATGCTGGAACCACACCCCGAACAGACGGAAAACACCTGCCAGACCCGTCTGAACAACCTGCCGAGCACGCCGGAGCCACCTGCTCGACTCGCCGGAACCACCTACCTGACATGCCCAAATCACCAGCCGGGTATGCCAGAACCACTTGGCGGACACTCCGGAATCATCTGCCGGACATGCCGGAACCAGCTCTCAGACACACCAGAACCACGTGCCGGAGACGCCGGAAGCACCTGCCGAGCATGCCGGAGCCACCTGCTCGACTCGCCAGAAACACCTGCCGGACACGCCAAACTCACCTGCCGGGTACTCCAGAACCACCTGGCGGACACTCCAAAATCACCTGTCGCGCATGCCGGAACCACCTCTCAGACGTGCCGGAATCACGTGCCGGACACGCCGGAATCACCTACCGGACAGACCGGAACCACCTGCCGAGCACGCCGGAGCCACCTGTTCGACTCGCTGGAACCACCTGCCGGACAGGCCAATATCAACTGCTGGCTATGCCAGAACCACCTGGGGGACGGTCCGGGATCACCTGCCAGCCATGGCCGAACCACCTCTCAGATGTACCAGAACCACCTGCCGGAGAAGCTGGAAACACGTCCTGGACAGACTGGAACCACGTGACGGCCATGCCTGAACCACCTGCCGAGCACGGCGGAACCACCTGCCGGACACGCCAAAATCACCTGCGGGCTACGCCAGAACCACTTGGACGACTCTCCGAAATGACCTGCCGGGCATCTTGGAACCACCTATCAGACGTGCCAGAAGCACGTGGCGGACAGTCCGGAATCACCTGTTGGGCATACGCAACCACCTCTGAGACGTACCAGAACCACGTGCCGTGCACGCCGGAACCACCTACCGGACAGACCGGAATCAACTTTTGGGCATGCCGGAACCACCAGTCAGATGTGCCAGAAACACGTGCCGGAGACGCCGGAAGCACCTGCCGAGCACGTCGCAACCACCTGCTCAACTCGCCTTAACCCTCTGCCGGACACGGCAAAATCACCTGACCGCTACACCAGCACCACTTCGGGGACAAGCCGGAATCACGTGAGGGGCATGCCGGCACAGCCTCTCAGACTGAACCTCGTGCCGGACACCACAGAACCACCTGCCGGACAGACCGGAACCACCTGCCGGACACGCCGGAACGACCGCTGGACATGCAAAATCACCTGCCGGCTACGCCGGAAACACTTGGCGAACACTCCGGAATCACCTGCCGGGCATGCCGGAACCACCTCTCAGATATGCCAGAACCACGTGCCAATGATCCGGGTAGCACCTGCCGAGCACGTCGGAACCACCTGCTCGACTCGCCAGAACCACCTGCCGGACACGCAAAAATCACCTGCCGGCTACGCCACAACCAGTTGGGGAACACTTCGGAATCACCTGCCGGGCTTGCTGGAACCACCTGCCGGTCATGCCAAAATCACCTGCCAACTACGCCAGTACCACTTGGCAGACACTGTGGAAACACCTGTCGGGCCGGCCGGAACCACATCTCAGACGTGCCAGAACCATGTGCATGAGATGCTGGAACCACACCCCGAACAGACGGAAAACACCTGCCAGACCCGTCTGAACAACCTGCCGAGCACGCCGGAGCCACCTGCTCGACTCGCCGGAACCACCTACCTGACATGCCCAAATCACCAGCCGGGTATGCCAGAACCACTTGGCGGACACTCCGGAATCATCTGCCAGACATGCCGGAACCAGCTCTCAGACACACCAGAACCACGTGCCGGAGACGCCGGAAGCACCTGCCGAGCATGCCGGAGCCACCTGCTCGACTCGCCGGAAACACCTGCGGGACACGCCAAAATCACCTGCCGGGTACGCCAGAACCACCTGGCGGACACTCCGAAACCACCTGTCGCGCATGCCGGAACCACCTCTCAGACGTGCCGGAAGCACGTGCCGGACACGCCGGAATTACCTACCGGACAGACCGGAACCACCTGCCGAGCACGCCGGAGCCACCTGTTCGACTCGCTGGAACCACCTGCCGGACAGGCCAATATCAACTGCTGGCTATGCCAGAACCACCTGGGGGACGGTCTGGGATCACCTGCCAGCCATGGCGGAACCACCTCTCAGACGTACCAGAACCACCTGCCGGAGAAGCTGGAAACACGTCCTGGAGAGTCTGGAACCACCTGCCGGCCAAGCCTGAACCACCTGCCAAGCACAACGGAACAACCTGCCAGACACGCCAAAATCACCTGCGTGTTATGCCAGAACCACTTGGAGGACTCTCTGGGATGACCTGCCGGGCATGCCGGAACCACCTCTCAGACGTGCCAGAACCATGTGGCGGACAGTCCGGAATCACCTGTTGGGCATGCGCAACCACCTCTGAGACGTACCAGAACCACATGCCGTGCAGGCTGGAACCACCTACCGGACAGACCGGAATCACCTTTCGGGCATGCCGGAACCACCTGTCAGATGTGCCAGAAACACGTGCCGGAGACGCCGGAAGCACCTGCAAAGCACGTTGGAACAACCTGCTCAACTCGCCTGAACCAGCTGCCGGACATGCCAAAATCACCTGCCGACTATGCCAGAACCACTTGGCGAACACTCCGGAATCACCTGCCGAGCATGCCGGAGCCACCTGCTCGACTCGCCAGAAACACCTGCCGGACACGCCAAAATCACCTGCCGGGTATGCCAGAACCACCTGGCGGACACTACGGAATCACCTGCCGCGCATGCCGGAACCACCTCTCAGACGTGCCGGAAGCACGTGCCAGACACTCCGGAAACACCTACCGGACAGACCGGAACCACCTGCCAAGAACGCCGGAGCCACCTGTTCGACTCGCTGGAACCACCTGCCGGACAGGCCAATATCAACTGCTGGCTATGCCAGAACCACCTGGGTGACAGTCCGGGATCACCTGCCAGCCATGGCGGAACCACCTCTCAGACGTACCAGAACCACCTGCCGGAGAAGCTGGAAACACGTCCTGGACAGACTGGAACCACGTGACGGCCATGCCTGAACCACCTGCCGAGAACGGCGGAACCATCTGCCGGACACGACAAAATCACCTGCGGGCTACGCCAGAACCACTTGGACGACTCTCCGAAATGACCTGCCGGGCATGTTGGAACCACCTCTCAGACGTGCCAGAAGCACGTGGCAGAGAGTCCGGAATCACCTGTTGGGCATACGCAACCACCTCTGACACGTACCAGAACCACGTGCCGTGCACGCCGGAACCACCTACCGGACAGACCGGAATCAACTTTTGGGCATGCCGGAACCACCTGTCAGATGTGCCAGAAACACGTGCCGGAGACGCCGGAAGCACCTGCCGAGCACGTCGCAACCACCTGCTCAACTCGCCTGAACCACCTGCCGGACACGCCAAAATCACCTGCCCGCTACACCAGCACCACTTCGGGGACAAGCCGGAATCACGTGAGGGGCATGCCGGCACAGCCTCTCAGACTGAACCTCGTGCCGGACACCACAGAACCACCTGCCGGACAGACCGGAACCACCTGCCGGACACGCCGGAACCACCGGCTCGACCCGCCGTAAAGACCGCTGGACATACAAAATCACCTGCCGGCTACGCCGGAAACACTTGCCGAACACTCCGGAATCACCTGCCGGGCATGCCGGAACCACCTCTCAGATATGCCAGAACCACGTGCCAACGACACCGGAAGCACCTGCCGAGCACGCCGGAACCACCTGCTCGACTCGCCAGAACCACCTGCCGGACACGCAAAAATCACCTGCCGGCTACGCCACAACCTGTTGGTGAACACTTTGGAATCACCTGCCGGGCTTGCTGGAACCACCTGCCAGTCATGCCAAAATCACCTGCCAACTACGCCAGAACCGCTTGGCGGACACTGCGGAAACACCTGTCGGGCCGGCTGGAACCACATCTCAGACGTGCCAGAAACGTGTTCATGAGATGCTGGAACCACACCCCGAACAGACGGATACCACCTGCCAGAACCGCCTGAACCACCTGCTGAGCACGCCGGAACCACCTGCTCGACTCACCGGTACCACCTCCCTGACACGCCAAAATCACCTGCTGGGTATGCCAGAACCACTTGGCGGACACTCCGGCATCATCTACCGGACATGCCGGAACCAGCTCTCAGACACACCAGAACCAAGTGCCGGAGACGCCGGAAGCACCTGCCGAGCATGCCGGAGCCACCTGCTCGACTCGCCAGAAACACCTGCCGGACACGCCAAAATCACCTGCCGGGTATGCCAGAACCACCTGGCGGACACTACGGAATCACCTGCCGCGCATGCAGGAACCACTTCTCAGACGTGCCGGAAGCACGTGCCACACACTCCGGAAACACCTACCGGACATACCGGAACCACCTGCCAAGAACGCCGGAGCCACCTGTTCGACTCGCTGGAACCACCTGCCGGACAGGCCAATATCAACTGCTGGCTATGCCAGAACCACCTGGGGGACGGTCCGGGATCACCTGCCAGCCATGGCGGAACCACCTCTCAGACGTACCAGAACCACCTGCCGGAGAAGCTGGAAACACGTCCTGGACAGACTGGAACCACGTGACGGCCATGCCTGAACCACATCCCGAGCACGGCGGAACCACCTGCCGGACACGCCAAAATCACCTGCGGGCTACGCCAGAACCACTTGGACGACTCTCCGAAATGACCTGCCGGGCATGTTGGAACCACCTCTCAGACGTGCCAGAAGCACGTGGCGGACAGTCCGGAATCACCTGTTGGGCATACGGAACCACCTCTGAGATGTACCAGTACCACGTGCCGTGCACGCCGGAACCACCTACCGGACAGACCGGAATCAACTTTCGGGCATGCCGGAACCACCAGTCAGATGTGCCAGAATCACGTGCCAGAGACGCCGGAAGCACCTGCCGAGCACGTCGCAACCACCTGCTCAACTCGCCTGAACCACCTGCCGGACACGCCAAAATCACCTGCCCGCTAGACCAGCACCACTTCGGGGACAAGCCGGAATCACGTGAGGGGCATGCCGGCACAGCCTCTCAGACTGAACCTCGTGCCGGACACCACAGAACCACCTGCCGGACAGACCGGAACCACCTGCCGGACACGCCGGAACCACCGGCTCGACCCGCCGGAAAGACCGCTGGACATGCAAAATCACCTGCCGGCTACGCCGGAAACACTTGGCGAACACTCCGGAATCACCTGCCGGGCATGCCGGAACCACCTCTCAGATATGCCAGAACCACGTGCCAATGACCCCGGAAGCACCTGCCGAGCACGCCGGAGCCACATGCTCGACTCGCCAGAAACACCTGCCGATCACGCAAAAATCACCTGCCGGCTACGCCACAACCAGTTGGTGAACACTTTGGAATCACCTGCCAGGCTTGCTGGAACCACCTGCCAGTCATGCCAAAATCACCTGCCAACTACGCCAGAACCGCTTGGCGGACACTGCGGAAACACCTGTCGGGCCGGCTGGAACCACATCTCAGACGTGCCAGAAACGTGTTCATGAGATGCTGGAACCACACCCCGAACAGACGGATACCACCTGCCAGAACCGCCTGAACCACCTGCTGAGCACGCCGGAACCACCTGCTCGACTCACCGGTACCACCTCCCTGACACGCCAAAATCACCTGCTGGGTATGCCAGTACCACTTGGCGGACACTCCGGAATCATCTGCCGGACATGCCGGAACCAGCTCTCAGACACACCAGAACCAAGTGCCGGAGACGCCGGAAGCACCTGCCGAGCATGCTGGAGCCACCTGCTCGACTCGCCAGAAACACCTGCCGGACACGCCAAAATCACCTGCCGGGTATGCCAGAACCACCTGGCGGACACTTCGGAATCACCTGCCGCGCATGCCGGAACCACCTCTCAGATGTGCCGGAAGCACGTGCCAGACACGCCGGAAAGACCTACTGGACAGACCGGAACCACCTGCCAAGAACGCCGGAGCCACCTGTTCGACTCGCTGGAACCACCTGCCGGACAGGCCAATATCAACTGCTGGCTATGCCAGAACCACCTGGGGGACAGTCCGGGATTACCTGCCAGCCATGGCGGAACCACCTCTCACACGTACCAGAACCACCTGCCGGAGAAGCTGGAAACACGTCCTGGACAGACTGGAACCACGTGACGGCCATGCCTGAACCACCTGCCGAGCACGCCGGAACCACCTGCCGCACACGCCAAAATCACCTGGGGGCTACACCAGAACCACGTCGACGACTCTCCGAAATGACCTGCCGGGCATGTTGCAACCACCTCTCAGACGTGCCAGAAGCACGTGGCGGACAGTCCGGAATCACCTGTTGGGCATACGCAACCACCTCTGACACGGACCGGAACCACGTGTCGTGCGCGCCGGAACCACCTACCGGACAGACCGGAATCAACTTTTGGGCATGCCGGAACCACCAGTCAGATGTGCCAGAAACACGTGCCGGAGACGCCGGAAGCACCTGCCGAGCACGTCGCAACCACCTGCTCAACTCGCCTGAACCACCTGCCGGACACGCCAAAATCCCTGCCCGCTACACCAGCACCACTTCGGGGACAAGCCGGAATCACGTGAGGGGCATGCCGGCACAGCCTCTCAGACTGAACCTCGTGCCGGACACCACAGAACCACCTGCCGGACAGACCGGAACCACCAGCCGGACACGCCGGTACCACCGGCTCGACCCGCCGGAACGACCGCTGGACATGCAGAATCTCCTGCCGGCTACGCCAGAAACACTTGGCGAACACTCCGGAATCACCTGCCGGGCATGCCGGAACCACCTCTCAGATATGCCAGAACCACGTGCCAATCACCCCGGAAGCACCTGCCGAGCACGCCGGAACCACCTGCTCGACTCGCCAGAACCACCTGCCGGACACGCAAAAATCACCTGCCGGCTACGCCACAACCAGTTGGGGAACACTTCGGAATCACCTGCCGGGCTTGCTGCAACCACCTGCCGGTCATGCCAAAATCACCTGCCAACTACGCCTGTACCACTTGGCGGACACTGTGGAAACACCTGTCGGGCTGGCCGGAACCACATCTCAGACGTGCCAGAACCATGTGCATGAGATGCTGGAACCACACCCCGAACAAACGGAAAACACCTGCCAGACCCGTCTGAACAACCTGCCGAGCACGCCGGAGCCACCTGCTCGACTCGCCGGAACCACCTACCTGACATGCCCAAATCACCAGCCGGGTATGCCAGAACCACTTGGCGGACACTCCGGAATCATCTGCCGGACATGCCGGAACCAGCTCTCAGATACACCAGAACCACGTGCCGGAGACGCCGGAAGCACCTGCCGAGCATGCCGGAGCCACCTGCTCGACTCGCCAGAAACACCTGCCGGACACGCCAAAATCACCTGCCGGGTACGCCAGAACCACCTGGCGGACACTCCGAACCCACCTGTCGCGCATGCCGGAACCACCTCTCAGACGTGCCGGAAGCACGTGCCGGACACGCTGTAATCACCTACCGGACATACCGGAACCACCTGCCGAGCACGCCGGAGCCACCTGTTCGACTCGCTGGAACCACCTGCCGGACAGGCCAATATCAACTGCTGGCTATGCCAGAACCACCTGGGGGATGGTCCGGAATCACCTGCCAGCCATGGCGGAACCACCTCTCAGACGTACCAGAACCACCTGCCGGAGCAGCTGGAAACACGTCCTGGAGAGTCTGGAACCACCTGCCGGCCAAGCCTGAACCACCTGCCAAGCACAACGGAACAACCTGCCAGACATGCCAAAATCACCTGCGTGTTATGCCAGAACCACTTGGAGGACTCTCTGGGATGACCTGCCGGGCATGCCGGAACCACCTCTCAGACGTGCCAGAACCATGTGGCGGACAGTCCGGAATCACCTGTTGGGCATGCGCAACCACCTCTGAGACGTACCAGAAACACATGCCGTGCAGGCTGGAACCACCTACCGGACAGACCGGAATCACCTTTCGGGCATGCCGGAACCACCTGTCAGATGTGCCAGAAACACGTGCCGGAGACGCCGGAAGCACCTGCCAAGCACGTTGGAACCACCTGCTCAACTCGCCTGAACCACCTGCCGGACATGCCAAAATCACCTGCCGACTATGCCAGAACCACTTGGCGAACACTCCGGAATCACTTGCCGGGCATGCAGGAACCACCTCTCAGACATGCCAGAACCCCGTGCCAATGACCCCGGAAGCACCAGCCGAGCACGCCGGAACCACCTGCTCGACTCGCCAGAACCACCTGCCGATCACGCAAAAATCACCTGCCGGCTACGCCACAACCAGTTGGTGAACACTTTGGAATCACCTGCCAGGCTTGCTGGAACCACCTGCCAGTCATGCCAAAATCACCTGCCAGCTACACCAGAACCGCTTGGCGGACACTGCGGAAACACCTGTCGGGCCGGCTGGAACCACATCTCAGATGTGCCAGAAACGTGTTCATGAGATTCTGAAACCACACCCCGAACAGACGGAAAACACCTGCCAGAACCGCCTGAACCACCTGCTGAGCACGCCGGAACCACCTGCTCGACTCACCGGTACCACCTCCCTGACACGCCAAAATCACCAGCTGGGTATGCCAGAACCACTTGACGGACACTCCGGAATCATCTGCCGGACATGCCGGAACCAGCTCTCAGACACACCAGAACCACGTGCCGGAGACGCCGGAAGCACCTGCCGAGCATCCCGGAGCCACCTGCTCGACTCGTCAGAAACACCTGCCGGACACGCCAAAATCACCTGCCGGGTACGCCAGAACCACGTGGCGGACACTACGGAATCACCTGTCCCGCATGCCGGAACCACCTCTCTGACGTGCCAGAAGCACGTGCCGGACACACCGGAAACACCTACCGGACAGACCGGAACCACCTGCCAAGAACGCCGGAGCCACCTGTTCGACTCGGTGGAACCAGCTGCCGGACAGGCCAATATCATCTGCTGGCTATGCCAGAACCACCAGTGGGACGGTCCGGAATCACCTGCCAGCCATGGCGGAACCACCTCTCAGACGTACCAGAACCACCTGCCGGAGAAGCTGGAAACACGTCCTGGACAGTCTGGAACCACGTGACGGCCATGCCTGAACCACCTGCCGAGCACGGCGGAACCACCTGCCGGACACGCCAAAATCACCTGCGGGCTACACCAGAACCACTTCGACGACTCTCCGAAATGACCTGCCGGGCATGTTGGAACCACCTCTCAGATGTGCCAGAAGCACGTGGCGGACAGTCCGGAATCACCTGTTGGGCATACGCAACCACCTCTGACACGTACCAGAACCACGTGCCGTGCACGCCGGAACCACCTACCGGACAGACCGGAATCAACTTTTGGGCATGCCGGAACCACCAGTCAGATGTGCCAGAAACACGTGCCGGAGACGTCGGAAGCACCTGCCGAGCACGTCGCAACCACCTGCTCAACTCGCCTGAACCACCTGCCGGACACGCCAAAATCCCTGCCCGCTACAACAGCACCACTTCGGGGACAAGCCGGAATCACGTGAGGGGCATGCCGGCACAGCCTCTCAGACTGAACCTCGTGCCGGACACCACAGAACCACCTGCCGGACAGACCGGAACCACCAGCCGGACACGCCGGTACCACCGGCTCGACCCGCCGGAACGACCGCTGGACATGCAGAATCACCTGCCGGCTACGCCGGAAACACTTGGCGAACAATCCGGAATCACCTGCTGGGCATGCCGGAACCACCTCTCAGATAAGCCAGAACCTCGTGCCAATGACCCCGGAAGCACCTGCCGAGCACGCCGGAACCACCTGCTCGACTCGCCAGAACCACCTGCCGGACACGCAAAAATCACCTGCCGGCTACGCCACAACCAGTTGGGGAACACTTCGGAATCACCTGCCGGGCTTGCTGGAACCACCTGCCGGTCATGCCAAAATCACCTGCCAACTACGCCAGTACCACTTGGCGGACACTGTGGAAACACCTGTCGGGCCGGCCGGAACCACATCTCAGACGTGCCAGAACCATGTGCATGAGATGCTGGAACCACACCCCGAACAGACGGAAAACACCTGCCAGACCCGTCTGAACAACCTGCCGAGCACGCCGGAGCCACCTGATCGACTCGCCGGAACCACCTACCTGACATGCCCAAATCACCAGCCGGGTATGCCAGAACCACTTGGCGGACACTCCGGAATCATCTGCCGGACATGCCGGAACCAGCTATCAGACACACCAGAACCACGTGCCGGAGACGCCGGAAGCAACTGCCGAGCATGCCGGAGCCACCTGCTCGACTCGCCAGAAACACCTGCCGGACATGCCAAAATCACCTGCCGGGTACGCCAGAACCACCTGGCAGACACTCCGAAACCACCTGTCGCGCATGCCGGAACCACCTCTCAGACGTGCCGGAAGCACGTGCCGGACACGCCGGAATCACCTACCGGACAGACCGGAACCACCTGCCGAGCACGCCGGAGCCACCTGTTCGACTCGCTGTAACCACCTGCCGGACAGGCCAATATCAACTGCTGGCTATGCCAGAACCACCTGGGGGATGGTCCGGAATCACCTGCCAGCCATGGCGGAACCACCTCTCAGACGTACCAGAACCACCTGCCGGAGAAGCTGGAAACACGTCCTGGACAGTCTGGAACCACCTGCCGGCCAAGCCTGAACCACCTGCCAAGCACAACGGAACAACCTGCCAGACACGCCAAAATCACCTGCGTGTTATGCCAGAACCACTTGGAGGACTCTCTGGGATGACCTGCCAAGCGTGCCGGAACCACCTCTCAGACGTGCCAGAACCATGTGGCGGACAGTCCGGAATCACCTGTTGGGCATGCGCAACCACCTCTGAGAGGTACCAGAACCACATGCCGTGCAGGCTGGAACCACCTACCGGACAGACCGGAATCACCTGTCGCGCATGCCGGAACCACCTCTCAGACGTGCCGGAAGCACGTGCCGGACACACCGGGATCACCTACCGGACAGACCGGAACCACCTGCCGAGCACGCCGGAGCCACCTGTTCGACTCGCTGGAACCACCTGCCGGACAGGCCAATATCAACTGCTGGCTATGCCAGAACCACCTGGGGGACAGTCCGGGATCACCTGCCAGCCATGGCGGAACCACCTCTCAGAAGTACCAGAACCACCTGCTGGAGAAGCTGGAAACACGTCCTGGACAGACTGGAACCACGTGACGGCCATGCCTGAACCACCTGCCGAGCACGGCGGAACCACCTGCCGGACACGCCAAAATCACCTGCGTGTTATGCCAGAACCACTTGGAGGACTCTCTGGGATGACCTGCCGGGCATGCCGGAACCACCTCTCAGACGTGCCAGAACCATGTGGCGGACAGTCCGGAATCACCTGTTGGGCATGCGCAACCACCTCTGAGACGTACCAGAACCACATGCCGTGCAGGCTGGAACCACCTACCGGACAGACCGGAATCACCTTTCGGGCATGCCGGAACCACCTGTCAGATGTGCCAGAAACACGTGCCGGAGACGCCGGAAGCACCTGCCAAGCACGTTGGAACCACCTGCTCAACTCGCCTGAACCACCTGCCGGACATGCCAAAATCACCTGCCGACTATGCCAGAACCACTTGGCGAACACTCCGGAATCACTTGCCGGGCATGCAGGTACCACCTCTCAGACATGCCAGAAACCCGCGCCAATGACCCCGGAAGCACCAGCCGAGCACGCCGGAACCACCTGCTCGACTCGCCAGAACCACCTGCCGATCACGCAAAAATCACCTGCCGGCTACGCCACAACCAGTTGGGGAACACTTCGGAATCACCTGCCGGGCTTGCTGGAACCACCTGCCTGTCATGCCAAAATCACCTGCCAACTACGCCAGTACCACTTGGCGGACACTGTGGAAACACCTGTCGGGCCGGCCGGAACCACATCTCAGACGTGCCAGAACCATGTGCATGAGATGCTGGAACCACACCCCGAACAGACGGAAAACACCTGTCAGACCCGTCTGAACAACCTGCTGAGCACGCCGGAGCCACCTGCTCGACTCGCCGGAACCACCTACCTGACATGCCCAAATCACCAGCCGGGTATGCCAGAACCACTTGGCGGACACTCCGGAATCATCTGCCGGACATGCCGGAACCAGCTCTCAGACACACCAGAACCACGTGCCGGAGACGCCGGAAGCACCTGCCGAGCATGCCGGAGCCACCTGCTCGACTCGCCAGAAACACCTGCCGGACACGCCAAACTCACCTGCCGGGTACTCCAGAACCACCTGGCGGACACTCCAAAATCACCTGTCGCGCATGCCGGAACCACCTCTCAGACGTGCCGGAATCACGTGCCGGACACGCCGGAATCACCTACCGGACAGACCGGAACCACCTGCCGAGCACGCCGGAGCCACCTGTTCGACTCGCTGGAACCACCTGCCGGACAGGCCAATATCAACTGCTGGCTATGCCAGAACCACCTGGGGGACGGTCCGGGATCACCTGCCAGCCATGGCGGAACCACCTCTCAGACGTACCAGAACCACCTGCCGGAGAAGCTGGAAACACGTCCTGGACAGACTGGAACAACGTGACGGCCATGCCTGAACCACCTGCCGAGCACGGCGGAACCACCTGCCGGACACGCCAAAATCACCTGCGTGCTACGCCAGAACCACTTGGACGACTCTCCGAAATGACCTGCCGGGCATGTTGGAACCACCTCTCAGACGTGCCAGGACCACGTGGCGGACAGTCCGGAATCACCTGTTGGGCATACGCAACCACCTCTGAGACGTACCATAACCACGTGCCGTGCACGTCGGAACCACCTACCGGACAGACCGGAATCAACATTTGGGCATGCCGGAACCACCAGTCAGATGTGTCAGAAACACGTGCCGGAGACGCCGGAATCACCTGCCGAGCACTTCGCAACCACCTGCTCAACTCGCCTGAACCACCTGCCAGACACGCCAAAATCACCTGCCCGCTACACCAGCACCACTTCGGGGACAAGCCGGAATCACGTGAGGGGCATGCCGGCACAGCCTCTCAGACTGAACCTCGTGCCGGACACCACAGAACCACCTGCCGGACAGACCGGAACCACCTGCCGCACACGCCGGAACCACCGGCTCGACCCGCCGGAACGACCGCTGGACATGCAAAATCACCTGCCGGCTACGCCGGAAACACTTGGCGAACACTCCGGAATCACCTGCCGGGCATGCCGGAACCACCTCTCAGATATGCCAGAACCACGTGCCCATGACCCCGGAAGCACCTGCCGAGCACGCCGGAACCACCTGCTCGACTCGCCAGAACCACCTGCCGGACACGCAAAAATCACCTGCCGGCTACGCCACACCCATTTGGGGAACACTTCAGAATCACCTGCCGGGCTTGCTGCAACCACCTGCCGGTCATGCCAAAATCACCTGCCAACTACGCCAGTACCACTTGGCGGACACTGTGGAAACACCTGTCGGGCTGGCCGGAACCACATCTCAGACGTGCCAGAACAATGTGCATGAGATGCTGGAACCACACCCCGAACAAACGGAAAACACCTGCCAGACCCGTCTGAACAACCTGCCGAGCACGCCGGAGCCACCTGCTCGACTCGCCGGAACCACCTACCTGACATGCCCAAATCACCAGCCGGGTATGCCAGAACCACTTGGCGGACACTCCGGAATCATCTGCCGGACATGCCGGAACCAGCTCTCAGACACACCAGAACCACGTGCCGGAGACGCCGGAAGCACCTGCCGAGCATGCCGGAGCCACCTGCTCGACTCGCCAGAAACACCTGCCGGACACGCCAAAATCACCTGCCGGGTACGCCAGAACCACCTGGCGGACACTCCGAAACCACCTGTCTCGGATGCCGGAACCACCTCTCAGACGTGCCGGAAGCACGTGCCGGACACGCCGGAATCACCTACCGGACATACCGGAACCACCTGCCGAGCACGCCGGAGCCACCTGTTCGACTCGCTGGAACCACCTGCCGGACAGGCCAATATCAACTGCTGGCTATGCCAGAACCACCTGGGAGACGGTCCGGAATCGCCTGCCAGCCATGGCGGAACCACCTCTCAGACGTACCAGAACCACCTGCCGGAGAAGCTGGAAACACGTCCTGGACAGACTGGAACCACGTGACGGCCATGCCTGAACCACGTGCCGAGCACGGCGGTACCACCTGCCGGACACGCCAAAATCACCTGCGGGCTACACCAGAACCACTTCGACGACTCTCCGAAATGACCTGCCGGGCATGTTGGAACCACCTCTCAGACGTGCCAGAAGCACGTGGCGGACAGTCCGGAATCACCTGTTGGGCATACGCAACCACCTCTGACACGTACCAGAACCACGTGCCGTGCACGCCGGAACCGCCTACAGGACAAACTGGAATCAACTTTTGGGCATGCCGGAACCACCAGTCAGATGTGCCAGAAACACGTTCCGGAGACGCCGGAAGCACCTGCCGAGCACGTCGCAACCACCTGCTCAACTCGCCTGAACCACCTGCCGGACACGCCAAAATCACCTGCCCGCTACACCAGCACCACTTCGGGGACAAGCCGGAATCACGTGAGGGGCATGCCGGCACAGCCTCTCAGACTGAACCTCGTGCCGGACACCACAGAACCACCTGCCGGACAGACCGGAACCACCTGCCGGACACGCCGGAACCACCGGCTCGACCCGCCGGAACGACCGCTGGACATGCAAAATCACCTGCCGGCTACGCCGGAAACACTTGGCGAACACTCCGGAATCACCTGCCGGGCATGCCGGAACCACCTCTCACATATGCCAGAACCACGTGCCAATGACCCCGGAAGCACCTGCCAAGCACACCGGAACCACCTGCTCGACTCGCCAGAACCACCTGCCGGACACGCAAAAATCACCTGCCGGCTACGCCACAACCAGTTGGGGAACACTTCGGAATCACCTGCCGGGCATGCAGGAACCACCTCTCAGACATGCCAGAACCCCGTGCCAATGACCCCGGAAGCACCAGCCGAGCACGCCGGAACCACCTGCTCGACTCGCCAGAACCACCTGCCGATCACGCAAAAATCACCTGCCGGCTACGCCACAACCAGTTGGTGAACACTTTGGAATCAACTGCCATGCTTGCTGGAACCACCTGCCAGTCATGCCAAAATCACCTGCCAACTATGCCAGAACCGCTTGGCGGACACTGCGGAAACACCTGTTGGGCCGGCTGGAACCACATCTCAGACGTGCCAGACACGTGTTCATGAGATGCTGGAACCACACCCCGAAGAGTCGGATACCACCTGCCAGAACCACTTGAACCACCTGCTGAGCACGCCGGAACCACCTGCTCGACTCACCGGTACCACCTCCCTGACACGCCAAAATCACCTGCTGGGTATGCCAGAACCACTTGGCGGACACTCCGGAATCATCTGCCGGACATGCCGGAACCAGCTCTCAGACACACCAGAACCAAGTGCCGGAGACGCCGGAAGCACCTGCCGAGCAGGCCGGAGTCACCTGCTCGACTCGCCAGAAACACCTGCCGGACACGCCAAAATCACCTGCCGGGTACGCCAGAACCACCTGGCGGACACTACGGAATCACCTGCCGCGCATGCCGGAACCACCTCTCAGACGTGCCGGAAGCACGTGCCGGACACGCCGGAAACACCTACCGGACAGACCGGAACCACCTGCCAAGAACGCCGGAGCCACCTGTTCGACTCGCTGGAACCACCTGCCGGACAGGCCAATATCAACTGCTGGCTATGCCAGAACCACCAGTGGGACGGTCCGGAATCACCTGCCAGCCATGGCGGAACCACCTCTCAGACGTACCAGAACCACCTGCCGGAGAAGCTGGAAACACGTCCTGGACAGTCTGGAATCACCTGCCGGCCAAGCCTGAACCACCTGCCAAGCACAACGGAACAACCTGCCAGACACGCCAAAATCAACTGCGTGTTATGCCAGAACCACTTGGAGGACTCTCTGGGATGACCTGCCGGGCATGCCGGAATCACCTCTCAGACGTGCCAGAAGCACGTGGCGGACAGTCCAGAATCACCTGTTGGGCATGCGCAACCACCTCTGAGACGTACCAGAACCACATGCCGTGCAGGCTGGAACCACCTACCGGACAGACCGGAATCACCTTTCGGGCATGCCGGAACCACCTGTCAGATGTGCCAGAAACACGTGCCGGAGACGCCGGAAGCACCTGCCAAGCACGTTGGAACCACCTGCTCAACTCGCCTGAACCACCTGCCGGACATGCCAAAATCACCTGCCGACTATGCCAGAACCACTTGGCGAACACTCCGGAATCACTTGCCGGGCATGCAGGAACCACCTCTCAGACATGCCAGAACCCCGTGCCAATGACCCCGGAAGCACCAGCCGAGCACGCCGGAACCACATGCTCGACTCGCCAGAACCACCTGCCGATCACGCAAAAATCACCTGCCGGCTACGCCACAACCAGTTGGTGAACACTTTGGAATCACCTGCCAGGCTTGCTGGAACCACCTGCCCGTCATGCCAAAATCACCTTCCAACTACGCCAGAACCACTTGGCGGACACTGCGGAAACACCTGTCGGGCCGGCTGGAACCACATATCAGAAGTGCCAGAAACGTGTTCATGAGATGCTGGAACCACACCCCGAACAGACGGATACCACCTGCCAGAACCGCCTGAACCACCTGCTGAGCACGCCGGAAGCACCTGCTCGACTCACCGGTACCACCTCCCTGACACGCCAAAATCACCTGCTGGGTATGCCAGAACCACTTGGCGGACACTCCGGAATCATCTGCCGGACATGCCGGAACCAGCTCTCAGACACACCAGAACCAAGTGCAGGAGACGCCGGAAGCACCTGCCGAGCATGCCGGAGCCACATGCTCGACTCGCCAGAAACACCTGCCGGACACGCAAAAATCACCTGCCGGCTACGCCACAACCAGTTGGGGAACACTTCGGAGTCACCTGCCGGGCTTGCTGGAACCACCTGCCGGTCATGCCAAAATCACCTGCGTGTTATGCCAGAACCACTTGGAGGACTCTCTGGGATGACCTGCCAAGCGTGCCGGAACCACCTCTCAGACGTGCCAGAACCATGTGGCGGACAGTCCGGAATCACCTGTTGGGCATGCGCAACCACCTCTGAGAGGTACCAGAACCACATGCCGTGCAGGCTGGAACCACCTACCGGACAGACCGGAATCACCTGTCGCGCATGCCGGAACCACCTCTCAGACGTGCCGGAAGCACGTGCCGGACACACCGGGATCACCTACCGGACAGACCGGAACCACCTGCCGAGCACGCCGGAGCCACCTGTTCGACTCGCTGGAACCACCTGCCGGACAGGCCAATATCAACTGCTGGCTATGCCAGAACCACCTGGGGGACAGTCCGGGATCACCTGCCAGCCATGGCGGAACCACCTCTCAGAAGTACCAGAACCACCTGCTGGAGAAGCTGGAAACACGTCCTGGACAGACTGGAACCACGTGACTGCCATGCCTGAACCACCTGCCGAGCACGGCGGAACCACCTGCCGGACACGCCAAAATCACCTGCGTGTTATGCCAGAACCACTTGGAGGACTCTCTGGGATGACCTGCCGGGCATGCCGGAACCACCTCTCAGACGTGCCAGAACCATGTGGCGGACAGTCCGGAATCACCTGTTGGGCATGCGCAACCACCTCTGAGACGTACCAGAACCACATGCCGTGCAGGCTGGAACCACCTACCGGACAGACCGGAATCACCTTTCGGGCATGCCGGAACCACCTGTCAGATGTGCCAGAAACACGTGCCGGAGACGCCGGAAGCACCTCCCAAGCACGTTGGAACCACCTGCTCAACTCGCCTGAACCACCTGCCGGACATGCCAAAATCACCTGCCGACTATGCCAGAACCACTTGGCGAACACTCCGGAATCACTTGCCGGGCATGCAGGTACCACGTCTCAGACATGCCAGAAACCCGCGCCAATGACCCCAGAAGCACCAGCCGAGCACGCCGGAACCACCTGCTCGACTCGCCAGAACCACCTGCCGGACACGCAAAAATCACCTGCCGGCTACGCCACAACCAGTGGGGGAACACTTCGGAATCACCTGCCGGGCTTGCTGGAACCACCTGCCTGTCATGCAAAATCACCTGCCAACTACGCCAGTACCACTTGGCGGACACTGTGGAAACACCTGTCGGGCTGGCCGGAACCACATCTCAGACGTGCCAGAACCATGTGCATGAGATGCTGGAACCACACCCCGAACAGACGGAAAACACCTGCCAGACCCGTCTGAACAACCTGCTGAGCACGCCGGAGCCACCTGCTCGACTCGCCGGAACCACCTACCTGACATGCCCAAATCACCAGCCGGGTATGCCAGAACCACTTGGCGGA
Organism: Equus caballus; assembly: GCF_041296265.1. NCBI lineage: Eukaryota > Metazoa > Chordata > Mammalia > Perissodactyla > Equidae > Equus > Equus caballus. The sequence goes on from NC_091713.1 coordinate 3,964,158, forward strand.
CACTCCGGAATCATCTGCCGGACATGCCGGAACCAGCTCTCAGACACACCAGAACCACGTGCCGGAGACGCCGGAAGCACCTGCCGAGCATGCCGGAGCCACCTGCTCGACTCGCCAGAAACACCTGCCGGACACGCCAAACTCACCTGCCGGGTACTCCAGAACCACCTGGCGGACACTCCAAAATCACCTGTCGCGCATGCCGGAACCACCTCTCAGACGTGCCGGAATCACGTGCCGGACACGCCGGAATCACCTACCGGACAGACCGGAACCACCTGCCGAGCACGCCGGAGCCACCTGTTCGACTCGCTGGAACCACCTGCCGGACAGGCCAATATCAACTGCTGGCTATGCCAGAACCACCTGGGGGACGGTCCGGGATCACCTGCCAGCCATGGCCGAACCACCTCTCAGATGTACCAGAACCACCTGCCGGAGAAGCTGGAAACACGTCCTGGACAGACTGGAACCACGTGACGGCCATGCCTGAACCACCTGCCGAGAACGGCGGAACCATCTGCCGGACACGACAAAATCACCTGCGGGCTACGCCAGAACCACTTGGACGACTCTCCGAAATGACCTGCTGGGCATGTTGGAACCACCTCTCAGACGTGCCAGAAGCACGTGGCAGAGAGTCCGGAATCACCTGTTGGGCATACGCAACCACCTCTGACACGTACCAGAACCACGTGCCGTGCACGCCGGAACCACCTACCGGACAGACCGGAATCAACTTTTGGGCATGCCGGAACCACCTGTCAGATGTGCCAGAAACACGTGCCGGAGACGCCGGAAGCACCTGCCGAGCACGTCGCAACCACCTGCTCAACTCGCCTGAACCACCTGCCGGACACGCCAAAATCACCTGCCCGCTACACCAGCACCACTTCGGGGACAAGCCGGAATCACGTGAGGGGCATGCCGGCACAGCCTCTCAGACTGAACCTCGTGCCGGACACCACAGAACCACCTGCCGGACAGACCGGAACCACCTGCCGGACACGCCGGAACCACCGGCTCGACCCGCCGTAAAGACCGCTGGACATACAAAATCACCTGCCGGCTACGCCGGAAACACTTGCCGAACACTCCGGAATCACCTGCCGGGCATGCCGGAACCACCTCTCAGATATGCCAGAACCACGTGCCAACGACACCGGAAGCACCTGCCGAGCACGCCGGAACCACCTGCTCGACTCGCCAGAACCACCTGCCGGACACGCAAAAATCACCTGCCGGCTACGCCACAACCTGTTGGTGAACACTTTGGAATCACCTGCCGGGCTTGCTGGAACCACCTGCCAGTCATGCCAAAATCACCTGCCAACTACGCCAGAACCGCTTGGCGGACACTGCGGAAACACCTGTCGGGCCGGCTGGAACCACATCTCAGACGTGCCAGAAACGTGTTCATGAGATGCTGGAACCACACCCCGAACAGACGGAAAACACCTGCCAGACCCGTCTGAACAACCTGCTGAGCACGCTGGAGCCACCTGCTCGACTCGCCGGAACCACCTACCTGACATGCCCAAATCACCAGCCGGGTATGCCAGAACCACTTGGCGGACACTCCGGAATCATCTGCCGGACATGCCGGAACCAGCTCTCAGACACACCAGAACCACGTGCCGGAGACGCCGGAAGCACCTGCCGAGCATGCCGGAGCCACCTGCTCGACTCGCCAGAAACACCTGCCGGACACGCCAAACTCACCTGCCGGGTACTCCAGAACCACCTGGCGGACACTCCAAAATCACCTGTCGCGCATGCCGGAACCACCTCTCAGACGTGCCGGAATCACGTGCCGGACACGCCGGAATCACCTACCGGACAGACCGGAACCACCTGCCGAGCACGCCGGAGCCACCTGTTCGACTCGCTGGAACCACCTGCCGGACAGGCCAATATCAACTGCTGGCTATGCCAGAACCACCTGGGGGACGGTCCGGGATCACCTGCCAGCCATGGCCGAACCACCTCTCAGATGTACCAGAACCACCTGCCGGAGAAGCTGGAAACACGTCCTGGACAGACTGGAACCACGTGACGGCCATGCCTGAACCACCTGCCGAGCACGGCGGAACCACCTGCCGGACACGCCAAAATCACCTGCGGGCTACGCCAGAGCCACTTGGACGACTCTCCGAAATGACCTGCCGGGCATCTTGGAACCACCTATCAGACGTGCCAGAAGCACGTGGCGGACAGTCCGGAATCACCTGTTGGGCATACGCAACCACCTCTGAGACGTACCAGAACCACGTGCCGTGCACGCCGGAACCACCTACCGGACAGACCGGAATCAACTTTTGGGCATGCCGGAACCACCAGTCAGATGTGCCAGAAACACGTGCCGGAGACGCCGGAAGCACCTGCCGAGCACGTCGCAACCACCTGCTCAACTCGCCTTAACCCTCTGCCGGACACGGCAAAATCACCTGCCCGCTACACCAGCACCACTTCGGGGACAAGCCGGAATCACGTGAGGGGCATGCCGGCACAGCCTCTCAGACTGAACATCGTGCCGGACACCACAGAACCACCTGCCGGACAGACCGGAACCACCTGCCGGACACGCCGGAACCACCGGCTCGACCCGCCGGAACGACCGCTGGACATGCAAAATCACCTGCCGGCTACGCCGGAAACACTTGGCGAACACTCCGGAATCACGTGCCGGGCATGCCGGAACCACCTCTCAGATATGCCAGAACCACGTGCCAATGACCCCGGAAGCACCTGCCGAGCACGCCGGAACCACCTGCTCGACTCGCCAGAACCACCTGCCGGACACGCAAAAATCACCTGCCGGCTACGCCACAAGCAGTTGGGGAACACTTCGGAATCACCTGCCGGGCTTGCTGGAACCACCTGCCGGTCATGCCAAAATCACCTGCCAACTACGCCAGTACCACTTGGCGGACACTGTGGAAACACCTGTCGGGCCGGCCGGAACCACATCTCAGACGTGCCAGAACCATGTGCATGAGATGCTGGAACCACACCCCGAACAGACGGAAAACACCTGCCAGACCCGTCTGAACAACCTGCCGAGCACGCCGGAGCCACCTGCTCGACTCGCCGGAACCACCTACCTGACATGCCCAAATCACCAGCCGGGTATGCCAGAACCACTTGGCGGACACTCCGGAATCATCTGCCGGACATGCCGGAACCAGCTCTCAGACACACCAGAACCACGTGCCGGAGACGCCGGAAGCACCTGCCGAGCATGCCGGAGCCACCTGCTCGACTCGCCAGAAACACCTGCCGGACACGCCAAAATCACCTGCCGGGTACGCCGGAACCACCTGGCGGACACTCCGAAATCACGTGTGGCACATGCTGGAACCACCTCTCAGACGTGCCGGAAGCACGTGCCAGACACGCCGGAAACACCTACCGGACAGACCGGAACCACCTGCCAAGAACGCCGGAGCCACCTGTTCGACTCGCTGGAACCACCTGCCGGACAGGCCAATATCAACTGCTGGCTATGCCAGAACCACCTGGGGGACAGTCCGGGATCACCTGCCAGCCATGGCGGAACCACCTCTCAGACGTACCAGAACCACCTGCCGGAGAAGCTGGAAGCACGTCCTGGACAGACTGGAACCACGTGACGGCCATGCCTGAACCACATCCCGAGCACGGCGGAACCACCTGCCGGACACGCCAAAATCACCTGCGGGCTACTCCAGAACCACTTGGATGACTCTCCAAAATGACCTGCCAGGCATGTTGGAACCACCTCTCAGACGTGCCAGAAGCACGTGGCGGACAGTCCGGAATCACCTGTTGGGCATACGCAACCACCTCTGAGACGTACCAGAACCACGTGCCGTGCACGCCGGAACCACCTACCGGACAGACCGGAATCAACTTTTGGGCATGCCAGAACCACCAGTCAGATGTGCCAGAAACACGTGCCGGAGACGCCGGAAGCACCTGCTGAGCACGTCGCAACCACCTGCTCAACTCGCCTGAACCACCTGCCGGACACGCCAAAATCACCTGCCCGCTACACCAGCACCACTTCGGGGACAAGCCGGAATCACGTGAGGGGCATGCCGGCACAGCCTCTCAGACTGAACCTCGTGCCGGACACCACAGAACCACCTGCCGGACAGACTGGAACCACCTGCCGGACACGCCGGAACGACCGCTGGACATGCAAAATCACCTGCCGGCTACGCCGGAAACACTTGGCGAACACTCCGGAATCACCTGCCGGGCATGCCGGAACCACCTCTCAGATATGCCAGAACCACGTGCCAATGATCCGGGTAGCACCTGCCGAGCACGTCGGAACCACCTGCTCGACTCGCCAGAACCACCTGCCGGACACGCAAAAATCACCTGCCGGCTACGCCACAACCAGTTGGGGAACACTTCGGAATCACCTGCCGGGCTTGCTGGAACCACCTGCCGGTCATGCCAAAATCACCTGCCAACTACGCCAGTACCACTTGGCAGACACTGTGGAAACACCTGTCGGGCCGGCCGGAACCACATCTCAGACGTGCCAGAACCATGTGCATGAGATGCTGGAACCACACCCCGAACAGACGGAAAACACCTGCCAGACCCGTCTGAACAACCTGCCGAGCACGCCGGAGCCACCTGCTCGACTCGCCGGAACCACCTACCTGACATGCCCAAATCACCAGCCGGGTATGCCAGAACCACTTGGCGGACACTCCGGAATCATCTGCCAGACATGCCGGAACCAGCTCTCAGACACACCAGAACCACGTGCCGGAGACGCCGGAAGCACCTGCCGAGCATGCCGGAGCCACCTGCTCGACTCGCCGGAAACACCTGCGGGACACGCCAAAATCACCTGCCGGGTACGCCAGAACCACCTGGCGGACACTCCGAAACCACCTGTCGCGCATGCCGGAACCACCTCTCAGACGTGCCGGAAGCACGTGCCGGACACGCCGGAATTACCTACCGGACAGACCGGAACCACCTGCCGAGCACGCCGGAGCCACCTGTTCGACTCGCTGGAACCACCTGCCGGACAGGCCAATATCAACTGCTGGCTATGCCAGAACCACCTGGGGGACGGTCCGGGATCACCTGCCAGCCATGGCGGAACCACCTCTCAGACGTACCAGAACCACCTGCCGGAGAAGCTGGAAACACGTCCTGGAGAGTCTGGAACCACCTGCCGGCCAAGCCTGAACCACCTGCCAAGCACAACGGAACAACCTGCCAGACACGCCAAAATCACCTGCGTGTTATGCCAGAACCACTTGGAGGACTCTCTGGGATGACCTGCCGGGCATGCCGGAACCACCTCTCAGACGTGCCAGAACCATGTGGCGGACAGTCCGGAATCACCTGTTGGGCATGCGCAACCACCTCTGAGACGTACCAGAACCACATGCCGTGCAGGCTGGAACCACCTACCGGACAGACCGGAATCACCTTTCGGGCATGCCGGAACCACCTGTCAGATGTGCCAGAAACACGTGCCGGAGACGCCGGAAGCACCTGCCAAGCACGTTGGAACAACCTGCTCAACTCGCCTGAACCAGCTGCCGGACATGCCAAAATCACCTGCCGACTATGCCAGAACCACTTGGCGAACACTCCGGAATCACCTGCCGAGCATGCCGGAGCCACCTGCTCGACTCGCCAGAAACACCTGCCGGACACGCCAAAATCACCTGCCGGGTATGCCAGAACCACCTGGCGGACACTACGGAATCACCTGCCGCGCATGCAGGAACCACTTCTCAGACGTGCCGGAAGCACGTGCCACACACTCCGGAAACACCTACCGGACAGACCGGAACCACCTGCCAAGAACGCCGGAGCCACCTGTTCGACTCGCTGGAACCACCTGCCGGACAGGCCAATATCAACTGCTGGCTATGCCAGAACCACCTGGGGGACGGTCCGGGATCACCTGCCAGCCATGGCGGAACCACCTCTCAGACGTACCAGAACCACCTGCCGGAGAAGCTGGAAACACGTCCTGGACAGACTGGAACCACGTGACGGCCATGCCTGAACCACATCCCGAGCACGGCGGAACCACCTGCCGGACACGCCAAAATCACCTGCGGGCTACGCCAGAACCACTTGGACGACTCTCCGAAATGACCTGCCGGGCATGTTGGAACCAACTCTCAGACGTGCCAGAAGCACGTGGCGGACAGTCCGGAATCACCTGTTGGGCATACGCAACCACCTCTGAGATGTACCAGTACCACGTGCCGTGCACGCCGGAACCACCTACCGGACAGACCGGAATCAACTTTCGGGCATGCCGGAACCACCAGTCAGATGTGCCAGAATCACGTGCCAGAGACGCCGGAAGCACCTGCCGAGCACGTCGCAACCACCTGCTCAACTCGCCTGAACCACCTGCCGGACACGCCAAAATCACCTGCCCGCTAGACCAGCACCACTTCGGGGACAAGCCGGAATCACGTGAGGGGCATGCCGGCACAGCCTCTCAGACTGAACCTCGTGCCGGACACCACAGAACCACCTGCCGGACAGACCGGAACCTCCTGCCGGACACGCCGGAACCACCGGCTCGACCCGCCGGAAAGACCGCTGGACATGCAAAATCACCGGCCGGCTACGCCGGAAACACTTGGCGAACACTCCGGAATCACCTGCCGGGCATGCCGGAACCACCTCTCAGATATGCCAGAACCACGTGCCAATGACCCCGGAAGCACCTGCCGAGCACGCCGGAGCCACATGCTCGACTCGCCAGAAACACCTTCCGGACACGCAAAAATCACCTGCCGGCTACGCCACAACCAGTTGGGGAACACTTCGGAATCACCTGCCGGGCTTGCTGGAACCACCTGCCGGTCATGCCAAAATCACCTGCCAACTACGCCAGTACCACTTGGCGGACACTGTGGAAACACCTGTCGGGCCGGCCGGAACCACATCTCAGACGTGCCAGAACCATGTGCATGAGATGCTGGAACCACACCCCGAACAGACGGAAAACACCTGCCAGACCCGTCTGAACAACCTGCCGAGCACGCCGGAGCCACCTGCTCGACTCGCCAGAACCACCTACCTGACATGCCCAAATCACCAGCCGGGTATGCCAGAACCACTTGGCGGACACTCCGGAATCATCTGCCGGACATGCCGGAACCAGCTCTCAGACACACCAGAACCACGTGCCGGAGACGCCGGAAGCACCTGCCGAGCATGCCGGAGCCACCTGCTCGACTCGCCAGAAACACCTGCCGGACACGCCAAAATCACCTGCCGGGTACGCAAGAACCTCCTGGCGGATACTACGGAATCACATGCCGCGCATGACGGACCCACCTTTCAGACGTGCCGGAAGCACGTTCCGGAGACGCCGGAAACTCCTAGCGGACAGACCGGAACCACCTGCCAAGAACGCCGGAGCCACCTGTTCGACTCGCTGGAACCACCTGCCGACAGGCCAATATCAACTGCTGGCTATGCCAGAACCACCTGGGGGACAGTCCGGGATCACCTGCCAGCCATGGCGGAACCACCTCTCAGACGTACCAGAACCACCTGCCGGAGAAGCTGGAAACACGTCCTGGACAGACTGGAACCACGTGACGGCCATGCCTGAACCACCTGCCGAGCACGGCGGAACCACCTGCCGGACACGCCAAAATCACCTGCGGGCTACGCCAGAACCACTTGGACGACTTTCTGAAATGACCTGCTGGGCATGTTGGAACCACCTCTCAGACGTGCCAGAAGCACGTGGCGGACAGTCCGGAATCACCTGTTGGGCATACGCAACCACCTCTGACACGTACCAGAACCACGTGCCGTGCCGCCGGAACCACCTACCGGACAGACCGCAATCAACTTTTGGGCATGCCGGAACCACCAGTCAGATGTGCCAGAAACACGTGCCGGAGACGCCGGAAGCAACTGCCGAGCACGTCGCAACCACCTGCTCAGCTCGCCTGAACCACCTGCCGGAAACGCCAAAATCACCTGCCCGCTACACCAGCACCACTTCGGGGACAAGCCGGAATCACGTGAGGGGCATGCCGGCACAGCCTCTCAGACTGAACCTCGGGCAGGCCACCACAGAACCACCTGCCGGACAGACCGGAACCACCTGCCGGACACGCCGGAACCACCGGCTCGACCCGCCGGAACGACCGCTGGACATGCAAAATCACCTGCCGGCTACGCCGGAAACACTTGGCGAACACTCCGGAATCACCTGCCGGGCATGCCGGAACCACCTCTCAGATATGCCAGAACCACGTGCCAATGACCCCGGAAGCACCTGCCGAGCACGCCGGAACCACCTGCTCGACTCGCCAGAACCACCTGCCGGACACGCAAAAATCACCTGCCGGCTACGCCACAACCAGTTGGGGAACACTTTGGAATCACCTGCCAGGCTTGCTGGAACCACCTGCCAGTCATGCCAAAATCACCTGCCAACTACGCCAGAACCGCTTGGCGGACACTGCAGAAAAACCTGTCAGGCCGGCTGGAACCACATCTCAGACCTGCCAGAAACGTGTTCATGAGATGCTGGAACCACACCCCGAACAGACGGAAAACACCTGCCAGACCCGTCTGAACAACCTGCCGAGCACGCCGGAGCCACCTGCTCGACTCGCCGGAACCACCTACCTGACATGCCCAAATCACCAGCCGGGTATGCCAGAACCACTTGGCGGACACTCCGGAATCATCTGCCGGACATGCCGGAACCAGCTCTCAGACACACCAGAATCACGTGCCGGAGACGCCGGAAGCACCTGCCGAGCATGCCGGAGCCACCTGCTCGACTCGCCAGAAACACCTGCCGGACACGCCAAAATCACCTGCCGGGTACGCCAGAACCACCTGGCGGACACTCCGAAACCACCTGTCGCGCATGCCGGAACCACCTCTCAGACGTGCCGGAAGCACGTGCCGGACACGCCGGAATCACCTACCGGACAGACCGGAACAGCCTGCCGAGCACGCCGGAGCCACCTGTTCGACTCGCTGGAACCACCTGCCGGACAGGCCAATATCAAATGCTGGCTATGCCAGAACCACCTGGGGGACGGTCCGGAATCACCTGCCAGCCATGGCGTAACCACCTCTCAGACGTACCAGAACCACCTGCCGGAGAAGCTGGAAACACGTCCTGGACAGTCTGGAACCACCTGCCGGCCAAGCCTGAACCACCTGCCAAGCACAACGGAACAACCTGCCAGACACGCCAAAATCACCTGCGTGTTATGCCAGAACCACTTGGAGGACTCTCTGGGATGACCTGCCGGGCATGCCGGAACCACCTCTCAGACGTGCCAGAACCATGTGGCGGACAGTCCGGAATCACCTGTTGGGCATGCGCAACCACCTCTGAGACGTACCAGAACCACATGCCGTGCAGGCTGGAACCACCTACCGGACAGACCGGAATCACCTTTCGGGCATGCCGGAACCACCTGTCAGATGTGCCAGAAACACGTGCCGGAGACGCCGGAAGCACCTGCCAAGCACGTTGGAACCACCTGCTCAACTCGCCTGAACCACCTGCCGGACATGCCAAAATCACCTGCCGACTATGCCAGGACCACTTGGCGAACACTCCGGAATCACTAGCCGGGCATGCAGGAACCACCTCTCAGACATGCCAGAACCCCGAGCCAATGACCCCGGAAGCACCAGCCGAGCACGCCGGAACCACCTGCTCGACTCGCCAGAACCACCTGCCGATCACGCAAAAATCACCTGCCGGCTACGCCACAACCAGTTGTTGAACACTTTGGAATCACCTGCCAGGCTTGCTGGAACCGCCTGCCAGTCATGCCAAAATCACCTGCCAACTATGCCAGAACCGCTTGGCGGACACTGCGGAAACACCTGTCGGGCTGGCTGGAACCGCATCTCAGACGTGCCAGAACCATGTGCATGAGATGCTGGAACCACACCCCGAACAGACGGAAAACACCTGCCAGACCCGTCTGAACAACCTGCCGAGCACGCCGGAGCCACCTGCTCGACTCGCCGGAACCACCTCCCTGACATGCCCAAATCACCAGCCGGGTATGCCAGAACCACTTGGCGGACACTCCGGAATCATCTGCCGGACATGCCGGAACCAGCTCTCAGACACACCAGAACCACGTGCCGGAGACGCCGGAAGCACCTGCCGAGCATGCCGGAGTTACCTGCTCGACTCGCCAGAAACACCTGCCGGACACGCCAAAATCACCTGCCGGGTACGCCAGAACCACCTGGCGGACACTACGAAATCACCTGCCGCGCATGCCGGAACCACCTCTCAGACGTGCCGGAAGCACGTGCCAGACACACCGGAAACACCTACCGGACAGACCGGAACCACCTGCCAAGAACGCCGGAGCCACCTGTTCGACTCGCTGGAACCACCTGCCGGCCAGGCCAATATAAACTGCTGGCTATGCCAGAACCACCTGGGGGACGGTCCGGGATCACCTGCCAGCCATGGTGGAACCACCTCTCAGACGTACCAGAACCACCTGCCGGAGAAGCTGGAAACACGTCCTGGATAGTCTGGAATCACCTGCCGGCCAAGCCTGAACCACCTGCCAAGCACAACGGAACAACCTGCCAGACACGCCAAAATCACCTGCGTGTTATGCCAGAACCACTTGGAGGACTCTCTGGGATGACCTGCCGGGCATGCCGGAATCACCTCTCAGACGTGCCAGAAGCACGTGGCGGACAGTCCGGAATCACCTGTTGGGCATGCGCAACCACCTCTGAGACGTACAAGAACCACATGCCGTGCAGGCTGGAACCACCTACCGGACAGACCGGAATCACCTTTCGGGCATGCCGGAACAACCTGTCAGATGTGCCAGAAACACGTGCCGGAGACGCCGGAAGCACCTGCCAAGCACGTTGGAACCACCTGCTCAACTCGCCTGAACCACCTGCCGGACATGCCAAAATCACCTGCCGACTATGCCAGGACCACTTGGCGAACACTCCGGAATCACTAGCCGGGCATGCAGGAACCACCTCTCAGACATGCCAGAACCCCGAGCCAATGACCCCGGAAGCACCAGCCGAGCACGCCGGAACCACCTGCTCGACTCGCCAGAACCACCTGCCGATCACGCAAAAATCACCTGCCGGCTACGCCACAACCAGTTGGTGAAGACTTTGGAATCACCTGCCAGGCTTGCTGGAACCGCCTGCCAGTCATGCCAAAATCACCTGCCAACTATGCCAGAACCGCTTGGCGGACACTGCGGAAACACCTGTCGGGCTGGCTGGAACCGCATCTCAGACGTGCCAGAACCATGTGCATGAGATGCTGGAACCACACCCCGAACAGACGGAAAACACCTGCCAGACCCGTCTGAACAACCTGCCGAGCACGCCGGAGCCACCTGCTCGACTCGCCGGAACCACCTACCTGACATGCCCAAATCACCAGCCGGGTATGCCAGAACCACTTGGCGGACACTCCGGAATCATCTGCCGGACATGCCGGAACCAGCTCTCAGACACACCAGAACCACGTGCCGGAGACGCCGGAAGCACCTGCCGAGCATGCCGGAGTTACCTGCTCGACTCGCCAGAAACACCTGCCGGACACGCCAAAATCACCTGCCGGGTACGCCAGAACCACCTGGCGGACACTACGAAATCACCTGCCGCGCATGCCGGAACCACCTCTCAGACGTGCCGGAAGCACGTGCCAGACACGCCGGAAACACCTACCGGACAGACCGGAACCACCTGCCAAGAACGCCGGAGCCACCTGTTCGACTCGCTGGAACCACCTGCCGGCCAGGCCAATATAAACTGCTGGCTATGCCAGAACCACCTGGGGGACGGTCCGGGATCACCTGCCAGCCATGGTGGAACCACCTCTCAGACGTACCAGAACCACCTGCCGGAGAAGCTGCAAACACGTCCTGGATAGTCTGGAATCACCTGCCGGCCAAGCCTGAACCACCTGCCAAGCACAACGGAACAACCTGCCAGACACGCCAAAATCACCTGCGTGTTATGCCAGAACCACTTGGAGGACTCTCTGGGATGACCTGCCGGGCATGCCGGAATCACCTCTCAGACGTGCCAGAAGCACGTGGCGGACAGTCCGGAATCACCTGTTGGGCATGCGCAACCACCTCTGAGACGTACAAGAACCACATGCCGTGCAGGCTGGAACCACCTACCGGACAGACCGGAATCACCTTTCGGGCATGCCGGAACCACCTGTCAGATGTGCCAGAAACACGTGCCGGAGACGCCGGAAGCACCTGCCAAGCACGTTGGAACCACCTGCTCAACTCGCCTGAACCACCTGCCGGACATGCCAAAATCACCTGCCGACTATGCCAGAACCACTTGGCGAACACTCCGGAATCACTTGCCGGGCATGCAGGAACCACCTCTCAGACATGCCAGAACCCCGTGCCAATGACCCCGGAAGCACCAGCCGAGCACGCCGGAACCACCTGCTCGACTCGCCAGAACCACCTGCCGGACACGCAAAAATCACCTGCCGGCTATGCCACAACCAGTTGGGGAACACTTCGGAATCACCTGCCAGGCTTGCTGGAACCACCTGCCCGTCATGCCAAAATCACCTGCCAACTACGCCAGAACCGCTTGGCGGACACTGCGGAAACACCTGTCGGGCCGGCTGGAACCACATATCAGAAGTGCCAGAAACGTGTTCATGAGATGCTGGAACCACACCCCGAACAGACGGATACCACCTGCCAGAACCGCCTGAACCACCTGCTGAGCACGCCGGAAGCACCTGCTCGACTCACCGGTACCACCTCCCTGACACGCCAAAATCACCTGCTGGGTATGCCAGAACCACTTGGCGGACACTCCGGAATCATCTGCCGGACATGCCGGAACCAGCTCTCAGACACACCAGAACCAAGTGCCGGAGACGCCGGAAGCACCTGCCGAGCACGCCGGAGCCACCTGCTCGACTCGCCAGAAACACCTGCCGGACACGCAAAAATCACCTGCCGGCTACGCCACAACCAGTTGGGGAACACTTCGGAATCACCTGCCGGGCTTGCTGCAACCACCTGCCGGTCATGCCAAAATCACCTGCCAACTACGCCAGTACCACTTGGCGGACACTGTGGAAACACCTGTCGGGCCGGCCGGAACCACATCTCAGACGTGCCAGAACCATGTGCATGAGATGCTGGAACCACACCCCGAACAGACGGAAAACACCTGCCAGACCCGTCTGAACAACCTGCCGAGCACGCCGGAGCCACCTGCTCGACTCGCCGGAACCACCTACCTGACATGCCCAAATCACCAGCCGGGTATGCCAGAACCACTTGGCGGACACTCCGGAATCATCTTCCGGACATGCCGGAACCAGCTCTCAGACACACCAGAACCACGTGCCGGAGACGCCGGAACCACCTGCCGAGCATGCCGGAGCCACCTGCTCGACTCGCCAGAAACACCTGCCGGACACGCCAAAATCACCTGCCGGGTACGCCAGAAACACCTGGCGGACACTCCGAAACCACCTGTGGCGCATGCCGGAACCACCTCTCAGACGTGCCGGAAGCACGTGCCGGACACGCCGGAATCACCTACCGGACAGACCGGAACCACCTGCCGAGCACGCCGGAGCCACCTGTTCGACTCGCTGTAACCACCTGCCGGACAGGCCAATATCAACTGCTGGCTATGCCAGAACCACCTGGGGGATGGTCCGGAATCACCTGCCAGCCATGGCGGAACCACCTCTCAGACGTACCAGAACCACCTGCCGGAGAAGCTGGAAACACGTCCTGGACAGTCTGGAACCACCTGCCGGCCAAGCCTGAACCACCTGCCAAGCACAACGGAACAACCTGCCAGACACGCCAAAATCACCTGCGTGTTATGCCAGAACCACTTGGAGGACTCTCTGGGATGACCTGCCAAGCATGCCAGAACCACCTTTCAGACGTGCCAGAACCATGTGGCGGACAGTCCGGAATCACCTGTTGGGCATGCGCAACCACCTCTGAGAGGTACCAGAACCACATGCCGTGCAGGCTGGAACCACGTACCGGACAGACCGGAATCACCTTTCGGGCATGCGCAAACCGCCTGTCAGATGTGTCAGAAACACGTGCCGGTGACGCCGGAAGCACCTGCCAAGCACGTTGGAACCACCTGCTCATCTCGCCTAAACCACCTTCCGGACATGCCAAAATCACCTGCCGACTATGCCAGAACCACTTGGCGAACACTCCGGAATCACTTGCCGGGCATGCAGGTACCACCTCTCAGACATGCCAGAAACCCGCGCCAATGACCCCAGAAGCACCAGCCGAGCACGCCGGAACCACCTGCTCGACTCGCCAGAACCACCTGCCGATCACGCAAAAATCACCTGCCGGCTACGCCACAACCAGTTGGTGAACACTTTGGAATCACCTGCCAGGCTTGCTGGAACCACCTGCCAGTCATGCCAAAATCACCTGCCAGCTACGCCAGAACCGCTTGGCGGACACTGCGGAAACACCTGTCGGGCCGGCTGGAACCACATCTCAGACGTGCCAGAAACGTGTTCATGAGATGCTGGAACCACACCACGAACAGACGGATACCACCTGCCAGAACCGCCTGAACCACCTGCTGAGCACGCCGGAACCACCTGCTCGACTCACCGGTACCACCTCCCTGACACGCCAAAATCACCTGCTGGGTATGCCAGAACCACTTGGCGGACACTCCGGAATCATCTGCCGGACATGCCGGAACCAGCTCTCAGACACACCAGAACCACGTGCCGAAGACGCCTGAAGCACCTGCCGAGAATGCCGGAGCCACATGCTCGACTCGCCAGAAACACCTGACGGACACGCCAAAATCACCTGCCGGGTACGCCAGAACCACCTGGCGGACACTCCGAAACCACCTGTCGCGCATGCCGGAACCACCTCTCAGACGTGCCGGAAGCACGTGCCGGACAAGCCGGAATCACCTACCGGACAGACCGGAACCACCTGCCGAGCACGCTGGAGCCACCTGTTCGACTCGCTCGAACCACCTGCCGGACAGGCCAATATCAACTGCTGGCTATGCCAGAACGACCTGGGGGACAGTCGGGATCACCTGCCAGCCATGGCGGAACCACCTCTCAGACGTACCAGAACCACCTGCCGGAGAAGCTGGAAACACGTCCTGGACAGACTGGAACCACGTGACGGCCATGCCTGAACCACCTGCCGAGCATGGCGGAACCACCTGCCGGACACGCCAAAATCACCTGCGGGCTATGCCAGAACCACTTGGACGACTCTCCGAAATGACCTGCTGGGCATGTTGGAACCACCTCTCAGACGTGCCAGAACCATGTGGCAGACAGTCCGGAATCACCTGTTGGGCATACGCAACCACCTCTGACACGTACCAGAACCACGTGCCGTGCCGCCGGAACCACCTACCGGACAGACCGCAATCAACTTTTGGGCATGCCGGAACCACCAGTCAGATGTGCCAGAAACACGTGCCGGAGACGCCGGAAGCAACTGCCGAGCACGTCGCAACCACCTGCTCAACTCGCCTGAACCACCTGCCGGAAACGCCAAAATCACCTGCCCGCTACACCAGCACCACTTCGGGGACAAGCCGGAATCACGTGAGGGGCATGCCGGCACAGCCTCTCAGACTCAACCTCGGGCAGGCCACCACAGAACCACCTGCCGGACAGACCGGAACCACCTGCCGGACACGCCGGAACCACCGGCTCGACCCGCCGGAACGACCGCTGGACATGCAAAATCACCTGCCGGCTACGCCGGAAACACTTGGCGAACACTCCGGAATCACCTGCCGGGCATGCCGGAACCACCTCTCAGATATGCCAGAACCACGTGCCAATGACCCCGGAAGCACCTGCCGAGCACGCCGGAACCACCTGCTCGACTCGCCAGAACCACCTGCCGGACACGCAAAAATCACCTGCCGGCTACGCCACAACCAGTTGGGGAACACTTTGGAATCACCTGCCAGGCTTGCTGGAACCACCTGCCAGTCATGCCAAAATCACCTGCCAACTACGCCAGAACCGCTTGGCGGACACTGCAGAAAAACCTGTCAGGCCGGCTGGAACCACATCTCAGACCTGCCAGAAACGTGTTCATGAGATGCTGGAACCACACCCCGAACAGACGGAAAACACCTGCCAGACCCGTCTGAACAACCTGCCGAGCACGCCGGAGCCACCTGCTCGACTCGCCGGAACCACCTACCTGACATGCCCAAATCACCAGCCGGGTATGCCAGAACCACTTGGCGGACACTCCGGAATCATCTGCCGGACATGCCGGAACCAGCTCTCAGACACACCAGAATCACGTGCCGGAGACGCCGGAAGCACCTGCCGAGCATGCCGGAGCCACCTGCTCGACTCGCCAGAAACACCTGCCGGACACGCCAAAATCACCTGCCGGGTACGCCAGAACCACCTGGCGGACACTCCGAAACCACCTGTCGCGCATGCCGGAACCACCTCTCAGACGTGCCAGAAGCACGTGCCGGACACGCCGGAATCACCTACCGGACAGACCGGAACAGCCTGCCGAGCACGCCGGAGCCACCTGTTCGACTCGCTGGAACCACCTGCCGGACAGGCCAATATCAAATGCTGGCTATGCCAGAACCACCTGGGGGACGGTCCGGAATCACCTGCCAGCCATGGCGTAACCACCTCTCAGACGTACCAGAACCACCTGCCGGAGAAGCTGGAAACACGTCCTGGACAGTCTGGAACCACCTGCCGGCCAAGCCTGAACCACCTGCCAAGCACAACGGAACAACCTGCCAGACACGCCAAAATCACCTGCGTGTTATGCCAGAACCACTTGGAGGACTCTCTGGGATGACCTGCCGGGCATGCCGGAACCACCTCTCAGACGTGCCAGAACCATGTGGCGGACAGTCCGGAATCACCTGTTGGGCATGCGCAACCACCTCTGAGACGTACCAGAACCACATGCCGTGCAGGCTGGAACCACCTACCGGACAGACCGGAATCACCTTTCGGGCATGCCGGAACCACCTGTCAGATGTGCCAGAAACACGTGCCGGAGACGCCGGAAGCACCTGCCAAGCACGTTGGAACCACCTGCTCAACTCGCCTGAACCACCTGCCGGACATGCCAAAATCACCTGCCGACTATGCCAGGACCACTTGGCGAACACTCCGGAATCACTAGCCGGGCATGCAGGAACCACCTCTCAGACATGCCAGAACCCCGAGCCAATGACCCCGGAAGCACCAGCCGAGCACGCCGGAACCACCTGCTCGACTCGCCAGAACCACCTGCCGATCACGCAAAAATCACCTGCCGGCTACGCCACAACCAGTTGGTGAAGACTTTGGAATCACCTGCCAGGCTTGCTGGAACCACCTGCCAGTCATGCCAAAATCACCTGCCAACTACGCCAGAACCGCTTGGCGGACACTGCGGAAACACCTGTCGGGCCGGCTGGAACCACATCTCAGACGTGCCAGAAACGTGTTCATGAGATGCTGGAACCACACCCCGAACAGACGGATACCACCTGCCAGAACCGCCTGAACCACCTGCTGAGCACGCCGGAAGCACCTGCTCGACTCACCGGTACCACCTCCCTGACACGCCAAAATCACCTGCTGGGTATGCCAGAACCACTTGGCGGACACTCCGGAATCATCTGCCGGACATGCCGGAACCAGCTCTCAGACACACCAGAACCAAGTGCCGGAGACGCCGGAAGCACCTGCCGAGCACGCCGGAGCCACCTGCTCGACTCGCCAGAAACACCTGCCGGACACGCCAAAATCACCTGCCGGGTATGCCAGAACCACCTGGCGGACACTACGGAATCACCTGCCGCGCATGCCGGAACCACCTGTCAGACGTGCCGGAAGCACGTGCCAGACACGCCGGAAACACCTACCGGACAGACCGGAACCACCTGCCAAGAACGCCGGAGCCACCTGTTCGACTCGCTGGAACCACCTGCCGGACAGGCCAATATCAACTGCTGGCTATTCCAGAACCACCTGGGGGACAGTCCGGGATCACCTGCCAGCCATGGCGGAACCACCTCTCAGACGTACCAGAACCACCTGCCGGAGAAGGTGGAAACACGTCCTGGACAGACTGGAACCACGTGACGGCCATGCCTGAACCACCTACCGAGCACGGCGGAACCACCTGCCGGACACGCCAAAATCAGCTGCGGGCTACGCCAGAACCACTTGGACGACTCTCCGAAATGACCTGCCGGGCATGTTGGAACCACCTCTCAGACGTGCCAGAAGCACGTGGCGGACAGTCCGGAATCACCTGTTGGGCATACGCAACCACCTGCGACACGTACCAGAACCACGTGCCGTGCATGCCGGAACCACCTACCGGACAGACCGGAATCAACTTTTGGGCATGCCGGAACCACCAGTCAGATGTGCCAGAAACACGTGCCGGAGACGCCGGAAGCACCTGCCGAGCACGTCGCAACCACCTCCTCAACTCGCCTGAACCACCTGCCGGACACGCCAAAATCACCTGCCCGCTACACCAGCACCACTTCGGGGACAAGCCGGAATCACGTGAGGGGCATGCCGGCACAGCCTCTCAGACTGAACCTCGTGCCGGACACCACAGAACCACCTGCCGGACAGACCGGAACCACCTGCCGGACACGCCGGAACCACCGGCTCGACCCGCCGGAACGACCGCTGGACATGCAAAATCACCTGCCGGCTATGCCGGAAACACTTGGCGAAAACTCCGGAATCACCTGCCGGGCATGCCGGAACCACCTCTCAGATATGCCAGAACCACGTGCCAATGACCCCGGAAGCACCTGCCGAGCACGCCTGAACCACCTGCTCGACTCGCCAGAACCACCTGCCGGACACACAAAAATCACCTGCCGGCTACGCCACAACCAGTTGGGGAACACTTCGGAATCACCTGCCGGGCTTGCTGGAACCACCTGCCGGTCATGCCAAAATCACCTGCCAACTACGCCAGTACCACTTGGCGGACACTGTGGAAACACCTGTCGGGCCGGCCGGAACCACATCTCAGACGTGCCAGAACCATGTGCATGAGATGCTGGAACCACACCCCGAACAGACGGAAAACACCTGCCAGACCCGTCTGAACAGCCTGCCGAGCACGCCGGAGCCACCTGCTCGACTCGCCGGAACCACCTACCTGACATGCCCAAATCACCAGCCAGGTATGCCAGAACCACTTGGCGGACACTCCGGAATCATCTGCCGGACATGCCGGAACCAGCTCTCAGACACACCAGAACCACGTGCCGGAGACGCCGGAAGCACCTGCCGAGCATGCCGGAGCCACCTGCTCGACTCGCCAGAAACACGTGCCGGACACGCCAAAATCACCTGCCGGGTACGCCAGAACCACCTGGCGGACACTCCGAAATCACCTGTCGCGCATGCCGGAACCACCTCTCAGACGTGCCGGAAGCACGTGCCGGAGACGGCGGAATCACCTACCGGTCAGACCGCAACCACCTGCCGAGCACGCCGGAGCCACCTGTTTGACTCGCTGGAACCACCTGCCGGACAGGCCAATATCAACTGCTGGCTATGCCAGAACCACCTGGGGGACGGTCCGGAATCGCCTGCCAGCCATGGCGGAACCACCTCTCAGACGTACCAGAACCACCTGCCGGAGAACCTGGAAACACGTCCTGGACAGTCTGGAACCACGTGCCGGCCAAGCCTGAACCACCTGCCAAGCACAACGGAACAACCTGCCAGACACGCCAAAATCACCTGCGTGTTATGCCAGAACCACTTGGAGGACTCTCTGGGATGACCTGCCGGGCATGCCGGAACCACCTCTCAGACGTGCCAGAACCATGTGGCGGACTGTCCGGAATCACCTGTTGGGCATGCGCAACCACCTCTGAGACGTACCAGAACCACATGCCGTGCAGGCTGGAACCACCTACCGGACAGACCGGAATCACCTTTCGGGCATGCCGGAACCACCTGTCAGATGTGCCAGAAACACGTGCCGGAGACGCCGGAAGCACCTGCCAAGCACGTTGGAACCACCTGCTCAACTCGCCTGAACCACCTGCCGGACATGCCAAAATCACCTGCCGACTATGCCAGAACCACTTGGCGAACACTCCGGAATCAATTGCCGGGCATGCAGGAACCACCTCTCAGACATGCCAGAACCCCGTGCCAATGACCCCGGAAGCACCAGCCGAGCACGCCGGAACCACCTGCTCGACTCGCCAGAACCACCTGCCGATCACGCAAAAATCACCTGCCGGCTACGCCACAACCAGTTGGTGAACACTTTGGAATCACCTGCCAGGCTTGCTGGAACCACCTGCCAGTCATGCCAAAATCACCTGCCAACTACGCCAGAACCGCTAGGCGGACACTGCAGAAACACCTGTCGGGCCGGCTGGAACCACATCTCAGACGTGCCAGAAACGTGTTCATGAGATGCTGGAACCACACCCCGAACAGACGGATACCACCTGCCAGAACCGCCTGAACCACCTGCTGAGCACGCCGGAACCACCTGCTCGACTCACCGGTACCACCTCCCTGACACGCCAAAATCACCTGCTGGGTATGCCAGAACCACTTGGCGGACACTCCGGAATCATCTGCCGGACATGCCTGAACCAGCTCTCAGACACACCAGAACCAAGTGCCGGAGACGCCGGAAGCACCTGCCGAGCATGCCGGAGCCACCTGCTCGACTCGCCAGAAACACGTGCCGGACACGCCAAAATCACCTGCCGGGTATGCCAGAACCACCTGGCGGACACTACGGAATCACCTGCCGCGCATGCCGGAACCACCTCTCAGACGTGCCGGAAGCACGTGCCGGACACGCCGGAATTACCTACCGGACAGACCGGAACCACCTGCCAAGAACGCCGGAGCCACCTGTTCGACTCGCTGGAACCACCTGCCGGACAGGCCAATATCAACTGCTGGCTATGCCCGAACCACCTGGGGGACAGTCCGGGATCACCTGCCAGCCATGGCGGAACCACCTCTCAGACGTACCAGAACCACCTGCCGGAGAAGCTGGAAACACGTCCTGGACAGACTGGAACCACGTGACGGCCATGCCTGAACCACCTGCCGAGAACGGCGGAACCATCTGCCGGACACGCCAAAATCACCTGCGGGCTACGCCAGAACCACTTGGACGACTCTCCGAAATGACCTGCTGGGCATGTTGGAACCACCTCTCAGACGTGCCAGAAGCACGTGGCAGACAGTCAGGAATCACCTGTTGGGCATACGCAACCACCTCTGACACGTACCAGAACCACGTGCCGTGCACGCCGGAACCACCTACCGGACAGACCGGAATCAACTTTTGGGCATGCCGGAACCATCTGTCAGATGTGCCAGAAACACGTGCCGGAGACGCCGGAAGCACCTGCCGAGCACGTCGCAACCACCTGCTCAACTCGCCTGAACCACCTGCCGGACACGCCAAAATCACCTGCCCGCTACACCAGCACCACTTCGGGGACAAGCCGGAATCACGTGAGGGGCATGCCGGCACAGCCTCTCAGACTGAACCTCGTGCCGGACACCACAGAACCACCTGCCGGACAGACAGGAACCACCTGCCGGACACGCCGGAACCACCGGCACGACCCGCCGGAAAGACCGCTGGACATACAAAATCACCTGCCGGCTACGCCGGAAACACTTGCCGAACACTCCGGAATCACCTGCCGGGCATGCCGGAACCACCTCTCAGATATGCCAGAACCACGTGCCAATGACCCCGGAAGCACCAGCCGAGCACGCCGGAACCACCTGCTCGACTCGCCAGAACCACCTGCCGGACACGCAAAAATCACCTGCCGGCTACGCCACAACCTGTTGGTGAACACTTTGGAATCACCTGCCAGGCTTGCTGGAACCACCTGCCGGTCATGCCAAAATCACCTGCCAACTACGCCAGAACCGCTTGGCGGACACTGCGGAAACACCTGTCGGGCCGGCTGGAACCACATCTCAGACGTGCCAGAAACGTGTTCATGAGATGCTGGAACCACACCCCGAACAGACGGATACCACCTGCCAGAACCGCCTGAACCACCTGCTGAGCACGCCGGAACCACCTGCTCGACTCACCGGTACCACCTCCCTGACACGCCAAAATCACCTGCTGGGTATGCCAGAACCACTTGGCGGACACTCCGGAATCATCTGCCGGACATGCCGGAACCAGCTCTCAGACACACCAGAACCAAGTGCCGGAGACGCCGGAAGCACCTGCCGAGCATGCCGGAGCCACCTGCTCGACTCGCCAGAAACACCTGCCGGACACGCCAAAATCACCTGCCGGGTATGCCAGAACCACCTGGCGGACACTACGGAATCACCTGCCGCGCATGCCGGAACCACTTCTGAGACGTGCCGGAAGCACGTGCCACACACTCCGGAAACACCTACCGGACATACCGGAACCACCTGCCAAGAACGCCGGAGCCACCTGTTCGACTCGCTGGAACCACCTGCCGGACAGGCCAATATCAACTGCTGGCTATGCCAGAACCACCTGGGGGACAGTCCGGGATCACCTGCCAGCCATGGCGGAACCACCTCTCAGACGTACCAGAACCACCTGCCGGAGAAGCTGGAAACACGTCCTGGACAGACTGGAACCACGTGACGGCCATGCCTGAACCACCTGCCGAGCACGGCGGAACCACCTGCCAGACACGCCAAAATCACCTGCGGGCTACGCCAGAACCACTTGGACGACTCTCCGAAATGACCTGCCGGGCATGTTGGAACCACCTCTCAGACGTGCCAGAAGCACGTGGCAGACAGTCCGGAATCACCTGTTGGGCATACGCAACCACCTCTGAGATGTACCAGTACCACGTGCCGTGCACGCCGGAACCACCTACCGGACAGACCGGAATCAACTTTCGGGCATGCCGGAACCACCAGTCAGATGTGCCAGAATCACGTGCCAGAGACGCCGGAAGCACCTGCCGAGCACGTCGCAACCACCTGCTCAACTCGCCTGAACCACCTGCCGGACACGCCAAAATCACCTGCCCGCTACACCAGCACCACTTCGGGGACAAGCCGGAATCACGTGAGGGGCATGCCGGCACAGCCTCTCAGACTGAACCTCGTGCCGGACACCACAGAACCACCTGCCGGACAGACCGGAAGCACCTGCCGGACACGCCGGAACCACC
The DNA here is from genome assembly GCF_041296265.1 of Equus caballus. NCBI lineage: Eukaryota > Metazoa > Chordata > Mammalia > Perissodactyla > Equidae > Equus > Equus caballus. The sequence continues at coordinate 3,987,390 of NC_091713.1, forward strand.
AGCTCGACCCGCCGGAACGACCGCTGGACATGCAAAATCACCTGCCGGCTACGCCGGAAACACTTGGCGAACACTCCGGAATCACCTGCCGGGCATGCCGGAACCACCTCTCAGATATGCCAGAACCACGTGCCAATGACCCCGGAAGCACCTGCCGAGCACGCCGGAACCACCTGCTCGACTCGCCAGAACCACCTGCCGGACACACAAAAATCACTTGCCGGCTACGCCACAACCAGTTGGGGAACACTTCGGAATCACCTGCCGGGCTTGCTGGAACCACCTGCCGGTCATGCCAAAATCACCTGCCAACTACGCCAGTACCACTTGGCAGAAACTGTGGAAACACCTGTCGGGCCGGCCGGAACCACATCTCAGACGTGCCAGAACCATGTGCATGAGATGCTGGAACCACACCCCGAACAGACGGAAAACACCTGCCAGACCCGTCTGAACAACCTGCCGAGCACGCCGGAGCCACCTGCTCGACTCGCCGGAACCACCTACCTGACATGCCCAAATCACCAGCCGGGTATGCCAGAACCACTTGGCGGACACTCCGGAATCATCTGCCGGACATGCCGGAAACAGCTCTCAGACACACCAGAACCACGTGCCGGAGACGCCGGAAGCACCTGCCGAGCATGCCGGAGCCACCAGCTCGACTCGCCAGAAACTCCTGCCGGACACGCCAAAATCACCTGCCGGGTACGCCAGAACCACCTGGCGGACACTCCGAAATCACCTGTCGCGCATGCCGGAACCACCTCTCAGACATGCCGGAAGCACGTGCCGGACAGGCCGTAATCCCCTACCGAACAGACCGGAACCACCTGCCGAGCACGCCGGAGCCACCTGTTCGACTCGCTGGAACCATCTGCCGGACAGGCCAATATCAACTGCTGGCTATGCCAGAACCACATGGGGGACGGTCCGGAATCACCTGCCAGCCATGGCGGAACCACCTCTCAGACGTACCAGAACCACCTGCCGGAGAAGCTGGAAACACGTCCTGGACAGTCTGGAACCACCTGCCGGCCAAGCCTGAACCACCTGCCAAGCACAACGGAACAACCTGCCAGACACGCCAAAATCACCTGCGTGTTATGCCAGAACCACTTGGAGGACTCTCTGGGATGACCTGCCGGTCATGCCGGAACCACCTCTCAGACGTGCCAGAACCATGTGGCGGACAGTCCGGAATCACCTGTTGGGCATGCGCAACCACCTCTGAGACGTACCAGAACCACATGCCGTGCAGGCTGGAACCACCTACCGGACAGACCGGAATCACCTTTCGGGCATGCCGGAACCACCTGTCAGATGTGCCAGAAACACGTGCCGGAGACGCCGGAAGCACCTGCCAAGCACGTTGGAACCACCTGCTCAACTCGCCTGAACCACCTGCCGGACATGCCAAAATCACCTGCCGACTATGCCAGAACCACTTGGCGAACACTCCGTAATCACTTGCCGGGCATGCAGGAACCACCTCTCAGACATGCCAGAACCGCGTGCCAATGACCCCGGAAGCACCTGCCGAGCACGCCGGAACCACCTGCTCGACTCGCCACTGTCACCTGCCGATCACGCAAAAATCACCTGCCGGGTAGGCCACAACCAGTTGGTGAACACTTTGGAATCACCTGCCAGGCTTGCTGGAACCACCTGCCGGTCATGCCAAAATCACCTGCCAACTACGCCAGAACCGCTTGGCGGACACTGCGGAAACACCTGTCGGGCCGGCTGGAACCACATCTCAGACGTGCCAGAAACGTGTTCATGAGATGCTGGAACCACACCCCGAACAGACGGATACCACCTGCCAGAACCGCCTGAACCACCTGCTGAGCACGCCGGAACCACCTGCTCGACTCACCGGTACCACCTCCCTGACACGCCAAAATCACCTGCTGGGTATGCCAGAACCACTTGGCGGACACTCCGGAATCATCTGCCGGACATGCCGGAACCAGCTCTCAGACACACCAGAACCAAGTGCCGGAGACGCCGGAAGCACCTGCCGAGCATGCCGGAGCCACCTGCTCGACTCGCCAGAAACACCTGCCGGACACGCCAAAATCACCTGCCGGGTACGCCAGAACCACCTGGCGGACACTCCGAAACCACCTGTCGCGCATGCCGGAACCACCTCTACGACGTGCCCGAAGCACGTGCCGGACACGCCGGAATCACCTACCAGACAGACCGGAACCACCTGCCGAGCACGCCGGAGCCACCTGTTCGACTCGCTGGAACCACCTGCCGGACAGGCCAATATCAACTGCTGGCTATGCCAGAACCACCTGGGGGACGGTCCGGAATCGCCTGCCAGCCATGGCGGAACCACCTCTCAGACGTACCAGAACCACCTGCCGGAGAAGCTGGAAACACGTCCTGGACAGTCTGGAACCACCTGCCGGCCAAGCCTGAACCACCTGCCAAGCACAACGGAACAACCTGCCAGACACGCCAACATCACCTGCGTGTTATGCCAGAGCCACTTGGAGGACTCTCTGGGATGACCTGCCGGGCATGCCGGAACCACCTCTCAGACGTGATAGAACCATGTGGCGGACAGTCTGGAATCACCTGTTGGGCATGCGCAACCACCTCTGAGACGTACCAGAACCACATGCCGTGCAGGCTGGAACCACCTACCGGACAGACCGGAATCACCTTTCGGGCATGCCGGAACCACCTGTCAGATGTGCCAGAAACACGTGCCGGAGACGCCGGAAGCACCTGCCAAGCACGTTGGAACCACCTGCTCAACTCGCCTGAACCACCTGCCGGACATGCCAAAATCACCTGCCGACTATGCCAGAACCACTTGGCGAACACTCCGGAATCACTTGCCGGGCATGCAGGAACCACCTCTCAGACATGCCAGAACCCCGTGCCAATGACCCCGGAATCACCAGCCGAGCACGCCGGAACCACCTGCTCGACTCGCCAGAACCACCTGCCGATCACGCAAAAATCACCTGCCGGCTACGCCACAACCAGTTGGTGAAGACTTTGGAATCACCTGCCAGGCTTGCTGGAACCACCTGCCAGTCATGCCAAAATCACCTGCCAACTACGCCAGAACCGCTTGGCGGACACTGCGGAAACACCTGTCGGGCCGGCTGGAACCACATCTCAGACGTGCCAGAAACGTGTTCATGAGATGCTGGAACCACACCCCGAACAGACGGATGCCACCTGCCAGAACCGCCTGAACCACCTGCTGAGCACGCCGGAACCACCTGCTCGACTCACCGGTACCACCTCCCTGACACGCCAAAATCACCTGCTGGGTATGCCAGAACCACTTGGCGGACACTCCGGAATCATCTGCCGGACATGCCGGAACCAGCTCTCAGACACACCAGAACCAAGTGCCGGAGACGCCGGAAGCACGTGCCGAGCATGCCGGAGCCACCTGCTCGACTCGCCAGAAACACCTGCCGGACACGCCAAAATCACCTGCCGGGTATGCCAGAACCACCTGGCGGACACTACGGAATCACCTGCCGCGCATGCCGGAACCACCTGTCAGACGTGCCGGAAGCACGTGCCAGACACGCCGGAAACACCTACCGGACAGACCGGAACCACCTGCCAAGAACGCCGGAGCCACCTGTTCGACTCGCTGGAACCACCTGCCGGACAGGCCAATATCAACTGCTGGCTATGCCAGAACCACCTGGGCGACAGTCCGGGATCACCTGCCAGCCATGGCGGAACCACCTCTCAGACGTACCAGAACCACCTGCCGGAGAAGGTGGAAACACGTCCTGGACAGACTGGAACCACGTGACGGCCATGCCTGAACCACCTGCCGAGCACGGCGGAACCACCTGCCGGACATGCCAAAATCACCTGCGGGCTACGCCAGAACCACTTGGACGACTCTCCGAAATGACCTGCCGGGCATGTTGGAACCACCTCTCAGACGTGCCAGAAGCACGTGGCGGACAGTCCGGAATCACCTGTTGGGCATACGCAACCACCTGCGACACGTACCAGAACCTCGTGCCGTGCATGCCGGAACCACCTACCGGACAGACCGGAATCAACTTTTGGGCATGCCGGAACCACCAGTCAGATGTGCCAGAAACACGTGCCGGAGACGCCGGAAGCACCTGCCGAGCACGTCGCAACCACCTCCTCAACTCGCCTGAACCACCTGCCGGACACGCCAAAATCACCTGCCCGCTACACCAGCACCACTTCGGGGACAAGCCGGAATCACGTGAGGGGCATGCCGGCACAGCCTCTCAGACTGAACCTCGTGCCGGACACCACAGAACCACCTGCCGGACAGACCGGAACCACCTGCCGGACACGCCGGAACCACCGGCTCGACCCGCCGGAACGACCGCTGGACATGCAAAATCACCTGCCGGCTATGCCGGAAACACTTGGCGAACACTCCGGAATCACCTGCCGGGCATGCCGGAACCACCTCTCAGATATGCCAGAACCACGTGCCAATGACCCCGGAAGCACCTGCCGAGCACGCCGGAACCACCTGCTCGACTCGCCAGAACCACCTGCCGGACACACAAAAATCACCTGCCGGCTACGCCACAACCAGTTGGGGAACACTTCGGAATCACCTGCCGGGCTTGCTGGAACCACCTGCCGGTCATGCCAAAATCACCTGCCAACTACGCCAGTACCACTTGGCGGACACTGTGGAAACACCTGTCGGGCCGGCCGGAACCACATCTCAGACGTGCCAGAACCATGTGCATGAGATGCTGGAACCACACCCCGAACAGACGGAAAACACCTGCCAGACCCGTCTGAACAGCCTGCCGAGCACGCCGGAGCCACCTGCTCGACTCGCCGGAACCACCTACCTGACATGCCCAAATCACCAGCCGGGTATGCCAGAACCACTTGGCGGACACTCCGGAATCATCTGCCGGACATGCCGGAACCAGCTCTCAGACACACCAGAACCACGTGCCGGAGACGCCGGAAGCACCTGCCGAGCATGCCGGAGCCACCTGCTCGACTCGCCAGAAACACGTGCCGGACACGCCAAAATCACCTGCCGGGTACGCCAGAACCACCTGGCGGACACTCCGAAATCACCTGTCGCGCATGCCGGAACCACCTCTCAGACGTGCCGGAAGCACGTGCCTGAGACGGCGGAATCACCTACCGGTCAGACCGCAACCACCTGCCGAGCACGCCGGAGCCACCTGTTCGACTCGCTGGAACCACCTGCCGGACAGGCCAATATCAACTGCTGGCTATGCCAGAACCACCTGGGGGACGGTCCGGAATCGCCTGCCAGCCATGGCGGAACCACCTCTCAGACGTACCAGAACCACCTGCCGGAGAACCTGGAAACACGTCCTGGACAGTCTGGAACCACGTGCCGGCCAAGCCTGAACCACCTGCCAAGCACAACGGAACAACCTGCCAGACACGCCAAAATCACATGCGTGTTATGCCAGAACCACTTGGAGGACTCTCTGGGATGACCTGCCGGGCATGCCGGAACCACCTCTCAGACGTGCCAGAACCATGTGGCGGACAGTCCGGAATCACCTGTTGGGCATGCGCAACCACCTCTGAGACGTACCAGAACCACATGCCGTGCAGGCTGGAACCACCTACCGGACAGACCGGAATCACCTTTCGGGCATGCCGGAACCACCTGTCAGATGTGCCAGAAACACGTGCCGGACACGCCGGAAACACCTACCGGACAGACCGGAACCACCTGCCAAGAACGCCGGAGCCACCTGTTCGACTCGCTGGAACCACCTGCCGGACAGGCCAATATCAACTGCTGGCTATGCCAGAACCACCTGGGGGACAGTCCGGGATCACCTGCCAGCCATGGCGGAACCACCTCTCAGACGTACCAGAACCACCTGCCGGAGAAGCTGGAAACACGTCCTGGACAGACTGGAACCACGTGACGGCCATGCCTGAACCACCTGCCGAGAACGGCGGAACCATCTGCCGGACACGCCAAAATCACCTGCGGGCTACGCCAGAACCACTTGGACGACTCTCCGAAATGACCTGCTGGGCATGTTGGAACCACCTCTCAGACGTGCCAGGAGCACGTGGCAGACAGTCCGGAATCACCTGTTGGGCATACGCAACCACCTCTGACACGTACCAGAACCACGTGCCGTGCACGCCGGAACCACCTACCGGACAGACCGGAATCAACTTTTGGGCATGCCGGAACCATCTGTCAGATGTGCCAGAAACACGTGCCGGAGACGCCGGAAGCACCTGCCGAGCACGTCGCAACCACCTGCTCAACTCGCCTGAACCACCTGCCGGACACGCCAAAATCACCTGCCCGCTACACCAGCACCACTTCGGGGACAAGCCGGAATCACGTGAGGGGCATGCCGGCACAGCCTCTCAGACTGAACCTCGTGCCGGACACCACAGAACCACCTGCCGGACAGACAGGAACCACCTGCCGGACACGCCGGAACCACCGGCACGACCCGCCGGAAAGACCGCTGGACATACAAAATCACCTGCCGGCTACGCCGGAAACACTTGCAGAACACTCCGGAATCACCTGCCGGGCATGCCGGAACCACCTCTCAGATATGCCAGAACCACGTGCCAATGACCCCGGAAGCACCTGCCGAGCACGCCGGAACCACCTGCTCGACTCGCCAGAACCACCTGCCGGACACGCAAAAATCACCTGCCGGCTACGCCACAACCTGTTGGTGAACACTTTGGAATCACCTGCCGGGCTTGCTGGAACCACCTGCCGGTCATGCCAAAATCACCTGCCAACTACGCCAGAACCGCTTGGCGGACACTGCGGAAACACCTGTCGGGCCGGCTGGAACCACATCTCAGACGTGCCAGAAACGTGTTCATGAGATGCTGGAACCACACCCCGAACAGACGGATACCACCTGCCAGAACCGCCTGAACCACCTGCTGAGCACGCCGGAACCACCTGCTCGACTCACCGGTACCACCTCCCTGACACGCCAAAATCACCTGCTGGGTATGCCAGAACCACTTGGCGGACACTCCGGAATCATCTGCCGGACATGCCGGAACCAGCTCTCAGACACACCAGAACCAAGTGCCGGAGACGCCGGAAGCACCTGCCGAGCATGCCGGAGCCACCTGCTCGACTCGCCAGAAACACCTGCCGGACACGCCAAAATCACCTGCCGGGTATGCCAGAACCACATGGCGGACACTACGGAATCACCTGCCGCGCATGCCGGAACCACTTCTGAGACGTGCCGGAAGCACGTGCCACACACTCCGGAAACACCTACCGGACATACCGGAACCACCTGCCAAGAACGCCGGAGCCACCTGTTCGACTCGCTGGAACCACCTGCCGGACAGGCCAATATCAACTGCTGGCTATGCCAGAACCACCTGGGGGACAGTCCGGGATCACCTGCCAGCCATGGCGGAACCACCTCTCAGACGTACCAGAACCACCTGCCGGAGAAGCTGGAAACACGTCCTGGACAGACTGGAACCACGTGACGGCCATGCCTGAACCACCTGCCGAGCACGGCGGAACCACCTGCCAGACACGCCAAAATCACCTGCGGGCTACGCCAGAACCACTTGGACGACTCTCCGAAATGACCTGCCGGGCATGTTGGAACCACCTCTCAGACGTGCCAGAAGCACGTGGCGGACAGTCCGGAATCACCTGTTGGACATACGCAACCACCTCTGAGATGTACCAGTACCACGTGCCGTGCACGCCGGAACCACCTACCGGACAGACCGGAATCAACTTTTGGGCATGCCGGAACCACCAGTCAGATGTGCCAGAATCACGTGCCAGAGACGCCGGAAGCACCTGCCGAGCACGTCGCAACCACCTGCTCAACTCGCCTGAACCACCTGCCGGACACGCCAAAATCACCTGCCCGCTACACCAGCACCACTTCGGGGACAAGCCGGAATCACGTGAGGGGCATGCCGGCACAGCCTCTCAGACTGAACCTCGTGCCGGACACCACAGAACCACCTGCCGGACAGACCGGAACCACCTGCCGGACACGCCGGAACCACCGGCTCGACCCGCCGGAACGACCGCTGGACATGCAAAATCACCTGCCGGCTACGCCGGAAACACTTGGCGAACACTCCAGAATCACCTGCCCGGCATGCCGGAACCACCTCTCAGATATGCCAGAACCACGTGCCAATGACCCCGGAAGCACCTGCCGAGCACGCCGGAACCACCTGCTCGACTCGCCAGAACCACCTGCCGGACACGCAAAAATCACCTGCCGGCTACGCCACAACCAGTTGGGGAACACTTCGGAATCACCTGCCGGGCTTGCTGGAACCACCTGCCGGTCATGCCAAAATCACCTGCCAACTACGCCAGTACCACTTGGCGGACACTGTGGAAACACCTGTCGGGCCGGCCGGAACCACATCTCAGACGTGCCAGAACCATGTGCATGAGATGCTGGAACCACACCCCGAACAGACGGAAAACACCTGCCAGACCCGTCTGAACAGCCTGCCGAGCACGCCGGAGCCACCTGCTCGACTCGCCGGAACCACCTACCTGACATGCCCAAATCACCAGCCGGGTATGCCAGAACCACTTGGCGGACACTCCGGAATCATCTGCCGGACATGCCGGAACCAGCTCTCAGACACACCAGAACCACGTGCCGGAGACGCCGGAAGCACCTGCCGAGCATGCCGGAGCCACCTGCTCGACTCGCCAGAAACACCTGCCGGACACGCCAAAATCACCTGCCGGGTACGCCAGAACCACCTGGCGGACACTCCGAAATCACCTGTCGCGCATGCCGGAACCACCTCTCAGACGTGCCGGAAGCACGTGCCGGACACGCCGGAATCACCTACCGGACAGACCGGAACCACCTGCCGAGCACGCCGGAGCCACCTGTTCGACTCGCTGGAACCACCTGCCGGACAGGCCAATATCAACTGCTGGCTATGCCAGAACCACCTGGGGGACGGTCCGGAATCGCCTGCCAGCCATGGCGGAACCACCTCTCAGACGTACCAGAACCACCTGCCGGAGAAGCTGGAAACACGTCCTGGACAGTCTGGAACCACCTGCCGGCCAAGCCTGAACCACCTGCCAAGCACAACGGAACAACCTGCCAGACACGCCAACATCACCTGCGTGTTATGCCAGAGCCACTTGGAGGACTCTCTGGGATGACCTGCCGGGCATGCCGGAACCACCTCTCAGACGTGATAGAACCATGTGGCGGACAGTCTGGAATCACCTGTTGGGCATGCGCAACCACCTCTGAGACGTACCAGAACCACATGCCGTGCAGGCTGGAACCACCTACCGGACAGACCGGAATCACCTTTCGGGCATGCCGGAACCACCTGTCAGATGTGCCAGAAACACGTGCCGGAGACGCCGGAAGCACCTGCCAAGCACGTTGGAACCACCTGCTCAACTCGCCTGAACCACCTGCCGGACATGCCAAAATCACCTGCCGACTATGCCAGAACCACTTGGCGAACACTCCGGAATCACTTGCCGGGCATGCAGGAACCACATCTCAGACATGCCAGAACCCCGTGCCAATGACCCCGGAACCACCAGCCGAGCACGCCGGAACCACCTGCTCGACTCGCCAGAACCACCTGCCGATCACGCAAAAATCACCTGACGGCTACGCCACAACCAGTTGGTGAACACTTTGGAATCACCTGCCAGGCTTGCTGGAACCACCTGCCAGTCATGCCAAAATCACCTGCCAACTACGCCAGAACCGCTTGGCGGACACTGCGGAAACACCTGTCGGGCCGGCTGGAACCACATATCAGAAGTGCCAGAAACGTGTTCATGAGATGCTGGAACCACACCCCGAACAGACGGATGCCACCTGCCAGAACCGCCTGAACCACCTGCTGAGCACGCCGGAACCACCTGCTCGACTCACCGGTACCACCTCCCTGACACGCCAAAATCACCTGCTGGGTATGCCAGAACCACTTGGCGGACACTCCGGAATCATCTGCCGGACATGCCGGAACCAGCTCTCAGACACACCAGAACCAAGTGCCAGAGACGCCGGAAGCACCTGCCGAGCATGCCGGAGCCACCTGCTCGACTCGCCAGAAACACCTGCCGGACACGCCAAAATCACCTGCCGGGTATGCCAGAACCACCTGGCGGACACTACGGAATCACCTGCCGCGCATGCCGGAACCACCTGTCAGACGTGCCGGAAGCACGTGCCAGACACGCCGGAAACACCTACCGGACAGACCGGAACCACCTGCCAAGAACGCCGGAGCCACCTGTTCGACTCGCTGGAACCACCTGCCGGACAGGCCAATATCAACTGCTGGCTATGCCAGAACCACCTGGGGGACAGTCCGGGATCACCTGCCAGCCATGGCGGAACCACCTCTCAGACGTACCAGAACCACCTGCCGGAGAAGCTGGAAACACGTCCTGGACAGACTGGAACCACGTGACGGCCATGCCTGAACCACCTGCCGAGCACGGCGGAACCACCTGCCGGACACGCCAAAATCACCTGCGGGCTACGCCAGAACCACTTGGACGACTCTCCGAAATGACCTGCCGGGCATGTTGGAACCACCTCTCAGACGTGCCAGAAGCACGTGGCGGACAGTCCGGAATCACCTGTTGGGCATACGCAACCACCTCTGAGACGTACCAGAACCACGTGCCGTGCACGCCGGAACCACCTACCGGACAGACCGGAATCAACTTTTGGTCATGCCGGAACCACCAGTCAGATGTGCCAGAAACACGTGCCGGAGACGCCGGAAGCACCTGCCGAGCACGTCGCAACCACCTGCTCAACTCGCCTGAACCACCTGCCGGACACGCCAAAATCACCTGCCCGCTACACCAGCACCACTTCGGGGACAAGCCGGAATCACGTGAGGGGCATGCCGGCACAGCCTCTCAGAGTGAACCTCGTGCCGGTCACCACAGAACCACCTGCCGGACAGACCGGAACCACCTGCCGGACACGCCGAAACCACCGGCTCGACCCGCCGGAACGACCGCTGGACATGCAAAATCACCTGCCGGCTATGCCGGAAACACTTGGCGAACACTCCGGAATCACCTGCCGGGCATGCCGGAACCACCTCTCAGATATGCCAGAACCACGTGCCAATGACCCCGGAAGCACCTGCCGAGCACGCCGGAGCCACATGCTCGACTCGCCAGAAACACCTTCCGGACACGCAAAAATCACCTGCCGGCTACGCCACAACCAGTTGGGGAACACTTCGGAATCACCTGCCGGGCTTGCTGGAACCACCTGCCGGTCATGCCAAAATCACCTGCCAACTACGCCAGTACCACTTGGCGGACACTGTGGAAACACCTGTCGGGCCGGCCGGAACCACATCTCAGACGTGCCAGAACCATGTGCATGAGATGCTGGAACCACACCCCGAACAGACGGAAAACACCTGCCAGACCCGTCTGAACAACCTGCCGAGCACGCCGGAGCCACCTGCTCGACTCGCCAGAACCACCTACCTGACATGCCCAAATCACCAGCCGGGTATGCCAGAACCACTTGGCGGACACTCCGGAATCATCTGCCGGACATGCCGGAACCAGCTCTCAGACACACCAGAACCACGTGCCGGAGACGCCGGAAGCACCTGCCGAGCATGCCGGAGCCACCTGCTCGACTCGCCAGAAACACCTGCCGGACACGCCAAAATCACCTGCCGGGTACGCAAGAACCTCCTGGCGGATACTACGGAATCACATGCCGCGCATGACGGACCCACCTTTCAGACGTGCCGGAAGCACGTTCCGGAGACGCCGGAAACTCCTAGCGGACAGACCGGAACCACCTGCCAAGAACGCCGGAGCCACCTGTTCGACTCGCTGGAACCACCTGCCGACAGGCCAATATCAACTGCTGGCTATGCCAGAACCACCTGGGGGACAGTCCGGGATCACCTGCCAGCCATGGCGGAACCACCTCTCAGACGTACCAGAACCACCTGCCGGAGAAGCTGGAAACACGTCCTGGACAGACTGGAACCACGTGACGGCCATGCCTGAACCACCTGCCGAGCACGGCGGAACCACCTGCCGGACACGCCAAAATCACCTGCGGGCTACGCCAGAACCACTTGGACGACTTTCTGAAATGACCTGCTGGGCATGTTGGAACCACCTCTCAGACGTGCCAGAAGCACGTGGCGGACAGTCCGGAATCACCTGTTGGGCATACGCAACCACCTCTGACACGTACCAGAACCACGTGCCGTGCCGCCGGAACCACCTACCGGACAGACCGCAATCAACTTTTGGGCATGCCGGAACCACCAGTCAGATGTGCCAGAAACACGTGCCGGAGACGCCGGAAGCAACTGCCGAGCACGTCGCAACCACCTGCTCAGCTCGCCTGAACCACCTGCCGGAAACGCCAAAATCACCTGCCCGCTACACCAGCACCACTTCGGGGACAAGCCGGAATCACGTGAGGGGCATGCCGGCACAGCCTCTCAGACTGAACCTCGGGCAGGCCACCACAGAACCACCTGCCGGACAGACCGGAACCACCTGCCGGACACGCCGGAACCACCGGCTCGACCCGCCGGAACGACCGCTGGACATGCAAAATCACCTGCCGGCTACGCCGGAAACACTTGGCGAACACTCCGGAATCACCTGCCGGGCATGCCGGAACCACCTCTCAGATATGCCAGAACCACGTGCCAATGACCCCGGAAGCACCTGCCGAGCACGCCGGAACCACCTGCTCGACTCGCCAGAACCACCTGCCGGACACGCAAAAATCACCTGCCGGCTACGCCACAACCAGTTGGGGAACACTTTGGAATCACCTGCCAGGCTTGCTGGAACCACCTGCCAGTCATGCCAAAATCACCTGCCAACTACGCCAGAACCGCTTGGCGGACACTGCAGAAAAACCTGTCAGGCCGGCTGGAACCACATCTCAGACCTGCCAGAAACGTGTTCATGAGATGCTGGAACCACACCCCGAACAGACGGAAAACACCTGCCAGACCCGTCTGAACAACCTGCCGAGCACGCCGGAGCCACCTGCTCGACTCGCCGGAACCACCTACCTGACATGCCCAAATCACCAGCCGGGTATGCCAGAACCACTTGGCGGACACTCCGGAATCATCTGCCGGACATGCCGGAACCAGCTCTCAGACACACCAGAATCACGTGCCGGAGACGCCGGAAGCACCTGCCGAGCATGCCGGAGCCACCTGCTCGACTCGCCAGAAACACCTGCCGGACACGCCAAAATCACCTGCCGGGTACGCCAGAACCACCTGGCGGACACTCCGAAACCACCTGTCGCGCATGCCGGAACCACCTCTCAGACGTGCCGGAAGCACGTGCCGGACACGCCGGAATCACCTACCGGACAGACCGGAACAGCCTGCCGAGCACGCCGGAGCCACCTGTTCGACTCGCTGGAACCACCTGCCGGACAGGCCAATATCAAATGCTGGCTATGCCAGAACCACCTGGGGGACGGTCCGGAATCACCTGCCAGCCATGGCGTAACCACCTCTCAGACGTACCAGAACCACCTGCCGGAGAAGCTGGAAACACGTCCTGGACAGTCTGGAACCACCTGCCGGCCAAGCCTGAACCACCTGCCAAGCACAACGGAACAACCTGCCAGACACGCCAAAATCACCTGCGTGTTATGCCAGAACCACTTGGAGGACTCTCTGGGATGACCTGCCGGGCATGCCGGAACCACCTCTCAGACGTGCCAGAACCATGTGGCGGACAGTCCGGAATCACCTGTTGGGCATGCGCAACCACCTCTGAGACGTACCAGAACCACATGCCGTGCAGGCTGGAACCACCTACCGGACAGACCGGAATCACCTTTCGGGCATGCCGGAACCACCTGTCAGATGTGCCAGAAACACGTGCCGGAGACGCCGGAAGCACCTGCCAAGCACGTTGGAACCACCTGCTCAACTCGCCTGAACCACCTGCCGGACATGCCAAAATCACCTGCCGACTATGCCAGGACCACTTGGCGAACACTCCGGAATCACTAGCCGGGCATGCAGGAACCACCTCTCAGACATGCCAGAACCCCGAGCCAATGACCCCGGAAGCACCAGCCGAGCACGCCGGAACCACCTGCTCGACTCGCCAGAACCACCTGCCGATCACGCAAAAATCACCTGCCGGCTACGCCACAACCAGTTGTTGAACACTTTGGAATCACCTGCCAGGCTTGCTGGAACCGCCTGCCAGTCATGCCAAAATCACCTGCCAACTATGCCAGAACCGCTTGGCGGACACTGCGGAAACACCTGTCGGGCTGGCTGGAACCGCATCTCAGACGTGCCAGAACCATGTGCATGAGATGCTGGAACCACACCCCGAACAGACGGAAAACACCTGCCAGACCCGTCTGAACAACCTGCCGAGCACGCCGGAGCCACCTGCTCGACTCGCCGGAACCACCTACCTGACATGCCCAAATCACCAGCCGGGTATGCCAGAACCACTTGGCGGACACTCCGGAATCATCTGCCGGACATGCCGGAACCAGCTCTCAGACACACCAGAACCACGTGCCGGAGACGCCGGAAGCACCTGCCGAGCATGCCGGAGTTACCTGCTCGACTCGCCAGAAACACCTGCCGGACACGCCAAAATCACCTGCCGGGTACGCCAGAACCACCTGGCGGACACTACGAAATCACCTGCCGCGCATGCCGGAACCACCTCTCAGACGTGCCGGAAGCACGTGCCAGACACACCGGAAACACCTACCGGACAGACCGGAACCACCTGCCAAGAACGCCGGAGCCACCTGTTCGACTCGCTGGAACCACCTGCCGGCCAGGCCAATATAAACTGCTGGCTATGCCAGAACCACCTGGGGGACGGTCCGGGATCACCTGCCAGCCATGGTGGAACCACCTCTCAGACGTACCAGAACCACCTGCCGGAGAAGCTGGAAACACGTCCTGGATAGTCTGGAATCACCTGCCGGCCAAGCCTGAACCACCTGCCAAGCACAACGGAACAACCTGCCAGACACGCCAAAATCACCTGCGTGTTATGCCAGAACCACTTGGAGGACTCTCTGGGATGACCTGCCGGGCATGCCGGAATCACCTCTCAGACGTGCCAGAAGCACGTGGCGGACAGTCCGGAATCACCTGTTGGGCATGCGCAACCACCTCTGAGACGTACAAGAACCACATGCCGTGCAGGCTGGAACCACCTACCGGACAGACCGGAATCACCTTTCGGGCATGCCGGAACAACCTGTCAGATGTGCCAGAAACACGTGCCGGAGACGCCGGAAGCACCTGCCAAGCACGTTGGAACCACCTGCTCAACTCGCCTGAACCACCTGCCGGACATGCCAAAATCACCTGCCGACTATGCCAGGACCACTTGGCGAACACTCCGGAATCACTAGCCGGGCATGCAGGAACCACCTCTCAGACATGCCAGAACCCCGAGCCAATGACCCCGGAAGCACCAGCCGAGCACGCCGGAACCACCTGCTCGACTCGCCAGAACCACCTGCCGATCACGCAAAAATCACCTGCCGGCTACGCCACAACCAGTTGGTGAAGACTTTGGAATCACCTGCCAGGCTTGCTGGAACCGCCTGCCAGTCATGCCAAAATCACCTGCCAACTATGCCAGAACCGCTTGGCGGACACTGCGGAAACACCTGTCGGGCTGGCTGGAACCGCATCTCAGACGTGCCAGAACCATGTGCATGAGATGCTGGAACCACACCCCGAACAGACGGAAAACACCTGCCAGACCCGTCTGAACAACCTGCCGAGCACGCCGGAGCCACCTGCTCGACTCGCCGGAACCACCTACCTGACATGCCCAAATCACCAGCCGGGTATGCCAGAACCACTTGGCGGACACTCCGGAATCATCTGCCGGACATGCCGGAACCAGCTCTCAGACACACCAGAACCACGTGCCGGAGACGCCGGAAGCACCTGCCGAGCATGCCGGAGTTACCTGCTCGACTCGCCAGAAACACCTGCCGGACACGCCAAAATCACCTGCCGGGTACGCCAGAACCACCTGGCGGACACTACGAAATCACCTGCCGCGCATGCCGGAACCACCTCTCAGACGTGCCGGAAGCACGTGCCAGACACGCCGGAAACACCTACCGGACAGACCGGAACCACCTGCCAAGAACGCCGGAGCCACCTGTTCGACTCGCTGGAACCACCTGCCGGCCAGGCCAATATAAACTGCTGGCTATGCCAGAACCACCTGGGGGACGGTCCGGGATCACCTGCCAGCCATGGTGGAACCACCTCTCAGACGTACCAGAACCACCTGCCGGAGAAGCTGCAAACACGTCCTGGATAGTCTGGAATCACCTGCCGGCCAAGCCTGAACCACCTGCCAAGCACAACGGAACAACCTGCCAGACACGCCAAAATCACCTGCGTGTTATGCCAGAACCACTTGGAGGACTCTCTGGGATGACCTGCCGGGCATGCCGGAATCACCTCTCAGACGTGCCAGAAGCACGTGGCGGACAGTCCGGAATCACCTGTTGGGCATGCGCAACCACCTCTGAGACGTACAAGAACCACATGCCGTGCAGGCTGGAACCACCTACCGGACAGACCGGAATCACCTTTCGGGCATGCCGGAACCACCTGTCAGATGTGCCAGAAACACGTGCCGGAGACGCCGGAAGCACCTGCCAAGCACGTTGGAACCACCTGCTCAACTCGCCTGAACCACCTGCCGGACATGCCAAAATCACCTGCCGACTATGCCAGAACCACTTGGCGAACACTCCGGAATCACTTGCCGGGCATGCAGGAACCACCTCTCAGACATGCCAGAACCCCGTGCCAATGACCCCGGAAGCACCAGCCGAGCACGCCGGAACCACCTGCTCGACTCGCCAGAACCACCTGCCGGACACGCAAAAATCACCTGCCGGCTATGCCACAACCAGTTGGGGAACACTTCGGAATCACCTGCCAGGCTTGCTGGAACCACCTGCCCGTCATGCCAAAATCACCTGCCAACTACGCCAGAACCGCTTGGCGGACACTGCGGAAACACCTGTCGGGCCGGCTGGAACCACATATCAGAAGTGCCAGAAACGTGTTCATGAGATGCTGGAACCACACCCCGAACAGACGGATACCACCTGCCAGAACCGCCTGAACCACCTGCTGAGCACGCCGGAAGCACCTGCTCGACTCACCGGTACCACCTCCCTGACACGCCAAAATCACCTGCTGGGTATGCCAGAACCACTTGGCGGACACTCCGGAATCATCTGCCGGACATGCCGGAACCAGCTCTCAGACACACCAGAACCAAGTGCCGGAGACGCCGGAAGCACCTGCCGAGCACGCCGGAGCCACCTGCTCGACTCGCCAGAAACACCTGCCGGACACGCAAAAATCACCTGCCGGCTACGCCACAACCAGTTGGGGAACACTTCGGAATCACCTGCCGGGCTTGCTGCAACCACCTGCCGGTCATGCCAAAATCACCTGCCAACTACGCCAGTACCACTTGGCGGACACTGTGGAAACGCCTGTCGGGCCGGCCGGAACCACATCTCAGACGTGCCAGAACCATGTGCATGAGATGCTGGAACCACACCCCGAACAGACGGAAAACACCTGCCAGACCCGTCTGAACAACCTGCCGAGCACGCCGGAGCCACCTGCTCGACTCGCCGGAACCACCTACCTGACATGCCCAAATCACCAGCCGGGTATGCCAGAACCACTTGGCGGACACTCCGGAATCATCTTCCGGACATGCCGGAACCAGCTCTCAGACACACCAGAACCACGTGCCGGAGACGCCGGAACCACCTGCCGAGCATGCCGGAGCCACCTGCTCGACTCGCCAGAAACACCTGCCGGACACGCCAAAATCACCTGCCGGGTACGCCAGAAACACCTGGCGGACACTCCGAAACCACCTGTGGCGCATGCCGGAACCACCTCTCAGACGTGCCGGAAGCACGTGCCGGACACGCCGGAATCACCTACCGGACAGACCGGAACCACCTGCCGAGCACGCCGGAGCCACCTGTTCGACTCGCTGTAACCACCTGCCGGACAGGCCAATATCAACTGCTGGCTATGCCAGAACCACCTGGGGGATGGTCCGGAATCACCTGCCAGCCATGGCGGAACCACCTCTCAGACGTACCAGAACCACCTGCCGGAGAAGCTGGAAACACGTCCTGGACAGTCTGGAACCACCTGCCGGCCAAGCCTGAACCACCTGCCAAGCACAACGGAACAACCTGCCAGACACGCCAAAATCACCTGCGTGTTATGCCAGAACCACTTGGAGGACTCTCTGGGATGACCTGCCAAGCATGCCAGAACCACCTTTCAGACGTGCCAGAACCATGTGGCGGACAGTCCGGAATCACCTGTTGGGCATGCGCAACCACCTCTGAGAGGTACCAGAACCACATGCCGTGCAGGCTGGAACCACGTACCGGACAGACCGGAATCACCTTTCGGGCATGCGCAAACCGCCTGTCAGATGTGTCAGAAACACGTGCCGGTGACGCCGGAAGCACCTGCCAAGCACGTTGGAACCACCTGCTCATCTCGCCTAAACCACCTTCCGGACATGCCAAAATCACCTGCCGACTATGCCAGAACCACTTGGCGAACACTCCGGAATCACTTGCCGGGCATGCAGGTACCACCTCTCAGACATGCCAGAAACCCGCGCCAATGACCCCAGAAGCACCAGCCGAGCACGCCGGAACCACCTGCTCGACTCGCCAGAACCACCTGCCGATCACGCAAAAATCACCTGCCGGCTACGCCACAACCAGTTGGTGAACACTTTGGAATCACCTGCCAGGCTTGCTGGAACCACCTGCCAGTCATGCCAAAATCACCTGCCAGCTACGCCAGAACCGCTTGGCGGACACTGCGGAAACACCTGTCGGGCCGGCTGGAACCACATCTCAGACGTGCCAGAAACGTGTTCATGAGATGCTGGAACCACACCACGAACAGACGGATACCACCTGCCAGAACCGCCTGAACCACCTGCTGAGCACGCCGGAACCACCTGCTCGACTCACCGGTACCACCTCCCTGACACGCCAAAATCACCTGCTGGGTATGCCAGAACCACTTGGCGGACACTCCGGAATCATCTGCCGGACATGCCGGAACCAGCTCTCAGACACACCAGAACCACGTGCCGAAGACGCCTGAAGCACCTGCCGAGAATGCCGGAGCCACATGCTCGACTCGCCAGAAACACCTGACGGACACGCCAAAATCACCTGCCGGGTACGCCAGAACCACCTGGCGGACACTCCGAAACCACCTGTCGCGCATGCCGGAACCACCTCTCAGACGTGCCGGAAGCACGTGCCGGACAAGCCGGAATCACCTACCGGACAGACCGGAACCACCTGCCGAGCACGCTGGAGCCACCTGTTCGACTCGCTCGAACCACCTGCCGGACAGGCCAATATCAACTGCTGGCTATGCCAGAACGACCTGGGGGACAGTCGGGATCACCTGCCAGCCATGGCGGAACCACCTCTCAGACGTACCAGAACCACCTGCCGGAGAAGCTGGAAACACGTCCTGGACAGACTGGAACCACGTGACGGCCATGCCTGAACCACCTGCCGAGCATGGCGGAACCACCTGCCGGACACGCCAAAATCACCTGCGGGCTATGCCAGAACCACTTGGACGACTCTCCGAAATGACCTGCTGGGCATGTTGGAACCACCTCTCAGACGTGCCAGAACCATGTGGCAGACAGTCCGGAATCACCTGTTGGGCATACGCAACCACCTCTGACACGTACCAGAACCACGTGCCGTGCCGCCGGAACCACCTACCGGACAGACCGCAATCAACTTTTGGGCATGCCGGAACCACCAGTCAGATGTGCCAGAAACACGTGCCGGAGACGCCGGAAGCACCTGCCGAGCACGTCGCAACCACCTCCTCAACTCGCCTGAACCACCTGCCGGACACGCCAAAATCACCTGCCCGCTACACCAGCACCACTTCGGGGACAAGCCGGAATCACGTGAGGGGCATGCCGGCACAGCCTCTCAGACTGAACCTCGTGCCGGACACCACAGAACCACCTGCCGGACAGACCGGAACCACCTGCCGGACACGCCGGAACCACCGGCTCGACCCGCCGGAACGACCGCTGGACATGCAAAATCACCTGCCGGCTATGCCGGAAACACTTGGCGAAAACTCCGGAATCACCTGCCGGGCATGCCGGAACCACCTCTCAGATATGCCAGAACCACGTGCCAATGACCCCGGAAGCACCTGCCGAGCACGCCTGAACCACCTGCTCGACTCGCCAGAACCACCTGCCGGACACACAAAAATCACCTGCCGGCTACGCCACAACCAGTTGGGGAACACTTCGGAATCACCTGCCGGGCTTGCTGGAACCACCTGCCGGTCATGCCAAAATCACCTGCCAACTACGCCAGTACCACTTGGCGGACACTGTGGAAACACCTGTCGGGCCGGCCGGAACCACATCTCAGACGTGCCAGAACCATGTGCATGAGATGCTGGAACCACACCCCGAACAGACGGAAAACACCTGCCAGACCCGTCTGAACAGCCTGCCGAGCACGCCGGAGCCACCTGCTCGACTCGCCGGAACCACCTACCTGACATGCCCAAATCACCAGCCAGGTATGCCAGAACCACTTGGCGGACACTCCGGAATCATCTGCCGGACATGCCGGAACCAGCTCTCAGACACACCAGAACCACGTGCCGGAGACGCCGGAAGCACCTGCCGAGCATGCCGGAGCCACCTGCTCGACTCGCCAGAAACACGTGCCGGACACGCCAAAATCACCTGCCGGGTACGCCAGAACCACCTGGCGGACACTCCGAAATCACCTGTCGCGCATGCCGGAACCACCTCTCAGACGTGCCGGAAGCACGTGCCGGAGACGGCGGAATCACCTACCGGTCAGACCGCAACCACCTGCCGAGCACGCCGGAGCCACCTGTTTGACTCGCTGGAACCACCTGCCGGACAGGCCAATATCAACTGCTGGCTATGCCAGAACCACCTGGGGGACGGTCCGGAATCGCCTGCCAGCCATGGCGGAACCACCTCTCAGACGTACCAGAACCACCTGCCGGAGAACCTGGAAACACGTCCTGGACAGTCTGGAACCACGTGCCGGCCAAGCCTGAACCACCTGCCAAGCACAACGGAACAACCTGCCAGACACGCCAAAATCACCTGCGTGTTATGCCAGAACCACTTGGAGGACTCTCTGGGATGACCTGCCGGGCATGCCGGAACCACCTCTCAGACGTGCCAGAACCATGTGGCGGACTGTCCGGAATCACCTGTTGGGCATGCGCAACCACCTCTGAGACGTACCAGAACCACATGCCGTGCAGGCTGGAACCACCTACCGGACAGACCGGAATCACCTTTCGGGCATGCCGGAACCACCTGTCAGATGTGCCAGAAACACGTGCCGGAGACGCCGGAAGCACCTGCCAAGCACGTTGGAACCACCTGCTCAACTCGCCTGAACCACCTGCCGGACATGCCAAAATCACCTGCCGACTATGCCAGAACCACTTGGCGAACACTCCGGAATCAATTGCCGGGCATGCAGGAACCACCTCTCAGACATGCCAGAACCCCGTGCCAATGACCCCGGAAGCACCAGCCGAGCACGCCGGAACCACCTGCTCGACTCGCCAGAACCACCTGCCGATCACGCAAAAATCACCTGCCGGCTACGCCACAACCAGTTGGTGAACACTTTGGAATCACCTGCCAGGCTTGCTGGAACCACCTGCCAGTCATGCCAAAATCACCTGCCAACTACGCCAGAACCGCTAGGCGGACACTGCAGAAACACCTGTCGGGCCGGCTGGAACCACATCTCAGACGTGCCAGAAACGTGTTCATGAGATGCTGGAACCACACCCCGAACAGACGGATACCACCTGCCAGAACCGCCTGAACCACCTGCTGAGCACGCCGGAACCACCTGCTCGACTCACCGGTACCACCTCCCTGACACGCCAAAATCACCTGCTGGGTATGCCAGAACCACTTGGCGGACACTCCGGAATCATCTGCCGGACATGCCTGAACCAGCTCTCAGACACACCAGAACCAAGTGCCGGAGACGCCGGAAGCACCTGCCGAGCATGCCGGAGCCACCTGCTCGACTCGCCAGAAACACGTGCCGGACACGCCAAAATCACCTGCCGGGTATGCCAGAACCACCTGGCGGACACTACGGAATCACCTGCCGCGCATGCCGGAACCACCTCTCAGACGTGCCGGAAGCACGTGCCGGACACGCCGGAATTACCTACCGGACAGACCGGAACCACCTGCCAAGAACGCCGGAGCCACCTGTTCGACTCGCTGGAACCACCTGCCGGACAGGCCAATATCAACTGCTGGCTATGCCCGAACCACCTGGGGGACAGTCCGGGATCACCTGCCAGCCATGGCGGAACCACCTCTCAGACGTACCAGAACCACCTGCCGGAGAAGCTGGAAACACGTCCTGGACAGACTGGAACCACGTGACGGCCATGCCTGAACCACCTGCCGAGAACGGCGGAACCATCTGCCGGACACGCCAAAATCACCTGCGGGCTACGCCAGAACCACTTGGACGACTCTCCGAAATGACCTGCTGGGCATGTTGGAACCACCTCTCAGACGTGCCAGAAGCACGTGGCAGACAGTCAGGAATCACCTGTTGGGCATACGCAACCACCTCTGACACGTACCAGAACCACGTGCCGTGCACGCCGGAACCACCTACCGGACAGACCGGAATCAACTTTTGGGCATGCCGGAACCATCTGTCAGATGTGCCAGAAACACGTGCCGGAGACGCCGGAAGCACCTGCCGAGCACGTCGCAACCACCTGCTCAACTCGCCTGAACCACCTGCCGGACACGCCAAAATCACCTGCCCGCTACACCAGCACCACTTCGGGGACAAGCCGGAATCACGTGAGGGGCATGCCGGCACAGCCTCTCAGACTGAACCTCGTGCCGGACACCACAGAACCACCTGCCGGACAGACAGGAACCACCTGCCGGACACGCCGGAACCACCGGCACGACCCGCCGGAAAGACCGCTGGACATACAAAATCACCTGCCGGCTACGCCGGAAACACTTGCCGAACACTCCGGAATCACCTGCCGGGCATGCCGGAACCACCTCTCAGATATGCCAGAACCACGTGCCAATGACCCCGGAAGCACCAGCCGAGCACGCCGGAACCACCTGCTCGACTCGCCAGAACCACCTGCCGGACACGCAAAAATCACCTGCCGGCTACGCCACAACCTGTTGGTGAACACTTTGGAATCACCTGCCAGGCTTGCTGGAACCACCTGCCGGTCATGCCAAAATCACCTGCCAACTACGCCAGAACCGCTTGGCGGACACTGCGGAAACACCTGTCGGGCCGGCTGGAACCACATCTCAGACGTGCCAGAAACGTGTTCATGAGATGCTGGAACCACACCCCGAACAGACGGATACCACCTGCCAGAACCGCCTGAACCACCTGCTGAGCACGCCGGAACCACCTGCTCGACTCACCGGTACCACCTCCCTGACACGCCAAAATCACCTGCTGGGTATGCCAGAACCACTTGGCGGACACTCCGGAATCATCTGCCGGACATGCCGGAACCAGCTCTCAGACACACCAGAACCAAGTGCCGGAGACGCCGGAAGCACCTGCCGAGCATGCCGGAGCCACCTGCTCGACTCGCCAGAAACACCTGCCGGACACGCCAAAATCACCTGCCGGGTATGCCAGAACCACCTGGCGGACACTACGGAATCACCTGCCGCGCATGCCGGAACCACTTCTGAGACGTGCCGGAAGCACGTGCCACACACTCCGGAAACACCTACCGGACATACCGGAACCACCTGCCAAGAACGCCGGAGCCACCTGTTCGACTCGCTGGAACCACCTGCCGGACAGGCCAATATCAACTGCTGGCTATGCCAGAACCACCTGGGGGACAGTCCGGGATCACCTGCCAGCCATGGCGGAACCACCTCTCAGACGTACCAGAACCACCTGCCGGAGAAGCTGGAAACACGTCCTGGACAGACTGGAACCACGTGACGGCCATGCCTGAACCACCTGCCGAGCACGGCGGAACCACCTGCCAGACACGCCAAAATCACCTGCGGGCTACGCCAGAACCACTTGGACGACTCTCCGAAATGACCTGCCGGGCATGTTGGAACCACCTCTCAGACGTGCCAGAAGCACGTGGCAGACAGTCCGGAATCACCTGTTGGGCATACGCAACCACCTCTGAGATGTACCAGTACCACGTGCCGTGCACGCCGGAACCACCTACCGGACAGACCGGAATCAACTTTCGGGCATGCCGGAACCACCAGTCAGATGTGCCAGAATCACGTGCCAGAGACGCCGGAAGCACCTGCCGAGCACGTCGCAACCACCTGCTCAACTCGCCTGAACCACCTGCCGGACACGCCAAAATCACCTGCCCGCTACACCAGCACCACTTCGGGGACAAGCCGGAATCACGTGAGGGGCATGCCGGCACAGCCTCTCAGACTGAACCTCGTGCCGGACACCACAGAACCACCTGCCGGACAGACCGGAAGCACCTGCCGGACACGCCGGAACCACCAGCTCGACCCGCCGGAACGACCGCTGGACATGCAAAATCACCTGCCGGCTACGCCGGAAACACTTGGCGAACACTCCGGAATCACCTGCCGGGCATGCCGGAACCACCTCTCAGATATGCCAGAACCACGTGCCAATGACCCCGGAAGCACCTGCCGAGCACGCCGGAACCACCTGCTCGACTCGCCAGAACCACCTGCCGGACACACAAAAATCACTTGCCGGCTACGCCACAACCAGTTGGGGAACACTTCGGAATCACCTGCCGGGCTTGCTGGAACCACCTGCCGGTCATGCCAAAATCACCTGCCAACTACGCCAGTACCACTTGGCAGAAACTGTGGAAACACCTGTCGGGCCGGCCGGAACCACATCTCAGACGTGCCAGAACCATGTGCATGAGATGCTGGAACCACACCCCGAACAGACGGAAAACACCTGCCAGACCCGTCTGAACAACCTGCCGAGCACGCCGGAGCCACCTGCTCGACTCGCCGGAACCACCTACCTGACATGCCCAAATCACCAGCCGGGTATGCCAGAACCACTTGGCGGACACTCCGGAATCATCTGCCGGACATGCCGGAAACAGCTCTCAGACACACCAGAACCACGTGCCGGAGACGCCGGAAGCACCTGCCGAGCATGCCGGAGCCACCAGCTCGACTCGCCAGAAACTCCTGCCGGACACGCCAAAATCACCTGCCGGGTACGCCAGAACCACCTGGCGGACACTCCGAAATCACCTGTCGCGCATGCCGGAACCACCTCTCAGACATGCCGGAAGCACGTGCCGGACAGGCCGTAATCCCCTACCGAACAGACCGGAACCACCTGCCGAGCACGCCGGAGCCACCTGTTCGACTCGCTGGAACCATCTGCCGGACAGGCCAATATCAACTGCTGGCTATGCCAGAACCACATGGGGGACGGTCCGGAATCACCTGCCAGCCATGGCGGAACCACCTCTCAGACGTACCAGAACCACCTGCCGGAGAAGCTGGAAACACGTCCTGGACAGTCTGGAACCACCTGCCGGCCAAGCCTGAACCACCTGCCAAGCACAACGGAACAACCTGCCAGACACGCCAAAATCACCTGCGTGTTATGCCAGAACCACTTGGAGGACTCTCTGGGATGACCTGCCGGTCATGCCGGAACCACCTCTCAGACGTGCCAGAACCATGTGGCGGACAGTCCGGAATCACCTGTTGGGCATGCGCAACCACCTCTGAGACGTACCAGAACCACATGCCGTGCAGGCTGGAACCACCTACCGGACAGACCGGAATCACCTTTCGGGCATGCCGGAACCACCTGTCAGATGTGCCAGAAACACGTGCCGGAGACGCCGGAAGCACCTGCCAAGCACGTTGGAACCACCTGCTCAACTCGCCTGAACCACCTGCCGGACATGCCAAAATCACCTGCCGACTATGCCAGAACCACTTGGCGAACACTCCGTAATCACTTGCCGGGCATGCAGGAACCACCTCTCAGACATGCCAGAACCGCGTGCCAATGACCCCGGAAGCACCTGCCGAGCACGCCGGAACCACCTGCTCGACTCGCCACTGTCACCTGCCGATCACGCAAAAATCACCTGCCGGGTAGGCCACAACCAGTTGGTGAACACTTTGGAATCACCTGCCAGGCTTGCTGGAACCACCTGCCGGTCATGCCAAAATCACCTGCCAACTACGCCAGAACCGCTTGGCGGACACTGCGGAAACACCTGTCGGGCCGGCTGGAACCACATCTCAGACGTGCCAGAAACGTGTTCATGAGATGCTGGAACCACACCCCGAACAGACGGATACCACCTGCCAGAACCGCCTGAACCACCTGCTGAGCACGCCGGAACCACCTGCTCGACTCACCGGTACCACCTCCCTGACACGCCAAAATCACCTGCTGGGTATGCCAGAACCACTTGGCGGACACTCCGGAATCATCTGCCGGACATGCCGGAACCAGCTCTCAGACACACCAGAACCAAGTGCCGGAGACGCCGGAAGCACCTGCCGAGCATGCCGGAGCCACCTGCTCGACTCGCCAGAAACACCTGCCGGACACGCCAAAATCACCTGCCGGGTACGCCAGAACCACCTGGCGGACACTCCGAAACCACCTGTCGCGCATGCCGGAACCACCTCTACGACGTGCCCGAAGCACGTGCCGGACACGCCGGAATCACCTACCAGACAGACCGGAACCACCTGCCGAGCACGCCGGAGCCACCTGTTCGACTCGCTGGAACCACCTGCCGGACAGGCCAATATCAACTGCTGGCTATGCCAGAACCACCTGGGGGACGGTCCGGAATCGCCTGCCAGCCATGGCGGAACCACCTCTCAGACGTACCAGAACCACCTGCCGGAGAAGCTGGAAACACGTCCTGGACAGTCTGGAACCACCTGCCGGCCAAGCCTGAACCACCTGCCAAGCACAACGGAACAACCTGCCAGACACGCCAACATCACCTGCGTGTTATGCCAGAGCCACTTGGAGGACTCTCTGGGATGACCTGCCGGGCATGCCGGAACCACCTCTCAGACGTGATAGAACCATGTGGCGGACAGTCTGGAATCACCTGTTGGGCATGCGCAACCACCTCTGAGACGTACCAGAACCACATGCCGTGCAGGCTGGAACCACCTACCGGACAGACCGGAATCACCTTTCGGGCATGCCGGAACCACCTGTCAGATGTGCCAGAAACACGTGCCGGAGACGCCGGAAGCACCTGCCAAGCACGTTGGAACCACCTGCTCAACTCGCCTGAACCACCTGCCGGACATGCCAAAATCACCTGCCGACTATGCCAGAACCACTTGGCGAACACTCCGGAATCACTTTCCGGGCATGCAGGAACCACCTCTCAGACATGCCAGAACCCCGTGCCAATGACCCCGGAATCACCAGCCGAGCACGCCGGAACCACCTGCTCGACTCGCCAGAACCACCTGCCGATCACGCAAAAATCACCTGACGGCTACGCCACAACCAGTTGGTGAAGACTTTGGAATCACCTGCCAGGCTTGCTGGAACCACCTGCCAGTCATGCCAAAATCACCTGCCAACTACGCCAGAACCGCTTGGCGGACACTGCGGAAACACCTGTCGGGCCGGCTGGAACCACATCTCAGACGTGCCAGAAACGTGTTCATGAGATGCTGGAACCACACCCCGAACAGACGGATGCCACCTGCCAGAACCGCCTGAACCACCTGCTGAGCACGCCGGAACCACCTGCTCGACTCACCGGTACCACCTCCCTGACACGCCAAAATCACCTGCTGGGTATGCCAGAACCACTTGGCGGACACTCCGGAATCATCTGCCGGACATGCCGGAACCAGCTCTCAGACACACCAGAACCAAGTGCCGGAGACGCCGGAAGCACGTGCCGAGCATGCCGGAGCCACCTGCTCGACTCGCCAGAAACACCTGCCGGACACGCCAAAATCACCTGCCGGGTATGCCAGAACCACCTGGCGGACACTACGGAATCACCTGCCGCGCATGCCGGAACCACCTGTCAGACGTGCCGGAAGCACGTGCCAGACACGCCGGAAACACCTACCGGACAGACCGGAACCACCTGCCAAGAACGCCGGAGCCACCTGTTCGACTCGCTGGAACCACCTGCCGGACAGGCCAATATCAACTGCTGGCTATGCCAGAACCACCTGGGCGACAGTCCGGGATCACCTGCCAGCCATGGCGGAACCACCTCTCAGACGTACCAGAACCACCTGCCGGAGAAGGTGGAAACACGTCCTGGACAGACTGGAACCACGTGACGGCCATGCCTGAACCACCTGCCGAGCACGGCGGAACCACCTGCCGGACATGCCAAAATCACCTGCGGGCTACGCCAGAACCACTTGGACGACTCTCCGAAATGACCTGCCGGGCATGTTGGAACCACCTCTCAGACGTGCCAGAAGCACGTGGCGGACAGTCCGGAATCACCTGTTGGGCATACGCAACCACCTGCGACACGTACCAGAACCTCGTGCCGTGCATGCCGGAACCACCTACCGGACAGACCGGAATCAACTTTTGGGCATGCCGGAACCACCAGTCAGATGTGCCAGAAACACGTGCCGGAGACGCCGGAAGCACCTGCCGAGCACGTCGCAACCACCTCCTCAACTCGCCTGAACCACCTGCCGGACACGCCAAAATCACCTGCCCGCTACACCAGCACCACTTCGGGGACAAGCCGGAATCACGTGAGGGGCATGCCGGCACAGCCTCTCAGACTGAACCTCGTGCCGGACACCACAGAACCACCTGCCGGACAGACCGGAACCACCTGCCGGACACGCCGGAACCACCGGCTCGACCCGCCGGAACGACCGCTGGACATGCAAAATCACCTGCCGGCTATGCCGGAAACACTTGGCGAACACTCCGGAATCACCTGCCGGGCATGCCGGAACCACCTCTCAGATATGCCAGAACCACGTGCCAATGACCCCGGAAGCACCTGCCGAGCACGCCGGAACCACCTGCTCGACTCGCCAGAACCACCTGCCGGACACACAAAAATCACCTGCCGGCTACGCCACAACCAGTTGGGGAACACTTCGGAATCACCTGCCGGGCTTGCTGGAACCACCTGCCGGTCATGCCAAAATCACCTGCCAACTACGCCAGTACCACTTGGCGGACACTGTGGAAACACCTGTCGGGCCGGCCGGAACCACATCTCAGACGTGCCAGAACCATGTGCATGAGATGCTGGAACCACACCCCGAACAGACGGAAAACACCTGCCAGACCCGTCTGAACAGCCTGCCGAGCACGCCGGAGCCACCTGCTCGACTCGCCGGAACCACCTACCTGACATGCCCAAATCACCAGCCGGGTATGCCAGAACCACTTGGCGGACACTCCGGAATCATCTGCCGGACATGCCGGAACCAGCTCTCAGACACACCAGAACCACGTGCCGGAGACGCCGGAAGCACCTGCCGAGCATGCCGGAGCCACCTGCTCGACTCGCCAGAAACACGTGCCGGACACGCCAAAATCACCTGCCGGGTACGCCAGAACCACCTGGCGGACACTCCGAAATCACCTGTCGCGCATGCCGGAACCACCTCTCAGACGTGCCGGAAGCACGTGCCTGAGACGGCGGAATCACCTACCGGTCAGACCGCAACCACCTGCCGAGCACGCCGGAGCCACCTGTTCGACTCGCTGGAACCACCTGCCGGACAGGCCAATATCAACTGCTGGCTATGCCAGAACCACCTGGGGGACGGTCCGGAATCGCCTGCCAGCCATGGCGGAACCACCTCTCAGACGTACCAGAACCACCTGCCGGAGAACCTGGAAACACGTCCTGGACAGTCTGGAACCACGTGCCGGCCAAGCCTGAACCACCTGCCAAGCACAACGGAACAACCTGCCAGACACGCCAAAATCACATGCGTGTTATGCCAGAACCACTTGGAGGACTCTCTGGGATGACCTGCCGGGCATGCCGGAACCACCTCTCAGACGTGCCAGAACCATGTGGCGGACAGTCCGGAATCACCTGTTGGGCATGCGCAACCACCTCTGAGACGTACCAGAACCACATGCCGTGCAGGCTGGAACCACCTACCGGACAGACCGGAATCACCTTTCGGGCATGCCGGAACCACCTGTCAGATGTGCCAGAAACACGTGCCGGACACGCCGGAAACACCTACCGGACAGACCGGAACCACCTGCCAAGAACGCCGGAGCCACCTGTTCGACTCGCTGGAACCACCTGCCGGACAGGCCAATATCAACTGCTGGCTATGCCAGAACCACCTGGGGGACAGTCCGGGATCACCTGCCAGCCATGGCGGAACCACCTCTCAGACGTACCAGAACCACCTGCCGGAGAAGCTGGAAACACGTCCTGGACAGACTGGAACCACGTGACGGCCATGCCTGAACCACCTGCCGAGAACGGCGGAACCATCTGCCGGACACGCCAAAATCACCTGCGGGCTACGCCAGAACCACTTGGACGACTCTCCGAAATGACCTGCTGGGCATGTTGGAACCACCTCTCAGACGTGCCAGGAGCACGTGGCAGACAGTCCGGAATCACCTGTTGGGCATACGCAACCACCTCTGACACGTACCAGAACCACGTGCCGTGCACGCCGGAACCACCTACCGGACAGACCGGAATCAACTTTTGGGCATGCCGGAACCATCTGTCAGATGTGCCAGAAACACGTGCCGGAGACGCCGGAAGCACCTGCCGAGCACGTCGCAACCACCTGCTCAACTCGCCTGAACCACCTGCCGGACACGCCAAAATCACCTGCCCGCTACACCAGCACCACTTCGGGGACAAGCCGGAATCACGTGAGGGGCATGCCGGCACAGCCTCTCAGACTGAACCTCGTGCCGGACACCACAGAACCACCTGCCGGACAGACAGGAACCACCTGCCGGACACGCCGGAACCACCGGCACGACCCGCCGGAAAGACCGCTGGACATACAAAATCACCTGCCGGCTACGCCGGAAACACTTGCAGAACACTCCGGAATCACCTGCCGGGCATGCCGGAACCACCTCTCAGATATGCCAGAACCACGTGCCAATGACCCCGGAAGCACCTGCCGAGCACGCCGGAACCACCTGCTCGACTCGCCAGAACCACCTGCCGGACACGCAAAAATCACCTGCCGGCTACGCCACAACCTGTTGGTGAACACTTTGGAATCACCTGCCGGGCTTGCTGGAACCACCTGCCGGTCATGCCAAAATCACCTGCCAACTACGCCAGAACCGCTTGGCGGACACTGCGGAAACACCTGTCGGGCCGGCTGGAACCACATCTCAGACGTGCCAGAAACGTGTTCATGAGATGCTGGAACCACACCCCGAACAGACGGATACCACCTGCCAGAACCGCCTGAACCACCTGCTGAGCACGCCGGAACCACCTGCTCGACTCACCGGTACCACCTCCCTGACACGCCAAAATCACCTGCTGGGTATGCCAGAACCACTTGGCGGACACTCCGGAATCATCTGCCGGACATGCCGGAACCAGCTCTCAGACACACCAGAACCAAGTGCCGGAGACGCCGGAAGCACCTGCCGAGCATGCCGGAGCCACCTGCTCGACTCGCCAGAAACACCTGCCGGACACGCCAAAATCACCTGCCGGGTATGCCAGAACCACATGGCGGACACTACGGAATCACCTGCCGCGCATGCCGGAACCACTTCTGAGACGTGCCGGAAGCACGTGCCACACACTCCGGAAACACCTACCGGACATACCGGAACCACCTGCCAAGAACGCCGGAGCCACCTGTTCGACTCGCTGGAACCACCTGCCGGACAGGCCAATATCAACTGCTGGCTATGCCAGAACCACCTGGGGGACAGTCCGGGATCACCTGCCAGCCATGGCGGAACCACCTCTCAGACGTACCAGAACCACCTGCCGGAGAAGCTGGAAACACGTCCTGGACAGACTGGAACCACGTGACGGCCATGCCTGAACCACCTGCCGAGCACGGCGGAACCACCTGCCAGACACGCCAAAATCACCTGCGGGCTACGCCAGAACCACTTGGACGACTCTCCGAAATGACCTGCCGGGCATGTTGGAACCACCTCTCAGACGTGCCAGAAGCACGTGGCGGACAGTCCGGAATCACCTGTTGGACATACGCAACCACCTCTGAGATGTACCAGTACCACGTGCCGTGCACGCCGGAACCACCTACCGGACAGACCGGAATCAACTTTTGGGCATGCCGGAACCACCAGTCAGATGTGCCAGAATCACGTGCCAGAGACGCCGGAAGCACCTGCCGAGCACGTCGCAACCACCTGCTCAACTCGCCTGAACCACCTGCCGGACACGCCAAAATCACCTGCCCGCTACACCAGCACCACTTCGGGGACAAGCCGGAATCACGTGAGGGGCATGCCGGCACAGCCTCTCAGACTGAACCTCGTGCCGGACACCACAGAACCACCTGCCGGACAGACCGGAACCACCTGCCGGACACGCCGGAACCACCGGCTCGACCCGCCGGAACGACCGCTGGACATGCAAAATCACCTGCCGGCTACGCCGGAAACACTTGGCGAACACTCCAGAATCACCTGCCCGGCATGCCGGAACCACCTCTCAGATATGCCAGAACCACGTGCCAATGACCCCGGAAGCACCTGCCGAGCACGCCGGAACCACCTGCTCGACTCGCCAGAACCACCTGCCGGACACGCAAAAATCACCTGCCGGCTACGCCACAACCAGTTGGGGAACACTTCGGAATCACCTGCCGGGCTTGCTGGAACCACCTGCCGGTCATGCCAAAATCACCTGCCAACTACGCCAGTACCACTTGGCGGACACTGTGGAAACACCTGTCGGGCCGGCCGGAACCACATCTCAGACGTGCCAGAACCATGTGCATGAGATGCTGGAACCACACCCCGAACAGACGGAAAACACCTGCCAGACCCGTCTGAACAGCCTGCCGAGCACGCCGGAGCCACCTGCTCGACTCGCCGGAACCACCTACCTGACATGCCCAAATCACCAGCCGGGTATGCCAGAACCACTTGGCGGACACTCCGGAATCATCTGCCGGACATGCCGGAACCAGCTCTCAGACACACCAGAACCACGTGCCGGAGACGCCGGAAGCACCTGCCGAGCATGCCGGAGCCACCTGCTCGACTCGCCAGAAACACCTGCCGGACACGCCAAAATCACCTGCCGGGTACGCCAGAACCACCTGGCGGACACTCCGAAATCACCTGTCGCGCATGCCGGAACCACCTCTCAGACGTGCCGGAAGCACGTGCCGGACACGCCGGAATCACCTACCGGACAGACCGGAACCACCTGCCGAGCACGCCGGAGCCACCTGTTCGACTCGCTGGAACCACCTGCCGGACAGGCCAATATCAACTGCTGGCTATGCCAGAACCACCTGGGGGACGGTCCGGAATCGCCTGCCAGCCATGGCGGAACCACCTCTCAGACGTACCAGAACCACCTGCCGGAGAAGCTGGAAACACGTCCTGGACAGTCTGGAACCACCTGCCGGCCAAGCCTGAACCACCTGCCAAGCACAACGGAACAACCTGCCAGACACGCCAACATCACCTGCGTGTTATGCCAGAGCCACTTGGAGGACTCTCTGGGATGACCTGCCGGGCATGCCGGAACCACCTCTCAGACGTGATAGAACCATGTGGCGGACAGTCTGGAATCACCTGTTGGGCATGCGCAACCACCTCTGAGACGTACCAGAACCACATGCCGTGCAGGCTGGAACCACCTACCGGACAGACCGGAATCACCTTTCGGGCATGCCGGAACCACCTGTCAGATGTGCCAGAAACACGTGCCGGAGACGCCGGAAGCACCTGCCAAGCACGTTGGAACCACCTGCTCAACTCGCCTGAACCACCTGCCGGACATGCCAAAATCACCTGCCGACTATGCCAGAACCACTTGGCGAACACTCCGGAATCACTTGCCGGGCATGCAGGAACCACATCTCAGACATGCCAGAACCCCGTGCCAATGACCCCGGAACCACCAGCCGAGCACGCCGGAACCACCTGCTCGACTCGCCAGAACCACCTGCCGATCACGCAAAAATCACCTGACGGCTACGCCACAACCAGTTGGTGAACACTTTGGAATCACCTGCCAGGCTTGCTGGAACCACCTGCCAGTCATGCCAAAATCACCTGCCAACTACGCCAGAACCGCTTGGCGGACACTGCGGAAACACCTGTCGGGCCGGCTGGAACCACATATCAGAAGTGCCAGAAACGTGTTCATGAGATGCTGGAACCACACCCCGAACAGACGGATGCCACCTGCCAGAACCGCCTGAACCACCTGCTGAGCACGCCGGAACCACCTGCTCGACTCACCGGTACCACCTCCCTGACACGCCAAAATCACCTGCTGGGTATGCCAGAACCACTTGGCGGACACTCCGGAATCATCTGCCGGACATGCCGGAACCAGCTCTCAGACACACCAGAACCAAGTGCCAGAGACGCCGGAAGCACCTGCCGAGCATGCCGGAGCCACCTGCTCGACTCGCCAGAAACACCTGCCGGACACGCCAAAATCACCTGCCGGGTATGCCAGAACCACCTGGCGGACACTACGGAATCACCTGCCGCGCATGCCGGAACCACCTGTCAGACGTGCCGGAAGCACGTGCCAGACACGCCGGAAACACCTACCGGACAGACCGGAACCACCTGCCAAGAACGCCGGAGCCACCTGTTCGACTCGCTGGAACCACCTGCCGGACAGGCCAATATCAACTGCTGGCTATGCCAGAACCACCTGGGGGACAGTCCGGGATCACCTGCCAGCCATGGCGGAACCACCTCTCAGACGTACCAGAACCACCTGCCGGAGAAGCTGGAAACACGTCCTGGACAGACTGGAACCACGTGACGGCCATGCCTGAACCACCTGCCGAGCACGGCGGAACCACCTGCCGGACACGCCAAAATCACCTGCGGGCTACGCCAGAACCACTTGGACGACTCTCCGAAATGACCTGCCGGGCATGTTGGAACCACCTCTCAGACGTGCCAGAAGCACGTGGCGGACAGTCCGGAATCACCTGTTGGGCATACGCAACCACCTCTGAGACGTACCAGAACCACGTGCCGTGCACGCCGGAACCACCTACCGGACAGACCGGAATCAACTTTTGGTCATGCCGGAACCACCAGTCAGATGTGCCAGAAACACGTGCCGGAGACGCCGGAAGCACCTGCCGAGCACGTCGCAACCACCTGCTCAACTCGCCTGAACCACCTGCCGGACACGCCAAAATCACCTGCCCGCTACACCAGCACCACTTCGGGGACAAGCCGGAATCACGTGAGGGGCATGCCGGCACAGCCTCTCAGACTGAACCTCGTGCCGGACACCACAGAACCACCTGCCGGACAGACCGGAACCACCTGCCGGACATGCCGGAACCACCGTCTCGACCCGCCGGAACGACCGCTGGACATGCAAAATCACCTGCCGGCTACGCCGGAAACACTTGGCGAACACTCCAGAATCACCTGCCGGGCATGCCAGAACCACCTCTCAGATATACCAGAACCACGTGCCAATGACCCCGGAAGCACCTGCCGAGCACGCCGGAACCACCTGCTCGACTCGCCAGAACCACCTGCCGGACACGCAAAAATCACCTGCCGGCTACGCCACAACCACTTGGGGAACACTTCGGAATCAACTGCCGGGCTTGCTGGAACCACCTGCCGGTCATGCCAAAATCACCTGCCAACTACGCCAGTACCACTTGGCGGACACTGTGGAAACACCTGTCGGGCCGGCCGGAACCACATCTCAGACGTGCCAGAACCATGTGCATGAGATGCTGGAACCACACCCCGAACAGACGGATACCACCTGCCAGACCCGTCTGAACAACCTGCCGAGCACGCCGGAGCCACCTGCTCGACTCGCCGGAACCACCTACCTGACATGCCCAAATCACCAGCCGGGTATGCCAGAACCACTTGGCGGACACTCAGGAATCATCTGCCGGACATGCCGGAACCAGCTCTCAGACACACCAGAACCACGTGCCGGAGACGCCAGAAGCAGCTGCCGAGCATGCCGGAGCCACCTGCTCGACTCGCCAGAAACACCTGCCGGACACGCCAAAATCACCTGCCGGGTACGCCAGAACCACCTGGCGGACACTCCGAAATCACCTCTCGCACATGCCGGAACCACCTCTCAGACGTGCCGGAAGCACGTGCCGGACACGCCGGAATCACCTACCGGACAGACCGGAACCACCTGCCGAGCACGCCGGAGCCACCTGTTCGACTCGCTGGAACCACCTGCCGGACAGGCCAATATCAACTGCTGGCTATGCCAGAACCACCTGGGGGACGGTCCGGAATCGGCTGCCAGCCATGGCGGAACCACCTCTCAGATGTCCCAGAACCACCTGCCGGAGAAGCTGGAAACACGTCCTGGACAGTCTGGAACCACCTGCCGCCCAAGCCTGAACCACCTGCCAAGCACAACGGAACAACCTGCCAGACACGCCAAAATCACCTGCGTGTTATGCCAGAACCACTTGGAGGACTCTCTGGGATGACCTGCCTGGGATGCCGGAAACACCTCTTAGACGTGCCAGAACCATGTGGCGGACAGTCCGGAATCACCTGTTGGGCATGCGCAACCACCTCTGAGACGTACCAGAACCACATGCCGTGCAGGCTGGAACCACCTACCGGACAGACCGGAATCACCTTTCGGGCATGCCGGAACCACCTGTCAGATGTGCCAGAAACACATGCCGGAGACGCCGGAAGCACCTGCCAAGCACGTTGGAACCACCTGCTCAACTCGCCTGAACCACCTGCCGGACATGCCAAAATCACCTGCCGACTATGCCAGAACCACTTGGCGAACACTCCGGAATCACTTGCCGGGCATGCAGGAACCACATCTCAGACATGCCAGAACCCCGTGCCAATGACCCCGGAACGACCAGCCGAGCACGCCGGAACCACCTGCTCGACTCGCCAGAACCACCTGCCGATCACGCAAAAATCACCTGCAGGCTACGCCACAACCAGTTGGTGAACACTTTGGAATCACCTGCCAGGCTTGCTGGAACCACCTGCCAGTCATGCCAAAATCACCTGCCAACTACGCCAGAACCGCTTGGCGGACACTGCGGAAACACCTGTCGGGCCGGCTGGAACCACATCTCAGACGTGCCAGAAACGTGTTCATGAGATGCTGGAACCACACCCCGAACAGACGGATACCACCTGCCAGAACCGCCTGAACCACCTGCTGAGCACGCCGGAACCACCTGCTCGACTCACCGGTACCACCTCCCTGACACGCCAAAATCACCTGCTGGGTATGCCAGAACCACTTGGCGGACACTCCGGAATCATCTGCCGGACATGCCTGAACCAGCTCTCAGACACACCAGAACCAAGTGCCGGAGACGCCAGAAGCACCTGCCGAGCATGCCGGAGCCACCTGCTCGACTCGCCAGAAACACCTGCCGGACACGCCAAAATCACCTGCCGGGTATGCCAGAACCACCTGGCGGACACTACGGAATCACCTGCCGCGCATGCCGGAACCACCTCTCAGACGTGCCGGAAGCACGTGCCAGACACGCCGGAAACACCTAGCGGACAGACCAGAACCACCTGCCAAGAACGCCGGAGCCACCTGTTCGACTCGCTGGAACCACCTGCCGGACAGGCCAATATCAATTGCTGGCTATGCCAGAACCACCTGGGGGACAGTCCGGGATCACCTGCCAGCCATGGCGGAACCACCTCTCAGACGTACCAGAACCACCTGCCGGAGAAGCTGGAAACACGTCCTGGACAGACTGGAACCACGTGACGGCCATGCCTGAACCACCTGCCGAGCACGGCGGAACCACCTGCCGGACACGCCAAAATCACCTGCGGGCTACGCCAGAACCACTTGGACGACTCTCCGAAATGACCTGCCGGGCATGTTGGAACCACCTCTCAGACGTGCCAGAAGCACGTGGCGGACAGTCCGGAATCACCTGTTGGGCATACGCAACCACCTCTGAGACGTACCAGAACCACGTGCCGTGCACGCCGGAACCACCTACCGGACAGACCGGAATCAACTTTTGGTCATGCCGGAACCACCAGTCAGATGTGCCAGAAACACGTGCCGGAGACGCCGGAAGCACCTGCCGAGCACGTCGCAACCACCTGCTCAACTCGCCTGAACCACCTGCCGGACACGCCAAAATCACCTGCCCGCTACACCAGCACCACTTCGGGGACAAGCCGGAATCACGTGAGGGGCATGCCGGCACAGCCTCTCAGACTGAACCTCGTGCCGGACACCACAGAACCACCTGCCGGACAGACCGGAACCACCTGCCGGACATGCCGGAACCACCGTCTCGACCCGCCGGAACGACCGCTGGACATGCAAAATCACCTGCCGGCTACGCCGGAAACACTTGGCGAACACTCCAGAATCACCTGCCGGGCATGCCAGAACCACCTCTCAGATATACCAGAACCACGTGCCAATGACCCCGGAAGCACCTGCCGAGCACGCCGGAACCACCTGCTCGACTCGCCAGAACCACCTGCCGGACACGCAAAAATCACCTGCCGGCTACGCCACAACCACTTGGGGAACACTTCGGAATCAACTGCCGGGCTTGCTGGAACCACCTGCCGGTCATGCCAAAATCACCTGCCAACTACGCCAGTACCACTTGGCGGACACTGTGGAAACACCTGTCGGGCCGGCCGGAACCACATCTCAGACGTGCCAGAACCATGTGCATGAGATGCTGGAACCACACCCCGAACAGACGGATACCACCTGCCAGACCCGTCTGAACAACCTGCCGAGCACGCCGGAGCCACCTGCTCGACTCGCCGGAACCACCTACCTGACATGCCCAAATCACCAGCCGGGTATGCCAGAACCACTTGGCGGACACTCAGGAATCATCTGCCGGACATGCCGGAACCAGCTCTCAGACACACCAGAACCACGTGCCGGAGACGCCGGAAGCAGCTGCCGAGCATGCCGGAGCCACCTGCTCGACTCGCCAGAAACACCTGCCGGACACGCCAAAATCACCTGCCGGGTACGCCAGAACCACCTGGCGGACACTCCGAAATCACCTCTCGCGCATGCCGGAACCACCTCTCAGACGTGCCGGAAGCACGTGCCGGACACGCCGGAATCACCTACCGGACAGACCGGAACCACCTGCCGAGCACGCCGGAGCCACCTGTTCGACTCGCTGGAACCACCTGCCGGACAGGCCAATATCAACTGCTGGCTATGCCAGAACCACCTGGGGGACGGTCCGGAATCGGCTGCCAGCCATGGCGGAACCACCTCTCAGATGTCCCAGAACCACCTGCCGGAGAAGCTGGAAACACGTCCTGGACAGTCTGGAACCACCTGCCGCCCAAGCCTGAACCACCTGCCAAGCACAACGGAACAACCAGCCAGACACGCCAAAATCACCTGCGTGTTATGCCAGAACCACTTGGAGGACTCTCTGGGATGACCTGCCTGGGATGCCGGAAACACCTCTTAGACGTGCCAGAACCATGTGGCGGACAGTCCGGAATCACCTGTTGGGCATGCGCAACCACCTCTGAGACGTACCAGAACCACATGCCGTGCAGGCTGGAACCACCTACCGGACAGACCGGAATCACCTTTCGGGCATGCCGGAACCACCTGTCAGATGTGCCAGAAACACATGCCGGAGACGCCGGAAGCACCTGCCAAGCACGTTGGAACCACCTGCTCAACTCGCCTGAACCACCTGCCGGACATGCCAAAATCACCTGCCGACTATGCCAGAACCACTTGGCGAACACTCCGGAATCACTTGCCGGGCATGCAGGAACCACATCTCAGACATGCCAGAACCCCGTACCAATGACCCCGGAACGACCAGCCGAGCACGCCGGAACCACCTGCTCGACTCGCCAGAACCACCTGCCGATCACGCAAAAATCACCTGCAGGCTACGCCACAACCAGTTGGTGAACACTTTGGAATCACCTGCCAGGCTTGCTGGAACCACCTGCCAGTCATGCCAAAATCACCTGCCAACTACGCCAGAACCGCTTGGCGGACACTGCGGAAACACCTGTCGGGCCGGCTGGAACCACATCTCAGACGTGCCAGAAACGTGTTCATGAGATGCTGGAACCACACCCCGAACAGACGGATACCACCTGCCAGAACCGCCTGAACCACCTGCTGAGCACGCCGGAACCACCTGCTCGACTCACCGGTACCACCTCCCTGACACGCCAAAATCACCTGCTGGGTATGCCAGAACCACTTGGCGGACACTCCGGAATCATCTGCCGGACATGCCTGAACCAGCTCTCAGACACACCAGAACCAAGTGCCGGAGACGCCAGAAGCACCTGCCGAGCATGCCGGAGCCACCTGCTCGACTCGCCAGAAACACCTGCCGGACACGCCAAAATCACCTGCCGGGTATGCCAGAACCACCTGGCGGACACTACGGAATCACCTGCCGCGCATGCCGGAACCACCTCTCAGACGTGCCGGAAGCACGTGCCAGACACGCCGGAAACACCTAGCGGACAGACCAGAACCACCTGCCAAGAACGCCGGAGCCACCTGTTCGACTCGCTGGAACCACCTGCCGGACAGGCCAATATCAATTGCTGGCTATGCCAGAACCACCTGGGGGACAGTCCGGGATCACCTGCCAGCCATGGCGGAACCACCTCTCAGACGTACCAGAACCACCTGCCGGAGAAGCTGGAAACACGTCCTGGACAGACTGGAACCACGTGACGGCCATGCCTGAACCACCTGCCGAGCACGGCGGAACCACCTGCCGGACACGCCAAAATCACCTGCGGGCTACG
Source organism: Equus caballus (assembly GCF_041296265.1). Lineage (NCBI taxonomy): Eukaryota > Metazoa > Chordata > Mammalia > Perissodactyla > Equidae > Equus > Equus caballus. The sequence goes on from NC_091713.1 coordinate 4,028,570, forward strand.
CCAGAACCACTTGGACGACTCTCCGAAATGACCTGCCGGGCATGTTGGAACCACGTCTCACACGTGCCAGAAGCACGTGGCGGACAGTCCGGAATCACCTGTTGGGCATACGCAACCACCTCTGACACGTACCAGAACCACGTGCCGTGCAAGCCGGAACCACCTACCGGACAGACCGGAATCCACTTTTGGGCATGCCGGAACCACCAGTCAGATGTGCCAGAAACACGTGCCGGAGACGCCGGAAGCACCTGCCGAGCACGTCGCAACCACCTGCTCAACTCGCCTGAACCACCTGCCGGACACGCCAAAATCACCTGCCCGCTACACCAGCACCACTTCGGGGACAAGCCGGAATCACGTGAGGGGCATGCCGGCACAGCCTCTCAGACTGAACCTCGTGCCGGACACCACAGAACCACCTGCCGGACAGACCGGAACCACCTGCCGGACACGCCGGAACCACCGGCTCGACCCGCAGGAACGACCGCTGGACATGCAAAATCACCTGCCGGCTACGCCGGAAACACTTGGCGAACACTCCGGAATCACCTGCCGGGCATGCCGGAACCACCTCTCAGATATGCCAGAACCACGTGCCAATGACCCCGGAAGCACCTGCCGAGCACGCCGGAACCACCTGCTCGACTCGCCAGAACCACCTGCCGGACACGCAAAAATCACCTGCCGGCTACGCCACAACCTGTTGGTGAACACTTTGGAATCACCTGCCGGGCTTGCTGGAACCACCTGCCGGTCATGCCAAAATCACCTGCCAACTACGCCAGAACCGCTTGGCGGACACTGCGGAAACACCTGTCGGGCCGGCTGGAACCACATCTCAGACGTGCCAGAAACGTGTTCATGAGATGCTGGAACCACACCCCGAACAGACGGATACCACCTGCCAGAACCGCCTGAACCACCTGCTGAGCACGCCGGAACCACCTGCTCGACTCACCGGTACCACCTCCCTGACACGCCAAAATCACCTGCTGGGTATGCCAGAACCACTTGGCGGACACTCCGGAATCATCTGCCGGACATGCCGGAACCAGCTCTCAGACACACCAGAACCAAGTGCCGGAGACGCCGGAAGCACCTGCCGAGCATGCCGGAGCCACCTGCTCGACTCGCCAGAAACACCTGCCGGACACGCCAAAATCACCTGCCGGGTATGCCAGAACCACCTGGCGGACACTACGGAATCACCTGCCCCGCATGCCGGAACCACCTCTCAGATATGCCAGAACCACGTGCCAATGACCCCGGAAGCACCTGCCGAGAACGCCGGAACCACCTGCTCGACTCGCCAGAACCACCTGCCGGACACGCAAAAATCACCTGCCGGCTACGCCACAACCAGTTGGGGAACACTTCGGAATCACCTGCCGGGCTTGCTGGAACCACCTGCCGGTCATGCCAAAATCACCTGCCAACTACGCCAGTACCACTTGGCGGACACTGTGGAAACACCTGTCGGGCCGGCCGGAACCACATCTCAGACGTGCCAGAACCATGTGCATGAGATGCTGGAACCACACCCCGAACAGACGGAAAACACCTGCCAGACCCGTCTGAACAGCCTGCCGAGCACGCCGGAGCCACCTGCTCGACTCGCCTGAACCACCTACCTGACATGCCCAAATCACCAGCCGGGTATGCCAGAACCACTTGGCGGACACTCCGGAATCATCTGCCGGACATGCCGGAACCAGCTCTCAGACACACCAGAACCACGTGCCGGAGACGCCGGAAGCACCTGCCGAGCATGCCGGAGCCACCTGCTCGACTCGCCAGAAACACCTGCCGGACACGCCAAAATCACCTGCCGGGTACGCCAGAACCACCTGGCGGACACTCCGAAATCACCTGTCGCGCATGCCGGAACCACCTCTCAGACGTGCCGGAAGCACGTGCCGGACACGCCGGAATCACCTACCGGACAGACCGGAACCACCTGCCGAGCACGCCGGAGCCACCTGTTCGACTCGCTGGAACCACCTGCCGGACAGGCCAATATCAACTGCTGGCTATGCCAGAAGCACCTGGGGGACGGTCCGGAATCGCCTGCCAGCCATGGCGGAACCACCTCTCAGACGTACCAGAACCACCTGCCGGAGAACCTGGAAACACGTCCTGGACAGTCTGGAACCACCTGCCGGCCAAGCCTGAACCACCTGCCAAGCACAACGGAACAACCTGCCAGACACGCCAACATCACCTGCGTGTTATGCCAGAGCCACTTGGAGGACTCTCTGGGATGACCTGCCGGGCATGCCGGAACCACCTCTCAGACGTGATAGAACCATGTGGCGGACAGTCTGGAATCACCTGTTGGGCATGCGCAACCACCTCTGAGACGTACCAGAACCACATGCCGTGCAGGCTGGAACCACCTACCGGACAGACCGGAATCACCTTTCGGGCATGCCGGAACCACCTGTCAGATGTGCCAGAAACACGTGCCGGAGACGCCGGAAGCACCTGCCAAGCACGTTGGAACCACCTGCTCAACTCGCCTGAACCACCTGCCGGACATGCCAAAATCACCTGCCGACTATGCCAGAACCACTTGGCGAACACTCCGGAATCACTTGCCGGGCATGCAGGAACCACCTCTCAGACATGCCAGAACCCCGTGCCAATGACCCCGGAATCACCAGCCGAGCACGCCGGAACCACCTGCTCGACTCGCCAGAACCACCTGCCGATCACGCAAAAATCACCTGACGGCTACGCCACAACCAGTTGGTGAACACTTTGGAATCACCTGCCAGGCTTGCTGGAACCACCTGCCAGTCATGCCAAAATCACCTGCCAACTACGCCAGAACCGCTTGGCGGACACTGCGGAAACACCTGTCGGGCCGGCTGGAACCACATCTCAGACGTGCCAGAAACGTGTTCATGAGATGCTGGAACCACACCCCGAACAGACGGATGCCACCTGCCAGAACCGCCTGAACCACCTGCTGAGCACGCCGGAACCACCTGCTCGACTCACCGGTACCACCTCCCTGACACGCCAAAATCACCTGCTGGGTATGCCAGAACCACTTGGCGGACACTCCGGAATCATCTGCCGGACATGCCGGAACCAGCTCTCAGACACACCAGAACCAAGTGCCGGAGACGCCGGAAGCACCTGCCGAGCATGCCGGAGCCACCTGCTCAACTCGCCAGAAACACCTGCCGGACACGCCAAAATCACCTGCCGGGTATGCCAGAACCACCTGGCGGACACTACGGAATCACCTGCCGCGCATGCCGGAACCACCTGTCAGACGTGCCGGAAGCACGTGCCAGACACGCCGGAAACACCTACCGGACAGACCGGAACCACCTGCCAAGAACGCCGGAGCCACCTGTTCGACTCGCTGGAACCACCTGCCGGACAGGCCAATATCAACTGCTGGCTATGCCAGAACCACCTGGGGGACAGTCCGGGATCACCTGCCAGCCATGGCGGAACCACCTCTCAGACGTACCAGAACCACCTGCCGGAGAAGCTGGAAACACGTCCTGGACAGACTGGAACCACGTGACGGCCATGCCTGAACCACCTGCCGAGCACGGCGGAACCACCTGCCGGACACGCCAAAATCACCTGCGGGCTACGCCAGAACCACTTGGACGACTCTCCGAAATGACCTGCCGGGCATGTTGGAACCACCTCTCAGACGTGCCAGAAGCACGTGGCGGACAGTCCGGAATCACCTGTTGGGCATACGCAACCACCTGCGACACGTACCAGAACCACGTGCCGTGCATGCCGGAACCACCTACCGGACAGACCGGAATCAACTTTTGGGCATGCCGGAACCACCAGTCAGATGTGCCAGAAACACGTGCCAGAGACGCCGGAAGCACCTGCCGAGCACGTCGCAACCACCTCCTCAACTCGCCTGAACCACCTGCCGGACACGCCAAAATCACCTGCCCGCTACACCAGCACCACTTCGGGGACAAGCCGGAATCACGTGAGGGGCATGCCGGCACAGCCTCTCAGACTGAACCTCGTGCCGGACACCACAGAACCACCTGCCGGACAGACCGGAACCACCTGCCGGACACGCCGGAACCACCGGCTCGACCCGCCGGAACGACCGCTGGACATGCAAAATCACCTGCCGGCTATGCCGGAAACACTTGGCGAACACTCCGGAATCACCTGCCGGGCATGCCGGAACCACCTCTCAGATATGCCAGAACCACGTGCCAATGACCCCGGAAGCACCTGCCGAGCACGCCGGAACCACCTGCTCGACTCGCCAGAACCACCTGCCGGACACACAAAAATCACCTGCCGGCTACGCCACAACCAGTTGGGGAACACTTCGGAATCACCTGCCGGGCTTGCTGGAACCACCTGCCGGTCATGCCAAAATCACCTGCCAACTACGCCAGTACCACTTGGCGGACACTGTGGAAACACCTGTCGGGCCGGCCGGAACCACATCTCAGACGTGCCAGAACCATGTGCATGAGATGCTGGAACCACACCCCGAACAGACGGAAAACACCTGCCAGACCCGTCTGAACAGCCTGCCGAGCACGCCGGAGCCACCTGCTCGACTCGCCGGAACCACCTACCTGACATGCCCAAATCACCAGCCGGGCATGCCAGAACCACTTGGCGGACACTCCGGAATCATCTGCCGGACATGCCGGAAACAGCTCTCAGACACACCAGAACCACGTGCCGGAGACGCCGGAAGCACCTGCCGAGCATGCCGGAGCCACCTGCTCGACTCGCCAGAAACACGTGCCGGACACGCCAAAATCACCTGCCGGGTACGCCAGAACCACCTGGCGGACACTCCGAAATCACCTGTCGCGCATGCCGGAACCACCTCTCAGACGTGCCGGAAGCACGTGCCGGAGACGGCGGAATCACCTACCGGTCAGACCGCAACCACCTGCCGAGCACGCCGGAGCCACCTGTTCGAATCGCTGGAACCACCTGCCGGACAGGCCAATATCAACTGCTGGCTATGCCAGAACCACCTGTGGGACGGTCCGGAATCGCCTGCCAGCCATGGCGGAACCACCTCTCAGACGTACCAGAACCACCTGCCGGAGAACCTGGAAACACGTCCTGGACAGTCTGGAACCACGTGCCGGCCAAGCCTGAACCACCTGCCAAGCACAACGGAACAACCTGCCAGACACGCCAAAATCACCTGCGTGTTATGCCAGAACCACTTGGAGGACTCTCTGGGATGACCTGCCGGGCATGCCGGAACCACCTCTCAGACGTGCCAGAACCATGTGGCGGACTGTCCGGAATCACCTGTTGGGCATGCGCAACCACCTCTGAGACGTACCAGAACCACATGCCGTGCAGGCTGGAACCACCTACCGGACAGACCGGAATCACCTTTCGGGCATGCCGGAACCACCTGTCAGATGTGCCAGAAACACGTGCCGGAGACGCCGGAAGCACCTGCCAAGCACGTTGGAACCACCTGCTCAACTCGCCTGAACCACCTGCCGGACATGCCAAAATCACCTGCCGACTATGCCAGAACCACTTGGCGAACACTCCGGAATCAATTGCCGGGCATGCAGGAACCACCTCTCAGACATGCCAGAACCCCGTGCCAATGACCCCGGAAGCACCAGCCGAGCACGCCGGAACCACCTGCTCGACTCGCCAGAACCACCTGCCGATCACGCAAAAATCACCTGCCGGCTACGCCACAACCAGTTGGTGAACACTTTGGAATCACCTGCCAGGCTTGCTGGAACCACCTGCCAGTCATGCCAAAATCACCTGCCAACTACACCAGAACCGCTAGGCGGACACTGCAGAAACACCTGTCGGGCCGGCTGGAACCACATCTCAGACGTGCCAGAAACGTGTTCATGAGATGCTGGAACCACACCCCGAACAGACGGATACCACCTGCCAGAACCGCCTGAACCACCTGCTGAGCACGCCGGAACCACCTGCTCGACTCACCGGTACCACCTCCCTGACACGCCAAAATCACCTGCTGGGTATGCCAGAACCACTTGGCGGACACTCCGGAATCATCTGCCGGACATGCCGGAACCAGCTCTCAGACACACCAGAACCAAGTGCCGGAGACGCCGGAAGCACCTGCCGAGCATGCCGGAGCCACCTGCTCGACTCGCCAGAAACACGTGCCGGACACGCCAAAATCACCTGCCGGGTATGCCAGAACCACCTGGCGGACACTACGGAATCACCTGCCGCGCATGCCGGAACCACCTCTCAGACGTGCCGGAAGCACGTGCCACACACTCCGGAAACACCTACCGGACAGACCGGAACCACCTGCCAAGAACGCCGGAGCCACCTGTTCGCTCGCTGGAACCACCTGCCGGACAGGCCAATATCAACTGCTGGCTATGCCAGAACCACCTGGGGGACAGTCCGGGATCACCTGCCAGCCATGGCGGAACCACCTCTCAGACGTACCAGAACCACCTGCCGGAGAAGCTGGAAACACGTCCTGGACAGACTGGAACCACGTGACGGCCATGCCTGAACCACCTGCCGAGAACGGCGGAACCATCTGCCGGACACGCCAAAATCACCTGCGGGCTACGCCAGAACCACTTGGACGACTCTCCGAAATGACCTGCTGGGCATGTTGGAACCACCTCTCAGACGTGCCAGAAGCACGTGGCAGACAGTCCGGAATCACCTGTTGGGCATACGCAACCACCTCTGACACGTACCAGAACCACGTGCCGTGCACGCCGGAACCACCTACCGGACAGACCGGAATCAACTTTTGGGCATGCCGGAACCATCTGTCAGATGTGCCAGAAACACGTGCCGGAGACGCCGGAAGCACCTGCCGAGCACGTCGCAACCACCTGCTCAACTCGCCTGAACCACCTGCCGGACACGCCAAAATCACCTGCCCGCTACACCAGCACCACTTCGGGGACAAGCCGGAATCACGTGAGGGGCATGCCGGCAAAGCCTCTCAGACTGAACCTCGTGCCGGACACCACAGAACCACCTGCCGGACAGACAGGAACCACCTGCCGGACACGCCGGAACCACCGGCACGACCCGCCGGAAAGACCGCTGGACATACAAAATCACCTGCCGGCTACGCCGGAAACACTTGCCGAACACTCCGGAATCACCTGCCGGGCATGCCGGAACCACCTCTCAGATATGCCAGAACCACGTGCCAATGACCCCGGAAGCACCTGCCGAGCACGCCGGAACCACCTGCTCGACTCGCCAGAACCACCTGCCGGACACGCAAAAATCACCTGCCGGCTACGCCACAACCTGTTGGTGAACACTTTGGAATCACCTGCCGGGCTTGCTGGAACCACCTGCCGGTCATGCCAAAATCACCTGCCAACTACGCCAGAACCGCTTGGCGGACACTGCGGAAACACCTGTCGGGCCGGCTGGAACCACATCTCAGACGTGCCAGAAACGTGTTCATGAGATGCTGGAACCACACCCCGAACAGACGGATACCACCTGCCAGAACCGCCTGAACCACCTGCTGAGCACGCCGGAACCACCTGCTCGACTCACCGGTACCACCTCCCTGACACGCCAAAATCACCTGCTGGGTATGCCAGAACCACTTGGCGGACACTCCGGAATCATCTGCCGGACATGCCGGAACCAGCTCTCAGACACACCAGAACCAAGTGCCGGAGACGCCGGAAGCACCTGCCGAGCATGCCGGAGCCACAGGCTCGACTCGCCAGAAACACCTGCCGGACACGCCAAAATCACCTGCCGGGTATGCCAGAACCACCTGGTGGACACTACGGAATCACCTGCCACGCATGCCGGAACCTCTTCTGAGACGTGCCGGAAGCACGTGCCACACACTCCGGAAACACCTACCGGACATACCGGAACCACCTGCCAAGAACGCCGGAGCCACCTGTTCGACTCGCTGGAACCACCTGCCGGACAGGCCAATATCAACTGCTGGCTATGCCAGAACCACCTGGGGGACAGTCCGGGATCACCTGCCAGCCATGGCGGAACCACCTCTCAGACGTACCAGAACCACCTGCCGGAGAAGCTGGAAACACGTCCTGGACAGACTGGAACCACGTGACGGCCATGCCTGAACCACCTGCCGAGCACGGCGGAACCACCTGCCAGACACGCCAAAATCACCTGCGGGCTACGCCAGAACCACTTGGACGACTCTCCGAAATGACCTGCCGGGCATGTTGGAACCACCTCTCAGACGTGCCAGAAGCACGTGGCGGACAGTCCGGAATCACCTGTTGGGCATACGCAACCACCTCTGAGATGTACCAGTACCACGTGCCGTGCACGCCGGAACCACCTACCGGACAGACCGGAATCAACTTTCGGGCATGCCGGAACCACCAGTCAGATGTGCCAGAATCACGTGCCAGAGACGCCGGAAGCACCTGCCGAGCACGTCGCAACCACCTGCTCAACTCGCCTGAACCACCTGCCGGACACGCCAAAATCACCTGCCCGCTACACCAGCACCACTTCGGGGACAAGCCGGAATCACGTGAGGGGCATGCCGGCACAGCCTCTCAGACTGAACCTCGTGCCGGACACCACAGAACCACCTGCCGGACAGACCGGAAGCACCTGCCGGACACGCCGGAACCACCAGCTCGACCCGCCGGAACGACCGCTGGACATGCAAAATCACCTGCCGGCTACGCCGGAAACACTTGGCGAACACTCCGGAATCACCTGCCGGGCATGCCGGAACCACCTCTCAGATATGCCAGAACCACGTGCCAATGACCCCGGAAGCACCTGCCGAGCACGCCGGAACCACCTGCTCGACTCGCCAGAACCACCTGCCGGACACGCAAAAATCACCTGCCGGCTACGCCACAACCAGTTGGGGAACACTTCGGAATCACCTGCCGGGCTTGCTGGAACCACCTGCCGGTCATGCCAAAATCACCTGCCAACTACGCCAGTACCACTTGGCAGAAACTGTGGAAACACCTGTCGGGCCGGCCGGAACCACATCTCAGACGTGCCAGAACCATGTGCATGAGATGCTGGAACCACACCCCGAACAGACGGAAAACACCTGCCAGACCCGTCTGAACAACCTGCCGAGCACGCCGGAGCCACCTGCTCGACTCGCCGGAACCACCTACCTGACATGCCCAAATCACCAGCCGGGTATGCCAGAACCACTTGGCGGACACTCCGGAATCATCTGCCGGACATGCCGGAACCAGCTCTCAGACACACCAGAACCACGTGCCGGAGACGCCGGAAGCACCTGCCGAGCATGCCGGAGCCACCAGCTCGACTCGCCAGAAACACCTGCCGGACACGCCAAAATCACCTGCCGGGTACGCCAGAACCACCTGGCGGACACTCCGAAATCACCTGTCGCGCATGCCGGAACCACCTCTCAGACATGCCGGAAGCACGTGCCGGACAGGCCGTAATCCCCTACCGAACAGACCGGAACCACCTGCCGAGCACGCCGGAGCCACCTGTTCGACTCGCTGGAACCACCTGCCGGACAGGCCAATATCAACTGCTGGCTATGCCAGAACCACATGGGGGACGGTCCGGAATCACCTGCCAGCCATGGCGGAACCACCTCTCAGACGTACCAGAACCACCTGCCGGAGAAGCTGGAAACACGTCCTGGACAGTCTGGAACCACCTGCCGGCCAAGCCTGAACCACCTGCCAAGCACAACGGAACAACCTGCCAGACACGCCAAAATCACCTGCGTGTTATGCCAGAACCACTTGGAGGACTCTCTGGGATGACCTGCCGGTCATGCCGGAACCACCTCTCAGACGTGCCAGAACCATGTGGCGGACAGTCCGGAATCACCTGTTGGGCATGCGCAACCACCTCTGAGACGTACCAGAACCACATGCCGTGCAGGCTGGAACCACCTACCGGACAGACCGGAATCACCTTTCGGGCATGCCGGAACCACCTGTCAGATGTGCCAGAAACACGTGCCGGAGACGCCGGAAGCACCTGCCAAGCACGTTGGAACCACCTGCTCAACTCGCCTGAACCACCTGCCGAACATGCCAAAATCACCTGCCGACTATGCCAGAACCACTTGGCGAACACTCCGTAATCACTTGCCGGGCATGCAGGAACCACCTCTCAGACATGCCAGAACCGCGTGCCAATGACCCCGGAAGCACCTGCCGAGCACGCCGGAACCACCTGCTCGACTCGCCACTGTCACCTGCCGATCACGCAAAAATCACCTGCCGGGTACGCCACAACCAGTTGGTGAACACTTTGGAATCACCTGCCAGGCTTGCTGGAACCACCTGCCGGTCATGCCAAAATCACCTGCCAACTACGCCAGAACCGCTTGGCGGACACTGCGGAAACACCTGTCGGGCCGGCTGGAACCACATCTCAGACGTGCCAGAAACGTGTTCATGAGATGCTGGAACCACACCCCGAACAGACGGATACCACCTGCCAGAACCGCCTGAACCACCTGCTGAGCACGCCGGAACCACCTGCTCGACTCACCGGTACCACCTCCCTGACACGCCAAAATCACCTGCTGGGTATGCCAGAACCACTTGGCGGACACTCCGGAATCATCTGCCGGACATGCCGGAACCAGCTCTCAGAAACACCAGAACCAAGTGCCGGAGACGCCGGAAGCACCTGCCGAGCATGCCGGAGCCACCTGCTCGACTCGCCAGAAACACCTGCCGGACACGCCAAAATCACCTGCCGGGTACGCCAGAACCACCTGGCGGACACTCCGAAACCACCTGTCGCGCATGCCGGAAACACCTCTCCGACGTGCCCGAAGCACGTGCCGGACACGCCGGAATCACCTACCAGACAGACCGGAACCACCTGCCGAGCACGCCGGAGCCACCTGTTCGACTCGCTGGAACCACCTGCCGGACAGGCCAATATCAACTGCTGGCTATGCCAGAACCACCTGGGGGACGGTCCGGAATCGCCTGCCAGCCATGGCGGAACCACCTCTCAGACGTACCAGAACCACCTGCCGGAGAAGCTGGAAACACGTCCTGGACAGTCTGGAACCACCTGCCGGCCAAGCCTGAACCACCTGCCAAGCACAACGGAACAACCTGCCAGACACGCCAAAATCACCTGCGTGTTATGCCAGAACCACTTGGAGGACTCTCTGGGATGACCTGCCGGTCATGCCGGAACCACCTCTCAGACGTGCCAGAACCATGTGGCGGACAGTCCGGAATCACCTGTTGGGCATGCGCAACCACCTCTGAGAGGTACCAGAACCACATGCCGTGCAGGCTGGAACCACCTACCGGACAGACCGGAATCACCTTTCGGGCATGCCGGAACCACCTGTCAGATGTGCCAGAAACACGTGCCGGAGACGCCGGAAGCACCTGCCAAGCACGTTGGAACCACCTGCTCAACTCGCCTGAACCACCTGCCGGACATGCCAAAATCACCTGCCGACTATGCCAGAACCACTTGGCGAACACTCCGTAATCACTTGCCGGGCATGCAGGAACCACCTCTCAGACATGCCAGAACCGCGTGCCAATGACCCCGGAAGCACCTGCCGAGCACGCCGGAACCACCTGCTCGACTCGCCACTGTCACCTGCCGATCACGCAAAAATCACCTGCCGGGTACGCCACAACCAGTTGGTGAACACTTTGGAATCACCTGCCAGGCTTGCTGGAACCACCTGCCGGTCATGCCAAAATCACCTGCCAACTACGCCAGAACCGCTTGGCGGACACTGCGGAAACACCTGTCGGGCCGGCTGGAACCACATCTCAGACGTGCCAGAAACGTGTTCATGAGATGCTGGAACCACACCCCGAACAGACGGATACCACCTGCCAGAACCGCCTGAACCACCTGCTGAGCACGCCGGAACCACCTGCTCGACTCACCGGTACCACCTCCCTGACACGCCAAAATCACCTGCTGGGTATGCCAGAACCACTTGGCGGACACTCCGGAATCATCTGCCGGACATGCCGGAACCAGCTCTCAGACACACCAGAACCAAGTGCCGGAGACGCCGGAAGCACCTGCCGAGCATGCCGGAGCCATCTGCTCGACTCGCCAGAAACACCTGCCGGACACGCCAAAATCACCTGCCGGGTACGCCAGAACCACCTGGCGGACACTCCGAAACCACCTGTCGCGCATGCCGGAACCACCTCTCAGACGTGCCGGAAGCACGTGCCGGACACGCCGGAATCACCTACCGGACAGACCGGAACGACCTGCCGAGCACGCCGGAGCCACCTGTTCGACTCGCTGGAACCACCTGCCGGACAGGCCAATATCAACTGCTGGCTATGCCAGAAACACCTGGGGGATGGTCCGGAATCACCTGCCAGCCATGGCGGAACCACCTCTCAGACGTACCAGAACCACCTGCCGGAGAAGCTGGAAACACGTCCTGGACAGTCTGGAACCACCTGCCGGCCAAGCCTGAACCACCTGCCAAGCACAACGGAACAACCTGCCAGACACGCCAAAATCACCTGCGTGTTATGCCAGAACCACTTGGAGGACTCTCTGGGATGACCTGCCAAGCATGCCGGAACCACCTCTCAAACGTGAAAGAACCATGTGGCGGACAGTCCGGAATCACCTGTTGGGCATGCGCAACCACCTCTGAGAGGTACCAGAACCACATGCCGTGCAGGCTGGAACCACCTACCGGACAGACCGGAATCACCTGTCGCGCATGCCGGAACCACCTCTCAGACGTGCCGGAAGCACGTGCCGGACAGGCCGTAATCCCCTACCGAACAGACCGGAACCACCTGCCGAGCACGCCGGAGCCACCTGTTCGACTCGCTGGAACCACCTGCCGGACAGGCCAATATCAACTGCTGGCTATGCCAGAACCACCTGGGGGACGGTCCGGGATCACCTGCCAGCCATGGCCGAACCACCTCTCAGATGTACCAGAACCACCTGCCGGAGAAGCTGGAAACACGTCCTGGACAGACTGGAACCACGTGACGGCCATGCCTGAACCACCTGCCGAGCACGGCGGAACCACCTGCCGGACACGCCAAAATCACCTGCGGGCTACGCCAGAGCCACTTGGACGACTCTCCGAAATGACCTGCCGGGCATCTTGGAACCACCTATCAGACGTGCCAGAAGCACGTGGCGGACAGTCCGGAATCACCTGTTGGGCATACGCAACCACCTCTGAGACGTACCAGAACCACGTGCCGTGCACGCCGGAACCACCTACCGGACAGACCGGAATCAACTTTTGGGCATGCCGGAACCACCAGTCAGATGTGCCAGAAACACGTGCCGGAGACGCCGGAAGCACCTGCCGAGCACGTCGCAACCACCTGCTCAACTCGCCTTAACCCTCTGCCGGACACGGCAAAATCACCTGCCCGCTACACCAGCACCACTTCGGGGACAAGCCGGAATCACGTGAGGGGCATGCCGGCACAGCCTCTCAGACTGAACATCGTGCCGGACACCACAGAACCACCTGCCGGACAGACCGGAACCACCTGCCGGACACGCCGGAACCACCGGCTCGACCCGCCGGAACGACCGCTGGACATGCAAAATCACCTGCCGGCTACGCCGGAAACACTTGGCGAACACTCCGGAATCACGTGCCGGGCATGCCGGAACCACCTCTCAGATATGCCAGAACCACGTGCCAATGACCCCGGAAGCACCTGCCGAGCACGCCGGAACCACATGCTCGACTCGCCAGAACCACCTGCCGGACACGCAAAAATCACCTGCCGGCTACGCCACAAGCAGTTGGGGAACACTTCGGAATCACCTGCCGGGCTTGCTGGAACCACCTGCCGGTCATGCCAAAATCACCTGCCAACTACGCCAGTACCACTTGGCGGACACTGTGGAAACACCTGTCGGGCCGGCCGGAACCACATCTCAGACGTGCCAGAACCATGTGCATGAGATGCTGGAACCACACCCCGAACAGACGGAAAACACCTGCCAGACCCGTCTGAACAACCTGCCGAGCACGCCGGAGCCACCTGCTCGACTCGCCGGAACCACCTACCTGACATGCCCAAATCACCAGCCGGGTATGCCAGAACCACTTGGCGGACACTCCGGAATCATCTGCCGGACATGCCGGAACCAGCTCTCAGACACACCAGAACCACGTGCCGGAGACGCCGGAAGCACCTGCCGAGCATGCCGGAGCCACCTGCTCGACTCGCCAGAAACACCTGCCGGACACGCCAAAATCACCTGCCGGGTACGCCGGAACCACCTGGCGGACACTCCGAAATCACGTGTGGCACATGCTGGAACCACCTCTCAGACGTGCCGGAAGCACGTGCCAGACACGCCGGAAACACCTACCGGACAGACCGGAACCACCTGCCAAGAACGCCGGAGCCACCTGTTCGACTCGCTGGAACCACCTGCCGGACAGGCCAATATCAACTGCTGGCTATGCCAGAACCACCTGGGGGACAGTCCGGGATCACCTGCCAGCCATGGCGGAACCACCTCTCAGACGTACCAGAACCACCTGCCGGAGAAGCTGGAAGCACGTCCTGGACAGACTGGAACCACGTGACGGCCATGCCTGAACCACATCCCGAGCACGGCGGAACCACCTGCCGGACACGCCAAAATCACCTGCGGGCTACTCCAGAACCACTTGGATGACTCTCCAAAATGACCTGCCAGGCATGTTGGAACCACCTCTCAGACGTGCCAGAAGCACGTGGCGGACAGTCCGGAATCACCTGTTGGGCATACGCAACCACCTCTGAGACGTACCAGAACCACGTGCCGTGCACGCCGGAACCACCTACCGGACAGACCGGAATCAACTTTTGGGCATGCCAGAACCACCAGTCAGATGTGCCAGAAACACGTGCCGGAGACGCCGGAAGCACCTGCTGAGCACGTCGCAACCACCTGCTCAACTCGCCTGAACCACCTGCCGGACACGCCAAAATCACCTGCCCGCTACACCAGCACCACTTCGGGGACAAGCCGGAATCACGTGAGGGGCATGCCGGCACAGCCTCTCAGACTGAACCTCGTGCCGGACACCACAGAACCACCTGCCGGACAGACTGGAACCACCTGCCGGACACGCCGGAACGACCGCTGGACATGCAAAATCACCTGCCGGCTACGCCGGAAACACTTGGCGAACACTCCGGAATCACCTGCCGGGCATGCCGGAACCACCTCTCAGATATGCCAGAACCACGTGCCAATGATCCGGGTAGCACCTGCCGAGCACGTCGGAACCACCTGCTCGACTCGCCAGAACCACCTGCCGGACACGCAAAAATCACCTGCCGGCTACGCCACAACCAGTTGGGGAACACTTCGGAATCACCTGCCGGGCTTGCTGGAACCACCTGCCGGTCATGCCAAAATCACCTGCCAACTACGCCAGTACCACTTGGCAGACACTGTGGAAACACCTGTCGGGCCGGCCGGAACCACATCTCAGACGTGCCAGAACCATGTGCATGAGATGCTGGAACCACACCCCGAACAGACGGAAAACA
This sequence comes from Equus caballus, assembly GCF_041296265.1. Classification (NCBI taxonomy): domain Eukaryota; kingdom Metazoa; phylum Chordata; class Mammalia; order Perissodactyla; family Equidae; genus Equus; species Equus caballus. The sequence continues at coordinate 4,044,079 of NC_091713.1, forward strand.
CCTGCCAGACCCGTCTGAACAACCTGCCGAGCACGCCGGAGCCACCTGCTCGACTCGCCGGAACCACCTACCTGACATGCCCAAATCACCAGCCGGGTATGCCAGAACCACTTGGCGGACACTCCGGAATCATCTGCCAGACATGCCGGAACCAGCTCTCAGACACACCAGAACCACGTGCCGGAGACGCCGGAAGCACCTGCCGAGCATGCCGGAGCCACCTGCTCGACTCGCCGGAAACACCTGCGGGACACGCCAAAATCACCTGCCGGGTACGCCAGAACCACCTGGCGGACACTCCGAAACCACCTGTCGCGCATGCCGGAACCACCTCTCAGACGTGCCGGAAGCACGTGCCGGACACGCCGGAATTACCTACCGGACAGACCGGAACCACCTGCCGAGCACGCCGGAGCCACCTGTTCGACTCGCTGGAACCACCTGCCGGACAGGCCAATATCAACTGCTGGCTATGCCAGAACCACCTGGGGGACGGTCCGGGATCACCTGCCAGCCATGGCGGAACCACCTCTCAGACGTACCAGAACCACCTGCCGGAGAAGCTGGAAACACGTCCTGGAGAGTCTGGAACCACCTGCCGGCCAAGCCTGAACCACCTGCCAAGCACAACGGAACAACCTGCCAGACACGCCAAAATCACCTGCGTGTTATGCCAGAACCACTTGGAGGACTCTCTGGGATGACCTGCCGGGCATGCCGGAACCACCTCTCAGACGTGCCAGAACCATGTGGCGGACAGTCCGGAATCACCTGTTGGGCATGCGCAACCACCTCTGAGACGTACCAGAACCACATGCCGTGCAGGCTGGAACCACCTACCGGACAGACCGGAATCACCTTTCGGGCATGCCGGAACCACCTGTCAGATGTGCCAGAAACACGTGCCGGAGACGCCGGAAGCACCTGCCAAGCACGTTGGAACAACCTGCTCAACTCGCCTGAACCAGCTGCCGGACATGCCAAAATCACCTGCCGACTATGCCAGAACCACTTGGCGAACACTCCGGAATCACCTGCCGAGCATGCCGGAGCCACCTGCTCGACTCGCCAGAAACACCTGCCGGACACGCCAAAATCACCTGCCGGGTATGCCAGAACCACCTGGCGGACACTACGGAATCACCTGCCGCGCATGCAGGAACCACTTCTCAGACGTGCCGGAAGCACGTGCCACACACTCCGGAAACACCTACCGGACAGACCGGAACCACCTGCCAAGAACGCCGGAGCCACCTGTTCGACTCGCTGGAACCACCTGCCGGACAGGCCAATATCAACTGCTGGCTATGCCAGAACCACCTGGGGGACGGTCCGGGATCACCTGCCAGCCATGGCGGAACCACCTCTCAGACGTACCAGAACCACCTGCCGGAGAAGCTGGAAACACGTCCTGGACAGACTGGAACCACGTGACGGCCATGCCTGAACCACATCCCGAGCACGGCGGAACCACCTGCCGGACACGCCAAAATCACCTGCGGGCTACGCCAGAACCACTTGGACGACTCTCCGAAATGACCTGCCGGGCATGTTGGAACCACCTCTCAGACGTGCCAGAAGCACGTGGCGGACAGTCCGGAATCACCTGTTGGGCATACGCAACCACCTCTGAGATGTACCAGTACCACGTGCCGTGCACGCCGGAACCACCTACCGGACAGACCGGAATCAACTTTCGGGCATGCCGGAACCACCAGTCAGATGTGCCAGAATCACGTGCCAGAGACGCCGGAAGCACCTGCCGAGCACGTCGCAACCACCTGCTCAACTCGCCTGAACCACCTGCCGGACACGCCAAAATCACCTGCCCGCTAGACCAGCACCACTTCGGGGACAAGCCGGAATCACGTGAGGGGCATGCCGGCACAGCCTCTCAGACTGAACCTCGTGCCGGACACCACAGAACCACCTGCCGGACAGACCGGAACCTCCTGCCGGACACGCCGGAACCACCGGCTCGACCCGCCGGAAAGACCGCTGGACATGCAAAATCACCGGCCGGCTACGCCGGAAACACTTGGCGAACACTCCGGAATCACCTGCCGGGCATGCCGGAACCACCTCTCAGATATGCCAGAACCACGTGCCAATGACCCCGGAAGCACCTGCCGAGCACGCCGGAGCCACATGCTCGACTCGCCAGAAACACCTTCCGGACACGCAAAAATCACCTGCCGGCTACGCCACAACCAGTTGGGGAACACTTCGGAATCACCTGCCGGGCTTGCTGGAACCACCTGCCGGTCATGCCAAAATCACCTGCCAACTACGCCAGTACCACTTGGCGGACACTGTGGAAACACCTGTCGGGCCGGCCGGAACCACATCTCAGACGTGCCAGAACCATGTGCATGAGATGCTGGAACCACACCCCGAACAGACGGAAAACACCTGCCAGACCCGTCTGAACAACCTGCCGAGCACGCCGGAGCCACCTGCTCGACTCGCCAGAACCACCTACCTGACATGCCCAAATCACCAGCCGGGTATGCCAGAACCACTTGGCGGACACTCCGGAATCATCTGCCGGACATGCCGGAACCAGCTCTCAGACACACCAGAACCACGTGCCGGAGACGCCGGAAGCACCTGCCGAGCATGCCGGAGCCACCTGCTCGACTCGCCAGAAACACCTGCCGGACACGCCAAAATCACCTGCCGGGTACGCAAGAACCACCTGGCGGATACTACGGAATCACATGCCGCGCATGACGGACCCACCTTTCAGACGTGCCGGAAGCACGTTCCGGAGACGCCGGAAACTCCTAGCGGACAGACCGGAACCACCTGCCAAGAACGCCGGAGCCACCTGTTCGACTCGCTGGAACCACCTGCCGACAGGCCAATATCAACTGCTGGCTATGCCAGAACCACCTGGGGGACAGTCCGGGATCACCTGCCAGCCATGGCGGAACCACCTCTCAGACGTACCAGAACCACCTGCCGGAGAAGCTGGAAACACGTCCTGGACAGACTGGAACCACGTGACGGCCATGCCTGAACCACCTGCCGAGCACGGCGGAACCACCTGCCGGACACGCCAAAATCACCTGCGGGCTACGCCAGAACCACTTGGACGACTTTCTGAAATGACCTGCTGGGCATGTTGGAACCACCTCTCAGACGTGCCAGAAGCACGTGGCGGACAGTCCGGAATCACCTGTTGGGCATACGCAACCACCTCTGACACGTACCAGAACCACGTGCCGTGCCGCCGGAACCACCTACCGGACAGACCGCAATCAACTTTTGGGCATGCCGGAACCACCAGTCAGATGTGCCAGAAACACGTGCCGGAGACGCCGGAAGCAACTGCCGAGCACGTCGCAACCACCTGCTCAGCTCGCCTGAACCACCTGCCGGAAACGCCAAAATCACCTGCCCGCTACACCAGCACCACTTCGGGGACAAGCCGGAATCACGTGAGGGGCATGCCGGCACAGCCTCTCAGACTGAACCTCGGGCAGGCCACCACAGAACCACCTGCCGGACAGACCGGAACCACCTGCCGGACACGCCGGAACCACCGGCTCGACCCGCCGGAACGACCGCTGGACATGCAAAATCACCTGCCGGCTACGCCGGAAACACTTGGCGAACACTCCGGAATCACCTGCCGGGCATGCCGGAACCACCTCTCAGATATGCCAGAACCACGTGCCAATGACCCCGGAAGCACCTGCCGAGCACGCCGGAACCACCTGCTCGACTCGCCAGAACCACCTGCCGGACACGCAAAAATCACCTGCCGGCTACGCCACAACCAGTTGGGGAACACTTTGGAATCACCTGCCAGGCTTGCTGGAACCACCTGCCAGTCATGCCAAAATCACCTGCCAACTACGCCAGAACCGCTTGGCGGACACTGCAGAAAAACCTGTCAGGCCGGCTGGAACCACATCTCAGACCTGCCAGAAACGTGTTCATGAGATGCTGGAACCACACCCCGAACAGACGGAAAACACCTGCCAGACCCGTCTGAACAACCTGCCGAGCACGCCGGAGCCACCTGCTCGACTCGCCGGAACCACCTACCTGACATGCCCAAATCACCAGCCGGGTATGCCAGAACCACTTGGCGGACACTCCGGAATCATCTGCCGGACATGCCGGAACCAGCTCTCAGACACACCAGAATCACGTGCCGGAGACGCCGGAAGCACCTGCCGAGCATGCCGGAGCCACCTGCTCGACTCGCCAGAAACACCTGCCGGACACGCCAAAATCACCTGCCGGGTACGCCAGAACCACCTGGCGGACACTCCGAAACCACCTGTCGCGCATGCCGGAACCACCTCTCAGACGTGCCGGAAGCACGTGCCGGACACGCCGGAATCACCTACCGGACAGACCGGAACAGCCTGCCGAGCACGCCGGAGCCACCTGTTCGACTCACTGGAACCACCTGCCGGACAGGCCAATATCAAATGCTGGCTATGCCAGAACCACCTGGGGGACGGTCCGGAATCACCTGCCAGCCATGGCGTAACCACCTCTCAGACGTACCAGAACCACATGCCGGAGAAGCTGGAAACACGTCCTGGACAGTCTGGAACCACCTGCCGGCCAAGCCTGAACCACCTGCCAAGCACAACGGAACAACCTGCCAGACACGCCAAAATCACCTGCGTGTTATGCCAGAACCACTTGGAGGACTCTCTGGGATGACCTGCCGGGCATGCCGGAACCACCTCTCAGACGTGCCAGAACCATGTGGCGGACAGTCCGGAATCACCTGTTGGGCATGCGCAACCACCTCTGAGACGTACCAGAACCACATGCCGTGCAGGCTGGAACCACCTACCGGACAGACCGGAATCACCTTTCGGGCATGCCGGAACCACCTGTCAGATGTGCCAGAAACACGTGCCGGAGACGCCGGAAGCACCTGCCAAGCACGTTGGAACCACCTGCTCAACTCGCCTGAACCACCTGCCGGACATGCCAAAATCACCTGCCGACTATGCCAGGACCACTTGGCGAACACTCCGGAATCACTAGCCGGGCATGCAGGAACCACCTCTCAGACATGCCAGAACCCCGAGCCAATGACCCCGGAAGCACCAGCCGAGCACGCCGGAACCACCTGCTCGACTCGCCAGAACCACCTGCCGATCACGCAAAAATCACCTGCCGGCTACGCCACAACCAGTTGTTGAACACTTTGGAATCACCTGCCAGGCTTGCTGGAACCGCCTGCCAGTCATGCCAAAATCACCTGCCAACTATGCCAGAACCGCTTGGCGGACACTGCGGAAACACCTGTCGGGCTGGCTGGAACCGCATCTCAGACGTGCCAGAACCATGTGCATGAGATGCTGGAACCACACCCCGAACAGACGGAAAACACCTGCCAGACCCGTCTGAACAACCTGCCGAGCACGCCGGAGCCACCTGCTCGACTCGCCGGAACCACCTACCTGACATGCCCAAATCACCAGCCGGGTATGCCAGAACCACTTGGCGGACACTCCGGAATCATCTGCCGGACATGCCGGAACCAGCTCTCAGACACACCAGAACCACGTGCCGGAGACGCCGGAAGCACCTGCCGAGCATGCCGGAGTTACCTGCTCGACTCGCCAGAAACACCTGCCGGACACGCCAAAATCACCTGCCGGGTACGCCAGAACCACCTGGCGGACACTACGAAATCACCTGCCGCGCATGCCGGAACCACCTCTCAGACGTGCCGGAAGCACGTGCCAGACACGCCGGAAACACCTACCGGACAGACCGGAACCACCTGCCAAGAACGCCGGAGCCACCTGTTCGACTCGCTGGAACCACCTGCCGGCCAGGCCAATATAAACTGCTGGCTATGCCAGAACCACCTGGGGGACGGTCCGGGATCACCTGCCAGCCATGGTGGAACCACCTCTCAGACGTACCAGAACCACCTGCCGGAGAAGCTGGAAACACGTCCTGGATAGTCTGGAATCACCTGCCGGCCAAGCCTGAACCACCTGCCAAGCACAACGGAACAACCTGCCAGACACGCCAAAATCACCTGCGTGTTATGCCAGAACCACTTGGAGGACTCTCTGGGATGACCTGCCGGGCATGCCGGAATCACCTCTCAGACGTGCCAGAAGCACGTGGCGGACAGTCCGGAATCACCTGTTGGGCATGCGCAACCACCTCTGAGACGTACAAGAACCACATGCCGTGCAGGCTGGAACCACCTACCGGACAGACCGGAATCACCTTTCGGGCATGCCGGAACCACCTGTCAGATGTGCCAGAAACACGTGCCGGAGACGCCGGAAGCACCTGCCAAGCACGTTGGAACCACCTGCTCAACTCGCCTGAACCACCTGCCGGACATGCCAAAATCACCTGCCGACTATGCCAGGACCACTTGGCGAACACTCCGGAATCACTAGCCGGGCATGCAGGAACCACCTCTCAGACATGCCAGAACCCCGAGCCAATGACCCCGGAAGCACCAGCCGAGCACGCCGGAACCACCTGCTCGACTCGCCAGAACCACCTGCCGATCACGCAAAAATCACCTGCCGGCTACGCCACAACCAGTTGGTGAAGACTTTGGAATCACCTGCCAGGCTTGCTGGAACCGCCTGCCAGTCATGCCAAAATCACCTGCCAACTATGCCAGAACCGCTTGGCGGACACTGCGGAAACACCTGTCGGGCTGGCTGGAACCGCATCTCAGACGTGCCAGAACCATGTGCATGAGATGCTGGAACCACACCCCGAACAGACGGAAAACACCTGCCAGACCCGTCTGAACAACCTGCCGAGCACGCCGGAGCCACCTGCTCGACTCGCCGGAACCACCTACCTGACATGCCCAAATCACCAGCCGGGTATGCCAGAACCACTTGGCGGACACTCCGGAATCATCTGCCGGACATGCCGGAACCAGCTCTCAGACACACCAGAACCACGTGCCGGAGACGCCGGAAGCACCTGCCGAGCATGCCGGAGTTACCTGCTCGACTCGCCAGAAACACCTGCCGGACACGCCAAAATCACCTGCCGGGTACGCCAGAACCACCTGGCGGACACTACGAAATCACCTGCCGCGCATGCCGGAACCACCTCTCAGACGTGCCGGAAGCACGTGCCAGACACGCCGGAAACACCTACCGGACAGACCGGAACCACCTGCCAAGAACGCCGGAGCCACCTGTTCGACTCGCTGGAACCACCTGCCGGCCAGGCCAATATAAACTGCTGGCTATGCCAGAACCACCTGGGGGACGGTCCGGGATCACCTGCCAGCCATGGTGGAACCACCTCTCAGACGTACCAGAACCACCTGCCGGAGAAGCTGCAAACACGTCCTGGATAGTCTGGAATCACCTGCCGGCCAAGCCTGAACCACCTGCCAAGCACAACGGAACAACCTGCCAGACACGCCAAAATCACCTGCGTGTTATGCCAGAACCACTTGGAGGACTCTCTGGGATGACCTGCCGGGCATGCCGGAATCACCTCTCAGACGTGCCAGAAGCACGTGGCGGACAGTCCGGAATCACCTGTTGGGCATGCGCAACCACCTCTGAGACGTACAAGAACCACATGCCGTGCAGGCTGGAACCACCTACCGGACAGACCGGAATCACCTTTCGGGCATGCCGGAACCACCTGTCAGATGTGCCAGAAACACGTGCCGGAGACGCCGGAAGCACCTGCCAAGCACGTTGGAACCACCTGCTCAACTCGCCTGAACCACCTGCCGGACATGCCAAAATCACCTGCCGACTATGCCAGAACCACTTGGCGAACACTCCGGAATCACTTGCCGGGCATGCAGGAACCACCTCTCAGACATGCCAGAACCCCGTGCCAATGACCCCGGAAGCACCAGCCGAGCACGCCGGAACCACCTGCTCGACTCGCCAGAACCACCTGCCGGACACGCAAAAATCACCTGCCGGCTATGCCACAACCAGTTGGGGAACACTTCGGAATCACCTGCCAGGCTTGCTGGAACCACCTGCCCGTCATGCCAAAATCACCTGCCAACTACGCCAGAACCGCTTGGCGGACACTGCGGAAACACCTGTCGGGCCGGCTGGAACCACATATCAGAAGTGCCAGAAACGTGTTCATGAGATGCTGGAACCACACCCCGAACAGACGGATACCACCTGCCAGAACCGCCTGAACCACCTGCTGAGCACGCCGGAAGCACCTGCTCGACTCACCGGTACCACCTCCCTGACACGCCAAAATCACCTGCTGGGTATGCCAGAACCACTTGGCGGACACTCCGGAATCATCTGCCGGACATGCCGGAACCAGCTCTCAGACACACCAGAACCAAGTGCCGGAGACGCCGGAAGCACCTGCCGAGCACGCCGGAACCACCTGCTCGACTCGCCAGAATCACCTGCCGGACACGCAAAAATCACCTGCCGGCTACGCCACAACCAGTTGGGGAACACTTCGGAATCACCTGCCGGGCTTGCTGGAACCACCTGCCGGTCATGCCAAAATCACCTGCCAACTACGCCAGTACCACTTGGCGGACACTGTGGAAACGCCTGTCGGGCCGGCCGGAACCACATCTCAGACGTGCCAGAACCATGTGCATGAGATGCTGGAACCACACCCCGAACAGACGGAAAACACCTGCCAGACCCGTCTGAACAACCTGCCGAGCACGCCGGAGCCACCTGCTCGACTCGCCGGAACCACCTACCTGACATGCCCAAATCACCAGCCGGGTATGCCAGAACCACTTGGCGGACACTCCGGAATCATCTTCCGGACATGCCGGAACCAGCTCTCAGACACACCAGAACCACGTGCCGGAGACGCCGGAACCACCTGCCGAGCATGCCGGAGCCACCTGCTCGACTCGCCAGAAACACCTGCCGGACACGCCAAAATCACCTGCCGGGTACGCCAGAAACACCTGGCGGACACTCCGAAACCACCTGTGGCGCATGCCGGAACCACCTCTCAGACGTGCCGGAAGCACGTGCCGGACACGCCGGAATCACCTACCGGACAGACCGGAACCACCTGCCGAGCACGCCGGAGCCACCTGTTCGACTCGCTGTAACCACCTGCCGGACAGGCCAATATCAACTGCTGGCTATGCCAGAACCACCTGGGGGATGGTCCGGAATCACCTGCCAGCCATGGCGGAACCACCTCTCAGACGTACCAGAACCACCTGCCGGAGAAGCTGGAAACACGTCCTGGACAGTCTGGAACCACCTGCCGGCCAAGCCTGAACCACCTGCCAAGCACAACGGAACAACCTGCCAGACACGCCAAAATCACCTGCGTGTTATGCCAGAACCACTTGGAGGACTCTCTGGGATGACCTGCCAAGCATGCCAGAACCACCTTTCAGACGTGCCAGAACCATGTGGCGGACAGTCCGGAATCACCTGTTGGGCATGCGCAACCACCTCTGAGAGGTACCAGAACCACATGCCGTGCAGGCTGGAACCACGTACCGGACAGACCGGAATCACCTTTCGGGCATGCGCAAACCGCCTGTCAGATGTGTCAGAAACACGTGCCGGTGACGCCGGAAGCACCTGCCAAGCACGTTGGAACCACCTGCTCATCTCGCCTAAACCACCTTCCGGACATGCCAAAATCACCTGCCGACTATGCCAGAACCACTTGGCGAACACTCCGGAATCACTTGCCGGGCATGCAGGTACCACCTCTCAGACATGCCAGAAACCCGCGCCAATGACCCCAGAAGCACCAGCCGAGCACGCCGGAACCACCTGCTCGACTCGCCAGAACCACCTGCCGATCACGCAAAAATCACCTGCCGGCTACGCCACAACCAGTTGGTGAACACTTTGGAATCACCTGCCAGGCTTGCTGGAACCACCTGCCAGTCATGCCAAAATCACCTGCCAGCTACGCCAGAACCGCTTGGCGGACACTGCGGAAACACCTGTCGGGCCGGCTGGAACCACATCTCAGACGTGCCAGAAACGTGTTCATGAGATGCTGGAACCACACCACGAACAGACGGATACCACCTGCCAGAACCGCCTGAACCACCTGCTGAGCACGCCGGAACCACCTGCTCGACTCACCGGTACCACCTCCCTGACACGCCAAAATCACCTGCTGGGTATGCCAGAACCACTTGGCGGACACTCCGGAATCATCTGCCGGACATGCCGGAACCAGCTCTCAGACACACCAGAACCACGTGCCGAAGACGCCTGAAGCACCTGCCGAGAATGCCGGAGCCACATGCTCGACTCGCCAGAAACACCTGACGGACACGCCAAAATCACCTGCCGGGTACGCCAGAACCACCTGGCGGACACTCCGAAACCACCTGTCGCGCATGCCGGAACCACCTCTCAGACGTGCCGGAAGCACGTGCCGGACAAGCCGGAATCACCTACCGGACAGACCGGAACCACCTGCCGAGCACGCTGGAGCCACCTGTTCGACTCGCTCGAACCACCTGCCGGACAGGCCAATATCAACTGCTGGCTATGCCAGAACGACCTGGGGGACAGTCGGGATCACCTGCCAGCCATGGCGGAACCACCTCTCAGACGTACCAGAACCACCTGCCGGAGAAGCTGGAAACACGTCCTGGACAGACTGGAACCACGTGACGGCCATGCCTGAACCACCTGCCGAGCATGGCGGAACCACCTGCCGGACACGCCAAAATCACCTGCGGGCTATGCCAGAACCACTTGGACGACTCTCCGAAATGACCTGCCGGGCATGTTGGAACCACCTCTCAGACGTGCCAGAACCATGTGGCAGACAGTCCGGAATCACCTGTTGGGCATACGCAACCACCTCTGACACGTACCAGAACCACGTGCCGTGCCGCCGGAACCACCTACCGGACAGACCGCAATCAACTTTTGGGCATGCCGGAACCACCAGTCAGATGTGCCAGAAACACGTGCCGGAGACGCCGGAAGCAACTGCCGAGCACGTCGCAACCACCTGCTCAACTCGCCTGAACCACCTGCCGGAAACGCCAAAATCACCTGCCCGCTACACCAGCACCACTTCGGGGACAAGCCGGAATCACGTGAGGGGCATGCCGGCACAGCCTCTCAGACTCAACCTCGGGCAGGCCACCACAGAACCACCTGCCGGACAGACCGGAACCACCTGCCGGACACGCCGGAACCACCGGCTCGACCCGCCGGAACGACCGCTGGACATGCAAAATCACCTGCCGGCTACGCCGGAAACACTTGGCGAACACTCCGGAATCACCTGCCGGGCATGCCGGAACCACCTCTCAGATATGCCAGAACCACGTGCCAATGACCCCGGAAGCACCTGCCGAGCACGCCGGAACCACCTGCTCGACTCGCCAGAACCACCTGCCGGACACGCAAAAATCACCTGCCGGCTACGCCACAACCAGTTGGGGAACACTTTGGAATCACCTGCCAGGCTTGCTGGAACCACCTGCCAGTCATGCCAAAATCACCTGCCAACTACGCCAGAACCGCTTGGCGGACACTGCAGAAAAACCTGTCAGGCCGGCTGGAACCACATCTCAGACCTGCCAGAAACGTGTTCATGAGATGCTGGAACCACACCCCGAACAGACGGAAAACACCTGCCAGACCCGTCTGAACAACCTGCCGAGCACGCCGGAGCCACCTGCTCGACTCGCCGGAACCACCTACCTGACATGCCCAAATCACCAGCCGGGTATGCCAGAACCACTTGGCGGACACTCCGGAATCATCTGCCGGACATGCCGGAACCAGCTCTCAGACACACCAGAATCACGTGCCGGAGACGCCGGAAGCACCTGCCGAGCATGCCGGAGCCACCTGCTCGACTCGCCAGAAACACCTGCCGGACACGCCAAAATCACCTGCCGGGTACGCCAGAACCACCTGGCGGACACTCCGAAACCACCTGTCGCGCATGCCGGAACCACCTCTCAGACGTGCCGGAAGCACGTGCCGGACACGCCGGAATCACCTACCGGACAGACCGGAACAGCCTGCCGAGCACGCCGGAGCCACCTGTTCGACTCGCTGGAACCACCTGCCGGACAGGCCAATATCAAATGCTGGCTATGCCAGAACCACCTGGGGGACGGTCCGGAATCACCTGCCAGCCATGGCGTAACCACCTCTCAGACGTACCAGAACCACCTGCCGGAGAAGCTGGAAACACGTCCTGGACAGTCTGGAACCACCTGCCGGCCAAGCCTGAACCACCTGCCAAGCACAACGGAACAACCTGCCAGACACGCCAAAATCACCTGCGTGTTATGCCAGAACCACTTGGAGGACTCTCTGGGATGACCTGCCGGGCATGCCGGAACCACCTCTCAGACGTGCCAGAACCATGTGGCGGACAGTCCGGAATCACCTGTTGGGCATGCGCAACCACCTCTGAGACGTACCAGAACCACATGCCGTGCAGGCTGGAACCACCTACCGGACAGACCGGAATCACCTTTCGGGCATGCCGGAACCACCTGTCAGATGTGCCAGAAACACGTGCCGGTGACGCCGGAAGCACCTGCCAAGCACGTTGGAACCACCTGCTCATCTCGCCTAAACCACCTGCCGGACATGCCAAAATCACCTGCCGACTATGCCAGAACCACTTGGCGAGCACTCCGGAATCACCTGCCGGGCATGCCGGAACCACCTCTCAGATATGCCAGAACCACGTGCCCATGACCCCGGAAGCACCTGCCGAGCACGCCGGAACCACCTGCTCGACTCGCCAGAACCACCTGCCGGACACGCAAAAATCACCTGCCGGCTACGCCACACCCATTTGGGGAACACTTCAGAATCACCTGCCGGGCTTGCTGGAACCACCTGCCGGTCATGCCAAAATCACCTGCCAACTACGCCAGTACCACTTGGCGGACACTGTGGAAACACCTGTCGGGCTGGCCGGAACCACATCTCAGACCTGCCAGAACCATGTGCATGAGATGCTGGAACCACACCCCGAACAAAGGGAAAACACCTGCCAGACCCGTCTGAACAACCTGCCGAGCACGCCGGAGCCACCTGCTCGACTCGCCCGAACCACCTACCTGACATGCCCAAATCACCAGCCGGGTATGCCAGAACCACTTGGCGGACACTCCGGAATCATCTGCCGGACATGCCGGAACCAGCTCTCAGACACACCAGAACCACGTGCCGGAGACGCCGGAAGCACCTGCCGAGCATGCCGGAGCCACCTGCTCGACTCGCCAGAAACACCTGCCGGACACGCCAAAATCACCTGCCGGGTACGCCAGAACCACCTGGCGGACACTCCGAAACCACCTGTCGCGGATGCCGGGACCACCTCTCAGACGTGCCGGAAGCACGTGCCGGACACGCCGGAATCACCTACCGGACATACCGGAACCACCTGCCGAGCACGCCGGAGCCACCTGTTCGACTCGCTGGAACCACCTGCCGGACAGGCCAATATCAACTGCTGGCTATGCCAGAACCACCTGGGGGACGGTCCGGAATCGCCTGCCAGCCATGGCGGAACCACCTCTCAGAAGTACCAGAACCACCTGCTGGAGAAGCTGGAAACACGTCCTGGACAGACTGGAACCACGTGACGGCCATGCCTGAACCACCTGCCGAGCACGGCGGAACCACCTGCCGGACACGCCAAAATCACCTGCGTGTTATGCCAGAACCACTTGGAGGACTCTCTGGGATGACCTGCCGGGCATGCCGGAACCACCTCTCAGACGTGCCAGAACCATGTGGCGGACAGTCCGGAATCACCTGTTGGGCATGCGCAACCACCTCTGAGACGTACCAGAACCACATGCCGTGCAGGCTGGAACCACCTACCGGACAGACCGGAATCACCTTTCGGGCATGCCGGAACCACCTGTCAGATGTGCCAGAAACACGTGCCGGAGACGCCGGAAGCACCTGCCAAGCACGTTGGAACCACCTGCTCAACTCGCCTGAACCACCTGCCGGACACGCCAAAATCACCTGCCCACTACACCAGCACCACTTCGGGGACAAGCCGGAATCACGTGAGGGGCATGCCGGCACAGCCTCTCAGACTGAACCTCGTGCCGGACACCACAGAACCACCTGCCGGACAGACCGGAACCACCTGCCGGACATGCCGGAACCACCGTCTCGACCCGCCGGAACGACCGCTGGACATGCAAAATCACCTGCCGGCTACGCCGGAAACACTTGGCGAACACTCCAGAATCACCTGCCGGGCATGCCAGAACCACTTCTCAGATATACCAGAACCACGTGCCAATGACCCCGGAAGCACCTGCCGAGCACGCCGGAACCACCTGCTCGACTCGCCAGAACCACCTGCTGGACACGCAAAAATCACCTGCCGGCTACGCCACAACCACTTGGGGAACACTTCGGAATCAACTGCCGGGTTTGCTGGAACCACCTGCCGGTCATGCCAAAATCACCTGCCAACTACGCCAGTACCACTTGGCGGACACTGTGGAAACGCCTGTCGGGCCGGCCGGAACCACATCTCAGACGTGCCAGAACCATGTGCATGAGATGCTGGAACCACACCCCGAACAGACGGAAAACACCTGCCAGACCCGTCTGAACAACCTGCCGAGCACGCCGGAGCCACCTGCTCGACTCGCCGGAACCACCTACCTGACATGCCCAAATCACCAGCCGGGTATGCCAGAACCACTTGGCGGACACTCAGGAATCATCTGCCGGACATGCCGGAACCAGCTCTCAGACACACCAGAACCACGTGCCGGAGACGCCGGAAGCAGCTGCCGAGCATGCCGGAGCCACCTGCTCGACTCGCCAGAAACACCTGCCGGACACGCCAAAATCACCTGCCGGGTACGCCAGAACCACCTGGCGGACACTCCGAAATCACCTCTTGCGCATGCCGGAACCACCTCTCAGACGTGCCGGAAGCACGTGCCGGACACGCCGGAATCACCTACCGGACAGACCGGAACCACCTGCCGAGCACGCCGGAGCCACCTGTTCGACTCGCTGGAACCACCTGCCGGACAGGCCAATATCAACTGCTGGCTATGCCAGAACCACCTGGGGGACGGTCCGGAATCGGCTGCCAGCCATGGCGGAACCACCTCTCAGGTGTCCCAGAACCACCTGCCGGAGAAGCTGGAAACACGTCCTGGACAGTCTGGAACCACCTGCCGGCCAAGCCTGAACCACCTGCCAAGCAAAACGGAACAACCTGCCAGACACGCCAAAATCACCTGCGTGTTATGCCAGAACCACTTGGAGGACTCTCTGGGATGACCTGCCTGGGATGCCGGAAACACCTCTTAGACGTGCCAGAACCATGTGGCGGACAGTCCGGAATCACCTGTTGGGCATGCGCAACCACCTCTGAGACGTACCAGAACCACATGCCGTGCAGGCTGGAACCACCTACCGGACAGACCGGAATCACCTTTCGGGCATGCCGGAACCACCTGTCAGATGTGCCAGAAACACATGCCGGAGACGCCGGAAGCACCTGCCAAGCACGTTGGAACCACCTGCTCAACTCGCCTGAACCACCTGCCGGACATGCCAAAATCACCTGCCGACTATGCCAGAACCACTTGGCGAACACTCCGGAATCACTTGCCGGGCATGCAGGAACCACATCTCAGACATGCCAGAACCCCGTGCCAATGACCCCGGAACGACCAGCCGAGCACGCCGGAACCACCTGCTCGACTCGCCAGAACCACCTGCCGATCACGCAAAAATCACCTGCCGGCTACGCCACAACCAGTTGGTGAACACTTTGGAATCACCTGCCAGGCTTGCTGGAACCACCTGCCAGTCATGCCAAAATCACCTGCCAACTACGCCAGAACCGCTTGGCGGACACTGCGGAAACACCTGTCGGGCCGGCTGGAACCACATCTCAGACGTGCCAGAAACGTGTTCATGAGATGCTGGAACCACACCCCGAACAGACGGATACCACCTGCCAGAACCGCCTGAACCACCTGCTGAGCACGCCGGAACCACCTGCTCGACTCACCGGTACCACCTCCCTGACACGCCAAAATCACCTGCTGGGTATGCCAGAACCACTTGGCGGACACTCCGGAATCATCTGCCGGACATGCCTGAACCAGCTCTCAGACACACCAGAACCAAGTGCCGGAGACGCCAGAAGCACCTGCCGAGCATGCCGGAGCCACCTGCTCGACTCGCCAGAAACACCTGCCGGACACGCCAAAATCACCTGCCGGGTATGCCAGAACCACCTGGCGGACACTACGGAATCACCTGCCGCGCATGCCGGAACCACCTCTCAGACGTGCCGGAAGCACGTGCCAGACACGCCGGAAACACCTAGCAGACAGACCAGAACCACCTGCCAAGAACGCCGGAGCCACCTGTTCGACTCGCTGGAACCACCTGCCGGACAGGCCAATATCAACTGCTGGCTATGCCAGAACCACCTGGGGGACAGTCCGGGATCACCTGCCAGCCATGGCGGAACCACCTCTCAGACGTACCAGAACCACCTGCCGGAGAAGCTGGAAACACGTCCTGGACAGACTGGAACCACGTGACGGCCATGCCTGAACCACCTGCCGAGCACGGCGGAACCACCTGCCGGACACGCCAAAATCACCTGCGGGCTACGCCAGAACCACTTGGACGACTCTCCGAAATGACCTGCCGGGCATGTTGGAACCACGTCTCACACGTGCCAGAAGCACGTGGCGGACAGTCCGGAATCACCTGTTGGGCATACGCAACCACCTCTGACACGTACCAGAACCACGTGCCGTGCACGCCGGAACCACCTACCGGACAGACCGGAATCCACTTTTGGGCATGCCGGAACCACCAGTCAGATGTGCCAGAAACACGTGCCGGAGACGCCGGAAGCACCTGCCGAGCACGTCGCAACCACCTGCTCAACTCGCCTGAACCACATGCCGGACACGCCAAAATCACCTGCCCGCTACACCAGCACCACTTCGGGGACAAGCCGGAATCACGTGAGGGGCATGCCGGCACAGCCTCTCAGACTGAACCTCGTGCCGGACACCACAGAACCACCTGCCGGACAGACCGGAACCACCTGCCGGACACGCCGGAACCACCGGCTCGACCCGCCGGAACGACCGCTGGACATGCAAAATCACCTGCCGGCTACGCCGGAAACACTTGCCGAACACTCCGGAATCACCTGCCGGGCATGCCGGAACCACCTCTCAGATATGCCAGAACCACGTGCCAATGACCCCGGAAGCACCTGCCGAGCACGCCGGAACCACCTGCTCGACTCGCCAGAACCACCTGCCGGACACGCAAAAATCACCTGCCGGCTACGCCACAACCTGTTGGTGAACACTTTGGAATCACCTGCCGGGCTTGCTGGAACCACCTGCCGGTCATGCCAAAATCACCTGCCAACTACGCCAGAACCGCTTGGCGGACACTGCGGAAACACCTGTCGGGCCGGCTGGAACCACATCTCAGACGTGCCAGAAACGTGTTCATGAGATGCTGGAACCACACCCCGAACAGACGGATACCACCTGCCAGAACCGCCTGAACCACCTGCTGAGCACGCCGGAACCACCTGCTCGACTCACCGGTACCACCTCCCTGACACGCCAAAATCACCTGCTGGGTATGCCAGAACCACTTGGCGGACACTCCGGAATCATCTGCCGGACATGCCGGAACCAGCTCTCAGACACACCAGAACCAAGTGCCGGAGACGCCAGAAGCACCTGCCGAGCATGCCGGAGCCACCTGCTCGACTCGCCAGAAACACCTGCCGGACACGCCAAAATCACCTGCCGGGTATGCCAGAACCACCTGGCGGACACTACGGAATCACCTGCCGCGCATGCCGGAACCACCTCTCAGACGTGCCGGAAGCACGTGCCAGACACGCCGGAAACACCTAGCGGACAGACCAGAACCACCTGCCAAGAACGCCGGAGCCACCTGTTCGACTCGCTGGAACCACCTGCCGGACAGGCCAATATCAACTGCTGGCTATGCCAGAACCACCTGGGGGACAGTCCGGGATCACCTGCCAGCCATGGCGGAACCACCTCTCAGACGTACCAGAACCACCTGCCGGAGAAGCTGGAAACACGTCCTGGACAGACTGGAACCACGTGACGGCCATGCCTGAACCACCTGCCGAGCACGGCGGAACCACCTGCCGGACACGCCAAAATCACCTGCGGGCTACGCCAGAACCACTTGGACGACACTCCGAAATGACCTGCCAGGCATGTTGGAACCACGTCTCACACGTGCCAGAAGCACGTGGCGGACAGTCCGGAATCACCTGTTGGGCATACGCAACCACCTCTGACACGTACCAGAACCACGTGCCGTGCACGCCGGAACCACCTACCGGACAGACCGGAATCCACTTTTGGGCATGCCGGAACCACCAGTCAGATGTGCCAGAAACACGTGCCGGAGACGCCGGAAGCACCTGCCGAGCACGTCGCAACCACCTGCTCAACTCGCCTGAACCACCTGCCGGACACGCCAAAATCACCTGCCCGCTACACCAGCACCACTTCGGGGACAAGCCGGAATCACGTGAGGGGCATGCCGGCACAGCCTCTCAGACTGAACCTCGTGCCGGACACCACAGAACCACCTGCCGGACAGACCGGAACCACCTGCCGGACACGCCGGAACCACCGGCTCGACCCGCCGGAACGACCGCTGGACATGCAAAATCACCTGCCGGCTACGCCGGAAACACTTGGCGAACACTCCAGAATCACCTGCCCGGCATGCCGGAACCACCTCTCAGATATGCCAGAACCACGTGCCAATGACCCCGGAAGCACCTGCCGAGAACGCCGGAACCACCTGCTCGACTCGCCAGAACCACCTGCCGGACACGCAAAAATCACCTGCCGGCTACGCCACAACCAGTTGGGGAACACTTCGGAATCACCTGCCGGGCTTGCTGGAACCACCTGCCGGTCATGCCAAAATCACCTGCCAACTACGCCAGTACCACTTGGCGGACACTGTGGAAACACCTGTCGGGCCGGCCGGAACCACATCTCAGACGTGCCAGAACCATGTGCATGAGATGCTGGAACCACACCCCGAACAGACGGAAAACACCTGCCAGACCCGTCTGAACAGCCTGCCGAGCACGCCGGAGCCACCTGCTCGACTCGCCGGAACCACCTACCTGACATGCCCAAATCACCAGCCGGGTATGCCAGAACCACTTGGCGGACACTCCGGAATCATCTGCCGGACATGCCGGAACCAGCTCTCAGACACACCAGAACCACGTGCCGGAGACGCCGGAAGCACCTGCCGAGCATGCCGGAGCCACCTGCTCGACTCGCCAGAAACACCTGCCGGACACGCCAAAATCACCTGCCGGGTACGCCAGAACCACCTGGCGGACACTCCGAAATCACCTGTCGCGCATGCCGGAACCACCTCTCAGACGTGCCGGAAGCACGTGCCGGACACGCCGGAATCACCTACCGGACAGACCGGAACCACCTGCCGAGCACGCCGGAGCCACCTGTTCGACTCGCTGGAACCACCTGCCGGACAGGCCAATATCAACTGCTGGCTATGCCAGAACCACCTGGGGGACGGTCCGGAATCGCCTGCCAGCCATGGCGGAACCACCTCTCAGACGTACCAGAACCACCTGCCGGAGAAGCTGGAAACACGTCCTGGACAGTCTGGAACCACCTGCCGGCCAAGCCTGAACCACCTGCCAAGCACAACGGAACAACCTGCCAGACACGCCAACATCACCTGCGTGTTATGCCAGAGCCACTTGGAGGACTCTCTGGGATGACCTGCCGGGCATGCCGGTACCACCTCTCAGACGTGATAGAACCATGTGGCAGACAGTCTGGAATCACCTGTTGGGCATGCGCAACCACCTCTGAGACGTACCAGAACCACATGCCGTGCAGGCTGGAACCACCTACCGGACAGACCGGAATCACCTTTCGGGCATGCCGGAACCACCTGTCAGATGTGCCAGAAACACGTGCCGGAGACGCCGGAAGCACCTGCCAAGCACGTTGGAACCACCTGCTCAACTCGCCTGAACCACCTGCCGGACATGCCAAAATCACCTGCCGACTATGCCAGAACCACTTGGCGAACACTCCGGAATCACTTGCCGGGCATGCAGGAACCACCTCTCAGACATGCCAGAACCCCGTGCCAATGACCCCGGAATCACCAGCCGAGCACGCCGGAACCACCTGCTCGACTCGCCAGAACAACCTGCCGATCACGCAAAAATCACCTGACAGCTACGCCACAACCAGTTGGTGAACACTTTGGAATCACCTGCCAGGCTTGCTGGAACCACCTGCCAGTCATGCCAAAATCACCTGCCAACTACGCCAGAACCGCTTGGCGGACACTGCGGAAACACCTGTCGGGCCGGCTGGAACCACATCTCAGACGTGCCAGAAACGTGTTCATGAGATGCTGGAACCACACCCCGAACAGACGGATGCCACCTGCCAGAACCGCCTGAACCACCTGCTGAGCACGCCGGAACCACCTGCTCGACTCACCGGTACCACCTCCCTGACACGCCAAAATCACCTGCTGGGTATGCCAGAACCACTTGGCGGACACTCCGGAATCATCTGCCGGACATGCCGGAACCAGCTCTCAGACACACCAGAACCACGTGCCGGAGACGCCGGAAGCACCTGCCGAGCATGCCGGAGCCACCTGCTCGACTCGCCAGAAACACCTGCCGGACACGCCAAAATCACCTGCCGGGTATGCCAGAACCACCTGGCGGACACTACGGAATCACCTGCCGCGCATGCCGGAACCACCTGTCAGACGTGCCGGAAGCACGTGCCAGACACGCCGGAAACACCTACCGGACAGACCGGAACCACCTGCCAAGAACGCCGGAGCCACCTGTTCGACTCGCTGGAACCACCTGCCGGACAGGCCAATATCAACTGCTGGCTATTCCAGAACCACCTGGGGGACAGTCCGGGATCACCTGCCAGCCATGGCGGAACCACCTCTCAGACGTACCAGAACCACCTGCCGGAGAAGGTGGAAACACGTCCTGGACAGACTGGAACCACGTGACGGCCATGCCTGAACCACCTGCCGAGCACGGCGGAACCACCTGCCGGACACGCCAAAATCAGCTGCGGGCTACGCCAGAACCACTTGGACGACTCTCCGAAATGACCTGCCGGGCATGTTGGAACCACCTCTCAGACGTGCCAGAAGCACGTGGCGGACAGTCCGGAATCACCTGTTGGGCATACGCAACCACCTGCGACACGTACCAGAACCACGTGCCGTGCATGCCGGAACCACCTACCGGACAGACCGGAATCAACTTTTGGGCATGCCGGAACCACCAGTCAGATGTGCCAGAAACACGTGCCGGAGACGCCGGAAGCACCTGCCGAGCACGTCGCAACCACCTCCTCAACTCGCCTGAACCACCTGCCGGACACGCCAAAATCACCTGCCCGCTACACCAGCACCACTTCGGGGACAAGCCGGAATCACGTGAGGGGCATGCCGGCACAGCCTCTCAGACTGAACCTCGTGCCGGACACCACAGAACCACCTGCCGGACAGACCGGAACCACCTGCCGGACACGCCGGAACCACCGGCTCGACCCGCCGGAACGACCGCTGGACATGCAAAATCACCTGCCGGCTATGCCGGAAACACTTGGCGAAAACTCCGGAATCACCTGCCGGGCATGCCGGAACCACCTCTCAGATATGCCAGAACCACGTGCCAATCACCCCGGAAGCACCTGCCGAGCACGCCTGAACCACCTGCTCGACTCGCCAGAACCACCTGCCGGACACACAAAAATCACCTGCCGGCTACGCCACAACCAGTTGGGGAACACTTCGGAATCACCTGCCGGGCTTGCTGGAACCACCTGCCGGTCATGCCAAAATCACCTGCCAACTACGCCAGTACCACTTGGCGGACACTGTGGAAACACCTGTCGGGCCGGCCGGAACCACATCTCAGACGTGCCAGAACCATGTGCATGAGATGCTGGAACCACACCCCGAACAGACGGAAAACACCTGCCAGACCCGTCTGAACAGCCTGCCGAGCACGCCGGAGCCACCTGCTCGACTCGCCGGAACCACCTACCTGACATGCCCAAATCACCAGCCAGGTATGCCAGAACCACTTGGCGGACACTCCGGAATCATCTGCCGGACATGCCGGAACCAGCTCTCAGACACACCAGAACCACGTGCCGGAGACGCCGGAAGCACCTGCCGAGCATGCCGGAGCCACCTGCTCGACTCGCCAGAAACACGTGCCGGACACGCCAAAATCACCTGCCGGGTACGCCAGAACCACCTGGCGGACACTCCGAAATCACCTGTCGCGCATGCCGGAACCACCTCTCAGACGTGCCGGAAGCACGTGCCGGACACGCCGGAATCACCTACCGGACAGACCGGAACCACCTGCCGAGCACGCCGGAGCCACCTGTTCGACTCGCTGGAACCACCTGCCGGACAGGCCAATATCAACTGCTGGCTATGCCAGAACCACCTGGGGGACGGTCCGGAATCGCCTGCCAGCCATGGCGGAACCACCTCTCAGACGTACCAGAACCACCTGCCGGAGAAGCTGGAAACACGTCCTGGACAGTCTGGAACCACCTGCCGGCCAAGCCTGAACCACCTGCCAAGCACAACGGAACAACCTGCCAGACACGCCAACATCACCTGCGTGTTATGCCAGAGCCACTTGGAGGACTCTCTGGGATGACCTGCCGGGCATGCCGGTACCACCTCTCAGACGTGATAGAACCATGTGGCAGACAGTCTGGAATCACCTGTTGGGCATGCGCAACCACCTCTGAGACGTACCAGAACCACATGCCGTGCAGGCTGGAACCACCTACCGGACAGACCGGAATCACCTTTCGGGCATGCCGGAACCACCTGTCAGATGTGCCAGAAACACGTGCCGGAGACGCCGGAAGCACCTGCCAAGCACGTTGGAACCACCTGCTCAACTCGCCTGAACCACCTGCCGGACATGCCAAAATCACCTGCCGACTATGCCAGAACCACTTGGCGAACACTCCGGAATCACTTGCCGGGCATGCAGGAACCACCTCTCAGACATGCCAGAACCCCGTGCCAATGACCCCGGAATCACCAGCCGAGCACGCCGGAACCACCTGCTCGACTCGCCAGAACAACCTGCCGATCACGCAAAAATCACCTGACAGCTACGCCACAACCAGTTGGTGAACACTTTGGAATCACCTGCCAGGCTTGCTGGAACCACCTGCCAGTCATGCCAAAATCACCTGCCAACTACGCCAGAACCGCTTGGCGGACACTGCGGAAACACCTGTCGGGCCGGCTGGAACCACATCTCAGACGTGCCAGAAACGTGTTCATGAGATGCTGGAACCACACCCCGAACAGACGGATGCCACCTGCCAGAACCGCCTGAACCACCTGCTGAGCACGCCGGAACCACCTGCTCGACTCACCGGTACCACCTCCCTGACACGCCAAAATCACCTGCTGGGTATGCCAGAACCACTTGGCGGACACTCCGGAATCATCTGCCGGACATGCCGGAACCAGCTCTCAGACACACCAGAACCACGTGCCGGAGACGCCGGAAGCACCTGCCGAGCATGCCGGAGCCACCTGCTCGACTCGCCAGAAACACCTGCCGGACACGCCAAAATCACCTGCCGGGTATGCCAGAACCACCTGGCGGACACTACGGAATCACCTGCCGCGCATGCCGGAACCACCTGTCAGACGTGCCGGAAGCACGTGCCAGACACGCCGGAAACACCTACCGGACAGACCGGAACCACCTGCCAAGAACGCCGGAGCCACCTGTTCGACTCGCTGGAACCACCTGCCGGACAGGCCAATATCAACTGCTGGCTATTCCAGAACCACCTGGGGGACAGTCCGGGATCACCTGCCAGCCATGGCGGAACCACCTCTCAGACGTACCAGAACCACCTGCCGGAGAAGGTGGAAACACGTCCTGGACAGACTGGAACCACGTGACGGCCATGCCTGAACCACCTGCCGAGCACGGCGGAACCACCTGCCGGACACGCCAAAATCAGCTGCGGGCTACGCCAGAACCACTTGGACGACTCTCCGAAATGACCTGCCGGGCATGTTGGAACCACCTCTCAGACGTGCCAGAAGCACGTGGCGGACAGTCCGGAATCACCTGTTGGGCATACGCAACCACCTGCGACACGTACCAGAACCACGTGCCGTGCATGCCGGAACCACCTACCGGACAGACCGGAATCAACTTTTGGGCATGCCGGAACCACCAGTCAGATGTGCCAGAAACACGTGCCGGAGACGCCGGAAGCACCTGCCGAGCACGTCGCAACCACCTCCTCAACTCGCCTGAACCACCTGCCGGACACGCCAAAATCACCTGCCCGCTACACCAGCACCACTTCGGGGACAAGCCGGAATCACGTGAGGGGCATGCCGGCACAGCCTCTCAGACTGAACCTCGTGCCGGACACCACAGAACCACCTGCCGGACAGACCGGAACCACCTGCCGGACACGCCGGAACCACCGGCTCGACCCGCCGGAACGACCGCTGGACATGCAAAATCACCTGCCGGCTATGCCGGAAACACTTGGCGAAAACTCCGGAATCACCTGCCGGGCATGCCGGAACCACCTCTCAGATATGCCAGAACCATGTGCCAATGACCCCGGAAGCACCTGCCGAGCACGCCTGAACCACCTGCTCGACTCGCCAGAACCACCTGCCGGACACACAAAAATCACCTGCCGGCTACGCCACAACCAGTTGGGGAACACTTCGGAATCACCTGCCGGGCTTGCTGGAACCACCTGCCGGTCATGCCAAAATCACCTGCCAACTACGCCAGTACCACTTGGCGGACACTGTGGAAACACCTGTCGGGCCGGCCGGAACCACATCTCAGACGTGCCAGAACCATGTGCATGAGATGCTGGAACCACACCCCGAACAGACGGAAAACACCTGCCAGACCCGTCTGAACAGCCTGCCGAGCACGCCGGAGCCACCTGCTCGACTCGCCGGAACCACCTACCTGACATGCCCAAATCACCAGCCAGGTATGCCAGAACCACTTGGCGGACACTCCGGAATCATCTGCCGGACATGCCGGAACCAGCTCTCAGACACACCAGAACCACGTGCCGGAGACGCCGGAAGCACCTGCCGAGCATGCCGGAGCCACCAGCTCGACTCGCCAGAAACTCCTGCCGGACACGCCAAAATCACCTGCCGGGTACGCCAGAACCACCTGGCGGACACTCCGAAATCACCTGTCGCGCATGCCGGAACCACCTCTCAGACGTGCCGGAAGCACGTGCCGGAGACGGCGGAATCACCTACCGGTCAGACCGCAACCACCTGCCGAGCACGCCGGAGCCACCTGTTCGACTCGCTGGAACCACCTGCCGGACAGGCCAATATCAACTGCTGGCTATGCCAGAACCACCTGGGGGACGGTCCGGAATCGCCTGCCAGCCATGGCGGAACCACCTCTCAGACGTACCAGAACCACCTGCCGGAGAACCTGGAAACACGTCCTGGACAGTCTGGAACCACGTGCCGGCCAAGCCTGAACCACCTGCCAAGCACAACGGAACAACCTGCCAGACACGCCAAAATCACCTGCGTGTTATGCCAGAACCACTTGGAGGACTCTCTGGGATGACCTGCCGGGCATGCCGGAACCACCTCTCAGACGTGCCAGAACCATGTGGCGGACTGTCCGGAATCACCTGTTGGGCATGCGCAACCACCTCTGAGACGTACCAGAACCACATGCCGTGCAGGCTGGAACCACCTACCGGACAGACCGGAATCACCTTTCGGGCATGCCGGAACCACCTGTCAGATGTGCCAGAAACACGTGCCGGAGACGCCGGAAGCACCTGCCAAGCACGTTGGAACCACCTGCTCAACTCGCCTGAACCACCTGCCGGACATGCCAAAATCACCTGCCGACTATGCCAGAACCACTTGGCGAACACTCCGGAATCAATTGCCGGGCATGCAGGAACCACCTCTCAGACATGCCAGAACCCCGTGCCAATGACCCCGGAAGCACCAGCCGAGCACGCCGGAACCACCTGCTCGACTCGCCAGAACCACCTGCCGATCACGCAAAAATCACCTGCCGGCTACGCCACAACCAGTTGGTGAACACTTTGGAATCACCTGCCAGGCTTGCTGGAACCACCTGCCAGTCATGCCAAAATCACCTGCCAACTACGCCAGAACCGCTAGGCGGACACTGCAGAAACACCTGTCGGGCCGGCTGGAACCACATCTCAGACGTGCCAGAAACGTGTTCATGAGATGCTGGAACCACACCCCGAACAGACGGATACCACCTGCCAGAACCGCCTGAACCAACTGCTGAGCACGCCGGAACCACCTGCTCGACTCACCGGTACCACCTCCCTGACACGCCAAAATCACCTGCTGGGTATGCCAGAACCACTTGGCGGACACTCCGGAATCATCTGCCGGACATGCCTGAACCAGCTCTCAGACACACCAGAACCAAGTGCCGGAGACGCCGGAAGCACCTGCCGAGCATGCCGGAGCCACCTGCTCGACTCGCCAGAAACACGTGCCGGACACGCCAAAATCACCTGCCGGGTATGCCAGAACCACCTGGCGGACACTACGGAATCACCTGCCGCGCATGCCGGAACCACCTCTCAGACGTGCCGGAAGCACGTGCCGGACACGCCGGAATTACCTACCGGACAGACCGGAACCACCTGCCAAGAACGCCGGAGCCACCTGTTCGACTCGCTGGAACCACCTGCCGGACAGGCCAATATCAACTGCTGGCTATGCCCGAACCACCTGGGGGACAGTCCGGGATCACCTGCCAGCCATGGCGGAACCACCTCTCAGACGTACCAGAACCACCTGCCGGAGAAGCTGGAAACACGTCCTGGACAGACTGGAACCACGTGACGGCCATGCCTGAACCACCTGCCGAGAACGGCGGAACCATCTGCCGGACACGCCAAAATCACCTGCGGGCTACGCCAGAACCACTTGGACGACTCTCCGAAATGACCTGCTGGGCATGTTGGAACCACCTCTCAGACGTGCCAGAAGCACGTGGCAGACAGTCAGGAATCACCTGTTGGGCATACGCAACCACCTCTGACACGTACCAGAACCACGTGCCGTGCACGCCGGAACCACCTACCGGACAGACCGGAATCAACTTTTGGGCATGCCGGAACCATCTGTCAGATGTGCCAGAAACACGTGCCGGAGACGCCGGAAGCACCTGCCGAGCACGTCGCAACCACCTGCTCAACTCGCCTGAACCACCTGCCGGACACGCCAAAATCACCTGCCCGCTACACCAGCACCACTTCGGGGACAAGCCGGAATCACGTGAGGGGCATGCCGGCACAGCCTCTCAGACTGAACCTCGTGCCGGACACCACAGAACCACCTGCCGGACAGACAGGAACCACCTGCCGGACACGCCGGAACCACCGGCACGACCCGCCGGAAAGACCGCTGGACATACAAAATCACCTGCCGGCTACGCCGGAAACACTTGCCGAACACTCCGGAATCACCTGCCGGGCATGCCGGAACCACCTCTCAGATATGCCAGAACCACGTGCCAATGACCCCGGAAGCACCAGCCGAGCACGCCGGAACCACCTGCTCGACTCGCCAGAACCACCTGCCGGACACGCAAAAATCACCTGCCGGCTACGCCACAACCTGTTGGTGAACACTTTGGAATCACCTGCCAGGCTTGCTGGAACCACCTGCCGGTCATGCCAAAATCACCTGCCAACTACGCCAGAACCGCTTGGCGGACACTGCGGAAACACCTGTCGGGCCGGCCGGAACCACATCTCAGACGTGCCAGAAACGTGTTCATGAGATGCTGGAACCACACCCCGAACAGACGGATACCACCTGCCAGAACCGCCTGAACCACCTGCTGAGCACGCCGGAACCACCTGCTCGACTCACCGGTACCACCTCCCTGACACGCCAAAATCACCAGCCGGGTATGCCAGAACCACTTGGCGGACACTCCGGAATCATCTGCCGGACATGCCGGAAACAGCTCTCAGACACACCAGAACCACGTGCCGGAGACGCCGGAAGCACCTGCCGAGCATGCCGGAGCCACCAGCTCGACTCGCCAGAAACTCCTGCCGGACACGCCAAAATCACCTGCCGGGTACGCCAGAACCACCTGGCGGACACTCCGAAATCACCTGTCGCGCATGCCGGAACCACCTCTCAGACATGCCGGAAGCACGTGCCGGACAGGCCGTAATCCCCTACCGAACAGACCGGAACCACCTGCCGAGCACGCCGGAGCCACCTGTTCGACTCGCTGGAACCATCTGCCGGACAGGCCAATATCAACTGCTGGCTATGCCAGAACCACATGGGGGACGGTCCGGAATCACCTGCCAGCCATGGCGGAACCACCTCTCAGACGTACCAGAACCACCTGCCGGAGAAGCTGGAAACACGTCCTGGACAGTCTGGAACCACCTGCCGGCCAAGCCTGAACCACCTGCCAAGCACAACGGAACAACCTGCCAGACACGCCAAAATCACCTGCGTGTTATGCCAGAACCACTTGGAGGACTCTCTGGGATGACCTGCCGGTCATGCCGGAACCACCTCTCAGACGTGCCAGAACCATGTGGCGGACAGTCCGGAATCACCTGTTGGGCATGCGCAACCACCTCTGAGACGTACCAGAACCACATGCCGTGCAGGCTGGAACCACCTACCGGACAGACCGGAATCACCTTTCGGGCATGCCGGAACCACCTGTCAGATGTGCCAGAAACACGTGCCGGAGACGCCGGAAGCACCTGCCAAGCACGTTGGAACCACCTGCTCAACTCGCCTGAACCACCTGCCGGACATGCCAAAATCACCTGCCGACTATGCCAGAACCACTTGGCGAACACTCCGTAATCACTTGCCGGGCATGCAGGAACCACCTCTCAGACATGCCAGAACCGCGTGCCAATGACCCCGGAAGCACCTGCCGAGCACGCCGGAACCACCTGCTCGACTCGCCACTGTCACCTGCCGATCACGCAAAAATCACCTGCCGGGTAGGCCACAACCAGTTGGTGAACACTTTGGAATCACCTGCCAGGCTTGCTGGAACCACCTGCCGGTCATGCCAAAATCACCTGCCAACTACGCCAGAACCGCTTGGCGGACACTGCGGAAACACCTGTCGGGCCGGCTGGAACCACATCTCAGACGTGCCAGAAACGTGTTCATGAGATGCTGGAACCACACCCCGAACAGACGGATACCACCTGCCAGAACCGCCTGAACCACCTGCTGAGCACGCCGGAACCACCTGCTCGACTCACCGGTACCACCTCCCTGACACGCCAAAATCACCTGCTGGGTATGCCAGAACCACTTGGCGGACACTCCGGAATCATCTGCCGGACATGCCGGAACCAGCTCTCAGACACACCAGAACCAAGTGCCGGAGACGCCGGAAGCACCTGCCGAGCATGCCGGAGCCACCTGCTCGACTCGCCAGAAACACCTGCCGGACACGCCAAAATCACCTGCCGGGTACGCCAGAACCACCTGGCGGACACTCCGAAACCACCTGTCGCGCATGCCGGAACCACCTCTACGACGTGCCCGAAGCACGTGCCGGACACGCCGGAATCACCTACCAGACAGACCGGAACCACCTGCCGAGCACGCCGGAGCCACCTGTTCGACTCGCTGGAACCACCTGCCGGACAGGCCAATATCAACTGCTGGCTATGCCAGAACCACCTGGGGGACGGTCCGGAATCGCCTGCCAGCCATGGCGGAACCACCTCTCAGACGTACCAGAACCACCTGCCGGAGAAGCTGGAAACACGTCCTGGACAGTCTGGAACCACCTGCCGGCCAAGCCTGAACCACCTGCCAAGCACAACGGAACAACCTGCCAGACACGCCAACATCACCTGCGTGTTATGCCAGAGCCACTTGGAGGACTCTCTGGGATGACCTGCCGGGCATGCCGGAACCACCTCTCAGACGTGATAGAACCATGTGACGGACAGTCTGGAATCACCTGTTGGGCATGCGCAACCACCTCTGAGACGTACCAGAACCACATGCCGTGCAGGCTGGAACCACCTACCGGACAGACCGGAATCACCTTTCGGGCATGCCGGAACCACCTGTCAGATGTGCCAGAAACACGTGCCGGAGACGCCGGAAGCACCTGCCAAGCACGTTGGAACCACCTGCTCAACTCGCCTGAACCACCTGCCGGACATGCCAAAATCACCTGCCGACTATGCCAGAACCACTTGGCGAACACTCCGGAATCACTTGCCGGGCATGCAGGAACCACCTCTCAGACATGCCAGAACCCCGTGCCAATGACCCCGGAATCACCAGCCGAGCACGCCGGAACCACCTGCTCGACTCGCCAGAACCACCTGCCGATCACGCAAAAATCACCTGACGGCTACGCCACAACCAGTTGGTGAACACTTTGGAATCACCTGCCAGGCTTGCTGGAACCACCTGCCAGTCATGCCAAAATCACCTGCCAACTACGCCAGAACCGCTTGGCGGACACTGCGGAAACACCTGTCGGGCCGGCTGGAACCACATCTCAGACGTGCCAGAAACGTGTTCATGAGATGCTGGAACCACACCCCGAACAGACGGATGCCACCTGCCAGAACCGCCTGAACCACCTGCTGAGCACGCCGGAACCACCTGCTCGACTCACCGGTACCACCTCCCTGACACGCCAAAATCACCTGCTGGGTATGCCAGAACCACTTGGCGGACACTCCGGAATCATCTGCCGGACATGCCGGAACCAGCTCTCAGACACACCAGAACCAAGTGCCGGAGACGCCGGAAGCACGTGCCGAGCATGCCGGAGCCACCTGCTCGACTCGCCAGAAACACCTGCCGGACACGCCAAAATCACCTGCCGGGTATGCCAGAACCACCTGGCGGACACTACGGAATCACCTGTCGCGCATGCCGGAACCACCTGTCAGACGTGCCGGAAGCACGTGCCAGACACGCCGGAAACACCTACCGGACAGACCGGAACCACCTGCCAAGAACGCCGGAGCCACCTGTTCGACTCGCTGGAACCACCTGCCGGACAGGCCAATATCAACTGCTGGCTATGCCAGAACCACCTGGGCGACAGTCCGGGATCACCTGCCAGCCATGGCGGAACCACCTCTCAGACGTACCAGAACCACCTGCCGGAGAAGGTGGAAACACGTCCTGGACAGACTGGAACCACGTGACGGCCATGCCTGAACCACCTGCCGAGCACGGCGGAACCACCTGCCGGACATGCCAAAATCACCTGCGGGCTACGCCAGAACCACTTGGACGACTCTCCGAAATGACCTGCCGGGCATGTTGGAACCACCTCTCAGACGTGCCAGAAGCACGTGGCGGACAGTCCGGAATCACCTGTTGGGCATACGCAACCACCTGCGACACGTACCAGAACCTCGTGCCGTGCATGCCGGAACCACCTACCGGACAGACCGGAATCAACTTTTGGGCATGCCGGAACCACCAGTCAGATGTGCCAGAAACACGTGCCGGAGACGCCGGAAGCACCTGCCGAGCACGTCGCAACCACCTCCTCAACTCGCCTGAACCACCTGCCGGACACGCCAAAATCACCTGCCCGCTACACCAGCACCACTTCGGGGACAAGCCGGAATCACGTGAGGGGCATGCCGGCACAGCCTCTCAGACTGAACCTCGTGCCGGACACCACAGAACCACCTGCCGGACAGACCGGAACCACCTGCCGGACACGCCGAAACCACCGGCTCGACCCGCCGGAACGACCGCTGGACATGCAAAATCACCTGCCGGCTATGCCGGAAACACTTGGCGAACACTCCGGAATCACCTGCCGGGCATGCCGGAACCACCTCTCAGATATGCCAGAACCACGTGCCAATGACCCCGGAAGCACCTGCCGAGCACGCCGGAACCACCTGCTCGACTCGCCAGAACCACCTGCCGGACACACAAAAATCACCTGCCGGCTACGCCACAACCAGTTGGGGAACACTTTGGAATCACCTGCCGGGCTTGCTGGAACCACCTGCCGGTCATGCCAAAATCACCTGCCAACTACGCCAGTACCACTTGGCGGACACTGTGGAAACACCTGTCGGGCCGGCCGGAACCACATCTCAGACGTGCCAGAACCATGTGCATGAGATGCTGGAACCACACCCCGAACAGACGGAAAACACCTGCCAGACCCGTCTGAACAGCCTGCCGAGCACGCCGGAGCCACCTGCTCGACTCGCCGGAACCACCTACCTGACATGCCCAAATCACCAGCCGGGTATGCCAGAACCACTTGGCGGACACTCCGGAATCATCTGCCGGACATGCCGGAACCAGCTCTCAGACACACCAGAACCACGTGCCGGAGACGCCGGAAGCACCTGCCGAGCATGCCGGAGCCACCTGCTCGACTCGCCAGAAACACGTGCCGGACACGCCAAAATCACCTGCCGGGTACGCCAGAACCACCTGGCGGACACTCCGAAATCACCTGTCGCGCATGCCGGAACCACCTCTCAGACGTGCCGGAAGCACGTGCCTGAGACGGCGGAATCACCTACCGGTCAGACCGCAACCACCTGCCGAGCACGCCGGAGCCACCTGTTCGACTCGCTGGAACCACCTGCCGGACAGGCCAATATCAACTGCTGGCTATGCCAGAACCACCTGGGGGACGGTCCGGAATCGCCTGCCAGCCATGGCGGAACCACCTCTCAGACGTACCAGAACCACCTGCCGGAGAACCTGGAAACACGTCCTGGACAGTCTGGAACCACGTGCCGGCCAAGCCTGAACCACCTGCCAAGCACAACGGAACAACCTGCCAGACACGCCAAAATCACATGCGTGTTATGCCAGAACCACTTGGAGGACTCTCTGGGATGACCTGCCGGGCATGCCGGAACCACCTCTCAGACGTGCCAGAACCATGTGGCGGACAGTCCGGAATCACCTGTTGGGCATGCGCAACCACCTCTGAGACGTACCAGAACCACATGCCGTGCAGGCTGGAACCACCTACCGGACAGACCGGAATCACCTTTCGGGCATGCCGGAACCACCTGTCAGATGTGCCAGAAACACGTGCCGGACACGCCGGAAACACCTACCGGACAGACCGGAACCACCTGCCAAGAACGCCGGAGCCACCTGTTCGACTCGCTGGAACCACCTGCCGGACAGGCCAATATCAACTGCTGGCTATGCCAGAACCACCTGGGGGACAGTCCGGGATCACCTGCCAGCCATGGCGGAACCACCTCTCAGACGTACCAGAACCACCTGCCGGAGAAGCTGGAAACACGTCCTGGACAGACTGGAACCACGTGACGGCCATGCCTGAACCACCTGCCGAGAACGGCGGAACCATCTGCCGGACACGCCAAAATCACCTGCGGGCTACGCCAGAACCACTTGGACGACTCTCCGAAATGACCTGCTGGGCATGTTGGAACCACCTCTCAGACGTGCCAGGAGCACGTGGCAGACAGTCCGGAATCACCTGTTGGGCATACGCAACCACCTCTGACACGTACCAGAACCACGTGCCGTGCACGCCGGAACCACCTACCGGACAGACCGGAATCAACTTTTGGGCATGCCGGAACCATCTGTCAGATGTGCCAGAAACACGTGCCGGAGACGCCGGAAGCACCTGCCGAGCACGTCGCAACCACCTGCTCAACTCGCCTGAACCACCTGCCGGACACGCCAAAATCACCTGCCCGCTACACCAGCACCACTTCGGGGACAAGCCGGAATCACGTGAGGGGCATGCCGGCACAGCCTCTCAGACTGAACCTCGTGCCGGACACCACAGAACCACCTGCCGGACAGACAGGAACCACCTGCCGGACACGCCGGAACCACCGGCACGACCCGCCGGAAAGACCGCTGGACATACAAAATCACCTGCCGGCTACGCCGGAAACACTTGCCGAACACTCCGGAATCACCTGCCGGGCATGCCGGAACCACCTCTCAGATATGCCAGAACCACGTGCCAATGACCCCGGAAGCACCTGCCGAGCACGCCGGAACCACCTGCTCGACTCGCCAGAACCACCTGCCGGACACGCAAAAATCACCTGCCGGCTACGCCACAACCTGTTGGTGAACACTTTGGAATCACCTGCCGGGCTTGCTGGAACCACCTGCCGGTCATGCCAAAATCACCTGCCAACTACGCCAGAACCGCTTGGCGGACACTGCGGAAACACCTGTCGGGCCGGCTGGAACCACATCTCAGACGTGCCAGAAACGTGTTCATGAGATGCTGGAACCACACCCCGAACAGACGGATACCACCTGCCAGAACCGCCTGAACCACCTGCTGAGCACGCCGGAACCACCTGCTCGACTCACCGGTACCACCTCCCTGACACGCCAAAATCACCTGCTGGGTATGCCAGAACCACTTGGCGGACACTCCGGAATCATCTGCCGGACATGCCGGAACCAGCTCTCAGACACACCAGAACCAAGTGCCGGAGACGCCGGAAGCACCTGCCGAGCATGCCGGAGCCACCTGCTCGACTCGCCAGAAACACCTGCCGGACACGCCAAAATCACCTGCCGGGTATGCCAGAACCACCTGGCGGACACTACGGAATCACCTGCCGCGCATGCCGGAACCACTTCTGAGACGTGCCGGAAGCACGTGCCACACACTCCGGAAACACCTACCGGACATACCGGAACCACCTGCCAAGAACGCCGGAGCCACCTGTTCGACTCGCTGGAACCACCTGCCGGACAGGCCAATATCAACTGCTGGCTATGCCAGAACCACCTGGGGGACAGTCCGGGATCACCTGCCAGCCATGGCGGAACCACCTCTCAGACGTACCAGAACCACCTGCCGGAGAAGCTGGAAACACGTCCTGGACAGACTGGAACCACGTGACGGCCATGCCTGAACCACCTGCCGAGCACGGCGGAACCACCTGCCAGACACGCCAAAATCACCTGCGGGCTACGCCAGAACCACTTGGACGACTCTCCGAAATGACCTGCCGGGCATGTTGGAACCACCTCTCAGACGTGCCAGAAGCACGTGGCGGACAGTCCGGAATCACCTGTTGGACATACGCAACCACCTCTGAGATGTACCAGTACCACGTGCCGTGCACGCCGGAACCACCTACCGGACAGACCGGAATCAACTTTTGGGCATGCCGGAACCACCAGTCAGATGTGCCAGAATCACGTGCCAGAGACGCCGGAAGCACCTGCCGAGCACGTCGCAACCACCTGCTCAACTCGCCTGAACCACCTGCCGGACACGCCAAAATCACCTGCCCGCTACACCAGCACCACTTCGGGGACAAGCCGGAATCACGTGAGGGGCATGCCGGCACAGCCTCTCAGACTGAACCTCGTGCCGGACACCACAGAACCACCTGCCGGACAGACCGGAACCACCTGCCGGACACGCCGGAACCACCGGCTCGACCCGCCGGAACGACCGCTGGACATGCAAAATCACCTGCCGGCTACGCCGGAAACACTTGGCGAACACTCCAGAATCACCTGCCCGGCATGCCGGAACCACCTCTCAGATATGCCAGAACCACGTGCCAATGACCCCGGAAGCACCTGCCGAGCACGCCGGAACCACCTGCTCGACTCGCCAGAACCACCTGCCGGACACGCAAAAATCACCTGCCGGCTACGCCACAACCAGTTGGGGAACACTTCGGAATCACCTGCCGGGCTTGCTGGAACCACCTGCCGGTCATGCCAAAATCACCTGCCAACTACGCCAGTACCACTTGGCGGACACTGTGGAAACACCTGTCGGGCCGGCCGGAACCACATCTCAGACGTGCCAGAACCATGTGCATGAGATGCTGGAACCACACCCCGAACAGACGGAAAACACCTGCCAGACCCGTCTGAACAGCCTGCCGAGCACGCCGGAGCCACCTGCTCGACTCGCCGGAACCACCTACCTGACATGCCCAAATCACCAGCCGGGTATGCCAGAACCACTTGGCGGACACTCCGGAATCATCTGCCGGACATGCCGGAACCAGCTCTCAGACACACCAGAACCACGTGCCGGAGACGCCGGAAGCACCTGCCGAGCATGCCGGAGCCACCTGCTCGACTCGCCAGAAACACCTGCCGGACACGCCAAAATCACCTGCCGGGTACGCCAGAACCACCTGGCGGACACTCCGAAATCACCTGTCGCGCATGCCGGAACCACCTCTCAGACGTGCCGGAAGCACGTGCCGGACACGCCGGAATCACCTACCGGACAGACCGGAACCACCTGCCGAGCACGCCGGAGCCACCTGTTCGACTCGCTGGAACCACCTGCCGGACAGGCCAATATCAACTGCTGGCTATGCCAGAACCACCTGGGGGACGGTCCGGAATCGCCTGCCAGCCATGGCGGAACCACCTCTCAGACGTACCAGAACCACCTGCCGGAGAAGCTGGAAACACGTCCTGGACAGTCTGGAACCACCTGCCGGCCAAGCCTGAACCACCTGCCAAGCACAACGGAACAACCTGCCAGACACGCCAACATCACCTGCGTGTTATGCCAGAGCCACTTGGAGGACTCTCTGGGATGACCTGCCGGGCATGCCGGAACCACCTCTCAGACGTGATAGAACCATGTGGCGGACAGTCTGGAATCACCTGTTGGGCATGCGCAACCACCTCTGAGACGTACCAGAACCACATGCCGTGCAGGCTGGAACCACCTACCGGACAGACCGGAATCACCTTTCGGGCATGCCGGAACCACCTGTCAGATGTGCCAGAAACACGTGCCGGAGACGCCGGAAGCACCTGCCAAGCACGTTGGAACCACCTGCTCAACTCGCCTGAACCACCTGCCGGACATGCCAAAATCACCTGCCGACTATGCCAGAACCACTTGGCGAACACTCCGGAATCACTTGCCGGGCATGCAGGAACCACATCTCAGACATGCCAGAACCCCGTGCCAATGACCCCGGAACCACCAGCCGAGCACGCCGGAACCACCTGCTCGACTCGCCAGAACCACCTGCCGATCACGCAAAAATCACCTGACGGCTACGCCACAACCAGTTGGTGAACACTTTGGAATCACCTGCCAGGCTTGCTGGAACCACCTGCCAGTCATGCCAAAATCACCTGCCAACTACGCCAGAACCGCTTGGCGGACACTGCGGAAACACCTGTCGGGCCGGCTGGAACCACATCTCAGACGTGCCAGAAACGTGTTCATGAGATGCTGGAACCACACCCCGAACAGACGGATGCCACCTGCCAGAACCGCCTGAACCACCTGCTGAGCACGCCGGAACCACCTGCTCGACTCACCGGTACCACCTCCCTGACACGCCAAAATCACCTGCTGGGTATGCCAGAACCACTTGGCGGACACTCCGGAATCATCTGCCGGACATGCCAGAACCAGCTCTCAGACACACCAGAACCAAGTGCCAGAGACGCCGGAAGCACCTGCCGAGCATGCCGGAGCCACCTGCTCGACTCGCCAGAAACACCTGCCGGACACGCCAAAATCACCTGCCGGGTATGCCAGAACCACCTGGCGGACACTACGGAATCACCTGCCGCGCATGCCGGAACCACCTGTCAGACGTGCCGGAAGCACGTGCCAGACACGCCGGAAACACCTACCGGACAGACCGGAACCACCTGCCAAGAACGCCGGAGCCACCTGTTCGACTCGCTGGAACCACCTGCCGGACAGGCCAATATCAACTGCTGGCTATGCCAGAACCACCTGGGGGACAGTCCGGGATCACCTGCCAGCCATGGCGGAACCACCTCTCAGACGTACCAGAACCACCTGCCGGAGAAGCTGGAAACACGTCCTGGACAGACTGGAACCACGTGACGGCCATGCCTGAACCACCTGCCGAGCACGGCGGAACCACCTGCCGGACACGCCAAAATCACCTGCGGGCTACGCCAGAACCACTTGGACGACTCTCCGAAATGACCTGCCGGGCATGTTGGAACCACCTCTCAGACGTGCCAGAAGCACGTGGCGGACAGTCCGGAATCACCTGTTGGGCATACGCAACCACCTCTGAGACGTACCAGAACCACGTGCCGTGCACGCCGGAACCACCTACCGGACAGACCGGAATCAACTTTTGGTCATGCCGGAACCACCAGTCAGATGTGCCAGAAACACGTGCCGGAGACGCCGGAAGCACCTGCCGAGCACGTCGCAACCACCTGCTCAACTCGCCTGAACCACCTGCCGGACACGCCAAAATCACCTGCCCGCTACACCAGCACCACTTCGGGGACAAGCCGGAATCACGTGAGGGGCATGCCGGCACAGCCTCTCAGACTGAACCTCGTGCCGGACACCACAGAACCACCTGCCGGACAGACCGGAACCACCTGCCGGACATGCCGGAACCACCGTCTCGACCCGCCGGAACGACCGCTGGACATGCAAAATCACCTGCCGGCTACGCCGGAAACACTTGGCGAACACTCCAGAATCACCTGCCGGGCATGCCAGAACCACCTCTCAGATATACCAGAACCACGTGCCAATGACCCCGGAAGCACCTGCCGAGCACGCCGGAACCACCTGCTCGACTCGCCAGAACCACCTGCCGGACACGCAAAAATCACCTGCCGGCTACGCCACAACCACTTGGGGAACACTTCGGAATCAACTGCCGGGCTTGCTGGAACCACCTGCCGGTCATGCCAAAATCACCTGCCAACTACGCCAGTACCACTTGGCGGACACTGTGGAAACACCTGTCGGGCCGGCCGGAACCACATCTCAGACGTGCCAGAACCATGTGCATGAGATGCTGGAACCACACCCCGAACAGACGGATACCACCTGCCAGACCCGTCTGAACAACCTGCCGAGCACGCCGGAGCCACCTGCTCGACTCGCCGGAACCACCTACCTGACATGCCCAAATCACCAGCCGGGTATGCCAGAACCACTTGGCGGACACTCCGGAATCATCTGCCGGACATGCCGGAACCAGCTCTCAGACACACCAGAACCACGTGCCGGAGACGCCGGAAGCAGCTGCCGAGCATGCCGGAGCCACCTGCTCGACTCGCCAGAAACACCTGCCGGACACGCCAAAATCACCTGCCGGGTACGCCAGAACCACCTGGCGGACACTCCGAAATCACCTCTCGCGCATGCCGGAACCACCTCTCAGACGTGCCGGAAGCACGTGCCGGACACGCCGGAATCACCTACCGGACAGACCGGAACCACCTGCCGAGCACGCCGGAGCCACCTGTTCGACTCGCTGGAACCACCTGCCGGACAGGCCAATATCAACTGCTGGCTATGCCAGAACCACCTGGGGGACGGTCCGGAATCGGCTGCCAGCCATGGCGGAACCACCTCTCAGATGTCCCAGAACCACCTGCCGGAGAAGCTGGAAACACGTCCTGGACAGTCTGGAACCACCTGCCGCCCAAGCCTGAACCACCTGCCAAGCACAACGGAACAACCTGCCAGACACGCCAAAATCACCTGCGTGTTATGCCAGAACCACTTGGAGGACTCTCTGGGATGACCTGCCTGGGATGCCGGAAACACCTCTTAGACGTGCCAGAACCATGTGGCGGACAGTCCGGAATCACCTGTTGGGCATGCGCAACCACCTCTGAGACGTACCAGAACCACATGCCGTGCAGGCTGGAACCACCTACCGGACAGACCGGAATCACCTTTCGGGCATGCCGGAACCACCTGTCAGATGTGCCAGAAACACATGCCGGAGACGCCGGAAGCACCTGCCAAGCACGTTGGAACCACCTGCTCAACTCGCCTGAACCACCTGCCGGACATGCCAAAATCACCTGCCGACTATGCCAGAACCACTTGGCGAACACTCCGGAATCACTTGCCGGGCATGCAGGAACCACATCTCAGACATGCCAGAACCCCGTGCCAATGACCCCGGAACGACCAGCCGAGCACGCCGGAACCACCTGCTCGACTCGCCAGAACCACCTGCCGATCACGCAAAAATCACCTGCAGGCTACGCCACAACCAGTTGGTGAACACTTTGGAATCACCTGCCAGGCTTGCTGGAACCACCTGCCAGTCATGCCAAAATCACCTGCCAACTACGCCAGAACCGCTTGGCGGACACTGCGGAAACACCTGTCGGGCCGGCTGGAACCACATCTCAGACGTGCCAGAAACGTGTTCATGAGATGCTGGAACCACACCCCGAACAGACGGATACCACCTGCCAGAACCGCCTGAACCACCTGCTGAGCACGCCGGAACCACCTGCTCGACTCACCGGTACCACCTCCCTGACACGCCAAAATCACCTGCTGGGTATGCCAGAACCACTTGGCGGACACTCCGGAATCATCTGCCGGACATGCCTGAACCAGCTCTCAGACACACCAGAACCAAGTGCCGGAGACGCCAGAAGCACCTGCCGAGCATGCCGGAGCCACCTGCTCGACTCGCCAGAAACACCTGCCGGACACGCCAAAATCACCTGCCGGGTATGCCAGAACCACCTGGCGGACACTACGGAATCACCTGCCGCGCATGCCGGAACCACCTCTCAGACGTGCCGGAAGCACGTGCCAGACACGCCGGAAACACCTAGCGGACAGACCAGAACCACCTGCCAAGAACGCCGGAGCCACCTGTTCGACTCGCTGGAACCACCTGCCGGACAGGCCAATATCAATTGCTGGCTATGCCAGAACCACCTGGGGGACAGTCCGGGATCACCTGCCAGCCATGGCGGAACCACCTCTCAGACGTACCAGAACCACCTGCCGGAGAAGCTGGAAACACGTCCTGGACAGACTGGAACCACGTGACGGCCATGCCTGAACCACCTGCCGAGCACGGCGGAACCACCTGCCGGACACGCCAAAATCACCTGCGGGCTACGCCAGAACCACTTGGACGACTCTCCGAAATGACCTGCCGGGCATGTTGGAACCACGTCTCACACGTGCCAGAAGCACGTGGCGGACAGTCCGGAATCACCTGTTGGGCATACGCAACCACCTCTGACACGTACCAGAACCACGTGCCGTGCACGCCGGAACCACCTACCGGACAGACCGGAATCCACTTTTGGGCATGCCGGAACCACCAGTCAGATGTGCCAGAAACACGTGCCGGAGACGCCGGAAGCACCTGCCGAGCACGTCGCAACCACCTGCTCAACTCGCCTGAACCACCTGCCGGACACGCCAAAATCACCTGCCCGCTACACCAGCACCACTTCGGGGACAAGCCGGAATCACGTGAGGGGCATGCCGGCACAGCCTCTCAGACTGAACCTCGTGCCGGACACCACAGAACCACCTGCCGGACAGACCGGAACCACCTGCCGGACACGCCGGAACCACCGGCTCGACCCGCAGGAACGACCGCTGGACATGCAAAATCACCTGCCGGCTACGCCGGAAACACTTGGCGAACACTCCGGAATCACCTGCCGGGCATGCCGGAACCACCTCTCAGATATGCCAGAACCACGTGCCAATGACCCCGGAAGCACCTGCCGAGCACGCCGGAACCACCTGCTCGACTCGCCAGAACCACCTGCCGGACACGCAAAAATCACCTGCCGGCTACGCCACAACCTGTTGGTGAACACTTTGGAATCACCTGCCGGGCTTGCTGGAACCACCTGCCGGTCATGCCAAAATCACCTGCCAACTACGCCAGAACCGCTTGGCGGACACTGCGGAAACACCTGTCGGGCCGGCTGGAACCACATCTCAGACGTGCCAGAAACGTGTTCATGAGATGCTGGAACCACACCCCGAACAGACGGATACCACCTGCCAGAACCGCCTGAACCACCTGCTGAGCACGCCGGAACCACCTGCTCGACTCACCGGTACCACCTCCCTGACACGCCAAAATCACCTGCTGGGTATGCCAGAACCACTTGGCGGACACTCCGGAATCATCTGCCGGACATGCCGGAACCAGCTCTCAGACACACCAGAACCAAGTGCCGGAGACGCCGGAAGCACCTGCCGAGCATGCCGGAGCCACCTGCTCGACTCGCCAGAAACACCTGCCGGACACGCCAAAATCACCTGCCGGGTATGCCAGAACCACCTGGCGGACACTACGGAATCACCTGCCGCGCATGCCGGAACCACCTCTCAGATATGCCAGAACCACGTGCCAATGACCCCGGAAGCACCTGCCGAGAACGCCGGAACCACCTGCTCGACTCGCCAGAACCACCTGCCGGACACGCAAAAATCACCTGCCGGCTACGCCACAACCAGTTGGGGAACACTTCGGAATCACCTGCCGGGCTTGCTGGAACCACCTGCCGGTCATGCCAAAATCACCTGCCAACTACGCCAGTACCACTTGGCGGACACTGTGGAAACACCTGTCGGGCCGGCCGGAACCACATCTCAGACGTGCCAGAACCATGTGCATGAGATGCTGGAACCACACCCCGAACAGACGGAAAACACCTGCCAGACCCGTCTGAACAGCCTGCCGAGCACGCCGGAGCCACCTGCTCGACTCGCCGGAACCACCTACCTGACATGCCCAAATCACCAGCCGGGTATGCCAGAACCACTTGGCGGACACTCCGGAATCATCTGCCGGACATGCCGGAACCAGCTCTCAGACACACCAGAACCACGTGCCGGAGACGCCGGAAGCACCTGCCGAGCATGCCGGAGCCACCTGCTCGACTCGCCAGAAACACCTGCCGGACACGCCAAAATCACCTGCCGGGTACGCCAGAACCACCTGGCGGACACTCCGAAATCACCTGTCGCGCATGCCGGAACCACCTCTCAGACGTGCCGGAAGCACGTGCCGGACACGCCGGAATCACCTACCGGACAGACCGGAACCACCTGCCGAGCACGCCGGAGCCACCTGTTCGACTCGCTGGAACCACCTGCCGGACAGGCCAATATCAACTGCTGGCTATGCCAGAACCACCTGGGGGACGGTCCGGAATCGCCTGCCAGCCATGGCGGAACCACCTCTCAGACGTACCAGAACCACCTGCCGGAGAAGCTGGAAACACGTCCTGGACAGTCTGGAACCACCTGCCGGCCAAGCCTGAACCACCTGCCAAGCACAACGGAACAACCTGCCAGACACGCCAACATCACCTGCGTGTTATGCCAGAGCCACTTGGAGGACTCTCTGGGATGACCTGCCGGGCATGCCGGAACCACCTCTCAGACGTGATAGAACCATGTGGCGGACAGTCTGGAATCACCTGTTGGGCATGCGCAACCACCTCTGAGACGTACCAGAACCACATGCCGTGCAGGCTGGAACCACCTACCGGACAGACCGGAATCACCTTTCGGGCATGCCGGAACCACCTGTCAGATGTGCCAGAAACACGTGCCGGAGACGCCGGAAGCACCTGCCAAGCACGTTGGAACCACCTGCTCAACTCGCCTGAACCACCTGCCGGACATGCCAAAATCACCTGCCGACTATGCCAGAACCACTTGGCGAACACTCCGGAATCACTTGCCGGGCATGCAGGAACCACCTCTCAGACATGCCAGAACCCCGTGCCAATGACCCCGGAATCACCAGCCGAGCACGCCGGAACCACCTGCTCGACTCGCCAGAACCACCTGCCGATCACGCAAAAATCACCTGACGGCTACGCCACAACCAGTTGGTGAACACTTTGGAATCACCTGCCAGGCTTGCTGGAACCACCTGCCAGTCATGCCAAAATCACCTGCCAACTACGCCAGAACCGCTTGGCGGACACTGCGGAAACACCTGTCGGGCCGGCTGGAACCACATCTCAGACGTGCCAGAAACGTGTTCATGAGATGCTGGAACCACACCCCGAACAGACGGATGCCACCTGCCAGAACCGCCTGAACCACCTGCTGAGCACGCCGGAACCACCTGCTCGACTCACCGGTACCACCTCCCTGACACGCCAAAATCACCTGCTGGGTATGCCAGAACCACTTGGCGGACACTCCGGAATCATCTGCCGGACATGCCGGAACCAGCT
Organism: Equus caballus; assembly: GCF_041296265.1. NCBI lineage: Eukaryota > Metazoa > Chordata > Mammalia > Perissodactyla > Equidae > Equus > Equus caballus. Next base: position 4,088,214 of record NC_091713.1, read on the forward strand.
CTCAGACACACCAGAACCAAGTGCCGGAGACGCCGGAAGCACCTGCCGAGCATGCCGGAGCCACCTGCTCAACTCGCCAGAAACACCTGCCGGACACGCCAAAATCACCTGCCGGGTATGCCAGAACCACCTGGCGGACACTACGGAATCACCTGCCGCGCATGCCGGAACCACCTGTCAGACGTGCCGGAAGCACGTGCCAGACACGCCGGAAACACCTACCGGACAGACCGGAACCACCTGCCAAGAACGCCGGAGCCACCTGTTCGACTCGCTGGAACCACCTGCCGGACAGGCCAATATCAACTGCTGGCTATGCCAGAACCACCTGGGGGACAGTCCGGGATCACCTGCCAGCCATGGCGGAACCACCTCTCAGACGTACCAGAACCACCTGCCGGAGAAGCTGGAAACACGTCCTGGACAGACTGGAACCACGTGACGGCCATGCCTGAACCACCTGCCGAGCACGGCGGAACCACCTGCCGGACACGCCAAAATCACCTGCGGGCTACGCCAGAACCACTTGGACGACTCTCCGAAATGACCTGCCGGGCATGTTGGAACCACCTCTCAGACGTGCCAGAAGCACGTGGCGGACAGTCCGGAATCACCTGTTGGGCATACGCAACCACCTGCGACACGTACCAGAACCACGTGCCGTGCATGCCGGAACCACCTACCGGACAGACCGGAATCAACTTTTGGGCATGCCGGAACCACCAGTCAGATGTGCCAGAAACACGCGCCAGAGACGCCGGAAGCACCTGCCGAGCACGTCGCAACCACCTCCTCAACTCGCCTGAACCACCTGCCGGACACGCCAAAATCACCTGCCCGCTACACCAGCACCACTTCGGGGACAAGCCGGAATCACGTGAGGGGCATGCCGGCACAGCCTCTCAGACTGAACCTCGTGCCGGACACCACAGAACCACCTGCCGGACAGACCGGAACCACCTGCCGGACACGCCGGAACCACCGGCTCGACCCGCCGGAACGACCGCTGGACATGCAAAATCACCTGCCGGCTATGCCGGAAACACTTGGCGAACACTCCGGAATCACCTGCCGGGCATGCCGGAACCACCTCTCAGATATGCCAGAACCACGTGCCAATGACCCCGGAAGCACCTGCCGAGCACGCCGGAACCACCTGCTCGACTCGCCAGAACCACCTGCCGGACACACAAAAATCACCTGCCGGCTACGCCACAACCAGTTGGGGAACACTTCGGAATCACCTGCCGGGCTTGCTGGAACCACCTGCCGGTCATGCCAAAATCACCTGCCAACTACGCCAGTACCACTTGGCGGACACTGTGGAAACACCTGTCGGGCCGGCCGGAACCACATCTCAGACGTGCCAGAACCATGTGCATGAGATGCTGGAACCACACCCCGAACAGACGGAAAACACCTGCCAGACCCGTCTGAACAGCCTGCCGAGCACGCCGGAGCCACCTGCTCGACTCGCCGGAACCACCTACCTGACATGCCCAAATCACCAGCCGGGCATGCCAGAACCACTTGGCGGACACTCCGGAATCATCTGCCGGACATGCCGGAAACAGCTCTCAGACACACCAGAACCACGTGCCGGAGACGCCGGAAGCACCTGCCGAGCATGCCGGAGCCACCTGCTCGACTCGCCAGAAACACGTGCCGGACACGCCAAAATCACCTGCCGGGTACGCCAGAACCACCTGGCGGACACTCCGAAATCACCTGTCACGCATGCCGGAACCACCTCTCAGACGTGCCGGAAGCACGTGCCGGAGACGGCGGAATCACCTACCGGTCAGACCGCAACCACCTGCCGAGCACGCCGGAGCCACCTGTTCGAATCGCTGGAACCACCTGCCGGACAGGCCAATATCAACTGCTGGCTATGCCAGAACCACCTGTGGGACGGTCCGGAATCGCCTGCCAGCCATGGCGGAACCACCTCTCAGACGTACCAGAACCACCTGCCGGAGAACCTGGAAACACGTCCTGGACAGTCTGGAACCACGTGCCGGCCAAGCCTGAACCACCTGCCAAGCACAACGGAACAACCTGCCAGACACGCCAAAATCACCTGCGTGTTATGCCAGAACCACTTGGAGGACTCTCTGGGATGACCTGCCGGGCATGCCGGAACCACCTCTCAGACGTGCCAGAACCATGTGGCGGACTGTCCGGAATCACCTGTTGGGCATGCGCAACCACCTCTGAGACGTACCAGAACCACATGCCGTGCAGGCTGGAACCACCTACCGGACAGACCGGAATCACCTTTCGGGCATGCCGGAACCACCTGTCAGATGTGCCAGAAACACGTGCCGGAGACGCCGGAAGCACCTGCCAAGCACGTTGGAACCACCTGCTCAACTCGCCTGAACCACCTGCCGGACATGCCAAAATCACCTGCCGACTATGCCAGAACCACTTGGCGAACACTCCGGAATCAATTGCCGGGCATGCAGGAACCACCTCTCAGACATGCCAGAACCCCGTGCCAATGACCCCGGAAGCACCAGCCGAGCACGCCGGAACCACCTGCTCGACTCGCCAGAACCACCTGCCGATCACGCAAAAATCACCTGCCGGCTACGCCACAACCAGTTGGTGAACACTTTGGAATCACCTGCCAGGCTTGCTGGAACCACCTGCCAGTCATGCCAAAATCACCTGCCAACTACACCAGAACCGCTAGGCGGACACTGCAGAAACACCTGTCGGGCCGGCTGGAACCACATCTCAGACGTGCCAGAAACGTGTTCATGAGATGCTGGAACCACACCCCGAACAGACGGATACCACCTGCCAGAACCGCCTGAACCACCTGCTGAGCACGCCGGAACCACCTGCTCGACTCACCGGTACCACCTCCCTGACACGCCAAAATCACCTGCTGGGTATGCCAGAACCACTTGGCGGACACTCCGGAATCATCTGCCGGACATGCCGGAACCAGCTCTCAGACACACCAGAACCAAGTGCCGGAGACGCCGGAAGCACCTGCCGAGCATGCCGGAGCCACCTGCTCGACTCGCCAGAAACACGTGCCGGACACGCCAAAATCACCTGCCGGGTATGCCAGAACCACCTGGCGGACACTACGGAATCACCTGCCGCGCATGCCGGAACCACCTCTCAGACGTGCCGGAAGCACGTGCCGGACACGCCGGAAACACCTACCGGACAGACCGGAACCACCTGCCAAGAACGCCGGAGCCACCTGTTCGCTCGCTGGAACCACCTGCCGGACAGGCCAATATCAACTGCTGGCTATGCCAGAACCACCTGGGGGACAGTCCGGGATCACCTGCCAGCCATGGCGGAACCACCTCTCAGACGTACCAGAACCACCTGCCGTATAAGCTGGAAACACGTCCTGGACAGACTGGAACCACGTGACGGCCATGCCTGAACCACCTGCCGAGAACGGCGGAACCATCTGCCGGACACGCCAAAATCACCTGCGGGCTACGCCAGAACCACTTGGACGACTCTCCGAAATGACCTGCTGGGCATGTTGGAACCACCTCTCAGACGTGCCAGAAGCACGTGGCAGACAGTCCGGAATCACCTGTTGGGCATACGCAACCACCTCTGACACGTACCAGAACCACGTGCCGTGCACGCCGGAACCACCTACCGGACAGACCGGAATCAACTTTTGGGCATGCCGGAACCATCTGTCAGATGTGCCAGAAACACGTGCCGGAGACGCCGGAAGCACCTGCCGAGCACGTCGCAACCACCTGCTCAACTCGCCTGAACCACCTGCCGGACACGCCAAAATCACCTGCCCGCTACACCAGCACCACTTCGGGGACAAGCCGGAATCACGTGAGGGGCATGCCGGCAAAGCCTCTCAGACTGAACCTCGTGCCGGACACCACAGAACCACCTGCCGGACAGACAGGAACCACCTGCCGGACACGCCGGAACCACCGGCACGACCCGCCGGAAAGACCGCTGGACATACAAAATCACCTGCCGGCTACGCCGGAAACACTTGCCGAACACTCCGGAATCACCTGCCGGGCATGCCGGAACCACCTCTCAGATATGCCAGAACCACGTGCCAATGACCCCGGAAGCACCTGCCGAGCACGCCGGAACCACCTGCTCGACTCGCCAGAACCACCTGCCGGACACGCAAAAATCACCTGCCGGCTACGCCACAACCTGTTGGTGAACACTTTGGAATCACCTGCCGGGCTTGCTGGAACCACCTGCCGGTCATGCCAAAATCACCTGCCAACTACGCCAGAACCGCTTGGCGGACACTGCGGAAACACCTGTCGGGCCGGCTGGAACCACATCTCAGACGTGCCAGAAACGTGTTCATGAGATGCTGGAACCACACCCCGAACAGACGGATACCACCTGCCAGAACCGCCTGAACCACCTGCTGAGCACGCCGGAACCACCTGCTCGACTCACCGGTACCACCTCCCTGACACGCCAAAATCACCTGCTGGGTATGCCAGAACCACTTGGCGGACACTCCGGAATCATCTGCCGGACATGCCGGAACCAGCTCTCAGACACACCAGAACCAAGTGCCGGAGACGCCGGAAGCACCTGCCGAGCATGCCGGAGCCACAGGCTCGACTCGCCAGAAACACCTGCCGGACACGCCAAAATCACCTGCCGGGTATGCCAGAACCACCTGGTGGACACTACGGAATCACCTGCCGCGCATGCCGGAACCTCTTCTGAGACGTGCCGGAAGCACGTGCCACACACTCCGGAAACACCTACCGGACATACCGGAACCACCTGCCAAGAACGCCGGAGCCACCTGTTCGACTCGCTGGAACCACCTGCCGGACAGGCCAATATCAACTGCTGGCTATGCCAGAACCACCTGGGGGACAGTCCGGGATCACCTGCCAGCCATGGCGGAACCACCTCTCAGACGTACCAGAACCACCTGCCGGAGAAGCTGGAAACACGTCCTGGACAGACTGGAACCACGTGACGGCCATGCCTGAACCACCTGCCGAGCACGGCGGAACCACCTGCCAGACACGCCAAAATCACCTGCGGGCTACGCCAGAACCACTTGGACGACTCTCCGAAATGACCTGCCGGGCATGTTGGAACCACCTCTCAGACGTGCCAGAAGCACGTGGCGGACAGTCCGGAATCACCTGTTGGGCATACGCAACCACCTCTGAGATGTACCAGTACCACGTGCCGTGCACGCCGGAACCACCTACCGGACAGCCCGGAATCAACTTTCGGGCATGCCGGAACCACCAGTCAGATGTGCCAGAATCACGTGCCAGAGACGCCGGAAGCACCTGCCGAGCACGTCGCAACCACCTGCTCAACTCGCCTGAACCACCTGCCGGACACGCCAAAATCACCTGCCCGCTACACCAGCACCACTTCGGGGACAAGCCGGAATCACGTGAGGGGCATGCCGGCACAGCCTCTCAGACTGAACCTCGTGCCGGACACCACAGAACCACCTGCCGGACAGACCGGAAGCACCTGCCGGACACGCCGGAACCACCGGCACGACCCGCCGGAAAGACCGCTGGACATACAAAATCACCTGCCGGCTACGCCGGAAACACTTGCCGAACACTCCGGAATCACCTGCCGGGCATGCCGGAACCACCTCTCAGATATGCCAGAACCACGTGCCAATGACCCCGGAAGCACCTGCCGAGCACGCCGGAACCACCTGCTCGACTCGCCAGAACCACCTGCCGGACACGCAAAAATCACCTGCCGGCTACGCCACAACCTGTTGGTGAACACTTTGGAATCACCTGCCGGGCTTGCTGGAACCACCTGCCGGTCATGCCAAAATCACCTGCCAACTACGCCAGAACCGCTTGGCGGACACTGCGGAAACACCTGTCGGGCCGGCTGGAACCACATCTCAGACGTGCCAGAAACGTGTTCATGAGATGCTGGAACCACACCCCGAACAGACGGATACCACCTGCCAGAACCGCCTGAACCACCTGCTGAGCACGCCGGAACCACCTGCTCGACTCACCGGTACCACCTCCCTGACACGCCAAAATCACCTGCTGGGTATGCCAGAACCACTTGGCGGACACTCCGGAATCATCTGCCGGACATGCCGGAACCAGCTCTCAGACACACCAGAACCAAGTGCCGGAGACGCCGGAAGCACCTGCCGAGCATGCCGGAGCCACCTGCTCGACTCGCCAGAAACACCTGCCGGACACGCCAAAATCACCTGCCGGGTATGCCAGAACCACCTGGCGGACACTACGGAATCACCTGCCGCGCATGCCGGAACCACTTCTGAGACGTGCCGGAAGCACGTGCCACACACTCCGGAAACACCTACCGGACATACCGGAACCACCTGCCAAGAACGCCGGAGCCACCTGTTCGACTCGCTGGAACCACCTGCCGGACAGGCCAATATCAACTGCTGGCTATGCCAGAACCACCTGGGGGACAGTCCGGGATCACCTGCCAGCCATGGCGGAACCACCTCTCAGACGTACCAGAACCACCTGCCGGAGAAGCTGGAAACACGTCCTGGACAGACTGGAACCACGTGACGGCCATGCCTGAACCACATCCCGAGCACGGCGGAACCACCTGCCAGACACGCCAAAATCACCTGCGGGCTACGCCAGAACCACTTGGACGACTCTCCGAAATGACCTGCCGGGCATGTTGGAACCACCTCTCAGACGTGCCAGAAGCACGTGGCGGACAGTCCGGAATCACCTGTTGGGCATACGCAACCACCTCTGAGATGTACCAGTACCACGTGCCGTGCACGCCGGAACCACCTACCGGACAGACCGGAATCAACTTTCGGGCATGCCGGAACCACCAGTCAGATGTGCCAGAATCACGTGCCAGAGACGCCGGAAGCACCTGCCGAGCACGTCGCAACCACCTGCTCAACTCGCCTGAACCACCTGCCGGACACGCCAAAATCACCTGCCCGCTACACCAGCACCACTTCGGGGACAAGCCGGAATCACGTGAGGGGCATGCCGGCACAGCCTCTCAGACTGAACCTCGTGCCGGACACCACAGAACCACCTGCCGGACAGACCGGAAGCACCTGCCGGACACGCCGGAACCACCAGCTCGACCCGCCGGAACGACCGCTGGACATGCAAAATCACCTGCCGGCTACGCCGGAAACACTTGGCGAACACTCCGGAATCACCTGCCGGGCATGCCGGAACCACCTCTCAGATATGCCAGAACCACGTGCCAATGACCCCGGAAGCACCTGCCGAGCACGCCGGAACCACCTGCTCGACTCGCCAGAACCACCTGCCGGACACGCAAAAATCACCTGCCGGCTACGCCACAACCAGTTGGGGAACACTTCGGAATCACCTGCCGGGCTTGCTGGAACCACCTGCCGGTCATGCCAAAATCACCTGCCAACTACGCCAGTACCACTTGGCAGAAACTGTGGAAACACCTGTCGGGCCGGCCGGAACCACATCTCAGACGTGCCAGAACCATGTGCATGAGATGCTGGAACCACACCCCGAACAGACGGAAAACACCTGCCAGACCCGTCTGAACAACCTGCCGAGCACGCCGGAGCCACCTGCTCGACTCGCCGGAACCACCTACCTGACATGCCCAAATCACCAGCCGGGTATGCCAGAACCACTTGGCGGACACTCCGGAATCATCTGCCGGACATGCCGGAACCAGCTCTCAGACACACCAGAACCACGTGCCGGAGACGCCGGAAGCACCTGCCGAGCATGCCGGAGCCACCAGCTCGACTCGCCAGAAACACCTGCCGGACACGCCAAAATCACCTGCCGGGTACGCCAGAACCACCTGGCGGACACTCCGAAATCACCTGTCGCGCATGCCGGAACCACCTCTCAGACATGCCGGAAGCACGTGCCGGACAGGCCGTAATCCCCTACCGAACAGACCGGAACCACCTGCCGAGCACGCCGGAGCCACCTGTTCGACTCGCTGGAACCACCTGCCGGACAGGCCAATATCAACTGCTGGCTATGCCAGAACCACATGGGGGACGGTCCGGAATCACCTGCCAGCCATGGCGGAACCACCTCTCAGACGTACCAGAACCACCTGCCGGAGAAGCTGGAAACACGTCCTGGACAGTCTGGAACCACCTGCCGGCCAAGCCTGAACCACCTGCCAAGCACAACGGAACAACCTGCCAGACACGCCAAAATCACCTGCGTGTTATGCCAGAACCACTTGGAGGACTCTCTGGGATGACCTGCCGGTCATGCCGGAACCACCTCTCAGACGTGCCAGAACCATGTGGCGGACAGTCCGGAATCACCTGTTGGGCATGCGCAACCACCTCTGAGACGTACCAGAACCACATGCCGTGCAGGCTGGAACCACCTACCGGACAGACCGGAATCACCTTTCGGGCATGCCGGAACCACCTGTCAGATGTGCCAGAAACACGTGCCGGAGACGCCGGAAGCACCTGCCAAGCACGTTGGAACCACCTGCTCAACTCGCCTGAACCACCTGCCGAACATGCCAAAATCACCTGCCGACTATGCCAGAACCACTTGGCGAAAACTCCGTAATCACTTGCCGGGCATGCAGGAACCACCTCTCAGACATGCCAGAACCGCGTGCCAATGACCCCGGAAGCACCTGCCGAGCACGCCGGAACCACCTGCTCGACTCGCCACTGTCACCTGCCGATCACGCAAAAATCACCTGCCGGGTACGCCACAACCAGTTGGTGAACACTTTGGAATCACCTGCCAGGCTTGCTGGAACCACCTGCCGGTCATGCCAAAATCACCTGCCAACTACGCCAGAACCGCTTGGCGGACACTGCGGAAACACCTGTCGGGCCGGCTGGAACCACATCTCAGACGTGCCAGAAACGTGTTCATGAGATGCTGGAACCACACCCCGAACAGACGGATACCACCTGCCAGAACCGCCTGAACCACCTGCTGAGCACGCCGGAACCACCTGCTCGACTCACCGGTACCACCTCCCTGACACGCCAAAATCACCTGCTGGGTATGCCAGAACCACTTGGCGGACACTCCGGAATCATCTGCCGGACATGCCGGAACCAGCTCTCAGAAACACCAGAACCAAGTGCCGGAGACGCCGGAAGCACCTGCCGAGCATGCCGGAGCCACCTGCTCGACTCGCCAGAAACACCTGCCGGACACGCCAAAATCACCTGCCGGGTACGCCAGAACCACCTGGCGGACACTCCGAAACCACCTGTCGCGCATGCCGGAACCACCTCTCCGACGTGCCCGAAGCACGTGCCGGACACGCCGGAATCACCTACCAGACAGACCGGAACCACCTGCCGAGCACGCCGGAGCCACCTGTTCGACTCGCTGGAACCACCTGCCGGACAGGCCAATATCAACTGCTGGCTATGCCAGAACCACCTGGGGGACGGTCCGGAATCGCCTGCCAGCCATGGCGGAACCACCTCTCAGACGTACCAGAACCACCTGCCGGAGAAGCTGGAAACACGTCCTGGACAGTCTGGAACCACCTGCCGGCCAAGCCTGAACCACCTGCCAAGCACAACGGAACAACCTGCCAGACACGCCAACATCACCTGCGTGTTATGCCAGAGCCACTTGGAGGACTCTCTGGGATGACCTGCCGGGCATGCCGGAACCACCTCTCAGACGTGATAGAACCATGTGGAGGACAGTCCGGAATCACCTGTTGGGCATGCGCAACCACCTCTGAGACGTACCAGAACCACATGCCGTGCAGGCTGGAACCACCTACCGGACAGACCGGAATCACCTTTCGGGCATGCCGGAACCACCTGTCAGATGTGCCAGAAACACGTGCCGGAGACGCCGGAAGCACCTGCCAAGCACGTTGGAACCACCTGCTCAACTCGCCTGAACCACCTGCCGGACATGCCAAAATCACCTGCCGACTATGCCAGAACCACTTGGCGAACACTCCGGAATCACTTGCCGGGCATGCAGGAACCACCTCTCAGACATGCCAGAACCGCGTGCCAATGACCCCGGAAGCACCTGCCGAGCACGCCGGAACCACCTGCTCGACTTGCCACTGTCACCTGCCGATCACGCAAAAATCACCTGCCGGGTACGCCACAACCAGTTGGTGAACACTTTGGAATCACCTGCCAGGCTTGCTGGAACCACCTGCCGGTCATGCCAAAATCACCTGCCAACTACGCCAGAACCGCTTGGCGGACACTGCGGAAACACCTGTCGGGCCGGCTGGAACCACATCTCAGACGTGCCAGAAACGTGTTCATGAGATGCTGGAACCACACCCCGAACAGACGGATACCACCTGCCAGAACCGCCTGAACCACCTGCTGAGCACGCCGGAACCACCTGCTCGACTCACCGGTACCACCTCCCTGACACGCCAAAATCACCTGCTGGGTATGCCAGAACCACTTGGCGGACACTCCGGAATCATCTGCCGGACATGCCGGAACCAGCTCTCAGACACACCAGAACCAAGTGCCGGAGACGCCGGAAGCACCTGCCGAGCATGCCGGAGCCACCTGCTCGACTCGCCAGAAACACCTGCCGGACACGCCAAAATCACCTGCCGGGTACGCCAGAACCACCTGGCGGACACTCCGAAACCACCTGTCGCGCATGCCGGAACCACCTCTCCGACGTGCCGGAAGCACGTGCCGGACACGCCGGAATCACCTACCGGACAGACCGGAACCACCTGCCGAGCACGCCGGAGCCACCTGTTCGACTCGCTGGAACCACCTGCCGGACAGGCCAATATCAACTGCTGGCTATGCCAGAAACACCTGGGGGATGGTCCGGAATCACCTGCCAGCCATGGCGGAACCACCTCTCAGACGTACCAGAACCACCTGCCGGAGAAGCTGGAAACACGTCCTGGACAGTATGGAACCACCTGCCGCCCAAGCCTGAACCACCTGCCAAGCACAACGGAACAACCTGCCAGACACGCCAAAATCACCTGCGTGTTATGCCAGAACCACTTGGAGGACTCTCTGGGATGACCTGCCAGGCATGCCGGAACCACCTCTCAAACGTGCCAGAACCATGTGGCGGACAGTCCGGAATCACCTGTTGGGCATGCGCAACCACCTCTGAGAGGTACCAGAACCACATGCCGTGCAGGCTGGAACCACCTACCGGACAGACCGGAATCACCTGTCGCGCATGCCGGAACCACCTCTCAGACGTGCCGGAAGCACGTGCCGGACAGGCCGTAATCCCCTACCGAACAGACCGGAACCACCTGCCGAGCACGCCGGAGCCACCTGTTCGACTAGCTGGAACCACCTGCCGGACAGGCCAATATCAGCTGCTGGCTATGCCAGAACCACCTGGGGGACAGTCCGGGATCACCTGCCAGCCATGGCGGAACCACCTCTCAGAAGTACCAGAACCACCTGCTGGAGAAGCTGGAAACACGTCCTGGACAGACTGGAACCACGTGACGGCCATGCCTGAACCACCTGCCGAGCACGGCGGAACCACCTGCCGGACACGCCAAAATCACCTGCGGGCTACGCCAGAACCACTTGGACGACTCTCCGAAATGACCTGCCGGGCATGTTGGAACCACCTCTCAGACGTGCCAGAAGCACGTGGCGGACAGTCCGGAATCACCTGTTGGGCATACGCAACCACCTCTGACACGTACCAGAACCACATGCCGTGCATGCCGGAACCACCTACCGGACAGACCGGAATCAAATTTTGGGCATGCCGGAACCACCAGTCAGATGTGCCAGAAACACGTGCCGGAGACGCCGGAAGCACCTGCCGAGCACGTCGCAACCACCTGCTCAACTCGCCTGAACCACCTGCCGGACACGCCAAAATCACCTGCCCGCTACACCAGCACCACTTCGGGGACAAGCCGGAATCACGTGAGGGGCATGCCGGCACAGCCTCTCAGACTGAACCTGGTGGGGGACACCACAGAACCACAAGCCGGACAGACCGGAACCACCTGCCGGACACGCCGGAACCACTGGCTCGACCCGCCGGAACGACCGCTGGACATGCAAAATCACCTGCCGGCTACGCCGGAAACACTTGGCGAACACTCCGGAATCACCTGCCGGGCATGCCGGAACCACCTCTCAGATAAGCCAGAACCTCGTGCCAATGACCCCGGAAGCACCTGCCGAGCACGCCGGAACCACCTGCTCAACTCGCCAGAACCACCTGCCGCACACGCAAAAATCACCTGCTGGCTACGCCACAACCAGTTGGGGAACACTTCGGAATCACCTGCCGGGCTTGCTGGAACCACCTGCCGGTCATGCCAAAATCACCTGCCAACTACGCCAGTACCACTTGGCGGACACTGTGGAAACACCTGTCGGGCCGGCCGGAACCACCTCTTAGACGTGCCGGAAGCACGTGCAGGACACGCCGGAATCACCTACCGGTCAGACCGCAACCACCTGCCGAGCACGCCGGAGCCACCTGTTCGACTCGCTGGAACCACCTGCCGGACAGGCCAATATCAACTGCTGGCTATGCCAGAACCACCTGGGGGACGGTCCGGAATCACCTGCCAGCCATGGCGGAACCACCTCTCAGACGTACCAGAACCACCTGCCGGAGAAGCTGGAAACACGTCCTGGACAGTCTGGAACCACCTGCCGGCCAAGCCTGAACCACCTGCCAAGCACAACGGAACAACCTGCCAGACACGCCAAAATCACCTGCGTGTTATGCCAGAACCACTTGGAGGACTCTCTGGGATGACCTGCCGGTCATGCCGGAACCACCTCTCAGACGTGCCAGAACCATGTGGCGGACAGTCCGGAATCACCTGTTGGGCATGCGCAACCACCTCTGAGACGTACCAGAACCACATGCCGTGCAGGCTGGAACCACCTACCGGACAGACCGGAATCACCTTTCGGGCATGCCGGAACCACCTGTCAGATGTGCCAGAAACACGTGCCGGAGACGCCGGAAGCACCTGCCAAGCACGTTGGAACCACCTGCTCAACTCGCCTGAACCACCTGCCGGACATGCCAAAATCACCTGCCGACTATGCCAGAACCACTTGGCGAACACTCCGGAATCACTTGCCGGGCATGCAGGAACCACCTCTCAGACATGCCAGAACCCCGTGCCAATGACCCCGGAAGCACTAGCCGAGCACGCCGGAACCACCTGCTCGACTCGCCAGAACCACCTGCCGATCACGCAAAAATCACCTGCCGGCTACGCCACAACCAGTTGGTGAACACTTTGGAATCACCTGCCAGGCTTGCTGGAACCACCTGCCAGTCATGCCAAAATCACCTGCCAACTACGCCAGAACCGCTTGGCGGACACTGCAGAAACACCTGTCGGGCCGGCTGGAACCACATCTCAGACGTGCCAGAAACGTGTTCATGAGATGCTGGAACCACACCCCGAACAGACGGATACCACCTGCCAGAACCGCCTGAACCACCTGCTGAGCACACCGGAACCACCTGCTCGACTCACCGGTACCACCTCCCTGACACGCCAAAATCACCTGCTGGGTATGCCAGTACCACTTGGCGGACACTCCGGAATCATCTGCCGGACATGCCGGAACCAGCTCTCAGACACACCAGAACCAAGTGCCGGAGACGCCGGAAGCACCTGCCGAGCATGCCGGAGCCACCTGCTCGACTCGCCAGAAACACCTGCCGGACACGCCAAAATCACCTGCCGGGTATGCCAGAACCACCTGGCGGACACTACGGAATCACCTGCCGCGCATGCCGGAACCACTTCTGAGACGTGCCGGAAGCACGTGCCACACACTCCGGAAACACCTACCGGACATACCGGAACCACCTGCCAAGAACGCCGGAGCCACCTGTTCGACTCGCTGGAACCACCTGCCGGACAGGCCAATATCAACTGCTGGCTATGCCAGAACCACCTGGGGGACAGTCCGAGATCACCTGCCAGCCATGGCGGAACCACCTCTCAGACGTACCAGAACCACCTGCTGGAGAAGCTGGAAACACGTCCTGGACAGACTGGAACCACGTGACGGCCATGCCTGAACCACCTGCCGAGCACGGCGGAACCACCTGCCAGACACGCCAAAATCACCTGCGGGCTACGCCAGAACCACTTGGACGACTCTCCGAAATGACCTGCCGGGCATGTTGGAACCACCTCTCAGACGTGCCAGAAGCACGTGGCGGACAGTCCGGAATCACCTGTTGGGCATACGCAACCACCTCTGAGATGTACCAGTACCACGTGCCGTGCACGCCGGAACCACCTACCGGACAGACCGGAATCAACTTTCGGGCATGCCGGAACCACCAGTCAGATGTGCCAGAAACACGTGCCGGAGACGCCGGAAGCACCTGCCGAGCACGTCGCAACCACCTGCTCAACTCGCCTGAACCACCTGCCGGACACGCCAAAATCACCTGCCCGCTACACCAGCACCACTTCGGGGACAAGCCGGAATCACGTGAGGGGCATGCCGGCACAGCCTCTCAGACTGAACCTCGTGCCGGACACCACAGAACCACCTGCCGGACAGACCGGAACCACCAGCCGGACACGCCGGTACCACCGGCTCGACCTGCCGGAACGACCGCTGGACATGCAGAATCACCTGCCGGCTACGCCGGAAACACTTGGCGAACACTCCGGAATCACCTGCCGGGCATGCCGGAACCACCTCTCAGATATGCCAGAACCACGTGCCAATGACCCCGGAAGCACCAGCCGAGCACGCCGGAACCACCTGCTCGACTCGCCAGAACCACCTGCCGGACACGCAAAAATCACCTGCCGGCTACGCCACAACCAGTTGGGGAACACTTCGGAATCACCTGCCGGGCTTGCTGGAACGTCCTGTCGGTCACGCCAAAATCACCTGCCAACTACGCCAGCACCACTTGGCGGACACTGTGGAAACACCTGTCGGGCCGGCCGGAACCACATCTCAGACGTGCCAGAACCATGTGCATGAGATGCTGGAACCACACACCGACAGACGGAAAACACCTGCCAGACCCGTCTGAACAACTTGCCGAGCACGCCGGAGCCACCTGCTCGACTCGCCGGAACCACCTACCTGACATGCCCAAATCACCAGCCGGGTATGCCAGAACCACTTGGCGGACACTCCGAAATCACCTGTCGCGCATGCCGGAACCACCTCTCAGACGTGCCGGAAGCACGTGCCGGAGACGCCGGAAGCACCTGCCGAGCATGCCGGAGCCACCTGCTCGACTCGCCGGAACCACCTACCTGACATGCCCAAATCACCAGCCGGGTATGTCAGAACGACTTGGCGGACACTCCGGAATCATCTGCCGGACATGCCGGAACCAGCTCTCAAACACACCAGAACCACGTGCCGGAGACGCCGGAAGCACCTGCCGAGCATGCCGGAGCCACCTGCTCGACTCACCAGAAACACCTGCCGGACACGCCAAAATCACCTGCCGGGTACGCCAGAACCACCTGGCGGACACTCCGAAATCACCTGTCGCGCATGCCGGAACCACCTCTCAGACGTGCCGGAAGCACGTGCCGGACACGCCGGAATCACCTACCGGACAGACCGGAACCACCTGCCGAGCACGCCGGAGCCACCTGTTCGACTCGCTGGAACCACCTGCCGGACAGGCCAATATCAACTGCTGGCTATGCCAGAACCACCTGGGAGACGTTCCGGAATCGCCTGCCAGCCATGGCGGAACCACCTCTCAGACGTACCAGAACCACCTGCCGGAGAAGCTGGAAACACGTCCTGGACAGTCTGGAACCACCTGCCGGCCAAGCCTGAACCACCTGCCAAGCACAACGGAACAACCTGCCAGACACGCCAAAATCACCTGCGTGTTATGCCAGAACCACTTGGAGGACTCTCTGGGATGACCTGACGGGCATGCCGGAACCACCTCTCAGACGTGCCGGAAGCACGTGCCAGACAAGCCGGAATCACCTACCGGACAGACCGGAACCACCTGCCGAGCACGCTGGAGCCACCTGTTCGACTCGCTGGAACCACCTGCCGGACAGGCCAATATCAACTGCTGGCTATGCCAGAACCACCTTGGGGACAGTCGGGATCACCTGCCAGCCATGGCGGAACCACCTCTCAGACGTACCAGAACCACCTGCCGGAGAAGCTGGAAACACGTCCTGGACAGACTGGAACCACGTGACGGCCATGCCTGAACCACCTGCCGAGCACGGCGGAACCACCTGCCGGACACGCCAAAATCACCTGCGGGCTATGCCAGAACCACTTGGACGACTCTCCGAAATGACCTGCCGGGCATGTTGGAACCACCTCTCAGACGTGCCAGAACCATGTGGCGGACAGTCCGGAATCACCTGTTGGGCATACGCAACCACCTCTGACACGTACCAGAACCACGTGCCGTGCCGCCGGAACCACCTACCGGACAGACCGCAATCAACTTTTGGGCATCCCGGAACCACCAGTCAGATGTGCCAGAAACACGTGCCGGAGACGCCGGAAGCAACTGCCGAGCACGTCGCAACCACCTGCTCAACTCGCCTGAACCACCTGCCGGAAACGCCAAAATCACCTGCCCGCTACACCAGCACCACTTCGGGGACAAGCCGGAATCACGTGAGGGGCATGCCGGCACAGCCTCTCAGACTGAACCTCGGGCAGGCCACCACAGAACCACCTGCCGGACAGACCGGAACCACCTGCCGGACACGCCGGAACCACCGGCTCGACCCGCCGGAACAACCGCTGGACATGCAAAATCACCTGCCGGCTACGCCGGAAACACTTGGCGAACACTCCGGAATCACCTGCCGGGCATGCCGGAACCACCTCTCAGATATGCCAGAACCACGTGCCAATGACCCCGGAAGCACCTGCCGAGCACGCCGGAACCACCTGCTCGACTCGCCAGAACCACCTGCCGGACACGCAAAAATCACCTGCCGGCTACACCACAACCAGTTGGTGAACACTTTGGAATCACCTGCCAGGCTTGCTGGAACCTC
Organism: Equus caballus; assembly: GCF_041296265.1. Taxonomy (NCBI): domain Eukaryota; kingdom Metazoa; phylum Chordata; class Mammalia; order Perissodactyla; family Equidae; genus Equus; species Equus caballus. The sequence goes on from NC_091713.1 coordinate 4,105,197, forward strand.
CTGCCGGTCATGCCAAAATCACCTGCCAACTACGCCAGAACCGCTTGGCGGACACTGCGGAAAAACCTGTCAGGCCGGCTGGAACCACATCTCAGACCTGCCAGAAACGTGTTCATGAGATGCTGGAACCACACCCCGAACAGACGGAAAACACCTGCCAGACCCGTCTGAACAACCTGCCGAGCACGCCGGAGCCACCTGCTCGACTCGCCGGAACCACCTACCTGACATGCCCAAATCACCAGCCGGGTATGCCAGAACCACTTGGCGGACACTCCGGAATCATCTGCCGGACATGCCGGAACCAGCTCTCAGACACACCAGAATCACGTGCCGGAGACGCCGGAAGCACCTGCCGAGCATGCCGGAGCCACCTGCTCGACTCGCCAGAAACACGTGCCGGACACGCCAAAATCACCTGCCGGGTACGCCAGAACCACCTGGCGGACACTCCGAAATCACCTGTCGCGCATGCCGGAACCACCTCTCAGACGTGCCGGAAGCACGTGCCGGAGACGGCGGAATCACCTACCGGTCAGACCGCAACCACCTGCCGAGCACGCCGGAGCCACCTGTTCGACTCGCTGGAACCACCTGCCGGACAGGCCAATATCAACTGCTGGCTATGCCAGAACCACCTGGGGGACGGTCCGGAATCGCCTGCCAGCCATGGCGGAAGCACCTCTCAGACGTACCAGAACCACCTGCCGGAGAACCTGGAAACACGTCCTGGACAGTCTGGAACCACGTGCCGGCCAAGCCTGAACCACCTGCCAAGCACAACGGAACAACCTGCCAGACACGCCAAAATCACCTGCGTGTTATGCCAGAACCACTTGGAGGACTCTCTGGGATGACCTGCCGGGCATGCCGGAACCACCTCTCAGACGTGCCAGAACCATGTGGCGGACTGTCCGGAATCACCTGTTGGGCATGCGCAGCCACCTCTGAGACGTACCAGAACCACATGCCGTGCAGGCTGGAACCACCTACCGGACAGACCGGAATCACCTTTCGGGCATGCCGGAACCACCTGTCAGATGTGCCAGAAACACGTGCCGGAGACGCCGGAAGCACCTGCCAAGCACGTTGGAACCACCTGCTCAACTCGCCTGAACCACCTGCCGGACATGCCAAAATCACCTGCCGACTATGCCAGAACCACTTGGCGAACACTCCGGAATCAATTGCCGGGCATGCAGGAACCACCTCTCAGACATGCCAGAACCCCGTGCCAATGACCCCGGAAGCACCAGCCGAGCACGCCGGAACCACCTGCTCGACTCGCCAGAACCACCTGCCGATCACGCAAAAATCACCTGCCGGCTACGCCACAACCAGTTGGTGAACACTTTGGAATCACCTGCCAGGCTTGCTGGAACCACCTGCCAGTCATGCCAAAATCACCTGCCAACTACGCCAGAACCGCTAGGCGGACACTGCAGAAACACCTGTCGGGCCGGCTGGAACCACATCTCAGACGTGCCAGAAACGTGTTCATGAGATGCTGGAACCACACCCCGAACAGACGGATACCACCTGCCAGAACCGCCTGAACCACCTGCTGAGCACGCCGGAACCACCTGCTCGACTCACCGGTACCACCTCCCTGACACGCCAAAATCACCTGCTGGGTATGCCAGAACCACTTGGCGGACACTCCGGAATCATCTGCCGGACATGCCGGAACCAGCTCTCAGACACACCAGAACCAAGTGCCGGAGACGCCGGAAGCACCTGCCGAGCATGCCGGAGCCACCTGCTCGACTCGCCAGAAACACGTGCCGGACACGCCAAAATCACCTGCCGGGTATGCCAGAACCACCTGGCGGACACTACGGAATCACCTGCCGCGCATGCCGGAACCACCTGTCAGACGTGCCGGAAGCACGTGCCGGACACGCCGGAAACACCTACCGGACAGACCGGAACCACCTGCCAAGAACGCCGGAGCCACCTGTTCGACTCGCTGGAACCACCTGCCGGACAGGCCAATATCAACTGCTGGCTATGCCAGAACCACCTGGGGGACAGTCCGGGATCACCTGCCAGCCATGGCGGAACCACCTCTCAGACGTACCAGAACCACCTGCCGGAGAAGCTGGAAACACGTCCTGGACAGACTGGAACCACGTGACGGCCATGCCTGAACCACCTGCCGAGAACGGCGGAACCATCTGCCGGACACGCCAAAATCACCTGCGGGCTACGCCAGAACCACTTGGACGACTCTCTGAAATGACCTGCTGGGCATGTTGGAACCACCTCTCAGACGTGCCAGAAGCACGTGGGAGACAGTCCGGAATCACCTGTTGGGCATACGCAACCACCTCTGACACGTACCAGAACCACGTGCCGTGCACGCCGGAACCACCTACCGGACAGACCGGAATCAACTTTTGGGCATGCCGGAACCATCTGTCAGATGTGCCAGAAACACGTGCCGGAGACGCCGGAAGCACCTGCCGAGCACGTCGCAACCACCTGCTCAACTCGCCTGAACCACCTGCCGGACACGCCAAAATCACCTGCCCGCTACACCAGCACCACTTCGGGGACAAGCCGGAATCACGTGAGGGGCATGCCGGCACAGCCTCTCAGACTGAACCTCGTGCCGGACACCACAGAACCACCTGCCGGACAGACAGGAACCACCTGCCGGACACGCCGGAACCACCGGCACGACCCGCCGGAAAGACCGCTGGACATACAAAATCACCTGCCGGCTACGCCGGAAACACTTGCCGAACACTCCGGAATCACCTGCCGGGCATGCCGGAACCACCTCTCAGATATGCCAGAACCACGTGCCAATGACCCCGGAAGCACCTGCCGAGCACGCCGGAACCACCTGCTCGACTCGCCAGAACCACCTGCCGGACACGCAAAAATCACCTGCCGGCTACGCCACAACCTGTTGGTGAACACTTTGGAATCACCTGCCGGGCTTGCTGGAACCACCTGCCGGTCATCCCAAAATCACCTGCCAACTACGCCAGAACCGCTTGGCGGACACTGCGGAAACACCTGTCGGGCCGGCTGGAACCACATCTCAGACGTGCCAGAAACGTGTTCATGAGATGCTGGAACCACACCACGAACAGACGGATACCACCTGCCAGAACCGCCTGAACCACCTGCTGAGCACGCCGGAACCACCTGCTCGACTCACCGGTACCACCTCCCTGACACGCCAAAATCACCTGCTGGGTATGCCAGAACCACTTTGCGGACACTCCGGTATCATCTGCCGGACATGCCGGAACCAGCTCTCAGACACACCAGAACCAAGTGCCGGAGACGCCGGAAGCACCTGCCGAGCATGCCGGAGCCACCTGCTCGACTCGCCAGAAACACCTGCCGGACACGCCAAAATCACCTGCCGGGTATGCCAGAACCACCTGGCGGACACTACGGAATCACCTGCCGCGCATGCCGGAACCACTTCTGAGACGTGCCGGAAGCACGTGCCACACACTCCGGAAACACCTACCGGACATACCGGAACCACCTGCCAAGAACGCCGGAGCCACCTGTTCGACTCGCTGGAACCACCTGCCGGACAGGCCAATATCAACTGCTGGCTATGCCAGAACCACCTGGGGGACAGTCCGGGATCACCTGCCAGCCATGGCGGAACCACCTCTCAGACGTACCAGAACCACCTGCCGGAGAAGCTGGAAACACGTCCTGGACAGACTGGAACCACGTGACGGCCATGCCTGAACCACCTGCCGAGCACGGCGGAACCACCTGCCAGACACGCCAAAATCACCTGCGGGCTACGCCAGAACCACTTGGACGACTCTCCGAAATGACCTGCCGGGCATGTTGGAACCACCTCTCAGACGTGCCAGAAGCACGTGGCGGACAGTCCGGAATCACCTGTTGGGCATACGCAACCACCTCTGAGATGTACCAGTACCACGTGCCGTGCACGCCGGAACCACCTACCGGACAGACCGGAATCAACTTTCGGGCATGCCGGAACCACCAGTCAGATGTGCCAGAATCACGTGCCAGAGACGCCGGAAGCACCTGCCGAGCACGTCGCAACCACCTGCTCAACTCGCCTGAACCACCTGCCGGACACGCCAAAATCACCTGCCCGCTACACCAGCACCACTTCGGGGACAAGCCGGAATCACGTGAGGGGCATGCCGGCACAGCCTCTCAGACTGAACCTCGTGCCGGACACCACAGAACCACCTGCCGGACAGACCGGAAGCACCTGCCGGACACGCCGGAACCACCAGCTCGACCCGCCGGAACGACCGCTGGACATGCAAAATCACCTGCCGGCTACGCCGGAAACACTTGGCGAACACTCCGGAATCACCTGCCGGGCATGCCGGAACCACCTCTCAGATATGCCAGAACCACGTGCCAATGACCCCGGAAGCACCTGCCGAGCACGCCGGAACCACCTGCTCGACTCGCCAGAACCACCTGCCGGACACGCAAAAATCACCTGCCGGCTACGCCACAACCAGTTGGGGAACACTTCGGAATCACCTGCCGGGCTTGCTGGAACCACCTGCCGGTCATGCCAAAATCACCTGCCAACTACGCCAGTACCACTTGGCAGAAACTGTGGAAACACCTGTCGGGCCGGCCGGAACCACATCTCAGACGTGCCAGAACCATGTGCATGAGATGCTGGAACCACACCCCGAACAGACGGAAAACACCTGCCAGACCCGTCTGAACAACCTGCCGAGCACGCCGGAGCCACCTGCTCGACTCGCCGGAACCACCTACCTGACATGCCCAAATCACCAGCCGGGTATGCCAGAACCACTTGGCGGACACTCCGGAATCATCTGCCGGACATGCCGGAACCAGCTCTCAGACACACCAGAACCACGTGCCGGAGACGCCAGAAGCACCTGCCAAGCACGTTGGAACCACCTGCTCAACTCGCCTGAACCACCTGCCGGACATGCCAAAATCACCTGCCGACTATGCCAGAACCACTTGGCGAACACTCCGTAATCACTTGCCGGGCATGCAGGAACCACCTCTCAGACATGCCAGAACCGCGTGCCAATGACCCCGGAAGCACCTGCCGAGCACGCCGGAACCACCTGCTCGACTCGCCACTGTCACCTGCCGATCACGCAAAAATCACCTGCCGGGTACGCCACAACCAGTTGGTGAACACTTTGGAATCACCTGCCAGGCTTGCTGGAACCACCTCCCGGTCATGCCAAAATCACCTGCCAACTACGCCAGAACCGCTTGGCGGACACTGCGGAAACACCTGTCGGGCCGGCTGGAACCACATCTCAGACGTGCCAGAAACGTGTTCATGAGATGCTGGAACCACACCCCGAACAGACGGATACCACCTGCCAGAACCGCCTGAACCACCTGCTGAGCACGCCGGAACCACCTGCTCGACTCACCGGTACCACCTCCCTGACACGCCAAAATCACCTGCTGGGTATGCCAGAACCACTTGGCGGACACTCCGGAATCATCTGCCGGACATGCCGGAACCAGCTCTCAGACACACCAGAACCAAGTGCCGGAGACGCCGGAAGCACCTGCCGAGCATGCCGGAGCCACCTGCTCGACTCGCCAGAAACACCTGCCGGACACGCCAAAATCACCTGCCGGGTACGCCAGAACCACCTGGCGGACACTCCGAAACCACCTGTCGCGCATGCCGGAACCACCTCTCAGACGTGCCGGAAGCACGTGCCGGACACGCCGGAATCACCTACCGGACAGACCGGAACCACCTGCCGAGCACGCCGGAGCCACCTGTTCGACTCGCTGGAACCACCTGCCGGACAGGCCAATATCAACTGCTGGCTATGCCAGAAACACCTGGGGGATGGTCCGGAATCACCTGCCAGCCATGGCGGAACCACCTCTCAGACGTACCAGAACCACCTGCCGGAGAAGCTGGAAACACGTCCTGGACAGTCTGGAACCACGTGCCGGCCAAGCCTGAACCACCTGCCAAGCACAACGGAACAACCTGCCAGACACGCCAAAATCACCTGCGTGTTATGCCAGAACCACTTGGAGGACTCTCTGGGATGACCTGCCAAGCATGCCGGAACCACCTCTCAAACGTGCCAGAACCATGTGGCGGACAGTCCGGAATCACCTGTTGGGCATGCGCAACCACCTCTGAGAGGTACCAGAACCACATGCCGTGCAGGCTGGAACCACCTACCGGACAGACCGGAATCACGTGTCGCGCATGCCGGAACCACCTCTCAGACGTGCCGGAAGCACGTGCCGGACAGGCCGTAATCCCCTACCGAACAGACCGGAACCACCTGCCGAGCACGCCGGAGCCACCTGTTCGACTAGCTGGAACCACCTGACGGACAGGCCAATATCAACTGCTGGCTATGCCAGAACCACCTGGGGGACAGTCCGGGATCACCTGCCAGCCATGGCGGAACCACCTCTCAGAAGTACCAGAACCACCTGCTGGAGAAGCTGGAAACACGTCCTGGACAGACTGGAACCACGTGACGGCCATGCCTGAACCACCTGCCGAGCACGGCGGAACCACCTGCCGGACACGCCAAAATCACCTGCGGGCTACGCCAGAACCACTTGGACGACTCTCCGAAATGACCTGCCGGGCATGTTGGAACCACCTCTCAGACGTGCCAGAAGCACGTGGCGGACAGTCCGGAATCACCTGTTGGGCATACGCAACCACCTCTGACACGTACCAGAACCACATGCCGTGCATGCCGGAACCACCTACCGGACAGACCGGAATCAAATTTTGGGCATGCCGGAACCACCAGTCAGATGTGCCAGAAACACGTGCCGGAGACGCCGGAAGCACCTGCCGAGCACGTCGCAACCACCTGCTCAACTCGCCTGAACCACCTGCCGGACACGCCAAAATCCCTGCCTGCTACACCAGCACCACTTCGGGGACAAGCCGGAATCACGTGAGGGGCATGCCGGCACAGCCTCTCAGACTGAACCTCGTGGGGGACACCACAGAACCACCAGCCGGACAGACCGGAACCACCAGCCGGACACGCCGGTACCAACAGCTCGACCTGCCGGAACGACCGCTGGACATGCAGAATCACCTGCCGGCTACGCCGGAAACACTTGGCGAACACTCCGGAATCACCTGCCGGGCATGCCGGAACCACCTCTCAGATATGCCAGAACCACGTGCCAATGACCCCGGAAGCACCAGCCGAGCACGCCGGAACCACCTGCTCGACTCGCCAGAACCACCTGCCGGACACGCAAAAATCACCTGCCGGCTACGCCACAACCAGTTGGGGAACACTTCGGAATCACCTGCCGGGCTTTCTGGAACCGCCTGCCGGTCATGCCAAAATCACCTGCCAACTATGCCAGAACCGCTTGGCGGACACTGCGGAAACACCTGTCGGGCTGGCTGGAACCGCATCTCAGACGTGCCAGAACCATGTTCATGAGATGCTGGAACCACACCCCGAACAGACGGAAAACACCTGCCAGACCCGTCTGAACAACCTGCCGAGCACGCCGGAGCCACCTGCTCGACTCGCCGGAACCACCTACCTGACATGCCCAAATCACCAGCCGGGTATGCCAGAACCACTTGGCGGACACTCCGGAATCATCTGCCGGACATGCCGGAACCAGCTCTCAGACACACCAGAACCACGTGCCGGAGACGCCGGAAGCACCTGCCGAGCATGCCGGAGCCACCTGCTCGACTCGCCAGAAACACCTGCCGGACACGCCAAAATCACCTGCCGGGTACGCCAGAACCACCTGGCGAACACTACGAAATCACCTGCCGCGCATGCCAGAACCACCTCTCAGACGTGCCGGAAGCACGTGCCAGACACGCCGGAAACACCTACCGGACAGACCGGAACCACCTGCCAAGAACGCCGGAGCCACCTGTTCGACTCGCTGGAACCACCTGCCGGCCAGGCCAATATAAACTGCTGGCTATGCCAGAACCACCTGGGGGACGGTCCGGGATCACCTGCCAGCCATGGTGGAACCACCTCTCAGACGTACCAGAACAACCTGCCGGAGAAGCTGGAAACACGTCCTGGACAGACTGGAACCACGTGACGGCCATGCCTGAACCACCTGCCGAGCACGGCGGAACCACCTGCCGGACACGCCAAAATCACCTGCTGGCTACCCCAGAACCACTTGGAGGACTCTCCGAAATGACCTGCCGGGCATGTTGGAACCACCTCTCAGACGTGCCAGAAGCACGTGGCGGACAGTCCGGAATCACCTGTTGGGCATACGCAACCACCTCTGACACGTACCAGAAACACGTGCCGTGCACGCCGGAACCACCTACCGGACAGACCGCAATCAACTTTTGGGCATGCCGGAACCACCAGTCAGATGTGCCAGAAACACGTGCCGGAGACGCCGGAAGCACCTGCCGAGCACGTCGCAACCACCTGCTCAACTCGCCTGAACCACCTGCCGGACACGCAAAATCACCTGCCCGCTACACCAGCACCACTTCGGGGACAAGCCGGAATCACGTGAGGGGCATGCCGGCACAGCCTCTCAGAGTGAACCTCGTGCCGGTCACCACAGAACCACCTGCCGGACAGACCGGAACCACCTGCCGCACACGCCGGAACCACCGGCTCGACCCACCCGAACGACCGCTGGACATGCAAAATCACCTGCCGGCTACGCCGGAAACACTTGGCGAACACTCCGGAATCACCTGCCGGGCATGCCGGAACCACCTCTCAGATATGCCAGAACCACGTGCCAATGACCCCGGAAGCACCTGCCGAGCACGCCGGAACCACCTGCTCGACTCGCCAGAACCACCTGCCGGACACGCAAAAATCACCTGCCGGCTACGCCACAACCAGTTGGGGAACACTTCGGAATCACCTGCCGGGCTTGCTGGAACCACCTGCCAGTCATGCCAAAATCACCTGCCAACTACGCCAGTACCACTTGGCGGACACTGTGGAAACACCTGTCGGGCCCCCCGGAGCCACATCTCAGACGTGCCAGAACCATGTGCATGAGATGCTGGAACCACACCCCGAACAGACGGAAAACACCTGCCAGACCCGTCTGAACAACCTGCCGAGCACGCCGGAGCCACCTGCTCGACTCGCCGGAACCACCTACCTGACATGCCCAAATCACCAGCCGGGTATGCCAGAACCACTTGGCGGACACTCCGGAATCATCTGCCGGACATGCCAGAACCAGCTCTCAGACACACCAGAACCACGTGCCGGAGACGCCGGAAGCACCTGCCGAGCATGTCGGAGCCACCTGCTCGACTCGCCAGAAACACCTGCCGGACACGCCAAAATCACCTGCCGGGTACGCCAGAACCACCTGGTGGACACTCCGAAACCACCTGTCGCGCATGCCGGAACCACCTCTCAGACGTGCCGGAAGCACGTGCCGGACACGCCGGAATCACCTACCGGACAGACCGGAACCACCTGCCGAGCACGCCGGAGCCACCTGTTCGACTCGCTGGAACCACCTGCCGGACAGGCCAATATCAACTGCTGGCTATGCCAGAACCACCAGTGGGACGGTCCGGAATCACCTGCCAGCCATGGCGGAACCACCTCTCAGACGTACCAGAACCACCTGCCGGAGAAGCTGGAAACACGTCCTGGACAGTCTGGAATCACCTGCCGGCCAAGCCTGAACCACCTGCCAAGCACAACGGAACAACCTGTCAGACACGCCAAAATCACCTGCGTGTTATGCCAGAACCACTTGGAGGACTCTCTGGGATGACCTGCCGGGCTTGCCGGAATCACCTCTCAGACGTGCCAGAAGCACGTGGCGGACAGTCCGGAATCACCTGTTGGGCATGCGCAACCACCTCTGAGACGTACCAGAACCACATGCCGTGCAGGCTGGAACCACCTACCGGACAGACCGGAATCACCTTTCGGGCATGCCGGAACCACCTGTCAGATGTGCCAGAAACACGTGCCGGAGACGCCGGAAGCACCTGCCAAGCACGTTGGAACCACCTCCTCAACTCGCCTGAACCACCTGCCGGACATGCCAAAATCACCTGCCGACTATGCCAGAACCACTTGGCGAACACTCCGGAATCACTTGCCGGGCATGCAGGAACCACCTCTCAGACATGCCAGAACCCCGTGCCAATGACCCCGGAAGCACCAGCCTAGCACGCCGGAACCACCTGCTCGACTCGCCAGAACCACCTGCCGATCACGCAAAAATCACCTGCCGGCTATGCCACAACCAGTTGGGGAACACTTCGGAATCACCTGCCAGGCTTGCTGGAACCACCTGCCCGTCATGCCAAAATCACCTGCCAACTACGCCAGAACCGCTTGGCGGACACTGCGGAAACACCTGTCGGGCCGGCTGGAACCACATATCAGAAGTGCCAGAAACGTGTTCATGAGATGCTGGAACCACACCCCGAACAGACGGATACCACCTGCCAGAACCGCCTGAACCACCTGCTGAGCACGCCGGAAGCACCTGCTCGACTCACCGGTACCACCTCCCTGACACGCCAAAATCACCTGCTGGGTATGCCAGAACCACTTGGCGGACACTCCGGAATCATCTGCCGGACATGCCTGAACCAGCTCTCAGACACACCAGAACCAAGTGCCGGAGACGCCGGAAGCACCTGCCGAGCACGCCGGAGCCACCTGCTCGACTCGCCAGAAACACCTGCCGGACACGCCAAAATCACCTGCCGGCTACGCCACAACCAGTTGGGGAACACTTCGGAATCACCTGCCGGGCTTGCTGCAACCACCTGCCGGTCATGCCAAAATCACCTGCCAACTACGCCAGTACCACTTGGCGGACACTGTGGAAACACCTGTCGGGCCAGCCGGAACCACATCTCAGACGTGCCAGAACCATGTGCATGAGATGCTGGAACCACACCCCGAACAGACGGAAAACACCTGCCAGACCCGTCTGAACAACCTGCCGAGCACGCCGGAGCCACCTGCTCGACTCGCCGGAACCACCTACCTGACATGCCCAAATCACCAGCCGGGTATGCCAGAACCACTTGGCGGACACTCCGGAATCATCTTCCGGACATGCCGGAACCAGCTCTCAGACACACCAGAACCACGTGCCGGAGATGCCGGAAGCACCTGCCGAGCATGCCGGAGCCACCTGCTCGACTCGCCAGAAACACCTGCCGGACACGCCAAAATCACCTGCCGGGTACGCCAGAAACACCTGGCGGACACTCCGAAACCACCTGTCGCGCATGCCGGAACCACCTCTCAGACGTGCCGGAAGCACGTGCCGGACACGCCGGAATCACCTACCGGACAGACCGGAACCACCTGCCGAGCACGCCGGAGCCACCTGTTCGACTCGCTGGAACCACCTGCCGGACAGGCCAATATCAACTGCTGGCTATGCCAGAACCACCTGGGGGATGGTCCGGAATCACCTGCCAGCCATGGCGGAACCACCTCTCAGACGTACCAGAACCACCTGCCGGAGAAGCTGGAAACACGTCCTGGAGAGTCTGGAACCACCTGCCGGCCAAGCCTGAACCACCTGCCAAGCACAACGGAACAACCTGCCAGACACGCCAAAATCACCTGCGTGTTATGCCAGAACCACGTGGAGGACTCTCTGGGATGACCTGCCGGGCATGCCGGAACCACCTCTCAGACGTGCCAGAACCATGTGGCGGACAGTCCGGAATCACCTGTTGGGCCTGCGCAACCACCTCTGAGACGTACCAGAACCACATGCCGTGCAGGCTGGAACCACCTACCGGACAGACCGGAATCACCTTTCGGGCATGCCGGAACCACCTGTCAGATGTGCCAGAAACACGTGCCGGAGACGCCGGAAGCACCTGCCAAGCACGTTGGAACCACCTGCTCAACTCGCCTGAACCACCTGCCGGACATGCCAAAATCACCTGCCGACTATGCCAGAACCACTTGGCGAACACTCCGGAATCACTTGCCGGGCATGCAGGTACCACCTCTCAGACATGCCAGAAACCCGCGCCAATGACCCCAGAAGCACCAGCCGAGCACGCCGGAACCACCTGCTCGACTCGCCAGAACCACCTGCCGATCACGCAAAAATCACCTGCCGGCTACGCCACAACCAGTTGGTGAACACTTTGGAATCACCTGCCAGGCTTGCTGGAACCACCTGCCAGTCATGCCAAAATCACCTGCCAGCTACGCCAGAACCGCTTGGCGGACACTGCGGAAACACCTGTCGGGCCGGCTGGAACCACATCTCAGATGTGCCAGAAACGTGTTCATGAGATTCTGAAACCACACCCCGAACAGACGGAAAACACCTGCCAGAACCGCCTGAACCACCTGCTGAGCACGCCGGAACCACCTGCTCGACTCGTCAGAAACACCTGCCGGACACGCCAAAATCACCTGCCGGGTACGCCAGAACCACGTGGCGGACACTACGGAATCACCTGTCCCGCATGCCGGAACCACCTCTCTGACGTGCCAGAAGCACGTGCCGGACACGCCGGAAACACCTACCGGACAGACCGGAACCACCTGCCAAGAACGCCGGAGCCACCTGTTCGACTCGGTGGAACCAGCTGCCGGACAGGCCAATATCAACTGCTGGCTATGCCAGAACCACCAGTGGGACGGTCCGGAATCACCTGCCAGCCATGGCGGAACCACCTCTCAGACGTACCAGAACCACCTGCCGGAGAAGCTGGAAACACGTCCTGGACAGTCTGGAACCACGTGACGTCCATGCCTGAACCACCTGCCGAGCACGGCGGAACCACCTGCCGGACACGCCAAAATCACCTGCGGGCTACACCAGAACCACTTCGACGACTCTCCGAAATGACCTGCCGGGCATGTTGGAACCACCTCTCAGACGTGCCAGAAGCACGTGGCGGACAGTCCGGAATCACCTGTTGGGCATACGCAACCACCTCTGACACGGACCAGAACCACGTGTCGTGCACGCCGGAACCACCTACCGGACAGACCGGAATCAACTTTTGGGCATGCCGGAACCACCAGTCAGATGTGCCAGAAACACGTGCCGGAGACGTCGGAAGCACCTGCCGAGCACGTCGCAACCACCTGCTCAACTCGCCTGAACCACCTGCCGGACACGCCAAAATCCCTGCCCGCTATAACAGCACCACTTCGGGGACAAGCCGGAATCACGTGAGGGGCATGCCGGCACAGCCTCTCAGACTGAACCTCGTGCCGGACACCACAGAACCACCTGCCGGACAGACCGGAACCACCAGCTGGACACGCCGGTACCACCGGCTCGACCCGCCGGAAGGACCGCTGGACATGCAGAATCACCTGCCGGCTACGCCGGAAACACTTGGCGAACACTCCGGAATCACCTGCTGGGCATGCCGGAACCACCTCTCAGATAAGCCAGAACCTCGTGCCAATGACCCCGGAAGCACCTGCCGAGCACGCCGGAACCACCTGCTCGACTCGCCAGAACCACCTGCCGGACACGCAAAAATCACCTGCCGGCTACGCCACAACCAGTTGGGGAACACTTCGGAATCACCTGCCGGGCTTGCTGGAACCACCTGCCGGTCATGCCAAAATCACCTGCCAACTACGCCAGTACCACTTGGCGGACACTGTGGAAACACCTGTCGGGCCGGCCGGAACCACATCTCAGACGTGCCAGAACCATGTGCATGATATGCTGGAACCACACCCCGAACAGACGGAAAACACCTGCCAGACCCGTCTGAACAACCTGCCGAGCACGCCGGAGCCACCTGCTCGACTCGCCGGAACCACCTACCTGACATGCCCAAATCACCAGCCGGGTATGCCAGAACCACTTGGCGGACACTCCGGAATCATCTGCCGGACATGCCGGAACCAGCTCTCAGACACACCAGAACCACGTGCCGGAGACGCCGGAAGCACCTGCGGAGCATGCCGGAGCCACCTGCTCGACTCGCCAGAAACACCTGCCGGACACGCCAAAATCACCTGCCGGGTACGCCAGAACCACCTGGTGGACACTCCGAAACCACCTGTCGCGCATGCCGGAACCACCTCTCAGACGTGCCGGAAGCACGTGCCGGACACACCGGAATCACCTACCGGACAGACCGGAACCACCTGCCGAGCACGCCGGAGCCACCTGTTCGACTCGCTGGAACCACCTGCCGGACAGGCCAATATCAACTGCTGGCTATGCCAGAACCACCTGGGGGATGGTCCGGAATCACCTGCCAGCCATGGCGGAACCACCTCTCAGACGTACCAGAACCACCTGCCGGAGAAGCTGGAAACACGTCCTGGACAGTCTGGAACCACCTGCCGGCCAAGCCTGAACCACCTGCCAAGCACAACGGAACAACCTGCCAGACACGCCAAAATCACCTGCGTGTTATGCCAGAACCACTTGGAGGACTCTCTGGGATGACCTGCCGGGCATGCCGGAACCACCTCTCAGACGTGCCAGAAGCACGTGGCGGACAGTCCGGAATCACCTGTTGGGCATGCGCAACCACCTCTGAGACGTACCAGAACCACATGCCGTGCAGGCTGGAACCACCTACCGGACAGACCGGAATCACCTTTCGGGCATGCTGGAACCACCTGTCAGATGTGCCAGAAACACGTGCCGGAGACGCCGGAAGCGCCTGCCAAGCACGTTGGAACCACCTGCTCAACTCGCCTGAACCACCTGCCGGACATGCCAAAATCACCTGCCGACTATGCCAGAACCACTTGGCGAACACTCCGGAATCACTTGCCGGGCATGCAGGAACCACCTCTCAGACATGCCAGAACCCCGTGCCAATGACCCCGGAAGCACCAGCCGAGCACGCCGGAACCACCTGCTCGACTCGCCAGAACCACCTGCCGATCACGCAAAAATCACCTGCCGGCTACGCCACAACCAGTTGGTGAACACTTTGGAATCACCTGCCATGCTTGCTGGAACCACCTGCCAGTCATGCCAAAATCACCTGCCAACTATGCCAGAACCGCTTGGCGGACACTGCGGAAACACCTGTCGGGCCGGCTGGAACCACATCTCAGACGTGCCAGAAACGTGTTCATGAGATGCTGGAACCACACCCCGAACAGACGGATACCACCTGCCAGAACCGCCTGAACCACCTGCTGAGCACGCCGGAACCACCTGCTCGACTCACCGGTACCACCTCCCTGACACGCCAAAATCACCTGCTGGGTATGCCAGAACCACTTGGCGGACACTCCGGAATCATCTGCCGGACATGCCGGAACCAGCTCTCAGACACACCAGAACCAAGTGCCGGAGACGCCGGAAGCACCTGCCGAGCAGGCCGGAGTCACCTGCTCGACTCGCCAGAAACACCTGCCGGACACGCCAAAATCACCTGCCGGGTACGCCAGAACCACCTGGCGGACACTACGGAATCACCTGCCGCGCATGCCGGAACCACCTCTCAGACGTGCCGGAAGCACGTGCCGGACACGCCGGAAACACCTACCGGACAGACCGGAACCACCTGCCAAGAACGCCGGAGCCACCTGTTCGACTCGCTGGAACCACCTGCCGGACAGGCCAATATCAACTGCTGGCTATGCCAGAACCACCAGTGGGACGGTCCGGAATCACCTGCCAGCCATGGCGGAACCACCTCTCAGACGTACCAGAACCACCTGCCGGAGAAGCTGGAAACACGTCCTGGACAGTCTGGAATCACCTGCCGGCCAAGCCTGAACCACCTGCCAAGCACAACGGAACAACCTGCCAGACACGCCAAAATCACCTGCGTGTTATGCCAGAACCACTTGGAGGACTCTCTGGGATGACCTGCCGGGCATGCCGGAATCACCTCTCAGACGTGCCAGAAGCACGTGGCGGACAGTCCGGAATCACCTGTTGGGCATGCGCAACCACCTCTGAGACGTACCAGAACCACATGCCGTGCAGGCTGGAACCACCTACCGGACAGACCGGAATCACCTTTCGGGCATGCCGGAACCACCTGTCAGATGTGCCAGAAACACGTGCCGGAGACGCCGGAAGCACCTGCCAAGCACGTTGGAACCACCTGCTCAACTCGCCTGAACCACCTGCCGGACATGCCAAAATCACCTGCCGACTATGCCAGAACCACTTGGCGAACACTCCGGAATCACTTGCCGGGCATGCAGGAACCACCTCTCAGACATGCCAGAACCCCGTGCCAATGACCCCGGAAGCACCAGCCGAGCACGCCGGAACCACATGCTCGACTCGCCAGAACCACCTGCCGATCACGCAAAAATCACCTGCCGGCTACGCCACAACCAGTTGGTGAACACTTTGGAATCACCTGCCAGGCTTGCTGGAACCACCTGCCCGTCATGCCAAAATCACCTTCCAACTACGCCAGAACCACTTGGCGGACACTGCGGAAACACCTGTCGGGCCGGCTGGAACCACATATCAGAAGTGCCAGAAACGTGTTCATGAGATGCTGGAACCACACCCCGAACAGACGGATACCACCTGCCAGAACCGCCTGAACCACCTGCTGAGCACGCCGGAAGCACCTGCTCGACTCACCGGTACCACCTCCCTGACACGCCAAAATCACCTGCTGGGTATGCCAGAACCACTTGGCGGACACTCCGGAATCATCTGCCGGACATGCCGGAACCAGCTCTCAGACACACCAGAACCAAGTGCAGGAGACGCCGGAAGCACCTGCCGAGCATGCCGGAGCCACATGCTCGACTCGCCAGAAACACCTGCCGGACACGCAAAAATCACCTGCCGGCTACGCCACAACCAGTTGGGGAACACTTCGGAATCACCTGCCGGGCTTGCTGGAACCACCTGCCGGTCATGCCAAAATCACCTGCCAACTACGCCAGTACCACTTGGCGGACACTGTGGAAACACCTGTCGGGCCGGCCGGAACCACATCTCAGACGTGCCAGAACCATGTGCATGAGATGCTGGAACCACACCCCGAACAGACGGAAAACACCTGCCAGACCCGTCTGAACAACCTGCCGAGCACGCCGGAGCCACCTGCTCGACTCGCCGGAACCACCTACCTGACATGCCCAAATCACCAGCCGGGTATGCCAGAACCACTTGGCGGACACTCCGGAATCATCTGCCGGACATGCCGGAACCAGCTCTCAGAAACACCAGAACCACGTGCCGGAGACGCCGGAAGCAACTGCCGAGCATGCCGGAGCCACCTGCTCGACTCGCCAGAAACACCTGCCGGACACGCCAAAATCACCTGCCGGGTACGCCAGAACCACCTGGCAGACACTCCGAAACCACCTGTCGCGCATGCCGGAACCACCTCTCAGACGTGCCGGAAGCACGTGCCGGACACGCCGGAATCACCTACCGGACAGACCGGAACCACCTGCCGAGCACGCCGGAGCCACCTGTTCGACTCGCTGTAACCACCTGCCGGACAGGCCAATATCAACTGCTGGCTATGCCAGAACCACCTGGGGGATGGTCCGGAATCACCTGCCAGCCATGGCGGAACCACCTCTCAGACGTACCAGAACCACCTGCCGGAGAAGCTGGAAACACGTCCTGGACAGTCTGGAACCACCTGCCGGCCAAGCCTGAACCACCTGCCAAGCACAACGGAACAACCTGCCAGACACGCCAAAATCACCTGCGTGTTATGCCAGAACCACTTGGAGGACTCTCTGGGATGACCTGCCAA
The DNA here is from genome assembly GCF_041296265.1 of Equus caballus. Lineage (NCBI taxonomy): Eukaryota > Metazoa > Chordata > Mammalia > Perissodactyla > Equidae > Equus > Equus caballus. The sequence continues at coordinate 4,122,865 of NC_091713.1, forward strand.
GCGTGCCGGAACCACCTCTCAGACGTGCCAGAACCATGTGGCGGACAGTCCGGAATCACCTGTTGGGCATGCGCAACCACCTCTGAGAGGTACCAGAACCACATGCCGTGCAGGCTGGAACCACCTACCGGACAGACCGGAATCACTTGTCGCGCATGCCGGAACCACCTCTCAGACGTGCCGGAAGCACGTGCCGGACACACCGGGATCACCTACCGGACAGACCGGAACCACCTGCCGAGCACGCCGGAGCCACCTGTTCGACTCGCTGGAACCACCTGCCGGACAGGCCAATATCAACTGCTGGCTATGCCAGAACCACCTGGGGGACAGTCCGGGATCACCTGCCAGCCATGGCGGAACCACCTCTCAGAAGTACCAGAACCACCTGCTGGAGAAGCTGGAAACACGTCCTGGACAGACTGGAACCACGTGACGGCCATGCCTGAACCACCTGCCGAGCACGGCGGAACCACCTGCCGGACACGCCAAAATCACCTGCGTGTTATGCCAGAACCACTTGGAGGACTCTCTGGGATGACCTGCCGGGCATGCCGGAACCACCTCTCAGACGTGCCAGAACCATGTGGCGGACAGTCCGGAATCACCTGTTGGGCATGCGCAACCACCTCTGAGACGTACCAGAACCACATGCCGTGCAGGCTGGAACCACCTACCGGACAGACCGGAATCACCTTTCGGGCATGCCGGAACCACCTGTCAGATGTGCCAGAAACACGTGCCGGAGACGCCGGAAGCACCTGCCAAGCACGTTGGAACCACCTGCTCAACTCGCCTGAACCACCTGCCGGACATGCCAAAATCACCTGCCGACTATGCCAGAACCACTTGGCGAACACTCCGGAATCACTTGCCGGGCATGCAGGAACCACCTCTCAGACATGCCAGAACCCCGTGCCAATGACCCCGGAAGCACCAGCCGAGCACGCCGGAACCACATGCTCGACTCGCCAGAACCACCTGCCGATCACGCAAAAATCACCTGCCGGCTACGCCACAACCAGTTGGTGAACACTTTGGAATCACCTGCCAGGCTTGCTGGAACCACCTGCCCGTCATGCCAAAATCACCTTCCAACTACGCCAGAACCACTTGGCGGACACTGCGGAAACACCTGTCGGGCCGGCTGGAACCACATATCAGAAGTGCCAGAAACGTGTTCATGAGATGCTGGAACCACACCCCGAACAGACGGATACCACCTGCCAGAACCGCCTGAACCACCTGCTGAGCACGCCGGAAGCACCTGCTCGACTCACCGGTACCACCTCCCTGACACGCCAAAATCACCTGCTGGGTATGCCAGAACCACTTGGCGGACACTCCGGAATCATCTGCCGGACATGCCGGAACCAGCTCTCAGACACACCAGAACCAAGTGCAGGAGACGCCGGAAGCACCTGCCGAGCATGCCGGAGCCACATGCTCGACTCGCCAGAAACACCTGCCGGACACGCAAAAATCACCTGCCGGCTACGCCACAACCAGTTGGGGAACACTTCGGAATCACCTGCCGGGCTTGCTGGAACCACCTGCCGGTCATGCCAAAATCACCTGCCAACTACGCCAGTACCACTTGGCGGACACTGTGGAAACACCTGTCGGGCCGGCCGGAACCACATCTCAGACGTGCCAGAACCATGTGCATGAGATGCTGGAACCACACCCCGAACAGACGGAAAACACCTGCCAGACCCGTCTGAACAACCTGCCGAGCACGCCGGAGCCACCTGCTCGACTCGCCGGAACCACCTACCTGACATGCCCAAATCACCAGCCGGGTATGCCAGAACCACTTGGCGGACACTCCGGAATCATCTGCCGGACATGCCGGAACCAGCTCTCAGAAACACCAGAACCACGTGCCGGAGACGCCGGAAGCAACTGCCGAGCATGCCGGAGCCACCTGCTCGACTCGCCAGAAACACCTGCCGGACACGCCAAAATCACCTGCCGGGTACGCCAGAACCACCTGGCAGACACTCCGAAACCACCTGTCGCGCATGCCGGAACCACCTCTCAGACGTGCCGGAAGCACGTGCCGGACACGCCGGAATCACCTACCGGACAGACCGGAACCACCTGCCGAGCACGCCGGAGCCACCTGTTCGACTCGCTGTAACCACCTGCCGGACAGGCCAATATCAACTGCTGGCTATGCCAGAACCACCTGGGGGATGGTCCGGAATCACCTGCCAGCCATGGCGGAACCACCTCTCAGACGTACCAGAACCACCTGCCGGAGAAGCTGGAAACACGTCCTGGACAGTCTGGAACCACCTGCCGGCCAAGCCTGAACCACCTGCCAAGCACAACGGAACAACCTGCCAGACACGCCAAAATCACCTGCGTGTTATGCCAGAACCACTTGGAGGACTCTCTGGGATGACCTGCCAAGCGTGCCGGAACCACCTCTCAGACGTGCCAGAACCATGTGGCGGACAGTCCGGAATCACCTGTTGGGCATGCGCAACCACCTCTGAGAGGTACCAGAACCACATGCCGTGCAGGCTGGAACCACCTACCGGACAGACCGGAATCACTTGTCGCGCATGCCGGAACCACCTCTCAGACGTGCCGGAAGCACGTGCCGGACACACCGGGATCACCTACCGGACAGACCGGAACCACCTGCCGAGCACGCCGGAGCCACCTGTTCGACTCGCTGGAACCACCTGCCGGACAGGCCAATATCAACTGCTGGCTATGCCAGAACCACCTGGGGGACAGTCCGGGATCACCTGCCAGCCATGGCGGAACCACCTCTCAGAAGTACCAGAACCACCTGCTGGAGAAGCTGGAAACACGTCCTGGACAGACTGGAACCACGTGACGGCCATGCCTGAACCACCTGCCGAGCACGGCGGAACCACCTGCCGGACACGCCAAAATCACCTGCGTGTTATGCCAGAACCACTTGGAGGACTCTCTGGGATGACCTGCCGGGCATGCCGGAACCACCTCTCAGACGTGCCAGAACCATGTGGCGGACAGTCCGGAATCACCTGTTGGGCATGCGCAACCACCTCTGAGACGTACCAGAACCACATGCCGTGCAGGCTGGAACCACCTACCGGACAGACCGGAATCACCTTTCGGGCATGCCGGAACCACCTGTCAGATGTGCCAGAAACACGTGCCGGAGACGCCGGAAGCACCTGCCAAGCACGTTGGAACCACCTGCTCAACTCGCCTGAACCACCTGCCGGACATGCCAAAATCACCTGCCGACTATGCCAGAACCACTTGGCGAACACTCCGGAATCACTTGCCGGGCATGCAGGTACCACCTCTCAGACATGCCAGAAACCCGCGCCAATGACCCCAGAAGCACCAGCCGAGCACGCCGGAACCACCTGCTCGACTCGCCAGAACCACCTGCCGGACACGCAAAAATCACCTGCCGGCTACGCCACAACCAGTTGGGGAACACTTCGGAATCACCTGCCGGGCTTGCTGGAACCACCTGCCTGTCATGCAAAATCACCTGCCAACTACGCCAGTACCACTTGGCGGACACTGTGGAAACACCTGTCGGGCTGGCCGGAACCACATCTCAGACGTGCCAGAACCATGTGCATGAGATGCTGGAACCACACCCCGAACAGACGGAAAACACCTGCCAGACCCGTCTGAACAACCTGCTGAGCACGCCGGAGCCACCTGCTCGACTCGCCGGAACCACCTACCTGACATGCCCAAATCACCAGCCGGGTATGCCAGAACCACTTGGCGGACACTCCGGAATCATCTGCCGGACATGCCGGAACCAGCTCTCAGACACACCAGAACCACGTGCCGGAGACGCCGGAAGCACCTGCCGAGCATGCCGGAGCCACCTGCTCGACTCGCCAGAAACACCTGCCGGACACGCCAAACTCACCTGCCGGGTACTCCAGAACCACCTGGCGGACACTCCAAAATCACCTGTCGCGCATGCCGGAACCACCTCTCAGACGTGCCGGAATCACGTGCCGGACACGCCGGAATCACCTACCGGACAGACCGGAACCACCTGCCGAGCACGCCGGAGCCACCTGTTCGACTCGCTGGAACCACCTGCCGGACAGGCCAATATCAACTGCTGGCTATGCCAGAACCACCTGGGGGACGGTCCAGGATCACCTGCCAGCCATGGCCGAACCACCTCTCAGATGTACCAGAACCACCTGCCGGAGAAGCTGGAAACACGTCCTGGACAGACTGGAACCACGTGACGGCCATGCCTGAACCACCTGCCGAGCACGGCGGAACCACCTGCCGGACACGCCAAAATCACCTGCGGGCTACGCCAGAACCACTTGGACGACTCTCCGAAATGACCTGCCGGGCATCTTGGAACCACCTATCAGACGTGCCAGAAGCACGTGGCGGACAGTCCGGAATCACCTGTTGGGCATACGCAACCACCTCTGAGACGTACCAGAACCACGTGCCGTGCACGCCGGAACCACCTACCGGACAGACCGGAATCAACTTTTGGGCATGCCGGAACCACCAGTCAGATGTGCCAGAAACACGTGCCGGAGACGCCGGAAGCACCTGCCGAGCACGTCGCAACCACCTGCTCAACTCGCCTTAACCCTCTGCCGGACACGGCAAAATCACCTGCCCGCTACACCAGCACCACTTCGGGGACAAGCCGGAATCACGTGAGGGGCATGCCGGCACAGCCTCTCAGACTGAACCTCGTGCCGGACACCACAGAACCACCTGCCGGACAGACCGGAACCACCTGCCGGACACGCCGGAACGACCGCTGGACATGCAAAATCACCTGCCGGCTACGCCGGAAACACTTGGCGAACACTCCGGAATCACCTGCCGGGCATGCCGGAACCACCTCTCAGATATGCCAGAACCACGTGCCAATGATCCGGGTAGCACCTGCCGAGCACGTCGGAACCACCTGCTCGACTCGCCAGAACCACCTGCCGGACACGCAAAAATCACCTGCCGGCTACGCCACAACCAGTTGGGGAACACTTCGGAATCACCTGCCGGGCTTGCTGGAACCACCTGCCGGTCATGCCAAAATCACCTGCCAACTACGCCAGTACCACTTGGCAGACACTGTGGAAACACCTGTCGGGCCGGCCGGAACCACATCTCAGACGTGCCAGAACCATGTGCATGAGATGCTGGAACCACACCCCGAACAGACGGAAAACACCTGCCAGACCCGTCTGAACAACCTGCCGAGCACGCCGGAGCCACCTGCTCGACTCGCCGGAACCACCTACCTGACATGCCCAAATCACCAGCCGGGTATGCCAGAACCACTTGGCGGACACTCCGGAATCATCTGCCAGACATGCCGGAACCAGCTCTCAGACACACCAGAACCACGTGCCGGAGACGCCGGAAGCACCTGCCGAGCATGCCGGAGCCACCTGCTCGACTCGCCGGAAACACCTGCGGGACACGCCAAAATCACCTGCCGGGTACGCCAGAACCACCTGGCGGACACTCCGAAACCACCTGTCGCGCATGCCGGAACCACCTCTCAGACGTGCCGGAAGCACGTGCCGGACACGCCGGAATTACCTACCGGACAGACCGGAACCACCTGCCGAGCACGCCGGAGCCACCTGTTCGACTCGCTGGAACCACCTGCCGGACAGGCCAATATCAACTGCTGGCTATGCCAGAACCACCTGGGGGACGGTCCGGGATCACCTGCCAGCCATGGCGGAACCACCTCTCAGACGTACCAGAACCACCTGCCGGAGAAGCTGGAAACACGTCCTGGAGAGTCTGGAACCACCTGCCGGCCAAGCCTGAACCACCTGCCAAGCACAACGGAACAACCTGCCAGACACGCCAAAATCACCTGCGTGTTATGCCAGAACCACTTGGAGGACTCTCTGGGATGACCTGCCGGGCATGCCGGAACCACCTCTCAGACGTGCCAGAACCATGTGGCGGACAGTCCGGAATCACCTGTTGGGCATGCGCAACCACCTCTGAGACGTACCAGAACCACATGCCGTGCAGGCTGGAACCACCTACCGGACAGACCGGAATCACCTTTCGGGCATGCCGGAACCACCTGTCAGATGTGCCAGAAACACGTGCCGGAGACGCCGGAAGCACCTGCCAAGCACGTTGGAACAACCTGCTCAACTCGCCTGAACCAGCTGCCGGACATGCCAAAATCACCTGCCGACTATGCCAGAACCACTTGGCGAACACTCCGGAATCACCTGCCGAGCATGCCGGAGCCACCTGCTCGACTCGCCAGAAACACCTGCCGGACACGCCAAAATCACCTGCCGGGTATGCCAGAACCACCTGGCGGACACTACGGAATCACCTGCCGCGCATGCAGGAACCACTTCTCAGACGTGCCGGAAGCACGTGCCACACACTCCGGAAACACCTACCGGACAGACCGGAACCACCTGCCAAGAACGCCGGAGCCACCTGTTCGACTCGCTGGAACCACCTGCCGGACAGGCCAATATCAACTGCTGGCTATGCCAGAACCACCTGGGGGACGGTCCGGGATCACCTGCCAGCCATGGCGGAACCACCTCTCAGACGTACCAGAACCACCTGCCGGAGAAGCTGGAAACACGTCCTGGACAGACTGGAACCACGTGACGGCCATGCCTGAACCACATCCCGAGCACGGCGGAACCACCTGCCGGACACGCCAAAATCACCTGCGGGCTACGCCAGAACCACTTGGACGACTCTCCGAAATGACCTGCCGGGCATGTTGGAACCACCTCTCAGACGTGCCAGAAGCACGTGGCGGACAGTCCGGAATCACCTGTTGGGCATACGCAACCACCTCTGAGATGTACCAGTACCACGTGCCGTGCACGCCGGAACCACCTACCGGACAGACCGGAATCAACTTTCGGGCATGCCGGAACCACCAGTCAGATGTGCCAGAATCACGTGCCAGAGACGCCGGAAGCACCTGCCGAGCACGTCGCAACCACCTGCTCAACTCGCCTGAACCACCTGCCGGACACGCCAAAATCACCTGCCCGCTACACCAGCACCACTTCGGGGACAAGCCGGAATCACGTGAGGGGCATGCCGGCACAGCCTCTCAGACTGAACCTCGTGCCGGACACCACAGAACCACCTGCCGGACAGACCGGAACCACCTGCCGGACACGCCGGAACCACCGGCTCGACCCGCCGGAAAGACCGCTGGACATGCAAAATCACCTGCCGGCTACGCCGGAAACACTTGGCGAACACTCCGGAATCACCTGCCGGGCATGCCGGAACCACCTCTCAGATATGCCAGAACCACGTGCCAATGACCCCGGAAGCACCTGCCGAGCACGCCGGAGCCACATGCTCGACTCGCCAGAAACACCTGCCGGACACGCAAAAATCACCTGCCGGCTACGCCACAACCAGTTGGGGAACACTTCGGAATCACCTGCCGGGCTTGCTGGAACCACCTGCCGGTCATGCCAAAATCACCTGCCAACTACGCCAGTACCACTTGGCGGACACTGTGGAAACACCTGTCGGGCCGGCCGGAACCACATCTCAGACGTGCCAGAACCATGTGCATGAGATGCTGGAACCACACCCCGAAAAGACGGAAAACACCTGCCAGACCCGTCTGAACAACCTGCCGAGCACGCCGGAGCCACCTGCTCGACTCGCCGGAACCACCTACCTGACATGCCCAAATCACCAGCCGGGTATGCCAGAACCACTTGGCGGACACTCCGGAATCATCTGCCGGACATGCCGGAACCAGCTCTCAGACACACCAGAACCACGTGCCGGAGACGCCGGAAGCACGTGCTGAGCATGCCGGAGCCACCTGCTCGACTCGCCAGAAACACCTGCCGGACACGCCAAAATCACCTGCCGGGTACGCAAGAACCACCTGGCGGATACTACGGAATCACATGCCGCGCATGACGGACCCACCTTTCAGACGTGCCGGAAGCACGTTCCGGAGACGCCGGAAACTCCTAGCGGACAGACCGGAACCACCTGCCAAGAACGCCGGAGCCACCTGTTCGACTCGCTGGAACCACCTGCCGACAGGCCAATATCAACTGCTGGCTATGCCAGAACCACCTGGGGGACAGTCCGGGATCACCTGCCAGCCATGGCGGAACCACCTCTCAGACGTACCAGAACCACCTGCCGGAGAAGCTGGAAACACGTCCTGGACAGACTGGAACCACGTGACGGCCATGCCTGAACCACCTGCCGAGCACGGCGGAACCACCTGCCGGACACGCCAAAATCACCTGCGGGCTACGCCAGAACCACTTGGACGACTCTCTGAAATGACCTGCTGGGCATGTTGGAACCACCTCTCAGACGTGCCAGAAGCACGTGGCGGACAGTCCGGAATCACCTGTTGGGCATACGCAACCACCTCTGACACGTACCAGAACCTCGTGCCGTGCACGCCGGAACCACCTACCGGACAGGCCGGAATCAACTTTTGGGCATGCCGGAACCACCAGTCAGATGTGCCAGAAACACGTGCCGGAGACGCCGGAAGCACCTGCCGACCACATCGCAACCACCTGCTGAACTCGCCTGAACCACCTGCCGGACACGCCAAAATCACCTGCCCGCTACACCAGCACCACTTCGGGGACAAGGCGGAATCACGTGAGGGGCATGCCGGCACAGCCTCTCAGACTGAACCTCGTGCCGGACACCACAGAACCACCAGCCGGACAGACCGGAACCAACTGCCGGACACGCCGGAACCACTGGCTCGACCCGCCGGAACGACCGCTGGACATGCAAAATCACCTGCCGGCTACGCCGGAAACACTTGGCGAACACTCCGGAATCACCTGCCGGGCATGCCGGAACCACCTCTCAGATATGCCAGAACCACGTGCCAATGACCCCGGAAGCACCTGCCGAGCACGCCGGAACCACCTGCTCGACTCGCCAGAACCACCTGCCGGACACGCAAAAATCACCTGCCGGCTACGCCACAACCAGTTGGGGAACACTTCGGAATCACCTGCCGGGCTTGCTGGAACCACCTGCCGGTCATGCCAAAATCACCTGCCAACTACGCCAGAACCGCTTGGCGGACACTGCGGAAACACCTGTCGGGCCGGCTGGAACCACATCTCAGACGTGCCAGAAACGTGTTCATGAGATGCTGGAACCACACCCCGAACAGACGGATACCACCTGCCAGAACCGCCTGAACCACCTGCTGAGCACGCCGGAACCACCTGCTCGACTCACCGGTACCACCTCCCTGACACGCCAAAATCACCTGCTGGGTATGCCAGAACCACTTGGCGGACACTCCGGAATCATCTGCCGGACATGCCGGAACCAGCTCTCAGACACACCAGAACCAAGTGCCGGAGACGCCGGAAGCACCTGCCGAGCATGCCGGAGCCACCTGCTCGACTCGCCAGAAACACCTGCCGGACACGCCAAAATCACCTGCCGGGTACGCAAGAACCACCTGGCGGATACTACGGAATCACCTGCCGCGCATGCCGGACCCACCTCTCAGACGTGCCGGAAACACGTTCCGGACACGCCGGAAACTCCTACCGGACAGACCGGAACCACCTGCCACGATCGCCGGAGCCACCTGTTCGACTCGCTGGAACCACCTGCCGGACAGGCCAATATCAACTGCTGGCTATGCCAGAACCACCTGGGGGATAGTCCGGGATCACCTGCCAGCCATGGCGGAACCACCTCTCAGACGTACCAGAACCACCTGCCGGAGAAGCTGGAAACACGTCCTGGACAGACTGGAACCACGTGACGGCCATGCCTGAACCACCTGCCGAGCACGGCGGAACCACCTGCCGGACACGCCAAAATCACCTGCGGGCTACGCCAGAACCACTTGGACGACTCTCTGAAATGACCTGCCGGGCATGTTGGAACCACCTCTCACACGTGCCAGAACAATGTGGCGGACAGTCCGGAATCACCTGTTGGGCATACGCAACCACCTCTGACACGTACCAGAACCTCGTGCCGTGCACGCCGGAACCACCTACCGGACAGGCCGGAATCAACTTTTGGGCATGCCGGAACCACCAGTCAGATGTGCCAGAAACACGTGCCGGAGACGCCGGAAGCACCTGCCGAGCACGCCGGAAGCAGCTGCTCGACTCGCCAGAACCACCTGCCGGACACGCAAAAATCACCTGCCGGCTACGCCACAACCAGTTGGGGAACACTTCAGAATCACCTGCCAGGCTTGCTGCAACCACCTGCCTGTCATGACAGAATCACCTGCCAACTACACCAGTACCACATGGCGGACACTGTGGAAACACCTGTCGGGCCGGCCGGAACCACATCTTAGACGTGCCAGAACCATGTGCATGAGATGCTGGAACCACACCCCGAACAGACGGAAAACACCTGCCAGACCCGTCTGAACAACCTGCCGAGCACGCCGAGCCACCTGCTCGACTCGCCGGAACCACCTACCTGACATGCCCAAATCACCAGCCGGGTATGCCAGAACCACTTGGCGGACACTCCGGAATCATCTGCCGGACATGCCGGAACCAGCTCTCAGACACACCAGAACCACGTGCCGGAGACGCCGGAAGCATCTGCCGAGCGTGCCGGAGCCACCTGCTCGACTCGCCAGAAACACCTGCCGGACACGCCAAAATCACCTGCCGGGTACGCAAGAACCACCTGGCGGACACTACGGAATCACCTGCCGCGCATGCCGGAACCACCTCTCAGACGTGCCGGAAGCACGTGCCGGACACGCCGGAAACACCTACCGGACAGACCGGAACCACCTGCCAAGAACGCCGGAGACACCTGTTCGACTCGCTGGAACCACCTGCCGGACAGGCCAATATCAACTGCTGGCTATGCCAGAACCACTTGGGGGACAGTCCGGGATCACCTGCCAGCCATGGCGGAACCACCTCTCAGACGTACCAGAACCACCTGCCGGAGAAGCTGGAAACACGTCCTGGACAGACTGGAACAACGTGACGGCCATGCCTGAACCACATCCCGAGCACGGCGGAACCACCTGCCGGACACGCCAAAATCACCTGCGGGCTACGCCAGAACCACTTGGACGACTCTCCGAAATGACCTGCCGGGCATGTTGGAACCACCTCTCAGACGTGCCAGGACCACGTGGCGGACAGTCCGGAATCACCTGTTGGGCATACGCAACCACCTCTGAGACGTACCATAACCACGTGCCGTGCACGTCGGAACCACCTACCGGACAGACCGGAATCAACTTTTGGGCATGCCGGAACCACCAGTCAGATGTGTCAGAAACACGTGCCGGAGACGCCGGAATCACCTGCCGAGCACTTCGCAACCACCTGCTCAACTCGCCTGAACCACCTGCCAGACACGCCAAAATCACCTGCCCGCTACACCAGCACCACTTCGGGGACAAGCCGGAATCACGTGAGGGGCATGCCGGCACAGCCTCTCAGACTGAACCTCGTGCCGGACACCACAGAACCACCTGCCGGACAGACCGGAACCACCTGCCGCACACGCCGGAACCACCGGCTCGACCCGCCGGAACGACCGCTGGACATGCAAAATCACCTGCCGGCTACGCCGGAAACACTTGGCGAACACTCCGGAATCACCTGCCGGGCATGCCGGAACCACCTCTCAGATATGCCAGAACCACGTGCCCATGACCCCGGAAGCACCTGCCGAGCACGCCGGAACCACCTGCTTGACTCGCCAGAACCACCTGCCGGACACGCAAAAATCACCTGCCGGCTACGCCACACCCATTTGGGGAACACTTCAGAATCACCTGCCGGGCTTGCTACAACCACCTGCCGGTCATGCCAAAATCACCTGCCAACTACGCCAGTACCACTTGGCGGACACTGTGGAAACACCTGTCGGGCTGGCCGGAACCACATCTCAGACGTGCCAGAACCATGTGCATGAGATGCTGGAACCACACCCCGAACAAACGGAAAACACCTGCCAGACCCGTCTGAACAACCTGCCGAGCACGCCGGAGCCACCTGCTCGACTCGCCGGAACCACCTACCTGACATGCCCAAATCACCAGCCGGGTATGCCAGAACCACTTGGCGGACACTCCGGAATCATCTGCCGGACATGCCGGAACCAGCTCTCAGACACACCAGAACCACGTGCCGGAGACGCCGGAAGCACCTGCCGAGCATGCCGGAGCCACCTGCTCGACTCGCCAGAAACACCTGCCGGACACGCCAAAATCACCTGCCGGGTACGCCAGAACCACCTGGCGGACACTCCGAAACCACCTGTCTCGGATGCCGGAACCACCTCTCAGACGTGCCGGAAGCACGTGCCGGACACGCCGGAATCACCTACCGGACATACCGGAACCACCTGCCGAGCACGCCGGAGCCACCTGTTCGACTCGCTGGAACCACCTGCCGGACAGGCCAATATCAACTGCTGGCTATGCCAGAACCACCTGGGAGACGGTCCGGAATCGCCTGCCAGCCATGGCGGAACCACCTCTCAGACGTACCAGAACCACCTGCCGGAGAAGCTGGAAACACGTCCTGGACAGACTGGAACCACGTGACGGCCATGCCTGAACCACCTGCCGAGCACGGCGGTACCACCTGCCGGACACGCCAAAATCACCTGCGGGCTACACCAGAACCACTTCGACGACTCTCCGAAATGACCTGCCGGGCATGTTGGAACCACCTCTCAGACGTGCCAGAAGCACGTGGCGGACAGTCCGGAATCACCTGTTGGGCATACGCAACCACCTCTGACACGTACCAGAACCACGTGCCGTGCACGCCGGAACCGCCTACAGGACAGACTGGAATCAACTTTTGGGCATGCCGGAACCACCAGTCAGATGTGCCAGAAACACGTTCCGGAGACGCCGGAAGCACCTGCCGAGCACGTCGCAACCACCTGCTCAACTCGCCTGAACCACCTGCCGGACACGCCAAAATCACCTGCCCGCTACACCAGCACCACTTCGGGGACAAGCCGGAATCACGTGAGGGGCATGCCGGCACAGCCTCTCAGACTGAACCTCGTGCCGGACACCACAGAACCACCTGCCGGACAGACCGGAACCACCTGCCGGACACGCCGGAACCACCAGCTCGACCCGCCGGAACGACCGCTGGACATGCAAAATCACCTGCCGGCTACGCCGGAAACACTTGGCGAACACTCCGGAATCACCTGCCGGGCATGCCGGAACCACCTCTCAGATATGCCAGAACCACGTGCCAATGACCCCGGAAGCACCTGCCGAGCACGCCGGAACCACCTGCTCGACTCGCCAGAACCACCTGCCGGACACGCAAAAATCACCTGCCGGCTACGCCACAACCTGTTGGTGAACACTTTGGAATCACCTGCCAGGCTTGCTGGAACCACCTGCCGGTCATGCCAAAATCACCTGCCAACTACGCCAGAACCGCTTGGCGGACACTGCGGAAACACCTGTCGGGCCGGCTGGAACCACATCTCAGACGTGCCAGAAACGTGTTCATGAGATGCTGGAACCACACCCCGAACAGACGGATACCACCTGCCAGAACCGCCTGAACCACCTGCTGAGCACGCCGGAAGCACCTGCTCGACTCACCGGTACCACCTCCCTGACACGCCAAAATCACCTGCTGGGTATGCCAGAACCACTTGGCGGACACTCCGGAATCATCTGCCGGACATGCCGGAACCAGCTCTCAGACACACCAGAACCAAGTGCAGGAGACGCCGGAAGCACCTGCCGAGCATGCCGGAGCCACATGCTCGACTCGCCAGAAACACCTGCCGGACACGCAAAAATCACCTGCCGGCTACGCCACAACCAGTTGGGGAACACTTCGGAATCACCTGCCGGGCTTGCTGGAACCACCTGCCGGTCATGCCAAAATCACCTGCGTGTTATGCCAGAACCACTTGGAGGACTCTCTGGGATGACCTGCCAAGCGTGCCGGAACCACCTCTCAGACGTGCCAGAACCATGTGGCGGACAGTCCGGAATCACCTGTTGGGCATGCGCAACCACCTCTGAGAGGTACCAGAACCACATGCCGTGCAGGCTGGAACCACCTACCGGACAGACCGGAATCACCTGTCGCGCATGCCGGAACCACCTCTCAGACGTGCCGGAAGCACGTGCCGGACACACCGGGATCACCTACCGGACAGACCGGAACCACCTGCCGAGCACGCCGGAGCCACCTGTTCGACTCGCTGGAACCACCTGCCGGACAGGCCAATATCAACTGCTGGCTATGCCAGAACCACCTGGGGGACAGTCCGGGATCACCTGCCAGCCATGGCGGAACCACCTCTCAGAAGTACCAGAACCACCTGCTGGAGAAGCTGGAAACACGTCCTGGACAGACTGGAACCACGTGACTGCCATGCCTGAACCACCTGCCGAGCACGGCGGAACCACCTGCCGGACACGCCAAAATCACCTGCGTGTTATGCCAGAACCACTTGGAGGACTCTCTGGGATGACCTGCCGGGCATGCCGGAACCACCTCTCAGACGTGCCAGAACCATGTGGCGGACAGTCCGGAATCACCTGTTGGGCATGCGCAACCACCTCTGAGACGTACCAGAACCACATGCCGTGCAGGCTGGAACCACCTACCGGACAGACCGGAATCACCTTTCGGGCATGCCGGAACCACCTGTCAGATGTGCCAGAACCACGTGCCGGAGACGCCGGAAGCACCTGCCAAGCACGTTGGAACCACCTGCTCAACTCGCCTGAACCACCTGCCGGACATGCCAAAATCACCTGCCGACTATGCCAGAACCACTTGGCGAACACTCCGGAATCACTTGCCGGGCATGCAGGTACCACCTCTCAGACATGCCAGAAACCCGCGCCAATGACCCCAGAAGCACCAGCCGAGCACGCCGGAACCACCTGCTCGACTCGCCAGAACCACCTGCCGGACACGCAAAAATCACCTGCCGGCTACGCCACAACCAGTTGGGGAACACTTCGGAATCACCTGCCGGGCTTGCTGGAACCACCTGCCTGTCATGCAAAATCACCTGCCAACTACGCCAGTACCACTTGGCGGACACTGTGGAAACACCTGTCGGGCTGGCCGGAACCACATCTCAGACGTGCCAGAACCATGTGCATGAGATGCTGGAACCACACCCCGAACAGACGGAAAACACCTGCCAGACCCGTCTGAACAACCTGCTGAGCACGCCGGAGCCACCTGCTCGACTCGCCGGAACCACCTACCTGACATGCCCAAATCACCAGCCGGGTATGCCAGAACCATTTGGCGGACACTCCGGAATCATCTGCCGGACATGCCGGAACCAGCTCTCAGACACACCAGAACCACGTGCCGGAGACGCCGGAAGCACCTGCCGAGCATGCCGGAGCCACCTGCTCGACTCGCCAGAAACAGCTGCCGGACACGCCAAAGTCACCTGCCGGGTACTCAAGAACCACCTGGCGGACACTCCAAAATCACCTGTCGCGCATGCCGGAACCACCTCTCAGACGTGCCGGAATCACGTGCCGGACACGCCGGAATCACCTACCGGACAGACCGGAACCACCTGCCGAGCACGCCGGAGCCACCTGTTCGACTCGCTGGAACCACCTGCCGGACAGGCCAATATCAACTGCTGGCTATGCCAGAACCACCTGGGGGACGGTCCGGGATCACCTGCCAGCCATGGCCGAACCACCTCTCAGATGTACCAGAACCACCTGCCGGAGAAGCTGGAAACACGTCCTGGACAGACTGGAACCACGTGACGGCCATGCCTGAACCACCTGCCGAGCACGGCGGAACCACCTGCCGGACACGCCAAAATCACCTGCGGGCTACGCCAGAACCACTTGGACGACTCTCCGAAATGACCTGCCGGGCATCTTGGAACCACCTATCAGACGTGCCAGAAGCACGTGGCGGACAGTCCGGAATCACCTGTTGGGCATACGCAACCACCTCTGAGACGTACCAGAACCACGTGCCGTGCACGCCGGAACCACCTACCGGACAGACCGGAATCAACTTTTGGGCATGCCGGAACCACCAGTCAGATGTGCCAGAAACACGTGCCGGAGACGCCGGAAGCACCTGCCGAGCACGTCGCAACCACCTGCTCAACTCGCCTTAACCCTCTGCCGGACACGGCAAAATCACCTGACCGCTACACCAGCACCACTTCGGGGACAAGCCGGAATCACGTGAGGGGCATGCCGGCACAGCCTCTCAGACTGAACCTCGTGCCGGACACCACAGAACCACCTGCCGGACAGACCGGAACCACCTGCCGGACACGCCGGAACGACCGCTGGACATGCAAAATCACCTGCCGGCTACGCCGGAAACACTTGGCGAACACTCCGGAATCACCTGCCGGGCATGCCGGAACCACCTCTCAGATATGCCAGAACCACGTGCCAATGATCCGGGTAGCACCTGCCGAGCACGTCGGAACCACCTGCTCGACTCGCCAGAACCACCTGCCGGACACGCAAAAATCACCTGCCGGCTACGCCACAACCAGTTGGGGAACACTTCGGAATCACCTGCCGGGCTTGCTGGAACCACCTGCCGGTCATGCCAAAATCACCTGCCAACTACGCCAGTACCACTTGGCAGACACTGTGGAAAAACCTGTCGGGCCGGCCGGAACCACATCTCAGACGTGCCAGAACCATGTGCATGAGATGCTGGAACCACACCCCGAACAGACGGAAAACACCTGCCAGACCCGTCTGAACAACCTGCCGAGCACGCCGGAGCCACCTGCTCGACTCGCCGGAACCACCTACCTGACATGCCCAAATCACCAGCCGGGTATGCCAGAACCACTTGGCGGACACTCCGGAATCATCTGCCAGACATGCCGGAACCAGCTCTCAGACACACCAGAACCACGTGCCGGAGACGCCGGAAGCACCTGCCGAGCATGCCGGAGCCACCTGCTCGACTCGCCGGAAACACCTGCGGGACACGCCAAAATCACCTGCCGGGTACGCCAGAACCACCTGGCGGACACTCCGAAACCACCTGTCGCGCATGCCGGAACCACCTCTCAGACGTGCCGGAAGCACGTGCCGGACACGCCGGAATTACCTACCGGACAGACCGGAACCACCTGCCGAGCACGCCGGAGCCACCTGTTCGACTCGCTGGAACCACCTGCCGGACAGGCCAATATCAACTGCTGGCTATGCCAGAACCACCTGGGGGACGGTCCGGGATCACCTGCCAGCCATGGCGGAACCACCTCTCAGACGTACCAGAACCACCTGCCGGAGAAGCTGGAAACACGTCCTGGAGAGTCTGGAACCACCTGACGGCCAAGCCTGAACCACCTGCCAAGCACAACGGAACAACCTGCCAGACACGCCAAAATCACCTGCGTGTTATGCCAGAACCACTTGGAGGACTCTCTGGGATGACCTGCCGGGCATGCCGGAACCACCTCTCAGACGTGCCAGAACCATGTGGCGGACAGTCCGGAATCACCTGTTGGGCATGCGCAACCACCTCTGAGACGTACCAGAACCACATGCCGTGCAGGCTGGAACCACCTACCGGACAGACCGGAATCACCTTTCGGGCATGCCGGAACCACCTGTCAGATGTGCCAGAAACACGTGCCGGAGACGCCGGAAGCACCTGCAAAGCACGTTGGAACAACCTGCTCAACTCGCCTGAACCAGCTGCCGGACATGCCAAAATCACCTGCCGACTATGCCAGAACCACTTGGCGAACACTCCGGAATCACCTGCCGAGCATGCCGGAGCCACCTGCTCGACTCGCCAGAAACACCTGCCGGACACGCCAAAATCACCAGCCGGGTATGCCAGAACCACCTGGCGGACACTACGGAATCACCTGCCGCGCATGCCGGAACCACCTCTCAGACGTGCCGGAAGCATGTGCCAGACACTCCGGAAACACCTACCGGACAGACCGGAACCACCTGCCAAGAACGCCGGAGCCACCTGTTCGACTCGCTGGAACCACCTGCCGGACAGGCCAATATCAACTGCTGGCTATGCCAGAACCACCTGGGTGACAGTCCGGGATCACCTGCCAGCCATGGCGGAACCACCTCTCAGACGTACCAGAACCACCTGCCGGAGAAGCTGGAAACACGTCCTGGACAGACTGGAACCACGTGACGGCCATGCCTGAACCACCTGCCGAGAACGGCGGAACCATCTGCCGGACACGACAAAATCACCTGCGGGCTACGCCAGAACCACTTGGACGACTCTCCGAAATGACCTGCTGGGCATGTTGGAACCACCTCTCAGACGTGCCAGAAGCACGTGGCAGAGAGTCCGGAATCACCTGTTGGGCATACGCAACCACCTCTGACACGTACCAGAACCACGTGCCGTGCACGCCGGAACCACCTACCGGACAGACCGGAATCAACTTTTGGGCATGCCGGAACCACCTGTCAGATGTGCCAGAAACACGTGCCGGAGACGCCGGAAGCACCTGCCGAGCACGTCGCAACCACCTGCTCAACTCGCCTGAACCACCTGCCGGACACGCCAAAATCACCTGCCCGCTACACCAGCACCACTTCGGGGACAAGCCGGAATCACGTGAGGGGCATGCCGGCACAGCCTCTCAGACTGAACCTCGTGCCGGACACCACAGAACCACCTGCCGGACAGACCGGAACCACCTGCCGGACACGCCGGAACCACCGGCTCGACCCGCCGGAACGACCGCTGGACATACAAAATCACCTGCCGGCTACGCCGGAAACACTTGCCGAACACTCCGGAATCACCTGCCGGGCATGCCGGAACCACCTCTCAGATATGCCAGAACCACGTGCCAACGACCCCGGAAGCACCTGCCGAGCACGCCGGAACCACCTGCTCGACTCGCCAGAACCACCTGCCGGACACGCAAAAATCACCTGCCGGCTACGCCACAACCTGTTGGTGAACACTTTGGAATCACCTGCCGGGCTTGCTGGAACCACCTGCCAGTCATGCCAAAATCACCTGCCAACTACGCCAGAACCGCTTGGCGGACACTGCGGAAACACCTGTCGGGCCGGCTGGAACCACATCTCAGACGTGCCAGAAACGTGTTCATGAGATGCTGGAACCACACCCCGAACAGACGGATACCACCTGCCAGAACCGCCTGAACCACCTGCTGAGCACGCCGGAACCACCTGCTCGACTCACCGGTACCACCTCCCTGACACGCCAAAATCACCTGCTGGGTATGCCAGAACCACTTGGCGGACACTCCGGCATCATCTGCCGGACATGCCGGAACCAGCTCTCAGACACACCAGAACCAAGTGCCGGAGACGCCGGAAGCACCTGCCGAGCATGCCGGAGCCACCTGCTCGACTCGCCAGAAACACCTGCCGGACACGCCAAAATCACCTGCCGGGTATGCCAGAACCACCTGGCGGACACTACGGAATCACCTGCCGCGCATGCAGGAACCACTTCTCAGACGTGCCGGAAGCACGTGCCACACACTCCGGAAACACCTACCGGACATACCGGAACCACCTGCCAAGAACGCCGGAGCCACCTGTTCGACTCGCCGGAACCACCTGCCGGACAGGCCAATATCAACTGCTGGCTATGCCAGAACCACCTGGGGGACGGTCCGGGATCACCTGCCAGCCATGGCGGAACCACCTCTCAGACGTACCAGAACCACCTGCCGGAGAAGCTGGAAACACGTCCTGGACAGACTGGAACCACGTGACGGCCATGCCTGAACCACATCCCGAGCACGGCGGAACCACCTGCCGGACACGCCAAAATCACCTGCGGGCTACGCCAGAACCACTTGGACGACTCTCCGAAATGACCTGCCGGGCATGTTGGAACCACCTCTCAGACGTGCCAGAAGCACGTGGCGGACAGTCCGGAATCACCTGTTGGGCATACGCAACCACCTCTGAGATGTACCAGTACCACGTGCCGTGCACGCCGGAACCACCTACCGGACAGACCGGAATCAACTTTCGGGCATGCCGGAACCACCAGTCAGATGTGCCAGAATCACGTGCCAGAGACGCCGGAAGCACCTGCCGAGCACGTCGCAACCACCTGCTCAACTCGCCTGAACCACCTGCCGGACACGCCAAAATCACCTGCCCGCTAGACCAGCACCACTTCGGGGACAAGCCGGAATCACGTGAGGGGCATGCCGGCACAGCCTCTCAGACTGAACCTCGTGCCGGACACCACAGAACCACCTGCCGGACAGACCGGAACCACCTGCCGGACACGCCGGAACCACCGGCTCGACCCGCCGGAAAGACCGCTGGACATGCAAAATCACCTGCCGGCTACGCCGGAAACACTTGGCGAACACTCCGGAATCACCTGCCGGGCATGCCGGAACCACCTCTCAGATATGCCAGAACCACGTGCCAATGACCCCGGAAGCACCTGCCGAGCACGCCGGAGCCACATGCTCGACTCGCCAGAAACACCTGCCGGACACGCAAAAATCACCTGCCGGCTACGCCACAACCAGTTGGGGAACACTTCGGAATCACCTGCCGGGCTTGCTGGAACCACCTGCCGGTCATGCCAAAATCACCTGCCAACTACGCCAGTACCACTTGGCGGACACTGTGGAAACACCTGTCGGGCCGGCCGGAACCACATCTCAGACGTGCCAGAACCATGTGCATGAGATGCTGGAACCACACCCCGAAAAGACGGAAAACACCTGCCAGACCCGTCTGAACAACCTGCCGAGCACGCCGGAGCCACCTGCTCGACTCGCCGGAACCACCTACCTGACATGCCCAAATCACCAGCCGGGTATGCCAGAACCACTTGGCGGACACTCCGGAATCATCTGCCGGACATGCCGGAACCAGCTCTCAGACACACCAGAACCACGTGCCGGAGACGCCGGAAGCACGTGCTGAGCATGCCGGAGCCACCTGCTCGACTCGCCAGAAACACCTGCCGGACACGCCAAAATCACCTGCCGGGTACGCAAGAACCACCTGGCGGATACTACGGAATCACATGCCGCGCATGACGGACCCACCTTTCAGACGTGCCGGAAGCACGTTCCGGAGACGCCGGAAACTCCTAGCGGACAGACCGGAACCACCTGCCAAGAACGCCGGAGCCACCTGTTCGACTCGCTGGAACCACCTGCCGACAGGCCAATATCAACTGCTGGCTATGCCAGAACCACCTGGGGGACAGTCCGGGATCACCTGCCAGCCATGGCGGAACCACCTCTCAGACGTACCAGAACCACCTGCCGGAGAAGCTGGAAACACGTCCTGGACAGACTGGAACCACGTGACGGCCATGCCTGAACCACCTGCCGAGCACGGCGGAACCACCTGCCGGACACGCCAAAATCACCTGCGGGCTACGCCAGAACCACTTGGACGACTCTCTGAAATGACCTGCTGGGCATGTTGGAACCACCTCTCAGACGTGCCAGAAGCACGTGGCGGACAGTCCGGAATCACCTGTTGGGCATACGCAACCACCTCTGACACGTACCAGAACCTCGTGCCGTGCACGCCGGAACCACCTACCGGACAGGCCGGAATCAACTTTTGGGCATGCCGGAACCACCAGTCAGATGTGCCAGAAACACGTGCCGGAGACGCCGGAAGCACCTGCCGACCACATCGCAACCACCTGCTGAACTCGCCTGAACCACCTGCCGGACACGCCAAAATCACCTGCCCGCTACACCAGCACCACTTCGGGGACAAGGCGGAATCACGTGAGGGGCATGCCGGCACAGCCTCTCAGACTGAACCTCGTGCCGGACACCACAGAACCACCAGCCGGACAGACCGGAACCAACTGCCGGACACGCCGGAACCACTGGCTCGACCCGCCGGAACGACCGCTGGACATGCAAAATCACCTGCCGGCTACGCCGGAAACACTTGGCGAACACTCCGGAATCACCTGCCGGGCATGCCGGAACCACCTCTCAGATATGCCAGAACCACGTGCCAATGACCCCGGAAGCACCTGCCGAGCACGCCGGAACCACCTGCTCGACTCGCCAGAACCACCTGCCGGACACGCAAAAATCACCTGCCGGCTACGCCACAACCAGTTGGGGAACACTTCGGAATCACCTGCCGGGCTTGCTGCAACCACCTGCCGGTCATGCCAAAATCACCTGCCAACTACGCCAGTACCACTTGGCGGACACTGTGGAAACACCTGTCGGGCCGGCCGGAACCACATCTCAGACGTGCCAGAACCATGTGCATGAGATGCTGGAACCACACCCCGAACAGACGGAAAACACCTGCCAGACCCGTCTGAACAACCTGCCGAGCACGCCGGAGCCACCTGCTCGACTCGCCGGAACCACCTACCTGACATGCCCAAATCACCAGCCGGGTATGCCAGAACCACTTGGCGGACACTCCGGAATCATCTGCCGGACATGCCGGAACCAGCTCTCAGACACACCAGAACCACGTGCCGGAGACGCCGGAAGCACCTGCCGAGCATGCCGGAGCCACCTGCTCGACTCGCCAGAAACACCTGCCAGAAACGCCAAAATCACCTGCCGGGTACGCCAGAACCACCTGGCGGACACTCCGAAACCGCCTGTCGCGCATGCCGGAACCACCTCTCAGACGTGCCGGAAGCACGTGCCGGACACGCCGGAATCACCTACCGGACAGACCGGAACCACCTGCCGAGCACGCCGGAGCCACCTGTTCGACTCGCTGGAACCACCTGCCGGACAGGCCAATATCAACTGCTGGCTATGCCAGAACCACCTGGGGGACGGTCCGGAATCACCTGCCAGCCATGGCGGAACCACCTCTCAGACGTACCAGAACCACCTGCCGGAGAAGCTGGAAACACGTCCTGGACAGTCTGGAACCACGTGCCGGCCAAGCCTGAACCACCTGCCAAGCACAACGGAACAACCTGCCAGACACGCCAAAATCACCTGCGTGTTATGCCAGAACCACTTGGAGGACTCTCTGGGATGACCTGCCGGGCATGCCGGAACCACCTCTCAGACGTGCCAGAACCATGTGGCGGACTGTCCGGAATCACCTGTTGGGCATGCGCAACCACCTCTGAGACGTACCAGAACCACATGCCGTGCAGGCTGGAACCACCTACCGGACAGACCGGAATCACCTTTCGGGCATGCCGGAACCACCTGTCAGATGTGCCAGAAACACGTGCCGGAGACGCCGGAAGAACCTGGCAAGCACGCCGGAACCACCTGCTCGACTCGTCAGAACCACCTGCCGATCACGCAAAAATCACCTGCCGGCTACGCCACAACCAGTTGGTGAACACTTTGGAATCACCTGCCAGGCTTGCTGGAACCACCTGCCAGTCATGCCAAAATCACCTGCCAACTACGCCAGAACCGCTTGGCGGACACTGCGGAAACACCTGTCGGGCCGGCTGGAACCACATCTCAGACGTGCCAGAAACGTGTTCATGAGATGCTGGAACCACACCCCGAACAGACGGATACCACCTGCCAGAACCGCCTGAACCACCTGCTGAGCACGCCGGAACCACCTGCTCGACTCACCGGTACCACCTCCCTGACACGCCAAAATCACCTGCTGGGTATGCCAGTACCACTTGGCGGACACTCCGGAATCATCTGCCGGACATGCCGGAACCAGCTCTCAGACACACCAGAACCAAGTGCCGGAGACGCCGGAAGCACCTGCCGAGCATGCTGGAGCCACCTGCTCGACTCGCCAGAAACACCTGCCGGACACGCCAAAATCACCTGCCGGGTATGCCAGAACCACCTGGCGGACACTACGGAATCACCTGCCGCGCATGCCGGAACCACCTCTCAGATGTGCCGGAAGCACGTGCCAGACACGCCGGAAACACCTACCGGACAGACCGGAACCACCTGCCAAGAACGCCGGAGCCACCTGTTCGACTCGGTGGAACCACCTGCCGGACAGGCCAATATCAAATGCTGGCTATGCCAGAACCACCTGGGGGACAGTCCGGGATCACCTGCCAGCCATGGCGGAACCAGCTCTCACACGTACCAGAACCACCTGCCGGAGAAGCTGGAAACACGTCCTGGACAGACTGGAACCACGTGACGGCCATGCCTGAACCACCTGCCGAGCACGGCGGAACCACCTGCCGCACACGCCAAAATCACCTGGGGGCTACACCAGAACCACGTCGACGACTCTCCGAAATGACCTGCCGGGCATGTTGCAACCACCTCTCAGACGTGCCAGAAGCACGTGGCGGACAGTCCGGAATCACCTGTTGGGCATACGAAACCACCTCTGACACGGACCGGAACCACGTGTCGTGCGCGCCGGAACCACCTACCGGACAGACGGGAATCAACTTTTGGGCATGCCGGAACCACCAGTCAGATGTGCCAGAAACACGTGCCGGAGACGCCGGAAGCACCTGCCGAGCACGTCGCAACCACCTGCTCAACTCGCCTGAACCACCTGCCAGACACGCCAAAATCCCTGCCCGCTACACCAGCACCACTTCGGGGACAAGCCGGAATCACGTGAGGGGCATGCCGGCACAGCCTCTCAGACTGAACCTCGTGCCGGACACCACAGAACCACCTGCCGGACAGACCGGAACCACCAGCCGGACACGCCGGTACCACCGGCTCGACCCGCCGGAACGACCGCTGGACATGCAGAATCTCCTGCCGGCTACGCCAGAAACACTTGGCGAACACTCCGGAATCACCTGCCGGGCATGCCGGAACCACCTCTCAGATATGCCAGAACCACGTGCCAATCACCCCGGAAGCACCTGCCGAGCACGCCGGAACCACCTGCTCGACTCGCCAGAACCACCTGCCGGACACGCAAAAATCACCTGCCGGCTACGCCACAACCAGTTGGGGAACACTTCGGAATCACCTGCCGGGCTTGCTGCAACCACCTGCCGGTCATGCCAAAATCATCTGCCAACTACGCCTGTACCACTTGGCGGACACTGTGGAAACACCTGTCGGGCTGGCCGGAACCACATCTCAGACGTGCCAGAACCATGTGCATGAGATGCTGCAACCACACCCCGAACAAACGGAAAACACCTGCCAGACCCGTCTGAACAACCTGCCGAGCACGCCGGAGCCACCTGCTCGACTCGCCGGAACCACCTACCTGACATGCCCAAATCACCAGCCGGGTATGCCAGAACCACTTGGCGGACACTCAGGAATCATCTGCCGGACATGCCGGAACCAGCTCTCAGATACACCAGAACCACGTGCCGGAGACGCCGGAAGCACCTGCCGAGCATGCCGGAGCCACCTGCTCGACTCGCCAGAAACACCTGCCGGACACGCCAAAATCACCTGCCGGGTACGCCAGAACCACCTGGCGGACACTCCGAACCCACCTGTCGCGCATGCCGGAACCACCTCTCAGACGTGCCGGAAGCACGTGCCGGACACGCTGTAATCACCTACCGGACATACCGGAACCACCTGCCGAGCACGCCGGAGCCACCTGTTCGACTCGCTGGAACCACCTGCCGGAGAGGCCAATATCAACTGCTGGCTATGCCAGAACCACCTGGGGGATGGTCCGGAATCACCTGCCAGCCATGGCGGAACCACCTCTCAGACGTACCAGAACCACCTGCCGGAGCAGCTGGAAACACGTCCTGGAGAGTCTGGAACCACCTGCCGGCCAAGCCTGAACCACCTGCCAAGCACAACGGAACAACCTGCCAGACATGCCAAAATCACCTGCGTGTTATGCCAGAACCACTTGGAGGACTCTCTGGGATGACCTGCCGGGCATGCCGGAACCACCTCTCAGACGTGCCAGAACCATGTGGCGGACAGTCCGGAATCACCTGTTGGGCATGCGCAACCACCTCTGAGACGTACCAGAACCACATGCCGTGCAGGCTGGAACCACCTACCGGACAGACCGGAATCACCTTTCGGGCATGCCGGAACCACCTGTCAGATGTGCCAGAAACACGTGCCGGAGACGCCGGAAGCACCTGCCAAGCACGTTGGAACCACCTGCTCAACTCGCCTGAACCACCTGCCGGACATGCCAAAATCACCTGCCGACTATGCCAGAACCACTTGGCGAACACTCCGGAATCACTTGCCGGGCATGCAGGAACCACCTCTCAGACATGCCAGAACCCCGTGCCAATGACCCCGGAAGCACCAGCCGAGCACGCCGGAACCACCTGCTCGACTCGCCAGAACCACCTGCCGATCACGCAAAAATCACCTGCCGGCTACGCCACAACCAGTTGGTGAACACTTTGGAATCACCTGCCAGGCTTGCTGGAACCACCTGCCAGTCATGCCAAAATCACCTGCCAGCTACGCCAGAACCGCTTGGCGGACACTGCGGAAACACCTGTCGGGCCGGCTGGAACCACATCTCAGATGTGCCAGAAACGTGTTCATGAGATTCTGAAACAACACCCCGAACAGACGGAAAACACCTGCCAGAACCGCCTGAACCACCTGCTGAGCACGCCGGAACCACCTGCTCGACTCACCGGTACCACCTCCCTGACACGCCAAAATCACCAGCTGGGTATGCCAGAACCACTTGACGGACACTCCGGAATCATCTGCCGGACATGCCGGAACCAGCTCTCAGACACACCAGAACCACGTGCCGGAGACGCTGGAAGCACCTGCCGAGCATCCCGGAGCCACCTGCTCGACTCGTCAGAAACACCTGCCGGACACGCCAAAATCACCTGCCGGGTACGCCAGAACCACGTGGCGGACACTACGGAATCACCTGTCCCGCATGCCGGAACCACCTCTCTGACGTGCCAGAAGCACGTGCCGGACACACCGGAAACACCTACCGGACAGACCGGAACCACCTGCCAAGAACGCCGGAGCCACCTGTTCGACTCGGTGGAACCAGCTGCCGGACAGGCCAATATCATCTGCTGGCTATGCCAGAACCACCAATGGGACGGTCCGGAATCACCTGCCAGCCATGGCGGAACCACCTCTCAGACGTACCAGAACCACCTGCCGGAGAAGCTGGAAACACGTCCTGGACAGTCTGGAACCACGTGACGGCCATGCCTGAACCACCTGCCGAGCACGGCGGAACCACCTGCCGGACACGCCAAAATCACCTGCGGGCTACACCAGAACCACTTCGACGAC
This sequence comes from Equus caballus, assembly GCF_041296265.1. NCBI lineage: Eukaryota > Metazoa > Chordata > Mammalia > Perissodactyla > Equidae > Equus > Equus caballus. The sequence goes on from NC_091713.1 coordinate 4,150,006, forward strand.
TCTCCGAAATGACCTGCCGGGCATGTTGGAACCACCTCTCAGATGTGCCAGAAGCACGTGGCGGACAGTCCGGAATCACCTGTTGGGCATACGCAACCACCTCTGACACGTACCAGAACCACGTGCCGTGCACGCCGGAACCACCTACCGGACAGACCGGAATCAACTTTTGGGCATGCCGGAACCACCAGTCAGATGTGCCAGAAACACGTGCCGGAGACGTCGGAAGCACCTGCCGAGCACGTCGCAACCACCTGCTCAACTCGCCTGAACCACCTGCCGGACACGCCAAAATCCCTGCCCGCTACAACAGCACCACTTCGGGGACAAGCCGGAATCACGTGAGGGGCATGCCGGCACAGCCTCTCAGACTGAACCTCGTGCCGGACACCACAGAACCACCTGCCGGACAGACCGGAACCACCAGCCGGACACGCCGGTACCACCGGCTCGACCCGCCGGAACGACCGCTGGACATGCAGAATCACCTGCCGGCTACGCCGGAAACACTTGGCGAACAATCCGGAATCACCTGCTGGGCATGCCGGAACCACCTCTCAGATAAGCCAGAACCTCGTGCCAATGACCCCGGAAGCACCTGCCGAGCACGCCGGAACCACCTGCTCGACTCGCCAGAACCACCTGCCGGACACGCAAAAATCACCTGCCGGCTACGCCACAACCAGTTGGGGAACACTTCGGAATCACCTGCCGGGCTTGCTGGAACCACCTGCCGGTCATGCCAAAATCACCTGCCAACTACGCCAGTACCACTTGGCGGACACTGTGGAAACACCTGTCGGGCCGGCCGGAACCACATCTCAGACGTGCCAGAACCATGTGCATGAGATGCTGGAACCACACCCCGAACAGACGGAAAACACCTGCCAGACCCGTCTGAACAACCTGCCGAGCACGCCGGAGCCACCTGCTCGACTCGCCGGAACCACCTACCTGACATGCCCAAATCACCAGCCGGGTATGCCAGAACCACTTGGCGGACACTCCGGAATCATCTGCCGGACATGCCGGAACCAGCTCTCAGACACACCAGAACCACGTGCCGGAGACGCCGGAAGCAACTGCCGAGCATGCCGGAGCCACCTGCTCGACTCGCCAGAAACACCTGCCGGACACGCCAAAATCACCTGCCGGGTACGCCAGAACCACCTGGCAGACACTCCGAAACCACCTGTCGCGCATGCCGGAACCACCTCTCAGACGTGCCGGAAGCACGTGCCGGACACGCCGGAATCACCTACCGGACAGACCCGAACCACCTGCCGAGCACGCCGGAGCCACCTGTTCGACTCGCTGTAACCACCTGCCGGAAAGGCCAATATCAACTGCTGGCTATGCCAGAACCACCTGGGGGATGGTCCGGAATCACCTGCCAGCCATGGCGGAACCACCTCTCAGACGTACCAGAACCACCTGCCGGAGAAGCTGGAAACACGTCCTGGACAGTCTGGAACCACCTGCCGGCCAAGCCTGAACCACCTGCCAAGCACAACGGAACAACCTGCCAGACACGCCAAAATCACCTGCGTGTTATGCCAGAACCACTTGGAGGACTCTCTGGGATGACCTGCCAAGCGTGCCGGAACCACCTCTCAGACGTGCCAGAACCATGTGGCGGACAGTCCGGAATCACCTGTTGGGCATGCGCAACCACCTCTGAGAGGTACCAGAACCACATGCCGTGCAGGCTGGAACCACCTACCGGACAGACCGGAATCACCTGTCGCGCATGCCGGAACCACCTCTCAGACGTGCCGGAAGCACGTGCCGGACACACCGGGATCACCTACCGGACAGACCGGAACCACCTGCCGAGCACGCCGGAGCCACCTGTTCGACTCGCTGGAACCACCTGCCGGACAGGCCAATATCAACTGCTGGCTATGCCAGAACCACCTGGGGGACAGTCCGGGATCACCTGCCAGCCATGGCGGAACCACCTCTCAGAAGTACCAGAACCACCTGCTGGAGAAGCTGGAAACACGTCCTGGACAGACTGGAACCACGTGACGGCCATGCCTGAACCACCTGCCGAGCACGGCGGAACCACCTGCCGGACACGCCAAAATCACCTGCGTGTTATGCCAGAACCACTTGGAGGACTCTCTGGGATGACCTGCCGGGCATGCCGGAACCACCTCTCAGACGTGCCAGAACCATGTGGCGGACAGTCCGGAATCACCTGTTGGGCATGCGCAACCACCTCTGAGACGTACCAGAACCACATGCCGTGCAGGCTGGAACCACCTACCGGACAGACCGGAATCACCTTTCGGGCATGCCGGAACCACCTGTCAGATGTGCCAGAAACACGTGCCGGAGACGCCGGAAGCACCTGCCAAGCACGTTGGAACCACCTGCTCAACTCGCCTGAACCACCTGCCGGACATGCCAAAATCACCTGCCGACTATGCCAGAACCACTTGGCGAACACTCCGGAATCACTTGCCGGGCATGCAGGTACCACCTCTCAGACATGCCAGAAACCCGCGCCAATGACCCCAGAAGCACCAGCCGAGCACGCCGGAACCACCTGCTCGACTCGCCAGAACCACCTGCCGATCACGCAAAAATCACCTGCCGGCTACGCCACAACCAGTTGGGGAACACTTCGGAATCACCTGCCGGGCTTGCTGGAACCACCTGCCTGTCATGCCAAAATCACCTGCCAACTACGCCAGTACCACTTGGCGGACACTGTGGAAACACCTGTCGGGCCGGCCGGAACCACATTTCAGACGTGCCAGAACCATGTGCATGAGATGCTGGAACCACACCCCGAACAGACGGAAAACACCTGCCAGACCCGTCTGAACAACCTGCTGAGCACGCTGGAGCCACCTGCTCGACTCGCCGGAACCACCTACCTGACATGCCCAAATCACCAGCCGGGTATGCCAGAACCACTTGGCGGACACTCCGGAATCATCTGCCGGACATGCCGGAACCAGCTCTCAGACACACCAGAACCACGTGCCGGAGACGCCGGAAGCACCTGCCGAGCATGCCGGAGCCACCTGCTCGACTCGCCAGAAACACCTGCCGGACACGCCAAACTCACCTGCCGGGTACTCCAGAACCACCTGGCGGACACTCCAAAATCACCTGTCGCGCATGCCGGAACCACCTCTCAGACGTGCCGGAATCACGTGCCGGACACGCCGGAATCACCTACCGGACAGACCGGAACCACCTGCCGAGCACGCCGGAGCCACCTGTTCGACTCGCTGGAACCACCTGCCGGACAGGCCAATATCAACTGCTGGCTATGCCAGAACCACCTGGGGGACGGTCCGGGATCACCTGCCAGCCATGGCCGAACCACCTCTCAGATGTACCAGAACCACCTGCCGGAGAAGCTGGAAACACGTCCTGGACAGACTGGAACCACGTGACGGCCATGCCTGAACCACCTGCCGAGCACGGCGGAACCACCTGCCGGACACGCCAAAATCACCTGCGGGCTACGCCAGAGCCACTTGGACGACTCTCCGAAATGACCTGCCGGGCATCTTGGAACCACCTATCAGACGTGCCAGAAGCACGTGGCGGACAGTCCGGAATCACCTGTTGGGCATACGCAACCACCTCTGAGACGTACCAGAACCACGTGCCGTGCACGCCGGAACCACCTACCGGACAGACCGGAATCAACTTTTGGGCATGCCGGAACCACCAGTCAGATGTGCCAGAAACACGTGCCGGAGACGCCGGAAGCACCTGCCGAGCACGTCGCAACCACCTGCTCAACTCGCCTTAACCCTCTGCCGGACACGGCAAAATCACCTGCCCGCTACACCAGCACCACTTCGGGGACAAGCCGGAATCACGTGAGGGGCATGCCGGCACAGCCTCTCAGACTGAACATCGTGCCGGACACCACAGAACCACCTGCCGGACAGACCGGAACCACCTGCCGGACACGCCGGAACCACCGGCTCGACCCGCCGGAACGACCGCTGGACATGCAAAATCACCTGCCGGCTACGCCGGAAACACTTGGCGAACACTCCGGAATCACGTGCCGGGCATGCCGGAACCACCTCTCAGATATGCCAGAACCACGTGCCAATGACCCCGGAAGCACCTGCCGAGCACGCCGGAACCACCTGCTCGACTCGCCAGAACCACCTGCCGGACACGCAAAAATCACCTGCCGGCTACGCCACAAGCAGTTGGGGAACACTTCGGAATCACCTGCCGGGCTTGCTGGAACCACCTGCCGGTCATGCCAAAATCACCTGCCAACTACGCCAGTACCACTTGGCGGACACTGTGGAAACACCTGTCGGGCCGGCCGGAACCACATCTCAGACGTGCCAGAACCATGTGCATGAGATGCTGGAACCACACCCCGAACAGACGGAAAACACCTGCCAGACCCGTCTGAACAACCTGCCGAGCACGCCGGAGCCACCTGCTCGACTCGCCGGAACCACCTACCTGACATGCCCAAATCACCAGCCGGGTATGCCAGAACCACTTGGCGGACACTCCGGAATCATCTGCCGGACATGCCGGAACCAGCTCTCAGACACACCAGAACCAAGTGCCGGAGACGCCGGAAGCACCTGCCGAGCATGCCGGAGCCACCTGCTCGACTCGCCAGAAACACCTGCCGGACACGCAAAAATCACCTGCCGGCTACGCCACAACCTGTTGGTGAACACTTTGGAATCACCTGCCGGGCTTGCTGGAACCACCTGCCGGTCATGCCAAAATCACCTGCCAACTACGCCAGAACCGCTTGGCGGACACTGCGGAAACACCTGTCGGGCCGGCTGGAACCACATCTCAGACGTGCCAGAAACGTGTTCATGAGATGCTGGAACCACACCCCGAACAGACGGATACCACCTGCCAGAACCGCCTGAACCACCTGCTGAGCACGCCGGAACCACCTGCTCGACTCACCGGTACCACCTCCCTGACACGCCAAAATCACCTGCTGGGTATGCCAGAACCACTTGGCGGACACTCCGGAATCATCTGCCGGACATGCCGGAACCAGCTCTCAGACACACCAGAACCAAGTGCCGGAGACGCCGGAAGCACCTGCCGAGCATGCCGGAGCCACCTGCTCGACTCGCCAGAAACACCTGCCGGACACGCCAAAATCACCTGCCGGGTATGCCAGAACCACCTGGCGGACACTACGGAATCACCTGCCGCGCATGCAGGAACCACTTCTCAGACGTGCCGGAAGCACGTGCCACACACTCCGGAAACACCTACCGGACATACCGGAACCACCTGCCAAGAACGCCGGAGCCACCTGTTCGACTCGCTGGAACCACCTGCCGGACAGGCCAATATCAACTGCTGGCTATGCCAGAACCACCTGGGGGACGGTCCGGGATCACCTGCCAGCCATGGCGGAACCACCTCTCAGACGTACCAGAACCACCTGCCGGAGAAGCTGGAAACACGTCCTGGACAGACTGGAACCACGTGACGGCCATGCCTGAACCACATCCCGAGCACGGCGGAACCACCTGCCGGACACGCCAAAATCACCTGCGGGCTACGCCAGAACCACTTGGACGACTCTCCGAAATGACCTGCCGGGCATGTTGGAACCACCTCTCAGACGTGCCAGAAGCACGTGGCGGACAGTCCGGAATCACCTGTTGGGCATACGCAACCACCTCTGAGATGTACCAGTACCACGTGCCGTGCCGCCGGAACCACCTACCGGACAGACCGCAATCAACTTTTGGGCATGCCGGAACCACCAGTCAGATGTGCCAGAAGCACGTGCCGGAGACGCCGGAAGCAACTGCCGAGCACGTCGCAACCACCTGCTCAGCTCGCCTGAACCACCTGCCGGAAACGCCAAAATCACCTGCCCGCTACACCAGCACCACTTCGGGGACAAGCCGGAATCACGTGAGGGGCATGCCGGCACAGCCTCTCAGACTGAACCTCGGGCAGGCCACCACAGAACCACCTGCCGGACAGACCGGATCCACCTGCCGGACACGCCGGAACCACCGGCTCGACCCGCCGGAACGACCGCTGGACATGCAAAATCACCTGCCGGCTACGCCGGAAACACTTGGCGAACACTCCGGAATCACCTGCCGGGCATGCCGGAACCACCTCTCAGATATGCCAGAACCACGTGCCAATGACCCCGGAAGCACCTGCCGAGCACGCCGGAACCACCTGCTCGACTCGCCAGAACCACCTGCCGGACACGCAAAAATCACCTGCCGGCTACGCCACAACCAGTTGGGGAACACTTTGGAATCACCTGCCAGGCTTGCTGGAACCACCTGCCGGTCATGCCAAAATCACCTGCCAACTACGCCAGAACCGCTTGGCGGACACTGCGGAAAAACCTGTCAGGCCGGCTGGAACCACATCTCAGACCTGCCAGAAACGTGTTCATGAGATGCTGGAACCACACCCCGAACAGACGGAAAACACCTGCCAGACCCGTCTGAACAACCTGCCGAGCACGCCGGAGCCACCTGCTCGACTCGCCGGAACCACCTACCTGACATGCCCAAATCACCAGCCGGGTATGCCAGAACCACTTGGCGGACACTCCGGAATCATCTGCCGGACATGCCGGAACCAGCTCTCAGACACACCAGAATCACGTGCCGGAGACGCCGGAAGCACCTGCCGAGCATGCCGGAGCCACCTGCTCGACTCGCCAGAAACACCTGCCGGACACGCCAAAATCACCTGCCGGGTACGCCAGAACCACCTGGCGGACACTCCGAAACCACCTGTCGCGCATGCCGGAACCACCTCTCAGACGTGCCGGAAGCACGTGCCGGACACGCCGGAATCACCTACCGGACAGACCGGAACCACCTGCCGAGCACGCCGGAGCCACCTGTTCGACTCGCTGGAACCACCTGCCGGACAGGCCAATATCAAATGCTGGCTATGCCAGAACCACCTGGGGGACGGTCCGGAATCACCTGCCAGCCATGGCGTAACCACCTCTCAGACGTACCAGAACCACCTGCCGGAGAAGCTGGAAACACGTCCTGGACAGTCTGGAACCACCTGCCGGCCAAGCCTGAACCACCTGCCAAGCACAACGGAACAACCTGCCAGACACGCCAAAATCACCTGCGTGTTATGCCAGAACCACTTGGAGGACTCTCTGGGATGACCTGCCGGGCATGCCGGAACCACCTCTCAGACGTGCCAGAACCATGTGGCGGACAGTCCGGAATCACCTGTTGGGCATGCGCAACCACCTCTGAGACGTACCAGAACCACATGCCGTGCAGGCTGGAACCACCTACCGGACAGACCGGAATCACCTTTCGGGCATGCCGGAACCACCAGTCAGATGTGCCAGAAACACGTGCCGGAGACGCCGGAAGCACCTGCCAAGCACGTTGGAACCACCTGCTCAACTCGCCTGAACCACCTGCCGGACATGCCAAAATCACCTGCCGACTATGCCAGGACCACTTGGCGAACACTCCGGAATCACTAGCCGGGCATGCAGGAACCACCTCTCAGACATGCCAGAACCCCGAGCCAATGACCCCGGAAGCACCAGCCGAGCACGCCGGAACCACCTGCTCGACTCGCCAGAACCACCTGCCGATCACGCAAAAATCACCTGCCGGCTACGCCACAACCAGTTGGTGAAGACTTTGGAATCACCTGCCAGGCTTGCTGGAACCGCCTGCCAGTCATGCCAAAATCACCTGCCAACTATGCCAGAACCGCTTGGCGGACACTGCGGAAACACCTGTCGGGCTGGCTGGAACCGCATCTCAGACGTGCCAGAACCATGTGCATGAGATGCTGGAACCACACCCCGAACAGACGGAAAACACCTGCCAGACCCGTCTGAACAACCTGCCGAGCACGCCGGAGCCACCTGCTCGACTCGCCGGAACCACCTACCTGACATGCCCAAATCACCAGCCGGGTATGCCAGAACCACTTGGCGGACACTCCGGAATCATCTGCCGGACATGCCGGAACCAGCTCTCAGACACACCAGAACCACGTGCCGGAGACGCCGGAAGCACCTGCCGAGCATGCCGGAGTTACCTGCTCGACTCGCCAGAAACACCTGCCGGACACGCCAAAATCACCTGCCGGGTACGCCAGAACCACCTGGCGGACACTACGAAATCACCTGCCGCGCATGCCGGAACCACCTCTCAGACGTGCCGGAAGCACGTGCCAGACACGCCGGAAACACCTACCGGACAGACCGGAACCACCTGCCAAGAACGCCGGAGCCACCTGTTCGACTCGCTGGAACCACCTGCCGGCCAGGCCAATATAAACTGCTGGCTATGCCAGAACCACCTGGGGGACGGTCCGGGATCACCTGCCAGCCATGGTGGAACCACCTCTCAGACGTACCAGAACCACCTGCCGGAGAAGCTGGAAACACGTCCTGGATAGTCTGGAATCACCTGCCGGCCAAGCCTGAACCACCTGCCAAGCACAACGGAACAACCTGCCAGACACGCCAAAATCACCTGCGTGTTATGCCAGAACCACTTGGAGGACTCTCTGGGATGACCTGCCGGGCATGCCGGAATCACCTCTCAGACGTGCCAGAAGCACGTGGCGGACAGTCCGGAATCACCTGTTGGGCATGCGCAACCACCTCTGAGACGTACAAGAACCACATGCCGTGCAGGCTGGAACCACCTACCGGACAGACCGGAATCACCTTTCGGGCATGCCGGAACAACCTGTCAGATGTGCCAGAAACACGTGCCGGAGACGCCGGAAGCACCTGCCAAGCACGTTGGAACCACCTGCTCAACTCGCCTGAACCACCTGCCGGACATGCCAAAATCACCTGCCGACTATGCCAGAACCACTTGGCGAACACTCCGGAATCACTTGCCGGGCATGCAGGAACCACCTCTCAGACATGCCAGAACCCCGTGCCAATGACCCCGGAAGCACCAGCCGAGCACGCCGGAACCACCTGCTCGACTCGCCAGAACCACCTGCCGGACACGCAAAAATCACCTGCCGGCTATGCCACAACCAGTTGGGGAACACTTCGGAATCACCTGCCAGGCTTGCTGGAACCACCTGCCCGTCATGCCAAAATCACCTGCCAACTACGCCAGAACCGCTTGGCGGACACTGCGGAAACACCTGTCGGGCCGGCTGGAACCACATATCAGAAGTGCCAGAAACGTGTTCATGAGATGCTGGAACCACACCCCGAACAGACGGATACCACCTGCCAGAACCGCCTGAACCACCTGCTGAGCACGCCGGAAGCACCTGCTCGACTCACCGGTACCACCTCCCTGACACGCCAAAATCACCTGCTGGGTATGCCAGAACCACTTGGCGGACACTCCGGAATCATCTGCCGGACATGCCGGAACCAGCTCTCAGACACACCAGAACCAAGTGCCGGAGACGCCGGAAGCACCTGCCGAGCACGCCGGAGCCACCTGCTCGACTCGCCAGAAACACCTGCCGGACACGCAAAAATCACCTGCCGGCTACGCCACAACCAGTTGGGGAACACTTCGGAATCACCTGCCGGGCTTGCTGCAACCACCTGCCGGTCATGCCAAAATCACCTGCCAACTACGCCAGTACCACTTGGCGGACACTGTGGAAACGCCTGTCGGGCCGGCCGGAACCACATCTCAGACGTGCCAGAACCATGTGCATGAGATGCTGGAACCACACCCCGAACAGACGGAAAACACCTGCCAGACCCGTCTGAACAACCTGCCGAGCACGCCGGAGCCACCTGCTCGACTCGCCGGAACCACCTACCTGACATGCCCAAATCACCAGCCGGGTATGCCAGAACCACTTGGCGGACACTCCGGAATCATCTTCCGGACATGCCGGAACCAGCTCTCAGACACACCAGAACCACGTGCCGGAGACGCCGGAAGCACCTGCCGAGCATGCCGGAGCCACCTGCTCGACTCGCCAGAAACACCTGCCGGAAACGCCAAAATCACCTGCCGGGTACGCCAGAAACACCTGGCGGACACTCCGAAACCACCTGTGGCGCATGCCGGAACCACCTCTCAGACGTGCCGGAAGCACGTGCCGGACACGCCGGAATCACCTACCGGACAGACCGGAACCACCTGCCGAGCACGCCGGAGCCACCTGTTCGACTCGCTGGAACCACCTGCCGGACAGGCCAATATCAACTGCTGGCTATGCCAGAACCACCTGGGGGATGGTCCGGAATCACCTGCCAGCCATGGCGGAACCACCTCTCAGACGTACCAGAACCACCTGCCGGAGAAGCTGGAAACACGTCCTGGACAGTCTGGAACCACCTGCCGGCCAAGCCTGAACCACCTGCCAAGCACAACGGAACAACCTGCCAGACACGCCAAAATCACCTGCGTGTTATGCCAGAACCACTTGGAGGACTCTCTGGGATGACCTGCCAAGCATGCCAGAACCACCTTTCAGACGTGCCAGAACCATGTGGCGGACAGTCCGGAATCACCTGTTGGGCATGCGCAACCACCTCTGAGAGGTACCAGAACCACATGCCGTGCAGGCTGGAACCACCTACCGGACAGACCGGAATCACCTTTCGGGCATGCGCAAACCGCCTGTCAGATGTGTCAGAAACACGTGCCGGTGACGCCGGAAGCACCTGCCAAGCACGTTGGAACCACCTGCTCATCTCGCCTAAACCACCTTCCGGACATGCCAAAATCACCTGCCGACTATGCCAGAACCACTTGGCGAACACTCCGGAATCACTTGCCGGGCATGCAGGTACCACCTCTCAGACATGCCAGAAACCCGCGCCAATGACCCCAGAAGCACCAGCCGAGCACGCCGGAACCACCTGCTCGACTCGCCAGAACCACCTGCCGATCACGCAAAAATCACCTGCCGGCTACGCCACAACCAGTTGGTGAACACTTTGGAATCACCTGCCAGGCTTGCTGGAACCACCTGCCAGTCATGCCAAAATCACCTGCCAACTACGCCAGAACCGCTTGGCGGACACTGCGGAAACACCTGTCGGGCCGGCTGGAACCACATCTCAGACGTGCCAGAAACGTGTTCATGAGATGCTGGAACCACACCACGAACAGACGGATACCACCTGCCAGAACCGCCTGAACCACCTGCTGAGCACGCCGGAACCACCTGCTCGACTCACCGGTACCACCTCCCTGACACGCCAAAATCACCTGCTGGGTATGCCAGAACCACTTGGCGGACACTCCGGAATCATCTGCCGGACATGCCGGAACCAGCTCTCAGACACACCAGAACCACGTGCCGAAGACGCCTGAAGCACCTGCCGAGAATGCCGGAGCCACATGCTCGACTCGCCAGAAACACCTGACGGACACGCCAAAATCACCTGCCGGGTACGCCAGAACCACCTGGCGGACACTCCGAAACCACCTGTCGCGCATGCCGGAACCACCTCTCAGACGTGCCGGAAGCACGTGCCGGACAAGCCGGAATCACCTACCGGACAGACCGGAACCACCTGCCGAGCACGCTGGAGCCACCTGTTCGACTCGCTCGAACCACCTGCCGGACAGGCCAATATCAACTGCTGGCTATGCCAGAACGACCTGGGGGACAGTCGGGATCACCTGCCAGCCATGGCGGAACCACCTCTCAGACGTACCAGAACCACCTGCCGGAGAAGCTGGAAACACGTCCTGGACAGACTGGAACCACGTGACGGCCATGCCTGAACCACCTGCCGAGCATGGCGGAACCACCTGCCGGACACGCCAAAATCACCTGCGGGCTATGCCAGAACCACTTGGACGACTCTCCGAAATGACCTGCCGGGCATGTTGGAACCACCTCTCAGACGTGCCAGAACCATGTGGCAGACAGTCCGGAATCACCTGTTGGGCATACGCAACCACCTCTGACACGTACCAGAACCACGTGCCGTGCCGCCGGAACCACCTACCGGACAGACCACAATCAACTTTTGGGCATGCCGGAACCACCAGTCAGATGTGCCAGAAACACGTGCCGGAGACGCCGGAAGCAACTGCCGAGCACGTCGCAACCACCTGCTCAACTCGCCTGAACCACCTGCCGGAAACGCCAAAATCACCTGCCCGCTACACCAGCACCACTTCGGGGACAAGCCGGAATCACGTGAGGGGCATGCCGGCACAGCCTCTCAGACTGAACCTCGGGCAGGCCACCACAGAACCACCTGCCGGACAGACCGGAACCACCTGCCGGACACGCCGGAACCACCGGCTCGACCCGCCGGAACGACCGCTGGACATGCAAAATCACCTGCCGGCTACGCCGGAAACACTTGGCGAACACTCCGGAATCACCTGCCGGGCATGCCGGAACCACCTCTCAGATATGCCAGAACCACGTGCCAATGACCCCGGAAGCACCTGCCGAGCACGCCGGAACCACCTGCTCGACTCGCCAGAACCACCTGCCGGACACGCAAAAATCACCTGCCGGCTACGCCACAACCAGTTGGGGAACACTTTGGAATCACCTGCCAGGCTTGCTGGAACCACCTGCCAGTCATGCCAAAATCACCTGCCAACTACGCCAGAACCGCTTGGCGGACACTGCGGAAAAACCTGTCAGGCCGGCTGGAACCACATCTCAGACCTGCCAGAAACGTGTTCATGAGATGCTGGAACCACACCCCGAACAGACGGAAAACACCTGCCAGACCCGTCTGAACAACCTGCCGAGCACGCCGGAGCCACCTGCTCGACTCGCCGGAACCACCTACCTGACATGCCCAAATCACCAGCCGGGTATGCCAGAACCACTTGGCGGACACTCCGGAATCATCTGCCGGACATGCCGGAACCAGCTCTCAGACACACCAGAATCACGTGCCGGAGACGCCGGAAGCACCTGCCGAGCATGCCGGAGCCACCTGCTCGACTCGCCAGAAACACCTGCCGGACACGCCAAAATCACCTGCCGGGTACGCCAGAACCACCTGGCGGACACTCCGAAACCACCTGTCGCGCATGCCGGAACCACCTCTCAGACGTGCCGGAAGCACGTGCCGGACACGCCGGAATCACCTACCGGACAGACCGGAACCACCTGCCGAGCACGCCGGAGCCACCTGTTCGACTCGCTGGAACCACCTGCCGGACAGGCCAATATCAACTGCTGGCTATGCCAGAACCACCTGGGGGACGGTCCGGAATCACCTGCCAGCCATGGCGGAACCACCTCTCAGACGTACCAGAACCACCTGCCGGAGAAGCTGGAAACACGTCCTGGACAGTCTGGAACCACCTGCCGGCCAAGCCTGAACCACCTGCCAAGCACAACGGAACAACCTGCCAGACACGCCAAAATCACCTGCGTGTTATGCCAGAACCACTTGGAGGACTCTCTGGGATGACCTGCCGGGCATGCCGGAACCACCTCTCAGACGTGCCAGAACCATGTGGCGGACTGTCCGGAATCACCTGTTGGGCATGCGCAACCACCTCTGAGACGTACCAGAACCACATGCCGTGCAGGCTGGAACCACCTACCGGACAGACCGGAATCACCTTTCGGGCATGCCGGAACCACCTGTCAGATGTGCCAGAAACACGTGCCGGAGACGCCGGAAGCACCTGCCAAGCACGTTGGAACCACCTGCTCAACTCGCCTGAACCACCTGCCGGACACGCCAAAATCACCTGCCCACTACACCAGCACCACTTCGGGGACAAGACGGAATCACGTGAGGGGCATGCCGGCACAGCCTCTCAGACTGAACCTCGTGCCGGACACCACAGAACCACCTGCCGGACAGACCGGAACCACCTGCCGGACATGCCGGAACCACCGTCTCGACCCGCCGGAACGACCGCTGGACATGCAAAATCACCTGCCGGCTACGCCGGAAACACTTGGCGAACACTCCAGAATCACCTGCCGGGCATGCCAGAACCACCTCTCAGATATACCAGAACCACGTGCCAATGACCCCGGAAGCACCTGCCGAGCACGCCGGAACCACCTGCTCGACTCGCCAGAACCACCTGCTGGACACGCAAAAATCACCTGCCGGCTACGCCACAACCACTTGGGGAACACTTCGGAATCAACTGCCGGGCTTGCTGGAACCACCTGCCGGTCATGCCAAAATCACCTGCCAACTACGCCAGTACCACTTGGCGGACACTGTGGAAACGCCTGTCGGGCCGGCCGGAACCACATCTCAGACGTGCCAGAACCATGTGCATGAGATGCTGGAACCACACCCCGAACAGACGGAAAACACCTGCCAGACCCGTCTGAACAACCTGCCGAGCACGCCGGAGCCACCTGCTCGACTCGCCGGAACCACCTACCTGACATGCCCAAATCACCAGCCGGGTATGCCAGAACCACTTGGCGGACACTCAGGAATCATCTGCCGGACATGCCGGAACCAGCTCTCAGACACACCAGAACCACGTGCCGGAGACGCCGGAAGCAGCTGCCGAGCATGCCGGAGCCACCTGCTCGACTCGCCAGAAACACCTGCCGGACACGCCAAAATCACCTGCCGGGTACGCCAGAACCACCTGGCGGACACTCCGAAATCACCTCTCGCGCATGCCGGAACCACCTCTCAGACGTGCCGGAAGCACGTGCCGGACACGCCGGAATCACCTACCGGACAGACCGGAACCACCTGCCGAGCACGCCGGAGCCACCTGTTCGACTCGCTGGAACCACCTGCCGGACAGGCCAATATCAACTGCTGGCTATGCCAGAACCACCTGGGGGACGGTCCGGAATCGGCTGCCAGCCATGGCGGAACCACCTCTCAGATGTCCCAGAACCACCTGCCGGAGAAGCTGGAAACACGTCCTGGACAGTCTGGAACCACCTGCCGGCCAAGCCTGAACCACCTGCCAAGCACAACGGAACAACCTGCCAGACACGCCAAAATCACCTGCGTGTTATGCCAGAACCACTTGGAGGACTCTCTGGGATGACCTGCCTGGGATGCCGGAAACACCTCTTAGACGTGCCAGAACCATGTGGCGGACAGTCCGGAATCACCTGTTGGGCATGCGCAACCACCTCTGAGACGTACCAGAACCACATGCCGTGCAGGCTGGAACCACCTACCGGACAGACCGGAATCACCTTTCGGGCATGCCGGAACCACCTGTCAGATGTGCCAGAAACACATGCCGGAGACGCCGGAAGCACCTGCCAAGCACGTTGGAACCACCTGCTCAACTCGCCTGAACCACCTGCCGGACATGCCAAAATCACCTGCCGACTATGCCAGAACCACTTGGCGAACACTCCGGAATCACTTGCCGGGCATGCAGGAACCACATCTCAGACATGCCAGAACCCCGTGCCAATGACCCCGGAACGACCAGCCGAGCACGCCGGAACCACCTGCTCGACTCGCCAGAACCACCTGCCGATCACGCAAAAATCACCTGCCGGCTACGCCACAACCAGTTGGTGAACACTTTGGAATCACCTGCCAGGCTTGCTGGAACCACCTGCCAGTCATGCCAAAATCACCTGCCAACTACGCCAGAACCGCTTGGCGGACACTGCGGAAACACCTGACGGGCCGGCTGGAACCACATCTCAGACGTGCCAGAAACGTGTTCATGAGATGCTGGAACCACACCCCGAACAGACGGATACCACCTGCCAGAACCGCCTGAACCACCTGCTGAGCACGCCGGAACCACCTGCTCGACTCACCGGTACCACCTCCCTGACACGCCAAAATCACCTGCTGGGTATGCCAGAACCACTTGGCGGACACTCCGGAATCATCTGCCGGACATGCCTGAACCAGCTCTCAGACACACCAGAACCAAGTGCCGGAGACGCCAGAAGCACCTGCCGAGCATGCCGGAGCCACCTGCTCGACTCGCCAGAAACACCTGCCGGACACGCCAAAATCACCTGCCGGGTATGCCAGAACCACCTGGCGGACACTACGGAATCACCTGCCGCGCATGCCGGAACCACCTCTCAGACGTGCCGGAAGCACGTGCCAGACACGCCGGAAACACCTACAGGACAGACCAGAACCACCTGCCAAGAACGCCGGAGCCACCTGTTCGACTCGCTGGAACCACCTGCCGGACAGGCCAATATCAACTGCTGGCTATTCCAGAAGCACCTGGGGGACAGTCCGGGATCACCTGCCAGCCATGGCGGAACCACCTCTCAGACGTACCAGAACCACCTGCCGGAGAAGGTGGAAACACGTCCTGGACAGACTGGAACCACGTGACGGCCATGCCTGAACCACCTGCCGAGCACGGCGGAACCACCTGCCGGACACGCCAAAATCACCTGCGGGCTACGCCAGAACCACTTGGACGACTCTCCGAAATGACCTGCCGGGCATGTTGGAACCACCTCTCAGACGTGCCAGAAGCACGTGGCGGACAGTCCGGAATCACCTGTTGGGCATACGCAACCACCTGCGACACGTACCAGAACCACGTGCCGTGCATGCCGGAACCACCTACCGGACAGACCGGAATCAACTTTTGGGCATGCCGGAACCACCAGTCAGATGTGCCAGAAACACGTGCCGGAGACGCCGGAAGCACCTGCCGAGCACGTCGCAACCACCTCCTCAACTCGCCTGAACCACCTGCCGGACACGCCAAAATCACCTGCCCGCTACACCAGCACCACTTCGGGGACAAGCCGGAATCACGTGAGGGGCATGCCGGCACAGCCTCTCAGACTGAACCTCGTGCCGGACACCACAGAACCACCTGCCGGACAGACCGGAACCACCTGCCGGACACGCCGGAACCACCGGCTCGACCCGCCGGAACGACCGCTGGACATGCAAAATCACCTGCCGGCTATGCCGGAAACACTTGGCGAACACTCCGGAATCACCTGCCGGGCATGCCGGAACCACCTCTCAGATATGCCAGAACCACGTGCCAATGACCCCGGAAGCACCTGCCGAGCACGCCTGAACCACCTGCTCGACTCGCCAGAACCACCTGCCGGACACACAAAAATCACCTGCCGGCTACGCCACAACCAGTTGGGGAACACTTCGGAATCACCTGCCGGGCTTGCTGGAACCACCTGCCGGTCATGCCAAAATCACCTGCCAACTACGCCAGTACCACTTGGCGGACACTGTGGAAACACCTGTCGGGCCGGCCGGAACCACATCTCAGACGTGCCAGAACCATGTGCATGAGATGCTGGAACCACACCCCGAACAGACGGAAAACACCTGCCAGACCCGTCTGAACAGCCTGCCGAGCACGCCGGAGCCACCTGCTCGACTCGCCGGAACCACCTACCTGACATGCCCAAATCACCAGCCGGGTATGCCAGAACCACTTGGCGGACACTCCGGAATCATCTGCCGGACATGCCGGAACCAGCTCTCAGACACACCAGAACCACGTGCCGGAGACGCCGGAAGCACCTGCCGAGCATGCCGGAGCCACCTGCTCGACTCGCCAGAAACACCTGCCGGACACGCCAAAATCACCTGCCGGGTACGCCAGAACCACCTGGCGGACACTCCGAAATCACCTCTCGCGCATGCCGGAACCACCTCTCAGACGTGCCGGAAGCACGTGCCGGACACGCCGGAATCACCTACCGGACAGACCGGAACCACCTGCCGAGCACGCCGGAGCCACCTGTTCGACTCGCTGGAACCACCTGCCGGACAGGCCAATATCAACTGCTGGCTATGCCAGAACCACCTGGGGGACGGTCCGGAATCGGCTGCCAGCCATGGCGGAACCACCTCTCAGATGTCCCAGAACCACCTGCCGGAGAAGCTGGAAACACGTCCTGGACAGTCTGGAACCACCTGCCGGCCAAGCCTGAACCACCTGCCAAGCACAACGGAACAACCTGCCAGACACGCCAAAATCACCTGCGTGTTATGCCAGAACCACTTGGAGGACTCTCTGGGATGACCTGCCTGGGATGCCGGAAACACCTCTTAGACGTGCCAGAACCATGTGGCGGACAGTCCGGAATCACCTGTTGGGCATGCGCAACCACCTCTGAGACGTACCAGAACCACATGCCGTGCAGGCTGGAACCACCTACCGGACAGACCGGAATCACCTTTCGGGCATGCCGGAACCACCTGTCAGATGTGCCAGAAACACATGCCGGAGACGCCGGAAGCACCTGCCAAGCACGTTGGAACCACCTGCTCAACTCGCCTGAACCACCTGCCGGACATGCCAAAATCACCTGCCGACTATGCCAGAACCACTTGGCGAACACTCCGGAATCACTTGCCGGGCATGCAGGAACCACATCTCAGACATGCCAGAACCCCGTGCCAATGACCCCGGAACGACCAGCCGAGCACGCCGGAACCACCTGCTCGACTCGCCAGAACCACCTGCCGATCACGCAAAAATCACCTGCCGGCTACGCCACAACCAGTTGGTGAACACTTTGGAATCACCTGCCAGGCTTGCTGGAACCACCTGCCAGTCATGCCAAAATCACCTGCCAACTACGCCAGAACCGCTTGGCGGACACTGCGGAAACACCTGACGGGCCGGCTGGAACCACATCTCAGACGTGCCAGAAACGTGTTCATGAGATGCTGGAACCACACCCCGAACAGACGGATACCACCTGCCAGAACCGCCTGAACCACCTGCTGAGCACGCCGGAACCACCTGCTCGACTCACCGGTACCACCTCCCTGACACGCCAAAATCACCTGCTGGGTATGCCAGAACCACTTGGCGGACACTCCGGAATCATCTGCCGGACATGCCTGAACCAGCTCTCAGACACACCAGAACCAAGTGCCGGAGACGCCAGAAGCACCTGCCGAGCATGCCGGA
Organism: Equus caballus; assembly: GCF_041296265.1. Taxonomy (NCBI): domain Eukaryota; kingdom Metazoa; phylum Chordata; class Mammalia; order Perissodactyla; family Equidae; genus Equus; species Equus caballus. The sequence continues at coordinate 4,168,809 of NC_091713.1, forward strand.
GCCACCTGCTCGACTCGCCAGAAACACCTGCCGGACACGCCAAAATCACCTGCCGGGTATGCCAGAACCACCTGGCGGACACTACGGAATCACCTGCCGCGCATGCCGGAACCACCTCTCAGACGTGCCGGAAGCACGTGCCAGACACGCCGGAAACACCTACAGGACAGACCAGAACCACCTGCCAAGAACGCCGGAGCCACCTGTTCGACTCGCTGGAACCACCTGCCGGACAGGCCAATATCAACTGCTGGCTATTCCAGAAGCACCTGGGGGACAGTCCGGGATCACCTGCCAGCCATGGCGGAACCACCTCTCAGACGTACCAGAACCACCTGCCGGAGAAGGTGGAAACACGTCCTGGACAGACTGGAACCACGTGACGGCCATGCCTGAACCACCTGCCGAGCACGGCGGAACCACCTGCCGGACACGCCAAAATCACCTGCGGGCTACGCCAGAACCACTTGGACGACTCTCCGAAATGACCTGCCGGGCATGTTGGAACCACCTCTCAGACGTGCCAGAAGCACGTGGCGGACAGTCCGGAATCACCTGTTGGGCATACGCAACCACCTGCGACACGTACCAGAACCACGTGCCGTGCATGCCGGAACCACCTACCGGACAGACCGGAATCAACTTTTGGGCATGCCGGAACCACCAGTCAGATGTGCCAGAAACACGTGCCGGAGACGCCGGAAGCACCTGCCGAGCACGTCGCAACCACCTCCTCAACTCGCCTGAACCACCTGCCGGACACGCCAAAATCACCTGCCCGCTACACCAGCACCACTTCGGGGACAAGCCGGAATCACGTGAGGGGCATGCCGGCACAGCCTCTCAGACTGAACCTCGTGCCGGACACCACAGAACCACCTGCCGGACAGACCGGAACCACCTGCCGGACACGCCGGAACCACCGGCTCGACCCGCCGGAACGACCGCTGGACATGCAAAATCACCTGCCGGCTATGCCGGAAACACTTGGCGAACACTCCGGAATCACCTGCCGGGCATGCCGGAACCACCTCTCAGATATGCCAGAACCACGTGCCAATGACCCCGGAAGCACCTGCCGAGCACGCCTGAACCACCTGCTCGACTCGCCAGAACCACCTGCCGGACACACAAAAATCACCTGCCGGCTACGCCACAACCAGTTGGGGAACACTTCGGAATCACCTGCCGGGCTTGCTGGAACCACCTGCCGGTCATGCCAAAATCACCTGCCAACTACGCCAGTACCACTTGGCGGACACTGTGGAAACACCTGTCGGGCCGGCCGGAACCACATCTCAGACGTGCCAGAACCATGTGCATGAGATGCTGGAACCACACCCCGAACAGACGGAAAACACCTGCCAGACCCGTCTGAACAGCCTGCCGAGCACGCCGGAGCCACCTGCTCGACTCGCCGGAACCACCTACCTGACATGCCCAAATCACCAGCCGGGTATGCCAGAACCACTTGGCGGACACTCCGGAATCATCTGCCGGACATGCCGGAACCAGCTCTCAGACACACCAGAACCACGTGCCGGAGACGCCGGAAGCACCTGCCGAGCATGCCGGAGCCACCTGCTCGACTCGCCAGAAACACGTGCCGGACACGCCAAAATCACCTGCCGGGTACGCCAGAACCACCTGGCGGACACTCCGAAATCACCTGTCGCGCATGCCGGAACCACCTCTCAGACGTGCCGGAAGCACGTGCCGGAGACGGCGGAATCACCTACCGGTCAGACCGCAACCACCTGCCGAGCACGCCGGAGCCACCTGTTCGACTCGCTGGAACCACCTGCCGGACAGGCCAATATCAACTGCTGGCTATGCCAGAACCACCTGGGGGACGGTCCGGAATCGCCTGCCAGCCATGGCGGAACCACCTCTCAGACGTACCAGAACCACCTGCCGGAGAACCTGGAAACACGTCCTGGACAGTCTGGAACCACGTGCCGGCCAAGCCTGAACCACCTGCCAAGCACAACGGAACAACCTGCCAGACACGCCAAAATCACCTGCGTGTTATGCCAGAACCACTTGGAGGACTCTCTGGGATGACCTGCCGGGCATGCCGGAACCACCTCTCAGACGTGCCAGAACCATGTGGCGGACTGTCCGGAATCACCTGTTGGGCATGCGCAACCACCTCTGAGACGTACCAGAACCACATGCCGTGCAGGCTGGAACCACCTACCGGACAGACCGGAATCACCTTTCGGGCATGCCGGAACCACCTGTCAGATGTGCCAGAAACACGTGCCGGAGACGCCGGAAGCACCTGCCAAGCACGTTGGAACCACCTGCTCAACTCGCCTGAACCACCTGCCGGACATGCCAAAATCACCTGCCGACTATGCCAGAACCACTTGGCGAACACTCCGTAATCACTTGCCGGGCATGCAGGAACCACCTCTCAGACATGCCAGAACCGCGTGCCAATGACCCCGGAAGCACCTGCCGAGCACGCCGGAACCACCTGCTCGACTCGCCACTGTCACCTGCCGATCACGCAAAAATCACCTGCCGGGTAGGCCACAACCAGTTGGTGAACACTTTGGAATCACCTGCCAGGCTTGCTGGAACCACCTGCCGGTCATGCCAAAATCACCTGCCAACTACGCCAGAACCGCTTGGCGGACACTGTGGAAACACCTGTCGGGCCGGCTGGAACCACATCTCAGACGTGCCAGAAACGTGTTCATGAGATGCTGGAACCACACCCCGAACAGACGGATACCACCTGCCAGAACCGCCTGAACCACCTGCTGAGCACGCCGGAACCACCTGCTCGACTCACCGGTACCACCTCCCTGACACGCCAAAATCACCTGCTGGGTATGCCAGAACCACTTGGCGGACACTCCGGAATCATCTGCCGGACATGCCGGAACCAGCTCTCAGACACACCAGAACCAAGTGCCGGAGACGCCGGAAGCACCTGCCGAGCATGCCGGAGCCACCTGCTCGACTCGCCAGAAACACCTGCCGGACACGCCAAAATCACCTGCCGGGTACGCCAGAACCACCTGGCGGACACTCCGAAACCACCTGTCGCGCATGCCGGAACCACCTCTCCGACGTGCCCGAAGCACGTGCCGGACACGCCGGAATCACCTACCAGACAGACCGGAACCACCTGCCGAGCACGCCGGAGCCACCTGTTCGACTCGCTGGAACCACCTGCCGGACAGGCCAATATCAACTGCTGGCTATGCCAGAACCACCTGGGGGACGGTCCGGAATCGCCTGCCAGCCATGGCGGAACCACCTCTCAGACGTACCAGAACCACCTGACGGACAAGCTGGAAACACGTCCTGGACAGTCTGGAACCACCTGCCGGCCAAGCCTGAACCACCTGCCAAGCACAACGGAACAACCTGCCAGACACGCCAACATCACCTGCGTGTTATGCCAGAGCCACTTGGAGGACTCTCTGGGATGACCTGCCGGGCATGCCGGAACCACCTCTCAGACGTGATAGAACCATGTGGCGGACAGTCTGGAATCACCTGTTGGGCATGCGCAACCACCTCTGAGACGTACCAGAACCACATGCCGTGCAGGCTGGAACCACCTACCGGACAGACCGGAATCACCTTTCGGGCATGCCGGAACCACCTGTCAGATGTGCCAGAAACACGTGCCGGTGACGCCGGAAGCACCTGCCAAGCACGTTGGAACCACCTGCTCAACTCGCCTGAACCACCTGCCGGACATGCCAAAATCACCTGCCGACTATGCCAGAACCACTTGGCGAACACTCCGGAATCACTTGCCGGGCATGCAGGAACCACCTCTCAGACATGCCAGAACCCCGTGCCAATGACCCCGGAATCACCAGCCGAGCACGCCGGAACCACCTGCTCGACTCGCCAGAACCACCTGCCGATCACGCAAAAATCACCTGCCGGCTACGCCACAACCAGTTGGTGAACACTTTGGAATCACCTGCCAGGCCTGCTGGAACCACCTGCCAGTCATGCCAAAATCACCTGCCAACTACGCCAGAACCGCTTGGCGGACACTGCGGAAACACCTGTCGGGCCGGCTGGAACCACATCTCAGACGTGCCAGAAACGTGTTCATGAGATGCTGGAACCACACCCCGAACAGACGGATGCCACCTGCCAGAACCGCCTGAACCACCTGCTGAGCACGCCGGAACCACCTGCTCGACTCACCGGTACCACCTCCCTGACACGCCAAAATCACCTGCTGGGTATGCCAGAACCACTTGGCGGACACTCCGGAATCATCTGCCGGACTTGCCGGAACCAGCTCTCAGACACACCAGAACCAAGTGCCGGAGACGCCGGAAGCACCTGCCGAGCATGCCGGAGCCACCTGCTCGACTCGCCAGAAACACCTGCCGGACACGCCAAAATCACCTGCCGGGTATGCCAGAACCACCTGGCGGACACTACGGAATCACCTGCCGCGCATGCCGGAACCACCTGTCAGACGTGCCGGAAGCACGTGCCAGACACGCCGGAAACACCTACCGGACAGACCGGAACCACCTGCCAAGAACGCCGGAGCCACCTGTTCGACTCGCTGGAACCACCTGCCGGACAGGCCAATATCAACTGCTGGCTATGCCAGAACCACCTGGGCGACAGTCCGGGATCACCTGCCAGCCATGGCGGAACCACCTCTCAGACGTACCAGAACCACCTGCCGGAGAAGGTGGAAACACGTCCTGGACAGACTGGAACCACGTGACGGCCATGCCTGAACCACCTGCCGAGCACGGCGGAACCACCTGCCGGACATGCCAAAATCACCTGCGGGCTACGCCAGAACCACTTGGACGACTCTCCGAAATGACCTGCCGGGCATGTTGGAACCACCTCTCAGACGTGCCAGAAGCACGTGGCGGACAGTCCGGAATCACCTGTTGGGCATACGCAACCACCTGCGACACGTACCAGAACCACGTGCCGTGCATGCCGGAACCACCTACCGGACAGACCGGAATCAACTTTTGGGCATGCCGGAACCACCAGTCAGATGTGCCAGAAACACGTGCCGGAGACGCCGGAAGCACCGGCACGACCCGCCGGAAAGACCGCTGGACATACAAAATCACCTGCCGGCTACGCCGGAAACACTTGGCGAACACTCCGGAATCACCTGCCGGGCATGCCGGAACCACCTCTCAGATATGCCAGAACCACGTGCCAATGACCCCGGAAGCACCTGCCGAGCACGCCGGAACCACCTGCTCGACTCGCCAGAACCACCTGCCGGACACACAAAAATCACCTGCCGGCTACGCCACAACCAGTTGGGGAACACTTCGGAATCACCTGCCGGGCTTGCTGGAACCACCTGCCGGTCATGCCAAAATCACCTGCCAACTACGCCAGTACCACTTGGCGGACACTGTGGAAACACCTGTCGGGCCGGCCGGAACCACATCTCAGACGTGCCAGAACCATGTGCATGAGATGCTGGAACCACACCCCGAACAGACGGAAAACACCTGCCAGACCCGTCTGAACAGCCTGCCGAGCACGCCGGAGCCACCTGCTCGACTCGCCGGAACCACCTACCTGACATGCCCAAATCACCAGCCGGGTATGCCAGAACCACTTGGCGGACACTCCGGAATCATCTGCCGGACATGCCGGAACCAGCTCTCAGACACACCAGAACCACGTGCCGGAGACGCCGGAAGCACCTGCCGAGCATGCCGGAGCCACCTGCTCGACTCGCCAGAACCACCTGCCGGACACGCCAAAATCACCTGCCGGGTACGCCAGAACCACCTGGCGGACACTCCGAAATCACCTGTCGCGCATGCCGGAACCACCTCTCAGACGTGCCGGAAGCACGTGCCTGAGACGGCGGAATCACCTACCGGTCAGACCGCAACCACCTGCCGAGCACGCCGGAGCCACCTGTTCGACTCGCTGGAACCACCTGCCGGACAGGCCAATATCAACTGCTGGCTATGCCAGAACCACCTGGGGGACGGTCCGGAATCGCCTGCCAGCCATGGCGGAACCACCTCTCAGACGTACCAGAACCACCTGCCGGAGAACCTGGAAACACGTCCTGGACAGTCTGGAACCACGTGCCGGCCAAGCCTGAACCACCTGCCAAGCACAACGGAACAACCTGCCAGACACGCCAAAATCACATGCGTGTTATGCCAGAACCACTTGGAGGACTCTCTGGGATGACCTGCCGGGCATGCCGGAACCACCTCTCAGACTTGCCAGAACCATGTGGCGGACTGTCCGGAATCACCTGTTGGGCATGCGCAACCACCTCTGAGACGTACCAGAACCACATGCCGTGCAGGCTGGAACCACCTACCGGACAGACCGGAATCACCTTTGGGGCATGCCGGAACCACCTGTCAGATGTGCCAGAAACACGTGCCGGACACGCCGGAAACACCTACCGGACAGACCGGAACCACCTGCCAAGAACGCCGGAGCCACCTGTTCGACTCGCTGGAACCACCTGCCGGACAGGCCAATATCAACTGCTGGCTATGCCAGAACCACCTGGGGGACAGTCCGGGATCACCTGCCAGCCATGGCGGAACCACCTCTCAGACGTACCAGAACCACCTGCCGGAGAAGCTGGAAACACGTCCTGGACAGACTGGAACCACGTGACGGCCATGCCTGAACCACCTGCCGAGAACGGCGGAACCATCTGCCGGAAACGCCAAAATCACCTGCGGGCTACGCCAGAACCACTTGGACGACTCTCCGAAATGACCTGCTGGGCATGTTGGAACCACCTCTCAGACGTGCCAGAAGCACGTGGCAGACAGTCCGGAATCACCTGTTGGGCATACGCAACCACCTCTGACACGTACCAGAACCACGTGCCGTGCACGCCGGAACCACCTACCGGACAGACCGGAATCAACTTTTGGGCATGCCGGAACCATCTGTCAGATGTGCCAGAAACACGTGCCGGAGACGCCGGAAGCACCTGCCGAGCACGTCGCAACCACCTGCTCAACTCGCCTGAACCACCTGCCGGACACGCCAAAATCACCTGCCCGCTACACCAGCACCACTTCGGGGACAAGCCGGAATCACGTGAGGGGCATGCCGGCACAGCCTCTCAGACTGAACCTCGTGCCGGACACCACAGAACCACCTGCCGGACAGACAGGAACCACCTGCCGGACACGCCGGAACCACCGGCACGACCCGCCGGAAAGACCGCTGGACATACAAAATCACCTGCCGGCTACGCCGGAAACACTTGCCGAACACTCCGGAATCACCTGCCGGGCATGCCGGAACCACCTCTCAGATATGCCAGAACCACGTGCCAATGACCCCGGAAGCACCTGCCGAGCACGCCGGAACCACCTGCTCGACTCGCCAGAACCACCTGCCGGACACGCAAAAATCACCTGCCGGCTACGCCACAACCTGTTGGTGAACACTTTGGAATCACCTGCCGGGCTTGCTGGAACCACCTGCCGGTCATGCCAAAATCACCTGCCAACTACGCCAGAACCGCTTGGCGGACACTGCGGAAACACCTGTCGGGCCGGCTGGAAGCACATCTCAGACGTGCCAGAAACGTGTTCATGAGATGCTGGAACCACACCCCGAACAGACGGATACCACCTGCCAGAACCGCCTGAACCACCTGCTGAGCACGCCGGAACCACCTGCTCGACTCACCGGTACCACCTCCCTGACACGCCAAAATCACCTGCTGGGTATGCCAGAACCACTTGGCGGACACTCCGGAATCATCTGCCGGACATGCCGGAACCAGCTCTCAGACACACCAGAACCAAGTGCCGGAGACGCCGGAAGCACCTGCCGAGCATGCCGGAGCCACCTGCTCGACTCGCCAGAAACACCTGCCGGACACGCCAAAATCACCTGCCGGGTATGCCAGAACCACCTGGCGGACACTACGGAATCACCTGCCGCGCATGCCGGAACCACTTCTGAGACGTGCCGGGAGCACGTGCCGCACACTCCGGAAACACCTACCGGACATACCGGAACCACCTGCCAAGAACGCCGGAGCCACCTGTTCGACTCGCTGGAACCACCTGCCGGACAGGCCAATATCAACTGCTGGCTATGCCAGAACCACCTGGGGGACAGTCCGGGATCACCTGCCAGCCATGGCGGAACCACCTCTCAGACGTACCAGAACCACCTGCCGGAGAAGCTGGAAACACGTCCTGGACAGACTGGAACCACGTGACGGCCATGCCTGAACCACCTGCCGAGCACGGCGGAACCACCTGCCAGACACGCCAAAATCACCTGCGGGCTACGCCAGAACCACTTGGACGACTCTCCGAAATGACCTGCCGGGCATGTTGGAACCACCTCTCAGACGTGCCAGAAGCACGTGGCGGACAGTCCGGAATCACCTGTTGGGCATACGCAACCACCTCTGAGATGTACCAGTACCACGTGCCGTGCACGCCGGAACCACCTACCGGACAGACCGGAATCAACTTTCGGGCATGCCGGAACCACCAGTCAGATGTGCCAGAATCACGTGCCAGAGACGCCGGAAGCACCTGCCGAGCACGTCGCAACCACCTGCTCAACTCGCCTGAACCACCTGCCGGACACGCCAAAATCACCTGCCCGCTACACCAGCACCACTTCGGGGACAAGCCGGAATCACGTGAGGGGCATGCCGGCACAGCCTCTCAGACTGAACCTCGTGCCGGACACCACAGAACCACCTGCCGGACAGACCGGAAGCACCTGCCGGACACGCCGGAACCACCAGCTCGACCCGCCGGAACGACCGGTGGACATGCAAAATCACCTGCCGGCTACGCCGGAAACACTTGGCGAACACTCCGGAATCACCTGCCGGGCATGCCGGAACCACCTCTCAGATATGCCAGAACCACGTGCCAATCACCCCGGAAGCACCTGCCGAGCACGCCGGAACCACCTGCTCGACTCGCCAGAACCACCTGCCGGACACGCAAAAATCACCTGCCGGCTACGCCACAACCAGTTGGGGAACACTTCGGAATCACCTGCCGGGCTTGCTGGAACCACCTGCCGGTCATGCCAAAATCACCTGCCAACTACGCCAGTACCACTTGGCAGAAACTGTGGAAACACCTGTCGGGCCGGCCGGAACCACATCTCAGACGTGCCAGAACCATGTGCATGAGATGCTGGAACCACACCCCGAACAGACGGAAAACACCTGCCAGACCCGTCTGAACAACCTGCCGAGCACGCCGGAGCCACCTGCTCGACTCGCCGGAACCACCTACCTGACATGCCCAAATCACCAGCCGGGTATGCCAGAACCACTTGGCGGACACTCCGGAATCATCTGCCGGACATGCCGGAACCAGCTCTCAGACACACCAGAACCACGTGCCGGAGACGCCGGAAGCACCTGCCGAGCATGCCGGAGCCACCAGCTCGACTCGCCAGAAACACCTGCCGGACACGCCAAAATCACCTGCCGGGTACGCCAGAACCACCTGGCGGACACTCCGAAATCACCTGTCGCGCATGCCGGAACCACCTCTCAGACGTGCCGGAAGCACGTGCCGGACAGGCCGTAATCCCCTACCGAACAGACCGGAACCACCTGCCGAGCACGCCGGAGCCACCTGTTCGACTCGCTGGAACCACCTGCCGGACAGGCCAATATTAACTGCTGGCTATGCCAGAACCACATGGGGGACGGTCCGGTATCACCTGCCAGCCATGGCGGAACCACCTCTCAGACGTACCAGAACCACCTGCCGGAGAAGCTGGAAACACGTCCTGGACAGTCTGGAACCACCTGCCGGCCAAGCCTGAACCACCTGCCAAGCACAACGGAACAACCTGCCAGACACGCCAAAATCACCTGCGTGTTATGCCAGAACCACTTGGAGGACTCTCTGGGATGACCTGCCGGTCATGCCGGAACCACCTCTCAGACGTGCCAGAACCATGTGGCGGACAGTCCGGAATCACCTGTTGGGCATGCGCAACCACCTCTGAGACGTACCAGAACCACATGCCGTGCAGGCTGGAACCACCTACCGGACAGACCGGAATCACCTTTCGGGCATGCCGGAACCACCTGTCAGATGTGCCAGAAACACGTGCCGGAGACGCCGGAAGCACCTGCCAAGCACGTTGGAACCACCTGCTCAACTCGCCTGAACCACCTGCCGGACATGCCAAAATCACCTGCCGACTATGCCAGAACCACTTGGCGAACACTCCGTAATCACTTGCCGGGCATGCAGGAACCACCTCTCAGACATGCCAGAACCGCGTGCCAATGACCACGGAAGCACCTGCCGAGCACGCCGGAACCACCTGCTCGACTCGCCACTGTCACCTGCCGATCACGCAAAAATCACCTGCCGGGTACGCCACAACCAGTTGGGGAACACTTTGGAATCACCTGCCAGGCTTGCTGGAACCACCTGCCGGTCATGCCAAAATCACCTGCCAACTACGCCAGAACCGCTTGGCGGACACTGCGGAAACACCTGTCGGGCCGGCTGGAACCACATCTCAGACGTGCCAGAAACGTGTTCATGAGATGCTGGAACCACACCCCGAACAGACGGATACCACCTGCCAGAACCGCCTGAACCACCTGCTGAGCACGCCGGAACCACCTGCTCGACTCACCGGTACCACCTCCCTGACACGCCAAAATCACCTGCTGGGTATGCCAGAACCACTTGGCGGACACTCCGGAATCATCTGCCGGACATGCCGGAACCAGCTCTCAGACACACCAGAACCAAGTGCCGGAGACGCCGGAAGCACCTGCCGAGCATGCCGGAGCCACCTGCTCGACTCGCCAGAAACACCTGCCGGACACGCCAAAATCACCTGCCGGGTACGCCAGAACCACCTGGCGGACACTCCGAAACCACCTGTCGCGCATGCCGGAACCACCTCTCAGACGTGCCGGAAGCACGTGCCGGACACGCCGGAATCACCTACCGGACAGACCGGAACCACCTGCCGAGCACGCCGGAGCCACCTGTTCGACTCGCTGGAACCACCTGCCGGACAGGCCAATATCAACTGCTGGCTATGCCAGAAACACCTGGGGGATGGTCCGGAATCACCTGCCAGCCATGGCGGAACCACCTCTCAGACGTACCAGAACCACCTGCCGGAGAAGCTGGAAACACGTCCTGGACAGTCTGGAACCACCTGCCGGCCAAGCCTGAACCACCTGCCAAGCACAACGGAACAACCTGCCAGACACGCCAAAATCACCTGCGTGTTATGCCAGAACCACTTGGAGGACTCTCTGGGATGCCCTGCCAAGCATGCCGGAACCACCTCTCAAACGTGAAAGAACCATGTGGCGGACAGTCCGGAATCACCTGTTGGGCATGCGCAACCACCTCTGAGAGGTACCAGAACCACATGCCGTGCAGGCTGGAACCACCTACCGGACAGACCGGAATCACCTGTCGCGCATGCCGGAACCACCTCTCAGACGTGCCGGAAGCACGTGCCGGACAGGCCGTAATCCCCTACCGAACAGACCGGAACCACCTGCCGAGCACGCCGGAGCCACCTGTTCGACTAGCTGGAACCACCTGCCGGACAGGCCAATATCAGCTGCTGGCTATGCCAGAACCACCTGGGGGACAGTCCGGGATCACCTGCCAGCCATGGCGGAACCACCTCTCAGAAGTACCAGAACCACCTGCTGGAGAAGCTGGAAACACGTCCTGGACAGACTGGAACCACGTGACGGCCATGCCTGAACCACCTGCCGAGCACGGCGGAACCACCTGCCGGACACGCCAAAATCACCTGCGGGCTACGCCAGAACCACTTGGACGACTCTCCGAAATGACCTGCCGGGCATGTTGGAACCACCTCTCAGACGTGCCAGAAGCACGTGGCGGACAGTCCGGAATCACCTGTTGGGCATACGCAACCACCTCTGAGACGTACCAGAACCACATGCCGTGCATGCCGGAACCACCTACCGGACAGACCGGAATCAAATTTTGGGCATGCCGGAACCACCAGTCAGATGTGCCAGAAACACGTGCCGGAGACGCCGGAAGCACCTGCCGAGCACGTCGCAACCACCTGCTCAACTCGCCTGAACCACCTGCCGGACACGCCAAAATCACCTGCCCGCTACACCAGCACCACTTCGGGGACAAGCCGGAATCACGTGAGGGGCATGCCGGCACAGCCTCTCAGACTGAACCTCGTGGGGGACACCACAGAACCACAAGCCGGACAGACCGGAACCACCTGCCGGACACGCCGGAACCACTGGCTCGACCCGCCGGAACGACCGCTGGACATGCAAAATCACCTGCCGGCTACGCCGGAAACACTTGGCGAACACTCCGGAATCACCTGCCGGGCATGCCGGAACCACCTCTCAGATAAGCCAGAACCTCGTGCCAATGACCCCGGAAGCACCTGCCGAGCACGCCGGAACCACCTGCTCAACTCGCCAGAACCACCTGCCGGACACGCAAAAATCACCTGCTGGCTACGCCACAACCAGTTGGGGAACACTTCGGAATCACCTGCCGGGCTTGCTGGAACCACCTGCCGGTCATGCCAAAATCACCTGCCAACTACGCCAGTACCACTTGGCGGACACTGTGGAAACACCTGTCGGGCCGGCCGGAACCACCTCTCAGACGTGCCGGAAGCACGTGCCGGACACGCCGGAATCACCTACCGGACAGACCGGAACCACCTGCCGAGCACGCCGGAGCCACCTGTTTGACTCGCTGGAACCACCTGCCGGACAGGCCAATATCAACTGCTGGCTATGCCAGAACCACCTGGGGGACGGTCCGGAATCACCTGCCAGCCATGGCGGAACCACCTCTCAGACGTACCAGAACCACCTGCCGGAGAAGCTGGAAACACGTCCTGGACAGTCTGGAACCACCTGCCGGCCAAGCCTGAACCACCTGCCAAGCACAACGGAACAACCTGCCAGACACGCCAAAATCACCTGCGTGTTATGCCAGAACCACTTGGAGGACTCTCTGGGATGACCTGCCGGGCATGCCGGAACCACCTCTCAGACGTGCCAGAACCATGTGGCGGACAGTCCGGAATCACCTGTTGGGCATGCGCAACCACCTCTGAGACGTACCAGAACCACATGCCGTGCAGGCTGGAACCACCTACCGGACAGACCGGAATCACCTTTCGGGCATGCCGGAACCACCTGTCAGATGTGCCAGAAACACGTGCCGGAGACGCCGGAAGCACCTGCCAAGCACGTTGGAACCACCTGCTCAACTAGCCTGAACCACCTGCCGGACATGCCAAAATCACCTGCCGACTATGCCAGAACCACTTGGCGAACACTCCGGAATCACTTGCCGGGCATGCAGGAACCACCTCTCAGACATGCCAGAACCCCGTGCCAATGACCCCGGAAGCACTAGCCGAGCACGCCGGAACCACCTGCTCGACTCGCCAGAACCACCTGCCGATCACGCAAAAATCACCTGCCGGCTACGCCACAACCAGTTGGTGAACACTTTGGAATCAGCTGCCAGGCTTGCTGGAACCACCTGCCAGTCATGCCAAAATCACCTGCCAACTACGCCAGAACCGCTTGGCGGACACTGCAGAAACACCTGTCGGGCCGGCTGGAACCACATCTCAGACGTGCCAGAAACGTGTTCATGAGATGCTGGAACCACACCCCGAACAGACGGATACCACCTGCCAGAACCGCCTGAACCACCTGCTGAGCACACCGGAACCACCTGCTCGACTCACCGGTACCACCTCCCTGACATGCCAAAATCACCTGCTGGGTATGCCAGTACCACTTGGCGGACACTCCGGAATCATCTGCCGGACATGCCGGAACCAGCTCTCAGACACACCAGAACCAAGTGCCGGAGACGCCGGAAGCACCTGCCGAGCATGCTGGAGCCACCTGCTCGACTCGCCAGAAACACCTGCCGGACACGCCAAAATCACCTGCCGGGTATGCCAGAACCACCTGGCGGACACTACGGAATCACCTGCCGCGCATGCCGGAACCACCTCTCAGATGTGCCGGAAGCACGTGCCAGACACGCCGGAAACACCTACCGGACAGACCGGAACCACATGCCAAGAACGCCGGAGCCACCTGTTCGACTCGGTGGAACCACCTGCCGGACAGGCCAATATCAAATGCTGGCTATGCCAGAACCACCTAGGGGACAGTCCGGGATCACCTGCCAGCCATGGCGGAACCACCTCTCAGACGTACCAGAACCACCTGCCGGAGAAGCTGGAAACACGTCCTGGACAGACTGGAACCACGTGACGGCCATGTCTGAACCACCTGCCGAGCACGGCGGAACCACCTAGTGGACACGCCAAAATCACCTGCGGGCTACACCAGAACCACTTCGACGACTCTCCGAAATGACCTGACGGGCATTTTGCAACCACCTCTCAGACGTGCCAGAAGCACGTGGCGGACAGTCCGGAATCACCTGTTGGGCATACGCAACCACCTCTGACACGGACCAGAACCACGTGTCGTGCACGCCGGAACCACCTACCGGACAGACCGGAATCAACTTTTGGGCATGCCGGAACCACCAGTCAGATGTGCCAGAAACACGTGCCGGAGACGTCGGAAGCACCTGCCGAGCACGTCGCAACCACCTGCTCAACTCGCCTGAACCACCTGCCGGACACGCCAAAATCCCTGCCTGCTACACCAGCACCACTTCGGTGACAAGCCGGAATCACGTGAGGGGCATGCCGGCACAGCCTCTCAGACTGAACCTCGTGGGGGACACCACAGAACCACCAGCCGGACAGACCGGAACCACCAGCCGGACACGCCGGTACCACCGGCTCGACCTGCCGGAACGACCGCTGGACATGCAGAATCACCTGCCGGCTACGCCGGAAACACTTGGCGAACACTCCGGAATCACCTGCCGGGCATGCCGGAACCACCTCTCAGATATGCCAGAACCACGTGCCAATGACCCCGGAAGCACCAGCCGAGCACGCCGGAACCACCTGCTCGACTCGCCAGAACCACCTGCCGGACACGCAAAAATCACCTGCCGGCTACGCCACAACCAGTTGGGGAACACTTCGGAATCACCTGCCGGGCTTGCTGGAACGTCCTGTCGGTCATGCCAAAATCACCTGCCAACTACGCCAGCACCACTTGGCGGACACTGTGGAAACACCTGTCGGGCCGGCCGGAACCACATCTCAGACGTGCCAGAACCATGTTCATGAGATGCTGGAACCACACACCGACAGACGGAAAACACCTGCCAGACCCGTCTGAACAGCCTGCCGAGCACGCCGGAGCCACCTGCTCGACTCGCCGGAACCACCTACCTGACATGCCCAAATCACCAGCCGGGTATGCCAGAACCACTTGGCGGACACTCCGAAATCACCTGTCGCGCATGCCGGAACCACCTCTCAGACGTGCCGGAAGCACGTGCCGGAGACGCCGGAAGCACCTGCCGAGCATGCCGGAGCCACCTGCTCGACTCGCCGGAACCACCTACCTGACATGCCCAAATCACCAGCCGGGTATGTCAGAACGACTTGGCGGACACTCCGGAATCATCTGCCGGACATGCCGGAACCAGCTCTCAAACACACCAGAACCACGTGCCGGAGACGCCGGAAGCACCTGCCGAGCATGCCGGAGCCACCTGCTCGACTCACCAGAAACACCTGCCGGACACGCCAAAATCACCTGCCGGGTGCGCCAGAACCACCTGGCGGACACTCCGAAATCACCTGTCGCGCATGCCGGAACCACCTCTCAGACGTGCCGGAAGCACGTGCCGGACACGCCGGAATCACCTACCGGACAGACCGGAACCACCTGCCGAGCACGCCGGGGCCACCTGTTCGACTCGCTGGAACCACCTGCCGGACAGGCCAATATCAACTGCTGGCTATGCCAGAACCACCTGGGAGACGTTCCGGAATCGCCTGCCAGCCATGGCGGAACCACCTCTCAGACGTACCAGAACCACCTGCCGGAGAAGCTGGAAACACGTCCTGGACAGTCTGGAACCACCTGCCGCCCAAGCCTGAACCACCTGCCAAGCACAACGGAACAACCTGCCAGACACGCCAAAATCACCTGCGTGTTATGCCAGAACCACTTGGAGGACTCTCTGGGATGACCTGACGGGCATGCCGGAACCACCTCTCAGACGTGCCGGAAGCACGTGCCGGACAAGCCGGAATCACCTACCGGACAGACCGGAACCACCTGCCGAGCACGCTGGAGCCACCTGTTCGACTCGCTGGAACCACCTGCCGGACAGGCCAATATCAACTGCTGGCTATGCCAGAACCACCTGGGGGACAGTCGGGATCACCTGCCAGCCATGGCGGAACCACCTCTCAGACGTACCAGAACAACCTGCCGGAGAAGCTGGAAACACGTCCTGGACAGACTGGAACCACGTGACGGCCATGCCTGAACCACCTGCCGATCACGGCGGAACCACCTGCCGGACACGCCAAAATCACCTGCTGGCTACCCCAGAACCACTTGGACGACTCTCCGAAATGACCTGCCGGGCATGTTGGAACCACATCTCAGAAGTGCCAGAAGCACGTGGCGGACAGTCCGGAATCACCTGTTGGGCATACACAACCACCTCTGACACGTACCAGAAACACGTGCCGTGCATGCCGGAACCACCTACCGGACAGACCGCAATCAACTTTTGGGCATGCCGGAACCACCAGTCAGATGTGCCAGAAACACGTGCCGGAGACGCCGGAAGCACCTGCCGAGCACGTCGCAACCACCTGCTCAACTCGCCTGAACCACCTGCCGGACACGCCAAAATCACCTGCCCGCTACACCAGCACCACTTCGGGGACAAGCCGGAATCACGTGAGGGGCATGCCGGCACAGCCTCTCAGAGTGAACCTCGTGCCGGTCACCACAGAACCACCTGCCGGACAGACCGGAACCACCTGCCGCACACGCCGGAACCACCGGCTCGACCCACCCGAACGACCGCTGGACATGCAAAATCACCTGCCGGCTACGCCGGAAACTCTTGGCGAACACTCCGGAATCACCTGCCGGGCATGCCGGAACCACCTCTCAGATATGCCAGAACCACGTGCCAATGACCCCGGAAGCACCTGCCGAGCACGCCGGAGCCACCTGCTCGACTCGCCAGAACCACCTGCCGGACACGCAAAAATCACCTGCCGGCTACGCCACAACCAGTTGGGGAACACTTCGGAATCACCTGCCGGGCTTGCTGGAACCACCTGCCAGTCATGCCAAAATCACCTGCCAACTACGCCAGTACCACTTGGCGGACACTGTGGAAACACCTGTCGGGCCCCCCGGAGCCACATCTCAGACGTGCCAGAACCATGTGCATGAGATGCTGGAACCACACCCCGAACAGACGGAAAACACCTGCCAGACCCGTCTGAACAACCTGCCGAGCACGCCGGAGCCACCTGCTCGACTCGCCGGAACCACCTACCTGACATGCCCAAATCACCAGCCGGGTATGCCAGAACCACTTGGCGGACACTCCGGAATCATCTGCCGGACATGCCGGAACCAGCTCTCAGACACACCAGAACCACGTGCCGGAGACGCCGGAAGCACCTGCCGAGCATGTCGGAGCCACCTGCTCGACTCGCCAGAAACACCTGCCGGACACGCCAAAATCACCTGCCGGGTACGCCAGAACCACCTGGTGGACACTCCGAAACCACCTGTCGCGCATGCCGGAACCACCTCTCAGACGTGCCGGAAGCACGTGCCGGACACGCCGGAATCACCTACCGGACAGACCGGAACCACCTGCCGAGCACGCCGGAGCCACCTGTTCAATCGCTGGAACCACCTGCCGGACAGGCCAATATCAAATGCTGGCTATGCCAGAACCACCAGTGGGACGGTCCGGAATCACCTGCCAGCCATGGCGGAACCACCTCTCAGACGTACCAGAACCACCTGCCGGAGAAGCTGGAAACACGTCCTGGACAGTCTGGAATCACCTGCCGGCCAAGCCTGAACCACCTGCCAAGCACAACGGAACAACCTGCCAGACACGCCAAAATCACCTGCGTGTTATGCCAGAACCACTTGGAGGACTCTCTGGGATGACCTGCCGGGCATGCCGGAATCACCTCTCAGACGTGCCAGAAGCACGTGGCGGACAGTCCGGAATCACCTGTTGGGCATGCGCAACCACCTCTGAGACGTACCAGAACCACATGCCGTGCAGGCTGGAACCACCTACCGGTCAGACCGGAATCACCTTTCGGGCATGCCGGAACCACCTGTCAGATGTGCCAGAAACACGTGCCGGAGACGCCGGAAGCACCTGCCAAGCACGTTGGAACCACCTGCTCAACTCGCCTGAACCACCTGCCGGACATGCCAAAATCACCTGCCGACTATGCCAGAACCACTTGGCGAACACTCCGGAATCACTTGCCGGGCATGCAGGAACCACCTCTCAGACATGCCAGAACCCCGTGCCAATGACCCCGGAAGCACCAGCCGAGCACGCCGGAACCACCTGCTCGACTCGCCAGAACCACCTGCCGCACACGCAAAAATCACCTGCCGGCTATCCCACAACCAGTTGGGGAACACTTCGGAATCACCTGCCAGGCTTGCTGGAACCACCTGCCAGTCATGCCAAAATCACCTGCCAACTAAGCCAGAACCGCTTGGCGGACACTGCGGAAACACCTGTCGGGCCGGCTGGAACCACATCTCAGACGTGCCAGAAACGTGTTCATGAGATGCTGGAACCACACCCCGAACAGACGGATACCACCTGCCAGAACCGCCTGAACCACCTGCTGAGCACGCCGGAAGCACCTGCTCGACTCACCGGTACCACCTCCCTGACACGCCAAAATCACCTGCTGGGTATGCCAGAACCACTTGGCGGACACTCCGGAATCATCTGCCGGACATGCCTGAACCAGCTCTCAGACACACCAGAACCAAGTGCCGGAGACGCCGGAAGCACCTGCCGAGCACGCCGGAGCCACCTGCTCGACTCGCCAGAAACACCTGCCGGACACGCAAAAATCACCTGCCGGCTACGCCACAACCAGTTGGGGAACACTTCGGAATCACCTGCCGGGCTTGCTGCAACCACCTGCCGGTCATGCCAAAATCACCTGCCAACTACGCCAGTACCACTTGGCGGACACTGTGGAAACACCTGTCGGGCCAGCCGGAACCACATCTCAGACGTGCCAGAACCATGAGCATGAGATGCTGGAACCACAGCCCGAACAGACGGAAAACACCTGCCAGACCCGTCTGAACTACCTGCCGAGCACGCCGGAGCCACCTGCTCGACTCGCCGGAACCACCTACCTGACATGCCCAAATCACCAGCCGGGTATGCCAGAACCACTTGGCGGACACTCCGGAATCATCTTCCGGACATGCCGGAACCAGCTCTCAGACACACCAGAACCAAGTGCCGGAGACGCCGGAATCACCTGCCGAGCATGCTGGAGCCACCTGCTCGACTCGCCAGAAACACCTGCCGGACACGCCAAAATCACCTGCCGGGTATGCCAGAACCACCTGGCGGACACTACGGAATCACCTGCCGCGCATGCCGGAACCACCTCTCAGATGTGCCGGAAGCACGTGCCAGACACGCCGGAAACACCTACCGGACAGACCGGAACCACATGCCAAGAACGCCGGAGCCACCTGTTCGACTCGGTGGAACCACCTGCCGGACAGGCCAATATCAAATGCTGGCTATGCCAGAACCACCTAGGGGACAGTCCGGGATCACCTGCCAGCCATGGCGGAACCACCTCTCAGACGTACCAGAACCACCTGCCGGAGAAGCTGGAAACACGTCCTGGACAGACTGGAACCACGTGACGGCCATGTCTGAACCACCTGCCGAGCACGGCGGAACCACCTAGTGGACACGCCAAAATCACCTGCGGGCTACACCAGAACCACTTCGACGACTCTCCGAAATGACCTGACGGGCATTTTGCAACCACCTCTCAGACGTGCCAGAAGCACGTGGCGGACAGTCCGGAATCACCTGTTGGGCATACGCAACCACCTCTGACACGGACCAGAACCACGTGTCGTGCACGCCGGAACCACCTACCGGACAGACCGGAATCAACTTTTGGGCATGCCGGAACCACCAGTCAGATGTGCCAGAAACACGTGCCGGAGACGTCGGAAGCACCTGCCGAGCACGTCGCAACCACCTGCTCAACTCGCCTGAACCACCTGCCGGACACGCCAAAATCCCTGCCTGCTACACCAGCACCACTTCGGTGACAAGCCGGAATCACGTGAGGGGCATGCCGGCACAGCCTCTCAGACTGAACCTCGTGGGGGACACCACAGAACCACCAGCCGGACAGACCGGAACCACCAGCCGGACACGCCGGTACCACCGGCTCGACCTGCCGGAACGACCGCTGGACATGCAGAATCACCTGCCGGCTACGCCGGAAACACTTGGCGAACACTCCGGAATCACCTGCCGGGCATGCCGGAACCACCTCTCAGATATGCCAGAACCACGTGCCAATGACCCCGGAAGCACCAGCCGAGCACGCCGGAACCACCTGCTCGACTCGCCAGAACCACCTGCCGGACACGCAAAAATCACCTGCCGGCTACGCCACAACCAGTTGGGGAACACTTCGGAATCACCTGCCGGGCTTGCTGGAACGTCCTGTCGGTCATGCCAAAATCACCTGCCAACTACGCCAGCACCACTTGGCGGACACTGTGGAAACACCTGTCGGGCCGGCCGGAACCACATCTCAGACGTGCCAGAACCATGTTCATGAGATGCTGGAACCACACACCGACAGACGGAAAACACCTGCCAGACCCGTCTGAACAGCCTGCCGAGCACGCCGGAGCCACCTGCTCGACTCGCCGGAACCACCTACCTGACATGCCCAAATCACCAGCCGGGTATGCCAGAACCACTTGGCGGACACTCCGAAATCACCTGTCGCGCATGCCGGAACCACCTCTCAGACGTGCCGGAAGCACGTGCCGGAGACGCCGGAAGCACCTGCCGAGCATGCCGGAGCCACCTGCTCGACTCGCCGGAACCACCTACCTGACATGCCCAAATCACCAGCCGGGTATGTCAGAACGACTTGGCGGACACTCCGGAATCATCTGCCGGACATGCCGGAACCAGCTCTCAAACACACCAGAACCACGTGCCGGAGACGCCGGAAGCACCTGCCGAGCATGCCGGAGCCACCTGCTCGACTCACCAGAAACACCTGCCGGACACGCCAAAATCACCTGCCGGGTACGCCAGAACCACCTGGCGGACACTCCGAAATCACCTGTCGCGCATGCCGGAACCACCTCTCAGACGTGCCGGAAGCACGTGCCGGACACGCCGGAATCACCTACCGGACAGACCGGAACCACCTGCCGAGCACGCCGGGGCCACCTGTTCGACTCGCTGGAACCACCTGCCGGACAGGCCAATATCAACTGCTGGCTATGCCAGAACCACCTGGGAGACGTTCCGGAATCGCCTGCCAGCCATGGCGGAACCACCTCTCAGACGTACCAGAACCACCTGCCGGAGAAGCTGGAAACACGTCCTGGACAGTCTGGAACCACCTGCCGCCCAAGCCTGAACCACCTGCCAAGCACAACGGAACAACCTGCCAGACACGCCAAAATCACCTGCGTGTTATGCCAGAACCACTTGGAGGACTCTCTGGGATGACCTGACGGGCATGCCGGAACCACCTCTCAGACGTGCCGGAAGCACGTGCCGGACAAGCCGGAATCACCTACCGGACAGACCGGAACCACCTGCCGAGCACGCTGGAGCCACCTGTTCGACGCGCTGGAACCACCTGCCGGACAGGCCAATATCAACTGCTGGCTATGCCAGAACCACCTGGGGGACAGTCGGGATCACCTGCCAGCCATGGCGGAACCACCTCTCAGACGTACCAGAACAACCTGCCGGAGAAGCTGGAAACACGTCCTGGACAGACTGGAACCACGTGACGGCCATGCCTGAACCACCTGCCGATCACGGCGGAACCACCTGCCGGACACGCCAAAATCACCTGCTGGCTACCCCAGAACCACTTGGACGACTCTCCGAAATGACCTGCCGGGCATGTTGGAACCACATCTCAGAAGTGCCAGAAGCACGTGGCGGACAGTCCGGAATCACCTGTTGGGCATACGCAACCACCTCTGACACGTACCAGAAACACGTGCCGTGCATGCCGGAACCACCTACCGGACAGACCGCAATCAACTTTTGGGCATGCCGGAACCACCAGTCAGATGTGCCAGAAACACGTGCCGGAGACGCCGGAAGCACCTGCCGAGCACGTCGCAACCACCTGCTCAACTCGCCTGAACCACCTGCCGGACACGCCAAAATCACCTGCCCGCTACACCAGCACCACTTCGGGGACAAGCCGGAATCACGTGAGGGGCATGCCGGCACAGCCTCTCAGAGTGAACCTCGTGCCGGTCACCACAGAACCACCTGCCGGACAGACCGGAACCACCTGCCGGACACGCCGGAACCACCGGCTCGACCCACCCGAACGACCGCTGGACATGCAAAATCACCTGCCGGCTACGCCGGAAACACTTGGCGAACACTCCGGAATCACCTGCCGGGCATGCCGGAACCACCTCTCAGATATGCCAGAACCACGTGCCAATGACCCCGGAAGCACCTGCCGAGCACGCCGGAACCACCTGCTCGACTCGCCAGAACCACCTGCCGGACACGCAAAAATCACCTGCCGGCTACGCCACAACCAGTTGGGGAACACTTCGGAATCACCTGCCGGGCTTGCTGGAACCACCTGCCAGTCATGCCAAAATCACCTGCCAACTACGCCAGTACCACTTGGCGGACACTGTGGAAACACCTGTCGGGCCCCCCGGAGCCACATCTCAGACGTGCCAGAACCATGTGCATGAGATGCTGGAACCACACCCCGAACAGACGGAAAACACCTGCCAGACCCGTCTGAACAACCTGCCGAGCACGCCGGAGCCACCTGCTCGACTCGCCGGAACCACCTACCTGACATGCCCAAATCACCAGCCGGGTATGCCAGAACCACTTGGCGGACACTCCGGAATCATCTGCCGGACATGCCGGAACCAGCTCTCAGACACACCAGAACCACGTGCCGGAGACGCCGGAAGCACCTGCCGAGCATGTCGGAGCCACCTGCTCGACTCGCCAGAGACACCTGCCGGACACGCCAAAATCACCTGCCGGGTACGCCAGAACCACCTGGTGGACACTCCGAAACCACCTGTCGCGCATGCCGGAACCACCTCTCAGACGTGCCGGAAGCACGTGCCGGACACGCCGGAATCACCTACCGGACAGACCGGAACCACCTGCCGAGCACGCCGGAGCCACCTGTTTGACTCGCTGGAACCACCTGCCGGACAGGCCAATATCAAATGCTGGCTATGCCAGAACCACCAGTGGGACGGTCCGGAATCACCTGCCAGCCATGGCGGAACCACCTCTCAGACGTACCAGAACCACCTGCCGGAGAAGCTGGAAACACGTCCTGGACAGTCTGGAATCACCTGCCGGCCAAGCCTGAACCACCTGCCAAGCACAACGGAACAACCTGCCAGACACGCCAAAATCACCTGCGTGTTATGCCAGAACCACTTGGAGGACTCTCTGGGATGACCTGCCGGGCATGCCGGAATCACCTCTCAGACGTGCCAGAAGCACGTGGCGGACAGTCCGGAATCACCTGTTGGGCATGCGCAACCACCTCTGAGACGTACCAGAACCACATGCCGTGCAGGCTGGAACCACCTACCGGTCAGACCGGAATCACCTTTCGGGCATGCCGGAACCACCTGTCAGATGTGCCAGAAACACGTGCCGGAGACGCCGGAAGCACCTGCCAAGCACGTTGGAACCACCTGCTCAACTCGCCTGAACCACCTGCCGGACATGCCAAAATCACCTGCCGACTATGCCAGAACCACTTGGCGAACACTCCGGAATCACTTGCCGGGCATGCAGGAACCACCTCTCAGACATGCCAGAACCCCGTGCCAATGACCCCGGAAGCACCAGCCGAGCACGCCGGAACCACCTGCTCGACTCGCCAGAACCACCTGCCGCACACGCAAAAATCACCTGCCGGCTATGCCACAACCAGTTGGGGAACACTTCGGAATCACCTGCCAGGCTTGCTGGAACCACCTGCCCGTCATGCCAAAATCACCTGCCAACTACGCCAGAACCGCTTGGCGGACACTGCGGAAACACCTGTCGGGCCGGCTGGAACCACATCTCAGACGTGCCAGAAACGTGTTCATGAGATGCTGGAACCACACCCCGAACAGACGGATACCACCTGCCAGAACCGCCTGAACCACCTGCTGAGCACGCCGGAAGCACCTGCTCGACTCACCGGTACCACCTCCCTGACACGCCAAAATCACCTGCTGGGTATGCCAGAACCACTTGGCGGACACTCCGGAATCATCTGCCGGACATGCCTGAACCAGCTCTCAGACACACCAGAACCAAGTGCCGGAGACGCCGGAAGCACCTGCCGAGCACGCCGGAGCCACCTGCTCGACTCGCCAGAAACACCTGCCGGACACGCAAAAATCACCTGCCGGCTACGCCACAACCAGTTGGGGAACACTTCGGAATCACCTGCCGGGCTTGCTGCAACCACCTGCCGGTCATGCCAAAATCACCTGCCAACTACGCCAGTACCACTTGGCGGACACTGTGGAAACACCTGTCGGGCCAGCCGGAACCACATCTCAGACGTGCCAGAACCATGAGCATGAGATGCTGGAACCACAGCCCGAACAGACGGAAAACACCTGCCAGACCCGTCTGAACTACCTGCCGAGCACGCCGGAGCCACCTGCTCGACTCGCCGGAACCACCTACCTGACATGCCCAAATCACCAGCCGGGTATGCCAGAACCACTTGGCGGACACTCCGGAATCATCTTCCGGACATGCCGGAACCAGCTCTCAGACACACCAGAACCACGTGCCGGAGACGCCGGAAGCACCTGCCGAGCATGCCGGAGCCACCTGCTCGACTCGCCAGAAACACCTGCCGGACACGCCAAAATCACCTGCCGGGTACGCCAGAAACACCTGGCGGACACTCCGAAACCACCTGTCGCGCATGCCGGAACCACCTCTCAGACGTGCCGGAAGCACGTGCCGGACACGCCGGAATCACCTACCGGACAGACCGGAACCACCTGCCGAGCACGCCGGAGCCACCTGTTCGACTCGCTGGAACCACCTGCCGGACAGGCCAATATCAACTGCTGGCTATGCCAGAACCACCTGGGGGATGGTCCGGAATCACCTGCCAGCCATGGCGGAACCACCTCTCAGACGTACCAGAACCACCTGCCGGAGAAGCTGGAAACACGTCCTGGAGAGTCTGGAACCACCTGCCGGCCAAGCCTGAACCACCTGCCAAGCACAACGGAACAACCTGCCAGACACGCCAAAATCACCTGCGTGTTATGCCAGAACCACTTGGAGGACTCTCTGGGATGACCTGCCGGGCATGCCGGAACCACCTCTCAGACGTGCCAGAACCATGTGGCGGACAGTCCGGAATCACCTGTTAGGCCTGCGCAACCACCTCTGAGACGTACCAGAACCACATGCCGTGCAGGCTGGAACCACCTACCGGACAGACCGGAATCACCTTTCGGGCATGCCGGAACCACCTGTCAGATGTGCCAGAAACACGTGCCGGAGACGCCGGAAGCACCTGCCAAGCACGTTGGAACCACCTGCTCAACTCGCCTGAACCACCTGCCGGACATGCCAAAATCACCTGCCGACTATGCCAGAACCACTTGGCGAACACTCCGGAATCACTTGCCGGGCATGCAGGTACCACCTCTCAGACATGCCAGAAACCCGCGCCAATGACCCCAGAAGCACCAGCCGAGCACGCCGGAACCACCTGCTCGACTCGCCAGAACCACCTGCCGATCACGCAAAAATCACCTGCCGGCTACGCCACAACCAGTTGGTGAACACTTTGGAATCACCTGCCAGGCTTGCTGGAACCACCTGCCAGTCATGCCAAAATCACCTGCCAGCTACGCCAGAACCGCTTGGCGGACACTGCGGAAACACCTGTCGGGCCGGCTGGAACCACATCTCAGATGTGCCAGAAACGTGTTCATGAGATTCTGAAACCACACCCCGAACAGACGGAAAACACCTGCCAGAACCGCCTGAACCACCTGCTGAGCACGCCGGAACCACCTGCTCGACTCGTCAGAAACACCTGCCGGACACGCCAAAATCACCTGCCGGGTACGCCAGAACCACGTGGCGGACACTACGGAATCACCTGTCCCGCATGCCGGAACCACCTCTCTGACGTGCCAGAAGCACGTGCCGGACACGCCGGAAACACCTACCGGACAGACCGGAACCACCTGCCAAGAACGCCGGAGCCACCTGTTCGACTCGGTGGAACCAGCTGCCGGACAGGCCAATATCAACTGCTGGCTATGCCAGAACCACCAGTGGGACGGTCCGGAATCACCTGCCAGCCATGGCGGAACCACCTCTCAGACGTACCAGAACCACCTGCCGGAGAAGCTGGAAACACGTCCTGGACAGTCTGGAACCACGTGACGGCCATGCCTGAACCACCTGCCGAGCACGGCGGAACCACCTGCCGGACACGCCAAAATCACCTGCGGGCTACACCAGAACCACTTCGACGACTCTCCGAAATGACCTGCCGGGCATGTTGGAACCACCTCTCAGACGTGCCAGAAGCACGTGGCGGACAGTCCGGAATCACCTGTTGGGCATACGCAACCACCTCTGACACGTACCAGAACCACGTGCCGTGCACGCCGGAACCACCTACCGGACAGACCGGAATCAACTTTTGGGCATGCCGGAACCACCAGTCAGATGTGCCAGAAACACGTGCCGGAGACGTCGGAAGCACCTGCCGAGCACGTCGCAACCACCTGCTCAACTCGCCTGAACCACCTGCCGGACACGCCAAAATCCCTGCCCGCTACAACAGCACCACTTCGGGGACAAGCCGGAATCACGTGAGGGGCATGCCGGCACAGCCTCTCAGACTGAACCTCGTGCCGGACACCACAGAACCACCTGCCGGACAGACCGGAACCACCAGCCGGACACGCCGGTACCACCGGCTCGACCCGCCGGAACGACCGCTGGACATGCAGAATCACCTGCCGGCTACGCCGGAAACACTTGGCGAACACTCCGGA
Source organism: Equus caballus (assembly GCF_041296265.1). NCBI lineage: Eukaryota > Metazoa > Chordata > Mammalia > Perissodactyla > Equidae > Equus > Equus caballus. The sequence continues at coordinate 4,196,107 of NC_091713.1, forward strand.
ATCACCTGCTGGGCATGCCGGAACCACCTCTCAGATAAGCCAGAACCTCGTGCCAATGACCCCGGAAGCACCTGCCGAGCACGCCGGAACCACCTGCTCGACTCGCCAGAACCACCTGCCGGACACGCAAAAATCACCTGCCGGCTACGCCACAACCAGTTGGGGAACACTTCGGAATCACCTGCCGGGCTTGCTGGAACCACCTGCCGGTCATGCCAAAATCACCTGCCAACTACGCCAGTACCACTTGGCGGACACTGTGGAAACACCTGTCGGGCCGGCCGGAACCACATCTCAGACGTGCCAGAACCATGTGCATGAGATGCTGGAACCACACCCCGAACAGACGGAAAACACCTGCCAGACCCGTCTGAACAACCTGCCGAGCACGCCGGAGCCACCTGCTCGACTCGCCGGAACCACCTACCTGACATGCCCAAATCACCAGCCGGGTATGCCAGAACCACTTGGCGGACACTCCGGAATCATCTGCCGGACATGCCGGAACCAGCTCTCAGACACACCAGAACCACGTGCCGGAGACGCCGGAAGCACCTGCGGAGCATGCCGGAGCCACCTGCTCGACTCGCCAGAAACACCTGCCGGACACGCCAAAATCACCTGCCGGGTACGCCAGAACCACCTGGCGGACACTCCGAAACCACGTGTCGCGCATGCCGGAACCACCTCTCAGACGTGCCGGAAGCACGTGCCGGACACACCGGAATCACCTACCGGACAGACCGGAACCACCTGCCGAGCACGCCGGAGCCACCTGTTCGACTCGCTGGAACCACCTGCCGGACAGGCCAATATCAACTGCTGGCTATGCCAGAACCACCTGGGGGATGGTCCGGAATCACCTGCCAGCCATGGCGGAACCACCTCTCAGACGTACCAGAACCACCTGCCGGAGCAGCTGGAAACACGTCCTGGACAGTCTGGAAACACCTGCCGGCCAAGCCTGAACCACCTGCCAAGCACAACGGAACAACCTGCCAGACACGCCAAAATCACCTGCGTGTTATGCCAGAACCACTTGGAGGACTCTCTGGGATGACCTGCCGGGCATGCCGGAACCACCTCTCAGACGTGCCAGAACCATGTGGCGGACAGTCCGGAATCACCTGTTGGGCATGCGCAACCACCTCTGAGACGTACCAGAACCACATGCCGTGCAGGCTGGAACCACCTACCGGACACACCGGAATCACCTTTCGGGCATGCCGGAACCACCTGTCAGATGTGCCAGAAACACGTGCCGGAGACGCCGGAAGCACCTGCCAAGCAGGTTGGAACCACCTGCTCAACTCGCCTGAACCACCTGCCGGACATGCCAAAATCACCTGCCGACTATGCCAGAACCACTTGGCGAACACTCCGGAATCACTTGCCGGGCATGCAGGAACCACCTCTCAGACATGCCAGAACCCCGTGCCAATGACCCCGGAAGCACCAGCCGAGCACGCCGGAACCACCTGCTCGACTCGCCAGAACCACCTGCCGATCACGCAAAAATCACCTGCCGGCTACGCCACAACCAGTTGGTGAACACTTTGGAATCACCTGCCAGGCTTGCTGGAACCACCTGCCAGTCATGCCAAAATCACCTGCCAACTATGCCAGAACCGCTTGGCGGACACTGCGGAAACACCTGTCGGGCCGGCTGGAACCACATCTCAGACGTGCCAGAAACGTGTTCATGAGATGCTGGAACCACACCCCGAACAGACAGATACCACCTGCCAGAACCGCCTGAACCACCTGCTGAGCACGCCGGAACCACCTGCTCGACTCACCGGTACCACCTCCCTGACACGCCAAAATCACCTGCTGGGTATGCCAGAACCACTTGGCGGACACTCCGGAATCATCTGCCGGACATGCCGGAACCAGCTCTCAGACACACCAGAACCAAGTGCTGGAGACGCCGGAAGCACCTGCCGAGCATGCCGGAGTCACCTGCTCGACTCGCCAGAAACACCTGCCGGACACGCCAAAATCACCTGCCGGGTACGCCAGAACCACCTGGCGGACACTACGGAATCACCTGCCGCGCATGCCGGAACCACCTCTCAGACGTGCCGGAAGCACGTGCCGGACACGCCGGAAACACCTACCGGACAGACCGGAACCACCTGCCAAGAACGCCGGAGCCACCTGTTCGACTCGCTGGAACCACCTGCCGGACAGGCCAATATCAACTGCTGGCTATGCCAGAACCACCAGTGGGACGGTCCGGAATCACCTGCCAGCCATGGCGGAACCACCTCTCAGACGTACCAGAACCACCTGCCGGAGAAGCTGGAAACACGTCCTGGACAGTCTGGAATCACCTGCCGGCCAAGCCTGAACCACCTGCCAAGCACAACGGAACAACCTGCCAGACACGCCAAAATCACCTGCGTGTTATGCCAGAACCACTTGGAGGACTCTCTGGGATGACCTGCCGGGCATGCCGGAATCACCTCTCAGACGTGCCAGAAGCACGTGGCGGACAGTCCGGAATCACCTGTTGGGCATGCGCAACCACCTCTGAGACGTACCAGAACCACATGCCGTGCAGGCTGGAACCACCTACCGGACAGACCGGAATCACCTTTCGGGCATGCCGGAACCACCTGTCAGATGTGCCAGAAACACGTGCCGGAGACGCCGGAAGCACCTGCCAAGCACGTTGGAACCACCTGCTCAACTCGCCTGAACCACCTGCCGGACATGCCAAAATCACCTGCCGACTATGCCAGAACCACTTGGCGAACACTCCGGAATCACTTGCCGGGCATGCAGGAACCACCTCTCAGACATGCCAGAACCCCGTGCCAATGACCCCGGAAGCACCAGCCGAGCACGCCGGAACCACCTGCTCGACTCGCCAGAACCACCTGCCGATCACGCAAAAATCACCTGCCGGCTACGCCACAACCAGTTGGTGAACACTTTGGAATCACCTGCCAGGCTTGCTGGAACCACCTGCCCGTCATGCCAAAATCACCTTCCAACTACGCCAGAACCGCTTGGCGGACACTGCGGAAACACCTGTCGGGCCGGCTGGAACCACATATCAGAAGTGCCAGAAACGTGTTCATGAGATGCTGGAACCACACCCCGAACAGACGGATACCACCTGCCAGAACCGCCTGAACCACCTGCTGAGCACGCCGGAACCACCTGCTCGACTCACCGGTACCACCTCCCTGACACGCCAAAATCACCTGCTGGGTATGCCAGAACCACTTGGCGGACACTCCGGAATCATCTGCCGGACATGCCGGAACCAGCTCTCAGACACACCAGAACCAAGTGCAGGAGACGCCGGAAGCACCTGCCGAGCATGCCGGAGCCACATGCTCGACTCGCCAGAAACACCTGCCGGACACGCAAAAATCACCTGCCGGCTACGCCACAACCAGTTGGGGAACACTTCGGAATCACCTGCCGGGCTTGCTGGAACCACCTGCCGGTCATGCCAAAATCACCTGCCAACTACGCCAGTACCACTTGGCGGACACTGTGGAAACACCTGTCGGGCCGGCCGGAACCACATCTCAGACGTGCCAGAACCATGTGCATGAGATGCTGGAACCACACCCCGAACAGACGGAAAACACCTGCCAGACCCGTCTGAACAACCTGCCGAGCACGCCGGAGCCACCTGCTCGACTCGCCGGAACCACCTACCTGACATGCCCAAATCACCAGCCGGGTATGCCAGAACCACTTGGCGGACACTCCGGAATCATCTGCCGGACATGCCGGAACCAGCTCTCAGAAACACCAGAACCACGTGCCGGAGACGCCGGAAGCAACTGCCGAGCATGCCGGAGCCACCTGCTCGACTCGCCAGAAACACCTGCCGGACACGCCAAAATCACCTGCCGGGTACGCCAGAACCACCTGGCAGACACTCCGAAACCACCTGTCGCGCATGCCGGAACCACCTCTCAGACGTGCCGGAAGCACGTGCCGGACACGCCGGAATCACCTACCGGACAGACCGGAACCACCTGCCGAGCACGCCGGAGCCACCTGTTCGACTCGCTGTAACCACCTGCCGGACAGGCCAATATCAACTGCTGGCTATGCCAGAACCACCTGGGGGATGGTCCGGAATCACCTGCCAGCCATGGCGGAACCACCTCTCAGACGTACCAGAACCACCTGCCGGAGAAGCTGGAAACACGTCCTGGACAGTCTGGAACCACCTGCCGGCCAAGCCTGAACCACCTGCCAAGCACAACGGAACAACCTGCCAGACACGCCAAAATCACCTGCGTGTTATGCCAGAACCACTTGGAGGACTCTCTGGGATGACCTGCCAAGCGTGCCGGAACCACCTCTCAGACGTGCCAGAACCATGTGGCGGACAGTCCGGAATCACCTGTTGGGCATGCGCAACCACCTCTGAGAGGTACCAGAACCACATGCCGTGCTGGCTGGAACCACCTACCGGACAGACCGGAATCACCTGTCGCGCATGCCGGAACCACCTCTCAGACGTGCCGGAAGCACGTGCCGGACACACCGGGATCACCTACCGGACAGACCGGAACCACCTGCCGAGCACGCCGGAGCCACCTGTTCGACTCGCTGGAACCACCTGCCGGACAGGCCAATATCAACTGCTGGCTATGCCAGAACCACCTGGGGGACAGTCCGGGATCACCTGCCAGCCATGGCGGAACCACCTCTCAGAAGTACCAGAACCACCTGCTGGAGAAGCTGGAAACACGTCCTGGACAGACTGGAACCACGTGACGGCCATGCCTGAACCACCTGCCGAGCACGGCGGAACCACCTGCCGGACACGCCAAAATCACCTGCGTGTTATGCCAGAACCACTTGGAGGACTCTCTGGGATGACCTGCCGGGCATGCCGGAACCACCTCTCAGACGTGCCAGAACCATGTGGCGGACAGTCCGGAATCACCTGTTGGGCATGCGCAACCACCTCTGAGACGTACCAGAACCACATGCCGTGCAGGCTGGAACCACCTACCGGACAGACCGGAATCACCTTTCGGGCATGCCGGAACCACCTGTCAGATGTGCCAGAAACACGTGCCGGAGACGCCGGAAGCACCTGCCAAGCACGTTGGAACCACCTGCTCAACTCGCCTGAACCACCTGCCGGACATGCCAAAATCACCTGCCGACTATGCCAGAACCACTTGGCGAACACTCCGGAATCACTTGCCGGGCATGCAGGTACCACCTCTCAGACATGCCAGAAACCCGCGCCAATGACCCCAGAAGCACCAGCCGAGCACGCCGGAACCACCTGCTCGACTCGCCAGAACCACCTGCCGGACACGCAAAAATCACCTGCCGGCTACGCCACAACCAGTTGGGGAACACTTCGGAATCACCTGCCGGGCTTGCTGGAACCACCTGCCTGTCAGGCCAAAATCACCTGCCAACTACGCCAGTACCACTTGGCGGACACTGTGGAAACACCTGTCGGGCTGGCCGGAACCACATCTCAGACGTGCCAGAACCATGTGCATGAGATGCTGGAACCACACCCCGAACAGACGGAAAACACCTGCCAGACCCGTCTGAACAACCTGCTGAGCACGCCGGAGCCACCTGCTCGACTCGCCGGAACCACCTACCTGACATGCCCAAATCACCAGCCGGGTATGCCAGAACCACTTGGCGGACACTCCGGAATCATCTGCCGGACATGCCGGAACCAGCTCTCAGACACACCAGAACCACGTGCCGGAGACGCCGGAAGCACCTGCCGAGCATGCCGGAGCCACCTGCTCGACTCGCCAGAAACACCTGCCGGACACGCCAAACTCACCTGCCGGGTACTCCAGAACCACCTGGCGGACACTCCAAAATCACCTGTCGCGCATGCCGGAACCACCTCTCAGACGTGCCGGAATCACGTGCCGGACACGCCGGAATCACCTACCGGACAGACCGGAACCACCTGCCGAGCACGCCGGAGCCACCTGTTCGACTCGCTGGAACCACCTGCCGGACAGGCCAATATCAACTGCTGGCTATGCCAGAACCACCTGGGGGACGGTCCGGGATCACCTGCCAGCCATGGCCGAACCACCTCTCAGATGTACCAGAACCATCTGCCGGAGAAGCTGGAAACACGTCCTGGACAGACTGGAACCTTGTGACGGCCATGCCTGAACCACCTGCCGAGCACGGCGGAACCACCTGCCAGACACGCCAAAATCACCTGCGGGCTACGCCAGAACCACTTGGACGACTCTCCGAAATGACCTGCCGGGCATCTTGGAACCACCTATCAGACGTGCCAGAAGCACGTGGCGGACAGTCCGGAATCACCTGTTGGGCATACGCAACCACCTCTGAGACGTACCAGAACCACGTGCCGTGCACGCCGGAACCACCTACCGGACAGACCGGAATCAACTTTTGGGCATGCCGGAACCACCAGTCAGATGTGCCAGAAACACGTGCCGGAGACGCCGGAAGCACCTGCCGAGCACGTCGCAACCACCTGCTCAACTCGCCTTAACCCTCTGCCGGACACGGCAAAATCACCTGCCCGCTACACCAGCACCACTTCGGGGACAAGCCGGAATCACGTGAGGGGCATGCCGGCACAGCCTCTCAGACTGAACCTCGTGCCGGACACCACAGAACCACCTGCCGGACAGACCGGAACCACCTGCCGGACACGCCGGAACGACAGCTGGACATGCAAAATCACCTGCCGGCTACGCCGGAAACACTTGGCGAACACTCCGGAATCACCTGCCGGGCATGCCGGAACCACCTCTCAGATATGCCAGAACCACGTGCCAATGATCCGGGTAGCACCTGCCGAGCACGTCGGAACCACCTGCTCGACTCGCCAGAACCACCTGCCGGACACGCAAAAATCACCTGCCGGCTACGCCACAACCAGTTGGGGAACACTTCGGAATCACCTGCCGGGCTTGCTGGAAACACCTGCCGGTCATGCCAAAATCACCTGCCAACTACGCCAGTACCACTTGGCAGACACTGTGGAAACACCTGTCGGGCCGGCCGGAACCACATCTCAGACGTGCCAGAACCATGTGCATGAGATGCTGGAACCACACCCCGAACAGACGGAAAACACCTGCCAGACCCGTCTGAACAACCTGCCGAGCACGCCGGAGCCACCTGCTCGACTCGCCGGAACCACCTACCTGACATGCCCAAATCACCAGCCGGGTATGCCAGAACCACTTGGCGGACACTCCGGAATCATCTGCCAGACATGCCGGAACCAGCTCTCAGACACACCAGAACCACGTGCCGGAGACGCCGGAAGCACCTGCCGAGCATGCCGGAGCCACCTGCTCGACTCGCCGGAAACACCTGCGGGACACGCCAAAATCACCTGCCGGGTACGCCAGAACCACCTGGCGGACACTCCGAAACCACCTGTCGCGCATGCCGGAACCACCTCTCAGACGTGCCGGAAGCACGTGCCGGACACGCCGGAATTACCTACCGGACAGACCGGAACCACCTGCCGAGCACGCCGGAGCCACCTGTTCGACTCGCTGGAACCACCTGCCGGACAGGCCAATATCAACTGCTGGCTATGCCAGAACCACCTGGGGGACGGTCCGGGATCACCTGCCAGCCATGGCGGAACCACCTCTCAGACGTACCAGAACCACCTGCCGGAGAAGCTGGAAACACGTCCTGGAGAGTCTGGAACCACCTGCCGGCCAAGCCTGAACCACCTGCCAAGCACAACGGAACAACCTGCCAGACACGCCAAAATCACCTGCGTGTTATGCCAGAACCACTTGGAGGACTCTCTGGGATGACCTGCCGGGCATGCCGGAACCACCTCTCAGACGTGCCAGAACCATGTGGCGGACAGTCCGGAATCACCTGTTGGGCATGCGCAACCACCTCTGAGACGTACCAGAACCACATGCCGTGCAGGCTGGAACCACCTACCGGACAGACCGGAATCACCTTTCGGGCATGCCGGAACCACCTGTCAGATGTGCCAGAAACACGTGCCGGAGACGCCGGAAGCACCTGCCAAGCACGTTGGAACAACCTGCTCAACTCGCCTGAACCAGCTGCCGGACATGCCAAAATCACCTGCCGACTATGCCAGAACCACTTGGCGAACACTCCGGAATCACCTGCCGAGCATGCCGGAGCCACCTGCTCGACTCGCAAGAAACACCTGCCGGACACGCCAAAATCACCTGCGGGGTATGCCAGAACCACCTGGCGGACACTACGGAATCACCTGCCGCGCATGCCGGAACCACCTCTCAGACGTGCCGGAAGCATGTGCCAGACACTCCGGAAAGACCTACCGGACAGACCGGAACAACCTGCCAAGAACGCCGGAGCCACCTGTTCGACTCGCTGGAACCACCTGCCGGACAGGCCAATATCAACTGCTGGCTATGCCAGAACCACCTGGGTGACAGTCCGGGATCACCTGCCAGCCATGGCGGAACCACCTCTCAGACGTACCAGAACCACCTGCCGGAGAAGCTGGAAACACGTCCTGGACAGACTGGAACCACGTGACGGCCATGCCTGAACCACCTGCCGAGAACGGCGGAACCATCTGCCGGACACGACAAAATCACCTGCGGGCTACGCCAGAACCACTTGGACGACTCTCCGAAATGACCTGCTGGGCATGTTGGAACCACCTCTCAGACGTGCCAGAAGCACGTGGCAGACAGTCCGGAATCACCTGTTGGGCATACGCAACCACCTCTGACACGTACCAGAACCACGTGCCGTGCACGCCGGAACCACCTACCGGACAGACCGGAATCAACTTTTGGGCATGCCGGAACCACCTGTCAGATGTGCCAGAAACACGTGCCGGAGACGCCGGAAGCACCTGCCGAGCACGTCGGAACCACCTGCTCAACTCGCCTGAACCACCTGCCGGACACGCCAAAATCACCTGCCCGCTACACCAGCACCACTTCGGGGACAAGCCGGAATCACGTGAGGGGCATGCCGGCACAGCCTCTCAGACTGAACCTCGTGCCGGACACCACAGAACCACCTGCCGGACAGACCGGAACCACCTGCCGGACACGCCGGAACCACCGGCTCGACCCGCCGTAAAGACCGCTGGACATACAAAATCACCTGCCGGCTACGCCGGAAACACTTGCCGAACACTCCGGAATCACCTGCCGGGCATGCCGGAACCACCTCTCAGATATGCCAGAACCACGTGCCAATGACTCCGGAAGCACCTGCCGAGCACGCCGGAACCACCTGCTCGACTCGCCAGAACCACCTGCCGGACACGCAAAAATCACCTGCCGGCTACGCCACAACCTGTTGGTGAACACTTTGGAATCACCTGCCGGGCTTGCTGGAACCACCTGCCGGTCATGCCAAAATCACCTGCCAACTACGCCAGAACCGCTTGGCGGACACTGCGGAAACACCTGTCGGGCCGGCTGGAACCACATCTCAGACGTGCCAGAAACGTGTTCATGAGATGCTGGAACCACACCCCGAACAGACGGATACCACCTGCCAGAACCGCCTGAACCACCTGCTGAGCACGCCGGAACCACCTGCTCGACTCACCGGTACCACCTCCCTGACACGCCAAAATCACCTGCTGGGTATGCCAGAACCACTTGGCGGACACTCCGGCATCATCTGCCGGACATGCCGGAGCCAGCTCTCAGACACACCAGAACCAAGTGCCGGAGACGCCGGAAGCACCTGCCGAGCATGCCGGAGCCACCTGCTCGACTCGCCAGAAACACCTGCCGGACACGCCAAAATCACCTGCCGGGTATGCCAGAACCACCTGGCGGACACTACGGAATCACCTGCCGCGCATGCAGGAACCACTTCTCAGACGTGCCGGAAGCACGTGCCACACACTCCGGAAACACCTACCGGACATACCGGAACCACCTGCCAAGAACGCCGGAGCCACCTGTTCGACTCGCTGGAACCACCTGCCGGACAGGCCAATATCAACTGCTGGCTATGCCAGAACCACCTGGGGGACGGTCCGGGATCACCTGCCAGCCATGGCGGAACCACCTCTCAGACGTACCAGAACCACCTGCCGGAGAAGCTGGAAACACGTCCTGGACAGACTGGAACCACGTGACGGCCATGCCTGAACCACATCCCGAGCACGGCGGAACCACCTGCCGGACACGCCAAAATCACCTGCGGGCTATGCCAGAACCACTTGGACGACTCTCCGAAATGACCTGCCGGGCATGTTGGAACCACCTCTCAGACGTGCCAGAAGCACGTGGCGGACAGTCCGGAATCACCTGTTGGGCATACGCAACCACCTCTGAGATGTACCAGTACCACGTGCCGTGCACGCCGGAACCACCTACCGGACAGACCGGAATCAACTTTCGGGCATGCCGGTACCACCAGTCAGATGTGCCAGAATCACGTGCCAGAGACGCCGGAAGCACCTGCCGAGCACGTCGCAACCACCTGCTCAACTCGCCTGAACCACCTGCCGGACACGCCAAAATCACCTGCCCGCTACACCAGCACCACTTCGGGGACAAGCCGGAATCACGTGAGGGGCATGCCGGCACAGCCTCTCAGACTGAACCTCGTGCCGGACACCACAGAACCACCTGCCGGACAGACCGGAACCACCTGCCGGACACGCCGGAACCACCGGCTCGACCCGCCGGAAAGACCGCTGGACATGCAAAATCACCTGCCGGCTACGCCGGAAACACTTGGCGAACACTCCGGAATCACCTGCCGGGCATGCCGGAACCACCTCTCAGATATGCCAGAACCACGTGCCAATGACCCCGGAAGCACCTGCCGAGCACGCCGGAGCCACATGCTAGACTCGCCAGAAACACCTGCCGGACACGCAAAAATCACCTGCCGGCTACGCCACAACCAGTTGGGGAACACTTCGGAATCACCTGCCGGGCTTGCTGGAACCACCTGCCGGTCATGCCAAAATCACCTGCCAACTACGCCAGTACCACTTGGCGGACACTGTGGAAACACCTGTCGGGCCGGCCGGAACCACATCTCAGACGTGCCAGAACCATGTGCATGAGATGCTGGAACCACACCACGAAAAGACGGAAAACACCTGCCAGACCCGTCTGAACAACCTGCCGAGCACGCCGGAGCCACCTGCTCGACTCGCCAGAACCACCTACCTGACATGCCCAAATCACCAGCCGGGTATGCCAGAACCACTTGGCGGACACTCCGGAATCATCTGCCGGACATGCCGGAACCAGCTCTCAGACACACCAGAACCACGTGCCGGAGACGCCGGAAGCACCTGCCGAGCATGCCGGAGCCACCTGCTCGACTCGCCAGAAACACCTGCCGGACACGCCAAAATCACCTGCCGGGTACGCAAGAACCACCTGGCGGATACTACGGAATCACATGCCGCGCATGACGGACCCACCTTTCAGACGTGCCGGAAGCACGTTCCGGAGACGCCGGAAACTCCTAGCGGACAGACCGGAACCACCTGCCAAGAACGCCGGAGCCACCTGTTCGACTCGCTGGAATCACCTGCCGACAGGCCAATATCAACTGCTGGCTATGCCAGAACCACCTGGGGGACAGTCCGGGATCACCTGCCAGCCATGGCGGAACCACCTCTCAGACGTACCAGAACCACCTGCCGGAGAAGCTGGAAACACGTCCTGGACAGACTGGAACCACGTGACGGCCATGCCTGAACCACATCCCGAGCACGGCGGAACCACCTGCCGGACACGCCAAAATCACCTGCGGGCTACGCCAGAACCACTTGGACGACTCTCTGAAATGACCTGCTGGGCATGTTGGAACCACCTCTCAGACGTGCCAGAAGCACGTGGCGGACAGTCCGGAATCACCTGTTGGGCATACGCAACCACCTCTGACACGTACCAGAACCTCGTGCCGTGCACGCCGGAACCACCTACCGGACAGGCCGGAATCAACTTTTGGGCATGCCGGAACCACCAGTCAGATGTGCCAGAAACACGTGCCGGAGACGCCGGAAGCACCTGCCGACCACATCGCAACCACCTGCTGAGCTCGCCTGAACCACCTGCCGGACACGCCAAAATCACCTGCCCGCTACACCAGCACCACTTCGGGGACAAGGCGGAATCACGTGAGGGGCATGCCGGCACAGCCTCTCAGACTGAACCTCGTGCCGGACACCACAGAACCACCAGCCGGACAGACCGGAACCAACTGCCGGACACGCCGGAACCACTGGCTCGACCCGCCGGAACGACCGCTGGACATGCAAAATCACCTGCCGGCTACGCCGGAAACACTTGGCGAACACTCCGGAATCACCTGCCGGGCATGCCGGAACCACCTCTCAGATATGCCAGAACCACGTGCCAATGACCCCGGAAGCACCTGCCGAGCACGCCGGAACCACCTGCTTGACTCGCCAGAACCACCTGCCGGACACGCAAAAATCACCTGCCGGCTACGCCACAACCAGTTGGGGAACACTTCGGAATCACCTGCCGGGCTTGCTGGAACCACCTGCCGGTCATGCCAAAATCACCTGCCAACTACGCCAGTACCACTTGGCGGACACTGTGGAAACACCTGTCGGGCCGGCCGGAACCACATCTCAGACGTGCCAGAACCATGTGCATGAGATGCTGGAACCACACCCCGAACAGACGGAAAACACCTGCCAGACCCGTCTGAACAACCTGCCGAGCACGCCGGAGCCACCTGCTCGACTCGCCGGAACCACCTTACCTGACATGCCCAAATCACCAGCCGGGTATGCCAGAACCACTTGGCGGACACTCCGGAATCATCTGCCGGACATGCCGGAACCAGCTCTCAGACACACCAGAACCACGTGCCGGAGACGCCGGAAGCACCTGCCGAGCATGCCGGAGCCACCTGCTCGACTCGCCAGAAACACCTGCCAGACACGCCAAAATCACCTGCCGGGTACGCCAGAACCACCTGGCGGACACTCCGAAACCGCCTGTCGCGCATGCCGGAACCACCTCTCAGACGTGCCGGAAGCACGTGCCGGACACGCCGGAATCACCTACCGGACAGACCGGAACCACCTGCCGAGCACGCCGGAGCCACCTGTTCGACTCGCTGGAACCACCTGCCGGACAGGCCAATATCAACTGCTGGCTATGCCAGAACCACCTGGGGGACGGTCCGGAATCACCTGCCAGCCATGGCGGAACCACCTCTCAGACGTACCAGAACCACCTGCCGGAGAAGCTGGAAACACGTCCTGGACAGTCTGGAACCACCTGCCGGCCAAGCCTGAACCACCTGCCAAGCACAACGGAACAACCTGCCAGACACGCCAAAATCACCTGCGTGTTATGCCAGAACCACTTGGAGGACTCTCTGGGATGACCTGCCGGGCATGCCGGAACCACCTCTCAGACGTGCCAGAACCATGTGGCGGACTGTCCGGAATCACCTGTTGGGCATGCGCAACCACCTCTGAGACGTACCAGAACCACATGCCGTGCAGGCTGGAACCACCTACCGGACAGACCGGAATCACCTTTCGGGCATGCCGGAACCACCTGTCAGATGTGCCAGAAACACGTGCCGGAGACGCCGGAAGAACCTGCCAAGCACGCCGGAACCACCTGCTCGACTCGTCAGAACCACCTGCCGATCACGCAAAAATCACCTGCCGGCTACGCCACAACCAGTTGGTGAACACTTTGGAATCACCTGCCAGGCTTGCTGGAACCACCTGCCAGTCATGCCAAAATCACCTGCCAACTACGCCAGAACCGCTTGGCGGACACTGCGGAAACACCTGTCGGGCCGGCTGGAACCACATCTCAGACGTGCCAGAAACGTGTTCATGAGATGCTGGAACCACACCCCGAACAGACGGATACCACCTGCCAGAACCGCCTGAACCACCTGCTGAGCACGCCGGAACCACCTGCTCGACTCACCGGTACCACCTCCCTGACACGCCAAAATCACCTGCTGGGTATGCCAGTACCACTTGGCGGACACTCCGGAATCATCTGCCGGACATGCCGGAACCAGCTCTCAGACACACCAGAACCAAGTGCCGGAGACGCCGGAAGCACCTGCCGAGCATGCTGGAGCCACCTGCTCGACTCGCCAGAAACACCTGCCGGACACGCCAAAATCACCTGCCGGGTATGCCAGAACCACCTGGCGGACACTACGGAATCACCTGCCGCGCATGCCGGAACCACCTCTCAGATGTGCCGGAAGCACGTGCCAGACACGCCGGAAACACCTACCGGACAGACCGGAACCACCTGCCAAGAACGCCGGAGCCACCTGTTCGACTCGGTGGAACCACCTGCCGGACAGGCCAATATCAAATGCTGGCTATGCCAGAACCACCTGGGGGACAGTCCGGGATCACCTGCCAGCCATGGCGGAACCAGCTCTCACACGTACCAGAACCACCTGCCGGAGAAGCTGGAAACACGTCCTGGACAGACTGGAACCACGTGACGGCCATGCCTGAACCACCTGCCGAGCACGGCGGAACCACCTGCCGGACACGCCAAAATCACCTGGGGGCTACACCAGAACCACGTCGACGACTCTCCGAAATGACCTGCCGGGCATGTTGCAACCACCTCTCAGACGTGCCAGAAGCACGTGGCGGACAGTCCGGAATCACCTGTTGGGCATACGCAACCACCTCTGACACGGACCGGAACCACGTGTCGTGCACGCCGGAACCACCTACCGGACAGACCGGAATCAACTTTTGGGCATGCCGGAACCACCAGTCAGATGTGCCAGAAACACGTGCCGGAGACGCCGGAAGCACCTGCCGAGCACGTCGCAACCACCTGCTCAACTCGCCTGAACCACCTGCCGGACACGCCAAAATCCCTGCCCGCTACACCAGCACCACTTCGGGGACAAGCCGGAATCACGTGAGGGGCATGCCGGCACAGCCTCTCAGACTGAACCTCGTGCCGGACACCACAGAACCACCTGCCGGACAGACCGGAACCACCAGCCGGACACGCCGGTACCACCGGCTCGACCCGCCGGAACGACCGCTGGACATGCAGAATCTCCTGCCGGCTACGCCAGAAACACTTGGCGAACACTCCGGAATCACCTGCCGGGCATGCCGGAACCACCTCTCAGATATGCCAGAACCACGTGCCAATCACCCCGGAAGCACCTGCCGAGCACGCCGGAACCACCTGCTCGACTCGCCAGAACCACCTGCCGGACACGCAAAAATCACCTGCCGGCTACGCCACAACCAGTTGGGGAACACTTCGGAATCACCTGCCGGGCTTGCTGCAACCACCTGCCGGTCATGCCAAAACTACGCCTGTACCACTTGGCGGACACTGTGGAAACACCTGTCGGGCTGGCCGGAACCACATCTCAGACGTGCCAGAACCATGTGCATGAGATGCTGGAACCACACCCCGAACAAACGGAAAACACCTGCCAGACCCGTCTGAACAACCTGCCGAGCACGCCGGAGCCACCTGCTCGACTCGCCGGAACCACCTACCTGACATGCCCAAATCACCAGCCGGGTATGCCAGAACCACTTGGCGGACACTCCGGAATCATCTGCCGGACATGCCGGAACCAGCTCTCAGATACACCAGAACCACGTGCCGGAGACGCCGGAAGCACCTGCCGAGCATGCCGGAGCCACCTGCTCGACTCGCCAGAAACAACTGCCGGACACGCCAAAATCACCTGCCGGGTACGCCAGAACCACCTGGCGGACACTCCGAACCCACCTGTCGCGCATGCCGGAACCACCTCTCAGACGTGCCGGAAGCACGTGCCGGACACGCCGTAATCACCTACCGGACAGACCGGAACCACCTGCCGAGCACGCCGGAGCCACCTGTTCGACTCGCTGGAACCACCTGCCGGACAGGCCAATATCAACTGCTGGCTATGCCAGAACCACCTGGGGGATGGTCCGGAATCACCTGCCAGCCATGGCGGAACCACCTCTCAGACGTACCAGAACCACCTGCCGGAGCAGCTGGAAACACGTCCTGGACAGTCTGGAACCACCTGCCGGCCAAGCCTGAACCACCTGCCAAGCACAACGGAACAACCTGCCAGACATGCCAAAATCACCTGCGTGTTATGCCAGAACCACTTGGAGGACTCTCTGGGATGACCTGCCGGGCATGCCGGAACCACCTCTCAGACGTGCCAGAACCATGTGGCGGACAGTCCGGAATCACCTGTTGGGCATGCGCAACCACCTCTGAGACGTACCAGAACCACATGCCGTGCAGGCTGGAACCACCTACCGGACAGACCGGAATCACCTTTCGGGCATGCCGGAACCACCTGTCAGATGTGCCAGAAACACGTGCCGGAGACGCCGGAAGCACCTGCCAAGCACGTTGGAACCACCTGCTCAACTCGCCTGAACCACCTGCCGGACATGCCAAAATCACCTGCCGACTATGCCAGAACCACTTGGCGAACACTCCGGAATCACTTGCCGGGCATGCAGGAACCACCTCTCAGACATGCCAGAACCCCGTGCCAATGACCCCGGAAGCACCAGCCGAGCACGCCGGAACCACCTGCTCGACTCGCCAGAACCACCTGCCGATCACGCAAAAATCACCTGCCGGCTACGCCACAACCAGTTGGTGAACACTTTGGAATCACCTGCCAGGCTTGCTGGAACCACCTGCCAGTCATGCCAAAATCACCTGCCAACTATGCCAGAACCGCTTGGCGGACACTGCGGAAACACCTGTCGGGCCGGCTGGAACCACATCTCAGACGTGCCAGAAACGTGTTCATGAGATGCTGGAACCACACCCCGAACAGACGGATACCACCTGCCAGAACCGCCTGAACCACCTGCTGAGCACGCCGGAACCACCTGCTCGACTCACCGGTACCACCTCCCTGACACGCCAAAATCACCTGCTGGGTATGCCAGAACCACTTGGCGGACACTCCGGAATCATCTGCCGGACATGCCGGAACCAGCTCTCAGACACACCAGAACCAAGTGCCGGAGACGCCGGAAGCACCTGCCGAGCATGCCGGAGTCACCTGCTCGACTCGCCAGAAACACCTGCCGGACACGCCAAAATCACCTGCCGGGTACGCCAGAACCACCTGGCGGACACTACGGAATCACCTGCCGCGCATGCCGGAACCACCTCTCAGACGTGCCGGAAGCACGTGCCGGACACGCCGGAAACACCTACCGGACAGACCGGAACCACCTGCCAAGAACGCCGGAGCCACCTGTTCGACTCGCTGGAACCACCTGCCGGACAGGCCAATATCAACTGCTGGCTATGCCAGAACCACCAGTGGGACGGTCCGGAATCACCTGCCAGCCATGGCGGAACCACCTCTCAGACGTACCAGAACCACCTGCCAGAGAAGCTGGAAACACGTCCTGGACAGTCTGGAATCACCTGCCGGCCAAGCCTGAACCACCTGCCAAGCACAACGGAACAACCTGCCAGACACGCCAAAATCACCTGCGTGTTATGCCAGAACCACTTGGAGGACTCTCTGGGATGACCTGCCGGGCATGCCGGAATCACCTCTCAGACGTGCCAGAAGCACGTGGCGGACAGTCCGGAATCACCTGTTGGGCATGCGCAACCACCTCTGAGACGTACCAGAACCACATGCCGTGCAGGCTGGAACCACCTACCGGACAGACCGGAATCACCTTTCGGGCATGCCGGAACCACCTGTCAGATGTGCCAGAAACACGTGCCGGAGACGCCGGAAGCACCTGCCAAGCACGTTGGAACCACCTGCTCAACTCGCCTGAACCACCTGCCGGACATGCCAAAATCACCTGCCGACTATGCCAGAACCACTTGGCGAACACTCCGGAATCACTTGCCGGGCATGCAGGAACCACCTCTCAGACATGCCAGAACCCCGTGCCAATGACCCCGGAAGCACCAGCCGAGCACGCCGGAACCACCTGCTCGACTCGCCAGAACCACCTGCCGATCACGCAAAAATCACCTGCCGGCTACGCCACAACCAGTTGGTGAACACTTTGGAATCACCTGCCAGGCTTGCTGGAACCACCTGCCCGTCATGCCAAAATCACCTTCCAACTACGCCAGAACCGTTTGGCGGACACTGCGGAAACACCTGTCGGGCCGGCTGGAACCACATATCAGAAGTGCCAGAAACGTGTTCATGAGATGCTGGAACCACACCCCGAACAGACGGATACCACCTGCCAGAACCGCCTGAACCACCTGCTGAGCACGCCGGAAGCACCTGCTCGACTCACCGGTACCACCTCCCTGACACGCCAAAATCACCTGCTGGGTATGCCAGAACCACTTGGCGGACACTCCGGAATCATCTGCCGGACATGCCGGAACCAGCTCTCAGACACACCAGAACCAAGTGCAGGAGACGCCGGAAGCACCTGCCGAGCATGCCGGAGCCACATGCTCGACTCGCCAGAAACACCTGCCGGACACGCAAAAATCACCTGCCGGCTACGCCACAACCAGTTGGGGAACACTTCGGAATCACCTGCCGGGCTTGCTGGAACCACCTGCCGGTCATGCCAAAATCACCTGCCAACTACGCCAGTACCACTTGGCGGACACTGTGGAAACACCTGTCGGGCCGGCCGGAACCACATCTCAGACGTGCCAGAACCATGTGCATGAGATGCTGGAACCACACCCCGAACAGACGGAAAACACCTGCCAGACCCGTCTGAACAACCTGCCGAGCACGCCGGAGCCACCTGCTCGACTCGCCGGAACCACCTACCTGACATGCCCAAATCACCAGCCGGGTATGCCAGAACCACTTGGCGGACACTCCGGAATCATCTGCCGGACATGCCGGAACCAGCTCTCAGAAACACCAGAACCACGTGCCGGAGACGCCGGAAGCAACTGCCGAGCATGCCGGAGCCACCTGCTCGACTCGCCAGAAACACCTGCCGGACACGCCAAAATCACCTGCCGGGTACGCCAGAACCACCTGGCAGACACTCCGAAACCACCTGTCGCGCATGCCGGAACCACCTCTCAGACGTGCCGGAAGCACGTGCCGGACACGCCGGAATCACCTACCGGACAGACCGGAACCACCTGCCGAGCACGCCGGAGCCACCTGTTCGACTCGCTGGAACCACCTGCCGGACAGGCCAATATCAACTGCTGGCTATGCCAGAACCACCTGGGGGATGGTCCGGAATCACCTGCCAGCCATGGCGGAACCACCTCTCAGACGTACCAGAACCACCTGCCGGAGAAGCTGGAAACACGTCCTGGACAGTCTGGAACCACCTGCCGGCCAAGCCTGAACCACCTGCCAAGCACAACGGAACAACCTGCCAGACACGCCAAAATCACCTGCGTGTTATGCCAGAACCACTTGGAGGACTCTCTGGGATGACCTGCCAAGCGTGCCGGAACCACCTCTCAGACGTGCCAGAACCATGTGGCGGACAGTCCGGAATCACCTGTTGGGCATGCGCAACCACCTCTGAGAGGTACCAGAACCACATGCCGTGCTGGCTGGAACCACCTACCGGACAGACCGGAATCACCTGTCGCGCATGCCGGAACCACCTCTCAGACGTGCCGGAAGCACGTGCCGGACACACCGGGATCACCTACCGGACAGACCGGAACCACCTGCCGAGCACGCCGGAGCCACCTGTTCGACTCGCTGGAACCACCTGCCGGACAGGCCAATATCAACTGCTGGCTATGCCAGAACCACCTGGGGGACAGTCCGGGATCACCTGCCAGCCATGGCGGAACCACCTCTCAGAAGTACCAGAACCACCTGCTGGAGAAGCTGGAAACACGTCCTGGACAGACTGGAACCACGTGACGGCCATGCCTGAACCACCTGCCGAGCACGGCGGAACCACCTGCCGGACACGCCAAAATCACCTGCGTGTTATGCCAGAACCACTTGGAGGACTCTCTGGGATGACCTGCCGGGCATGCCGGAACCACCTCTCAGACGTGCCAGAACCATGTGGCGGACAGTCCGGAATCACCTGTTGGGCATGCGCAACCACCTCTGAGACGTACCAGAACCACATGCCGTGCAGGCTGGAACCACCTACCGGACAGACCGGAATCACCTTTCGGGCATGCCGGAACCACCTGTCAGATGTGCCAGAAACACGTGCCGGAGACGCCGGAAGCACCTGCCAAGCACGTTGGAACCACCTGCTCAACTCGCCTGAACCACCTGCCGGACATGCCAAAATCACCTGCCGACTATGCCAGAACCACTTGGCGAACACTCCGGAATCACTTGCCGGGCATGCAGGTACCACCTCTCAGACATGCCAGAAACCCGCGCCAATGACCCCAGAAGCACCAGCCGAGCACGCCGGAACCACCTGCTCGACTCGCCAGAACCACCTGCCGGACACGCAAAAATCACCTGCCGGCTACGCCACAACCAGTTGGGGAACACTTCGGAATCACCTGCCGGGCTTGTTGGAACCACCTGCCTGTCATGCCAAAATCACCTGCCAACTACGCCAGTACCACTTGGCGGACACTGTGGAAACACCTGTCGGGCCGGCCGGAACCACATCTCAGACGTGCCAGAACCATGTGCATGAGATGCTGGAACCACACCCCGAACAGACGGAAAACACCTGCCAGACCCGTCTGAACAACCTGCCGAGCACGCTGGAGCCACCTGCTCGACTCGCCGGAACCACCTACCTGACATGCCCAAATCACCAGCCGGGTATGCCAGAACCACTTGGCGGACACTCCGGAATCATCTGCCGGACATGCCGGAACCAGCTCTCAGACACACCAGAACCACGTGCCGGAGACGCCGGAAGCACCTGCCGAGCATGCCGGAGCCACCTGCTCGACTCGCCAGAAACACCTGCCGGACACGCCAAAATCACCTGCCGGGTACTCCAGAACCACCTGGCGGACACTCCAAAATCACCTGTCGCGCATGCCGGAACCACCTCTCAGACGTGCCGGAATCACGTGCCGGACACGCCGGAATCACCTACCGGACAGACCGGAACCACCTGCCGAGCACGCCGGAGCCACCTGTTCGACTCGCTGGAACCACCTGCCGGACAGGCCAATATCAACTGCTGGCTATGCCAGAACCACCTGGGGGACGGTCCAGGATCACCTGCCAGCCATGGCCGAACCACCTCTCAGATGTACCAGAACCACCTGCCGGAGAAGCTGGAAACACGTCCTGGACAGACTGGAACCACGTGACGGCCATGCCTGAACCACCTGCCGAGCACGGCGGAACCACCTGCCGGACACGCCAAAATCACCTGCGGGCTACGCCAGAACCACTTGGACGACTCTCCGAAATGACCTGCCGGGCATCTTGGAACCACCTATCAGACGTGCCAGAAGCACGTGGCGGACAGTCCGGAATCACCTGTTGGGCATACGCAACCACCTCTGAGACGTACCAGAACCACGTGCCGTGCACGCCGGAACCACCTACCGGACAGACCGGAATCAACTTTTGGGCATGCCGGAACCACCAGTCAGATGTGCCAGAAACACGTGCCGGAGACGCCGGAAGCACCTGCCGAGCACGTCGCAACCACCTGCTCAACTCGCCTTAACCCTCTGCCGGACACGGCAAAATCACCTGCCCGCTACACCAGCACCACTTCGGGGACAAGCCGGAATCACGTGAGGGGCATGCCGGCACAGCCTCTCAGACTGAACCTCGTGCCGGACACCACAGAACCACCTGCCGGACAGACCGGAACCACCTGCCGGACACGCCGGAACGACCGCTGGACATGCAAAATCACCTGCCGGCTACGCCGGAAACACTTGGCGAACACTCCGGAATCACCTGCCGGGCATGCCGGAACCACCTCTCAGATATGCCAGAACCACGTGCCAATGACCCCGGAAGCACCTGCCGAGCACGCCGGAACCACCTGCTCGACTCGCCAGAACCACCTGCCGGACACGCAAAAATCACCTGCCGGCTACGCCACAACCAGTTGGGGAACACTTCGGAATCACCTGCCGGGCTTGCTGGAACCACCTGCCGGTCATGCCAAAATCACCTGCCAACTACGCCAGTACCACTTGGCGGACACTGTGGAAACACCTGTCGGGCCGGCCGGAACCACATCTCAGACGTGCCAGAACCATGTGCATGAGATGCTGGAACCACACCCCGAACAGACGGAAAACACCTGCCAGACCCGTCTGAACAACCTGCCGAGCACGCCGGAGCCACCTGCTCGACTCGCCGGAACCACCTACCTGACATGCCCAAATCACCAGCCGGGTATGCCAGAACCACTTGGCGGACACTCCGGAATCATCTGCCGGACATGCCGGAACCAGCTCTCAGACACACCAGAACCACGTGCCGGAGACGCCGGAAGCACCTGCCGAGCATGCCGGAGCCACCTGCTCGACTCGCCAGAAACACCTGCCGGACACGCCAAAATCACCTGCCGGGTATGCCAGAACCACCTGGCGGACACTACGGAATCACCTGCCGCGCATGCAGGAACCACTTCTCAGACGTGCCGGAAGCACGTGCCACACACTCCGGAAACACCTACCGGACATACCGGAACCACCTGCCAAGAACGCCGGAGCCACCTGTTCGACTCGCTGGAACCACCTGCCGGACAGGCCAATATCAACTGCTGGCTATGCCAGAACCACCTGGGGGACGGTCCGGGATCACCTGCCAGCCATGGCGGAACCACCTCTCAGACGTACCAGAACCACCTGCCGGAGAAGCTGGAAACACGTCCTGGACAGACTGGAACCACGTGACGGCCATGCCTGAACCACATCCCGAGCACGGCGGAACCACCTGCCGGACACGCCAAAATCACCTGCGGGCTACGCCAGAACCACTTGGACGACTCTCCGAAATGACCTGCCGGGCATGTTGGAACCACCTCTCAGACGTGCCAGAAGCACGTGGCGGACAGTCCGGAATCACCTGTTGGGCATACGCAACCACCTCTGAGATGTACCAGTACCACGTGCCGTGCACGCCGGAACCACCTACCGGACAGACCGGAATCAACTTTCGGGCATGCCGGAACCACCAGTCAGATGTGCCAGAATCACGTGCCAGAGACGCCGGAAGCACCTGCCGAGCACGTCGCAACCACCTGCTCAACTCGCCTGAACCACCTGCCGGACACGCCAAAATCACCTGCCCGCTAGACCAGCACCACTTCGGGGACAAGCCGGAATCACGTGAGGGGCATGCCGGCACAGCCTCTCAGACTTAACCTCGTGCCGGACACCACAGAACCACCTGCCGGACAGACCGGAACCACCTGCCGGACACGCCGGAACCACCGGCTCGACCCGCCGGAAAGACCGCTGGACATGCAAAATCACCTGCCGGCTATGCCGGAAACACTTGGCGAACACTCCGGAATCACCTGCCGGGCATGCCGGAACCACCTCTCAGATATGCCAGAACCACGTGCCAATGACCCCGGAAGCACCTGCCGAGCACGCCGGAGCCACATGCTCGACTCGCCAGAAACACCTGCCGGACACGCAAAAATCACCTGTCGGCTACGCCACAACCAGTTGGGGAACACTTCGGAATCACCTGCCGGGCTTGCTGGAACCACCTGCCGGTCAAGCCAAAATCACCTGCCAACTACGCCAGTACCACTTGGCGGACACTGTGGAAACACCTGTCGGGCCGGCCGGAACCACATCTCAGACGTGCCAGAACCATGTGCATGAGATGCTGGAACCACACCCCGAACAGACGGAAAACACCTGCCAGACCCGTCTGAACAACCTGCCGAGCACGCCGGAGCCACCTGCTCGACTCGCCAGAACCACCTACCTGACATGCCCAAATCACCAGCCGGGTATGCCAGAACCACTTGGCGGACACTCCGGAATCATCTGCCGGACATGCCGGAACCAGCTCTCAGACACACCAGAACCACGTGCCGGACACGCCGGAAGCAACTGCCGAGCATGCCGGAGCCACCTGCTCGACTCGCCAGAAACACCTGCCGGACACGCCAAAATCACCTGCCGGGTACGCAAGAACCACCTGGCGGATACTACGGAATCACATGCCGCGCATGACGGACCCACCTTTCAGACGTGCCGGAAGCACGTTCCGGAGACGCCGGAAACTCCTAGCGGACAGACCGGAACCACCTGCCAAGAACGCCGGAGCCACCTGTTCGACTCGCTGGAACCACCTGCCGACAGGCCAATATCAACTGCTGGCTATGCCAGAACCACCTGGGGGACAGTCCGGGATCACCTGCCAGCCATGGCGGAACCACCTCTCAGACGTACCAGAACCACCTGCCGGAGAAGCTGGAAACACGTCCTGGACAGACTGGAACCACGTGACGGCCATGCCTGAACCACCTGCCGAGCACGGCGGAACCACCTGCCGGACACGCCAAAATCACCTGCGGGCTACGCCAGAACCACTTGGACGACTCTCTGAAATGACCTGCTGGGCATGTTGGAACCACCTCTCAGACGTGCCAGAAGCACGTGGCGGACAGTCCGGAATCACCTGTTGGGCATACGCAACCACCTCTGACACGTACCAGAACCTCGTGCCGTGCACGCCGGAACCACCTATCGGACAGGCCGGAATCAACATTTGGGCATGCCGGAACCACCAGTCAGATGTGCCAGAAACACGTGCCGGAGACGCCGGAAGCACCTGCCAAGCACGTTGGAACCACCTGCTCAACTCGCCTGAACCACCTGCCGGACATGCCAAAATCACCTGCCGACTATGCCAGAACCACTTGGCGAACACTCCGGAATCACTTGCCGGGCATGCAGGAACCACCTCTCAGACATGCCAGAACCCCGTGCCAATGACCCCGGAAGCACCAGCCGAGCACGCCGGAACCACCTGCTCGACTCGCCAGAACCACCTGCCGGACACGCAAAAATCACCTGCCGGCTATGCCACAACCAGTTGGGGAACACTTCGGAATCACCTGCCAGGCTTGCTGGAACCACCTGCCCGTCATGCCAAAATCACCTTCCAACTACGCCAGAACCGCTTGGCGGACACTGCGGAAACACCTGTCGGGCCGGCTGGAACCACATATCAGAAGTGCCAGAAACGTGTTCATGAGATGCTGGAACCACACCCCGAACAGACGGATACCACCTGCCAGAACCGCCTGAACCACCTGCTGAGCACGCCGGAAGCACCTGCTCGACTCACCGGTACCACCTCCCTGACACGCCAAAATCACCTGCTGGGTATGCCAGAACCACTTGGCGGACACTCCGGAATCATCTGCCGGACATGCCGGAACCAGCTCTCAGACACACCAGAACCAAGTGCCGGAGACGCCGGAAGCACCTGCCGAGCACGCCGGAGCCACCTGCTCGACTCGCCAGAAACACCTGCCGGACACGCAAACATCACCTGCCGGCTACGCCACAACCAGTTGGGGAACACTTCGGAATCACCTGCCGGGCTTGCTGCAACCACCTGCCGGTCATGCCAAAATCACCTGCCAACTACGCCAGTACCACTTGGCGGACACTGTGGTAACACCTGTCGGGCCAGCCGGAACCACATCTCAGACGTGCCAGAACCATGTGCATGAGATGCTGGAACCACACCCCGAACAGACGGAAAACACCTGCCAGACCCGTCTGAACAACCTGCCGAGCACGCCGGAGCCACCTGCTCGACTCGCCGGAACCACCTACCTGACATGCCCAAATCACCAGCCGGGTATGCCAGAACCACTTGGCGGACACTCCGGAATCATCTTCCGGACATGCCGGAACCAGCTCTCAGACACACCAGAACCACGTGCCGGAGACGCCGGAAGCACCTGCCGAGCATGCCGGAGCCACCTGCTCGACTCGCCAGAAACACCTGCCGGACACGCCAAAATCACCTGCCGGGTACGCCAGAAACACCTGGCGGACACTCCGAAACCACCTGTCGCGCATGCCGGAACCACCTCTCAGACGTGCCGGAAGCACGTGCCGGACACACCGGGATCACCTACCGGACAGACCGGAACCACCTGCCGAGCACGCCGGAGCCACCTGTTCGACTCGCTGGAACCACCTGCCGGACAGGCCAATATCATCTGCTGGCTATGCCAGAACCACCTGGGGGACAGTCCGGGATCACCTGCCAGCCATGGCGGAACCACCTCTCAGAAGTACCAGAACCACCTGCTGGAGAAGCTGGAAACACGTCCTGAACAGACTGGAACCACGTGACGGCCATGCCTGAACCACCTGCCGAGCACGGCGGAACCACCTGCCGGACACGCCAAAATCACCTGCGTGTTATGCCAGAACCACTTGGAGGACTCTCTGGGATGACCTGCCGGGCATGCCGGAACCACCTCTCAGACGTGCCAGAACCATGTGGCGGACAGTCCGGAATCACCTGTTGGGCATGCGCAACCACCTCTGAGACGTACCAGAACCACATGCCGTGCAGGCTGGAACCACCTACCGGACAGACCGGAATCACCTTTCGGGCATGCCGGAACCACCTGTCAGATGTGCCAGAAACACGTGCCGGAGACGCCGGAAGCACCTGCCAAGCACGTTGGAACCACCTGCTCAACTCGCCTGAACCACCTGCCGGACATGCCAAAATCACCTGCCGACTATGCCAGAACCACTTGGCGAACACTCCGGAATCACTTGCCGGGCATGCAGGTACCACCTCTCAGACATGCGAGAAACCCGCGCCAATGACCCCAGAAGCACCAGCCGAGCACGCCGGAACCACCTGCTCGACTCGCCAGAACCACCTGCCGGACACGCAAAAATCACCTGCCGGCTACGCCACAACCAGTTGGGGAACACTTCGGAATCACCTGCCGGGCTTGTTGGAACCACCTGCCTGTCATGCCAAAATCACCTGCCAACTACGCCAGTACCACTTGGCGGACACTGTGGAAACACCTGTCGGGCCGGCCGGAACCACATCTCAGACGTGCCAGAACCATGTGCATGAGATGCTGGAACCACACCCCGAACAGACGGAAAACACCTGCCAGACCCGTCTGAACAACCTGCTGAGCACGCTGGAGCCACCTGCTCGACTCGCCGGAACCACCTACCTGACATGCCCAAATCACCAGCCGGGTATGCCAGAACCACTTGGCGGACACTCCGGAATCATCTGCCGGACATGCCGGAACCAGCTCTCAGACACACCAGAACCACGTGCCGGAGACGCCGGAAGCACCTGCCGAGCATGCCGGAGCCACCTGCTCGACTCGCCAGAAACACCTGCCGGACACGCCAAACTCACCTGCCGGGTACTCCAGAACCACCTGGCGGACACTCCAAAATCACCTGTCGCGCATGCCGGAACCACCTCTCAGACGTGCCGGAATCACGTGCCGGACACGCCGGAATCACCTACCGGACAGACCGGAACCACCTGCCGAGCACGCCGGAGCCACCTGTTCGACTCGCTGGAACCACCTGCCGGACAGGCCAATATCAACTGCTGGCTATGCCAGAACCACCTGGGGGACGGTCCGGGATCACCTGCCAGCCATGGCCGAACCACCTCTCAGATGTACCAGAACCACCTGCCGGAGAAGCTGGAAACACGTCCTGGACAGACTGGAACCACGTGACGGCCATGCCTGAACCACCTGCCGAGCACGGCGGAACCACCTGCCGGACACGCCAAAATCACCTGCGGGCTACGCCAGAACCACTTGGACGACTCTCCGAAATGACCTGCCGGGCATCTTGGAACCACCTATCAGACGTGCCAGAAGCACGTGGCGGACAGTCCGGAATCACCTGTTGGGCATACGCAACCACCTCTGAGACGTACCAGAACCACGTGCCGTGCACGCCGGAACCACCTACCGGACAGACCGGAATCAACTTTTGGGCATGCCGGAACCACCAGTCAGATGTGCCAGAAACACGTGCCGGAGACGCCGGAAGCACCTGCCGAGCACGTCGCAACCACCTGCTCAACTCGCCTTAACCCTCTGCCGGACACGGCAAAATCACCTGCCCGCTACACCAGCACCACTTCGGGGACAAGCCGGAATCACGTGAGGGGCATGCCGGCACAGCCTCTCAGACTGAACATCGTGCCGGACACCACAGAACCACCTGCCGGACAGACCGGAACCACCTGCCGGACACGCCGGAACCACCGGCTCGACCCGCCGGAACGACCGCTGGACATGCAAAATCACCTGCCGGCTACGCCGGAAACACTTGGCGAACACTCCGGAATCACGTGCCGGGCATGCCGGAACCACCTCTCAGATATGCCAGAACCTCGTGCCAATGACCCCGGAAGCACCTGCCGAGCACGCCGGAACCACCTGCTCGACTCGCCAGAACCACCTGCCGGACACGCAAAAATCACCTGCCGGCTACGCCACAAGCAGTTGGGGAACACTTCGGAATCACCTGCCGGGCTTGCTGGAACCACCTGCCGGTCATGCCAAAATCACCTGCCAACTACGCCAGTACCACTTGGCGGACACTGTGGAAACACCTGTCGGGCCGGCCGGAACCACATCTCAGACGTGCCAGAACCATGTGCATGAGATGCTGGAACCACACCCCGAACAGACGGAAAACACCTGCCAGACCCGTCTGAACAACCTGCCGAGCACGCCGGAGCCACCTGCTCGACTCGCCGGAACCACCTACCTGACATGCCCAAATCACCAGCCGGGTATGCCAGAACCACTTGGCGGACACTCCGGAATCATCTGCCGGACATGCCGGAACCAGCTCTCAGACACACCAGAACCACGTGCCGGAGACGCCGGAAGCACCTGCCGAGCATGCCGGAGCCACCTGCTCGACTCGCCAGAAACACCTGCCGGACACGCCAAAATCACCTGCCGGGTATGCCAGAACCACCTGGCGGACACTACGGAATCACCTGCCGCGCATGCAGGAACCACTTCTCAGACGTGCCGGAAGCACGTGCCACACACTCCGGAAACACCTACCGGACATACCGGAACCACCTGCCAAGAACGCCGGAGCCACCTGTTCGACTCGCTGGAACCACCTGCCGGACAGGCCAATATCAACTGCTGGCTATGCCAGAACCACCTGGGGGACGGTCCGGGATCACCTGCCAGCCATGGCGGAACCACCTCTCAGACGTACCAGAACCACCTGCCGGAGAAGCTGGAAACACGTCCTGGACAGACTGGAACCACGTGACGGCCATGCCTGAACCACATCCCGAGCACGGCGGAACCACCTGCCGGACACGCCAAAATCACCTGCGGGCTACGCCAGAACCACTTGGACGACTCTCCGAAATGACCTGCCGGGCATGTTGGAACCACCTATCAGACGTGCCAGAAGCACGTGGCGGACAGTCCGGAATCACCTGTTGGGCATACGCAACCACCTCTGAGATGTACCAGTACCACGTGCCGTGCACGCCGGAACCACCTACCGGACAGACCGGAATCAACTTTCGGGCATGCCTGAACCACCAGTCAGATGTGCCAGAATCACGTGCCAGAGACGCCGGAAGCACCTGCCGAGCACGTCGCAACCACCTGCTCAACTCGCCTGAACCACCTGCCGGACACGCCAAAATCACCTGCCCGCTAGACCAGCACCACTTCGGGGACAAGCCGGAATCACGTGAGGGGCATGCCGGCACAGCCTCTCAGACTTAACCTCGTGCCGGACACCACAGAACCACCTGCCGGACAGACCGGAACCACCTGCCGGACACGCCGGAACCACCGGCTCGACCCGCCGGAAAGACCGCTGGACATGCAAAATCACCTGCCGGCTATGCCGGAAACACTTGGCGAACACTCCGGAATCACCTGCCGGGCATGCCGGAACCACCTCTCAGATATGCCAGAACCACGTGCCAATGACCCCGGAAGCACCTGCCGAGCACGCCGGAGCCACATGCTCGACTCGCCAGAAACACCTGCCGGACACGCAAAAATCACCTGTCGGCTACGCCACAACCAGTTGGGGAACACTTCGGAATCACCTGCCGGGCTTGCTGGAACCACCTGCCGGTCATGCCAAAATCACCTGCCAACTACGCCAGTACCACTTGGCGGACACTGTGGAAACACCTGTCGGGCCGGCCGGAACCACATCTCAGACGTGCCAGAACCATGTGCATGAGATGCTGGAACCACACCCCGAAAAGACGGAAAACACCTGCCAGACCCGTCTGAACAACCTGCCGAGCACGCCGGAGCCACCTGCTCGACTCGCCAGAACCACCTACCTGACATGCCCAAATCACCAGCCGGGTATGCCAGAACCACTTGGCGGACACTCCGGAATCATCTGCCGGACATGCCGGAACCAGCTCTCAGACACACCAGAACCACGTGCCGGAGACGCCGGAAGCAACTGCCGAGCATGCCGGAGCCACCTGCTCGACTCGCCAGAAACACCTGCCGGACACGCCAAAATCACCTGCCGGGTATGCCAGAACCACCTGGCGGACAGTACGGAATCACCTGCCGCGCATGCCGGAACCACCTCTCAGATGTGCCGGAAGCACGTGCCAGACACGCCGGAAACACCTACCGGACAGACCGGAACCACCTGCCAAGAACGCCGGAGCCACCTGTTCGACTCGGTGGAACCACCTGCCGGACAGGCCAATATCAAATGCTGGCTATGCCAGAACCACCTGGGGGACAGTCCGGGATCACCTGCCAGCCATGGCGGAACCAGCTCTCACACGTACCAGAACCACCTGCCGGAGAAGCTGGAAACACGTCCTGGACAGACTGGAACCACGTGACGGCCATGCCTGAACCACCTGCCGAGCACGGCGGAACCACCTGCCGGACACGCCAAAATCACCTGGGGGCTACACCAGAACCACGTCGACGACTCTCTGAAATGACCTGCCGGGCATGTTGCAACCACCTCTCAGACGTGCCAGAAGCACGTGGCGGACAGTCCGGAATCACCTGTTGGGCATACGCAACCACCTCTGACACGGACCGGAACCACGTGTCGTGCACGCCGGAACCACCTACCGGACAGACCGGAATCAACTTTTGGGCATGCCGGAACCACCAGTCAGATGTGCCAGAAACACGTGCCGGAGACGCCGGAAGCACCTGCCGAGCACGTCGCAACCACCTGCTCAACTCGCCTGAACCACCTGCCGGACACGCCAAAATCCCTGCCCGCTACACCAGCACCACTTCGGGGACAAGCCGGAATCACGTGAGGGGCATGCCGGCACAGCCTCTCAGACTGAACCTCGTGCCGGACACCACAGAACCACCTGCCGGACAGACCGGAACCACCAGCCGGACACGCCGGTACCACCGGCTCGACCCGCCGGAACGACCGCTGGACATGCAGAATCTCCTGCCGGCTACGCCAGAAACACTTGGCGAACACTCCGGAATCACCTGCCGGGCATGCCGGAACCACCTCTCAGATATGCCAGAACCACGTGCCAATCACCCCGGAAGCACCTGCCGAGCACGCCGGAACCACCTGCTCGACTCGCCAGAACCACCTGCCGGACACGCAAAAATCACCTGCCGGCTACGCCACAACCAGTTGGGGAACACTTCGGAATCACCTGCCGGGCTTGCTGCAACCACCTGCCGGTCATGCCAAAATCACCTGCCAACTACGCCTGTACCACTTGGCGGACACTGTGGAAACACCTGTCGGGCTGGCCGGAACCACATCTCAGACGTGCCAGAAACGTGTTCATGAGATGCTGGAACCACACCCCGAACAGACGGATACCACCTGCCAGAACCGCCTGAACCCCCTGCTGAGCACGCCGGAACCACCTGCTCGACTCACCGGTACCACCTCCCTGACACGCCAAAATCACCTGCTGGGTTTGCCAGAACCACTTGGCGGACACTCCGGAATCATCTGCCGGACATGCCGGAACCAGCTCTCAGACACACCAGAACCAAGTGCCGGAGACGCCGGAAGCACCTGCCGAGCATGCCGGAGTCACCTGCTCGACTCGCCAGAAACACCTGCCGGACACGCCAAAATCACCTGCCGGGTACGCCAGAACCACCTGGCGGACACTACGGAATCACCTGCCGCGCATGCCGGAACCACCTCTCAGACGTGCCGGAAGCACGTGCCGGACACGCCGGAAACACCTACTGGACAGACCGGAACCACCTGCCAAGAACGCCGGAGCCACCTGTTCGACTCGCTGGAACCACCTGCCGGACAGGCCAATATCAACTGCTGGCTATGCCAGAACCACCTGGGGGACGGTCCGGAATCACCTGCCAGCCATGGCGGAACCACCTCTCAGACGTACCAGAACCACCTGCCGGAGAAGCTGGAAACACGTCCTGGACAGTCTGGAATCACCTGCCGGCCAAGCCTGAACCACCTGCCAAGCACAACGGAACAACCTGCCAGACACGCCAAAATCACCTGCGTGTTATGCCAGAACCACTTGGAGGACTCTCTGGTATGACCTGCCGGGCATGCCGGAATCACCTCTCAGACGTGCCAGAAGCACGTGGCGGACAGTCCGGAATCACCTGTTGGGCATGCGCAACCACCTCTGAGACGTACCAGAACCACATGCCGTGCAGGCTGGAACCACCTACCGGACAGACCGGAATCACCTTTCGGGCATGCCGGAACCACCTGTCAGATGTGCCAGAAACACGTGCCGGTGACGCCGGAAGCACCTGCCAAGCACGTTGGAACCACCTGCTCAACTCGCCTGAACCAGCTGCCGGACATGCCAAAATCACCTGCCGACTATGCCAGAACCACTTGGCGAACACTCCGGAATCACTTGCCGGGCATGCAGGAACCACCTCTCAGACATGCCAGAACCCCGTGCCAATGACCCCGGAAGCACCAGCCGAGCACGCCGGAACCACCTGCTCGACTCGCCAGAACCACCTGCCGGACACGCAAAAATCACCTGCCGGCTATGCCACAACCAGTTGGGGAACACTTCGGAATCACCTGCCAGGCTTGCTGGAACCACCTGCCCGTCATGCCAAAATCACCTTCCAACTACGCCAGAACCGCTTGGCGGACACTGCGGAAACACCTGTCGGGCCGGCTGGAACCACATATCAGAAGTGCCAGAAACGTGTTCATGAGATGCTGGAACCACACCCCGAACAGACGGATACCACCTGCCAGAACCGCCTGAACCACCTGCTGAGCACGCCAGAAGCACCTGCTCGACTCACCGGTACCACCTCCCTGACACGCCAAAATCACCTGCTGGGTATGCCAGAACCACTTGGCGGACACTCCGGAATCATCTGCCGGACATGCCTGAACCAGCTCTCAGACACACCAGAACCAAGTGCCGGAGACGCCGGAAGCACCTGCCGAGCACGCCGGAGCCACCTGCTCGACTCGCCAGAAACACCTGCCGGACACGCAAAAATCACCTGCCGGCTACGCCACAACCAGTTGGGGAACACTTCGGAATCACCTGCCGGGCTTGCTGCAACCACCTGCCGGTCATGCCAAAATCACCTGCCAACTACGCCAGTACCACTTGGCGGACACTGTGGAAACACCTGTCGGGCCGGCCGGAACCACATCTCAGACGTGCCAGAACCATGTGCATGAGATGCTGGAACCACACCCCGAACAGACGGAAAACACCTGCCAGACCCGTCTGAACAACCTGCCGAGCACGCCGGAGCCACCTGCTCGACTCGCCGGAACCACCTACCTGACATGCCCAAATCACCAGCCGGGTATGCCAGAACCACTTGGCGGACACTCCGGAATCATCTTCCGGACATGCCGGAACCAGCTCTCAGACACACCAGAACCACGTGCCGGAGACGCCGGAAGCACCTGCCGAGCATGCCGGAGCCACCTGCTCGACTCGCCAGAAACACCTGCCGGACACGCCAAAATCACCTGCCGGGTACGCCAGAAACACCTGGCGGACACTCCGAAACCACCTGTGGCGCATGCCGGAACCACCTCTCAGACGTGCCGGAAGCACGTGCCGGACACGCCGGAATCACCTACCGGACAGACCGGAACCACCTGCCGAGCACGCCGGAGCCACCTGTTCGACTCGCTGGAACCACCTGCCGGACAGGCCAATATCAACTGCTGGCTATGCCAGAACCACCTGGGGGATGGTCCGGAATCACCTGCCAGCCATGGCGGAACCACCTCTCAGACGTACCAGAACCACCTGCCGGAGAAGCTGGAAACACGTCCTGGAGAGTCTGGAACCACCTGCCGGCCAAGCCTGAACCACCTGCCAAGCACAACGGAACAACCTGCCAGACACGCCAAAATCACCTGCGTGTTATGCCAGAACCACTTGGAGGACTCTCTGGGATGACCTGCCGGGCATGCCGGAACCACCTCTCAGACGTGCCAGAACCATGTGGCGGACAGTCCGGAATCACCTGTTGGGCCTGCGCAACCACCTCTGAGACGTACCAGAACCACATGCCGTGCAGGCTGGAACCACCTACCGGACAGACCGGAATCACCTTTCGGGCATGCCGGAACCACCTGTCAGATGTGCCAGAAACACGTGCCGGAGACGCCGGAAGCACCTGCCAAGCACGTTGGAACCACCTGCTCAACTCGCCTGAACCACCTGCCGGACATGCCAAAATCACCTGCCGACTATGCCAGAACCACTTGGCGAACACTCCGGAATCACTTGCCGGGCATGCAGGTACCACCTCTCAGACATGCCAGAAACCCGCGCCAATGACCCCAGAAGCACCAGCCGAGCACGCCGGAACCACCTGCTCGACTCGCCAGAACCACCTGCCGATCACGCAAAAATCACCTGCCGGCTACGCCACAACCAGTTGGTGAACACTTTGGAATCACCTGCCAGGCTTGCTGGAACCACCTGCCAGTCATGCCAAAATCACCTGCCAGCTACGCCAGAACCGCTTGGCGGACACTGCGGAAACACCTGTCGGGCCGGCTGGAACCACATCTCAGATGTGCCAGAAACATGTTCATGAGATTCTGAAACCACACCCCGAACAGACGGAAAACACCTGCCAGAACCGCCTGAACCACCTGCTGAGCACGCCGGAACCACCTGCTCGACTCACCGGTACCACCTCCCTGACACGCCAAAATCACCAGCTGGGTATGCCAGAACCACTTGACGGACACTCCGGAATCATCTGCCGGACATGCCGGAACCAGCTCTCAGACACACCAGAACCACGTGCCGGAGACGCCGGAAGCACCTGCCGAGCATCCCGGAGCCACCTGCTCGACTCGTCAGAAACACCTGCCGGACACGCCAAAATCACCTGCCGGGTACGCCAGAACCACGTGGCGGACACTACGGAATCACCTGTCCCGCATGCCGGAACCACCTCTCTGACGTGCCAGAAGCACGTGCCGGACACGCCGGAAACACCTACCGGACAGACCGGAACCACCTGCCAAGAACGCCGGAGCCACCTGTTCGACTCGGTGGAACCAGCTGCCGGACAGGCCAATATCAACTGCTGGCTATGCCAGAACCACCAGTGGGACGGTCCGGAATCACCTGCCAGCCATGGCGGAACCACCTCTCAGACGTACCAGAACCACCTGCCGGAGAAGCTGGAAACACGTCCTGGACAGTCTGGAACCACGTGACGGCCATGCCTGAACCACCTGCCGAGCACGGCGGAACCACCTGCCGGACACGCCAAAATCACCTGCGGGCTACACCAGAACCACTTCGACGACTCTCTGAAATGACCTGCCGGGCATGTTGGAACCCCCTCTCAGACGTGCCAGAAGCACGTGGCGGACAGTCCGGAATCACCTGTTGGGCATACGCAACCACCTCTGACACGAACCAGAACCACGTGCCGTGCACGCCGGAACCACCTACCGGACAGACCGGAATCAACTTTTGGGCATGCCGGAACCACCAGTCAGATGTGCCAGAAACACGTGCCGGAGACGTCGGAAGCACCTGCCGAGCACGTCGCAACCACCTGCTCAACTCGCCTGAACCACCTGCCGGCCAAGCCTGAACCACCTGCCAAGCACAACGGAACAACCTGCCAGACACGCCAAAATCACCTGCGTGTTATGCCAGAACCACTTGGAGGACTCTCTGGGATGACCTGCCGGGCATGCCGGAACCACCTCTCAGACGTGCCAGAACCATGTGGCGGACAGTCCGGAATCACCTGTTGGGCATGCGCAACCACCTCTGAGACGTACCAGAACCACATGCCGTGCAGGCTGGAACCACCTACCGGACAGACCGGAATCACCTTTCGGGCATGCCGGAACCACCTGTCAGATGTGCCAGAAACACGTGCCGGAGACGCCGGAAGCACCTGCCAAGCACGTTGGAACAACCTGCTCAACTCGCCTGAACCAGCTGCCGGACATGCCAAAATCACCTGCCGACTATGCCAGAACCACTTGGCGAACACTCCGGAATCACCTGCCGAGCATGCCGGAGCCACCTGCTCGACTCGCCAGAAACACCTGCCGGACACGCCAAAATCACCTGCCGGGTATGCCAGAACCACCTGGCGGACACTACGGAATCACCTGCCGCGCATGCCGGAACCACCTCTCAGACGTGCCGGAAGCACGTGCCAGACACTCCGGAAACACCTACCGGACAGACCGGAACCACCTGCCAAGAACGCCGGAGCCACCTGTTCGACTCGCTGGAACCACCTGCCGGACAGGCCAATATCAACTGCTGGCTATGCCAGAACCACCTGGGTGACAGTCCGGGATCACCTGCCAGCCATGGCGGAACCACCTCTCAGACGTACCAGAACCACCTGCCGGAGAAGCTGGAAACACGTCCTGGACAGACTGGAACCACGTGACGGCCATGCCTGAACCACCTGCCGAGAACGGCGGAACCATCTGCCGGACACGCCAAAATCACCTGCGGGCTACGCCAGAACCACTTGGACGACTCTCCGAAATGACCTGCTGGGCATGTTGGAACCACCTCTCAGACGTGCCAGAAGCACGTGGCAGACAGTCCGGAATCACCTGTTGGGCATACGCAACCACCTCTGACACGTACCAGAACCACGTGCCGTGCACGCCGGAACCACCTACCGGACAGACCGGAATCAACTTTTGGGCATGCCGGAACCACCTGTCAGATGTGCCAGAAACACGTGCCGGAGACGCCGGAAGCACCTGCCGAGCACGTCGCAACCACCTGCTCAACTCGCCTGAACCACCTGCCGGACACGCCAAAATCACCTGCCCGCTACACCAGCACCACTTCGGGGACAAGCCGGAATCACGTGAGGGGCATGCCGGCACAGCCTCTCAGACTGAACCTCGTGCCGGACACCACAGAACCACCTGCCGGACAGACCGGAACCACCTGCCGGACACGCCGGAACCACCGGCTCGACCCGCCGTAAAGACCGCTGGACATACAACATCACCTGCCGGCTACGCCGGAAACACTTGCCGAACACTCCGGAATCACCTGCCGGGCATGCCGGAACCACCTCTCAGATATGCCAGAACCACGTGCCAATGACCCCGGAAGCACCTGCCGAGCACGCCGGAACCACCTGCTCGACTCGCCAGAACCACCTGCCGGACACGCAAAAATCACCTGCCGGCTACGCCACAACCTGTTGGTGAACACTTTGGAATCACCTGCCGGGCTTGCTGGAACCACCTGCCGGTCATGCCAAAATCACCTGCCAACTACGCCAGAACCGCTTGGCGGACACTGCGGAAACACCTGTCGGGCCGGCTGGAACCACATCTCAGACGTGCCAGAAACGTGTTCATGAGATGCTGGAACCACACCCCGAACAGACGGATACCACCTGCCAGAACCGCCTGAACCACCTGCTGAGCACGCCGGAACCACCTGCTCGACTCACCGGTACCACCTCCCTGACACGCCAAAATCACCTGCTGGGTATGCCAGAACCACTTGGCGGACACTCCGGAATCATCTGCCAGACATGCCGGAACCAGCTCTCAGACACACCAGAACCAAGTGCCGGAGACGCCGGAAGCACCTGCCGAGCATGCCGGAGCCACCTGCTCGACTCGCCAGAAACACCTGCCGGACACGCCAAAATCACCTGCCGGGTATGCCAGAACCACCTGGCGGACACTACGGAATCACCTGCCGCGCATGCAGGAACCACTTCTCAGACGTGCCGGAAGCACGTGCCACACACTCCGGAAACACCTACCGGACATACCGGAACCACCTGCCAAGAACGCCGGAGCCACCTGTTCGACTCGCTGGAACCACCTGCCGGACAGGCCAATATCAACTGCTGGCTATGCCAGAACCACCTGGGGGACGGTCCGGGATCACCTGCCAGCCATGGCGGAACCACCTCTCAGACGTACCAGAACCACCTGCCGGAGTAGCTGGAAACACGTCCTGGACAGACTGGAACCACGTGACGGCCATGCCTGAACCACATCCCGACCACGGCGGAACCACCTGCCGGACACGCCAAAATCACCTGCGGGCTACGCCAGAAACACTTGGACGACTCTCCGAAATGACCTACCGGGCATGTTGGAACCACCTCTCAGACGTGCCAGAAGCACGTGGCGGACAGTCCGGAATCACCTGTTGGGCATACGCAACCACCTCTGAGATGTACCAGTACCACGTGCCGTGCACGCCGGAACCACCTACCGGACAGACCGGAATCAACTTTTGGGCATGCCGGAACCACCAGTCAGATGTGCCAGAATCACGTGCCAGAGACGCCGGAAGCACCTGCCGAGCACGTCGCAACCACCTGCTCAACTCGCCTGAACCACCTGCCGGACACGCCAAAATCACCTGCCCGCTAGACCAGCACCACTTCGGGGACAAGCCGGAATCACGTGAGGGGCATGCCGGCACAGCCTCTCAGACTGAACCTCGTGCCGGACACCACAGAACCACCTGCCGGACAGACCGGAACCACCTGCCGGACACGCCGGAACCACCGGCTCGACCCGCCGGAAAGACCGCTGGACATGCAAAATCACCGGCCGGCTACGCCGGAAACACTTGGCGAACACTCCGGAATCACCTGCCGGGCATGCCGGAACCACCTCTCAGATATGCCAGAACCACGTGCCAATGACCCCGGAAGCACCTGCCGAGCACGCCGGAGCCACATGCTCGACTCGCCAGAAACACCTTCCGGACACGCAAAAATCACCTGCCGGCTACGCCACAACCAGTTGGGGAACACTTCGGAATCACCTGCCGGGCTTGCTGGAACCACCTGCCGGTCATGCCAAAATCACCTGCCAACTACGCCAGTACCACTTGGCGGACACTGTGGAAACACCTGTCGGGCCGGCCGGAACCACATCTCAGACGTGCCAGAACCATGTGCATGAGATGCTGGAACCACACCCCGAACAGACGGAAAACACCTGCCAGACCCGTCTGAACAACCTGCCGAGCACGCCGGAGCCACCTGCTCGACTCGCCAGAACCACCTACCTGACATGCCCAAATCACCAGCCGGGTATGCCAGAACCACTTGGCGGACACTCCGGAATCATCTGCCGGACATGCCGGAACCAGCTCTCAGACACACCAGAACCACGTGCCGGAGACGCCGGAAGCACCTGCCGAGCATGCCGGAGCCACCTGCTCGACTCGCCAGAAACACCTGCCGGACACGCCAAAATCACCTGCCGGGTACGCAAGAACCACCTGGCGGATACTACGGAATCACATGCCGCGCATGACGGACCCACCTTTCAGACGTGCCGGAAGCACGTTCCGGAGACGCCGGAAACTCCTAGCGGACAGACCGGAACCACCTGCCAAGAACGCCGGAGCCACCTGTTCGACTCGCTGGAACCACCTGCCGACAGGCCAATATCAACTGCTGGCTATGCCAGAACCACCTGGGGGACAGTCCGGGATCACCTGCCAGCCATGGCGGAACCACCTCTCAGACGTACCAGAACCACCTGCCGGAGAAGCTGGAAACACGTCCTGGACAGACTGGAACCACGTGACGGCCATGCCTGAACCACCTGCCGAGCACGGCGGAACCACCTGCCGGACACGCCAAAATCACCTGCGGGCTACGCCAGAACCACTTGGACGACTCTCTGAAATGACCTGCTGGGCATGTTGGAACCACCTCTCAGACGTGCCAGAAGCACGTGGCGGACAGTCCGGAATCACCTGTTGGGCATACGCAACCACCTCTGACACGTACCAGAACCTCGTGCCTTGCACGCCGGAACCACCTACCGGACAAGCCGGAATCAACTTTTGGGCATGCCGGAACCACCAGTCAGATGTGCCAGAAACACGTGCCGGAGACGCCGGAAGCACCTGCCGACCACATCGCAACCACCTGCTGAACTCGCCTGAACCACCTGCCGGACACGCCAAAATCACCTGCCCGCTACACCAGCACCACTTCGGGGACAAGGCGGAATCACGTGAGGGGCATGCCGGCACAGCCTCTCAGACTGAACCTCGTGCCGGACACCACAGAACCACCAGCCGGACAGACCGGAACCAACTGCCGGACACGCCGGAACCACTGGCTCGACCCGCCGGAACGACCACTGGACATGCAAAATCACCTGCCGGCTACGCCGGAAACACTTGGCGAACACTCCGGAATCACCTGCCGGGCATGCCGGAACCACCTCTCAGATATGCCAGAACCACGTGCCCATGACCCCGGAAGCACCTGCCGAGCACGCCGGAACCACATGCTCGACTCGGCAGAACCACCTGCCGGACACGCAAAAATCACCTGCCGGCTACGCCACAACCAGTTGGGGAACACTTCGGAATCACCTGCCGGGCTTGCTGGAACCACCTGCCGGTCATGCCAAAATCACATGCCAACTACGCCAGTACCACTTGGCGGACACTGTGGAAACACCTGTCGGGCCGGCCGGAACCACATCTCAGACGTGCCAGAACCATGTGCATGAGATGCTGGAACCACACCCCGAACAGACGGAAAACACCTGCCAGACCCGTCTGAACAACCTGCCGAGCACGCCGGAGCCACCTGCTCGACTCGCCGGAACCACCTACCTGACATGCCCAAATCACCAGCCGGGTATGCCAGAACCACTTGGCGGACACTCCGGAATCATCTGCCGGACATGCCGGAACCAGCTCTCAGACACACCAGAACCACGTGCCGGAGACGCCGGAAGCACCTGCCGAGCATGCCGGAGCCACCTGCTCGACTCGCCAGAAACACCTGCCGGACACGCCAAAATCACCTGCCGGGTACGCCAGAACCACCTGGCGGACACTCCGAAACCGCCTGTCGCGCATGCCGGAACCACCTCTCAGACGTGCCGGAAGCACGTGCCGGACACGCCGGAATCACCTACCGGACAGACCGGAACCACCTGCCGAGCACGCCGGAGCCACATGTTCGACTCACTGGAACCACCTGCCGGACAGGCCAATATCAACTGCTGGCTATGCCAGAACCACCGGGGGGGACGGTCCGGAATCACCTGCCAGCCATGGGGGAACCACCTCTCAGACGTACCAGAACCACCTGCCGGAGAAGCTGGAAACACGTCCTGGACAGTCTGGAACCACC
This sequence comes from Equus caballus, assembly GCF_041296265.1. Lineage (NCBI taxonomy): Eukaryota > Metazoa > Chordata > Mammalia > Perissodactyla > Equidae > Equus > Equus caballus. The sequence goes on from NC_091713.1 coordinate 4,237,625, forward strand.
TGCCGGCCAAGCCTGAACCACCTGCCAAGCACAACGGAACAACCTGCCAGACACGCCAAAATCACCTGCGTGTTATGCCAGAACCACTTGGAGGACTCTCTGGGATGACCTGCCGGGCATGTTGGAACCACCTCTCAGACGGGCCAGAAGCACGTGGCGGACAGTCCGGAATCACCTGTTGGGCATACGCAACCACCTCTGACACGTACCAGAACCACGTGCCGTGCACGCCGGAACCACCTACCGGACAGACCGGAATCAACTTTTGGGCATGCCGGAACCACCAGTCAGATGTGCCAGAAACACGTGCCGGAGACGCCGGAAGCACCTTCCGAGCACGTCGCAACCACCTGCTCAACTCGCCTGAACCACCTGCCGGACACGCCAAAATCACCTGCCCGCTACACCAGCACCACTTCGGGGACAAGCCGGAATCACGTGAAGGGCATGCCGGCACAGCCTCTCAGACTAAACCTCGTGCTGCACACCACAGAACCACCTGCCGGACAGACCAGAACCACCTGCCGGACACGCCGGAACCACCGGCTCGACCCGCCGGAACGACCGACTGACATGCAATATCACGTGCCGGCTACGCCGGAAACACTTGGCGAACACTCCGGAATCACCTGCCGGGCATGCCGGAACCACCTCTCAGATATGCCAGAACCACGTGCCAATGACCCCGGAAGCACCTGCCGAGCACGCCGGAACCACCTGCTCGACTCGCCAGGACCACCTGCCGGACACGCAAAAATCACCTGCCGGCTACGCCACAACCAGTTGGGGAACACTTCGGAATCACCTGCCGGGCTTGCTGGAACCACCTGCCGGTCATGCCAAAATCACCTGCCAACTACGCCAGTACCACTTGGCGGACACTGTGGAAACACCTGTCGGGCCGGCCGGAACCACATCTCAGACGTGCCAGAACCATGTGCATGAGATGCTGGAACCACACCCCGAACAGACGGAAAACACCTGCCAGACCCGTCTGAACAACCTGCCGAGCACGCCGGAGCCACCTGCTCGACTCGCCGGAACCACCTACCTGACATGCCCAAATCACCAGCCGGGTATGCCAGAACCACTTGGCGGACACTCCGGAATCATCTGCCGGACATGCCGGAACCAGCTCTCAGACACACCAGAACCACGTGCCGGAGACGCCGGAAGCACCTGCCGAGCATGCCGGAGCCACCTGCTCGACTCGCCAGAAACACCTGCCGGACACGCCAAAATCACCTGCCGGGTACGCCAGAACCACCTGGCGGACACTCCGAAACCACCTGTCGCGCATGCCGGAACCACCTCTCAGACGTGCCGGAAGCACGTGCCGGACACGCCGGAATCACCTACCGGACAGACCGGAACCACCTGCCGAGCACGCCGGAGCCACCTGTTCGACTCGCTGGAACCACCTGCCGGACAGGCCAATATCAACTGCTGGCTATGCCAGAACCACCTGGGGGACGGTCCGGAATCGCCTGCCAGCCATGGCGGAACCACCTCTCAGACGTACCAGAACCACCTGCCGGAGAAGCTGGAAACACGTCCTGGACAGTCTGGAACCACCTGCCGGCCAAGCCTGAACCACCTGCCAAGCACAACGGAACAACCTGCCAGACACGCCAAAATCACCTGCGTGTTATGCCAGAACCACTTGGAGGACTCTCTGGGATGACCTGCCGGGCATGCCGGAACCACCTCTCAGACGTGCCAGAATCATTTGGCGGACAGTCTGGAAACACCTGTTGGGCATGCGCAACCACCTCTGAGACGTACCAGAACCACATGCCGTGCAGGCTGGGACCACCTACCGGACAGACCGGAATCACCTTTGGGCATGCCGGAACCACTTGTCAGATGTGCCAGAAACACGTGTCGGAGACGCCGGAAGCACCTGCCAAGCACGTTGGAACCACCTGCTCAACTCGCCTGAACCACCTGCCGGACATGCCAAAATCACCTGCCAACTACGCCAGAACCGCTTGGCGGACACTGCGGAAACACCTGTCGGGCCGGCTGGAACCACATCTCAGACGTGCCAGAAACGTGTTCATGAGATGCTGGAACCACACCCCGAAGAGACGGATACCACCTGCCAGAACCGCCTGAACCACCTGCTGAGCACGCCGGAACCACCTGCTCGACTCACCGGTACCACCTCCCTGACACGCCAAAATCACCTTCTGGGTATGCCAGAACCACTTGGCGGACACTCCGGAATCATCTGCCGGACATGCCGGAACCAGCTCTCAGACACACCAGAACCACGTGCCGAAGACGCCTGAAGCACCTGCCGAGAATGCCGGAGCCACATGCTCGACTCGCCAGAAACACCTGACGGACACGCCAAAATCACCTGCCAGGTACGCCAGAACCACCTGGCGGACACTCCGAAACCACCTGTCGCGCATGCCGGAACCACCTCTCAGACGTGCCGGAAGCACGTGCCGGACAAGCCGGAATCACCTACCGGACAGACCGGAACCACCTGCCGAGCAGGCTGGAGCCACCTGTTCGACTCGCTCGAACCACCTGCCGGACAGGCCAATATCAACTGCTGGCTATGCCAGAACCACCTGGGGGACAGTCGGGATCACCTGCCAGCCATGGCGGAACCACCTCTCAGACGTACCAGAACCACCTGCCGGAGAAGCTGGAAACACGTCCTGGACAGACTGGAACCACGTGACGGCCATGCCTGAACCACCTGCCGAGCACGGCGGAACCACCTGCCGGACACGCCAAAATCACCTGCGGGCTACGCCAGAACCACTTGGACGACTCTCCGAAATGACCTGCCGGGCATGTTGGAACCACCTCTCAGACGTGCCAGAACCATGTGGCAGACAGTCCGGAATCACCTGTTGGGCATACGCAACCACCTCTGACACGTACCAGAACCACGTGCCGTGCCGCCGGAACCACCTACCGGACAGACCGCAATCAACTTTTGGGCATGCCGGAACCACCAGTCAGATGTGCCAGAAACACGTGCCGGAGACGCCGGAAGCAACTGCCGAGCACGTCGCAACCACCTGCTCAGCTCGCCTGAACCACCTGCCGGAAACGCCAAAATCACCTGCCCGCTACACCAGCACCACTTCGGGGACAAGCCGGAATCACGTGAGGGGCATGCCGGCACAGCCTCTCAGACTGAACCTCGGGCAGGCCACCACAGAACCACCTGCCGGACAGACCGGAACCACCTGCCGGACACGCCGGAACCACCGGCTCGACCCGCCGGAACGACCGCTGGACATGCAAAATCACCTGCCGGCTACGCCGGAAACACTTGGCGAACACTCCGGAATCACCTGCCGGGCATGCCGGAACCACCTCTCAGATATGCCAGAACCACGTGCCAATGACCCCGGAAGCACCTGCCGAGCACGCCGGAACCACCTGCTCGACTCGCCAGAACCACCTGCCGGACACGCAAAAATCACCTGCCGGCTACGCCACAACCAGTTGGGGAACACTTTGGAATCACCTGCCAGGCTTGCTGGAACCACCTGCCAGTCATGCCAAAATCACCTTCCAACTACGCCAGAACCGCTTGGCGGACACTGCGGAAAAACCTGTCAGGCCGGCTGGAACCACATCTCAGACCTGCCAGAAACGTGTTCATGAGATGCTGGAACCACACCCCGAACAGACGGAAAACACCTGCCAGACCCGTCTGAACAACCTGCCGAGCACGCCGGAGCCACCTGCTCGACTCGCCGGAACCACCTACCTGACATGCCCAAATCACCAGCCGGGTATGCCAGAACCACTTGGCGGACACTCCGGAATCATCTGCCGGACATGCCGGAACCAGCTCTCAGACACACCAGAATCACGTGCCGGAGACGCCGGAAGCACCTGCCGAGCATGCCGGAGCCACCTGCTCGACTCGCCAGAAACACCTGCCGGACACGCCAAAATCACCTGCCGGGTACGCCAGAACCACCTGGCGGACACTCCGAAACCACCTGTCGCGCATGCCGGAACCACCTCTCAGACGTGCCGGAAGCACGTGCCGGACACGCCGGAATCACCTACCGGACAGACCGGAACAGCCTGCCGAGCACGCCGGAGCCACCTGTTCGACTCGCTGGAACCACCTGCCGGACAGGCCAATATCAAATGCTGGCTATGCCAGAACCACCTGGGGGACGGTCCGGAATCACCTGCCAGCCATGGCGGAACCACCTCTCAGACGTACCAGAACCACCTGCCGGAGAAGCTGGAAACACGTCCTGGACAGTCTGGAACCACCTGCCGGCCAAGCCTGAACCACCTGCCAAGCACAACGGAACAACCTGCCAGACACGCCAAAATCACCTGCGTGTTATGCCAGAACCACTTGGAGGACTCTCTGGGATGACCTGCCGGGCATGCCGGAACCACCTCTCAGACGTGCCAGAACCATGTGGCGGACAGTCCGGAATCACCTGTTGGGCCTGCGCAACCACCTCTGAGACGTACCAGAACCACATGCCGTGCAGGCTGGAACCACCTACCGGACAGACCGGAATCACCTTTCGGGCATGCCGGAACCACCTGTCAGATGTGCCAGAAACACGTGCCGGAGACGCCGGAAGCACCTGCCAAGCACGTTGGAACCACCTGCTCAACTCGCCTGAACCACCTGCCGGACATGCCAAAATCACCTGCCGACTATGCCAGAACCACTTGGCGAACACTCCGGAATCACTTGCCGGGCATGCAGGTACCACCTCTCAGACATGCCAGAAACCCGCGCCAATGACCCCAGAAGCACCAGCCGAGCACGCCGGAACCACCTGCTCGACTCGCCAGAACCACCTGCCGATCACGCAAAAATCACCTGCCGGCTACGCCACAACCAGTTGGTGAACACTTTGGAATCACCTGCCAGGCTTGCTGGAACCACCTGCCAGTCATGCCAAAATCACCTGCCAGCTACGCCAGAACCGCTTGGCGGACACTGCGGAAACACCTGTCGGGCCGGCTGGAACCACATCTCAGATGTGCCAGAAACGTGTTCATGAGATTCTGAAACCACACCCCGAACAGACGGAAAACACCTGCCAGAACCGCCTGAACCACCTGCTGAGCACGCCGGAACCACCTGCTCGACTCACCGGTACCACCTCCCTGACACGCCAAAATCACCAGCTGGGTATGCCAGAACCACTTGACGGACACTCCGGAATCATCTGCCGGACATGCCGGAACCAGCTCTCAGACACACCAGAACCACGTGCCGGAGACGCCGGAAGCACCTGCCGAGCATCCCGGAGCCACCTGCTCGACTCGTCAGAAACACCTGCCGGACACGCCAAAATCACCTGCCGGGTACGCCAGAACCACGTGGCGGACACTACGGAATCACCTGTCCCGCATGCCGGAACCACCTCTCTGACGTGCCAGAAGCACGTGCCGGACACGCCGGAAACACCTACCGGACAGACCGGAACCACCTGCCAAGAACGCCGGAGCCACCTGTTCGACTCGGTGGAACCAGCTGCCGGACAGGCCAATATCAACTGCTGGCTATGCCAGAACCACCAGTGGGACGGTCCGGAATCACCTGCCAGCCATGGCGGAACCACCTCTCAGACGTACCAGAACCACCTGCCGGAGAAGCTGGAAACACGTCCTGGACAGTCTGGAACCACGTGACGGCCATGCCTGAACCACCTGCCGAGCACGGCGGAACCACCTGCCGGACACGCCAAAATCACCTGCGGGCTACACCAGAACCACTTCGACGACTCTCCGAAATGACCTGCCGGGCATGTTGGAACCCCCTCTCAGACGTGCCAGAAGCACGTGGCGGACAGTCCGGAATCACCTGTTGGGCATACGCAACCACCTCTGACACGAACCAGAACCACGTGCCGTGCACGCCGGAACCACCTACCGGACAGACCGGACTCAACTTTTGGGCATGCCGGAACCACCAGTCAGATGTGCCAGAAACACGTGCCGGAGACGTCGGAAGCACCTGCCGAGCACGTCGCAACCACCTGCTCAACTCGCCTGAACCACCTGCCGGCCAAGCCTGAACCACCTGCCAAGCACAACGGAACAACCTGCCAGACACGCCAAAATCACCTGCGTGTTATGCCAGAACCACTTGGAGGACTCTCTGGGATGACCTGCCGGGCATGCCGGAACCACCTCTCAGACGTGCCAGAACCATGTGGCGGACAGTCCGGAATCACCTGTTGGGCATGCGCAACCACCTCTGAGACGTACCAGAACCACATGCCGTGCAGGCTGGAACCACCTACCGGACAGACCGGAATCACCTTTCGGGCATGCCGGAACCACCTGTCAGATGTGCCAGAAACACGTGCCGGAGACGCCGGAAGCACCTGCCAAGCACGTTGGAACAACCTGCTCAACTCGCCTGAACCAGCTGCCGGACATGCCAAAATCACCTGCCGACTATGCCAGAACCACTTGGCGAACACTCCGGAATCACCTGCCGAGCATGCCGGAGCCACCTGCTCGACTCGCCAGAAACACCTGCCGGACACGCCAAAATCACCTGCCGGGTATGCCAGAACCACCTGGCGGACACTACGGAATCACCTGCCGCGCATGCCGGAACCACCTCTCAGACGTGCCGGAAGCACGTGCCAGACACTCCGGAAACACCTACCGGACAGACCGGAACCACCTGCCAAGAACGCCGGAGCCACCTGTTCGACTCGCTGGAACCACCTGCCGGACAGGCCAATATCAACTGCTGGCTATGCCAGAACCACCTGGGTGACAGTCCGGGATCACCTGCCAGCCATGGCGGAACCACCTCTCAGACGTACCAGAACCACCTGCCGGAGAAGCTGGAAACACGTCCTGGACAGTCTGGAACCACCTGCCGGCCAAGCCTGAACCACCTGCCAAGCACAACGGAACAACCTGCCAGACACGCCAAAATCACCTGCGTGTTATGCCAGAACCACTTGGAGGACTCTCTGGGATGACCTGCCGGGCATGCCGGAATCACCTCTCAGACGTGCCAGAAGCACGTGGCGGACAGTCCGGAATCACCTGTTGGGCATGCGCAACCACCTCTGAGACGTACAAGAACCACATGCCGTGCAGGCTGGAACCACCTACCGGACAGACCGGAATCACCTTTCGGGCATGCCGGAACAACCTGTCAGATGTGCCAGAAACACGTGCCGGAGACGCCGGAAGCACCTGCCAAGCACGTTGGAACCACCTGCTCAACTCGCCTGAACCACCTGCCGGACATGCCAAAATCACCTGCCGACTATGCCAGAACCACTTGGCGAACACTCCGGAATCACTTGCCGGGCATGCAGGAACCACCTCTCAGACATGCCAGAACCCCGTGCCAATGACCCCGGAAGCACCAGCCGAGCACGCCGGAACCACCTGCTCGACTCGCCAGAACCACCTGCCGGACACGCAAAAATCACCTGCCGGCTATGCCACAACCAGTTGGGGAACACTTCGGAATCACCTGCCAGGCTTGCTGGAACCACCTGCCCCTCATGCCAAAATCACCTGCCAACTACGCCAGAACCACTTGGCGGACACTGCGGAAACACCTGTCGGGCCGGCTGGAACCACATATCAGAAGTGCCAGAAACGTGTTCATGAGATGCTGGAACCACACCCCGAACAGACGGATACCACCTGCCAGAACCGCCTGAACCACCTGCTGAGCACGCCGGAAGCACCTGCTCGACTCACCGGTACCACCTCCCTGACACGCCAAAATCACCTTCTGGGTATGCCAGAACCACTTGGCGGACACTCCGGAATCATCTGCCGGACATGCCGGAACCAGCTCTCAGACACACCAGAACCAAGTGCCGGAGACGCCGGAAGCACCTGCCGAGCACGCCGGAGCCACCTGCTCGACTCGCCAGAAACACCTGCCGGACACGCAAAAATCACCTGCCGGCTACGCCACAACCAGTTGGGGAACACTTCGGAATCACCTGCCGGGCTTGCTGCAACCACCTGCCGGTCATGCCAAAATCACCTGCCAACTACGCCAGTATCACTTGGCGGACACTGTGGAAACACCTGTCGGGCCGGCCGGAACCACATCTCAGACGTGCCAGAACCATGTGCATGAGATGCTGGAACCACACCCCGAACAGACGGAAAACACCTGCCAGACCCGTCTGAACAACCTGCCGAGCACGCCGGAGCCACCTGCTCGACTCGCCGGAACCACCTACCTGACATGCCCAAATCACCAGCCGGGTATGCCAGAACCACTTGGCGGACACTCCGGAATCATCTTCCGGACATGCCGGAACCAGCTCTCAGACACACCAGAACCACGTGCCGGAGACGCCGGAAGCACCTGCCGAGCATGCCGGAGCCACCTGATCGACTCGCCAGAAACACCTGCCGGACACGCCAAAATCACCTGCCGGGTACGCCAGAAACACCTGGCGGACACTCCGAAACCACCTGTGGCGCATGCCGGAACCACCTCTCAGACGTGCCGGAAGCACGTGCCGGACACGCCGGAATCACCTACCGGACAGACCGGAACCACCTGCCGAGCACGCCGGAGCCACCTGTTCGACTCGCTGGAACCACCTGCCGGACAGGCCAATATCAACTGCTGGCTATGCCAGAACCACCTGGGGGATGGTCCGGAATCACCTGCCAGCCATGGCGGAACCACCTCTCAGACGTACCAGAACCACCTGCCGGAGAAGCTGGAAACACGTCCTGGAGAGTCTGGAACCACCTGCCGGCCAAGCCTGAACCACCTGCCAAGCACAACGGAACAACCTGCCAGACACGCCAAAATCACCTGCGTGTTATGCCAGAACCACTTGGAGGACTCTCTGGGATGACCTGCCGGGCATGCCGGAACCACCTCTCAGACGTGCCAGAACCATGTGGCGGACAGTCCGGAATCACCTGTTGGGCCTGCGCAACCACCTCTGAGACGTACCAGAACCACATGCCGTGCAGGCTGGAACCACCTACCGGACAGACCGGAATCACCTTTCGGGCATGCCGGAACCACCTGTCAGATGTGCCAGAAACACGTGCCGGAGACGCCGGAAGCACCTGCCAAGCACGTTGGAACCACCTGCTCAACTCGCCTGAACCACCTGCCGGACATGCCAAAATCACCTGCCGACTATGCCAGAACCACTTGGCGAACACTCCGGAATCACTTGCCGGGCATGCAGGTACCACCTCTCAGACATGCCAGAAACCCGCGCCAATGACCCCAGAAGCACCAGCCGAGCACGCCGGAACCACCTGCTCGACTCGCCAGAACCACCTGCCGATCACGCAAAAATCACCTGCCGGCTACGCCACAACCAGTTGGTGAACACTTTGGAATCACCTGCCAGGCTTGCTGGAACCACCTGCCAGTCATGCCAAAATCACCTGCCAGCTACGCCAGAACCGCTTGGCGGACACTGCGGAAACACCTGTCGGGCCGGCTGGAACCACATCTCAGATGTGCCAGAAACGTGTTCATGAGATTCTGAAACCACACCCCGAACAGACGGAAAACACCTGCCAGAACCGCCTGAACCACCTGCTGAGCACGCCGGAACCACCTGCTCGACTCACCGGTACCACCTCCCTGACACGCCAAAATCACCAGCTGGGTATGCCAGAACCACTTGACGGACACTCCGGAATCATCTGCCGGACATGCCGGAACCAGCTCTCAGACACACCAGAACCACGTGCCGGAGACGCCGGAAGCACCTGCCGAGCATCCCGGAGCCACCTGCTCGACTCGTCAGAAACACCTGCCGGACACGCCAAAATCACCTGCCGGGTACGCCAGAACCACGTGGCGGACACTACGGAATCACCTGTCCCGCATGCCGGAACCACCTCTCTGACGTGCCAGAAGCACGTGCCGGACACGCCGGAAACACCTACCGGACAGACCGGAACCACCTGCCAAGAACGCCGGAGCCACCTGTTCGACTCGGTGGAACCAGCTGCCGGACAGGCCAATATCAACTGCTGGCTATGCCAGAACCACCAGTGGGACGGTCCGGAATCACCTGCCAGCCATGGCGGAACCACCTCTCAGACGTACCAGAACCACCTGCCGGAGAAGCTGGAAACACGTCCTGGACAGTCTGGAACCACGTGACGGCCATGCCTGAACCACCTGCCGAGCACGGCGGAACCACCTGCCGGACACGCCAAAATCACCTGCGGGCTACACCAGAACCACTTCGACGACTCTCCGAAATGACCTGCCGGGCATGTTGGAACCCCCTCTCAGACGTGCCAGAAGCACGTGGCGGACAGTCCGGAATCACCTGTTGGGCATACGCAACCACCTCTGACACGAACCAGAACCACGTGCCGTGCACGCCGGAACCACCTACCGGACAGACCGGAATCAACTTTTGGGCATGCCGGAACCACCAGTCAGATGTGCCAGAAACACGTGCCGGAGACGTCGGAAGCACCTGCCGAGCACGTCGCAACCACCTGCTCAACTCGCCTGAACCACCTGCCGGCCAAGCCTGAACCACCTGCCAAGCACAACGGAACAACCTGCCAGACACGCCAAAATCACCTGCGTGTTATGCCAGAACCACTTGGAGGACTCTCTGGGATGACCTGCCGGGCATGCCGGAACCACCTCTCAGACGTGCCAGAACCATGTGGCGGACAGTCCGGAATCACCTGTTGGGCATGCGCAACCACCTCTGAGACGTACCAGAACCACATGCCGTGCAGGCTGGAACCACCTACCGGACAGACCGGAATCACCTTTCGGGCATGCCGGAACCACCTGTCAGATGTGCCAGAAACACGTGCCGGAGACGCCGGAAGCACCTGCCAAGCACGTTGGAACAACCTGCTCAACTCGCCTGAACCAGCTGCCGGACATGCCAAAATCACCTGCCGACTATGCCAGAACCACTTGGCGAACACTCCGGAATCACCTGCCGAGCATGCCGGAGCCACCTGCTCGACTCGCCAGAAACACCTGCCGGACACGCCAAAATCACCTGCCGGGTATGCCAGAACCACCTGGCGGACACTACGGAATCACCTGCCGCGCATGCCGGAACCACCTCTCAGACGTGCCGGAAGCACGTGCCAGACACTCCGGAAACACCTACCGGACAGACCGGAACCACCTGCCAAGAACGCCGGAGCCACCTGTTCGACTCGCTGGAACCACCTGCCGGACAGGCCAATATCAACTGCTGGCTATGCCAGAACCACCTGGGTGACAGTCCGGGATCACCTGCCAGCCATGGCGGAACCACCTCTCAGACGTACCAGAACCACCTGCCGGAGAAGCTGGAAACACGTCCTGGACAGACTGGAACCACGTGACGGCCATGCCTGAACCACCTGCCGAGAACGGCGGAACCATCTGCCGGACACGCCAAAATCACCTGCGGGCTACGCCAGAACCACTTGGACGACTCTCCGAAATGACCTGCTGGGCATGTTGGAACCACCTCTCAGACGTGCCAGAAGCACGTGGCAGACAGTCCGGAATCACCTGTTGGGCATACGCAACCACCTCTGACACGTACCAGAACCACGTGCCGTGCACGCCGGAACCACCTACCGGACAGACCGGAATCAACTTTTGGGCATGCCGGAACCACCTGTCAGATGTGCCAGAAACACGTGCCGGAGACGCCGGAAGCACCTGCCGAGCACGTCGCAACCACCTGCTCAACTCGCCTGAACCACCTGCCGGACACGCCAAAATCACCTGCCCGCTACACCAGCACCACTTCGGGGACAAGCCGGAATCACGTGAGGGGCATGCCGGCACAGCCTCTCAGACTGAACCTCGTGCCGGACACCACAGAACCACCTGCCGGACAGACCGGAACCACCTGCCGGACACGCCGGAACCACCGGCTCGACCCGCCGTAAAGACCGCTGGACATACAACATCACCTGCCGGCTACGCCGGAAACACTTGCCGAACACTCCGGAATCACCTGCCGGGCATGCCGGAACCACCTCTCAGATATGCCAGAACCACGTGCCAATGACCCCGGAAGCACCTGCCGAGCACGCCGGAACCACCTGCTCGACTCGCCAGAACCACCTGCCGGACACGCAAAAATCACCTGCCGGCTACGCCACAACCTGTTGGTGAACACTTTGGAATCACCTGCCGGGCTTGCTGGAACCACCTGCCGGTCATGCCAAAATCACCTGCCAACTACGCCAGAACCGCTTGGCGGACACTGCGGAAACACCTGTCGGGCCGGCTGGAACCACATCTCAGACGTGCCAGAAACGAGTTCATGAGATGCTGGAACCACACCCCGAACAGACGGATACCACCTGCCAGAACCGCCTGAACCACCTGCTGAGCACGCCGGAACCACCTGCTCGACTCACCGGTACCACCTCCCTGACACGCCAAAATCACCTGCTGGGTATGCCAGAACCACTTGGCGGACACTCCGGAATCATCTGCCGGACATGCCGGAACCAGCTCTCAGACACACCAGAACCAAGTGCCGGAGACGCCGGAAGCACCTGCCGAGCATGCCGGAGCCACCTGCTCGACTCGCCAGAAACACCTGCCGGACACGCCAAAATCACCTGCCGGGTATGCCAGAACCACCTGGCGGACACTACGGAATCACCTGCCGCGCATGCAGGAACCACTTCTCAGACGTGCCGGAAGCACGTGCCACACACTCCGGAAACACCTACCGGACATACCGGAACCACCTGCCAAGAACGCCGGAGCCACCTGTTCGACTCGCTGGAACCACCTGCCGGACAGGCCAATATCAACTGCTGGCTATGCCAGAACCACCTGGGGGACGGTCCGGGATCACCTACCAGCCATGGCGGAACCACCTCTCAGACGTACCAGAACCACCTGCCGGAGTAGCTGGAAACACGTCCTGGACAGACTGGAACCACGTGACGGCCATGCCTGAACCACATCCCGACCACGGCGGAACCACCTGCCGGACACGCCAAAATCACCTGCGGGCTACGCCAGAAACACTTGGACGACTCTCCGAAATGACCTGCCGGGCATGTTGGAACCACCTCTCAGACGTGCCAGAAGCACGTGGCGGACAGTCCGGAATCACCTGTTGGGCATACGCAACCACCTCTGAGATGTACCAGTACCACGTGCCGTGCACGCCGGAACCACCTACCGGACAGACCGGAATCAACTTTCGGGCATGCCGGAACCACCAGTCAGATGTGCCAGAATCACGTGCCAGAGACGCCGGAAGCACCTGCCGAGCACGTCGCAACCACCTGCTCAACTCGCCTGAACCACCTGCCGGACACGCCAAAATCACCTGCCCGCTAGACCAGCACCACTTCGGGGACAAGCCGGAATCACGTGAGGGGCATGCCGGCACAGCCTCTCAGACTGAACCTCGTGCCGGACACCACAGAACCACCTGCCGGACAGACCGGAACCACCTGCCGGACACGCCGGAACCACCGGCTCGACCCGCCGGAAAGACCGCTGGACATGCAAAATCACCGGCCGGCTACGCCGGAAACACTTGGCGAACACTCCGGAATCACCTGCCGGGCATGCCGGAACCACCTCTCAGATATGCCAGAACCACGTGCCAATGACCCCGGAAGCACCTGCCGAGCACGCCGGAGCCACATGCTCGACTCGCCAGAAACACCTTCCGGACACGCAAAAATCACCTGCCGGCTACGCCACAACCAGTTGGGGAACACTTCGGAATCACCTGCCGGGCTTGCTGGAACCACCTGCCGGTCATGCCAAAATCACCTGCCAACTACGCCAGTACCACTTGGCGGACACTGTGGAAACACCTGTCGGGCCGGCCGGAACCACATCTCAGACGTGCCAGAACCATGTGCATGAGATGCTGGAACCACACCCCGAACAGACGGAAAACACCTGCCAGACCCGTCTGAACAACCTGCCGAGCACGCCGGAGCCACCTGCTCGACTCGCCAGAACCACCTACCTGACATGCCCAAATCACCAGCCGGGTATGCCAGAACCACTTGGCGGACACTCCGGAATCATCTGCCGGACATGCCGGAACCAGCTCTCAGACACACCAGAACCACGTGCCGGAGACGCCGGAAGCACCTGCCGAGCATGCCGGAGCCACCTGCTCGACTCGCCAGAAACACCTGCCGGACACGCCAAAATCACCTGCCGGGTACGCAAGAACCACCTGGCGGATACTACGGAATCACATGCCGCGCATGACGGACCCACCTTTCAGACGTGCCGGAAGCACGTTCCGGAGACGCCGGAAACTCCTAGCGGACAGACCGGAACCACCTGCCAAGAACGCCGGAGCCACCTGTTCGACTCGCTGGAACCACCTGCCGACAGGCCAATATCAACTGCTGGCTATGCCAGAACCACCTGGGGGACAGTCCGGGATCACCTGCCAGCCATGGCGGAACCACCTCTCAGACGTACCAGAACCACCTGCCGGAGAAGCTGGAAACACGTCCTGGACAGACTGGAACCACGTGACGGCCATGCCTGAACCACCTGCCGAGCACGGCGGAACCACCTGCCGGACACGCCAAAATCACCTGCGGGCTACGCCAGAACCACTTGGACGACTCTCTGAAATGACCTGCTGGGCATGTTGGAACCACCTCTCAGACGTGCCAGAAGCACGTGGCGGACAGTCCGGAATCACCTGTTGGGCATACGCAACCACCTCTGACACGTACCAGAACCTCGTGCCTTGCACGCCGGAACCACCTACCGGACAGGCCGGAATCAACTTTTGGGCATGCCGGAACCACCAGTCAGATGTGCCAGAAACACGTGCCGGAGACGCCGGAAGCACCTGCCGACCACATCGCAACCACCTGCTGAACTCGCCTGAACCACCTGCCGGACACGCCAAAATCACCTGCCCGCTACACCAGCACCACTTCGGGGACAAGGCGGAATCACGTGAGGGGCATGCCGGCACAGCCTCTCAGACTGAACCTCGTGCCGGACACCACAGAACCACCAGCCGGACAGACCGGAACCAACTGCCGGACACGCCGGAACCACTGGCTCGACCCGCCGGAACGACCACTGGACATGCAAAATCACCTGCCGGCTACGCCGGAAACACTTGGCGAACACTCCGGAATCACCTGCCGGGCATGCCGGAACCACCTCTCAGATATGCCAGAACCACGTGCCCATGACCCCGGAAGCACCTGCCGAGCACGCCGGAACCACCTGCTCGACTCGGCAGAACCACCTGCCGGACACGCAAAAATCACCTGCCGGCTACGCCACAACCAGTTGGGGAACACTTCGGAATCACCTGCCGGGCTTGCTGGAACCACCTGCCGGTCATGCCAAAATCACCTGCCAACTACGCCAGTACCACTTGGCGGACACTGTGGAAACACCTGTCGGGCCGGCCGGAACCACATCTCAGACGTGCCAGAACCATGTGCATGAGATGCTGGAACCACACCCCGAACAGACGGAAAACACCTGCCAGACCCGTCTGAACAACCTGCCGAGCACGCCGGAGCCACCTGCTCGACTCGCCGGAACCACCTACCTGACATGCCCAAATCACCAGCCGGGTATGCCAGAACCACTTGGCGGACACTCCGGAATCATCTGCCGGACATGCCGGAACCAGCTCTCAGACACACCAGAACCACGTGCCGGAGACGCCGGAAGCACCTGCCGAGCATGCCGGAGCCACCTGCTCGACTCGCCAGAAACACCTGCCGGACACGCCAAAATCACCTGCCGGGTACGCCAGAACCACCTGGCGGACACTCCGAAACCGCCTGTCGCGCATGCCGGAACCACCTCTCAGACGTGCCAGAAGCACGTGCCGGACACGCCGGAATCACCTACCGGACAGACCGGAACCACCTGCCGAGCACGCCGGAGCCACATGTTCGACTCACTGGAACCACCTGCCGGACAGGCCAATATCAACTGCTGGCTATGCCAGAACCACCGGGGGGGACGGTCCGGAATCACCTGCCAGCCATGGGGGAACCACCTCTCAGACGTACCAGAACCACCTGCCGGAGAAGCTGGAAACACGTCCTGGACAGTCTGGAACCACCTGCCGGCCAAGCCTGAACCACCTGCCAAGCACAACGGAACAACCTGCCAGACACGCCAAAATCACCTGCGTGTTATGCCAGAACCACTTGGAGGACTCTCTGGGATGACCTGCCGGGCATGCCGGAACCACCTCTCAGACGTGCCAGAACCATGTGGCGGACAGTCCGGAATCACCTGTTGGGCATGCGCAACCACCTCTGAGACGTACCAGAACCACATGCCGTGCAGGCTGGAACCACCTACCGGACAGACCGGAATCACCTTTCGGGCATGCCGGAACCACCTGTCAGATGTGCCATAAACACGTGCCGGAGACACCGGGAGCACCTGCCAAGCACGTTGGAACCACCTGCTCAACTCGCCTGAACCACCTGCCGGACATGCCAAAATCACCTGCCGACTATGCCAGAACCACTTGGCGAAAACTCCGGAATCACTTGCCGGGCATGCAGGAACCACCTCTCAGACATGCCAGAACCCCGTGCCAATGACCCCGGAAGCACCAGCCGAGCACGCCGGAACCACCTGCTCGACTCGCCAGAACCACCTGCCGATCACGCAAAAATCACCTGCCGGCTACGCCACAACCAGTTGGTGAACACTTTGGAATCACCTGCCAGGCTTGCTGGAACCACCTGCCAGTCATGCCAAAATCACCTGCCAACTACGCCAGAACCGCTTGGCGGACACTGCGGAAACACCTGTCGGGCCGGCTGGAACCACATCTCAGACGTGCCAGAAACGTGTTCATGAGATGCTGGAACCACACCCCGAACAGACGGATACCACCTGCCAGAACCGCCAGAACCACCTGCTGAGCACGCCGGAACCACCTGCTCGACTCACCGGTACCACCTCCCTGACACGCCAAAATCACCTGCTGGGTATGCCAGAACCACTTGGCGGACACTCCGGAATCATCTGCCGGACATGCCGGAACCAGCTCTCAGACACACCAGAACCAAGTGCCGGAGACGCCGGAAGCACCTGCCGAGCATGCTGGAGCCACCTGCTCGACTCGCCAGAAACACCTGCCGGACACGCCAAAATCACCTGCCGGGTATGCCAGAACCACCTGGCGGACAGTACGGAATCACCTGCCGCGCATGCCGGAACCACCTCTCAGATGTGCCGGAAGCACGTGCCAGACACGCCGGAAACACCTACCGGACAGACCGGAACCACCTGCCAAGAACGCCGGAGCCACCTGTTCGACTCGGTGGAACCAGCTGCCGGACAGGCCAATATCAACTGCTGGCTATGCCAGAACCACCTGGGGGACAGTCCGGGATCACCTGCCAGCCATGGCGGAACTAGCTCTCAGACGTACCAGAACCACCTGCCGGAGAAGCTGGAAACACGTCCTGGACAGACTGGAACCACGTGACGGCCATGCCTGAACCACCTGCCGAGCACGGCGGAACCACCTGCCGGACACGCCAAAATCACCTGCGGGCTACACCAGAACCACTTGGACGACTCTCCGAAATGACCTGCCGGGCATGTTGGAACCACCTCTCAGACGGGCCAGAAGCACGTGGCGGACAGTCCGGAATCACCTGTTGGGCATACGCAACCACCTCTGACACGTACCAGAACCACGTGCCGTGCACGCCGGAACCACCTACCGGACAGACCGGAATCAACTTTTGGGCATGCCGGAACCACCAGTCAGATGTGCCAGAAACACGTGCCGGAGACGCCGGAAGCACCTTCCGAGCACGTCGCAACCACCTGCTCAACTCGCCTGAACCACCTGCCGGACACGCCAAAATCACCTGCCCGCTACACCAGCACCACTTCGGGGACAAGTCGGAATCACGTGAAGGGCATGCCGGCACAGCCTCTCAGACTAAACCTCGTGCTGCACACCACAGAACCACCTGCCGGACAGACCAGAACCACCTGCCGGACACGCCGGAACCACCGGCTCGACCCGCCGGAACGACCGACTGACATGCAATATCACGTGCCGGCTACGCCGGAAACACTTGGCGAACACTCCGGAATCACCTGCCGGGCATGCCGGAACCACCTCTCAGATATGCCAGAACCACGTGCCAATGACCCCGGAAGCACCTGCCGAGCACGCCGGAACCACCTGCTCGACTCGCCAGGACCACCTGCCGGACACGCAAAAATCACCTGCCGGCTACGCCACAACCAGTTGGGGAACACTTCGGAATCACCTGCCGGGCTTGCTGGAACCACCTGCCGGTCATGCCAAAATCACCTGCCAACTACGCCAGTACCACTTGGCGGACACTGTGGAAACACCTGTCGGGCCGGCCGGAACCACATCTCAGACGTGCCAGAACCATGTGCATGAGATGCTGGAACCACACCCCGAACAGACGGAAAACACCTGCCAGACCCGTCTGAACAACCTGCCGAGCACGCCGGAGCCACCTGCTCGACTCGCCGGAACCACCTACCTGACATGCCCAAATCACCAGCCGGGTATGCCAGAACCACTTGGCGGACACTCCGGAATCATCTGCCGGACATGCCGGAACCAGCTCTCAGACACACCAGAACCACGTGCCGGAGACGCCGGAAGCACCTGCCGAGCATGCCGGAGCCACCTGCTCGACTCGCCAGAAACACCTGCCGGACACGCCAAAATCACCTGCCGGGTACGCCAGAACCACCTGGCGGACACTCCGAAACCACCTGTCGCGCATGCCGGAACCACCTCTCAGACGTGCCGGAAGCACGTGCCGGACACGCCGGAATCACCTACCGGACAGACCGGAACCACCTGCCGAGCACGCCGGAGCCACCTGTTCGACTCGCTGGAACCACCTGCCGGACAGGCCAATATCAACTGCTGGCTATGCCAGAACCACCTGGGGGACGGTCCGGAATCGCCTGCCAGCCATGGCGGAACCACCTCTCAGACGTACCAGAACCACCTGCCGGAGAAGCTGGAAACACGTCCTGGACAGTCTGGAACCACCTGCCGGCCAAGCCTGAACCACCTGCCAAGCACAACGGAACAACCTGCCAGACACGCCAAAATCACCTGCGTGTTATGCCAGAACCACTTGGAGGACTCTCTGGGATGACCTGCCGGGCATGCCGGAACCACCTCTCAGACGTGCCAGAATCATTTGGCGGACAGTCTGGAAACACCTGTTGGGCATGCGCAACCACCTCTGAGACGTACCAGAACCACATGCCGTGCAGGCTGGGACCACCTACCGGACAGACCGGAATCACCTTTGGGCATGCCGGAACCACTTGTCAGATGTGCCAGAAACACGTGTCGGAGACGCCGGAAGCACCTGCCAAGCACGTTGGAACCACCTGCTGAACTCGCCTGAACCACCTGCCGGACATGCCAAAATCACCTGCCAACTACGCCAGAACCGCTTGGCGGACACTGCGGAAACACCTGTCGGGCCGGCTGGAACCACATCTCAGACGTGCCAGAAACGTGTTCATGAGATGCTGGAACCACACCCCGAAGAGACGGATACCACCTGCCAGAACCGCCTGAACCACCTGCTGAGCACGCCGGAACCACCTGCTCGACTCACCGGTACCACCTCCCTGACACGCCAAAATCACCTTCTGGGTATGCCAGAACCACTTGGCGGACACTCCGGAATCATCTGCCGGACATGCCGGAACCAGCTCTCAGACACACCAGAACCACGTGCCGAAGACGCCTGAAGCACCTGCCGAGAATGCCGGAGCCACATGCTCGACTCGCCAGAAACACCTGACGGACACGCCAAAATCACCTGCCAGGTACGCCAGAACCACCTGGCGGACACTCCGAAACCACCTGTCGCGCATGCCGGAACCACCTCTCAGACGTGCCGGAAGCACGTGCCGGACAAGCCGGAATCACCTACCGGACAGACCGGAACCACCTGCCGAGCAGGCTGGAGCCACCTGTTCGACTCGCTCGAACCACCTGCCGGACAGGCCAATATCAACTGCTGGCTATGCCAGAACCACCTGGGGGACAGTCGGGATCACCTGCCAGCCATGGCGGAACCACCTCTCAGACGTACCAGAACCACCTGCCGGAGAAGCTGGAAACACGTCCTGGACAGACTGGAACCACGTGACGGCCATGCCTGAACCACCTGCCGAGCACGGCGGAACCACCTGCCGGACACGCCAAAATCACCTGCGGGCTATGCCAGAACCACTTGGACGACTCTCCGAAATGACCTGCCGGGCATGTTGGAACCACCTCTCAGACGTGCCAGAACCATGTGGCAGACAGTCCGGAATCACCAGTTGGGCATACGCAACCACCTCTGACACGTACCAGAACCACGTGCCGTGCCGCCGGAACCACCTACCGGACAGACCGCAATCAACTTTTGGGCATGCCGGAACCACCAGTCAGATGTGCCAGAAACACGTGCCGGAGACGCCGGAAGCAACTGCCGAGCACGTCGCAACCACCTGCTCAGCTCGCCTGAACCACCTGCCGGAAACGCCAAAATCACCTGCCCGCTACACCAGCACCACTTCGGGGACAAGCCGGAATCACGTGAGGGGCATGCCGGCACAGCCTCTCAGACTGAACCTCGGGCAGGCCACCACAGAACCACCTGCCGGACAGACCGGAACCACCTGCCGGACACGCCGGAACCACCGGCTCGACCCGCCGGAACGACCGCTGGACATGCAAAATCACCTGCCGGCTACGCCGGAAACACTTGGCGAACACTCCGGAATCACCTGCCGGGCATGCCGGAACCACCTCTCAGATATGCCAGAACCACGTGCCAATGACCCCGGAAGCACCTGCCGAGCACGCCGGAACCACCTGCTCGACTCGCCAGAACCACCTGCCGGACACGCAAAAATCACCTGCCGGCTACGCCACAACCAGTTGGGGAACACTTTGGAATCACCTGCCAGGCTTGCTGGAACCACCTGCCAGTCATGCCAAAATCACCTTCCAACTACGCCAGAACCGCTTGGCGGACACTGCGGAAAAACCTGTCAGGCCGGCTGGAACCACATCTCAGACCTGCCAGAAACGTGTTCATGAGATGCTGGAACCACACCCCGAACAGACGGAAAACACCTGCCAGACCCGTCTGAACAACCTGCCGAGCACGCCGGAGCCACCTGCTCGACTCGCCGGAACCACCTACCTGACATGCCCAAATCACCAGCCGGGTATGCCAGAACCACTTGGCGGACACTCCGGAATCATCTGCCGGACATGCCGGAACCAGCTCTCAGACACACCAGAATCACGTGCCGGAGACGCCGGAAGCACCTGCCGAGCATGCCGGAGCCACCTGCTCGACTCGCCAGAAACACCTGCCGGACACGCCAAAATCACCTGCCGGGTACGCCAGAACCACCTGGCGGACACTCCGAAACCACCTGTCGCGCATGCCGGAACCACCTCTCAGACGTGCCGGAAGCACGTGCCGGACACGCCGGAATCACCTACCGGACAGACCGGAACAGCCTGCCGAGCACGCCGGAGCCACCTGTTCGACTCGCTGGAACCACCTGCCGGACAGGCCAATATCAAATGCTGGCTATGCCAGAACCACCTGGGGGACGGTCCGGAATCACCTGCCAGCCATGGCGGAACCACCTCTCAGACGTACCAGAACCACCTGCCGGAGAAGCTGGAAACACGTCCTGGACAGTCTGGAACCACCTGCCGGCCAAGCCTGAACCACCTGCCAAGCACAACGGAACAACCTGCCAGACACGCCAAAATCACCTGCGTGTTATGCCAGAACCACTTGGAGGACTCTCTGGGATGACCTGCCGGGCATGCCGGAACCACCTCTCAGACGTGCCAGAACCATGTGGCGGACAGTCCGGAATCACCTGTTGGGCATGCGCAACCACCTCTGAGACGTACCAGAACCACATGCCGTGCAGGCTGGAACCACCTACCGGACAGACCGGAATCACGTTTCGGGCATGCCGGAACCACCTGTCAGATGTGCCAGAAACACGTGCCGGAGACGCCGGAAGCACCTGCCAAGCACGTTGGAACCACCTGCTCAATTCGCCTGAACCACCTGCCGGACATGCCAAAATCACCTGCCGACTATGCCAGGACCACTTGGCGAACACTCCGGAATCACTAGCCGGGCATGCAGGAACCACCTCTCAGACATGCCAGAACCCCGTGCCAATGACCCCGGAAGCACCAGCCGAGCACGCCGGAACCACCTGCTCGACTCGCCAGAACCACCTGCCGATCACGCAAAAATCACCTGCCGGCTACGCCACAACCAGTTGGTGAAGACTTTGGAATCACCTGCCAGGCTTGCTGGAACCGCCTGCCAGTCATGCCAAAATCACCTGCCAACTATGCCAGAACCGCTTGGCGGACACTGCGGAAACACCTGTCGGGCTGGCTGGAACCGCATCTCAGACGTGCCAGAACCATGTGCATGAGATGCTGGAACCACACCCCGAACAGACGGAAAACACCTGCCAGACCCGTCTGAACAACCTGCCGAGCACGCCGGAGCCACCTGCTCGACTCGCCGGAACCACCTACCTGACATGCCCAAATCACCAGCCGGGTATGCCAGAACCACTTGGCGGACACTCCGGAATCATCTGCCGGACATGCCGGAACCAGCTCTCAGACACACCAGAACCACGTGCCGGAGACGCCGGAAGCACCTGCCGAGCATGCCGGAGTTACCTGCTCGACTCGCCAGAAACACCTGCCGGACACGCCAAAATCACCTGCCGGGTACGCCAGAACCACCTGGCGGACACTACGAAATCACCTGCCGCGCATGCCGGAACCACCTCTCAGACGTGCCGGAAGCACGTGCCAGGCACGCCGGAAACACCTACCGGACAGACCGGAACCACCTGCCAAGAACGCCGGAGCCACCTGTTCGACTCGCTGGAACCACCTGCCGGCCAGGCCAATATAAACTGCTGGCTATGCCAGAACCACCTGGGGGACGGTCCGGGATCACCTGCCAGCCATGGTGGAACCACCTCTCAGACGTACCAGAACCACCTGCCGGAGAAGCTGGAAACACGTCCTGGACAGTCTGGAATCACCTGCCGGCCAAGCCTGAACCACCTGCCTAGCACAACGGAACAACCTGCCAGACACGCCAAAATCACCTGCGTGTTATGCCAGAACCACTTGGAGGACTCTCTGGGATGACCTGCCGGGCATGCCGGAATCACCTCTCAGACGTGCCAGAAGCACGTGGCGGACAGTCCGGAATCACCTGTTGGGCATGCGCAACCACCTCTGAGACGTACAAGAACCACATGCCGTGCAGGCTGGAACCACCTACCGGACAGACCGGAATCACCTTTCGGGCATGCCGGAACAACCTGTCAGATGTGCCAGAAACACGTGCCGGAGACGCCGGAAGCACCTGCCAAGCACGTTGGAACCACCTGCTCAACTCGCCTGAACCACCTGCCGGACATGCCAAAATCACCTGCCGACTATGCCAGAACCACTTGGCGAACACTCCGGAATCACTTGCCGGGCATGCAGGAACCACCTCTCAGACATGCCAGAACCCCGTGCCAATGACCCCGGAAGCACCAGCCGAGCACGCCGGAACCACCTGCTCGACTCGCCAGAACCACCTGCCGGACACGCAAAAATCACCTGCCGGCTATGCCACAACCAGTTGGGGAACACTTCGGAATCACCTGCCAGGCTTGCTGGAACCACCTGCCCGTCATGCCAAAATCACCTGCCAACTACGCCAGAACCACTTGGCGGACACTGCGGAAACACCTGTCGGGCCGGCTGGAACCACATATCAGAAGTGCCAGAAACGTGTTCATGAGATGCTGGAACCACACCCCGAACAGACGGATACCACCTGCCAGAACCGCCTGAACCACCTGCTGAGCACGCCGGAAGCACCTGCTCGACTCACCGGTACCACCTCCCTGACACACCAAAATCACCTTCTGGGTATGCCAGAACCACTTGGCGGACACTCCGGAATCATCTGCCGGACATGCCGGAACCAGCTCTCAGACACACCAGAACCTAGTGCCGGAGACGCCGGAAGCACCTGCCGAGCACGCCGGAGCCACCTGCTCGACTCGCCAGAAACACCTGCCGGACACGCAAAAATCACCTGCCGGCTACGCCACAACCAGTTGGGGAACACTTCGGAATCACCTGCCGGGCTTGCTGCAACCACCTGCCGGTCATGCCAAAATCACCTGCCAACTACGCCAGTATCACTTGGCGGACACTGTGGAAACACCTGTCGGGCCGGCCGGAACCACATCTCAGACGTGCCAGAACCATGTGCATGAGATGCTGGAACCACACCCCGAACAGACGGAAAACACCTGCCAGACCCGTCTGAACAACCTGCCGAGCACGCCGGAGCCACCTGCTCGACTCGCCGGAACCACCTACCTGACATGCCCAAATCACCAGCCGGGTATGCCAGAACCACTTGGCGGACACTCCGGAATCATCTTCCGGACATGCCGGAACCAGCTCTCAGACACACCAGAACCACGTGCCGGAGACGCCGGAAGCACCTGCCGAGCATGCCGGAGCCACCTGCTCGACTCGCCAGAAACACCTGCCGGACACGCCAAAATCACCTGCCGGGTACGCCAGAAACACCTGGCGGACACTCCGAAACCACCTGTGGCGCATGCCGGAACCACCTCTCAGACGTGCCGGAAGCACGTGCCGGACACGCCGAAATCACCTACCGGACAGACCGGAACCACCTGCCGAGCACGCCGGAGCCACCTGTTCGACTCGCTGGAACCACCTGCCGGACAGGCCAATATCAACTGCTGGCTATGCCAGAACCACCTGGGGGATGGTCCGGAATCACCTGCCAGCCATGGCGGAACCACCTCTCAGACGTACCAGAACCACCTGCCGGAGAAGCTGGAAACACGTCCTGGACAGTCTGGAACCACCTGCCGGCCAAGCCTGAACCACCTGCCAAGCACAACGGAACAACCTGCCAGACACGCCAAAATCACCTGCGTGTTATGCCAGAACCACTTGGAGGACTCTCTGGGATGACCTGCCAAGCATGCCAGAACCACCTTTCAGACGTGCCAGAACCATGTGGCGGACAGTCCGGAATCACCTGTTGGGCATGCGCAACCACCTCTGAGAGGTACCAGAACCACATGCCGTGCAGGCTGGAACCACCTACCGGACAGACCGGAATCACCTTTCGGGCATGCGCAAACCGCCTGTCAGATGTGTCAGAAACACGTGCCGGTGACGCCGGAAGCACCTGCCAAGCACGTTGGAACCACCTGCTCATCTCGCCTAAACCACCTTCCGGACATGCCAAAATCACCTGCCGACTATGCCAGAACCACTTGGCGAACACTCCGGAATCACTTGCCGGGCATGCAGGTACCACCTCTCAGACATGCCAGAAACCCGCGCCAATGACCCCAGAAGCACCAGCCGAGCACGCCGGAACCACCTGCTCGACTCGCCAGAACCACCTGCCGATCACGCAAAAATCACCTGCCGGCTACGCCACAACCAGTTGGTGAACACTTTGGAATCACCTGCCAGGCTTGCTGGAACCACCTGCCAGTCATGCCAAAATCACCTGCCAGCTACGCCAGAACCGCTTGGCGGACACTGCGGAAACACCTGTCGGGCCGGCTGGAACCACATCTCAGACGTGCCAGAAACGTGTTCATGAGATGCTGGAACCACACCCCGAACAGACGGATACCACCTGCCAGAACCGCCTGAACCACCTGCTGAGCACGCCGGAACCACCTGCTCGACTCACCGGTACCACCTCCCTGACACGCCAAAATCACCTGCTGGGTATGCCAGAACCACTTGGCGGAAACTCCGGAATCATCTGCCGGACATGCCGGAACCAGCTCTCAGACACACCAGAACCACGTGCCGAAGACGCCTGAAGCACCTGCCGAGAATGCCGGAGCCACATGCTCGACTCGCCAGAAACACCTGACGGACACGCCAAAATCACCTGCCGGGTACGCCAGAACCACCTGGCGGACACTCCGAAACCACCTGTCGCGCATGCCGGAACCACCTCTCAGACGTGCCGGAAGCACGTGCCGGACAAGCCGGAATCACCTACCGGACAGACCGGAACCACCTGCCGAGCACGCTGGAGCCACCTTTTCGACTCGCTCGAACCACCTGCCGGACAGGCCAATATCAACTGCTGGCTATGCCAGAACGACCTGGGGGACAGTCGGGATCACCTGCCAGCCATGGCGGAACCACCTCTCAGACGTACCAGAACCACCTGCCGGAGAAGCTGGAAACACGTCCTGGACAGACTGGAACCACGTGACGGCCATGCCTGAACCACCTGCCGAGCATGGCGGAACCACCTGCCGGACACGCCAAAATCACCTGCGGGCTATGCCAGAACCACTTGGACGACTCTCCGAAATGACCTGCCGGGCATGTTGGAACCACCTCTCAGACGTGCCAGAACCATGTGGCAGACAGTCCGGAATCACCTGTTGGGCATACGCAACCACCTCTGACACGTACCAGAACCACGTGCCGTGCCGCCGGAACCACCTACCGGACAGACCGCAATCAACTTTTGGGCATGCCGGAACCACCAGTCAGATGTGCCAGAAACACGTGCCGGAGACGCCGGAAGCAACTGCCGAGCACGTCGCAACCACCTGCTCAACTCGCCTGAACCACCTGCCGGAAACGCCAAAATCACCTGCCCGCTACACCAGCACCACTTCGGGGACAAGCCGGAATCACGTGAGGGGCATGCCGGCACAGCCTCTCAGACTGAACCTCGGGCAGGCCACCACAGAACCACCTGCCGGACAGACCGGAACCACCTGCCGGACACGCCGGAACCACCGGCTCGACCCGCCGGAACGACCGCTGGACATGCAAAATCACCTGCCGGCTACGCCGGAAACACTTGGCGAACACTCCGGAATCACCTGCCGGGCATGCCGGAACCACCTCTCAGATATGCCAGAACCACGTGCCAATGACCCCGGAAGCACCTGCCGAGCACGCCGGAACCACCTGCTCGACTCGCCAGAACCACCTGCCGGACACGCAAAAATCACCTGCCGGCTACGCCACAACCAGTTGGGGAACACTTTGGAATCACCTGCCAGGCTTGCTGGAACCACCTGCCAGTCATGCCAAAATCACCTGCCAACTACGCCAGAACCGCTTGGCGGACACTGCGGAAAAACCTCTCAGGCCGGCTGGAACCAAATCTCAGACCTGCCAGAAACGTGTTCATGAGATGCTGGAACCACACCCCGAACAGACGGAAAACACCTGCCAGACCCGTCTGAACAACCTGCCGAGCACGCCGGAGCCACCTGCTCGACTCGCCGGAACCACCTACCTGACATGCCCAAATCACCAGCCGGGTATGCCAGAACCACTTGGCGGACACTCCGGAATCATCTGCCGGACATGCCGGAACCAGCTCTCAGACACACCAGAATCACGTGCCGGAGACGCCGGAAGCACCTGCCGAGCATGCCGGAGCCACCTGCTCGACTCGCCAGAAACACCTGCCGGACACGCCAAAATCACCTGCCGGGTACGCCAGAACCACCTGGCGGACACTCCGAAACCACCTGTCGCGCATGCCGGAACCACCTCTCAGACGTGCCGGAAGCACGTGCCGGACACGCCGGAATCACCTACCGGACAGACCGGAACAGCCTGCCGAGCACGCCGGAGCCACCTGTTCGACTCGCTGGAACCACCTGCCGGACAGGCCAATATCAAATGCTGGCTATGCCAGAACCACCTGGGGGAC
Organism: Equus caballus; assembly: GCF_041296265.1. Classification (NCBI taxonomy): domain Eukaryota; kingdom Metazoa; phylum Chordata; class Mammalia; order Perissodactyla; family Equidae; genus Equus; species Equus caballus. The sequence goes on from NC_091713.1 coordinate 4,265,444, forward strand.
GGTCCGGAATCACCTGCCAGCCATGGCGTAACCACCTCTCAGACGTACCAGAACCACCTGCCGGAGAAGCTGGAAAAACGTCCTGGACAGTCTGGAACCACCTGCCGGCCAAGCCTGAACCACCTGCCAAGCACAACGGAACAACCTGCCAGACACGCCAAAATCACCTGCGTGTTATGCCAGAACCACTTGGAGGACTCTCTGGGATGACCTGCCGGGCATGCCGGAACCACCTCTCAGACGTGCCAGAACCATGTGGCGGACAGTCCGGAATCACCTGTTGGGCATGCGCAACCACCTCTGAGACGTACCAGAACCACATGCCGTGCAGGCTGGAACCACCTACCGGACAGACCAGAATCACCTTTCGGGCATGCCGGAACCACCTGTCAGATGTGCCAGAAACACGTGCCGGAGACGCCGGAAGCACCTGCCAAGCACGTTGGAACCACCTGCTCAACTCGCCTGAACCACCTGCCGGACATGCCAAAATCACCTGCCGACTATGCCAGGACCACTTGGCGAACACTCCGGAATCACTAGCCGGGCATGCAGGAACCACCTCTCAGACATGCCAGAACCCCGAGCCAATGACCCCGGAAGCACCAGCCGAGCACGCCGGAACCACCTGCTCGACTCGCCAGAACCACCTGACGATCACGCAAAAATCACCTGCCGGCTACGCCACAACCAGTTGGTGAAGACTTTGGAATCACCTGCCAGGCTTGCTGGAACCGCCTGCCAGTCATGCCAAAATCACCTGCCAACTATGCCAGAACCGCTTGGCGGACACTGCGGAAACACCTGTCGGGCTGGCTGGAACCGCATCTCAGACATGCCAGAACCATGTGCATGAGATGCTGGAACCACACCCCGAACAGACGGAAAACACCTGCCAGACCCGTCTGAACAACCTGCCGAGCACGCCGGAGCCACCTGCTCGACTCGCCGGAACCACCTACCTGACATGCCCAAATCACCAGCCGGGTATGCCAGAACCACTTGGCGGACACTCCGGAATCATCTGCCGGACATGCCGGAACCAGCTCTCAGACACACCAGAATCACGTGCCGGAGACGCCGGAAGCACCTGCCGAGCATGCCGGAGCCACCTGCTCGACTCGCCAGAAACACCTGCCGGACACGCCAAAATCACCTGCCGGGTACGCCAGAACCACCTGGCGGACACTACGAAATCACCTGCCGCGCATGCCGGAACCACCTCTCAGACGTGCCGGAAGCACGTGCCAGACACGCCGGAAACACCTACCGGACAGACCGGAACCACCTGCCAAGAACGCCGGAGCCACCTGTTCGACTCGCTGGAACCACCTGCCGGCCAGGCCAATATAAACTGCTGGCTATGCCAGAACCACCTGGGGGACGGTCCGGGATCACCTGCCAGCCATGGTGGAACCACCTCTCAGACGTACCAGAACCACCTGCCGGAGAAGCTGGAAACACGTCCTGGACAGTCTGGAATCACCTGCCGGCCAAGCCTGAACCACCTGCAAGCACAACGGAACAACCTGCCAGACACGCCAAAATCACCTGCGTGTTATGCCAGAACCACTTGGAGGACTCTCTGGGATGACCAGCCGGGCATGCCGGAATCACCTCTCAGACGTGCCAGAAGCACGTGGCGGACAGTCCGGAATCACCTGTTGGGCATGCGCAACCACCTCTGAGACGTACAAGAACCACATGCCGTGCAGGCTGGAACCACCTACCGGACAGACCGGAATCACCTTTCGGGCATGCCGGAACAACCTGTCAGATGTGCCAGAAACACGTGCCGGAGACACCGGAAGCACCTGCCAAGCACGTTGGAACCACCTGCTCAACTCGCCTGAACCACCTGCCGGACATGCCAAAATCACCTGCCGACTATGCCAGAACCACTTGGCGAACACTCCGGAATCACTTGCCGGGCATGCAGGAACCACCTCTCAGACATGCCAGAACCCCGTGCCAATGACCCCGGAAGCACCAGCCGAGCACGCCGGAACCACCTGCTCGACTCGCCAGAACCACCTGCCGGACACGCAAAAATCACCTGCCGGCTATGCCACAACCAGTTGGGGAACACTTCGGAATCACCTGCCAGGCTTGCTGGAACCACCTGCCCGTCATGCCAAAATCACCTGCCAACTACGCCAGAACCGCTTGGCGGACACTGCGGAAACACCTGTCGGGCCGGCTGGAACCACATCTCAGACGTGCCAGAAACGTGTTCATGAGATGCTGGAACCACACCCCGAACAGACGGATACCACCTGCCAGAACCGCCTGAACCACCTGCTGAGCACGCCGGAAGCACCTGCTCGACTCACCGGTACCACCTCCCTGACACGCCAAAATCACCTGCTGGGTATGCCAGAACCACTTGACGGACACTCCGGAATCATCTGCCGGACATGCCGGAACCAGCTCTCAGACACACCAGAACCAAGTGCCGGAGACGCCGGAAGCACCTGCCGAGCACGCCGGAGCCACCTGCTCGACTCGCCAGAAACACCTGCCGGACACGCAAAAATCACCTGCCGGCTACGCCACAACCAGTTGGGGAACACTTCGGAATCACCTGCCGGGCTTGCTGCAACCACCTGCCGGTCATGCCAAAATCACCTGCCAACTACGCCAGTACCACTTGGCGGACACTGTGGAAACACCTGTCGGGCCGGCCGGAACCACATCTCAGACGTGCCAGAACCATGTGCATGAGATGCTGGAACCACACCCCGAACAGACGGAAAACACCTGCCAGACCCGTCTGAACAACCTGCCGAGCACGCCGGAGCCACCTGCTCGACTCGCCGGAACCACCTACCTGACATGCCCAAATCACCAGCCGGGTATGCCAGAACCACTTGGCGGACACTCCGGAATCATCTGCCGGACATGCTGGAACCAGCTCTCAGACACACCAGAACCACGTGCCGGAGACGCCGGAAGCACCTGCCGAGCATGCCGGAGCCACCTGCTCGACTCGCCAGAAACACCCGCCGGACACGCCAAAATCACCTGCCGGGTACGCCAGAACCACCTGGCGGACACTCCGAAACCACCTGTCGCGCATGCCGGAACCACCTCTCAGACGTGCCGGAAGCACGTGCCGGACACGCCGGAATCACCTACCGGACAGACCGGAACCACCTGCCGAGCACGCCGGAGCCACCTGTTCGACTCGCTGGAACCACCTGCCGGACAGGCCAATATCAACTGCTGGCTATGCCAGAACCACCTGGGGGATGGTCCGGAATCACCTGCCAGCCATGGCGGAACCACCTCTCAGACGTACCAGAACCACCTGCCGGAGAAGCTGGAAACACGTCCTGGACAGTCTGGAACCACCTGCCGGCCAAGCCTGAACCACCTGCCAAGCACAACGGAACAACCTGCCAGACACGCCAAAATCACCTGCGTGTTATGCCAGAACCACTTGGAGGACTCTCTGGGATGACCTGCCAAGCATGCCGGAACCACCTTTCAGACGTGCCAGAACCATGTGGCGGACAGTCCGGAATCACCTGTTGGGCATGCGCAACCACCTCTGAGAGGTACCAGAACCACATGCCGTGCAGGCTGGAACCACCTACCGGACAGACCGGAATCACCTTTCGGGCATGCGCAAACCGCCTGTCAGATGTGTCAGAAACACGTGCCGGTGACGCCGGAAGCACCTGCCAAGCACGTTGGAACCACCTGCTCATCTCGCCTAAACCACCTGCCGGACATGCCAAAATCACCTGCCGACTATGCCAGAACCACTTGGCGAACACTCCGGAATCACTTGCCGGGCATGCAGGTACCACCTCTCAGACATGCCAGAAACCCGCGCCAATGACCCCAGAAGCACCAGCCGAGCACGCCGGAACCACCTGCTCGACTCGCCAGAACCACCTGCCGATCACGCAAAAATCACCTGCCGGCTACGCCACAACCAGTTGGTGAACACTTTGGAATCACCTGCCAGGCTTGCTGGAACCACCTGCCAGTCATGCCAAAATCACCTGCCAGCTACGCCAGAACCGCTTGGCGGACACTGCGGAAACACCTGTCGGGCCGGCTGGAACCACATCTCAGATGTGCCAGAAACGTGTTCATGAGATGCTGAAACCACACCCCGAACAGACGGAAACCACCTGCCAGAACCGCCTGAACCACCTGCTGAGCACGCCGGAACCACCTGCTCGACTCACCGGTACCACCTCCCTGACACGCCAAAATCACCAGCTGGGTATGCCAGAACCACTTGACGGACACTCCGGAATCATCTGCCGGACATGCCGGAACCAGCTCTCAGACACACCAGAACCACGTGCCGGAGACGCCGGAAGCACCTGCCGAGCATCCCGGAGCCACCTGCTCGACTCGTCAGAAACACCTGCCGGACACGCCAAAATCACCTGCCGGGTACGCCAGAACCACGTGGCGGACACTACGGAATCACCTGTCCCGCATGCCGGAACCACCTCTCTGACGTGCCAGAAGCACGTGCCGGACACGCCGGAAACACCTACCGGACAGACCGGAACCACCTGCCAAGAACGCCGGAGCCACCTGTTCGACTCGGTGGAACCAGCTGCCGGACAGGCCAATATCAACTGCTGGCTATGCCAGAACCACCAGTGGGACGGTCCGGAATCACCTGCCAGCCATGGCGGAACTACCTCTCAGACGTACCAGAACCACCTGCCGGAGAAGCTGGAAACACGTCCTGGACAGTCTGGAACCACGTGACGGCCATGCCTGAACCACCTACCGAGCACGGCGGAACCACCTGCCGGACACGCCAAAATCACCTGCGGGCTACACCAGAACCACTTCGACGACTCTCCGAAATGACCTGCCGGGCATGTTGGAACCACCTCTCAGACGTGCCAGAAGCACGTGGCGGACAGTCCGGAATCACCTGTTGGGCATACGCAACCACCTCTGACACGTACCAGAACCACGTGCCGTGCACGCCGGAACCACCTACCGGACAGACCGGAATCAACTTTTGGGCATGCCGGAACCACCAGTCAGATGTGCCAGAAACACGTGCCGGAGACGTCGGAAGCACCTGCCGAGCACGTCGCAACCACCTGCTCAACTCGCCTGAACCACCTGCCGGACACGCCAAAATCCCTGCCCGCTACACCAGCACCACTTCGGGGACAAGCCGGAATCACGTGAGGGGCATGCCGGCACAGCCTCTCAGACTGAACCTCGTGCCGGACACCACAGAACCACCTGCCGGACAGACCGGAACCACCAGCCGGACACGCCGGTACCACCGGCTCGACCCGCCGGAACGACCGCTGGACATGCAGAATCACCTGCCGGCTACGCCGGAAACACTTGGCGAACACTCCGGAATCACCTGCCGGGCATGCCGGAACCACCTCTCAGATATGCCAGAACCACGTGCCCATGACCCCGGAAGCACCTGCCGAGCACGCCGGAACCACCTGCTCGACTCGCCAGAACCACCTGCCGGACACGCAAAAATCACCTGCCGGCTACGCCACAACCATTTGGGGAACACTTCGGAATCACCTGCCGGGCTTGCTGGAACCACCTGCCGGTCATGCCAAAATCACCTGCGTGTTATGCCAGAACCACTTGGAGGACTCTCTGGGATGACCTGCCGGGCATGCCGGAACCACCTCTCAGACGTGCCAGAACAATGTGGCGGACAGTCGGAATCACCTGTTGGGCATGCGCAACCACCTCTGAGATGTACCAGAACCACATGCCGTGCAGGCTGGAACCACCTACCGGACAGACCGGAATCACCTTTCGGGCATGCCGGAACCACCTGTCAGATGTGCCAGAAACACGTGCTGGAGACGCCGGAAGCACCTGCCAAGCACGTTGGAACCACCTGCTCAACTCGCCTGAACCACCTGCCAGACATGCCAAAATCACCTGCCGGCTATGCCACAACCAGTTGGGGAACACTTCGGAATCACCTGCCGGGCTTGCTGGAACCACCTGCCGGTCATGCCAAAATCACATGCCAACTACTCCAGTACCACTTGGCGGACACTGTGGAAACACCTGTTGGGCCGGCCTGAACCACATCTCAGACGTGCCAGAACCATGTGCATGAGATGCTGGAACCACACCCCGAACAGACGGAAAACACCTGCCAGACCCGTCTGAACAACCTGCCGAGCACGCCGGAGCCACCTGCTCGACTCGCCGGAACCACCTACCTGACATGCCCAAATCACCAGCCGGGTATGCCAGAACCACTTGGCGGACACTCCGGAATAATCTGCCGGACATGCCGGAACCAGCTCTCAGACACACCAGAACCACGTGCCGGAGACGCCGGAAGCACCTGCCGAGCATGCCGGAGCCACCTGCTCGACTCGCCAGAAACACCTGTCGGACACGCCAAAATCACCTGCCGGGTACGCCAGAACCACCTGGCGGACACTCCGAAACCGCCTGTCGCCCATGCCGGAACCACATCTCAGACGTGCCGGAAACACGTTCCGGACACGCCGGAAACTCCTACCGGACAGACCGGAACCACCTGCCACGAACGCCGGAGCCACCTGTTCGACTCGCTGGAACCACCTGCCGGACAGGCCAATATCAACTGCTGGCTATGCCAGAACCACCTGGGGGATAGTCCGGGATCACCTGCCAGCCATGGCGGAACCACCTCTCAGACGTACCAGAACCACCTGCCGGAGAAGCTGGAAACACGTCCTGGACAGACTGGAACCACGTGACGGCCATGCCTGAACCACCTGCCGAGCACGGCGGAACCACCTGCCGGACACGCCAAAATCACCTGCGGGCTACGCCAGAACCACTTGGACGACTCTCTGAAATGAGCTGCCGGGCATGTTGGAACCACCTCTCACACGTGCCAGAACAATGTGGCGGACAGTCCGGAATCACCTGTTGGGCATACGCAACCACCTCTGACACGTACCAGAACCTCGTGCCGTGCACGCCGGAACCACCTACCGGACAGGCCGGAATCAACTTTTGGGCATGCCGGAACCACCAGTCAGATGTGCCAGAAACACGTGCCGGAGACGCCGGAAGCACCTGCCGAGCACGCCGGAAGCAGCTGCTCGACTCGCCAGAACCACCTGCCGGACACGCAAAAATCACCTGCCGGCTACGCCACAACCAGTTGGGGAACACCTCAGAATCACCTGCCAGGCTTGCTGCAACCACCTGCCTGTCATGACAAAATCACCTGCCAACTACACCAGTACCACATGGCGGACACTGTGGAATCACCTGTCGGGCCGGCCGGAACCACATCTCAGACGTGCCAGAACCATGTGCATGAGATGCTGGAACCACACCCCGAACAGACGGAAAACACCTGCCAGACCCGTCTGAACAACCTGCCGAGCACGCCGAGCCACCTGCTCGACTCGCCGGAACCACCTACCTGACATGCCCAAATCACCAGCCGGGTATGCCAGAACCACTTGGCGGACACTCCGGAATCATCTGCCGGACATGCCGGAACCAGCTCTCAGACACACCAGAACCACGTGCCGGAGACGCCGGAAGCATCTGCCGAGCGTGCCGGAGCCACCTGCTCGACTCGCCAGAAACACCTGCCGGACACGCCAAAATCACCTGCCGGGTACGCAAGAACCACCTGGCGGACAGTACGGAATCACCTGCCGCGCATGCCGGAACCACCTCTCAGACGTGCCGGAAGCACGTGCCGGACACGCCGGAAACACCTACCGGACAGACCGGAACCACCTGCCAAGAACGCCGGAGACACCTGTTCGACTCGCTGGAACCACCTGCCGGACAGGCCAATATCAACTGCTGGCTATGCCAGAACCACTTGGGGGACAGTCCGGGATCACCTGCCAGCCATGGCGGAACCACCTCTCAGACGTACCAGAACCACATGCCGGAGAAGCTGGAAACACGTCCTGGACAGACTGGAACAACGTGACGGCCATGCCTGAACCACCTGCCGAGCACGGCGGAACCACCTGCCGGACACGCCAAAATCACCTGCGTGCTACGCCAGAACCACTTGGACGACTCTCCGAAATGACCTGCCGGGCATGTTGGAACCACCTCTCAGACGTGCCAGAAGCACGTGGCGGACAGTCCGGAATCACCTGTTGGGCATACGCAACCACCTCTGACACGTACCAGAACCACGTGCCGTGCACGCCGGAACCGCCTACAGGACAGACCGGAATCAACTTTTGGGCATGCCGGAACCACCAGTCAGATGTGCCAGAAACACGTGCCGGAGACGCCGGAAGCACCTGCCGAGCACGTCGCAACCACCTGCTCAACTCGCCTGAACCACCTGCCGGACACGCCAAAATCACCTGCCCGCTACACCAGCACCACTTCGGGGACAAGCCGGAATCACGTGAGGGGCATGCCGGCACAGCCTCTCAGACTGAACCTCGTGCCGGACACCACAGAACCACCTGCCGGACAGACCGGAACCACCTGCCGCACACGCCGGAACCACCGGCTCGACCCGCCGGAACGACCGCTGGACATGCAAAATCACCTGCCGGCTACGCCGGAAACACTTGGCGAACACTCCGGAATCACCTGCCGGGCATGCCGGAACCACCTCTCAGATATGCCAGAACCACGTGCCAATGACCCCGGAAGCACCTGCCGAGCACGCCGGAACCAACTGCTCGACTCGCCAGAACCACCTGCCGGACACGCAGAAATCACCTGCCGGCTACGCCACAACCAGTTGGGGAACACTTCGGAATCACCTGCCGGGCTTGCTGCAACCACCTGCCTGTCATGACAAAATCACCTGCCAACTACACCAGTACCACTTGGCGGACACTGTGGAAACACCTGTCGGGCCAGCCGGAACCACATCTCAGACGTGCCAGAACCATGTGCATGAGATGCTGGAACCACACCCCGAACAGACGGAAAACACCTGCCAGACCCGTCTGAACAACCTGCCGAGCACGCCGAGCCACCTGCTCGACTCGCTGGAACCACCTACCTGACATGCCCAAATCACCAGCCGGGTATGCCAGAACCACTTGGCGGACACTCCGGAATCATCTGCCGGACATGCCGGAACCAGCTCTCAGACACACCAGAACCACGTGCCGGAGACGCCGGAAGCACCTGCCAAGCATGCCGGAGCCACCTGCTCGACTCGCCAGAAACACCTGCCGGACACGCCAAAATCACCTGCCGGGTACGCCAGAACCCCCTGGCGGACACTCCGAAACCACCTGTCGCGCATGCCGGAACCACCTCTCAGACGTGCCGGAAGCACGTGCCGGACACGCCGGAATCACCTACCGGACATACCGGAACCACCTGCCGAGCACGCCGGAACCACCTGTTCGACTCGCTGGAACCACCTGCCGGACAGGCCAATATCAACTGCTGGCTATGCCAGAACCACCTGGGGGACGGTCCGGAATCGCCTGCCAGCCATGGCGGAACCACCTCTCAGACGTACCAGAACCACCTGCCGGAGAAGCTGGAAACACGTCCTGGACAGTCTGGAACCACCTGCCGGCCAAGCCTGAACCACCTGCCAAGCACAACGGAACAACCTGCCAGACACGCCAAAATCACCTGCGTGTTATGCCAGAACCACTTGGAGGACTCTCTGGGATGACCTGCCGGGCATGCCGGAACCACCTCTCAGACGTGCCAGAACCATGTGGCGGACAGTCCGGAATCACCTGTTGGGCATGCGCAACCACCTCTGAGACGTACCAGAACCACATGCCGTGCAGGCTGGAACCACCTACCGGACAGACCGGAATCACCTTTCGGGCATGCCGGAACCACCTGTCAGATGTGCCAGAAACACGTGCCGGAGACGCCGGAAGCACCTGCCAAGCACGTTGGAACCACCTGCTCAACTCGCCTGAACCACCTGCCGGACATGCCAAAACCACCTGCCGACTATGCCAGAACCACTTGGCGAACACTCCGGAATCACTTGCCGGGCATGCAGGAACCACCTCTCAGACATGCCAGAACCCCGAGCCAATGACCCCGGAAGCACCAGCCGAGCACGCCGGAACCACCTGCTCGACTCGCCAGAACCACCTGCCGATCACGCAAAAATCACCTGCCGGCTACGCCACAACCAGTTGGTGAACACTTTGGAATCACCTGCCAGGCTTGCTGGAACCACCTGCCAGTCATGCCAAAATCACCTGCCAACTACGCCAGAACCGCTTGGCGGACACTGCGGAAACACCTGTCGGGCCGGCTGGAACCACATCTCAGACGTGCCAGAAACGTGTTCATGAGATGCTGGAACCACACCCCGAACAGATGGATACCACCTGCCAGAACCGCCTGAACCACCTGCTGAGCACGCCGGAACCACCTGCTCGACTCACCGGTACCACCTCCCTGACACGCCAAAACCACCTGCTGGGTATGCCAGAACCACTTGGCGGACACTCCGGAATCATCTGCCGGACATGCCGGAACCAGCTCTCAGACACACCAGAACCAAGTGCCGGAGATGCCGGAAGCACCTGCCGAGCATGCCGGCGCCACCTGCTCGACTCGCCAGAAACACCTGCCGGACACGCAAAAATCACCTGCCGGCTACGCCACAACCAGTTGGGGAACACTTCGGAATCACCTGCCGGGCTTACTGGAACGTCCTGTCGGTCATGCCAAAATCACCTGCCAACTACGCCAGCACCACTTGGCGGACACTGTGGAAACACCTGTCGGGCCGGCCGGAACCACATCTCAGACGTGCCAGAACCATGTGCATGAGATGCTGGAACCACACCCCGAACAGACGGAAAACACCTGCCAGACCCGTCTGAACAACCTGCCGAGCACGCCGGAGCCACCTGCTCGACTCGCCGGAACCACCTTCCTGACATGCCAAAATCACCAGCCGGGTACGCCAGAACCACCTGGCGGACACTCCGAAACCACCTGTCGCGCATGCCGGAACCACCTCTCAGACGTGCCGGAAGCACATGCCGGACACGCCGGAATCACCTACCGGACAGACCGGAACCACCTGCCGAGCACGCCGGAGCCACCTGTTCGACTCGCTGGAACCACCTGCCGGACAGGCCAATATCAACTGCTGGCTATGCCAGAACCACCTGGGGGACGGTCCGGAATCACCTGCCAGCCATGGCGGAACCACCTCTCAGACGTACCAGAACCACCTGCCGGAGAAGCTGGAAACACGTCCTGGACAGTCTGGAACCACCTGCCGGCCAAGCCTGAACCACCTGCCAAGCACAACGGAACAACCTGCCAGACACGCCAAAATCACCTGCGTGTTATGCCAGAACCACTTGGAGGACTCTCTGGGATGACCTGCCGGGCATGCCGGAACCACCTCTCAGACGTGCCAGAACCATGTGGCGGACAGTCCGGAATCACCTGTTGGGCATGCGCAACCACCTCTGAGACGTACCAGAACCACATGCCGTGCAGGCTGGAACCACCTACTGGACAGACCGGAACCACCTGCCGAGCACGCCGGAACCACCTGTCAGATGTGCCAGAAACACGTGCCGGAGACGCCGGAAGCACCTGCCAAGCACGTTGGAACCACCTGCTCAACTCGCCTGAACCACCTGCCGGACATGCCAAAATCACCTGCCGACTATGCCAGAACCACTTGGCGAACACTCCGGAATCAATTGCCGGGCATGCAGGAACCACCGCTCAGACATGCCAGAACCCCGTGCCAATGACCCCGGAAGCACCAGCCGAGCACGCCGGAACCACCTGCTCGACTCGCCAGAACCACCTGCCGATCACGCAAAAATCACCTGCCGGCTACGCCACAACCAGTTGGTGAACACTTTGGAATCACCTGCCAGGCTTGCTGGAACCACCTGCCCGTCATGCCAAAATCACCTGCCAACTACGCGAGAACCGCTTGGCGGACACTGCGGAAACACCTGTCGGGCCAGCTGGAACCACATCTCAGACGTGCCAGAAACGTGTTCATGAGATGCTGGAACCACACCCCGAACAGACGGATACCACCTGCCAGAACCGCCTGAACCACCTGCTGAGCACGCCGGAACCACCTGCTCGACTCACCGGTACCACATCCCTGACACGCCAAAACCACCTGCTGGGTATGCCAGAACCACTTGGCGGACACTCCGGAATCATCTGCCGGACATGCCGGAACCAGCTCTCAGACACACCAGAACCAAGTGCCGGAGACGCCGGAAGCACCTGCCGAGCACGTCGCAACCACCTGCTCAACTCGCCTGAACCACCTGCCGGACACGCCAAAATCACCTGCCCGCTACACCAGCACCACTTCGGGGACAAGCCGGAATCACGTGAGGGGCATGCCGGCACAGCCTCTCAGACTGAACCTCGTGCCGGACACCACAGAACCACCTGCCGGACAGACCGGAACCACCTGCCGGACACGCCGGAACCACCGGCTCGACCCGCCGGAACGACCGCTGGACATGCAAAATCACCTGCCGGCTACGCCGGAAACACTTGGCGAACACTCCGGAATCACCTGCCGGGCATGCCGGAACCACCTCTCAGATAGACCAGAACCACGTGCCAATGACCCCGGAAGCACCTGCCGAGCACGCCGGAATCACCTGCTAGACTCGCCAGAACCACCTGCCGGACACGCAAAAATCACCTGCCGGCTACGCCACAACCAGTTGGGGAACACTTCGGAATCAACTGCCGGGCTTGCTGGAACCACCTGCCGGTTATGCCAAAATCACCTGCCAACTACGCCAGTACCACTTGGCGGACACTGTGGAAACACCTGTCGGGCCGGCCGGAACCACATCTCAGACGTGCCAGAACCATGTGCATGAGATGCTGGAACCACACCCCGAACAGACGGAAAACACCTGCCAGACCCGTCTGAACAACCTGCCGAGCACGCCGAGCCACCTGCTCGACTCGCCGGAACCACCTACCTGACATGCCCAAATCACCAGCCGGGTATGCCAGAACCACTTGGCGGACACTCCGGAATCATCTTCCGGACATGCCGGAACCAGCTCTCAGACACACCAGAACCACGTGCCGGAGACGCCGGAAGCACCTGCCGAGCATGCCGGAGCCACCTGCTCGACTCGCCAGAAACACCTGCCGGACACGCCAAAATCACCTGCCGGGTACGCCAGAACCACCTGGCGGACACTCTGAAACCACCTGTCGCGCATGCCGGAACCACCTCTCAGACGTGCCGGAAGCACGTGCCGGACACGCCAGAATCACCTACCGGACAGACCGGAACCACCTGCCGAGCACGCCGGAGCCACCTGTTCGACTCGCTGGAACCACCTGCCGGACAGGCCAATATCAACTGCTGGCTATGCCAGAACCACCTGGGGGACGGTCCGGAATCACCTGCCAGCCATGGCGGAACCACCTCTCAGACGTACCAGAACCACCTGCCGGAAGAGCTGGAAACACGTCCTGGACAGTCTGGAACCACCTGCCGGCCAAGCCTGAACCACCTGCCAAGCACAACGGAACAACCTGCCAGACACGCCAAAATCACCTGCGTGTTATGCCAGAACCACTTGGAGGACTCTCTGGGATGACCTGCCGGGCATGCCGGAACCACCTCTCAGACGTGCCAGAACCATGTGGCGGACAGTCCGGAATCACCTGTTGGGCATGCGCAACCACCTCTGAGACGTACCAGAACCACATGCCTTGCAGGCTGGAACCACCTACCGGACAGACCGGAATCACCCTTCGGGCATGCCGGAACCACCTGTCAGATGTGCCAGAAACACGTGCCGGAGACGCCGGAAGCACCAGCCAAGCACGTTGGAACCACCTGCTCAACTCGCCTGAACCACCTGCCGGACATGCCAAAATCACCTGCCGACTATGCCAGAACCACTTGGCGAACACTCCGGAATCACTTGCCGGGCATGCAGGAACCACCTCTCAGACCTGCCAGAACCCCGTGCCAATGACCCCGGAAGCACCAGCCGAGCACGCCGGAACCACCTGGCGGACACTCCGAAACCACCTGTCGCGCATGCCGGAACCACCTCTCAGACGTGCCGGAAGCACGTGCCGGACACGCCGGAATCACCTACCGGACAGACCGGAACCACCTGCCGAGCACGCCGGAGCCACCTGTTCGACTCGCTGGAACCACCTGCCGGACAGGCCAATATCAACTGCTGGCTATGCCAGAACCACCTGGGGCACGGTCCGGAATCACCTGCCAGCCATGGCGGAACCACCTCTCAGATGTACCAGAACCACCTGCCGGAAGAGCTGGAAACACGTCCTGGACAGTCTGGAACCACCTGCCGGCCAAGCCTGAACCACCTGCCAAGCACAACGGAACAACCTGCCAGACACGCCAAAATCACCTGCGTGTTATGCCAGAACCACTTGGAGGACTCTCTGGGATGACCTGCCGGGCATGCCGGAACCACCTCTCAGACGTGCCAGAACCATGTGGCGGACAGTCCGGAATCACCTGTTGGGCATGCGCAACCACCTCTGAGACGTACCAGAACCACATGCCTTGCAGGCTGGAACCACCTACCGGACAGACCGGAATCACCTTTCGGGCATGCCAGAACCACCTGTCAGATGTGCCAGAAACACGTGCCGGAGACGCCGGAAGCACCTGCCAAGCACGTTGGAACCACCTGCTCAACTCGCCTGAACCACCTGCCGGACATGCCAAAATCACCTGCCGACTATGCCAGAACCACTTGGCGAACACTCCGGAATCACTTGCCGGGCATGCAGGAACCACCTCTCAGACATGCCAGAACCCCGTGCCAATGACCCCGGAAGCACCAGCCGAGCACTTCGGAACCACCTGCTCGACTCGCCAGAACCACCTGCCGATCACGCAAAAATCACCTGCCGGCTACGCCACAACCAGTTGGTGAACACTTTGGAATCACCTGCCAGGCTTGCTGGAACCACCTGCCAGTCATGCCAAAATCACCTGCCAACTATGCCAGAAGCGCTTGGCGGACACTGCGGAAACACCTGTCGGGCCGGCTGGAACCACATCTCAGACGTGCCAGAAACGTGTTCATGAGATGCTGGAACCACACCCCGAACAGACGGATACCACCTGCCAGAACCGCCTGAACCACCTGCTGAGCACGCCGGAACCACCTGCTCGACTCAACGGTACCACCTCCCTGACACGCCAAAATCACCTGCTGGGTATGCCAGAACCACTTGGCGGACACTCCGGAATCATCTGCCGGACATGCCGGAACCAGCTCTCAGACACAGCAGAACCAAGTGCCGGAGACGCCGGAAGCACCTGCCGAGCATGCCGGAGCCACCTGCTCGACTCGCCAGAAACACCTGCCGGACACGCCCAAATCACCTGCCGGGTATGCCAGAACCACCTGGCGGACACTACGGAACCACCTGCCGCGCATGCCGGAACCACCTCTCAGACGTGCCAGAAGTACGTGCCAGACACTCCGGAAACACCTACCGGACAGACCGGAACCACCTGCCAAGAAAGCCGGAGCCACCTGTTCGACTCGCTGGAACCACCTGCCGGACAGGCCAATATCAACTGCTGGCTATGCCAGAACCACCTGGGGGACAGTCCGGGATCACCTGCCAGCCATGGCGGAACCACCTCTCAGACGTACCAGAACCACCTGCCAGAGAAGCTGGAAACACGTCCTTGACAGACTGGAACCACGTGACGGCCATGCCTGAACCACCTGCCGAGCACGGCGGAACCACCCGCCGGACACGCCAAAATCACCTGCGGGCTACGCCACAACCACTTGGACGACTATCCGAAATGACCTGCCGGGCATGTTGGAACCACCTCTCAGACGTGCCAGAAGCACGTGGCGGACATTCCGGAATCACCTGTTGGGCATACGCAACCACCTCTGACACGTACCAGAACCACGTGCCGTGCACGCCGGAACCACCTACCGGACAGACCGGAATCAACTTTTGGGCATGCCGGAACCACCAGTGAGATGTGCCAGAAACACGTGCCGGAGACGCCGGAAGCACCTGCCGAGCACGTCGCAACCACCTGCTCAACTCGCCTGAACCACCTGCCGGACACGCCAAAATCACCTGCCCGCTAGACCAGCACCACTTCGGGGACAAGCCGGAATCACGTGAGGGGCATGCCGGCACAGCCTCTCAGACTGAACCTCGTGCCGGACACCACAGAACCACCTGCCGGACAGACCGGAACCACCTGCCGGACACGCCGGAACCACCGGCTCGACCCGCCGGAACGACCGCTGGACATGCAAAATCACCTGCCGGCTACGCCGGAAACACTTGGCGAACACTCCGGAATCACCTGCCGGGCATGCCGGAACCACCTCTCAGATATGCCAGAACCACGTGCCAATGACCCCGGAAGCACCTGCCGAGCACGCCGGAACCACCTGCTCGACTCGCCAGAACCACCTGCCGGACACGCCAAAATCACCTGCCGGCTACGCCACAACCAGTTGGGGAACACTTCGGAATCACCTGCCGGGCTTGCTGGAACCACCTGCCGGTCATGCCAAAATCACCTGCCAACTACGCCAGTACCACTTGGCGGACACTGCGGAAACACCTGTCGGGCCAGCTGGAACCACATCTCAGACGTGCCAGAAACGTGTTCATGAGATGCTGGAACCACACCCCGAACAGACGGATACCACCTGCCAGAACCGCCTGAACCACCTGCTGAGCACGCCGGAACCACCTGCTCGACTCACCGGTACCACATCCCTGACACGCCAAAATCACCTGCTGGGTATGCCAGAACCACTTGGCGGACACTCCGGAATCATCTGCCGGACATGCCGGAACCAGCTCTCAGACACACCAGAACCAAGTGCCGGAGACGCCGGAAGCACCTGCCGAGCACGTCGCAACCACCTGCTCAACTCGCCTGAACCACCTGCCGGACACGCCAAAATCACCTGCCCGCTACACCAGCACCACTTCGGGGACAAGCCGGAATCACGTGAGGGGCATGCCGGCACAGCCTCTCAGACTGAACCTCGTGCCGGACACCACAGAACCACCTGCCGGACAGACCGGAACCACCTGCCGGACACGCCGGAACCACCGGCTCGACCCGCCGGAACGACCGCTGGACATGCAAAATCACCTGCCGGCTACGCCGGAAACACTTGGCGAACACTCCGGAATCACCTGCCGGGCATGCTGGAACCACCTCTCAGATATGCCAGAACCACGTGCCAATGACCCCGGAAGCACCTGCCGAGCACGCCGGAATCACCTGCTAGACTAGCCAGAACCACCTGCCGGACACGCAAAAATCACCTGCCGGCTACGCCACAACCAGTTGGGGAACACTTCGGAATCAACTGCCGGGCTTGCTGGAACCACCTGCCGGTTATGCCAAAATCACCTGCCAACTACGCCAGTACCACTTGGCGGACACTGTGGAAACACCTGTCGGGCCGGCCGGAACCACATCTCAGACGTGCCAGAACCATGTGCATGAGATGCTGGAACCACACCCCGAACAGACGGAAAACACCTGCCAGACCCGTCTGAACAACCTGCCGAGCACGCCGAGCCACCTGCTCGACTCGCCGGAACCACCTACCTGACATGCCCAAATCACCAGCCGGGTATGCCAGAACCACTTGGCGGACACTCCGGAATCATCTTCCGGACATGCCGGAACCAGCTCTCAGACACACCAGAACCACGTGCCGGAGACGCCGGAAGCACCTGCCGAGCATGCCGGAGCCACCTGCTCGACTCGCCAGAAACACCTGCCGGACACGCCAAAATCACCTGCCGGGTACGCCAGAACCACCTGGCGGACACTCTGAAACCACCTGTCGCGCATGCCGGAACCACCTCTCAGACGTGCCGGAAGCACGTGCCGGACACGCCAGAATCACCTACCGGACAGACCGGAACCACCTGCCGAGCACGCCGGAGCCACCTGTTCGACTCGCTGGAACCACCTGCCGGACAGGCCAATATCAACTGCTGGCTATGCCAGAACCACCTGGGGGACGGTCCGGAATCACCTGCCAGCCTTGGCGGAACCACCTCTCAGACGTACCAGAACCACCTGCCGGAAGAGCTGGAAACACGTCCTGGACAGTCTGGAACCACCTGCCGGCCAAGCCTGAACCACCTGCCAAGCACAACGGAACAACCTGCCAGACACGCCAAAATCACCTGCGTGTTATGCCAGAACCACTTGGAGGACTCTCTGGGATGACCTGCCGGGCATGCCGGAACCACCTCTCAGACGTGCCAGAACCATGTGGCGGACAGTCCGGAATCACCTGTTGGGCATGCGCAACCACCTCTGAGACGTACCAGAACCACATGCCTTGCAGGCTGGAACCACCTACCGGACAGACCGGAATCACCCTTCGGGCATGCCGGAACCACCTGTCAGATGTGCCAGAAACACGTGCCGGAGACGCCGGAAGCACCAGCCAAGCACGTTGGAACCACCTGCTCAACTCGCCTGAACCACCTGCCGGACATGCCAAAATCACCTGCCGACTATGCCAGAACCACTTGGCGAACACTCCGGAATCACTTGCCGGGCATGCAGGAACCACCTCTCAGACCTGCCAGAACCCCGTGCCAATGACCCCGGAAGCACCAGCCGAGCACGCCGGAACCACCTGGCGGACACTCCGAAACCACCTGTCGCGCATGCCGGAACCACCTCTCAGACGTGCCGGAAGCACGTGCCGGACACGCCGGAATCACCTACCGGACAGACCGGAACCACCTGCCGAGCACGCCGGAGCCACCTGTTCGACTCGCTGGAACCACCTGCCGGACAGGCCAATATCAACTGCTGGCTATGCCAGAACCACCTGGGGCACGGTCCGGAATCACCTGCCAGCCATGGCGGAACCACCTCTCAGACGTACCAGAACCACCTGCCGGAAGAGCTGGAAACACGTCCTGGACAGTCTGGAACCACCTGCCGGCCAAGCCTGAACCACCTGCCAAGCACAACGGAACAACCTGCCAGACACGCCAAAATCACCTGCGTGTTATGCCAGAACCACTTGGAGGACTCTCTGGGATGACCTGCCGGGCATGCCGGAACCACCTCTCAGACGTGCCAGAACCATGTGGCGGACAGTCCGGAATCACCTGTTGGGCATGCGCAACCACCTCTGAGACGTACCAGAACCACATGCCT
The DNA here is from genome assembly GCF_041296265.1 of Equus caballus. Taxonomy (NCBI): domain Eukaryota; kingdom Metazoa; phylum Chordata; class Mammalia; order Perissodactyla; family Equidae; genus Equus; species Equus caballus. Next base: position 4,284,591 of record NC_091713.1, read on the forward strand.
TGCAGGCTGGAACCACCTACCGGACAGACCGGAATCACCTTTCGGGCATGCCGGAACCACCTGTCAGATGTGCCAGAAACACGTGCCGGAGACGCCGGAAGCACCTGCCAAGCACGTTGGAACCACCTGCTCAACTCGCCTGAACCACCTGCCGGACATGCCAAAATCACCTGCCGACTATGCCAGAACCACTTGGCGAACACTCCGGAATCACTTGCCGGGCATGCAGGAACCACCTCTCAGACATGCCAGAACCCCGTGCCAATGACCCCGGAAGCACCAGCCGAGCACTTCGGAACCACCTGCTCGACTCGCCAGAACCACCTGCCGATCACGCAAAAATCACCTGCCGGCTACGCCACAACCAGTTGGTGAACACTTTGGAATCACCTGCCAGGCTTGCTGGAACCACCTGCCAGTCATGCCAAAATCACCTGCCAACTATGCCAGAAGCGCTTGGCGGACACTGCGGAAACACCTGTCGGGCCGGCTGGAACCACATCTCAGACGTGCCAGAAACGTGTTCATGAGATGCTGGAACCACACCCCGAACAGACGGATACCACCTGCCAGAACCGCCTGAACCACCTGCTGAGCACGCAGGAACCACCTGCTCGACTCAACGGTACCACCTCCCTGACACGCCAAAATCACCTGCTGGGTATGCCAGAACCACTTGGCGGACACTCCGGAATCATCTGCCGGACATGCCGGAACCAGCTCTCAGACACAGCAGAACCAAGTGCCGGAGACGCCGGAAGCACCTGCCGAGCATGCCGGAGCCACCTGCTCGACTCGCCAGAAACACCTGCCGGACACGCCCAAATCACCTGCCGGGTATGCCAGAACCACCTGGCGGACACTACGGAACCACCTGCCGCGCATGCCGGAACCACCTCTCAGACGTGCCGGAAGTACGTGCCAGACACTCCGGAAACACCTACCGGACAGACCGGAACCACCTGCCAAGAACGCCGGAGCCACCTGTTCGACTCGCTGGAACCACCTGCCGGACAGGCCAATATCAACTGCTGGCTATGCCAGAACCACCTGGGGGACAGTCCGGGATCACCTGCCAGCCATGGCGGAACCACCTCTCAGACGTACCAGAACCACCTGCCAGAGAAGCTGGAAACACGTCCTTGACACACTGGAACCACGTGACGGCCATGCCTGAACCACCTGCCGAGCACGGCGGAACCACCCGCCGGACACGCCAAAATCACCTGCGGGCTACGCCACAACCACTTGGACGACTATCCGAAATGACCTGCCGGGCATGTTGGAACCACCTCTCAGACGTGCCAGAAGCACGTGGCGGACATTCCGGAATCACCTGTTGGGCATACGCAACCACCTCTGACACGTACCAGAACCACGTGCCGTGCACGCCGGAACCACCTACCGGACAGACCGGAATCAACTTTTGGGCATGCCGGAACCACCAGTGAGATGTGCCAGAAACACGTGCCGGAGACGCCGGAAGCACCTGCCGAGCACGTCGCAACCACCTGCTCAACTCGCCTGAACCACCTGCCGGACACGCCAAAATCACCTGCCCGCTACACCAGCACCACTTCGGGGACAAGCCGGAATCACGTGAGGGGCATGCCGGCACAGCCTCTCAGACTGAACCTCGTGCCGGACACCACAGAACCACCTGCCGGACAGACCGGAACCACCTGCCGGACACGCCGGAACCACCGGCTCGACCCGCCGGAACGACCGCTGGACATGCAAAATCACCTGCCGGCTACGCCGGAAACACTTGGCGAACACTCCGGAATCACCTGCCGGGCATGCCGGAACCACCTCTCAGATATGCCAGAACCACGTGCCAATGACCCCGGAAGCACCTGCCGAGCACGCCGGAACCACCTGCTCGACTCGCCAGAACCACCTGCCGGACACGCCAAAATCACCTGCCGGCTACGCCACAACCAGTTGGGGAACACTTCGGAATCACCTGCCGGGCTTGCTGGAACCACCTGCCGGTCATGCCAAAATCACCTGCCAACTACGCCAGTACCACTTGGCGGACACTGTGGAAACACCTGTCGGGCCGGCCGGCACCACATCTCAGACGTGCCAGAACCATGTGCATGAGATGCTGGAACCACACCCCGAACAGACGGAAAACACCTGCCAGACCCGTCTGAACAACCTGCCGAGCACGCCGGAGCCACCTGCTCGACTCGCCGGAACCACCTACCTGACATGCCCAAATCACCAGCCGGGTACGCCAGAACCACTTGGCGGACACTCCGGAATCATCTGCCGGACATGCCGGAACCAGCTCTCAGACACACCAGAACCACGTGCCGGAGACGCCGGAAGCACCTGCCGAGCATGCCGGAGCCACCTGCTCGACTCGCCAGAAACACCTGCCGGACACGCCAAAATCACCTGCCGGGTACGCCAGAACCACCTGGCGGACACTCCGAAACCACCTGTCGCGCATGCCGGAACCACCTCTCAGACGTGCCGGAAGCACATGCCGGACACGCCGGAATCACCTACCGGACAGACCGGAACCACCTGCCGAGCACGCCGGAGCCACCTGTTCGACTCGCTGGAACCACCTGCCGGACAGGCCAATATCAACTGCTGGCTATGCCAGAACCACCTGGGGGACGGTCCGGAATCACCTGCCAGCCATGGCGGAACCACCTCTCAGACGTACCAGAACCACCTGCCGGAGAAGCTGGAAACACGTCCTGGACAGTCTGGAACCACCTGCCGGCCAAGCCTGAACCACCTGCCAAGCACAACGGAACAACGTGCCAGACACGCCAAAATCACCTGTGTGTTATGCCAGAACCACTTGGAGGACTCTCTGGGATGACCTGCCGGGCATGCCGGAACCACCTCTCAGACGTGCCAGAACCATGTGGCGGACAGTCCGGAATCACCTGTTGGGCATGCGCAACCACCTCTGAGACGTACCAGAGCCACATGCCGTGCAGGCTGGAACCACCTACCGGATAGACCGGAATCACCTTTCGGGCATGCCGGAACCACCTGTCAGATGTGCCAGAAACACGTGCCGGAGACGCCGGAAGCACCTGCCAAGCACGTTGGAACCACCTGCTCAACTCGCCTGAACCACCTGCCGGACATGCCAAAATCACCTGCCGACTATGCCAGAACCACTTGGCGAACACTCCGGAATCACTTGCCGGGCATGCAGGAACCACCTCTCAGACATGCCAGAACCCCGTGCCAATGACCCCGGAAGCACCAGCCGAGCACTTCGGAACCACCTGCTCGACTCGCCAGAACCACCTGCCGATCACGCAAAACTCACCTGCCGGCTACGCCACAACCAGTTGGTGAACACTTTGGAATCACCTGCCAGGCTTGCTGGAACCACCTGCCAGTCATGCCAAAATCACCTTCCAACTACGCCAGAACCGCTTGGCGGACACTGCGGAAACACCTGTCGGGCCGGCTGGAACCACATCTCAGACGTGCCAGAAACGTGTTCATGAGATGCTGGAACCACACCCCAAACAGACGGATACCACCTGCCAGAACCGCCTGAACCACCTGCTGAGCACGCCGGAACCACCTGCTCCACTCACCGGTACCACCTCCCTGACACGTCAAAATCACCTGCTGGGTATGCCAGAACCACTTGGCGGACACTCCGGAATCATCTGCCGGACATGCCGGAACCAGCTCTCAGACACACCAGAACCAAGTGCCGGAGACGCCGGAAGCACCTGCCGAGCATGCCGGAGCCACCTGCTCGACTCGCCAGAAACACCTGCCGGACACGCCAAAATCACCTGCCGGGTACGCCAGAACCACATGGCGGACACTACGGAATCACCAGCCGCGCATGCCGGAACCACCTCTCAGACGTGCAGGAAGCACGTGCCGGACACGCCGGAAACACCTACCGGACAGACCGGAACCACCTGCCAAGAACGCCGGATCCAACTGTTCGATTCGCTGGAACCACCTGCCGGACAGGCCAATATCAACTGCTGGCTATGCCAGAACCACCTGGGGGACAGTCCGGAATCACCTGCCAGCCATGGCGGAACCACCTCTCAGACGTACCAGAAGCACCTGCCGGAGAAGCTGGAAACACGTCCTGGACAGACTGGAACCACGTGACGGCCATGCCTGAACCACCTGCCGAGCATGGCGGAACCACCTGCCGGACACGCCAAAATCACCTGCGGGCTATGCCAGAACCACTTGGACGACTATCCGAAATGACCTGCCGGGCATGTTGGAACCACCTCTCAGACGTGCCAGAAGCACGTGGCGGACAGTCCGGAATCACCTGTTGGGCATACGCAACCACCTCTGAGACGTACCAGAACCACGTGCCGTGCACGCCGGAACCACCTACCGGACAGACCGGAATCAACTTTTGGGCATGCCGGAACCACCAGTGAGATGTGCCAGAAACACGTGCCGGAGACGCCGGAAGCACCTGCCGAGCACGTCGCAACCACCTGCTCAACTCGCCTGAACCACCTGCCGGACACGCCAAAATCACCTGCCCGCTACACCAGCACCACTTCGGGGACAAGCCGGAATCACGTGAGGGGCATGCCGGCACAGCCTCTCAGACTGAACCTCGTGCCGGACACCACAGAACCACCTGCCGGAAAGACCGGAACCACCTGCCGCACACGCCGGAACCACCGGCTCGACCCGCCGGAACGACCGCTGGACATGCAAAATCACCTGCCGGCTACGCCGGAAACACTTGGCGAACACTCCGGAATCACCTGCCGGGCATGCCGGAACCACCTCTCAGATATGCCAGAACCACGTGCCAATGACCCCGGAAGCACCTGCCGAGCACGCCGGAACCACCTGCTCGACTCGCCAGAACCACCTGCCGGACACGCAAAAATCACCTGCCGGCTATGCCACAACCAGTTGGGGAACACTTCGGAATCACCTGCTGGGCTTGCTGGAACCACCTACCGGTCATGCCAACATCACCTGCCAACTACGCCAGTACCACTTGGCGGACACTGTGGAAACACCTGTCGGGCTGGCCGGAACCACATCTCAGACGTGCCAGAACCATGTGCATGAGATGCTGGAACCACACCCCGAACAGACGGAAAACACCTGCCAGACCCGTCTGAACAACCTGCCGAGCACGCCGGAGCCACCTGCTCGACTCGCCGGAACCACCTACCTGACATGCCCAAATCACCAGCCGGGTATGCCAGAACCACTTGGCGGACACTCCGGAATCATCTGCCGGACATGCCGGAACCAGCTCTCAGACACACCAGAACCACGTGCCGGAGACGCCGGAAGCACCTGCCGAGCATGCCGGAGCCACCAGCTCGACTCGCCAGAAACTCCTGCCGGACACGCCAAAATCACCTGCCGGGTACGCCAGCACCACCTGGCGGACACTCCGAAACCACCTGTCGCGCATGCCGGAACCACCTCTCAGACGTGCCGGAAGCACGTGCCGGACACGCCGGAAACACCTACCGGACAGACCGGAACCCCCTGCCGAGCACGCCGGAGCCACCTGTTCGACTCGCTGGAACCACCTGCCGGACAGGCCAATATCAACTGCTGGCTATGCCAGAACTACCTGGGGGACGGTCCGGAATCACCTGCCAGCCATGGCGGAACCACCTCTCAGACGTACCAGAACCACCTGCCGGAAGAGCTGGAAACACGTCCTGGACAGTCTGGAACCACCTGCCGGCCAAGCCTGAACCACCTGCCAAGCACAACGGAACAACCTGCCAGACACGCCAAAATCACCTGCGTGTTATGCCAGAACCACTTGGAGGACTCTCTGGGATGACCTGCCGGGCATGCCGGAACCACCTCTCAGACGTGCCAGAACCATGTGGCGGACAGTCCGGAATCACCTGTTGGGCATGCGCAACCACCTCTGAGACGTACCAGAACCACATGCCGTGCAGGCTGGAACCACCTACCGGACAGACCGGAATCACCTTTCGGGCATGCCGGAACCACCTGTCAGATGTGCCAGAAACACGTGCCGGAGACGCCGGAAGCACCTGCCAAGCACGTTGGAACCACCTGCTCAACTCGCCTGAACCACCTGCCGGACATGCCAAAATCACCTGCCGACTATGCCAGAACCACTTGGCGAACACTCCGGAATCACTTGCCGGGCATGCATGAACCACCTCTCAGACATGCCAGAACCCCGTGCCAATGACCCCGGAAGCACCAGCCGAGCACTTCGGAACCACCTGCTCGACTCGCCAGAACCACCTGCCGATCACGCAAAACTCACCTGCCGGCTACGCCACAACCAGTTGGTGAACACTTTGGAATCACCTGCCAGGCTTGCTGGAACCACCTGCCAGTCATGACAAAATCACCTGCCAACTACGCCAGAACCGCTTGGCGGACACTGCGGAAACACCTGTCGGGCCGGCTGGAACCACATCTCAGACGTGCCAGAAACGTGTTCATGAGATGCTGGAACCACACCCCAAACAGACGGATACCACCTGCCAGAACCGCCTGAACCACCTGCTGAGCACGCCGGAACCACCTGCTCCACTCACCGGTACCACCTCCCTGACACGTCAAAATCACCTGCTGGGTATGCCAGAACCACTTGGCGGACACTCCGGAATCATCTGCCGGACATGCCGGAACCAGCTCTCAGACACAGCAGAACCAAGTGCCGGAGACGCCGGAAGCACCTGCCGAGCATGCCGGAGCCACCTGCTCGACTCGCCAGAAACACCTGCCGGACACGCCCAAATCACCTGCCGGGTATGCCAGAACCACCTGGCGGACACTACGGAACCACCTGCCGCGCATGCCGGAACCACCTCTCAGACGTGCCGGAAGTACGTGCCAGACACTCCGGAAACACCTACCGGACAGACCGGAACCACCTGCCAAGAACGCCGGAGCCACCTGTTCGACTCGCTGGAACCACCTGCCGGACAGGCCAATATCAACTGCTGGCTATGCCAGAACCACCTGGGGGACAGTCCGGGATCACCTGCCAGCCATGGCGGAACCACCTCTCAGACGTACCAGAACCACCTGCCAGAGAAGCTGGAAACACGTCCTTGACACACTGGAACCACGTGACGGCCATGCCTGAACCACCTGCCGAGCACGGCGGAACCACCCGCCGGACACGCCAAAATCACCTGCGGGCTACGCCACAACCACTTGGACGACTATCCGAAATGACCTGCCGGGCATGTTGGAACCACCTCTCAGACGTGCCAGAAGCACGTGGCGGACATTCCGGAATCACCTGTTGGGCATACGCAACCACCTCTGACACGGACCGGAACCACGTGCCGTGCACGCCGGAACCACCTACCGGACAGACCGGAATCAACTTTTGGGCATGCCGGAACCACCAGTGAGATGTGCCAGAAACACGTGCCGGAGACGCCGGAAGCACCTGCCGAGCACGTCGCAACCACCTGCTCAACTCGCCTGAACCACCTGCCGGACACGCCAAAATCACCTGCCCGCTACACCAGCACCACTTCGGGGACAAGCCGGAATCACGTGAGGGGCATGCCGGCACAGCCTCTCAGACTGAACCTCGTGCCGGACACCACAGAACCACCTGCCGGACAGACCGGAACCACCTGCCGGACACGCCGGAACCACCGGCTCGACCCGCCGGAACGACCACTGGACATGCAAAATCACCTGCCGGCTACGCCGGAAACACTTGGCGAACACTCCGGAATCACCTGCCGGGCATGCCGGAACCACCTCTCAGATATGCCAGAACCACGTGCCAATGACCCCGGAAGCACCTGCCGAGCACGCCGGAACCACCTGCTCGACTCGCCAGAACCACCTGCCGGACACGCCAAAATCACCTGCCGGCTACGCCACAACCAGTTGGGGAACACTTCGGAATCACCTGCCGGGCTTGCTGGAACCACCTGCCGGTCATGCCAAAATCACCTGCCAACTACGCCAGTACCACTTGGCGGACACTGTGGAAACACCTGTCGGGCCGGCCGGCACCACATCTCAGACGTGCCAGAACCATGTGCATGAGATGCTGGAACCACACCCCGAACAGACGGAAAACACCTGCCAGACCCGTCTGAACAACCTGCCGAGCACGCCGGAGCCACCTGCTCGACTCGCCGGAACCACCTACCTGACATGCCCAAATCACCAGCCGGGTACGCCAGAACCACTTGGCGGACACTCCGGAATCATCTGCCGGACATGCCGGAACCAGCTCTCAGACACACCAGAACCACGTGCCGGAGACGCCGGAAGCACCTGCCGAGCATGCCGGAGCCACCTGCTCGACTCGCCAGAAACACCTGCCGGACACGCCAAAATCACCTGCCGGGTACGCCAGAACCACCTGGCGGACACTCCGAAACCACCTGTCGCGCATGCCGGAACCACCTCTCAGACGTGCCGGAAGCACGTGCCGGACACGCCGGAATCACCTACCGGACAGACCGGAACCACCTGCCGAGCACGCCGGAGCCACCTGTTCGACTCGCTGGAACCACCTGCCGGACAGGCCAATATCAACTGCTGGCTATGCCAGAACCACCTGGGGGACGGTCCGGAATCACCTGCCAGCCATGGCGGAACCACCTCTCAGACGTACCAGAACCACCTGCCGGAGAAGCTGGAAACACGTCCTGGACAGTCTGGAACCACCTGCCGGCCAAGCCTGAACCACCTGCCAAGCACAACGGAACAACGTGCCAGACACGCCAAAATCACCTGTGTGTTATGCCAGAACCACTTGGAGGACTCTCTGGGATGACCTGCTGGGCATGCCGGAACCACCTCTCAGACGTGCCAGAACCATGTGGCGGACAGTCCGGAATCACCTGTTGGGCATGCGCAACCACCTCTGAGACGTACCAGAGCCACATGCCGTGCAGGCTGGAACCACCTACCGGATAGACCGGAATCACCTTTCGGGCATGCCGGAACCACCTGTCAGATGTGCCAGAAACACGTGCCGGAGACGCCGGAAGCACCTGCCAAGCACGTTGGAACCACCTGCTCAACTCGCCTGAACCACCTGCCGGACATGCCAAAATCACCTGCCGACTATGCCAGAACCACTTGGCGAACACTCCGGAATCACTTGCCGGGCATGCAGGAACCACCTCTCAGACATGCCAGAACCCCGTGCCAATGACCCCGGAAGCACCAGCCGAGCACTTCGGAACCACCTGCTCGACTCGCCAGAACCACCTGCCGATCACGCAAAACTCACCTGCCGGCTACGCCACAACCAGTTGGTGAACACTTTGGAATCACCTGCCAGGCTTGCTGGAACCACCTGCCAGTCATGCCAAAATCACCTTCCAACTACGCCAGAACCGCTTGGCGGACACTGCGGAAACACCTGTCGGGCCGGCTGGAACCACATCTCAGACGTGCCAGAAACGTGTTCATGAGATGCTGGAACCACACCCCAAACAGACGGATACCACCTGCCAGAACCGCCTGAACCACCTGCTGAGCACGCCGGAACCACCTGCTCCACTCACCGGTACCACCTCCCTGACACGTCAAAATCACCTGCTGGGTATGCCAGAACCACTTGGCGGACACTCCGGAATCATCTGCCGGACATGCCGGAACCAGCTCTCAGACACACCAGAACCAAGTGCCGGAGACGCCGGAAGCACCTGCCGAGCATGCCGGAGCCACCTGCTCGACTCGCCAGAAACACCTGCCGGACACGCCAAAATCACCTGCCGGCTACGCCAGAACCACATGGCGGACACTACGGAATCACCTGCCGCGCATGCCGGAACCACCTCTCAGACGTGCAGGAAGCACGTGCCGGACACGCCGGAAACACCTACCGGACAGACCGGAACCACCTGCCAAGAACGCCGGAGCCAACTGTTCGATTCGCTGGAACCACCTGCCGGACAGGCCAATATCAACTGCTGGCTATGCCAGAACCACCTGGGGGACAGTCCGGGATCACCTGCCAGCCATGGCGGAACCACCTCTCAGATGTACCAGAACCACCTGCCGGAGAAGCTGGAAACACGTCCTGGACAGACTGGAACCACGTGACGGCCATGCCTGAACCACCTGCCGAGCACGGCGGAACCACCCGCCGGACACGCCAAAATCACCTGCGGGCTACGCCACAACCACTTGGACGACTCTCCGAAATGACCTGCCGGGCATGTTGGAACCACCTCTCAGACGTGCCAGAAGCACGTGGCGGACAGTCCGGAATCACCTGTTGGGCATACGCAACCACCTCTGAGACGTACCAGAACCACGTGCCGTGCACGCCGGAACCACCTACCGGACAGACCGGAATCAACTTTTGGGCATGCCGGAACCACCAGTGAGATGTGCCAGAAACACGTGCCGGAGACGCCGGAAGCACCTGCCGAGCACGTCGCAACCACCTGCTCAACTCGCCTGAACCACCTGCCGGACACGCCAAAATCACCTGCCCGCTACACCAGCACCACTTCGGGGACAAGCCGGAATCACGTGAGGGGCATGCCGGCACAGCCTCTCAGACTGAACCTCGTGCCGGACACCACAGAACCACCTGCCGGAAAGACCGGAACCACCTGCCGCACACGCCGGAACCACCGGCTCGACCCGCCGGAACGACCGCTGGACATGCAAAATCACCTGCCGGCTACGCCGGAAACACTTGGCGAACACTCCGGAATCACCTGCCGGGCATGCCGGAACCACCTCTCAGATATGCCAGAACCACGTGCCAATGACCCCGGAAGCACCTGCCGAGCACGCCGGAACCACCTGCTCGACTCGCCAGAACCACCTGCCGGACACGCAAAAATCACCTGCCGGCTACGCCACAACCAGTTGGGGAACACTTCGGAATCACCTGCCGGGCTTGCTGGAACCACCTGCCGGTCATGCCAAAATCACCTGCCAACTACGCCAGTACCACTTGGCGGACACTGTGGAAACACCTGTCGGGCCGGCCGGAACCACATCTCAGACGTGCCAGAACCATGTGCATGAGATGCTGGAACCACACCCCGAACAGACGGAAAACACCTGCCAGACCCGTCTGAACAACCTGCCGAGCACGCCGGAGCCACCTGCTCGACTCGCCGGAACCACCTACCTGACATGCCCAAATCACCAGCCGGGTATGCCAGAACCACTTGGCGGACACTCCGGAATCATCTGCCGGACATGCCGGAACCAGCTCTCAGACACACCAGAACCACGTGCCGGAGACGCCGGAAGCACCTGCCGAGCATGCCGGAGCCACCTGCTCGACTCGCCAGAAACACCTGCCGGACACGCCAAAATCACCTGCCGGGTACGCCAGCACCACCTGGCGGACACTCCGAAACCACCTGTCGCGCATGCCGGAACCACCTCTCAGACGTGCCGGAAGCACGTGCCGGACACGCCGGAATCACCTACCGGACAGACCGGAACCCCCTGCCGAGCACGCCGGAGCCACCTGTTCGACTCGCTGGAACCACCTGCCGGACAGGCCAATATCAACTGCTGGCTATGCCAGAACCACCTGGGGGACGGTCCGGAATCACCTGCCAGCCATGGCGGAACCACCTCTCAGACGTACCAGAACCACCTGCCGGAAGAGCTGGAAACACGTCCTGGACAGTCTGGAACCACCTGCCGGCCAAGCCTGAACCACCTGCCAAGCACAACGGAACAACCTGCCAGACACGCCAAAATCACCTGCGTGTTATGCCAGAACCACTTGGAGGACTCTCTGGGATGACCTGCCGGGCATGCCGGAACCACCTCTCAGACGTGCCAGAACCATGTGGCGGACAGTCCGGAATCACCTGTTGGGCATGCGCAACCACCTCTGAGACGTACCAGAACCACATGCCGTGCAGGCTGGAACCACCTACCGGACAGACCGGAATCACCTTTCGGGCATGCCGGAACCACTTGTCAGATGTGCCAGAAACACGTGCCGGAGACGCCGGAAGCACCTGCCAAGCACGTTGGAACCACCTGCTCAACTCGCCTGAACCACCTGCCGGACATGCCAAAATCACCTGCCGACTATGCCAGAACCACTTGGCGAACACTCCGGAATCACTTGCCGGGCATGCAGGAACCACCTCTCAGACATGCCAGAACCCCGTGCCAATGACCCCGGAAGCACCAGCCGAGCACTTCGGAACCACCTGCTCGACTCGCCAGAACCACCTGCCGATCACGCAAAACTCACCTGCCGGCTACGCCACAACCAGTTGTTGAACACTTTGGAATCACCTGCCAGGCTTGCTGGAACCACCTGCCAGTCATGCCAAAATCACCTGCCAACTACGCCAGAACCGCTTGGCGGACACTGCGGAAACACCTGTCAGGCCGGCTGGAACCACATCTCAGACGTGCCAGAAACGTGTTCATGAGATGCTGGAACCACACCCCAAACAGACGGATACCACCTGCCAGAACCGCCTGAACCACCTGCTGAGCACGCCGGAACCACCTGCTCCACTCACCGGTACCACCTCCCTGACACGTCAAAATCACCTGCTGGGTATGCCAGAACCACCTGCCGGACACGCCGGAACCACCGGCTCGACCCGCCGGAACGACCGCTGGACATGCAATATCACGTGCCGGATAGGCCGGAAACACTTGGCGAACACTCCGGAATCACCTGCCGGGCATGCCGGAACCACCTCTCAGACATGCCAGAACCGCGTGCCAATGACCCCGGAAGCACCTGCCGAGCACGCCGGAACCACCTGCTCGACTCTCCAGAACCACCTGCCGATCACGCAAAACTCACCTGCCGGCTACGCCACAACCAGTTGGGGAACACTTTGGAATCACCTGCCAGGCTTGCTGGAACCACCTGCCGGTCATGCCAAAATCACCTGCCAACCACGCCAGAACCGCTTGGCGGACACACCTGTCGGGCCGGCTGGAACCACATCTCAGACGTGCCAGACACGTGTTCATGAGATGCTGGAACCACACTCCGAACAGACGGATACCACATGCCAGAACCGCCTGAACCACCTGCTGAGCACGCCGGAACCACCTGCTCGACTCACCGGTACCACCTCCCTGACACGCCAAAATCACCTGCTGGGTATGCCAGAACCACTTGGCGGACACTCCGGTATCATCTGACGGACATGCTGGAACCAGCTCTCAGACACACCAGAACCAAGTGCCGGAGACGCCGGAAGCACCTGCCGAGCATGCCGGAGCCACCTGCTCGACTCGCCAGAAACACCTGCCGGACACGCCCAAATCACCTGCCGGGTATGCCAGAACCACGTGGCGGACACTACGGAATCACCTGCCGCGCATGCCGGAACCACCTCTCAGACGTGCCGGAAGCAGGTGCCAGACACGCCGGAAACACCTACCGGACAGACCGGAACCACCTGCCAAGAACGCCGGAGCCACCTGTTCGACTCGCTGGAACCACCTGCCTGACAGGCCAATATCAACTGCTGGCTATGCCAGAACCACCTGGGGGACAGTCCGGAATCACCTGCCAGCCATGGCGGAACCACCTCTCAGACGTACCAGAACCACCTGCCGGAGAAGCTGGAAACACGTCCTGGACAGACTGGAACCACGTGACGGCCATGCCTGAACCACCTGCCGAGCATGGCGGAACCACCTGCCGGACACGCCAAAATCACCTGCGGGCTATGCCAGAACCACTTGGACGACTCTCCGAAATGACCTGCCGGGCATGTTGGAACCACCTCTCAGACGTGCCAGAAGCACGTGGCGGACAGTCCGGAATCACCTGTTGGGCATACGCAACCACCTCTGAGACGTACCAGAACCACGTGCCGTGCACGCCGGAACCACCTACCGGACAGACCGGAATCAACTTTTGGGCATGCCGGAACCACCAGTCAGATGTGCCAGAAACACGTGCCGGAGACGCCGGAAGCACCTGCCGAGCACGTCGCAACCACCTGCTCAACTCGCCTGAACCACCTGCCGGACACGCCAAAATCACCTGCCCACTACACCAGCACCACTTCGGGGACAAGCCGGAATCACGTGAGGGGCATGCCGGCACAGCCTCTCAGACTGAACCTCGTGCCGGACACCACAGAACCACCTGCCGGACAGACCGGAACCACCTGCCGGACACGCCGGAACCACCGGCTCGACCCGCCGGAACGACCGCTGGACATGCAAAATCACCTGCCGGCTACGCCGGAAACACTTGGCGAACACTCCGGAATCACCTGCCGGGCATGCCGGAACCACCTCTCAGATATGCCAGAACCACGTGCCAATGACCCCGGAAGCACCTGCCGAGCACGCCGGAACCACCTGCTCGACTCGCCAGAACCACCTGCCGGACACGCAAAAATCACCTGCCGGCTACGCCACAACCAGTTGGGGAACACTTCGGAATCACCTGCCGGGCTTGCTGGAACCACCTGCCGGTCATGCCAAAATCACCTTCCAACTACGCCAGTACCACTTGGCGGACACTGTGGAAACACCTTTCGGGCCGGCCGGAACCAAATCTCGGACGTGCCAGAACCATGTGCATGAGATGCTGGAACCACATCCCGAACAGACGGAAAACACCTGCCAGACCCGTCTGAACAACCTGCCGATCACGCCAGAGCCACCTGCTCGACTTGCCGGAACCACCTGCCTGACATGCCCCAATCACCAGCCGGGTATGCCAGAACCACTTGGCGGACACTCCGGAATCATCTCCCGGACATGCCCGAACCAGCTCTCAGACACAACAGAACCACATGCCCTAGACGCTGGAAGCACCTGCCGAGCATGCCGGAGCCATCTGCTCGACTCGCCAGAAACACCTGCCAGACACGCCAAAATCACCTGCCGGGTACGCCAGAACCACCTGGCGGACACTCCGAAATCACCTGTCGCGCATGCCGGAACCACCTCTCAGACGTGCCGGAAGCACGTGCCGGACACGCCGGAATCACCTACCGGACAGACCGGAACCACCTGCCGAGCACGCCGGAGCCACCTGTTCGACTCGCTGGAACCACCTGCCGGACAGGCCAATATCAACTGCTGGCTATGCCAGAACCACCTGGGGGACGTTCCGGAATCACCTGCCAGCCATGGCGGAACCGCCTCTCACACGTACCAGAACCACCTGCCGGAGAAGCTGGAAACACGTCCTGGACAGACTGGAACCACGTGACGGCCATGCCTGAACCACCTGCCGAGCATGGCGGAACCACCTGCCGGACACGCCAAAATCACCTGCGGGCTATGCCAGAACCACTTGGACGACTATCCGAAATGACCTGCCGGGCATGTTGGAACCACCTCTCAGACGTGCCAGAAGCACGTGGCGGACAGTCCGGAATCACCTGTTGGGCATACGCAACCACCTCTGAGACGTACCAGAACCACGTGCCGTGCACGCCGGAACCACCTACCGGACAGACCGGAATCAACTTTTGGGCATGCCGGAACCACCAGTCAGATGTGCCAGAAACACGTGCCGGAGACGCCGGAAGCACCTGCCGAGCACGTCGCAACCACCTGCTCAACTCGCCTGAACCACCTGCCGGACACGCCAAAATCACCTGCCCACTACACCAGCACCACTTCGGGGACAAGCCGGAATCACGTGAGGGGCATGCCGGCACAGCCTCTCAGACTGAACCTCGTGCCGGACACCACAGAACCACCTGCCGGACAGACCGGAACCACCTGCCGGACACGCCGGAACCACCGGCTCGACCCGCCGGAACGACCGCTGGACATGCAAAATCACCTGCCGGCTACGCCGGAAACACTTGGCGAACACTCCGGAATCACCTGCCGGGCATGCCGGAACCACCTCTCAGATATGCCAGAACCACGTGCCAATGACCCCGGAAGCACCTGCCGAGCACGCCGGAACCACCTGCTCGACTCGCCAGAACCACCTGCCGGACACGCAAAAATCACCTGCCGGCTACGCCACAACCAGTTGGGGAACACTTCGGAATCACCTGCCGGGCTTGCTGGAACCACCTGCCGGTCATGCCAAAATCACCTTCCAACTACGCCAGTACCACTTGGCGGACACTGTGGAAACACCTTTCGGGCCGGCCGGAACCAAATCTCGGACGTGCCAGAACCATGTGCATGAGATGCTGGAACCACACCCCGAACAGACGGAAAACACCTGCCAGACCCGTCTGAACAACCTGCCGAGCACGCCAGAGCCACCTGCTCGACTTGCCGGAACCACCTGCCTGACATGCCCCAATCACCAGCCGGGTATGCCAGAACCACTTGGCGGACACTCTGGAATCATCTCCCGGACATGCCCGAACCAGCTCTCAGACACAACAGAACCACATGCCCTAGACGCTGGAAGCACCAGCCGAGCACGCCGGAACCACCTGCTCGACTCGCCAGAACCACCTGCCGATCACGCAAAAATCACCTGCCGGCTACGCCACAACCAGTTGGTGAACACTTTGGAATCACCTGAGAGGCTTGCTGGAACCACGTGCCAGTCATGCCAAAATCACCTGCCAACTACGCCAGAACCGCTTGGCGGACACTGCGGAAACACCTGTTGGGCCGGCTGGAACCACATCTCAGACGTGCCAGAAACGTGTTCATGAGATGCTGGAACCACACCCCGAACAGACGGATACCACCTGCCAGAACAGCCTGAACCACCTGCTGAGCACGCCGGAACCACCTGCTCGACTCACCGGTACCACCTCCCTGACACGCCAAATCACCTGCTGGGTATGCCAGAACCACTTGGCGGACACTCCGGAATCATCTGCCGGACATGCCGGATCCAGCTCTCAGACACAACAGAACCACGTGCCGGAGTCGCCGGAAGCACCTGCCGAGCATGCCGGAGTCACCTGCTCGACTTGCCATAAACACCTGCCGGACACGCCAAAATCACCTGCCGGGTACGCCAGAACCACCTGGCGGACACTCCGAAATCACCTGTCGCGCATGCCGGAACCACCTCTCAGACGTGCCGGAGGCACGTGCCGGACACGCCGGAATCACCCACCGGACAGACCGGAATCCACTTTTGGGCATGCCGGAACCACCAGTCAGATGTGCCAGAAACACGTGCCGGAGACGCCGGAAGCACCTGCCGAGCACGTCGCAACCACCTGCTCAACTCGCCTGAACCACCTGCCGGACACGCCAAAATCACCCGCCCGCTACACCAGCACCACTTCGGGGACAAGCCGGAATCACGTGAGGGGCATGCCGGCACAGCCTCTCAGACTGAACCTCGTGCCGGACACCACAGAACCACCTGCCGGACAGACCGGAACCACCTGCCGGACACGCCGGAACCACCGGCTCGACCCGCCGGAACGACCGCTGGACATGCAAAATCACCTGCCGGCTACGCCGGAAACACTTGGCAAACACTCCGGAATCACCTGCCGGGCATGCCGGAACCACCTCTCAGATATGCCAGAACCACGTGCCAATGACCCCGGAAGCACCTGCCGAGCACGCCGGAACCACCTGCTCGACTCGCCAGAACCACCTGCCGGACACGCAAAAATCACCTGCCGGCTACGCCACAACCAGTTGGGGAACACTTCGGAATCACCTGCCGGGCTTGCTGAAACCACCTGCCGGTCATGCCAAAATCACCTGCCAACTACGCCAGTACCACTTGGCGGACACTGTGGAAACACCTGTCGGGCCGGCCGGAACCACATCTCAGACGTGCCAGAACCATGTGCATGAGATGCTGGAACCACAACCCGAACAGACGGAAAACACCTGCCAGACCCGTCTGAACAACCTGCCGAGCACGCCGGAGCCACCTGCTCGACTCGCCGGAACCACCTACCTGACATCCCCAAATCACCAGCCGGGAATGACAGAACCACTTGGCGGACACTCCGGAATCATCTGCCGGACATGCCGGAACCAGCTCTCAGACACAGCAGAACAAAGTGCCGGAGACGCCGGAAGCACCTGCCGAGCATGCCGGAGCCACCTGCTCGACTCGCCAGAAACACCTGCCGGACACGCCAAAATCACCTGCCGGGTACGCAAGAACCACCTGGCGGACACTCCGAAATCACCTCTCGCGCATGCAGGAACCACCTCTCAGACGTGCCGGAAGCACGTGCCGGACACGCCGGAATCACCTACCGGACAGACCGGAACCACCTGTCGAGCACGCCCGAGCCACCTGTTCGACTCGCTGGAACCACCTGCCGGACAGGCCAATATCAACTGCTGCCTATGCCAGAACCACCTGGGGGACGGTCCGGAATCGCCTGCCAGCCATGGCGGAACCACCTCTCAAACGTACCAGAACCACCTGCAGGACAAGCTGGAAGCACGTCCTGGACAGTCTGGAACCACCTGCCGGCCAAGCCTGAACCACCTGCCAAGCACAACGGAACAACCTGCCAGACACGCCAAAATCACCTGCGTGTTATGCCAGAACCACTTGGAGGACTCTCTGGGATGACCTGCCGGGCATGCCGGAACCACCTCTCAGACGTGCCAGAACGATGTGGCGGACAGTCCGGAATCACCTGTTGGGCATGCGCAACCACCTCTGAGACGTACCAGAACCACATGCCGTGCAGGCTGGAACCACCTACCGGACAGACCGGAATCACCTTTCGGGCATGCCAGAACCACCTGCCAAGCACAACGGAACAACCTGCCAGACACGCCAAAATCACCTGCGTGTAATGCCAGAACCACTTGGAGGACACTCTGGGATGACCTGCCGGGCATGCCGGAACCACCTCTCAGACGTGCCAGAACCATGTGGCGGACAGTCCGAAATCACCTGTTGGGCATGCGCAACCACCTCTGAGACGTACCAGAACCACATGCCGTGCAGGCTGGAACCACCTACCGGACAGACCGGAATCACCTTTCGGGCATGCCGGAACCACCTGTCAGATGTGAGAGAAACACGTGCCGGAGACGCCGGAAGCACCTGCCAAGCACGTTGGAACCACCTGCTCAACTCGCCTGAACCACCTTCCGGACATGCCAAAATCACCTGCCGACTATGCCAGAACCACTTGGCGAACACTCCGGAATCACTTGCCGGGCATGCAGGAACCACCTCTCAGACATGCCAGAACCCCGTGCCAATGACCCCGGAAGCACCAGCCGAGCACGCCGGAACCACCTGCTCGACTCGCCAGAACCACCTGCCGATCACGCAAAAATCACCTGCCGGCTACGCCACAACCAGTTGGTGAACACTTTGGAATCACCTGCCAGGCTTGCTGGAACCACGTGCCAGTCATGCCAAAATCACCTGCCAACTACGCCAGAACCGCTTGGCGGACACTGCGGAAACACCTGTCGGGCCGGCTGGAACCACATCTCAGACGTGCCAGAAACGTGTTCATGAGATGCTGGAACCACACCCCGAACAGACGGATACCACCTGCCAGAACAGCCTGAACCACCTGCTGAGCACGCCGGAACCACCTGCTCGACTCACCGGTACCACCTCCCTGACACGCCAAATCACCTGCTGGGTATGCCAGAACCACTTGGCGGACACTCCGGAATCATCTGCCGGACATGCCGGATCCAGCTCTCAGACACAACAGAACCACGTGCCGGAGTCGCCGGAAGCACCTGCCGAGCATGCCGGAGTCACCTGCTCGACTTGCCATAAACACCTGCCGGACACGCCAAAATCACCTGCCGGGTACGCCAGAACCACCTGGCGGACACTCCGAAATCACCTGTCGCGCATGCCGGAACCACCTCTCAGACGTGCCGGAGGCACGTGCCGGACACGCCGGAATCACCCACCGGACAGACCGGAACCACCTGCCGAGCACGCCGGAGCCACCTGTTCGTCTCGCTGGAACCACCTGCCGGACAGGCCAATATCAACTGCTGGCTATGCCAGAACCACCTGGGGGACGGTCCGGAATCACCTGCCAGGCTGGCGGAACCACCTCTCAGACGTACCAGAACCACCTGCCGGAGAATCTGGAAACACGTCCTGGACAGACTGGAACCACGTGACGGCCATGCCTGAACCACCTGCCGAGCACGGCGGAACCACCTGCCGGACACGACAAAATCTCCTGCGGGCTACGCCAGAACCACTTGGACGACTCTCCGAAATGACCTGCCGGGCATGTTGGAACCACCTCTCAGACGTGCCAGAAGCACGTGGCGGACAGTCCGGAATCACCTGTTGGGCATACGCAACCACCTCTGAGACGTACCAGAACCACGTGCCGTGCACGCCGGAACCACCTACCGGACAGACCGGAATCCACTTTTGGGCATGCCGGAACCACCAGTCAGATGTGCCAGAAACACGTGCCGGAGACGCCGGAAGCACCTGCCGAGCACGTCGCAACCACCTGCTCAACTCGCCTGAACCACCTGCCGGACACGCCAAAATCACCCGCCCGCTACACCAGCACCACTTCGGGGACAAGCCGGAATCACGTGAGGGGCATGCCGGCACAGCCTCTCAGACTGAACCTCGTGCCGGACACCACAGAACCACCTGCCGGACAGACCGGAACCACCTGCCGGACACGCCGGAACCACCAGCTCGACCCGCCGGAACGACCGCTGGACATGCAAAATCACCTGCCGGCTACGCCGGAAACACTTGGCGAACACTCCGGAATCACCTGCCGGGCATGCCGGAACCACCTCTCAGATATGCCAGAACCACGTGCCAATGACCCCGGAAGCACCTGCCGAGCACGCCGGAACCACCTGCTCGACTCGCCAGAACCACCTGCCGGACACGCAAAAATCACCTGCCGGCTACGCCACAACCAGTTGGGGAACACTTCGGAATCACCTGCCGGGCTTGCTGAAACCACCTGCCGGTCATGCCAAAATCACCTGCCAACTACGCCAGTACCACTTGGCGGACACTGTGGAAACACCTGTCGGGCCGGCCGGAACCACATCTCAGACGTGCCAGAACCATGTGCATGAGATGCTGGAACCACAACCCGAACAGACGGAAAACACCTGCCAGACCCGTCTGAACAACCTGCCGAGCACGCCGGAGCCACCTGCTCGACTCGCCGGAACCACCTACCTGACATCCCCAAATCACCAGCCGGGAATGACAGAACCACTTGGCGGACACTCCGGAATCATCTGCCGGACATGCCGGAACCAGCTCTCAGACACAGCAGAACAAAGTGCCGGAGACGCCGGAAGCACCTGCCGAGCATGCCGGAGCCACCTGCTCGACTCGCCAGAAACACCTGCCGGACACGCCAAAATCACCTGCCGGGTACGCAAGAACCACCTGGCGGACACTCCGAAATCACCTCTCGCGCATGCAGGAACCACCTCTCAGACGTGCCGGAAGCACGTGCCGGACACGCCGGAATCACCTACCGGACAGACCGGAACCACCTGCCGAGCACGCCCGAGCCACCTGTTCGACTCGCTGGAACCACCTGCCGGACAGGCCAATATCAACTGCTGCCTATGCCAGAACCACCTGGGGGACGGTCCGGAATCGCCTGCCAGCCATGGCGGAACCACCTCTCAAACGTACCAGAACCACCTGCAGGACAAGCTGGAAGCACGTCCTGGACAGTCTGGAACCACCTGCCGGCCAAGCCTGAACCACCTGCCAAGCACAACGGAACAACCTGCCAGACACGCCAAAATCACCTGCGTGTTATGCCAGAACCACTTGGAGGACTCTCTGGGATGACCTGCCGGGCATGCCGGAACCACCTCTCAGACGTGCCAGAACGATGTGGCGGACAGTCCGGAATCACCTGTTGGGCATGCGCAACCACCTCTGAGACGTACCAGAACCACATGCCGTGCAGGCTGGAACCACCTACCGGACAGACCGGAATCACCTTTCGGGCATGCCAGAACCACCTGCCAAGCACAACGGAACAACCTGCCAGACACGCCAAAATCACCTGCGTGTAATGCCAGAACCACTTGGAGGACACTCTGGGATGACCTGCCGGGCATGCCGGAACCACCTCTCAGACGTGCCAGAACCATGTGGCGGACAGTCCGAAATCACCTGTTGGGCATGCGCAACCACCTCTGAGACGTACCAGAACCACATGCCGTGCAGGCTGGAACCACCTACCGGACAGACCGGAATCACCTTTCGGGCATGCCGGAACCACCTGTCAGATGTGAGAGAAACACGTGCCGGAGACGCCGGAAGCACCTGCCAAGCACGTTGGAACCACCTGCTCAACTCGCCTGAACCACCTTCCGGACATGCCAAAATCACCTGCCGACTATGCCAGAACCACTTGGCGAACACTCCGGAATCACTTGCCGGGCATGCAGGAACCACCTCTCAGACATGCCAGAACCCCGTGCCAATGACCCCGGAAGCACCAGCCGAGCACGCCGGAACCACCTGCTCGACTCGCCAGAACCACCTGCCGATCACGCAAAAATCACCTGCCGGCTACGCCACAACCAGTTGGTGAACACTTTGGAATCACCTGCCAGGCTTGCTGGAACCACGTGCCAGTCATGCCAAAATCACCTGCCAACTACGCCAGAACCGCTTGGCGGACACTGCGGAAACACCTGTCGGGCCGGCTGGAACCACATCTCAGACGTGCCAGAAACGTGTTCATGAGATGCTGGAACCACACCCCGAACAGACGGATACCACCTGCCAGAACAGCCTGAACCACCTGCTGAGCACGCCGGAACCACCTGCTCGACTCACCGGTACCACCTCCCTGACACGCCAAATCACCTGCTGGGTATGCCAGAACCACTTGGCGGACACTCCGGAATCATCTGCCGGACATGCCGGATCCAGCTCTCAGACACAACAGAACCACGTGCCGGAGTCGCCGGAAGCACCTGCCGAGCATGCCGGAGTCACCTGCTCGACTTGCCATAAACACCTGCCGGACACGCCAAAATCACCTGCCGGGTACGCCAGAACCACCTGGCGGACACTCCGAAATCACCTGTCGCGCATGCCGGAACCACCTCTCAGACGTGCCGGAGGCACGTGCCGGACACGCCGGAATCACCCACCGGACAGACCGGAACCACCTGCCGAGCACGCCGGAGCCACCTGTTCGTCTCGCTGGAACCACCTGCCGGACAGGCCAATATCAACTGCTGGCTATGCCAGAACCACCTGGGGGACGGTCCGGAATCACCTGCCAGGCTGGCGGAACCACCTCTCAGACGTACCAGAACCACCTGCCGGAGAATCTGGAAACACGTCCTGGACAGACTGGAACCACGTGACGGCCATGCCTGAACCACCTGCCGAGCACGGCGGAACCACCTGCCGGACACGACAAAATCTCCTGCGGGCTACGCCAGAACCACTTGGACGACTCTCCGAAATGACCTGCCGGGCATGTTGGAACCACCTCTCAGACGTGCCAGAAGCACGTGGCGGACAGTCCGGAATCACCTGTTGGGCATACGCAACCACCTCTGAGACGTACCAGAACCACGTGCCGTGCACGCCGGAACCACCTACCGGACAGACCGGAATCCACTTTTGGGCATGCCGGAACCACCAGTCAGATGTGCCAGAAACACGTGCCGGAGACGCCGGAAGCACCTGCCGAGCACGTCGCAACCACCTGCTCAACTCGCCTGAACCACCTGCCGGACACGCCAAAATCACCCGCCCGCTACACCAGCACCACTTCGGGGACAAGCCGGAATCACGTGAGGGGCATGCCGGCACAGCCTCTCAGACTGAACCTCGTGCCGGACACCACAGAACCACCTGCCGGACAGACCGGAACCACCTGCCGGACACGCCGGAACCACCAGCTCGACCCGCCGGAACGACCGCTGGACATGCAAAATCACCTGCCGGCTACGCCGGAAACACTTGGCGAACACTCCGGAATCACCTGCCGGGCATGCCGGAACCACCTCTCAGATATGCCAGAACCACGTGCCAATGACCCCGGAAGCACCTGCCGAGCACGCCGGAACCACCTGCTCGACTCGCCAGAACCACCTGCCGGACACGCAAAAATCACCTGCCGGCTACGCCACAACCAGTTGGGGAACACTTCGGAATCACCTGCCGGGCTTGCTGAAACCACCTGCCGGTCATGCCAAAATCACCTGCCAACTACGCCAGTACCACTTGGCGGACACTGTGGAAACACCTGTCGGGCCGGCCGGAACCACATCTCAGACGTGCCAGAACCATGTGCATGAGATGCTGGAACCACAACCCGAACAGACGGAAAACACCTGCCAGACCCGTCTGAACAACCTGCCGAGCACGCCGGAGCCACCTGCTCGACTCGCCGGAACCACCTACCTGACATCCCCAAATCACCAGCCGGGAATGACAGAACCACTTGGCGGACACTCCGGAATCATCTGCCGGACATGCCGGAACCAGCTCTCAGACACAGCAGAACAAAGTGCCGGAGACGCCGGAAGCACCTGCCGAGCATGCCGGAGCCACCTGCTCGACTCGCCAGAAACACCTGCCGGACACGCCAAAATCACCTGCCGGGTACGCAAGAACCACCTGGCGGACACTCCGAAATCACCTCTCGCGCATGCAGGAACCACCTCTCAGACGTGCCGGAAGCACGTGCCGGACACGCCGGAATCACCTACCGGACAGACCGGAACCACCTGCCGAGCACGCCCGAGCCACCTGTTCGACTCGCTGGAACCACCTGCCGGACAGGCCAATATCAACTGCTGCCTATGCCAGAACCACCTGGGGGACGGTCCGGAATCGCCTGCCAGCCATGGCGGAACCACCTCTCAAACGTACCAGAACCACCTGCAGGACAAGCTGGAAGCACGTCCTGGACAGTCTGGAACCACCTGCCGGCCAAGCCTGAACCACCTGCCAAGCACAACGGAACAACCTGCCAGACACGCCAAAATCACCTGCGTGTTATGCCAGAACCACTTGGAGGACTCTCTGGGATGACCTGCCGGGCATGCCGGAACCACCTCTCAGACGTGCCAGAACGATGTGGCGGACAGTCCGGAATCACCTGTTGGGCATGCGCAACCACCTCTGAGACGTACCAGAACCACATGCCGTGCAGGCTGGAACCACCTACCGGACAGACCGGAATCACCTTTCGGGCATGCCAGAACCACCTGCCAAGCACAACGGAACAACCTGCCAGACACGCCAAAATCACCTGCGTGTAATGCCAGAACCACTTGGAGGACACTCTGGGATGACCTGCCGGGCATGCCGGAACCACCTCTCAGACGTGCCAGAACCATGTGGCGGACAGTCCGAAATCACCTGTTGGGCATGCGCAACCACCTCTGAGACGTACCAGAACCACATGCCGTGCAGGCTGGAACCACCTACCGGACAGACCGGAATCACCTTTCGGGCATGCCGGAACCACCTGTCAGATGTGAGAGAAACACGTGCCGGAGACGCCGGAAGCACCTGCCAAGCACGTTGGAACCACCTGCTCAACTCGCCTGAACCACCTTCCGGACATGCCAAAATCACCTGCCGACTATGCCAGAACCACTTGGCGAACACTCCGGAATCACTTGCCGGGCATGCAGGAACCACCTCTCAGACATGCCAGAACCCCGTGCCAATGACCCCGGAAGCACCAGCCGAGCACGCCGGAACCACCTGCTCGACTCGCCAGAACCACCTGCCGATCACGCAAAAATCACCTGCCGGCTACGCCACAACCAGTTGGTGAACACTTTGGAATCACCTGCCAGGCTTGCTGGAACCACGTGCCAGTCATGCCAAAATCACCTGCCAACTACGCCAGAACCGCTTGGCGGACACTGCGGAAACACCTGTCGGGCCGGCTGGAACCACATCTCAGACGTGCCAGAAACGTGTTCATGAGATGCTGGAACCACACCCCGAACAGACGGATACCACCTGCCAGAACAGCCTGAACCACCTGCTGAGCACGCCGGAACCACCTGCTCGACTCACCGGTACCACCTCCCTGACACGCCAAATCACCTGCTGGGTATGCCAGAACCACTTGGCGGACACTCCGGAATCATCTGCCGGACATGCCGGATCCAGCTCTCAGACACAACAGAACCACGTGCCGGAGTCGCCGGAAGCACCTGCCGAGCATGCCGGAGTCACCTGCTCGACTTGCCATAAACACCTGCCGGACACGCCAAAATCACCTGCCGGGTACGCCAGAACCACCTGGCGGACACTCCGAAATCACCTGTCGCGCATGCCGGAACCACCTCTCAGACGTGCCGGAGGCACGTGCCGGACACGCCGGAATCACCCACCGGACAGACCGGAACCACCTGCCGAGCACGCCGGAGCCACCTGTTCGTCTCGCTGGAACCACCTGCCGGACAGGCCAATATCAACTGCTGGCTATGCCAGAACCACCTGGGGGACGGTCCGGAATCACCTGCCAGGCTGGCGGAACCACCTCTCAGACGTACCAGAACCACCTGCCGGAGAATCTGGAAACACGTCCTGGACAGACTGGAACCACGTGACGGCCATGCCTGAACCACCTGCCGAGCACGGCGGAACCACCTGCCGGACACGACAAAATCTCCTGCGGGCTACGCCAGAACCACTTGGACGACTCTCCGAAATGACCTGCCGGGCATGTTGGAACCACCTCTCAGACGTGCCAGAAGCACGTGGCGGACAGTCCGGAATCACCTGTTGGGCATACGCAACCACCTCTGAGACGTACCAGAACCACGTGCCGTGCACGCCGGAACCACCTACCGGACAGACCGGAATCCACTTTTGGGCATGCCGGAACCACCAGTCAGATGTGCCAGAAACACGTGCCGGAGACGCCGGAAGCACCTGCCGAGCACGTCGCAACCACCTGCTCAACTCGCCTGAACCACCTGCCGGACACGCCAAAATCACCCGCCCGCTACACCAGCACCACTTCGGGGACAAGCCGGAATCACGTGAGGGGCATGCCGGCACAGCCTCTCAGACTGAACCTCGTGCTGGACACCACAGAACCACCTGCCGGACAGACCGGAACCACCTGCCGGACACGCCGGAACCACCAGCTCGACCCGCCGGAACGACCGCTGGACATGCAAAATCACCTGCCGGCTACGCCGGAAACACTTGGCGAACACTCCGGAATCACCTGCCGGGCATGCCGGAACCACCTCTCAGATATGCCAGAACCACGTGCCAATGACCCCGGAAGCACCTGCTGAGCACGCCGGAACCACCTGCTCGACTCGCCAGAACCACCTGCAGGACACGCAAAAATCACCTGCCGGCTACGCCACAACCAGTTGGGGAACACTTCGGAATCACCTGCCGGGCTTGCTGAAACCACCTGCCGGTCATGCCAAAATCACCTGCCAACTACGCCAGTACCACTTGGCGGACACTGTGGAAACACCTGTCGGGCCGGCCGGAACCACATCTCAGACGTGCCAGAACCATGTGCATGAGATGCTGGAACCACAACCCGAACAGACGGAAAACACCTGCCAGACCCGTCTGAACAACCTGCCGAGCACGCCGGAGCCACCTGCTCGACTCGCCGGAACCACCTACCTGACGTCCCCAAATCACCAGCCGGGAATGACAGAACCACTTGGCGGACACTCCGGAATCATCTGCCGGACATGCCGGAACCAGCTCTCAGACACAGCAGAACAAAGTGCCGGAGACGCCGGAAGCACCTGCCGAGCATGCCGGAGCCACCTGCTCGACTCGCCAGAAACACCTGCCGGACACGCCAAAATCACCTGCCGGGTACGCAAGAACCACCTGGCGGACACTCCGAAATCACCTCTCGCGCATGCAGGAACCACCTCTCAGACGTGCCGGAAGCACGTGCCGGACACGCCGGAATCACCTACCGGACAGACCGGAACCACCTGCCGAGCACGCCCGAGCCACCTGTTCGACTCGCTGGAACCACCTGCCGGACAGGCCAATATCAACTGCTGCCTATGCCAGAACCACCTGGGGGACGGTCCGGAATCGCCTGCCAGCCATGGCGGAACCACCTCTCAAACGTACCAGAACCACCTGCAGGACAAGCTGGAAGCACGTCCTGGACAGTCTGGAACCACCTGCCGGCCAAGCCTGAACCACCTGCCAAGCACAACGGAACAACCTGCCAGACACGCCAAAATCACCTGCGTGTTATGCCAGAACCACTTGGAGGACTCTCTGGGATGACCTGCCGGGCATGCCGGAACCACCTCTCAGACGTGCCAGAACGATGTGGCGGACAGTCCGGAATCACCTGTTGGGCATGCGCAACCACCTCTGAGACGTACCAGAACCACATGCCGTGCAGGCTGGAACCACCTACCGGACAGACCGGAATCACCTTTCGGGCATGCCGGAACAACCTGTCAGATGTGCCAGAAACACGTGCCGGAGACGCCGGAAGCACCTGCCAAGCACGTTGGAACCACCTGCTCAACTCGCCTGAACCACCTGCCGGACATGCCAAAATCACCTGCCGACTATGCCAGAACCACTTGGCGAACACTCCGGAATCACTTGCCGGGCATGCAGGAACCACCTCTCAGACATGCCAGAACCCCGTGCCAATGACCCCGGAAGCACCAGCCGAGCACGCCGGAACCACCTGCTCGACTCGCCAGAACCACCTGCCGGACACGCAAAAATCACCTGCCGGCTATGCCACAACCAGTTGGGGAACACTTCGGAATCACCTGCCAGGCTTGCTGGAACCACCTGCCCCTCATGCCAAAATCACCTGCCAACTACGCCAGAACCACTTGGCGGACACTGCGGAAACACCTGTCGGGCCGGCTGGAACCACATATCAGAAGTGCCAGAAACGTGTTCATGAGATGCTGGAACCACACCCCGAACAGACGGATACCACCTGCCAGAACCGCCTGAACCACCTGCTGAGCACGCCGGAAGCACCTGCTCGACTCACCGGTACCACCTCCCTGACACGCCAAAATCACCTTCTGGGTATGCCAGAACCACTTGGCGGACACTCCGGAATCATCTGCCGGACATGCCGGAACCAGCTCTCAGACACACCAGAACCAAGTGCCGGAGACGCCGGAAGCACCTGCCGAGCACGCCGGAGCCACCTGCTCGACTCGCCAGAAACACCTGCCGGACACGCAAAAATCACCTGCCGGCTACGCCACAACCAGTTGGGGAACACTTCGGAATCACCTGCCGGGCTTGCTGCAACCACCTGCCGGTCATGCCAAAATCACCTGCCAACTACGCCAGTATCACTTGGCGGACACTGTGGAAACACCTGTCGGGCCGGCCGGAACCACATCTCAGACGTGCCAGAACCATGTGCATGAGATGCTGGAACCACACCCCGAACAGACGGAAAACACCTGCCAGACCCGTCTGAACAACCTGCCGAGCACGCCGGAGCCACCTGCTCGACTCGCCGGAACCACCTACCTGACATGCCCAAATCACCAGCCGGGTATGCCAGAACCACTTGGCGGACACTCCGGAATCATCTTCCGGACATGCCGGAACCAGCTCTCAGACACACCAGAACCACGTGCCGGAGACGCCGGAAGCACCTGCCGAGCATGCCGGAGCCACCTGATCGACTCGCCAGAAACACCTGCCGGACACGCCAAAATCACCTGCCGGGTACGCCAGAAACACCTGGCGGACACTCCGAAACCACCTGTGGCGCATGCCGGAACCACCTCTCAGACGTGCCGGAAGCACGTGCCGGACACGCCGGAATCACCTACCGGACAGACCGGAACCACCTGCCGAGCACGCCGGAGCCACCTGTTCGACTCGCTGGAACCACCTGCCGGACAGGCCAATATCAACTGCTGGCTATGCCAGAACCACCTGGGGGATGGTCCGGAATCACCTGCCAGCCATGGCGGAACCACCTCTCAGACGTACCAGAACCACCTGCCGGAGAAGCTGGAAACACGTCCTGGAGAGTCTGGAACCACCTGCCGGCCAAGCCTGAACCACCTGCCAAGCACAACGGAACAACCTGCCAGACACGCCAAAATCACCTGCGTGTTATGCCAGAACCACTTGGAGGACTCTCTGGGATGACCTGCCGGGCATGCCGGAACCACCTCTCAGACGTGCCAGAACCATGTGGCGGACAGTCCGGAATCACCTGTTGGGCCTGCGCAACCACCTCTGAGACGTACCAGAACCACATGCCGTGCAGGCTGGAACCACCTACCGGACAGACCGGAATCACCTTTCGGGCATGCCGGAACCACCTGTCAGATGTGCCAGAAACACGTGCCGGAGACGCCGGAAGCACCTGCCAAGCACGTTGGAACCACCTGCTCAACTCGCCTGAACCACCTGCCGGACATGCCAAAATCACCTGCCGACTATGCCAGAACCACTTGGCGAACACTCCGGAATCACTTGCCGGGCATGCAGGTACCACCTCTCAGACATGCCAGAAACCCGCGCCAATGACCCCAGAAGCACCAGCCGAGCACGCCGGAACCACCTGCTCGACTCGCCAGAACCACCTGCCGATCACGCAAAAATCACCTGCCGGCTACGCCACAACCAGTTGGTGAACACTTTGGAATCACCTGCCAGGCTTGCTGGAACCACCTGCCAGTCATGCCAAAATCACCTGCCAGCTACGCCAGAACCGCTTGGCGGACACTGCGGAAACACCTGTCGGGCCGGCTGGAACCACATCTCAGATGTGCCAGAAACGTGTTCATGAGATTCTGAAACCACACCCCGAACAGACGGAAAACACCTGCCAGAACCGCCTGAACCACCTGCTGAGCACGCCGGAACCACCTGCTCGACTCACCGGTACCACCTCCCTGACACGCCAAAATCACCAGCTGGGTATGCCAGAACCACTTGACGGACACTCCGGAATCATCTGCCGGACATGCCGGAACCAGCTCTCAGACACACCAGAACCACGTGCCGGAGACGCCGGAAGCACCTGCCGAGCATCCCGGAGCCACCTGCTCGACTCGTCAGAAACACCTGCCGGACACGCCAAAATCACCTGCCGGGTACGCCAGAACCACGTGGCGGACACTACGGAATCACCTGTCCCGCATGCCGGAACCACCTCTCTGACGTGCCAGAAGCACGTGCCGGACACGCCGGAAACACCTACCGGACAGACCGGAACCACCTGCCAAGAACGCCGGAGCCACCTGTTCGACTCGGTGGAACCAGCTGCCGGACAGGCCAATATCAACTGCTGGCTATGCCAGAACCACCAGTGGGACGGTCCGGAATCACCTGCCAGCCATGGCGGAACCACCTCTCAGACGTACCAGAACCACCTGCCGGAGAAGCTGGAAACACGTCCTGGACAGTCTGGAACCACGTGACGGCCATGCCTGAACCACCTGCCGAGCACGGCGGAACCACCTGCCGGACACGCCAAAATCACCTGCGGGCTACACCAGAACCACTTCGACGACTCTCCGAAATGACCTGCCGGGCATGTTGGAACCCCCTCTCAGACGTGCCAGAAGCACGTGGCGGACAGTCCGGAATCACCTGTTGGGCATACGCAACCACCTCTGACACGAACCAGAACCACGTGCCGTGCACGCCGGAACCACCTACCGGACAGACCGGAATCAACTTTTGGGCATGCCGGAACCACCAGTCAGATGTGCCAGAAACACGTGCCGGAGACGTCGGAAGCACCTGCCGAGCACGCCGGAACCACCTGCTCGACTCGCCAGAACCACCTGCCGGCCAAGCCTGAACCACCTGCCAAGCACAACGGAACAACCTGCCAGACACGCCAAAATCACCTGCGTGTTATGCCAGAACCACTTGGAGGACTCTCTGGGATGACCTGCCGGGCATGCCGGAACCACCTCTCAGACGTGCCAGAACCATGTGGCGGACAGTCCGGAATCACCTGTTGGGCATGCGCAACCACCTCTGAGACGTACCAGAACCACATGCCGTGCAGGCTGGAACCACCTACCGGACAGACCGGAATCACCTTTCGGGCATGCCGGAACCACCTGTCAGATGTGCCAGAAACACGTGCCGGAGACGCCGGAAGCACCTGCCAAGCACGTTGGAACAACCTGCTCAACTCGCCTGAACCAGCTGCCGGACATGCCAAAATCACCTGCCGACTATGCCAGAACCACTTGGCGAACACTCCGGAATCACCTGCCGAGCATGCCGGAGCCACCTGCTCGACTCGCCAGAAACACCTGCCGGACACGCCAAAATCACCTGCCGGGTATGCCAGAACCACCTGGCGGACACTACGGAATCACCTGCCGCGCATGCCGGAACCACCTCTCAGACGTGCCGGAAGCACGTGCCAGACACTCCGGAAACACCTACCGGACAGACCGGAACCACCTGCCAAGAACGCCGGAGCCACCTGTTCGACTCGCTGGAACCACCTGCCGGACAGGCCAATATCAACTGCTGGCTATGCCAGAACCACCTGGGTGACAGTCCGGGATCACCTGCCAGCCATGGCGGAACCACCTCTCAGACGTACCAGAACCACCTGCCGGAGAAGCTGGAAACACGTCCTGGACAGACTGGAACCACGTGACGGCCATGCCTGAACCACCTGCCGAGAACGGCGGAACCATCTGCCGGACACGCCAAAATCACCTGCGGGCTACGCCAGAACCACTTGGACGACTCTCCGAAATGACCTGCTGGGCATGTTGGAACCACCTCTCAGACGTGCCAGAAGCACGTGGCAGACAGTCCGGAATCACCTGTTGGGCATACGCAACCACCTCTGACACGTACCAGAACCACGTGCCGTGCACGCCGGAACCACCTACCGGACAGACCGGAATCAACTTTTGGGCATGCCGGAACCACCTGTCAGATGTGCCAGAAACACGTGCCGGAGACGCCGGAAGCACCTGCCGAGCACGTCGCAACCACCTGCTCAACTCGCCTGAACCACCTGCCGGACACGCCAAAATCACCTGCCCGCTACACCAGCACCACTTCGGGGACAAGCCGGAATCACGTGAGGGGCATGCCGGCACAGCCTCTCAGACTGAACCTCGTGCCGGACACCACAGAACCACCTGCCGGACAGACCGGAACCACCTGCCGGACACGCCGGAACCACCGGCTCGACCCGCCGTAAAGACCGCTGGACATACAACATCACCTGCCGGCTACGCCGGAAACACTTGCCGAACACTCCGGAATCACCTGCCGGGCATGCCGGAACCACCTCTCAGATATGCCAGAACCACGTGCCAATGACCCCGGAAGCACCTGCCGAGCACGCCGGAACCACCTGCTCGACTCGCCAGAACCACCTGCCGGACACGCAAAAATCACCTGCCGGCTACGCCACAACCTGTTGGTGAACACTTTGGAATCACCTGCCGGGCTTGCTGGAACCACCTGCCGGTCATGCCAAAATCACCTGCCAACTACGCCAGAACCGCTTGGCGGACACTGCGGAAACACCTGTCGGGCCGGCTGGAACCACATCTCAGACGTGCCAGAAACGAGTTCATGAGATGCTGGAACCACACCCCGAACAGACGGATACCACCTGCCAGAACCGCCTGAACCACCTGCTGAGCACGCCGGAACCACCTGCTCGACTCACCGGTACCACCTCCCTGACACGCCAAAATCACCTGCTGGGTATGCCAGAACCACTTGGCGGACACTCCGGAATCATCTGCCGGACATGCCGGAACCAGCTCTCAGACACACCAGAACCAAGTGCCGGAGACGCCGGAAGCACCTGCCGAGCATGCCGGAGCCACCTGCTCGACTCGCCAGAAACACCTGCCGGACACGCCAAAATCACCTGCCGGGTATGCCAGAACCACCTGGCGGACACTACGGAATCACCTGCCGCGCATGCAGGAACCACTTCTCAGACGTGCCGGAAGCACGTGCCACACACTCCGGAAACACCTACCGGACATACCGGAACCACCTGCCAAGAACGCCGGAGCCACCTGTTCGACTCGCTGGAACCACCTGCCGGACAGGCCAATATCAACTGCTGGCTATGCCAGAACCACCTGGGGGACGGTCCGGGATCACCTACCAGCCATGGCGGAACCACCTCTCAGACGTACCAGAACCACCTGCCGGAGTAGCTGGAAACACGTCCTGGACAGACTGGAACCACGTGACGGCCATGCCTGAACCACATCCCGACCACGGCGGAACCACCTGCCGGACACGCCAAAATCACCTGCGGGCTACGCCAGAAACACTTGGACGACTCTCCGAAATGACCTGCCGGGCATGTTGGAACCACCTCTCAGACGTGCCAGAAGCACGTGGCGGACAGTCCGGAATCACCTGTTGGGCATACGCAACCACCTCTGAGATGTACCAGTACCACGTGCCGTGCACGCCGGAACCACCTACCGGACAGACCGGAATCAACTTTCGGGCATGCCGGAACCACCAGTCAGATGTGCCAGAATCACGTGCCAGAGACGCCGGAAGCACCTGCCGAGCACGTCGCAACCACCTGCTCAACTCGCCTGAACCACCTGCCGGACACGCCAAAATCACCTGCCCGCTAGACCAGCACCACTTCGGGGACAAGCCGGAATCACGTGAGGGGCATGCCGGCACAGCCTCTCAGACTGAACCTCGTGCCGGACACCACAGAACCACCTGCCGGACAGACCGGAACCACCTGCCGGACACGCCGGAACCACCGGCTCGACCCGCCGGAAAGACCGCTGGACATGCAAAATCACCGGCCGGCTACGCCGGAAACACTTGGCGAACACTCCGGAATCACCTGCCGGGCATGCCGGAACCACCTCTCAGATATGCCAGAACCACGTGCCAATGACCCCGGAAGCACCTGCCGAGCACGCCGGAGCCACATGCTCGACTCGCCAGAAACACCTTCCGGACACGCAAAAATCACCTGCCGGCTACGCCACAACCAGTTGGGGAACACTTCGGAATCACCTGCCGGGCTTGCTGGAACCACCTGCCGGTCATGCCAAAATCACCTGCCAACTACGCCAGTACCACTTGGCGGACACTGTGGAAACACCTGTCGGGCCGGCCGGAACCACATCTCAGACGTGCCAGAACCATGTGCATGAGATGCTGGAACCACACCCCGAACAGACGGAAAACACCTGCCAGACCCGTCTGAACAACCTGCCGAGCACGCCGGAGCCACCTGCTCGACTCGCCAGAACCACCTACCTGACATGCCCAAATCACCAGCCGGGTATGCCAGAACCACTTGGCGGACACTCCGGAATCATCTGCCGGACATGCCGGAACCAGCTCTCAGACACACCAGAACCACGTGCCGGAGACGCCGGAAGCACCTGCCGAGCATGCCGGAGCCACCTGCTCGACTCGCCAGAAACACCTGCCGGACACGCCAAAATCACCTGCCGGGTACGCAAGAACCACCTGGCGGATACTACGGAATCACATGCCGCGCATGACGGACCCACCTTTCAGACGTGCCGGAAGCACGTTCCGGAGACGCCGGAAACTCCTAGCGGACAGACCGGAACCACCTGCCAAGAACGCCGGAGCCACCTGTTCGACTCGCTGGAACCACCTGCCGACAGGCCAATATCAACTGCTGGCTATGCCAGAACCACCTGGGGGACAGTCCGGGATCACCTGCCAGCCATGGCGGAACCACCTCTCAGACGTACCAGAACCACCTGCCGGAGAAGCTGGAAACACGTCCTGGACAGACTGGAACCACGTGACGGCCATGCCTGAACCACCTGCCGAGCACGGCGGAACCACCTGCCGGACACGCCAAAATCACCTGCGGGCTACGCCAGAACCACTTGGACGACTCTCTGAAATGACCTGCTGGGCATGTTGGAACCACCTCTCAGACGTGCCAGAAGCACGTGGCGGACAGTCCGGAATCACCTGTTGGGCATACGCAACCACCTCTGACACGTACCAGAACCTCGTGCCTTGCACGCCGGAACCACCTACCGGACAGGCCGGAATCAACTTTTGGGCATGCCGGAACCACCAGTCAGATGTGCCAGAAACACGTGCCGGAGACGCCGGAAGCACCTGCCGACCACATCGCAACCACCTGCTGAACTCGCCTGAACCACCTGCCGGACACGCCAAAATCACCTGCCCGCTACACCAGCACCACTTCGGGGACAAGGCGGAATCACGTGAGGGGCATGCCGGCACAGCCTCTCAGACTGAACCTCGTGCCGGACACCACAGAACCACCAGCCGGACAGACCGGAACCAACTGCCGGACACGCCGGAACCACTGGCTCGACCCGCCGGAACGACCACTGGACATGCAAAATCACCTGCCGGCTACGCCGGAAACACTTGGCGAACACTCCGGAATCACCTGCCGGGCATGCCGGAACCACCTCTCAGATATGCCAGAACCACGTGCCCATGACCCCGGAAGCACCTGCCGAGCACGCCGGAACCACCTGCTCGACTCGGCAGAACCACCTGCCGGACACGCAAAAATCACCTGCCGGCTACGCCACAACCAGTTGGGGAACACTTCGGAATCACCTGCCGGGCTTGCTGGAACCACCTGCCGGTCATGCCAAAATCACCTGCCAACTACGCCAGTACCACTTGGCGGACACTGTGGAAACACCTGTCGGGCCGGCCGGAACCACATCTCAGACGTGCCAGAACCATGTGCATGAGATGCTGGAACCACACCCCGAACAGACGGAAAACACCTGCCAGACCCGTCTGAACAACCTGCCGAGCACGCCGGAGCCACCTGCTCGACTCGCCGGAACCACCTACCTGACATGCCCAAATCACCAGCCGGGTATGCCAGAACCACTTGGCGGACACTCCGGAATCATCTGCCGGACATGCCGGAACCAGCTCTCAGACACACCAGAACCACGTGCCGGAGACGCCGGAAGCACCTGCCGAGCATGCCGGAGCCACCTGCTCGACTCGCCAGAAACACCTGCCGGACACGCCAAAATCACCTGCCGGGTACGCCAGAACCACCTGGCGGACACTCCGAAACCGCCTGTCGCGCATGCCGGAACCACCTCTCAGACGTGCCAGAAGCACGTGCCGGACACGCCGGAATCACCTACCGGACAGACCGGAACCACCTGCCGAGCACGCCGGAGCCACATGTTCGACTCACTGGAACCACCTGCCGGACAGGCCAATATCAACTGCTGGCTATGCCAGAACCACCGGGGGGGACGGTCCGGAATCACCTGCCAGCCATGGGGGAACCACCTCTCAGACGTACCAGAACCACCTGCCGGAGAAGCTGGAAACACGTCCTGGACAGTCTGGAACCACCTGCCGGCCAAGCCTGAACCACCTGCCAAGCACAACGGAACAACCTGCCAGACACGCCAAAATCACCTGCGTGTTATGCCAGAACCACTTGGAGGACTCTCTGGGATGACCTGCCGGGCATGCCGGAACCACCTCTCAGACGTGCCAGAACCATGTGGCGGACAGTCCGGAATCACCTGTTGGGCATGCGCAACCACCTCTGAGACGTACCAGAACCACATGCCGTGCAGGCTGGAACCACCTACCGGACAGACCGGAATCACCTTTCGGGCATGCCGGAACCACCTGTCAGATGTGCCATAAACACGTGCCGGAGACACCGGGAGCACCTGCCAAGCACGTTGGAACCACCTGCTCAACTCGCCTGAACCACCTGCCGGACATGCCAAAATCACCTGCCGACTATGCCAGAACCACTTGGCGAAAACTCCGGAATCACTTGCCGGGCATGCAGGAACCACCTCTCAGACATGCCAGAACCCCGTGCCAATGACCCCGGAAGCACCAGCCGAGCACGCCGGAACCACCTGCTCGACTCGCCAGAACCACCTGCCGATCACGCAAAAATCACCTGCCGGCTACGCCACAACCAGTTGGTGAACACTTTGGAATCACCTGCCAGGCTTGCTGGAACCACCTGCCAGTCATGCCAAAATCACCTGCCAACTACGCCAGAACCGCTTGGCGGACACTGCGGAAACACCTGTCGGGCCGGCTGGAACCACATCTCAGACGTGCCAGAAACGTGTTCATGAGATGCTGGAACCACACCCCGAACAGACGGATACCACCTGCCAGAACCGCCAGAACCACCTGCTGAGCACGCCGGAACCACCTGCTCGACTCACCGGTACCACCTCCCTGACACGCCAAAATCACCTGCTGGGTATGCCAGAACCACTTGGCGGACACTCCGGAATCATCTGCCGGACATGCCGGAACCAGCTCTCAGACACACCAGAACCAAGTGCCGGAGACGCCGGAAGCACCTGCCGAGCATGCTGGAGCCACCTGCTCGACTCGCCAGAAACACCTGCCGGACACGCCAAAATCACCTGCCGGGTATGCCAGAACCACCTGGCGGACAGTACGGAATCACCTGCCGCGCATGCCGGAACCACCTCTCAGATGTGCCGGAAGCACGTGCCAGACACGCCGGAAACACCTACCGGACAGACCGGAACCACCTGCCAAGAACGCCGGAGCCACCTGTTCGACTCGGTGGAACCAGCTGCCGGACAGGCCAATATCAACTGCTGGCTATGCCAGAACCACCTGGGGGACAGTCCGGGATCACCTGCCAGCCATGGCGGAACTAGCTCTCAGACGTACCAGAACCACCTGCCGGAGAAGCTGGAAACACGTCCTGGACAGACTGGAACCACGTGACGGCCATGCCTGAACCACCTGCCGAGCACGGCGGAACCACCTGCCGGACACGCCAAAATCACCTGCGGGCTACACCAGAACCACTTGGACGACTCTCCGAAATGACCTGCCGGGCATGTTGGAACCACCTCTCAGACGGGCCAGAAGCACGTGGCGGACAGTCCGGAATCACCTGTTGGGCATACGCAACCACCTCTGACACGTACCAGAACCACGTGCCGTGCACGCCGGAACCACCTACCGGACAGACCGGAATCAACTTTTGGGCATGCCGGAACCACCAGTCAGATGTGCCAGAAACACGTGCCGGAGACGCCGGAAGCACCTTCCGAGCACGTCGCAACCACCTGCTCAACTCGCCTGAACCACCTGCCGGACACGCCAAAATCACCTGCCCGCTACACCAGCACCACTTCGGGGACAAGTCGGAATCACGTGAAGGGCATGCCGGCACAGCCTCTCAGACTAAACCTCGTGCTGCACACCACAGAACCACCTGCCGGACAGACCAGAACCACCTGCCGGACACGCCGGAACCACCGGCTCGACCCGCCGGAACGACCGACTGACATGCAATATCACGTGCCGGCTACGCCGGAAACACTTGGCGAACACTCCGGAATCACCTGCCGGGCATGCCGGAACCACCTCTCAGATATGCCAGAACCACGTGCCAATGACCCCGGAAGCACCTGCCGAGCACGCCGGAACCACCTGCTCGACTCGCCAGGACCACCTGCCGGACACGCAAAAATCACCTGCCGGCTACGCCACAACCAGTTGGGGAACACTTCGGAATCACCTGCCGGGCTTGCTGGAACCACCTGCCGGTCATGCCAAAATCACCTGCCAACTACGCCAGTACCACTTGGCGGACACTGTGGAAACACCTGTCGGGCCGGCCGGAACCACATCTCAGACGTGCCAGAACCATGTGCATGAGATGCTGGAACCACACCCCGAACAGACGGAAAACACCTGCCAGACCCGTCTGAACAACCTGCCGAGCACGCCGGAGCCACCTGCTCGACTCGCCGGAACCACCTACCTGACATGCCCAAATCACCAGCCGGGTATGCCAGAACCACTTGGCGGACACTCCGGAATCATCTGCCGGACATGCCGGAACCAGCTCTCAGACACACCAGAACCACGTGCCGGAGACGCCGGAAGCACCTGCCGAGCATGCCGGAGCCACCTGCTCGACTCGCCAGAAACACCTGCCGGACACGCCAAAATCACCTGCCGGGTACGCCAGAACCACCTGGCGGACACTCCGAAACCACCTGTCGCGCATGCCGGAACCACCTCTCAGACGTGCCGGAAGCACGTGCCGGACACGCCGGAATCACCTACCGGACAGACCGGAACCACCTGCCGAGCACGCCGGAGCCACCTGTTCGACTCGCTGGAACCACCTGCCGGACAGGCCAATATCAACTGCTGGCTATGCCAGAACCACCTGGGGGACGGTCCGGAATCGCCTGCCAGCCATGGCGGAACCACCTCTCAGACGTACCAGAACCACCTGCCGGAGAAGCTGGAAACACGTCCTGGACAGTCTGGAACCACCTGCCGGCCAAGCCTGAACCACCTGCCAAGCACAACGGAACAACCTGCCAGACACGCCAAAATCACCTGCGTGTTATGCCAGAACCACTTGGAGGACTCTCTGGGATGACCTGCCGGGCATGCCGGAACCACCTCTCAGACGTGCCAGAATCATTTGGCGGACAGTCTGGAAACACCTGTTGGGCATGCGCAACCACCTCTGAGACGTACCAGAACCACATGCCGTGCAGGCTGGGACCACCTACCGGACAGACCGGAATCACCTTTGGGCATGCCGGAACCACTTGTCAGATGTGCCAGAAACACGTGTCGGAGACGCCGGAAGCACCTGCCAAGCACGTTGGAACCACCTGCTGAACTCGCCTGAACCACCTGCCGGACATGCCAAAATCACCTGCCAACTACGCCAGAACCGCTTGGCGGACACTGCGGAAACACCTGTCGGGCCGGCTGGAACCACATCTCAGACGTGCCAGAAACGTGTTCATGAGATGCTGGAACCACACCCCGAAGAGACGGATACCACCTGCCAGAACCGCCTGAACCACCTGCTGAGCACGCCGGAACCACCTGCTCGACTCACCGGTACCACCTCCCTGACACGCCAAAATCACCTTCTGGGTATGCCAGAACCACTTGGCGGACACTCCGGAATCATCTGCCGGACATGCCGGAACCAGCTCTCAGACACACCAGAACCACGTGCCGAAGACGCCTGAAGCACCTGCCGAGAATGCCGGAGCCACATGCTCGACTCGCCAGAAACACCTGACGGACACGCCAAAATCACCTGCCAGGTACGCCAGAACCACCTGGCGGACACTCCGAAACCACCTGTCGCGCATGCCGGAACCACCTCTCAGACGTGCCGGAAGCACGTGCCGGACAAGCCGGAATCACCTACCGGACAGACCGGAACCACCTGCCGAGCAGGCTGGAGCCACCTGTTCGACTCGCTCGAACCACCTGCCGGACAGGCCAATATCAACTGCTGGCTATGCCAGAACCACCTGGGGGACAGTCGGGATCACCTGCCAGCCATGGCGGAACCACCTCTCAGACGTACCAGAACCACCTGCCGGAGAAGCTGGAAACACGTCCTGGACAGACTGGAACCACGTGACGGCCATGCCTGAACCACCTGCCGAGCACGGCGGAACCACCTGCCGGACACGCCAAAATCACCTGCGGGCTATGCCAGAACCACTTGGACGACTCTCCGAAATGACCTGCCGGGCATGTTGGAACCACCTCTCAGACGTGCCAGAACCATGTGGCAGACAGTCCGGAATCACCAGTTGGGCATACGCAACCACCTCTGACACGTACCAGAACCACGTGCCGTGCCGCCGGAACCACCTACCGGACAGACCGCAATCAACTTTTGGGCATGCCGGAACCACCAGTCAGATGTGCCAGAAACACGTGCCGGAGACGCCGGAAGCAACTGCCGAGCACGTCGCAACCACCTGCTCAGCTCGCCTGAACCACCTGCCGGAAACGCCAAAATCACCTGCCCGCTACACCAGCACCACTTCGGGGACAAGCCGGAATCACGTGAGGGGCATGCCGGCACAGCCTCTCAGACTGAACCTCGGGCAGGCCACCACAGAACCACCTGCCGGACAGACCGGAACCACCTGCCGGACACGCCGGAACCACCGGCTCGACCCGCCGGAACGACCGCTGGACATGCAAAATCACCTGCCGGCTACGCCGGAAACACTTGGCGAACACTCCGGAATCACCTGCCGGGCATGCCGGAACCACCTCTCAGATATGCCAGAACCACGTGCCAATGACCCCGGAAGCACCTGCCGAGCACGCCGGAACCACCTGCTCGACTCGCCAGAACCACCTGCCGGACACGCAAAAATCACCTGCCGGCTACGCCACAACCAGTTGGGGAACACTTTGGAATCACCTGCCAGGCTTGCTGGAACCACCTGCCAGTCATGCCAAAATCACCTTCCAACTACGCCAGAACCGCTTGGCGGACACTGCGGAAAAACCTGTCAGGCCGGCTGGAACCACATCTCAGACCTGCCAGAAACGTGTTCATGAGATGCTGGAACCACACCCCGAACAGACGGAAAACACCTGCCAGACCCGTCTGAACAACCTGCCGAGCACGCCGGAGCCACCTGCTCGACTCGCCGGAACCACCTACCTGACATGCCCAAATCACCAGCCGGGTATGCCAGAACCACTTGGCGGACACTCCGGAATCATCTGCCGGACATGCCGGAACCAGCTCTCAGACACACCAGAATCACGTGCCGGAGACGCCGGAAGCACCTGCCGAGCATGCCGGAGCCACCTGCTCGACTCGCCAGAAACACCTGCCGGACACGCCAAAATCAC
Organism: Equus caballus; assembly: GCF_041296265.1. Taxonomy (NCBI): domain Eukaryota; kingdom Metazoa; phylum Chordata; class Mammalia; order Perissodactyla; family Equidae; genus Equus; species Equus caballus. Next base: position 4,327,087 of record NC_091713.1, read on the forward strand.
CTGCCGGGTACGCCAGAACCACCTGGCGGACACTCCGAAACCACCTGTCGCGCATGCCGGAACCACCTCTCAGACGTGCCGGAAGCACGTGCCGGACACGCCGGAATCACCTACCGGACAGACCGGAACAGCCTGCCGAGCACGCCGGAGCCACCTGTTCGACTCGCTGGAACCACCTGCCGGACAGGCCAATATCAAATGCTGGCTATGCCAGAACCACCTGGGGGACGGTCCGGAATCACCTGCCAGCCATGGCGGAACCACCTCTCAGACGTACCAGAACCACCTGCCGGAGAAGCTGGAAACACGTCCTGGACAGTCTGGAACCACCTGCCGGCCAAGCCTGAACCACCTGCCAAGCACAACGGAACAACCTGCCAGACACGCCAAAATCACCTGCGTGTTATGCCAGAACCACTTGGAGGACTCTCTGGGATGACCTGCCGGGCATGCCGGAACCACCTCTCAGACGTGCCAGAACCATGTGGCGGACAGTCCGGAATCACCTGTTGGGCATGCGCAACCACCTCTGAGACGTACCAGAACCACATGCCGTGCAGGCTGGAACCACCTACCGGACAGACCGGAATCACGTTTCGGGCATGCCGGAACCACCTGTCAGATGTGCCAGAAACACGTGCCGGAGACGCCGGAAGCACCTGCCAAGCACGTTGGAACCACCTGCTCAATTCGCCTGAACCACCTGCCGGACATGCCAAAATCACCTGCCGACTATGCCAGGACCACTTGGCGAACACTCCGGAATCACTAGCCGGGCATGCAGGAACCACCTCTCAGACATGCCAGAACCCCGTGCCAATGACCCCGGAAGCACCAGCCGAGCACGCCGGAACCACCTGCTCGACTCGCCAGAACCACCTGCCGATCACGCAAAAATCACCTGCCGGCTACGCCACAACCAGTTGGTGAAGACTTTGGAATCACCTGCCAGGCTTGCTGGAACCGCCTGCCAGTCATGCCAAAATCACCTGCCAACTATGCCAGAACCGCTTGGCGGACACTGCGGAAACACCTGTCGGGCTGGCTGGAACCGCATCTCAGACGTGCCAGAACCATGTGCATGAGATGCTGGAACCACACCCCGAACAGACGGAAAACACCTGCCAGACCCGTCTGAACAACCTGCCGAGCACGCCGGAGCCACCTGCTCGACTCGCCGGAACCACCTACCTGACATGCCCAAATCACCAGCCGGGTATGCCAGAACCACTTGGCGGACACTCCGGAATCATCTGCCGGACATGCCGGAACCAGCTCTCAGACACACCAGAACCACGTGCCGGAGACGCCGGAAGCACCTGCCGAGCATGCCGGAGTTACCTGCTCGACTCGCCAGAAACACCTGCCGGACACGCCAAAATCACCTGCCGGGTACGCCAGAACCACCTGGCGGACACTACGAAATCACCTGCCGCGCATGCCGGAACCACCTCTCAGACGTGCCGGAAGCACGTGCCAGGCACGCCGGAAACACCTACCGGACAGACCGGAACCACCTGCCAAGAACGCCGGAGCCACCTGTTCGACTCGCTGGAACCACCTGCCGGCCAGGCCAATATAAACTGCTGGCTATGCCAGAACCACCTGGGGGACGGTCCGGGATCACCTGCCAGCCATGGTGGAACCACCTCTCAGACGTACCAGAACCACCTGCCGGAGAAGCTGGAAACACGTCCTGGACAGTCTGGAATCACCTGCCGGCCAAGCCTGAACCACCTGCCTAGCACAACGGAACAACCTGCCAGACACGCCAAAATCACCTGCGTGTTATGCCAGAACCACTTGGAGGACTCTCTGGGATGACCTGCCGGGCATGCCGGAATCACCTCTCAGACGTGCCAGAAGCACGTGGCGGACAGTCCGGAATCACCTGTTGGGCATGCGCAACCACCTCTGAGACGTACAAGAACCACATGCCGTGCAGGCTGGAACCACCTACCGGACAGACCGGAATCACCTTTCGGGCATGCCGGAACAACCTGTCAGATGTGCCAGAAACACGTGCCGGAGACGCCGGAAGCACCTGCCAAGCACGTTGGAACCACCTGCTCAACTCGCCTGAACCACCTGCCGGACATGCCAAAATCACCTGCCGACTATGCCAGAACCACTTGGCGAACACTCCGGAATCACTTGCCGGGCATGCAGGAACCACCTCTCAGACATGCCAGAACCCCGTGCCAATGACCCCGGAAGCACCAGCCGAGCACGCCGGAACCACCTGCTCGACTCGCCAGAACCACCTGCCGGACACGCAAAAATCACCTGCCGGCTATGCCACAACCAGTTGGGGAACACTTCGGAATCACCTGCCAGGCTTGCTGGAACCACCTGCCCGTCATGCCAAAATCACCTGCCAACTACGCCAGAACCACTTGGCGGACACTGCGGAAACACCTGTCGGGCCGGCTGGAACCACATATCAGAAGTGCCAGAAACGTGTTCATGAGATGCTGGAACCACACCCCGAACAGACGGATACCACCTGCCAGAACCGCCTGAACCACCTGCTGAGCACGCCGGAAGCACCTGCTCGACTCACCGGTACCACCTCCCTGACACACCAAAATCACCTTCTGGGTATGCCAGAACCACTTGGCGGACACTCCGGAATCATCTGCCGGACATGCCGGAACCAGCTCTCAGACACACCAGAACCTAGTGCCGGAGACGCCGGAAGCACCTGCCGAGCACGCCGGAGCCACCTGCTCGACTCGCCAGAAACACCTGCCGGACACGCAAAAATCACCTGCCGGCTACGCCACAACCAGTTGGGGAACACTTCGGAATCACCTGCCGGGCTTGCTGCAACCACCTGCCGGTCATGCCAAAATCACCTGCCAACTACGCCAGTATCACTTGGCGGACACTGTGGAAACACCTGTCGGGCCGGCCGGAACCACATCTCAGACGTGCCAGAACCATGTGCATGAGATGCTGGAACCACACCCCGAACAGACGGAAAACACCTGCCAGACCCGTCTGAACAACCTGCCGAGCACGCCGGAGCCACCTGCTCGACTCGCCGGAACCACCTACCTGACATGCCCAAATCACCAGCCGGGTATGCCAGAACCACTTGGCGGACACTCCGGAATCATCTTCCGGACATGCCGGAACCAGCTCTCAGACACACCAGAACCACGTGCCGGAGACGCCGGAAGCACCTGCCGAGCATGCCGGAGCCACCTGCTCGACTCGCCAGAAACACCTGCCGGACACGCCAAAATCACCTGCCGGGTACGCCAGAAACACCTGGCGGACACTCCGAAACCACCTGTGGCGCATGCCGGAACCACCTCTCAGACGTGCCGGAAGCACGTGCCGGACACGCCGAAATCACCTACCGGACAGACCGGAACCACCTGCCGAGCACGCCGGAGCCACCTGTTCGACTCGCTGGAACCACCTGCCGGACAGGCCAATATCAACTGCTGGCTATGCCAGAACCACCTGGGGGATGGTCCGGAATCACCTGCCAGCCATGGCGGAACCACCTCTCAGACGTACCAGAACCACCTGCCGGAGAAGCTGGAAACACGTCCTGGACAGTCTGGAACCACCTGCCGGCCAAGCCTGAACCACCTGCCAAGCACAACGGAACAACCTGCCAGACACGCCAAAATCACCTGCGTGTTATGCCAGAACCACTTGGAGGACTCTCTGGGATGACCTGCCAAGCATGCCAGAACCACCTTTCAGACGTGCCAGAACCATGTGGCGGACAGTCCGGAATCACCTGTTGGGCATGCGCAACCACCTCTGAGAGGTACCAGAACCACATGCCGTGCAGGCTGGAACCACCTACCGGACAGACCGGAATCACCTTTCGGGCATGCGCAAACCGCCTGTCAGATGTGTCAGAAACACGTGCCGGTGACGCCGGAAGCACCTGCCAAGCACGTTGGAACCACCTGCTCATCTCGCCTAAACCACCTTCCGGACATGCCAAAATCACCTGCCGACTATGCCAGAACCACTTGGCGAACACTCCGGAATCACTTGCCGGGCATGCAGGTACCACCTCTCAGACATGCCAGAAACCCGCGCCAATGACCCCAGAAGCACCAGCCGAGCACGCCGGAACCACCTGCTCGACTCGCCAGAACCACCTGCCGATCACGCAAAAATCACCTGCCGGCTACGCCACAACCAGTTGGTGAACACTTTGGAATCACCTGCCAGGCTTGCTGGAACCACCTGCCAGTCATGCCAAAATCACCTGCCAGCTACGCCAGAACCGCTTGGCGGACACTGCGGAAACACCTGTCGGGCCGGCTGGAACCACATCTCAGACGTGCCAGAAACGTGTTCATGAGATGCTGGAACCACACCCCGAACAGACGGATACCACCTGCCAGAACCGCCTGAACCACCTGCTGAGCACGCCGGAACCACCTGCTCGACTCACCGGTACCACCTCCCTGACACGCCAAAATCACCTGCTGGGTATGCCAGAACCACTTGGCGGAAACTCCGGAATCATCTGCCGGACATGCCGGAACCAGCTCTCAGACACACCAGAACCACGTGCCGAAGACGCCTGAAGCACCTGCCGAGAATGCCGGAGCCACATGCTCGACTCGCCAGAAACACCTGACGGACACGCCAAAATCACCTGCCGGGTACGCCAGAACCACCTGGCGGACACTCCGAAACCACCTGTCGCGCATGCCGGAACCACCTCTCAGACGTGCCGGAAGCACGTGCCGGACAAGCCGGAATCACCTACCGGACAGACCGGAACCACCTGCCGAGCACGCTGGAGCCACCTTTTCGACTCGCTCGAACCACCTGCCGGACAGGCCAATATCAACTGCTGGCTATGCCAGAACGACCTGGGGGACAGTCGGGATCACCTGCCAGCCATGGCGGAACCACCTCTCAGACGTACCAGAACCACCTGCCGGAGAAGCTGGAAACACGTCCTGGACAGACTGGAACCACGTGACGGCCATGCCTGAACCACCTGCCGAGCATGGCGGAACCACCTGCCGGACACGCCAAAATCACCTGCGGGCTATGCCAGAACCACTTGGACGACTCTCCGAAATGACCTGCCGGGCATGTTGGAACCACCTCTCAGACGTGCCAGAACCATGTGGCAGACAGTCCGGAATCACCTGTTGGGCATACGCAACCACCTCTGACACGTACCAGAACCACGTGCCGTGCCGCCGGAACCACCTACCGGACAGACCGCAATCAACTTTTGGGCATGCCGGAACCACCAGTCAGATGTGCCAGAAACACGTGCCGGAGACGCCGGAAGCAACTGCCGAGCACGTCGCAACCACCTGCTCAACTCGCCTGAACCACCTGCCGGAAACGCCAAAATCACCTGCCCGCTACACCAGCACCACTTCGGGGACAAGCCGGAATCACGTGAGGGGCATGCCGGCACAGCCTCTCAGACTGAACCTCGGGCAGGCCACCACAGAACCACCTGCCGGACAGACCGGAACCACCTGCCGGACACGCCGGAACCACCGGCTCGACCCGCCGGAACGACCGCTGGACATGCAAAATCACCTGCCGGCTACGCCGGAAACACTTGGCGAACACTCCGGAATCACCTGCCGGGCATGCCGGAACCACCTCTCAGATATGCCAGAACCACGTGCCAATGACCCCGGAAGCACCTGCCGAGCACGCCGGAACCACCTGCTCGACTCGCCAGAACCACCTGCCGGACACGCAAAAATCACCTGCCGGCTACGCCACAACCAGTTGGGGAACACTTTGGAATCACCTGCCAGGCTTGCTGGAACCACCTGCCAGTCATGCCAAAATCACCTGCCAACTACGCCAGAACCGCTTGGCGGACACTGCGGAAAAACCTCTCAGGCCGGCTGGAACCAAATCTCAGACCTGCCAGAAACGTGTTCATGAGATGCTGGAACCACACCCCGAACAGACGGAAAACACCTGCCAGACCCGTCTGAACAACCTGCCGAGCACGCCGGAGCCACCTGCTCGACTCGCCGGAACCACCTACCTGACATGCCCAAATCACCAGCCGGGTATGCCAGAACCACTTGGCGGACACTCCGGAATCATCTGCCGGACATGCCGGAACCAGCTCTCAGACACACCAGAATCACGTGCCGGAGACGCCGGAAGCACCTGCCGAGCATGCCGGAGCCACCTGCTCGACTCGCCAGAAACACCTGCCGGACACGCCAAAATCACCTGCCGGGTACGCCAGAACCACCTGGCGGACACTCCGAAACCACCTGTCGCGCATGCCGGAACCACCTCTCAGACGTGCCGGAAGCACGTGCCGGACACGCCGGAATCACCTACCGGACAGACCGGAACAGCCTGCCGAGCACGCCGGAGCCACCTGTTCGACTCGCTGGAACCACCTGCCGGACAGGCCAATATCAAATGCTGGCTATGCCAGAACCACCTGGGGGACGGTCCGGAATCACCTGCCAGCCATGGCGTAACCACCTCTCAGACGTACCAGAACCACCTGCCGGAGAAGCTGGAAAAACGTCCTGGACAGTCTGGAACCACCTGCCGGCCAAGCCTGAACCACCTGCCAAGCACAACGGAACAACCTGCCAGACACGCCAAAATCACCTGCGTGTTATGCCAGAACCACTTGGAGGACTCTCTGGGATGACCTGCCGGGCATGCCGGAACCACCTCTCAGACGTGCCAGAACCATGTGGCGGACAGTCCGGAATCACCTGTTGGGCATGCGCAACCACCTCTGAGACGTACCAGAACCACATGCCGTGCAGGCTGGAACCACCTACCGGACAGACCAGAATCACCTTTCGGGCATGCCGGAACCACCTGTCAGATGTGCCAGAAACACGTGCCGGAGACGCCGGAAGCACCTGCCAAGCACGTTGGAACCACCTGCTCAACTCGCCTGAACCACCTGCCGGACATGCCAAAATCACCTGCCGACTATGCCAGGACCACTTGGCGAACACTCCGGAATCACTAGCCGGGCATGCAGGAACCACCTCTCAGACATGCCAGAACCCCGAGCCAATGACCCCGGAAGCACCAGCCGAGCACGCCGGAACCACCTGCTCGACTCGCCAGAACCACCTGACGATCACGCAAAAATCACCTGCCGGCTACGCCACAACCAGTTGGTGAAGACTTTGGAATCACCTGCCAGGCTTGCTGGAACCGCCTGCCAGTCATGCCAAAATCACCTGCCAACTATGCCAGAACCGCTTGGCGGACACTGCGGAAACACCTGTCGGGCTGGCTGGAACCGCATCTCAGACATGCCAGAACCATGTGCATGAGATGCTGGAACCACACCCCGAACAGACGGAAAACACCTGCCAGACCCGTCTGAACAACCTGCCGAGCACGCCGGAGCCACCTGCTCGACTCGCCGGAACCACCTACCTGACATGCCCAAATCACCAGCCGGGTATGCCAGAACCACTTGGCGGACACTCCGGAATCATCTGCCGGACATGCCGGAACCAGCTCTCAGACACACCAGAATCACGTGCCGGAGACGCCGGAAGCACCTGCCGAGCATGCCGGAGCCACCTGCTCGACTCGCCAGAAACACCTGCCGGACACGCCAAAATCACCTGCCGGGTACGCCAGAACCACCTGGCGGACACTACGAAATCACCTGCCGCGCATGCCGGAACCACCTCTCAGACGTGCCGGAAGCACGTGCCAGACACGCCGGAAACACCTACCGGACAGACCGGAACCACCTGCCAAGAACGCCGGAGCCACCTGTTCGACTCGCTGGAACCACCTGCCGGCCAGGCCAATATAAACTGCTGGCTATGCCAGAACCACCTGGGGGACGGTCCGGGATCACCTGCCAGCCATGGTGGAACCACCTCTCAGACGTACCAGAACCACCTGCCGGAGAAGCTGGAAACACGTCCTGGACAGTCTGGAATCACCTGCCGGCCAAGCCTGAACCACCTGCAAGCACAACGGAACAACCTGCCAGACACGCCAAAATCACCTGCGTGTTATGCCAGAACCACTTGGAGGACTCTCTGGGATGACCAGCCGGGCATGCCGGAATCACCTCTCAGACGTGCCAGAAGCACGTGGCGGACAGTCCGGAATCACCTGTTGGGCATGCGCAACCACCTCTGAGACGTACAAGAACCACATGCCGTGCAGGCTGGAACCACCTACCGGACAGACCGGAATCACCTTTCGGGCATGCCGGAACAACCTGTCAGATGTGCCAGAAACACGTGCCGGAGACACCGGAAGCACCTGCCAAGCACGTTGGAACCACCTGCTCAACTCGCCTGAACCACCTGCCGGACATGCCAAAATCACCTGCCGACTATGCCAGAACCACTTGGCGAACACTCCGGAATCACTTGCCGGGCATGCAGGAACCACCTCTCAGACATGCCAGAACCCCGTGCCAATGACCCCGGAAGCACCAGCCGAGCACGCCGGAACCACCTGCTCGACTCGCCAGAACCACCTGCCGGACACGCAAAAATCACCTGCCGGCTATGCCACAACCAGTTGGGGAACACTTCGGAATCACCTGCCAGGCTTGCTGGAACCACCTGCCCGTCATGCCAAAATCACCTGCCAACTACGCCAGAACCGCTTGGCGGACACTGCGGAAACACCTGTCGGGCCGGCTGGAACCACATCTCAGACGTGCCAGAAACGTGTTCATGAGATGCTGGAACCACACCCCGAACAGACGGATACCACCTGCCAGAACCGCCTGAACCACCTGCTGAGCACGCCGGAAGCACCTGCTCGACTCACCGGTACCACCTCCCTGACACGCCAAAATCACCTGCTGGGTATGCCAGAACCACTTGACGGACACTCCGGAATCATCTGCCGGACATGCCGGAACCAGCTCTCAGACACACCAGAACCAAGTGCCGGAGACGCCGGAAGCACCTGCCGAGCACGCCGGAGCCACCTGCTCGACTCGCCAGAAACACCTGCCGGACACGCAAAAATCACCTGCCGGCTACGCCACAACCAGTTGGGGAACACTTCGGAATCACCTGCCGGGCTTGCTGCAACCACCTGCCGGTCATGCCAAAATCACCTGCCAACTACGCCAGTACCACTTGGCGGACACTGTGGAAACACCTGTCGGGCCGGCCGGAACCACATCTCAGACGTGCCAGAACCATGTGCATGAGATGCTGGAACCACACCCCGAACAGACGGAAAACACCTGCCAGACCCGTCTGAACAACCTGCCGAGCACGCCGGAGCCACCTGCTCGACTCGCCGGAACCACCTACCTGACATGCCCAAATCACCAGCCGGGTATGCCAGAACCACTTGGCGGACACTCCGGAATCATCTGCCGGACATGCTGGAACCAGCTCTCAGACACACCAGAACCACGTGCCGGAGACGCCGGAAGCACCTGCCGAGCATGCCGGAGCCACCTGCTCGACTCGCCAGAAACACCCGCCGGACACGCCAAAATCACCTGCCGGGTACGCCAGAACCACCTGGCGGACACTCCGAAACCACCTGTCGCGCATGCCGGAACCACCTCTCAGACGTGCCGGAAGCACGTGCCGGACACGCCGGAATCACCTACCGGACAGACCGGAACCACCTGCCGAGCACGCCGGAGCCACCTGTTCGACTCGCTGGAACCACCTGCCGGACAGGCCAATATCAACTGCTGGCTATGCCAGAACCACCTGGGGGATGGTCCGGAATCACCTGCCAGCCATGGCGGAACCACCTCTCAGACGTACCAGAACCACCTGCCGGAGAAGCTGGAAACACGTCCTGGACAGTCTGGAACCACCTGCCGGCCAAGCCTGAACCACCTGCCAAGCACAACGGAACAACCTGCCAGACACGCCAAAATCACCTGCGTGTTATGCCAGAACCACTTGGAGGACTCTCTGGGATGACCTGCCAAGCATGCCGGAACCACCTTTCAGACGTGCCAGAACCATGTGGCGGACAGTCCGGAATCACCTGTTGGGCATGCGCAACCACCTCTGAGAGGTACCAGAACCACATGCCGTGCAGGCTGGAACCACCTACCGGACAGACCGGAATCACCTTTCGGGCATGCGCAAACCGCCTGTCAGATGTGTCAGAAACACGTGCCGGTGACGCCGGAAGCACCTGCCAAGCACGTTGGAACCACCTGCTCATCTCGCCTAAACCACCTGCCGGACATGCCAAAATCACCTGCCGACTATGCCAGAACCACTTGGCGAACACTCCGGAATCACTTGCCGGGCATGCAGGTACCACCTCTCAGACATGCCAGAAACCCGCGCCAATGACCCCAGAAGCACCAGCCGAGCACGCCGGAACCACCTGCTCGACTCGCCAGAACCACCTGCCGATCACGCAAAAATCACCTGCCGGCTACGCCACAACCAGTTGGTGAACACTTTGGAATCACCTGCCAGGCTTGCTGGAACCACCTGCCAGTCATGCCAAAATCACCTGCCAGCTACGCCAGAACCGCTTGGCGGACACTGCGGAAACACCTGTCGGGCCGGCTGGAACCACATCTCAGATGTGCCAGAAACGTGTTCATGAGATGCTGAAACCACACCCCGAACAGACGGAAACCACCTGCCAGAACCGCCTGAACCACCTGCTGAGCACGCCGGAACCACCTGCTCGACTCACCGGTACCACCTCCCTGACACGCCAAAATCACCAGCTGGGTATGCCAGAACCACTTGACGGACACTCCGGAATCATCTGCCGGACATGCCGGAACCAGCTCTCAGACACACCAGAACCACGTGCCGGAGACGCCGGAAGCACCTGCCGAGCATCCCGGAGCCACCTGCTCGACTCGTCAGAAACACCTGCCGGACACGCCAAAATCACCTGCCGGGTACGCCAGAACCACGTGGCGGACACTACGGAATCACCTGTCCCGCATGCCGGAACCACCTCTCTGACGTGCCAGAAGCACGTGCCGGACACGCCGGAAACACCTACCGGACAGACCGGAACCACCTGCCAAGAACGCCGGAGCCACCTGTTCGACTCGGTGGAACCAGCTGCCGGACAGGCCAATATCAACTGCTGGCTATGCCAGAACCACCAGTGGGACGGTCCGGAATCACCTGCCAGCCATGGCGGAACTACCTCTCAGACGTACCAGAACCACCTGCCGGAGAAGCTGGAAACACGTCCTGGACAGTCTGGAACCACGTGACGGCCATGCCTGAACCACCTACCGAGCACGGCGGAACCACCTGCCGGACACGCCAAAATCACCTGCGGGCTACACCAGAACCACTTCGACGACTCTCCGAAATGACCTGCCGGGCATGTTGGAACCACCTCTCAGACGTGCCAGAAGCACGTGGCGGACAGTCCGGAATCACCTGTTGGGCATACGCAACCACCTCTGACACGTACCAGAACCACGTGCCGTGCACGCCGGAACCACCTACCGGACAGACCGGAATCAACTTTTGGGCATGCCGGAACCACCAGTCAGATGTGCCAGAAACACGTGCCGGAGACGTCGGAAGCACCTGCCGAGCACGTCGCAACCACCTGCTCAACTCGCCTGAACCACCTGCCGGACACGCCAAAATCCCTGCCCGCTACACCAGCACCACTTCGGGGACAAGCCGGAATCACGTGAGGGGCATGCCGGCACAGCCTCTCAGACTGAACCTCGTGCCGGACACCACAGAACCACCTGCCGGACAGACCGGAACCACCAGCCGGACACGCCGGTACCACCGGCTCGACCCGCCGGAACGACCGCTGGACATGCAGAATCACCTGCCGGCTACGCCGGAAACACTTGGCGAACACTCCGGAATCACCTGCCGGGCATGCCGGAACCACCTCTCAGATATGCCAGAACCACGTGCCCATGACCCCGGAAGCACCTGCCGAGCACGCCGGAACCACCTGCTCGACTCGCCAGAACCACCTGCCGGACACGCAAAAATCACCTGCCGGCTACGCCACAACCATTTGGGGAACACTTCGGAATCACCTGCCGGGCTTGCTGGAACCACCTGCCGGTCATGCCAAAATCACCTGCGTGTTATGCCAGAACCACTTGGAGGACTCTCTGGGATGACCTGCCGGGCATGCCGGAACCACCTCTCAGACGTGCCAGAACAATGTGGCGGACAGTCGGAATCACCTGTTGGGCATGCGCAACCACCTCTGAGATGTACCAGAACCACATGCCGTGCAGGCTGGAACCACCTACCGGACAGACCGGAATCACCTTTCGGGCATGCCGGAACCACCTGTCAGATGTGCCAGAAACACGTGCTGGAGACGCCGGAAGCACCTGCCAAGCACGTTGGAACCACCTGCTCAACTCGCCTGAACCACCTGCCAGACATGCCAAAATCACCTGCCGGCTATGCCACAACCAGTTGGGGAACACTTCGGAATCACCTGCCGGGCTTGCTGGAACCACCTGCCGGTCATGCCAAAATCACATGCCAACTACTCCAGTACCACTTGGCGGACACTGTGGAAACACCTGTTGGGCCGGCCTGAACCACATCTCAGACGTGCCAGAACCATGTGCATGAGATGCTGGAACCACACCCCGAACAGACGGAAAACACCTGCCAGACCCGTCTGAACAACCTGCCGAGCACGCCGGAGCCACCTGCTCGACTCGCCGGAACCACCTACCTGACATGCCCAAATCACCAGCCGGGTATGCCAGAACCACTTGGCGGACACTCCGGAATAATCTGCCGGACATGCCGGAACCAGCTCTCAGACACACCAGAACCACGTGCCGGAGACGCCGGAAGCACCTGCCGAGCATGCCGGAGCCACCTGCTCGACTCGCCAGAAACACCTGTCGGACACGCCAAAATCACCTGCCGGGTACGCCAGAACCACCTGGCGGACACTCCGAAACCGCCTGTCGCCCATGCCGGAACCACATCTCAGACGTGCCGGAAACACGTTCCGGACACGCCGGAAACTCCTACCGGACAGACCGGAACCACCTGCCACGAACGCCGGAGCCACCTGTTCGACTCGCTGGAACCACCTGCCGGACAGGCCAATATCAACTGCTGGCTATGCCAGAACCACCTGGGGGATAGTCCGGGATCACCTGCCAGCCATGGCGGAACCACCTCTCAGACGTACCAGAACCACCTGCCGGAGAAGCTGGAAACACGTCCTGGACAGACTGGAACCACGTGACGGCCATGCCTGAACCACCTGCCGAGCACGGCGGAACCACCTGCCGGACACGCCAAAATCACCTGCGGGCTACGCCAGAACCACTTGGACGACTCTCTGAAATGAGCTGCCGGGCATGTTGGAACCACCTCTCACACGTGCCAGAACAATGTGGCGGACAGTCCGGAATCACCTGTTGGGCATACGCAACCACCTCTGACACGTACCAGAACCTCGTGCCGTGCACGCCGGAACCACCTACCGGACAGGCCGGAATCAACTTTTGGGCATGCCGGAACCACCAGTCAGATGTGCCAGAAACACGTGCCGGAGACGCCGGAAGCACCTGCCGAGCACGCCGGAAGCAGCTGCTCGACTCGCCAGAACCACCTGCCGGACACGCAAAAATCACCTGCCGGCTACGCCACAACCAGTTGGGGAACACCTCAGAATCACCTGCCAGGCTTGCTGCAACCACCTGCCTGTCATGACAAAATCACCTGCCAACTACACCAGTACCACATGGCGGACACTGTGGAATCACCTGTCGGGCCGGCCGGAACCACATCTCAGACGTGCCAGAACCATGTGCATGAGATGCTGGAACCACACCCCGAACAGACGGAAAACACCTGCCAGACCCGTCTGAACAACCTGCCGAGCACGCCGAGCCACCTGCTCGACTCGCCGGAACCACCTACCTGACATGCCCAAATCACCAGCCGGGTATGCCAGAACCACTTGGCGGACACTCCGGAATCATCTGCCGGACATGCCGGAACCAGCTCTCAGACACACCAGAACCACGTGCCGGAGACGCCGGAAGCATCTGCCGAGCGTGCCGGAGCCACCTGCTCGACTCGCCAGAAACACCTGCCGGACACGCCAAAATCACCTGCCGGGTACGCAAGAACCACCTGGCGGACAGTACGGAATCACCTGCCGCGCATGCCGGAACCACCTCTCAGACGTGCCGGAAGCACGTGCCGGACACGCCGGAAACACCTACCGGACAGACCGGAACCACCTGCCAAGAACGCCGGAGACACCTGTTCGACTCGCTGGAACCACCTGCCGGACAGGCCAATATCAACTGCTGGCTATGCCAGAACCACTTGGGGGACAGTCCGGGATCACCTGCCAGCCATGGCGGAACCACCTCTCAGACGTACCAGAACCACATGCCGGAGAAGCTGGAAACACGTCCTGGACAGACTGGAACAACGTGACGGCCATGCCTGAACCACCTGCCGAGCACGGCGGAACCACCTGCCGGACACGCCAAAATCACCTGCGTGCTACGCCAGAACCACTTGGACGACTCTCCGAAATGACCTGCCGGGCATGTTGGAACCACCTCTCAGACGTGCCAGAAGCACGTGGCGGACAGTCCGGAATCACCTGTTGGGCATACGCAACCACCTCTGACACGTACCAGAACCACGTGCCGTGCACGCCGGAACCGCCTACAGGACAGACCGGAATCAACTTTTGGGCATGCCGGAACCACCAGTCAGATGTGCCAGAAACACGTGCCGGAGACGCCGGAAGCACCTGCCGAGCACGTCGCAACCACCTGCTCAACTCGCCTGAACCACCTGCCGGACACGCCAAAATCACCTGCCCGCTACACCAGCACCACTTCGGGGACAAGCCGGAATCACGTGAGGGGCATGCCGGCACAGCCTCTCAGACTGAACCTCGTGCCGGACACCACAGAACCACCTGCCGGACAGACCGGAACCACCTGCCGCACACGCCGGAACCACCGGCTCGACCCGCCGGAACGACCGCTGGACATGCAAAATCACCTGCCGGCTACGCCGGAAACACTTGGCGAACACTCCGGAATCACCTGCCGGGCATGCCGGAACCACCTCTCAGATATGCCAGAACCACGTGCCAATGACCCCGGAAGCACCTGCCGAGCACGCCGGAACCAACTGCTCGACTCGCCAGAACCACCTGCCGGACACGCAGAAATCACCTGCCGGCTACGCCACAACCAGTTGGGGAACACTTCGGAATCACCTGCCGGGCTTGCTGCAACCACCTGCCTGTCATGACAAAATCACCTGCCAACTACACCAGTACCACTTGGCGGACACTGTGGAAACACCTGTCGGGCCAGCCGGAACCACATCTCAGACGTGCCAGAACCATGTGCATGAGATGCTGGAACCACACCCCGAACAGACGGAAAACACCTGCCAGACCCGTCTGAACAACCTGCCGAGCACGCCGAGCCACCTGCTCGACTCGCTGGAACCACCTACCTGACATGCCCAAATCACCAGCCGGGTATGCCAGAACCACTTGGCGGACACTCCGGAATCATCTGCCGGACATGCCGGAACCAGCTCTCAGACACACCAGAACCACGTGCCGGAGACGCCGGAAGCACCTGCCAAGCATGCCGGAGCCACCTGCTCGACTCGCCAGAAACACCTGCCGGACACGCCAAAATCACCTGCCGGGTACGCCAGAACCCCCTGGCGGACACTCCGAAACCACCTGTCGCGCATGCCGGAACCACCTCTCAGACGTGCCGGAAGCACGTGCCGGACACGCCGGAATCACCTACCGGACATACCGGAACCACCTGCCGAGCACGCCGGAACCACCTGTTCGACTCGCTGGAACCACCTGCCGGACAGGCCAATATCAACTGCTGGCTATGCCAGAACCACCTGGGGGACGGTCCGGAATCGCCTGCCAGCCATGGCGGAACCACCTCTCAGACGTACCAGAACCACCTGCCGGAGAAGCTGGAAACACGTCCTGGACAGTCTGGAACCACCTGCCGGCCAAGCCTGAACCACCTGCCAAGCACAACGGAACAACCTGCCAGACACGCCAAAATCACCTGCGTGTTATGCCAGAACCACTTGGAGGACTCTCTGGGATGACCTGCCGGGCATGCCGGAACCACCTCTCAGACGTGCCAGAACCATGTGGCGGACAGTCCGGAATCACCTGTTGGGCATGCGCAACCACCTCTGAGACGTACCAGAACCACATGCCGTGCAGGCTGGAACCACCTACCGGACAGACCGGAATCACCTTTCGGGCATGCCGGAACCACCTGTCAGATGTGCCAGAAACACGTGCCGGAGACGCCGGAAGCACCTGCCAAGCACGTTGGAACCACCTGCTCAACTCGCCTGAACCACCTGCCGGACATGCCAAAACCACCTGCCGACTATGCCAGAACCACTTGGCGAACACTCCGGAATCACTTGCCGGGCATGCAGGAACCACCTCTCAGACATGCCAGAACCCCGAGCCAATGACCCCGGAAGCACCAGCCGAGCACGCCGGAACCACCTGCTCGACTCGCCAGAACCACCTGCCGATCACGCAAAAATCACCTGCCGGCTACGCCACAACCAGTTGGTGAACACTTTGGAATCACCTGCCAGGCTTGCTGGAACCACCTGCCAGTCATGCCAAAATCACCTGCCAACTACGCCAGAACCGCTTGGCGGACACTGCGGAAACACCTGTCGGGCCGGCTGGAACCACATCTCAGACGTGCCAGAAACGTGTTCATGAGATGCTGGAACCACACCCCGAACAGATGGATACCACCTGCCAGAACCGCCTGAACCACCTGCTGAGCACGCCGGAACCACCTGCTCGACTCACCGGTACCACCTCCCTGACACGCCAAAACCACCTGCTGGGTATGCCAGAACCACTTGGCGGACACTCCGGAATCATCTGCCGGACATGCCGGAACCAGCTCTCAGACACACCAGAACCAAGTGCCGGAGATGCCGGAAGCACCTGCCGAGCATGCCGGCGCCACCTGCTCGACTCGCCAGAAACACCTGCCGGACACGCAAAAATCACCTGCCGGCTACGCCACAACCAGTTGGGGAACACTTCGGAATCACCTGCCGGGCTTACTGGAACGTCCTGTCGGTCATGCCAAAATCACCTGCCAACTACGCCAGCACCACTTGGCGGACACTGTGGAAACACCTGTCGGGCCGGCCGGAACCACATCTCAGACGTGCCAGAACCATGTGCATGAGATGCTGGAACCACACCCCGAACAGACGGAAAACACCTGCCAGACCCGTCTGAACAACCTGCCGAGCACGCCGGAGCCACCTGCTCGACTCGCCGGAACCACCTTCCTGACATGCCAAAATCACCAGCCGGGTACGCCAGAACCACCTGGCGGACACTCCGAAACCACCTGTCGCGCATGCCGGAACCACCTCTCAGACGTGCCGGAAGCACATGCCGGACACGCCGGAATCACCTACCGGACAGACCGGAACCACCTGCCGAGCACGCCGGAGCCACCTGTTCGACTCGCTGGAACCACCTGCCGGACAGGCCAATATCAACTGCTGGCTATGCCAGAACCACCTGGGGGACGGTCCGGAATCACCTGCCAGCCATGGCGGAACCACCTCTCAGACGTACCAGAACCACCTGCCGGAGAAGCTGGAAACACGTCCTGGACAGTCTGGAACCACCTGCCGGCCAAGCCTGAACCACCTGCCAAGCACAACGGAACAACCTGCCAGACACGCCAAAATCACCTGCGTGTTATGCCAGAACCACTTGGAGGACTCTCTGGGATGACCTGCCGGGCATGCCGGAACCACCTCTCAGACGTGCCAGAACCATGTGGCGGACAGTCCGGAATCACCTGTTGGGCATGCGCAACCACCTCTGAGACGTACCAGAACCACATGCCGTGCAGGCTGGAACCACCTACTGGACAGACCGGAACCACCTGCCGAGCACGCCGGAACCACCTGTCAGATGTGCCAGAAACACGTGCCGGAGACGCCGGAAGCACCTGCCAAGCACGTTGGAACCACCTGCTCAACTCGCCTGAACCACCTGCCGGACATGCCAAAATCACCTGCCGACTATGCCAGAACCACTTGGCGAACACTCCGGAATCAATTGCCGGGCATGCAGGAACCACCGCTCAGACATGCCAGAACCCCGTGCCAATGACCCCGGAAGCACCAGCCGAGCACGCCGGAACCACCTGCTCGACTCGCCAGAACCACCTGCCGATCACGCAAAAATCACCTGCCGGCTACGCCACAACCAGTTGGTGAACACTTTGGAATCACCTGCCAGGCTTGCTGGAACCACCTGCCCGTCATGCCAAAATCACCTGCCAACTACGCGAGAACCGCTTGGCGGACACTGCGGAAACACCTGTCGGGCCAGCTGGAACCACATCTCAGACGTGCCAGAAACGTGTTCATGAGATGCTGGAACCACACCCCGAACAGACGGATACCACCTGCCAGAACCGCCTGAACCACCTGCTGAGCACGCCGGAACCACCTGCTCGACTCACCGGTACCACATCCCTGACACGCCAAAACCACCTGCTGGGTATGCCAGAACCACTTGGCGGACACTCCGGAATCATCTGCCGGACATGCCGGAACCAGCTCTCAGACACACCAGAACCAAGTGCCGGAGACGCCGGAAGCACCTGCCGAGCACGTCGCAACCACCTGCTCAACTCGCCTGAACCACCTGCCGGACACGCCAAAATCACCTGCCCGCTACACCAGCACCACTTCGGGGACAAGCCGGAATCACGTGAGGGGCATGCCGGCACAGCCTCTCAGACTGAACCTCGTGCCGGACACCACAGAACCACCTGCCGGACAGACCGGAACCACCTGCCGGACACGCCGGAACCACCGGCTCGACCCGCCGGAACGACCGCTGGACATGCAAAATCACCTGCCGGCTACGCCGGAAACACTTGGCGAACACTCCGGAATCACCTGCCGGGCATGCCGGAACCACCTCTCAGATAGACCAGAACCACGTGCCAATGACCCCGGAAGCACCTGCCGAGCACGCCGGAATCACCTGCTAGACTCGCCAGAACCACCTGCCGGACACGCAAAAATCACCTGCCGGCTACGCCACAACCAGTTGGGGAACACTTCGGAATCAACTGCCGGGCTTGCTGGAACCACCTGCCGGTTATGCCAAAATCACCTGCCAACTACGCCAGTACCACTTGGCGGACACTGTGGAAACACCTGTCGGGCCGGCCGGAACCACATCTCAGACGTGCCAGAACCATGTGCATGAGATGCTGGAACCACACCCCGAACAGACGGAAAACACCTGCCAGACCCGTCTGAACAACCTGCCGAGCACGCCGAGCCACCTGCTCGACTCGCCGGAACCACCTACCTGACATGCCCAAATCACCAGCCGGGTATGCCAGAACCACTTGGCGGACACTCCGGAATCATCTTCCGGACATGCCGGAACCAGCTCTCAGACACACCAGAACCACGTGCCGGAGACGCCGGAAGCACCTGCCGAGCATGCCGGAGCCACCTGCTCGACTCGCCAGAAACACCTGCCGGACACGCCAAAATCACCTGCCGGGTACGCCAGAACCACCTGGCGGACACTCTGAAACCACCTGTCGCGCATGCCGGAACCACCTCTCAGACGTGCCGGAAGCACGTGCCGGACACGCCAGAATCACCTACCGGACAGACCGGAACCACCTGCCGAGCACGCCGGAGCCACCTGTTCGACTCGCTGGAACCACCTGCCGGACAGGCCAATATCAACTGCTGGCTATGCCAGAACCACCTGGGGGACGGTCCGGAATCACCTGCCAGCCATGGCGGAACCACCTCTCAGACGTACCAGAACCACCTGCCGGAAGAGCTGGAAACACGTCCTGGACAGTCTGGAACCACCTGCCGGCCAAGCCTGAACCACCTGCCAAGCACAACGGAACAACCTGCCAGACACGCCAAAATCACCTGCGTGTTATGCCAGAACCACTTGGAGGACTCTCTGGGATGACCTGCCGGGCATGCCGGAACCACCTCTCAGACGTGCCAGAACCATGTGGCGGACAGTCCGGAATCACCTGTTGGGCATGCGCAACCACCTCTGAGACGTACCAGAACCACATGCCTTGCAGGCTGGAACCACCTACCGGACAGACCGGAATCACCCTTCGGGCATGCCGGAACCACCTGTCAGATGTGCCAGAAACACGTGCCGGAGACGCCGGAAGCACCAGCCAAGCACGTTGGAACCACCTGCTCAACTCGCCTGAACCACCTGCCGGACATGCCAAAATCACCTGCCGACTATGCCAGAACCACTTGGCGAACACTCCGGAATCACTTGCCGGGCATGCAGGAACCACCTCTCAGACCTGCCAGAACCCCGTGCCAATGACCCCGGAAGCACCAGCCGAGCACGCCGGAACCACCTGGCGGACACTCCGAAACCACCTGTCGCGCATGCCGGAACCACCTCTCAGACGTGCCGGAAGCACGTGCCGGACACGCCGGAATCACCTACCGGACAGACCGGAACCACCTGCCGAGCACGCCGGAGCCACCTGTTCGACTCGCTGGAACCACCTGCCGGACAGGCCAATATCAACTGCTGGCTATGCCAGAACCACCTGGGGCACGGTCCGGAATCACCTGCCAGCCATGGCGGAACCACCTCTCAGATGTACCAGAACCACCTGCCGGAAGAGCTGGAAACACGTCCTGGACAGTCTGGAACCACCTGCCGGCCAAGCCTGAACCACCTGCCAAGCACAACGGAACAACCTGCCAGACACGCCAAAATCACCTGCGTGTTATGCCAGAACCACTTGGAGGACTCTCTGGGATGACCTGCCGGGCATGCCGGAACCACCTCTCAGACGTGCCAGAACCATGTGGCGGACAGTCCGGAATCACCTGTTGGGCATGCGCAACCACCTCTGAGACGTACCAGAACCACATGCCTTGCAGGCTGGAACCACCTACCGGACAGACCGGAATCACCTTTCGGGCATGCCAGAACCACCTGTCAGATGTGCCAGAAACACGTGCCGGAGACGCCGGAAGCACCTGCCAAGCACGTTGGAACCACCTGCTCAACTCGCCTGAACCACCTGCCGGACATGCCAAAATCACCTGCCGACTATGCCAGAACCACTTGGCGAACACTCCGGAATCACTTGCCGGGCATGCAGGAACCACCTCTCAGACATGCCAGAACCCCGTGCCAATGACCCCGGAAGCACCAGCCGAGCACTTCGGAACCACCTGCTCGACTCGCCAGAACCACCTGCCGATCACGCAAAAATCACCTGCCGGCTACGCCACAACCAGTTGGTGAACACTTTGGAATCACCTGCCAGGCTTGCTGGAACCACCTGCCAGTCATGCCAAAATCACCTGCCAACTATGCCAGAAGCGCTTGGCGGACACTGCGGAAACACCTGTCGGGCCGGCTGGAACCACATCTCAGACGTGCCAGAAACGTGTTCATGAGATGCTGGAACCACACCCCGAACAGACGGATACCACCTGCCAGAACCGCCTGAACCACCTGCTGAGCACGCCGGAACCACCTGCTCGACTCAACGGTACCACCTCCCTGACACGCCAAAATCACCTGCTGGGTATGCCAGAACCACTTGGCGGACACTCCGGAATCATCTGCCGGACATGCCGGAACCAGCTCTCAGACACAGCAGAACCAAGTGCCGGAGACGCCGGAAGCACCTGCCGAGCATGCCGGAGCCACCTGCTCGACTCGCCAGAAACACCTGCCGGACACGCCCAAATCACCTGCCGGGTATGCCAGAACCACCTGGCGGACACTACGGAACCACCTGCCGCGCATGCCGGAACCACCTCTCAGACGTGCCAGAAGTACGTGCCAGACACTCCGGAAACACCTACCGGACAGACCGGAACCACCTGCCAAGAAAGCCGGAGCCACCTGTTCGACTCGCTGGAACCACCTGCCGGACAGGCCAATATCAACTGCTGGCTATGCCAGAACCACCTGGGGGACAGTCCGGGATCACCTGCCAGCCATGGCGGAACCACCTCTCAGACGTACCAGAACCACCTGCCAGAGAAGCTGGAAACACGTCCTTGACAGACTGGAACCACGTGACGGCCATGCCTGAACCACCTGCCGAGCACGGCGGAACCACCCGCCGGACACGCCAAAATCACCTGCGGGCTACGCCACAACCACTTGGACGACTATCCGAAATGACCTGCCGGGCATGTTGGAACCACCTCTCAGACGTGCCAGAAGCACGTGGCGGACATTCCGGAATCACCTGTTGGGCATACGCAACCACCTCTGACACGTACCAGAACCACGTGCCGTGCACGCCGGAACCACCTACCGGACAGACCGGAATCAACTTTTGGGCATGCCGGAACCACCAGTGAGATGTGCCAGAAACACGTGCCGGAGACGCCGGAAGCACCTGCCGAGCACGTCGCAACCACCTGCTCAACTCGCCTGAACCACCTGCCGGACACGCCAAAATCACCTGCCCGCTAGACCAGCACCACTTCGGGGACAAGCCGGAATCACGTGAGGGGCATGCCGGCACAGCCTCTCAGACTGAACCTCGTGCCGGACACCACAGAACCACCTGCCGGACAGACCGGAACCACCTGCCGGACACGCCGGAACCACCGGCTCGACCCGCCGGAACGACCGCTGGACATGCAAAATCACCTGCCGGCTACGCCGGAAACACTTGGCGAACACTCCGGAATCACCTGCCGGGCATGCCGGAACCACCTCTCAGATATGCCAGAACCACGTGCCAATGACCCCGGAAGCACCTGCCGAGCACGCCGGAACCACCTGCTCGACTCGCCAGAACCACCTGCCGGACACGCCAAAATCACCTGCCGGCTACGCCACAACCAGTTGGGGAACACTTCGGAATCACCTGCCGGGCTTGCTGGAACCACCTGCCGGTCATGCCAAAATCACCTGCCAACTACGCCAGTACCACTTGGCGGACACTGCGGAAACACCTGTCGGGCCAGCTGGAACCACATCTCAGACGTGCCAGAAACGTGTTCATGAGATGCTGGAACCACACCCCGAACAGACGGATACCACCTGCCAGAACCGCCTGAACCACCTGCTGAGCACGCCGGAACCACCTGCTCGACTCACCGGTACCACATCCCTGACACGCCAAAATCACCTGCTGGGTATGCCAGAACCACTTGGCGGACACTCCGGAATCATCTGCCGGACATGCCGGAACCAGCTCTCAGACACACCAGAACCAAGTGCCGGAGACGCCGGAAGCACCTGCCGAGCACGTCGCAACCACCTGCTCAACTCGCCTGAACCACCTGCCGGACACGCCAAAATCACCTGCCCGCTACACCAGCACCACTTCGGGGACAAGCCGGAATCACGTGAGGGGCATGCCGGCACAGCCTCTCAGACTGAACCTCGTGCCGGACACCACAGAACCACCTGCCGGACAGACCGGAACCACCTGCCGGACACGCCGGAACCACCGGCTCGACCCGCCGGAACGACCGCTGGACATGCAAAATCACCTGCCGGCTACGCCGGAAACACTTGGCGAACACTCCGGAATCACCTGCCGGGCATGCTGGAACCACCTCTCAGATATGCCAGAACCACGTGCCAATGACCCCGGAAGCACCTGCCGAGCACGCCGGAATCACCTGCTAGACTAGCCAGAACCACCTGCCGGACACGCAAAAATCACCTGCCGGCTACGCCACAACCAGTTGGGGAACACTTCGGAATCAACTGCCGGGCTTGCTGGAACCACCTGCCGGTTATGCCAAAATCACCTGCCAACTACGCCAGTACCACTTGGCGGACACTGTGGAAACACCTGTCGGGCCGGCCGGAACCACATCTCAGACGTGCCAGAACCATGTGCATGAGATGCTGGAACCACACCCCGAACAGACGGAAAACACCTGCCAGACCCGTCTGAACAACCTGCCGAGCACGCCGAGCCACCTGCTCGACTCGCCGGAACCACCTACCTGACATGCCCAAATCACCAGCCGGGTATGCCAGAACCACTTGGCGGACACTCCGGAATCATCTTCCGGACATGCCGGAACCAGCTCTCAGACACACCAGAACCACGTGCCGGAGACGCCGGAAGCACCTGCCGAGCATGCCGGAGCCACCTGCTCGACTCGCCAGAAACACCTGCCGGACACGCCAAAATCACCTGCCGGGTACGCCAGAACCACCTGGCGGACACTCTGAAACCACCTGTCGCGCATGCCGGAACCACCTCTCAGACGTGCCGGAAGCACGTGCCGGACACGCCAGAATCACCTACCGGACAGACCGGAACCACCTGCCGAGCACGCCGGAGCCACCTGTTCGACTCGCTGGAACCACCTGCCGGACAGGCCAATATCAACTGCTGGCTATGCCAGAACCACCTGGGGGACGGTCCGGAATCACCTGCCAGCCTTGGCGGAACCACCTCTCAGACGTACCAGAACCACCTGCCGGAAGAGCTGGAAACACGTCCTGGACAGTCTGGAACCACCTGCCGGCCAAGCCTGAACCACCTGCCAAGCACAACGGAACAACCTGCCAGACACGCCAAAATCACCTGCGTGTTATGCCAGAACCACTTGGAGGACTCTCTGGGATGACCTGCCGGGCATGCCGGAACCACCTCTCAGACGTGCCAGAACCATGTGGCGGACAGTCCGGAATCACCTGTTGGGCATGCGCAACCACCTCTGAGACGTACCAGAACCACATGCCTTGCAGGCTGGAACCACCTACCGGACAGACCGGAATCACCCTTCGGGCATGCCGGAACCACCTGTCAGATGTGCCAGAAACACGTGCCGGAGACGCCGGAAGCACCAGCCAAGCACGTTGGAACCACCTGCTCAACTCGCCTGAACCACCTGCCGGACATGCCAAAATCACCTGCCGACTATGCCAGAACCACTTGGCGAACACTCCGGAATCACTTGCCGGGCATGCAGGAACCACCTCTCAGACCTGCCAGAACCCCGTGCCAATGACCCCGGAAGCACCAGCCGAGCACGCCGGAACCACCTGGCGGACACTCCGAAACCACCTGTCGCGCATGCCGGAACCACCTCTCAGACGTGCCGGAAGCACGTGCCGGACACGCCGGAATCACCTACCGGACAGACCGGAACCACCTGCCGAGCACGCCGGAGCCACCTGTTCGACTCGCTGGAACCACCTGCCGGACAGGCCAATATCAACTGCTGGCTATGCCAGAACCACCTGGGGCACGGTCCGGAATCACCTGCCAGCCATGGCGGAACCACCTCTCAGACGTACCAGAACCACCTGCCGGAAGAGCTGGAAACACGTCCTGGACAGTCTGGAACCACCTGCCGGCCAAGCCTGAACCACCTGCCAAGCACAACGGAACAACCTGCCAGACACGCCAAAATCACCTGCGTGTTATGCCAGAACCACTTGGAGGACTCTCTGGGATGACCTGCCGGGCATGCCGGAACCACCTCTCAGACGTGCCAGAACCATGTGGCGGACAGTCCGGAATCACCTGTTGGGCATGCGCAACCACCTCTGAGACGTACCAGAACCACATGCCTTGCAGGCTGGAACCACCTACCGGACAGACCGGAATCACCTTTCGGGCATGCCGGAACCACCTGTCAGATGTGCCAGAAACACGTGCCGGAGACGCCGGAAGCACCTGCCAAGCACGTTGGAACCACCTGCTCAACTCGCCTGAACCACCTGCCGGACATGCCAAAATCACCTGCCGACTATGCCAGAACCACTTGGCGAACACTCCGGAATCACTTGCCGGGCATGCAGGAACCACCTCTCAGACATGCCAGAACCCCGTGCCAATGACCCCGGAAGCACCAGCCGAGCACTTCGGAACCACCTGCTCGACTCGCCAGAACCACCTGCCGATCACGCAAAAATCACCTGCCGGCTACGCCACAACCAGTTGGTGAACACTTTGGAATCACCTGCCAGGCTTGCTGGAACCACCTGCCAGTCATGCCAAAATCACCTGCCAACTATGCCAGAAGCGCTTGGCGGACACTGCGGAAACACCTGTCGGGCCGGCTGGAACCACATCTCAGACGTGCCAGAAACGTGTTCATGAGATGCTGGAACCACACCCCGAACAGACGGATACCACCTGCCAGAACCGCCTGAACCACCTGCTGAGCACGCAGGAACCACCTGCTCGACTCAACGGTACCACCTCCCTGACACGCCAAAATCACCTGCTGGGTATGCCAGAACCACTTGGCGGACACTCCGGAATCATCTGCCGGACATGCCGGAACCAGCTCTCAGACACAGCAGAACCAAGTGCCGGAGACGCCGGAAGCACCTGCCGAGCATGCCGGAGCCACCTGCTCGACTCGCCAGAAACACCTGCCGGACACGCCCAAATCACCTGCCGGGTATGCCAGAACCACCTGGCGGACACTACGGAACCACCTGCCGCGCATGCCGGAACCACCTCTCAGACGTGCCGGAAGTACGTGCCAGACACTCCGGAAACACCTACCGGACAGACCGGAACCACCTGCCAAGAACGCCGGAGCCACCTGTTCGACTCGCTGGAACCACCTGCCGGACAGGCCAATATCAACTGCTGGCTATGCCAGAACCACCTGGGGGACAGTCCGGGATCACCTGCCAGCCATGGCGGAACCACCTCTCAGACGTACCAGAACCACCTGCCAGAGAAGCTGGAAACACGTCCTTGACACACTGGAACCACGTGACGGCCATGCCTGAACCACCTGCCGAGCACGGCGGAACCACCCGCCGGACACGCCAAAATCACCTGCGGGCTACGCCACAACCACTTGGACGACTATCCGAAATGACCTGCCGGGCATGTTGGAACCACCTCTCAGACGTGCCAGAAGCACGTGGCGGACATTCCGGAATCACCTGTTGGGCATACGCAACCACCTCTGACACGTACCAGAACCACGTGCCGTGCACGCCGGAACCACCTACCGGACAGACCGGAATCAACTTTTGGGCATGCCGGAACCACCAGTGAGATGTGCCAGAAACACGTGCCGGAGACGCCGGAAGCACCTGCCGAGCACGTCGCAACCACCTGCTCAACTCGCCTGAACCACCTGCCGGACACGCCAAAATCACCTGCCCGCTACACCAGCACCACTTCGGGGACAAGCCGGAATCACGTGAGGGGCATGCCGGCACAGCCTCTCAGACTGAACCTCGTGCCGGACACCACAGAACCACCTGCCGGACAGACCGGAACCACCTGCCGGACACGCCGGAACCACCGGCTCGACCCGCCGGAACGACCGCTGGACATGCAAAATCACCTGCCGGCTACGCCGGAAACACTTGGCGAACACTCCGGAATCACCTGCCGGGCATGCCGGAACCACCTCTCAGATATGCCAGAACCACGTGCCAATGACCCCGGAAGCACCTGCCGAGCACGCCGGAACCACCTGCTCGACTCGCCAGAACCACCTGCCGGACACGCCAAAATCACCTGCCGGCTACGCCACAACCAGTTGGGGAACACTTCGGAATCACCTGCCGGGCTTGCTGGAACCACCTGCCGGTCATGCCAAAATCACCTGCCAACTACGCCAGTACCACTTGGCGGACACTGTGGAAACACCTGTCGGGCCGGCCGGCACCACATCTCAGACGTGCCAGAACCATGTGCATGAGATGCTGGAACCACACCCCGAACAGACGGAAAACACCTGCCAGACCCGTCTGAACAACCTGCCGAGCACGCCGGAGCCACCTGCTCGACTCGCCGGAACCACCTACCTGACATGCCCAAATCACCAGCCGGGTACGCCAGAACCACTTGGCGGACACTCCGGAATCATCTGCCGGACATGCCGGAACCAGCTCTCAGACACACCAGAACCACGTGCCGGAGACGCCGGAAGCACCTGCCGAGCATGCCGGAGCCACCTGCTCGACTCGCCAGAAACACCTGCCGGACACGCCAAAATCACCTGCCGGGTACGCCAGAACCACCTGGCGGACACTCCGAAACCACCTGTCGCGCATGCCGGAACCACCTCTCAGACGTGCCGGAAGCACATGCCGGACACGCCGGAATCACCTACCGGACAGACCGGAACCACCTGCCGAGCACGCCGGAGCCACCTGTTCGACTCGCTGGAACCACCTGCCGGACAGGCCAATATCAACTGCTGGCTATGCCAGAACCACCTGGGGGACGGTCCGGAATCACCTGCCAGCCATGGCGGAACCACCTCTCAGACGTACCAGAACCACCTGCCGGAGAAGCTGGAAACACGTCCTGGACAGTCTGGAACCACCTGCCGGCCAAGCCTGAACCACCTGCCAAGCACAACGGAACAACGTGCCAGACACGCCAAAATCACCTGTGTGTTATGCCAGAACCACTTGGAGGACTCTCTGGGATGACCTGCCGGGCATGCCGGAACCACCTCTCAGACGTGCCAGAACCATGTGGCGGACAGTCCGGAATCACCTGTTGGGCATGCGCAACCACCTCTGAGACGTACCAGAGCCACATGCCGTGCAGGCTGGAACCACCTACCGGATAGACCGGAATCACCTTTCGGGCATGCCGGAACCACCTGTCAGATGTGCCAGAAACACGTGCCGGAGACGCCGGAAGCACCTGCCAAGCACGTTGGAACCACCTGCTCAACTCGCCTGAACCACCTGCCGGACATGCCAAAATCACCTGCCGACTATGCCAGAACCACTTGGCGAACACTCCGGAATCACTTGCCGGGCATGCAGGAACCACCTCTCAGACATGCCAGAACCCCGTGCCAATGACCCCGGAAGCACCAGCCGAGCACTTCGGAACCACCTGCTCGACTCGCCAGAACCACCTGCCGATCACGCAAAACTCACCTGCCGGCTACGCCACAACCAGTTGGTGAACACTTTGGAATCACCTGCCAGGCTTGCTGGAACCACCTGCCAGTCATGCCAAAATCACCTTCCAACTACGCCAGAACCGCTTGGCGGACACTGCGGAAACACCTGTCGGGCCGGCTGGAACCACATCTCAGACGTGCCAGAAACGTGTTCATGAGATGCTGGAACCACACCCCAAACAGACGGATACCACCTGCCAGAACCGCCTGAACCACCTGCTGAGCACGCCGGAACCACCTGCTCCACTCACCGGTACCACCTCCCTGACACGTCAAAATCACCTGCTGGGTATGCCAGAACCACTTGGCGGACACTCCGGAATCATCTGCCGGACATGCCGGAACCAGCTCTCAGACACACCAGAACCAAGTGCCGGAGACGCCGGAAGCACCTGCCGAGCATGCCGGAGCCACCTGCTCGACTCGCCAGAAACACCTGCCGGACACGCCAAAATCACCTGCCGGGTACGCCAGAACCACATGGCGGACACTACGGAATCACCAGCCGCGCATGCCGGAACCACCTCTCAGACGTGCAGGAAGCACGTGCCGGACACGCCGGAAACACCTACCGGACAGACCGGAACCACCTGCCAAGAACGCCGGATCCAACTGTTCGATTCGCTGGAACCACCTGCCGGACAGGCCAATATCAACTGCTGGCTATGCCAGAACCACCTGGGGGACAGTCCGGAATCACCTGCCAGCCATGGCGGAACCACCTCTCAGACGTACCAGAAGCACCTGCCGGAGAAGCTGGAAACACGTCCTGGACAGACTGGAACCACGTGACGGCCATGCCTGAACCACCTGCCGAGCATGGCGGAACCACCTGCCGGACACGCCAAAATCACCTGCGGGCTATGCCAGAACCACTTGGACGACTATCCGAAATGACCTGCCGGGCATGTTGGAACCACCTCTCAGACGTGCCAGAAGCACGTGGCGGACAGTCCGGAATCACCTGTTGGGCATACGCAACCACCTCTGAGACGTACCAGAACCACGTGCCGTGCACGCCGGAACCACCTACCGGACAGACCGGAATCAACTTTTGGGCATGCCGGAACCACCAGTGAGATGTGCCAGAAACACGTGCCGGAGACGCCGGAAGCACCTGCCGAGCACGTCGCAACCACCTGCTCAACTCGCCTGAACCACCTGCCGGACACGCCAAAATCACCTGCCCGCTACACCAGCACCACTTCGGGGACAAGCCGGAATCACGTGAGGGGCATGCCGGCACAGCCTCTCAGACTGAACCTCGTGCCGGACACCACAGAACCACCTGCCGGAAAGACCGGAACCACCTGCCGCACACGCCGGAACCACCGGCTCGACCCGCCGGAACGACCGCTGGACATGCAAAATCACCTGCCGGCTACGCCGGAAACACTTGGCGAACACTCCGGAATCACCTGCCGGGCATGCCGGAACCACCTCTCAGATATGCCAGAACCACGTGCCAATGACCCCGGAAGCACCTGCCGAGCACGCCGGAACCACCTGCTCGACTCGCCAGAACCACCTGCCGGACACGCAAAAATCACCTGCCGGCTATGCCACAACCAGTTGGGGAACACTTCGGAATCACCTGCTGGGCTTGCTGGAACCACCTACCGGTCATGCCAACATCACCTGCCAACTACGCCAGTACCACTTGGCGGACACTGTGGAAACACCTGTCGGGCTGGCCGGAACCACATCTCAGACGTGCCAGAACCATGTGCATGAGATGCTGGAACCACACCCCGAACAGACGGAAAACACCTGCCAGACCCGTCTGAACAACCTGCCGAGCACGCCGGAGCCACCTGCTCGACTCGCCGGAACCACCTACCTGACATGCCCAAATCACCAGCCGGGTATGCCAGAACCACTTGGCGGACACTCCGGAATCATCTGCCGGACATGCCGGAACCAGCTCTCAGACACACCAGAACCACGTGCCGGAGACGCCGGAAGCACCTGCCGAGCATGCCGGAGCCACCAGCTCGACTCGCCAGAAACTCCTGCCGGACACGCCAAAATCACCTGCCGGGTACGCCAGCACCACCTGGCGGACACTCCGAAACCACCTGTCGCGCATGCCGGAACCACCTCTCAGACGTGCCGGAAGCACGTGCCGGACACGCCGGAAACACCTACCGGACAGACCGGAACCCCCTGCCGAGCACGCCGGAGCCACCTGTTCGACTCGCTGGAACCACCTGCCGGACAGGCCAATATCAACTGCTGGCTATGCCAGAACTACCTGGGGGACGGTCCGGAATCACCTGCCAGCCATGGCGGAACCACCTCTCAGACGTACCAGAACCACCTGCCGGAAGAGCTGGAAACACGTCCTGGACAGTCTGGAACCACCTGCCGGCCAAGCCTGAACCACCTGCCAAGCACAACGGAACAACCTGCCAGACACGCCAAAATCACCTGCGTGTTATGCCAGAACCACTTGGAGGACTCTCTGGGATGACCTGCCGGGCATGCCGGAACCACCTCTCAGACGTGCCAGAACCATGTGGCGGACAGTCCGGAATCACCTGTTGGGCATGCGCAACCACCTCTGAGACGTACCAGAACCACATGCCGTGCAGGCTGGAACCACCTACCGGACAGACCGGAATCACCTTTCGGGCATGCCGGAACCACCTGTCAGATGTGCCAGAAACACGTGCCGGAGACGCCGGAAGCACCTGCCAAGCACGTTGGAACCACCTGCTCAACTCGCCTGAACCACCTGCCGGACATGCCAAAATCACCTGCCGACTATGCCAGAACCACTTGGCGAACACTCCGGAATCACTTGCCGGGCATGCATGAACCACCTCTCAGACATGCCAGAACCCCGTGCCAATGACCCCGGAAGCACCAGCCGAGCACTTCGGAACCACCTGCTCGACTCGCCAGAACCACCTGCCGATCACGCAAAACTCACCTGCCGGCTACGCCACAACCAGTTGGTGAACACTTTGGAATCACCTGCCAGGCTTGCTGGAACCACCTGCCAGTCATGACAAAATCACCTGCCAACTACGCCAGAACCGCTTGGCGGACACTGCGGAAACACCTGTCGGGCCGGCTGGAACCACATCTCAGACGTGCCAGAAACGTGTTCATGAGATGCTGGAACCACACCCCAAACAGACGGATACCACCTGCCAGAACCGCCTGAACCACCTGCTGAGCACGCCGGAACCACCTGCTCCACTCACCGGTACCACCTCCCTGACACGTCAAAATCACCTGCTGGGTATGCCAGAACCACTTGGCGGACACTCCGGAATCATCTGCCGGACATGCCGGAACCAGCTCTCAGACACAGCAGAACCAAGTGCCGGAGACGCCGGAAGCACCTGCCGAGCATGCCGGAGCCACCTGCTCGACTCGCCAGAAACACCTGCCGGACACGCCCAAATCACCTGCCGGGTATGCCAGAACCACCTGGCGGACACTACGGAACCACCTGCCGCGCATGCCGGAACCACCTCTCAGACGTGCCGGAAGTACGTGCCAGACACTCCGGAAACACCTACCGGACAGACCGGAACCACCTGCCAAGAACGCCGGAGCCACCTGTTCGACTCGCTGGAACCACCTGCCGGACAGGCCAATATCAACTGCTGGCTATGCCAGAACCACCTGGGGGACAGTCCGGGATCACCTGCCAGCCATGGCGGAACCACCTCTCAGACGTACCAGAACCACCTGCCAGAGAAGCTGGAAACACGTCCTTGACACACTGGAACCACGTGACGGCCATGCCTGAACCACCTGCCGAGCACGGCGGAACCACCCGCCGGACACGCCAAAATCACCTGCGGGCTACGCCACAACCACTTGGACGACTATCCGAAATGACCTGCCGGGCATGTTGGAACCACCTCTCAGACGTGCCAGAAGCACGTGGCGGACATTCCGGAATCACCTGTTGGGCATACGCAACCACCTCTGACACGGACCGGAACCACGTGCCGTGCACGCCGGAACCACCTACCGGACAGACCGGAATCAACTTTTGGGCATGCCGGAACCACCAGTGAGATGTGCCAGAAACACGTGCCGGAGACGCCGGAAGCACCTGCCGAGCACGTCGCAACCACCTGCTCAACTCGCCTGAACCACCTGCCGGACACGCCAAAATCACCTGCCCGCTACACCAGCACCACTTCGGGGACAAGCCGGAATCACGTGAGGGGCATGCCGGCACAGCCTCTCAGACTGAACCTCGTGCCGGACACCACAGAACCACCTGCCGGACAGACCGGAACCACCTGCCGGACACGCCGGAACCACCGGCTCGACCCGCCGGAACGACCACTGGACATGCAAAATCACCTGCCGGCTACGCCGGAAACACTTGGCGAACACTCCGGAATCACCTGCCGGGCATGCCGGAACCACCTCTCAGATATGCCAGAACCACGTGCCAATGACCCCGGAAGCACCTGCCGAGCACGCCGGAACCACCTGCTCGACTCGCCAGAACCACCTGCCGGACACGCCAAAATCACCTGCCGGCTACGCCACAACCAGTTGGGGAACACTTCGGAATCACCTGCCGGGCTTGCTGGAACCACCTGCCGGTCATGCCAAAATCACCTGCCAACTACGCCAGTACCACTTGGCGGACACTGTGGAAACACCTGTCGGGCCGGCCGGCACCACATCTCAGACGTGCCAGAACCATGTGCATGAGATGCTGGAACCACACCCCGAACAGACGGAAAACACCTGCCAGACCCGTCTGAACAACCTGCCGAGCACGCCGGAGCCACCTGCTCGACTCGCCGGAACCACCTACCTGACATGCCCAAATCACCAGCCGGGTACGCCAGAACCACTTGGCGGACACTCCGGAATCATCTGCCGGACATGCCGGAACCAGCTCTCAGACACACCAGAACCACGTGCCGGAGACGCCGGAAGCACCTGCCGAGCATGCCGGAGCCACCTGCTCGACTCGCCAGAAACACCTGCCGGACACGCCAAAATCACCTGCCGGGTACGCCAGAACCACCTGGCGGACACTCCGAAACCACCTGTCGCGCATGCCGGAACCACCTCTCAGACGTGCCGGAAGCACGTGCCGGACACGCCGGAATCACCTACCGGACAGACCGGAACCACCTGCCGAGCACGCCGGAGCCACCTGTTCGACTCGCTGGAACCACCTGCCGGACAGGCCAATATCAACTGCTGGCTATGCCAGAACCACCTGGGGGACGGTCCGGAATCACCTGCCAGCCATGGCGGAACCACCTCTCAGACGTACCAGAACCACCTGCCGGAGAAGCTGGAAACACGTCCTGGACAGTCTGGAACCACCTGCCGGCCAAGCCTGAACCACCTGCCAAGCACAACGGAACAACGTGCCAGACACGCCAAAATCACCTGTGTGTTATGCCAGAACCACTTGGAGGACTCTCTGGGATGACCTGCTGGGCATGCCGGAACCACCTCTCAGACGTGCCAGAACCATGTGGCGGACAGTCCGGAATCACCTGTTGGGCATGCGCAACCACCTCTGAGACGTACCAGAGCCACATGCCGTGCAGGCTGGAACCACCTACCGGATAGACCGGAATCACCTTTCGGGCATGCCGGAACCACCTGTCAGATGTGCCAGAAACACGTGCCGGAGACGCCGGAAGCACCTGCCAAGCACGTTGGAACCACCTGCTCAACTCGCCTGAACCACCTGCCGGACATGCCAAAATCACCTGCCGACTATGCCAGAACCACTTGGCGAACACTCCGGAATCACTTGCCGGGCATGCAGGAACCACCTCTCAGACATGCCAGAACCCCGTGCCAATGACCCCGGAAGCACCAGCCGAGCACTTCGGAACCACCTGCTCGACTCGCCAGAACCACCTGCCGATCACGCAAAACTCACCTGCCGGCTACGCCACAACCAGTTGGTGAACACTTTGGAATCACCTGCCAGGCTTGCTGGAACCACCTGCCAGTCATGCCAAAATCACCTTCCAACTACGCCAGAACCGCTTGGCGGACACTGCGGAAACACCTGTCGGGCCGGCTGGAACCACATCTCAGACGTGCCAGAAACGTGTTCATGAGATGCTGGAACCACACCCCAAACAGACGGATACCACCTGCCAGAACCGCCTGAACCACCTGCTGAGCACGCCGGAACCACCTGCTCCACTCACCGGTACCACCTCCCTGACACGTCAAAATCACCTGCTGGGTATGCCAGAACCACTTGGCGGACACTCCGGAATCATCTGCCGGACATGCCGGAACCAGCTCTCAGACACACCAGAACCAAGTGCCGGAGACGCCGGAAGCACCTGCCGAGCATGCCGGAGCCACCTGCTCGACTCGCCAGAAACACCTGCCGGACACGCCAAAATCACCTGCCGGCTACGCCAGAACCACATGGCGGACACTACGGAATCACCTGCCGCGCATGCCGGAACCACCTCTCAGACGTGCAGGAAGCACGTGCCGGACACGCCGGAAACACCTACCGGACAGACCGGAACCACCTGCCAAGAACGCCGGAGCCAACTGTTCGATTCGCTGGAACCACCTGCCGGACAGGCCAATATCAACTGCTGGCTATGCCAGAACCACCTGGGGGACAGTCCGGGATCACCTGCCAGCCATGGCGGAACCACCTCTCAGATGTACCAGAACCACCTGCCGGAGAAGCTGGAAACACGTCCTGGACAGACTGGAACCACGTGACGGCCATGCCTGAACCACCTGCCGAGCACGGCGGAACCACCCGCCGGACACGCCAAAATCACCTGCGGGCTACGCCACAACCACTTGGACGACTCTCCGAAATGACCTGCCGGGCATGTTGGAACCACCTCTCAGACGTGCCAGAAGCACGTGGCGGACAGTCCGGAATCACCTGTTGGGCATACGCAACCACCTCTGAGACGTACCAGAACCACGTGCCGTGCACGCCGGAACCACCTACCGGACAGACCGGAATCAACTTTTGGGCATGCCGGAACCACCAGTGAGATGTGCCAGAAACACGTGCCGGAGACGCCGGAAGCACCTGCCGAGCACGTCGCAACCACCTGCTCAACTCGCCTGAACCACCTGCCGGACACGCCAAAATCACCTGCCCGCTACACCAGCACCACTTCGGGGACAAGCCGGAATCACGTGAGGGGCATGCCGGCACAGCCTCTCAGACTGAACCTCGTGCCGGACACCACAGAACCACCTGCCGGAAAGACCGGAACCACCTGCCGCACACGCCGGAACCACCGGCTCGACCCGCCGGAACGACCGCTGGACATGCAAAATCACCTGCCGGCTACGCCGGAAACACTTGGCGAACACTCCGGAATCACCTGCCGGGCATGCCGGAACCACCTCTCAGATATGCCAGAAACACGTGCCAATGACCCCGGAAGCACCTGCCGAGCACGCCGGAACCACCTGCTCGACTCGCCAGAACCACCTGCCGGACACGCAAAAATCACCTGCCGGCTACGCCACAACCAGTTGGGGAACACTTCGGAATCACCTGCCGGGCTTGCTGGAACCACCTGCCGGTCATGCCAAAATCACCTGCCAACTACGCCAGTACCACTTGGCGGACACTGTGGAAACACCTGTCGGGCCGGCCGGAACCACATCTCAGACGTGCCAGAACCATGTGCATGAGATGCTGGAACCACACCCCGAACAGACGGAAAACACCTGCCAGACCCGTCTGAACAACCTGCCGAGCACGCCGGAGCCACCTGCTCGACTCGCCGGAACCACCTACCTGACATGCCCAAATCACCAGCCGGGTATGCCAGAACCACTTGGCGGACACTCCGGAATCATCTGCCGGACATGCCGGAACCAGCTCTCAGACACACCAGAACCACGTGCCGGAGACGCCGGAAGCACCTGCCGAGCATGCCGGAGCCACCTGCTCGACTCGCCAGAAACACCTGCCGGACACGCCAAAATCACCTGCCGGGTACGCCAGCACCACCTGGCGGACACTCCGAAACCACCTGTCGCGCATGCCGGAACCACCTCTCAGACGTGCCGGAAGCACGTGCCGGACACGCCGGAATCACCTACCGGACAGACCGGAACCCCCTGCCGAGCACGCCGGAGCCACCTGTTCGACTCGCTGGAACCACCTGCCGGACAGGCCAATATCAACTGCTGGCTATGCCAGAACCACCTGGGGGACGGTCCGGAATCACCTGCCAGCCATGGCGGAACCACCTCTCAGACGTACCAGAACCACCTGCCGGAAGAGCTGGAAACACGTCCTGGACAGTCTGGAACCACCTGCCGGCCAAGCCTGAACCACCTGCCAAGCACAACGGAACAACCTGCCAGACACGCCAAAATCACCTGCGTGTTATGCCAGAACCACTTGGAGGACTCTCTGGGATGACCTGCCGGGCATGCCGGAACCACCTCTCAGACGTGCCAGAACCATGTGGCGGACAGTCCGGAATCACCTGTTGGGCATGCGCAACCACCTCTGAGACGTACCAGAACCACATGCCGTGCAGGCTGGAACCACCTACCGGACAGACCGGAATCACCTTTCGGGCATGCCGGAACCACTTGTCAGATGTGCCAGAAACACGTGCCGGAGACGCCGGAAGCACCTGCCAAGCACGTTGGAACCACCTGCTCAACTCGCCTGAACCACCTGCCGGACATGCCAAAATCACCTGCCGACTATGCCAGAACCACTTGGCGAACACTCCGGAATCACTTGCCGGGCATGCAGGAACCACCTCTCAGACATGCCAGAACCCCGTGCCAATGACCCCGGAAGCACCAGCCGAGCACTTCGGAACCACCTGCTCGACTCGCCAGAACCACCTGCCGATCACGCAAAACTCACCTGCCGGCTACGCCACAACCAGTTGTTGAACACTTTGGAATCACCTGCCAGGCTTGCTGGAACCACCTGCCAGTCATGCCAAAATCACCTGCCAACTACGCCAGAACCGCTTGGCGGACACTGCGGAAACACCTGTCAGGCCGGCTGGAACCACATCTCAGACGTGCCAGAAACGTGTTCATGAGATGCTGGAACCACACCCCAAACAGACGGATACCACCTGCCAGAACCGCCTGAACCACCTGCTGAGCACGCCGGAACCACCTGCTCCACTCACCGGTACCACCTCCCTGACACGTCAAAATCACCTGCTGGGTATGCCAGAACCACCTGCCGGACACGCCGGAACCACCGGCTCGACCCGCCGGAACGACCGCTGGACATGCAATATCACGTGCCGGATAGGCCGGAAACACTTGGCGAACACTCCGGAATCACCTGCCGGGCATGCCGGAACCACCTCTCAGACATGCCAGAACCGCGTGCCAATGACCCCGGAAGCACCTGCCGAGCACGCCGGAACCACCTGCTCGACTCTCCAGAACCACCTGCCGATCACGCAAAACTCACCTGCCGGCTACGCCACAACCAGTTGGGGAACACTTTGGAATCACCTGCCAGGCTTGCTGGAACCACCTGCCGGTCATGCCAAAATCACCTGCCAACCACGCCAGAACCGCTTGGCGGACACACCTGTCGGGCCGGCTGGAACCACATCTCAGACGTGCCAGACACGTGTTCATGAGATGCTGGAACCACACTCCGAACAGACGGATACCACATGCCAGAACCGCCTGAACCACCTGCTGAGCACGCCGGAACCACCTGCTCGACTCACCGGTACCACCTCCCTGACACGCCAAAATCACCTGCTGGGTATGCCAGAACCACTTGGCGGACACTCCGGTATCATCTGACGGACATGCTGGAACCAGCTCTCAGACACACCAGAACCAAGTGCCGGAGACGCCGGAAGCACCTGCCGAGCATGCCGGAGCCACCTGCTCGACTCGCCAGAAACACCTGCCGGACACGCCCAAATCACCTGCCGGGTATGCCAGAACCACGTGGCGGACACTACGGAATCACCTGCCGCGCATGCCGGAACCACCTCTCAGACGTGCCGGAAGCAGGTGCCAGACACGCCGGAAACACCTACCGGACAGACCGGAACCACCTGCCAAGAACGCCGGAGCCACCTGTTCGACTCGCTGGAACCACCTGCCTGACAGGCCAATATCAACTGCTGGCTATGCCAGAACCACCTGGGGGACAGTCCGGAATCACCTGCCAGCCATGGCGGAACCACCTCTCAGACGTACCAGAACCACCTGCCGGAGAAGCTGGAAACACGTCCTGGACAGACTGGAACCACGTGACGGCCATGCCTGAACCACCTGCCGAGCATGGCGGAACCACCTGCCGGACACGCCAAAATCACCTGCGGGCTATGCCAGAACCACTTGGACGACTCTCCGAAATGACCTGCCGGGCATGTTGGAACCACCTCTCAGACGTGCCAGAAGCACGTGGCGGACAGTCCGGAATCACCTGTTGGGCATACGCAACCACCTCTGAGACGTACCAGAACCACGTGCCGTGCACGCCGGAACCACCTACCGGACAGACCGGAATCAACTTTTGGGCATGCCGGAACCACCAGTCAGATGTGCCAGAAACACGTGCCGGAGACGCCGGAAGCACCTGCCGAGCACGTCGCAACCACCTGCTCAACTCGCCTGAACCACCTGCCGGACACGCCAAAATCACCTGCCCACTACACCAGCACCACTTCGGGGACAAGCCGGAATCACGTGAGGGGCATGCCGGCACAGCCTCTCAGACTGAACCTCGTGCCGGACACCACAGAACCACCTGCCGGACAGACCGGAACCACCTGCCGGACACGCCGGAACCACCGGCTCGACCCGCCGGAACGACCGCTGGACATGCAAAATCACCTGCCGGCTACGCCGGAAACACTTGGCGAACACTCCGGAATCACCTGCCGGGCATGCCGGAACCACCTCTCAGATATGCCAGAACCACGTGCCAATGACCCCGGAAGCACCTGCCGAGCACGCCGGAACCACCTGCTCGACTCGCCAGAACCACCTGCCGGACACGCAAAAATCACCTGCCGGCTACGCCACAACCAGTTGGGGAACACTTCGGAATCACCTGCCGGGCTTGCTGGAACCACCTGCCGGTCATGCCAAAATCACCTTCCAACTACGCCAGTACCACTTGGCGGACACTGTGGAAACACCTTTCGGGCCGGCCGGAACCAAATCTCGGACGTGCCAGAACCATGTGCATGAGATGCTGGAACCACATCCCGAACAGACGGAAAACACCTGCCAGACCCGTCTGAACAACCTGCCGATCACGCCAGAGCCACCTGCTCGACTTGCCGGAACCACCTGCCTGACATGCCCCAATCACCAGCCGGGTATGCCAGAACCACTTGGCGG
This sequence comes from Equus caballus, assembly GCF_041296265.1. Lineage (NCBI taxonomy): Eukaryota > Metazoa > Chordata > Mammalia > Perissodactyla > Equidae > Equus > Equus caballus. Next base: position 4,367,340 of record NC_091713.1, read on the forward strand.
ACACTCCGGAATCATCTCCCGGACATGCCCGAACCAGCTCTCAGACACAACAGAACCACATGCCCTAGACGCTGGAAGCACCTGCCGAGCATGCCGGAGCCATCTGCTCGACTCGCCAGAAACACCTGCCAGACACGCCAAAATCACCTGCCGGGTACGCCAGAACCACCTGGCGGACACTCCGAAATCACCTGTCGCGCATGCCGGAACCACCTCTCAGACGTGCCGGAAGCACGTGCCGGACACGCCGGAATCACCTACCGGACAGACCGGAACCACCTGCCGAGCACGCCGGAGCCACCTGTTCGACTCGCTGGAACCACCTGCCGGACAGGCCAATATCAACTGCTGGCTATGCCAGAACCACCTGGGGGACGTTCCGGAATCACCTGCCAGCCATGGCGGAACCGCCTCTCACACGTACCAGAACCACCTGCCGGAGAAGCTGGAAACACGTCCTGGACAGACTGGAACCACGTGACGGCCATGCCTGAACCACCTGCCGAGCATGGCGGAACCACCTGCCGGACACGCCAAAATCACCTGCGGGCTATGCCAGAACCACTTGGACGACTATCCGAAATGACCTGCCGGGCATGTTGGAACCACCTCTCAGACGTGCCAGAAGCACGTGGCGGACAGTCCGGAATCACCTGTTGGGCATACGCAACCACCTCTGAGACGTACCAGAACCACGTGCCGTGCACGCCGGAACCACCTACCGGACAGACCGGAATCAACTTTTGGGCATGCCGGAACCACCAGTCAGATGTGCCAGAAACACGTGCCGGAGACGCCGGAAGCACCTGCCGAGCACGTCGCAACCACCTGCTCAACTCGCCTGAACCACCTGCCGGACACGCCAAAATCACCTGCCCACTACACCAGCACCACTTCGGGGACAAGCCGGAATCACGTGAGGGGCATGCCGGCACAGCCTCTCAGACTGAACCTCGTGCCGGACACCACAGAACCACCTGCCGGACAGACCGGAACCACCTGCCGGACACGCCGGAACCACCGGCTCGACCCGCCGGAACGACCGCTGGACATGCAAAATCACCTGCCGGCTACGCCGGAAACACTTGGCGAACACTCCGGAATCACCTGCCGGGCATGCCGGAACCACCTCTCAGATATGCCAGAACCACGTGCCAATGACCCCGGAAGCACCTGCCGAGCACGCCGGAACCACCTGCTCGACTCGCCAGAACCACCTGCCGGACACGCAAAAATCACCTGCCGGCTACGCCACAACCAGTTGGGGAACACTTCGGAATCACCTGCCGGGCTTGCTGGAACCACCTGCCGGTCATGCCAAAATCACCTTCCAACTACGCCAGTACCACTTGGCGGACACTGTGGAAACACCTTTCGGGCCGGCCGGAACCAAATCTCGGACGTGCCAGAACCATGTGCATGAGATGCTGGAACCACACCCCGAACAGACGGAAAACACCTGCCAGACCCGTCTGAACAACCTGCCGAGCACGCCAGAGCCACCTGCTCGACTTGCCGGAACCACCTGCCTGACATGCCCCAATCACCAGCCGGGTATGCCAGAACCACTTGGCGGACACTCTGGAATCATCTCCCGGACATGCCCGAACCAGCTCTCAGACACAACAGAACCACATGCCCTAGACGCTGGAAGCACCAGCCGAGCACGCCGGAACCACCTGCTCGACTCGCCAGAACCACCTGCCGATCACGCAAAAATCACCTGCCGGCTACGCCACAACCAGTTGGTGAACACTTTGGAATCACCTGAGAGGCTTGCTGGAACCACGTGCCAGTCATGCCAAAATCACCTGCCAACTACGCCAGAACCGCTTGGCGGACACTGCGGAAACACCTGTTGGGCCGGCTGGAACCACATCTCAGACGTGCCAGAAACGTGTTCATGAGATGCTGGAACCACACCCCGAACAGACGGATACCACCTGCCAGAACAGCCTGAACCACCTGCTGAGCACGCCGGAACCACCTGCTCGACTCACCGGTACCACCTCCCTGACACGCCAAATCACCTGCTGGGTATGCCAGAACCACTTGGCGGACACTCCGGAATCATCTGCCGGACATGCCGGATCCAGCTCTCAGACACAACAGAACCACGTGCCGGAGTCGCCGGAAGCACCTGCCGAGCATGCCGGAGTCACCTGCTCGACTTGCCATAAACACCTGCCGGACACGCCAAAATCACCTGCCGGGTACGCCAGAACCACCTGGCGGACACTCCGAAATCACCTGTCGCGCATGCCGGAACCACCTCTCAGACGTGCCGGAGGCACGTGCCGGACACGCCGGAATCACCCACCGGACAGACCGGAATCCACTTTTGGGCATGCCGGAACCACCAGTCAGATGTGCCAGAAACACGTGCCGGAGACGCCGGAAGCACCTGCCGAGCACGTCGCAACCACCTGCTCAACTCGCCTGAACCACCTGCCGGACACGCCAAAATCACCCGCCCGCTACACCAGCACCACTTCGGGGACAAGCCGGAATCACGTGAGGGGCATGCCGGCACAGCCTCTCAGACTGAACCTCGTGCCGGACACCACAGAACCACCTGCCGGACAGACCGGAACCACCTGCCGGACACGCCGGAACCACCGGCTCGACCCGCCGGAACGACCGCTGGACATGCAAAATCACCTGCCGGCTACGCCGGAAACACTTGGCAAACACTCCGGAATCACCTGCCGGGCATGCCGGAACCACCTCTCAGATATGCCAGAACCACGTGCCAATGACCCCGGAAGCACCTGCCGAGCACGCCGGAACCACCTGCTCGACTCGCCAGAACCACCTGCCGGACACGCAAAAATCACCTGCCGGCTACGCCACAACCAGTTGGGGAACACTTCGGAATCACCTGCCGGGCTTGCTGAAACCACCTGCCGGTCATGCCAAAATCACCTGCCAACTACGCCAGTACCACTTGGCGGACACTGTGGAAACACCTGTCGGGCCGGCCGGAACCACATCTCAGACGTGCCAGAACCATGTGCATGAGATGCTGGAACCACAACCCGAACAGACGGAAAACACCTGCCAGACCCGTCTGAACAACCTGCCGAGCACGCCGGAGCCACCTGCTCGACTCGCCGGAACCACCTACCTGACATCCCCAAATCACCAGCCGGGAATGACAGAACCACTTGGCGGACACTCCGGAATCATCTGCCGGACATGCCGGAACCAGCTCTCAGACACAGCAGAACAAAGTGCCGGAGACGCCGGAAGCACCTGCCGAGCATGCCGGAGCCACCTGCTCGACTCGCCAGAAACACCTGCCGGACACGCCAAAATCACCTGCCGGGTACGCAAGAACCACCTGGCGGACACTCCGAAATCACCTCTCGCGCATGCAGGAACCACCTCTCAGACGTGCCGGAAGCACGTGCCGGACACGCCGGAATCACCTACCGGACAGACCGGAACCACCTGTCGAGCACGCCCGAGCCACCTGTTCGACTCGCTGGAACCACCTGCCGGACAGGCCAATATCAACTGCTGCCTATGCCAGAACCACCTGGGGGACGGTCCGGAATCGCCTGCCAGCCATGGCGGAACCACCTCTCAAACGTACCAGAACCACCTGCAGGACAAGCTGGAAGCACGTCCTGGACAGTCTGGAACCACCTGCCGGCCAAGCCTGAACCACCTGCCAAGCACAACGGAACAACCTGCCAGACACGCCAAAATCACCTGCGTGTTATGCCAGAACCACTTGGAGGACTCTCTGGGATGACCTGCCGGGCATGCCGGAACCACCTCTCAGACGTGCCAGAACGATGTGGCGGACAGTCCGGAATCACCTGTTGGGCATGCGCAACCACCTCTGAGACGTACCAGAACCACATGCCGTGCAGGCTGGAACCACCTACCGGACAGACCGGAATCACCTTTCGGGCATGCCAGAACCACCTGCCAAGCACAACGGAACAACCTGCCAGACACGCCAAAATCACCTGCGTGTAATGCCAGAACCACTTGGAGGACACTCTGGGATGACCTGCCGGGCATGCCGGAACCACCTCTCAGACGTGCCAGAACCATGTGGCGGACAGTCCGAAATCACCTGTTGGGCATGCGCAACCACCTCTGAGACGTACCAGAACCACATGCCGTGCAGGCTGGAACCACCTACCGGACAGACCGGAATCACCTTTCGGGCATGCCGGAACCACCTGTCAGATGTGAGAGAAACACGTGCCGGAGACGCCGGAAGCACCTGCCAAGCACGTTGGAACCACCTGCTCAACTCGCCTGAACCACCTTCCGGACATGCCAAAATCACCTGCCGACTATGCCAGAACCACTTGGCGAACACTCCGGAATCACTTGCCGGGCATGCAGGAACCACCTCTCAGACATGCCAGAACCCCGTGCCAATGACCCCGGAAGCACCAGCCGAGCACGCCGGAACCACCTGCTCGACTCGCCAGAACCACCTGCCGATCACGCAAAAATCACCTGCCGGCTACGCCACAACCAGTTGGTGAACACTTTGGAATCACCTGCCAGGCTTGCTGGAACCACGTGCCAGTCATGCCAAAATCACCTGCCAACTACGCCAGAACCGCTTGGCGGACACTGCGGAAACACCTGTCGGGCCGGCTGGAACCACATCTCAGACGTGCCAGAAACGTGTTCATGAGATGCTGGAACCACACCCCGAACAGACGGATACCACCTGCCAGAACAGCCTGAACCACCTGCTGAGCACGCCGGAACCACCTGCTCGACTCACCGGTACCACCTCCCTGACACGCCAAATCACCTGCTGGGTATGCCAGAACCACTTGGCGGACACTCCGGAATCATCTGCCGGACATGCCGGATCCAGCTCTCAGACACAACAGAACCACGTGCCGGAGTCGCCGGAAGCACCTGCCGAGCATGCCGGAGTCACCTGCTCGACTTGCCATAAACACCTGCCGGACACGCCAAAATCACCTGCCGGGTACGCCAGAACCACCTGGCGGACACTCCGAAATCACCTGTCGCGCATGCCGGAACCACCTCTCAGACGTGCCGGAGGCACGTGCCGGACACGCCGGAATCACCCACCGGACAGACCGGAACCACCTGCCGAGCACGCCGGAGCCACCTGTTCGTCTCGCTGGAACCACCTGCCGGACAGGCCAATATCAACTGCTGGCTATGCCAGAACCACCTGGGGGACGGTCCGGAATCACCTGCCAGGCTGGCGGAACCACCTCTCAGACGTACCAGAACCACCTGCCGGAGAATCTGGAAACACGTCCTGGACAGACTGGAACCACGTGACGGCCATGCCTGAACCACCTGCCGAGCACGGCGGAACCACCTGCCGGACACGACAAAATCTCCTGCGGGCTACGCCAGAACCACTTGGACGACTCTCCGAAATGACCTGCCGGGCATGTTGGAACCACCTCTCAGACGTGCCAGAAGCACGTGGCGGACAGTCCGGAATCACCTGTTGGGCATACGCAACCACCTCTGAGACGTACCAGAACCACGTGCCGTGCACGCCGGAACCACCTACCGGACAGACCGGAATCCACTTTTGGGCATGCCGGAACCACCAGTCAGATGTGCCAGAAACACGTGCCGGAGACGCCGGAAGCACCTGCCGAGCACGTCGCAACCACCTGCTCAACTCGCCTGAACCACCTGCCGGACACGCCAAAATCACCCGCCCGCTACACCAGCACCACTTCGGGGACAAGCCGGAATCACGTGAGGGGCATGCCGGCACAGCCTCTCAGACTGAACCTCGTGCCGGACACCACAGAACCACCTGCCGGACAGACCGGAACCACCTGCCGGACACGCCGGAACCACCAGCTCGACCCGCCGGAACGACCGCTGGACATGCAAAATCACCTGCCGGCTACGCCGGAAACACTTGGCGAACACTCCGGAATCACCTGCCGGGCATGCCGGAACCACCTCTCAGATATGCCAGAACCACGTGCCAATGACCCCGGAAGCACCTGCCGAGCACGCCGGAACCACCTGCTCGACTCGCCAGAACCACCTGCCGGACACGCAAAAATCACCTGCCGGCTACGCCACAACCAGTTGGGGAACACTTCGGAATCACCTGCCGGGCTTGCTGAAACCACCTGCCGGTCATGCCAAAATCACCTGCCAACTACGCCAGTACCACTTGGCGGACACTGTGGAAACACCTGTCGGGCCGGCCGGAACCACATCTCAGACGTGCCAGAACCATGTGCATGAGATGCTGGAACCACAACCCGAACAGACGGAAAACACCTGCCAGACCCGTCTGAACAACCTGCCGAGCACGCCGGAGCCACCTGCTCGACTCGCCGGAACCACCTACCTGACATCCCCAAATCACCAGCCGGGAATGACAGAACCACTTGGCGGACACTCCGGAATCATCTGCCGGACATGCCGGAACCAGCTCTCAGACACAGCAGAACAAAGTGCCGGAGACGCCGGAAGCACCTGCCGAGCATGCCGGAGCCACCTGCTCGACTCGCCAGAAACACCTGCCGGACACGCCAAAATCACCTGCCGGGTACGCAAGAACCACCTGGCGGACACTCCGAAATCACCTCTCGCGCATGCAGGAACCACCTCTCAGACGTGCCGGAAGCACGTGCCGGACACGCCGGAATCACCTACCGGACAGACCGGAACCACCTGCCGAGCACGCCCGAGCCACCTGTTCGACTCGCTGGAACCACCTGCCGGACAGGCCAATATCAACTGCTGCCTATGCCAGAACCACCTGGGGGACGGTCCGGAATCGCCTGCCAGCCATGGCGGAACCACCTCTCAAACGTACCAGAACCACCTGCAGGACAAGCTGGAAGCACGTCCTGGACAGTCTGGAACCACCTGCCGGCCAAGCCTGAACCACCTGCCAAGCACAACGGAACAACCTGCCAGACACGCCAAAATCACCTGCGTGTTATGCCAGAACCACTTGGAGGACTCTCTGGGATGACCTGCCGGGCATGCCGGAACCACCTCTCAGACGTGCCAGAACGATGTGGCGGACAGTCCGGAATCACCTGTTGGGCATGCGCAACCACCTCTGAGACGTACCAGAACCACATGCCGTGCAGGCTGGAACCACCTACCGGACAGACCGGAATCACCTTTCGGGCATGCCAGAACCACCTGCCAAGCACAACGGAACAACCTGCCAGACACGCCAAAATCACCTGCGTGTAATGCCAGAACCACTTGGAGGACACTCTGGGATGACCTGCCGGGCATGCCGGAACCACCTCTCAGACGTGCCAGAACCATGTGGCGGACAGTCCGAAATCACCTGTTGGGCATGCGCAACCACCTCTGAGACGTACCAGAACCACATGCCGTGCAGGCTGGAACCACCTACCGGACAGACCGGAATCACCTTTCGGGCATGCCGGAACCACCTGTCAGATGTGAGAGAAACACGTGCCGGAGACGCCGGAAGCACCTGCCAAGCACGTTGGAACCACCTGCTCAACTCGCCTGAACCACCTTCCGGACATGCCAAAATCACCTGCCGACTATGCCAGAACCACTTGGCGAACACTCCGGAATCACTTGCCGGGCATGCAGGAACCACCTCTCAGACATGCCAGAACCCCGTGCCAATGACCCCGGAAGCACCAGCCGAGCACGCCGGAACCACCTGCTCGACTCGCCAGAACCACCTGCCGATCACGCAAAAATCACCTGCCGGCTACGCCACAACCAGTTGGTGAACACTTTGGAATCACCTGCCAGGCTTGCTGGAACCACGTGCCAGTCATGCCAAAATCACCTGCCAACTACGCCAGAACCGCTTGGCGGACACTGCGGAAACACCTGTCGGGCCGGCTGGAACCACATCTCAGACGTGCCAGAAACGTGTTCATGAGATGCTGGAACCACACCCCGAACAGACGGATACCACCTGCCAGAACAGCCTGAACCACCTGCTGAGCACGCCGGAACCACCTGCTCGACTCACCGGTACCACCTCCCTGACACGCCAAATCACCTGCTGGGTATGCCAGAACCACTTGGCGGACACTCCGGAATCATCTGCCGGACATGCCGGATCCAGCTCTCAGACACAACAGAACCACGTGCCGGAGTCGCCGGAAGCACCTGCCGAGCATGCCGGAGTCACCTGCTCGACTTGCCATAAACACCTGCCGGACACGCCAAAATCACCTGCCGGGTACGCCAGAACCACCTGGCGGACACTCCGAAATCACCTGTCGCGCATGCCGGAACCACCTCTCAGACGTGCCGGAGGCACGTGCCGGACACGCCGGAATCACCCACCGGACAGACCGGAACCACCTGCCGAGCACGCCGGAGCCACCTGTTCGTCTCGCTGGAACCACCTGCCGGACAGGCCAATATCAACTGCTGGCTATGCCAGAACCACCTGGGGGACGGTCCGGAATCACCTGCCAGGCTGGCGGAACCACCTCTCAGACGTACCAGAACCACCTGCCGGAGAATCTGGAAACACGTCCTGGACAGACTGGAACCACGTGACGGCCATGCCTGAACCACCTGCCGAGCACGGCGGAACCACCTGCCGGACACGACAAAATCTCCTGCGGGCTACGCCAGAACCACTTGGACGACTCTCCGAAATGACCTGCCGGGCATGTTGGAACCACCTCTCAGACGTGCCAGAAGCACGTGGCGGACAGTCCGGAATCACCTGTTGGGCATACGCAACCACCTCTGAGACGTACCAGAACCACGTGCCGTGCACGCCGGAACCACCTACCGGACAGACCGGAATCCACTTTTGGGCATGCCGGAACCACCAGTCAGATGTGCCAGAAACACGTGCCGGAGACGCCGGAAGCACCTGCCGAGCACGTCGCAACCACCTGCTCAACTCGCCTGAACCACCTGCCGGACACGCCAAAATCACCCGCCCGCTACACCAGCACCACTTCGGGGACAAGCCGGAATCACGTGAGGGGCATGCCGGCACAGCCTCTCAGACTGAACCTCGTGCTGGACACCACAGAACCACCTGCCGGACAGACCGGAACCACCTGCCGGACACGCCGGAACCACCAGCTCGACCCGCCGGAACGACCGCTGGACATGCAAAATCACCTGCCGGCTACGCCGGAAACACTTGGCGAACACTCCGGAATCACCTGCCGGGCATGCCGGAACCACCTCTCAGATATGCCAGAACCACGTGCCAATGACCCCGGAAGCACCTGCTGAGCACGCCGGAACCACCTGCTCGACTCGCCAGAACCACCTGCAGGACACGCAAAAATCACCTGCCGGCTACGCCACAACCAGTTGGGGAACACTTCGGAATCACCTGCCGGGCTTGCTGAAACCACCTGCCGGTCATGCCAAAATCACCTGCCAACTACGCCAGTACCACTTGGCGGACACTGTGGAAACACCTGTCGGGCCGGCCGGAACCACATCTCAGACGTGCCAGAACCATGTGCATGAGATGCTGGAACCACAACCCGAACAGACGGAAAACACCTGCCAGACCCGTCTGAACAACCTGCCGAGCACGCCGGAGCCACCTGCTCGACTCGCCGGAACCACCTACCTGACGTCCCCAAATCACCAGCCGGGAATGACAGAACCACTTGGCGGACACTCCGGAATCATCTGCCGGACATGCCGGAACCAGCTCTCAGACACAGCAGAACAAAGTGCCGGAGACGCCGGAAGCACCTGCCGAGCATGCCGGAGCCACCTGCTCGACTCGCCAGAAACACCTGCCGGACACGCCAAAATCACCTGCCGGGTACGCAAGAACCACCTGGCGGACACTCCGAAATCACCTCTCGCGCATGCAGGAACCACCTCTCAGACGTGCCGGAAGCACGTGCCGGACACGCCGGAATCACCTACCGGACAGACCGGAACCACCTGCCGAGCACGCCCGAGCCACCTGTTCGACTCGCTGGAACCACCTGCCGGACAGGCCAATATCAACTGCTGCCTATGCCAGAACCACCTGGGGGACGGTCCGGAATCGCCTGCCAGCCATGGCGGAACCACCTCTCAAACGTACCAGAACCACCTGCAGGACAAGCTGGAAGCACGTCCTGGACAGTCTGGAACCACCTGCCGGCCAAGCCTGAACCACCTGCCAAGCACAACGGAACAACCTGCCAGACACGCCAAAATCACCTGCGTGTTATGCCAGAACCACTTGGAGGACTCTCTGGGATGACCTGCCGGGCATGCCGGAACCACCTCTCAGACGTGCCAGAACGATGTGGCGGACAGTCCGGAATCACCTGTTGGGCATGCGCAACCACCTCTGAGACGTACCAGAACCACATGCCGTGCAGGCTGGAACCACCTACCGGACAGACCGGAATCACCTTTCGGGCATGCCAGAACCACCTGCCAAGCACAACGGAACAACCTGCCAGACACGCCAAAATCACCTGCGTGTAATGCCAGAACCACTTGGAGGACACTCTGGGATGACCTGCCGGGCATGCCGGAACCACCTCTCAGACGTGCCAGAACCATGTGGCGGACAGTCCGAAATCACCTGTTGGGCATGCGCAACCACCTCTGAGACGTACCAGAACCACATGCCGTGCAGGCTGGAACCACCTACCGGACAGACCGGAATCACCTTTCGGGCATGCCGGAACCACCTGTCAGATGTGAGAGAAACACGTGCCGGAGACGCCGGAAGCACCTGCCAAGCACGTTGGAACCACCTGCTCAACTCGCCTGAACCACCTTCCGGACATGCCAAAATCACCTGCCGACTATGCCAGAACCACTTGGCGAACACTCCGGAATCACTTGCCGGGCATGCAGGAACCACCTCTCAGACATGCCAGAACCCCGTGCCAATGACCCCGGAAGCACCAGCCGAGCACGCCGGAACCACCTGCTCGACTCGCCAGAACCACCTGCCGATCACGCAAAAATCACCTGCCGGCTACGCCACAACCAGTTGGTGAACACTTTGGAATCACCTGCCAGGCTTGCTGGAACCACGTGCCAGTCATGCCAAAATCACCTGCCAACTACGCCAGAACCGCTTGGCGGACACTGCGGAAACACCTGTCGGGCCGGCTGGAACCACATCTCAGACGTGCCAGAAACGTGTTCATGAGATGCTGGAACCACACCCCGAACAGACGGATACCACCTGCCAGAACAGCCTGAACCACCTGCTGAGCACGCCGGAACCACCTGCTCGACTCACCGGTACCACCTCCCTGACACGCCAAATCACCTGCTGGGTATGCCAGAACCACTTGGCGGACACTCCGGAATCATCTGCCGGACATGCCGGATCCAGCTCTCAGACACAACAGAACCACGTGCCGGAGTCGCCGGAAGCACCTGCCGAGCATGCCGGAGTCACCTGCTCGACTTGCCATAAACACCTGCCGGACACGCCAAAATCACCTGCCGGGTACGCCAGAACCACCTGGCGGACACTCCGAAATCACCTGTCGCGCATGCCGGAACCACCTCTCAGACGTGCCGGAGGCACGTGCCGGACACGCCGGAATCACCCACCGGACAGACCGGAACCACCTGTCGAGAACGCCGGAGCCACCTGTTCGTCTCGCTGGAACCACCTGCCGGACAGGCCAATATCAACTGCTGGCTATGCCAGAACCACCTGGGGGACGGTCCGGAATCACCTGCCAGGCTGGCGGAACCACCTCTCAGACGTACCAGAACCACCTGCCGGAGAATCTGGAAACACGTCCTGGACAGACTGGAACCACGTGACGGCCATGCCTGAACCACCTGCCGAGCACGGCGGAACCACCCGCCGGACAAGACAAAATCTCCTGCGGGCTACGCCAGAACCACTTGGACGACTCTCCGAAATGACCTGCCGGGCATGTTGGAACCACCTCTCAGACGTGCCAGAAGCACGTGGCGGACAGTCCGGAATCACCTGTTGGGCATACGCAACCACCTCTGAGACGTACCAGAACCACGTGCCGTGCACGCCGGAACCACCTACCGGACAGACCGGAATCCACTTTTGGGCATGCCGGAACCACCAGTCAGATGTGCCAGAAACACGTGCCGGAGACGCCGGAAGCACCTGCCGAGCACGTCGCAACCACCTGCTCAACTCGCCTGAACCACCTGCCGGACACGCCAAAATCACCCGCCCGCTACACCAGCACCACTTCGGGGACAAGCCGGAATCACGTGAGGGGCATGCCGGCACAGCCTCTCAGACTGAACCTCGTGCCGGACACCACAGAACCACCTGCCGGACAGACCGGAACCACCTGCCGGACACGCCGGAACCACCGGCTCGACCCGCCGGAACGACCGCTGGACATGCAAAATCACCTGCCGGCTACGCCGGAAACACTTGGCGAACACTCCGGAATCACCTGCCGGGCATGCCGGAACCACCTCTCAGATATGCCAGAACCACGTGCCAATGACCCCGGAAGCACCTGCCGAGCACGCCGGAACCACCTGCTCGACTCGCCAGAACCACCTGCCGGACACGCAAAAATCACCTGCCGGCTACGCCACAACCAGTTGGGGAACACTTCGGAATCACCTGCCGGGCTTGCTGGAACCACCTGCTGGTCATGCCAAAATCACCTGCCAACTACGCCAGTACCACTTGGCGGACACTGTGGAAACACCTGTCGGGCCGGCCGGAACCACATCTCAGACGTGCCAGAACCATGTGCATGAGATGCTGGAACCACACCCCGAACAGACGGAAAACACCTGCCAGACCCGTCTGAACAACCTGCCGAGCACGCCGGAGCCACCTGCTCGACTCGCCGGAACCACCTACCTGACATGCCCAAATCACCAGCCGGGTATGCCAGAACCACTTGGCGGACACTCCGGAATCATCTGCCGGACATGCCGGAACCAGCTCTCAGACACACCAGTACCACGTGCCGGAGACGCCGGAAGCACCTGCCGAGCATGCCGGAGCCACCTGCTCGACTCGCCAGAAACACCTGCCGGACACGCCAAAATCACCTGCCGGGTACGCCAGAACCACCTGGCGGACACTCTGAAACCACCTGTTGCGCATGCCGGAACCACCTCTCAGACGTGCCGGAAGCACGTGCCGGACACGCCAGAATCACCTACCGGACAGACCGGAACCACCTGCCGAGCACGCCGGAGCCACCTGTTCGACTCGCTGCAACCACCTGCCGGACATCCAATATCAACTGCTGGCTATGCCAGAACCACCTGGGGGACGGTCCGGAATCACCTGCCAGCCATGGCGGAACCACCTCTCAGACGTACCAGAACCACCTGCCGGAGAAGCTGGAAACACGTCCTGGACAGTCTGGAACCACCTGCCGCCCAAGCCTGAACCACCTGCCAAGCACAACGGAACAACCTGCCAGACACGCCAAAATCACCTGCGTGTTATGCCAGAACCACTTGGAGGACTCTCTGGGATGACCTGCCGGGCATGCCAGAACCACCTCTCAGACGTGCCAGAACCATGTGGCGGACAGTCCGGAATCACCTGTTGGGCATGCGCAACCACCTCTTAGACGTACCAGAACCACATGCCGTGCCGGCTGGAACCACCAACCGGACAGACCGGAATCACCTTTCGGGCATGCCGGAACCACCTGTCAGATGTGCCAGAAACACGTGCCGGAGACGCCGGAAGCACCTGCCAAGCACGTTGGAACCACCTGCTCAACTCGCCTGAACCACCTGCCGGACATGCCAAAATCACCTGCCGACTATGCCAGAACCACTTGGCGAACACTCCGGAATCACTTGCCGGGCATGCAGGAACCACCTCTCAGACATGCCAGAACCCCGTGCCAATGACCCCGGAAGCACCAGCCGAGCACGCCGGAACCACCTGCTCGACTCGCCAGAACCACCTGCCGATCACGCAAAAATCACCTGCCGGCTACGCCACAACCAGTTGGTGAACACTTTGGAATCACCTGCCAGGCTTGCTGGAACCACCTGCCAGTCATGCCAAAATCACCTGCCAACTACGCCAGAACCGCTTGGCGGACACTGCGGAAACACCTGTCGGGCCGGCTGGAACCACATCTCAGACGTGCCAGAAACGTGTTCATGAGATGCTGGAACCACACCCCGAACAGACGGATACCACCTGCCAGAACCGCCTGAACCACCTGCTGAGCACGCCGGAACCACCTGCTCGACTCACCGGTACCACCTCCCTGACACGCCAAAATCACCTGCTGGGTATGCCAGAACCACTTGGCGGACACTCCGGAATCATCTGCCGGACATGCCGGAACCAGCTCTCAGACACACCAGAACCAAGTGCCGGAGATCCCGGAAGCACCTGCCGAGCATGCCGGAGCCACCTGCTCGACTCGCCAGAAACACCTGCCGGACACGCCGAAATCACCTGCCGGGTATGCCAGAACCACCTGGCGGACACTACGGAATCACCTGCCGCGCATGCCGGAAACACCTCTCAGACCTGCCGGAAGCACGTGCCGGACACGCCGGAAACACCTACCGGACAGACCGGAACCACCTGCCAAGAACGCCGGAGCCACCTGTTCGACTCGCTGGAACCACCTGCCGGACAGGCCAATATCAACTGCTGGCTATGCCAGAACCACCTGGGGGACAGTCCGGGATCACCTGCCAGCCATGGCGGTACCACCTCTCCGACGTACCAGAACCACCTGCCAGAGAAGCTGGAAACACGTCCTGGACAGACTGGAACCACGTGACGGCCATGCCTGAACCACCTGCCGAGCAAGGCGGAACCACCCGCCGGACACGCCAAAATCACCTGCGGGCTACGCCACAACCACTTGGACGACTCTCCGAAATGACCTGCCGGGCATGTTGGAACCACCTCTCAGACGTGCCAGAAGCACGTGGCGGACATTCCGGAATCACCTGTTGGGCATACGCAACCACCTCTGAGACGTACCAGAACCACGTGCCGTGCACGCCGGAACCACCTACCGGACAGACCGGAATCAACTTTTGGGCATGCCGGAACCACCAGTCAGATGTGCCAGGCACACGTGCCAATGACCCCGGAAGCACCTGCCGAGCACGCCGGAACCACCTGCTCGACTCGCCAGAACCACCTGCCGGACACGCAAAAATCACCTGCCGGCTACGCCACAACCAGTTGGGGAACACTTCGGAATCAACTGCCGGGCTTGCTGGAACCACCTGCCGGTCATGCCAAAATCACCTGCCAACTACGCCAGTACCACTTGGCGGACACTGTGGAAACACCTGTCGGGCCGGCCGGAACCACATCTCAGACGTGCCAGAACCATGTGCATGAGATGCTGGAACCACACCCCGAACAGACGGAAAACACCTGCCAGACCCGTCTGAACAACCTGCCGAGCACGCCGGAGCCACCTGCTCGACTCGCCGGAACCACCTACCTGACATGCCCAAATCACCAGCCGGGTATGCCAGAACCACTTGGCGGACACTCCGGAATCATCTGCCGGACATGCCGGAACCAGCTTTCAGGCACACCAGAACCACGTGCCGGAGACGCCGGAAGCACCTGCCGAGCATGCCGGAGCCACCTGCTCGACTCGCCAGAAACACCTCCCGGACACGCCAAAATCACCTGCCGGGTACGCCAGAACCACCTTGCGGACACTCCGAAACCACCTTTTGCGCATGCCGGAACCACCTCTCAGACGTGCCGGAAGCACGTGCCGGACACGCCGGAATCACCTACCGGACAGACCGGAACCACCTGCCGAGCACGCCAGAGCCACCTGTTCGACTCGCTGGAACCACCTGCCGGACAGGCCAATATCAACTGCTGGCTATGCCAGAACCACCTGGGGGACGGTCCGGAATCACCTGCCAGCCATGGCGGAACCACCTCTCAGACGTACCAGAACCACCTGCCGGAGAAGCTGGAAACACGTCCTGGACAGTCTGGAACCACCTGCCGGCCAAGCCTGAACCACCTGCCAAGCACAACGGAGCAACCTGACAGACACGCAAAAATCACCTGCGTGTTATGCCAGAACCACTTGGAGGACTCTCTGGGATGACCTGCCGGGCATGCCGGAACAACCTCTCAGACGTGCCAGAACCATGTGGCGGACAGTCCGGAATCACCTGTTGGGCATGCGCAACCACCTCTGAGACGTACCAGAACCACATGCCTTGAAGGCTGGAACCACCTACCGGACAGACCGGAATCAACTTTCGGGCATGCCGGAACCACCTGTCAGATGTGCCAGAAACACGTGCCGGAGACGCCGGAAGCACCTGCCAAGCACGTTGGAACCACCTGCTCAACTCGCCTGAACCACCTGCCGGACATGCCAAAATCACCTGCCGACTATGCCAGAACCACTTGGCGAACACTCCGGAATCACCTGCCGGGCATGCAGGAACCACCTCTCAGACATGCCAGAAACCCGTGCCAATGACCCCGGAAGCACCAGCCGAGCACTCCGGAACCACCTGCTCGACTCGCCAGAACCACCTGCCGATCACGCAAAAATCACCTGCCGGCTACGCCACAATCAGTTGGTGAACACTTTGGAATCACCTGCCAGGCTTGCTGGAACCACCTGCCAGTCATGCCAAAATCACCTGCCAACTATGCCAGAACCGCTTGGCGGACACTGCGGAAACTCCTGTCGGGCCGGCTGGAACCACATCTCAGACGTGCCGGAAACGTGTTCATGAGATGCTGGAACCACACCCCGAACAGACGGAAAACAGCTGCCAGACCCGTCTGAACAACCTGCCTAGGACGCCGAGCCACCTGCTCGACTCGCCGGAACCACCTACCTGACATGCCCAAATCACCAGCCGGGTATGCCAGAACCACTTGGCGGACACTCCGGAATCATCTGCCGGACATGCCGGAACCAGCTCTCAGACACACCAGTACCACGTGCCGGAGACGCCGGAAGCACCTGCCGAGCATGCCGGAGCCACCTGCTCGACTCGCCAGAAACACCTGCCGGACACGCCAAAATCACCTGCCGGGTACGCCAGAACCACCTGGCGGACACTCCGAAACCACCTGTTGCGCATGCCGGAACCACCTCTCAGACGTGCCGGAAGCACGTGCCGGACACGCCAGAATCACCTACCGGACAGAACGGAACCACCTGCCGAGCACGCCGGAGCCACCTGTTCGACTCGCTGCAACCACCTGCCGGACATCCAATATCAACTGCTGGCTATGCCAGAACCACCTGGGGGACGGTCCGGAATCACCTGCCAGCCATGGCGGAACCACCTCTCAGACGTACCAGAACCACCTGCCGGAGAAGCTGGAAACACGTCCTGGACAGTCTGGAACCACCTGCCGCCCAAGCCTGAACCACCTGCCAAGCACAACGGAACAACCTGCCAGACACGCCAAAATCACCTGCGTGTTATGCCAGAACCACTTGGAGGAGTCTCTGGGATGACCTGCCGCTCATGCCAGAACCACCTCTCAGACGTGCCAGAACCATGTGGCGGACAGTCCGGAATCACCTGTTGGGCATGCGCAACCACCTCTGAGACGTACCAGAACCACATGCCGTGCCGGCTGGAACCACCTACCGGACAGACCGGAATCACCTTTCGGGCATGCCGGAACCACCTGTCAGATGTGCCAGAAACACGTGCCGGAGACGCCGGAAGCACCTGCCAAGCACGTTGGAACCACCTGCTCAACTCGCCTGAACCACCTGCCGGACATGCCAAAATCACCTGCCGACTATGCCAGAACCACTTGGCGAACACTCCGGAATCACTTGCCGGGCATGCAGGAACCACCTCTCAGACATGCCAGAACCCCGTGCCAATGACCCCGGAAGCACCAGCCGAGCACGCCGGAACCACCTGCTCGACTCGCCAGAACCACCTGCCGATCACGCAAAAATCACCTGCCGGCTACGCCACAACCAGTTGGTGAACACTTTGGAATCACCTGCCAGGCTTGCTGGAACCACCTGCCAGTCATGCCAAAATCACCTGCCAACTACGCCAGAACCGCTTGGCGGACACTGTGGAAACACCTGTCGGGCCGGCCGGAACCACATCTCAGACGTGCCAGAACCATGTGCATGAGATGCTGGAACCACACCCCGAACAGACGGAAAACACCTGCCAGACCCGTCTGAACAACCTGCCGAGCACGCCGAGCCACCTGCTCGACTCGCCGGAACCACCTACCTGACATGCCCAAATCACCAGCCGGGTATGCCAGAACCACTTGGCGGACACTCCGGAACCATCTTCCGGACAAGCCGGAACCAGCTCTCAGACACACCAGAACCACGTGCCGGAGACGCCGGAAGCACCTGCCGAGAATGCCGGAGCCACCTGCTCGACTCGCCAGAAACACCTGCCGGACACGCCAAAATCACCTGCCGGGTATGCCAGAACCACCTGGCGGACACTCCGAAACCACCTGTCGCGCATGCCGGAACCACCTCTCAGACGTGCAGGAAGCACGTGCCGGACACGCCGGAATCACCTACCGGACAGACCGGAACCAACTGCCGAGCACGCCGGAGCCACCTGTTCGACTCGCTGGAACCACCTGCCGGACAGGCCAATATCAACTGCTGGCTATGCCAGAACCACCTGGGGGACGGTCCGGAATCACCTGCCAGCCATGGCGGAACCACCTCTCAGACGTACCAGAACCACCTGCCAGAGAAGCTGGAAACACGTCCTGGACAGACTGGAACCACGTGACGGCCATGCCTGAACCACCTGCCGAGCACGGCGGAACCACCGCCCGGACACGCCAAAATCACCTGCGGGCTACGCCACAACCACTTGGACGACTCTCCGAAATGACCTGCCGGGCATGTTGGAACCACCTCTCAGACGTGCCAGAAGCACGTGGCGGACATTCCGGAATCACCTGTTGGGCATACGCAACCACCTCTGAGACGTACCAGAACCACGTGCCGTGCACGCCGGAACCACCTACCGGACAGACCGGAATCAACTTTTGGGCATGCCGGAACCACCAGTCAGATGTGCCAGAAAAACGTGCCGGAGACGCCGGAAGCACCTGCCGAGCACGTCGCAACCACTTGCTCAACTCGCCTGAACCACCTGCCGGACACGCCAAAATCACCTGCCCGCTACACCAGCACCACTTCGGGGACAAGGCGGAATCACGTGAGGGGCATGCCGGCACAGCCTCTCAGACTGAACCTCGTGCCGGACACCACAGAACCACCTGCCGGACAGACCGGAACCACCTGCCGGACACGCCGGAACCACCGGCTCGACCCGCCGGAACGACCGCTGGACATGCAAAATCACCTGCCGGCTACGCCGGAAACACGTGGCGAACACTCCGGAATCACCTGCCGAGCACGCCAGAACCACCTGCTCGACTCGCCAGAACCACCTACCGGACACGCAAAAATCACCTGCCGGCTACGCCACAACCAGTTGGGGAACACTTCGGAATCACCTGCCGGCCTTGCTGGAACCACCTGCCGGTCATGGCAAAATCACCTGCCAACTACGCCAGTACCACTTGGCGGACACTGTGGAAACACCTGTCGGGCCGGCCGGAACCACATCTCAGACGTGCCAGAACCATGTGCATGAGATGCTGGAACCACACCACGAACAGACGGAAAACACCTGCCAGACCCGTCTGAACAACCTGCCGAGCACGCCGGAGCCACCTGCTCGACTCGCCGGAACCACCTACCTGACATGCCCAAATCACCAGCCGGGTATGCCAGAACCACTTGGCGGACACTCCGGAATCATCTTCCGGACATGCCGGAACCAGCTCTCAGACACACCAGAACCACGTGCCGGAGCCGCCGGAAGCACCTGCCAAGCATGCCGGAGCCACCTGCTCGACTCGCCAGAAACACCTGCCGATCACGCAAAAATCACCTGCCGGCTACGCCACAACCAGTTGGTGAACACTTTGGAATCACCTGCCAGGCTTGCTGGAACCACCTGCCAGTCATGCCAAAATCACCTGCCAAGTATGCCAGAACCGCTTGGCGGACTCTGCGGAAACACCTGTCGGGCCGGCTGGAACCACATCTCAGACGTGCCAGAAACGTGTTCATGAGATGCTGGAACCCCACC
The DNA here is from genome assembly GCF_041296265.1 of Equus caballus. Lineage (NCBI taxonomy): Eukaryota > Metazoa > Chordata > Mammalia > Perissodactyla > Equidae > Equus > Equus caballus. The sequence goes on from NC_091713.1 coordinate 4,387,398, forward strand.
CCGAACAGACGGATACCACCTGCCAGAACCGCCTGAACCACCTGCTGAGCACGCCGGAACCACCTGCTCGACTCACCGGTACCACCTCCCTGACACGCCAAAATCACCTGCTGGGTATGCCAGAACCACTTGGCGGACCCTCCGGAATCATCTGCCGGACATGCCGGAACCAGCTCTCAGACACACCAGAACCAAGTGCCGGAGACGCCGGAAGCACCTGCCGAGCATGCCGGAGCCACCTGCTCGACTCGCCAGAAACACCTGCCGGACACGCCAAAATCACCTGCCGGGTACGCCAAAACCACCTGGCGGACACTCCGAAACCACCTGTCGCGCATGCCGGAACCACCTCTCAGACGTGCCGGAAGCACGTGCCGGACACGCCAGAATCACCTACCGGACAGACCGGAACCACCTGCCGAGCAAGCCGGAGCCACCTGTTCGACTCGCTGGAACCACCTGCCGGACAGGCCAATATCAAATGCTGGCTATGCCAGAACCACCTGGGGGACGGTCCGGAATCACCTGCCAGCCATGGCGGAACCACCTCTCAGACGTACCAGAACCACCTGCCGGACAAGCTGGAAACACGTCCTGGACAGTCTGGAACCACCTGCCGGCCAAGCCTGAACCACCTGCCGAGCACAACGGAACAACCTGCCAGACACGCCAAAATCACCTGCGTGTTATGCCAGAACCACTTGGAGGACTCTCTGGGATGACCTGCCGGGCATGCCGGAACCACCTCTCAGACGTGCCAGAACGATGTGGCGGACAGTCCGGAATCACCTGTTGGGCATGCGCAACCACCTCTGAGACGTACCAGAACCACATGCCGTGCAGGCTGGAACCACCTACCGGACAGACCGGAATCACCTTTCGGGCATGCCGGAACCACCTGTCAGATGTGCCAGAAACACGTGCCGGAGACGCCGGAAGCACCTGCCAAGCACGTTGGAACCACCTGCTCAACTCGCCTGAACCACCTGCCGGACATGCCAAAATCACCTGCCGTCTATGCCAGAACCACTTGGCGAACACTCCGGAATCACTTGCCGGGCATGCAGGAATCACCTCTCAGACATGCCAGAACCTCGTGCCAATGACCCCGGAAGCACCAGCCGAGCACGCCGGAACCACCTGCTCGACTCGCCAGAACCACCTGCCGATCACGCAAAAATCACCTGCCGGCTACGCCACAACCAGTTGGTGAACACTTTGGAATCACCTGCCAGGCATGCTGGAGCCTCCTGACGGTCATGCCAAAATCACCTGCGAACTACGCCAGAACCGCTTGGCGGACACACCTGTCGGGCCGGCTGGAACCACATCTCAGACGTGCCAGAAACGTGTTCATGAGATGCTGGAACCACACCCCGAACAGACGGATACCACCTGCCAGAACCGCCTGAACCACCTGCTGAGCACGCCGGAACCACCTGCTCGACTCACCGGTACCACCTCCCTGACACGCCAAAATCACCTTCTGGGTATGCCAGAACCACTTGGCGGACACTCTGGAATCATCTGCCGGACATGCCGGAACCAGCTCTCAGACACACCAGAACCAAGTGCCGGAGTCGCCGGAAGCACCTGCCGAGCATGCCGGAGCCACCTGCTCGACTCGCCAGAAACACCTGCCGGAAACGCCAAAATCACCTGCCGGGTATGCCGGAACCACCTGGCGGACACTACGGAATAACCTGCCGCGCATGCCGGAACCACCTCTCAGACGTGCCGGAAGCAGGTGCCAGACACGCCGGAAACACCTACCGGACAGACCGGAACCACCTGACAAGAACGCCGGAGCCACCTGTTCGACTCGCTGGAACCACCTGCCGGACAGGCCAATATCAACTGCTGGCTATGCCAGAACCACCTGGGCGACAGTCCGGGATCACCTGCCAGCCATGGCGGAACCACCTCTCAGACGTACCAGAACCACCTGCCGGAGAAGCTGGAAACACGTCCTGGACAGACTGGAACCACGTGACGGCCATGCCTGAGCCACCTGCCGAGCACGGCGGAACCACCTGCCGGACACGCCAAAATCTCCTGCGGGCTACGCCAGAACCACTTGGACGACTCTCCGAAATGACCTGCCGGGCATGTTGGAACCACCTCTCAGACGTGCCAGAAGCACGTGGCGGACAGTCCGGAATCACCTGTTGGGCATACGCAACCACCTCTGAGACGTACCAGAACCAAGTGCCGGGCACGCCGGAACCACCTACCGGACAGACCGGAATCAACTTTTGGGCATGCCGGAACCACCAGTCAGATGTGCCAGAAACACGTGCTGGAGACGCCGGAAGCACCTGCCGAGCACGTCGCAACCACCTGCTCAACTCGCCTGAACCACCTGCCGGACACGCCAAAATCACCTGCCCGCTACACCAGCACCACTTCGGGGACAAGCCGGAATCACGTGAGGGGCATGCCGGCACAGCCTCTCAGACTGAACCTCGTGCCGGACACCACAGAACCACCTGCCGGACAGACCGGAACCACCTGCCGGACACGCCGGAACCACCGGCTCGACCCGCCGGAACGACCGCTGGACATGCAAAATCACCTGCCGGCTATGCCGGAAACACTTGGTGAACACTCCGGAATCACCTGCCGGGCATGCCGGAACCACCTCTCAGATATGCCAGAACCACGTGCCAATGACCCCGGAAGCACCTGCCGAGCACGCCGGAACCACCTGCTCGACTCGCCAGAACCACCTGCCGGACACGCAAAAATCACCTGCCGGCTACGCCACAACCAGTTGGGGAACACTTCGGAATCACCTGCCGGGCTTGCTGGAACCACCTGCCGGTCATGCCAAAATCACCTGCCAACTACGCCAGTACCACTTGGCGGAAACTGTGGAAACACCTGTCGGGCCGGCCGGAACCACATCTCGGACGTGCCAGAACCATGTGCATGAGATGCTGGAACCACACCCCGAACAGACGGAAAACACCTGCCAGACCCGTCTGAACAGCCTGCCGAGCACGCCGGAGCCACCTGCTCGACTCGCCAGAACCACCTGCCGGACACGCAAAAATCACCTGCCGGCTACGCCACAACCAGTGGGGGAACACTTCGGAATCACCTGCCGGGCTTGCTGGAACCACCAGCCGGTCATGCCAAAATCACCTGCCAACTACGCCAGTACCACTTGGCGGACATTGTGGAAACACCTCTCGGGCCGGCCGGAACCACATCTCAGACGTGCCAGAACCATGTGCATGAGATGCCGGAACCACACCCCGAACAGACGGAAAACACCTGCCAGACCCGTCTGAACAACCTGCCGAGCACGCCGGAGCCACCTGCTCGACTCGCCGGAACCACCTACCTGACATGCCCAAATCACGAGCCGGGTATGCCAGAACCACTTGGCGGACACTCCGGAATCATCTGCCGGACATGCCGGAACCAGCTCTCAGACACACCAGAACCACGTGCCGGAGACGCCGGAAGCACCTGCCGAGCATGCCGGAGCCACCTGCTCGACTCGCCAGAAACACCTGCCGGACACGCCAAAATCACCTGCCAGGTATGCCAGAACCACCTGGCGGACACTACGGAATCACCTGTCGCGCATGCCGGAACCACCTCTCAGACATGCCGGAAGCACGTGCCAGACACGCCTTAAACACCTACCGGACAGACCGGAACCACCTGCCAAGAACGCCGGAGCCACCTGTTCGACTCGCTGGAACCACCTGCCGGACAGGCCAATATCAACTGCTGGCTATGCCAGAACCACCTGGGGGACAGTCCGGGATCACCTGCCAGCCATGGCGGAACCACCTCTCAGACGTACCAGAACCACCTGCCGGAGAAGCTGGAAACACGTCCTGGACAGACTGGAACCACGTGACGGCCATGCCTGAACCACCTGCCGAGCAAGGCGGAACCACCCGCCGGACACGCCAAAATCACCTGCGGGCTACGCCACAACCACTTGGACGACTCTCCGAAATGACCTGCCGGGCATGTTGGAACCACCTCTCAGACGTGCCAGAAGCACGTGGCGGACATTCCGGAATCACCTGTTGGGCATACGCAACCACCTCTGAGACGTACCAGAACCACGTGCCGTGCACGCCGGAACCACCTACCGGACAGACCGGAATCAACTTTTGGGCATGCCGGAACCACCAGTCAGATGTGCCAGAAACACGTGCCAATGACCCCGGAAGCACCTGCCGAGCACGCCGGAACCACCTGCTCGACTCGCCAGAACCACCTGCCGGACACGCAAAAATCACCTGCCGGCTACGCCACAACCAGTTGGGGAACACTTCGGAATCAACTGCCGGGCTTGCTGGAACCACCTGCCGGTCATGCCAAAATCACCTGCCAACTACGCCAGTACCACTTGGCGGACACTGTGGAAACACCTGTCGGGCCGGCCGGAACCACATCTCAGACGTGCCAGAACCATGTGCATGAGATGCTGGAACCACACCCCGAACAGACGGAAAACACCTGCCAGACCCGTCTGAACAACCTGCCGAGCACGCCGGAGCCACCTGCTCGACTCGCCGGAACCACCTACCTGACATGCCCAAATCACCAGCCGGGTATGCCAGAACCACTTGGCGGACACTCCGGAATCATCTGCCGGACATGCCGGAACCAGCTTTCAGGCACACCAGAACCACGTGCCGGAGACGCCGGAAGCACCTGCCGAGCATGCCGGAGCCACCTGCTCGACTCGCCAGAAACACCTGCCGGACACGCCAAAATCACCTGCCGGGTATGCCAGAACCACCTGGCGGACACTCCGAAACCACCTGTCGCGCATGCCGGAACCACCTCTGAGACGTGCCGGAAGCACGTGCCGGACACGCCGGAATCACCTACCGGACAGACCGGAACCACCTGCCGAGCACGCCGGAGCCACCTGTTCGACTCGCTGGAACCACCTGCCGGACAGGCCAATATCAACTGCTGGCTATGCCAGAACCACCTGGGGGACGGTCCGGAATCACCTGCCAGCCATGGCGGAACCACCTCTCAGACGTACCAGAACCACCTGCCGGAAGAGCTGGAAACACGTCCTGGACAGTCTGGAACCACCTGCCGGCCAAGCCTGAACCACCTGCCAAGCACAACGGAACAACCTGCCAGACACGCCAAAATCACCTGCGTGTTATGCCACAACCACTTGGAGGACTCTCTGGGATGACCTGCCGGGCATGCCGGAACCACCTCTCAGACGTGCCAGAACCATGTGGCGGACTGTCCGGAATCACCTGTTGGGCATGCGCAACCACCCCTGAGACGTACCAGAACCACATGCCTTGCAGGCTGGAACCACCTACCGGACAGACCGGAATCACCTTTCGGGCATGCCGGAACCACCTGTCAGATGTGCCAGAAACACGTGCCGGAGACGCCGGAAGCACCTGCCAAGCACGTTGGAACCACCTGCTCAACTCGCCTGAACCACCTGCCGGACATGCCAAAATCACCTGCCGACTATGCCAGAACCACTTGGCGAACACTCCGGAATCACTTGCCGGGCATGCAGGAACCACCTCTCAGACATGCCAGAACCCCGTGCCAATGACCCCGGAAGCACCAGCCGAGCACGCCGGAACCACCTGCTCGACTCGCCAGAACCACCTGCCGATCACGCAAAAATCACCTGCCGGCTACGCCACAACCAGTTGGTGAACACTTTGGAATCACCTGCCAGGCTTGCTGGAACCACCTGCCAGTCATGCCAAAATCACCTGCCAACTACGCCAGAACCGCTTGGCGGACACTGCGGAAACACCTGTCGGGCCGGCTGGAACCACATCTCAGATGTGCCAGAAACGTGTTCATGAGATGCTGGAACCACACCCCAAACAGACGGATACCACCTGCCAGAACCGCCTGAACCACCTGCTGAGCACGCCAGAACCACCTGCTCGACTCACCGGTACCACCTCCCTGACACGCCAAAATCACCTGCTGGGTATGCCAGAACCACTTGGCGGACCCTCCGGAATCATCTGCCGGACATGCCGGAACCAGCTCTCAGACACACCAGAACCAAGTGCCGGAGACGCCGGAAGCACCTGCCGAGCATGCCGGAGCCACCTGCTCGACTCGCCAGAAACACCTGCCGGACACGCCAAAATCACCTGCCGGGTATGCCAGAACCACCTGGCGGACACTACGGAATCACCTGCCGCGCATGCCGGAACCACCTCTCAGACGTGCCGGAAGCACGTGCCGGACACGCCGGAACCACCTACCGGACAGACCGGAACCACCTGCCAAGAACGCCGGAGCCACCTGTTCGACTCGCTGGAACCACCTGCCGGACAGGCCAATATCAACTGCTGGCTATGCCAGAACCACCTGGGGGACAGTCCGGGATCACCTGCCAGCCATGGCGGAACCACCTCTCAGACGTACCAGAACCACCTGCCGGAGAAGCTGGAAACACGTCCTGGACAGACTGGAACCACGTGACGGCCATGCCTGAACCACCTGCCGAGCACAGCGGAACCACCTGCCGGACACGCCAAAATCACCTGCGGGCTACGCCAGAACCACTTGGACGACTCTCCGAGATGACCTGCCGGGCATGTTGGAACTACCTCTCAGACGTGCCAGAAGCACGTGGCGGACAGTCCGGAATCACCTGTTGGGCATACGCAACCACCTCTGAGACGTACCAGAACCACGTGCCGTGCACGCCGGAACCACCTACCGGACAGACCGGAATCAACTTTTGGGCATGCCGGAACCACCAGTCAGATGTGCCAGAAACACCTACCGGAGACGCCGGAAGCACCTTCCGAGCACGTCGCAACCACCTGCTCAACTCGCCTGAACCACCTGCCGGACACGTCAAAATCACCTGCCCGCTACACCAGCACCACTTCGGGGACAAGCCGGAATCACGTGAGGGGCATGCCGGCACAGCCTCTCAGACTGAACCTCGTGCCGGACACCACAGAACCACCTGCCGGACAGACCGGAACCACCTGCCGGACACGCCGGAACCACCGGCTCGACCCGCCGGAACGACCGCTGGACATGCAAAATCACGTGCCGGCTATGCCGGAAACACGTGGCGAACACTCCGGAATCACCTGCCGGGCATGCCGGAACCACCTCTCAGATATGCCAGAACCACGTGCCAATGACACCAGAAGCACCTGCCGAGCACGCCGGAACCACCTGCTCGACTCGCCAGAACCACCTGCCGGACACGCAAAAATCACCTGCCGGCTACGCCACAACCAGTTGGGGAACACTTCGGAATCACCTGCCGGGCTTGCTGGAACCACCAGCCGGTCATGCCAAAATCACCTGCCAACTACGCCAGTACCACTTGGCGGACATTGTGGAAACACCTCTCGGGCCGGCCGGAACCACATCTCAGACGTGCCAGAACCATGTGCATGAGATGCCGGAACCACACCCCGAACAGACGGAAAACACCTGCCAGACCCGTCTGAACAACCTGCCGAGCACGCCGGAGCCACCTGCTCGACTCGCCGGAACCACCTACCTGACATGCCCAAATCACGAGCCGGGTATGCCAGAACCACTTGGCGGACACTCCGGAATCATCTGCCGGACATGCCGGAACCAGCTCTCAGACACACCAGAACCACGTGCCGGAGACGCCGGAAGCACCTGCCGAGCATGCCGGAGCCACCTGCTCGACTCGCCAGAAACACCTGCCGGACACGCCAAAATCACCTGCCAGGTATGCCAGAACCACCTGGCGGACACTACGGAATCACCTGTCGCGCATGCCGGAACCACCTCTCAGACATGCCGGAAGCACGTGCCAGACACGCCTTAAACACCTACCGGACAGACCGGAACCACCTGCCAAGAACGCCGGAGCCACCTGTTCGACTCGCTGGAACCACCTGCCGGACAGGCCAATATCAACTGCTGGCTATGCCAGAACCACCTGGGGGACAGTCCGGGATCACCTGCCAGCCATGGCGGAACCACCTCTCAGACGTACCAGAACCACCTGCCGGAGAAGCTGGAAACACGTCCTGGACAGACTGGAACCACGTGACGGCCATGCCTGAACCACCTGCCGAGCAAGGCGGAACCACCCGCCGGACACGCCAAAATCACCTGCGGGCTACGCCACAACCACTTGGACGACTCTCCGAAATGACCTGCCGGGCATGTTGGAACCACCTCTCAGACGTGCCAGAAGCACGTGGCGGACATTCCGGAATCACCTGTTGGGCATACGCAACCACCTCTGAGACGTACCAGAACCACGTGCCGTGCACGCCGGAACCACCTACCGGACAGACCGGAATCAACTTTTGGGCATGCCGGAACCACCAGTCAGATGTGCCAGGCACACGTGCCAATGACCCCGGAAGCACCTGCCGAGCACGCCGGAACCACCTGCTCGACTCGCCAGAACCACCTGCCGGACACGCAAAAATCACCTGCCGGCTACGCCACAACCAGTTGGGGAACACTTCGGAATCAACTGCCGGGCTTGCTGGAACCACCTGCCGGTCATGCCAAAATCACCTGCCAACTACGCCAGTACCACTTGGCGGACACTGTGGAAACACCTGTCGGGCCGGCCGGAACCACATCTCAGACGTGCCAGAACCATGTGCATGAGATGCTGGAACCACACCCCGAACAGACGGAAAACACCTGCCAGACCCGTCTGAACAACCTGCCGAGCACGCCGGAGCCACCTGCTCGACTCGCCGGAACCACCTACCTGACATGCCCAAATCACCAGCCGGGTATGCCAGAACCACTTGGCGGACACTCCGGAATCATCTGCCGGACATGCCGGAACCAGCTTTCAGGCACACCAGAACCACGTGCCGGAGACGCCGGAAGCACCTGCCGAGCATGCCGGAGCCACCTGCTCGACTCGCCAGAAACACCTGCCGGACACGCCAAAATCACCTGCCGGGTATGCCAGAACCACCTGGCGGACACTCCGAAACCACCTGTCGCGCATGCCGGAACCACCTCTGAGACGTGCCGGAAGCACGTGCCGGACACGCCGGAATCACCTACCGGACAGACCGGAACCACCTGCCGAGCACGCCGGAGCCACCTGTTCGACTCGCTGGAACCACCTGCCGGACAGGCCAATATCAACTGCTGGCTATGCCAGAACCACCTGGGGGACGGTCCGGAATCACCTGCCAGCCATGGCGGAACCACCTCTCAGACGTACCAGAACCACCTGCCGGAAGAGCTGGAAACACGTCCTGGACAGTCTGGAACCACCTGCCGGCCAAGCCTGAACCACCTGCCAAGCACAACGGAACAACCTGCCAGACACGCCAAAATCACCTGCGTGTTATGCCACAACCACTTGGAGGACTCTCTGGGATGACCTGCCGGGCATGCCGGAACCACCTCTCAGACGTGCCAGAACCATGTGGCGGACTGTCCGGAATCACCTGTTGGGCATGCGCAACCACCCCTGAGACGTACCAGAACCACATGCCTTGCAGGCTGGAACCACCTACCGGACAGACCGGAATCACCTTTCGGGCATGCCGGAACCACCTGTCAGATGTGCCAGAAACACGTGCCGGAGACGCCGGAAGCACCTGCCAAGCACGTTGGAACCACCTGCTCAACTCGCCTGAACCACCTGCCGGACATGCCAAAATCACCTGCCGACTATGCCAGAACCACTTGGCGAACACTCCGGAATCACTTGCCGGGCATGCAGGAACCACCTCTCAGACATGCCAGAACCCCGTGCCAATGACCCCGGAAGCACCAGCCGAGCACGCCGGAACCACCTGCTCGACTCGCCAGAACCACCTGCCGATCACGCAAAAATCACCTGCCGGCTACGCCACAACCAGTTGGTGAACACTTTGGAATCACCTGCCAGGCTTGCTGGAACCACCTGCCAGTCATGCCAAAATCACCTGCCAACTATGCCAGAACCGCTTGGCGGACACTGCGGAAACACCTGTCGGGCCGGCTGGAACCACATCTCAGATGTGCCAGAAACGTGTTCATGAGATGCTGGAACCACACCCCAAACAGACGGATACCACCTGCCAGAACCGCCTGAACCACCTGCTGAGCACGCCAGAACCACCTGCTCGACTCACCGGTACCACCTCCCTGACACGCCAAAATCACCTGCTGGGTATGCCAGAACCACTTGGCGGACCCTCCGGAATCATCTGCCGGACATGCCGGAACCAGCTCTCAGACACACCAGAACCAAGTGCCGGAGACGCCGGAAGCACCTGCCGAGCATGCCGGAGCCACCTGCTCGACTCGCCAGAAACACCTGCCGGACACGCCAAAATCACCTGCCGGGTATGCCAGAACCACCTGGCGGACACTACGGAATCACCTGCCGCGCATGCCGGAACCACCTCTCAGACGTGCCGGAAGCACGTGCCGGACACGCCGGAACCACCTACCGGACAGACCGGAACCACCTGCCAAGAACGCCGGAGCCACCTGTTCGACTCGCTGGAACCACCTGCCGGACAGGCCAATATCAACTGCTGGCTATGCCAGAACCACCTGGGGGACAGTCCGGGATCACCTGCCAGCCATGGCGGAACCACCTCTCAGACGTACCAGAACCACCTGCCGGAGAAGCTGGAAACACGTCCTGGACAGACTGGAACCACGTGACGGCCATGCCTGAACCACCTGCCGAGCACAGCGGAACCACCTGCCGGACACGCCAAAATCACCTGCGGGCTACGCCAGAACCACTTGGACGACTCTCCGAGATGACCTGCCGGGCATGTTGGAACTACCTCTCAGACGTGCCAGAAGCACGTGGCGGACAGTCCGGAATCACCTGTTGGGCATACGCAACCACCTCTGAGACGTACCAGAACCACGTGCCGTGCACGCCGGAACCACCTACCGGACAGACCGGAATCAACTTTTGGGCATGCCGGAACCACCAGTCAGATGTGCCAGAAACACCTACCGGAGACGCCGGAAGCACCTTCCGAGCACGTCGCAACCACCTGCTCAACTCGCCTGAACCACCTGCCGGACACGTCAAAATCACCTGCCCGCTACACCAGCACCACTTCGGGGACAAGCCGGAATCACGTGAGGGGCATGCCGGCACAGCCTCTCAGACTGAACCTCGTGCCGGACACCACAGAACCACCTGCCGGACAGACCGGAACCACCTGCCGGACACGCCGGAACCACCGGCTCGACCCGCCGGAACGACCGCTGGACATGCAAAATCACCTGCCGGCTATGCCGGAAACACGTGGCGAACACTCCGGAATCACCTGCCGGGCATGCCGGAACCACCTCTCAGATATGCCAGAACCACGTGCCAATGACACCAGAAGCACCTGCCGAGCACGCCGGAACCACCTGCTCGACTCTCCAGAACCACCTGCCGGACACGCAAAAATCACCTGCCGGCTACGCCACAACCAGTGGGGGAACACTTCGGAATCACCTGCCGGGCTTGCTGGAACCACCAGCCGGTCATGCCAAAATCACCTGCCAACTACGCCAGTACCACTTGGCGGACATTGTGGAAACACCTCTCGGGCCGGCCGGAACCACATCTCAGACGTGCCAGAACCATGTGCATGAGATGCCGGAACCACACCCCGAACAGACGGAAAACACCTGCCAGACCCGTCTGAACAACCTGCCGAGCACGCCGGAGCCACCTGCTCGACTCGCCGGAACCACCTACCTGACATGCCCAAATCACGAGCCGGGTATGCCAGAACCACTTGGCGGACACTCCGGAATCATCTGCCGGACATGCCGGAACCAGCTCTCAGACACACCAGAACCACGTGCCGGAGACGCCGGAAGCACCTGCCGAGCATGCCGGAGCCACCTGCTCGACTCGCCAGAAACACCTGCCGGACACGCCAAAATCACCTGCCAGGTATGCCAGAACCACCTGGCGGACACTACGGAATCACCTGTCGCGCATGCCGGAACCACCTCTCAGACATGCCGGAAGCACGTGCCAGACACGCCTTAAACACCTACCGGACAGACCGGAACCACCTGCCAAGAACGCTGGAGCCACCTGTTCGACTCGCTGGAACCACCTGCCGGACAGGCCAATATCAACTGCTGGCTATGCCAGAACCACCTGGGGGACAGTCCGGGATCACCTGCCAGCCATGGCGGAACCACCTCTCAGACGTACCAGAACCACCTGCCGGAGAAGCTGGAAACACGTCCTGGACAGACTGGAACCACGTGACGGCCATGCCTGAACCACCTGCCGAGCAAGGCGGAACCACCCGCCGGACACGCCAAAATCACCTGCGGGCTACGCCACAACCACTTGGACGACTCTCCGAAATGACCTGCCGGGCATGTTGGAACCACCTCTCAGACGTGCCAGAAGCACGTGGCGGACATTCCGGAATCACCTGTTGGGCATACGCAACCACCTCTGAGACGTACCAGAACCACGTGCCGTGCACGCCGGAACCACCTACCGGACAGACCGGAATCAACTTTTGGGCATGCCGGAACCACCAGTGAGATGTGCCAGGCACACGTGCCAATGACCCCGGAAGCACCTGCCGAGCACGCCGGAACCACCTGCTCGACTCGCCAGAACCACCTGCCGGACACGCAAAAATCACCTGCCGGCTACGCCACAACCAGTTGGGGAACACTTCGGAATCAACTGCCGGGCTTGCTGGAACCACCTGCCGGTCATGCCAAAATCACCTGCCAACTACGCCAGTACCACTTGGCGGACACTGTGGAAACACCTGTCGGGCCGGCCGGAACCACATCTCAGACGTGCCAGAACCATGTGCATGAGATGCTGGAACCACACCCCGAACAGACGGAAAACACCTGCCAGACCCGTCTGAACAACCTGCCGAGCACGCCGGAGCCACCTGCTCGACTCGCCGGAACCACCTACCTGACATGCCCAAATCACCAGCCGGGTATGCCAGAACCACTTGGCGGACACTCCGGAATCATCTGCCGGACATGCCGGAACCAGCTTTCAGGCACACCAGAACCACGTGCCGGAGACGCCGGAAGCACCTGCCGAGCATGCCGGAGCCACCTGCTCGACTCGCCAGAAACACCTGCCGGACACGCCAAAATCACCTGCCGGGTATGCCAGAACCACCTGGCGGACACTCCGAAACCAACTGTCGCGCATGCCGGAACCACCTCTGAGACGTGCCGGAAGCACGTGCCGGACACGCCGGAATCACCTACCGGACAGACCGGAACCACCTGCCGAGCACGCCGGAGCCACCTGTTCGACTCGCTGGAACCACCTGCCGGACAGGCCAATATCAACTGCTGGCTATGCCAGAACCACCTGGGGGACGGTCCGGAATCACCTGCCAGCCATGGCGGAACCACCTCTCAGACGTACCAGAACCACCTGCCGGAAGAGCTGGAAACACGTCCTGGACAGTCTGGAACCACCTGCCGGCCAAGCCTGAACCACCTGCCAAGCACAACGGAACAACCTGCCAGACACGCCAAAATCACCTGCGTGTTATGCCACAACCACTTGGAGGACTCTCTGGGATGACCTGCCGGGCATGCCGGAACCACCTCTCAGACGTGCCAGAACCATGTGGCGGACTGTCCGGAATCACCTGTTGGGCATGCGCAACCACCCCTGAGACGTACCAGAACCACATGCCTTGCAGGCTGGAACCACCTACCGGACAGACCGGAATCACCTTTCGGGCATGCCGGAACCACCTGTCAGATGTGCCAGAAACACGTGCCGGAGACGCCGGAAGCACCTGCCAAGCACGTTGGAACCACCTGCTCAACTCGCCTGAACCACCTGCCGGACATGCCAAAATCACCTGCCGACTATGCCAGAACCACTTGGCGAACACTCCGGAATCACTTGCCGGGCATGCAGGAACCACCTCTCAGACATGCCAGAACCCCGTGCCAATGACCCCGGAAGCACCAGCCGAGCACGCCGGAACCACCTGCTCGACTCGCCAGAACCACCTGCCGATCACGCAAAAATCACCTGCCGGCTACGCCACAACCAGTTGGTGAACACTTTGGAATCACCTGCCAGGCTTGCTGGAACCACCTGCCAGTCATGCCAAAATCACCTGCCAACTACGCCAGAACCGCTTGGCGGACACTGCGGAAACACCTGTCGGGCCGGCTGGAACCACATCTCAGATGTGCCAGAAACGTGTTCATGAGATGCTGGAACCACACCCCAAACAGACGGATACCACCTGCCAGAACCGCCTGAACCACCTGCTGAGCACGCCAGAACCACCTGCTCGACTCACCGGTACCACCTCCCTGACACGCCTAAATCACCTGCTTGGTATGCAAGAACCATTTGGCGGACACTCCGGAATCATCTGCCGGACATGCCGGAACCAGCTCTCAGACACACCAGAACCAAGTGCCGGAGACGCCGGAAGCACCTGCCGAGCATGCCGGAGCCACCTGCTCGACTCGCCAGAAACACCTGCCGGACACGCCAAAATCACCTGCCGGGTACACAAGAACCACCTGGCGGACACTACGGAATCACCTGCCATGCATGCCGGAACCACCTCTCAGACGTGCCGGAAGCACGTGCCGGACACGCCGGAAACACCTACCAGACAGACCGGAACCACCTGCCAAGAACGCCGGAGCCACCTTTTCGACTTGCTGGAACCACCTGCCGGACAGGCCAATATCAACTGCTGGCTATGCCAGAACCACCTGGGGGACAGTCCGGGATCACCTGCCAGCCATGGCGGAACCACCTCTCAGACGTACCAGAACCACCTGCCAGAGAAGCTGGAAACACGTCCTGGACAGACTGGAACCACGTGACGGCCATGCCTGAACCACCTGCCGAGCACGGCGGAACCACCTGCCGGACACGCCAAAATCACCTGCGGGCTACGCCAGAACCACTTGGACGACTCTCCGAGATGACCTGCCGGGCATGTTGGAACCACCTCTCAGACGTGCCAGAAGCACGTGGCGGACAGTCCGGAATCACCTGTTGGGCATACGCAACAACCTCTGAGACGTACCAGAACCACGTGCCGTGCACGCCGGAACCACCTACCGGACAGACCGGAATCAACTTTTGGGCATGCCGGAACCACCAGTCAGATGTGCCAGAAACACGTGCCGGAGACGCCGCAAGCACCTGCCGAGCACGTCGCAACCACCTGCTCAACTCGCCTGAACCACCTGCCGGACACGCCAAAATCACCTGCCCGCTACACCAGCACCACTTCGGGGACAAGCCGGAATCACGTGAGGGGCATGCTGGCACAGCCTCTCAGACTGAACCTCGTGCCGGACACCACAGAACCACCTGCCGGACAGACCGGAACCACCCGCCGGACACGCCGGAACCACCGGCTCGACCCGCCGGAACGACAGCTGGACATGCAAAATACCTACCGGCTACGCTGGAAACACTTGGCGAACACTCCGGAATCACCTGCCGGGCATGCCGGAACCACCTCTCAGATATACCAGAACCACGTGCCAATGACCCCGGAAGCACCTGCCGAGCACGCCGGAACCACCTGCTCGACTCGCCAGAACCACCTGCCGGACACGCAAAAATCACCTGCCGGCTACGCCACAACCAGTTGGGGAACACTTCGGAATCACCTGCCGGGCTTGCTGGAACCACCTGCCGGTCATGCCAAAATCACCTGCCAACTACGCCAGAACCGCTTGGCGGACACTGCGTAAACACCTGTCGGGCCGGCTGGAACCACATCTCAGACGTGCCAGAAACGTGTTCATGAGATGCTGGAACCACACCCCGAACAGACGGATACCACCTGCCAGAACCGCCTGAACCACCTGCTGAGCACGCCGGAACCACCTGCTCGACTCACCGGTACCACCTCCCTGACACGCCAAAATCACCTGCTGGGTATGCCAGAACCACTTGGCGGACACTCCGGAATCATCTGCTGGACATGCCGGAACCAGCTCTCAGACACACCAGAACCAAGTGCCGGAGACGCCGGAAGCACCTGCCGAGCATGCCGGAGCCACCTGCTCGACTCGCCAGAAACACCTGCCGGACACGCCAAAATCACCTGCCGGGTATGCCAGAACCACCTGGCGGACACTACGGAATCACCTGCCGCGCATGCCGGAAACACCTCTCAGACGTGCCGGAAGCACGTGCCGGACACGCCGGAAACACCTACCGGACAGACCGGAACCACCTGCCAAGAACGCCGGAGCCACCTGTTCGACTCGCTGGAACCACCTGCCGGACAGGCCAATATCAACTGCTGGCTATGCCAGAACCACCTGGGGGACAGTCCGGGATCACCTGCCAGCCATGGCGGTACCACCTCTCCGACGTACCAGAACCACCTGCCAGAGAAGCTGGAAACACGTCCTGGACAGACTGGAACCACGTGACGGCCATGCCTGAACCACCTGCCGAGCAAGGCGGAACCACCCGCCGGAAACGCCAAAATCACCTGCGGGCTACGCCACAACCACTTGGACGACTCTCCGAAATGACCTGCCGGGCATGTTGGAACCACCTCTCAGACGTGCCAGAAGCACGTGGCGGACATTCCGGAATCACCTGTTGGGCATACGCAACCACCTCTGAGACGTACCAGAACCACGTGCCGTGCACGCCGGAACCACCTACCGGACAGACCGGAATCAACTTTTGGGCATGCCGGAACCACCAGTCAGATGTGCCAGGCACACGTGCCAATGACCCCGGAAGCACCTGCCAAGCACGCCGGAACCACCTGCTCGACTCGCCAGAACCACCTGCCGGACACGCAAAAATCACCTGCCGGCTACGCCACAACCAGTTGGGGAACACTTCGGAATCAACTGCCGGGCTTGCTGGAACCACCTGCCGGTCATGCCAAAATCACCTGCCAACTACGCCAGTACCACTTGGCGGACACTGTGGAAACACCTGTCGGGCCGGCCGGAACCACATCTCAGACGTGCCAGAACCATGTGCATGAGATGCTGGAACCACACCCCGAACAGACGGAAAACACCTGCCAGACCCGTCTGAACAACCTGCCGAGCACGCCGAGCCACCTGCTCGACTCGCCGGAACCACCTACCTGACATGCCCAAATCACCAGCCGGGTATGCCAGAACCACTTGGCGGACACTCCGGAATCATCTTCCGGACAAGCCGGAACCAGCTCTCAGACACACCAGAACCACGTGCCGGAGACGCCGGAAGCACCTGCCGAGCATGCCGGAGCCACCTGCTCGACTCGCCAGAAACACCTGCCGGACACGCCAAAATCACCTGCCGGGTACGCCAGAACCACCTGGCGGACACTCCGAAACCACCTGTCGCGCATGCCGGAACCACCTCTCAGACGTGCAGGAAGCACGTGCCGGACACGCCGGAATCACCTACCGGACAGACCGGAACCACCTGCCGAGCACGCCGGAGCCACCTGTTCGACTCGCTGGAACCACCTGCCGGACAGGCCAATATCAACTGCTGGCTATGCCAGAACCACCTGGGGGACAGTCCGGGATCACCTGCCAGCCATGGCGGAACCACCTCTCTGACGTACCAGAACCACCTGCCGGAGAAGCTGGAAACACGTCCTGGACAGACTGGAACCACGTGACGGCCATGCCTGAACCACCTGCCGAGCACGGCGGAACCACCCGCCGGACACGCCAAAATCACCTGCGGGCTACGCCAGACCCACTTGGACGACTCTCCGAAATGACCTGCCGGGCATGTTGGAACCACCTCTCAGACGTGCCAGAAGCACGTGGCGGACAGTCCGGAATCACCTGTTGGGCATACGCAACCACCTCTGAGACGTACCAGAACCACGTGCCGTGCACGCCGGAACCACCTACCGGACAGACCGGAATCAACTTTTGGGCATGCCGGAACCACCAGTCAGATGTGCCAGAAACACGTGCCGGAGACGCCGCAAGCACCTGCAGAGCACGTCGCAACCACCTGCTCAACTCGCCTGAACCACCTGCCAGATACGCCAAAATCACCTGCCCGCTACACCAGCACCACTTCGGGGACAAGCCGGAATCACGTGAGGGGCATGCTGGCACAGCCTCTCAGACTGAACCTCGTGCCGGACACCACAGAACCACCTGCCGGACAGACCGGAACCACCCGCCGGACACGCCGGAACCACCGGCTCGACCCGCCGGAACGACCGCTGGACATGCAAAATAACCTGCCGGCTACGCCGGAAACACTTGGCGAACACTCCGGAATCACCTGCCGGGCATGCCAGAACCACCTCTCAGATATGCCAGAACCACGTGCCAATGACCCCGGAAGCACCTGCCGAGCACGCCGGAACCACCTGCTCGACTCGCCAGAACCACCTGCCGGACACGCAAAAATCACCTGCCGGCTACGCCACAACCAGTTGGGGAACACTTCGGAATCACCTGCCGGGCTTGCTGGAACCACCTGCCGGTCATGCCAAAATCACCTGCCAACTACGCCAGTACCACTTGGCGGACACTGTGGAAACACCTGTCGGGCCGGCCGGAACCACATCTAGACGTGCCAGAACCATGTGCATGAGATGCAGGAACCACACCCCGAACAGACGGAAAACACCTGCCAGACCCGTCTGAACAACCTGCCGAGCACGCCGAGCCACCTGCTCGACTCGCCGGAACCACCTACCTGACATGCCAAAATCACCAGCCGGGTATGCCAGAACCACTTGGCGGACACTCCGGAATCATCTTCCGGACATGCCGGAACCAGCTCTCAGACACACCAGAACCACGTGCCGGAGACGCCGGAAGCACCTGCCGAGCATGCCGGAGCCACCTGCTCGACTCGCCAGAAACACCTGCCGGACACGCCAAAATCACCTGCCGGGTACGCCAGAACCACCTGGCGGACACTCCGAAACCACCTGTCGCGCATGCCGGAACCACCTCTCAGACGTGCCGGAAGCACGTGCCGGACACGCCAGAATCACCTACCGGACAGACCGGAACCACATGCCGAGCACGCCGGAGCCACCTGTTCGACTCGCTGGAACCACCTGCCGGACAGGCCAATATCAACTGCTGGCTATGCCAGAACCACCTGGGGGACGGTCCGGAATCACCTGCCAGCCATGGCGGAACCACCTCTCAGACGTACCAGAACCACCTGCCGGAGAAGCTGGAAACACGTCCTGGACAGACTGGAACCACGTGACGGCCATGCCTGAACCACCTGCCGAGCACGGCGGAACCACCGCCCGGACACGCCAAAATCACCTGCGGGCTACGCCACAACCACTTGGACGACTCTCCGAAATGACCTGCCGGGCATGTTGGAACCACCTCTCAGACGTACCAGAAGCACGTGGCGGACATTCCGGAATCACCTGTTGGGCATACGCAACCACCTCTGAGACGTACCAGAACCACGTGCCGTGCACGCCGGAACCACCTACCGGACAGACCGGAATCAACTTTTGGGCATGCCGGAACCACCAGTCATATGTGCCAGAAAAACGTGCCGGAGACGCCGGAAGCACCTGCCGAGCACGTCGCAACCACTTGCTCAACTCGCCTGAACCACCTGCCGGACACGCCAAAATCACCTGCCCGCTACACCAGCACCACTTCGGGGACAAGGCGGAATCACGTGAGGGGCATGCCGGCACAGCCTCTCAGACTGAACCTCGTGCCGGACACCACAGAACCACCTGCCGGACAGACCGGAACCACCTGCCGGACACGCCGGAACCACCGGCTCGACCCGCCGGAACGACCGCTGGACATGCAAAATCACCTGCCGGCTACGCCGGAAACACGTGGCGAACACTCCGGAATCACCTGCCGGGCATGCCGGAACCACCTCTCAGATATGCCAGAACCACGTGCCAATGACCCCGGAAGCAGCTGCCGAGCACGCCGGAACCACCTGCTCGACTCGCCAGAACCACCTACCGGACACGCAAAAATCACCTGTCGGCTACGCCACAACCAGTTGGGGAACACTTCGGAATCACCTGCCGGCCTTGCTGGAACCACCTGCCGGTCATGGCAAAATCACCTGCCAACTACGCCAGTACCACTTGGCGGACACTGTGGAAACACCTGTCGGGCCGGCCGGAACCACATCTCAGACGTGCCAGAACCATGTGCATGAGATGCTGGAACCACACCACGAACAGACGGAAAACACCTGCCAGACCCGTCTGAACAACCTGCCGAGCACGCCGGAGCCACCTGCTCGACTCGCCGGAACCACCTACCTGACATGCCCAAATCACCAGCCGGGTATGCCAGAACCACTTGGCGGACACTCCGGAATCATCTTCCGGACATGCCGGAACCAGCTCTCAGACACACCAGAACCACGTGCCGGAGCCGCCGGAAGCACCTGCCAAGCATGCCGGAGCCACCTGCTCGACTCGCCAGAAACACCTGCCGATCACGCAAAAATCACCTGCCGGCTACGCCACAACCAGTTGGTGAACACTTTGGAATCACCTGCCAGGCTTGCTGGAACCACCTGCCAGTCACGCCAAAATCACCTGCCAAGTATGCCAGAACCGCTTGGCGGACTCTGCGGAAACACCTGTCGGGCCGGCTGGAACCACATCTCAGACGTGCCAGAAACGTGTTCATGAGATGCTGGAACCCCACCCCGAACAGACGGATACCACCTGCCAGAACCGCCTGAACCACCTGCTGAGCACGCCGGAACCACCTGCTCGACTCACCGGTACCACCTCCCTGACACGCCAAAATCACCTGCTGGGTATGCCAGAACCACTTGGCGGACCCTCCGGAATCATCTGCCGGACATGCCGGAACCAGCTCTCAGACACACCAGAACCAAGTGCCGGAGACGCCGGAAGCACCTGCCGAGCATGCCGGAGCCACCTGCTCGACTCGCCAGAAACACCTGCCGGACACGCCAAAATCACCTGCCGGGTACGCCAGAACCACCTGGCGGACACTCCGAAACCACCTGTCGCGCATGCCGGAACCACCTCTCAGACGTGCCGGAAGCACGTGCCGGACACGCCAGAATCACCTACCGGACAGACCGGAACCACCTGCCGAGCAAGCCGGAGCCACCTGTTCGACTCGCTGGAACCACCTGCCGGACAGGCCAATATCAAATGCTGGCTATGCCAGAACCACCTGGGGGACGGTCCGGAATCACCTGCCAGCCATGGCGGAACCACCTCTCAGACGTACCAGAACCACCTGCCGGACAAGCTGGAAACACGTCCTGGACAGTCTGGAACCACCTGCCGGCCAAGCCTGAACCACCTGCCGAGCACAACGGAACAACCTGCCAGACACGCCACAATCACCTGCGTGTTATGCCAGAACCACTTGGAGGACTCTCTGGGATGACCTGCCGGGCATGCCGGAACCACCTCTCAGACGTGCCAGAACGATGTGGCGGACAGTCCGGAATCACCTGTTGGGCATGCGCAACCACCTCTGAGACGTACCAGAACCACATGCCGTGCAGGCTGGAACCACCTACCGGACAGACCGGAATCACCTTTCGGGCATGCCGGAACCACCTGTCAGATGTGCCAGAAACACGTGCCGGAGACGCCGGAAGCACCTGCCAAGCACGTTGGAACCACCTGCTCAACTCGCCTGAACCACCTGCCGGACATGCCAAAATCACCTGCCGTCTATGCCAGAACCACTTGGCGAACACTCCGGAATCACTTGCCGGGCATGCAGGAATCACCTCTCAGACATGCCAGAACCTCGTGCCAATGACCCCGGAAGCACCAGCCGAGCACGCCGGAACCACCTGCTCGACTCGCCAGAACCACCTGCCGATCACGCAAAAATCACCTGCCGGCTACGCCACAACCAGTTGGTGAACACTTTGGAATCACCTGCCAGGCATGCTGGAGCCTCCTGACGGTCATGCCAAAATCACCTGCGAACTACGCCAGAACCGCTTGGCGGACACACCTGTCGGGCCGGCTGGAACCACATCTCAGACGTGCCAGAAACGTGTTCATGAGATGCTGGAACCACACCCCGAACAGACGGATACCACCTGCCAGAACCGCCTGAACCACCTGCTGAGCACGCCGGAACCACCTGCTCGACTCACCGGTACCACCTCCCTGACACGCCAAAATCACCTGCTGGGTATGCCAGAACCACTTGGCGGACACTCCGGAATCATCTGCCGGACATGCCGGAACCAGCTCTCAGACACACCAGAACCAAGTGCCGGAGACGCCGGAAGCACCTGCCGAGCATGCCGGAGCCACCTGCTCGACTCGCCAGAAACACCTGCCGGACACGCCAAAATCACCTGCCGGGTATGCCAGAACCACCTGGCGGACACTACGGAATCACCTGCCGCGCATGCCGGAACCACCTCTCAGACGTGCCGGAAGCACGTGCCGGACACGCCGGAATCACCTACCGGACAGACCGGAACCACCTGCCAAGAACGCCGGAGCCACCTGTTCGACTCGCTGGAACCACCTGCCGGACAGGCCAATATCAACTGCTGGCTATGCCAGAACCACCTGGGGGACAGTCCGGGATCACCTGCCAGCCATGGCGGAACCACCTCTCAGACGTACCAGAACCACCTGCCGGAGAAGCTGGAAACACGTCCTGGACAGACTGGAACCACGTGACGGCCATGCCTGAACCACCTGCCGAGCACAGCGGAACCACCTGCCGGACACGCCAAAATCACCTGCGGGCTACGCCAGAACCACTTGGACGACTCTCCGAGATGACCTGCCGGGCATGTTGGAACTAACTCTCAGACGTGCCAGAAGCACGTGGCGGACAGTCCGGAATCACCTGTTGGGCATACGCAACCACCTCTGAGACGTACCAGAACCACGTGCCGTGCACGCCGGAACCACCTACCGGACAGACCGGAATCAACTTTTGGGCATGCCGGAACCACCAGTCAGATGTGCCAGAAACACCTACCGGAGACGCCGGAAGCACCTTCCGAGCACGTCGCAACCACCTGCTCAACTCGCCTGAACCACCTGCCGGACACGTCAAAATCACCTGCCCGCTACACCAGCACCACTTCGGGGACAAGCCGGAATCACGTGAGGGGCATGCCGGCACAGCCTCTCAGACTGAACCTCGTGCCGGACACCACAGAACCACCTGCCGGACAGACCGGAACCACCTGCCGGACACGCCGGAACCACCGGCTCGACCCGCCGGAACGACCGCTGGACATGCAAAATCACGTGCCGGCTATGCCGGAAACACGTGGCGAACACTCCGGAATCACCTGCCGGGCATGCCGGAACCACCTCTCAGATATGCCAGAACCACGTGCCAATGACACCAGAAGCACCTGCCGAGCACGCCGGAACCACCTGCTCGACTCGCCAGAACCACCTGCCGGACACGCAAAAATCACCTGCCGGCTACGCCACAACCAGTTGGGGAACACTTCGGAATCACCTGCCGGGCTTGCTGGAACCACCAGCCGGTCATGCCAAAATCACCTGCCAACTACGCCAGTACCACTTGGCGGACATTGTGGAAACACCTCTCGGGCCGGCCGGAACCACATCTCAGACGTGCCAGAACCATGTGCATGAGATGCCGGAACCACACCCCGAACAGACGGAAAACACCTGCCAGACCCGTCTGAACAACCTGCCGAGCACGCCGGAGCCACCTGCTCGACTCGCCGGAACCACCTACCTGACATGCCCAAATCACGAGCCGGGTATGCCAGAAACACTTGGCGGACACTCCGGAATCATCTGCCGGACATGCCGGAACCAGCTCTCAGACACACCAGAACCACGTGCCGGAGACGCCGGAAGCACCTGCCGAGCATGCCGGAGCCACCTGCTCGACTCGCCAGAAACACCTGCCGGACACGCCAAAATCACCTGCCAGGTATGCCAGAACCACCTGGCGGACACTACGGAATCACCTGCCGCGCATGCCGGAACCACCTCTCAGACATGCCGGAAGCACGTGCCAGACACGCCTTAAACACCTACCGGACAGACCGGAACCACCTGCCAAGAACGCCGGAGCCACCTGTTCGACTCGCTGGAACCACCTGCCGGACAGGCCAATATCAAC
Source organism: Equus caballus (assembly GCF_041296265.1). Classification (NCBI taxonomy): domain Eukaryota; kingdom Metazoa; phylum Chordata; class Mammalia; order Perissodactyla; family Equidae; genus Equus; species Equus caballus. The sequence continues at coordinate 4,411,443 of NC_091713.1, forward strand.
TGCTGGCTATGCCAGAACCACCTGGGGGACAGTCCGGGATCACCTGCCAGCCATGGCGGAACCACCTCTCAGACGTACCAGAACCACCTGCCGGAGAAGCTGGAAACACGTCCTGGACAGACTGGAACCACGTGACGGCCATGCCTGAACCACCTGCCGAGCACGGCGGAACCACCTGCCGGACACGCCAAAATCACCTGCGGGCTACGCCAGAACCACTTGGACAACTCTCCGAAATGACCTGCCGCACATGTTGGAACCACCTCTCAGACGTGCCAGAAGCAGGTGGCGGACAGTCCGGAATCACCTGTTGGGCATACGCAACCACCTCTGAGACGTACCAGAACCACGTGCCGTGCACGCCGGAACCACCTACCGGACAGACCCGAATCAACGTTTGGGCATGCCGGAACCACCAGTCAGATGTGCCAGAAACACGTGCCGGAGACGCCGGAACCACCTGCCGAGCATGTCACAAGCACCTGCTCAACACGCCTGAACCACCTGCCGGACACGCCAAAATCACCTGCCCGCTACACCAGCACCACTTCGGCGACATGCCGGAATCACGTGAGGGGCATGCCGGCACAGCCTCTCAGACTGAACCTCGTGCCGGACACCACAGAACCACCTGCCGGACAGAGCGGAACCACCTGCCGGACACGCCGGAACCACCGGCTCGACCCGCCGGAACGACCGCTGGACATGCAAAATCACCTGCCGGCTACGCCGGAAACACTTGGCGAACACTCCAGAATCACCTGCCGGGCATGCCGGAACCACCTCTCAGATATGCCAGAACCACGTGCCAATGACCCCGGAAGCACCAGCCGAGCACGCCGGAACCACCTGCTCGACTCGCCAGAACCACCTGCCGGACACGCAAAAATCACCTGCCGGCTACGCCACAACCAGTTGGGGAACACTTCGGAATCACCTGCCGGGCTTGCTGGAACCACCTGCCGGTCATGCCAAAATCACCTGCCAACTACGCCAGTACCACTTGGCGGACACTGTGGAAACACCTGTCGGGCCGGCCGGAACCACATCTCAGACGTGCCAGAACCATGTGCATGAGATGCTGGAACCACACCCCGAACAGACGGAAAACCCCTGCCAGACCCGTCTGAACAACGTGCCGAGCACGCCGGAGCCACCTGCTCGACTCGCCGGAACCACCTACCTGACATGCCCAAATCACCAGCCGGGTATGCCAGAACCACTTGGCGGACACTCCGGAATCATCTGCCGGACATGCCGGAACCAGCTCTCAGACACACCAGAACCACGTGCCGGAGACGCCGGAAGCACCTGCCGAGCATGCCGGAGCCACCTGCTCGACTCGCCAGAAACACCTGCCGGACACGCCAAAATCACCTGCCGGGTACGCCAGAACCACCTGGCGGCCACTCCGAAACCACCTGTCGCGCATGCCGGAACCACCTCTCAGACGTGCCGGAAGCACGTGCCGGACACGCCGGAATCACCTACCGGACAGACCGGAACCACCTGCCGAGCACGCCGGAGCCACCTGTTCGACTCGCTGGAACCACCTGCCGGACAGGCCAATATCAACTGCTGGCTATGCCAGAAGCACCTGGGGGACGGTCCGGAATCACCTGCCAGCCATGGCGGAACCAACTCTCAGACGTACCAGAACCACCTGCCAGAAGAGCTGGAAACACGTCCTGGACAGTCTGGAACCACCTGCCGGCCAAGCCTGAACCACCTGCCAAGCACAACGGAACAACCTGCCAGACACGCCAAAATCACCTGCGTGTTATGCCAGAACCACTTGGAGGAATCTCTGGGATGACCTGCCGGGCATGCCGGAACCACCTCTCAGACGTGCCAGAACCATGTGGCGGACTGTCCGGAATCACCTGTTGGGCATGCGCAACCACCTCTGAGACGTACCAGAACCACATGCCTTGCAGGCTGGAACCACCTACCGGACAGACCGGAATCAACTTTTGGGCATGCCGGAACCACCTGTCAGATGTGCCAGAAACACGTGCCGGAGACGCCGGAAGCACCTGCCAAGCACGTTGGAACCGCCTGCTCAACTCGCCTTAACCACCTGCCGGACATGCCAAAATCACCTGCCGACTATGCCAGAACCACTTGGCGAACACTCCGGAATCACTTGCCGGGCATGCAGGAACCACCTCTCAGACATGCCAGAACCCCGTGCCAATGACCCTGGAAGCACCAGCCGAGCACGCCGGAACCACCTGCTCGACTCGCCAGAACCACCTGCCGATCACGCAAAAATCACCTGCCGGCTACGCCACAACCAGTTGGTGAACACTTTGGAATCACCTGCCAGGCTTGCTGGAACCACCTGCCAGTCATGCCAAAATCACCTGCCAACTACGCCAGAACCGCTTGGCGGACACTGCGGAAACACCTGACGGGCCGGCTGGAACCACATCTCAGACGTGCCAGAAACGTGTTCATGAGATGCTGGAACCACACCCCGAACAGACGGATACCACCTGCCAGAACCGCCTGAACCACCTGCTGAGCACGCCGGAACCACCTGCTCGACTCACCGGTACCACCTCCCTGACACGCCAAAATCACCTGCTGGGTATGCCAGAACCACTTGGCGGACACTCCGGAATCATCTGCCGGACATGCCAGAACCAGCTCTCAGACACACCAGAACCAAGTGACGGAGACGTCGGAAGCACCTGCCGAGCATGCCGGAGCCACCTGCTCGACTCGCCAGAAACACCTGCTGGACACGCCAAAATCACCTGCCGGGTATGCCAGAACCACCTGGCGGACACTACGGAATCACCTGCCGCGCATGCCGGAACCACCTCTCAGACGTGCCGGAAGTACGTGCCAGACACGCCGGAAACACCTACCGGACAGACCGGAACCACCTGCCAAGAACGCCGGAGCCACCTGTTCGACTCGCTGGAACCACCTGCCGGACAGGCCAATATCAACTGCTGGCTATGCCAGAACCACCTGGGGGACAGTCCGGGATCACCTGCCAGCCATGGCGGAACCACCTCTCAGACGTACCAGAACCACCTGCCGGAGAAGCTGGAAACACGTCCTGGACAGACTGGAACCACGTGACGGCCATGCCTGAACCACCTGCCGAGCACGGCGGAACCACCTGCCGGACACGCCAAAATCACCTGCGGGCTACGCCAGAACCACTTGGACGACTCTCCGAAATGACCTGCCGGGCATGTTGGAACCACCTCTCAGACGTGCCAGAAGCACGTGGCGGACAGTCCGGAATCACCTGTTGGGCATACGCAACCACCTCTGAGACGTACCAGAACCACGTGCAGTGCACGCCGGAACCACCTACCGGACAGACCGGAATCAACTTTTGGGCATGCCGGAACCACCAGTCAGATGTGCCAGAAACACGTGCCGGAGACGCCGGAAGAACCTGCCGAGCACGTCGCAACCACCTGCTCAACTCGCCTGAACCACCTGCCGGACACGCCAAAATCACCTGCCCGCTACACCAGCACCACTTCGGGGACAAGCCGGAATCACGTGAGGGGCATGCCGGCACAGCCTCTCAGACTGAACCTCGTGCCGGACACCACAGAACCACCTGCCGGACAGACAGGAACCACCTGCCGGACACGCCGGAACCACCGGCTCGACCCGCCGGAACGACCGCTGGACATGCAAAATCACCTGCCGGCTACGCCGGAAACACTTGGCAAACACTCCGGAATCACCTGCCGGGCATGCCGGAACCACCTCTCAGATATGCCAGAACCACGTGCCAATGACCCCGGAAGCACCTGCCGAGCACGCCGGAACCACCTGCTCGACTCGCCAGAACCACCTGCCGGACACGCAAAAATCACCTGCCGGCTACGCCACAACCAGTTGGGGAACACTTCGGAATCACCTGCCGGGCTTGCTGGAACCACCTGCCGGTCATGCCAAAATCACCTGCCAACTACGCCAGAATCGCTTGGCGGACACTGCGGAAACACCTGTCGGGCCGGCTGGAACCACATCTCAGACGTGCCAGAAACGTGTTCATGAGATGCTGGAACCACACCCCGAACAGACGGATACCACCTGCCAGAACCGCCTGAACCACCTGCTGAGCACGCCGGAACCACCTGCTCGACTCACCGGTACCACCTCCCTGACACGCCAAAATCACCTGCTCGGTATGCCAGAACCACTTGGCGGACACTCCGGAATCATCTGCCGGACATGCCGGAACCAGCTCTCAGACACACCAGAACCACGTGCCGGAGACGCCGGAAGCACCTGCCGAGCATGCCGGAACCACCTGCTCGACTCGCCAGAAACACCTGCCGGACACGCCAAAATCACCTGCCGGGTACGCCAGAACCACCTGGCGGACACTCCGAAACCACCTGTCGCGCATGCCGGAACCACCTCTCAGATGTGCCGGAAGCACGTGCCGGACACGCCAGAATCACCTGCCGGGTATGCCAGAACCACCTGGCGGACACTACGGAATCACCTGCCGCGCATGCCGGAACCACCTCTCAGACGTGCCGGAAGCACGTGCCAGACACGCCGGAATCACCTACCGGACAGACCGGAACCACCTGCCAAGAACGCCGGAGCCACCTGTTCGACTCGCTGGAACCACCTGCCGGACAGGCCAATATCAACTGCTGGCTATGCCAGAACCACCTGGGGGACAGTCCGGGATCACCTGCCAGCCATGGCGGAACCACCTCTCAGACGTACCAGAACCACCTGCCGGAAGAGCTGGAAACACGTCCTGGACAGTCTGGAACCACCTGCCGGCCAAGCCTGAACCACCTGCCAAGCACAACGGAACAACGTGCCAGACACGCCAAAATCACCTGTGTATTATGCCTGAACCACTTGGAGGACTCTCTGGGATGACCTACCGGGCATGCCGGAACCACCTCTCAGAAGTGCCAGAATCATGTGGCGGACAGTCCGGAATCACCTGTTGGGCATGCGCAACCACCTCTGAGACGTACCAGAACCACATGCCGTGCAGGCTGGAACCACCTACCGGACAGACCGGAATCACCTTTCGGGCATGACGGAACCACCTGTCAGATGTGCCAGAAACACGTGCCGGAGACGCCGGAAGCACCTGCCAAGCACGTTGGAACCACCTGCTCAACTCGCCTGAACCACCTGCCGGACATGCCAAAATCACCTGCCGACTATGCCAGAACCACTTGGCGAACACTCCGGAATCACTTTCCGGGCATGCAGGAACCACCTCTCAGACATGCCAGAACCCCGTGCCAATGACCCCGGAAGCACCAGCCGAGCACGCCGGAACCACCTGCTCGACTCGCCAGAACCACCTGCCGATCACGCAAAAATCACCTGCCGGCTACGCCACAACCAGTTGGTGAACACTTTGGAATCACCTGCCAGGCTTGCTGGAACCACCTGCCAGTCATGCCAAAATCACCTGCCAACTACGCCAGAACCGCTTGGCGGACACTGCGGAAAGACCTGTCGGGCCGGCTGGAACCACATCTCAGACGTGCCAGAAACGTGTTCATGAGATGCTGGAACCACACCCCGAACAGACGGATACCACCTGCCAGAACCGCCTGAACCACCTGCTGAGCACGCCGGAACCACCTGCTCGACTCACCGGTACCACCTCCCTGACACGCCAAAATCACCTGCTGGGTATGCCAGAACCACTTGGCGGACACTCCGGAATCATCTGCCGGACATGCCAGAACCAGCTCTCAGACACACCAGAACCAAGTGACGGAGACGTCGGAAGCACCTGCCGAGCATGCCGGAGCCACCTGCTCGACTCGCCAGAAACACCTGCTGGACACGCCAAAATCACCTGCCGGGTATGCCAGAACCACCTGGCGGACACTACGGAATCACCTGCCGCGCATGCCGGAACCACCTCTCAGACGTGCCGGAAGTACGTGCCAGACACGCCGGAAACACCTACCGGACAGACCGGAACCACCTGCCAAGAACGCCGGAGCCACCTGTTCGACTCGCTGGAACCACCTGCCGGACAGGCCAATATCAACTGCTGGCTATGCCAGAACCACCTGGGGGACAGTCCGGGATCACCTGCCAGCCATGGCGGAACCACCTCTCAGACGTACCAGAACCACCTGCCGGAGAAGCTGGAAACACGTCCTGGACAGACTGGAACCACGTGACGGCCATGCCTGAACCACCTGCCGAGCACGGCGGAACCACCTGCCGGACACGCCAAAATCACCTGCGGGCTACGCCAGAACCACTTGGACGACTCTCCGAAATGACCTGCCGGGCATGTAGGAACCACCTCTCAGACGTGCCAGAAGCACGTGGCGGACAGTCCGGAATCACCTGTTGGGCATACGCAACCACCTCTGAGACGTACCAGAACTACGTGCCGTGCACGCCGGAACCACCTACCGGACAGACCGGAATCAACTTTTGGGCATGCCGGAACCCCCAGTCAGATGTGCCAGAAACACGTGCCGGAGACGCCGGAACCACCTGCCGAGCATGTCACAAGCACTTGCTCAACTCGCCTGAACCACCTGCCGGACACGCCAAAATCACCTGCCTGCTACACCAGCACTACTTCGGGGACATGCCGGAATCACGTGAGGGGCATGCCGGCACAGCCTCTCAGAGTGAACCTCGTGCCGGACACCACAGAACCACCTGCCGGACAGACCGGAACAACCTGCCGGACACGCCGGAACCACTGGCTCGACCCGCCGGAACGACCGCTGGACATGCAAAATCACCTGCCGGCTACGCCGGAAATACTTGGCGAACATTCCGGAATCACCTGCCGGGCATGCCGGAACCACCTCTCAGATATGCCAGAACCACGTGCCAATGACCCCGGAAGCACCTGCCGAGCACGCCGGAACCACCTGCTCGACTCGCCAGAACCACCTGCCAGACACGCAAAAATCACCTGCCGGCTACGCCACAACCAGTTGGGGAACACTTCGGAATCACCTGCCGGGCTTGCTGGAACCACCTGCCGGTCATGCCAAAATCACCTGCCAACTACGCCAGTACCACTTGGCGGACACTGTGGAAACACCTGTCGGGCCGGCCGGAACCACATCTCAGATGTGCCAGAACCATGTGCATGAGATGCTGGAACCACACCCCGAACAGACGGAAAACACCTGCCAGACCCGTCTGAACAGCCTGCCGAGCACGCCGGAGCCACCTGCTCGACTCGCCGGAACCACCTACCTGACATGCCCAAATCACCAGCCGGGTATGCCAGAACCACTTGGCGGACACTCCGGAATCATCTGCCGGACATGCCGGAACCAGCTCTCAGACACACCAGAACCATGTGCCGGAGACGCCGGAAGCACCTGCCGAGCATGCCGGAGCCACCTGCTCGACTCGCCAGAAACACCTGCCGGACACGCCAAAATCACCTGCCGGGTACGCCAGAACCACCTGGCGGACACTCCGAAACCACCTGTCGCGCATGCCGGAACCACCTCTCAGACGTGCCGGAAGCACGTGCCGGACACGCCGGAATCACCTACCGGACAGACCGGAACCACCTGCCGAGCACGCCGGAGCCACCTGTTCGACTCGCTGGAACCACCTGCCGGACAGGCCAATATCAACTGCTGGCTATGCCAGAACCACCTGGGGGACGGTCTGGAATCACCTGCCAGCCATGGCGGAACCACCTCTCAGACGTACCAGAACCACCTGCCGGAGAAGCTGGAAACACGTCCTGGACAGTCTGGAACCACCTGCCGGCCAAGCCTGAACCACCTGCCAAGCACAACGGAACAACCTGCCAGACACGCCAAAATCACCTGCGTGTTATGCCAGAACCACTTGGAGGACTCTCTGGGATGACCTGCCGGCCATGCCGGAACCACCTCTCAGACGTGCCAGAACCATGTGGCGGACAGTCCGGAATCACCTGTTGGGCATGCGCAACCACCTCTGAGACGTACCAGAACCACATGCCGTGCAGGCTGGAACCACCTACCGGACAGACCGGAATCACCTTTCGGGCATGCCGGAACCACCTGTCAGATGTGCCAGAAACACGTGCCGGAGACGCCGGAAGCACCTGCCAAGCACGTTGGAACCACCTGCTCAACTCGCCTGAACCACCTGCCGGACATGCCAAAATCACCTGCCGACTATGCCAGAACCACTTGGCGAACACTCCGGAATCACTTGCCGGGCATGCAGGAACCACCTCTCAGACATGCCAGAATCCCGTGCCAATGACCCCGGAAGCACCAGCCGAGCACGCCAGTACCACCTGCTCGACTCGCCAGAACCACCTGCCGACCACGCAACAATCACCTGCCGGCTACGCCACAACCAGTTGGTGAACACTTTGGAATCACCTGCCAGGCTTGCTGGAACCACCTGCCAGTCATGCCAAAATCACCTGCCAACTACGCCAGAACCGCTTGGCGGACACTGCGGAAAGACCTGTCGGGCCGGCTGGAACCACATCTCAGACGTGCCAGAAACGTGTTCATGAGATGCTGGAACCACACCCCGAACAGACGGATACCACCTGCCAGAACCGCCTGAACCACCTGCTGAGCACGCCGGAACCACCTGCTCGACTCACCGGTACCACCTCCCTGACACGCCAAAATCACCTGCTGGGTATGCCAGAACCACTTGGCGGACACTCCGGAATCATCTGCCGGACATGCCAGAACCAGCTCTCAGACACACCAGAACCAAGTGACGGAGACGTCGGAAGCACCTGCCGAGCATGCCGGAGCCACCTGCTCGACTCGCCAGAAACACCTGCTGGACACGCCAAAATCACCTGCCGGGTATGCCAGAACCACCTGGCGGACACTACGGAATCACCTGCCGCGCATGCCGGAACCGCCTCTCAGACGTGCCGGAAGTACGTGCCAGACACGCCGGAAACACCTACCGGACAGACCGGAACCACCTGCCAAGAACGCCGGAGCCACCTGTTTGACTCGCTGGAACCACCTGCCGGACAGGCCAATATCAACTGCTGGCTATGCCAGAACCACCTGGGGGACAGTCCGGGATCACCTGCCAGCCATGGCGGAACCACCTCTCAGACGTACCAGAACCACCTGCCGGAGAAGCTGGAAACACGTCCTGGACAGACTGGAACCACGTGACGGCCATGCCTGAACCACCTGCCGAGCACGGCGGAACCACCTGCCGGACACGCCAAAATCACCTGCGGGCTACGCCAGAACCACTTTGACGACTCTCCGAAATGACCTGCCGGGCATGTAGGAACCACCTCTCAGACGTGCCAGAAGCACGTGGCGGACAGTCCGGAATCACCTGTTGGGCATACGCAACCACCTCTGAGACGTACCAGAACTACGTGCCGTGCACGCCGGAACCACCTACCGGACAGACCGGAATCAACTTTTGGGCATGCCGGAACCCCCAGTCAGATGTGCCAGAAACACGTGCCGGAGACGCCGGAACCACCTGCCGAGCATGTCGCAAGCACTTGCTCAACTCGCCTGAACCACCTGCCGGACACGCCAAAATCACCTGCCCGCTACACCAGCACTACTTCGGGGACATGCCGGAATCACGTGAGGGGCATGCCGGCACAGCCTCTCAGAGTGAACCTCGTGCCGGACACCACAGAACCACCTGCCGGACAGACCGGAACCACCTGCCGGACACGCCGGAACCACCGGCTCGACCCGCCGGAACGACCGCTGGACATGCAAAATCACCTGCCGGCTACGCCGGAAACACTTGGCGAACATTCCGGAATCACCTGCCGGGCATGCCGGAACCACCTCTCAGATATGCCAGAACCACGTGCCAATGACCCCGGAAGCACCTGCCGAGCACGCCGGAACCACCTGCTCGACTCGCCAGAACCACCTGCCAGACACGCAAAAATCACCTGCCGGCTACGCCACAACCAGTTGGGGAACACTTCGGAATCACCTGCCGGGCTTGCTGGAACCACCTGCCGGTCATGCCAAAATCACCTGCCAACTACGCCAGTACCACTTGGCGGACACTGTGGAAACACCTGTCGGGCCGGCCGGAACCACATCTCAGATGTGCCAGAACCATGTGCATGAGATGCTGGAACCACACCCCGAACAGACGGAAAACACCTGCCAGACCCGTCTGAACAGCCTGCCGAGCACGCCGGAGCCACCTGCTCGACTCGCCGGAACCACCTACCTGACATGCCCAAATCACCAGCCGGGTATGCCAGAACCACTTGGCGGACACTCCGGAATCATCTGCCGGACATGCCGGAACCAGCTCTCAGACACACCAGAACCACGTGCCGGAGACGCCGGAAGCACCTGCCGAGCATGCCGGAGCCACCTGCTCGACTCGCCAGAAACACCTGCCGGACACGCCAAAATCACCTGCCGGGTACGCCAGAACCACCTGGCGGACACTCCGAAACCACCTGTCGCTCATGCCGGAACCACCTCTCAGACGTGCCGGAAGCACGTGCCGGACACGCCGGAATCACCTACCGGACAGACCGGAACCACCTGCCGAGCACGCCGGAGCCACCTGTTCGACTCGCTGGAACCACCTGCCAGACAGGCCAATATCAACTGCTGGCTATGCCAGAACCACCTGGGGGACGGTCTGGAATCACCTGCCAGCCATGGCGGAACCACCTCTCAGACGTACCAGAACCACCTGCCGGAGAAGCTGGAAACACGTCCTGGACAGTCTGGAACCACCTGCCGGCCAAGCCTGAACCACCTGCCAAGCACAACGGAACAACGTGCCAGACACGCCAAAATCACCTGTGTATTATGCCAGAACCACTTGGAGGACTCTCTGGGATGACCTACCGGGCATGCCGGAACCACCTCTCAGAAGTGCCAGAATCATGTGGCGGACAGTCCGGAATCACCTGTTGGGCATGCGCAACCACCTCTGAGACGTACCAGAACCACATGCCGTGCAGGCTGGAACCACCTACCGGACAGACCGGAATCACCTTTCGGGCATGACGGAACCACCTGTCAGATGTGCCAGAAACACGTGCCGGAGACGCCGGAAGCACCTGCCAAGCACGTTGGAACCACCTGCTCAACTCGCCTGAACCACCTGCCGGACATGCCAAAATCACCTGCCGACTATGCCAGAACCACTTGGCGAACACTCCGGAATCACTTTCCGGGCATGCAGGAACCACCTCTCAGACATGCCAGAACCCCGTGCCAATGACCCCGGAAGCACCAGCCGAGCACGCCGGAACCACCTGCTCGACTCGCCAGAACCACCTGCCGATCACGCAAAAATCACCTGCCGGCTACGCCACAACCAGTTGGTGAACACTTTGGAATCACCTGCCAGGCTTGCTGGAACCACCTGCCAGTCATGCCAAAATCACCTGCCAACTACGCCAGAACCGCTTGGCGGACACTGCGGAAAGACCTGTCGGGCCGGCTGGAACCACATCTCAGACGTGCCAGAAACGTGTTCATGAGATGCTGGAACCACACCCCGAACAGACGGATACCACCTGCCAGAACCGCCTGAACCACCTGCTGAGCACGCCGGAACCACCTGCTCGACTCACCGGTACCACCTCCCTGACACGCCAAAATCACCTGCTGGGTATGCCAGAACCACTTGGCGGACACTCCGGAATCATCTGCCGGACATGCCAGAACCAGCTCTCAGACACACCAGAACCAAGTGACGGAGACGTCGGAAGCACCTGCCGAGCATGCCGGAGCCACCTGCTCGACTCGCCAGAAACTCCTGCTGGACACGCCAAAATCACCTGCCGGGTATGCCAGAACCACCTGGCGGACACTACGGAATCACCTGCCGCGCATGCCGGAACCACCTCTCAGACGTGCCGGAAGTACGTGCCAGACACGCCGGAAACACCTACCGGACAGACCGGAACCACCTGCCAAGAACGCCGGAGCCACCTGTTCGACTCGCTGGAACCACCTGCCGGACAGGCCAATATCAACTGCTGGCTATGCCAGAACCACCTGGGGGACAGTCCGGGATCACCTGCCAGCCATGGCGGAACCACCTCTCAGACGTACCAGAACCACCTGCCGGAGAAGCTGGAAACACGTCCTGGACAGACTGGAACCACGTGACGGCCATGCCTGAACCACCTGCCGAGCACGGCGGAACCACCTGCCGGACACGCCAAAATCACCTGCGGGCTACGCCAGAACCACTTGGACGACTCTCCGAAATGACCTGCCGGGCATGTAGGAACCACCTCTCAGACGTGCCAGAAGCACGTGGCGGACAGTCCGGAATCACCTGTTGGGCATACGCAACCACCTCTGAGACGTACCAGAACTACGTGCCGTGCACGCCGGAACCACCTACCGGACAGACCGGAATCAACTTTTGGGCATGCCGGAACCCCCAGTCAGATGTGCCAGAAACACGTGCCGGAGACGCCGGAACCACCTGCCGAGCATGTCACAAGCACTTGCTCAACTCGCCTGAACCACCTGCCGGACACGCCAAAATCACCTGCCCGCTACACCAGCACTACTTCGGGGACATGCCGGAATCACGTGAGGGGCATGCCGGCACAGCCTCTCAGAGTGAACCTCGTGCCGGACACCACAGAACCACCTGCCGGACAGACCGGAACCACCTGCCGGACACGCCGGAACCACCGGCTCGACCCGCCGGAACGACCGCTGGACATGCAAAATCACCTGCCGGCTACGCCGGAAATACTTGGCGAACATTCCGGAATCACCTGCCGGGCATGCCGGAACCACCTCTCAGATATGCCAGAACCACGTGCCAATGACCCCGGAAGCACCTGCCGAGCACGCCGGAACCACCTGCTCGACTCGCCAGAACCACCTGCCAGACACGCAAAAATCACCTGCCGGCTACGCCACAACCAGTTGGGGAACACTTCGGAATCACCTGCCGGGCTTGCTGGAACCACCTGCCGGTCATGCCAAAATCACCTGCCAACTACGCCAGTACCACTTGGCGGACACTGTGGAAACACCTGTCGGGCCGGCCGGAACCACATCTCAGATGTGCCAGAACCATGTGCATGAGATGCTGGAACCACACCCCGAACAGACGGAAAACACCTGCCAGACCCGTCTGAACAGCCTGCCGAGCACGCCGGAGCCACCTGCTCGACTCGCCGGAACCACCTACCTGACATGCCCAAATCACCAGCCGGGTATGCCAGAACCACTTGGCGGACACTCCGGAATCATCTGCCGGACATGCCGGAACCAGCTCTCAGACACACCAGAACCACGTGCCGGAGACGCCGGAAGCACCTGCCGAGCATGCCGGAGCCACCTGCTCGACTCGCCAGAAACACCTGCCGGAGACGCCAAAATCACCTGCCGGGTACGCCAGAACCACCTGGCGGACACTCCGAAACCACCTGTCGCTCATGCCGGAACCACCTCTCAGACGTGCCGGAAGCACGTGCCGGACACGCCGGAATCACCTACCGGACAGACCGGAACCACCTGCCGAGCACGCCGGAGCCACCTGTTCGACTCGCTGGAACCACCTGCCGGACAGGCCAATATCAACTGCTGGCTATGCCAGAACCACCTGGGGGACGGTCTGGAATCACCTGCCAGCCATGGCGGAACCACCTCTCAGACGTACCAGAACCACCTGCCGGAGAAGCTGGAAACACGTCCTGGACAGTCTGGAACCACCTGCCGGCCAAGCCTGAACCACCTGCCAAGCACAACGGAACAACGTGCCAGACACGCCAAAATCACCTGTGTATTATGCCAGAACCACTTGGAGGACTCTCTGGGATGACCTACCGGGCATGCCGGAACCACCTCTCAGAAGTGCCAGAATCATGTGGCGGACAGTCCGGAATCACCTGTTGGGCATGCGCAACCACCTCTGAGACGTACCAGAACCACATGCCGTGCAGGCTGGAACCACCTACCGGACAGACCGGAATCACCTTTCGGGCATGACGGAACCACCTGTCAGATGTGCCAGAAACACGTGCCGGAGACGCCGGAAGCACCTGCCAAGCACGTTGGAACCACCTGCTCAACTCGCCTGAACCACCTGCCGGACATGCCAAAATCACCTGCCGACTATGCCAGAACCACTTGGCGAACACTCCGGAATCACTTTCCGGGCATGCAGGAACCACCTCTCAGACATGCCAGAACCCCGTGCCAATGACCCCGGAAGCACCAGCCGAGCACGCCGGAACCACCTGCTCGACTCGCCAGAACCACCTGCCGATCACGCAAAAATCACCTGCCGGCTACGCCACAACCAGTTGGTGAACACTTTGGAATCACCTGCCAGGCTTGCTGGAACCACCTGCCAGTCATGCCAAAATCACCTGCCAACTACGCCAGAACCGCTTGGCGGACACTGCGGAAAGACCTGTCGGGCCGGCTGGAACCACATCTCAGACGTGCCAGAAACGTGTTCATGAGATGCTGGAACCACACCCCGAACAGACGGATACCACCTGCCAGAACCGCCTGAACCACCTGCTGAGCACGCCGGAACCACCTGCTCGACTCACCGGTACCACCTCCCTGACACGCCAAAATCACCTGCTGGGTATGCCAGAACCACTTGGCGGACACTCCGGAATCATCTGCCGGACATGCCAGAACCAGCTCTCAGACACACCAGAACCAAGTGACGGAGACGTCGGAAGCACCTGCCGAGCATGCCGGAGCCACCTGCTCGACTCGCCAGAAACTCCTGCTGGACACGCCAAAATCACCTGCCGGGTATGCCAGAACCACCTGGCGGACACTACGGAATCACCTGCCGCGCATGCCGGAACCACCTCTCAGACGTGCCGGAAGTACGTGCCAGACACGCCGGAAACACCTACCGGACAGACCGGAACCACCTGCCAAGAACGCCGGAGCCACCTGTTCGACTCGCTGGAACCACCTGCCGGACAGGCCAATATCAACTGCTGGCTATGCCAGAACCACCTGGGGGACAGTCCGGGATCACCTGCCAGCCATGGCGGAACCACCTCTCAGACGTACCAGAACCACCTGCCGGAGAAGCTGGAAACACGTCCTGGACAGACTGGAACCACGTGACGGCCATGCCTGAACCACCTGCCGAGCACGGCGGAACCACCTGCCGGACACGCCAAAATCACCTGCGGGCTACGCCAGAACCACTTGGACGACTCTCCGAAATGACCTGCCGGGCATGTAGGAACCACCTCTCAGACGTGCCAGAAGCACGTGGCGGACAGTCCGGAATCACCTGTTGGGCATACGCAACCACCTCTGAGACGTACCAGAACTACGTGCCGTGCACGCCGGAACCACCTACCGGACAGACCGGAATCAACTTTTGGGCATGCCGGAACCCCCAGTCAGATGTGCCAGAAACACGTGCCGGAGACGCCGGAACCACCTGCCGAGCATGTCACAAGCACTTGCTCAACTCGCCTGAACCACCTGCCGGACACGCCAAAATCACCTGCCCGCTACACCAGCACTACTTCGGGGACATGCCGGAATCACGTGAGGGGCATGCCGGCACAGCCTCTCAGAGTGAACCTCGTGCCGGACACCACAGAACCACCTGCCGGACAGACCGGAACCACCTGCCGGACACGCCGGAACCACCGGCTCGACCCGCCGGAACGACCGCTGGACATGCAAAATCACCTGCCGGCTACGCCGGAAATACTTGGCGAACATTCCGGAATCACCTGCCGGGCATGCCGGAACCACCTCTCAGATATGCCAGAACCACGTGCCAATGACCCCGGAAGCACCTGCCGAGCACGCCGGAACCACCTGCTCGACTCGCCAGAACCACCTGCCAGACACGCAAAAATCACCTGCCGGCTACGCCACAACCAGTTGGGGAACACTTCGGAATCACCTGCCGGGCTTGCTGGAACCACCTGCCGGTCATGCCAAAATCACCTGCCAACTACGCCAGTACCACTTGGCGGACACTGTGGAAACACCTGTCGGGCCGGCCGGAACCACATCTCAGATGTGCCAGAACCATGTGCATGAGATGCTGGAACCACACCCCGAACAGACGGAAAACACCTGCCAGACCCGTCTGAACAGCCTGCCGAGCACGCCGGAGCCACCTGCTCGACTCGCCGGAACCACCTACCTGACATGCCCAAATCACCAGCCGGGTATGCCAGAACCACTTGGCGGACACTCCGGAATCATCTGCCGGACATGCCGGAACCAGCTCTCAGACACACCAGAACCATGTGCCGGAGACGCCGGAAGCACCTGCCGAGCATGCCGGAGCCACCTGCTCGACTCGCCAGAAACACCTGCCGGACACGCCAAAATCACCTGCCGGGTACGCCAGAACCACCTGGCGGACACTCCGAAACCACCTGTCGCGCATGCCGGAACCACCTCTCAGACGTGCCGGAAGCACGTGCCGGACACGCCGGAATCACCTACCGGACAGACCGGAACCACCTGCCGAGCACGCCGGAGCCACCTGTTCGACTCGCTGGAACCACCTGCCGGACAGGCCAATATCAACTGCTGGCTATGCCAGAACCACCTGGGGGACGGTCTGGAATCACCTGCCAGCCATGGCGGAACCACCTCTCAGACGTTCCAGAACCACCTGCCGGAGAAGCTGGAAACACGTCCTGGACAGTCTGGAACCACCTGCCGGCCAAGCCTGAACCACCTGCCAAGCACAACGGAACAACCTGCCAGACACGCCAAAATCACCTGCGTGTTATGCCAGAACCACTTGGAGGACTCTCTGGGATGACCTGCCGGCCATGCCGGAACCACCTCTCAGACGTGCCAGAACCATGTGGCGGACAGTCCGGAATCACCTGTTGGGCATGCGCAACCACCTCTGAGACGTACCAGAACCACATGCCGTGCAGGCTGGAACCACCTACCGGACAGACCGGAATCACCTTTCGGGCATGCCGGAACCACCTGTCAGATGTGCCAGAAACACGTGCCGGAGACGCCGGAAGCACCTGCCAAGCACGTTGGAACCACCTGCTCAACTCGCCTGAACCACCTGCCGGACATGCCAAAATCACCTGCCGACTATGCCAGAACCACTTGGCGAACACTCCGGAATCACTTGCCGGGCATGCAGGAACCACCTCTCAGACATGCCAGAATCCCGTGCCAATGACCCCGGAAGCACCAGCCGAGCACGCCAGTACCACCTGCTCGACTCGCCAGAACCACCTGCCGACCACGCAACAATCACCTGCCGGCTACGCCACAACCAGTTGGTGAACACTTTGGAATCACCTGCCAGGCTTGCTGGAACCACCTGCCAGTCATGCCAAAATCACCTGCCAACTACGCCAGAACCGCTTGGCGGACACTGCGGAAAGACCTGTCGGGCCGGCTGGAACCACATCTCAGACGTGCCAGAAACGTGTTCATGAGATGCTGGAACCACACCCCGAACAGACGGATACCACCTGCCAGAACCGCCTGAACCACCTGCTGAGCACGCCGGAACCACCTGCTCGACTCACCGGTACCACCTCCCTGACACGCCAAAATCACCTGCTGGGTATGCCAGAACCACTTGGCGGACACTCCGGAATCATCTGCCGGACATGCCAGAACCAGCTCTCAGACACACCAGAACCAAGTGACGGAGACGTCGGAAGCACCTGCCGAGCATGCCGGAGCCACCTGCTCGACTCGCCAGAAACACCTGCTGGACACGCCAAAATCACCTGCCGGGTATGCCAGAACCACCTGGCGGACACTACGGAATCACCTGCCGCGCATGCCGGAACCGCCTCTCAGACGTGCCGGAAGTACGTGCCAGACACGCCGGAAACACCTACCGGACAGACCGGAACCACCTGCCAAGAACGCCGGAGCCACCTGTTTGACTCGCTGGAACCACCTGCCGGACAGGCCAATATCAACTGCTGGCTATGCCAGAACCACCTGGGGGACAGTCCGGGATCACCTGCCAGCCATGGCGGAACCACCTCTCAGACGTACCAGAACCACCTGCCGGAGAAGCTGGAAACACGTCCTGGACAGACTGGAACCACGTGACGGCCATGCCTGAACCACCTGCCGAGCACGGCGGAACCACCTGCCGGACACGCCAAAATCACCTGCGGGCTACGCCAGAACCACTTTGACGACTCTCCGAAATGACCTGCCGGGCATGTAGGAACCACCTCTCAGACGTGCCAGAAGCACGTGGCGGACAGTCCGGAATCACCTGTTGGGCATACGCAACCACCTCTGAGACGTACCAGAACTACGTGCCGTGCACGCCGGAACCACCTACCGGACAGACCGGAATCAACTTTTGGGCATGCCGGAACCCCCAGTCAGATGTGCCAGAAACACGTGCCGGAGACGCCGGAACCACCTGCCGAGCATGTCGCAAGCACTTGCTCAACTCGCCTGAACCACCTGCCGGACACGCCAAAATCACCTGCCCGCTACACCAGCACCACTTCGGGGACATGCCGGAATCACGTGAGGGGCATGCCGGCACAGCCTCTCAGAGTGAACCTCGTGCCGGACACCACAGAACCACCTGCCGGACAGACCGGAACCACCTGCCGGACACGCCGGAACCACCGGCTCGACCCGCCGGAACGACCGCTGGACATGCAAAATCACCTGCCGGCTACGCCGGAAACACTTGGCGAACATTCCGGAATCACCTGCCGGGCATGCCGGAACCACCTCTCAGATATGCCAGAACCACGTGCCAATGACCCCGGAAGCACCTGCCGAGCACGCCGGAACCACCTGCTCGACTCGCCAGAACCACCTGCCAGACACGCAAAAATCACCTGCCGGCTACGCCACAACCAGTTGGGGAACACTTCGGAATCACCTGCCGGGCTTGCTGGAACCACCTGCCGGTCATGCCAAAATCACCTGCCAACTACGCCAGTACCACTTGGCGGACACTGTGGAAACACCTGTCGGGCCGGCCGGAACCACATCTCAGATGTGCCAGAACCATGTGCATGAGATGCTGGAACCACACCCCGAACAGACGGAAAACACCTGCCAGACCCGTCTGAACAGCCTGCCGAGCACGCCGGAGCCACCTGCTCGACTCGCCGGAACCACCTACCTGACATGCCCAAATCACCAGCCGGGTATGCCAGAACCACTTGGCGGACACTCCGGAATCATCTGCCGGACATGCCGGAACCAGCTCTCAGACACACCAGAACCACGTGCCGGAGACGCCGGAAGCACCTGCCGAGCATGCCGGAGCCACCTGCTCGACTCGCCAGAAACACCTGCCGGAGACGCCAAAATCACCTGCCGGGTACGCCAGAACCACCTGGCGGACACTCCGAAACCACCTGTCGCTCATGCCGGAACCACCTCTCAGACGTGCCGGAAGCACGTGCCGGACACGCCGGAATCACCTACCGGACAGACCGGAACCACCTGCCGAGCACGCCGGAGCCACCTGTTCGACTCGCTGGAACCACCTGCCGGACAGGCCAATATCAACTGCTGGCTATGCCAGAACCACCTGGGGGACGGTCTGGAATCACCTGCCAGCCATGGCGGAACCACCTCTCAGACGTACCAGAACCACCTGCCGGAGAAGCTGGAAACACGTCCTGGACAGTCTGGAACCACCTGCCGGCCAAGCCTGAACCACCTGCCAAGCACAACGGAACAACGTGCCAGACACGCCAAAATCACCTGTGTATTATGCCAGAACCACTTGGAGGACTCTGTGGGATGACCTACCGGGCATGCCGGAACCACCTCTCAGAAGTGCCAGAATCATGTGGCGGACAGTCCGGAATCACCTGTTGGGCATGCGCAACCACCTCTGAGACGTACCAGAACCACATGCCGTGCAGGCTGGAACCACCTACCGGACAGACCGGAATCACCTTTCGGGCATGACGGAACCACCTGTCAGATGTGCCAGAAACACGTGCCGGAGACGCCGGAAGCACCTGCCAAGCACGTTGGAACCACCTGCTCAACTCGCCTGAACCACCTGCCGGACATGCCAAAATCACCTGCCGACTATGCCAGAACCACTTGGCGAACACTCCGGAATCACTTTCCGGGCATGCAGGAACCACCTCTCAGACATGCCAGAACCCCGTGCCAATGACCCCGGAAGCACCAGCCGAGCACGCCGGAACCACCTGCTCGACTCGCCAGAACCACCTGCCGATCACGCAAAAATCACCTGCCGGCTACGCCACAACCAGTTGGTGAACACTTTGGAATCACCTGCCAGGCTTGCTGGAACCACCTGCCAGTCATGCCAAAATCACCTGCCAACTACGCCAGAACCGCTTGGCGGACACTGCGGAAAGACCTGTCGGGCCAGCTGGAACCACATCTCAGACGTGCCAGAAACGTGTTCATGAGATGCTGGAACCACACCCCGAACAGACGGATACCACCTGCCAGAACCGCCTGAACCACCTGCTGAGCACGCCGGAACCACCTGCTCGACTCACCGGTACCACCTCCCTGACACGCCAAAATCACCTGCTGGGTATGCCAGAACCACTGGGCGGACACTCCCGAATCATCTGCCGGACATGCCGGAACCAGCTCTCAGACACACCAGAACCAAGTGCCGGAGACGCCGGAAGCACCTGCCGAGCATGCCGGAGCCACCTGCTCGACTCGCCAGAAACACCTGCTGGACACGCCAAAATCACTTGCCGGGTACGCCAGAACCACCTGGCGGACACTACGGAATCACCTGCCGCGCATGCCGGAACCACCTCTCAGACGTGCCGGAAGCATGTGCCGGACGCGCCGGAATCACCTACCGGACAGACCGGAACCACCTGCCAAGAACGCCGGAGCCATCTGTTCGACTCGCTGGAACCACCTGCCGGACAGGCCAATATCAACTGCTGGCTATGCCAGAACCACCTGGGGGACAGTCCGGGATCACCTGCCAGCCATGGCGGAACCACCTCTCAGACGTACCAGAACCACCTGCCGGAGAAGCTGGAAACACGTCCTGGACAGACTGGAACCACGTGACGGCCATGCCTGAACCACCTGCCGAGCACGGCGGAACCACCCGCCGGACACGCCAAAATCACCTGCAGGCTACGCCAGAACCACTTGGATGACTCTCCGAAATGACCTGCCGGGCATGTTGGAACCACCTCTCAGACGTGCCAGAAGCACGTGGTGGACAGTCCGGAATCACCTGTTGGGCATACGCAACCACCTCTGAGACGTACCAGAACCACGTGCAGTGCACGCCGGAACCACCTACCGGACAGACCGGAATCAACTTTTGGGCATGCCGGAACCACCAGTCAGATGTGCCAGAAACACGTGCCGGAGACGCCGGAAGCACCTGCCGAGCACGTCGCAACCACCTGCTCAACTCGCCTGAACCACCTGCCGGACACGCCAAAATCACCTGCCTGCTACACCAGCACCACTTCGGGGACAAGCCGGAATCACGTGAGGGGCATGCCGGCACAGCCTCTCAGACTGAACCTCGTGCCGGACACCACAGAACCACCTGCCGGACAGACCGGAACCACCTGCCGGACACGCCGGAACCACCGGCTCGACCCGCCGGAACGACCGCTGGACATGCAAAATCCCTGCCGGCTACGCCGGAAATACTTGGCGAACATTCCGGAATCACCTGCCGGGCATGCCGGAACCACCTCTCAGATATGCCAGAACCACGTGCCAATGACCCCGGAAGCACCTGCCGAGCACGCCGGAACCACCTGCTCGACTCGCCAGAACCACCTGCCAGACACGCAAAAATCAACTGCCGGCTACGCCACAACCAGTTGGGGAACACTTCGGAATCACCTGCCGGGCTTGCTGGAACCACCTGCCGGTCATGCCAAAATCACCTGCCAACTACGCCAGTACCACTTGGCGGACACTGTGGAAACACCTGTCGGGCCGGCCGGAACCACATCTCAGATGTGCCAGAACCATGTGCATGAGATGCTGGAACCACACCCCGAACAGACGGAAAACACCTGCCAGACCCGTCTGAACAGCCTGCCGAGCACGCCGGAGCCACCTGCTCGACTCGCCGGAACCACCTACCTGACATGCCCAAATCACCAGCCGGGTATGCCAGAACCACTTGGCGGACACTCCGGAATCATCTGCCGGACATGCCGGAACCAGCTCTCAGACACACCAGAACCATGTGCCGGAGACGCCGGAAGCACTTGCCGAGCATGCCGGAGCCACCTGCTCGACTCGCCAGAAACACCTGCCGGACACGCAGAAATCACCTGCCGGGTACGCCAGAACCACCTGGCGGACACTCCGAAACCACCTGTCGCGCATGCCGGAACCACCTCTCAGACGTGCCGGAAGCACGTGCCGGACACGCCGGAATCACCTACCGGACAGAACGGAACCACCTGCCGAGCACGCCGGAGCCACCTGTTCGACTCGCTGGAACCACCTGCCGGACAGGCCAATATCAACTGCTGGCTATGCCAGAACCACCTGGGGGACGGTCTGGAATCACCTGCCAGCCATGGCGGAACCACCTCTCAGACGTACCAGAACCACCTGCCGGAGAAGCTGGAAACACGTCCTGGACAGTCTGGAACCACCTGCCGGCCAAGCCTGAACCACCTGCCAAGCACAACGGAACAACCTGCCAGACACGCCAAAATCACCTGTGTATTATGCCAGAACCACTTGGAGGACTCTCTGGGATGACCTACCGGGCATGCCGGAACCACCTCTCAGAAGTGCCAGAATCATGTGGCGGACAGTCCGGAATCACCTGTTGGGCATGCGCAACCACCTCTGAGACGTACCAGAACCACATGCCGTGCAGGCTGGAACCACCTACCGGACAGACCGGAATCACCTTTCGGGCATGACGGAACCACCTGTCAGATGTGCCAGAAACACGTGCCGGAGACGTCGGAAGCACCTGCCAAGCACGTTGGAACCACCTGCTCAACTCGCCTGAACCACCTGCCGGACATGCCAAAATCACCTGCCGACTATGCCAGAACCACTTGGCGAACACTCCGGAATCACTTTCCGGGCATGCAGGAACCACCTCTCAGACATGCCAGAACCCCGTGCCAATGACCCCGGAAGCACCAGCCGAGCACGCCGGAACCACCTGCTCGACTCGCCAGAACCACCTGCCGATCACGCAAAAATCACCTGCCGGCTACGCCACAACCAGTTGGGGAACACTTTGGAATCACCTGCCAGGCTTGCTGGAACCACCTGCCAGTCATGCCAAAATCACCTGCCAACTACGCCAGAACCGCTTGGCGGACACTGCGGAAACACCTGTCGGGCCGGCTGGAACCACACCTCAGACGTGCCAGAAACGTGTTCATGAGATGCTGGAACCACACCCCAAACAGACGGAAACCACCTGCCAGAACCGCCTGAACCACCTGCTGAGCACGCCGGAACCACCTGCTCGACTCACCGGTACCACCTCCCTTACACGCCAAAATCACCTGCTGGGTATGCCAGAACCACTGGGCGGACACTCCCGAATCATCTGCCGGACATGCCGGAACCAGCTCTCAGACACACCAGAACCAAGTGCCGGAGACGCCGGAAGCACCTGCCGAGCATGCCGGAGCCACCTGCTCGACTCGCCAGAAACACCTGCTGGACACGCCAAAATCACTTGCCGGGTACGCCAGAACCACCTGGCGGACACTACGGAATCACCTGCCGCGCATGCCGGAACCACCTCTCAGACGTGCCGGAAGCATGTGCCGGACGCGCCGGAATCACCTACCGGACAGACCGGAACCACCTGCCAAGAACGCCGGAGCCATCTGTTCGACTCGCTGGAACCACCTGCCGGACAGGCCAATATCAACTGCTGGCTATGCCAGAACCACCTGGGGGACAGTCCGGGATCACCTGCCAGCCATGGCGGAACCACCTCTCAGACGTACCAGAACCACCTGCCGGAGAAGCTGGAAACACGTCCTGGACAGACTGGAACCACGTGACGGCCATGCCTGAACCACCTGCCGAGCACGGCGGAACCACCCGCCGGACACGCCAAAATCACCTGCAGGCTACGCCAGAACCACTTGGACGACTCTCCGAAATGACCTGCCGGGCATGTTGGAACCACCTCTCAGACGTGCCAGAAGCACGTGGTGGACAGTCCGGAATCACCTGTTGGGCATACGCAACCACCTCTGAGACGTACCAGAACCACGTGCAGTGCACGCCGGAACCACCTACCGGACAGACCGGAATCAACTTTTGGGCATGCCGGAACCACCAGTCAGATGTGCCAGAAACACGTGCCGGAGACGCCGGAAGCACCTGCCGAGCACGTCGCAACCACCTGCTCAACTCGCCTGAACCACCTGCCGGACACGCCAAAATCACCTGCCTGCTACACCAGCACCACTTCGGGGACAAGCCGGAATCACGTGAGGGGCATGCCGGCACAGCCTCTCAGACTGAACCTCGTGCCGGACACCACAGAACCACCTGCCGGACAGACCGGAACCACCTGCCGGACACGCCGGAACCACCGGCTCGACCCGCCGGAACGACCGCTGGACATGCAAAATCCCTGCCGGCTACGCCGGAAACACTTGGCGAACACTCCGGAATCACCTGCCGGGCATGCCAGAACCACCTCTCAGATATACCAGAACCACGTGCCAATGACCCCGGAAGCACCTGCCGAGCACGCCGGAACCACCTGCTCGACTCGCCAGAACCACCTGCCGGACACGCAAAAATCACCTGCCGGCTACGCCACAACCAGTTGGGGAACACTTCGGAATCACCTGCCGGGCTTGCTGGAACCACCTGCCGGTCATGCCAAAATCACCTGCCAACTACGCCAGTACCACTTGGCGGACACTGTGGAAACACCTGTCGGGCCGGCCGGAACCACATCTCAGACGTGCCAGAACCATGTGCATGAGATGCTGGAACCACACCCCGAACAGACGGAAAACCCCTGCCAGACCCGTCTGAACAACCTGCCGAGCACGCCGAGCCACCTGCTCGACTCGCCGGAACCACCTACCTGACATGCCCAAATCACCAGCCGGGTATGCCAGAACCACTTGGCGGACACTCCGGAATCATCTACCGGACATGCCGGAACCATCTCTCAGACACACCAGAACCACGTGCCGGAGACGCCGGAAGCACCTGCCGAGCATGCCGGAGCCACCTGCTCGACTCGCCAGAAACACCTGCCGGACACGCCAAAATCACCTGCCGGGTACGCCAGAACCACCTGGCGGACACTCCGAAACCACCTGTCGCGCATGCCGGAACCACCTCTCAGACGTGCCGGAAGCACGTGCCGGACACGCCAGAATCACCTACCGGACAGACCGGAACCACCTGCCGAGCACGCCGGAGCCACCTGTTCGACTCGCTGGAACCACCTGCCGGACAGGCCAATATCAACTGCTGCCTATGCCAGAACCACCTGGGGGACGGTCCGGAATCACCTGCCAGCCATGGCGGAACCACCTCTCAGACGTACCAGAACCACCTGCCGGAAGAGCTGGAAACACGTCCTGGACAGTCTGGAACCACCTGCCGGCCAAGCCTGAACCACCTGCCAAGCACAACGGAACAACCTGCCAGACACGCCAAAATCACCTGCGTGTTATGCCAGAACCACTTGGAGGACTCTCTGGGATGACCTGCCGGGCATGCTGGAACCACCTCTCAGACGTGCCAGAACCATGTGGCGGACTGTCCGGAATCACCTGTTGGGCATGCGCAACCACCTCTGAGACGTACCAGAACCACATGCCGTGCAGGCTGGAACCACCTACCGGACAGACCGGAATCACCTTTCGGGCATGGCGGAACCACCTCTCAGATGTGCCAGAAACACATGCCAGAGACGCCGGAAGCACCTGCCAAGCACATTGGAACCACCTGCTCAACACGCCTGAACCACCTGCCGGACATGCCAAAATCACCTGCCGACTATGCCAGAACCACTTGGCGAACACTCCGGAATCACTTGCCGGGCATGCAGGAACCACCTCTCAGATATGCCAGAACCCCCTGCCAATGACCCCGGAAGCACCAGCCGAGCACGCCGGAACCACCTGCTCGACTCGCCAGAACCACCTGCCGATCACGCAAAAATCACCTGCCGGCTACGCCACAACCAGTTGGTGAACACTTTGGAATCACCTGCCAGGCTTGCTGGAACCACCTGCCAGTCATGCCAAAATCACCTGCCAACTATGCCAGAACCGCTTGGCGGACACTGCGGAAACACCTGTCGGGCCGGCTGGAACCACATCTCAGACGTGCCAGAAACGTGTTCATGAGATGCTGGAACCACACCCCGAACAGACGGATACCACCTGCCAGAACCGCCTGAACCACCTGCTGAGCACGCCGGAACCACCTGCTCGACTCACCGGTACCACCTCCCTGACACGCCAAAATCACCTGCTGGGTATGCCAGAACCACTTGGCGGACCCTCCGGAATCATGTGCCGGACATGCCGGAACTACCTCTCAGACACACCAGAACCAAGTGCCGGAGACGCCGGAAGCACCTGCCGAGCATGCCGGAGCCACCTGCTCGACTCGCCAGAAACACCTGCCGGACACGCCAAAATCACCTGCCGGGTATGCCAGAACCACCTGGCGGACACTACGGAATCACCTGCCGCGCATGCCGGAACCACCTCTCAGACGTGCCGGAAGCACGTGCCAGACACGCCAGAATAACCTACCGGACAGACCGGAACCACCTGCCAAGAACGCCGGAGCCACCTGTTCGACTCGCTGGAACCACCTGCCGGACAGGCCAATATCAACTGCTGGCTATGCCAGAACCACCTGGGGGACAGTCCGGGATCACCTGCCAGCCATGGCGGAACCACCTCTCAGACGTACCAGAACCACCTGCCGGAGAATCTGGAAACACGTCCTGGACAGACTGGAACCACGTGACGGCCATGCCTGAACCACCTGCCGAGCACGGCGGAACCACCTGCCGGACACGCCAAAATCACCTGCGGGCTACGCCAGAACCACTTGGACGACTCTCCGAAATGACCTGCCGGGCATGTTGGAACCACCTCTCAGACGTGCCAGAAGCACGTGGCGGACAGTCCGGAATCACCTGTTGGGCATACGCAACCACCTCTGAGACGTACCAGAACCACGTGCCGTGCACGCCGGAACCACCTACCGGACAGACCGGAATCAACTTTTGGGCATGCCGGAACCACCAGTCAGATGTGCCAGAAACACGTGCCGGAGACGCCGGAAGCACCTGCCGAGCACGTCGCAACCACCTGCTCAACACGCCTGAACCACCTGCCGGACACGCCAAAATCAGCTGCCCGCTACACCAGCACCACTTCGGGGACAAGCCGGAATCACGTGAGGGGCATGCCGGCACAGCCTCTCAGACTGAACCTCGTGCCGGACACCACAAAACCACCTGCCGGACAGACCGGAACCACCTGCCGGACACGCCGGAACCACCGGGTCGACCCGCCGGAACGACCGCTGGACATGCAAAATCCCTGCCGACTACGCCGGAAACACTTGGCGAACACTCCGGAATCATCTGCCGGACATGCCGGAACCAGCTCTCAGACACACCAGAACCACGTGCCGGAGACGCCGGAAGCACCTGCCGAGCATGCCGGAGCCACCTGCTCGACTCGCCAGGAACACCTGCCGGACACGCCAAAATCACCTGCCGGGTACGCCAGAACCACCTGGCGGACACTCCGAAACCACCTGTCGCGCATGCCAGAACCACCTCTCAGACGTGCCGGAAGCACGTGCCGGACACGCCGGAATCACCTACCGGACAGACCGGAACCACCTGCCGAGCACGCCGGAGCCACCTGTTCGACTCGCTGGAACCACCTGCCGGACAGGCCAATATCAACTGCTGGCTATGCCAGAACCACCTGGGGGACGGTCCGGAATCACCTGCCAGCCATGGCGGAACCACCTCTCAGACGTACCAGAACCACCTGCCGGAGAAGCTGGAAACACGTCCTGGACAGTCTGGAACCACCTGCCGCCCAAGCCTGAACCACCTGCCAAGCACAACGGAACAACCTGCCAGACACGCCAAAATCACCTGCGTGTTATGCCAGAACCACTTGGAGGACTCTCTGGGATGACCTGCCGGGCATGCCGGAACCACCTCTCAGACGTGCCAGAACCATGTGGCGGACAGTCCGGAATCACCTGTTGGGCATGCGCAACCACCTCTTAGTCGTACCAGAACCACATGCCGTGCCGGCTGGAACCACCTACCGGACAGACCGGAATCACCTTTCGGGCATGCCGGAACCACCTGTCAATGTGCCAGAAACACGTGCCGGAGACGCCGGAAGCACCTGCCAAGCACGTTGGAACCACCTGCTCAACTCGCCTGAACCACCTGCCGGACATGCCAAAATCACCTGCCGACTATGCCAGAACCACTTGGCGAACACTCCGGAATCACTTGCCGGGCATGCAGGAACCACCTCTCAGACATGCCAGAACCCCGTGCCAATGACCCTGGAAGCACCAGCCGAGCACGCCGGAACCACCTGCTCGACTCGCCAGAACCACCTGCCGATCACGCAAAAATCACCTGCCGGCTACGCCACAACCAGTTGGTGAACACTTTGGAATCACCTGCCAGGCTTGCTGGAACCACCTGCCAGTCATGCCAAAATCACCTGCCAACTACGCCAGAACCGCTTGGCGGACACTGCGGAAACACCTGACGGGCCGGCTGGAACCACATCTCAGACGTGCCAGAAACGTGTTCATGAGATGCTGGAACCACACCCCGAACAGACGGATACCACCTGCCAGAACCGCCTGAACCACCTGCTGAGCACGCCGGAACCACCTGCTCGACTCACCGGTACCACCTCCCTGACACGCCAAAATCACCTGCTGGGTATGCCAGAACCACTTGGCGGACACTCCGGAATCATCTGCCGGACATGCCGGAACCAGCTCTCAGACACACCAGAACCAAGTGCCGGAGACGCCGGAAGCACCTGCCGAGCATGCCGGAGCCACCTGCTCGACTCGCCAGAAACACCTGCCGGACACGCCAAAATCACCTGCCGGGTATGCCAGAAGCACCTGGCGGACACTACGGAATCACCTGCCGCGCATGCCGGAAACACCTCTCAGACGTGCCGGAAGCACGTGCCGGACACGCCGGAAACACCTACCGGACAGACCGGAACCACCTGCCAAGAACGCCGGAGCCACCTGTTCGACTCGCTGGAACCACCTGCCGGACAGGCCAATATCAACTGCTGGCTATGCCAGAACCACCTGGGGGACAGTCCGGGATCACCTGCCAGCCATGGCGGTACCACCTCTCCGACGTACCAGAACCACCTGCCAGAGAAGCTGGAAACACGTCCTGGACAGACTGGAACCACGTGACGGCCATGCCTGAACCACCTGCCGAGCAAGGCGGAACCACCCGCCGGACACGCCAAAATCACCTGCGGGCTACGCCACAACCACTTGGACGACTCTCCGAAATGACCTGCCGGGCATGTTGGAACCACCTCTCAGACGTGCCAGAAGCACGTGGCGGACATTCCGGAATCACCTGTTGAGCATACGCAACCACCTCTGAGACGTACCAGAACCACGTGCCGTGCACGCCGGAACCACCTACCGGACAGACCGGAATCAACTTTTGGGCATGCCGGAACCACCAGTCAGATGTGCCAGGCACACGTGCCAATGACCCCGGAAGCACCTGCCGAGCACGCCGGAACCACCTGCTCGACTCGCCAGAACCACCTGCCGGACACGCAAAAATCACCTGCCGGCTACGCCACAACCAGTTGGGGAACACTTCGGAATCAACTGCCGGGCTTGCTGGAACCACCTGCCGGTCATGCCAAAATCACCTGCCAACTACGCCAGTACCACTTGGCGGACACTGTGGAAACACCTGTCGGGCCGGCCGGAACCACATCTCAGACGTGCCAGAACCATGTGCATGAGATGCTGGAACCACACCCCGAACAGACGGAAAACCCCTGCCAGACCCGTCTGAACAACCTGCCGAGCACGCCGGAGCCACCTGCTCGACTCGCCGGAACCACCTACCTGACATGCCCAAATCACCAGCCGGGTATGCCAGAACCACTTGGCGGACACTCCGGAATCATCTGCCGGACATGCCGGAACCAGCTCTCAGACACACCAGAACCACGTGCCGGAGACGCCGGAAGCACCTGCCGAGCATGCCGGAGCCACCTGCTCGACTCGCCAGAAACACCTGCCGGACACGCCAAAATCACCTGCCGGGTACGCCAGAACCACCTGGCGGCCACTCCGAAACCACCTGTCGCGCATGCCGGAACCACCTCTCAGACGTGCCGGAAGCACGTGCCGGACACGCCGGAATCACCTACCGGACAGACCGGAACCACCTGCCGAGCACGCCGGAGCCACCTGTTCGACTCGCTGGAACCACCTGCCGGACAGGCCAATATCAACTGCTGGCTATGCCAGAACCACCTGGGGGACGGTCCGGAATCACCTGCCAGCCATGGCGGAACCACCTCTCAGACGTACCAGAACCACCTGCCGGAAGAGCTGGAAACACGTCCTGGACAGTCTGGAACCACCTGCCGGCCAAGCCTGAACCACCTGCCAAGCACAACGGAACAACCTGCCAGACACGCCAAAATCACCTGCGTGTTATGCCAGAACCACTTGGAGGAATCTCTGGGATGACCTGCCGGGCATGCCGGAACCACCTCTCAGACGTGCCAGAACCATGTGGCGGACTGTCCGGAATCACCTGTTGGGCATGCGCAACCACCTCTGAGACGTACCAGAACCACATGCCTTGCAGGCTGGAACCACCTAACGGACAGACCGGAATCAACTTTTGGGCATGCCGGAACCACCTGTCAGATGTGCCAGAAACACGTGCCGGAGACGCCGGAAGCACCTGCCAAGCACGTTGGAACCGCCTGCTCAACTCGCCTTAACCACCTGCCGGACATGCCAAAATCACCTGCCGACTATGCCAGAACCACTTGGCGAACACTCCGGAATCACTTGCCGGGCATGCAGGAACCACCTCTCAGACATGCCAGAACCCCGTGCCAATGACCCTGGAAGCACCAGCCGAGCACGCCGGAACCACCTGCTCGACTCGCCAGAACCACCTGCCGATCACGCAAAAATCACCTGCCGGCTACGCCACAACCAGTTGGTGAACACTTTGGAATCACCTGCCAGGCTTGCTGGAACCACCTGCCAGTCATGCCAAAATCACCTGCCAACTACGCCAGAACCGCTTGGCGGACACTGCGGAAACACCTGACGGGCCGGCTGGAACCACATCTCAGACGTGCCAGAAACGTGTTCATGAGATGCTGGAACCACACCCCGAACAGACGGATACCACCTGCCAGAACCGCCTGAACCACCAGCTGAGCACGCCGGAACCACCTGCTCGACTCACCGGTACCACCTCCCTGACACGCCAAAATCACCTGCTGGGTATGCCAGAACCACTTGGCGGACACTCCGGAATCATCTGCCGGACATGCCGGAACCAGCTCTCAGACACACCAGAACCAAGTGACGGAGACGTCGGAAGCACCTGCCGAGCATGCCGGAGCCACCTGCTCGACTCGCCAGAAACACCTGCCGGACACGCCAAAATCACCTGCCGGGTATGCCAGAACCACCTGGCGGACACTACGGAATCACCTGCCGCGCATGCCGGAACCACCTCTCAGACGTGCCGGAAGTACGTGCCAGACACGCCGGAAACACCTACCGGACAGACCGGAACCACCTGCCAAGAACGCCGGAGCCACCTGTTCGACTCGCTGGAACCACCTGCCGGACAGGCCAATATCAACTGCTGGCTATGCCAGAACCACCTGTGGGACAGTCCGGGATCACCTGCCAACCATGGCGGAACCACCTCTCAGACGTACCAGAACCACCTGCCGGAGAAGCTGGAAACACGTCCTGGACAGACTGGAACCACGTGACGGCCATGCCTGAACCACCTGCCGAGCACGGCGGAACCACCTGCCGGACACGCCAAAATCACCTGCGGGCTACGCCAGAACCACTTGGACGACTCTCCGAAATGACCTGCCGGGCATGTTGGAACCACCTCTCAGACGTGCCAGAAGCACGTGGCGGACAGTCCGGAATCACCTGTTGGGCATACGCAACCACCTCTGAGACGTACCAGAACCACGTGCAGTGCACGCCGGAACCACCTACCGGACAGACCGGAATCAACTTTTGGGCATGCCGGAACCACCAGTCAGATGTGCCAGAAACACGTGCCGGAGACGCCGGAAGCACCTGCCGAGCACGTCGCAACCACCTGCTCAACTCGCCTGAACCACCTGCCGGACACGCCAAAATCACCTGCCCGCTACACCAGCACCACTTCGGGGACAAGCCGGAATCACGTGAGGGGCATGCCGGCACAGCCTCTCAGACTGAACCTCGTGCCGGACACCACAGAACCACCTGCCGGACAGACCGGAACCACCTGCCGGACACGCCGGAACCACCGGCTCGACCCGCCGGAACGACCGCTGGACATGCAAAATCACCTGCCGGCTGCGCCGGAAACACTTGGCAAACACTCCGGAATCACCTGCCGGGCATGCCGGAACCACCTCTCAGACGTACCAGAACCACCTGCCGGAAGAGCTGGAAACACGTCCTGGACAGTCTGGAACCACCTGCCGGCCAAGCCTGAACCACCTGCCAAGCACAACGGAACAACCTGCCAGACACGCCAAAATCACCTGCGTGTTATGCCAGAACCACTTGGAGGACTCTCTGGGATGACCTGCCGAGCACGCCGGAACCACCTGCTCGACTCGCCAGAACCACCTGCCGGACACGCAAAAATCACCTGCCGGCTACGCCACAACCAGTTGGGGAACACTTCGGAATCACCTGCCGGGCTTGCTGGAACCACCTGCCGGTCATGCCAAAATCACCTGCCAACTACGCCAGTACCACTTGGCGGACACTGTGGAAACACCTGTCGGGCCGGCCGGAACCACATCTCAGACGTGCCAGAACCATGTGCATGAGATTCTGGAACCACACCCCGAACAGACGGAAAACCCCTGCCAGACCCGTCTGAACAACGTGCCGAGCACGCCGGAGCCACCTGCTCGACTCGCCGGAACCACCTACCTGACATGCCCAAATCACCAGCCGGGTATGCCAGAACCACTTGGCGGACACTCCGGAATCATCTGCCGGACATGCCGGAACCAGCTCTCAGACACACCAGAACCACGTGCCGGAGACGCCGGAAGCACCTGCCGAGCATGCCGGAGCCACCTGCTCGACTCGCCAGAAACACCTGCCGGACACGCCAAAATCACCTGCCGGGTACGCCAGAACCACCTGGCGGACACTCCGAAACCACCTGTCGCGCATGCCGGAACCACCTCTCAGATGTGCCGGAAGCACGTGCCGGACACGCCAGAATCACCTACCGGACAGACCGGAACCACATGCCGAGCACGCCGGAGCCACCTGTTCGACTCGCTGGAACCACCTGCCGGACATCCAATATCAACTGCTGGCTATGCCAGAACCACCTGGGGGACGGTCCGGAATCACCTGCCAGCCATGGCGGAACCACCTCTCAGACGTACCAGAACCACCTGCCGGAGAAGCTGGAAACACGTCCTGGACCGTCTGGAACCACCTGCCGGCCAAGCCTGAACCACCTGCCAAGCACAACGGAACAACCTGCCAGACACGCCAAAATCACCTGCGTGTTATGCCAGAACCACTTGGAGGACTCTCTGGGATGACCTGCCGGCCATGCCGGAACCACCTCTCAGACGTGCCAGAACCATGTGGCGGACAGTCCGGAATCACCTGTTGGGCATGCGCAACCACCTCTGAGACGTACCAGAACCACATGCCGTGCAGGCTGGAACCACCTACCGGACAGACCGGAATCACCTTTCGGGCATGCCGGAACCACCTGTCAGATGTGCCAGAAACACGTGCCGGAGACGCCGGAAGCACCTGCCAAGCACGTTGGAACCACCTGCTCAACTCGCCTGAACCACCTGCCGGACATGCCAAAATCACCTGCCGACTATGCCAGAACCACTTGGCGAACACTCCGGAATCACTTGCCGGGCATGCAGGAACCACCTCTCAGACATGCCAGAACCCCGTGCCAATGACCCCGGAAGCACCAGCCGAGCACGCCGGAACCACCTGCTCGACTCGCCAGAACCACCTGCCGATCACGCAAAAATCACCTGCCGGCTACGCCACAACCAGTTGGGGAACACTTTGGAATCACCTGCCAGGCTTGCTGGAACCACCTGCCAGTCATGCCAAAATCACCTGCCAACTACGCCAGAACCGCTTGGCGGACACTGCGGAAACACCTGTCGGGCCGGTTGGAACCACATCTCAGACGTGCCAGAAACGTGTTCATGAGATGCTGGAACCACACCCCGAACAGACGGATACCACCTGCCAGAACCGCCTGAACCACCTGCTGAGCACGCCGGAACCACCTGCTCGACTCACCGGTACCACCTCCCTGACACGCCAAAATCACCTGCCGGGTATGCCAGAACCACTTGGCGGACCCTCCGGAATCATCTGCCGGACATGCCGGAACCAGCTCTCAGACACACCAGAACCAAGTGACGGAGACGCCGGAAGCACCTGCCGAGCATGCCGGAGCCACCTGCTCGACTCGCCAGAAACACCTGCCGGACACGCCAAAATCACCTGCCGGGTATGCCAGAACCACCTGGCGGACACTACGGAATCACCTGCCGCGCATGCCGGAACCACCTCTCAGACGTGCCGGAAGCACGTGCCGGACACGCCGGAATCACCTACCGGACAGACCGGAACCACCTGCCAAGAACGCCGGAGCCACCTGTTCGACTCGCTGGAACCACCTGCCGGACAGGCCAATATCAACTGCTGGCTATGCCAGAACCACCTGGGGGACAGTCCGGGATCACCTGCCAGCCATGGCGGAACCACCTCTCAGACGTACCAGAACCACCTGCCGGAAGAGCTGGAAACACGTCCTGGACAGTCTGGAACCACCTGCCGGCCAAGCCTGAACCACCTGCCAAGCACAACGGAACAACCTGCCAGACACGCCAAAATCACCTGCGTGTTATGCCAGAACCACTTGGAGGACTCTCTGGGATGACCTGCCGGCCATGCCGGAACCACCTCTCAG
The DNA here is from genome assembly GCF_041296265.1 of Equus caballus. Taxonomy (NCBI): domain Eukaryota; kingdom Metazoa; phylum Chordata; class Mammalia; order Perissodactyla; family Equidae; genus Equus; species Equus caballus. Next base: position 4,446,630 of record NC_091713.1, read on the forward strand.
ACGTGCCAGAACCATGTGGCGGACAGTCCGGAATCACCTGTTGGGCATGCGCAACCACCTCTGAGACGTACCAGAACCACATGCCGTGCAGGCTGGAACCACCTACCGGACAGACCGGAATCACCTTTCGGGCATGCCGGAACCACCTGTCAGATGTGCCAGAAACACGTGCCGGAGACGCCGGAAGCACCTGCCAAGCACGTTGGAACCACCTGCTCAACTCGCCTGAACCACCTGCCGGACATGCCAAAATCACCTGCCGACTATGCCAGAACCACTTGGCGAACACTCCGGAATCACTTGCCGGTCATGCAGGAACCACCTCTCAGACATGCCAGAATCCCGTGCCAATGACCCCGGAAGCACCAGCCGAGCACGCCAGTACCACCTGCTCGACTCGCCAGAACCACCTGCCGACCACGCAACAATCACCTGCCGGCTACGCCACAACCAGTTGGTGAACACTTTGGAATCACCTGCCAGGCTTGCTGGAACCACCTGCCAGTCATGCCAAAATCACCTGCCAACTACGCCAGAACCGCTTAGCGGACACTGCGGAAAGACCTGTCGGGCCGGCTGGAACCACATCTCAGACGTGCCAGAAACGTGTTCATGAGATGCTGGAACCACACCCCGAACAGACGGATACCACCTGCCAGAACCGCCTGAACCACCTGCTGAGCACGCCGGAACCACCTGCTCGACTCACCGGTACCACCTCCCTGACACGCCAAAATCACCTGCTGGGTATGCCAGAACCACTTGGCGGACACTCCGGAATCATCTGCCGGACATGCCAGAACCAGCTCTCAGACACACCAGAACCAAGTGACGGAGACGTCGGAAGCACCTGCCGAGCATGCCGGAGCCACCTGCTCGACTCGCCAGAAACACCTGCCGGACACGCCAAAATCACCTGCCGGGTATGCCAGAACCACCTGGCGGACACTACGGAATCACCTGCCGCGCATGCCGGAACCGCCTCTCAGACGTGCCGGAAGTACGTGCCAGACACGCCGGAAACACCTACCGGACAGACCGGAACCACCTGCCAAGAACGCCGGAGCCACCTGTTCGACTCGCTGGAACCACCTGCCGGACAGGCCAATATCAACTGCTGGCTATGCCAGAACCACCTGGGGGACAGTCCGGGATCACCTGCCAGCCATGGCGGAACCACCTCTCAGACGTACCAGAACCACCTGCCGGAGAAGCTGGAAACACGTCCTGGACAGACTGGAACCACGTGACGGCCATGCCTGAACCACCTGCCGAGCACGGCGGAACCACCTGCCGGACACGCCAAAATCACCTGCGGGCTACGCCAGAACCACTTGGACGACTCTCCGAAATGACCTGCCGGGCATGTAGGAACCACCTCTCAGACGTGCCAGAAGCACGTGGCGGACAGTCCGGAATCACCTGTTGGGCATGCGCAACCACCTCTGAGACGTACCAGAACTACGTGCCGTGCACGCCGGAACCACCTACCGCACAGACCGGAATCAACTTTTGGGCATGCCGGAACCCCCAGTCAGATGTGCCAGAAACACGTGCCGGAGACGCCGGAACCACCTGCCGAGCATGTCGCAAGCACTTGCTCAACTCGCCTGAACCACCTGCCGGACACGCCAAAATCACCTGCCCGCTACACCAGCACCACTTCGGGGACATGCCGGAATCACGTGAGGGGCATGCCGGCACAGCCTCTCAGAGTGAACCTCGTGCCGGACACCACAGAACCACCTGCCGGACAGACCGGAACCACCTGCCGGACACGCCGGAACCACCGGCTCGACCCGCCGGAACGACCGCTGGACATGCAAAATCACCTGCCGGCTACGCCGGAAACACTTGGCGAACATTCCGGAATCACCTGCCGGGCATGCCGGAACCACCTCTCAGATATGCCAGAACCACGTGCCAATGACCCCGGAAGCACCTGCCGAGCACGCCGGAACCACCTGCTCGACTCGCCAGAACCACCTGCCAGACACGCAAAAATCACCTGCCGGCTACGCCACAACCAGTTGGGGAACACTTCGGAATCACCTGCCGGGCTTGCTGGAACCACCTGCCGGTCATGCCAAAATCACCTGCCAACTACGCCAGTACCACTTGGCGGACACTGTGGAAACACCTGTCGGGCCGGCCGGAACCACATCTCAGATGTGCCAGAACCATGTGCATGAGATGCTGGAACCACACCCCGAACAGACGGAAAACACCTGCCAGACCCGTCTGAACAGCCTGCCGAGCACGCCGGAGCCACCTGCTCGACTCGCCGGAACCACCTACCTGACATGCCCAAATCACCAGCCGGGTATGCCAGAACCACTTGGCGGACACTCCGGAATCATCTGCCGGACATGCCGGAACCAGCTCTCAGACACACCAGAACCACGTGCCGGAGACGCCGGAAGCACCTGCCGAGCATGCCGGAGCCACCTGCTCGACTCGCCAGAAACACCTGCCGGACACGCCAAAATCACCTGCCGGGTACGCCAGAACCACCTGGCGGCCACTCCGAAACCACCTGTCGCGCATGCCGGAACCACCTCTCAGACGTGCCGGAAGCACGTGCCGGACACGCCGGAATCACCTACCGGACAGACCGGAACCACCTGCCGAGCACGCCGGAGCCACCTGTTCGACTCGCTGGAACCACCTGCCGGACAGGCCAATATCAACTGCTGGCTATGCCAGAACCACCTGGGGGACGGTCCGGAATCACCTGCCAGCCATGGCGGAACCACCTCTCAGACGTACCAGAACCACCTGCCGGAAGAGCTGGAAACACGTCCTGGACAGTCTGGAACCACCTGCCGGCCAAGCCTGAACCACCTGCCAAGCACAACGGAACAACCTGCCAGACACGCCAAAATCACCTGCGTGTTATGCCAGAACCACTTGGAGGAATCTCTGGGATGACCTGCCGGGCATGCCGGAACCACCTCTCAGACGTGCCAGAACCATGTGGCGGACTGTCCGGAATCACCTGTTGGGCATGCGCAACCACCTCTGAGACGTACCAGAACCACATGCCTTGCAGGCTGGAACCACCTACCGGACAGACCGGAATCAACTTTTGGGCATGCCGGAACCACCTGTCAGATGTGCCAGAAACACGTGCCGGAGACGCCGGAAGCACCTGCCAAGCACGTTGGAACCGCCTGCTCAACTCGCCTTAACCACCTGCCGGACATGCCAAAATCACCTGCCGACTATGCCAGAACCACTTGGCGAACACTCCGGAATCACTTGCCGGGCATGCAGGAACCACCTCTCAGACATGCCAGAACCCCGTGCCAATGACCCTGGAAGCACCAGCCGAGCACGCCGGAACCACCTGCTCGACTCGCCAGAACCACCTGCCGATCACGCAAAAATCACCTGCCGGCTACGCCACAACCAGTTGGTGAACACTTTGGAATCACCTGCCAGGCTTGCTGGAACCACCTGCCAGTCATGCCAAAATCACCTGCCAACTACGCCAGAACCGCTTGGCGGACACTGCGGAAACACCTGACGGGCCGGCTGGAACCACATCTCAGACGTGCCAGAAACGTGTTCATGAGATGCTGGAACCACACCCCGAACAGACGGATACCACCTGCCAGAACCGCCTGAACCACCTGCTGAGCACGCCGGAACCACCTGCTCGACTCACCGGTACCACCTCCCTGACACGCCAAAATCACCTGCTGGGTATGCCAGAACCACTTGGCGGACACTCAGGAATCATCTGCCGGACATGCCGGAACCAGCTCTCAGACACACCAGAACCAAGTGACGGAGACGTCGGAAGCACCTGCCGAGCATGCCGGAGCCACCTGCTCGACTCGCCAGAAACACCTGCCGGACACGCCAAAATCACCTGCCGGGTATGCCAGAACCACCTGGCGGACACTACGGAATCACCTGCCGCGCATGCCGGAACCACCTCTCAGACGTGCCGGAAGTACGTGCCAGACACGCCGGAAACACCTACCGGACAGACCGGAACCACCTGCCAAGAACGCCGGAGCCACCTGTTCGACTCGCTGGAACCACCTGCCGGACAGGCCAATATCAACTGCTGGCTATGCCAGAACCACCTGGGGGACAGTCCGGGATCACCTGCCAACCATGGCGGAACCACCACTCAGACGTACCAGAACCACCTGCCGGAGAAGCTGGAAACACGTCCTGGACAGACTGGAACCACGTGACGGCCATGCCTGAACCACCTGCCGAGCACGGCGGAACCACCTGCCGGACACGCCAAAATCACCTGCGGGCTACGCCAGAACCACTTGGACGACTCTCCGAAATGACCTGCCGGGCATGTTGGAACCACCTCTCAGACGTGCCAGAAGCACGTGGCGGACAGTCCGGAATCACCTGTTGGGCATACGCAACCACCTCTGAGACGTACCAGAACCACGTGCAGTGCACGCCGGAACCACCTACCGGACAGACCGGAATCAACTTTTGGGCATGCCGGAACCACCAGTCAGATGTGCCAGAAACACGTGCCGGAGACGCCGGAAGCACCTGCCGAGCACGTCGCAACCACCTGCTCAACTCGCCTGAACCACCTGCCGGACACGCCAAAATCACCTGCCCGCTACACCAGCACCACTTCGGGGACAAGCCGGAATCACGTGAGGGGCATGCCGGCACAGCCTCTCAGACTGAACCTCGTGCCGGACACCACAGAACCACCTGCCGGACAGACCGGAACCACCTGCCGGACACGCCGGAACCACCGGCTCGACCCGCCGGAACGACCGCTGGACATGCAAAATCACCTGCCGGCTGCGCCGGAAACACTTGGCAAACACTCCGGAATCACCTGCCGGGCATGCCGGAACCACCTCTCAGACGTACCAGAACCACCTGCCGGAAGAGGTGGAAACACGTCCTGGACAGTCTGGAACCACCTGCCGCCCAAGCCTGAACCACCTGCCAAGCACAACGGAACAACCTGCCAGACACGCCAAAATCACCTGCGTGTTATGCCAGAACCACTTGGAGGACTCTCTGGGATGACCTGCCGGGCATGCCGGAACCACCTCTCAGACGTGCCAGAACCATGTGGCGGACTGTCCGGAATCACCTGTTGGGCATGCGCAACCACCTCTGAGACGTACCGGAACCACATGCCGTGCCGGCTGGAACCACCTACCGGACAGACCGGAATCACCTTTCGGGCATGCCGGAACCACCTGTCAGATGTGCCAGAAACACGTGCCGGAGACGCTGGAAGCACCTGCCAAGCACGTTGGAACCACCTGCTCAACTCGCCTGAACCACCTGCCGGACATGCCAAAATCACCTGCCGACTATGCCAGAACCACTTGGCGAACACTCCGGAATCACTTGCCGGGCATGCAGGAACCACCTCTCAGACATGCCAGAACCCCGTGCCAATGACCCCGGAAGCACCAGCCGAGCACGCCGGAACCACCTGCTCGACTCGCCAGAACCACCTGCCGATCACGCAAAAATCACCTGCCGGCTACGCCACAACCAGTTGGGGAACACTTTGGAATCACCTGCCAGGCTTGCTGGAACCACCTGCCAGTCATGCCAAAATCACCTGCCAACTATGCCAGAACCGCTTGGCGGACACTGCGGAAACACCTGTCGGGCCGGCTGGAACCACATCTCAGACGTGCCAGAAACGTGTTCATGAGATGCTGGAACCACACCCCGAACAGACGGATACCACCTGCCAGAACCGCCTGAACCACCTGCTGAGCACGCCGGAACCACCTGCTCGACTCACCGGTACCACCTCCCTGACACGCCAAAATCACCTGCTGGGTATGCCAGAACCACTTGGCGGACCCTCCGGAATCATCTGCCGGACATGCCAGAACCAGCTCTCAGACACACCAGAACCAAGTGCCGGAGACGCCGGAAGCACCTGCCGAGCATGCCGGAGCCACCTGCTCGACTCGCCAGAAACACCTGCCGGACACGCCAAAATCACCTGCCGGGTATGCCAGAACCACCTGGCGGACACTACGGAATCACCTGCCGCGCATGCCGGAACCGCCTCTCAGACGTGCCGGAAGTACGTGCCAGACACGCCGGAAACACCTACCGGACAGACCGGAACCACCTGCCAAGAACGCCGGAGCCACCTGTTCGACTCGCTGGAACCACCTGCCGGACAGGCCAATATCAACTGCTGGCTATGCCAGAACCACCTGGGGGACAGTCCGGGATCACCTGCCAGCCATGGCGGAACCACCTCTCAGACGTACCAGAACCACCTGCCGGAGAAGCTGGAAACACGTCCTGGACAGACTGGAACCACGTGACGGCCATGCCTGAACCACCTGCCGAGCACGGCGGAACCACCTGCCGGACACGCCAAAATCACCTGCGGGCTACGCCTGAACCACTTGGACAACTCTCCGAAATGACCTGCCGGACATGTTGGAACCACCTCTCAGACGTGCCAGAAGCAGGTGGCGGACAGTCCGGAATCACCTGTTGGGCATATGCAACCACCTCTGAGACGTACCAGAACCACGTGCCGTGCACGCCGGAACCACCTACCGGACAGACCCGAATCAACTTTTGGGCATGCCGGAACCACCAGTCAGATGTGCCAGAAACACGTGCCGGAGACGCCGGAACCACCTGCCGAGCATGTCACAAGCACCTGCTCAACACGCCTGAACCACCTGCCGGACACGCCAAAATCACCTGCCCGCTACACCAGCACCACTTGGGCGACATGCCGGAATCACGTGAGGGGCATGCCGGCACAGCCTCTCAGACTGAACCTCGTGCCGGACACCACAGAACCACCTGCCGGACAGAGCGGAACCACCTGCCGGACACGCCGGAACCACCGGCTCGACCCGCCGGAACGACCGCTGGACATGCAAAATCACCTGCCGGCTACGCCGGAAACACTTGGCGAACACTCCAGAATCACCTGCCGGGCATGCCGGAACCACCTCTCAGATATGCCAGAACCACGTGCCAATGACCCCGGAAGCACCAGCCGAGCACGCCGGAACCACCTGCTCGACTCGCCAGAACCACCTGCCGGACACGCAAAAATCACCTGCCGGCTACGCCACAACCAGTTGGGGAACACTTCGGAATCACCTGCCGGGCTTGCTGGAACCACCTGCCGGTCATGCCAAAATCACCTGCCAACTACGCCAGTACCACTTGGCGGACACTGTGGAAACACCTGTCGGGCCGGCCGGAACCACATCTCAGACGTGCCAGAACCATGTGCATGAGATGCTGGAACCACACCCCGAACAGACGGAAAACCCCTGCCAGACCCGTCTGAACAACGTGCCGAGCACGCCGGAGCCACCTGCTCGACTCGCCGGAACCACCTACCTGACATGCCCAAATCACCAGCCGGGTATGCCAGAACCACTTGGCAGACACTCCGGAATCATCTGCCGGACATGCCGGAACCAGCTCTCAGACACACCAGAACCACGTGCCGGAGACGCCGGAAGCACCTGCCGAGCATGCCGGAGCCACCTGCTCGACTCGCCAGAAACACCTGCCGGACACGCCAAAATCACCTGCCGGGTACGCCAGAACCACCTGGCGGACACTCCGAAACCAACTGTCGCGCATGCCGGAACCACCTCTCAGATGTGCCGGAAGCACGTGCCGGACACGCCAGAATCACCTACCGGACAGACCGGAACCACATGCCGAGCACGCCGGAGCCACCTGTTCGACTCGCTGGAACCACCTGCCGGACATCCAATATCAACTGCTGGCTATGCCAGAACCACCTGGGGGACGGTCCGGAATCACCTGCCAGCCATGGCGGAACCACCTCTCAGACGTACCAGAACCACCTGCCGGAGAAGCTGGAAACACGTCCTGGACCGTCTGGAACCACCTGCCGGCCAAGCCTGAACCACCTGCCAAGCACAACGGAACAACCTGCCAGACACGCCAAAATCACCTGCGTGTTATGCCAGAACCACTTGGAGGACTCTCTGGGATGACCTGCCGGGCATGCCAGAACCACCTCTCAGACGTGCCAGAACCATGTGGCGGACAGTCCGGAATCACCTGTTGGGCATGCGCAACCACCTCTGAGACGTACCAGAACCACATGCCGTGCAGGCTGGAACCACCTACCGGACAGACCGGAATCACCTTTCGGGCATGCCGGAACCACCTGTCAGATGTGCCAGAAACACGTGCCGGAGACGCCGGAAGCACCTGCCAAGCACGTTGGAACCACCTGCTCAACTCGCCTGAACCACCTGCCGGACATGCCAAAATCACCTGCCGACTATGCCAGAACCACTTGGCGAACACTCCGGAATCACTTGCCGGGCATGCAGGAACCACCTCTCAGACATGCCAGAACCCCGTGCCAATGACCCCGGAAGCACCAGCCGAGCACGCCGGAACCATCTGCTCGACTCGCCAGAACCACCTGCCGATCACGCAAAAATCACCTGCCGGCTACGCCACAACCAGTTGGGGAACACTTTGGAATCACCTGCCAGGCTTGCTGGAACCACCTGCCAGTCATGCCAAAATCACCTGCCAACTACGCCAGAACCGCTTGGCGGACACTGCGGAAACACCTGTCGGGCCGGTTGGAACCACATCTCAGACGTGCCAGAAACGTGTTCATGAGATGCTGGAACCACACCCCGAACAGACGGATACCACCTGCCAGAACCGCCTGAACCACCTGCTGAGCACGCCGGAACCACCTGCTCGACTCACCGGTACCACCTCCCTGACACGCCAAAATCACCTGCCGGGTATGCCAGAACCACTTGGCGGACCCTCCGGAATCATCTGCCGGACATGCCGGAACCAGCTCTCAGACACACCAGAACCAAGTGCCGGAGACGCCGGAAGCACCTGCCGAGCATGCCGGAGCCACCTGCTCGACTCGCCAGAAACACCTGCCGGACACGCCAAAATCACCTGCCGGGTATGCCAGAACCACCTGGCGGACACTACGGAATCACCTGCCGCGCATGCCGGAACCACCTCTCAGACGTGCCGGAAGCACGTGCCGGACACGCCGGAATCACCTACCGGACAGACCGGAACCACCTGCCAAGAACGCCGGAGCCACCTGTTCGACTCGCTGGAACCACCTGCCGGACAGGCCAATATCAACTGCTGGCTATGCCAGAACCACCTGGGGGACAGTCCGGGATCACCTGCCAGCCATGGCGGAACCACCTCTCAGACGTACCAGAACCACCTGCCGGAAGAGCTGGAAACACGTCCTGGACAGTCTGGAACCACCTGCCGGCCAAGCCTGAACCACCTGCCAAGCACAACGGAACAACCTGCCAGACACGCCAAAATCACCTGCGTGTTATGCCAGAACCACTTGGAGGACTCTCTGGGATGACCTGCCGGCCATGCCGGAACCACCTCTCAGACGTGCCAGAACCATGTGGCGGACAGTCCGGAATCACCTGTTGGGCATGCGCAACCACCTCTGAGACGTACCAGAACCACATGCCGTGCAGGCTGGAACCACCTACCGGACAGACCGGAATCACCTTTCGGGCATGCCGGAACCACCTGTCAGATGTGCCAGAAACACGTGCCGGAGACGCCGGAAGCACCTGCCAAGCACGTTGGAACCACCTGCTCAACTCGCCTGAACCACCTGCCGGACATGCCAAAATCACCTGCCGACTATGCCAGAACCACTTGGCGAACACTCCGGAATCACTTGCCGGTCATGCAGGAACCACCTCTCAGACATGCCAGAATCCCGTGCCAATGACCCCGGAAGCACCAGCCGAGCACGCCAGTACCACCTGCTCGACTCGCCAGAACCACCTGCCGACCACGCAACAATCACCTGCCGGCTACGCCACAACCAGTTGGTGAACACTTTGGAATCACCTGCCAGGCTTGCTGGAACCACCTGCCAGTCATGCCAAAATCACCTGCCAACTACGCCAGAACCGCTTAGCGGACACTGCGGAAAGACCTGTCGGGCCGGCTGGAACCACATCTCAGACGTGCCAGAAACGTGTTCATGAGATGCTGGAACCACACCCCGAACAGACGGATACCACCTGCCAGAACCGCCTGAACCACCTGCTGAGCACGCCGGAACCACCTGCTCGACTCACCGGTACCACCTCCCTGACACGCCAAAATCACCTGCTGGGTATGCCAGAACCACTTGGCGGACACTCCGGAATCATCTGCCGGACATGCCAGAACCAGCTCTCAGACACACCAGAACCAAGTGACGGAGACGTCGGAAGCACCTGCCGAGCATGCCGGAGCCACCTGCTCGACTCGCCAGAAACACCTGCTGGACACGCCAAAATCACCTGCCGGGTATGCCAGAACCACCTGGCGGACACTACGGAATCACCTGCCGCGCATGCCGGAACCGCCTCTCAGACGTGCCGGAAGTACGTGCCAGACACGCCGGAAACACCTACCGGACAGACCGGAACCACCTGCCAAGAACGCCGGAGCCACCTGTTCGACTCGCTGGAACCACCTGCCGGACAGGCCAATATCAACTGCTGGCTATGCCAGAACCACCTGGGGGACAGTCCGGGATCACCTGCCAGCCATGGCGGAACCACCTCTCAGACGTACCAGAACCACCTGCCGGAGAAGCTGGAAACACGTCCTGGACAGACTGGAACCACGTGACGGCCATGCCTGAACCACCTGCCGAGCACGGCGGAACCACCTGCCGGACACGCCAAAATCACCTGCGGGCTACGCCAGAACCACTTGGACGACTCTCCGAAATGACCTGCCGGGCATGTAGGAACCACCTCTCAGACGTGCCAGAAGCACGTGGCGGACAGTCCGGAATCACCTGTTGGGCATGCGCAACCACCTCTGAGACGTACCAGAACTACGTGCCGTGCACGCCGGAACCACCTACCGGACAGACCGGAATCAACTTTTGGGCATGCCGGAACCCCCAGTCAGATGTGCCAGAAACACGTGCCGGAGACGCCGGAACCACCTGCCGAGCATGTCGCAAGCACTTGCTCAACTCGCCTGAACCACCTGCCGGACACGCCAAAATCACCTGCCCGCTACACCAGCACCACTTCGGGGACATGCCGGAATCACGTGAGGGGCATGCCGGCACAGCCTCTCAGAGTGAACCTCGTGCCGGACACCACAGAACCACCTGCCGGACAGACCGGAACCACCTGCCGGACACGCCGGAACCACCGGCTCGACCCGCCGGAACGACCGCTGGACATGCAAAATCACCTGCCGGCTACGCCGGAAACACTTGGCGAACATTCCGGAATCACCTGCCGGGCATGCCGGAACCACCTCTCAGATATGCCAGAACCACGTGCCAATGACCCCGGAAGCACCTGCCGAGCACGCCGGAACCACCTGCTCGACTCGCCAGAACCACCTGCCAGACACGCAAAAATCACCTGCCGGCTACGCCACAACCAGTTGGGGAACACTTCGGAATCACCTGCCGGGCTTGCTGGAACCACCTGCCGGTCATGCCAAAATCACCTGCCAACTACGCCAGTACCACTTGGCGGACACTGTGGAAACACCTGTCGGGCCGGCCGGAACCACATCTCAGATGTGCCAGAACCATGTGCATGAGATGCTGGAACCACACCCCGAACAGACGGAAAACACCTGCCAGACCCGTCTGAACAGCCTGCCGAGCACGCCGGAGCCACCTGCTCGACTCGCCGGAACCACCTACCTGACATGCCCAAATCACCAGCCGGGTATGCCAGAACCACTTGGCGGACACTCCGGAATCATCTGCCGGACATGCCGGAACCAGCTCTCAGACACACCAGAACCACGTGCCGGAGACGCCGGAAGCACCTGCCGAGCATGCCGGAGCCACCTGCTCGACTCGCCAGAAACACCTGCCGGACACGCCAAAATCACCTGCCGGGTACGCCAGAACCACCTGGCGGACACTCCGAAACCACCTGTCGCTCATGCCGGAACCACCTCTCAGACGTGCCGGAAGCACGTGCCGGACACGCCGGAATCACCTACCGGACAGACCGGAACCACCTGCCGAGCACGCCGGAGCCACCTGTTCGACTCGCTGGAACCACCTGCCGGACAGGCCAATATCAACTGCTGGCTATGCCAGAACCACCTGGGGGACGGTCTGGAATCACCTGCCAGCCATGGCGGAACCACCTCTCAGACGTACCAGAACCACCTGCCGGAGAAGCTGGAAACACGTCCTGGACAGTCTGGAACCACCTGCCGGCCAAGCCTGAACCACCTGCCAAGCACAACGGAACAACGTGCCAGACACGCCAAAATCACCTGTGTATTATGCCTGAACCACTTGGAGGACTCTCTGGGATGACCTACCGGGCATGCCGGAACCACCTCTCAGAAGTGCCAGAATCATGTGGCGGACAGTCCGGAATCACCTGTTGGGCATGCGCAACCACCTCTGAGACGTACCAGAACCACATGCCGTGCAGGCTGGAACCACCTACCGGACAGACCGGAATCACCTTTCGGGCATGACGGAACCACCTGTCAGATGTGCCAGAAACACGTGCCGGAGACGCCGGAAGCACCTGCCAAGCACGTTGGAACCACCTGCTCAACTCGCCTGAACCACCTGCCGGACATGCCAAAATCACCTGCCGACTATGCCAGAACCACTTGGCGAACACTCCGGAATCACTTTCCGGGCATGCAGGAACCACCTCTCAGACATGCCAGAACCCCGTGCCAATGACCCCGGAAGCACCAGCCGAGCACGCCGGAACCACCTGCTCGACTCGCCAGAACCACCTGCCGATCACGCAAAAATCACCTGCCGGCTACGCCACAACCAGTTGGTGAACACTTTGGAATCACCTGCCAGGCTTGCTGGAACCACCTGCCAGTCATGCCAAAATCACCTGCCAACTACGCCAGAACCGCTTGGCGGACACTGCGGAAAGACCTGTCGGGCCGGCTGGAACCACATCTCAGACGTGCCAGAAACGTGTTCATGAGATGCTGGAACCACACCCCGAACAGACGGATACCACCTGCCAGAACCGCCTGAACCACCTGCTGAGCACGCCGGAACCACCTGCTCGACTCACCGGTACCACCTCCCTGACACGCCAAAATCACCTGCTGGGTATGCCAGAACCACTTGGCGGACACTCCGGAATCATCTGCCGGACATGCCAGAACCAGCTCTCAGACACACCAGAACCAAGTGACGGAGACGTCGGAAGCACCTGCCGAGCATGCCGGAGCCACCTGCTCGACTCGCCAGAAACACCTGCTCGACACGCCAAAATCACCTGCCGGGTATGCCAGAACCACCTGGCGGACACTACGGAATCACCTGCCGCGCATGCCGGAACCACCTCTCAGACGTGCCGGAAGTACGTGCCAGACACGCCGGAAACACCTACCGGACAGACCGGAACCACCTGCCAAGAACGCCGGAGCCACCTGTTCGACTCGCTGGAACCACCTGCCGGACAGGCCAATATCAACTGCTGGCTATGCCAGAACCACCTGGGGGACAGTCCGGGATCACCTGCCAGCCATGGCGGAACCACCTCTCAGACGTACCAGAACCACCTGCCGGAGAAGCTGGAAACACGTCCTGGACAGACTGGAACCACGTGACGGCCATGCCTGAACCACCTGCCGAGCACGGCGGAACCACCTGCCGGACACGCCAAAATCACCTGCGGGCTACGCCAGAACCACTTGGACGACTCTCCGAAATGACCTGCCGGGCATGTAGGAACCACCTCTCAGACGTGCCAGAAGCACGTGGCGGACAGTCCGGAATCACCTGTTGGGCATACGCAACCACCTCTGAGACGTACCAGAACTACGTGCCGTGCACGCCGGAACCACCTACCGGACAGACCGGAATCAACTTTTGGGCATGCCGGAACCCCCAGTCAGATGTGCCAGAAACACGTGCCGGAGACGCCGGAACCACCTGCCGAGCATGTCACAAGCACTTGCTCAACTCGCCTGAACCACCTGCCGGACACGCCAAAATCACCTGCCCGCTACACCAGCACTACTTCGGGGACATGCCGGAATCACGTGAGGGGCATGCCGGCACAGCCTCTCAGAGTGAACCTCGTGCCGGACACCACAGAACCACCTGCCGGACAGACCGGAACCACCTGCCGGACACGCCGGAACCACCGGCTCGACCCGCCGGAACGACCGCTGGACATGCAAAATCACCTGCCGGCTACGCCGGAAATAATTGGCGAACATTCCGGAATCACCTGCCGGGCATGCCGGAACCACCTCTCAGATATGCCAGAACCACGTGCCAATGACCCCGGAAGCACCTGCCGAGCACGCCGGAACCACCTGCTCGACTCGCCAGAACCACCTGCCAGACACGCAAAAATCACCTGCCGGCTACGCCACAACCAGTTGGGGAACACTTCGGAATCACCTGCCGGGCTTGCTGGAACCACCTGCCGGTCATGCCAAAATCACCTGCCAACTACGCCAGTACCACTTGGCGGACACTGTGGAAACACCTGTCGGGCCGGCCGGAACCACATCTCAGATGTGCCAGAACCATGTGCATGAGATGCTGGAACCACACCCCGAACAGACGGAAAACACCTGCCAGACCCGTCTGAACAGCCTGCCGAGCACGCCGGAGCCACCTGCTCGACTCGCCGGAACCACCTACCTGACATGCCCAAATCACCAGCCGGGTATGCCAGAACCACTTGGCGGACACTCCGGAATCATCTTCCGGACATGCCGGAACCAGCTCTCAGACACACCAGAACCACGTGCCGGAGACGCCGGAAGCACCTGCCGAGCATGCCGGAGCCACCTGCTCGACTCGCCAGAAACACCTGCCGGACACGCCAAAATCACCTGCCGGGTACGCCAGAACCACCTGGCGGACACTCCGAAACCACCTGTCGCTCATGCCGGAACCACCTCTCAGACGTGCCGGAAGCACGTGCCGGACACGCCGGAATCACCTACCGGACAGACCGGAACCACCTGCCGAGCACGCCGGAGCCACCTGTTCGACTCGCTGGAACCACCTGCCGGACAGGCCAATATCAACTGCTGGCTATGCCAGAACCACCTGGGGGACGGTCTGGAATCACCTGCCAGCCATGGCGGAACCACCTCTCAGACGTACCAGAACCACCTGCCGGAGAAGCTGGAAACACGTCCTGGACAGTCTGGAACCACCTGCCGGCCAAGCCTGAACCACCTGCCAAGCACAACGGAACAACGTGCCAGACACGCCAAAATCACCTGTGTATTATGCCAGAACCACTTGGAGGACTCTCTGGGATGACCTACCGGGCATGCCGGAACCACCTCTCAGAAGTGCCAGAATCATGTGGCGGACAGTCCGGAATCACCTGTTGGGCATGCGCAACCACCTCTGAGACGTACCAGAACCACATGCCGTGCAGGCTGGAACCACCTACCGGACAGACCGGAATCACCTTTCGGGCATGACGGAACCACCTGTCAGATGTGCCAGAAACACGTGCCGGAGACGCCGGAAGCACCTGCCAAGCACGTTGGAACCACCTGCTCAACTCGCCTGAACCACCTGCCGGACATGCCAAAATCACCTGCCGACTATGCCAGAACCACTTGGCGAACACTCCGGAATCACTTTCCGGGCATGCAGGAACCACCTCTCAGACATGCCAGAACCCCGTGCCAATGACCCCGGAAGCACCAGCCGAGCACGCCGGAACCACCTGCTCGACTCGCCAGAACCACCTGCCGATCACGCAAAAATCACCTGCCGGCTACGCCACAACCAGTTGGTGAACACTTTGGAATCACCTGCCAGGCTTGCTGGAACCACCTGCCAGTCATGCCAAAATCACCTGCCAACTACGCCAGAACCGCTTGGCGGACACTGCGGAAAGACCTGTCGGGCCGGCTGGAACCACATCTCAGACGTGCCAGAAACATGTTCATGAGATGCTGGAACCACACCCCGAACAGACGGATACCACCTGCCAGAACCGCCTGAACCACCTGCTGAGCACGCCGGAACCACCTGCTCGACTCACCGGTACCACCTCCCTGACACGCCAAAATCACCTGCTGGGTATGCCAGAACCACTTGGCGGACACTCCGGAATCATCTGCCGGACATGCCAGAACCAGCTCTCAGACACACCAGAACCAAGTGACGGAGACGTCGGAAGCACCTGCCGAGCATGCCGGAGCCACCTGCTCGACTCGCCAGAAACACCTGCTGGACACGCCAAAATCACCTGCCGGGTATGCCAGAACCACCTGGCGGACACTACGGAATCACCTGCCGCGCATGCCGGAACCGCCTCTCAGACGTGCCGGAAGTACGTGCCAGACACGCCGGAAACACCTACCGGACAGACCGGAACCACCTGCCAAGAACGCCGGAGCCACCTGTTCGACTCGCTGGAACCACCTGCCGGACAGGCCAATATCAACTGCTGGCTATGCCAGAACCACCTGGGGGACAGTCCGGGATCACCTGCCAGCCATGGCGGAACCACCTCTCAGACGTACCAGAA
The DNA here is from genome assembly GCF_041296265.1 of Equus caballus. NCBI lineage: Eukaryota > Metazoa > Chordata > Mammalia > Perissodactyla > Equidae > Equus > Equus caballus. The sequence goes on from NC_091713.1 coordinate 4,463,159, forward strand.
CCACCTGCCGGAGAAGCTGGAAACACGTCCTGGACAGACTGGAACCACGTGACGGCCATGCCTGAACCACCTGCCGAGCACGGCGGAACCACCTGCCGGACACGCCAAAATCACCTGCGGGCTACGCCAGAACCACTTGGACGACTCTCCGAAATGACCTGCCGGGCATGTAGGAACCACCTCTCAGACGTGCCAGAAGCACGTGGCGGACAGTCCGGAATCACCTGTTGGGCATACGCAACCACCTCTGAGACGTACCAGAACTACGTGCCGTGCACGCCGGAACCACCTACCGGACAGACCGGAATCAACTTTTGGGCATGCCGGAACCCCCAGTCAGATGTGCCAGAAACACGTGCCGGAGACGCCGGAACCACCTGCCGAGCATGTCACAAGCACTTGCTCAACTCGCCTGAACCACCTGCCGGACACGCCAAAATCACCTGCCCGCTACACCAGCACTACTTCGGGGACATGCCGGAATCACGTGAGGGGCATGCCGGCACAGCCTCTCAGAGTGAACCTCGTGCCGGACACCACAGAACCACCTGCCGGACAGACCGGAACCACCTGCCGGACACGCCGGAACCACCGGCTCGACCCGCCGGAACGACCGCTGGACATGCAAAATCACCTGCCGGCTACGCCGGAAATAATTGGCGAACATTCCGGAATCACCTGCCGGGCATGCCGGAACCACCTCTCAGATATGCCAGAACCACGTGCCAATGACCCCGGAAGCACCTGCCGAGCACGCCGGAACCACCTGCTCGACTCGCCAGAACCACCTGCCAGACACGCAAAAATCACCTGCCGGCTACGCCACAACCAGTTGGGGAACACTTCGGAATCACCTGCCGGGCTTGCTGGAACCACCTGCCGGTCATGCCAAAATCACCTGCCAACTACGCCAGTACCACTTGGCGGACACTGTGGAAACACCTGTCGGGCCGGCCGGAACCACATCTCAGATGTGCCAGAACCATGTGCATGAGATGCTGGAACCACACCCCGAACAGACGGAAAACACCTGCCAGACCCGTCTGAACAGCCTGCCGAGCACGCCGGAGCCACCTGCTCGACTCGCCGGAACCACCTACCTGACATGCCCAAATCACCAGCCGGGTATGCCAGAACCACTTGGCGGACACTCCGGAATCATCTGCCGGACATGCCGGAACCAGCTCTCAGACACACCAGAACCATGTGCCGGAGACGCCGGAAGCACCTGCCGAGCATGCCGGAGCCACCTGCTCGACTCGCCAGAAACACCTGCCGGACACGCCAAAATCACCTGCCGGGTACGCCAGAACCACCTGGCGGACACTCCGAAACCACCTGTCGCGCATGCCGGAACCACCTCTCAGACGTGCCGGAAGCACGTGCCGGACACGCCGGAATCACCTACCGGACAGACCGGAACCACCTGCCGAGCACGCCGGAGCCACCTGTTCGACTCGCTGGAACCACCTGCCGGACAGGCCAATATCAACTGCTGGCTATGCCAGAACCACCTGGGGGACGGTCTGGAATCACCTGCCAGCCATGGCGGAACCACCTCTCAGACGTACCAGAACCACCTGCCGGAGAAGCTGGAAACACGTCCTGGACAGTCTGGAACCACCTGCCGGCCAAGCCTGAACCACCTGCCAAGCACAACGGAACAACCTGCCAGACACGCCAAAATCACCTGCGTGTTATGCCAGAACCACTTGGAGGACTCTCTGGGATGACCTGCCGGCCATGCCGGAACCACCTCTCAGACGTGCCAGAACCATGTGGCGGACAGTCCGGAATCACCTGTTGGGCATGCGCAACCACCTCTGAGACGTACCAGAACCACATGCCGTGCAGGCTGGAACCACCTACCGGACAGACCGGAATCACCTTTCGGGCATGCCGGAACCACCTGTCAGATGTGCCAGAAACACGTGCCGGAGACGCCGGAAGCACCTGCCAAGCACGTTGGAACCACCTGCTCAACTCGCCTGAACCACCTGCCGGACATGCCAAAATCACCTGCCGACTATGCCAGAACCACTTGGCGAACACTCCGGAATCACTTGCCGGGCATGCAGGAACCACCTCTCAGACATGCCAGAATCCCGTGCCAATGACCCCGGAAGCACCAGCCGAGCACGCCAGTACCACCTGCTCGACTCGCCAGAACCACCTGCCGACCACGCAACAGTCACCTGCCGGCTACGCCACAACCAGTTGGTGAACACTTTGGAATCACCTGCCAGGCTTGCTGGAACCACCTGCCAGTCATGCCAAAATCACCTGCCAACTACGCCAGAACCGCTTGGCGGACACTGCGGAAAGACCTGTCGGGCCGGCTGGAACCACATCTCAGACGTGCCAGAAACGTGTTCATGAGATGCTGGAACCACACCCCGAACAGACGGATACCACCTGCCAGAACCGCCTGAACCACCTGCTGAGCACGCCGGAACCACCTGCTCGACTCACCGGTACCACCTCCCTGACACGCCAAAATCACCTGCTGGGTATGCCAGAACCACTTGGCGGACACTCCGGAATCATCTGCCGGACATGCCAGAACCAGCTCTCAGACACACCAGAACCAAGTGACGGAGACGTCGGAAGCACCTGCCGAGCATGCCGGAGCCACCTGCTCGACTCGCCAGAAACACCTGCTGGACACGCCAAAATCACCTGCCGGGTATGCCAGAACCACCTGGCGGACACTACGGAATCACCTGCCGCGCATGCCGGAACCGCCTCTCAGACGTGCCGGAAGTACGTGCCAGACACGCCGGAAACACCTACCGGACAGACCGGAACCACCTGCCAAGAACGCCGGAGCCACCTGTTCGACTCGCTGGAACCACCTGCCGGACAGGCCAATATCAACTGCTGGCTATGCCAGAACCACCTGGGGGACAGTCCGGGATCACCTGCCAGCCATGGCGGAACCACCTCTCAGACGTACCAGAACCACCTGCCGGAGAAGCTGGAAACACGTCCTGGACAGACTGGAACCACGTGACGGCCATGCCTGAACCACCTGCCGAGCACGGCGGAACCACCTGCCGGACACGCCAAAATCACCTGCGGGCTACGCCAGAACCACTTGGACGACTCTCCGAAATGACCTGCCGGGCATGTAGGAACCACCTCTCAGACGTGCCAGAAGCACGTGGCGGACAGTCCGGAATCACCTGTTGGGCATACGCAACCACCTCTGAGACGTACCAGAACTACGTGCCGTGCACGCCGGAACCACCTACCGGACAGACCGGAATCAACTTTTGGGCATGCCGGAACCCCCAGTCAGATGTGCCAGAAACACGTGCCGGAGACGCCGGAACCACCTGCCGAGCATGTCGCAAGCACTTGCTCAACTCGCCTGAACCACCTGCCGGACACGCCAAAATCACCTGCCCGCTACACCAGCACCACTTCAGGGACATGCCGGAATCACGTGAGGGGCATGCCGGCACAGCCTCTCAGAGTGAACCTCGTGCCGGACACCACAGAACCACCTGCCGGACAGACCGGAACCACCTGCCGGACACGCCGGAACCACCGGCTCGACCCGCCGGAACGACCGCTGGACATGCAAAATCACCTGCCGGCTACGCCGGAAACACTTGGCGAACATTCCGGAATCACCTGCCGAGCATGCCGGAACCACCTCTCAGATATGCCAGAACCACGTGCCAATGACCCCGGAAGCACCTGCCGAGCACGCCGGAACCACCTGCTCGACTCGCCAGAACCACCTGCCAGACACGCAAAAATCACCTGCCGGCTACGCCACAACCAGTTGGGGAACACTTCGGAATCACCTGCCGGGCTTGCTGGAACCACCTGCCGGTCATGCCAAAATCACCTGCCAACTACGCCAGTACCACTTGGCGGACACTGTGGAAACACCTGTCGGGCCGGCCGGAACCACATCTCAGATGTGCCAGAACCATGCGCATGAGATGCTGGAACCACACCCCGAACAGACGGAAAACACCTGCCAGACCCGTCTGAACAGCCTGCCGAGCACGCCGGAGCCACCTGCTCGACTCGCCGGAACCACCTACCTGACATGCCCAAATCACCAGCCGGGTATGCCAGAACCACTTGGCGGACACTCCGGAATCATCTGCCGGACATGCCGGAACCAGCTCTCAGACACACCAGAACCACGTGCCGGAGACGCCGGAAGCACCTGCCGAGCATGCCGGAGCCACCTGCTCGACTCGCCAGAAACACCTGCCGGACACGCCAAAATCACCTGCCGGGTACGCCAGAACCACCTGGCGGACACTCCGAAACCACCTGTCGCTCATGCCGGAACCACCTCTCAGACGTGCCGGAAGCACGTGCCGGACACGCCGGAATCACCTACCGGACAGACCGGAACCACCTGCCGAGCACGCCGGAGCCACCTGTTCGACTCGCTGGAACCACCTGCCGGACAGGCCAATATCAACTGCTGGCTATGCCAGAACCACCTGGGGGACGGTCTGGAATCACCTGCCAGCCATGGCGGAACCACCTCTCAGACGTACCAGAACCACCTGCCGGAGAAGCTGGAAACACGTCCTGGACAGTCTGGAACCACCTGCCGGCCAAGCCTGAACCACCTGCCAAGCACAACGGAACAACGTGCCAGACACGCCAAAATCACCTGTGTATTATGCCAGAACCACTTGGAGGACTCTCTGGGATGACCTACCGGGCATGCCGGAACCACCTCTCAGAAGTGCCAGAATCATGTGGCGGACAGTCCGGAATCACCTGTTGGGCATGCGCAACCACCTCTGAGACGTACCAGAACCACATGCCGTGCAGGCTGGAACCACCTACCGGACAGACCGGAATCACCTTTCGGGCATGACGGAACCACCTGTCAGATGTGCCAGAAACACGTGCCGGAGACGCCGGAAGCACCTGCCAAGCACGTTGGAACCACCTGCTCAACTCGCCTGAACCACCTGCCGGACATGCCAAAATCACCTGCCGACTATGCCAGAACCACTTGGCGAACACTCCGGAATCACTTTCCGGGCATGCAGGAACCACCTCTCAGACATGCCAGAACCCCGTGCCAATGACCCCGGAAGCACCAGCCGAGCACGCCGGAACCACCTGCTCGACTCGCCAGAACCACCTGCCGATCACGCAAAAATCACCTGCCGGCTACGCCACAACCAGTTGGTGAACACTTTGGAATCACCTGCCAGGCTTGCTGGAACCACCTGCCAGTCATGCCAAAATCACCTGCCAACTACGCCAGAACCGCTTGGCGGACACTGCGGAAAGACCTGTCGGGCCGGCTGGAACCACATCTCAGACGTGCCAGAAACGTGTTCATGAGATGCTGGAACCACACCCCGAACAGACGGATACCACCTGCCAGAACCGCCTGAACCACCTGCTGAGCACGCCGGAACCACCTGCTCGACTCACCGGTACCACCTCCCTGACACGCCAAAATCACCTGCTGGGTATGCCAGAACCACTTGGCGGACACTCCGGAATCATCTGCCGGACATGCCAGAACCAGCTCTCAGACACACCAGAACCAAGTGACGGAGACGTCGGAAGCACCTGCCGAGCATGCCGGAGCCACCTGCTCGACTCGCCAGAAACACCTGCTGGACACGCCAAAATCACCTGCCGGGTATGCCAGAACCACCTGGCGGACACTACGGAATCACCTGCCGCGCATGCCGGAACCACCTCTCAGACGTGCCGGAAGTACGTGCCAGACACGCCGGAAACACCTACCGGACAGACCGGAACCACCTGCCAAGAACGCCGGAGCCACCTGTTCGACTCGCTGGAACCACCTGCCGGACAGGCCAATATCAACTGCTGGCTATGCCAGAACCACCTGGGGGACAGTCCGGGATCACCTGCCAGCCATGGCGGAACCACCTCTCAGACGTACCAGAACCACCTGCCGGAGAAGCTGGAAACACGTCCTGGACAGACTGGAACCACGTGACGGCCATGCCTGAACCACCTGCCGAGCACGGCGGAACCACCTGCCGGACACGCCAAAATCACCTGCGGGCTACGCCAGAACCACTTGGACGACTCTCCGAAATGACCTGCCGGGCATGTAGGAACCACCTCTCAGACGTGCCAGAAGCACGTGGCGGACAGTCCGGAATCACCTGTTGGGCATACGCAACCACCTCTGAGACGTACCAGAACCACGTGCCGTGCACGCCGGAACCACCTACCGGACAGACCGGAACCACCTGCCGAGCACGCCGGAGCCACCTGTTCGACTCGCTGGAACCACCTGCCGGACAGGCCAATATCAACTGCTGCCTATGCCAGAACCACCTGGGGGACGGTCCGGAATCACCTGCCAGCCATGGCGGAACCACCTCTCAGACGTACCAGAACCACCTGCCGGAAGAGCTGGAAACACGTCCTGGACAGTCTGGAACCACCTGCCGGCCAAGCCTGAACCACCTGCCAAGCACAACGGAACAACCTGCCAGACACGCCAAAATCACCTGCGTGTTATGCCAGAACCACTTGGAGGACTCTCTGGGATGACCTGCCGGGCATGCTGGAACCACCTCTCAGACGTGCCAGAACCATGTGGCGGACTGTCCGGAATCACCTGTTGGGCATGCGCAACCACCTCTGAGACGTACCAGAACCACATGCCGTGCAGGCTGGAACCACCTACCGGACAGACCGGAATCACCTTTCGGGCATGGCGGAACCACCTCTCAGATGTGCCAGAAACACATGCCGGAGACGCCGGAAGCACCTGCCAAGCACATTGGAACCACCTGCTCAACACGCCTGAACCACCTGCCGGACATGCCAAAATCACCTGCCGACTATGCCAGAACCACTTGGCGAACACTCCGGAATCACTTGCCGGGCATGCAGGAACCACCTCTCAGATATGCCAGAACCCCGTGCCAATGACCCCGGAAGCACCAGCCGAGCACGCCGGAACCACCTGCTCGACTCGCCAGAACCACCTGCCGATCACGCAAAAATCACCTGCCGGCTACGCCACAACCAGTTGGTGAACACTTTGGAATCACCTGCCAGGCTTGCTGGAACCACCTGCCAGTCATGCCAAAATCACCTGCCAACTATGCCAGAACCGCTTGGCGGACACTGCGGAAACACCTGTCGGGCCGGCTGGAACCACATCTCAGACGTGCCAGAAACGTGTTCATGAGATGCTGGAACCACACCCCGAACAGACGGATACCACCTGCCAGAACCGCCTGAACCACCTGCTGAGCACGCCGGAACCACCTGCTCGACTCACCGGTACCACCTCCCTGACACGCCAAAATCACCTGCTGGGTATGCCAGAACCACTTGGCGGACCCTCCGGAATCATGTGCCGGACATGCCGGAACCACCTCTCAGACACACCAGAACCAAGTGCCGGAGACGCCGGAAGCACCTGCCGAGCATGCCGGAGCCACCTGCTCGACTCGCCAGAAACACCTGCCGGACACGCCAAAATCACCTGCCGGGTATGCCAGAACCACCTGGCGGACACTACGGAATCACCTGCCGCGCATGCCGGAACCACCTCTCAGACGTGCCGGAAGCACGTGCCAGACACGCCAGAATAACCTACCGGACAGACCGGAACCACCTGCCAAGAACGCCGGAGCCACCTGTTCGACTCGCTGGAACCACCTGCCGGACAGGCCAATATCAACTGCTGGCTATGCCAGAACCACCTGGGGGACAGTCCGGGATCACCTGCCAGCCATGGCGGAACCACCTCTCAGACGTACCAGAACCACCTGCCGGAGAAGCTGGAAACACGTCCTGGACAGACTGGAACCACGTGACGGCCATGCCTGAACCACCTGCCGAGCACGGCGGAACCACCTGCCGGACACGCCAAAATCACCTGCGGGCTACGCCAGAACCACTTGGACGACTCTCCGAAATGACCTGCCGGGCATGTTGGAACCACCTCTCAGACGTGCCAGAAGCAGGTGGCGGACAGTCCGGAATCACCTGTTGGGCATACGCAACCACCTCTGAGACGTACCAGAACCACGTGCCGTGCACGCCGGAACCACCTACCGGACAGACCGGAATCAACTTTTGGGCATGCCGGAACCACCAGTCAGATGTGCCAGAAACACGTGCCGGAGACGCCGGAAGCACCTGCCGAGCACGTCGCAACCACCTGCTCAACACGCCTGAACCACCTGCCGGACACGCCAAAATCACCTGCCCGCTACACCAGCACCACTTCGGGGACAAGCCGGAATCACGTGAGGGGCATGCCGGCACAGCCTCTCAGACTGAACCTCGTGCCGGACACCACAAAACCACCTGCCGGACAGACCGGAACCACCTGCCGGACACGCCGGAACCACCGGGTCGACCCGCCGGAACGACCGCTGGACATGCAAAATCCCTGCCGACTACGCCGGAAACACTTGGCGAACACTCCGGAATCACCTGCCGGGCATGCCAGAACCACCTCTCAGATATACCAGAACCACGTGCCAATGACCCCGGAAGCACCTGCCGAGCACGCCGGAACCACCTGCTCGACTCGCCAGAACCACCTGCCGTACACGCAAAAATCACCTGCCGGCTACGCCACAACCAGTTGGGGAACACTTCGGAATCATCTGCCGGGCTTGCTGGAACCACCTGCCGGTCATGCCAAAATCACCTGCCAACTACGCCAGTACCACTTGGCGGACACTGTGGAAACACCTGTCGGGCCGGCCGGAACCACATCTCAGACGTGCCAGAACCATGTGCATGAGATGCTGGAACCACACCCCGAACAGACGGAAAACACCTGCCAGACCCGTCTGAACAACCTGCCGAGCACGCCGGAGCCACCTGCTCGACTCGCCGGAACCACCTAACTGACATGCCCAAATCACCAGCCGGGTATGCCAGAACCACTTGGCGGACACTCCGGAATCATCTGCCGGACATGCCGGAACCAGCTCTCAGACACACCAGAACCACGTGCCGGAGACGCCGGAAGCACCTGCCGAGCATGCCGGAGCCACCTGCTCGACTCGCCAGGAACACCTGCCGGACACGCCAAAATCACCTGCCGGGTACGCCAGAACCACCTGGCGGACACTCCGAAACCACCTGTCGCGCATGCCAGAACCACCTCTCAGACGTGCCGGAAGCACGTGCCGGACACGCCGGAATCACCTACCGGACAGACCGGAACCACCTGCCGAGCACGCCGGAGCCACCTGTTCGACTCGCTGGAACCACCTGCCGGACAGGCCAATATCAACTGCTGGCTATGCCAGAACCACCTGGGGGACGGTCCGGAATCACCTGCCAGCCATGGCGGAACCACCTCTCAGACGTACCAGAACCACCTGCCGGAGAAGCTGGAAACACGTCCTGGACAGTCTGGAACCACCTGCCGCCCAAGCCTGAACCACCTGCCAAGCACAACGGAACAACCTGCCAGACACGCCAAAATCACCTGCGTGTTATGCCAGAACCACTTGGAGGACTCTCTGGGATGACCTGCCGGGCATGCCGGAACCACCTCTCAGACGTGCCAGAACCATGTGGCGGACAGTCCGGAATCACCTGTTGGGCATGCGCAACCACCTCTTAGACGTACCAGAACCACATGCCGTGCCGGCTGGAACCACCTACCGGACAGACCGGAATCACCTTTCGGGCATGCCGGAACCACCTGTCAGATGTGCCAGAAACACGTGCCGGAGACGCCGGAAGCACCTGCCAAGCACGTTGGAACCACCTGCTCAACTCGCCTGAACCACCTGCCGGACATGCCAAAATCACCTGCCGACTATGCCAGAACCACTTGGCGAACACTCCGGAATCACTTGCCGGGCATGCAGGAACCACCTCTCAGACATGCCAGAACCCCGTGCCAATGACCCCGGAAGCACCAGCCGAGCACGCCGGAACCACCTGCTCGACTCGCCAGAACCACCTGCCGATCACGCAAAAATCACCTGCCGGCTACGCCACAACCAGTTGGTGAACACTTTGGAATCACCTGCCAGGCTTGCTGGAACCACCTGCCAGTCATGCCAAAATCACCTGCCAACTACGCCAGAACCGCTTGGCGGACACTGCGGAAACACCTGTCGGGCCGGCTGGAACCACATCTCAGACGTGCCAGAAACGTGTTCATGAGATGCTGGAACCACACCCCGAACAGACGGATACCACCTGCCAGAACCGCCTGAACCACCTGCTGAGCACGCCGGAACCACCTGCACGACTCACCGGTACCACCTCCCTGACACGCCAAAATCACCTGCTGGGTATGCCAGAACCACTTGGCGGACACTCCGGAATCATCTGCCGGACATGCCGGAACCAGCTCTCAGACACACCAGAACCAAGTGCCGGAGACGCCGGAAGCACCTGCCGAGCATGCCGGAGCCACCTGCTCGACTCGCCAGAAACACCTGCCGGACACGCCAAAATCACCTGCCGGGTATGCCAGAACCACCTGGCGGACACTACGGAATCACCTGCCGCGCATGCCGGAAACACCTCTCAGACGTGCCGGAAGCACGTGCCGGACACGCCGGAAACACCTACCGGACAGACCGGAACCACCTGCCAAGAACGCCGGAGCCACCTGTTCGACTCGCTGGAACCACCTGCCGGACAGGCCAATATCAACTGCTGGCTATGCCAGAACCACCTGGGGGACAGTCCGGGATCACCTGCCAGCCATGGCGGTACCACCTCTCCGACGTACCAGAACCACCTGCCAGAGAAGCTGGAAACACGTCCTGGACAGACTGGAACCACGTGACGGCCATGCCTGAACCACCTGCCGAGCAAGGCGGAACCACCCGCCGGACACGCCAAAATCACCTGCGGGCTACGCCACAACCACTTGGACGACTCTCCGAAATGACCTGCCGGGCATGTTGCAACCACCTCTCAGACGTGCCAGAAGCACGTGGCGGACATTCCGGAATCACCTGTTGAGCATACGCAACCACCTCTGAGACGTACCAGAACCACGTGCCGTGCACGCCGGAACCACCTACCGGACAGACCGGAATCAACTTTTGGGCATGCCGGAACCACCAGTCAGATGTGCCAGGCACACGTGCCAATGACCCCGGAAGCACCTGCCGAGCACGCCGGAACCACCTGCTCGACTCGCCAGAACCACCTGCCGGACACGCAAAAATCACCTGCCGGCTACGCCACAACCAGTTGGGGAACACTTTGGAATCAACTGCCGGGCTTGCTGGAACCACCTGCCGGTCATGCCAAAATCACCTGCCAACTACGCCAGTACCACTTGGCGGACACTGTGGAAACACCTGTCGGGCCGGCCGGAACCACATCTCAGACGTGCCAGAACCATGTGCATGAGATGCTGGAACCACACCCCGAACAGACGGAAAACACCTGCCAGACCCGTCTGAACAACCTGCCGAGCACGCCGGAGCCACCTGCTCGACTCGCCGGAACCACCTACCTGACATGCCCAAATCACCAGCCGGGTATGCCAGAACCACTTGGCGGACACTCCGGAATCATCTGCCGGACATGCCGGAACCAGCTTTCAGGCACACCAGAACCACGTGCCGGAGACGCCGGAAGCACCTGCCGAGCATGCCGGAGCCACCTGCTCGACTCGCCAGAAACACCTCCCGGACACGCCATAATCACCTGCCGGGTACGCCAGAACCACCTTGCGGACACTCCGAAACCACCTGTTGCGCATGCCGGAACCACCTCTCAGACGTGCCGGAAGCACGTGCCGGACACGCCGGAATCACCTACCGGACAGACCGGAACCACCTGCCGAGCACGCCAGAGCCACCTGTTCGACTCGCTGGAACCACCTGCCGGACAGGCCAATATCAACTGCTGGCTATGCCAGAACCACCTGGGGGACGGTCCGGAATCACCTGCCAGCCATGGCGGAACCACCTCTCAGACGTACCAGAACCACCTGCCGGAGAAGCTGGAAACACGTCCTGGACAGTCTGGAACCACCTGCCGGCCAAGCCTGAACCACCTGCCAAGCACAATGGAGCAACCTGACAGACACGCAAAAATCACCTGCGTGTTATGCCAGAACCACTTGGAGGACTCTCTGGGATGACCTGCCGGGCATGCCGGAACCACCTCTCAGACGTGCCAGAACCATGTGGCGGACTGTCCGGAATCACCTGTTGGGCATGCGCAACCACCTCTGAGACGTACCAGAACCACATGCCGTGCAGGCTGGAACCACCTACCGGACAAACCGGAATCACATTTCGGGCATGCCGGAACCACCTGTCAGATGTGCCAGAAACACGTGCCGGAGACGCCGGAAGCACCTGCCAAGCACGTTGGAACCACCTGCTCAACTCGCCTGAACCACCTGCCGGACATGCCAAAATCACCTGCCGACTATGCCAGAACCACTTGGCGAACACTCCGGAATCACTTGCCGGGCATGCAGGAACCACCTCTCAGACATGCCAGAACCCCGTGCCAATGACCCCGGAAGCACCAGCCGAGCACGCCGGAACCACCTGCTCGACTCGCCAGAACCACCTGCCGATCACGCAAAAATCACCTGCCGGCTACGCCACAACCAGTTGGTGAACACTTTGGAATCACCTGCCAGGCTTGCTGGAACCACCTGCCAGTCATGCCAAAATCACCTGCCAACTACGCCAGAACCGCTTGGCGGACACTGTGGAAACACCTGTCGGGCCGGCTGGAACCACATCTCAGACGTGCCGGAAACGTGTTCATGAGATGCTGGAACCACACCCCGAACAGACGGATACCACCTGCCAGAACCGCCTGAACCACCTGCTGAGCACGCCGGAACCACCTGCTCGACTCACCGGTACCACCTCCCTGACACGCCAAAATCACCTGCTGGGTATGCCAGAACCACATGGCGGACACTCCGGAATCATCTGCCGGACATGCCGGAACTAGCTCTCAGACACACCAGAACCAAGTGCCGGAGACGCCGGAAGCACCTGCCGAGCATGCCGGAGCCACCTGCTCGACTCGCCAGAAACACCTGCCGGACACGCCAAAATCACCAGCCGGGTATGCCAGAACCACTTGGCGGACACTCCGAAATCATCTGCCGGACATGCCGGAACCACCTCTCAGACGTGCCGGAAGCACGTGCCAGACACGCCGGAATCACCTACCGGACAGACCGGAACCACCTGCCAAGAACGCCGGAGCCACCTGTTCGACTCGCTGGAACCACCTGCCGGACAGGCCAATATCAACTGCTGGCTATGCCAGAACCACCTGGGGGACAGTCCGGGATCACCTGCCAGCCATGGCGAAACCACCTCTCAGACGGACCAGAACCACCTGCCAGAGAAGCTGGAAACACGTCCTGGACAGACTGGAACCACGTGACGGCCATGCCTGAACCACCTGCCGAGCACGGCGGAACCACCCGCCGGACACGCCAAAATCACCTGCGGGCTACGCCACAACCACTTGGACGACTCTCCGAAATGACCTGCCGGGCATGTTGGAACCACCTCTCAGACGTGCCAGAAGCAGGTGGCGGACATTCCGGAATCACCTGTTGGGCATACGCAACCACCTCTGAGACGTACCAGAACCACGTGCCGTGCACGCCGGAACCACCTACCGGACAGACCGGAATCAACTTTTGGGCATGCCGGAACCACCAGTCAGATGTGCCAGAAACACGTGCCGGAGACGCCGGAAGCACCTGCCGAGCACGTCGCAACCACCTGCTCAACTCGCCTGAACCACCTGCCGGACACGCCAAAATCACCTGCCCGCTACACCAGCACCACTTCGGGGACAAGGCGGAATCACGTGAGGGGCATGCCGGCACAGCCTCTCAGACTGAACCTCGTGCCGGACACCACAGAACCACCTGCCGGACAGACCGGAACCACCTGCCGGACACGCCGGAACCACCGGCTCGACCCGCCGGAACGACCGCTGGACATGCAAAATCACCTGCCGGCTACGCCGGAAACACTTGGCGAAAAGTCCGGAATCACCTGCCGTGCATGCCGGAACCACGTCTCAGATATGCCAGAACCACGTGCCTATGACCCCGGAAGCACCTGCCGAGCACGCCGGAACCACCTGCTCGACTCGCCAGAACCACCTGCCGGACACACAAAAATCACCTGCCGGCTACGCCACAACCAGTTGGGGAACACTTCGGAATCACCTGCCGGGCTTGCTGGAACCACCTGCCGATCATGCCAAAATCACCTGCCAAATACGCCAGTACCACTTGGCGGACACTGTGGAAACACCTGTCGGGCCGGCCGGAACCACATCTCAGACGTGCCAGAACCATGTGCATGAGATGCTGGAACCACACCCCGAACAGACGGAAAACACCTGCCAGACCCGTCTGAACAACCTGCCGAGCACGCCGGAGCCACCTGCTCGACTCGCCGGAACCACCTACCTGACATGCCCAAATCACCAGCCGGGTATGCCAGAACCACATGGCAGACACTCCGGAATCATCTGCCGGACATGCCGGAACCGACTCTCAGACGTGCCGGAAGCAAGTGCAGGACACGCCGGAATCACCTACCGGACAGACCGGAACCACCTGCCGAGCACGCCGGAGCCACCTGTTCAACTCGCTGGAACCACCTGCCGGACAGGCCAATATCAACTGCTGGCTATGCCAGAACCACCTGGGGGACGGTCCGGAATCACCTGCCAGCCATGGCGGAACCACCTCTCAGACGTACCAGAACCACCTGCCGGAGAAGCTGGAAACACGTCCTGGACAGTCTGGAACCACCTGCCGGCCAAGCCTGAACCACCTGCCAAGCACAACGGAACAACCTGCCAGACACGCCAAAATCACCTGCGTGTTATGCCAGAACCACTTGGAGGACTCTCTGGGATGACCTGCCGGGCATGCCGGAACCACCTCTCAGACGTGCCAGAACCACGTGGTGGACAGTCCGGAGTCACCTGTTGGGCATGAGCAACCACCTCTGAGACGTACCAGAACCACATGCCGTGCAGGCTGGAACCACCTACCGGACAGACCGGAATCACCTTTCGGGCATGCCGGAACCACCTGTCAGATGTGCCAGAAACACGTGCCGGAGACGCCGGAAGCACCTGCCAAGCACGTTGGAACCACCTTCTCAACTCGCCTGAACCACCTGCCGGACATGCCAAAATCACCTGCCGACTATGCCAGAACCACTTGGCGAACACTCCGGAATCACTTGCCCGGCATGCAGGAACCACCTCTCAGACATGCCAGAACCCCGTGCCAATGACCCCGGAAGCACCAGCCGAGCACGCCGGAACCACCTGCTCGACTCGCCAGAACCACCTGCCGATCACGCAAAAATCACCTGCCGGCTACGCCACAACCAGTTGGTGAACACTTTGGAATCACCTGCCAGGCTTGCTGGAACCACCTGCCAGTCATGCCAAAATCACCTGCCAACTACCCCAGAACCGCTTGCCGGACACTGCGGAAACACCTGTCGGGCCGGCTGGAACCACAGCTCAGACGTGCCAGAAACGTGTTCATAAGATGCTGGAACCACACCCCGAACAGACGGATACCACCTGCCAGAACCGCCTGAACCACCTGCTGAGCACGCCGGAACCACCTGCTCGACTCACCGGTACCACCTCCCTGACACGCCAAAATCACCTGCTGGGTATGCCAGAACCACTTGGCGGACACTCCGGAATCATCTGCCGGACATGCCGGAACCAGCTCTCAGACACACCAGAACCAAGTGACGGAGACGCCAGAAGCACCTGCCGAGCATGCCGGAGCCACCTGCTCGACTCGCCAGAAACACCTGCCGGACACGCCAAAATCACCTGCCGGGTACGCCAGAACCACCTGGCGGACACTCCGAAATCACCTGTCGCGCATGCCGGAACCACCTCTCAGACGTGCCGGAAGCACGTGCCGGACACGCCGGAATCACCTACCGGACAGACCAGAACCACCTGCCGATCACGCCGGAGCCACCTGTTCGACTCGCTGGAACCAGCTGCCGGACAGGCCAATATCAACTGCTGGCTATGCCAGAACCACCTGGGGGACGGTCCGGCATCACCTGCCAGCCATGGCGGAACCACCTCTCAGACGTACCAGAACCACCTGCCGGAGAAGCTGGAAACACGTCCTGGACAGTCTGGAACCACCTGCCGGCCAAGCCTGAACCACCTGCCAAGCACAACGGAACAACCTGCCAGACACGCCAAAATCACCTGCGTGTTATACCAGAAACACTTGGAGGACTCTCTGGGATGACCTGCCGGGCATGCCGGAACCACCTCTCAGACGTGCCAGAACCACGTGGCGGACAGTCCAGAATCACCTGTTGGGCATGCGCAACCACCTCTGAGACGTATCAGAACCACATGCCGTGCAGGCTGGAACCACCTACCGGACAGACCGGAATCACCTTTCGGGCATGCCGGAACCACCTGTCAGATGTGCCAGAAACACGTGCCGGAGACGCCGGAAGCACCTGCCAAGCACGTTGGAACCACCTGCTCAACTCGCCTGAACCACCTGCCGGACATGCCAAAATCACCCGCCGACTATGCCAGAGCCACTTGGCGAACACTCCGGAATCACTTGCCGGGCATGCAGGAACCACCTCTCAGACATGCCAGAACCCCGTGCCAATGACCCCGGAAGCACCAGCCGGAACCACCTGCTCGACTCGCCAGAACCACCTGCCGATCACGCAAAAATCACCTGCTGGCTACACCACAACCAGTTGGTGAACACTTTGGAATTACATGCCAGGCTTGCTGGAACCACCTGCCAGTCATGCCAAAATCACCTGCCAACTACGCCAGAACCGCTTGGCGGACACTGCGGAAACACCTGTCGGGCCGGCTGGAACCACATCTCAGACGTGCCAGAAACGTGTTCATAAGATGCTGGAACCACACCCCGAACAGACAGATACCACCTGCCAGAACCGCCGGAACCACCTGCTCGACTCACCGGTACCACCTCCCTGACACGCCAAAATCACCTGCTGGGTATGCCAGAACCACTTGGCGGACACTCCGGAATCATCTGCCGGACATGCCGGAACCAGCTCTCAGACACACCAGAACCAAGTGCCGGAGACGCCGGAAGCACCTGCCGAGCATGCCGGAGCCACCTGCTCGACTCGCCAGAAACACCTGCCGGACACGCCAAAATCACCTGCCGGGTATGCCAGAACCACCTGGCGGACACTACGGAATCACCTGCCGCGCATGCCGGAACCACCTCTCAGACGTGCCGGAAGCACGTGCCGGACACGCCGGAAACACCTAGCGGACAGACCGGAACCACCTGCCAAGAACGCCGGAGCCACCTGTTCGACTCGCTGGAACCACCTGCCGGACAGGCCAATATCAACTGCTGGCTATGCCAGAACCACCTTGGGGACAGTCCGGGATCACCTGCCAGCCATGGCGGAACCACCTCTCAGACGTACCAGAACCACCTGCCGGAGAAGCTGGAAACACGTCCTGGACAGACTGGAACCACGTGACGGCCATGCCTGAACCACCTGCCGAGCATGGCGGAACCACCTGCCGGACACGCCAAAGTCACCTGCGGGCTACGCCAGAACCACTTGGACGACTCTCCGAAATGACCTGCCGGGCATGTTGGAACCACGTCTCACACGTGCCAGAAGCACGTGGCGGACAGTCCGGAATCACCTGTTGGGCATACGCAACCACCTCTGACACGTACCAGAACCACATGCCGTGCACGCCGGAACCACCTACCGGACAGACCGGAATCAACTTTTGGGCATGCCGGAACCACCAGTCAGATGTGCCAGAAACACGTGCCGGAGACGCCGGAAGCACCTGCCGAGCACGTCGCAACCACCTGCTCAACTCGCCTGAACCAGCTGCCGGACACGCCAAAATCACCTGCCCGCTACACCAGCACCACTTCGGGGACAAGCCGGAATCACGTGAGGGGCATGCCGGCACAGCCTCTCAGACTGAACCTCGTGCCGGACACCACAGAAACACCTGCCGGACAGACCGGAACCACCTGCCGGACACGCCGGAACCACCGGCTGGACCCGCCGGAACGACCGCTGGACATGCAAAATCACCTGCCGGCTACGCCGGAAACACTTGGCGAACACTCCAGAATCACCTGCCCGGCATGCCGGAACCACCTCTCAGATATGCCAGAACCACGTGCCAATGACCCCGGAAGCACCTGCCGAGCACGCCGGAACCACCTGCTCGACTCGCCAGAACCACCTGCCGGACACGCAAAAATCACCTGCCGGCTACGCCATAACCAGTTGGGGAACACTTCGGAATCACCTGCCGGGCTTGCAGGAACCACCTGCCGGTCATGCCAAAATCACCTGCCAACTACGCCAGTACCACTTGGCGGACACTGTGGAAACACCTGTCGGGCCGGCTGGAACCACATCTCGGACGTGCCAGAACCATGTGCATGAGATGCTGGAACCACACCCCGAACAGACGGAAAACACCTGCCAGAACCGTCTGAACAACCTGCCGAACACGCCGGAGCCACCTGCTCGTCTCGCCGGAACCACCTACCTGACATGCCCAAATCACCAGCCGGGTATGCCAGAACCACTTGGCGGACACTCCGGAATCATCTGCCGGACATGCCGGAACCAGCTCTCAGACACACCAGAACCACGTGCCGGAGACGCCGGAAGCAGCTGGCGAGCATGCCGGAGCCACCTGCTCGACTTGCCAGAAACACCTGCCGGACACGCCAAAATCACCTGCCGGGTACGCCAGAACCACCTGGCGGACACTCCGAAATCACCTGTCGCGCATGCCGGAACCACCTCTCAGACGTGCCGGAAGCACGTGCCGGACACGCCGGAATCACCTACCGGACAGACCGGAACCACCTGCCGAGCACGCCGGAGCCACCTGTTCGACTCACTGGAACCACCTGCCGGACAGGCCAATATCAACTGCTGGCTATGCCAGAACCACCGGGGGGGACGGTCCGGAATCACCTGCCAGCCATGGGGGAACCACCTCTCAGACGTACCAGAACCACCTGCCGGAGAAGCTGGAAACACGTCCTGGACAGTCTGGAACCACCTGCCGGCCAAGCCTGAACCACCTGCCAAGCACAACGGAACAACCTGCCAGACACGCCAAAATCACCTGCGTGTTATGCCAGAAACACTTGGAGGACTCTCTGGGATGACCTGCCGGGCATGCCGGAACCACCTCTCAGACGTGCCAGAACCATGTGGCGGACAGTCCGGAATCACCTGTTGGGCATGCGCAACCACCTCTGAGACGTACCAGAACCACATGCCGTGCAGGCTGGAACCACCTACCGGACAGACCGGAATCACCTTTCGGGCATGCCGGAACCACCTGTCAGATGTGCCAGAAACACGTGCCGGAGACGCCGGAAGCACCTGCCAAGCACGTTGGAACCACCTGCTCAACTCGCCTGAACCACCTGCCGGACTTGCCAAAATCACCTGCCGACTATGCCAGAACCACTTGGCGAACACTCCGGAATCACTTGCCGGGCATGCAGGAACCACCTCTCAGACATGCCAGAACCCCGTGTCAATGACCCCGGAAGCACCAGCCGAGCACGCCGGAACCACCTGCTCGACTCGCCAGAACCACCTGCCGATCACGCAAAAATCACCTGCCGGCTAGGCCACAACCAGTTGGTGAACACTTTGGAATCACCTGCCAGGCTTGCTGGAACCACCTGCCGGTCATGCCAAAATCACCTGCCAACTACGCCAGAACCGCTTGGCGGACACTGCGGAAACACCTGTCGGGCCGGCTGGAACCACATCTCAGACGTGCCAGAAACGTGTTCATGAGATGA
The DNA here is from genome assembly GCF_041296265.1 of Equus caballus. Taxonomy (NCBI): domain Eukaryota; kingdom Metazoa; phylum Chordata; class Mammalia; order Perissodactyla; family Equidae; genus Equus; species Equus caballus. Next base: position 4,483,005 of record NC_091713.1, read on the forward strand.
TGGAACCACACCCCGAACAGACGGATACAACCTGCCAGAACCGCCTGAACCACCTGCTGAGCACGCCGGAACCACCTGCTCGACTCACCGGTACCACCTCCCTGACACGCCAAAATCACCTGCTGGGTATGCCAGAACCACTTGGCGGACACTCCGGAATCATCTGCCGGACATGCCGGAACCAGATCTCAGACACACCAGAACCAAGTGCCGGAGACGCCGGAAGCACGTGCCGAGCATGCCGGAGCCACCTGCTCGACTCGCCAGAAACACCTGCCGGACACGCCAAAATCACCTGCCGGGTACGCCAGAACCACCTGGCGGACACTACGGAATCACCTGCCGGGCATGCCGGGACCACCTCTCAGACGTGCCGGAAGCACGTGCCGGACACGCCGGAAACACATAGCGGACAGACCGGAACCACCTGCCAAGAACGCCGGAGCCACCTCTTCGACTCGCTGGAACCACCTGCCGGACAGGCCAATATCAACTGCTGGCTATGCCAGAACCACCTGGGGGACAGTCCGGGATCACCTGCCAGCCATGGCGGAACCACCTCTCAGACGTACCAGAACCACCTCCCGGAGAAGCTGGAAACACGTCCTGGACAGACTGGAACCACGTGACGGCCATGCCTGAACCACCTGCCGAGCACGGCGGAACCACCCGCCGGACACGCCAAAATCACCTGCGGGCTACGCCAGAACCACTTGCACGACTCTCCGAGATGACCTGCCGGGCATGTTGGAACTACCTCTCAGACGTTCCAGAAGCACGTGGCGGACAGTCCGGAATCACCTGTTGGGCATACGCAACCACCTCTGAAACGTACCAGAACCACGTGCCGTGCACGCCGGAACCACCTACCGGACAGACCGGAATCAACTTTTGGGCATGCCGGAACCACCAGTCAGATGTGCCGGAAACACGTGCCGGAGACGCCGGAAGCACCTGCCGAGCACGTCGCAACCACTTGCTCAACTCGCCTGAACCACCTGCCGGACACGCCAAAATCACCTGCCCGCTACACCAGCACCACTTCGGGGACAAGCCGGAATCACGTGAGGGGCATGCCGGCACAGCCTCTCAGAGTGAACCTCGTGCCGGACACCACAGAACCACCTGCCGGACAGACCGGAACCACCTGCCGCACACGCCGGAACCACCGGCTCGACCCGCCGGAACGACCGCTGGACATGCAAAATCACCTGCCGGCTATGCCGGAAACACTTGGCGAACACTCCTGAATCACCTGCCGGGCATGCCGGAACCACCTCTCAGATATGCCAGAACCACGTGCCAATGACCCCGGAAGCACCTGCCGAGCACGCCGGAACCACCTGCTCGACTCGCCAGAACCACCTGCCGGACACGCAAAAATCACCTGCCGGCTACGCCACAACCAGTTGGGGAACACTTCGGAATCACCTGCCGGGCTTGCTGGAACCACCTGCCGGTCATGCCAAAATCACCTGCCAACTACGCCAGTACCACTTGGCGGACACTGCGGAAACACCTGTCGGGCCGGCCGGAACCACATCTCAGACGTGCCAGAACCATGTGCATGAGATGCTGGAACCACACCCCGAACAGACGGATAGCACCTGCCAGAACCGCCTGAACCACCTGCTGAGCACGCCGGGACCACCTGCTCGACTCACCGGTACCACCTCCCTGACACGCCAAAATCACCTGCTGGGTATGCCAGAACCACTTGGCGGACACTCCGGAATCATCTGCCGGACATGCCGGAACCAGCTCTCAGACACACCAGAACCAAGTGCCGGAGACGCCGGAAGCACCTGCCGAGCATGCCGGAGCCACCTGCTCGACTCGCCAGAAACACCTGCCGGACACGCCAAAATCACCTGCCGGGTACGCCAGAACCACCTGGCCGACACTCCGGAATCACCTGTCTCGCATGCCGGAACCACCTCTCAGACGTGCCGGAAGCACGTGCCGGACACGCCGGAATCACCTACCGGACAGACCGGAACCACCTGCCGAGCACGCCGGAGCCACCTGTGCGACTCGCTGGAACCACCTGCCGGACAGGCCAATATCAACTGCTGGCTATGCCAGAACCACCTGGGGGATGGTCAGGAATCACCGGACAGCCATGGCGGAACCACCTCTCCAACGTACCAGAACCACCTGCTGGAGAAGCTGGAAACACGTCCTGGACAGTCTGGAACCACATGCCTACCAAGCCTGAACCACCTGCCAAGCACAACGGAACAACCTGCCAGACACTTCAAAATCACCTGCGTGTTATGCCAGAACCACTTGGAGGACTCTCTGGGATGACTTGCCGGGCATGCCGGAACCACCTCTCAGACGTGCCAGAACCATGTGGCGGACAGTCCGGAATCACCTGTTGGGCATGCGCAACCACCTCTGAGACGTACCAGAACCACATGCCGTGCAGGCTGGAACCACCTACCGGACAGACCGGAATCACCTTTCGGGCATGCCGGAACCACCTGTCAGATGTGCCAGAAACACGTGCCGGAGACGCCGGAAGCACCTGCCAAGCACGTTGGAACCGCCTGCTCAACTCGCCTGAACCACCTGCCGGACATGCCAAAATCACCTGCCGACTATGCCAGAACCACTTGGCGAACACTCCGGAATCACTTGCCGGGCATGCAGGAACCACCTCTCAGACATGCCAGAACCCCGTGCCAATGACCCCGGAACCACCAGCCGAGCACGCCGGAACCACCTGCTCGACTCGCCAGAACCACCTGCCGATCACGCAAAAATCACCTGCCGGCTACGCCACAACCAGTTGGTGAACACTTTGGAATCACCTGCCAGGCTTGCTGGAACCACCTGCCAGTCATGCCAAAATCACCTGACAACTACGCCAGAACCGCTTGGCGGACACTGCGGAAACACCTGTCGGGCCGGCTGGAACCACATCTCAGACGTGCCAGAAACGTGTTCATGAGATGCTGGAACCACACCCCGAACAGACGGATACCACCTGCCAGAACCGCCTGAACCACCTGCCGAGCACGCCGGAGCCACCTGCTCGACTCGCCGGAACCACCTACCTGACATGCCAAAATCACCAGCCGGGTATGCCAGAACCACTTGGCGGACACTCCGGAATCATCTGCCGGACATGCCGGAACCAGCTCTCAGACACACCAGAACCACGTGCCGGAGACGCCGGAAGCACCTGCCGAGCATGCCGGAGCCACCTGCTCGACTCGCCAGAAACACCTGCCGGACACGCCAAAATCACCTGCCGGGTACGCCAGAACCACCTGTCGGACACTCCGAAATCACCTGTCGCGCATGCCGGAACCACCTCTCAGACGTGCCGGAAGCACGTGCCGGACACGCCGGAATCACCTACCGGTCAGACCGCAACCACCTGCCGAGCACGCCGGAGCCACCTGTTCGACTCGCTGGAACCACCTGCCGGACAGGCCAATATCAACTACTGGCTATGCCAGATCCACCTGGGGGACAGTCCGGGATCACCTGCCAGCCATGGCGGAACCACCTCTCAGACGTACCAGAACCACCTGCCGGAGAAGCTGGAAACACGTCCTGGACAGACTGGATCCACGTGACGGCCGTGCCTGAACCACCTGCCGAGCACGGCGGAACCACCTGCCGGACACGCCAAAATCACCTGCGGGCTACGCCAGAACCACTTGGACGAATCTCCGAAATGACCTGCCGGGCATGTTGGAACCACCTCTCAGACGTGCCAGAAGCACGTGGCGGACAGTCCGGAATCACCTGTTGGGCATACGCAACCACCTCTGACACGTACCAGAACCACGTGCCGTGCACGCCGGAACCACCTACCGGACAGACCACAATACCTGCCGAGCACGCCGGAGCCACCTGTTCGACTCGCTGGAACCACCTGCCGGACAGGCCAATATTAACTGCTGGCTATGCCAGAACCACCTGGGGGACAGTCCGGAATCACCTGCCAGCCATGGCGGAACCACCTCTCACACGTACCAGAACCAACTGCCGGAGAAGCTGGAAACACGTCCTGGACAGTCTGGAACCACCTGCCGGCCAAGCCTGAACCACCTGCCAAGCACAACGGAACAACCTGCCAGACACGCCAAAATCACCTGCATGTTACGCCAGAACCACTTGGAGGACTCTCTGGGATGACCTGCCGGGCATGCCGGAACCACCTCTCAGACGTGCCAGAACTATGTGGCGGACAGTCCGGTATCCCCTGTTGGGCATGCGCAACCACATCTGAGACGTACCAGAACCACATGCCGTGCAGGCTGGAACCACCTACCGGACAGACCGGAATCACCTTTCGCGCATGCCGGAACCACCTGTCAGATGTGCCAGAAACACGTGCCGGAGACGCCGGAAGCACCTGCCAAGCACGTTGGAACCGCCTGCTCAACTCGCCTGAACCACCTGCCGGACATGCCAAAATCACCTGCCGACTATTCCAGAACCACTTGGCGAACACTCCGGAATCACTTGCCGGGCATGCAGGAACCACCTCTCAGACATGCCAGAACCCCGTGCCAATGACCCCGGAAGCACCAGCCGAGCACGCCAGCACCACCTGCTCGACTCGCCAGAACCACCTGCCGATCACGCAAAAATCACCTGCCGGCTACGCCACAACCAGTTGGTGAACACTTTGGAATCACCTGCCAGGCTTGCTGGAACCACCTGCCAGTCATGCCAAAATCACCTGACAACTACGCCAGACCCGCTTGGCGGACACTGCGGAAACACCTGTCGGGCCGGCTGGAACCACATCTCAGACGTGCCAGAAACGTGTTCATGAGATGCTGGAACCACACCCCGAACAGACGGAGACCACCTGACAGAATCGCCTGAACCACCTGCTGAGCACGCTGGAACCACCTGCTCGACTCACCGGTACCACCTACCTGACACGCCAAAATCACCTGCTGGGTATGCCAGAACCACTTGGCGGACACTCCAGAATCATCTGCCGGACATGCAGGAACCAGCTCTCAGACACACCAGAACCAAGTGCCGGAGACGCCGGAAGCACCTGCCGAGCATGCCGGAGCCACCTGCTCGACTCGCCAGAAACACCTGCCGGACACGCCAACATCAACTGACGGGTATGCCAGAACCACCTGGCGGACACTCCGAAATCACCTGTCGCGCATGCCGGAACCACCTCTCAGACGTGCCGGAAGCACGTGCCGGACACGGCGGAATCACCTACCGGTCAGACCGCAACCACCTGCCGAGCACTCCGGAGCCACCTGTTCGACTCGCTGGAACCACCTGCCGGACAGGCCAATATCAACTGCTGGCTATGCCAGAACCACCTGGGGGACAGTCCGGGATCACCTGCCAGCCATGGCGGAACCACCTCTCAGACGTACCAGAAGCACCTGCCGGAGAAGCTGGAAACACGTCCTGGACAGACTGGAACCACGTGACGGCCGTGCCTGAACCACCTGCCGAGCACGGCGGAACCACCTGCCGGACACGAAAAATCACCTGCAGGCTACGCCAGAACCACTTGGACGACTCTCCAAAATGACCTGCCGGGCATGTTGGAACCACCTCTCAGACATGCCAGAAGCACGTGGCGGACAGTCCGGAATCACCTGTTGGGCATACGCAACCACCTCTGAGACGTACCAGAACCACGTGCCGTGCACGCCGGAACCACCTACCGGACAGACCGGAATCCACTTTTGGGCATGCCGGAACCACCAGTCAGATGTGCCAGAAACACGTGCCGGAGACGCCGGAAGCACCTGCCGAGCACGTCGCAACCACCTGCTCAACTCGCCTGAACCACCTGCCGGACACGCCAAAATCACCTGCCCGCTACACCAGCACCACTTCGGGGACAAGCCGGAATCACGGGAGGGGCATGCCGGCACAGCCTCTCAGACTGAACCTCGTGCCGGACACCACAGAACCACCTGCCGGACAGACCGGAACCACCTGCCGGACACGCCGGAACCACCGGCTCGACCCGCCGGAACGACCGCTGGACATGCAAAATCACCTGCCGGCTACGCCGGAAACACTTGGCGAACACTCCAGAATCACCTGCCGGGCATGCCGGAACCACCTCTCAGATATGCCAGAACCACGTGCCAATGACGCTGGAAGCACCTGCTGAGCACGCCGGAACCACCTGCTCGACTCGCCAGAAACACCTGCCGGACACGCCAAAATCACCTGCCGGGTACGCCAGAACCACCTGGCGGACACTCCGAAATCACCTGTCGCGCATGCAGGAACCACCTCTCAGACGTGCCGGAAGCACGTGCCGGACACGCCGGAATCACCTACCGGACAGACCGGAACCACCTGCCGAGCACGCCGGAGCCACCTGTTCGACTCGCTGGAACCACCTGCCGGACAGGCCAATATTAACTGCTGGCTATGCCAGAACCACCTGGGGGACAGTCCGGAATCACCTGCCAGCCATGGCGGAACCACCTCTCACACGTACCAGAACCACCTGCCGGAGAAGCTGGAAACACGTCCTGGACAGTCTGGAACCACCTGCCGGCCAAGCCTGAACCACCTGCCAAGCACAACGGAACAACCTGCCAGACACGCCAAAATCACCTGCATGTTATGCCAGAACCACTTGGGGGACTCTCTGGGATGACCTGCCGGGCATGCCGGAACCACCTCTCAGACGTGCCAGAACCATGTGGCGGACAGTCCGGAATCACCTGTTGGGCATGCGCAACCACCTCTGAGACGTACCAGAACCACATGCCGTGCAGGCTGGAACCACCTACCGGACAGACCGGAATCACCTTTCGGGCATGCCGGAACCACCTGTCAGATGTGCCAGAAACACGTGCCGGAGACGCCGGAAGCACCTGCCAAGCACGTTGGAACCGCCTGCTCAACTCGCCTGAACCACCTGCCGGACATGCCAAAATCACCTGCCGACTATGCCAGAACCACTTGGCGAACACTCCAGAATCACTTGCCGGGCATGCAGGAACCACCTCTCAGACATGCCAGAACCCCGTGCCAATGACCCCGGAAGCACCAGCCGAGCACGCCAGAACCACCTGCTCGACTCGCCAGAACCACCTGCCGATCACGCAAAAATCACCTGCCGGCTACGCCACAACCAGTTGGTGAACACTTTGGAATCACCTGCCGGGCTTGCTGGAACCACATGCCGGTCATGCCAAAATCTCCTGCCAACTACGCCAGTACCAGTTGGCGGACACTGTGGAAAAACCTGTAGGGCCGGCCGGAACCACATCTCAGACGTGCCAGAACCATGTGCATGAGATGCTGGAACCACACCCCGAACAGACGGAAAACACCTGCCAGACCCGTCTGAACAACCTGCCGAGCACGCCGGAGCCACCTGCTTAACTCGCCGGAACCACCTAAGTGACATGCCAAAATCACCAGCCGGGTATGCCAGAACCACTTGGCGGACACTCCGGAATCATCTGCCGGACATGCCGGAACCAGCTCTCAGACACACCAGAACCACGTGCCGGAGACGCCGGAAGCACCTGCCAAGCACGTTGGAACCACCTGCTCAACTCGCCTGAACCACCTGCCGGACATGCCAAAATCACCTGACGACTATGCCAGAACCACTTGGCGAACACTCCGGAATCACTTGCCGGGCATGCAGGAACCACCTCTCAGACATGCCAGAACCCCGTGCCAATGACCCCGGAACCACCAGCCGAGCACGCCAGCACCACCTGCTCGACTCGCCAGAACCACCTGCCGATCACGCAAAAATCACCTGCCGGCTAGGCCACAACCAGTTGGTGAACACTTTGGAATCACCTGCCAGGCTTGCTGGAACCACCTGCCAGTCATGCCAAAATCACCTGCCAACTACGCCAGAACCGCTTGGCGGACACTGCGGAAACACCTGTCGGGCCGGCTGGAACCACATCTCAGACGTGCCAGAAACGTGTTCATGAGATGCTGGAACCACACCCCGAACAGACGGATACCACCTGCCAGAACCGCCTGAACCACCTGCTGAGCACGCCGGAACCACCTGCTCGACTCACCGGTACCACCTCACTGACACGCCAAAATCACCTGCTGGGTATGCCAGAACCACTTGGCGGACACTCCGGAATCATCTGCCGGACATGCCGGAACCAGCTCTCAGACACACCAGAACCAAGTGCCGGAGACGCCGGAAGCACCTGCCGAGCATGCCGGAGCCACCAGCTTGACTCGCCAGAAACACCTGCCGGACACGCCAAAATCACCTGCCGGGTATGCCAGAACCACCTGGCGGACACTACGGAATCACCTGCCGCGCATGCCAGAACCACCTCTCAGACGTGCCGGAAGCACGTGCCGGACACGCCGGAAACACCTACCGGACAGAGCGGAACCACCTGCCAAGAACGCCGGAGCCACCTGTTCGACTCGCTGGAACCACCTGCCGGACAGGCCAATATCAACTGCTGGCTATGCCAGAACCACCTGGGGGACAGTCCGGGATCACCTGCCAGCCATGGCGGAACCACCTCTCAGACGTACCAGAACCACCTGCCGGAGAAGCTGGAAACACGTCCTGGACAGACTGGAACCACGTGACGGCCATGCCTGAACCAGCTGCCGAGCACGGCGGAACCACCTTCCGGACACGCCAAAATCACCTTAGGGCTACGCCAGAACCACTTGGACGACTCTCCGAAATGACCTGCCGGGCATGTTGGAACCACCTCTCAGACGTGCCAGAAGCACGTGGTGTACAGTCCGGAATCACCTGTTGGGCATACGCAACCACCTCTGACAGGTACCAGAACCACGTGCCGTGCACGCCGGAACCACCTACCGGACAGACCGGAATCAACTTTTGGGCATGCTGGAACCACAAGTCAGATGTGCCGGAAACACGTGCCGGAGACGCCGGAAGCACCTGCCGAGCACGTCGCAACCACCTGCTCAACTCGCCTGAACCACCTGCCGGACACGCCAAAATCACCTGCCCGCTACACCAGCACCACTTCGGGGACAAGCCGGAATCACGTGAGGGGCATGCCGGCACAGCCTCTCAGACTGAACCTCGTGCCGGACACCACAGAACCACCTGCCGGACAGACCGGAACCACCTGCCGCACACGCCGGAACCACCGGCTCGACCCGCCGGAACGACCGCTGGACATGCAAAATCACCTGCCGGCTACGCCGGAAACACTTGGCGAACACTCCGGAATCACCTGCCGGGCATGCCGGAACCACCTCTCAGATATGCCAGAACCACGTGCCAATGACCCCGGAAGCACCTGCCAAGCACGCCGGAAACACCTGCTCGACTCGCCAGAACCACCTGCCGGACACGCAAAAATCACCTGCCGGCTACGCCACAACCAGTTGGGGAACACTTTGGAATCACCTGCCAGGCTTGCTGGAACCACCTGCCAGTCATGCCAAAATCAGCTGCCACCTACGCCAGAACCTCATGGCGGACACTGCGGAAACACCTGTCGGGCCGGCTGGAACCACATCTCAGAAGTGCCAGAAACGTGTTCATGAGATGCTGGAACCACACCCCGAACAGACGGATACCACCCGCGAGAACCACCTGAACCACCTGCTGAGCACGCCGGAACCACCTGCTCGACTCACCGGTACCACCTCCCTGACACGCCAAAATCACCTCCTGGGTATGCCAGAACCACTTGGCGGACACTCCGGAATCATCTGCCGGACATGCCGGAACCAGCTCTCAGACACACCAGAACCAAGTGCCGGAGACGCCGGAAGCACCTGCCGAGCATGCCGGAGCCACCTGCTCGACTCGCCAGAAACACCTGCCGGACACGCCAAAATCAACTGCCGGGTACGCCAGAACCACCTGGCCGAAACTCCGAAATCACCTGTCTCGCATGCTGGAAACACCTCTCAGACATGCCGGAAGCACGTGCCGGACACGCCGGAATCACCTACCGGACAGACCGGAACCACCTGCCGAGCACGCCGGAGCCACCTGTGTGACTCGCTGGAACCACCTGCCGGACAGGCCAATATCAACTGCTGGCTATGCCAGAACCACCTGGGGGATGGTCCGGAATCACCGGACAGCCATGGCGGAACCACCTCTCCAACGTACCAGAACCACCTGCCGGAGATCCTGGAAACACGTCCTGGACAGTCTGGAACCACCTGCCGGCCAAGCCTGAACCACCTGCCAAGCACAACGGAACAACCTGCCCGACACGCCAAAATCACCTGCGAGTTATGCCAGAACCACTTGGAGGACTCTCTGGGATGACCTGCCGGGCATGCCGGAACCACCTCTCAGACGTGCCAGAACCATGTGGCGGACAGTCCGGAATCACCTGTTGGGCATGCGCAACCACCTCTGAGACGTACCAGAACCACATGCCGTGCAGGCTGGAACCACCTACCGGACAGACCGGAATCACCTTTCGGGCATGCCGGAACCACCTGTCAGATGTGCCAGAAACACGTGCCGGAGACGCTGGAAGCACCTGCCAAGCACGTTGGAACCGCCTGCTCAACTCGCCTGAACCACCTGCCGGACATGCCAAAATCACCTGCCGACTATGCCAGAACCACTTGGCGAACACTCCGGAATCACTTGCCGGGCATGCAGGAACCACCTCTCAGACATGCCAGAACCCCGTGCCAATGACCCCGGAACCACCAGCCGAGCACGCCAGAACCACCTGCTCGACTCGCCAGAACCACCTGCCGATCACGCAAAAATCACCTGCCGGCTACGCCACAACCAGTTGGTGAACACTTTGGAATCACCTGCCAGGCTTGCTGGAACCACCTGCCGGTCATGCCAAAATCACCTGCCAACTACGACAGAACCGCTTGGCGGACACTGCGGAAACACCTGTCGGGCCGGCTGGAACCACATCTCAGACGTGCCAGAAACGTGTTCATGAGATGCTGGAACCACACCCCGAACAGACGGATACCACCTGCCAGAACCGCCGGAACCACCTGCTGAGCACGCCGGAACCACCTGCTCGACTCACCGGTACCACCTCACTGACACGCCAAAATCACCTGCTGGGTATGCCAGAACCACTTGGCGGACACTCCGGAATCATCTGCCGGACATGCCGGAACCACCTCTCAGACGTGCCGGAAGCACATGCCAGACACGCCGGAAACACCTAGCGGACAGACCGGAACCACCTGCCAAGAACGCCGGAGCCACCTGTTCGACTCGCTGGAACCACCTGCCGGACAGGCCAATATCAACTGCTGGCTATGCCAGAACCACCTGGGGGACAGTCCGGGATCACCTGCCAGCCATGGCGGAACCACCTCTCAGACGTAAAAGAACCACCTGCCGCAGAAGCTGGAAACACGTCCTGGACAGACTGGAACCACGTGACGGCCATGCCTGAACCACCTGCCGAGCACGGCAGAACCACCTGCCGGACACGCCAAAGTCACCTGCGGGCTACGCCAGAACCACTTGGACGACTCTCCGAAATGACCTGCCGGGCATGTTGGAACCACGTCTCACACGTGCCAGAAGCACGTGGCGGACAGTCCGGAATCACCTGTTGGGCATACGCAACCAGCTCTGACACGTACCAGAAACACATGCCGTGCACGCCAGAACCACCTACCGGACAGACCGGAATCCACTTTTGGGCATGCCGGAACCACCAGTCAGATGTGCCAGAAACACGTGCCGGAGACGCCGGAAGCACCTGCCGAGCACGTCGCAACCACCTGCTCAACTCGCCTGAACCAGCTGCCGGACACGCCAAAATCACCTGCCCGCTACACCAGCACCACTTCGGGGACAAGCCGGAATCACGTGAGGGGTATGCCGGCACAGCCTCTCAGACTGAACCTCGTGCCGGACACCACAGAAACACCTGCCGGACAGACCGGAACCACCTGCCGGACACGCCGGAACCACCGGCTCGACCCGCCGGAACGACCGCTGGACATGCAAAATCACCTGCCGGCTACGCCGGAAACACTTGGCGAACACTCCAGAATCACCTGCCCGGCATGCCGGAACCACCTCTCAGATATGCCATAACCACGTGCCAATGACCCCGGAAGCACCGGCCGAGCACGCCGGAACCACCTGCTCGACTCGCCAGAACCACCTGCTGGACACGCAAAAATCACCTGCGGGCTACGCCACAACCAGTTGGCGAACACTTCGGAATCACCTGCCGGGCTTGCTGGAACCACCTGCCGGTCATGCCAAAATCACCTGCCAACTACGCCAGTACCACTTGGCGGACACTGTGGAAACACCTGTCGGGCCGGCCGGAACCACATCTCGGACGTGCCAGAACCATGTGCATGAGATGCTGGAACCACACCCCGAACAGACGGAAAACACCTGCCAGACCCGTCTGAACAACCTGCCGAAGCCACCTGCTCGACTCGCCGGAACCACCTACCTGACATGCCCAAATCACCAGCCGGGTATGCCAGAACCACTTGGCGGACACTCCGGAATCATCTGCCGGACATGCCGGAACAAGCTCTCAGACACACCAGAACCAAGTGCCGGAGACGCCGGATGCAGCTGCCGAGCATGCCGGAGCCACCTGCTCGACTCGCCAGAAACACCTGCCGGACACGCCAAAATCACCTGCCGGGTACGCCAGAACCACCTGGCGGACACTCCGAAATCACCTGTCGCGCATGCCAGAACCACCTCTCAGACGTGCCGGAAGCACGTGCCCGACACGCCGCAATCACCTACCGGACAGACCGGAAACACCTGCCGAGCACGCCGGAGCCACCTGTTCGACTCGCTGGAACCACCTGCCGGACAAGCCAATATCAACTGCTGGCTATGCCACAACCACCTGGGGGACGGTCCGGAATCACCTGCCAGCCATGGGGGAACCACCTCTCAGACGTACCAGAACCACCTGCCGGAGAAGCTGGAAACACGTCCTGGACAGTCTGGAACCACCTGCCTGCCAAGCCTGAACCACCTGCCAAGCACAACAGAACAACCTGCCAGACACGCCAAACTCACCTGCGTGTTATGCCAGAACCACTTGGAGGACTCTCTGGGATGACCTGCCGGGCATGCCGGAACCACCTCTCAGACGTGCCAGAACCATGTGGCGGACAGTCCGGAATCACCTGTTGGGCATGCGCAACCACCTCTGAGACGTACCAGAACCACATGCCGTGCAGGCTGGAACCACCTACCGGACAGACCGGAATCACCTTTCGGGCATGCCGGAACCACCTGTCAGATGTGCCAGAAACACGTGCCGGAGACGCTGGAAGCACCTGCCAAGCTCGTTGGAACCACCTGCTCAACTCTCCTGAACCACCTGCCGGACTTGCCAAAATCACCTGCCGACTATGCCAGAACCACTTGGCGAACACTCCGGAATCACTTGCCGAGCATGCAGGAACCACCTCTAAGACATGCCAGAACCCCGTGCCAATGACCCCGGAAGCACCAGCCGAGCACGCCGGAACCACCTGCTCGACTCGCCAGAACCACCTGCCGATCACGCAAAAATCACCTGCCGGCTACGCCACAACCAGTTGGCGAACACTTTGGAATCACCTGCCAGGCTTGCTGGAACCACCTGCCGGTCATGCCAAAATCACCTGCCAACTACGCCAGAACCGCTTGGCAGACACTGCGGAAACACCTGTCGGGCCGGCTGGAACCACATCTCAGACGTGCCAGAAACGTGTTCATGAGATGCTGGAACCACACCCCGAACAGACGGATACCACCTGCCAGAACCGCCTGAACCACCTGCCGAGCACGGCGGAACCACCTGTCGGACACGCCAAAATCACCTGCGGGCTACGCCAGAACCACTTGGACGACTCTCCGAAATGACCTGCCGGGCATGTGGGAACCACCTCTCAGACGTGCCAGAAGCACGTGGCGGACAGTCCGGAATCACCTGTTGGGCATACGCAACCACCTCTGACACGTACCAGAACCACGTGCCGTGCACGCCGGAACCACCTACCGGACAGACCGCAATCAACTTTTGGGCATGCCGGAACCACCAGTCAGATGTGCCAGAAAGACGTGCCGGAGACGCCGGAAGCACCTGCCGAGCACGTCGCAACCACCTGCTCAACTCGCCTGAACCACCTGCCGGACACGCCAAAATCACCTGCCCGCTACACCAGCACCACTTCGGGGACAAGCCGGAATCACGTGAGGGGCATGCCGGCACAGCCTCTCAGACTGAACCTCGTGCCGGACACCACAGAACCACCTGCCGGACAGACCGGAACCACCTGCCGGACACGCCGGAACCACCGGCTCGACCCGCCAGAACGACCGCTGGACATGCAAAATCACCTGCCGGCTACGCCGGAAACACTTGGCGAACACTCCGGAATCACCTGCCGGGCATGCCGGAACCACCTCTCAGATATGCCAGAACCACGTGCCAATGACCACGGAAGCACCTGCCGAGCACGCCGGAACCACCTGCTCGACTCGCCAGAACCACCTGCCGGACACGCAAAAATCACCTGCCGGCTACGCCACAACCAGTTGGCGAACACTTCGGAATCACCTGCCGGGCTTGCTGGAACCACCTGCCGGTCATGCCAAAATCACCTGCCAACTACGCCAGTACCACTTGGCGGACACTGTGGAAACACCTGTCGGGCCGGCCGGAACCACATCTCCGACGTGCCACAACCATGTGCATGAGATGCTGGAACCACACCCCGAACAGACGGAAAACACCTGCCAGACCCGTCTGAACAACCTGCCGAGCACGCCAGAGCCACCAGCTCGACTCGCCAAAACCACCTACCTGACATGCCCAAATCACCAGCCGGGTATGCCAGAACCACTTGGCGGACACTCCGGAATCATCTGCCGGACATGCCGGAACCAGCTCTCAGACACACCAGAACCACGTGCCGGAGACGCTGGAAGCACCTGCCGAGCATGCCGGAGCCACCTGCTCGACTCGCCAGAAACACCTGCCGGACATGCCAAAATCACCTGCCGGGTACGCCAGAACCACCTGGCGGACACTCCGAAATCACCTGTCGCGCATGCCGGAACCACCTCTCAGACGTGCCGGAAGCACTTGCCGGACACGCCGGAATCACCTACCGGACAGACCGGAACCACCTGCCGAGCACGCCGGAGCCACCTGTTCGACTCGCTGGAACCACCTGCCGGACAGGCCAATATCAACTGCTGGCTATGCCAGAACCACCTGGGGGACGGTCCGGAATCGCCTGCCAGCCATGGCGGAACCACCTCTCAGACGTACCAGAACCACCTGCCGGAGAAGCTGGAAACACGTCCTGGACAGTCTGGAACCACCTGCCGGCCAAGCCTGAACCACCTGCCAAGCACAACGGAACAACCTGCCAGACACGCCAAAATCACCTGCGTGTTATGCCAGAACCACTTGGAGGACTCTCTGGGATGACCTGCCCGGCATGCCGGAACCACCTCTCAGACGTGCCAGAACCATGTGGCGGACAGTCCGGAATCACCTTTTGGGCATGCGCAACCACCTCTGAGACGTACCAGAACCACATGCCGTGCAGGCTGGAACCACCTACCGGACAGACCGGAATCACCTTTCGGGCATGCCGGAACCACCTGTCAGATGTGCCAGAAACACGTGCCAGAGACGCCGGAAGCACCTGCCAAGCACGTTGGAACCACCTGCTCAACTCGCCTGAACCACCTGCCGGACATGCCAAAATCACCTGCCGACTATGCCAGAACCACTTGGCGAACACTCCGGAATCACTTGCCGGGCATGCAGGAACCACCTCTCAGACATGCCAGAACCCCGTGCCAATGACCCCGGAAGCACCAGCCGAGCACGCCGGAACCACCTGCTCGACTCGCCAGAACCACTTGCCGATCACGCAAAAATCACCTGCCGGCTACGCCACAACCAGTTGCTGAACACTTTGGAATCACCTGCCAGGCTTGCTGGAACCACCTGCCTGTCATGCCAAAATCACCTGCCAACTACGCCAGAACCTCTTGGCGGACACTGCGGAAACACCTGTCGGGCCGGCTGGAACCAAATCTCAGACGTGCCAGAAACGTGTTCATGAGATGCTGGAACCACACCCCGAACAGACGGATACCACCTGCCAGAACCGCCTGAACCACCTGCTGAGCACCCCGGAACCACCTGCTCGACTCACCGGTAACACCTCCCTGACACACCAAAATCACCTGCTGGGTATGCCAGAACCACTTGGCGGACACTCCGGAATCATCTGCCGGACATCCCGGAACCAGCTCTCAGACACACCAGAACCAAGTGCCGGAGACGCCGGAAGCACCTGCCGAGCATGCCGGAGCCACCTGCTCGACTCGCCAGAAACACCTGCCGGACACGCCAAAATCACCTGCCGGGTACGCCAGAACCACCTGGCTGACACTCCGGAATCACCTGTCTCGCATGCCGGAACCACCTCTCAGACGTGCCGGAAGCACGTGCCGGACACGCCGGAATCACCCACCGGACAGACCGGAACCACCTGCCGAGCACGCCGGAGCCACCTGTGCGACTCGCTGGAACCACCTGCCGGACAGGCCAATATCAACTGCTGGCTATGCCAGAACCACCTGGGGGATGGTCCGGAATCACCGGACAGCCATGGCGGAACCACCTCTCCAACGTACCAGAACCACCTGCCGGAGAACCTGGAAACACGTCCTGGACAGTCTGGAACCACCTGCCGGCCAAGCCTGAACCACCTGCCAAGCACAACGGAACAACCTGCCAGACACGCCAAAATCACCTGCGTGTTATGCCAGAACCACTTGGAGGACTCTCTGGGATGACCTGCCGGGCATGCCGGAACCACCTCTCAGACGTGCCAGAACCATGTGGCGGACAGTCCGGAATCACCTGTTGGGCATGCGCAACCACCTCTGAGACGTACCAGAACCACATTCCGTGCAGGCTGGAACCACCTACCGGACAGACCGGAATCACATTTCGGGCATGCCGGAACCACCTGTCAGATGTGCCAGAAACACGTGCCGGAGACGCCGGAAGCACCTGCCAAGCACGTTGGAACCGCCTGCTCAACTCGCCTGAACCACCTGCCGGACATGCCAAAATCACCTGCCGACTATGCCAGAACCACTTGGCGAACACTCCGGAATCACTTGCCGGGCAAGCAGGAACCACCTCTCAGACATGCCAGAACCCCGTGCCAATGACCCCGGAAGCACCAGCAGAGCACGCCGGAACCACCTGCTGAGCACGCCGGAACCACCTGCTCGACTCACCGGTACCACCTCCCTGACACGCCAAAATCACCTGCTGGGTATGCCAGAACCACTTGGCGGACACTCCGGAATCATCTGCCGGACATGCCGGAACCAGCTCTCAGACACACCAGAACCAAGTGCCGGAGACGCCGGAAGCACCTGCCGAGCATGCCGGAGCCACCTGCTCGACTCGCCAGAAACACCTGCCGGACACGCCAAAATCACCTGCCGGGTATGCCAGAACCACCTGGCGGACACTACGGAATCACCTGCCGCGCATGCCGGAACTACCTCTCAGACATGCCGGAAGCACGTGCCGCACACGCCGGAAACACCTACCGGACAGACCGGAACCACCTGCCAAGAACGCCAGAGCCACCTGTTCGACTCGCTGGAACCACCTGCCGGACAGGCCAATATCAACTGCTGGCTATGCCAGAACCACCTGGGGGACAGTCCGGGATCACCTGCCAGCCATGGCGGAACCACCTCTCAGACGTACCAGAACCAACTGCCGGAGAAGCTGGAAACACGTCCTGGACAGACTGGAACCACGTGACGGCCATGCCTGAACCACCTGCCGAGCACGGCGGAACCACCTGCCGGACACGCCAAAATCACCTGCGGGCTACGCCAGAACCACTTGGACGACTCTCCGAAATGACCTGCCGGGCATGTTGGAACCACCTCTCAGACGTGCCAGAAGCACGTGGCGGACAGTCCGGAATCACCTGTTGGGCATACGCAACCACCTCTGACACGTACCAGAAGCACGTGCCGTGCACGCCGGAACCACCTACCGGACAGACCGGAATCAACTTTTGGGCATGCCGGAACCACCAGTCAGATGTGCCAGAAACACGTGCCGGAGACGCCGGAAGCACCTGCCGAGAACGTCGCAACCACCTGCTCAACTCGCCTGAACCACCTGCCGGACACGCCAAAATCACCTGCCCGCTACACCAGCACCACTTCGGGGACAAGCCGGAATCACGTGAGGGGCATGCCGGCACAGCTTCTCAGACTGAACCTCGTGCCGGACACCACAGAACCACCTGCCGGACAGACCGGAACCACCTGCCGGACACGCCGGAACCACCGGCTCGTCCCGCCGGAACGACCGCTGGACATGCAAAATCACCTGCCGGCTACGCCGGAAACACTTGGTGAACACTCCGGAATCACCTGCCGGGAATGCCGGAACCACCTCTCAGATATGCCAGAACAACTTGCCAATGACCCCGGAAGCACCTGCCGAGCACACCGGAAACACCTGCTCGACTCGCCAGAACCACCTGCCGATCACGCAAAAATCACCTGCCGGCTACGCCACAACCAGTTGGTGAACACTTTGGAATCACCTGCCAGGCTTGCTGGAACCACCTGCCGGTCATGCCAAAATCACCTGCCAACTACGCCAGAACCGCTTGCCGGACACTGCGGAAACACCTGTCGGGCCGGCTGGAACGACATCTCAGACGTGCCAGAAACGTGTTCATGAGATGCTGGAACCACAACCCGAACAGACGGACACCACCTGCCAGAACCGCCTGAACCACCTGCTGAGCACGCCGGAACCACCTGCTCGACTCACCGGTACCACCTCCCTGACACGCCAAAATCACCTGCTGGCTATGCCAGAACCACTTGGCGGACACTCCGGAATCATCTGCCGGACATGCCGGAACCAGCTCTCAGACACACCAGAACCAAGTGCCGGAGACGCCGGAAGCACCTGCCGAGCATGCCGGAGCCACCTGCTCGTCTCGCCAGAAACACCTGCCGGACACGCCAAAATCACGTGCCGGGTACGCCAGAACCTCCTGGCGGACACTCCGAAATCTCATGTCGCGGATGCCGGAACCACCTCTCAGACGTGCCGGAAGCATGTGCCGGACACGCCGGAATCACCTACCGGACAGACCGGAACCACCTGCCGAGCACGCCGGAGCCACCTGTTCGAGTCGCTGGAACCATCTGCTGAACAGGCCAATATCAACTGCTGGCTATGCCAGAACCACTTGGGGGACAGTCCGGAATCACCTGCCAGCCATGGCGGAACCACCTCTGACACGTACCAGAACCACCTGCCGGAGAAGCTGGAAACACGTCCTGGACAGTCTGGAACCACCTGCCGGCCAAGCCTGAACCACCTGCCAAGCACAACGGAACAACCTGCCAGACACGCCAAAATCACCTGCGTGTTATGCCAGAACCACTTGCAGGACTCTCTGGGATGACCTGCGGGGCATGCCGGAACCACCTCTCAGACGTGCCAGAAGTATGTGGCGGACAGTCCGGAATCCCCTGTTGGGCATGCGCAACCACCTCTGAGACGTACCAGAACCACATGCCGTGCAGGCTGGAACCACCTACCGGACAGACCGGATTCACCTTTCGGGCATGCCGGAACCACCTGTCACATGTGCCAGACACACGTGCCGGAGACGCCGGAAGCACCTGCCGAGCATGCCGGAGCCACCTGCTCAACTCGCCAGAAACACCTGCCGGACACGCCAACATCAACTGCCGGGTATGCCAGAACCACCTGGCGGACACTCCGAAATCACCTGTCGCGCATGCCGGAACCACCTCTCAGACGTGCCGGAAGCACGTGCCAGACACGCCGGAAACACCTACCGGACAGACCAGAACCACCTGCCTAGAACGCCGGAGCCACCTGTTCGACTCGCTGGAACCACCTGCCGGACAGGCCAATATCAACTGCTGGCTATGCCAGAACCACCTGGGGGACAGTCCGGGATCACCTGCCAGCCATGGCGGAACCACCTCTCACACGTACCAGAACCACCTGCCGGAGAAGCTGGAAACACGTCCTGGAAAGTCTGGAACCACCTGCCGGCCAAGCCTGAACCACCTGCCAAGCACAATGGAACAACCTGCCAGACACGCCAAAATCACCTGCCGACTATGCCAGAACCACTTGGCGAACACTCCGGAATCACTTGCCGGGCATGCAGGAACCACCTCTCAGACATGCCAGAACCCCGTGCCAATGACCCCGGAAGCACCAGCCGAGCACGCCGGAACCACCTGCTCGACTAGCCAGAACCACCTGCCGATCACGCAAAAATCACCTGCCGGCTACGCCACAACCAGTTGGGGAACACTTCGGAATCACCTGCCGGGCTTGCTGGAACCACCTGCCGGTCATGCCAAAATCACCTGCCAACTACGCCAGAATCGCTTGGCGGACACTGCGGAAACACCTGTCGGGCCGGCTGGAACCACATCTCAGACGTGCCAGAAACGTGTTCATGAGATGCTGGAACCACACCCCGAACAGACGGATACCACCTGCCAGAACCGCCTGAACCACCTGCTGAGCACGCCGGAACCACCTGCTCGACTCACCGGTACCACCTCCCTGACACGCCAAAATCACCTGCTCGGTATGCCAGAACCACTTGGCGGACACTCCGGAATCATCTGCCGGACATGCCGGAACCAGCTCTCAGACACACCAGAACCACGTGCCGGAGACGCCGGAAGCACCTGCCGAGCATGCCGGAACCACCTGCTCGACTCGCCAGAAACACCTGCCGGACACGCCAAAATCACCTGCCGGGTACGCCAGAACCACCTGGCGGACACTCCGAAACCACCTGTCGCGCATGCCGGAACCACCTCTCAGACGTGCCGGAAGCACGTGCCGGACACGCCAGAATCACCAGCCGGCTACGCCACAACCACCTGGCGGACACTCCGGAATCACCTGCCGCGCATGCCGGAACCACCTCTCAGACGTGCCGGAAGCACGTGCCAGACACGCCGGAATCACCTACCGGACAGACCGGAACCACCTGCCAAGAACGCCGGAGCCACCTGTTCGACTCGCTGGAACCACCTGCCGGACAGGCCAATATCAACTGCTGGCTATGCCAGAACCACCTGGGGGACAGTCCGGGATCACCTGCCAGCCATGGCGGAACCACCTCTCAGACGTACCAGAACCACCTGCCGGAAGAGCTGGAAACACGTCCTGGACAGTCTGGAACCACCTGCCGGCCAAGCCTGAACCACCTGCCAAGCACAACGGAACAACGTGCCAGACACGCCAAAATCACCTGTGTATTATGCCTGAACCACTTGGAGGACTCTCTGGGATGACCTACCGGGCATGCCGGAACCACCTCTCAGAAGTGCCAGAATCATGTGGCGGACAGTCCGGAATCACCTGTTGGGCATGCGCAACCACCTCTGAGACGTACCAGAACCACATGCCGTGCAGGCTGGAACCACCTACCGGACAGACCGGAATCACCTTTCGGGCATGACGGAACCACCTGTCAGATGTGCCAGAAACACGTGCCGGAGACGCCGGAAGCACCTGCCAAGCACGTTGGAACCACCTGCTCAACTCGCCTGAACCACCTGCCGGACATGCCAAAATCACCTGCCGACTATGCCAGAACCACTTGGCGAACACTCCGGAATCACTTGCCCGGCATGCAGGAACCACCTCTCAGACATGCCAGAACCCCGTGCCAATGACCCCGGAAGCACCAGCCGAGCACGCCGGAACCACCTGCTCGACTCGCCAGAACCACCTGCCGATCACGCAAAAATCACCTGCCGGCTACGCCACAACCAGTTGGTGAACACTTTGGAATCACCTGCCAGGCTTGCTGGAACCACCTGCCAGTCATGCCAAAATCACCTGCCAACTACGCCAGAACCGCTTGGCGGACACTGCGGAAAGACCTGTCGGGCCGGCTGGAACCACATCTCAGACGTGCCAGAAACGTGTTCATGAGATGCTGGAACCACACCCCGAACAGACGGATACCACCTGCCAGAACCGCCTGAACCACCTGCTGAGCACGCCGGAACCACCTGCTCGACTCACCGGTACCACCTCCCTGACACGCCAAAATCACCTGCTGGGTATGCCAGAACCACTTGGCGGACACTCCGGAATCATCTGCCGGACATGCCAGAACCAGCTCTCAGACACACCAGAACCAAGTGACGGAGACGTCGGAAGCACCTGCCGAGCATGCCGGAGCCACCTGCTCGACTCGCCAGAAACACCTGCTGGACACGCCAAAATCACCTGCCGGGTATGCCAGAACCACCTGGCGGACACTACGGAATCACCTGCCGCGCATGCCGGAACCACCTCTCAGACGTGCCGGAAGTACGTGCCAGACACGCCGGAAACACCTACCGGACAGACCGGAACCACCTGCCAAGAACGCCGGAGCCACCTGTTCGACTCGCTGGAACCACCTGCCGGACAGGCCAATATCAACTGCTGGCTATGCCAGAACCACCTGGGGGACAGTCCGGGATCACCTGCCAGCCATGGCGGAACCACCTCTCAGACGTACCAGAACCACCTGCCGGAGAAGCTGGAAACACGTCCTGGACAGACTGGAACCACGTGACGGCCATGCCTGAACCACCTGCCGAGCACGGCGGAACCACCTGCCGGACACGCCAAAATCACCTGCGGGCTACGCCAGAACCACTTGGACGACTCTCCGAAATGACCTGCCGGGCATGTAGGAACCACCTCTCAGACGTGCCAGAAGCACGTGGCGGACAGTCCGGAATCACCTGTTGGGCATACGCAACCACCTCTGAGACGTACCAGAACTACGTGCCGTGCACGCCGGAACCACCTACCGGACAGACCGGAATCAACTTTTGGGCATGCCGGAACCCCCAGTCAGATGTGCCAGAAACACGTGCCGGAGACGCCGGAACCACCTGCCGAGCATGTCACAAGCACTTGCTCAACTCGCCTGAACCACCTGCCGGACACGCCAAAATCACCTGCCTGCTACACCAGCACTACTTCGGGGACATGCCGGAATCACGTGAGGGGCATGCCGGCACAGCCTCTCAGAGTGAACCTCGTGCCGGACACCACAGAACCACCTGCCGGACAGACCGGAACCACCTGCCGGACACGCCGGAACCACCGGCTCGACCCGCCGGAACGACCGCTGGACATGCAAAATCACCTGCCGGCTACGCCGGAAACACTTGGCGAACATTCCGGAATCACCTGCCGGGCATGCCGGAACCACCTCTCAGATATGCCAGAACCACGTGCCAATGACCCCGGAAGCACCTGCCGAGCACGCCGGAACCACCTGCTCGACTCGCCAGAACCACCTGCCAGACACGCAAAAATCACCTGCCGGCTACGCCACAACCAGTTGGGGAACACTTCGGAATCACCTGCCGGGCTTGCTGGAACCACCTGCCGGTCATGCCAAAATCACCTGCCAACTACGCCAGTACCACTTGGCGGACACTGTGGAAACACCTGTCGGGCCGGCCGGAACCACATCTCAGATGTGCCAGAACCATGTGCATGAGATGCTGGAACCACACCCCGAACAGACGGAAAACACCTGCCAGACCCGTCTGAACAGCCTGCCGAGCACGCCGGAGCCACCTGCTCGACTCGCCGGAACCACCTACCTGACATGCCCAAATCACCAGCCGGGTATGCCAGAACCACTTGGCGGACACTCCGGAATCATCTGCCGGACATGCCGGAACCAGCTCTCAGACACACCAGAACCATGTGCCGGAGACGCCGGAAGCACCTGCCGAGCATGCCGGAGCCACCTGCTCGACTCGCCAGAAACACCTGCCGGACACGCCAAAATCACCTGCCGGGTACGCCAGAACCACCTGGCGGACACTCCGAAACCACCTGTCGCGCATGCCGGAACCACCTCTCAGACGTGCCGGAAGCACGTGCCGGACACGCCGGAATCACCTACCGGACAGACCGGAACCACCTGCCGAGCACGCCGGAGCCACCTGTTCGACTCGCTGGAACCACCTGCCGGACAGGCCAATATCAACTGCTGGCTATGCCAGAACCACCTGGGGGACGGTCTGGAATCACCTGCCAGCCATGGCGGAACCACCTCTCAGACGTACCAGAACCACCTGCCGGAGAAGCTGGAAACACGTCCTGGACAGTCTGGAACCACCTGCCGGCCAAGCCTGAACCACCTGCCAAGCACAACGGAACAACCTGCCAGACACGCCAAAATCACCTGCGTGTTATGCCAGAACCACTTGGAGGACTCTCTGGGATGACCTGCCGGCCATGCCGGAACCACCTCTCAGACGTGCCAGAACCATGTGGCGGACAGTCCGGAATCACCTGTTGGGCATGCGCAACCACCTCTGAGACGTACCAGAACCACATGCCGTGCAGGCTGGAACCACCTACCGGACAGACCGGAATCACCTTTCGGGCATGCCGGAACCACCTGTCAGATGTGCCAGAAACACGTGCCGGAGACGCCGGAAGCACCTGCCAAGCACGTTGGAACCACCTGCTCAACTCGCCTGAACCACCTGCCGGACATGCCAAAATCACCTGCCGACTATGCCAGAACCACTTGGCGAACACTCCGGAATCACTTGCCGGGCATGCAGGAACCACCTCTCAGACATGCCAGAATCCCGTGCCAATGACCCCGGAAGCACCAGCCGAGCACGCCAGTACCACCTGCTCGACTCGCCAGAACCACCTGCCGACCACGCAACAATCACCTGCCGGCTACGCCACAACCAGTTGGTGAACACTTTGGAATCACCTGCCAGGCTTGCTGGAACCACCTGCCAGTCATGCCAAAATCACCTGCCAACTACGCCAGAACCGCTTGGCGGACACTGCGGAAAGACCTGTCGGGCCGGCTGGAACCACATCTCAGACGTGCCAGAAACGTGTTCATGAGATGCTGGAACCACACCCCGAACAGACGGATACCACCTGCCAGAACCGCCTGAACCACCTGCTGAGCACGCCGGAACCACCTGCTCGACTCACCGGTACCACCTCCCTGACACGCCAAAATCACCTGCTGGGTATGCCAGAACCACTTGGCGGACACTCCGGAATCATCTGCCGGACATGCCAGAACCAGCTCTCAGACACACCAGAACCAAGTGACGGAGACGTCGGAAGCACCTGCCGAGCATGCCGGAGCCACCTGCTCGACTCGCCAGAAACACCTGCTGGACACGCCAAAATCACCTGCCGGGTATGCCAGAACCACCTGGCGGACACTACGGAATCACCTGCCGCGCATGCCGGAACCGCCTCTCAGACGTGCCGGAAGTACGTGCCAGACACGCCGGAAACACCTACCGGACAGACCGGAACCACCTGCCAAGAACGCCGGAGCCACCTGTTCGACTCGCTGGAACCACCTGCCGGACAGGCCAATATCAACTGCTGGCTATGCCAGAACCACCTGGGGGACAGTCCGGGATCACCTGCCAGCCATGGCGGAACCACCTCTCAGACGTACCAGAACCACCTGCCGGAGAAGCTGGAAACACGTCCTGGACAGACTGGAACCACGTGACGGCCATGCCTGAACCACCTGCCGAGCACGGCGGAACCACCTGCCGGACACGCCAAAATCACCTGCGGGCTACGCCAGAACCACTTGGACGACTCTCCGAAATGACCTGCCGGGCATGTAGGAACCACCTCTCAGACGTGCCAGAAGCACGTGGCGGACAGTCCGGAATCACCTGTTGGGCATACGCAACCACCTCTGAGACGTACCAGAACTACGTGCCGTGCACGCCGGAACCACCTACCGGACAGACCGGAATCAACTTTTGGGCATGCCGGAACCCCCAGTCAGATGTGCCAGAAACACATGCCGGAGACGCCGGAACCACCTGCCGAGCATGTCGCAAGCACTTGCTCAACTCGCCTGAACCACCTGCCGGACACGCCAAAATCACCTGCCCGCTACACCAGCACTACTTCGGGGACATGCCGGAATCACGTGAGGGGCATGCCGGCACAGCCTCTCAGAGTGAACCTCGTGCCGGACACCACAGAACCACCTGCCGGACAGACCGGAACCACCTGCCGGACACGCCGGAACCACCGGCTCGACCCGCCGGAACGACCGCTGGACATGCAAAATCACCTGCCGGCTACGCCGGAAACACTTGGCGAACATTCCGGAATCACCTGCCGGGCATGCCGGAACCACCTCTCAGATATGCCAGAACCACGTGCCAATGACCCCGGAAGCACCTGCCGAGCACGCCGGAACCACCTGCTCGACTCGCCAGAACCACCTGCCAGACACGCAAAAATCACCTGCCGGCTACGCCACAACCAGTTGGGGAACACTTCGGAATCACCTGCCGGGCTTGCTGGAACCACCTGCCGGTCATGCCAAAATCACCTGCCAACTACGCCAGTACCACTTGGCGGACACTGTGGAAACACCTGTCGGGCCGGCCGGAACCACATCTCAGATGTGCCAGAACCATGTGCATGAGATGCTGGAACCACACCCCGAACAGACGGAAAACACCTGCCAGACCCGTCTGAACAGCCTGCCGAGCACGCCGGAGCCACCTGCTCGACTCGCCGGAACCACCTACCTGACATGCCCAAATCACCAGCCGGGTATGCCAGAACCACTTGGCGGACACTCCGGAATCATCTGCCGGACATGCCGGAACCAGCTCTCAGACACACCAGAACCACGTGCCGGAGACGCCGGAAGCACCTGCCGAGCATGCCGGAGCCACCTGCTCGACTCGCCAGAAACACCTGCCGGACACGCCAAAATCACCTGCCGGGTACGCCAGAACCACCTGGCGGACACTCCGAAACCACCTGTCGCTCATGCCGGAACCACCTCTCAGACGTGCCGGAAGCACGTGCCGGACACGCCGGAATCACCTACCGGACAGACCGGAACCACCTGCCGAGCACGCCGGAGCCACCTGTTCGACTCGCTGGAACCACCTGCCGGACAGGCCAATATCAACTGCTGGCTATGCCAGAACCACCTGGGGGACGGTCCGGAATCACCTGCCAGCCATGGCGGAACCACCTCTCAGACGTACCAGAACCACCTGCCGGAGAAGCTGGAAACACGTCCTGGACAGTCTGGAACCACCTGCCGGCCAAGCCTGAACCACCTGCCAAGCACAACGGAACAACCTGCCAGACACGCCAAAATCACCTGTGTATTATGCCAGAACCACTTGGAGGACTCTCTGGGATGACCTACCGGGCATGCCGGAACCACCTCTCAGAAGTGCCAGAATCATGTGGCGGACAGTCCGGAATCACCTGTTGGGCATGCGCAACCACCTCTGAGACGTACCAGAACCACATGCCGTGCAGGCTGGAACCACCTACCGGACAGACCGGAATCACCTTTCGGGCATGACGGAACCACCTGTCAGATGTGCCAGAAACACGTGCCGGAGACGCCGGAAGCACCTGCCAAGCACGTTGGAACCACCTGCTCAACTCGCCTGAACCACCTGCCGGACATGCCAAAATCACCTGCCGACTATGCCAGAACCACTTGGCGAACACTCCGGAATCACTTTCCGGGCATGCAGGAACCACCTCTCAGACATGCCAGAACCCCGTGCCAATGACCCCGGAAGCACCAGCCGAGCACGCCGGAACCACCTGCTCGACTCGCCAGAACCACCTGCCGATCACGCAAAAATCACCTGCCGGCTACGCCACAACCAGTTGGTGAACACTTTGGAATCACCTGCCAGGCTTGCTGGAACCACCTGCCAGTCATGCCAAAATCACCTGCCAACTACGCCAGAACCGCTTGGCGGACACTGCGGAAAGACCTGTCGGGCCGGCTGGAACCACATCTCAGACGTGCCAGAAACGTGTTCATGAGATGCTGGAACCACACCCCGAACAGACGGATACCACCTGCCAGAACCGCCTGAACCACCTGCTGAGCACGCCGGAACCACCTGCTCGACTCACCGGTACCACCTCCCTGACACGCCAAAATCACCTGCTGGGTATGCCAGAACCACTTGGCGGACACTCCGGAATCATCTGCCGGACATGCCGGAACCAGCTCTCAGACACACCAGAACCAAGTGACGGAGACGTCGGAAGCACCTGCCGAGCATGCCGGAGCCACCTGCTCGACTCGCCAGAAACTCCTGCTGGACACGCCAAAATCACCTGCCGGGTATGCCAGAACCACCTGGCGGACACTACGGAATCACCTGCCGCGCATGCCGGAACCACCTCTCAGACGTGCCGGAAGTACGTGCCAGACACGCCGGAAACACCTACCGGACAGACCGGAACCACCTGCCAAGAACGCCGGAGCCACCTGTTCGACTCGCTGGAACCACCTGCCGGACAGGCCAATATCAACTGCTGGCTATGCCAGAACCACCTGGGGGACAGTCCGGGATCACCTGCCAGCCATGGCGGAACCACCTCTCAGACGTACCAGAACCACCTGCCGGAGAAGCTGGAAACACGTCCTGGACAGACTGGAACCACGTGACGGCCATGCCTGAACCACCTGCCGAGCACGGCGGAACCACCTGCCGGACACGCCAAAATCACCTGCGGGCTACGCCAGAACCACTTGGACGACTCTCCGAAATGACCTGCCGGGCATGTAGGAACCACCTCTCAGACGTGCCAGAAGCACGTGGCGGACAGTCCGGAATCACCTGTTGGGCATACGCAACCACCTCTGAGACGTACCAGAACTACGTGCCGTGCACGCCGGAACCACCTACCGGACAGACCGGAATCAACTTTTGGGCATGCCGGAACCCCCAGTCAGATGTGCCAGAAACACGTGCCGGAGACGCCGGAACCACCTGCCGAGCATGTCACAAGCACTTGCTCAACTCGCCTGAACCACCTGCCGGACACGCCAAAATCACCTGCCCGCTACACCAGCACTACTTCGGGGACATGCCGGAATCACGTGAGGGGCATGCCGGCACAGCCTCTCAGAGTGAACCTCGTGCCGGACACCACAGAACCACCTGCCGGACAGACCGGAACCACCTGCCGGACACGCCGGAACCACCGGCTCGACCCGCCGGAACGACCGCTGGACATGCAAAATCACCTGCCGGCTACGCCGGAAATACTTGGCGAACATTCCGGAATCACCTGCCGGGCATGCCGGAACCACCTCTCAGATATGCCAGAACCACGTGCCAATGACCCCGGAAGCACCTGCCGAGCACGCCGGAACCACCTGCTCGACTCGCCAGAACCACCTGCCAGACACGCAAAAATCACCTGCCGGCTACGCCACAACCAGTTGGGGAACACTTCGGAATCACCTGCCGGGCTTGCTGGAACCACCTGCCGGTCATGCCAAAATCACCTGCCAACTACGCCAGTACCACTTGGCGGACACTGTGGAAACACCTGTCGGGCCGGCCGGAACCACATCTCAGATGTGCCAGAACCATGTGCATGAGATGCTGGAACCACACCCCGAACAGACGGAAAACACCTGCCAGACCCGTCTGAACAGCCTGCCGAGCACGCCGGAGCCACCTGCTCGACTCGCCGGAACCACCTACCTGACATGCCCAAATCACCAGCCGGGTATGCCAGAACCACTTGGCGGACACTCCGGAATCATCTGCCGGACATGCCGGAACCAGCTCTCAGACACACCAGAACCATGTGCCGGAGACGCCGGAAGCACCTGCCGAGCATGCCGGAGCCACCTGCTCGACTCGCCAGAAACACCTGCCGGACACGCCAAAATCACCTGCCGGGTACGCCAGAACCACCTGGCGGACACTCCGAAACCACCTGTCGCGCATGCCGGAACCACCTCTCAGACGTGCCGGAAGCACGTGCCGGACACGCCGGAATCACCTACCGGACAGACCGGAACCACCTGCCGAGCACGCCGGAGCCACCTGTTCGACTCGCTGGAACCACCTGCCGGACAGGCCAATATCAACTGCTGGCTATGCCAGAACCACCTGGGGGACGGTCTGGAATCACCTGCCAGCCATGGCGGAACCACCTCTCAGACGTTCCAGAACCACCTGCCGGAGAAGCTGGAAACACGTCCTGGACCGTCTGGAACCACCTGCCGGCCAAGCCTGAACCACCTGCCAAGCACAACGGAACAACCTGCCAGACACGCCAAAATCACCTGCGTGTTATGCCAGAACCACTTGGAGGACTCTCTGGGATGACCTGCCGGCCATGCCGGAACCACCTCTCAGACGTGCCAGAACCATGTGGCGGACAGTCCGGAATCACCTGTTGGGCATGCGCAACCACCTCTGAGACGTACCAGAACCACATGCCGTGCAGGCTGGAACCACCTACCGGACAGACCGGAATCACCTTTCGGGCATGCCGGAACCACCTGTCAGATGTGCCAGAAACACGTGCCGGAGACGCCGGAAGCACCTGCCAAGCACGTTGGAACCACCTGCTCAACTCGCCTGAACCACCTGCCGGACATGCCAAAATCACCTGCCGACTATGCCAGAACCACTTGGCGAACACTCCGGAATCACTTGCCGGGCATGCAGGAACCACCTCTCAGACATGCCAGAATCCCGTGCCAATGACCCCGGAAGCACCAGCCGAGCACGCCAGTACCACCTGCTCGACTCGCCAGAACCACCTGCCGACCACGCAACAATCACCTGCCGGCTACGCCACAACCAGTTGGTGAACACTTTGGAATCACCTGCCAGGCTTGCTGGAACCACCTGCCAGTCATGCCAAAATCACCTGCCAACTACGCCAGAACCGCTTGGCGGACACTGCGGAAAGACCTGTCGGGCCGGCTGGAACCACATCTCAGACGTGCCAGAAACGTGTTCATGAGATGCTGGAACCACACCCCGAACAGACGGATACCACCTGCCAGAACCGCCTGAACCACCTGCTGAGCACGCCGGAACCACCTGCTCGACTCACCGGTACCACCTCCCTGACACGCCAAAATCACCTGCTGGGTATGCCAGAACCACTTGGCGGACACTCCGGAATCATCTGCCGGACATGCCAGAACCAGCTCTCAGACACACCAGAACCAAGTGACGGAGACGTCGGAAGCACCTGCCGAGCATGCCGGAGCCACCTGCTCGACTCGCCAGAAACACCTGCTGGACACGCCAAAATCACCTGCCGGGTATGCCAGAACCACCTGGCGGACACTACGGAATCACCTGCCGCGCATGCCGGAACCGCCTCTCAGACGTGCCGGAAGTACGTGCCAGACACGCCGGAAACACCTACCGGACAGACCGGAACCACCTGCCAAGAACGCCGGAGCCACCTGTTTGACTCGCTGGAACCACCTGCCGGACAGGCCAATATCAACTGCTGGCTATGCCAGAACCACCTGGGGGACAGTCCGGGATCACCTGCCAGCCATGGCGGAACCACCTCTCAGACGTACCAGAACCACCTGCCGGAGAAGCTGGAAACACGTCCTGGACAGACTGGAACCACGTGACGGCCATGCCTGAACCACCTGCCGAGCACAGCGGAACCACCTGCCGGACACGCCAAAATCACCTGCGGGCTACGCCAGAACCACTTGGACGACTCTCCGAAATGACCTGCCGGGCATGTAGGAACCACCTCTCAGACGTGCCAGAAGCACGTGGCGGACAGTCCGGAATCACCTGTTGGGCATACGCAACCACCTCTGAGACGTACCAGAACTACGTGCCGTGCACGCCGGAACCACCTACCGGACATACCGGAATCAACTTTTGGGCATGCCGGAACCCCCAGTCAGATGTGCCAGAAACACGTGCCGGAGACGCCGGAACCACCTGCCGAGCATGTCGCAAGCACTTGCTCAACTCGCCTGAACCACCTGCCGGACACGCCAAAATCACCTGCCCGCTACACCAGCACCACTTCGGGGACATGCCGGAATCACGTGAGGGGCATGCCGGCACAGCCTCTCAGAGTGAACCTCGTGCCGGACACCACAGAACCACCTGCCGGACAGACCGGAACCACCTGCCGGACACGCCGGAACCACCGGCTCGACCCGCCGGAACGACCGCTGGACATGCAAAATCACCTGCCGGCTACGCCGGAAACACTTGGCGAACATTCCGGAATCACCTGCCGGGCATGCCGGAACCACCTCTCAGATATGCCAGAACCACGTGCCAATGACCCCGGAAGCACCTGCCGAGCACGCCGGAACCACCTGCTCGACTCGCCAGAACCACCTGCCAGACACGCAAAAATCACCTGCCGGCTACGCCACAACCAGTTGGGGAACACTTCGGAATCACCTGCCGGGCTTGCTGGAACCACCTGCCGGTCATGCCAAAATCACCTGCCAACTACGCCAGTACCACTTGGCGGACACTGTGGAAACACCTGTCGGGCCGGCCGGAACCACATCTCAGATGTGCCAGAACCATGTGCATGAGATGCTGGAACCACACCCCGAACAGACGGAAAACACCTGCCAGACCCGTCTGAACAGCCTGCCGAGCACGCCGGAGCCACCTGCTCGACTCGCCGGAACCACCTACCTGACATGCCCAAATCACCAGCCGGGTATGCCAGAACCACTTGGCGGACACTCCGGAATCATCTGCCGGACATGCCGGAACCAGCTCTCAGACACACCAGAACCACGTGCCGGAGACGCCGGAAGCACCTGCCGAGCATGCCGGAGCCACCTGCTCGACTCGCCAGAAACACCTGCCGGAGACGCCAAAATCACCTGCCGGGTACGCCAGAACCACCTGGCGGACACTCCGAAACCACCTGTCGCTCATGCCGGAACCACCTCTCAGACGTGCCGGAAGCACGTGCCGGACACGCCGGAATCACCTACCGGACAGACCGGAACCACCTGCCGAGCACGCCGGAGCCACCTGTTCGACTCGCTGGAACCACCTGCCGGACAGGCCAATATCAACTGCTGGCTATGCCAGAACCACCTGGGGGACGGTCTGGAATCACCTGCCAGCCATGGCGGAACCACCTCTCAGACGTACCAGAACCACCTGCCGGAGAAGCTGGAAACACGTCCTGGACAGTCTGGAACCACCTGCCGGCCAAGCCTGAACCACCTGCCAAGCACAACGGAACAACGTGCCAGACACGCCAAAATCACCTGTGTATTATGCCAGAACCACTTGGAGGACTCTGTGGGATGACCTACCGGGCATGCCGGAACCACCTCTCAGAAGTGCCAGAATCATGTGGCGGACAGTCCGGAATCACCTGTTGGGCATGCGCAACCACCTCTGAGACGTACCAGAACCACATGCCGTGCAGGCTGGAACCACCTACCGGACAGACCGGAATCACCTTTCGGGCATGACGGAACCACCTGTCAGATGTGCCAGAAACACGTGCCGGAGACGCCGGAAGCACCTGCCAAGCACGTTGGAACCACCTGCTCAACTCGCCTGAACCACCTGCCGGACATGCCAAAATCACCTGCCGACTATGCCAGAACCACTTGGCGAACACTCCGGAATCACTTTCCGGGCATGCAGGAACCACCTCTCAGACATGCCAGAACCCCGTGCCAATGACCCCGGAAGCACCAGCCGAGCACGCCGGAACCACCTGCTCGACTCGCCAGAACCACCTGCCGATCACGCAAAAATCACCTGCCGGCTACGCCACAACCAGTTGGTGAACACTTTGGAATCACCTGCCAGGCTTGCTGGAACCACCTGCCAGTCATGCCAAAATCACCTGCCAACTACGCCAGAACCGCTTGGCGGACACTGCGGAAAGACCTGTCGGGCCAGCTGGAACCACATCTCAGACGTGCCAGAAACGTGTTCATGAGATGCTGGAACCACACCCCGAACAGACGGATACCACCTGCCAGAACCGCCTGAACCACCTGCTGAGCACGCCGGAACCACCTGCTCGACTCACCGGTACCACCTCCCTGACACGCCAAAATCACCTGCTGGGTATGCCAGAACCACTTGGCGGACACTCCGGAATCATCTGCCGGACATGCCAGAACCAGCTCTCAGACACACCAGAACCAAGTGACGGAGACGTCGGAAGCACCTGCCGAGCATGCCGGAGCCACCTGCTCGACTCGCCAGAAACACCTGCTGGACACGCAAAAATCACCTGCCGGGTATGCCAGAACCACCTGGCGGACACTACGGAATCACCTGCCGCGCATGCCGGAACCACCTCTCAGACGTGCCGGAAGTACGTGCCAGACACGCCGGAAACACCTACCGGACAGACCGGAACCACCTGCCAAGAACGCCGGAGCCACCTGTTCGACTCGCTGGAACCACCTGCCGGACAGGCCAATATCAACTGCTGGCTATGCCAGAACCACCTGGGGGACAGTCCGGGATCACCTGCCAGCCATGGCGGAACCACCTCTCAGACGTACCAGAACCACCTGCCGGAGAAGCTGGAAACACGTCCTGGACAGACTGGAACCACGTGACGGCCATGCCTGAACCACCTGCCGAGCACGGCGGAACCACCTGCCGGACACGCCAAAATCACCTGCGGGCTACGCCAGAACCACTTGGACGACTCTCCGAAATGACCTGCCGGGCATGTAGGAACCACCTCTCAGACGTGCCAGAAGCACGTGGCGGACAGTCCGGAATCACCTGTTGGGCATACGCAACCACCTCTGAGACGTACCAGAACTACGTGCCGTGCACGCCGGAACCACCTACCGGACAGACCGGAATCAACTTTTGGGCATGCCGGAACCCCCAGTCAGATGTGCCAGAAACACGTGCCGGAGACGCCGGAACCACCTGCCGAGCATGTCGCAAGCACTTGCTCAACTCGCCTGAACCACCTGCCGGACACGCCAAAATCACCTGCCCGCTACACCAGCACCACTTCGGGGACATGCCGGAATCACGTGAGGGGCATGCCGGCACAGCCTCTCAGAGTGAACCTCGTGCCGGACACCACAGAACCACCTGCCGGACAGACCGGAACCACCTGCCGGACACGCCGGAACCACCGGCTCGACCCGCCGGAACGACCGCTGGACATGCAAAATCACCTGCCGGCTACGCCGGAAACACTTGGCGAACATTCCGGAATCACCTGCCGGGCATGCCGGAACCACCTCTCAGATATGCCAGAACCACGTGCCAATGACCCCGGAAGCACCTGCCGAGCACGCCGGAACCACCTGCTCGACTCGCCAGAACCACCTGCCAGACACGCAAAAATCACCTGCCGGCTACGCCACAACCAGTTGGGGAACACTTCGGAATCACCTGCCGGGCTTGCTGGAACCACCTGCCGGTCATGCCAAAATCACCTGCCAACTACGCCAGTACCACTTGGCGGACACTGTGGAAACACCTGTCGGGCCGGCCGGAACCACATCTCAGATGTGCCAGAACCATGTGCATGAGATGCTGGAACCACACCCCGAACAGACGGAAAACACCTGCCAGACCCGTCT
This sequence comes from Equus caballus, assembly GCF_041296265.1. Classification (NCBI taxonomy): domain Eukaryota; kingdom Metazoa; phylum Chordata; class Mammalia; order Perissodactyla; family Equidae; genus Equus; species Equus caballus. The sequence goes on from NC_091713.1 coordinate 4,518,468, forward strand.
GAACAGCCTGCCGAGCACGCCGGAGCCACCTGCTCGACTCGCCGGAACCACCTACCTGACATGCCCAAATCACCAGCCGGGTATGCCAGAACCACTTGGCGGACACTCCGGAATCATCTGCCGGACATGCCGGAACCAGCTCTCAGACACACCAGAACCACGTGCCGGAGACGCCGGAAGCACCTGCCGAGCATGCCGGAGCCACCTGCTCGACTCGCCAGAAACACCTGCCGGAGACGCCAAAATCACCTGCCGGGTACGCCAGAACCACCTGGCGGACACTCCGAAACCACCTGTCGCTCATGCCGGAACCACCTCTCAGACGTGCCGGAAGCACGTGCCGGACACGCCGGAATCACCTACCGGACAGACCGGAACCACCTGCCGAGCACGCCGGAGCCACCTGTTCGACTCGCTGGAACCACCTGCCGGACAGGCCAATATCAACTGCTGGCTATGCCAGAACCACCTGGGGGACGGTCTGGAATCACCTGCCAGCCATGGCGGAACCACCTCTCAGACGTACCAGAACCACCTGCCGGAGAAGCTGGAAACACGTCCTGGACAGTCTGGAACCACCTGCCGGCCAAGCCTGAACCACCTGCCAAGCACAACGGAACAACGTGCCAGACACGCCAAAATCACCTGTGTATTATGCCAGAACCACTTGGAGGACTCTGTGGGATGACCTACCGGGCATGCCGGAACCACCTCTCAGAAGTGCCAGAATCATGTGGCGGACAGTCCGGAATCACCTGTTGGGCATGCGCAACCACCTCTGAGACGTACCAGAACCACATGCCGTGCAGGCTGGAACCACCTACCGGACAGACCGGAATCACCTTTCGGGCATGACGGAACCACCTGTCAGATGTGCCAGAAACACGTGCCGGAGACGCCGGAAGCACCTGCCAAGCACGTTGGAACCACCTGCTCAACTCGCCTGAACCACCTGCCGGACATGCCAAAATCACCTGCCGACTATGCCAGAACCACTTGGCGAACACTCCGGAATCACTTTCCGGGCATGCAGGAACCACCTCTCAGACATGCCAGAACCCCGTGCCAATGACCCCGGAAGCACCAGCCGAGCACGCCGGAACCACCTGCTCGACTCGCCAGAACCACCTGCCGATCACGCAAAAATCACCTGCCGGCTACGCCACAACCAGTTGGTGAACACTTTGGAATCACCTGCCAGGCTTGCTGGAACCACCTGCCAGTCATGCCAAAATCACCTGCCAACTACGCCAGAACCGCTTGGCGGACACTGCGGAAAGACCTGTCGGGCCAGCTGGAACCACATCTCAGACGTGCCAGAAACGTGTTCATGAGATGCTGGAACCACACCCCGAACAGACGGATACCACCTGCCAGAACCGCCTGAACCACCTGCTGAGCACGCCGGAACCACCTGCTCGACTCACCGGTACCACCTCCCTGACACGCCAAAATCACCTGCTGGGTATGCCAGAACCACTTGGCGGACACTCCGGAATCATCTGCCGGACATGCCAGAACCAGCTCTCAGACACACCAGAACCAAGTGACGGAGACGTCGGAAGCACCTGCCGAGCATGCCGGAGCCACCTGCTCGACTCGCCAGAAACACCTGCTGGACACGCAAAAATCACCTGCCGGGTATGCCAGAACCACCTGGCGGACACTACGGAATCACCTGCCGCGCATGCCGGAACCACCTCTCAGACGTGCCGGAAGTACGTGCCAGACACGCCGGAAACACCTACCGGACAGACCGGAACCACCTGCCAAGAACGCCGGAGCCACCTGTTCGACTCGCTGGAACCACCTGCCGGACAGGCCAATATCAACTGCTGGCTATGCCAGAACCACCTGGGGGACAGTCCGGGATCACCTGCCAGCCATGGCGGAACCACCTCTCAGACGTACCAGAACCACCTGCCGGAGAAGCTGGAAACACGTCCTGGACAGACTGGAACCACGTGACGGCCATGCCTGAACCACCTGCCGAGCACGGCGGAACCACCTGCCGGACACGCCAAAATCACCTGCGGGCTACGCCAGAACCACTTGGACGACTCTCCGAAATGACCTGCCGGGCATGTAGGAACCACCTCTCAGACGTGCCAGAAGCACGTGGCGGACAGTCCGGAATCACCTGTTGGGCATACGCAACCACCTCTGAGACGTACCAGAACTACGTGCCGTGCACGCCGGAACCACCTACCGGACAGACCGGAATCAACTTTTGGGCATGCCGGAACCCCCAGTCAGATGTGCCAGAAACACGTGCCGGAGACGCCGGAACCACCTGCCGAGCATGTCACAAGCACTTGCTCAACTCGCCTGAACCACCTGCCGGACACACCAAAATCACCTGCCCGCTACACCAGCACTACTTCGGGGACATGCCGGAATCACGTGAGGGGCATGCCGGCACAGCCTCTCAGAGTGAACCTCGTGCCGGACACCACAGAACCACCTGCCGGACAGACCGGAACCACCTGCCGGACACGCCGGAACCACCGGCTCGACCCGCCGGAACGACCGCTGGACATGCAAAATCACCTGCCGGCTACGCCGGAAATACTTGGCGAACATTCCGGAATCACCTGCCGGGCATGCCGGAACCACCTCTCAGATATGCCAGAACCACGTGCCAATGACCCCGGAAGCACCTGCCGAGCACGCCGGAACCACCTGCTCGACTCGCCAGAACCACCTGCCAGACACGCAAAAATCAACTGCCGGCTACGCCACAACCAGTTGGGGAACACTTCGGAATCACCTGCCGGGCTTGCTGGAACCACCTGCCGGTCATGCCAAAATCACCTGCCAACTACGCCAGTACCACTTGGCGGACACTGTGGAAACACCTGTCGGGCCGGCCGGAACCACATCTCAGATGTGCCAGAACCATGTGCATGAGATGCTGGAACCACACCCCGAACAGACGGAAAACACCTGCCAGACCCGTCTGAACAGCCTGCCGAGCACGCCGGAGCCACCTGCTCGACTCGCCGGAACCACCTACCTGACATGCCCAAATCACCAGCCGGGTATGCCAGAACCACTTGGCGGACACTCCGGAATCATCTGCCGGACATGCCGGAACCAGCTCTCAGACACACCAGAACCATGTGCCGGAGACGCCGGAAGCACTTGCCGAGCATGCCGGAGCCACCTGCTCGACTCGCCAGAAACACCTGCCGGACACGCAGAAATCACCTGCCGGGTACGCCAGAACCACCTGGCGGACACTCCGAAACCACCTGTCGCGCATGCCGGAACCACCTCTCAGACGTGCCGGAAGCACGTGCCGGACACGCCGGAATCACCTACCGGACAGAACGGAACCACCTGCCGAGCACGCCGGAGCCACCTGTTCGACTCGCTGGAACCACCTGCCGGACAGGCCAATATCAACTGCTGGCTATGCCAGAACCACCTGGGGGACGGTCTGGAATCACCTGCCAGCCATGGCGGAACCACCTCTCAGACGTACCAGAACCACCTGCCGGAGAAGCTGGAAACACGTCCTGGACAGTCTGGAACCACCTGCCGGCCAAGCCTGAACCACCTGCCAAGCACAACGGAACAACGTGCCAGACACGCCAAAATCACCTGTGTATTATGCCAGAACCACTTGGAGGACTCTCTGGGATGACCTACCGGGCATGCCGGAACCACCTCTCAGAAGTGCCAGAATCATGTGGCGGACAGTCCGGAATCACCTGTTGGGCATGCGCAACCACCTCTGAGACGTACCAGAACCACATGCCGTGCAGGCTGGAACCACCTACCGGACAGACCGGAATCACCTTTCGGGCATGACGGAACCACCTGTCAGATGTGCCAGAAACACGTGCCGGAGACGTCGGAAGCACCTGCCAAGCACGTTGGAACCACCTGCTCAACTCGCCTGAACCACCTGCCGGACATGCCAAAATCACCTGCCGACTATGCCAGAACCACTTGGCGAACACTCCGGAATCACTTTCCGGGCATGCAGGAACCACCTCTCAGACATGCCAGAACCCCGTGCCAATGACCCCGGAAGCACCAGCCGAGCACGCCGGAACCACCTGCTCGACTCGCCAGAACCACCTGCCGATCACGCAAAAATCACCTGCCGGCTACGCCACAACCAGTTGGGGAACACTTTGGAATCACCTGCCAGGCTTGCTGGAACCACCTGCCAGTCATGCCAAAATCACCTGCCAACTACGCCAGAACCGCTTGGCGGACACTGCGGAAACACCTGTCGGGCCGGCTGGAACCACACCTCAGACGTGCCAGAAACGTGTTCATGAGATGCTGGAACCACACCCCAAACAGACGGAAACCACCTGCCAGAACCGCCTGAACCACCTGCTGAGCACGCCGGAACCACCTGCTCGACTCACCGGTACCACCTCCCTTACACGCCAAAATCACCTGCTGGGTATGCCAGAACCACTGGGCGGACACTCCCGAATCATCTGCCGGACATGCCGGAACCAGCTCTCAGACACACCAGAACCAAGTGCCGGAGACGCCGGAAGCACCTGCCGAGCATGCCGGAGCCACCTGCTCGACTCGCCAGAAACACCTGCTGGACACGCCAAAATCACTTGCCGGGTACGCCAGAACCACCTGGCGGACACTACGGAATCACCTGCCGCGCATGCCGGAACCACCTCTCAGACGTGCCGGAAGCATGTGCCGGACGCGCCGGAATCACCTACCGGACAGACCGGAACCACCTGCCAAGAACGCCGGAGCCATCTGTTCGACTCGCTGGAACCACCTGCCGGACAGGCCAATATCAACTGCTGGCTATGCCAGAACCACCTGGGGGACAGTCCGGGATCACCTGCCAGCCATGGCGGAACCACCTCTCAGACGTACCAGAACCACCTGCCGGAGAAGCTGGAAACACGTCCTGGACAGACTGGAACCACGTGACGGCCATGCCTGAACCACCTGCCGAGCACGGCGGAACCACCCGCCGGACACGCCAAAATCACCTGCAGGCTACGCCAGAACCACTTGGACGACTCTCCGAAATGACCTGCCGGGCATGTTGGAACCACCTCTCAGACGTGCCAGAAGCACGTGGTGGACAGTCCGGAATCACCTGTTGGGCATACGCAACCACCTCTGAGACGTACCAGAACCACGTGCAGTGCACGCCGGAACCACCTACCGGACAGACCGGAATCAACTTTTGGGCATGCCGGAACCACCAGTCAGATGTGCCAGAAACACGTGCCGGAGACGCCGGAAGCACCTGCCGAGCACGTCGCAACCACCTGCTCAACTCGCCTGAACCACCTGCCGGACACGCCAAAATCACCTGCCTGCTACACCAGCACCACTTCGGGGACAAGCCGGAATCACGTGAGGGGCATGCCGGCACAGCCTCTCAGACTGAACCTCGTGCCGGACACCACAGAACCACCTGCCGGACAGACCGGAACCACCTGCCGGACACGCCGGAACCACCGGCTCGACCCGCCGGAACGACCGCTGGACATGCAAAATCCCTGCCGGCTACGCCGGAAACACTTGGCGAACACTCCGGAATCACCTGCCGGGCATGCCAGAACCACCTCTCAGATATACCAGAACCACGTGCCAATGACCCCGGAAGCACCTGCCGAGCACGCCGGAACCACCTGCTCGACTCGCCAGAACCACCTGCCGGACACGCAAAAATCACCTGCCGGCTACGCCACAACCAGTTGGGGAACACTTCGGAATCACCTGCCGGGCTTGCTGGAACCACCTGCCGGTCATGCCAAAATCACCTGCCAACTACGCCAGTACCACTTGGCGGACACTGTGGAAACACCTGTCGGGCCGGCCGGAACCACATCTCAGACGTGCCAGAACCATGTGCATGAGATGCTGGAACCACACCCCGAACAGACGGAAAACCCCTGCCAGACCCGTCTGAACAACCTGCCGAGCACGCCGAGCCACCTGCTCGACTCGCCGGAACCACCTACCTGACATGCCCAAATCACCAGCCGGGTATGCCAGAACCACTTGGCGGACACTCCGGAATCATCTACCGGACATGCCGGAACCAGCTCTCAGACACACCAGAACCACGTGCCGGAGACGCCGGAAGCACCTGCCGAGCATGCCGGAGCCACCTGCTCGACTCGCCAGAAACACCTGCCGGACACGCCAAAATCACCTGCCGGGTACGCCAGAACCACCTGGCGGACACTCCGAAACCACCTGTCGCGCATGCCGGAACCACCTCTCAGACGTGCCGGAAGCACGTGCCGGACACGCCAGAATCACCTACCGGACAGACCGGAACCACCTGCCGAGCACGCCGGAGCCACCTGTTCGACTCGCTGGAACCACCTGCCGGACAGGCCAATATCAACTGCTGCCTATGCCAGAACCACCTGGGGGACGGTCCGGAATCACCTGCCAGCCATGGCGGAACCACCTCTCAGACGTACCAGAACCACCTGCCGGAAGAGCTGGAAACACGTCCTGGACAGTCTGGAACCACCTGCCGGCCAAGCCTGAACCACCTGCCAAGCACAACGGAACAACCTGCCAGACACGCCAAAATCACCTGCGTGTTATGCCAGAACCACTTGGAGGACTCTCTGGGATGACCTGCCGGGCATGCTGGAACCACCTCTCAGACGTGCCAGAACCATGTGGCGGACTGTCCGGAATCACCTGTTGGGCATGCGCAACCACCTCTGAGACGTACCAGAACCACATGCCGTGCAGGCTGGAACCACCTACCGGACAGACCGGAATCACCTTTCGGGCATGGCGGAACCACCTCTCAGATGTGCCAGAAACACATGCCGGAGACGCCGGAAGCACCTGCCAAGCACATTGGAACCACCTGCTCAACACGCCTGAACCACCTGCCGGACATGCCAAAATCACCTGCCGACTATGCCAGAACCACTTGGCGAACACTCCGGAATCACTTGCCGGGCATGCAGGAACCACCTCTCAGATATGCCAGAACCCCCTGCCAATGACCCCGGAAGCACCAGCCGAGCACGCCGGAACCACCTGCTCGACTCGCCAGAACCACCTGCCGATCACGCAAAAATCACCTGCCGGCTACGCCACAACCAGTTGGTGAACACTTTGGAATCACCTGCCAGGCTTGCTGGAACCACCTGCCAGTCATGCCAAAATCACCTGCCAACTATGCCAGAACCGCTTGGCGGACACTGCGGAAACACCTGTCGGGCCGGCTGGAACCACATCTCAGACGTGCCAGAAACGTGTTCATGAGATGCTGGAACCACACCCCGAACAGACGGATACCACCTGCCAGAACCGCCTGAACCACCTGCTGAGCACGCCGGAACCACCTGCTCGACTCACCGGTACCACCTCCCTGACACGCCAAAATCACCTGCTGGGTATGCCAGAACCACTTGGCGGACCCTCCGGAATCATGTGCCGGACATGCCGGAACTACCTCTCAGACACACCAGAACCAAGTGCCGGAGACGCCGGAAGCACCTGCCGAGCATGCCGGAGCCACCTGCTCGACTCGCCAGAAACACCTGCCGGACACGCCAAAATCACCTGCCGGGTATGCCAGAACCACCTGGCGGACACTACGGAATCACCTGCCGCGCATGCCGGAACCACCTCTCAGACGTGCCGGAAGCACGTGCCAGACACGCCAGAATAACCTACCGGACAGACCGGAACCACCTGCCAAGAACGCCGGAGCCACCTGTTCGACTCGCTGGAACCACCTGCCGGACAGGCCAATATCAACTGCTGGCTATGCCAGAACCACCTGGGGGACAGTCCGGGATCACCTGCCAGCCATGGCGGAACCACCTCTCAGACGTACCAGAACCACCTGCCGGAGAAGCTGGAAACACGTCCTGGACAGACTGGAACCACGTGACGGCCATGCCTGAACCACCTGCCGAGCACGGCGGAACCACCTGCCGGACACGCCAAAATCACCTGCGGGCTACGCCAGAACCACTTGGACGACTCTCCGAAATGACCTGCCGGGCATGTTGGAACCACCTCTCAGACGTGCCAGAAGCAGGTGGCGGACAGTCCGGAATCACCTGTTGGGCATACGCAACCACCTCTGAGACGTACCAGAACCACGTGCCGTGCACGCCGGAACCACCTACCGGACAGACCGGAATCAACTTTTGGGCATGCCGGAACCACCAGTCAGATGTGCCAGAAACACGTGCCGGAGACGCCGGAAGCACCTGCCGAGCACGTCGCAACCACCTGCTCAACTCGCCTGAACCACCTGCCGGACACGCCAAAATCACCTGCCTGCTACACCAGCACCACTTCGGGGACAAGCCGGAATCACGTGAGGGGCATGCCGGCACAGCCTCTCAGACTGAACCTCGTGCCGGACACCACAGAACCACCTGCCGGACAGACCGGAACCACCTGCCGGACACGCCGGAACCACCGGCTCGACCCGCCGGAACGACCGCTGGACATGCAAAATCCCTGCCGGCTACGCCGGAAATACTTGGCGAACATTCCGGAATCACCTGCCGGTCATGCCGGAACCACCTCTCAGATATGCCAGAACCACGTGCCAATGACCCCGGAAGCACCTGCCGAGCACGCCGGAACCACCTGCTCGACTCGCCAGAACCACCTGCCAGACACGCAAAAATCACCTGCCGGCTACGCCACAACCAGTTGGGGAACACTTCGGAATCACCTGCCGGGCTTGCTGGAACCACCTGCCGGTCATGCCAAAATCACCTGCCAACTACGCCAGTACCACTTGGCGGACACTGTGGAAACACCTGTCGGGCCGGCCGGAACCACATCTCAGATGTGCCAGAACCATGTGCATGAGATGCTGGAACCACACCCCGAACAGACGGAAAACACCTGCCAGACCCGTCTGAACAGCCTGCCGAGCACGCCGGAGCCACCTGCTCGACTCGCCGGAACCACCTACCTGACATGCCCAAATCACCAGCCGGGTATGCCAGAACCACTTGGCGGACACTCCGGAATCATCTGCCGGACATGCCGGAACCAGCTCTCAGACACACCAGAACCATGTGCCGGAGACGCCGGAAGCACTTGCCGAGCATGCCGGAGCCACCTGCTCGACTCGCCAGAAACACCTGCCGGACACGCAGAAATCACCTGCCGGGTACGCCAGAACCACCTGGCGGACACTCCGAAACCACCTGTCGCGCATGCCGGAACCACCTCTCAGACGTGCCGGAAGCACGTGCCGGACACGCCGGAATCACCTACCGGACAGAACGGAACCACCTGCCGAGCACGCCGGAGCCACCTGTTCGACTCGCTGGAACCACCTGCCGGACAGGCCAATATCAACTGCTGGCTATGCCAGAACCACCTGGGGGACGGTCTGGAATCACCTGCCAGCCATGGCGGAACCACCTCTCAGACGTACCAGAACCACCTGCCGGAGAAGCTGGAAACACGTCCTGGACAGTCTGGAACCACCTGCCGGCCAAGCCTGAACCACCTGCCAAGCACAACGGAACAACGTGCCAGACACGCCAAAATCACCTGTGTATTATGCCAGAACCACTTGGAGGACTCTCTGGGATGACCTACCGGGCATGCCGGAACCACCTCTCAGAAGTGCCAGAATCATGTGGCGGACAGTCCGGAATCACCTGTTGGGCATGCGCAACCACCTCTGAGACGTACCAGAACCACATGCCGTGCAGGCTGGAACCACCTACCGGACAGACCGGAATCACCTTTCGGGCATGACGGAACCACCTGTCAGATGTGCCAGAAACACGTGCCGGAGACGTCGGAAGCACCTGCCAAGCACGTTGGAACCACCTGCTCAACTCGCCTGAACCACCTGCCGGACATGCCAAAATCACCTGCCGACTATGCCAGAACCACTTGGCGAACACTCCGGAATCACTTTCCGGGCATGCAGGAACCACCTCTCAGACATGCCAGAACCCCGTGCCAATGACCCCGGAAGCACCAGCCGAGCACGCCGGAACCACCTGCTCGACTCGCCAGAACCACCTGCCGATCACGCAAAAATCACCTGCCGGCTACGCCACAACCAGTTGGGGAACACTTTGGAATCACCTGCCAGGCTTGCTGGAACCACCTGCCAGTCATGCCAAAATCACCTGCCAACTACGCCAGAACCGCTTGGCGGACACTGCGGAAACACCTGTCGGGCCGGCTGGAACCACACCTCAGACGTGCCAGAAACGTGTTCATGAGATGCTGGAACCACACCCCAAACAGACGGAAACCACCTGCCAGAACCGCCTGAACCACCTGCTGAGCACGCCGGAACCACCTGCTCGACTCACCGGTACCACCTCCCTTACACGCCAAAATCACCTGCTGGGTATGCCAGAACCACTGGGCGGACACTCCCGAATCATCTGCCGGACATGCCGGAACCAGCTCTCAGACACACCAGAACCAAGTGCCGGAGACGCCGGAAGCACCTGCCGAGCATGCCGGAGCCACCTGCTCGACTCGCCAGAAACACCTGCTGGACACGCCAAAATCACTTGCCGGGTACGCCAGAACCACCTGGCGGACACTACGGAATCACCTGCCGCGCATGCCGGAACCACCTCTCAGACGTGCCGGAAGCATGTGCCGGACGCGCCGGAATCACCTACCGGACAGACCGGAACCACCTGCCAAGAACGCCGGAGCCATCTGTTCGACTCGCTGGAACCACCTGCCGGACAGGCCAATATCAACTGCTGGCTATGCCAGAACCACCTGGGGGACAGTCCGGGATCACCTGCCAGCCATGGCGGAACCACCTCTCAGACGTACCAGAACCACCTGCCGGAGAAGCTGGAAACACGTCCTGGACAGACTGGAACCACGTGACGGCCATGCCTGAACCACCTGCCGAGCACGGCGGAACCACCCGCCGGACACGCCAAAATCACCTGCAGGCTACGCCAGAACCACTTGGACGACTCTCCGAAATGACCTGCCGGGCATGTTGGAACCACCTCTCAGACGTGCCAGAAGCACGTGGTGGACAGTCCGGAATCACCTGTTGGGCATACGCAACCACCTCTGAGACGTACCAGAACCACGTGCAGTGCACGCCGGAACCACCTACCGGACAGACCGGAATCAACTTTTGGGCATGCCGGAACCACCAGTCAGATGTGCCAGAAACACGTGCCGGAGACGCCGGAAGCACCTGCCGAGCACGTCGCAACCACCTGCTCAACTCGCCTGAACCACCTGCCGGACACGCCAAAATCACCTGCCTGCTACACCAGCACCACTTCGGGGACAAGCCGGAATCACGTGAGGGGCATGCCGGCACAGCCTCTCAGACTGAACCTCGTGCCGGACACCACAGAACCACCTGCCGGACAGACCGGAACCACCTGCCGGACACGCCGGAACCACCGGCTCGACCCGCCGGAACGACCGCTGGACATGCAAAATCCCTGCCGGCTACGCCGGAAACACTTGGCGAACACTCCGGAATCACCTGCCGGGCATGCCAGAACCACCTCTCAGATATACCAGAACCACGTGCCAATGACCCCGGAAGCACCTGCCGAGCACGCCGGAACCACCTGCTCGACTCGCCAGAACCACCTGCCGGACACGCAAAAATCACCTGCCGGCTACGCCACAACCAGTTGGGGAACACTTCGGAATCACCTGCCGGGCTTGCTGGAACCACCTGCCGGTCATGCCAAAATCACCTGCCAACTACGCCAGTACCACTTGGCGGACACTGTGGAAACACCTGTCGGGCCGGCCGGAACCACATCTCAGACGTGCCAGAACCATGTGCATGAGATGCTGGAACCACACCCCGAACAGACGGAAAACCCCTGCCAGACCCGTCTGAACAACCTGCCGAGCACGCCGAGCCACCTGCTCGACTCGCCGGAACCACCTACCTGACATGCCCAAATCACCAGCCGGGTATGCCAGAACCACTTGGCGGACACTCCGGAATCATCTACCGGACATGCCGGAACCAGCTCTCAGACACACCAGAACCACGTGCCGGAGACGCCGGAAGCACCTGCCGAGCATGCCGGAGCCACCTGCTCGACTCGCCAGAAACACCTGCCGGACACGCCAAAATCACCTGCCGGGTACGCCAGAACCACCTGGCGGACACTCCGAAACCACCTGTCGCGCATGCCGGAACCACCTCTCAGACGTGCCGGAAGCACGTGCCGGACACGCCAGAATCACCTACCGGACAGACCGGAACCACCTGCCGAGCACGCCGGAGCCACCTGTTCGACTCGCTGGAACCACCTGCCGGACAGGCCAATATCAACTGCTGCCTATGCCAGAACCACCTGGGGGACGGTCCGGAATCACCTGCCAGCCATGGCGGAACCACCTCTCAGACGTACCAGAACCACCTGCCGGAAGAGCTGGAAACACGTCCTGGACAGTCTGGAACCACCTGCCGGCCAAGCCTGAACCACCTGCCAAGCACAACGGAACAACCTGCCAGACACGCCAAAATCACCTGCGTGTTATGCCAGAACCACTTGGAGGACTCTCTGGGATGACCTGCCGGGCATGCTGGAACCACCTCTCAGACGTGCCAGAACCATGTGGCGGACTGTCCGGAATCACCTGTTGGGCATGCGCAACCACCTCTGAGACGTACCAGAACCACATGCCGTGCAGGCTGGAACCACCTACCGGACAGACCGGAATCACCTTTCGGGCATGGCGGAACCACCTCTCAGATGTGCCAGAAACACATGCCGGAGACGCCGGAAGCACCTGCCAAGCACATTGGAACCACCTGCTCAACACGCCTGAACCACCTGCCGGACATGCCAAAATCACCTGCCGACTATGCCAGAACCACTTGGCGAACACTCCGGAATCACTTGCCGGGCATGCAGGAACCACCTCTCAGATATGCCAGAACCCCCTGCCAATGACCCCGGAAGCACCAGCCGAGCACGCCGGAACCACCTGCTCGACTCGCCAGAACCACCTGCCGATCACGCAAAAATCACCTGCCGGCTACGCCACAACCAGTTGGTGAACACTTTGGAATCACCTGCCAGGCTTGCTGGAACCACCTGCCAGTCATGCCAAAATCACCTGCCAACTATGCCAGAACCGCTTGGCGGACACTGCGGAAACACCTGTCGGGCCGGCTGGAACCACATCTCAGACGTGCCAGAAACGTGTTCATGAGATGCTGGAACCACACCCCGAACAGACGGATACCACCTGCCAGAACCGCCTGAACCACCTGCTGAGCACGCCGGAACCACCTGCTCGACTCACCGGTACCACCTCCCTGACACGCCAAAATCACCTGCTGGGTATGCCAGAACCACTTGGCGGACCCTCCGGAATCATGTGCCGGACATGCCGGAACTACCTCTCAGACACACCAGAACCAAGTGCCGGAGACGCCGGAAGCACCTGCCGAGCATGCCGGAGCCACCTGCTCGACTCGCCAGAAACACCTGCCGGACACGCCAAAATCACCTGCCGGGTATGCCAGAACCACCTGGCGGACACTACGGAATCACCTGCCGCGCATGCCGGAACCACCTCTCAGACGTGCCGGAAGCACGTGCCAGACACGCCAGAATAACCTACCGGACAGACCGGAACCACCTGCCAAGAACGCCGGAGCCACCTGTTCGACTCGCTGGAACCACCTGCCGGACAGGCCAATATCAACTGCTGGCTATGCCAGAACCACCTGGGGGACAGTCCGGGATCACCTGCCAGCCATGGCGGAACCACCTCTCAGACGTACCAGAACCACCTGCCGGAGAAGCTGGAAACACGTCCTGGACAGACTGGAACCACGTGACGGCCATGCCTGAACCACCTGCCGAGCACGGCGGAACCACCTGCCGGACACGCCAAAATCACCTGCGGGCTACGCCAGAACCACTTGGACGACTCTCCGAAATGACCTGCCGGGCATGTTGGAACCACCTCTCAGACGTGCCAGAAGCAGGTGGCGGACAGTCCGGAATCACCTGTTGGGCATACGCAACCACCTCTGAGACGTACCAGAACCACGTGCCGTGCACGCCGGAACCACCTACCGGACAGACCGGAATCAACTTTTGGGCATGCCGGAACCACCAGTCAGATGTGCCAGAAACACGTGCCGGAGACGCCGGAAGCACCTGCCGAGCACGTCGCAACCACCTGCTCAACACGCCTGAACCACCTGCCGGACACGCCAAAATCACCTGCCCGCTACACCAGCACCACTTCGGGGACAAGCCGGAATCACGTGAGGGGCATGCCGGCACAGCCTCTCAGACTGAACCTCGTGCCGGACACCACAAAACCACCTGCCGGACAGACCGGAACCACCTGCCGGACACGCCGGAACCACCGGGTCGACCCGCCGGAACGACCGCTGGACATGCAAAATCCCTGCCGACTACGCCGGAAACACTTGGCGAACACTCCGGAATCACCTGCCGGGCATGCCAGAACCACCTCTCAGATATACCAGAACCAGGTGCCAATGACCCCGGAAGCACCTGCCGAGCACGCCGGAACCACCTGCTCGACTCGCCAGAACCACCTGCCGTACACGCAAAAATCACCTGCCGGCTACGCCACAACCAGTTGGGGAACACTTCGGAATCATCTGCCGGGCTTGCTGGAACCACCTGCCGGTCATGCCAAAATCACCTGCCAACTACGCCAGTACCACTTGGCGGACACTGTGGAAACACCTGTCGGGCCGGCCGGAACCACATCTCAGACGTGCCAGAACCATGTGCATGAGATGCTGGAACCACACCCCGAACAGACGGAAAACACCTGCCAGACCCGTCTGAACAACCTGCCGAGCACGCCGGAGCCACCTGCTCGACTCGCCGGAACCACCTAACTGACATGCCCAAATCACCAGCCGGGTATGCCAGAACCACTTGGCGGACACTCCGGAATCATCTGCCGGACATGCCGGAACCAGCTCTCAGACACACCAGAACCACGTGCCGGAGACGCCGGAAGCACCTGCCGAGCATGCCGGAGCCACCTGCTCGACTCGCCAGGAACACCTGCCGGACACGCCAAAATCACCTGCCGGGTACGCCAGAACCACCTGGCGGACACTCCGAAACCACCTGTCGCGCATGCCAGAACCACCTCTCAGACGTGCCGGAAGCACGTGCCGGACACGCCGGAATCACCTACCGGACAGACCGGAACCACCTGCCGAGCACGCCGGAGCCACCTGTTCGACTCGCTGGAACCACCTGCCGGACAGGCCAATATCAACTGCTGGCTATGCCAGAACCACCTGGGGGACGGTCCGGAATCACCTGCCAGCCATGGCGGAACCACCTCTCAGACGTACCAGAACCACCTGCCGGAGAAGCTGGAAACACGTCCTGGACAGTCTGGAACCACCTGCCGCCCAAGCCTGAACCACCTGCCAAGCACAACGGAACAACCTGCCAGACACGCCAAAATCACCTGCGTGTTATGCCAGAACCACTTGGAGGACTCTCTGGGATGACCTGCCGGGCATGCCGGAACCACCTCTCAGACGTGCCAGAACCATGTGGCGGACAGTCCGGAATCACCTGTTGGGCATGCGCAACCACCTCTTAGACGTACCAGAACCACATGCCGTGCCGGCTGGAACCACCTACCGGACAGACCGGAATCACCTTTCGGGCATGCCGGAACCACCTGTCAATGTGCCAGAAACACGTGCCGGAGACGCCGGAAGCACCTGCCAAGCACGTTGGAACCACCTGCTCAACTCGCCTGAACCACCTGCCGGACATGCCAAAATCACCTGCCGACTATGCCAGAACCACTTGGCGAACACTCCGGAATCACTTGCCGGGCATGCAGGAACCACCTCTCAGACATGCCAGAACCCCGTGCCAATGACCCCGGAAGCACCAGCCGAGCACGCCGGAACCACCTGCTCGACTCGCCAGAACCACCTGCCGATCACGCAAAAATCACCTGCCGGCTACGCCACAACCAGTTGGTGAACACTTTGGAATCACCTGCCAGGCTTGCTGGAACCACCTGCCAGTCATGCCAAAATCACCTGCCAACTACGCCAGAACCGCTTGGCGGACACTGCGGAAACACCTGTCGGGCCGGCTGGAACCACATCTCAGACGTGCCAGAAACGTGTTCATGAGATGCTGGAACCACACCCCGAACAGACGGATACCACCTGCCAGAACCGCCTGAACCACCTGCTGAGCACGCCGGAACCACCTGCTCGACTCACCGGTACCACCTCCCTGACACGCCAAAATCACCTGCTGGGTATGCCAGAACCACTTGGCGGACACTCCGGAATCATCTGCCGGACATGCCGGAACCAGCTCTCAGACACACCAGAACCAAGTGCCGGAGACGCCGGAAGCACCTGCCGAGCATGCCGGAGCCACCTGCTCGACTCGCCAGAAACACCTGCCGGACACGCCAAAATCACCTGCCGGGTATGCCAGAACCACCTGGCGGACACTACGGAATCACCTGCCGCGCATGCCGGAAACACCTCTCAGACGTGCCGGAAGCACGTGCCGGACACGCCGGAAACACCTACCGGACAGACCGGAACCACCTGCCAAGAACGCCGGAGCCACCTGTTCGACTCGCTGGAACCACCTGCCGGACAGGCCAATATCAACTGCTGGCTATGCCAGAACCACCTGGGGGACAGTCCGGGATCACCTGCCAGCCATGGCGGTACCACCTCTCCGACGTACCAGAACCACCTGCCAGAGAAGCTGGAAACACGTCCTGGACAGACTGGAACCACGTGACGGCCATGCCTGAACCACCTGCCGAGCAAGGCGGAACCACCCGCCGGACACGCCAAAATCACCTGCGGGCTACGCCACAACCACTTGGACGACTCTCCGAAATGACCTGCCGGGCATGTTGCAACCACCTCTCAGACGTGCCAGAAGCACGTGGCGGACATTCCGGAATCACCTGTTGAGCATACGCAACCACCTCTGAGACGCACCAGAACCACGTGCCGTGCACGCCGGAACCACCTACCGGACAGACCGGAATCAACTTTTGGGCATGCCGGAACCACCAGTCAGATGTGCCAGGCACACGTGCCAATGACCCCGGAAGCACCTGCCGAGCACGCCGGAACCACCTGCTCGACTCGCCAGAACCACCTGCCGGACACGCAAAAATCACCTGCCGGCTACGCCACAACCAGTTGGGGAACACTTCGGAATCAACTGCCGGGCTTGCTGGAACCACCTGCCGGTCATGCCAAAATCACCTGCCAACTACGCCAGTACCACTTGGCGGACACTGTGGAAACACCTGTCGGGCCGGCCGGAACCACATCTCAGACGTGCCAGAACCATGTGCATGAGATGCTGGAACCACACCCCGAACAGACGGAAAACCCCTTCCAGACCCGTCTGAACAACCTGCCGAGCACGCCGGAGCCACCTGCTCGACTCGCCGGAACCACCTACCTGACATGCCCAAATCACCAGCCGGGTATGCCAGAACCACTTGGCGGACACTCCGGAATCATCTGCCGGACATGCCGGAACCAGCTCTCAGACACACCAGAACCACGTGCCGGAGACGCCGGAAGCACCTGCCGAGCATGCCGGAGCCACCTGCTCGACTCGCCAGGAACACCTGCCGGACACGCCAAAATCACCTGCCGGGTACGCCAGAACCACCTGGCGGACACTCCGAAACCACCTGTCGCGCATGCCAGAACCACCTCTCAGACGTGCCGGAAGCACGTGCCGGACACGCCGGAATCACCTACCGGACAGACCGGAACCACCTGCCGAGCACGCCGGAGCCACCTGTTCGACTCGCTGGAACCACCTGCCGGACAGGCCAATATCAACTGCTGGCTATGCCAGAACCACCTGGGGGACGGTCCGGAATCACCTGCCAGCCATGGCGGAACCACCTCTCAGACGTACCAGAACCACCTGCCGGAGAAGCTGGAAACACGTCCTGGACAGTCTGGAACCACCTGCCGGCCAAGCCTGAACCACCTGCCAAGCACAACGGAACAACCTGCCAGACACGCCAAAATCACCTGCGTGTTATGCCAGAACCACTTGGAGGACTCTCTGGGATGACCTGCCGGGCATGCCGGAACCACCTCTCAGACGTGCCAGAACCATGTGGCGGACAGTCCGGAATCACCTGTTGGGCATGCGCAACCACCTCTTAGACGTACCAGAACCACATGCCGTGCCGGCTGGAACCACCTACCGGACAGACCGGAATCACCTTTCGGGCATGCCGGAACCACCTGTCAATGTGCCAGAAACACGTGCCGGAGACGCCGGAAGCACCTGCCAAGCACGTTGGAACCACCTGCTCAACTCGCCTGAACCACCTGCCGGACATGCCAAAATCACCTGCCGACTATGCCAGAACCACTTGGCGAACACTCCGGAATCACTTGCCGGGCATGCAGGAACCACCTCTCAGACATGCCAGAACCCCGTGCCAATGACCCCGGAAGCACCAGCCGAGCACGCCGGAACCACCTGCTCGACTCGCCAGAACCACCTGCCGATCACGCAAAAATCACCTGCCGGCTACGCCACAACCAGTTGGTGAACACTTTGGAATCACCTGCCAGGCTTGCTGGAACCACCTGCCAGTCATGCCAAAATCACCTGCCAACTACGCCAGAACCGCTTGGCGGACACTGCGGAAACACCTGTCGGGCCGGCTGGAACCACATCTCAGACGTGCCAGAAACGTGTTCATGAGATGCTGGAACCACACCCCGAACAGACGGATACCACCTGCCAGAACCGCCTGAACCACCTGCTGAGCACGCCGGAACCACCTGCTCGACTCACCGGTACCACCTCCCTGACACGCCAAAATCACCTGCTGGGTATGCCAGAACCACTTGGCGGACACTCCGGAATCATCTGCCGGACATGCCGGAACCAGCTCTCAGACACACCAGAACCAAGTGCCGGAGACGCCGGAAGCACCTGCCGAGCATGCCGGAGCCACCTGCTCGACTCGCCAGAAACACCTGCCGGACACGCCAAAATCACCTGCCGGGTATGCCAGAACCACCTGGCGGACACTACGGAATCACCTGCCGCGCATGCCGGAAACACCTCTCAGACGTGCCGGAAGCACGTGCCGGACACGCCGGAAACACCTACCGGACAGACCGGAACCACCTGCCAAGAACGCCGGAGCCACCTGTTCGACTCGCTGGAACCACCTGCCGGACAGGCCAATATCAACTGCTGGCTATGCCAGAACCACCTGGGGGACAGTCCGGGATCACCTGCCAGCCATGGCGGTACCACCTCTCCGACGTACCAGAACCACCTGCCAGAGAAGCTGGAAACACGTCCTGGACAGACTGGAACCACGTGACGGCCATGCCTGAACCACCTGCCGAGCAAGGCGGAACCACCCGCCGGACACGCCAAAATCACCTGCGGGCTACGCCACAACCACTTGGACGACTCTCCGAAATGACCTGCCGGGCATGTTGCAACCACCTCTCAGACGTGCCAGAAGCACGTGGCGGACATTCCGGAATCACCTGTTGAGCATACGCAACCACCTCTGAGACGCACCAGAACCACGTGCCGTGCACGCCGGAACCACCTACCGGACAGACCGGAATCAACTTTTGGGCATGCCGGAACCACCAGTCAGATGTGCCAGGCACACGTGCCAATGACCCCGGAAGCACCTGCCGAGCACGCCGGAACCACCTGCTCGACTCGCCAGAACCACCTGCCGGACACGCAAAAATCACCTGCCGGCTACGCCACAACCAGTTGGGGAACACTTCGGAATCAACTGCCGGGCTTGCTGGAACCACCTGCCGGTCATGCCAAAATCACCTGCCAACTACGCCAGTACCACTTGGCGGACACTGTGGAAACACCTGTCGGGCCGGCCGGAACCACATCTCAGACGTGCCAGAACCATGTGCATGAGATGCTGGAACCACACCCCGAACAGACGGAAAACCCCTGCCAGACCCGTCTGAACAACCTGCCGAGCACGCCGGAGCCACCTGCTCGACTCGCCGGAACCACCTACCTGACATGCCCAAATCACCAGCCGGGTATGCCAGAACCACTTGGCGGACACTCCGGAATCATCTGCCGGACATGCCGGAACCAGCTCTCAGACACACCAGAACCACGTGCCGGAGACGCCGGAAGCACCTGCCGAGCATGCCGGAGCCACCTGCTCGACTCGCCAGAAACACCTGCCGGACACGCCAAAATCACCTGCCGGGTACGCCAGAACCACCTGGCGGCCACTCCGAAACCACCTGTCGCGCATGCCGGAACCACCTCTCAGACGTGCCGGAAGCACGTGCCGGACACGCCGGAATCACCTACCGGACAGACCGGAACCACCTGCCGAGCACGCCGGAGCCACCTGTTCGACTCGCTGGAACCACCTGCCGGACAGGCCAATATCAACTGCTGGCTATGCCAGAACCACCTGGGGGACGGTCCGGAATCACCTGCCAGCCATGGCGGAACCACCTCTCAGACGTACCAGAACCACCTGCCGGAAGAGCTGGAAACACGTCCTGGACAGTCTGGAACCACCTGCCGGCCAAGCCTGAACCACCTGCCAAGCACAACGGAACAACCTGCCAGACACGCCAAAATCACCTGCGTGTTATGCCAGAACCACTTGGAGGAATCTCTGGGATGACCTGCCGGGCATGCCGGAACCACCTCTCAGACGTGCCAGAACCATGTGGCGGACTGTCCGGAATCACCTGTTGGGCATGCGCAACCACCTCTGAGACGTACCAGAACCACATGCCTTGCAGGCTGGAACCACCTACCGGACAGACCGGAATCAACTTTTGGGCATGCCGGAACCACCTGTCAGATGTGCCAGAAACACGTGCCGGAGACGCCGGAAGCACCTGCCAAGCACGTTGGAACCGCCTGCTCAACTCGCCTTAACCACCTGCCGGACATGCCAAAATCACCTGCCGACTATGCCAGAACCACTTGGCGAACACTCCGGAATCACTTGCCGGGCATGCAGGAACCACCTCTCAGACATGCCAGAACCCCGTGCCAATGACCCTGGAAGCACCAGCCGAGCACGCCGGAACCACCTGCTCGACTCGCCAGAACCACCTGCCGATCACGCAAAAATCACCTGCCGGCTACGCCACAACCAGTTGGTGAACACTTTGGAATCACCTGCCAGGCTTGCTGGAACCACCTGCCAGTCATGCCAAAATCACCTGCCAACTACGCCAGAACCGCTTGGCGGACACTGCGGAAACACCTGACGGGCCGGCTGGAACCACATCTCAGACGTGCCAGAAACGTGTTCATGAGATGCTGGAACCACACCCCGAACAGACGGATACCACCTGCCAGAACCGCCTGAACCACCTGCTGAGCACGCCGGAACCACCTGCTCGACTCACCGGTACCACCTCCCTGACACGCCAAAATCACCTGCTGGGTATGCCAGAACCACTTGGCGGACACTCCGGAATCATCTGCCGGACATGCCGGAACCAGCTCTCAGACACACCAGAACCAAGTGACGGAGACGTCGGAAGCACCTGCCGAGCATGCCGGAGCCACCTGCTCGACTCGCCAGAAACACCTGCCGGACACGCCAAAATCACCTGCCGGGTATGCCAGAACCACCTGGCGGACACTACGGAATCACCTGCCGCGCATGCCGGAACCACCTCTCAGACGTGCCGGAAGTACGTGCCAGACACGCCGGAAACACCTACCGGACAGACCGGAACCACCTGCCAAGAACGCCGGAGCCACCTGTTCGACTCGCTGGAACCACCTGCCGGACAGGCCAATATCAACTGCTGGCTATGCCAGAACCACCTGTGGGACAGTCCGGGATCACCTGCCAACCATGGCGGAACCACCTCTCAGACGTACCAGAACCACCTGCCGGAGAAGCTGGAAACACGTCCTGGACAGACTGGAACCACGTGACGGCCATGCCTGAACCACCTGCCGAGCACGGCGGAACCACCTGCCGGACACGCCAAAATCACCTGCGGGCTACGCCAGAACCACTTGGACGACTCTCCGAAATGACCTGCCGGGCATGTTGGAACCACCTCTCAGACGTGCCAGAAGCACGTGGCGGACAGTCCGGAATCACCTGTTGGGCATACGCAACCACCTCTGAGACGTACCAGAACCACGTGCAGTGCACGCCGGAACCACCTACCGGACAGACCGGAATCAACTTTTGGGCATGCCGGAACCACCAGTCAGATGTGCCAGAAACACGTGCCGGAGACGCCGGAAGCACCTGCCGAGCACGTCGCAACCACCTGCTCAACTCGCCTGAACCACCTGCCGGACACGCCAAAATCACCTGCCCGCTACACCAGCACCACTTCGGGGACAAGCCGGAATCACGTGAGGGGCATGCCGGCACAGCCTCTCAGACTGAACCTCGTGCCGGACACCACAGAACCACCTGCCGGACAGACCGGAACCACCTGCCGGACACGCCGGAACCACCGGCTCGACCCGCCGGAACGACCGCTGGACATGCAAAATCACCTGCCGGCTGCGCCGGAAACACTTGGCAAACACTCCGGAATCACCTGCCGGGCATGCCGGAACCACCTCTCAGACGTACCAGAACCACCTGCCGGAAGAGCTGGAAACACGTCCTGGACAGTCTGGAACCACCTGCCGGCCAAGCCTGAACCACCTGCCAAGCACAACGGAACAACCTGCCAGACACGCCAAAATCACCTGCGTGTTATGCCAGAACCACTTGGAGGACTCTCTGGGATGACCTGCCGAGCACGCCGGAACCACCTGCTCGACTCGCCAGAACCACCTGCCGGACACGCAAAAATCACCTGCCGGCTACGCCACAACCAGTTGGGGAACACTTCGGAATCACCTGCCGGGCTTGCTGGAACCACCTGCCGGTCATGCCAAAATCACCTGCCAACTACGCCAGTACCACTTGGCGGACACTGTGGAAACACCTGTCGGGCCGGCCGGAACCACATCTCAGACGTGCCAGAACCATGTGCATGAGATTCTGGAACCACACCCCGAACAGACGGAAAACCCCTGCCAGACCCGTCTGAACAACGTGCCGAGCACGCCGGAGCCACCTGCTCGACTCGCCGGAACCACCTACCTGACATGCCCAAATCACCAGCCGGGTATGCCAGAACCACTTGGCGGACACTCCGGAATCATCTGCCGGACATGCCGGAACCAGCTCTCAGACACACCAGAACCACGTGCCGGAGACGCCGGAAGCACCTGCCGAGCATGCCGGAGCCACCTGCTCGACTCGCCAGAAACACCTGCCGGACACGCCAAAATCACCTGCCGGGTACGCCAGAACCACCTGGCGGACACTCCGAAACCACCTGTCGCGCATGCCGGAACCACCTCTCAGATGTGCCGGAAGCACGTGCCGGACACGCCAGAATCACCTACCGGACAGACCGGAACCACATGCCGAGCACGCCGGAGCCACCTGTTCGACTCGCTGGAACCACCTGCCGGACATCCAATATCAACTGCTGGCTATGCCAGAACCACCTGGGGGACGGTCCGGAATCACCTGCCAGCCATGGCGGAACCACCTCTCAGACGTACCAGAACCACCTGCCGGAGAAGCTGGAAACACGTCCTGGACCGTCTGGAACCACCTGCCGGCCAAGCCTGAACCACCTGCCAAGCACAACGGAACAACCTGCCAGACACGCCAAAATCACCTGCGTGTTATGCCAGAACCACTTGGAGGACTCTCTGGGATGACCTGCCGGGCATGCCAGAACCACCTCTCAGACGTGCCAGAACCATGTGGCGGACAGTCCGGAATCACCTGTTGGGCATGCGCAACCACCTCTGAGACGTACCAGAACCACATGCCGTGCAGGCTGGAACCACCTACCGGACAGACCGGAATCACCTTTCGGGCATGCCGGAACCACCTGTCAGATGTGCCAGAAACACGTGCCGGAGACGCCGGAAGCACCTGCCAAGCACGTTGGAACCACCTGCTCAACTCGCCTGAACCACCTGCCGGACATGCCAAAATCACCTGCCGACTATGCCAGAACCACTTGGCGAACACTCCGGAATCACTTGCCGGGCATGCAGGAACCACCTCTCAGACATGCCAGAACCCCGTGCCAATGACCCCGGAAGCACCAGCCGAGCACGCCGGAACCACCTGCTCGACTCGCCAGAACCACCTGCCGATCACGCAAAAATCACCTGCCGGCTACGCCACAACCAGTTGGGGAACACTTTGGAATCACCTGCCAGGCTTGCTGGAACCACCTGCCAGTCATGCCAAAATCACCTGCCAACTACGCCAGAACCGCTTGGCGGACACTGCGGAAACACCTGTCGGGCCGGTTGGAACCACATCTCAGACGTGCCAGAAACGTGTTCATGAGATGCTGGAACCACACCCCGAACAGACGGATACCACCTGCCAGAACCGCCTGAACCACCTGCTGAGCACGCCGGAACCACCTGCTCGACTCACCGGTACCACCTCCCTGACACGCCAAAATCACCTGCCGGGTATGCCAGAACCACTTGGCGGACCCTCCGGAATCATCTGCCGGACATGCCGGAACCAGCTCTCAGACACACCAGAACCAAGTGACGGAGACGCCGGAAGCACCTGCCGAGCATGCCGGAGCCACCTGCTCGACTCGCCAGAAACACCTGCCGGACACGCCAAAATCACCTGCCGGGTATGCCAGAACCACCTGGCGGACACTACGGAATCACCTGCCGCGCATGCCGGAACCACCTCTCAGACGTGCCGGAAGCACGTGCCGGACACGCCGGAATCACCTACCGGACAGACCGGAACCACCTGCCAAGAACGCCGGAGCCACCTGTTCGACTCGCTGGAACCACCTGCCGGACAGGCCAATATCAACTGCTGGCTATGCCAGAACCACCTGGGGGACAGTCCGGGATCACCTGCCAGCCATGGCGGAACCACCTCTCAGACGTACCAGAACCACCTGCCGGAAGAGCTGGAAACACGTCCTGGACAGTCTGGAACCACCTGCCGGCCAAGCCTGAACCACCTGCCAAGCACAACGGAACAACCTGCCAGACACGCCAAAATCACCTGCGTGTTATGCCAGAACCACTTGGAGGACTCTCTGGGATGACCTGCCGGCCATGCCGGAACCACCTCTCAGACGTGCCAGAACCATGTGGCGGACAGTCCGGAATCACCTGTTGGGCATGCGCAACCACCTCTGAGACGTACCAGAACCACATGCCGTGCAGGCTGGAACCACCTACCGGACAGACCGGAATCACCTTTCGGGCATGCCGGAACCACCTGTCAGATGTGCCAGAAACACGTGCCGGAGACGCCGGAAGCACCTGCCAAGCACGTTGGAACCACCTGCTCAACTCGCCTGAACCACCTGCCGGACATGCCAAAATCACCTGCCGACTATGCCAGAACCACTTGGCGAACACTCCGGAATCACTTGCCGGTCATGCAGGAACCACCTCTCAGACATGCCAGAATCCCGTGCCAATGACCCCGGAAGCACCAGCCGAGCACGCCAGTACCACCTGCTCGACTCGCCAGAACCACCTGCCGACCACGCAACAATCACCTGCCGGCTACGCCACAACCAGTTGGTGAACACTTTGGAATCACCTGCCAGGCTTGCTGGAACCACCTGCCAGTCATGCCAAAATCACCTGCCAACTACGCCAGAACCGCTTAGCGGACACTGCGGAAAGACCTGTCGGGCCGGCTGGAACCACATCTCAGACGTGCCAGAAACGTGTTCATGAGATGCTGGAACCACACCCCGAACAGACGGATACCACCTGCCAGAACCGCCTGAACCACCTGCTGAGCACGCCGGAACCACCTGCTCGACTCACCGGTACCACCTCCCTGACACGCCAAAATCACCTGCTGGGTATGCCAGAACCACTTGGCGGACACTCCGGAATCATCTGCCGGACATGCCAGAACCAGCTCTCAGACACACCAGAACCAAGTGACGGAGACGTCGGAAGCACCTGCCGAGCATGCCGGAGCCACCTGCTCGACTCGCCAGAAACACCTGCTGGACACGCCAAAATCACCTGCCGGGTATGCCAGAACCACCTGGCGGACACTACGGAATCACCTGCCGCGCATGCCGGAACCGCCTCTCAGACGTGCCGGAAGTACGTGCCAGACACGCCGGAAACACCTACCGGACAGACCGGAACCACCTGCCAAGAACGCCGGAGCCACCTGTTCGACTCGCTGGAACCACCTGCCGGACAGGCCAATATCAACTGCTGGCTATGCCAGAACCACCTGGGGGACAGTCCGGGATCACCTGCCAGCCATGGCGGAACCACCTCTCAGACGTACCAGAACCACCTGCCGGAGAAGCTGGAAACACGTCCTGGACAGACTGGAACCACGTGACGGCCATGCCTGAACCACCTGCCGAGCACGGCGGAACCACCTGCCGGACACGCCAAAATCACCTGCGGGCTACGCCAGAACCACTTGGACGACTCTCCGAAATGACCTGCCGGGCATGTAGGAACCACCTCTCAGACGTGCCAGAAGCACGTGGCGGACAGTCCGGAATCACCTGTTGGGCATGCGCAACCACCTCTGAGACGTACCAGAACTACGTGCCGTGCACGCCGGAACCACCTACCGCACAGACCGGAATCAACTTTTGGGCATGCCGGAACCCCCAGTCAGATGTGCCAGAAACACGTGCCGGAGACGCCGGAACCACCTGCCGAGCATGTCGCAAGCACTTGCTCAACTCGCCTGAACCACCTGCCGGACACGCCAAAATCACCTGCCCGCTACACCAGCACCACTTCGGGGACATGCCGGAATCACGTGAGGGGCATGCCGGCACAGCCTCTCAGAGTGAACCTCGTGCCGGACACCACAGAACCACCTGCCGGACAGACCGGAACCACCTGCCGGACACGCCGGAACCACCGGCTCGACCCGCCGGAACGACCGCTGGACATGCAAAATCACCTGCCGGCTACGCCGGAAACACTTGGCGAACATTCCGGAATCACCTGCCGGGCATGCCGGAACCACCTCTCAGATATGCCAGAACCACGTGCCAATGACCCCGGAAGCACCTGCCGAGCACGCCGGAACCACCTGCTCGACTCGCCAGAACCACCTGCCAGACACGCAAAAATCACCTGCCGGCTACGCCACAACCAGTTGGGGAACACTTCGGAATCACCTGCCGGGCTTGCTGGAACCACCTGCCGGTCATGCCAAAATCACCTGCCAACTACGCCAGTACCACTTGGCGGACACTGTGGAAACACCTGTCGGGCCGGCCGGAACCACATCTCAGATGTGCCAGAACCATGTGCATGAGATGCTGGAACCACACCCCGAACAGACGGAAAACACCTGCCAGACCCGTCTGAACAGCCTGCCGAGCACGCCGGAGCCACCTGCTGGACTCGCCGGAACCACCTACCTGACATGCCCAAATCACCAGCCGGGTATGCCAGAACCACTTGGCGGACACTCCGGAATCATCTGCCGGACATGCCGGAACCAGCTCTCAGACACACCAGAACCACGTGCCGGAGACGCCGGAAGCACCTGCCGAGCATGCCGGAGCCACCTGCTCGACTCGCCAGAAACACCTGCCGAACACGCCAAAATCACCTGCCGGGTACGCCAGAACCACCTGGCGGCCACTCCGAAACCACCTGTCGCGCATGCCGGAACCACCTCTCAGACGTGCCGGAAGCACGTGCCGGACACGCCGGAATCACCTACCGGACAGACCGGAACCACCTGCCGAGCACGCCGGAGCCACCTGTTCGACTCGCTGGAACCACCTGCCGGACAGGCCAATATCAACTGCTGGCTATGCCAGAACCACCTGGGGGACGGTCCGGAATCACCTGCCAGCCATGGCGGAACCACCTCTCAGACGTACCAGAACCACCTGCCGGAAGAGCTGGAAACACGTCCTGGACAGTCTGGAACCACCTGCCGGCCAAGCCTGAACCACCTGCCAAGCACAACGGAACAACCTGCCAGACACGCCAAAATCACCTGCGTGTTATGCCAGAACCACTTGGAGGAATCTCTGGGATGACCTGCCGGGCATGCCGGAACCACCTCTCAGACGTGCCAGAACCATGTGGCGGACTGTCCGGAATCACCTGTTGGGCATGCGCAACCACCTCTGAGACGTACCAGAACCACATGCCTTGCAGGCTGGAACCACCTACCGGACAGACCGGAATCAACTTTTGGGCATGCCGGAACCACCTGTCAGATGTGCCAGAAACACGTGCCGGAGACGCCGGAAGCACCTGCCAAGCACGTTGGAACCGCCTGCTCAACTCGCCTTAACCACCTGCCGGACATGCCAAAATCACCTGCCGACTATGCCAGAACCACTTGGCGAACACTCCGGAATCACTTGCCGGGCATGCAGGAACCACCTCTCAGACATGCCAGAACCCCGTGCCAATGACCCCGGAAGCACCAGCCGAGCACGCCAGTACCACCTGCTCGACTCGCCAGAACCACCTGCCGACCACGCAACAATCACCTGCCGGCTACGCCACAACCAGTTGGTGAACACTTTGGAATCACCTGCCAGGCTTGCTGGAACCACCTGCCAGTCATGCCAAAATCACCTGCCAACTACGCCAGAACCGCTTAGCGGACACTGCGTAAAGACCTGTCGGGCCGGCTGGAACCACATCTCAGACGTGCCAGAAACGTGTTCATGAGATGCTGGAACCACACCCCGAACAGACGGATACCACCTGCCAGAACCGCCTGAACCACCTGCTGAGCACGCCGGAACCACCTGCTCGACTCACCGGTACCACCTCCCTGACACGCCAAAATCACCTGCTGGGTATGCCAGAACCACTTGGCGGACACTCCGGAATCATCTGCCGGACATGCCAGAACCAGCTCTCAGACACACCAGAACCAAGTGACGGAGACGTCGGAAGCACCTGCCGAGCATGCCGGAGCCACCTGCTCGACTCGCCAGAAACACCTGCTGGACACGCCAAAATCACCTGCCGGGTATGCCAGAACCACCTGGCGGACACTACGGAATCACCTGCCGCGCATGCCGGAACCGCCTCTCAGACGTGCCGGAAGTACGTGCCAGACACGCCGGAAACACCTACCGGACAGACCGGAACCACCTGCCAAGAACGCCGGAGCCACCTGTTCGACTCGCTGGAACCACCTGCCGGACAGGCCAATATCAACTGCTGGCTATGCCAGAACCACCTGGGGGACAGTCCGGGATCACCTGCCAGCCATGGCGGAACCACCTCTCAGACGTACCAGAACCACCTGCCGGAGAAGCTGGAAACACGTCCTGGACAGACTGGAACCACGTGACGGCCATGCCTGAACCACCTGCCGAGCACGGCGGAACCACCTGCCGGACACGCCAAAATCACCTGCGGGCTACGCCAGAACCACTTGGACGACTCTCCGAAATGACCTGCCGGGCATGTAGGAACCACCTCTCAGACGTGCCAGAAGCACGTGGCGGACAGTCCGGAATCACCTGTTGGGCATGCGCAACCACCTCTGAGACGTACCAGAACTACGTGCCGTGCACGCCGGAACCACCTACCGCACAGACCGGAATCAACTTTTGGGCATGCCGGAACCCCCAGTCAGATGTGCCAGAAACACGTGCCGGAGACGCCGGAACCACCTGCCGAGCATGTCGCAAGCACTTGCTCAACTCGCCTGAACCACCTGCCGGACACGCCAAAATCACCTGCCCGCTACACCAGCACCACTTCGGGGACATGCCGGAATCACGTGAGGGGCATGCCGGCACAGCCTCTCAGAGTGAACCTCGTGCCGGACACCACAGAACCACCTGCCGGACAGACCGGAACCACCTGCCGGACACGCCGGAACCACCGGCTCGACCCGCCGGAACGACCGCTGGACATGCAAAATCACCTGCCGGCTACGCCGGAAACACTTGGCGAACATTCCGGAATCACCTGCCGGGCATGCCGGAACCACCTCTCAGATATGCCAGAACCACGTGCCAATGACCCCGGAAGCACCTGCCGAGCACGCCGGAACCACCTGCTCGACTCGCCAGAACCACCTGCCAGACACGCAAAAATCACCTGCCGGCTACGCCACAACCAGTTGGGGAACACTTCGGAATCACCTGCCGGGCTTGCTGGAACCACCTGCCGGTCATGCCAAAATCACCTGCCAACTACGCCAGTACCACTTGGCGGACACTGTGGAAACACCTGTCGGGCCGGCCGGAACCACATCTCAGATGTGCCAGAACCATGTGCATGAGATGCTGGAACCACACCCCGAACAGACGGAAAACACCTGCCAGACCCGTCTGAACAGCCTGCCGAGCACGCCGGAGCCACCTGCTCGACTCGCCGGAACCACCTACCTGACATGCCCAAATCACCAGCCGGGTATGCCAGAACCACTTGGCGGACACTCCGGAATCATCTGCCGGACATGCCGGAACCAGCTCTCAGACACACCAGAACCACGTGCCGGAGACGCCGGAAGCACCTGCCGAGCATGCCGGAGCCACCTGCTCGACTCGCCAGAAACACCTGCCGGACACGCCAAAATCACCTGCCGGGTACGCCAGAACCACCTGGCGGCCACTCCGAAACCACCTGTCGCGCATGCCGGAACCACCTCTCAGACGTGCCGGAAGCACGTGCCGGACACGCCGGAATCACCTACCGGACAGACCGGAACCACCTGCCGAGCACGCCGGAGCCACCTGTTCGACTCGCTGGAACCACCTGCCGGACAGGCCAATATCAACTGCTGGCTATGCCAGAACCACCTGGGGGACGGTCCGGAATCACCTGCCAGCCATGGCGGAACCACCTCTCAGACGTACCAGAACCACCTGCCGGAAGAGCTGGAAACACGTCCTGGACAGTCTGGAACCACCTGCCGGCCAAGCCTGAACCACCTGCCAAGCACAACGGAACAACCTGCCAGACACGCCAAAATCACCTGCGTGTTATGCCAGAACCACTTGGAGGAATCTCTGGGATGACCTGCCGGGCATGCCGGAACCACCTCTCAGACGTGCCAGAACCATGTGGCGGACTGTCCGGAATCACCTGTTGGGCATGCGCAACCACCTCTGAGACGTACCAGAACCACATGCCTTGCAGGCTGGAACCACCTACCGGACAGACCGGAATCAACTTTTGGGCATGCCGGAACCACCTGTCAGATGTGCCAGAAACACGTGCCGGAGACGCCGGAAGCACCTGCCAAGCACGTTGGAACCGCCTGCTCAACTCGCCTTAACCACCTGCCGGACATGCCAAAATCACCTGCCGACTATGCCAGAACCACTTGGCGAACACTCCGGAATCACTTGCCGGGCATGCAGGAACCACCTCTCAGACATGCCAGAACCCCGTGCCAATGACCCTGGAAGCACCAGCCGAGCACGCCGGAACCACCTGCTCGACTCGCCAGAACCACCTGCCGATCACGCAAAAATCACCTGCCGGCTACGCCACAACCAGTTGGTGAACACTTTGGAATCACCTGCCAGGCTTGCTGGAACCACCTGCCAGTCATGCCAAAATCACCTGCCAACTACGCCAGAACCGCTTGGCGGACACTGCGGAAACACCTGACGGGCCGGCTGGAACCACATCTCAGACGTGCCAGAAACGTGTTCATGAGATGCTGGAACCACACCCCGAACAGACGGATACCACCTGCCAGAACCGCCTGAACCACCTGCTGAGCACGCCGGAACCACCTGCTCGACTCACCGGTACCACCTCCCTGACACGCCAAAATCACCTGCTGGGTATGCCAGAACCACTTGGCGGACACTCAGGAATCATCTGCCGGACATGCCGGAACCAGCTCTCAGACACACCAGAACCAAGTGACGGAGACGTCGGAAGCACCTGCCGAGCATGCCGGAGCCACCTGCTCGACTCGCCAGAAACACCTGCCGGACACGCCAAAATCACCTGCCGGGTATGCCAGAACCACCTGGCGGACACTACGGAATCACCTGCCGCGCATGCCGGAACCACCTCACAGACGTGCCGGAAGTACGTGCCAGACACGCCGGAAACACCTACCGGACAGACCGGAACCACCTGCCAAGAACGCCGGAGCCACCTGTTCGACTCGCTGGAACCACCTGCCGGACAGGCCAATATCAACTGCTGGCTATGCCAGAACCACCTGGGGGACAGTCCGGGATCACCTGCCAACCATGGCGGAACCACCACTCAGACGTACCAGAACCACCTGCCGGAGAAGCTGGAAACACGTCCTGGACAGACTGGAACCACGTGACGGCCATGCCTGAACCACCTGCCGAGCACGGCGGAACCACCTGCCGGACACGCCAAAATCACCTGCGGGCTACGCCAGAACCACTTGGACGACTCTCCGAAATGACCTGCCGGGCATGTTGGAACCACCTCTCAGACGTGCCAGAAGCACGTGGCGGACAGTCCGGAATCACCTGTTGGGCATACGCAACCACCTCTGAGACGTACCAGAACCACGTGCAGTGCACGCCGGAACCACCTACCGGACAGACCGGAATCAACTTTTGGGCATGCCGGAACCACCAGTCAGATGTGCCAGAAACACGTGCCGGAGACGCCGGAAGCACCTGCCGAGCACGTCGCAACCACCTGCTCAACTCGCCTGAACCACCTGCCGGACACGCCAAAATCACCTGCCCGCTACACCAGCACCACTTCGGGGACAAGCCGGAATCACGTGAGGGGCATGCCGGCACAGCCTCTCAGACTGAACCTCGTGCCGGACACCACAGAACCACCTGCCGGACAGACCGGAACCACCAGCCGGACACGCCGGAACCACCGGCTCGACCCGCCGGAACGACCGCTGGACATGCAAAATCACCTGCCGGCTGCGCCGGAAACACTTGGCAAACACTCCGGAATCACCTGCCGGGCATGCCGGAACCACCTCTCAGACGTACCAGAACCACCTGCCGGAAGAGCTGGAAACACGTCCTGGACAGTCTGGAACCACCTGCCGCCCAAGCCTGAACCACCTGCCAAGCACAACGGAACAACCTGCCAGACACGCCAAAATCACCTGCGTGTTATGCCAGAACCACTTGGAGGACTCTCTGGGATGACCTGCCGGGCATGCCGGAACCACCTCTCAGACGTGCCAGAACCATGTGGCGGACTGTCCGGAATCACCTGTTGGGCATGCGCAACCACCTCTGAGACGTACCAGAACCACATGCCTTGCAGGCTGGAACCACCTACCGGACAGACCGGAATCAACTTTTGGGCATGCCGGAACCACCTGTCAGATGTGCCAGAAACACGTGCCGGAGACGCCGGAAGCACCTGCCAAGCACGTTGGAACCGCCTGCTCAACTCGCCTTAACCACCTGCCGGACATGCCAAAATCACCTGCCGACTATGCCAGAACCACTTGGCGAACACTCCGGAATCACTTGCCGGGCATGCAGGAACCACCTCTCAGACATGCCAGAACCCCGTGCCAATGACCCTGGAAGCACCAGCCGAGCACGCCGGAACCACCTGCTCGACTCGCCAGAACCACCTGCCGATCACGCAAAAATCACCTGCCGGCTACGCCACAACCAGTTGGTGAACACTTTGGAATCACCTGCCAGGCTTGCTGGAACCACCTGCCAGTCATGCCAAAATCACCTGCCAACTACGCCAGAACCGCTTGGCGGACACTGCGGAAACACCTGACGGGCCGGCTGGAACCACATCTCAGACGTGCCAGAAACGTGTTCATGAGATGCTGGAACCACACCCCGAACAGACGGATACCACCTGCCAGAACCGCCTGAACCACCTGCTGAGCACGCCGGAACCACCTGCTCGACTCACCGGTACCACCTCCCTGACACGCCAAAATCACCTGCTGGGTATGCCAGAACCACTTGGCGGACACTCAGGAATCATCTGCCGGACATGCCGGAACCAGCTCTCAGACACACCAGAACCAAGTGACGGAGACGTCGGAAGCACCTGCCGAGCATGCCGGAGCCACCTGCTCGACTCGCCAGAAACACCTGCCGGACACGCCAAAATCACCTGCCGGGTATGCCAGAACCACCTGGCGGACACTACGGAATCACCTGCCGCGCATGCCGGAACCACCTCTCAGACGTGCCGGAAGTACGTGCCAGACACGCCGGAAACACCTACCGGACAGACCGGAACCACCTGCCAAGAACGCCGGAGCCACCTGTTCGACTCGCTGGAACCACCTGCCGGACAGGCCAATATCAACTGCTGGCTATGCCAGAACCACCTGGGGGACAGTCCGGGATCACCTGCCAACCATGGCGGAACCACCACTCAGACGTACCAGAACCACCTGCCGGAGAAGCTGGAAACACGTCCTGGACAGACTGGAACCACGTGACGGCCATGCCTGAACCACCTGCCGAGCACGGCGGAACCACCTGCCGGACACGCCAAAATCACCTGCGGGCTACGCCAGAACCACTTGGACGACTCTCCGAAATGACCTGCCGGGCATGTTGGAACCACCTCTCAGACGTGCCAGAAGCACGTGGCGGACAGTCCGGAATCACCTGTTGGGCATACGCAACCACCTCTGAGACGTACCAGAACCACGTGCAGTGCACGCCGGAACCACCTACCGGACAGACCGGAATCAACTTTTGGGCATGCCGGAACCACCAGTCAGATGTGCCAGAAACACGTGCCGGAGACGCCGGAAGCACCTGCCGAGCACGTCGCAACCACCTGCTCAACTCGCCTGAACCACCTGCCGGACACGCCAAAATCACCTGCCCGCTACACCAGCACCACTTCGGGGACAAGCCGGAATCACGTGAGGGGCATGCCGGCACAGCCTCTCAGACTGAACCTCGTGCCGGACACCACAGAACCACCTGCCGGACAGACCGGAACCACCTGCCGGACACGCCGGAACCACCGGCTCGACCCGCCGGAACGACCGCTGGACATGCAAAATCACCTGCCGGCTGCGCCGGAAACACTTGGCAAACACTCCGGAATCACCTGCCGGGCATGCCGGCACCACCTCTCAGACGTACCAGAACCACCTGCCGGAAGAGCTGGAAACACGTCCTGGACAGTCTGGAACCACCTGCCGCCCAAGCCTGAACCACCTGCCAAGCACAACGGAACAACCTGCCAGACACGCCAAAATCACCTGCGTGTTATGCCAGAACCACTTGGAGGACTCTCTGGGATGACCTGCCGGGCATGCCGGAACCACCTCTCAGACGTGCCAGAACCATGTGGCGGACTGTCCGGAATCACCTGTTGGGCATGCGCAACCACCTCTGAGACGTACCGGAACCACATGCCGTGCCGGCTGGAACCACCTACCGGACAGACCGGAATCACCTTTCGGGCATGCCGGAACCACCTGTCAGATTTGCCAGAAACACGTGCCGGAGACGCTGGAAGCACCTGCCAAGCACGTTGGAACCACCTGCTCAACTCGCCTGAACCACCTGCCGGACATGCCAAAATCACCTGCCGACTATGCCAGAACCACTTGGCGAACACTCCGGAATCACTTGCCGGGCATGCAGGAACCACCTCTCAGACATGCCAGAACCCCGTGCCAATGACCCCGGAAGCACCAGCCGAGCACGCCGGAACCACCTGCTCGACTCGCCAGAACCACCTGCCGATCACGCAAAAATCACCTGCCGGCTACGCCACAACCAGTTGGGGAACACTTTGGAATCACCTGCCAGGCTTGCTGGAACCACCTGCCAGTCATGCCAAAATCACCTGCCAACTATGCCAGAACCGCTTGGCGGACACTGCGGAAACACCTGTCGGGCCGGCTGGAACCACATCTCAGACGTGCCAGAAACGTGTTCATGAGATGCTGGAACCACACCCCGAACAGACGGATACCACCTGCCAGAACCGCCTGAACCACCTGCTGAGCACGCCGGAACCACCTGCTCGACTCACCGGTACCACCTCCCTGACACGCCAAAATCACCTGCTGGGTATGCCAGAACCACTTGGCGGACCCTCCGGAATCATCTGCCGGACATGCCAGAACCAGCTCTCAGACACACCAGAACCAAGTGCCGGAGACGCCGGAAGCACCTGCCGAGCATGCCGGAGCCACCTGCTCGACTCGCCAGAAACACCTGCCGGACACGCCAAAATCAACTGCCGGGTATGCCAGAACCACCTGGCGGACACTACGGAATCACCTGCCGCGCATGCCGGAACCACCTCTCAGACGTGCCGGAAGCACGTGCCAGACACGCCGGAATCACCTACCGGACAGACCGGAACCACCTGCCAAGAACGCCGGAGCCACCTGTTCGACTCGCTGGAACCACCTGCCGGACAGGCCAATATCAACTGCTGGCTATGCCAGAACCACCTGGGGGACAGTCCGGGATCACCTGCCAGCCATGGCGGAACCACCTCTCAGACGTACCAGAACCACCTGCCGGAGAAGCTGGAAACACGTCCTGGACAGACTGGAACCACGTGACGGCCATGCCTGAACCACCTGCCGAGCACGGCGGAACCACCTGCCGGACACGCCAAAATCACCTGCGGGCTACGCCAGAACCACTTGGACAACTCTCCGAAATGACCTGCCGGACATGTTGGAACCACCTCTCAGACGTGCCAGAAGCAGGTGGCGGACAGTCCGGAATCACCTGTTGGGCATACGCAACCACCTCTGAGACGTACCAGAACCACGTGCCGTGCACGCCGGAACCACCTACCGGACAGACCCGAATCAACTTTTGGGCATGCCGGAACCACCAGTCAGATGTGCCAGAAACACGTGCCGGAGACGCCGGAACCACCTGCCGAGCATGTCACAAGCACCTGCTCAACACGCCTGAACCACCTGCCGGACACGCCAAAATCACCTGCCCGCTACACCAGCACCACTTCGGCGACATGCCGGAATCACGTGAGGGGCATGCCGGCACAGCCTCTCAGACTGAACCTCGTGCCGGACACCACAGAACCACCTGCCGGACAGAGCGGAACCACCTGCCGGACACGCCGGAACCACCGGCTCGACCCGCCGGAAGGACCGCTGGACATGCAAAATCACCTGCCGGCTACGCCGGAAACACTTGGCGAACACTCCAGAATCACCTGCCGGGCATGCCGGAACCACCTCTCAGATATGCCAGAACCACGTGCCAATGACCCCGGAAGCACCAGCCGAGCACGCCGGAACCACCTGCTCGACTCGCCAGAACCACCTGCCGGACACGCAAAAATCACCTGCCGGCTACGCCACAACCAGTTGGGGAACACTTCGGAATCACCTGCCGGGCTTGCTGGAACCACCTGCCGGTCATGCCAAAATCACCTGCCAACTATGCCAGTACCACTTGGCGGACACTGTGGAAACACCTGTCGGGCCGGCCGGAACCACATCTCAGACGTGCCAGAACCATGTGCATGAGATGCTGGAACCACACCCCGAACAGACGGAAAACACCTGCCAGACCCGTCTGAACAACGTGCCGAGCACGCCGGAGCCACCTGCTCGACTCGCCGGAACCACCTACCTGACATGCCCAAATCACCAGCCGGGTATGCCAGAACCACTTGGCAGACACTCCGGAATCATCTGCCGGACATGCCGGAACCAGCTCTCAGACACACCAGAACCACGTGCCGGTGACGCCGGAAGCACCTGCCGAGCATGCCGGAGCCACCTGCTCGACTCGCCAGAAACACCTGCCGGACACGCCAAAATCACCTGCCGGGTACGCCAGAACCACCTGGCGGACACTCCGAAACCACCTGTCGCGCATGCCGGAACCACCTCTCAGATGTGCCGGAAGCACGTGCCGGACACGCCAGAATCACCTACCGGACAGACCGGAACCACATGCCGAGCACGCCGGAGCCACCTGTTCGACTCGCTGGAACCACCTGCCGGACATCCAATATCAACTGCTGGCTATGCCAGAACCACCTGGGGGACGGTCCGGAATCACCTGCCAGCCATGGCGGAACCACCTCTCAGACGTACCAGAACCACCTGCCGGAGAAGCTGGAAACACGTCCTGGACCGTCTGGAACCACCTGCCGGCCAAGCCTGAACCACCTGCCAAGCACAACGGAACAACCTGCCAGACACGCCAAAATCACCTGCGTGTTATGCCAGAACCACTTGGAGGACTCTCTGGGATGACCTGCCGGGCATGCCAGAACCACCTCTCAGACGTGCCAGAACCATGTGGCGGACAGTCCGGAATCACCTGTTGGGCATGCGCAACCACCTCTGAGACGTACCAGAACCACATGCCGTGCAGGCTGGAACCACCTACCGGACAGACCGGAATCACCTTTCGGGCATGCCGGAACCACCTGTCAGATGTGCCAGAAACACGTGCCGGAGACGCCGGAAGCACCTGCCAAGCACGTTGGAACCACCTGCTCAACTCGCCTGAACCACCTGCCGGACATGCCAAAATCACCTGCCGACTATGCCAGAACCACTTGGCGAACACTCCGGAATCACTTGCCGGGCATGCAGGAACCACCTCTCAGACATGCCAGAACCCCGTGCCAATGACCCCGGAAGCACCAGCCGAGCACGCCGGAACCACCTGCTCGACTCGCCAGAACCACCTGCCGATCACGCAAAAATCACCTGCCGGCTACGCCACAACCAGTTGGGGAACACTTTGGAATCACCTGCCAGGCTTGCTGGAACCACCTGCCAGTCATGCCAAAATCACCTGCCAACTACGCCAGAACCGCTTGGCGGACACTGCGGAAACACCTGTCGGGCCGGTTGGAACCACATCTCAGACGTGCCAGAAACGTGTTCATGAGATGCTGGAACCACACCCCGAACAGACGGATACCACCTGCCAGAACCGCCTGAACCACCTGCTGAGCACGCCGGAACCACCTGCTCGACTCACCGGTACCACCTCCCTGACACGCCAAAATCACCTGCCGGGTATGCCAGAACCACTTGGCGGACCCTCCGGAATCATCTGCCGGACATGCCGGAACCAGCTCTCAGACACACCAGAACCAAGTGCCGGAGACGCCGGAAGCACCTGCCGAGCATGCCGGAGCCACCTGCTCGACTCGCCAGAAACACCTGCCGGACACGCCAAAATCACCTGCCGGGTATGCCAGAACCACCTGGCGGACACTACGGAATCACCTGCCGCGCATGCCGGAACCACCTCTCAGACGTGCCGGAAGCACGTGCCGGACACGCCGGAATCACCTACCGGACAGACCGGAACCACCTGCCAAGAACGCCGGAGCCACCTGTTCGACTCGCTGGAACCACCTGCCGGACAGGCCAATATCAACTGCTGGCTATGCCAGAACCACCTGGGGGACAGTCCGGGATCACCTGCCAGCCATGGCGGAACCACCTCTCAGACGTACCAGAACCACCTGCCGGAAGAGCTGGAAACACGTCCTGGACAGTCTGGAACCACCTGCCGGCCAAGCCTGAACCACCTGCCAAGCACAACGGAACAACCTGCCAGACACGCCAAAATCACCTGCGTGTTATGCCAGAACCACTTGGAGGACTCTCTGGGATGACCTGCCGGCCATGCCGGAACCACCTCTCAGACGTGCCAGAACCATGTGGCGGACAGTCCGGAATCACCTGTTGGGCATGCGCAACCACCTCTGAGACGTACCAGAACCACATGCCGTGCAGGCTGGAACCACCTACCGGACAGACCGGAATCACCTTTCGGGCATGCCGGAACCACCTGTCAGATGTGCCAGAAACACGTGCCGGAGACGCCGGAAGCACCTGCCAAGCACGTTGGAACCACCTGCTCAACTCGCCTGAACCACCTGCCGGACATGCCAAAATCACCTGCCGACTATGCCAGAACCACTTGGCGAACACTCCGGAATCACTTGCCGGTCATGCAGGAACCACCTCTCAGACATGCCAGAATCCCGTGCCAATGACCCCGGAAGCACCAGCCGAGCACGCCAGTACCACCTGCTCGACTCGCCAGAACCACCTGCCGACCACGCAACAATCACCTGCCGGCTACGCCACAACCAGTTGGTGAACACTTTGGAATCACCTGCCAGGCTTGCTGGAACCACCTGCCAGTCATGCCAAAATCACCTGCCAACTACGCCAGAACCGCTTAGCGGACACTGCGGAAAGACCTGTCGGGCCGGCTGGAACCACATCTCAGACGTGCCAGAAACGTGTTCATGAGATGCTGGAACCACACCCCGAACAGACGGATACCACCTGCCAGAACCGCCTGAACCACCTGCTGAGCACGCCGGAACCACCTGCTCGACTCACCGGTACCACCTCCCTGACACGCCAAAATCACCTGCTGGGTATGCCAGAACCACTTGGCGGACACTCCGGAATCATCTGCCGGACATGCCAGAACCAGCTCTCAGACACACCAGAACCAAGTGACGGAGACGTCGGAAGCACCTGCCGAGCATGCCGGAGCCACCTGCTCGACTCGCCAGAAACACCTGCTGGACACGCCAAAATCACCTGCCGGGTATGCCAGAACCACCTGGCGGACACTACGGAATCACCTGCCGCGCATGCCGGAACCGCCTCTCAGACGTGCCGGAAGTACGTGCCAGACACGCCGGAAACACCTACCGGACAGACCGGAACCACCTGCCAAGAACGCCGGAGCCACCTGTTCGACTCGCTGGAACCACCTGCCGGACAGGCCAATATCAACTGCTGGCTATGCCAGAACCACCTGGGGGACAGTCCGGGATCACCTGCCAGCCATGGCGGAACCACCTCTCAGACGTACCAGAACCACCTGCCGGAGAAGCTGGAAACACGTCCTGGACAGACTGGAACCACGTGACGGCCATGCCTGAACCACCTGCCGAGCACGGCGGAACCACCTGCCGGACACGCCAAAATCACCTGCGGGCTACGCCAGAACCACTTGGACGACTCTCCGAAATGACCTGCCGGGCATGTAGGAACCACCTCTCAGACGTGCCAGAAGCACGTGGCGGACAGTCCGGAATCACCTGTTGGGCATGCGCAACCACCTCTGAGACGTACCAGAACTACGTGCCGTGCACGCCGGAACCACCTACCGGACAGACCGGAATCAACTTTTGGGCATGCCGGAACCCCCAGTCAGATGTGCCAGAAACACGTGCCGGAGACGCCGGAACCACCTGCCGAGCATGTCGCAAGCACTTGCTCAACTCGCCTGAACCACCTGCCGGACACGCCAAAATCACCTGCCCGCTACACCAGCACCACTTCGGGGACATGCCGGAATCACGTGAGGGGCATGCCGGCACAGCCTCTCAGAGTGAACCTCGTGCCGGACACCACAGAACCACCTGCCGGACAGACCGGAACCACCTGCCGGACACGCCGGAACCACCGGCTCGACCCGCCGGAACGACCGCTGGACATGCAAAATCACCTGCCGGCTACGCCGGAAACACTTGGCGAACATTCCGGAATCACCTGCCGGGCATGCCGGAACCACCTCTCAGATATGCCAGAACCACGTGCCAATGACCCCGGAAGCACCTGCCGAGCACGCCGGAACCACCTGCTCGACTCGCCAGAACCACCTGCCAGACACGCAAAAATCACCTGCCGGCTACGCCACAACCAGTTGGGGAACACTTCGGAATCACCTGCCGGGCTTGCTGGAACCACCTGCCGGTCATGCCAAAATCACCTGCCAACTACGCCAGTACCACTTGGCGGACACTGTGGAAACACCTGTCGGGCCGGCCGGAACCACATCTCAGATGTGCCAGAACCATGTGCATGAGATGCTGGAACCACACCCCGAACAGACGGAAAACACCTGCCAGACCCGTCTGAACAGCCTGCCGAGCACGCCGGAGCCACCTGCTCGACTCGCCGGAACCACCTACCTGACATGCCCAAATCACCAGCCGGGTATGCCAGAACCACTTGGCGGACACTCCGGAATCATCTGCCGGACATGCCGGAACCAGCTCTCAGACACACCAGAACCACGTGCCGGAGACGCCGGAAGCACCTGCCGAGCATGCCGGAGCCACCTGCTCGACTCGCCAGAAACACCTGCCGGACACGCCAAAATCACCTGCCGGGTACGCCAGAACCACCTGGCGGACACTCCGAAACCACCTGTCGCTCATGCCGGAACCACCTCTCAGACGTGCCGGAAGCACGTGCCGGACACGCCGGAATCACCTACCGGACAGACCGGAACCACCTGCCGAGCACGCCGGAGCCACCTGTTCGACTCGCTGGAACCACCTGCCGGACAGGCCAATATCAACTGCTGGCTATGCCAGAACCACCTGGGGGACGGTCTGGAATCACCTGCCAGCCATGGCGGAACCACCTCTCAGACGTACCAGAACCACCTGCCGGAGAAGCTGGAAACACGTCCTGGACAGTCTGGAACCACCTGCCGGCCAAGCCTGAACCACCTGCCAAGCACAACGGAACAACGTGCCAGACACGCCAAAATCACCTGTGTATTATGCCTGAACCACTTGGAGGACTCTCTGGGATGACCTACCGGGCATGCCGGAACCACCTCTCAGAAGTGCCAGAATCATGTGGCGGACAGTCCGGAATCACCTGTTGGGCATGCGCAACCACCTCTGAGACGTACCAGAACCACATGCCGTGCAGGCTGGAACCACCTACCGGACAGACCGGAATCACCTTTCGGGCATGACGGAACCACCTGTCAGATGTGCCAGAAACACGTGCCGGAGACGCCGGAAGCACCTGCCAAGCACGTTGGAACCACCTGCTCAACTCGCCTGAACCACCTGCCGGACATGCCAAAATCACCTGCCGACTATGCCAGAACCACTTGGCGAACACTCCGGAATCACTTTCCGGGCATGCAGGAACCACCTCTCAGACATGCCAGAACCCCGTGCCAATGACCCCGGAAGCACCAGCCGAGCACGCCGGAACCACCTGCTCGACTCGCCAGAACCACCTGCCGATCACGCAAAAATCACCTGCCGGCTACGCCACAACCAGTTGGTGAACACTTTGGAATCACCTGCCAGGCTTGCTGGAACCACCTGCCAGTCATGCCAAAATCACCTGCCAACTACGCCAGAACCGCTTGGCGGACACTGCGGAAAGACCTGTCGGGCCGGCTGGAACCACATCTCAGACGTGCCAGAAACGTGTTCATGAGATGCTGGAACCACACCCCGAACAGACGGATACCACCTGCCAGAACCGCCTGAACCACCTGCTGAGCACGCCGGAACCACCTGCTCGACTCACCGGTACCACCTCCCTGACACGCCAAAATCACCTGCTGGGTATGCCAGAACCACTTGGCGGACACTCCGGAATCATCTGCCGGACATGCCAGAACCAGCTCTCAGACACACCAGAACCAAGTGACGGAGACGTCGGAAGCACCTGCCGAGCATGCCGGAGCCACCTGCTCGACTCGCCAGAAACACCTGCTCGACACGCCAAAATCACCTGCCCGGTATGCCAGAACCACCTGGCGGACACTACGGAATCACCTGCCGCGCATGCCGGAACCACCTCTC
Organism: Equus caballus; assembly: GCF_041296265.1. Lineage (NCBI taxonomy): Eukaryota > Metazoa > Chordata > Mammalia > Perissodactyla > Equidae > Equus > Equus caballus. The sequence goes on from NC_091713.1 coordinate 4,562,069, forward strand.
AGACGTGCCGGAAGTACGTGCCAGACACGCCGGAAACACCTACCGGACAGACCGGAACCACCTGCCAAGAACGCCGGAGCCACCTGTTCGACTCGCTGGAACCACCTGCCGGACAGGCCAATATCAACTGCTGGCTATGCCAGAACCACCTGGGGGACAGTCCGGGATCACCTGCCAGCCATGGCGGAACCACCTCTCAGACGTACCAGAACCACCTGCCGGAGAAGCTGGAAACACGTCCTGGACAGACTGGAACCACGTGACGGCCATGCCTGAACCACCTGCCGAGCACGGCGGAACCACCTGCCGGACACGCCAAAATCACCTGCGGGCTACGCCAGAACCACTTGGACGACTCTCCGAAATGACCTGCCGGGCATGTAGGAACCACCTCTCAGACGTGCCAGAAGCACGTGGCGGACAGTCCGGAATCACCTGTTGGGCATACGCAACCACCTCTGAGACGTACCAGAACTACGTGCCGTGCACGCCGGAACCACCTACCGGACAGACCGGAATCAACTTTTGGGCATGCCGGAACCCCCAGTCAGATGTGCCAGAAACACGTGCCGGAGACGCCGGAACCACCTGCCGAGCATGTCACAAGCACTTGCTCAACTCGCCTGAACCACCTGCCGGACACGCCAAAATCACCTGCCCGCTACACCAGCACTACTTCGGGGACATGCCGGAATCACGTGAGGGGCATGCCGGCACAGCCTCTCAGAGTGAACCTCGTGCCGGACACCACAGAACCACCTGCCGGACAGACCGGAACCACCTGCCGGACACGCCGGAACCACCGGCTCGACCCGCCGGAAGGACCGCTGGACATGCAAAATCACCTGCCGGCTACGCCGGAAATAATTGGCGAACATTCCGGAATCACCTGCCGGGCATGCCGGAACCACCTCTCAGATATGCCAGAACCACGTGCCAATGACCCCGGAAGCACCTGCCGAGCACGCCGGAACCACCTGCTCGACTCGCCAGAACCACCTGCCAGACACGCAAAAATCACCTGCCGGCTACGCCACAACCAGTTGGGGAACACTTCGGAATCACCTGCCGGGCTTGCTGGAACCACCTGCCGGTCATGCCAAAATCACCTGCCAACTACGCCAGTACCACTTGGCGGACACTGTGGAAACACCTGTCGGGCCGGCCGGAACCACATCTCAGATGTGCCAGAACCATGTGCATGAGATGCTGGAACCACACCCCGAACAGACGGAAAACACCTGCCAGACCCGTCTGAACAGCCTGCCGAGCACGCCGGAGCCACCTGCTCGACTCGCCGGAACCACCTACCTGACATGCCCAAATCACCAGCCGGGTATGCCAGAACCACTTGGCGGACACTCCGGAATCATCTGCCGGACATGCCGGAACCAGCTCTCAGACACACCAGAACCACGTGCCGGAGACGCCGGAAGCACCTGCCGAGCATGCCGGAGCCACCTGCTCGACTCGCCAGAAACACCTGCCGGACACGCCAAAATCACCTGCCGGGTACGCCAGAACCACCTGGCGGACACTCCGAAACCACCTGTCGCTCATGCCGGAACCACCTCTCAGACGTGCCGGAAGCACGTGCCGGACACGCCGGAATCACCTACCGGACAGACCGGAACCACCTGCCGAGCACGCCGGAGCCACCTGTTCGACTCGCTGGAACCACCTGCCGGACAGGCCAATATCAACTGCTGGCTATGCCAGAACCACCTGGGGGACGGTCTGGAATCACCTGCCAGCCATGGCGGAACCACCTCTCAGACGTACCAGAACCACCTGCCGGAGAAGCTGGAAACACGTCCTGGACAGTCTGGAACCACCTGCCGGCCAAGCCTGAACCACCTGCCAAGCACAACGGAACAACGTGCCAGACACGCCAAAATCACCTGTGTATTATGCCAGAACCACTTGGAGGACTCTCTGGGATGACCTACCGGGCATGCCGGAACCACCTCTCAGAAGTGCCAGAATCATGTGGCGGACAGTCCGGAATCACCTGTTGGGCATGCGCAACCACCTCTGAGACGTACCAGAACCACATGCCGTGCAGGCTGGAACCACCTACCGGACAGACCGGAATCACCTTTCGGGCATGACGGAACCACCTGTCAGATGTGCCAGAAACACGTGCCGGAGACGCCGGAAGCACCTGCCAAGCACGTTGGAACCACCTGCTCAACTCGCCTGAACCACCTGCCGGACATGCCAAAATCACCTGCCGACTATGCCAGAACCACTTGGCGAACACTCCGGAATCACTTTCCGGGCATGCAGGAACCACCTCTCAGACATGCCAGAACCCCGTGCCAATGACCCCGGAAGCACCAGCCGAGCACGCCGGAACCACCTGCTCGACTCGCCAGAACCACCTGCCGATCACGCAAAAATCACCTGCCGGCTACGCCACAACCAGTTGGTGAACACTTTGGAATCACCTGCCAGGCTTGCTGGAACCACCTGCCAGTCATGCCAAAATCACCTGCCAACTACGCCAGAACCGCTTGGCGGACACTGCGGAAAGACCTGTCGGGCCGGCTGGAACCACATCTCAGACGTGCCAGAAACGTGTTCATGAGATGCTGGAACCACACCCCGAACAGACGGATACCACCTGCCAGAACCGCCTGAACCACCTGCTGAGCACGCCGGAACCACCTGCTCGACTCACCGGTACCACCTCCCTGACACGCCAAAATCACCTGCTGGGTATGCCAGAACCACTTGGCGGACACTCCGGAATCATCTGCCGGACATGCCGGAACCAGCTCTCAGACACACCAGAACCAAGTGACGGAGACGTCGGAAGCACCTGCCGAGCATGCCGGAGCCACCTGCTCGACTCGCCAGAAACACCTGCTGGACACGCCAAAATCACCTGCCGGGTATGCCAGAACCACCTGGCGGACACTACGGAATCACCTGCCGCGCATGCCGGAACCGCCTCTCAGACGTGCCGGAAGTACGTGCCAGACACGCCGGAAACACCTACCGGACAGACCGGAACCACCTGCCAAGAACGCCGGAGCCACCTGTTCGACTCGCTGGAACCACCTGCCGGACAGGCCAATATCAACTGCTGGCTATGCCAGAACCACCTGGGGGACAGTCCGGGATCACCTGCCAGCCATGGCGGAACCACCTCTCAGACGTACCAGAACCACCTGCCGGAGAAGCTGGAAACACGTCCTGGACAGACTGGAACCACGTGACGGCCATGCCTGAACCACCTGCCGAGCACGGCGGAACCACCTGCCGGACACGCCAAAATCACCTGCGGGCTACGCCAGAACCACTTGGACGACTCTCCGAAATGACCTGCCGGGCATGTAGGAACCACCTCTCAGACGTGCCAGAAGCACGTGGCGGACAGTCCGGAATCACCTGTTGGGCATACGCAACCACCTCTGAGACGTACCAGAACTACGTGCCGTGCACGCCGGAACCACCTACCGGACAGACCGGAATCAACTTTTGGGCATGCCGGAACCCCCAGTCAGATGTGCCAGAAACACGTGCCGGAGACGCCGGAACCACCTGCCGAGCATGTCACAAGCACTTGCTCAACTCGCCTGAACCACCTGCCGGACACGCCAAAATCACCTGCCCGCTACACCAGCACTACTTCGGGGACATGCCGGAATCACGTGAGGGGCATGCCGGCACAGCCTCTCAGAGTGAACCTCGTGCCGGACACCACAGAACCACCTGCCGGACAGACCGGAACCACCTGCCGGACACGCCGGAACCACCGGCTCGACCCGCCGGAACGACCGCTGGACATGCAAAATCACCTGCCGGCTACGCCGGAAATACTTGGCGAACATTCCGGAATCACCTGCCGGGCATGCCGGAACCACCTCTCAGATATGCCAGAACCACGTGCCAATGACCCCGGAAGCACCTGCCGAGCACGCCGGAACCACCTGCTCGACTCGCCAGAACCACCTGCCAGACACGCAAAAATCACCTGCCGGCTACGCCACAACCAGTTGGGGAACACTTCGGAATCACCTGCCGGGCTTGCTGGAACCACCTGCCGGTCATGCCAAAATCACCTGCCAACTACGCCAGTACCACTTGGCGGACACTGTGGAAACACCTGTCGGGCCGGCCGGAACCACATCTCAGATGTGCCAGAACCATGTGCATGAGATGCTGGAACCACACCCCGAACAGACGGAAAACACCTGCCAGACCCGTCTGAACAGCCTGCCGAGCACGCCGGAGCCACCTGCTCGACTCGCCGGAACCACCTACCTGACATGCCCAAATCACCAGCCGGGTATGCCAGAACCACTTGGCGGACACTCCGGAATCATCTGCCGGACATGCCGGAACCAGCTCTCAGACACACCAGAACCATGTGCCGGAGACGCCGGAAGCACCTGCCGAGCATGCCGGAGCCACCTGCTCGACTCGCCAGAAACACCTGCCGGACACGCCAAAATCACCTGCCGGGTACGCCAGAACCACCTGGCGGACACTCCGAAACCACCTGTCGCGCATGCCGGAACCACCTCTCAGACGTGCCGGAAGCACGTGCCGGACACGCCGGAATCACCTACCGGACAGACCGGAACCACCTGCCGAGCACGCCGGAGCCACCTGTTCGACTCGCTGGAACCACCTGCCGGACAGGCCAATATCAACTGCTGGCTATGCCAGAACCACCTGGGGGACGGTCTGGAATCACCTGCCAGCCATGGCGGAACCACCTCTCAGACGTACCAGAACCACCTGCCGGAGAAGCTGGAAACACGTCCTGGACAGTCTGGAACCACCTGCCGGCCAAGCCTGAACCACCTGCCAAGCACAACGGAACAACCTGCCAGACACGCCAAAATCACCTGCGTGTTATGCCAGAACCACTTGGAGGACTCTCTGGGATGACCTGCCGGCCATGCCGGAACCACCTCTCAGACGTGCCAGAACCATGTGGCGGACAGTCCGGAATCACCTGTTGGGCATGCGCAACCACCTCTGAGACGTACCAGAACCACATGCCGTGCAGGCTGGAACCACCTACCGGACAGACCGGAATCACCTTTCGGGCATGCCGGAACCACCTGTCAGATGTGCCAGAAACACGTGCCGGAGACGCCGGAAGCACCTGCCAAGCACGTTGGAACCACCTGCTCAACTCGCCTGAACCACCTGCCGGACATGCCAAAATCACCTGCCGACTATGCCAGAACCACTTGGCGAACACTCCGGAATCACTTTCCGGGCATGCAGGAACCACCTCTCAGACATGCCAGAATCCCGTGCCAATGACCCCGGAAGCACCAGCCGAGCACGCCAGTACCACCTGCTCGACTCGCCAGAACCACCTGCCGACCACGCAACAATCACCTGCCGGCTACGCCACAACCAGTTGGTGAACACTTTGGAATCACCTGCCAGGCTTGCTGGAACCACCTGCCAGTCATGCCAAAATCACCTGCCAACTACGCCAGAACCGCTTGGCGGACACTGCGGAAAGACCTGTCGGGCCGGCTGGAACCACATCTCAGACGTGCCAGAAACGTGTTCATGAGATGCTGGAACCACACCCCGAACAGACGGATACCACCTGCCAGAACCGCCTGAACCACCTGCTGAGCACGCCGGAACCACCTGCTCGACTCACCGGTACCACCTCCCTGACACGCCAAAATCACCTGCTGGGTATGCCAGAACCACTTGGCGGACACTCCGGAATCATCTGCCGGACATGCCAGAACCAGCTCTCAGACACACCAGAACCAAGTGACGGAGACGTCGGAAGCACCTGCCGAGCATGCCGGAGCCACCTGCTCGACTCGCCAGAAACACCTGCTGGACACGCCAAAATCACCTGCCGGGTATGCCAGAACCACCTGGCGGACACTACGGAATCACCTGCCGCGCATGCCGGAACCGCCTCTCAGACGTGCCGGAAGTACGTGCCAGACACGCCGGAAACACCTACCGGACAGACCGGAACCACCTGCCAAGAACGCCGGAGCCACCTGTTCGACTCGCTGGAACCACCTGCCGGACAGGCCAATATCAACTGCTGGCTATGCCAGAACCACCTGGGGGACAGTCCGGGATCACCTGCCAGCCATGGCGGAACCACCTCTCAGACGTACCAGAACCACCTGCCGGAGAAGCTGGAAACACGTCCTGGACAGACTGGAACCACGTGACGGCCATGCCTGAACCACCTGCCGAGCACGGCGGAACCACCTGCCGGACACGCCAAAATCACCTGCGGGCTACGCCAGAACCACTTGGACGACTCTCCGAAATGACCTGCCGGGCATGTAGGAACCACCTCTCAGACGTGCCAGAAGCACGTGGCGGACAGTCCGGAATCACCTGTTGGGCATACGCAACCACCTCTGAGACGTACCAGAACTACGTGCCGTGCACGCCGGAACCACCTACCGGACAGACCGGAATCAACTTTTGGGCATGCCGGAACCCCCAGTCAGATGTGCCAGAAACACGTGCCGGAGACGCCGGAACCACCTGCCGAGCATGTCGCAAGCACTTGCTCAACTCGCCTGAACCACCTGCCGGACACGCCAAAATCACCTGCCCGCTACACCAGCACCACTTCAGGGACATGCCGGAATCACGTGAGGGGCATGCCGGCACAGCCTCTCAGAGTGAACCTCGTGCCGGACACCACAGAACCACCTGCCGGACAGACCGGAACCACCTGCCGGACACGCCGGAACCACCGGCTCGACCCGCCGGAACGACCGCTGGACATGCAAAATCACCTGCCGGCTACGCCGGAAACACTTGGCGAACATTCCGGAATCACCTGCCGGGCATGCCGGAACCACCTCTCAGATATGCCAGAACCACGTGCCAATGACCCCGGAAGCACCTGCCGAGCACGCCGGAACCACCTGCTCGACTCGCCAGAACCACCTGCCAGACACGCAAAAATCACCTGCCGGCTACGCCACAACCAGTTGGGGAACACTTCGGAATCACCTGCCGGGCTTGCTGGAACCACCTGCCGGTCATGCCAAAATCACCTGCCAACTACGCCAGTACCACTTGGCGGACACTGTGGAAACACCTGTCGGGCCGGCCGGAACCACATCTCAGATGTGCCAGAACCATGCGCATGAGATGCTGGAACCACACCCCGAACAGACGGAAAACACCTGCCAGACCCGTCTGAACAGCCTGCCGAGCACGCCGGAGCCACCTGCTCGACTCGCCGGAACCACCTACCTGACATGCCCAAATCACCAGCCGGGTATGCCAGAACCACTTGGCGGACACTCCGGAATCATCTGCCGGACATGCCGGAACCAGCTCTCAGACACACCAGAACCACGTGCCGGAGACGCCGGAAGCACCTGCCGAGCATGCCGGAGCCACCTGCTCGACTCGCCAGAAACACCTGCCGGACACGCCAAAATCACCTGCCGGGTACGCCAGAACCACCTGGCGGACACTCCGAAACCACCTGTCGCTCATGCCGGAACCACCTCTCAGACGTGCCGGAAGCACGTGCCGGACACGCCGGAATCACCTACCGGACAGACCGGAACCACCTGCCGAGCACGCCGGAGCCACCTGTTCGACTCGCTGGAACCACCTGCCGGACAGGCCAATATCAACTGCTGGCTATGCCAGAACCACCTGGGGGACGGTCTGGAATCACCTGCCAGCCATGGCGGAACCACCTCTCAGACGTACCAGAACCACCTGCCGGAGAAGCTGGAAACACGTCCTGGACAGTCTGGAACCACCTGCCGGCCAAGCCTGAACCACCTGCCAAGCACAACGGAACAACGTGCCAGACACGCCAAAATCACCTGTGTATTATGCCAGAACCACTTGGAGGACTCTCTGGGATGACCTACCGGGCATGCCGGAACCACCTCTCAGAAGTGCCAGAATCATGTGGCGGACAGTCCGGAATCACCTGTTGGGCATGCGCAACCACCTCTGAGACGTACCAGAACCACATGCCGTGCAGGCTGGAACCACCTACCGGACAGACCGGAATCACCTTTCGGGCATGACGGAACCACCTGTCAGATGTGCCAGAAACACGTGCCGGAGACGCCGGAAGCACCTGCCAAGCACGTTGGAACCACCTGCTCAACTCGCCTGAACCACCTGCCGGACATGCCAAAATCACCTGCCGACTATGCCAGAACCACTTGGCGAACACTCCGGAATCACTTTCCGGGCATGCAGGAACCACCTCTCAGACATGCCAGAACCCCGTGCCAATGACCCCGGAAGCACCAGCCGAGCACGCCGGAACCACCTGCTCGACTCGCCAGAACCACCTGCCGATCACGCAAAAATCACCTGCCGGCTACGCCACAACCAGTTGGTGAACACTTTGGAATCACCTGCCAGGCTTGCTGGAACCACCTGCCAGTCATGCCAAAATCACCTGCCAACTACGCCAGAACCGCTTGGCGGACACTGCGGAAAGACCTGTCGGGCCGGCTGGAACCACATCTCAGACGTGCCAGAAACGTGTTCATGAGATGCTGGAACCACACCCCGAACAGACGGATACCACCTGCCAGAACCGCCTGAACCACCTGCTGAGCACGCCGGAACCACCTGCTCGACTCACCGGTACCACCTCCCTGACACGCCAAAATCACCTGCTGGGTATGCCAGAACCACTTGGCGGACACTCCGGAATCATCTGCCGGACATGCCAGAACCAGCTCTCAGACACACCAGAACCAAGTGACGGAGACGTCGGAAGCACCTGCCGAGCATGCCGGAGCCACCTGCTCGACTCGCCAGAAACACCTGCTGGACACGCCAAAATCACCTGCCGGGTATGCCAGAACCACCTGGCGGACACTACGGAATCACCTGCCGCGCATGCCGGAACCACCTCTCAGACGTGCCGGAAGTACGTGCCAGACACGCCGGAAACACCTACCGGACAGACCGGAACCACCTGCCAAGAACGCCGGAGCCACCTGTTCGACTCGCTGGAACCACCTGCCGGACAGGCCAATATCAACTGCTGGCTATGCCAGAACCACCTGGGGGACAGTCCGGGATCACCTGCCAGCCATGGCGGAACCACCTCTCAGACGTACCAGAACCACCTGCCGGAGAAGCTGGAAACACGTCCTGGACAGACTGGAACCACGTGACGGCCATGCCTGAACCACCTGCCGAGCACGGCGGAACCACCTGCCGGACACGCCAAAATCACCTGCGGGCTACGCCAGAACCACTTGGACGACTCTCCGAAATGACCTGCCGGGCATGTAGGAACCACCTCTCAGACGTGCCAGAAGCACGTGGCGGACAGTCCGGAATCACCTGTTGGGCATACGCAACCACCTCTGAGACGTACCAGAACTACGTGCCGTGCACGCCGGAACCACCTACCGGACAGACCGGAATCAACTTTTGGGCATGCCGGAACCCCCAGTCAGATGTGCCAGAAACACGTGCCGGAGACGCCGGAACCACCTGCCGAGCATGTCACAAGCACTTGCTCAACTCGCCTGAACCACCTGCCGGACACGCCAAAATCACCTGCCCGCTACACCAGCACTACTTCGGGGACATGCCGGAATCACGTGAGGGGCATGCCGGCACAGCCTCTCAGAGTGAACCTCGTGCCGGACACCACAGAACCACCTGCCGGACAGACCGGAACCACCTGCCGGACACGCCGGAACCACCGGCTCGACCCGCCGGAACGACCGCTGGACATGCAAAATCACCTGCCGGCTACGCCGGAAATACTTGGCGAACATTCCGGAATCACCTGCCGGGCATGCCGGAACCACCTCTCAGATATGCCAGAACCACGTGCCAATGACCCCGGAAGCACCTGCCGTGCACGCCGGAACCACCTGCTCGACTCGCCAGAACCACCTGCCAGACACGCAAAAATCAACTGCCGGCTACGCCACAACCAGTTGGGGAACACTTCGGAATCACCTGCCGGGCTTGCTGGAACCACCTGCCGGTCATGCCAAAATCACCTGCCAACTACGCCAGTACCACTTGGCGGACACTGTGGAAACACCTGTCGGGCCGGCCGGAACCACATCTCAGATGTGCCAGAACCATGTGCATGAGATGCTGGAACCACACCCCGAACAGACGGAAAACACCTGCCAGACCCGTCTGAACAGCCTGCCGAGCACGCCGGAGCCACCTGCTCGACTCGCCGGAACCACCTACCTGACATGCCCAAATCACCAGCCGGGTATGCCAGAACCACTTGGCGGACACTCCGGAATCATCTGCCGGACATGCCGGAACCAGCTCTCAGACACACCAGAACCATGTGCCGGAGACGCCGGAAGCACTTGCCGAGCATGCCGGAGCCACCTGCTCGACTCGCCAGAAACACCTGCCGGACACGCAGAAATCACCTGCCGGGTACGCCAGAACCACCTGGCGGACACTCCGAAACCACCTGTCGCGCATGCCGGAACCACCTCTCAGACGTGCCGGAAGCACGTGCCGGACACGCCGGAATCACCTACCGGACAGAACGGAACCACCTGCCGAGCACGCCGGAGCCACCTGTTCGACTCGCTGGAACCACCTGCCGGACAGGCCAATATCAACTGCTGGCTATGCCAGAACCACCTGGGGGACGGTCTGGAATCACCTGCCAGCCATGGCGGAACCACCTCTCAGACGTACCAGAACCACCTGCCGGAGAAGCTGGAAACACGTCCTGGACAGTCTGGAACCACCTGCCGGCCAAGCCTGAACCACCTGCCAAGCACAACGGAACAACGTGCCAGACACGCCAAAATCACCTGTGTATTATGCCAGAACCACTTGGAGGACTCTGGGGGATGACCTACCGGGCATGCCGGAACCACCTCTCAGAAGTGCCAGAATCATGTGGCGGACAGTCCGGAATCACCTGTTGGGCATGCGCAACCACCTCTGAGACGTACCAGAACCACATGCCGTGCAGGCTGGAACCACCTACCGGACAGACCGGAATCACCTTTCGGGCATGACGGAACCACCTGTCAGATGTGCCAGAAACACGTGCCGGAGACGCCGGAAGCACCTGCCAAGCACGTTGGAACCACCTGCTCAACTCGCCTGAACCACCTGCCGGACATGCCAAAATCACCTGCCGACTATGCCAGAACCACTTGGCGAACACTCCGGAATCACTTTCCGGGCATGCAGGAACCACCTCTCAGACATGCCAGAACCCCGTGCCAATGACCCCGGAAGCACCAGCCGAGCACGCCGGAACCACCTGCTCGACTCGCCAGAACCACCTGCCGATCACGCAAAAATCACCTGCCGGCTACGCCACAACCAGTTGGTGAACACTTTGGAATCACCTGCCAGGCTTGCTGGAACCACCTGCCAGTCATGCCAAAATCACCTGCCAACTACGCCAGAACCGCTTGGCGGACACTGCGGAAACACCTGTCGGGCCGTCTGGAACCACACCTCAGACGTGCCAGAAACGTGTTCATGAGATGCTGGAACCACACCCCAAACAGACGGAAACCACCTGCCAGAACCGCCTGAACCACCTGCTGAGCACGCCGGAACCACCTGCTCGACTCACCGGTACCACCTCCCTTACACGCCAAAATCACCTGCTGGGTATGCCAGAACCACTGGGCGGACACTCCCGAATCATCTGCCGGACATGCCGGAACCAGCTCTCAGACACACCAGAAGCAAGTGCCGGAGACGCCGGAAGCACCTGCCGAGCATGCCGGAGCCACCTGCTCGACTCGCCAGAAACACCTGCTGGACACGCCAAAATCACCTGCCGGGTACGCCAGAACCACCTGGCGGACACTACGGAATCACCTGCCGCGCATGCTGGAACCACCTCTCAGACGTGCCGGAAGCACGTGCCAGACACGCCGGAATCACCTACCGGACAGACCGGAACCACCTGCCAAGAACGCCGGAGCCATCTGTTCGACTCGCTGGAACCACCTGCCGGACAGGCCAATATCAACTGCTGGCTATGCCAGAACCACCTGGGGGACAGTCCGGGATCACCTGCCAGCCATGGCGGAACCACCTCTCAGACGTACCAGAACCACCTGCCGGAGTAGCTGGAAACACGTCCTGGACAGACTGGAACCACGTGACGGCCATGCCTGAACCACCTGCCGAGCACGGCGGAACCACCCGCCGGACACGCCAAAATCACCTGCGGGCTACGCCAGAACCACTTGGATGACTCTCCGAAATGACCTGCCGGGCATGTTGGAACCACCTCTCAGACGTGCCAGAAGCACGTGGTGGACAGTCCGGAATCACCTGTTGGGCATACGCAACCACCTCTGAGACGTACCAGAACCACGTGCAGTGCACGCCGGAACCACCTACCGGACAGACCGGAATCAACTTTTGGGCATGCCGGAACCACCAGTCAGATGTGCCAGAAACACGTGCCGGAGACGCCGGAAGCACCTGCCGAGCACGTCGCAACCACCTGCTCAACTCGCCTGAACCACCTGCCGGACACGCCAAAATCACCTGCCTGCTACACCAGCACCACTTCGGGGACAAGCCGGAATCACGTGAGGGGCATGCCGGCACAGCCTCTCAGACTGAACCTCGTGCCGGACACCACAGAACCACCTGCCGGACAGACCGGAACCACCTGCCGGACACGCCGGAACCACCGGCTCGACCCGCCGGAACGACCGCTGGACATGCAAAATCCCTGCCGGCTACGCCGGAAACACTTGGCGAACACTCCGGAATCACCTGCCGGGCATGCCAGAACCACCTCTCAGATATACCAGAACCACGTGCCAATGACCCCGGAAGCACCTGCCGAGCACGCCGGAACCACCTGCTCGACTCGCCAGAACCACCTGCCGGACACGCAAAAATCACCTGCCGGCTACGCCACAACCAGTTGGGGAACACTTCGGAATCACCTGCCGGGCTTGCTGGAACCACCTGCCGGTCATGCCAAAATCACCTGCCAACTACGCCAGTACCACTTGGCGGACACTGTGGAAACACCTGTCGGGCCGGCCGGAACCACATCTCAGACGTGCCAGAACCATGTGCATGAGATGCTGGAACCACACCCCGAACAGACGGAAAACCCCTGCCAGACCCGTCTGAACAACCTGCCGAGCACGCCGAGCCACCTGCTCGACTCGCCGGAACCACCTACCTGACATGCCCAAATCACCAGCCGGGTATGCCAGAACCACTTGGCGGACACTCCGGAATCATCTACCGGACATGCCAGAACCAGCTCTCAGACACACCAGAACCACGTGCCGGAGACGCCGGAAGCACCTGCCGAGCATGCCGGAGCCACCTGCTCGACTCGCCAGAAACACCTGCCGGACACGCCAAAATCACCTGCCGGGTACGCCAGAACCACCTGGCGGACACTCCGAAACCACCTGTCGCGCATGCCGGAACCACCTCTCAGACGTGCCGGAAGCACGTGCCGGACACGCCAGAATCACCTACCGGACAGACCGGAACCACCTGCCGAGCACGCCGGAGCCACCTGTTCGACTCGCTGGAACCACCTGCCGGACAGGCCAATATCAACTGCTGCCTATGCCAGAACCACCTGGGGGACGGTCCGGAATCACCTGCCAGCCATGGCGGAACCACCTCTCAGACGTACCAGAACCACCTGCCGGAAGAGCTGGAAACACGTCCTGGACAGTCTGGAACCACCTGCCGGCCAAGCCTGAACCACCTGCCAAGCACAGCGGAACAACCTGCCAGACACGCCAAAATCACCTGCGTGTTATGCCAGAACCACTTGGAGGACTCTCTGGGATGACCTGCCGGGCATGCTGGAACCACCTCTCAGACGTGCCAGAACCATGTGGCGGACTGTCCGGAATCACCTGTTGGGCATGCGCAACCACCTCTGAGACGTACCAGAACCACATGCCGTGCAGGCTGGAACCACCTACCGGACAGACCGGAATCACCTTTCGGGCATGGCGGAACCACCTCTCAGATGTGCCAGAAACACATGCCGGAGACGCCGGAAGCACCTGCCAAGCACATTGGAACCACCTGCTCAACACGCCTGAACCACCTGCCGGACATGCCAAAATCACCTGCCGACTATGCCAGAACCACTTGGCGAACACTCCGGAATCACTTGCCGGGCATGCAGGAACCACCTCTCAGATATGCCAGAACCCCGTGCCAATGACCCCGGAAGCACCAGCCGAGCACGCCGGAACCACCTGCTCGACTCGCCAGAACCACCTGCCGATCACGCAAAAATCACCTGCCGGCTACGCCACAACCAGTTGGTGAACACTTTGGAATCACCTGCCAGGCTTGCTGGAACCACCTGCCAGTCATGCCAAAATCACCTGCCAACTATGCCAGAACCGCTTGGCGGACACTGCGGAAACACCTGTCGGGCCGGCTGGAACCACATCTCAGACGTGCCAGAAACGTGTTCATGAGATGCTGGAACCACACCCCGAACAGACGGATACCACCTGCCAGAACCGCCTGAACCACCTGCTGAGCACGCCGGAACCACCTGCTCGACTCACCGGTACCACCTCCCTGACACGCCAAAATCACCTGCTGGGTATGCCAGAACCACTTGGCGGACCCTCCGGAATCATGTGCCGGACATGCCGGAACTACCTCTCAGACACACCAGAACCAAGTGCCGGAGACGCCGGAAGCACCTGCCGAGCATGCCGGAGCCACCTGCTCGACTCGCCAGAAACACCTGCCGGACACGCCAAAATCACCTGCCGGGTATGCCAGAACCACCTGGCGGACACTACGGAATCACCTGCCGCGCATGCCGGAACCACCTCTCAGACGTGCCGGAAGCACGTGCCAGACACGCCAGAATAACCTACCGGACAGACCGGAACCACCTGCCAAGAACGCCGGAGCCACCTGTTCGACTCGCTGGAACCACCTGCCGGACAGGCCAATATCAACTGCTGGCTATGCCAGAACCACCTGGGGGACAGTCCGGGATCACCTGCCAGCCATGGCGGAACCACCTCTCAGACGTACCAGAACCACCTGCCGGAGAAGCTGGAAACACGTCCTGGACAGACTGGAACCACGTGACGGCCATGCCTGAACCACCTGCCGAGCACGGCGGAACCACCTGCCGGACACGCCAAAATCACCTGCGGGCTACGCCAGAACCACTTGGACGACTCTCCGAAATGACCTGCCGGGCATGTTGGAACCACCTCTCAGACGTGCCAGAAGCAGGTGGCGGACAGTCCGGAATCACCTGTTGGGCATACGCAACCACCTCTGAGACGTACCAGAACCACGTGCCGTGCACGCCGGAACCACCTACCGGACAGACCGGAATCAACTTTTGGGCATGCCGGAACCACCAGTCAGATGTGCCAGAAACACGTGCCGGAGATGCCGGAAGCACCTGCCGAGCACGTCGCAACCACCTGCTCAACACGCCTGAACCACCTGCCGGACACGCCAAAATCACCTGCCCGCTACACCAGCACCACTTCGGGGACAAGCCGGAATCACGTGAGGGGCATGCCGGCACAGCCTCTCAGACTGAACCTCGTGCCGGACACCACAAAACCACCTGCCGGACAGACCGGAACCACCTGCCGGACACGCCGGAACCACCGGGTCGACCCGCCGGAACGACCGCTGGACATGCAAAATCCCTGCCGACTACGCCGGAAACACTTGGCGAACACTCCGGAATCACCTGCCGGGCATGCCAGAACCACCTCTCAGATATACCAGAACCACGTGCCAATGACCCCGGAAGCACCTGCCGAGCACGCCGGAACCACCTGCTCGACTCGCCAGAACCACCTGCCGTACACGCAAAAATCACCTGCCGGCTACGCCACAACCAGTTGGGGAACACTTCGGAATCATCTGCCGGGCTTGCTGGAACCACCTGCCGGTCATGCCAAAATCACCTGCCAACTACGCCAGTACCACTTGGCGGACACTGTGGAAACACCTGTCGGGCCGGCCGGAACCACATCTCAGACGTGCCAGAACCATGTGCATGAGATGCTGGAACCACACCCCGAACAGACGGAAAACACCTGCCAGACCCGTCTGAACAACCTGCCGAGCACGCCGGAGCCACCTGCTCGACTCGCCGGAACCACCTAACTGACATGCCCAAATCACCAGCCGGGTATGCCAGAACCACTTGGCGGACACTCCGGAATCATCTGCCGGACATGCCGGAACCAGCTCTCAGACACACCAGAACCACGTGCCGGAGACGCCGGAAGCACCTGCCGAGCATGCCGGAGCCACCTGCTCGACTCGCCAGGAACACCTGCCGGACACGCCAAAATCACCTGCCGGGTACGCCAGAACCACCTGGCGGACACTCCGAAATCACCTGTCGCGCATGCCAGAACCAACTCTCAGACGTGCCGGAAGCACGTGCCGGACACGCCGGAATCACCTACCGGACAGACCGGAACCACCTGCCGAGCACGCCGGAGCCACCTGTTCGACTCGCTGGAACCACCTGCCGGACAGGCCAATATCAACTGCTGGCTATGCCAGAACCACCTGGGGGACGGTCCGGAATCACCTGCCAGCCATGGCGGAACCACCTCTCAGACGTACCAGAACCACCTGCCGGAGAAGCTGGAAACACGTCCTGGACAGTCTGGAACCACCTGCCGCCCAAGCCTGAACCACCTGCCAAGCACAACGGAACAACCTGCCAGACACGCCAAAATCACCTGCGTGTTATGCCAGAACCACTTGGAGGACTCTCTGGGATGACCTGCCGGGCATGCCGGAACCACCTCTCAGACGTGCCAGAACCATGTGGCGGACAGTCCGGAATCACCTGTTGGGCATGCGCAACCACCTCTTAGACGTACCAGAACCACATGCCGTGCCGGCTGGAACCACCTACCGGACAGACCGGAATCACCTTTCGGGCATGCCGGAACCACCTGTCAGATGTGCCAGAAACACGTGCCGGAGACGCCGGAAGCACCTGCCAAGCACGTTGGAACCACCTGCTCAACTCGCCTGAACCACCTGCCGGACATGCCAAAATCACCTGCCGACTATGCCAGAACCACTTGGCGAACACTCCGGAATCACTTGCCGGGCATGCAGGAACCACCTCTCAGACATGCCAGAACCCCGTGCCAATGACCCCGGAAGCACCAGCCGAGCACGCCGGAACCACCTGCTCGACTCGCCAGAACCACCTGCCGATCACGCAAAAATCACCTGCCGGCTACGCCACAACCAGTTGGTGAACACTTTGGAATCACCTGCCAGGCTTGCTGGAACCACCTGCCAGTCATGCCAAAATCACCTGCCAACTACGCCAGAACCGCTTGGCGGACACTGCGGAAACACCTGTCGGGCCGGCTGGAACCACATCTCAGACGTGCCAGAAACGTGTTCATGAGATGCTGGAACCACACCCCGAACAGACGGATACCACCTGCCAGAACCGCCTGAACCACCTGCTGAGCACGCCGGAACCACCTGCTCGACTCACCGGTACCACCTCCCTGACACGCCAAAATCACCTGCTGGGTATGCCAGAACCACTTGGCGGACACTCCGGAATCATCTGCCGGACATGCCGGAACCAGCTCTCAGACACACCAGAACCAAGTGCCGGAGACGCCGGAAGCACCTGCCGAGCATGCCGGAGCCACCTGCTCGACTCGCCAGAAACACCTGCCGGACACGCCAAAATCACCTGCCGGGTATGCCAGAACCACCTGGCGGACACTACGGAATCACCTGCCGCGCATGCCGGAAACACCTCTCAGACGTGCCGGAAGCACGTGCCGGACACGCCGGAAACACCTACCGGACAGACCGGAACCACCTGCCAAGAACGCCGGAGCCACCTGTTCGACTCGCTGGAACCACCTGCCGGACAGGCCAATATCAACTGCTGGCTATGCCAGAACCACCTGGGGGACAGTCCGGGATCACCTGCCAGCCATGGCGGTACCACCTCTCCGACGTACCAGAACCACCTGCCAGAGAAGCTGGAAACACGTCCTGGACAGACTGGAACCACGTGACGGCCATGCCTGAACCACCTGCCGAGCAAGGCGGAACCACCCGCCGGACACGCCAAAATCACCTGCGGGCTACGCCACAACCACTTGGACGACTCTCCGAAATGACCTGCCGGGCATGTTGCAACCACCTCTCAGACGTGCCAGAAGCACGTGGCGGACATTCCGGAATCACCTGTTGAGCATACGCAACCACCTCTGAGACGTACCAGAACCACGTGCCGTGCACGCCGGAACCACCTACCGGACAGACCGGAATCAACTTTTGGGCATGCCGGAACCACCAGTCAGATGTGCCAGGCACACGTGCCAATGACCCCGGAAGCACCTGCCGAGCACGCCGGAACCACCTGCTCGACTCGCCAGAACCACCTGCCGGACACGCAAAAATCACCTGCCGGCTACGCCACAACCAGTTGGGGAACACTTCGGAATCAACTGCCGGGCTTGCTGGAACCACCTGCCGGTCATGCCAAAATCACCTGCCAACTACGCCAGTACCACTTGGCGGACACTGTGGAAACACCTGTCGGGCCGGCCGGAACCACATCTCAGACGTGCCAGAACCATGTGCATGAGATGCTGGAACCACACCCCGAACAGACGGAAAACACCTGCCAGACCCGTCTGAACAACCTGCCGAGCACGCCGGAGCCACCTGCTCGACTCGCCGGAACCACCTACCTGACATGCCCAAATCACCAGCCGGGTATGCCAGAACCACTTGGCGGACACTCCGGAATCATCTGCCGGACATGCCGGAACCAGCTTTCAGGCACACCAGAACCACGTGCCGGAGACGCCGGAAGCACCTGCCGAGCATGCCGGAGCCACCTGCTCGACTCGCCAGAAACACCTCCCGGACACGCCATAATCACCTGCCGGGTACGCCAGAACCACCTTGCGGACACTCCGAAACCACCTGTTGCGCATGCCGGAACCACCTCTCAGACGTGCCGGAAGCACGTGCCGGACACGCCGGAATCACCTACCGGACAGACCGGAACCACCTGCCGAGCACGCCAGAGCCACCTGTTCGACTCGCTGGAACCACCTGCCGGACAGGCCAATATCAACTGCTGGCTATGCCAGAACCACCTGGGGGACGGTCCGGAATCACCTGCCAGCCATGGCGGAACCACCTCTCAGACGTACCAGAACCACCTGCCGGAGAAGCTGGAAACACGTCCTGGACAGTCTGGAACCACCTGCCGGCCAAGCCTGAACCACCTGCCAAGCACAATGGAGCAACCTGACAGACACGCAAAAATCACCTGCGTGTTATGCCAGAACCACTTGGAGGACTCTCTGGGATGACCTGCCGGGCATGCCGGAACCACCTCTCAGACGTGCCAGAACCATGTGGCGGACTGTCCGGAATCACCTGTTGGGCATGCGCAACCACCTCTGAGACGTACCAGAACCACATGCCGTGCAGGCTGGAACCACCTACCGGACAAACCGGAATCACATTTCGGGCATGCCGGAACCACCTGTCAGATGTGCCAGAAACACGTGCCGGAGACGCCGGAAGCACCTGCCAAGCACGTTGGAACCACCTGCTCAACTCGCCTGAACCACCTGCCGGACATGCCAAAATCACCTGCCGACTATGCCAGAACCACTTGGCGAACACTCCGGAATCACTTGCCGGGCATGCAGGAACCACCTCTCAGACATGCCAGAACCCCGTGCCAATGACCCCGGAAGCACCAGCCGAGCACGCCGGAACCACCTGCTCGACTCGCCAGAACCACCTGCCGATCACGCAAAAATCACCTGCCGGCTACGCCACAACCAGTTGGTGAACACTTTGGAATCACCTGCCAGGCTTGCTGGAACCACCTGCCAGTCATGCCAAAATCACCTGCCAACTACGCCAGAACCGCTTGGCGGACACTGTGGAAACACCTGTCGGGCCGGCTGGAACCACATCTCAGACGTGCCGGAAACGTGTTCATGAGATGCTGGAACCACACCCCGAACAGACGGATACCACCTGCCAGAACCGCCTGAACCACCTGCTGAGCACGCCGGAACCACCTGCTCGACTCACCGGTACCACCTCCCTGACACGCCAAAATCACCTGCTGGGTATGCCAGAACCACATGGCGGACACTCCGGAATCATCTGCCGGACATGCCGGAACTAGCTCTCAGACACACCAGAACCAAGTGCCGGAGACGCCGGAAGCACCTGCCGAGCATGCCGGAGCCACCTGATCGACTCGCCAGAAACACCTGCCGGACACGCCAAAATCACCAGCCGGGTATGCCAGAACCACTTGGCGGACACTCCGAAATCATCTGCCGGACATGCCGGAACCACCTCTCAGACGTGCCGGAAGCACGTGCCAGACACGCCGGAATCACCTACCGGACAGACCGGAACCACCTGCCAAGAACGCCGGAGCCACCTGTTCGACTCGCTGGAACCACCTGCCGGACAGGCCAATATCAACTGCTGGCTATGCCAGAACCACCTGGGGGACAGTCCGGGATCACCTGCCAGCCATGGCGAAACCACCTCTCAGACGGACCAGAACCACCTGCCAGAGAAGCTGGAAACACGTCCTGGACAGACTGGAACCACGTGACGGCCATGCCTGAACCACCTGCCGAGCACGGCGGAACCACCCGCCGGACACGCCAAAATCACCTGCGGGCTACGCCACAACCACTTGGACGACTCTCCGAAATGACCTGCCGGGCATGTTGGAACCACCTCTCAGACGTGCCAGAAGCAGGTGGCGGACATTCCGGAATCACCTGTTGGGCATACGCAACCACCTCTGAGACGTACCAGAACCACGTGCCGTGCACGCCGGAACCACCTACCGGACAGACCGGAATCAACTTTTGGGCATGCCGGAACCACCAGTCAGATGTGCCAGAAACACGTGCCGGAGACGCCGGAAGCACCTGCCGAGCACGTCGCAACCACCTGCTCAACTCGCCTGAACCACCTGCCGGACACGCCAAAATCACCTGCCCGCTACACCAGCACCACTTCGGGGACAAGGCGGAATCACGTGAGGGGCATGCCGGCACAGCCTCTCAGACTGAACCTCGTGCCGGACACCACAGAACCACCTGCCGGACAGACCGGAACCACCTGCCGGACACGCCGGAACCACCGGCTCGACCCGCCGGAACGACCGCTGGACATGCAAAATCACCTGCCGGCTACGCCGGAAACACTTGGCGAAAAGTCCGGAATCACCTGCCGTGCATGCCGGAACCACGTCTCAGATATGCCAGAACCACGTGCCTATGACCCCGGAAGCACCTGCCGAGCACGCCGGAACCACCTGCTCGACTCGCCAGAACCACCTGCCGGACACACAAAAATCACCTGCCGGCTACGCCACAACCAGTTGGGGAACACTTCGGAATCACCTGCCGGGCTTGCTGGAACCACCTGCCGATCATGCCAAAATCACCTGCCAAATACGCCAGTACCACTTGGCGGACACTGTGGAAACACCTGTCGGGCCGGCCGGAACCACATCTCAGACGTGCCAGAACCATGTGCATGAGATGCTGGAACCACACCCCGAACAGACGGAAAACACCTGCCAGACCCGTCTGAACAACCTGCCGAGCACGCCGGAGCCACCTGCTCGACTCGCCGGAACCACCTACCTGACATGCCCAAATCACCAGCCGGGTATGCCAGAACCACATGGCAGACACTCCGGAATCATCTGCCGGACATGCCGGAACCGACTCTCAGACGTGCCGGAAGCAAGTGCAGGACACGCCGGAATCACCTACCGGACAGACCGGAACCACCTGCCGAGCACGCCGGAGCCACCTGTTCAACTCGCTGGAACCACCTGCCGGACAGGCCAATATCAACTGCTGGCTATGCCAGAACCACCTGGGGGACGGTCCGGAATCACCTGCCAGCCATGGCGGAACCACCTCTCAGACGTACCAGAACCACCTGCCGGAGAAGCTGGAAACACGTCCTGGACAGTCTGGAACCACCTGCCGGCCAAGCCTGAACCACCTGCCAAGCACAACGGAACAACCTGCCAGACACGCCAAAATCACCTGCGTGTTATGCCAGAACCACTTGGAGGACTCTCTGGGATGACCTGCCGGGCATGCCGGAACCACCTCTCAGACGTGCCAGAACCACGTGGTGGACAGTCCGGAGTCACCTGTTGGGCATGAGCAACCACCTCTGAGACGTACCAGAACCACATGCCGTGCAGGCTGGAACCACCTACCGGACAGACCGGAATCACCTTTCGGGCATGCCGGAACCACCTGTCAGATGTGCCAGAAACACGTGCCGGAGACGCCGGAAGCACCTGCCAAGCACGTTGGAACCACCTTCTCAACTCGCCTGAACCACCTGCCGGACATGCCAAAATCACCTGCCGACTATGCCAGAACCACTTGGCGAACACTCCGGAATCACTTGCCCGGCATGCAGGAACCACCTCTCAGACATGCCAGAACCCCGTGCCAATGACCCCGGAAGCACCAGCCGAGCACGCCGGAACCACCTGCTCGACTCGCCAGAACCACCTGCCGATCACGCAAAAATCACCTGCCGGCTACGCCACAACCAGTTGGTGAACACTTTGGAATCACCTGCCAGGCTTGCTGGAACCACCTGCCAGTCATGCCAAAATCACCTGCCAACTACGCCAGAACCGCTTGGCGGACACTGCGGAAACACCTGTCGGGCCGGCTGGAACCACAGCTCAGACGTGCCAGAAACGTGTTCATAAGATGCTGGAACCACACCCCGAACAGACGGATACCACCTGCCAGAACCGCCTGAACCACCTGCTGAGCACGCCGGAACCACCTGCTCGACTCACCGGTACCACCTCCCTGACACGCCAAAATCACCTGCTGGGTATGCCAGAACCACTTGGCGGACACTCCGGAATCATCTGCCGGACATGCCGGAACCAGCTCTCAGACACACCAGAACCAAGTGACGGAGACGCCAGAAGCACCTGCCGAGCATGCCGGAGCCACCTGCTCGACTCGCCAGAAACACCTGCCGGACACGCCAAAATCACCTGCCGGGTACGCCAGAACCACCTGGCGGACACTCCGAAATCACCTGTCGCGCATGCCGGAACCACCTCTCAGACGTGCCGGAAGCACGTGCCGGACACGCCGGAATCACCTACCGGACAGACCAGAACCACCTGCCGATCACGCCGGAGCCACCTGTTCGACTCGCTGGAACCAGCTGCCGGACAGGCCAATATCAACTGCTGGCTATGCCAGAACCACCTGGGGGACGGTCCGGCATCACCTGCCAGCCATGGCGGAACCACCTCTCAGACGTACCAGAACCACCTGCCGGAGAAGCTGGAAACACGTCCTGGACAGTCTGGAACCACCTGCCGGCCAAGCCTGAACCACCTGCCAAGCACAACGGAACAACCTGCCAGACACGCCAAAATCACCTGCGTGTTATACCAGAAGCACTTGGAGGACTCTCTGGGATGACCTGCCGGGCATGCCGGAACCACCTCTCAGACGTGCCAGAACCACGTGGCGGACAGTCCAGAATCACCTGTTGGGCATGCGCAACCACCTCTGAGACGTATCAGAACCACATGCCGTGCAGGCTGGAACCACCTACCGGACAGACCGGAATCACCTTTCGGGCATGCCGGAACCACCTGTCAGATGTGCCAGAAACACGTGCCGGAGACGCCGGAAGCACCTGCCAAGCACGTTGGAACCACCTGCTCAACTCGCCTGAACCACCTGCCGGACATGCCAAAATCACCCGCCGACTATGCCAGAGCCACTTGGCGAACACTCCGGAATCACTTGCCGGGCATGCAGGAACCACCTCTCAGACATGCCAGAACCCCGTGCCAATGACCCCGGAAGCACCAGCCGGAACCACCTGCTCGACTCGCCAGAACCACCTGCCGATCACGCAAAAATCACCTGCTGGCTACACCACAACCAGTTGGTGAACACTTTGGAATTACATGCCAGGCTTGCTGGAACCACCTGCCAGTCATGCCAAAATCACCTGCCAACTACGCCAGAACCGCTTGGCGGACACTGCGGAAACACCTGTCGGGCCGGCTGGAACCACATCTCAGACGTGCCAGAAACGTGTTCATAAGATGCTGGAACCACACCCCGAACAGACAGATACCACCTGCCAGAACCGCCGGAACCACCTGCTCGACTCACCGGTACCACCTCCCTGACACGCCAAAATCACCTGCTGGGTATGCCAGAACCACTTGGCGGACACTCCGGAATCATCTGCCGGACATGCCGGAACCAGCTCTCAGACACACCAGAACCAAGTGCCGGAGACGCCGGAAGCACCTGCCGAGCATGCCGGAGCCACCTGCTCGACTCGCCAGAAACACCTGCCGGACACGCCAAAATCACCTGCCGGGTATGCCAGAACCACCTGGCGGACACTACGGAATCACCTGCCGCGCATGCCGGAACCACCTCTCAGACGTGCCGGAAGCACGTGCCGGACACGCCGGAAACACCTAGCGGACAGACCGGAACCACCTGCCAAGAACGCCGGAGCCACCTGTTCGACTCGCTGGAACCACCTGCCGGACAGGCCAATATCAACTGCTGGCTATGCCAGAACCACCTTGGGGACAGTCCGGGATCACCTGCCAGCCATGGCGGAACCACCTCTCAGACGTACCAGAACCACCTGCCGGAGAAGCTGGAAACACGTCCTGGACAGACTGGAACCACGTGACGGCCATGCCTGAACCACCTGCCGAGCATGGCGGAACCACCTGCCGGACACGCCAAAGTCACCTGCGGGCTACGCCAGAACCACTTGGACGACTCTCCGAAATGACCTGCCGGGCATGTTGGAACCACGTCTCACACGTGCCAGAAGCACGTGGCGGACAGTCCGGAATCACCTGTTGGGCATACGCAACCACCTCTGACACGTACCAGAACCACATGCCGTGCACGCCGGAACCACCTACCGGACAGACCGGAATCAACTTTTGGGCATGCCGGAACCACCAGTCAGATGTGCCAGAAACACGTGCCGGAGACGCCGGAAGCACCTGCCGAGCACGTCGCAACCACCTGCTCAACTCGCCTGAACCAGCTGCCGGACACGCCAAAATCACCTGCCCGCTACACCAGCACCACTTCGGGGACAAGCCGGAATCACGTGAGGGGCATGCCGGCACAGCCTCTCAGACTGAACCTCGTGCCGGACACCACAGAAACACCTGCCGGACAGACCGGAACCACCTGCCGGACACGCCGGAACCACCGGCTCGACCCGCCGGAACGACCGCTGGACATGCAAAATCACCTGCCGGCTACGCCGGAAACACTTGGCGAACACTCCAGAATCACCTGCCCGGCATGCCGGAACCACCTCTCAGATATGCCAGAACCACGTGCCAATGACCCCGGAAGCACCTGCCGAGCACGCCGGAACCACCTGCTCGACTCGCCAGAACCACCTGCCGGACACGCAAAAATCACCTGCCGGCTACGCCATAACCAGTTGGGGAACACTTCGGAATCACCTGCCGGGCTTGCAGGAACCACCTGCCGGTCATGCCAAAATCACCTGCCAACTACGCCAGTACCACTTGGCGGACACTGTGGAAACACCTGTCGGGCCGGCTGGAACCACATCTCGGACGTGCCAGAACCATGTGCATGAGATGCTGGAACCACACCCCGAACAGACGGAAAACACCTGCCAGAACCGTCTGAACAACCTGCCGAACACGCCGGAGCCACCTGCTCGTCTCGCCGGAACCACCTACCTGACATGCCCAAATCACCAGCCGGGTATGCCAGAACCACTTGGCGGACACTCCGGAATCATCTGCCGGACATGCCGGAACCAGCTCTCAGACACACCAGAACCACGTGCCGGAGACGCCGGAAGCAGCTGGCGAGCATGCCGGAGCCACCTGCTCGACTTGCCAGAAACACCTGCCGGACACGCCAAAATCACCTGCCGGGTACGCCAGAACCACCTGGCGGACACTCCGAAATCACCTGTCGCGCATGCCGGAACCACCTCTCAGACGTGCCGGAAGCACGTGCCGGACACGCCGGAATCACCTACCGGACAGACCGGAACCACCTGCCGAGCACGCCGGAGCCACCTGTTCGACTCACTGGAACCACCTGCCGGACAGGCCAATATCAACTGCTGGCTATGCCAGAACCACCGGGGGGGACGGTCCGGAATCACCTGCCAGCCATGGGGGAACCACCTCTCAGACGTACCAGAACCACCTGCCGGAGAAGCTGGAAACACGTCCTGGACAGTCTGGAACCACCTGCCGGCCAAGCCTGAACCACCTGCCAAGCACAACGGAACAACCTGCCAGACACGCCAAAATCACCTGCGTGTTATGCCAGAAACACTTGGAGGACTCTCTGGGATGACCTGCCGGGCATGCCGGAACCACCTCTCAGACGTGCCAGAACCATGTGGCGGACAGTCCGGAATCACCTGTTGGGCATGCGCAACCACCTCTGAGACGTACCAGAACCACATGCCGTGCAGGCTGGAACCACCTACCGGACAGACCGGAATCACCTTTCGGGCATGCCGGAACCACCTGTCAGATGTGCCAGAAACACGTGCCGGAGACGCCGGAAGCACCTGCCAAGCACGTTGGAACCACCTGCTCAACTCGCCTGAACCACCTGCCGGACTTGCCAAAATCACCTGCCGACTATGCCAGAACCACTTGGCGAACACTCCGGAATCACTTGCCGGGCATGCAGGAACCACCTCTCAGACATGCCAGAACCCCGTGCCAATGACCCCGGAAGCACCAGCCGAGCACGCCGGAACCACCTGCTCGACTCGCCAGAACCACCTGCCGATCACGCAAAAATCACCTGCCGGCTAGGCCACAACCAGTTGGTGAACACTTTGGAATCACCTGCCAGGCTTGCTGGAACCACCTGCCGGTCATGCCAAAATCACCTGCCAACTACGCCAGAACCGCTTGGCGGACACTGCGGAAACACCTGTCGGGCCGGCTGGAACCACATCTCAGACGTGCCAGAAACGTGTTCATGAGATGATGGAACCACACCCCGAACAGACGGATACCACCTGCCAGAACCGCCTGAACCACCTGCTGAGCACGCCGGAACCACCTGCTCGACTCACCGGTACCACCTCCCTGACACGCCAAAATCACCTGCTGGGTATGCCAGAACCACTTGGCGGACACTCCGGAATCATCTGCCGGACATGCCGGAACCAGATCTCAGACACACCAGAACCAAGTGCCGGAGACGCCGGAAGCACGTGCCGAGCATGCCGGAGCCACCTGCTCGACTCGCCAGAAACACCTGCCGGACACGCCAAAATCACCTGCCGGGTACGCCAGAACCACCTGGCGGACACTACGGAATCACCTGCCGCGCATGCCGGGACCACCTCTCAGACGTGCCGGAAGCACGTGCCGGACACGCCGGAAACACATAGCGGACAGACCGGAACCACCTGCCAAGAACGCCGGAGCCACCTCTTCGACTCGCTGGAACCACCTGCCGGACAGGCCAATATCAACTGCTGGCTATGCCAGAACCACCTGGGGGACAGTCCGGGATCACCTGCCAGCCATGGCGGAACCACCTCTCAGACGTACCAGAACCACCTCCCGGAGAAGCTGGAAACACGTCCTGGACAGACTGGAACCACGTGACGGCCATGCCTGAACCACCTGCCGAGCACGGCGGAACCACCCGCCGGACACGCCAAAATCACCTGCGGGCTACGCCAGAACCACTTGCACGACTCTCCGAGATGACCTGCCGGGCATGTTGGAACTACCTCTCAGACGTTCCAGAAGCACGTGGCGGACAGTCCGGAATCACCTGTTGGGCATACGCAACCACCTCTGAAACGTACCAGAACCACGTGCCGTGCACGCCGGAACCACCTACCGGACAGACCGGAATCAACTTTTGGGCATGCCGGAACCACCAGTCAGATGTGCCGGAAACACGTGCCGGAGACGCCGGAAGCACCTGCCGAGCACGTCGCAACCACCTGCTCAACTCGCCTGAACCACCTGCCGGACACGCCAAAATCACCTGCCCGCTACACCAGCACCACTTCGGGGACAAGCCGGAATCACGTGAGGGGCATGCCGGCACAGCCTCTCAGACTGAACCTCGTGCCGGACACCACAGAACCACCTGCCGGACAGACCGGAACCACCTGCCGCACACGCCGGAACCACCGGCTCGACCCGCCGGAACGACCGCTGGACATGCAAAATCACCTGCCGGCTATGCCGGAAACACTTGGCGAACACTCCTGAATCACCTGCCGGGCATGCCGGAACCACCTCTCAGATATGCCAGAACCACGTGCCAATGACCCCGGAAGCACCTGCCGAGCACGCCGGAACCACCTGCTCGACTCGCCAGAACCACCTGCCGGACACGCAAAAATCACCTGCCGGCTACGCCACAACCAGTTGGGGAACACTTCGGAATCACCTGCCGGGCTTGCTGGAACCACCTGCCGGTCATGCCAAAATCACCTGCCAACTACGCCAGTACCACTTGGCGGACACTGCGGAAACACCTGTCGGGCCGGCCGGAACCACATCTCAGACGTGCCAGAACCATGTGCATGAGATGCTGGAACCACACCCCGAACAGACGGATAGCACCTGCCAGAACCGCCTGAACCACCTGCTGAGCACGCCGGGACCAC
Organism: Equus caballus; assembly: GCF_041296265.1. Classification (NCBI taxonomy): domain Eukaryota; kingdom Metazoa; phylum Chordata; class Mammalia; order Perissodactyla; family Equidae; genus Equus; species Equus caballus. Next base: position 4,590,812 of record NC_091713.1, read on the forward strand.
CTGCTCGACTCACCGGTACCACCTCCCTGACACGCCAAAATCACCTGCTGGGTATGCCAGAACCACTTGGCGGACACTCCGGAATCATCTGCCGGACATGCCGGAACCAGCTCTCAGACACACCAGAACCAAGTGCCGGAGACGCCGGAAGCACCTGCCGAGCATGCCGGAGCCACCTGCTCGACTCGCCAGAAACACCTGCCGGACACGCCAAAATCACCTGCCGGGTACGCCAGAACCACCTGGCCGACACTCCGGAATCACCTGTCTCGCATGCCGGAACCACCTCTCAGACGTGCCGGAAGCACGTGCCGGACACGCCGGAATCACCTACCGGACAGACCGGAACGACCTGCCGAGCACGCCGGAGCCACCTGTGCGACTCGCTGGAACCACCTGCCGGACAGGCCAATATCAACTGCTGGCTATGCCAGAACCACCTGGGGGATGGTCAGGAATCACCGGACAGCCATGGCGGAACCACCTCTCCAACGTACCAGAACCACCTGCTGGAGAAGCTGGAAACACGTCCTGGACAGTCTGGAACCACATGCCTACCAAGCCTGAACCACCTGCCAAGCACAACGGAACAACCTGCCAGACACTTCAAAATCACCTGCGTGTTATGCCAGAACCACTTGGAGGACTCTCTGGGATGACTTGCCGGGCATGCCGGAACCACCTCTCAGACGTGCCAGAACCATGTGGCGGACAGTCCGGAATCACCTGTTGGGCATGCGCAACCACCTCTGAGACGTACCAGAACCACATGCCGTGCAGGCTGGAACCACCTACCGGACAGACCGGAATCACCTTTCGGGCATGCCGGAACCACCTGTCAGATGTGCCAGAAACACGTGCCGGAGACGCCGGAAGCACCTGCCAAGCACGTTGGAACTGCCTGCTCAACTCGCCTGAACCACCTGCCGGACATGCCAAAATCACCTGCCGACTATGCCAGAACCACTTGGCGAACACTCCGGAATCACTTGCCGGGCATGCAGGAACCACCTCTCAGACATGCCAGAACCCCGTGCCAATGACCCCGGAACCACCAGCCGAGCACGCCGGAACCACCTGCTCGACTCGCCAGAACCACCTGCCGATCACGCAAAAATCACCTGCCGGCTACGCCACAACCAGTTGGTGAACACTTTGGAATCACCTGCCAGGCTTGCTGGAACCACCTGCCAGTCATGCCAAAATCACCTGACAACTACGCCAGAACCGCTTGGCGGACACTGCGGAAACACCTGTCGGGCCGGCTGGAACCACATCTCAGACGTGCCAGAAACGTGTTCATGAGATGCTGGAACCACACCCCGAACAGACGGATACCACCTGCCAGAACCGCCTGAACCACCTGCCGAGCACGCCGGAGCCACCTGCTCGACTCGCCGGAACCACCTACCTGACATGCCAAAATCACCAGCCGGGTATGCCAGAACCACTTGGCGGACACTCCGGAATCATCTGCCGGACATGCCGGAACCAGCTCTCAGACACACCAGAACCACGTGCCGGAGACGCCGGAAGCACCTGCCGAGCATGCCGGAGCCACCTGCTCGACTCGCCAGAAACACCTGCCGGACACGCCAAAATCACCTGCCGGGTACGCCAGAACCACCTGTCGGACACTCCGAAATCACCTGTCGCGCATGCCGGAACCACCTCTCAGACGTGCCGGAAGCACGTGCCGGACACGCCGGAATCACCTACCGGTCAGACCGCAACCACCTGCCGAGCACGCCGGAGCCACCTGTTCGACTCGCTGGAACCACCTGCCGGACAGGCCAATATCAACTACTGGCTATGCCAGATCCACCTGGGGGACAGTCCGGGATCACCTGCCAGCCATGGCGGAACCACCTCTCAGACGTACCAGAACCACCTGCCGGAGAAGCTGGAAACACGTCCTGGACAGACTGGATCCACGTGACGGCCGTGCCTGAACCACCTGCCGAGCACGGCGGAACCACCTGCCGGACACGCCAAAATCACCTGACAACTACGCCAGAACCGCTTGGCGGACACTGCGGAAACACCTGTCGGGCCGGCTGGAACCACATCTCAGACGTGCCAGAAACGTGTTCATGAGATGCTGGAACCACACCCCGAACAGACGGATACCACCTGCCAGAACCGCCTGAACCACCTGCCGAGCACGCCGGAGCCACCTGCTCGACTCGCCGGAACCACCTACCTGACATGCCAAAATCACCAGCCGGGTATGCCAGAACCACTTGGCGGACACTCCGGAATCATCTGCCGGACATGCCGGAACCAGCTCTCAGACACACCAGAACCACGTGCCGGAGACGCCGGAAGCACCTGCCGAGCATGCCGGAGCCACCTGCTCGACTCGCCAGAAACACCTGCCGGACACGCCAAAATCACCTGCCGGGTACGCCAGAACCACCTGTCGGACACTCCGAAATCACCTGTCGCGCATGCCGGAACCACCTCTCAGACGTGCCGGAAGCACGTGCCGGACACGCCGGAATCACCTACCGGTCAGACCGCAACCACCTGCCGAGCACGCCGGAGCCACCTGTTCGACTCGCTGGAACCACCTGCCGGACAGGCCAATATCAACTACTGGCTATGCCAGATCCACCTGGGGGACAGTCCGGGATCACCTGCCAGCCATGGCGGAACCACCTCTCAGACGTACCAGAACCACCTGCCGGAGAAGCTGGAAACACGTCCTGGACAGACTGGATCCACGTGACGGCCGTGCCTGAACCACCTGCCGAGCACGGCGGAACCACCTGCCGGACACGCCAAAATCACCTGCGGGCTACGCCAGAACCACTTGGACGACTCTCCGAAATGACCTGCCGGGCATGTTGGAACCACCTCTCAGACGTGCCAGAAGCACGTGGCGGACAGTCCGGAATCACCTGTTGGGCATACGCAACCACCTCTGACACGTACCAGAACCACGTGCCGTGCACGCCGGAACCACCTACCGGACAGACCACAATACCTGCCGAGCACGCCGGAGCCACCTGTTCGACTCGCTGGAACCACCTGCCGGACAGGCCAATATTAACTGCTGGCTATGCCAGAACCACCTGGGGGACAGTCCGGAATCACCTGCCAGCCATGGCGGAACCACCTCTCACACGTACCAGAACCAACTGCCGGAGAAGCTGGAAACACGTCCTGGACAGTCTGGAACCACCTGCCGGCCAAGCCTGAACCACCTGCCAAGCACAACGGAACAACCTGCCAGACACGCCAAAATCACCTGCATGTTACGCCAGAACCACTTGGAGGACTCTCTGGGATGACCTGCCGGGCATGCCGGAACCACCTCTCAGACGTGCCAGAACTATGTGGCGGACAGTCCGGTATCCCCTGTTGGGCATGCGCAACCACATCTGAGACGTACCAGAACCACATGCCGTGCAGGCTGGAACCACCTACCGGACAGACCGGAATCACCTTTCGGGCATGCCGGAACCACCTGTCAGATGTGCCAGAAACACGTGCCGGAGACGCCGGAAGCACCTGCCAAGCACGTTGGAACCGCCTGCTCAACTCGCCTGAACCACCTGCCGGACATGCCAAAATCACCTGCCGACTATTCCAGAACCACTTGGCGAACACTCCGGAATCACTTGCCGGGCATGCAGGAACCACCTCTCAGACATGCCAGAACCCCGTGCCAATGACCCCGGAAGCACCAGCCGAGCACGCCAGCACCACCTGCTCGACTCGCCAGAACCACCTGCCGATCACGCAAAAATCACCTGCCGGCTACGCCACAACCAGTTGGTGAACACTTTGGAATCACCTGCCAGGCTTGCTGGAACCACCTGCCAGTCATGCCAAAATCACCTGACAACTACGCCAGACCCGCTTGGCGGACACTGCGGAAACACCTGTCGGGCCGGCTGGAACCACATCTCAGACGTGCCAGAAACGTGTTCATGAGATGCTGGAACCACACCCCGAACAGACGGAGACCACCTGACAGAATCGCCTGAACCACCTGCTGAGCACGCTGGAACCACCTGCTCGACTCACCGGTACCACCTACCTGACACGCCAAAATCACCTGCTGGGTATGCCAGAACCACTTGGCGGACACTCCAGAATCATCTGCCGGACATGCAGGAACCAGCTCTCAGACACACCAGAACCAAGTGCCGGAGACGCCGGAAGCACCTGCCGAGCATGCCGGAGCCACCTGCTCGACTCGCCAGAAACACCTGCCGGACACGCCAACATCAACTGACGGGTATGCCAGAACCACCTGGCGGACACTCCGAAATCACCTGTCGCGCATGCCGGAACCACCTCTCAGACGTGCCGGAAGCACGTGCCGGACACGGCGGAATCACCTACCGGTCAGACCGCAACCACCTGCCGAGCACTCCGGAGCCACCTGTTCGACTCGCTGGAACCACCTGCCGGACAGGCCAATATCAACTGCTGGCTATGCCAGAACCACCTGGGGGACAGTCCGGGATCACCTGCCAGCCATGGCGGAACCACCTCTCAGACGTACCAGAAGCACCTGCCGGAGAAGCTGGAAACACGTCCTGGACAGACTGGAACCACGTGACGGCCGTGCCTGAACCACCTGCCGAGCACGGCGGAACCACCTGCCGGACACGAAAAATCACCTGCAGGCTACGCCAGAACCACTTGGACGACTCTCCAAAATGACCTGCCGGGCATGTTGGAACCACCTCTCAGACATGCCAGAAGCACGTGGCGGACAGTCCGGAATCACCTGTTGGGCATACGCAACCACCTCTGAGACGTACCAGAACCACGTGCCGTGCACGCCGGAACCACCTACCGGACAGACCGGAATCCACTTTTGGGCATGCCGGAACCACCAGTCAGATGTGCCAGAAACACGTGCCGGAGACGCCGGAAGCACCTGCCGAGCACGTCGCAACCACCTGCTCAACTCGCCTGAACCACCTGCCGGACACGCCAAAATCACCTGCCCGCTACACCAGCACCACTTCGGGGACAAGCCGGAATCACGGGAGGGGCATGCCGGCACAGCCTCTCAGACTGAACCTCGTGCCGGACACCACAGAACCACCTGCCGGACAGACCGGAACCACCTGCCGGACACGCCGGAACCACCGGCTCGACCCGCCGGAACGACCGCTGGACATGCAAAATCACCTGCCGGCTACGCCGGAAACACTTGGCGAACACTCCAGAATCACCTGCCGGGCATGCCGGAACCACCTCTCAGATATGCCAGAACCACGTGCCAATGACGCTGGAAGCACCTGCTGAGCACGCCGGAACCACCTGCTCGACTCGCCAGAAACACCTGCCGGACACGCAAAAATCACCTGCCGGGTACGCCAGAACCACCTGGCGGACACTCCGAAATCACCTGTCGCGCATGCAGGAACCACCTCTCAGACGTGCCGGAAGCACGTGCCGGACACGCCGGAATCACCTACCGGACAGACCGGAACCACCTGCCGAGCACGCCGGAGCCACCTGTTCGACTCGCTGGAACCACCTGCCGGACAGGCCAATATTAACTGCTGGCTATGCCAGAACCACCTGGGGGACAGTCCGGAATCACCTGCCAGCCATGGCGGAACCACCTCTCACACGTACCAGAACCACCTGCCGGAGAACCTGGAAACACGTCCTGGACAGTCTGGAACCACCTGCCGGCCAAGCCTGAACCACCTGCCAAGCACAACGGAACAACCTGCCAGACATGCCAAAATCACCTGCATGTTACGCCAGAACCACTTGGGGGACTCTCTGGGATGACCTGCCGGGCATGCCGGAACCACCTCTCAGACGTGCCAGAACCATGTGGCGGACAGTCCGGAATCACCTGTTGGGCATGCGCAACCACCTCTGAGACGTACCAGAACCACATGCCGTGCAGGCTGGAACCACCTACCGGACAGACCGGAATCACCTTTCGGGCATGCCGGAACCACCTGTCAGATGTGCCAGAAACACGTGCCGGAGACGCCGGAAGCACCTGCCAAGCACGTTGGAACCGCCTGCTCAACTCGCCTGAACCACCTGCCGGACATGCCAAAATCACCTGCCGACTATGCCAGAACCACTTGGCGAACACTCCAGAATCACTTGCCGGGCATGCAGGAACCACCTCTCAGACATGCCAGAACCCCGTGCCAATGACCCCGGAAGCACCAGCCGAGCACGCCAGAACCACCTGCTCGACTCGCCAGAACCACCTGCCGATCACGCAAAAATCACCTGCCGGCTACGCCACAACCAGTTGGTGAACACTTTGGAATCACCTGCCGGGCTTGCTGGAACCACATGCCGGTCATGCCAAAATCTCCTGCCAACTACGCCAGTACCAGTTGGCGGACACTGTGGAAAAACCTGTAGGGCCGGCCGGAACCACATCTCAGACGTGCCAGAACCATGTGCATGAGATGCTGGAACCACACCCCGAACAGACGGAAAACACCTGCCAGACCCGTCTGAACAACCTGCCGAGCACGCCGGAGCCACCTGCTTAACTCGCCGGAACCACCTAAGTGACATGCCAAAATCACCAGCCGGGTATGCCAGAACCACTTGGCGGACACTCCGGAATCATCTGCCGGACATGCCGGAACCAGCTCTCAGACACACCAGAACGACGTGCCGGAGACCCCGGAAGCACCTGCCAAGCACGTTGGAACCACCTGCTCAACTCGCCTGAACCACCTGCCGGACATGCCAAAATCACCTGACGACTATGCCAGAACCACTTGGCGAACACTCCGGAATCACTTGCCGGGCATGCAGGAACCACCTCTCAGACATGCCAGAACCCCGTGCCAATGACCCCGGAACCACCAGCCGAGCACGCCAGCACCACCTGCTCGACTCGCCAGAACCACCTGCCGATCACGCAAAAATCACCTGCCGGCTAGGCCACAACCAGTTGGTGAACACTTTGGAATCACCTGCCAGGCTTGCTGGAACCACCTGCCAGTCATGCCAAAATCACCTGCCAACTACGCCAGAACCGCTTGGCGGACACTGCGGAAACACCTGTCGGGCCGGCTGGAACCACATCTCAGACGTGCCAGAAACGTGTTCATGAGATGCTGGAACCACACCCCGAACAGACGGATACCACCTGCCAGAACCGCCTGAACCACCTGCTGAGCACGCCGGAACCACCTGCTCGACTCACCGGTACCACCTCACTGACACGCCAAAATCACCTGCTGGGTATGCCAGAACCACTTGGCGGACACTCCGGAATCATCTGCCGGACATGCCGGAACCAGCTCTCAGACACACCAGAACCAAGTGCCGGAGACGCCGGAAGCACCTGCCGAGCATGCCGGAGCCACCAGCTTGACTCGCCAGAAACACCTGCCGGACACGCCAAAATCACCTGCCGGGTATGCCAGAACCACCTGGCGGACACTACGGAATCACCTGCCGCGCATGCCAGAACCACCTCTCAGACGTGCCGGAAGCACGTGCCGGACACGCCGGAAACACCTACCGGACAGAGCGGAACCACCTGCCAAGAACGCCGGAGCCACCTGTTCGACTCGCTGGAACCACCTGCCGGACAGGCCAATATCAACTGCTGGCTATGCCAGAACCACCTGGGGGACAGTCCGGGATCACCTGCCAGCCATGGCGGAACCACCTCTCAGACGTACCAGAACCACCTGCCGGAGAAGCTGGAAACACGTCCTGGACAGACTGGAACCACGTGACGGCCATGCCTGAACCAGCTGCCGAGCACGGCGGAACCACCTTCCGGACACGCCAAAATCACCTTAGGGCTACGCCAGAACCACTTGGACGACTCTCCGAAATGACCTGCCGGGCATGTTGGAACCACCTCTCAGACGTGCCAGAAGCACGTGGTGTACAGTCCGGAATCACCTGTTGGGCATACGCAACCACCTCTGACAGGTACCAGAACCACGTGCCGTGCACGCCGGAACCACCTACCGGACAGACCGGAATCAACTTTTGGGCATGCTGGAACCACAAGTCAGATGTGCCGGAAACACGTGCCGGAGACGCCGGAAGCACCTGCCGAGCACGTCGCAACCACCTGCTCAACTCGCCTGAACCACCTGCCGGACACGCCAAAATCACCTGCCCGCTACACCAGCACCACTTCGGGGACAAGCCGGAATCACGTGAGGGGCATGCCGGCACAGCCTCTCAGACTGAACCTCGTGCCGGACACCACAGAACCACCTGCCGGACAGACAGGAACCACCTGCCGCACACGCCGGAACCACCGGCTCGACCCGCCGGAACGACCGCTGGACATGCAAAATCACCTGCCGGCTACGCCGGAAACACTTGGCGAACACTCCGGAATCACCTGCCGGGCATGCCGGAACCACCTCTCAGATATGCCAGAACCACGTGCCAATGACCCCGGAAGCACCTGCCAAGCACGCCGGAAACACCTGCTCGACTCGCCAGAACCACCTGCCGGACACGCAAAAATCACCTGCCGGCTACGCCACAACCAGTTGGGGAACACTTTGGAATCACCTGCCAGGCTTGCTGGAACCACCTGCCAGTCATGCCAAAATCAGCTGCCACCTACGCCAGAACCTCATGGCGGACACTGCGGAAACACCTGTCGGGCCGGCTGGAACCACATCTCAGAAGTGCCAGAAACGTGTTCATGAGATGCTGGAACCACACCCCGAACAGACGGATACCACCCGCGAGAACCACCTGAACCACCTGCTGAGCACGCCGGAACCACCTGCTCGACTCACCGGTACCACCTCCCTGACACGCCAAAATCACCTCCTGGGTATGCCAGAACCACTTGGCGGACACTCCGGAATCATCTGCCGGACATGCCGGAACCAGCTCTCAGACACACCAGAACCAAGTGCCGGAGACGCCGGAAGCACCTGCCGAGCATGCCGGAGCCACCTGCTCGACTCGCCAGAAACACCTGCCGGACACGCCAAAATCAACTGCCGGGTACGCCAGAACCACCTGGCCGAAACTCCGAAATCACCTGTCTCGCATGCTGGAAACACCTCTCAGACATGCCGGAAGCACGTGCCGGACACGCCGGAATCACCTACCGGACAGACCGGAACCACCTGCCGAGCACGCCGGAGCCACCTGTGTGACTCGCTGGAACCACCTGCCGGACAGGCCAATATCAACTGCTGGCTATGCCAGAACCACCTGGGGGATGGTCCGGAATCACCGGACAGCCATGGCGGAACCACCTCTCCAACGTACCAGAACCACCTGCCGGAGATCCTGGAAACACGTCCTGGACAGTCTGGAACCACCTGCCGGCCAAGCCTGAACCACCTGCCAAGCACAACGGAACAACCTGCCCGACACGCCAAAATCACCTGCGAGTTATGCCAGAACCACTTGGAGGACTCTCTGGGATGACCTGCCGGGCATGCCGGAACCACCTCTCAGACGTGCCAGAACCATGTGGCGGACAGTCCGGAATCACCTGTTGGGCATGCGCAACCACCTCTGAGACGTACCAGAACCACATGCCGTGCAGGCTGGAACCACCTACCGGACAGACCGGAATCACCTTTCGGGCATGCCGGAACCACCTGTCAGATGTGCCAGAAACACGTGCCGGAGACGCTGGAAGCACCTGCCAAGCACGTTGGAACCGCCTGCTCAACTCGCCTGAACCACCTGCCGGACATGCCAAAATCACCTGCCGACTATGCCAGAACCACTTGGCGAACACTCCGGAATCACTTGCCGGGCATGCAGGAACCACCTCTCAGACATGCCAGAACCCCGTGCCAATGACCCCGGAACCACCAGCCGAGCACGCCAGAACCACCTGCTCGACTCGCCAGAACCACCTGCCGATCACGCAAAAATCACCTGCCGGCTACGCCACAACCAGTTGGTGAACACTTTGGAATCACCTGCCAGGCTTGCTGGAACCACCTGCCGGTCATGCCAAAATCACCTGCCAACTACGACAGAACCGCTTGGCGGACACTGCGGAAACACCTGTCGGGCCGGCTGGAACCACATCTCAGACGTGCCAGAAACGTGTTCATGAGATGCTGGAACCACACCCCGAACAGACGGATACCACCTGCCAGAACCGCCGGAACCACCTGCTGAGCACGCCGGAACCACCTGCTCGACTCACCGGTACCACCTCACTGACACGCCAAAATCACCTGCTGGGTATGCCAGAACCACTTGGCGGACACTCCGGAATCATCTGCCGGACATGCCGGAACCACCTCTCAGACGTGCCGGAAGCACATGCCAGACACGCCGGAAACACCTAGCGGACAGACCGGAACCACCTGCCAAGAACGCCGGAGCCACCTGTTCGACTCGCTGGAACCACCTGCCGGACAGGCCAATATCAACTGCTGGCTATGCCAGAACCACCTGGGGGACAGTCCGGGATCACCTGCCAGCCATGGCGGAACCACCTCTCAGACGTAAAAGAACCACCTGCCGCAGAAGCTGGAAACACGTCCTGGACAGACTGGAACCACGTGACGGCCATGCCTGAACCACCTGCCGAGCACGGCAGAACCACCTGCCGGACACGCCAAAGTCACCTGCGGGCTACGCCAGAACCACTTGGACGACTCTCCGAAATGACCTGCCGGGCATGTTGGAACCACGTCTCACACGTGCCAGAAGCACGTGGCGGACAGTCCGGAATCACCTGTTGGGCATACGCAACCAGCTCTGACACGTACCAGAAACACATGCCGTGCACGCCAGAACCACCTACCGGACAGACCGGAATCCACTTTTGGGCATGCCGGAACCACCAGTCAGATGTGCCAGAAACACGTGCCGGAGACGCCGGAAGCACCTGCCGAGCACGTCGCAACCACCTGCTCAACTCGCCTGAACCAGCTGCCGGACACGCCAAAATCACCTGCCCGCTACACCAGCACCACTTCGGGGACAAGCCGGAATCACGTGAGGGGTATGCCGGCACAGCCTCTCAGACTGAACCTCGTGCCGGACACCACAGAAACACCTGCCGGACAGACCGGAACCACCTGCCGGACACGCCGGAACCACCGGCTCGACCCGCCGGAACGACCGCTGGACATGCAAAATCACCTGCCGGCTACGCCGGAAACACTTGGCGAACACTCCAGAATCACCTGCCCGGCATGCCGGAACCACCTCTCAGATATGCCATAACCACGTGCCAATGACCCCGGAAGCACCGGCCGAGCACGCCGGAACCACCTGCTCGACTCGCCAGAACCACCTGCTGGACACGCAAAAATCACCTGCGGGCTACGCCACAACCAGTTGGCGAACACTTCGGAATCACCTGCCGGGCTTGCTGGAACCACCTGCCGGTCATGCCAAAATCACCTGCCAACTACGCCAGTACCACTTGGCGGACACTGTGGAAACACCTGTCGGGCCGGCCGGAACCACATCTCGGACGTGCCAGAACCATGTGCATGAGATGCTGGAACCACACCCCGAACAGACGGAAAACACCTGCCAGACCCGTCTGAACAACCTGCCGAAGCCACCTGCTCGACTCGCCGGAACCACCTACCTGACATGCCCAAATCACCAGCCGGGTATGCCAGAACCACTTGGCGGACACTCCGGAATCATCTGCCGGACATGCCGGAACAAGCTCTCAGACACACCAGAACCAAGTGCCGGAGACGCCGGATGCAGCTGCCGAGCATGCCGGAGCCACCTGCTCGACTCGCCAGAAACACCTGCCGGACACGCCAAAATCACCTGCCGGGTACGCCAGAACCACCTGGCGGACACTCCGAAATCACCTGTCGCGCATGCCGGAACCACCTCTCAGACGTGCCGGAAGCACGTGCCCGACACGCCGCAATCACCTACCGGACAGACCGGAAACACCTGCCGAGCACGCCGGAGCCACCTGTTCGACTCGCTGGAACCACCTGCCGGACAAGCCAATATCAACTGCTGGCTATGCCACAACCACCTGGGGGACGGTCCGGAATCACCTGCCAGCCATGGGGGAACCACCTCTCAGACGTACCAGAACCACCTGCCGGAGAAGCTGGAAACACGTCCTGGACAGTCTGGAACCACCTGCCGGCCAAGCCTGAACCACCTGCCAAGCACAACAGAACAACCTGCCAGACACGCCAAAATCACCTGCGTGTTATGCCAGAACCACTTGGAGGACTCTCTGGGATGACCTGCCGGGCATGCCGGAACCACCTCTCAGACGTGCCAGAACCATGTGGCGGACAGTCCGGAATCACCTGTTGGGCATGCGCAACCACCTCTGAGACGTACCAGAACCACATGCCGTGCAGGCTGGAACCACCTACCGGACAGACCGGAATCACCTTTCGGGCATGCCGGAACCACCTGTCAGATGTGCCAGAAACACGTGCCGGAGACGCTGGAAGCACCTGCCAAGCTCGTTGGAACCACCTGCTCAACTCTCCTGAACCACCTGCCGGACTTGCCAAAATCACCTGCCGACTATGCCAGAACCACTTGGCGAACACTCCGGAATCACTTGCCGAGCATGCAGGAACCACCTCTAAGACATGCCAGAACCCCGTGCCAATGACCCCGGAAGCACCAGCCGAGCACGCCGGAACCACCTGCTCGACTCGCCAGAACCACCTGCCGATCACGCAAAAATCACCTGCCGGCTACGCCACAACCAGTTGGCGAACACTTTGGAATCACCTGCCAGGCTTGCTGGAACCACCTGCCGGTCATGCCAAAATCACCTGCCAACTACGCCAGAACCGCTTGGCAGACACTGCGGAAACACCTGTCGGGCCGGCTGGAACCACATCTCAGACGTGCCAGAAACGTGTTCATGAGATGCTGGAACCACACCCCGAACAGACGGATACCAGCTGCCAGAACCGCCTGAACCACCTGCCGAGCACGGCGGAACCACCTGTCGGACACGCCAAAATCACCTGCGGGCTACGCCAGAACCACTTGGACGACTCTCCGAAATGACCTGCCGGGCATGTGGGAACCACCTCTCAGACGTGCCAGAAGCACGTGGCGGACAGTCCGGAATCACCTGTTGGGCATACGCAACCACCTCTGACACGTACCAGAACCACGTGCCGTGCACGCCGGAACCACCTACCGGACAGACCGCAATCAACTTTTGGGCATGCCGGAACCACCAGTCAGATGTGCCAGAAAGACGTGCCGGAGACGCCGGAAGCACCTGCCGAGCACGTCGCAACCACCTGCTCAACTCGCCTGAACCACCTGCCGGACACGCCAAAATCACCTGCCCGCTACACCAGCACCACTTCGGGGACAAGCCGGAATCACGTGAGGGGCATGCCGGCACAGCCTCTCAGACTGAACCTCGTGCCGGACACCACAGAACCACCTGCCGGACAGACCGGAACCACCTGCCGGACACGCCGGAACCACCGGCTCGACCCGCCAGAACGACCGCTGGACATGCAAAATCACCTGCCGGCTACGCCGGAAACACTTGGCGAACACTCCGGAATCACCTGCCGGGCATGCCGGAACCACCTCTCAGATATGCCAGAACCACGTGCCAATGACCACGGAAGCACCTGCCGAGCACGCCGGAACCACCTGCTCGACTCGCCAGAACCACCTGCCGGACACGCAAAAATCACCTGCCGGCTACGCCACAACCAGTTGGCGAACACTTCGGAATCACCTGCCGGGCTTGCTGGAACCACCTGCCGGTCATGCCAAAATCACCTGCCAACTACGCCAGTACCACTTGGCGGACACTGTGGAAACACCTGTCGGGCCGGCCGGAACCACATCTCCGACGTGCCACAACCATGTGCATGAGATGCTGGAACCACACCCCGAACAGACGGAAAACACCTGCCAGACCCGTCTGAACAACCTGCCGAGCACGCCAGAGCCACCAGCTCGACTCGCCAAAACCACCTACCTGACATGCCCAAATCACCAGCCGGGTATGCCAGAACCACTTGGCGGACACTCCGGAATCATCTGCCGGACATGCCGGAACCAGCTCTCAGACACACCAGAACCACGTGCCGGAGACGCTGGAAGCACCTGCCGAGCATGCCGGAGCCACCTGCTCGACTCGCCAGAAACACCTGCCGGACATGCCAAAATCACCTGCCGGGTACGCCAGAACCACCTGGCGGACACTCCGAAACCACCTGTCGCGCATGCCGGAACCACCTCTCAGACGTGCCGGAAGCACTTGCCGGACACGCCGGAATCACCTACCGGACAGACCGGAACCACCTGCCGAGCACGCCGGAGCCACCTGTTCGACTCGCTGGAACCACCTGCCGGACAGGCCAATATCAACTGCTGGCTATGCCAGAACCACCTGGGGGACGGTCCGGAATCGCCTGCCAGCCATGGCGGAACCACCTCTCAGACGTACCAGAACCACCTGCCGGAGAAGCTGGAAACACGTCCTGGACAGTCTGGAACCACCTGCCGGCCAAGCCTGAACCACCTGCCAAGCACAACGGAACAACCTGCCAGACACGCCAAAATCACCTGCGTGTTATGCCAGAACCACTTGGAGGACTCTCTGGGATGACCTGCCGGGCATGCCGGAAGCACCTCTCAGACGTGCCAGAACCATGTGGCGGACAGTCCGGAATCACCTTTTGGGCATGCGCAACCACCTCTGAGACGTACCAGAACCACATGCCGTGCAGGCTGGAACCACCTACCGGACAGACCGGAATCACCTTTCGGGCATGCCGGAACCACCTGTCAGATGTGCCAGAAACACGTGCCAGAGACGCCGGAAGCACCTGCCAAGCACGTTGGAACCACCTGCTCAACTCGCCTGAACCACCTGCCGGACATGCCAAAATCACCTGCCGACTATGCCAGAACCACTTGGCGAACACTCCGGAATCACTTGCCGGGCATGCAGGAACCACCTCTCAGACATGCCAGAACCCCGTGCCAATGACCCCGGAAGCACCAGCCGAGCACGCCGGAACCACCTGCTCGACTCGCCAGAACCACTTGCCGATCACGCAAAAATCACCTGCCGGCTACGCCACAACCAGTTGCTGAACACTTTGGAATCACCTGCCAGGCTTGCTGGAACCACCTGCCTGTCATGCCAAAATCACCTGCCAACTACGCCAGAACCTCTTGGCGGACACTGCGGAAACACCTGTCGGGCCGGCTGGAACCAAATCTCAGACGTGCCAGAAACGTGTTCATGAGATGCTGGAACCACACCCCGAACAGACGGATACCACCTGCCAGAACCGCCTGAACCACCTGCTGAGCACCCCGGAACCACCTGCTCGACTCACCGGTAACACCTCCCTGACACACCAAAATCACCTGCTGGGTATGCCAGAACCACTTGGCGGACACTCCGGAATCATCTGCCGGACATCCCGGAACCAGCTCTCAGACACACCAGAACCAAGTGCCGGAGACGCCGGAAGCACCTGCCGAGCATGCCGGAGCCACCTGCTCGACTCGCCAGAAACACCTGCCGGACACGCCAAAATCACCTGCCGGGTACGCCAGAACCACCTGGCTGACACTCCGGAATCACCTGTCTCGCATGCCGGAACCACCTCTCAGACGTGCCGGAAGCACGTGCCGGACACGCCGGAGTCACCCACCGGACAGACCGGAACCACCTGCCGAGCACGCCGGAGCCACCTGTGCGACTCGCTGGAACCACCTGCCGGACAGGCCAATATCAACTGCTGGCTATGCCAGAACCACCTGGGGGATGGTCCGGAATCACCGGACAGCCATGGCGGAACCACCTCTCCAACGTACCAGAACCACCTGCCGGAGAACCTGGAAACACGTCCTGGACAGTCTGGAACCACCTGCCGGCCAAGCCTGAACCACCTGCCAAGCACAACGGAACAACCTGCCAGACACGCCAAAATCACCTGCGTGTTATGCCAGAACCACTTGGAGGACTCTCTGGGATGACCTGCCGGGCATGCCGGAACCACCTCTCAGACGTGCCAGAACCATGTGGCGGACAGTCCGGAATCACCTGTTGGGCATGCGCAACCACCTCTGAGACGTACCAGAACCACATTCCGTGCAGGCTGGAACCACCTACCGGACAGACCGGAATCACATTTCGGGCATGCCGGAACCACCTGTCAGATGTGCCAGAAACACGTGCCAGAGACGCCGGAAGCACCTGCCAAGCACGTTGGAACCGCCTGCTCAACTCGCCTGAACCACCTGCCGGACATGCCAAAATCACCTGCCGACTATGCCAGAACCACTTGGCGAACACTCCGGAATCACTTGCCGGGCAAGCAGTAACCACCTCTCAGACATGCCAGAACCCCGTGCCAATGACCCCGGAAGCACCAGCAGAGCACGCCGGAACCACCTGCTGAGCACGCCGGAACCACCTGCTCGACTCACCGGTACCACCTCCCTGACACGCCAAAATCACCTGCTGGGTATGCCAGAACCACTTGGCGGACACTCCGGAATCATCTGCCGGACATGCCGGAACCAGCTCTCAGACACACCAGAACCAAGTGCCGGAGACGCCGGAAGCACCTGCCGAGCATGCCGGAGCCACCTGCTCGACTCGCCAGAAACACCTGCCGGACACGCGAAAATCACCTGCCGGGTATGCCAGAACCACCTGGCGGACACTACGGAATCACCTGCCGCGCATGCCGGAACTACCTCTCAGACATGCCGGAAGCACGTGCCGCACACGCCGGAAACACCTACCGGACAGACCGGAACCACCTGCCAAGAACGCCAGAGCCACCTGTTCGACTCGCTGGAACCACCTGCCGGACAGGCCAATATCAACTGCTGGCTATGCCAGAACCACCTGGGGGACAGTCCGGGATCACCTGCCAGCCATGGCGGAACCACCTCTCAGACGTACCAGAACCACCTGCCGGAGAAGCTGGAAACACGTCCTGGACAGACTGGAACCACGTGACGGCCATGCCTGAACCACCTGCCGAGCACGGCGGAACCACCTGCCGGACACGCCAAAATCACCTGCGGGCTACGCCAGAACCACTTGGACGACTCTCCGAAATGACCTGCCGGGCATGTTGGAACCACCTCTCAGACGTGCCAGAAGCACGTGGCGGACAGTCCGGAATCACCTGTTGGGCATACGCAACCACCTCTGACACGTACCAGAAGCACGTGCCGTGCACGCCGGAACCACCTACCGGACAGACCGGAATCAACTTTTGGGCATGCCGGAACCACCAGTCAGATGTGCCAGAAACACGTGCCGGAGACGCCGGAAGCACCTGCCGAGAACGTCGCAACCACCTGCTCAACTCGCCTGAACCACCTGCCGGACACGCCAAAATCACCTGCCCGCTACACCAGCACCACTTCGGGGACAAGCCGGAATCACGTGAGGGGCATGCCGGCACAGCTTCTCAGACTGAACCTCGTGCCGGACACCACAGAACCACCTGCCGGACAGACCGGAACCACCTGCCGGACACGCCGGAACCACCGGCTCGTCCCGCCGGAACGACCGCTGGACATGCAAAATCACCTGCCGGCTACGCCGGAAACACTTGGTGAACACTCCGGAATCACCTGCCGGGAATGCCGGAACCACCTCTCAGATATGCCAGAACAACTTGCCAATGACCCCGGAAGCACCTGCCGAGCACACCGGAAACACCTGCTCGACTCGCCAGAACCACCTGCCGATCACGCAAAAATCACCTGCCGGCTACGCCACAACCAGTTGGTGAACACTTTGGAATCACCTGCCAGGCTTGCTGGAACCACCTGCCGGTCATGCCAAAATCACCTGCCAACTACGCCAGAACCGCTTGCCGGACACTGCGGAAACACCTGTCGGGCCGGCTGGAACGACATCTCAGACGTGCCAGAAACGTGTTCATGAGATGCTGGAACCACAACCCGAACAGACGGATACCACCTGCCAGAACCGCCTGAACCACCTGCTGAGCACGCCGGAACCACCTGCTCGACTCACCGGTACCACCTCCCTGCCACGCCAAAATCACCTGCTGGCTATGCCAGAACCACTTGGCGGACACTCCGGAATCATCTGCCGGACATGCCGGAACCAGCTCTCAGACACACCAGAACCAAGTGCCGGAGACGCCGGAAGCACCTGCCGAGCATGCCGGAGCCACCTGCTCGTCTCGCCAGAAACACCTGCCGGACACGCCAAAATCACGTGCCGGGTACGCCA
The DNA here is from genome assembly GCF_041296265.1 of Equus caballus. Lineage (NCBI taxonomy): Eukaryota > Metazoa > Chordata > Mammalia > Perissodactyla > Equidae > Equus > Equus caballus. The sequence continues at coordinate 4,608,984 of NC_091713.1, forward strand.
GAACCTCCTGGCGGACACTCCGAAATCTCATGTCGCGGATGCCGGAACCACCTCTCAGACGTGCCGGAAGCATGTGCCGGACACGCCGGAATCACCTACCGGACAGACCGGAACCACCTGCCGAGCACGCCGGAGCCACCTGTTCGAGTCGCTGGAACCATCTGCTGAACAGGCCAATATCAACTGCTGGCTATGCCAGAACCACTTGGGGGACAGTCCGGAATCACCTGCCAGCCATGGCGGAACCACCTCTGACACGTACCAGAACCACCTGCCGGAGAAGCTGGAAACACGTCCTGGACAGTCTGGAACCACCTGCCGGCCAAGCCTGAACCACCTGCCAAGCACAACGGAACAACCTGCCAGACACGCCAAAATCACCTGCGTGTTATGCCAGAACCACTTGGAGGACTCTCTGGGATGACCTGCGGAGCATGCCGGAACCACCTCTCAGACGTGCCAGAAGTATGTGGCGGACAGTCCGGAATCCCCTGTTGGGCATGCGCAACCACCTCTGAGACGTACCAGAACCACATGCCGTGCAGGCTGGAACCACCTACCGGACAGACCGGAATCACCTTTCGGGCATGCCGGAACCACCTGTCACATGTGCCAGACACACGTGCCGGAGACGCCGGAAGCACCTGCCGAGCATGCCGGAGCCACCTGCTCAACTCGCCAGAAACACCTGCCGGACACGCCAACATCAACTGCCGGGTATGCCAGAACCACCTGGCGGACACTCCGAAATCACCTGTCGCGCATGCCGGAACCACCTCTCAGACGTGCCGGAAGCACGTGCCAGACACGCCGGAAACACCTACCGGACAGACCAGAACCACCTGCCTAGAACGCCGGAGCCACCTGTTCGACTCGCTGGAACCACCTGCCGGACAGGCCAATATCAACTGCTGGCTATGCCAGAACCACCTGGGGGACAGTCCGGGATCACCTGCCAGCCATGGCGGAACCACCTCTCACACGTACCAGAACCACCTGCCGGAGAAGCTGGAAACACGTCCTGGAAAGTCTGGAACCACCTGCCGGCCAAGCCTGAACCACCTGCCAAGCACAATGGAACAACCTGCCAGACACGCCAAAATCACCTGCCGACTATGCCAGAACCACTTGGCGAACACTCCGGAATCACTTGCCGGGCATGCAGGAACCACCTCTCAGACATGCCAGAACCCCGTGCCAATGACCCCGGAAGCACCAGCCGAGCACGCCGGAACCACCTGCTCGACTCGCCAGAACCACCTGCCGATCACGCAAAAATCACCTGCCGGCTACGCCACAACCAGTTGGTGAACACTTTGGAATCACCTGCCAGGCTTGCTGGAACCACCTGCCAGTCATGCCAAAATCACCTGCCAACTACACCAGAACCGCTTGGCGGACACTGCGGAAACACCTGTCGGGCCGGCTGGAACCACATCTCAGACGTGCCAGAAACGTGTTCATGAGATTCTGGAACCACACCCCGAACAGACGGATACCACCTGCCAGAACCGCCTGAACCACCTGCTGAACACGCCGGAACCACCTGCTCGACTCACCGGTACCACCTCCTTGACACGCCAAAATCACCTGCTGGGTATGCCAGAACCACTTGGCGGACACTCCGGAATCATCTGCCGGACATGCAGGAACCAGCTCTCAGACACACCAGAACCAAGTGCCGGAGACGCCGGAAGCACCTGCCGAGCATGCCGGAGCCACCTGCTCGACTCGCCAGATACACCTGCCGGACACGCCAACATCAACTGCCGGGTATGCCAGAACCACCTGGCGGACAGTACGGAATCACCTGCCACGCATGCCGGAACCACCTCTCAGACGTGCCGGAAGCACGTGCCAGACACGCCGGAAACACCTACCGGACAGACCAGAACCACCTGCCTAGAACACCGGAGCCACCTGTTCGACTCGCTGGAACCACCTGCCGGACAGGCCAATATCAACTGCTGGCTATGCCAGAACCACCTGGGGGACAGTCCGGGATCACCTGCCAGCCATGGCGGAACCACCTCTCAGACGTACCAGAACCACCTGCCGGAGAAGCTGGAAACACGTCCTGGACAGACTGGAACCACGTGACGGCCATGCCTGAACCACCTGCCGAGCACGGCAGAACCACCTGCCGGACACGCCAAAATCACCTGCTGGCTACGCCAGAACCACTTGGACGACTCTCCGTGATGACCTGCCGGGCATGTTGGAACCACCTCTCAGACGTGCCAGAAGCACGTGGCGGACTGTCCGGAATCACCTGTTGGGCATACGCAACCACCTCTGACACGTACCAGAACCACGTGCCGTGCACGCCGGAAACACCTACCGGACAGACCGGAATCAACTTTTGGGCATGCCGGAACCACCAGTCAGATGTGCCAGAAACACGTGCCGGAGACGCCGGAAGCACCTGCCGAGCACGTCGCAACCACCTGCTCAACTCGCCTGAACCACCTGCCGGACACGCCAAAATCACCTGCCCGCTACACCAGCACCACTTCGGGGACAAGCCGGAATCACGGGAGGGGCATGCCGGCACAGCCTCTCAGACTGAGCCTCGTGCCGGACACCACAGAACCACCTGCCGGAAAGACCGGAACCACCTGCCGGACACGCCGGAACCACCGGCTCGACCCGCCGGAACGACCGCTGGACATGCAAAATCACCTGCCGGCTACGCCGGAAACACTTGGCGAACACTCCGGAATCACCTGCCGGGCATGCCGTAACCAACTCTCAGATATGCCAGAACCACGTGCCAATGACCCCGGAAGCACCTGCCGAGCACGCCGGAACCACCTGCTCGACTCGCCAGAACCACCTGCCGGACACGCAGAAATCACCTGCCGGCTACGCCACAACCAGTTGGGGAACACTTCGGAAGCACCTGCCGGGCTTGCTGGAACCACCTGCCGGTCATGCCAAAATCACCTGCCAACTACGCCAGTACCACTTGGCGGACACTGTGGAAACACCTCTCGGGCCGGCCGGAACCACATCTCAGACGTGCCAGAACCATGTGCATGAGATGCTGGAACCACACCCCGAACAGACGGAAAACACCTGCCAGACCCGTCTGAACAACCTGCCGAGCACGCCGGAGCCACCTGCTCGACTCGCCGGAACCACCTACCTGACATGCCCAAATCACCAGCCGGGTATGCCAGAACCACTTGGCGGACACTCCGGAATCATCTGCCGGACATGCCGGAACCAGCTCTCAGACACACCAGAACCACGTGCCGGAGACGCCGGAAGCACCTGCCGAGCATGCCGGAGCCACCTGCTCGACTCGCCAGAAACACCTGCCGGACACGCCAAAATCACCTGCCGGGTACGCCAGAACCACCTGGCGGACACTCCGAAATCACCTCTCGCGCATGCAGGAACCACCTCTCAGACATGCCAGAACCCCGTGCCAATGACCCCGGAAGCACCAGCCGAGCACGCCGGAACCACCTGCTCGACTCGCCAGAACCACCTGCCGATCACGCAAAAATCACCTGCCGGCTACGCTACAACCAGTTGGTGAACACTTTGGAATCACCTGCCAGGCTTGCTGGAACCACCTGCCAGTCATGCCAAAATCACCTGCCAACTACGCCAGAACCGCTTGGCGGACACTGCGGAAACACCTGTCGGGCCGGCTGGAACCACATCTCAGACGTGCCAGAAACGTGTTCATGAGATGCTGGAACCACACCCCGAACAGACGGATACCACCTGCCAGAACCGCCTGAACCACCTGCTGAGCACGCCGGAACCACCTGCTCGACTCACCGGTACCACCTCCCTGACACGCCAAAATCACCTGCTGGGTATGCCAGAACCAATTGGCGGACACTCCGGAATCATCTGCCGGACATGCCCGAACCAGCTCTCAGACACACCAGAACCAAGTGCCGGAGACGCCGGAAGCACCTGCCGAGCATGCCGGAGCCACCTGCTCGACTCGCCAGAAACACCTGCCGGACACGCGAAAATCACCTGCCGGGTATGCCAGAACCACCTGGCGGACACTACGGAATCACCTGCCGCGCATGCCGGAACCACCTCTCAGACGTGCCGGAAGCACGTGCCGGACACGCCGGAAACACCTACCGGACAGACCGGAACCACGTGCCGAGCACGCCGGAGCCACCCGTTCGACTCGCTGGAACCACATGCCGGACAGGCCAATATCAACTGCTGGCTATGCCAGAACCACCTGGGGGACGGTCCGGAATCACCTGCCAGCCATGGCGGAACCACCTCTCAGACGTACCAGAACCACCTGCCGGAGAAGCTGGAAACACGTCCTGGACAGTCTGGAACCACCTGCCGGCCAAGCCTGAACCACCTGCCAAGCACAACGGAACAACCTGCCAGACACTTCAAAATCACCTGCGTGTTATGCCAGAACCACTTGGAGGACTCTCTGGGATGACCTGCCGGGCATGCCGGAACCACCTCTCAGACGTGCCAGAACCATGTGGCGGACAGTCCGGAATCACCTGTTGGGCATGCGCAACCACCTCTGAGACGTACCAGAACCACATGCCGTGCAGGCTGGAACCACCTACCGGACAGACCGGAATCACCTTTCGGGCATGCCGGAACCACCTGTCAGATGTACCAGAAACACGTGCCGGAGACGCCGGAAGCACCTGCCAAGCACGTTGGAACCACCTGCTCAACTCGCCTGAACCACCTGCCGGACATGCCAAAATCACCTGCCGACTATGCCAGAACCACTTGGCGAACACTCCGGAATCACTTGCCGGGCATGCAGGAAGCACCTCTCAGACATGCCAGAACCCCGTGCCAATGACCCCAGAAGCACCAGCCGAGCACGCCGGAACCACCTGCTCGACTCGCCAGAACCACCTGCCGATCACGCAAAAATCACCTGCCGGCTACGCCACAATCCGTTGGTGAAGACTTTGGAATCACCTGCCAGGCTTGCTGGAACCACCTGCCAGTCATGCCAAAATCACCTGCCATCTACGCCAGAACCGCTTGGCGGACACTGCGGAAACACCTGTCGGGCCGGCCGGAACCACATCTCAGACGTGCCAGAAACGTGTTCATGAGATGCTGGAACCACACCCCGAACAGACGGATACCACCTGCCAGAACCGCCTGAACCACCTGCTGAGCACGCCGGAACTACCTGCTCGACTCACCGGTACCACCTCCCTGACACGCCAAAATCACCTGCTGGCTATGCCAGAACCACTTGGCGGACACTCCGGAATCATCTGCCGGACATGCTGGAACCAGCTCTCAGACACACCAGAACCAAGTGCCGGAGACGCCGGAAGCACCTGCCGAGCATGCCGGAGCCACCTGCTCGACTCGCCAGAAACACCTGCCGGACACGCCAAAATCACCTGCCGGGTATGCCAGAACCACCTCTCAGACGTGCCGGAAGCACGTGCCGGACACGCCGGAATCACCTACCGGACAGACCGGAACCACCTGCCGAGCACGCCGGAGCCACCTGTTCGACTCGCTGGAACCACCTGCCGGACAGGCCAATATCAACTGCTGGCTATGCCAGAACCACCTGGGGGACAGTCCGGGATCACCTGCCAGCCGTGGCGGAACCACCTCTCAGACGTACCAGAACCACCTGCCGGAGAAGCTGGAAACACGTCCTGGACAGACTGGAACCACGTGACGGCCATGCCTGAACCACCTGCCGAGCACGGCGGAACCACCTGTCGGACAAGCCAAAATCACCTGCGGGCTACGCCAGAACCACTTGGACGACTCTCCGAAATGACCTGCCGGGCATGTTTGAACCACCTCTCAGACGTGCCAGAAGCACGTGGCGGACAGTCCGGAATCACCTGTTGGGCATACGCAACCACCTCTGACACGTACCAGAACCACGTGCCGTGCACGCCGGAACCACCTACCGGACAGACCGGAATCAACTTTTGGGCATGCCGGAACCACCAGTCAGATGTGCCAGAAACACGTGCCGGAGACGCCGGAAGCACCTGCCGAGCACGTCGCAACCACCTGCTCAACTCGCCTGAACCACCTGCCGGACACGCCAAAATCACCTGCCCGCTACACCAGCACCACTTCAGGGACAAGCCGGAATCACGTGAGGGGCATGCCGGCACAGCCTCTCAGACTGAACCTCGTGCCGGACACCACAGAACCACCTGCCGGACAGACCGGAACCACCTGCCGGACACACCGGAACCACCGGCTCGACCCGCCGGAACGACCGCTGGACATGCAAAATCACCTGCCGGCTACGCCGGAAACACTTGGCGAACACTCCGGAATCACCTGCCGGGCATGCCGGAACCACCTCTCAGATATGCCAGAACCACGTGCCTATGACCCCGGAAGCACCTGCCGAGCACGCCGGAACCACCTGCTCGACTCGCCAGAACCACCTGCCGGACACACAAAAATCACCTGCCGGCTACGCCACAACCAGTTGGGGAACACTTCGGAATCACCTGCCGGGCTTGCTGGAACCACCTGCCGGTCATGCCAAAATCACCTGCCAACTACGCCAGTACCACTTGGCGGACACTGTGGAAACACCTGTCGGGCCGGCCGGAACCACATCTGAGACGTGCCAGAACCATGTGCATGAGATGCTGGAACCACACCCCGAACAGACGGAAAACACCTGCCAGACCCGTCTGAACAACCTGGCGAGCACGCCGGAGCCACCTGCTCGACTCGCCAGAACCACCTACCTGACATGCCCAAATCACCAGCCGGGTATGCCAGAACCACTTGGCAGACACTCCGGAATCATCTGCCGGACATGCCGGAACCAACTCTCAGACGTGCCGGAAGCACGTGCAGGACACGCCGGAATCACCTACCGGACAGACCGGAACCACCTGCCGAGCACGCCGGAGCCACCTGTTCGACTCGCTGGAACCACCTGCCGGACAGGCCAATATCAACTGCTGGCTATGCGAGAACCACCGGGGGGACGGTCCGGAATCACCTGCCAGCCATGGCGGAACCACCTCTCAGACGTACCAGAACCACCTGCCGGAGAAGCTGGAAACACGTCCTGGACAGTCTGGAACCACCTGCCGGCCAAGCCTGAACCACCTGCCAAGCACAATGGAACAACCTGCCAGACACGCCAAAATCACCTGCGTGTTATGCCAGAACCACTTGGAGCACTCTCTGGGATGACCTGCCGGGCATGCCGGAACCACCTCTCAGACGTGCCAGAACCATGTGGCGGACAGTCCGGAATCACGTGTTGGGCATGCGCAACCACCTCTGAGACGCACCAGAACCACATGCCGTGCAGGCTGGAACCACCTACCTTACAGACCGGAATCACCTTTCGGGCATGCCGGAACCACCTGTCAGATGTGCCAGAAACACGTGCCGGAGACGCCGGAAGCACCTGCCAAGCACGTTGGAACCACCTGCTCAACTCGCCTGAACCACCTGCCGGACATGCCAAAATCACCTGCCGACTATGCCAGAACCACTTGGCGAACACTCCGGAATCACTTGCCGGGCATGCAGGAACCACCTCTCAGACATGCCAGAACCCCGTGCCAATGACCCCGGAAGCACCAGCCGAGCACGCCGGAACCACCTGCTCGACTCGCCAGAACCACCTGCCGATCACGCAAAAATCACCTGCCGGCTACGCCACAACCAGTTGGTGAACACTTTGGAATCACCTGCCAGGCTTGCTGGAACCACCTGCCAGTCATGCCAAAATCACCTGCCAACTACGCCAGAACCGCTTGGCGGACACTGCGGAAACACCTGTCGGGCCGGCCGGAACCACATCTCAGACGTGCCAGAAACGTGTTCATGAGATGCTGGAACCACACCCCGAACAGACGGATACCACCTGCCAGAACCGCCTGAACCACCTGCTGAGCACGCCGGAACCACCTGCTCGACTCACCGGTACCACCTCCCTGACACGCCAAAATCACCTGCTGGCTATGCCAGAACCACTTGGCGGACACTCCGGAATCATCTGCCGGGCATGCCGGAACCAGCTCTCAGACACACCAGAACCAAGTGCCGGAGACGCCGGAAGCACCTGCCGAGCATGCCGGAGCCACCTGCTCAACTCGCCAGAAACACCTGCCGGACACGCCAAAATCACCTGCCGGGTATGCCAGAACCACCTGGCGGACACTACGGAATCACCTGCCGCGCATGCCGGAACCACCTCTCAGACGTGCCGGAAGCACGTGCCAGACACGCCGGAATCACCTACCGGACAGACCGGAACCACCTGCCAAGAACGCCGGAGCCACCTGTTCCACTCGCTGGAACCACCTGCCGGACAGGCCAATATCAACTGCTGGCTATGCCAGAACCACCTGGGGGACAGTCCGGGATCACCTGCCAGCCATGGCGGAACCACCTCTCAGACGTACCAGAACCACCTGCCGGAGAAGCTGGAAACACGTCCTGGACAGACTGGAACCACGTGACGGCCATGCCTGAACCACCTGCCGAGCACGGCGGAACCACCTGCCGGACACGCCAAAATCACCTGCGGGCTACGCCAGAACCACTTGGACGACTCTCCGAAATGACCTGCCGGGCATGTTGGAACAACCTCTCAGACGTGCCAGAAGCACGTGGAGGACAGTCCGGAATCACCTGTTGGGCATACGCAACCACCTCTGACACGTACCAGAACCACGTGCCGTGCACGCCGGAACCACCTACCGGACAGACCGGAATCCACTTTTGGGCATGCCGGAACCACCAGTCAGATGTGCCAGAAACACGTGCCAGAGACGCCGGAAGCACCTGCCGAGCATGTCGCAACCACCTGCTCAACTCGCCTGAACCACCTGCCGGACACGCCAAAATCACCTGCCCGCTACACCAGCACCACTTCGGGGACAAGCCGGAATCACGTGGGGGGCATGCCGGCACAGCCTCTCAGACTGAACCTCATGCCGGACACCACAGAACCACCTGCCGGACAGACCGGAACCACCTGCCGGACACGCCAGAACCACCGGCTCGACCCGCCGGAGCGACCGCTGGACATGCAATATCACCTGCCGGCTACGCCGGAAACACTTGGCGAACACTCCGGAATCACCTGCCGGGCATGCCGGAACCACCTCTCAGATATGCCAGAACCACGTGCCAATGACCCCGGAAGCACCTGCCGTGCACGCCGGAACCACCTGCTCGACTCGCCAGAACCACCTGCCAGACACGCAAAAATCACCTGCCGGCTACGCCACAACCAGTTGGGGAACACTTCGGAATCACCTGCCGGGCTTGCTGGAACCACCTGCCGGTCATGCCAAAATCACCTGCCAACTACGCCACTACCACTTGGCGGACACTGTGGAAACACCTGTCGGGCCGGACGGAACCACATCTCAGACGTGCCAGAACCATGTGCATGAGATGCTGGAACCACACCCCGAACAGACGGAAAACACCTGCCAGACCCGTCTGAACAACCTGCCAAGCACGCCGGAGCCACCTGCTCGACTCGCCGGAACCACCTACCTGACATGCCCAAATCACCAGCCGGGTATGCCAGAACCACTTGGCGGAAACTCCGGAATCATCTGCCGGACATGCCGGAACCAGCTCTCAGACACACCAGAACCAAGTGCCGGAGACGCCGGAAGCACCTGCCGAGCATGCCGGAGCCACCTGCTCGACTCGCCAGAAACACCTGCCGGACACGCCAAAATCACCTGCCGGGTACGCCAGAACCACCTGGCGGACACTCCGAAACCACCTGTCGCGCATGCCGGAACCACCTCTCAGACGTGCCGGAAGCACGTGCCGGACACGCCGGAATCACCTACCGGACAGACCGGAACCACCTGCCGAGCACGCCGGAGCCACCTGTTCGACTCGCTGGAACCACATGCCGGACAGGCCAATATCAACTGCTGGCTATGCCAGAACCACCGGGGGGACGGTCCGGAATCACCTGCCAGCCATGGCGGAACCACCTCTCAGACGTACCAGAACCAACTGCCGGAGAAGCTGGAAACACGTCCTGGACAGTCTGGAACCACCTGCCGGCCAAGCCTGAACCACCTGCCAAGCACAACGGAACAACCTGCCAGACACGCCAAAATCACCTGCGTGTTATGCCAGAAACACTTGGAGGACTCTCTGGGATGACCTGCCGGGCATGCCGGAACCACCTCTCAGACGTGCCAGAACCACGTGGCGGACAGTCCGGAATCACCTGTTGGGCATGCCCAACCACCTCTGAGACGTACCAGAACCACATGCCGTGCAGGCTGGAACCACCTACCGGACAGACCGGAATCACCTTTCGGGCATGCCGGAACCACCTGTCAGATGTGCCAGAAACACGTGCCGGAGACGCCGGAAGCACCTGCCAAGCACGTTGGAACCACCTGCTCAACTCGCCTGAACCACCTGCCGGACATGCCAAAATCACCTGCCGACTATGCCAGAACCACTTGGCAAACACTCCGGAATCACTTGCCGGGCATGCAGGAACCACCTCTCAGACATGCCAGAACCCCGTGCCAATGACCCCGGAAGCACCAGCCGAGCACGCCGGAACCACCTGCTCGACTCGCCAGAACCACCTGCCGATCACGCAAAAATCACCTGCCGGCTACGCCACAACCAGTTGGTGAAGACTTTGGAATCACCTGCCAGGCTTGCTGGAACCACCTGCCAGTCATGCCAAAATGACCTGCCAACTACGCCAGAACCGCTTGGCGGACACTGCGGAAACACCTGTCGGGCCGGCTGGAACCACATCTCAGACGTGCCAGAAACGTGTTCATGAGATGCTGGAACCACACCCCAAACAGACGGATACCACCTGCCAGAACCGCCTGAACCACCTGCTCAGCACGCAGGAACCACCTGCTCGACTCACCGGTACCACCTCCCTGACACGCCAAAATCACCTGCTGGGTATGCCAGAACCACTTGGCGGACACTCCGGAATCATCTGCCGGACATGCCGGAACCAGCTCTCAGACACACCAGAACCAAGTGCCGGAGACGCCGGAAGCACCTGCCGAGCATGCCGGAGCCAACTGCTCGACTCGCCAGAAACACCCGCCGGACACGCCAAAATCACCTGCCGGGTATGCCAGAAACACCTGGCGGACACTACGGAATCACCTGCCGCGCATGCCGGAACCACCTCTCAGACGTGCCGGAAGCACGTGCCGGACACGCCGGAATCGCCTACCGGACAGACCGGAACCACCTGCCGAGCACGCCGGAGCCACCTGTTCGACTCGCTGGAACCACCTGCCGGACAGGCCAATATCAACTGCTGGCTATGCCAGAACCACCTGGGGGACAGTCCGGGATCACCTGCCAGCCATGGCGGAACCACCTCTCAGAAGTACCAGAACCACCTGCCGGAGAAGCTGGAAACAAGTCCTGGACAGACTGGGACCACGTGACGGCCATGCCTGAACCACCTGCCGAGCACGGCGGAACCACCTGTCGGACACGCCAAAATCACCTGCGGGCTACGCCAGAACCACTTGGACGACTCTCCGAAATGACCTGCCGGGCATGTTGGAACCACCTCTCAGACGTGCCAGAAGCACGTGGCGGACAGTCCGGAATCACCTGTTGGGCATACGCAACCACCTCTGAGACGTACCAGAACCACGTGCCGTGCACGCCAGAACCACCTACCGGACAGACCGGAATCAACTTTTGGGCATGCCGGAACCACCAGTCAGATGTGCCAGAAACACGTGCCGGAGACGCCGGAAGCACCTGCCGAGCATGCCGGAGCCACCTGCTCGACTCGCCAGAAACACCTGCCGGACACGCCAAAATCACCTGCCGGGTACGCCAGAACCACCTGGCGGACACTCCGAAATCACCTGTCGCGCATGCCGGAACCACCTCTCAGACGTGCCGGAAGCACGTGCCGGACACGCCGGAATCACATACCGGACAGACCGGAACCACCTGCCGAGCACGCCGGAGCCACCTGTTCGACTCGCTGGAACCACATGCCGGACAGGCCAATATCAACTGCTGGCTATGCCAGAACCACCTGGGGGACGGTCCGGAATCACCTGCCAGCCATGGCGGAACCACCTCTCACACGTACCAGAACCACCTGCCGGAGAAGCTGGAAACACGTCCTGGACAGTCTGGAACCACCTGCCGGCCAAGCCTGAACCACCTGCCAAGCACAACGGAACAACCTGCCAGACACTTCAAAATCACCTGCGTGTTATGCCAGAACCACTTGGAGGACTCTCTGGGATGACCTGCCGGGCATGCCGGAACCACCTCTCAGACGTGCCAGAACCATGTGGCGGACAGTCCGGAATCACCTGTTGGGCATGCGCAACCACCTCTGAGACGTACCAGAACCACATGCCGTGCAGGCTGGAACCACCTACCGGACAGACCGGAATCACCTTTCGGGCATGCCGGAACCACCTGTCAGATGTGCCAGAAACACGTGCCGGAGACGCCGGAAGCACCTGCCAAGCACGTTGGAACCACCTGCTCAACTCGCCTGAACCACCTGCCGGACATGCCAAAATCACCTGCCGACTATGCCAGAACCACTTGGCGAACACTCCGGAATCACTTGCCGGGCATGCAGGAACCACCTCTCAGACATGCCAGAACCCCGTGCCAATGACCCCGGAAGCACCAGCCGAGCACGCCGGAACCACCTGCTCGACTCGCCAGAACCACCTGCCGATCACGCAAAAATCACCTGCCGGCTACGCCACAACCAGTTGGTGAACACTTTGGAATCACCTGCCAGGCTTGCTGTAACCACCTGCCAGTCATGCCGAAATCACCTGCCATCTACGCCAGAACCGCTTGCCGGACACTGCGGAAACACCTGTCGGGCCGGCTGGAACCACATCTCAGACGTGCCAGAAACGTGTTCATGAGATGCTGGAACCACACCCCGAACAGACGGATACCACCTGCCAGAACCGCCTGAACCACCTGCTGAGCACGCCGGAACCACCTGCTCGACTCACCGGTACCACCTCCCTGACACGCCAAAATCACCTGCTGGGTATGCCAGAACCACTTGGCGGACACTCCGGAATCATCTGCCGGACATGCCGGAACCAGCTCTCAGACACACCAGAACCAAGTGCCGGAGACGCCGGAAGCACCTGCCGAGCATGCCGGAGCCACCTGCTCGACTCGCCAGAAACACCTGCCGGACACGCCAAAATCACCTGCCGGGTATGCCAGAACCACCTGGCGGACACTACGGAATCACCTGCCGCGCATGCCGGAACCACCTCTCAGACGTGCCGGAAGCACGTGCCAGACACGCCGGAAACACCTACCGGACAGACCGGAACCACCTGCCAAGAACGCCGGAGCCACCTGTTCGACTCGCTGGAACCACCTGCCGGACAGGCCAATATCAACTGCTGGCTATGCCAGAACCACCTGGGGGACAGTCCGGGATCACCTGCCAGCCATGGCGGAACCACCTCTCAGACGTACCAGAACCACCTGCCGGAGAAGCTGGAAACACGTCCTGGACAGACTGGAACCACGTGACGGCCATGCCTGAACCACCTGCCGAGCACGGCGGAACCACCTGCCGGACACGCCAAAATCACCTGCGGGCTACGCCAGAACCACTTGGACGACTCTCCGAAATGACCTGCCGGGCATGTTGGAACAACCTCTCAGACGTGCCAGAAGCACGTGGAGGACAGTCCGGAATCACCTGTTGGGCATACGCAACCACCTCTGACACGTACCAGAACCACGTGCCGTGCACGCCGGAACCACCTACCGGACAGACCGGAATCCACTTTTGGGCATGCCGGAACCACCAGTCAGATGTGCCAGAAACACGTGCCAGAGACGCCGGAAGCACCTGCCGAGCATGTCGCAACCACGTGCTCAACTCGCCTGAACCACCTGCCGGACACGCCAAAATCACCTGCCCGCTACACCAGCACCACTTCGGGGACAAGCCGGAATCACGTGAGGGGCATGCCGGCACAGCCTCTCAGACTGAACCTCATGCCGGACACCACAGAACCACCTGCCGGACAGACCGGAACCACCTGCCGGACACGCCAGAACCACCGGCTCGACCCGCCGGAGCGACCGCTGGACATGCAATATCACCTGCCGGCTACGCCGGAAACACTTGGCGAAAACTCCGGAATCACCTGCCGGGCATGCCGGAACCACCTCTCAGATATGCCAGAACCACGTGCCAATGACCCCGGAAGCACCTGCCGTGCACGCCGGAACCACCTGCTCGACTCGCCAGAACCACCTGCCAGACACGCAAAAATCACCTGCCGGCTACGCCACAACCAGTTGGGGAACACTTCGGAATCACCTGCCGGGCTTGCTGGAACCACCTGCCGGTCATGCCAAAATCACCTGCCAACTACGCCAGTACCACTTGGCGGACACTGTGGAAACACCTGTCGGGCCGGCCGGAACCACATCTCAGACGTGCCAGAACCATGTGCATGAGATGCTGGAACCACACCCCGAACAGACGGAAAACACCTGCCAGACCCGTCTGAACAACCTGCGAAGCACGCCGGAGCCACCTGCTCGACTCGCCGGAACCACCTACCTGACACGCCAAAATCACCTGCCGGGTACGCCAGAACCACCTGGCGGACACTCCGAAATCACCTGTCGCGCATGCCGGAACCACCTCTCAGACGTGCCGGAAGCACGTGCCGGACACGCCGGAATCACCTACCGGACAGACCGGAACCACCTGCCGAGCACGCCGGAGCCACCTGTTCGACTCGCTGGAACCACCTGCCGGACAGGCCAATATCAACTGCTGGCTATGCCAGAACCACCGGGGGGACGGTCCGGAATCACCTGCCAGCCATGGCGGAACCACCTCTCAGACGTACCAGAACCACCTGCCAGAGAAGCTGGAAACACGTCCTGGACAGACTGGAACCACGTGACGGCGATGCCTGAACCACCTGCCGAGCACAGCGGAACCACCTGGCGGACATGCCAAAATCACCTGCGGGCTACGCCATAACTACTTGGACGACTCTCCGAAATGACCTGCCGGGCATTTTGGAACCACCTCTCAGACGTGCCAGAAGCACGTGGCGGACAGTCCGGAATCACCTGTTGGGCATACGCAACCACCTCTGACACGTACCAGAACCACGTGCCGTGCACGCCGGAACCACCTACCGGACAGACCGGAATCAACTTTTGGGCATGCCGGAACCACCAGTCAGATGTGCCAGAAACACGTGCCGGAGACGCCGGAAGCACCTGCCGAGCACGTCGCAACCACCTGCTCAACTCGCCTGAACCACCTGCCGGACACGCCAAAATCACCTGCCCGCTACACCAGCACCACTTCGGGGACAAGCCGGAATCACGTGAGGGGCATGCCGGCACAGCCTCTCAGACTGAACCTCGTGCCGGACACCACAGAACCACCTGCCGGACAGACCGGAACCACCTGCCGGACACGCCGCAACCACCGGCTCGACCCGCCGGAATGACCGCTGGACGTGCAAAATCACCTGCCGGCTATTCCGGAAACACTTGGCGAACACTCCGGAATCACCAGCCGGGCATGCCGGAACCACCTCTCAGATATGCCAGAACCACGTGCCAATGACCCCGGAAGCACCTGCCGAGCACGCCGGAACCACCTGCTCGACTCGCCAGAAACACCTGCCGGACACGCAAAAATCACCTGCCGGCTACGCCACAACCAGTTGGGGAACACTTCGGAATCACCTGCCGGGCTTGCTGGAACCACCTGCCGGTCATGCCAAAATCACCTGCCAACTACGCCAGTACCACTTGGCGGACACTGTGGAAACACCTGTCGGGACGGCCGGAACCTCATCTGAGACGTGCCAGAACCATGTGCATGAGATGCTGGCACCACACCCCGAACAGACGGAAAACACCTGCCAGACCCGTTTGAACAACCTGCCGAGCACGCCGGAGCCACCTGCTCGACTCGCCGGAACCACCTACCTGACATGCCCAAATCACCAGCAAGGTATGCCAGAACCACTTGGCGGACACTCCGGAATCATCTGCCGGACATGCCTGAACCAGCTCTCAGACACACCAGAACCACGTGCCGGAGACGCCGGAAGCACCTGCCGAGCATGCCGGAGCCACCTGCTCGACTCGCCAGAAACACCTGCCGGACACGCCAAAATCACCTGCCGGGTACGCCAGAACCACCTGGCGGACACTCCGAAATCACCTGTCGCGCATGCCGGAACCACCTCTCAGACGTGCCGGAAGCACGTGCCGGACACGCCGGAATCACATACCGGACAGACCGGAACCACCTGCCGAGCACGCCGGAGCCACCTGTTCGACTCGCTGGAACCACATGCCGGACAGGCCAATATCAACTGCTGGCTATGCCAGAACCACCTGGGGGACGGTCCGGAATCACCTGCCAGCCATGGCGGAACCACCTCTCACACGTACCAGAACCACCTGCCGGAGAAGCTGGAAACACGTCCTGGACAGTCTGGAACCACCTGCCGCCCAAGCCTGAACCACCTGCCAAGCACAACGGAACAACCTGCCAGACACTTCAAAATCACCTGCGTGTTATGCCAGAACCACTTGGAGGACTCTCTGGGATGACCTGCCGGGCATGCCGGAACCACCTCTCAGACGTGCCAGAACCATGTGGCGGACAGTCCGGAATCACCTGTTGGGCATGCGCAACCACCTCTGAGACGTACCAGAACCACATGCCGTGCAGGCTGGAACCACCTACCGGACAGACCGGAATCACCTTTCGGGCATGCCGGAACCACCTGTCAGATGTGCCAGAAACACGTGCCGGAGACGCCGGAAGCACCTGCCAAGCACGTTGGAACCACCTGCTCAACTCGCCTGAACCACCTGCCGGACATGCCAAAATCACCTGCCGACTATGCCAGAACCACTTGGCGAACACTCCGGAATCACTTGCCGGGCATGCAGGAACCACCTCTCAGACATGCCAGAACCCCGTGCCAATGACCCCGGAAGCACCAGCCGAGCACGCCGGAACCACCTGCTCGACTCGCCAGAACCACCTGCCGATCACGCAAAAATCACCTGCCGGCTACGCCACAACCAGTTGGTGAACACTTTGGAATCACCTGCCAGGCTTGCTGTAACCACCTGCCAGTCATGCCGAAATCACCTGCCATCTACGCCAGAACCGCTTGCCGGACACTGCGGAAACACCTGTCGGGCCGGCTGGAACCACATCTCAGACGTGCCAGAAACGTGTTCATGAGATGCTGGAACCACACCCCGAACAGACGGATACCACCTGCCAGAACCGCCTGAACCACCTGCTGAGCACGCCGGAACCACCTGCTCGACTCACCGGTACCACCTCCCTGACACGCCAAAATCACCTGCTGGGTATGCCAGAACCACTTGGCGGACACTCCGGAATCATCTGCCGGACATGCCGGAACAAGCTCTCAGACACACCAGAACCAAGTGCCGGAGACGCCGGAAGCACCTGCCGAGCATGCCGGAGCCACCTGCTCGACTCGCCAGAAACACCTGCCGGACACGCCAAAATCACCTGCCGGGTATGCCAGAACCACCTCTCAGACGTGCCGGAAGCACGTGCCGGACACGCCGGAATCACCTACCGGACAGACCGGAACCACCTGCCGAGCACGCCGGAGCCACCTGTTCGACTCGCTGGAACCACCTGCCGGACAGGCCAATATCAACTGCTGGCTATGCCAGAACCACCTGGGGGACAGTCCGGGATCACCTGCCAGCCGTGGCGGAACCACCTCTCAGACGTACCAGAACCACCTGCCGGAGAAGCTGGAAACACGTCCTGGACAGACTGGAACCACGTGACGGCCATGCCTGAACCACCTGCCGAGCACGGCGGAACCACCTGTCGGACAAGCCAAAATCACCTGCGGGCTACGCCAGAACCACTTGGACGACTCTCCGAAATGACCTGCCGGGCATGTTTGAACCACCTCTCAGACGTGCCAGAAGCACGTGGCGGACAGTCCGGAATCACCTGTTGGGCATACGCAACCACCTCTGAGACGTACCAGAACCACGTGCCGTGCACGCCGGAACCACCTACCGGACAGACCGGAATCAACTTTTGGGCATGCCGGAACCACCAGTCAGATGTGCCAGAAACACGTGCCGGAGACGCCGGAACCACCTGCCGAGCACGTCGCAACCACCTGCTCAACTCGCCTGAACCACCTGCCGGACACGCCAAAATCACCTGCCCGCTACACCAGCACCACTTCGGGGACAAGCCGGAATCACGTGAGGGGCATGCCGGCACAGCCTCTCAGACTGAACCTCGTGCCGGACACCACAGAACCACCTGCCGGACAGACCGGAACCACCTGCCGGACACGCCGGAACCACCGGCTCGACCCGCCGGAACGACCGCTGGACATGCAAAATCACCTGCCGGCTACGCCGGAAACACTTGGCGAACACTCCGGAATCACCTGCCGGGCATGCCGGAACCACCTCTCAGATATGCCAGAACCACGTGCCTATGACCCCGGAAGCACCTGCCGAGCACGCCGGAACCACCTGCTCGACTCGCCAGAACCACCTGCCGGACACACAAAAATCACCTGCCGGCTACGCCACAACCAGTTGGGGAACACTTCGGAATCACCTGCCGGGCTTGCTGGAACCACCTGCCGGTCATGCCAAAATCACCTGCCAACTACGCCAGTACCACTTGGCGGACACTGTGGAAACACCTGTCGGGCCGGCCGGAACCACATCTGAGACGTGCCAGAACCATGTGCATGAGATGCTGGAACCACACCCCGAACAGACGGAAAACACCTGCCAGACCCGTCTGAACAACCTGGCGAGCACGCCGGAGCCACCTGCTCGACTCGCCAGAACCACCTACCTGACATGCCCAAATCACCAGCCGGGTATGCCAGAACCACTTGGCAGACACTCCGGAATCATCTGCCGGACATGCCGGAACCAACTCTCAGACGTGCCGGAAGCACGTGCAGGACACGCCGGAATCACCTACCGGACAGACCGGAACCACCTGCCGAGCACGCCGGAGCCACCTGTTCGACTCGCTGGAACCACCTGCCGGACAGGCCAATATCAACTGCTGGCTATGCCAGAACAACCGGGGGGACGGTCCGGAATCACCTGCCAGCCATGGCGGAACCACCTCTCAGACGTACCAGAACCACCTGCCGGAGAAGCTGGAAACACGTCCTGGACAGACTGGAACCACGTGACGGCGATGCCTGAACCACCTGCCGAGCACAGCGGAACCACCTGCCGGACATGCCAAAATCACCTGCGGGCTACGCCAGAACTACTTGGACGACTCTCCGAAATGACCTGCCGGGCATTTTGGAACCACCTCTCAGACGTGCCAGAAGCACGTGGCGGACAGTCCGGAATCACCTGTTGGGCATACGCAACCACCTCTGACACGTACCAGAACCACGTGCCGTGCACGCCGGAACCACCTACCGGACAGACCGGAATCAACTTTTGGGCATGCCGGAACCACCAGTCAGATGTGCCAGAAACACGTGCCGGAGACGCCGGAAGCACCTGCCGAGCACGTCGCAACCACCTGCTCAACTCGCCTGAACCACCTGCCGGACACGCCAAAATCACCTGCCCGCTACACCAGCACCACTTCGGGGACAAGCCGGAATCACGTGAGGGGCATGCCGGCACAGCCTCTCAGACTGAACCTCGTGCCGGACACCACAGAACCACCTGCCGGACAGACCGGAACCACCTGCTGGACACGCCGCAACCACCGGCTCGACCCGCCGGAATGACCGCTGGACGTGCAAAATCACCTGCCGGCTATTCCGGAAACACTTGGCGAACACTCCGGAATCACCAGCCGGGCATGCCGGAACCACCTCTCACATATGCCAGAACCACGTGCCAATGACCCCGGAAGCACCTGCCGAGCACGCCGGAACCACCTGCTCGACTCGCCAGAAACACCTGCCGGACACGCAAAAATCACCTGCCGGCTACGCCACAACCAGTTGGGGAACACTTCGGAATCACCTGCCGGGCTTGCTGGAACCACCTGCCGGTCATGCCAAAATCACCTGCCAACTACGCCAGTACCACTTGGCGGACACTGTGGAAACACATGTCGGGACGGCCGGAACCTCATCTGAGACGTGCCAGAACCATGTGCATGAGATGCTGGCACCACACCCCGAACAGACGGAAAACACCTGCCAGACCCGTTTGAACAACCTGCCGAGCACGCCGGAGCCACCTGCTCGACTCGCCGGAACCACCTACCTGACATGCCCAAATCACCAGCAAGGTATGCCAGAACCACTTGGCGGACACTCCGGAATCATCTGCCGGACATGCCTGAACCAGCTCTCAGACACACCAGAACCACGTGCCGGAGACGCCGGAAGCACCTGCCGAGCATGCCGGAGCCACCTGCTCGACTCGCCAGAAACACCTGCCGGACACGCCAAAATCACCTGCCGGGTACGCCAGAACCACCTGGCGGACACTCCGAAATCACCTGCCGCGCATGCCGGAACCACCTCTCAGACGTGCCGGAAGCACGTGCCGGACACGCCGGAATCACATACCGGACAGACCGGAACCACCTGCCGAGCACGCCGGAGCCACCTGTTCGACTCGCTGGAACCACATGCCGGACAGGCCAATATCAACTGCTGGCTATGCCAGAACCACCTGGGGGACGGTCCGGAATCACCTGCCAGCCATGGCGGAACCACCTCTCACACGTACCAGAACCACCTGCCGGAGAAGCTGGAAACACGTCCTGGACAGTCTGGAACCACCTGCCGGCCAAGCCTGAACCACCTGCCAAGCACAACGGAACAACCTGCCAGACACTTCAAAATCACCTGCGTGTTATGCCAGAACCACTTGGAGGACTCTCTGGGATGACCTGCCGGGCATGCCGGAACCACCTCTCAGACGTGCCAGAACCATGTGGCGGACAGTCCGGAATCACCTGTTGGGCATGCGCAACCACCTCTGAGACGTACCAGAACCACATGCCGTGCAGGCTGGAACCACCTACCGGACAGACCGGAATCACCTTTCGGGCATGCCGGAACCACCTGTCAGATGTGCCAGAAACACGTGCCGGAGACGCCGGAAGCACCTGCCAAGCACGTTGGAACCACCTGCTCAACTCGCCTGAACCACCTGCCGGACATGCCAAAATCACCTGCCGACTATGCCAGAACCACTTGGCGAACACTCCGGAATCACTTGCCGGGCATGCAGGAACCACCTCTCAGACATGCCAGAACCCCGTGCCAATGACCCCGGAAGCACCAGCCGAGCACGCCGGAACCACCTGCTCGACTCGCCAGAACCACCTGCCGATCACGCAAAAATCACCTGCCGGCTACGCCACAACCAGTTGGTGAAGACTTTGGAATCACCTGCCAGGCTTGCTGTAACCACCTGCCAGTCATGCCGAAATCACCTGCCATCTACGCCAGAACCGCTTGCCGGACACTGCGGAAACACCTGTCGGGCCGGCTGGAACCACATCTCAGACGTGCCAGAAACGTGTTCATGAGATGCTGGAACCACACCCCGAACAGACGGATACCACCTGCCAGAACCGCCTGAACCACCTGCTGAGCACGCCGGAACCACCTGCTCGACTCACCGGTACCACCTCCCTGACACGCCAAAATCACCTGCTGGGTATGCCAGAACCACTTGGCGGACACTCCGGAATCATCTGCCGGACATGCCGGAACCAGCTCTCAGACACACCAGAACCAAGTGCCGGAGACGCCGGAAGCACCTGCCGAGCATGCCGGAGCCACCTGCTCGACTCGCCAGAAACACCTGCCGGACACGCCAAAATCACCTGCCGGGTATGCCAGAACCACCTGGCGGACACTACGGAATCACCTGCCGCGCATGCCGGAACCACCTCTCAGACGTGCCGGAAGCACGTGCCAGACACGCCGGAAACACCTACCGGACAGACCGGAACCACCTGCCAAGAACGCCGGAGCCACCTGTTCGACTCGCTGGAACCACCTGCCGGACAGGCCAATATCAACTGCTGGCTATGCCAGAACCACCTGGGGGACAGTCCGGGATCACCTGCCAGCCATGGCGGAACCACCTCTCAGACGTACCAGAACCACCTGCCGGAGAAGCTGGAAACACGTCCTGGACAGACTGGAACCACGTGACGGCCATGCCTGAACCACCTGCCGAGCACGGCGGAACCACCTGCCGGACACGCCAAAATCACCTGCGGGCTACGCCAGAACCACTTGGACGACTCTCCGAAATGACCTGCCGGGCATGTTGGAACAACCTCTCAGACGTGCCAGAAGCACGTGGAGGACAGTCCGGAATCACCTGTTGGGCATACGCAACCACCTCTGACACGTACCAGAACCACGTGCCGTGCACGCCGGAACCACCTACCGGACAGACCGGAATCCACTTTTGGGCATGCCGGAACCACCAGTCAGATGTGCCAGAAACACGTGCCAGAGACGCCGGAAGCACCTGCCGAGCATGTCGCAACCACCTGCTCAACTCGCCTGAACCACCTGCCGGACACGCCAAAATCACCTGCCCGCTACACCAGCACCACTTCGGGGACAAGCCGGAATCACGTGAGGGGCATGCCGGCACAGCCTCTCAGACTGAACCTCATGCCGGACACCACAGAACCACCTGCCGGACAGACCGGAACCACCTGCCGGACACGCCAGAACCACCGGCTCGACCCGCCGGAGCGACCGCTGGACATGCAATATCACCTGCCGGCTACGCCGGAAACACTTGGCGAAAACTCCGGAATCACCTGCCGGGCATGCCGGAACCACCTCTCAGATATGCCAGAACCACGTGCCAATGACCCCGGAAGCACCTGCCGTGCACGCCGGAACCACCTGCTCGACTCGCCAGAACCACCTGCCAGACACGCAAAAATCACCTGCCGGCTACGCCACAACCAGTTGGGGAACACTTCGGAATCACCTGCCGGGCTTGCTGGAACCACCTGCCGGTCATGCCAAAATCACCTGCCAACTACGCCAGTACCACTTGGCGGACACTGTGGAAACACCTGTCGGGCCGGCCGGAACCACATCTCAGACGTGCCAGAACCATGTGCATGAGATGCTGGAACCACACCCCGAACAGACGGAAAACACCTGCCAGACCCGTCTGAACAACCTGCGAAGCACGCCGGAGCCACCTGCTCGACTCGCCGGAACCACCTACCTGACATGCCCAAATCACCAGCCGGGTATGCCAGAACCACTTGGCGGACACTCCGGAATCATCTGCCGGACATGCCGGAACCAGCTCTCAGACACACCAGAACCAAGTGCCGGAGACGCCGGAAGCACCTGCCGAGCATGCCGGAGCCACCTGCTCGACTCGCCAGAAACACCTGCCGGACACGCCAAAATCACCTGCCGGGTACGCCAGAACCACCTGGCGGACACTCCGAAATCACCTGTCGCGCATGCCGGAACCACCTCTCAGACGTGCCGGAAGCACGTGCCGGACACGCCGGAATCACCTACCGGACAGACCGGAACCACCTGCCGAGCACGCCGGAGCCACCTGTTCGACTCGCTGGAACCACCTGCCGGACAGGCCAATATCAACTGCTGGCTATGCCAGAACCACCGGGGGGACGGTCCGGAATCACCTGCCAGCCATGGCGGAACCACCTCTCAGACGTACCAGAACCACCTGCCAGAGAAGCTGGAAACACGTCCTGGACAGACTGGAACCACGTGACGGCGATGCCTGAACCACCTGCCGAGCACAGCGGAACCACCTGGCGGACATGCCAAAATCACCTGCGGGCTACGCCAGAACTACTTGGACGACTCTCCGAAATGACCTGCCGGGCATTTTGGAACCACCTCTCAGACGTGCCAGAAGCACGTGGCGGACAGTCCGGAATCACCTGTTGGGCATACGCAACCACCTCTGACACGTACCAGAACCACGTGCCGTGCACGCCGGAACCACCTACCGGACAGACCGGAATCAACTTTTGGGCATGCCGGAACCACCAGTCAGATGTGCCAGAAACACGTGCCGGAGACGCCGGAAGCACCTGCCGAGCACGTCGCAACCACCTGCTCAACTCGCCTGAACCACCTGCCGGACACGCCAAAATCACCTGCCCGCTACACCAGCACCACTTCGGGGACAAGCCGGAATCACGTGAGGGGCATGCCGGCACAGCCTCTCAGACTGAACCTCGTGCCGGACACCACAGAACCACCTGCCGGACAGACCGGAACCACCTGCCGGACACGCCGCAACCACCGGCTCGACCCGCCGGAATGACCGCTGGACGTGCAAAATCACCTGCCGGCTATTCCGGAAACACTTGGCGAACACTCCGGAATCACCAGCCGGGCATGCCGGAACCACCTCTCACATATGCCAGAACCACGTGCCAATGACCCCGGAAGCACCTGCCGAGCACGCCGGAACCACCTGCTCGACTCGCCAGAAACACCTGCCGGACACGCAAAAATCACCTGCCGGCTACGCCACAACCAGTTGGGGAACACTTCGGAATCACCTGCCGGGCTTGCTGGAACCACCTGCCGGTCATGCCAAAATCACCTGCCAACTACGCCAGTACCACTTGGCGGACACTGTGGAAACACCTGTCGGGACGGCCGGAACCTCATCTGAGACGTGCCAGAACCATGTGCATGAGATGCTGGCACCACACCCCGAACAGACGGAAAACACCTGCCAGACCCGTTTGAACAACCTGCCGAGCACGCCGGAGCCACCTGCTCGACTCGCCGGAACCACCTACCTGACATGCCCAAATCACCAGCAAGGTATGCCAGAACCACTTGGCGGACACTCCGGAATCATCTGCCGGACATGCCTGAACCAGCTCTCAGACACACCAGAACCACGTGCCGGAGACGCCGGAAGCACCTGCCGAGCATGCCGGAGCCACCTGCTCGACTCGCCAGAAACACCTGCCGGACACGCCAAAATCACCTGCCGGGTACGCCAGAACCACCTGGCGGACACTCCGAAATCACCTGTCGCGCATGCCGGAACCACCTCTCAGACGTGCCGGAAGCACGTGCCGGACACGCCGGAATCACATACCGGACAGACCGGAACCACCTGCCGAGCACGCCGGAGCCACCTGTTCGACTCGCTGGAACCACATGCCGGACAGGCCAATATCAACTGCTGGCTATGCCAGAACCACCTGGGGGACGGTCCGGAATCACCTGCCAGCCATGGCGGAACCACCTCTCACACGTACCAGAACCACCTGCCGGAGAAGCTGGAAACACGTCCTGGACAGTCTGGAACCACCTGCCGGCCAAGCCTGAACCACCTGCCAAGCACAACGGAACAACCTGCCAGACACTTCAAAATCACCTGCGTGTTATGCCAGAACCACTTGGAGGACTCTCTGGGATGACCTGCCGGGCATGCCGGAACCACCTCTCAGACGTGCCAGAACCATGTGGCGGACAGTCCGGAATCACCTGTTGGGCATGCGCAACCACCTCTGAGACGTACCAGAACCACATGCCGTGCAGGCTGGAACCACCTACCGGACAGACCGGAATCACCTTTCGGGCATGCCGGAACCACCTGTCAGATGTGCCAGAAACACGTGCCGGAGACGCCGGAAGCACCTGCCAAGCACGTTGGAACCACCTGCTCAACTCGCCTGAACCACCTGCCGGACATGCCAAAATCACCTGCCGACTATGCCAGAACCACTTGGCGAACACTCCGGAATCACTTGCCGGGCATGCAGGAACCACCTCTCAGACATGCCAGAACCCCGTGCCAATGACCCCGGAAGCACCAGCCGAGCACGCCGGAACCACCTGCTCGACTCGCCAGAACCACCTGCCGATCACGCAAAAATCACCTGCCGGCTACGCCACAACCAGTTGGTGAACACTTTGGAATCACCTGCCAGGCTTGCTGTAACCACCTGCCAGTCATGCCGAAATCACCTGCCATCTACGCCAGAACCGCTTGCCGGACACTGCGGAAACACCTGTCGGGCCGGCTGGAACCACATCTCAGACGTGCCAGAAACGTGTTCATGAGATGCTGGAACCACACCCCGAACAGACGGATACCACCTGCCAGAACCGCCTGAACCACCTGCTGAGCACGCCGGAACCACCTGCTCGACTCACCGGTACCACCTCCCTGACACGCCAAAATCACCTGCTGGGTATGCCAGAACCACTTGGCGGACCCTCCGGAATCATCTGCCGGACATGCCAGAACAAGCTCTCAGACACACCAGAACCAAGTGCCGGAGACGCCGGAAGCACCTGCCGAGCATGCCGGAGCCACCTGCTCGACTCGCCAGAAACACCTGCCGGACACGCCAAAATCACCTGCCGGGTATGCCAGAACCACCTGGCGGACACTACGGAATCACCTGCCGCGCATGCCGGAACCACCTCTCAGACGTGCCGGAAGCACGTGCCAGACACGCCGGAAACACCTACCGGACAGACCGGAACCACCTGCCAAGAACGCCGGAGCCACCTGTTCGACTCGCTGGAACCACCTGCCGGACAGGCCAATATCAACTGCTGGCTATGCCAGAACCACCTGGGGGACAGTCCGGGATCACCTGCCAGCCATGGCGGAACCACCTCTCAGACGTACCAGAACCACCTGCCGGAGAAGCTGGAAACACGTCCTGGACAGACTGGAACCACGTGACGGCCATGCCTGAACCACCTGCCGAGCACGGCGGAACCACCTGCCGGACACGCCAAAATCACCTGCGGGCTACGCCAGAACCACTTGGACGACTCTCCGAAATGACCTGCCGGGCATGTTGGAACAACCTCTCAGACGTGCCAGAAGCACGTGGAGGACAGTCCGGAATCACCTGTTGGGCATACGCAACCACCTCTGACACGTACCAGAACCACGTGCCGTGCACGCCGGAGCCACCTACCGGACAGACCGGAATCCACTTTTGGGCATGCCGGAACCACCAGTCAGATGTGCCAGAAACACGTGCCAGAGACGCCGGAAGCACCTGCCGAGCATGTCGCAACCACCTGCTCAACTCGCCTGAACCACCTGCCGGACACGCCAAAATCACCTGCCCGCTACACCAGCACCACTTCGGGGACAAGCCGGAATCACGTGAGGGGCATGCCGGCACAGCCTCTCAGACTGAACCTCATGCCGGACACCACAGAACCACCTGCCGGACAGACCGGAACCACCTGCCGGACACGCCAGAACCACCGGCTCGACCCGCCGGAGCGACCGCTGGACATGCAATATCACCTGCCGGCTACGCCGGAAACACTTGGCGAAAACTCCGGAATCACCTGCCGGGCATGCCGGAACCACCTCTCAGATATGCCAGAACCACGTGCCAATGACCCCGGAAGCACCTGCCGTGCACGCCGGAACCACCTGCTCGACTCGCCAGAACCACCTGCCAGACACGCAAAAATCACCTGCCGGCTACGCCACAACCAGTTGGGGAACACTTCGGAATCACCTGCCGGGCTTGCTGGAACCACCTGCCGGTCATGCCAAAATCACCTGCCAACTACGCCAGTACCACTTGGCGGACACTGTGGAAACACCTGTCGGGCCGGCCGGAACCACATCTCAGACGTGCCAGAACCATGTGCATGAGATGCTGGAACCACACCCCGAACAGACGGAAAACACCTGCCAGACCCGTCTGAACAACCTGCGAAGCACGCCGGAGCCACCTGCTCGACTCGCCGGAACCACCTACCTGACATGCCCAAATCACCAGCCGGGTATGCCAGAACCACTTGGCGGACACTCCGGAATCATCTGCCGGACATGCCGGAACCAGCTCTCAGACACACCAGAACCAAGTGCCGGAGACGCCGGAAGCACCTGCCGAGCATGCCGGAGCCACCTGCTCGACTCGCCAGAAACACCTGCCGGACACGCCAAAATCACCTGCCGGGTACGCCAGAACCACCTGGCGGACACTCCGAAATCACCTGTCGCGCATGCCGGAACCAGCTCTCAGACGTGCCGGAAGCACGTGCCGGACACGCCGGAATCACCTACCGGACAGACCGGAACCACCTGCCGAGCACGCCGGAGCCACCTGTTCGACTCGCTGGAACCACCTGCCGGACAGGCCAATATCAACTGCTGGCTATGCCAGAACCACCTGGGGGACGGTCCGGAATCACCTGCCAGCCATGGCGGAACCACCTCTCAGACGTACCAGAACCACCTGCCGGAGAAGCTGGAAACACGTCCTGGACAGTCTGGAACCACCTGCCGGCCAAGCCTGAACCACCTGCCAAGCACAACGGAACAACCTGCCAGACACGCCAAAATCACCTGCGTGTTATGCCAGAAACACTTGGAGGACTCTCTGGGATGACCTGCCGGGCATGCCGGAACCACCTCTCAGACGTGCCAGAACCACGTGGCGGACAGTCCGGAATCACCTGTTGGGCATGCGCAACCACCTCTGAGACGTACCAGAACCACATGCCGTGCAGGCTGGAACCACCTACCGGACAGACCGGAATCACCTTTCGGGCATGCCGGAACCACCTGTCAGATGTGCCAGAAACACGTGCCGGAGACGCCGGAAGCACCTGCCAAGCACGTTGGAACCACCTGCTCAACTCGCCTGAACCACCTGCCGGACATGCCAAAATCACCTGCCGACTATGCCAGAACCACTTGGCAAACACTCCGGAATCACTTGCCGGGCATGCAGGAACCACCTCTCAGACATGCCAGAACCCCGTGCCAATGACCCCGGAAGCACCAGCCGAGCACGCCGGAACCACCTGCTCGACTCGCCAGAACCACCTGCCGATCACGCAAAAATCACCTGCCGGCTACGCCACAACCAGTTGGTGAAGACTTTGGAATCACCTGCCAGGATTGCTGGAACCACCTGCCAGTCATGCCAAAATCACATGCCAACTACGCCAGAACCGCTTGGCGGACACTGCGGAAACACCTGTCGGGCCGGCTGGAGCCACATCTCAGACGTGCCAGAAACGTGTTCATGAGATGCTGGAACCACACCCCAAACAGACGGATACCACCTGCCAGAACCGCCTGAACCACCTGCTGAGCACGCAGGAACCACCTGCTCGACTCACCGGTACCACCTCCCTGACACGCCAAAATCACCTGCTGGGTATGCCAGAACCACTTGGCGGACACTCCGGAATCATCTGCCGGACATGCCGGAACCAGCTCTCAGACACACCAGAACCAAGTGCCGGAGACGCAGGAAGCACCTGCCGAGCATGCCGGAGCCAACTGCTCGACTCGCCAGAAACACCCGCCGGACACGCCAAAATCACCTGCCGGGTATGCCAGAAACACCTGGCGGACACTACGGAATCACCTGCCGCGCATGCCGGAACCACCTCTCAGACGTGCCGGAAGCACGTGCCGGACACGCCGGAATCACCTACCGGACAGACCGGAACCACCTGCCGAGCACGCCGGAGCCACCTGTTCGACTCGCTGGAACCACCTGCCGGACAGGCCAATATCAACTGCTGGCTATGCCAGAACCACCTGGGGGACAGTCCGGGATCACCTGCCAGCCATGGCGGAACCACCTCTCAGAAGTACCAGAACCACCTGCCGGAGAAGCTGGAAACAAGTCCTGGACAGACTGGAACCACGTGACGGCCATGCCTGAACCACCTGCCGAGCACGGCGGAACCACCTGTCGGACACGCCAAAATCACCTGCGGGCTACGCCAGAACCACTTGGACGACTCTCCGAAATGACCTGCCGGGCATGTTGGAACCACCTCTCAGACGTGCCAGAAGCACGTGGCGGACAGTCCGGAATCACCTGTTGGGCATACGCAACCACCTCTGAGACGTACCAGAACCACGTGCCGTGCACGCCAGAACCACCTACCGGACAGACCGGAATCAACTTTTGGGCATGCCGGAACCACCAGTCAGATGTGCCAGAAACACGTGCCGGAGACGCCGGAAGCACCTGCCGAGCACGTCGCAACCACCTGCTCAACTCGCCTGAACCACCTGCCGGACACGCCAATATCACCTGCCCGCTACACCAGCACCACTTCGGGGACAAGCCGGAATCACGTGAGGGGCATGCCGGCACAGCCTCTCAGACTGAACCTCGTGCCGGACACCACAGAAACACCTGCCGGACAGACCGGAACCACCTGCCAGACACGCCGGAACCACCGGCTCGACCCGCCGGAACGACAGCTGGACATGCAAAATCACCTGCCGGCTACGCCGGAAACACTTGGCGAACACTCCGGAATCACCTGCCGGGCATGCCGGAACCACCTCTCAGATATGCCAGAACCACGTGCCTATGACCACGGAAGCACCTGCCGAGCACGCCGGAACCACCTGCTCGACTCGCCAGAACCACCTGCCGGACACACAAAAATCACCTGCCGGCTACGCCACAACCAGTTGGGGAACACTTCGGAATCACCTGCCGGGCTTGCTGGAACCACCTGCCGGTCATGCCAAAATCACCTGCCAACTACGCCAGTACCACTTGGCGGACACTGTGGAAACACCTGTCGGGCCGGCCGGAACCACATCTGAGACGTGCCAGAACCATGTGCATGAGATGCTGGAACCACACCCCGAACAGACGGAAAACACCTGCCAGACCCGTCTGAACAACCTGGCGAGCACGCCAGAGCCACCTGCTCGACTCGCCAGAACCACCTACCTGACATGCCCAAATCACCAGCCGGGTATGCCAGAACCACTTGGCAGACACTCCGGAATCATCTGCCGGACATGCCGGAACCAACTCTCAGACGTGCCGGAAGCACGTGCAGGACACGCCGGAATCACCTACCGGACAGACCGGAACCACCTGCCGAGCACGCCGGAGCCACCCGTTCGACTCGCTGGAACCACCTGCCGGACAGGCCAATAACACCTGCTGGCTATGCCAGAACCACCGGGGGGACGGTCCGGAATCACCTGCCAGCCATGGCGGAACCACCTCTCAGACGTACCAGAACCACCTGCCGGAGAAGCTGGAAACACGTCCTGGACAATCTGGAACCACCTGCCGGCCAAGCCTGAACCACCTGCCAAGCACAATGGAACAACCTGCCAGACACGCCAAAATCACCTGCGTGTTATGCCAGAACCACTTGGAGGACTCTCTGGGATGACCTGCCGGGCATGCCGGAACCACCTCTCAGACGTGCCAGAACCATGTGGCGGACAGTCCGGAATCACGTGTTGGGCATGCGCAACCACCTCTGAGACGCACCAGAACCACATGCCGTGCAGGCTGGAACCACCTACCTTACAGACCGGAATCACCTTTCGGGCATGCCGGAACCACCTGTCAGATGTGCCAGAAACACGTGCCGGAGACGCCGGAAGCACCTGCCAAGCACGTTGGAACCACCTGCTCAACTCGCCTGAACCACCTGCCGGACATGCCAAAATCACCTGCCGACTATGCCAGAACCACTTGGCGAACACTCCGGAATCACTTGCCGGGCATGCAGGAACCACCTCTCAGACATGCCAGAACCCCGTGCCAATGACCCCGGAAGCACCAGCCGAGCACGCCGGAACCACCTGCTCGACTCGCCAGAACCACCTGCCGATCACGCAAAAATCACCTGCCGGCTACGCCACAACCAGTTGGTGAACACTTTGGAATCACCTGCCAGGCTTGCTGGAACCACCTGCCAGTCATGCCAAAATCACCTGCCAACTACGCCAGAACCGCTTGGCGGACACTGCGGAAACACCTGTCGGGCCGGCCGGAACCACATCTCAGACGTGCCAGAAACGTGTTCATGAGATGCTGGAACCACACCCCGAACAGACGGATACCACCTGCCAGAACCGCCTGAACCACCTGCTGAGCACGCCGGAACCACCTGCTCGACTCACCGGTACCACCTCCCTGACACGCCAAAATCACCTGCTGGGTATGCCAGAACCACTTGGCGGACACTCCGGAATCATCTGCCGGACATGCCGGAACCAGCTCTCAGACACACCAGAACCAAGTGCCGGAGACGCCGGAAGCACCTGCCGAGCATGCCGGAGCCACCTGCTCGACTCGCCAGAAACACCTGCCGGACACGCCAAAATCACCTGCCGGGTATGCCAGAACCACCTGGCGGACACTACGGAATCACCTGCCGCGCATGCCGGAACCACCTCTCAGACGTGCCGGAAGCACGTGCCAGACACGCCAGAATCACCTACCGGACAGACCGGAACCACCTGCCAAGAACGCCGGAGCCACCTGTTCGACTCGCTGGAACCACCTGCCGGACAGGCCAATATCAACTGCTGGCTATGCCAGAACCACCTGGGGGACGGTCCGGAATCACCTGCCAGCCATGGCGGAACCACCTCTCACACGTACCAGAACCACCTGCCGGAGAAGCTGGAAACACGTCCTGGACAGTCTGGAACCACCTGCCGCCCAAGCCTGAACCACCTGCCAAGCACAACGGAACAACCTGCCAGACACTTCAAAATCACCTGCGTGTTATGCCAGAACCACTTGGAGGACTCTCTGGGATGACCTGCCGGGCATGCCGGAACCACCTCTCAGACGTGCCAGAACCATGTGGCGGACAGTCCGGAATCACCTGTTGGGCATGCGCAACCACCTCTGAGACGTACCAGAACCACATGCCGTGCAGGCTGGAACCACCTACCGGACAGACCGGAATCACCTTTCGGGCATGCCGGAACCACCTGTCAGATGTGCCAGAAACACGTGCCGGAGACGCCGGAAGCACCTGCCAAGCACGTTGGAACCACCTGCTCAACTCGCCTGAACCACCTGCCGGACATGCCAAAATCACCTGCCGACTATGCCAGAACCACTTGGCGAACACTCCGGAATCACTTGCCGGGCATGCAGGAACCACCTCTCAGACATGCCAGAACCCCGTGCCAATGACCCCGGAAGCACCAGCCGAGCACGCCGGAACCACCTGCTCGACTCGCCAGAACCACCTGCCGATCACGCAAAAATCACCTGCCGGCTACGCCACAACCAGTTGGTGAACACTTTGGAATCACCTGCCAGGCTTGCTGTAACCACCTGCCAGTCATGCCGAAATCACCTGCCATCTACGCCAGAACCGCTTGCCGGACACTGCGGAAACACCTGTCGGGCCGGCTGGAACCACATCTCAGACGTGCCAGAAACGTGTTCATGAGATGCTGGAACCACACCCCGAACAGACGGATACCACCTGCCAGAACCGCCTGAACCACCTGCTGAGCACGCCGGAACCACCTGCTCGACTCACCGGTACCACCTCCCTGACACGCCAAAATCACCTGCTGGGTATGCCAGAACCACTTGGCGGACACTCCGGAATCATCTGCCGGACATGCCGGAACCAGCTCTCAGACACACCAGAACCAAGTGCCGGAGACGCCGGAAGCACCTGCCGAGCATGCCGGAGCCACCTGCTCGACTCGCCAGAAACACCTGCCGGACACGCCAAAATCACCTGCCGGGTATGCCAGAACCACCTCTCAGACGTGCCGGAAGCACGTGCCGGACACGCCGGAATCACCTACCGGACAGACCGGAACCACCTGCCGAGCACGCCGGAGCCACCTGTTCGACTCGCTGGAACCACCTGCCGGACAGGCCAATATCAACTGCTGGCTATGCCAGAACCACCTGGGGGACAGTCCGGGATCACCTGCCAGCCGTGGCGGAACCACCTCTCAGACGTACCAGAACCACCTGCCGGAGAAGCTGGAAACACGTCCTGGACAGACTGGAACCACGTGACGGCCATGCCTGAACCACCTGCCGAGCACGGCGGAACCACCTGTCGGACAAGCCAAAATCACCTGCGGGCTACGCCAGAACCACTTGGACGACTCTCCGAAATGACCTGCCGGGCATGTTTGAACCACCTCTCAGACGTGCCAGAAGCACGTGGCGGACAGTCCGGAATCACCTGTTGGGCATACGCAACCACCTCTGAGACGTACCAGAACCACGTGCCGTGCACGCCGGAACCACCTACCGGACAGACCGGAATCAACTTTTGGGCATGCCGGAACCACCAGTCAGATGTGCCAGAAACACGTGCCGGAGACGCCGGAACCACCTGCCGAGCACGTCGCAACCACCTGCTCAACTCGCCTGAACCACCTGCCGGACACGCCAAAATCACCTGCCCGCTACACCAGCACCACTTCGGGGACAAGCCGGAATCACGTGAGGGGCATGCCGGCACAGCCTCTCAGACTGAACCTCGTGCCGGACACCACAGAACCACCTGCCGGACAGACCGGAACCACCTGCCGGACACGCCGGAACCACCGGCTCGACCCGCCGGAACGACCGCTGGACATGCAAAATCACCTGCCGGCTACGCCGGAAACACTTGGCGAACACTCCGGAATCACCTGCCGGGCATGCCGGAACCACCTCTCAGATATGCCAGAACCACGTGCCTATGACCCCGGAAGCACCTGCCGAGCACGCCGGAACCACCTGCTCGACTCGCCAGAACCACCTGCCGGACACACAAAAATCACCTGCCGGCTACGCCACAACCAGTTGGGGAACACTTCGGAATCACCTGCCGGGCTTGCTGGAACCACCTGCCGGTCATGCCAAAATCACCTGCCAACTACGCCAGTACCACTTGGCGGACACTGTGGAAACACCTGTCGGGCCGGCCGGAACCACATCTGAGACGTGCCAGAACCATGTGCATGAGATGCTGGAACCACACCCCGAACAGACGGAAAACACCTGCCAGACCCGTCTGAACAACCTGGCGAGCACGCCGGAGCCACCTGCTCGACTCGCCAGAACCACCTACCTGACATGCCCAAATCACCAGCCGGGTATGCCAGAACCACTTGGCAGACACTCCGGAATCATCTGCCGGACATGCCGGAACCAACTCTCAGACGTGCCGGAAGCACGTGCAGGACACGCCGGAATCACCTACCGGACAGACCGGAACCACCTGCCGAGCACGCCGGAGCCACCTGTTCGACTCGCTGGAACCACCTGCCGGACAGGCCAATATCAACTGCTGGCTATGCCAGAACAACCGGGGGGACGGTCCGGAATCACCTGCCAGCCATGGCGGAACCACCTCTCAGACGTACCAGAACCACCTGCCGGAGAAGCTGGAAACACGTCCTGGACAGACTGGAACCACGTGACGGCGATGCCTGAACCACCTGCCGAGCACAGCGGAACCACCTGCCGGACACGCCAAAATCACCTGCGGGCTACGCCAGAACTACTTGGACGACTCTCCGAAATGACCTGCCGGGCATTTTGGAACCACCTCTCAGACGTGCCAGAAGCACGTGGCGGACAGTCCGGAATCACCTGTTGGGCATACGCAACCACCTCTGACACGTACCAGAACCACGTGCCGTGCACGCCGGAACCACCTACCGGACAGACCGGAATCAACTTTTGGGCATGCCGGAACCACCAGTCAGATGTGCCAGAAACACGTGCCGGAGACGCCGGAAGCACCTGCCGAGCACGTCGCAACCACCTGCTCAACTCGCCTGAACCACCTGCCGGACACGCCAAAATCACCTGCCCGCTACACCAGCACCACTTCGGGGACAAGCCGGAATCACGTGAGGGGCATGCCGGCACAGCCTCTCAGACTGAACCTCGTGCCGGACACCACAGAACCACCTGCCGGACAGACCGGAACCACCTGCCGGACACGCCGCAACCACCGGCTCGACCCGCCGGAATGACCGCTGGACGTGCAAAATCACCTGCCGGCTATTCCGGAAACACTTGGCGAACACTCCGGAATCACCAGCCGGGCATGCCGG
The DNA here is from genome assembly GCF_041296265.1 of Equus caballus. Taxonomy (NCBI): domain Eukaryota; kingdom Metazoa; phylum Chordata; class Mammalia; order Perissodactyla; family Equidae; genus Equus; species Equus caballus. The sequence goes on from NC_091713.1 coordinate 4,644,861, forward strand.
AACCACCTCTCACATATGCCAGAACCACGTGCCAATGACCCCGGAAGCACCTGCCGAGCACGCCGGAACCACCTGCTCGACTCGCCAGAAACACCTGCCGGACACGCAAAAATCACCTGCCGGCTACGCCACAACCAGTTGGGGAACACTTCGGAATCACCTGCCGGGCTTGCTGGAACCACCTGCCGGTCATGCCAAAATCACCTGCCAACTACGCCAGTACCACTTGGCGGACACTGTGGAAACACATGTCGGGACGGCCGGAACCTCATCTGAGACGTGCCAGAACCATGTGCATGAGATGCTGGCACCACACCCCGAACAGACGGAAAACACCTGCCAGACCCGTTTGAACAACCTGCCGAGCACGCCGGAGCCACCTGCTCGACTCGCCGGAACCACCTACCTGACATGCCCAAATCACCAGCAAGGTATGCCAGAACCACTTGGCGGACACTCCGGAATCATCTGCCGGACATGCCTGAACCAGCTCTCAGACACACCAGAACCACGTGCCGGAGACGCCGGAAGCACCTGCCGAGCATGCCGGAGCCACCTGCTCGACTCGCCAGAAACACCTGCCGGACACGCCAAAATCACCTGCCGGGTACGCCAGAACCACCTGGCGGACACTCCGAAATCACCTGCCGCGCATGCCGGAACCACCTCTCAGACGTGCCGGAAGCACGTGCCGGACACGCCGGAATCACATACCGGACAGACCGGAACCACCTGCCGAGCACGCCGGAGCCACCTGTTCGACTCGCTGGAACCACATGCCGGACAGGCCAATATCAACTGCTGGCTATGCCAGAACCACCTGGGGGACGGTCCGGAATCACCTGCCAGCCATGGCGGAACCACCTCTCACACGTACCAGAACCACCTGCCGGAGAAGCTGGAAACACGTCCTGGACAGTCTGGAACCACCTGCCGGCCAAGCCTGAACCACCTGCCAAGCACAACGGAACAACCTGCCAGACACTTCAAAATCACCTGCGTGTTATGCCAGAACCACTTGGAGGACTCTCTGGGATGACCTGCCGGGCATGCCGGAACCACCTCTCAGACGTGCCAGAACCATGTGGCGGACAGTCCGGAATCACCTGTTGGGCATGCGCAACCACCTCTGAGACGTACCAGAACCACATGCCGTGCAGGCTGGAACCACCTACCGGACAGACCGGAATCACCTTTCGGGCATGCCGGAACCACCTGTCAGATGTGCCAGAAACACGTGCCGGAGACGCCGGAAGCACCTGCCAAGCACGTTGGAACCACCTGCTCAACTCGCCTGAACCACCTGCCGGACATGCCAAAATCACCTGCCGACTATGCCAGAACCACTTGGCGAACACTCCGGAATCACTTGCCGGGCATGCAGGAACCACCTCTCAGACATGCCAGAACCCCGTGCCAATGACCCCGGAAGCACCAGCCGAGCACGCCGGAACCACCTGCTCGACTCGCCAGAACCACCTGCCGATCACGCAAAAATCACCTGCCGGCTACGCCACAACCAGTTGGTGAACACTTTGGAATCACCTGCCAGGCTTGCTGTAACCACCTGCCAGTCATGCCGAAATCACCTGCCATCTACGCCAGAACCGCTTGCCGGACACTGCGGAAACACCTGTCGGGCCGGCTGGAACCACATCTCAGACGTGCCAGAAACGTGTTCATGAGATGCTGGAACCACACCCCGAACAGACGGATACCACCTGCCAGAACCGCCTGAACCACCTGCTGAGCACGCCGGAACCACCTGCTCGACTCACCGGTACCACCTCCCTGACACGCCAAAATCACCTGCTGGGTATGCCAGAACCACTTGGCGGACACTCCGGAATCATCTGCCGGACATGCCGGAACCAGCTCTCAGACACACCAGAACCAAGTGCCGGAGACGCCGGAAGCACCTGCCGAGCATGCCGGAGCCACCTGCTCGACTCGCCAGAAACACCTGCCGGACACGCCAAAATCACCTGCCGGGTATGCCAGAACCACCTGGCGGACACTACGGAATCACCTGCCGCGCATGCCGGAACCACCTCTCAGACGTGCCGGAAGCACGTGCCAGACACGCCGGAAACACCTACCGGACAGACCGGAACCACCTGCCAAGAACGCCGGAGCCACCTGTTCGACTCGCTGGAACCACCTGCCGGACAGGCCAATATCAACTGCTGGCTATGCCAGAACCACCTGGGGGACAGTCCGGGATCACCTGCCAGCCATGGCGGAACCACCTCTCAGACGTACCAGAACCACCTGCCGGAGAAGCTGGAAACACGTCCTGGACAGACTGGAACCACGTGACGGCCATGCCTGAACCACCTGCCGAGCACGGCGGAACCACCTGCCGGACACGCCAAAATCACCTGCGGGCTACGCCAGAACCACTTGGACGACTCTCCGAAATGACCTGCCGGGCATGTTGGAACAACCTCTCAGACGTGCCAGAAGCACGTGGAGGACAGTCCGGAATCACCTGTTGGGCATACGCAACCACCTCTGACACGTACCAGAACCACGTGCCGTGCACGCCGGAACCACCTACCGGACAGACCGGAATCCACTTTTGGGCATGCCGGAACCACCAGTCAGATGTGCCAGAAACACGTGCCAGAGACGCCGGAAGCACCTGCCGAGCATGTCGCAACCACCTGCTCAACTCGCCTGAACCACCTGCCGGACACGCCAAAATCACCTGCCCGCTACACCAGCACCACTTCGGGGACAAGCCGGAATCACGTGAGGGGCATGCCGGCACAGCCTCTCAGACTGAACCTCATGCCGGACACCACAGAACCACCTGCCGGACAGACCGGAACCACCTGCCGGACACGCCAGAACCACCGGCTCGACCCGCCGGAGCGACCGCTGGACATGCAATATCACCTGCCGGCTACGCCGGAAACACTTGGCGAAAACTCCGGAATCACCTGCCGGGCATGCCGGAACCACCTCTCAGATATGCCAGAACCACGTGCCAATGACCCCGGAAGCACCTGCCGTGCACGCCGGAACCACCTGCTCGACTCGCCAGAACCACCTGCCAGACACGCAAAAATCACCTGCCGGCTACGCCACAACCAGTTGGGGAACACTTCGGAATCACCTGCCGGGCTTGCTGGAACCACCTGCCGGTCATGCCAAAATCACCTGCCAACTACGCCAGTACCACTTGGCGGACACTGTGGAAACACCTGTCGGGCCGGCCGGAACCACATCTCAGACGTGCCAGAACCATGTGCATGAGATGCTGGAACCACACCCCGAACAGACGGAAAACACCTGCCAGACCCGTCTGAACAACCTGCGAAGCACGCCGGAGCCACCTGCTCGACTCGCCGGAACCACCTACCTGACATGCCCAAATCACCAGCCGGGTATGCCAGAACCACTTGGCGGACACTCCGGAATCATCTGCCGGACATGCCGGAACCAGCTCTCAGACACACCAGAACCAAGTGCCGGAGACGCCGGAAGCACCTGCCGAGCATGCCGGAGCCACCTGCTCGACTCGCCAGAAACACCTGCCGGACACGCCAAAATCACCTGCCGGGTACGCCAGAACCACCTGGCGGACACTCCGAAATCACCTGTCGCGCATGCCGGAACCACCTCTCAGACGTGCCGGAAGCACGTGCCGGACACGCCGGAATCACCTACCGGACAGACCGGAACCACCTGCCGAGCACGCCGGAGCCACCTGTTCGACTCGCTGGAACCACCTGCCGGACAGGCCAATATCAACTGCTGGCTATGCCAGAACCACCGGGGGGACGGTCCGGAATCACCTGCCAGCCATGGCGGAACCACCTCTCAGACGTACCAGAACCACCTGCCAGAGAAGCTGGAAACACGTCCTGGACAGACTGGAACCACGTGACGGCGATGCCTGAACCACCTGCCGAGCACAGCGGAACCACCTGGCGGACATGCCAAAATCACCTGCGGGCTACGCCAGAACTACTTGGACGACTCTCCGAAATGACCTGCCGGGCATTTTGGAACCACCTCTCAGACGTGCCAGAAGCACGTGGCGGACAGTCCGGAATCACCTGTTGGGCATACGCAACCACCTCTGACACGTACCAGAACCACGTGCCGTGCACGCCGGAACCACCTACCGGACAGACCGGAATCAACTTTTGGGCATGCCGGAACCACCAGTCAGATGTGCCAGAAACACGTGCCGGAGACGCCGGAAGCACCTGCCGAGCACGTCGCAACCACCTGCTCAACTCGCCTGAACCACCTGCCGGACACGCCAAAATCACCTGCCCGCTACACCAGCACCACTTCGGGGACAAGCCGGAATCACGTGAGGGGCATGCCGGCACAGCCTCTCAGACTGAACCTCGTGCCGGACACCACAGAACCACCTGCCGGACAGACCGGAACCACCTGCCGGACACGCCGCAACCACCGGCTCGACCCGCCGGAATGACCGCTGGACGTGCAAAATCACCTGCCGGCTATTCCGGAAACACTTGGCGAACACTCCGGAATCACCAGCCGGGCATGCCGGAACCACCTCTCACATATGCCAGAACCACGTGCCAATGACCCCGGAAGCACCTGCCGAGCACGCCGGAACCACCTGCTCGACTCGCCAGAAACACCTGCCGGACACGCAAAAATCACCTGCCGGCTACGCCACAACCAGTTGGGGAACACTTCGGAATCACCTGCCGGGCTTGCTGGAACCACCTGCCGGTCATGCCAAAATCACCTGCCAACTACGCCAGTACCACTTGGCGGACACTGTGGAAACACCTGTCGGGACGGCCGGAACCTCATCTGAGACGTGCCAGAACCATGTGCATGAGATGCTGGCACCACACCCCGAACAGACGGAAAACACCTGCCAGACCCGTTTGAACAACCTGCCGAGCACGCCGGAGCCACCTGCTCGACTCGCCGGAACCACCTACCTGACATGCCCAAATCACCAGCAAGGTATGCCAGAACCACTTGGCGGACACTCCGGAATCATCTGCCGGACATGCCTGAACCAGCTCTCAGACACACCAGAACCACGTGCCGGAGACGCCGGAAGCACCTGCCGAGCATGCCGGAGCCACCTGCTCGACTCGCCAGAAACACCTGCCGGACACGCCAAAATCACCTGCCGGGTACGCCAGAACCACCTGGCGGACACTCCGAAATCACCTGTCGCGCATGCCGGAACCACCTCTCAGACGTGCCGGAAGCACGTGCCGGACACGCCGGAATCACATACCGGACAGACCGGAACCACCTGCCGAGCACGCCGGAGCCACCTGTTCGACTCGCTGGAACCACATGCCGGACAGGCCAATATCAACTGCTGGCTATGCCAGAACCACCTGGGGGACGGTCCGGAATCACCTGCCAGCCATGGCGGAACCACCTCTCACACGTACCAGAACCACCTGCCGGAGAAGCTGGAAACACGTCCTGGACAGTCTGGAACCACCTGCCGGCCAAGCCTGAACCACCTGCCAAGCACAACGGAACAACCTGCCAGACACTTCAAAATCACCTGCGTGTTATGCCAGAACCACTTGGAGGACTCTCTGGGATGACCTGCCGGGCATGCCGGAACCACCTCTCAGACGTGCCAGAACCATGTGGCGGACAGTCCGGAATCACCTGTTGGGCATGCGCAACCACCTCTGAGACGTACCAGAACCACATGCCGTGCAGGCTGGAACCACCTACCGGACAGACCGGAATCACCTTTCGGGCATGCCGGAACCACCTGTCAGATGTGCCAGAAACACGTGCCGGAGACGCCGGAAGCACCTGCCAAGCACGTTGGAACCACCTGCTCAACTCGCCTGAACCACCTGCCGGACATGCCAAAATCACCTGCCGACTATGCCAGAACCACTTGGCGAACACTCCGGAATCACTTGCCGGGCATGCAGGAACCACCTCTCAGACATGCCAGAACCCCGTGCCAATGACCCCGGAAGCACCAGCCGAGCACGCCGGAACCACCTGCTCGACTCGCCAGAACCACCTGCCGATCACGCAAAAATCACCTGCCGGCTACGCCACAACCAGTTGGTGAACACTTTGGAATCACCTGCCAGGCTTGCTGTAACCACCTGCCAGTCATGCCGAAATCACCTGCCATCTACGCCAGAACCGCTTGCCGGACACTGCGGAAACACCTGTCGGGCCGGCTGGAACCACATCTCAGACGTGCCAGAAACGTGTTCATGAGATGCTGGAACCACACCCCGAACAGACGGATACCACCTGCCAGAACCGCCTGAACCACCTGCTGAGCACGCCGGAACCACCTGCTCGACTCACCGGTACCACCTCCCTGACACGCCAAAATCACCTGCTGGGTATGCCAGAACCACTTGGCGGACCCTCCGGAATCATCTGCCGGACATGCCGGAACAAGCTCTCAGACACACCAGAACCAAGTGCCGGAGACGCCGGAAGCACCTGCCGAGCATGCCGGAGCCACCTGCTCGACTCGCCAGAAACACCTGCCGGACACGCCAAAATCACCTGCCGGGTATGCCAGAACCACCTGGCGGACACTACGGAATCACCTGCCGCGCATGCCGGAACCACCTCTCAGACGTGCCGGAAGCACGTGCCAGACACGCCGGAAACACCTACCGGACAGACCGGAACCACCTGCCAAGAACGCCGGAGCCACCTGTTCGACTCGCTGGAACCACCTGCCGGACAGGCCAATATCAACTGCTGGCTATGCCAGAACCACCTGGGGGACAGTCCGGGATCACCTGCCAGCCATGGCGGAACCACCTCTCAGACGTACCAGAACCACCTGCCGGAGAAGCTGGAAACACGTCCTGGACAGACTGGAACCACGTGACGGCCATGCCTGAACCACCTGCCGAGCACGGCGGAACCACCTGCCGGACACGCCAAAATCACCTGCGGGCTACGCCAGAACCACTTGGACGACTCTCCGAAATGACCTGCCGGGCATGTTGGAACAACCTCTCAGACGTGCCAGAAGCACGTGGAGGACAGTCCGGAATCACCTGTTGGGCATACGCAACCACCTCTGACACGTACCAGAACCACGTGCCGTGCACGCCGGAGCCACCTACCGGACAGACCGGAATCCACTTTTGGGCATGCCGGAACCACCAGTCAGATGTGCCAGAAACACGTGCCAGAGACGCCGGAAGCACCTGCCGAGCATGTCGCAACCACCTGCTCAACTCGCCTGAACCACCTGCCGGACACGCCAAAATCACCTGCCCGCTACACCAGCACCACTTCGGGGACAAGCCGGAATCACGTGAGGGGCATGCCGGCACAGCCTCTCAGACTGAACCTCATGCCGGACACCACAGAACCACCTGCCGGACAGACCGGAACCACCTGCCGGACACGCCAGAACCACCGGCTCGACCCGCCGGAGCGACCGCTGGACATGCAATATCACCTGCCGGCTACGCCGGAAACACTTGGCGAAAACTCCGGAATCACCTGCCGGGCATGCCGGAACCACCTCTCAGATATGCCAGAACCACGTGCCAATGACCCCGGAAGCACCTGCCGTGCACGCCGGAACCACCTGCTCGACTCGCCAGAACCACCTGCCAGACACGCAAAAATCACCTGCCGGCTACGCCACAACCAGTTGGGGAACACTTCGGAATCACCTGCCGGGCTTGCTGGAACCACCTGCCGGTCATGCCAAAATCACCTGCCAACTACGCCAGTACCACTTGGCGGACACTGTGGAAACACCTGTCGGGCCGGCCGGAACCACATCTCAGACGTGCCAGAACCATGTGCATGAGATGCTGGAACCACACCCCGAACAGACGGAAAACACCTGCCAGACCCGTCTGAACAACCTGCGAAGCACGCCGGAGCCACCTGCTCGACTCGCCGGAACCACCTACCTGACATGCCCAAATCACCAGCCGGGTATGCCAGAACCACTTGGCGGACACTCCGGAATCATCTGCCGGACATGCCGGAACCAGCTCTCAGACACACCAGAACCAAGTGCCGGAGACGCCGGAAGCACCTGCCGAGCATGCCGGAGCCACCTGCTCGACTCGCCAGAAACACCTGCCGGACACGCCAAAATCACCTGCCGGGTACGCCAGAACCACCTGGCGGACACTCCGAAATCACCTGTCGCGCATGCCGGAACCAGCTCTCAGACGTGCCGGAAGCACGTGCCGGACACGCCGGAATCACCTACCGGACAGACCGGAACCACCTGCCGAGCACGCCGGAGCCACCTGTTCGACTCGCTGGAACCACCTGCCGGACAGGCCAATATCAACTGCTGGCTATGCCAGAACCACCTGGGGGACGGTCCGGAATCACCTGCCAGCCATGGCGGAACCACCTCTCAGACGTACCAGAACCACCTGCCGGAGAAGCTGGAAACACGTCCTGGACAGTCTGGAACCACCTGCCGGCCAAGCCTGAACCACCTGCCAAGCACAACGGAACAACCTGCCAGACACGCCAAAATCACCTGCGTGTTATGCCAGAAACACTTGGAGGACTCTCTGGGATGACCTGCCGGGCATGCCGGAACCACCTCTCAGACGTGCCAGAACCACGTGGCGGACAGTCCGGAATCACCTGTTGGGCATGCCCAACCACCTCTGAGACGTACCAGAACCACATGCCGTGCAGGCTGGAACCACCTACCGGACAGACCGGAATCACCTTTCGGGCATGCCGGAACCACCTGTCAGATGTGCCAGAAACACGTGCCGGAGACGCCGGAAGCACCTGCCAAGCACGTTGGAACCACCTGCTCAACTCGCCTGAACCACCTGCCGGACATGCCAAAATCACCTGCCGACTATGCCAGAACCACTTGGCAAACACTCCGGAATCACTTGCCGGGCATGCAGGAACCACCTCTCAGACATGCCAGAACCCCGTGCCAATGACCCCGGAAGCACCAGCCGAGCACGCCGGAACCACCTGCTCGACTCGCCAGAACCACCTGCCGATCACGCAAAAATCACCTGCCGGCTACGCCACAACCAGTTGGTGAAGACTTTGGAATCACCTGCCAGGATTGCTGGAACCACCTGCCAGTCATGCCAAAATCACATGCCAACTACGCCAGAACCGCTTGGCGGACACTGCGGAAACACCTGTCGGGCCGGCTGGAGCCACATCTCAGACGTGCCAGAAACGTGTTCATGAGATGCTGGAACCACACCCCAAACAGACGGATACCACCTGCCAGAACCGCCTGAACCACCTGCTGAGCACGCAGGAACCACCTGCTCGACTCACCGGTACCACCTCCCTGACACGCCAAAATCACCTGCTGGGTATGCCAGAACCACTTGGCGGACACTCCGGAATCATCTGCCGGACATGCCGGAACCAGCTCTCAGACACACCAGAACCAAGTGCCGGAGACGCAGGAAGCACCTGCCGAGCATGCCGGAGCCAACTGCTCGACTCGCCAGAAACACCCGCCGGACACGCCAAAATCACCTGCCGGGTATGCCAGAAACACCTGGCGGACACTACGGAATCACCTGCCGCGCATGCCGGAACCACCTCTCAGACGTGCCGGAAGCACGTGCCGGACACGCCGGAATCACCTACCGGACAGACCGGAACCACCTGCCGAGCACGCCGGAGCCACCTGTTCGACTCGCTGGAACCACCTGCCGGACAGGCCAATATCAACTGCTGGCTATGCCAGAACCACCTGGGGGACAGTCCGGGATCACCTGCCAGCCATGGCGGAACCACCTCTCAGAAGTACCAGAACCACCTGCCGGAGAAGCTGGAAACAAGTCCTGGACAGACTGGAACCACGTGACGGCCATGCCTGAACCACCTGCCGAGCACGGCGGAACCACCTGTCGGACACGCCAAAATCACCTGCGGGCTACGCCAGAACCACTTGGACGACTCTCCGAAATGACCTGCCGGGCATGTTGGAACCACCTCTCAGACGTGCCAGAAGCACGTGGCGGACAGTCCGGAATCACCTGTTGGGCATACGCAACCACCTCTGAGACGTACCAGAACCACGTGCCGTGCACGCCAGAACCACCTACCGGACAGACCGGAATCAACTTTTGGGCATGCCGGAACCACCAGTCAGATGTGCCAGAAACACGTGCCGGAGACGCCGGAAGCACCTGCCGAGCACGTCGCAACCACCTGCTCAACTCGCCTGAACCACCTGCCGGACACGCCAATATCACCTGCCCGCTACACCAGCACCACTTCGGGGACAAGCCGGAATCACGTGAGGGGCATGCCGGCACAGCCTCTCAGACTGAACCTCGTGCCGGACACCACAGAAACACCTGCCGGACAGACCGGAACCACCTGCCAGACACGCCGGAACCACCGGCTCGACCCGCCGGAACGACAGCTGGACATGCAAAATCACCTGCCGGCTACGCCGGAAACACTTGGCGAACACTCCGGAATCACCTGCCGGGCATGCCGGAACCACCTCTCAGATATGCCAGAACCACGTGCCTATGACCACGGAAGCACCTGCCGAGCACGCCGGAACCACCTGCTCGACTCGCCAGAACCACCTGCCGGACACACAAAAATCACCTGCCGGCTACGCCACAACCAGTTGGGGAACACTTCGGAATCACCTGCCGGGCTTGCTGGAACCACCTGCCGGTCATGCCAAAATCACCTGCCAACTACGCCAGTACCACTTGGCGGACACTGTGGAAACACCTGTCGGGCCGGCCGGAACCACATCTGAGACGTGCCAGAACCATGTGCATGAGATGCTGGAACCACACCCCGAACAGACGGAAAACACCTGCCAGACCCGTCTGAACAACCTGGCGAGCACGCCAGAGCCACCTGCTCGACTCGCCAGAACCACCTACCTGACATGCCCAAATCACCAGCCGGGTATGCCAGAACCACTTGGCAGACACTCCGGAATCATCTGCCGGACATGCCGGAACCAACTCTCAGACGTGCCGGAAGCACGTGCAGGACACGCCGGAATCACCTACCGGACAGACCGGAACCACCTGCCGAGCACGCCGGAGCCACCCGTTCGACTCGCTGGAACCACCTGCCGGACAGGCCAATAACACCTGCTGGCTATGCCAGAACCACCGGGGGGACGGTCCGGAATCACCTGCCAGCCATGGCGGAACCACCTCTCAGACGTACCAGAACCACCTGCCGGAGAAGCTGGAAACACGTCCTGGACAATCTGGAACCACCTGCCGGCCAAGCCTGAACCACCTGCCAAGCACAATGGAACAACCTGCCAGACACGCCAAAATCACCTGCGTGTTATGCCAGAACCACTTGGAGGACTCTCTGGGATGACCTGCCGGGCATGCCGGAACCACCTCTCAGACGTGCCAGAACCATGTGGCGGACAGTCCGGAATCACGTGTTGGGCATGCGCAACCACCTCTGAGACGCACCAGAACCACATGCCGTGCAGGCTGGAACCACCTACCTTACAGACCGGAATCACCTTTCGGGCATGCCGGAACCACCTGTCAGATGTGCCAGAAACACGTGCCGGAGACGCCGGAAGCACCTGCCAAGCACGTTGGAACCACCTGCTCAACTCGCCTGAACCACCTGCCGGACATGCCAAAATCACCTGCCGACTATGCCAGAACCACTTGGCGAACACTCCGGAATCACTTGCCGGGCATGCAGGAACCACCTCTCAGACATGCCAGAACCCCGTGCCAATGACCCCGGAAGCACCAGCCGAGCACGCCGGAACCACCTGCTCGACTCGCCAGAACCACCTGCCGATCACGCAAAAATCACCTGCCGGCTACGCCACAACCAGTTGGTGAACACTTTGGAATCACCTGCCAGGCTTGCTGGAACCACCTGCCAGTCATGCCAAAATCACCTGCCAACTACGCCAGAACCGCTTGGCGGACACTGCGGAAACACCTGTCGGGCCGGCCGGAACCACATCTCAGACGTGCCAGAAACGTGTTCATGAGATGCTGGAACCACACCCCGAACAGACGGATACCACCTGCCAGAACCGCCTGAACCACCTGCTGAGCACGCCGGAACCACCTGCTCGACTCACCGGTACCACCTCCCTGACACGCCAAAATCACCTGCTGGGTATGCCAGAACCACTTGGCGGACACTCCGGAATCATCTGCCGGACATGCCGGAACCAGCTCTCAGACACACCAGAACCAAGTGCCGGAGACGCCGGAAGCACCTGCCGAGCATGCCGGAGCCACCTGCTCGACTCGCCAGAAACACCTGCCGGACACGCCAAAATCACCTGCCGGGTATGCCAGAACCACCTGGCGGACACTACGGAATCACCTGCCGCGCATGCCGGAACCACCTCTCAGACGTGCCGGAAGCACGTGCCAGACACGCCAGAATCACCTACCGGACAGACCGGAACCACCTGCCAAGAACGCCGGAGCCACCTGTTCGACTCGCTGGAACCACCTGCCGGACAGGCCAATATCAACTGCTGGCTATGCCAGAACCACCTGGGGGACAGTCCGGGATCACCTGCCAGCCATGGCGGAACCACCTCTCAGACGTACCAGAACCACCTGCCGGAGAAGCTGGAAACACGTCCTGGACAGACTGGAACCACGTGACGGCCATGCCTGAACCACCTGCCGAGCACGGCGGAACCACCTGCCGGACACGCCAAAATCACCTGCGGGCTACGCCAGAACCACTTGGACGACTCTCCGAAATGACCTGCCGGGCATGTTGGAACCACCTCTCAGACGTGCCAGAAGCACGTGGCGGACAGTCCGGAATCACCTGTTGGGCATACGCAACCACCTCTGAGACGTACCAGAACCACGTGCCGTGCACGCCGGAACCACCTACCGGACAGACCGGAATCAACTTTTGGGCATGCCGGAACCACCAGTCAGATGTGCCAGAAACACGTGCCGGAGACGCCGGAAGCACCTGCCGAGCACGTCGCAACCACCTGCTCAACACGCCTGAACCACCTGCCGGACACGCCAGAATCACCTGCCCGCTACACCAGCACCACTTCGGGGACAAGCCGGAATCACGTGAGGGGCATGCCGGCACAGCCTCTCAGACTGAACCTCGTGCCGGACACCACAGAACCACCTGCCGGACAGACCGGAACCACCTGCCGGACACGCCGGAACCACCGGCTCGACCCGCCGGAACGACCGCTGGACATGCAAAATCCCTGCCGACTACGCCGGAAACACTTGGCGAACACTCCTGAATCACCTGCCGGGCATGCCAGAACCACCTCTCAGATATACCAGAACCACGTGCCAATGACCCCGGAAGCACCTGCCGAGCACGCCGGAACCACCTGCTCGACTCGCCAGAACCACCTGCCGGACACGCAAAAATCACCTGCCGGCTACGCCACAACCAGTTGGGGAACACTTCGGAATCACCTGCCGGGCTTGCTGGAACCACCTGCCGGTCATGCCAAAATCACCTGCCAACTACCCCAGTACCACTTGGCGGACACTGTGGAAACACCTGTCGGGCCCCCCGGAACCACATCTCAGACGTGCCAGAACCATGTGTATGAGATGCTGGAACCACACCCCGAACAGACGGAAAACACCTGCCAGACCCGTCTGAACAACCTGCCGAGCATGCCGGAGCCACCTGCTCGACTCGCCGGAACCACCTACCTGACATGCCCAAATCACCATCCGGGTATGCCAGAACCACTTGGCGGACATTCCGGAATCATCTGCCGGACATGCCGGAACCAGCTCTCAGACACACCAGAACCAAGTGCCCGAGACGCCCGAAGCACCTGCCGAGCATGCCAGAGCCACCTGCTCGACTCGCCAGAAACACCTGCCGGACACGCCAAAATCACCTGCCGGGTACGCCAGAACCACCTGGCGGACACTCCGAAACCACCTGTCGCGCATGCCGGAACCACCTCTCAGACGTGCCGGAAGCACGTGCCGGACACGCCGGAATCACCTACCGGACAGACCGGAACCACCTGCCGAGCACGCCGGAGCCACCTGTTCGACTCGCTGGAACCACATGCCGGACAGGCCAATATCAACTGCTGGCTATGCCAGAACCACCTGGGGGATGGTCCGGAATCACCTGCCAGCCATGGCGGAACCACCTCTCAGACGTACCAGAACCACCTGCCGGAAGAGCTGGAAACACGTCCTGGACAGTCTGGAACCACCTGCCGGCCAAGGCTGAAACACCTGCCAAGCACAACGGAACAACCTGCCAGACACGCCAAAATCACCTGCGTGTTATGCCAGAACCACTTGGAGGACTCTCTGGGATGACCTGCCGGGCATGCCGGAACCACCTCTCAGACGTGCCAGAACCATGTGGCGGACTTTCCGGAATCACCTATTGGGCATGCGCAACCACCTCTGAGACGTACCAGAACCACATGCCGTGCCGGCAGGAACCACCTACCGGACAAACGGGAATCACCTTTCGAGCATGCCGGAACCACCTGTCAGATGTGCCAGAAACACGTGCCGGAGACGCTGGAGGCACCTGCCAAGCACGTTGGAACCACCTGCTCAACTCGCCTGAACCACCTGCCGGACTTGCCAAAATCACCTGCCGACTATGCCAGAACCACTTGCCGAACACTCCGGAATCACTTGCCGGGCATGCAGGAACCACCTCTCAGACATGCCAGAACCCCGTGCCAATGACCCCGGAAGCACCAGCCGAGCACGCCGGAACCACCTGCTCGACTCGCCGGAACCACCTACCTGACATGCCCAAATCACCAGCCGGGTATGCCAGAACCACTTGGCGGACACTCCGGAATCATCTGCCGGACATGCCGGAACCAGCTCTCAGACACACCAGAACCACGTGCCGGAGACGCCGGAAGCACCTGTCGAGCATGCCGGAGCCACCTGCTCGACTCGCCAGAAACACCTGCCGGACACGCCAAAATCACCTGCCGGGTATGCCAGAACCACCTGGCGGACACTACGGAATCACCTGCCGCGCATGCCGGAACCACCTCTCAGACGTGCCGGAAGCACGTGCCAGACACGCCGGAATCACCTACCGGACAGACCGGAACCACCTGCCAAGAACGCCGGAGCCACCTGTTCGACTCGCTGGAACCACCTGCCGGACAGGCCAATATCAACTGCTGGCTATGCCAGAACCACCTGGGGGACGGTCCGGGATCACCTGCCAGCCATGGCGGAACCACCTCTCAGACGTACCAGAACCACCTGCCGGAGAAGCTGGAAACACGTCCTGGACAGACTGGAACCACGTGACGGCCATGCCTGAACCACCTGCCGAGCACGGCGGAACCACCTGCCAGACACGCCAAAATCACCTGCGGGCTACGCCAGAACCACTTGGACGAATCTCCGAAATGACCTGCCGGGCATGTTGGAACCACCTCTCAGACGTGCCAGAAGCACGTGGCGGACAGTCCGGAATCACCTGTTGGGCATACGCAACCACCTCTGAGACGTACCAGAACCATGTGCCCTGCACGCCGGAACCACCTACCGGACAGACCGGAATCAACTTTTGGGCATGCCGGAACCACCAGTCAGATGTGCCAGAAACACGTGCCGGAGACGCCGGAAGCACCTGCTGAGCAAGTCGCAACCACCTGCTCAACTCGCCTGAACCACCTTCCGGACACGCCAAAATCACCTGCCCGCTACACCAGCACCACTTCGGGGACAAGCCGGAATCACGTGAGGGGCATGCCGGCACAGCCTCTCAGACTGAACCTCGTGCCGGACACCACAGAATCACCTGCCGGACAGACCGGAACCACCTGCCGGACACGCCGGAACCACCGGCTCGACCCGCCGGAACGACCGCTGGACATGCAAAATCACCTGCCGGCTACGCCGGAAACACTTGGCGAACACTCCAGAATCACCTGCCGGGCATGCCGGAACCACCTCTCAGATATGCCAGAACCACGTGCCAATGACCCCGGAAGCACCTGCCGAGCACGCCGGAACCACCTGCTCAACTCGCCAGAACCACCTGCCAGACAAGCAAAAATCACCTGCCGGCTACGCCACAACCAGTTGGGGAACACTTCGGAATCACCTGCCGGGCTTCCTGGAACCACCTGCCGGTCATGCCAAAATCACCTGCCAACTACGCCAGTACCACTTGGCGGACACTGTGGAAACACCTGTCGGGCCGGCCGGAACCACATCTCAGACGTGCCAGAACCATGTGCATGAGATGCTGGAACCACACCCCGAACAGACGGAAAACACCTGCCAGACCCGTCTGAACAACCTGCCGAGCACGCCGGAGCCACCTGCTCGACTCGCCGGAACCACCTACCTGACATGCCCAAATCACCAGCCGGGTATGCCAGAACCACTTGGCGGACACTCCGGAATCATCTGCCGGACATGCCGGAACCAGCTCTCAGACACACCAGAACCACGTGCCGGAGACGCCGGAAGCACCTGCCGAGCATGCCGGAGCCACCTGCTCGACTCGCCAGAAACACCTGCCGGACACGCCAAAATCACCTGCCGGGTACGCCAGAACCACCTGGCGGACACTCCGAAACCACCTGTCGCTCATGCCGGAACCACCTCTCAGACGTGCCGGAAGCACGTGCCGGACACGCCGGAATCACCTACCGGACAGACCGGAACCACCTGCCGAGCACGCCGGAGCCACCTGTTCGACTCGCTGGAACCACCTGCCGGACAGGCCAATATCAACTGCTGGCTATGCCAGAACCACCTGGGGGACGGTCCGGAATCACCTGCCAGCCATGGCGGAACCACCTCTCAGACGTACCAGAACCGCCTGCCGGAGAAGCTGGAAACACGTCCTGGACAGACTGGAAGCACGTGACGGCCATGCCTGAACCACCTGCCGAGCACGGCGGAACCACCCGCCGGACACGCCAAAATCACCTGCGGGCTACGCCAGAACCACTTGGATGACTCTCCGAAATGACCTGCCGGGCATGTTGGAACCACCTCTCAGACGTGCCAGAAGCACGTGGTGGACAGTCCGGAATCACCTGTTGGGCATACGCAACCACCTCTGAGACGTACCAGAACCACGTGCAGTGCACGCCGGAACCACCTACCGGACAGACCGGAATCACCTTTCGGGCATGCCGGAACCACCTGTCAGATGTGCCAGAAACACATGCCGGAGACGCCGGAAGCACCTGCCAAGCACATTGGAACCACCTGCTCAACACGCCTGAACCACCTGCCGGACATGCCAAAATCACCTGCCGACTATGCCAGAACCACTTGGCGAACACTCCGGAATCACTTGCCGGGCATGCAGGAACCACCTCTCAGATATGCCAGAACCCCGTGCCAATGACCCCGGAAGCACCAGCCGAGCACGCCGGAACCACCTGCTCGACTCGCCAGAACCACCTGCCGATCACGCAAAAATCACCTGCCGGCTACGCCACAACCAGTTGGTGAACACTTTGGAATCACCTGCCAGGCTTGCTGGAACCACCTGCCAGTCATGCCAAAATCACCTGCCAACTATGCCAGAACCGCTTGGCGGACACTGCGGAAACACCTGTCGGGCCGGCTGGAACCACATCTCAGACGTGCCAGAAACGTGTTCATGAGATGCTGGAACCACACCCCGAACAGACGGATACCACCTGCCAGAACCGCCTGAACCACCTGCTGAGCACGCCGGAACCACCTGCTCGACTCACCGGTACCACCTCCCTGACACGCCAAAATCACCTGCTGGGTATGCCAGAACCACTTGGCGGACCCTCCGGAATCATGTGCCGGACATGCCGGAACCACCTCTCAGACACACCAGAACCAAGTGCCGGAGACGCCGGAAGCACCTGCCGAGCATGCCGGAGCCACCTGCTCGACTCGCCAGAAACACCTGCCGGACACGCCAAAATCACCAGCCGGGTATGCCAGAACCACTTGGCGGACACTCCGGAATCATCTGCCGGACATGCCGGAACCACCTCTCAGACGTCCCGGAAGCACGTGCCAGACACGCCGGAATCACCTACCGGACAGACCGGAACCACCTGCCAAGAACGCCGGAGCCACCTGTTCGACTCGCTGGAACCACCTGCCGGACAGGCCAATATCAACTGCTGGCTATGCCAGAACCACCTGGGGGACAGTCCGGGATCACCTGCCAGCCATGGCGAAACCACCTCTCAGACGGACCAGAACCACCTGCCAGAGAAGCTGGAAACACGTCCTGGACAGACTGGAACCACGTGACGGCCATGCCTGAACCACCTGCCGAGCACGGCGGAACCACCCGCCGGACACGTCAAAATCACCTGCGGGCTACGCCACAACCACTTGGACGACTCTCCGAAATGACATGCCGGGCATGTTGGAACCACCTCTCAGACGTGCCAGAAGCAGGTGGCGGACATTCCGGAATCACCTGTTGGGCATACGCAACCACCTCTGAGACGTACCAGAACCACGTGCCGTGCACGCCGGAACCACCTACCGGACAGACCGGAATCAACTTTTGGGCATGCCGGAACCACCAGTCAGATGTGCCAGAAACACGTGCCGGAGACGCCGGAAGCACCTGCCGAGCACGTCGCAACCACCTGCTCAACTCGCCTGAACCACCTGCCGGACACGCCAAAATCACCTGCCCGCTACACCAGCACCACTTCGGGGACAAGGCGGAATCACGTGAGGGGCATGCCGGCACAGCCTCTCAGACTGAACCTCGTGCCGGACACCACAGAACCACCTGCCGGACAGACCGGAACCACCTGCCGGACACGCCGGAACCAACGGCTCGACCCGCCGGAACGACCGCTGGACATGCAAAATCACCTGCCGGCTACGCCGGAAACACTTGGCGAACACTCCGGAATCACCTGCCGGGCATGCCGGAACCACCTCTCAGATATGCCAGAACCACGTGCCAATGACCCCGGAAGCACCTGCCGAGCACGCCGGAACCACCTGCTCGACTCGCCAGAACCACCTGCCGGACACGCAAAAATCACCTGCCGGCTACGCCACAACCAGTTGGGGAACACTTCGGAATCACCTGCCGGGCTTGCTGGAACCACCTGTCGGTCATGCCAAAATCACCTGCCAACTACGCCAGAATCGCTTGGCGGACACTGCGGAAACACCTGTCGGGCCGGCTGGAACCACATCTCAGACGTGCCAGAACCATGTGCATGAGATGCTGGAACCACACCCCGAACAGACGGAAAACACCTGCCAGACCCGTCTGAACAACCTGCCTAGCACGCCGAGCCACCTGCTCGACTCGCCGGAACCACCTACCTGACATGCCCAAATCACCAGCCGGGTATGCCAGAACCACTTGGCGGACACTCCGGAATCATCTGCCGGACATGCCGGAACCAGCTCTCAGACACACCAGTACCACGTGCCGGAGACGCCGGAAGCACCTGCCGAGCATGCCGGAGCCACCTGCTCGACTCGCCAGAAACACCTGCCGGACACGCCAAAATCACCTGCCGGGTACGCCAGAACCACCTGGCGGACACTCCGAAACCACCTGTTGCGCATGCCGGAACCACCTCTCAGACGTGCCGGAAGCACGTGCCGGACACGCCAGAATCACCTACCGGACAGAACGGAACCACCTGCCGAGCACGCCGGAGCCACCTGTTCGACTCGCTGCAACCACCTGCCGGACATCCAATATCAACTGCTGGCTATGCCAGAACCACCTGGGGGACGGTCCGGAATCACCTGCCAGCCATGGCGGAACCACCTCTCAGACGTACCAGAACCACCTGCCGGAGAAGCTGGAAACACGTCCTGGACAGTCTGGAACCACCTGCCGCCCAAGCCTGAACCACCTGCCAAGCACAACGGAACAACCTGCCAGACACGCCAAAATCACCTGCGTGTTATGCCAGAACCACTTGGAGGAGTCTCTGGGATGACCTGCCGCTCATGCCAGAACCACCTCTCAGACGTGCCAGAACCATGTGGCGGACAGTCCGGAATCACCTGTTGGGCATGCGCAACCACCTCTTAGACGTACCAGAACCACATGCCGTGCCGGCTGGAACCACCTACCGGACAGACCGGAATCACCTTTCGGGCATGCCGGAACCACCTGTCAGATGTGCCAGAAACACGTGCCGGAGACGCCGGAAGCACCTGCCAAGCACGTTGGAACCACCTGCTCAACTCGCCTGAACCACCTGCCGGACATGCCAAAATCACCTGCCGACTATGCCAGAACCACTTGGACGACTCTCCGAAATGACCTGCCGGGCATGTTGGAACCACCTCTCAGACGTGCCAGAAGCACGTGGCGGACATTCCGGAATCACCTGTTGGGCATACGCAACCACCTCTGAGACGTACCAGAACCACGTGCCGTGAACGCCGGAACCACCTACCGGACAGACCGGAATCAACTTTTGGGCATGCCGGAACCACCAGTCAGATGTGCCAGGCACACGTGCCAATGACCCCGGAAGCACCTGCCGAGCACGCCGGAACCACCTGCTCGACTCGCCAGAACCACCTGCCGGACACGCAAAAATCACCTGCCGGCTACGCCACAACCAGTTGGGGAACACTTCGGAATCAACTGCCGGGCTTGCTGGAACCACCTGCCGGTCATGCCAAAATCACCTGCCAACTACGCCAGTACCACTTGGCGGACACTGTGGAAACACCTGTCGGGCCGGCCGGAACCACATCTCAGACGTGCCAGAACCATGTGCATGAGATGCTGGAACCACACCCCGAACAGACGGAAAACACCTGCCAGACCCGTCTGAACAACCTGCCGAGCACGCCGGAGCCACCTGCTCGACTCGCCGGAACCACCTACCTGACATGCCCAAATCACCAGCCGGGTATGCCAGAACCACTTGGCGGACACTCCGGAATCATCTGCCGGACATGCCGGAACCAGCTTTCAGGCACACCAGAACCACGTGCCGGAGACGCCGGAAGCACCTGCCGAGCATGCCGGAGCCACCTGCTCGACTCGCCAGAAACACCTGCCGGACACGCCAAAATCACCTGCCGGGTATGCCAGAACCACCTGGCGGACACTCCGAAACCACCTGTCGTGCATGCCGGAACCACCTCTGAGACGTGCCGGAAGCACGTGCCGGACACGCCGGAATCACCTACCGGACAGACCGGAACCACCTGCCGAGCACGCCGGAGCCACCTGTTCGACTCGCTGGAACCACCTGCCGGACAGGCCAATATCAACTGCTGGCTATGCCAGAACCACCTGGGGGACGGTCCGGAATCACCTGCCAGCCATGGCGGAACCACCTCTCAGACGTACCAGAACCACCTGCCGGAAGAGCTGGAAACACGTCCTGGACAGTCTGGAACCACCTGCCGGCCAAGCCTGAACCACCTGCCAAGCACAACGGAACAACCTGCCAGACACGCCAAAATCACCTGCGGGCTACGCCAGACCCACTTGGACGACTCTCCGAAATGACCTGCCGGGCATGTTGGAACCACCTCTCAGACGTGCCAGAAGCACGTGGCGGACAGTCCGGAATCACCTGTTGGGCATACGCAACCACCTCTGAGACGTACCAGAACCACGTGCCGTGCACGCCGGAACCACCTACCGGACAGACCGGAATCAACTTTTGGGCATGCCGGAACCACCAGTCAGATGTGCCAGAAACACGTGCCGGAGACGCCGCAAGCACCTGCAGAGCACGTCGCAACCACCTGCTCAACTCGCCTGAACCACCTGCCAGACACGCCAAAATCACCTGCCCGCTACACCAGCACCACTTCGGGGACAAGCCGGAATCACGTGAGGGGCATGCTGGCACAGCCTCTCAGACTGAACCTCGTGCCGGACACCACAGAACCACCTGCCGGACAGACCGGAACCACCCGCCGGACACGCCGGAACCACCGGCTCGACCCGCCGGAACGACCGCTGGACATGCAAAATCACCTGCCGGCTACGCCGGAAACACTTGGCGAACACTCCGGAATCACCTGCCGGGCATGCCAGAACCACCTCTCAGATATGCCAGAACCACGTGCCAATGACCCCGGAAGCACCTGCCGAGCACGCCGGAACCACCTGCTCGACTCGCCAGAACCAGCTGCCGGACACGCAAAAATCACCTGCCGGCTACGCCACAACCAGTTGGGGAACACTTCGGAATCAACTGCCGGGCTTGCTGGAACCACCTGCCGGTCATGCCAAAATCACCTGCCAACTACGCCAGTACCACTTGGCGGACACTGTGGAAACACCTGTCGGGCCGGCCGGAACCACATCTAGACGTGCCAGAACCATGTGCATGAGATGCAGGAACCACACCCCGAACAGACGGAAAACACCTGCCAGACCCGTCTGAACAACCTGCCGAGCACGCCGAGCCACCTGCTCGACTCGCCGGAACCACCTACCTGACATGCCCAAATCACCAGCCGGGTATGCCAGAACCACTTGGCGGACACTCCGGAATCATCTGCCGGACATGCCGGAACCAGCTCTCAGACACACCAGTACCACGTGCCGGAGACGCCGGAAGCACCTGCCGAGCATGCCGGAGCCACCTGCTCGACGCGCCAGAAACACCTGCCGGACACGCCAAAATCACCTGCCGGGTACGCCAGAACCACCTGGCGGACACTCCGAAACCACCTGTTGCGCATGCCGGAACCACCTCTCAGACGTGCCGGAAGCACGTGCCGGACACGCCAGAATCACCTACCGGACAGAACGGAACCACCTGCCGAGCACGCCGGAGCCACCTGTTCGACTCGCTGCAACCACCTGCCGGACATCCAATATCAACTGCTGGCTATGCCAGAACCACCTGGGGGACGGTCCGGAATCACCTGCCAGCCATGGCGGAACCACCTCTCAGACGTACCAGAACCACCTGCCGGAGAAGCTGGAAACACGTCCTGGACAGTCTGGAACCACCTGCCGCCCAAGCCTGAACCACCTGCCAAGCACAACGGAACAACCTGCCAGACACGCCAAAATCACCTGCGTGTTATGCCAGAACCACTTGGAGGAGTCTCTGGGATGACCTGCCGCTCATGCCAGAACCACCTCTCAGACGTGCCAGAACCATGTGGCGGACAGTCCGGAATCACCTGTTGGGCATGCGCAACCACCTCTTAGACGTACCAGAACCACATGCCGTGCCGGCTGGAACCACCTACCGGACAGACCGGAATCACCTTTCGGGCATGCCGGAACCACCTGTCAGATGTGCCAGAAACACGTGCCGGAGACGCCGGAAGCACCTGCCAAGCACGTTGGAACCACCTGCTCAACTCGCCTGAACCACCTGCCGGACATGCCAAAATCACCTGCCGACTATGCCAGAACCACTTGGACGACTCTCCGAAATGACCTGCCGGGCATGTTGGAACCACCTCTCAGACGTGCCAGAAGCACGTGGCGGACATTCCGGAATCACCTGTTGGGCATACGCAACCACCTCTGAGACGTACCAGAACCACGTGCCGTGCACGCCGGAACCACCTACCGGACAGACCGGAATCAACTTTTGGGCATGCCGGAACCACCAGTCAGATGTGCCAGGCACACGTGCCAATGACCCCGGAAGCACCTGCCGAGCACGCCGGAACCACCTGCTCGACTCGCCAGAACCACCTGCCGGACACGCAAAAATCACCTGCCGGCTACGCCACAACCAGTTGGGGAACACTTCGGAATCAACTGCCGGGCTTGCTGGAACCACCTGCCGGTCATGCCAAAATCACCTGCCAACTACGCCAGTACCACTTGGCGGACACTGTGGAAACACCTGTCGGGCCGGCCGGAACCACATCTCAGACGTGCCAGAACCATGTGCATGAGATGCTGGAACCACACCCCGAACAGACGGAAAACACCTGCCAGACCCGTCTGAACAACCTGCCGAGCACGCCGGAGCCACCTGCTCGACTCGCCGGAACCACCTACCTGACATGCCCAAATCACCAGCCGGGTATGCCAGAACCACTTGGCGGACACTCCGGAATCATCTGCCGGACATGCCGGAACCAGCTTTCAGGCACACCAGAACCACGTGCCGGAGACGCCGGAAGCACCTGCCGAGCATGCCGGAGCCACCTGCTCGACTCGCCAGAAACACCTGCCGGACACGCCAAAATCACCTGCCGGGTATGCCAGAACCACCTGGCGGACACTCCGAAACCACCTGTCGTGCATGCCGGAACCACCTCTGAGACGTGCCGGAAGCACGTGCCGGACACGCCGGAATCACCTACCGGACAGACCGGAACCACCTGCCGAGCACGCCGGAGCCACCTGTTCGACTCGCTGGAACCACCTGCCGGACAGGCCAATATCAACTGCTGGCTATGCCAGAACCACCTGGGGGACGGTCCGGAATCACCTGCCAGCCATGGCGGAACCACCTCTCAGACGTACCAGAACCACCTGCCGGAAGAGCTGGAAACACGTCCTGGACAGTCTGGAACCACCTGCCGGCCAAGCCTGAACCACCTGCCAAGCACAACGGAACAACCTGCCAGACACGCCAAAATCACCTGCGTGTTATGCCAGAACCACTTGGAGGACTCTCTGGGATGACCTGCCGGGCATGCCGGAACCACCTCTCAGACGTGCCAGAACCATGTGGCGGACTGTCCGGAATCACCTGTTGGGCATGCGCAACCACCCCTGAGACGTACCAGAACCACATGCCTTGCAGGCTGGAACCACCTACCGGACAGACCGGAATCACCTTTCGGGCATGCCGGAACCACCTGTCAGATGTGCCAGAAACACGTGCCGGAGACGCCGGAAGCACCTGCCAAGCACGTTGGAACCACCTGCTCAACTCGCCTGAACCACCTGCCGGACATGCCAAAATCACCTGCCGACTATGCCAGAACCACTTGGCGAACACTCCGGAATCACTTGCCGGGCATGCAGGAACCACCTCTCAGACATGCCAGAACCCCGTGCCAATGACCCCGGAAGCACCAGCCGAGCACGCCGGAACCACCTGCTCGACTCGCCAGAACCACCTGCCGATCACGCAAAAATCACCTGCCGGCTACGCCACAACCAGTTGGTGAACACTTTGGAATCACCTGCCAGGCTTGCTGGAACCACCTGCCAGTCATGCCAAAATCACCTGCCAACTACGCCAGAACCGCTTGGCGGACACTGCGGAAACACCTGTCGGGCCGGCTGGAACCACATCTCAGATGTGCCAGAAACGTGTTCATGAGATGCTGGAACCACACCCCAAACAGACGGATACCACCTGCCAGAACCGCCTGAACCACCTGCTGAGCACGCCAGAACCACCTGCTCGACTCACCGGTACCACCTCCCTGACACGCCTAAATCACCTGCTTGGTATGCAAGAACCATTTGGCGGACACTCCGGAATCATCTGCCGGACATGCCGGAACCAGCTCTCAGACACACCAGAACCAAGTGCCGGAGACGCCGGAAGCACCTGCCGAGCATGCCGGAGCCACCTGCTCGACTCGCCAGAAACACCTGCCGGACACGCCAAAATCACCTGCCGGGTACACAAGAACCACCTGGCGGACACTACGGAATCACCTGCCATGCATGCCGGAACCACCTCTCAGACGTGCCGGAAGCACGTGCCGGACACGCCGGAAACACCTACCAGACAGACCGGAACCACCTGCCAAGAACGCCGGAGCCACCTTTTCGACTTGCTGGAACCACCTGCCGGACAGGCCAATATCAACTGCTGGCTATGCCAGAACCACCTGGGGGACAGTCCGGGATCACCTGCCAGCCATGGCGGAACCACCTCTCAGACGTACCAGAACCACCTGCCGGAGAAGCTGGAAACACGTCCTGGACAGACTGGAACCACGTGACGGCCATGCCTGAACCACATGCCGAGCACGGCGGAACCACCCGCCGGACACGCCAAAATCACCTGCGGGCTACGCCAGACCCACTTGGACGACTCTCCGAAATGACCTGCCGGGCATGTTGGAACCACCTCTCAGACGTGCCAGAAGCACGTGGCGGACAGTCCGGAATCACCTGTTGGGCATACGCAACCACCTCTGAGACGTACCAGAACCACGTGCCGTGCACGCCGGAACCACCTACCGGACAGACCGGAATCAACTTTTGGGCATGCCGGAACCACCAGTCAGATGTGCCAGAAACACGTGCCGGAGACGCCGCAAGCACCTGCAGAGCACGTCGCAACCACCTGCTCAACTCGCCTGAACCACCTGCCAGACACGCCAAAATCACCTGCCCGCTACACCAGCACCACTTCGGGGACAAGCCGGAATCACGTGAGGGGCATGCTGGCACAGCCTCTCAGACTGAACCTCGTGCCGGACACCACAGAACCACCTGCCGGACAGACCGGAACCACCCGCCGGACACGCCGGAACCACCGGCTCGACCCGCCGGAACGACCGCTGGACATGCAAAATCACCTGCCGGCTACGCCGGAAACACTTGGCGAACACTCCGGAATCACCTGCCGGGCATGCCAGAACCACCTCTCAGATATGCCAGAACCACGTGCCAATGACCCCGGAAGCACCTGCCGAGCACGCCGGAACCACCTGCTCGACTCGCCAGAACCAGCTGCCGGACACGCAAAAATCACCTGCCGGCTACGCCACAACCAGTTGGGGAACACTTCGGAATCAACTGCCGGGCTTGCTGGAACCACCTGCCGGTCATGCCAAAATCACCTGCCAACTACGCCAGTACCACTTGGCGGACACTGTGGAAACACCTGTCGGGCCGGCCGGAACCACATCTAGACGTGCCAGAACCATGTGCATGAGATGCAGGAACCACACCCCGAACAGACGGAAAACACCTGCCAGACCCGTCTGAACAACCTGCCGAGCACGCCGAGCCACCTGCTCGACTCGCCGGAACCACCTACCTGACATGCCAAAATCACCAGCCGGGTATGCCAGAACCACTTGGCGGACACTCCGGAATCATCTTCCGGACATGCCGGAACCAGCTCTCAGACACACCAGAACCACGTGCCGGAGACGCCGGAAGCACCTGCCGAGCATGCCGGAGCCACCTGCTCGACTCGCCAGAAACACCTGCCGGACACGCCAAAATCACCTGCCGGGTACGCCAGAACCACCTGGCGGACACTCCGAAACCACCTGTCGCGCATGCCGGAACCACCTCTCAGACGTGCCGGAAGCACGTGCCGGACACGCCAGAATCACCTACCGGACAGACCGGAACCACATGCCGAGCACGCCGGAGCCACCTGTTCGACTCGCTGGAACCACCTGCCGGACAGGCCAATATCAACTGCTGGCTATGCCAGAACCACCTGGGGGACGGTCCGGAATCACCTGCCAGCCATGGCGGAACCACCTCTCAGACGTACCAGAACCACCTGCCGGAGAAGCTGGAAACACGTCCTGGACAGTCTGGAACCACCTGCCGGCCAAGCCTGAAACACCTGCCAAGCACAACGGAACAACCTGCCAGACACGCCGAAATCACCTGCGTGTTATGCCAGAACCACTTGCAGGACTCTCTGGGATGACCTGCCGGGCATGCCGGAACCACCTCTCAGACGTGCCAGAACCATGTGGCGGACAGTCCGGAATCACCTGTTGGGCTTGCGCAACCACCTCTGAGACGTACCAGAACCACATGCCGTGCCGGCTGGAACCAACTACCGGACAGACCGGAATCACCTTTCGGGCATGCCGGAACCACCTGTCAGATGTGCCAGAAACACGTGCCGGAGACGCCGGAAGCACCTGCCAAGCACGTTGGAACCACCTGCTCAACTCGCCTGAACCACCTGCCGGACATGCCAAAATCACCTGCCGACTATGCCAGAACCACTTGGCGAACACTCCGGAATCACTTGCCGGGCATGCAGGAACCACCTCTCAGACATGCCAGAAACCCGTGCCAATGACCCCGGAAGCACCAGCCGAGCACGCCGGAACCACCTGCTCGACTCGCCAGAACCACCTGCCGATCACGCAAAAATCACCTGCCGGCTACGCCACAACCAGTTGGTGAACACTTTGGAATCACCTGCCAGGCTTGCTGGAACCACCTGCCAGTCATGCCAAAATCACCTGCCAACTACGCCAGAACCGCTTGGCGGACACTGCGTAAACACCTGTCGGGCCGGCTGGAACCACATCTCAGACGTGCCAGAAACGTGTTCATGAGATGCTGGAACCACACCCCGAACAGACGGATACCACCTGCCAGAACCGCCTGAACCACCTGCTGAGCACGCCGGAACCACCTGCTCGACTCACCGGTACCACCTCCCTGACACGCCAAAATCACATGCTGGGTATGCCAGAACCACTTGGCGGACACTCCGGAATCATCTGCCGGACATGCCGGAACCAGCTCTCAGACACACCAGAACCAAGTGCCGGAGACGCCGGAAGCACCTGCCGAGCATGCCGGAGCCACCTGCTCGACTCGCCAGAAACACCTGCCGGACACGCCAAAATCACCTGCCGGGTATGCCAGAACCACCTGGGGGACAGTCCGGGATCACCTGCCAGCCATGGCGGAACCACCTCTCAGACGTACCAGAACCACCTGCCGGAGAAGCTGGAAACACGTCCTGGACAGACTGGAACCACGTGACGGCCATGCCTGAACCACCTGCCGAGCACGGCGGAACCACCCGCCGGACACGCCAAAATCACCTGCGGGCTATGCCAGAACCACTTGGACGACTCTCCGAAATGACCTGCCGGGCATGCCGGAACCACCAGTCAGATGTGCCAGAAACACGTGCCGGAGATGCCGGAAGCACCTGCCGAGCACGTCGCAACCACCTGCTCAACTCGCCTGAACCACCTGCCGGACACGCCAAAATCACCTGCCCGCTACACCAGCACCACTTCGGGGACAAGCCGTAATCACGTGAGGGGCATGCCGGCACAGCCTCTCAGACTGAACCTCGTGCCGGACACCACAGAACCACCTGCCGGACAGACCGGTACCACCTGCCGGACACGCCGGAACCACCGGCTCGACCCGCCGGAACGACCGCTGGACATGCAAAATCACCTGCCGGCTACGCCGGAAACACTTGGCGAACACTCCGGAATCACCTGCCGGGCATGCCGGAACCACCTCTCAGATATGCCAGAACCACGTGCCAATGACCCCGGAAGCACCTGCCGAACATGCCGGAACCACCTGCTCGACTCGCCAGAACCACCTGCCGGACACGCAAAAATCACCTGCCGGCTACGCCACAACCAGTTGGGGAACACTTCGGAATCAACTGCCGGGCTTGCTGGAACCACCTGCCGGTCATGCCAAAATCACCTGCCAACTACGCCAGTACCACTTGGCGGACACTGTGGAAACACCTGTCGGGCTGGCCGGAACCACATCTCAGACGTGCCAGAACCATGTGCATGAGATGCTGGAACCACACCCCGAACAGACGGAAAACACCTGCCAGACCCGTCTGAACAACCTGCCGAGCACGCCGAGCCACCTGCTCGACTCGCCGGAACCACCTACCTGACATGCCCAAATCACCAGCCGGGTATGCCAGAACCACTTGGCGGACACTCCGGAATCATCTTCCGGACAAGCCGGAACCAGCTCTCAGACACACCAGAACCACGTGCCGGAGACGCCGGAAGCACCTGCCGAGAATGCCGGAGCCACCTGCTCGACTCGCCAGAAACACCTGCCGGACACGCCAAAATCACCTGCCGGGTACGCCAGAACCACCTGGCGGACACTCCGAAACCACCTGTCGCGCATGCCGGAACCACCTCTCAGACGTGCAGGAAGCACGTGCCGGACACGCCGGAATCACCTACCGGACAGACCGGAACCACCTGCCGAGCACGCCGGAGCCACCTGTTCGACTCGCTGGAACCACCTGCGGGACAGGCCAATATCAACTGCTGGCTATGCCAGAACCACCTGGGGGACGGTCCGGAATCACCTGCCAGCCATGGCGGAACCACCTCTCAGACGTACCAGAACCACCTGCCAGAGAAGCTGGAAACACGTCCTGGACAGACTGGAACCACGTGACGGCCATGCCTGAACCACCTGCCGAGCACGGCGGAACCACCGCCCGGACACGCCAAAATCACCTGCGGGCTACGCCACAACCACTTGGACGACTCTCCGAAATGACCTGCCGGGCATGTTGGAACCACCTCTCAGACGTGCCAGAAGCACGTGGCGGACATTCCGGAATCACCTGTTGGGCATACGCAACCACCTCTGAGACGTACCAGAACCACGTGCCGTGCACGCCGGAACCACCTACCGGACAGACCGGAATCAACTTTTGGGCATGCCGGAACCACCAGTCAGATGTGCCAGAAAAACGTGCCGGAGACGCCGGAAGCACCTGCCGAGCACGTCGCAACCGCTTGCTCAACTCGCCTGAACCACCTGCCGGACACGCCAAAATCACCTGCCCGCTACACCAGCACCACTTCGGGGACAAGGCGGAATCACGTGAGGGGCATGCCGGCACAGCCTCTCAGACTGAACCTCGTGCCGGACACCACAGAACCACCTGCCGGACAGACCGGAACCACCTGCCGGACACGCCGGAACCACCGGCTCGACCCGCCGGAACGACCGCTGGACATGCAAAATCACCTGCCGGCTACGCCGGAAACACGTGGCGAACACTCCGGAATCACCTGCCGGGCATGCCGGAACCACCTCTCAGATATGCCAGAACCACGTGCCAATGACCCCGGAAGCACCTGCCGAGCACGCCGGAACCACCTGCTCGACTCGCCAGAACCACCTACCGGACACGCAAAAATCACCTGTCGGCTACGCCACAACCAGTTGGGGAACACTTCGGAATCACCTGCCGGCCTTGCTGGAACCACCTGCCGGTCTTGGCAAAATCACCTGCCAACTACGCCAGTACCACTTGGCGGACACTGTGGAAACACCTGTCGGGCCGGCCGGAACCACATCTCAGACGTGCCAGAACCATGTGCATGAGATGCTGGAACCACACCACGAACAGACGGAAAACACCTGCCAGACCCGTCTGAACAACCTGCCGAGCACGCCGGAGCCACCTGCTCGACTCGCCGGAACCACCTACCTGACATGCCCAAATCACCAGCCGGGTATGCCAGAACCACTTGGCGGACACTCCGGAATCATCTTCCGGACATGCCGGAACCAGCTCTCAGACACACCAGAACCACGTGCCGGAGCCGCCGGAAGCACCTGCCAAGCATGCCGGAGCCACCTGCTCGACTCGCCAGAAACACCTGCCGATCACGCAAAAATCACCTGCCGGCTACGCCACAACCAGTTGGGGAACACTTCGGAATCACCTGCCGGGCTTGCTGGAACCACCAGCCGGTCATGCCAAAATCACCTGCCAACTACGCCAGTACCACTTGGCGGACATTGTGGAAACACCTCTCGGGCCGGCCGGAACCACATCTCAGACGTGCCAGAACCATGTGCATGAGATGCCGGAACCACACCCCGAACAGACGGAAAACACCTGCCAGACCCGTCTGAACAACCTGCCGAGCACGCCGGAGCCACCTGCTCGACTCGCCGGAACCACCTACCTGACATGCCCAAATCACGAGCCGGGTATGCCAGAACCACTTGGCGGACACTCCGGAATCATCTGCCGGACATGCCGGAACCAGCTCTCAGACACACCAGAACCACGTGCCGGAGACGCCGGAAGCACCTGCCGAGCATGCCGGAGCCACCTGCTCGACTCGCCAGAAACACCTGCCGGACACGCCAAAATCACCTGCCAGGTATGCCAGAACCACCTGGCGGACACTACGGAATCACCTGCCGCGCATGCCGGAACCACCTCTCAGACATGCCGGAAGCACGTGCCAGACACGCTGGAAACACCTACCGGACAGACCGGAACCACCTGCCAAGAACGCCGGAGCCACCTGTTCGACTCGCTGGAACCACCTGCCGGACAGGCCAATATCAACTGCTGGCTATGCCAGAACCACCTGGGGGACAGTCCGGGATCACCTGCCAGCCATGGCGGAACCACCTCTCAGACGTACCAGAACCACCTGCCGGAGAAGCTGGAAACACGTCCTGGACAGACTGGAACCACGTGACGGCCATGCCTGAACCACCTGCCGAGCACGGCGGAACCACCTGCCGGACACGCCAAAATCACCTGTGGGCTACCCCAGAAGCACTTGGACGACTCTCCGAAATGACCTGCCGGGCATGTTGGAACCACCTCTCAGACGTGCCAGAAGCACGTGGCGGACAGTGCGGAATCACCTGTTGGGCATATGCAACCACCTCTGAGACGTACCAGTACCACGTGCCGTGCACGCCGGAACCACCTACCGGACAGACCGGAATCAACGTTTGGGCATGCCGGAACCACCAGTCAGATGTGCCAGAAACACGTGCTGGAGACGCCGGAAGCACCTGCCGAGCACGTCGCAACCACCTGCTCAACTCGCCTGAACCACCTGCCGGACACGCCAAAATCACCTGCCCGCTACACCAGCACCACTTCGGGGACAAGCCGGAATCACCTGAGGGGCATGCCGGCACAGCCTCTCAGACTGAACCTCGTGCCGGACACCACAGAACCACCTGCCGGACAGACCGGAACCACCTGCCGGACACGCCGGAACCACCGGCTCAACCCGCCGGAACGACCGCTGGACATGCAAAATCACCTGCCGGCTATGCCGGAAACACTTGGCGAACACTCCGGTATCACCTGCCGGTCATGCCGGAACCACCTCTCAGATATGCCAGAACCACGTGCCAATGACCCCGGAAGCACCTGCCGAGCACGCCGGAACCACCTGCTCGACTCGCCAGAACCACCTGCCGGACACGCAAAAATCACCTGCCGGCTACGCCACAACCAGTTGGGGAACACTTCGGAATCACCTGCCGGGCTTGCTGGAACCACCTGCCGGTCATGCCAAAATCACCTGCCAACTACGCCAGTACCACTTGGCGGAAACTGTGGAAACACCTGTCGGGCCGGCCGGAACCACATCTCAGACGTGCCAGAACCATGTGCATGAGATGCTGGAACCACACCCCGAACAGACGGAAAACACCTGCCAGACCCGTCTGAACAGCCTGCCGAGCACGCCGGAGCCACCTGCTCGACTCGCCGGAACCACCTAACTGACATGCCCAAATCACCAGCCGGGTATGCCAGAACCACTTGGCGGACACTCCGGAATCATCTGCCGGACATGCCGGAACCAGCTCTCAGACACACCAGAACCACGTGCCGGAGACGCCGGAAGCACCTGCCGAGCATGCCGGAGCCACCTGCTCGACTCGCCAGAAACACCTGCCGGACATGCCAAAATCACCTGCCGGGTACGCAAGAACCACCTGGCGGACACTCCGAAATCACCTCTCGCGCATGCAGGAACCACCTCTCAGACGTGCCGGAAGCACGTGCCGGACACGCCGGAATCACCTACCGGACAGACCGGAACCACCTGCCGAGCACGCCGGAGCCACCTGTTCGACTCGCTGGAACCACCTGCCGGACAGGCCAATATCAACTGCTGCCTATGCCAGAACCACCTGGGGGACGGTCCGGAATCGCCTGCCAGCCATGGCGGAACCACCTCTCAAACGTACCAGAACCACCTGCAGGACAAGCTGGAAGCACGTCCTGGACAGTCTGGAACCACCTGCCGGCCAAGCCTGAACCACCTGCCAAGCACAACGGAACAACCTGCCAGACACGCCAAAATCACCTGCGTGTTATGCCAGAACCACTTGGAGGACTCTCTGGGATGACCTGCCGGGCATGCCGGAACCACCTCTCAGACGTGCCAGAACGATGTGGCGGACAGTCCGGAATCACCTGTTGGGCATGCGCAACCACCTCTGAGACGTACCAGAACCACATGCCGTGCAGGCTGGAACCACCTACCGGACAGACCGGAATCAGCTTTCGGGCATGCCAGAACCACCTGTCAGATGTGCCAGAAACACGTGCCGGAGACGCCGGAAGCACCTGCCAAGCACGTTGGAACCACCTGCTCAACTCGCCTGAACCACCTGCCGGACATGCCAAAATCACCTGCCGACTATTCCAGAACCACTTGGCGAACACTCCGGAATCACTTGCCGGGCATGCAGGAACCACCTCTCAGACATGCCAGAACCCCGTGCCAATGACCCCAGAAGCACCAGCCGAGCACGCCAGCACCACCTGCTCGACTCGCAAGAACCACCTGCCGATCACGCAAAAATCACCTGCCGGCTACGCCACAACCAGTTGGTGAACACTTTGGAATCACCTGCCAGGCTTGCTGGAACCACCTGCCAGTCATGCCAAAATCACCTGACAACTACGCCAGACCCGCTTGGCGGACACTGCGGAAACACCTGTCGGGCCGGCTGGAACCACATCTCAGACGTGCCAGAAACGTGTTCATGAGATCCTGGAACCACACCCCGAACAGACGGAGACCACCTGCCAGAATCGCCTGAACCACCTGCTGAGCACGCCGGAACCACCTGCTCGACTCACCGGTACCACCTCCCTGACACGCCAAAATCACCTGCTGGGTATGCCAGAACCACTTGGCAGGCACTCCGGAATCATCTGCCGGACATGCAGGAACCAGCTCTCAGACACACCAGAACCAAGTGCCGGAGACGCCGGAAGCACCTGCCGAGCATGCCGGAGCCACCTGCTCGACTCGCCAGAAACACCTGCCGGACACGCCAAAATCACCTGCCGGGTACGCCAGAACCACCTGGCGGACACTCCGAAATTACCTGTCGCGCATGCCGGAACCGCATCTCAGACGTGCCGGAAGCACGTGCCGGACACGCCGGAATCACCTACCGGACAGACCGGAACCACCTGCCGAGCACGCCGGAGCCACCTGTTCGACTCGCTGGAACCACCTGCCGGACAGTCCAACATCAACTGCTGGCTATGCCAGAACCACCTGGGGGACAGTCCGGGATCACCTGCCAGCCATGGCGGAACCACCTCTCAGACGTACCAGAACCACCTGCCGGAGAAGCTGGAAACACGTCCTGGACAGACTGGAACCACGTGACGGCCATGCCTGAACCACCTGCCGAGCACGGCGGAACCACCTGCCGGACACGCCAAAATCACCTGTGGGCTACCCCAGAAGCACTTGGACGACTCTCCGAAATGACCTGCCGGGCATGTTGGAACCACCTCTCAGACGTGCCAGAAGCACGTGGCGGACAGTGCGGAATCACCTGTTGGGCATATGCAACCACCTCTGAGACGTACCAGTACCACGTGCCGTGCACGCCGGAACCACCTACCGGACAGACCGGAATCAACGTTTGGGCATGCCGGAACCACCAGTCAGATGTGCCAGAAACACGTGCTGGAGACGCCGGAAGCACCTGCCGAGCACGTCGCAACCACCTGCTCAACTCGCCTGAACCACCTGCCGGACACGCCAAAATCACCTGCCCGCTACACCAGCACCACTTCGGGGACAAGCCGGAATCACCTGAGGGGCATGCCGGCACAGCCTCTCAGACTGAACCTCGTGCCGGACACCACAGAACCACCTGCCGGACAGACCGGAACCACCTGCCGGACACGCCGGAACCACCGGCTCAACCCGCCGGAACGACCGCTGGACATGCAAAATCACCTGCCGGCTATGCCGGAAACACTTGGCGAACACTCCGGTATCACCTGCCGGTCATGCCGGAACCACCTCTCAGATATGCCAGAACCACGTGCCAATGACCCCGGAAGCACCTGCCGAGCACGCCGGAACCACCTGCTCGACTCGCCAGAACCACCTGCCGGACACGCAAAAATCACCTGCCGGCTACGCCACAACCAGTTGGGGAACACTTCGGAATCACCTGCCGGGCTTGCTGGAACCACCTGCCGGTCATGCCAAAATCACCTGCCAACTACGCCAGTACCACTTGGCGGAAACTGTGGAAACACCTGTCGGGCCGGCCGGAACCACATCTCAGACGTGCCAGAACCATGTGCATGAGATGCTGGAACCACACCCCGAACAGACGGAAAACACCTGCCAGACCCGTCTGAACAGCCTGCCGAGCACGCCGGAGCCACCTGCTCGACTCGCCGGAACCACCTAACTGACATGCCCAAATCACCAGCCGGGTATGCCAGAACCACTTGGCGGACACTCCGGAATCATCTGCCGGACATGCCGGAACCAGCTCTCAGACACACCAGAACCACGTGCCGGAGACGCCGGAAGCACCTGCCGAGCATGCCGGAGCCACCTGCTCGACTCGCCAGAAACACCTGCCGGACATGCCAAAATCACCTGCCGGGTACGCAAGAACCACCTGGCGGACACTCCGAAATCACCTCTCGCGCATGCAGGAACCACCTCTCAGACGTGCCGGAAGCACGTGCCGGACACGCCGGAATCACCTACCGGACAGACCGGAACCACCTGCCGAGCACGCCGGAGCCACCTGTTCGACTCGCTGGAACCACCTGCCGGACAGGCCAATATCAACTGCTGCCTATGCCAGAACCACCTGGGGGACGGTCCGGAATCGCCTGCCAGCCATGGCGGAACCACCTCTCAAACGTACCAGAACCACCTGCAGGACAAGCTGGAAGCACGTCCTGGACAGTCTGGAACCACCTGCCGGCCAAGCCTGAACCACCTGCCAAGCACAACGGAACAACCTGCCAGACACGCCAAAATCACCTGCGTGTTATGCCAGAACCACTTGGAGGACTCTCTGGGATGACCTGCCGGGCATGCCGGAACCACCTCTCAGACGTGCCAGAACGATGTGGCGGACAGTCCGGAATCACCTGTTGGGCATGCGCAACCACCTCTGAGACGTACCAGAACCACATGCCGTGCAGGCTGGAACCACCTACCGGACAGACCGGAATCAGCTTTCGGGCATGCCAGAACCACCTGTCAGATGTGCCAGAAACACGTGCCGGAGACGCCGGAAGCACCTGCCAAGCACGTTGGAACCACCTGCTCAACTCGCCTGAACCACCTGCCGGACATGCCAAAATCACCTGCCGACTATTCCAGAACCACTTGGCGAACACTCCGGAATCACTTGCCGGGCATGCAGGAACCACCTCTCAGACATGCCAGAACCCCGTGCCAATGACCCCAGAAGCACCAGCCGAGCACGCCAGCACCACCTGCTCGACTCGCAAGAACCACCTGCCGATCACGCAAAAATCACCTGCCGGCTACGCCACAACCAGTTGGTGAACACTTTGGAATCACCTGCCAGGCTTGCTGGAACCACCTGCCAGTCATGCCAAAATCACCTGACAACTACGCCAGACCCGCTTGGCGGACACTGCGGAAACACCTGTCGGGCCGGCTGGAACCACATCTCAGACGTGCCAGAAACGTGTTCATGAGATCCTGGAACCACACCCCGAACAGACGGAGACCACCTGCCAGAATCGCCTGAACCACCTGCTGAGCACGCCGGAACCACCTGCTCGACTCACCGGTACCACCTCCCTGACACGCCAAAATCACCTGCTGGGTATGCCAGAACCACTTGGCAGGCACTCCGGAATCATCTGCCGGACATGCAGGAACCAGCTCTCAGACACACCAGAACCAAGTGCCGGAGACGCCGGAAGCACCTGCCGAGCATGCCGGAGCCACCTGCTCGACTCGCCAGAAACACCTGCCGGACACGCCAAAATCACCTGCCGGGTACGCCAGAACCACCTGGCGGACACTCCGAAATTACCTGTCGCGCATGCCGGAACCGCATCTCAGACGTGCCGGAAGCACGTGCCGGACACGCCGGAATCACCTACCGGACAGACCGGAACCACCTGCCGAGCACGCCGGAGCCACCTGTTCGACTCGCTGGAACCACCTGCCGGACAGTCCAACATCAACTGCTGGCTATGCCAGAACCACCTGGGGGACAGTCCGGAATCACCTGCCAGCCATGGCGGAACCACCTCTCAGACGTACCAGAACCACCTGCCGGAGAAGCTGGAAACACGTCCTGGACAGACTGGAACCACGTGACGGCCGTGCCTGAACCACCTGCCGAGCACGGCGGAACCACCTGCCGGACACGCCAAAATCACCTGCGGGCTACGCCAGAACCGCTTGGACAACTCTCCGAAATGACCTGCCGGACATGTTGGAACCACCTCTCAGACGTGCCAGAAGCAGGTGGCGGACAGTCCGGAATCACCTGTTGGGCATACGCAACCACCTCTGAGACGTACCAGAACCACGTGCCGTGCACGCCGGAACCACCTACCGGACAGACCCGAATCAACTTTTGGGCATGCCGGAACGACCAGTCAGATGTGCCAGAAACACGTGCCGGAGACGCCGGAACCACCTGCCGAGCATGTCACAAGCACCTGCTCAACACGCCTGAACCACCTGCCGGACACGCCAAAATCACCTGCCCGCTACACCAGCACCACTTCGGCGACATGCCGGAATCACGTGAGGGGCATGCCGGCACAGCCTCTCAGACTGAACCTCGTGCCGGACACCACAGAACCACCTGCCGGACAGAGCGGAACCACCTGCCGGACACGCCGGAACCACCGGCTCGACCCGCCGGAACGACCGCTGGACATGCAAAATCACCTGCCGGCTACGCCGGAAACACTTGGCGAACACTCCAGAATCACCTGCCGTGCATGCCGGAACCACCTCTCAGATATGCCAGAACCACGTGCCAATGACCCCGGAAACACCTGCCGAGCACGCCGGAACCACCTGCTCGACTCGCCAGAACCACCTGCCGGACACGCAAAAATCACCTGCCGGCTACGCCACAACCAGTTGGGGAACACTTCGGAATCACCTGCCGGGCTTGCTGGAACCACCTGCCGGTCATGCCAAAATCACCTGCCAACTACGCCAGTACCACTTGGCGGACACTGTGGAAACACCTGTCGGGCCGGCCGGAACCACATCTCAGACGTGCCAGAACCATGTGCATGAGATGCAGGAACCACACCCCGAACAGACGGAAAACCCCTGCCAGACCCGTCTGAACAACGTGCCGAGCACGCCGGAGCCACCTGCTCGACTCGCCGGAACCACCTACCTGACATGCCCAAATCACCAGCCGGGTATGCCAGAACCACTTGGCGGACACTCCGGAATCATCTGCCGGACATGCCGGAACCAGCTCTCAGACACACCAGAACCACGTGCCGGAGACGCCGGAAGCACCTGCCGAGCATGCCGGAGCCACCTGCTCGACTCGCCAGAAACACCTGCCGGACACGCCAAAATCACCTGCCGGGTACGCCAGAACCACCTGGCGGCCACTCCGAAACCACCTGTCGCGCATGCCGGAACCACCTCTCAGACGTGCCGGAAGCACGTGTCGGACACGCCGGAATCACCTACCGGACAGACCGGAACCACCTGCCGAGCACGCCGGAGCCACCTGTTCGACTCGCTGGAACCACCTGCCGGACAGGCCAATATCAACTGCTGGCTATGCCAGAACCACCTGGGGGACGGTCCGGAATCACCTGCCAGCCATGGCGGAACCAACTCTCAGACGTACCAGAACCACCTGCCGGAAGAGCTGGAAACACGTCCTGGACAGTCTGGAACCACCTGCCGGCCAAGCCTGAACCACCTGCCAAGCACAACGGAACAACCTGCCAGACACGCCAAAATCACCTGCGTGTTATGCCAGAACCACTTGGAGGAATCTCTGGGATGACCTGCCGGGCATGCCGGAACCACCTCTCAGACGTGCCAGAACCATGTGGCGGACTGTCCGGAATCACCTGTTGG
Source organism: Equus caballus (assembly GCF_041296265.1). Classification (NCBI taxonomy): domain Eukaryota; kingdom Metazoa; phylum Chordata; class Mammalia; order Perissodactyla; family Equidae; genus Equus; species Equus caballus. The sequence goes on from NC_091713.1 coordinate 4,684,604, forward strand.
GCATGCGCAACCACCTCTGAGACGTACCAGAACCACATGCCTTGCAGGCTGGAACCACCTACCGGACAGACCGGAATCAACTTTTGGGCATGCCGGAACCACCTGTCAGATGTGCCAGAAACACGTGCCGGAGACGCCGGAAGCACCTGCCAAGCACGTTGGAACCGCCTGCTCAACTCGCCTTAACCACCTGCCGGACATGCCAAAATCACCTGCCGACTATGCCAGAACCACTTGGCGAACACTCCGGAATCACTTGCCGGGCATGCAGGAACCACCTCTCAGACATGCCAGAACCCCGTGCCAATGACCCTGGAAGCACCAGCCGAGCACGCCGGAACCACCTGCTCGACTCGCCAGAACCACCTGCCGATCACGCAAAAATCACCTGCCGGCTACGCCACAACCAGTTGGTGAACACTTTGGAATCACCTGCCAGGCTTGCTGGAACCACCTGCCAGTCATGCCAAAATCACCTGCCAACTACGCCAGAACCGCTTGGCGGACACTGCGGAAACACCTGACGGGCCGGCTGGAACCACATCTCAGACGTGCCAGAAACGTGTTCATGAGATGCTGGAACCACACCCCGAACAGACGGATACCACCTGCCAGAACCGCGTGAACCACCTGCTGAGCACGCCGGAACCACCTGCTCGACTCACCGGTACCACCTCCCTGACACGCCAAAATCACCTGCTGGGTATGCCAGAACCACTTGGCGGACACTCAGGAATCATCTGCCGGACATGCCGGAACCAGCTCTCAGACACACCAGAACCAAGTGACGGAGACGTCGGAAGCACCTGCCGAGCATGCCGGAGCCACCTGCTCGACTCGCCAGAAACACCTGCCGGACACGCCAAAATCACCTGCCGGGTATGCCAGAACCACCTGGCGGACACTACGGAATCACCTGCCGCGCATGCCGGAACCACCTCTCAGACGTGCCGGAAGTACGTGCCAGACACGCCGGAAACACCTACCGGACAGACCGGAACCACCTGCCAAGAACGCCGGAGCCACCTGTTCGACTCGCTGGAACCACCTGCCGGACAGGCCAATATCAACTGCTGGCTATGCCAGAACCACCTGGGGGACAGTCCGGGATCACCTGCCAACCATGGCGGAACCACCTCTCAGACGTACCAGAACCACCTGCCGGAGAAGCTGGAAACACGTCCTGGACAGACTGGAACCACGTGACGGCCATGGCTGAACCACCTGCCGAGCACGGCGGAACCACCTGCCGGACACGCCAAAATCACCTGCGGGCTACGCCAGAACCACTTGGACGACTCTCCGAAATGACCTGCCGGGCATGTTGGAACCACCTCTCAGACGTGCCAGAAGCACGTGGTGGACAGTCCGGAATCACCTGTTGGGCATACGCAACCACCTCTGAGACGTACCAGAACCACGTGCAGTGCACGCCGGAACCACCTACCGGACAGACCGGAATCAACTTTTGGGCATGCCGGAACCACCAGTCAGATGTGCCAGAAACACGTGCCGGAGACGCCGGAAGAACCTGCCGAGCACGTCGCAACCACCTGCTCAACTCGCCTGAACCACCTGCCGGACACGCCAAAATCACCTGCCCGCTACACCAGCACCACTTCGGGGACAAGCCGGAATCACGTGAGGGGCATGCCGGCACAGCCTCTCAGACTGAACCTCGTGCCGGACACCACAGAACCACCTGCCGGACAGACCGGAACCACCTGCCGGACACGCCGGAACCACCGGCTCGACCCGCCGGAACGACCGCTGGACATGCAAAATCACCTGCCGGCTGCGCCGGAAACACTTGGCAAACACTCCGGAATCACCTGCCGGGCATGCCGGAACCACCTCTCAGACGTACCAGAACCACCTGCCGGAGAAGCTGGAAACACGTCCTGGACAGTCTGGAACCACCTGCCGGCCAAGCCTGAACCACCTGCCAAGCACAACGGAACAACCTGCCAGACACGCCAAAATCACCTGCGTGTTATGCCAGAACCACTTGGAGGACTCTCTGGGATGACCTGCCGGGCATGCCGGAACCACCTCTCAGACGTGCCAGAACCATGTGGCGGACTGTCCGGAATCACCTGTTGGGCATGCGCAACCACCTCTGAGACGTACCGGAACCACATGCCGTGCCGGCTGGAACCACCTACCGGACAGACCGGAATCACCTTTCGGGCATGCCGGAACCACCTGTCAGATGTGCCAGAAACACGTGCCGGAGACGCTGGAAGCACCTGCCAAGCACGTTGGAACCACCTGCTCAACTCGCCTGAACCACCTGCCGGACATGCCAAAATCACCTGCCGACTATGCCAGAACCACTTGGCGAACACTCCGGAATCACTTGCCGGGCATGCAGGAACCACCTCTCAGACATGCCAGAACCCCGTGCCAATGACCCCGGAAGCACCAGCCGAGCACGCCGGAACCACCTGCTCGACTCGCCAGAACCACCTGCCGATCACGCAAAAATCACCTGCCGGCTACGCCACAACCAGTTGGGGAACACTTTGGAATCACCTGCCAGGCTTGCTGGAACCACCTGCCAGTCATGCCAAAATCACCTGCCAACTATGCCAGAACCGCTTGGCGGACACTGCGGAAACACCTGTCGGGCCGGCTGGAACCACATCTCAGACGTGCCAGAAACGTGTTCATGAGATGCTGGAACCACACCCCGAACAGACGGATACCACCTGCCAGAACCGCCTGAACCACCTGCTGAGCACGCCGGAACCACCTGCTCGACTCACCGGTACCACCTCCCTGACACGCCAAAATCACCTGCTGGGTATGCCAGAACCACTTGGCGGACCCTCCGGAATCATCTGCCGGACATGCCGGAACCAGCTCTCAGACACACCAGAACCAAGTGCCGGAGACGCCGGAAGCACCTGCCGAGCATGCCGGAGCCACCTGCTCGACTCGCCAGAAACACCTGCCGGACACGCCAAAATCACCTGCCGGGTATGCCAGAACCACCTGGCGGACACTACGGAATCACCTGCCGCGCATGCCGGAACCACCTCTCAGACGTGCCGGAAGCACGTGCCAGACACGCCGGAATCACCTACCGGACAGACCGGAACCACCTGCCAAGAACGCCGGAGCCACCTGTTCGACTCGCTGGAACCACCTGCCGGACAGGCCAATATCAACTGCTGGCTATGCCAGAACCACCTGGGGGACAGTCCGGGATCACCTGCCAGCCATGGCGGAACCACCTCTCAGACGTACCAGAACCACCTGCCGGAGAAGCTGGAAACACGTCCTGGACAGACTGGAACCACGTGACGGCCATGCCTGAACCACCTGCCGAGCACGGCGGAACCACCTGCCGGACACGCCAAAATCACCTGCGGGCTACGCCAGAACCACTTGGACAACTCTCCGAAATGACCTGCCGGACATGTTGGAACCACCTCTCAGACGTGCCAGAAGCAGGTGGCGGACAGTCCGGAATCACCTGTTGGGCATACGCAACCACCTCTGAGACGTACCAGAACCACGTGCCGTGCACGCCGGAACCACCTACCGGACAGACCCGAATCAACTTTTGGGCATGCCGGAACCACCAGTCAGATGTGCCAGAAACACGTGCCGGAGACGCCGGAACCACCTGCCGAGCATGTCACAAGCACCTGCTCAACACGCCTGAACCACCTGCCGGACACGCCAAAATCACCTGCCCGCTACACCAGCACCACTTCGGCGACATGCCGGAATCACGTGAGGGGCATGCCGGCACAGCCTCTCAGACTGAACCTCGTGCCGGACACCACAGAACCACCTGCCGGACAGAGCGGAACCACCTGCCGGACACGCCGGAACCACCGGCTCGACCCGCCGGAACGACCGCTGGACATGCAAAATCACCTGCCGGCTACGCCGGAAACACTTGGCGAACACTCCAGAATCACCTGCCGGGCATGCCGGAACCACCTCTCAGATATGCCAGAACCACGTGCCAATGACCCCGGAAGCACCAGCCGAGCACGCCGGAACCACCTGCTCGACTCGCCAGAACCACCTGCCGGACACGCAAAAATCACCTGCCGGCTACGCCACAACCAGTTGGGGAACACTTCGGAATCACCTGCCGGGCTTGCTGGAACCACCTGCCGGTCATGCCAAAATCACCTGCCAACTACGCCAGTACCACTTGGCGGACACTGTGGAAACACCTGTCGGGCCGGCCGGAACCACATCTCAGACGTGCCAGAACCATGTGCATGAGATGCTGGAACCACACCCCGAACAGACGGAAAACCCCTGCCAGACCCGTCTGAACAACGTGCCGAGCACGCCGGAGCCACCTGCTCGACTCGCCGGAACCACCTACCTGACATGCCCAAATCACCAGCCGGGTATGCCAGAACCACTTGGCGGACACTCCGGAATCATCTGCCGGACATGCCGGAACCAGCTCTCAGACACACCAGAACCACGTGCCGGAGACGCCGGAAGCACCTGCCGAGCATGCCGGAGCCACCTGCTCGACTCGCCAGAAACACCTGCCGGACACGCCAAAATCACCTGCCGGGTACGCCAGAACCACCTGGCGGACACTCCGAAACCACCTGTCGCGCATGCCGGAACCACCTCTCAGACGTGCCGGAAGCACGTGCCGGACACGCCGGAATCACCTACCGGACAGACCGGAACCACCTGCCGAGCACGCCGGAGCCACCTGTTCGACTCGCTGGAACCACCTGCCGGACAGGCCAATATCAACTGCTGGCTATGCCAGAACCACCTGGGGGACGGTCCGGAATCACCTGCCATCCATGGCGGAACCAACTCTCAGACGTACCAGAACCACCTGCCGGAAGAGCTGGAAACACGTCCTGGACAGTCTGGAACCACCTGCCGGCCAAGCCTGAACCACCTGCCAAGCACAACGGAACAACCTGCCAGACACGCCAAAATCACCTGCGTGTTATGCCAGAACCACTTGGAGGAATCTCTGGGATGACCTGCCGGGCATGCCGGAACCACCTCTCAGACGTGCCAGAACCATGTGGCGGACTGTCCGGAATCACCTGTTGGGCATGCGCAACCACCTCTGAGACGTACCAGAACCACATGCCTTGCAGGCTGGAACCACCTACCGGACAGACCGGAATCAACTTTTGGGCATGCCGGAACCACCTGTCAGATGTGCCAGAAACACGTGCCGGAGACGCCGGAAGCACCTGCCAAGCACGTTGGAACCACCTGCTCAACTCGCCTTAACCACCTGCCGGACATGCCAAAATCACCTGCCGACTATGCCAAAACCACTTGGCGAACACTCCGGAATCACTTGCCGGGCATGCAGGAACCACCTCTCAGACATGCCAGAACCCCGTGCCAATGACCCTGGAAGCACCAGCCGAGCACGCCGGAACCACCTGCTCGACTCGCCAGAACCACCTGCCGATCACGCAAAAATCACCTGCCGGCTACGCCACAACCAGTTGGTGAACACTTTGGAATCACCTGCCAGGCTTGCTGGAACCACCTGCCAGTCATGCCAAAATCACCTGCCAACTACGCCAGAACCGCTTGGCGGACACTGCGGAAACACCTGACGGGCCGGCTGGAACCACATCTCAGACGTGCCAGAAACGTGTTCATGAGATGCTGGAACCACACCCCGAACAGACGGATACCACCTGCCAGAACCGCCTGAACCACCTGCTGAGCACGCCGGAACCACCTGCTCGACTCACCGGTACCACCTCCCTGACACGCCAAAATCACCTGCTGGGTATGCCAGAACCACTTGGCGGACACTCAGGAATCATCTGCCGGACATGCCGGAACCAGCTCTCAGACACACCAGAACCAAGTGACGGAGACGTCGGAAGCACCTGCCGAGCATGCCGGAGCCACCTGCTCGACTCGCCAGAAACACCTGCTGGACACGCCAAAATCACCTGCCGGGTATGCCAGAACCACCTGGCGGACACTACGGAATCACCTGCCGCGCATGCCGGAACCACCTCTCAGACGTGCCGGAAGTACGTGCCAGACACGCCGGAAACACCTACCGGACAGACCGGAACCACCTGCCAAGAACGCCGGAGCCACCTGTTCGACTCGCTGGAACCACCTGCCGGACAGGCCAATATCAACTGCTGGCTATGCCAGAACCACCTGGGGGACAGTCCGGGATCACCTGCCAGCCATGGCGGAACCACCTCTCAGACGTACCAGAACCACCTGCCGGAGAAGCTGGAAACACGTCCTGGACAGACTGGAACCACGTGACGGCCATGCCTGAACCACCTGCCGAGCACGGCGGAACCACCTGCCGGACACGCCAAAATCACCTGCGGGCTACGCCAGAACCACTTGGACGACTCTCCGAAATGACCTGCCGGGCATGTTGGAACCACCTCTCAGACGTGCCAGAAGCACGTGGCGGACAGTCCGGAATCACCTGTTGGGCATACGCAACCACCTCTGAGACGTACCAGAACCACGTGCAGTGCACGCCGGAACCACCTACCGGACAGACCGGAATCAACTTTTGGGCATGCCGGAACCACCAGTCAGATGTGCCAGAAACACGTGCCGGAGACGCCGGAAGAACCTGCCGAGCACGTCGCAACCACCTGCTCAACTCGCCTGAACCACCTGCCGGACACGCCAAAATCACCTGCCCGCTACACCAGCACCACTTCGGGGACAAGCCGGAATCACGTGAGGGGCATGCCGGCACAGCCTCTCAGACTGAACCTCGTGCCGGACACCACAGAACCACCTGCCGGACAGACCGGAACCACCTGCCGGACACGCCGGAACCACCGGCTCGACCCGCCGGAACGACCGCTGGACATGCAAAATCACCTGCCGGCTACGCCGGAAACACTTGGCAAACACTCCGGAATCACCTGCCGGGCATGCCGGAACCACCTCTCAGATATGCCAGAACCACGTGCCAATGACCCCGGAAGCACCTGCCGAGCACGCCGGAACCACCTGCTCGACTCGCCAGAACCACCTGCCGGACACGCAAAAATCACCTGCCGGCTACGCCACAACCAGTTGGGGAACACTTCGGAATCACCTGCCGGGCTTGCTGGAACCACCTGCCGGTCATGCCAAAATCACCTGCCAACTACGCCAGAATCGCTTGGCGGACACTGCGGAAACACCTGTCGGGCCGGCTGGAACCACATCTCAGACGTGCCAGAAACGTGTTCATGAGATGCTGGAACCACACCCCGAACAGACGGATACCACCTGCCAGAACCGCCTGAACCACCTGCTGAGCACGCCGGAACCACCTGCTCGACTCACCGGTACCACCTCCCTGACACGCCAAAATCACCTGCTGGGTATGCCAGAACCACTTGGCGGACACTCCGGAATCATCTGCCGGACATGCCGGAACCAGCTCTCAGACACACCAGAACCACGTGCCGGAGACGCCGGAAGCACCTGCCGAGCATGCCGGAGCCACCTGCTCGACTCGCCAGAAACACCTGCCGGACACGCCAAAATCACCTGCCGGGTACGCCAGAACCACCTGGCGGACACTCCGAAACCACCTGTCGCGCATGCCGGAACCACCTCTCAGATGTGCCGGAAGCACGTGCCGGACACGCCAGAATCACCTACCGGACAGACCGGAACCACATGCCGAGCACGCCGGAGCCACCTGTTCGACTCGCTGGAACCACCTGCCGGACATCCAATATCAACTGCTGGCTATGCCAGAACCACCTGGGGGACGGTCCGGAATCACCTGCCAGCCATGGCGGAACCACCTCTCAGACGTACCAGAACCACCTGCCGGAGAAGCTGGAAACACGTCCTGGACCGTCTGGAACCACCTGCCGGCCAAGCCTGAACCACCTGCCAAGCACAACGGAACAACCTGCCAGACACGCCAAAATCACCTGCGTGTTATGCCAGAACCACTTGGAGGACTCTCTGGGATGACCTGCCGGGCATGCCAGAACCACCTCTCAGACGTGCCAGAACCATGTGGCGGACAGTCCGGAATCACCTGTTGGGCATGCGCAACCACCTCTGAGACGTACCAGAACCACATGCCGTGCAGGCTGGAACCACCTACCGGACAGACCGGAATCACCTTTCGGGCATGCCGGAACCACCTGTCAGATGTGCCAGAAACACGTGCCGGAGACGCCGGAAGCACCTGCCAAGCACGTTGGAACCACCTGCTCAACTCGCCTGAACCACCTGCCGGACATGCCAAAATCACCTGCCGACTATGCCAGAACCACTTGGCGAACACTCCGGAATCACTTGCCGGGCATGCAGGAACCACCTCTCAGACATGCCAGAACCCCGTGCCAATGACCCCGGAAGCACCAGCCGAGCACGCCGGAACCACCTGCTCGACTCGCCAGAACCACCTGCCGATCACGCAAAAATCACCTGCCGGCTACGCCACAACCAGTTGGGGAACACTTTGGAATCACCTGCCAGGCTTGCTGGAACCACCTGCCAGTCATGCCAAAATCACCTGCCAACTATGCCAGAACCGCTTGGCGGACACTGCGGAAACACCTGTCGGGCCGGTTGGAACCACATCTCAGACGTGCCAGAAACGTGTTCATGAGATGCTGGAACCACACCCCGAACAGACGGATACCACCTGCCAGAACCGCCTGAACCACCTGCTGAGCACGCCGGAACCACCTGCTCGACTCACCGGTACCACCTCCCTGACACGCCAAAATCACCTGCCGGGTATGCCAGAACCACTTGGCGGACCCTCCGGAATCATCTGCCGGACATGCCGGAACCAGCTCTCAGACACACCAGAACCAAGTGCCGGAGACGCCGGAAGCACCTGCCGAGCATGCCGGAGCCACCTGCTCGACTCGCCAGAAACACCTGCCGGACACGCCAAAATCACCTGCCGGGTACGCCAGAACCACCTGGCGGACACTCCGAAACCACCTGTCGCGCATGCCGGAACCACCTCTCAGACGTGCCGGAAGCACGTGCCGGACACGCCGGAATCACCTACCGGACAGACCGGAACCACCTGCCGAGCACGCCGGAGCCACCTGTTCGACTCGCTGGAACCACCTGCCGGACAGGCCAATATCAACTGCTGGCTATGCCAGAACCACCTGGGGGACGGTCCGGAATCACCTGCCAGCCATGGCGGAACCAACTCTCAGACGTACCAGAACCACCTGCCGGAAGAGCTGGAAACACGTCCTGGACAGTCTGGAACCACCTGCCGGCCAAGCCTGAACCACCTGCCAAGCACAACGGAACAACCTGCCAGACACGCCAAAATCACCTGCGTGTTATGCCAGAACCACTTGGAGGAATCTCTGGGATGACCTGCCGGGCATGCCGGAACCACCTCTCAGACGTGCCAGAACCATGTGGCGGACTGTCCGGAATCACCTGTTGGGCATGCGCAACCACCTCTGAGACGTACCAGAACCACATGCCTTGCAGGCTGGAACCACCTACCGGACAGACCGGAATCACCTTTCGGGCATGCCGGAACCACCTGTCAGATGTGCCAGAAACACGTGCCGGAGACGCCGGAAGCACCTGCCAAGCACGTTGGAACCACCTGCTCAACTCGCCTGAACCACCTGCCGGACATGCCAAAATCACCTGCCGACTATGCCAGAACCACTTGGCGAACACTCCGGAATCACTTGCCGGGCATGCAGGAACCACCTCTCAGACATGCCAGAACCCCGTGCCAATGACCCCGGAAGCACCAGCCGAGCACGCCGGAACCACCTGCTCGACTCGCCAGAACCACCTGCCGATCACGCAAAAATCACCTGCCGGCTACGCCACAACCAGTTGGGGAACACTTTGGAATCACCTGCCAGGCTTGCTGGAACCACCTGCCAGTCATGCCAAAATCACCTGCCAACTATGCCAGAACCGCTTGGCGGACACTGCGGAAACACCTGTCGGGCCGGTTGGAACCACATCTCAGACGTGCCAGAAACGTGTTCATGAGATGCTGGAACCACACCCCGAACAGACGGATACCACCTGCCAGAACCGCCTGAACCACCTGCTGAGCACGCCGGAACCACCTGCTCGACTCACCGGTACCACCTCCCTGACACGCCAAAATCACCTGCCGGGTATGCCAGAACCACTTGGCGGACCCTCCGGAATCATCTGCCGGACATGCCGGAACCAGCTCTCAGACACACCAGAACCAAGTGCCGGAGACGCCGGAAGCACCTGCCGAGCATGCCGGAGCCACCTGCTCGACTCGCCAGAAACACCTGCCGGACACGCCAAAATCACCTGCCGGGTATGCCAGAACCACCTGGCGGACACTACGGAATCACCTGCCGCGCATGCCGGAACCACCTCTCAGACGTGCCGGAAGCACGTGCCAGACACGCCGGAATCACCTACCGGACAGACCGGAACCACCTGCCAAGAACGCCGGAGCCACCTGTTCGACTCGCTGGAACCACCTGCCGGACAGGCCAATATCAACTGCTGGCTATGCCAGAACCACCTGGGGGACAGTCCGGGATCACCTGCCAGCCATGGCGGAACCACCTCTCAGACGTACCAGAACCACCTGCCGGAAGAGCTGGAAACACGTCCTGGACAGTCTGGAACCACCTGCCGGCCAAGCCTGAACCACCTGCCAAGCACAACGGAACAACCTGCCAGACACGCCAAAATCACCTGCGTGTTATGCCAGAACCACTTGGAGGACTCTCTGGGATGACCTGCCGGCCATGCCGGAACCACCTCTCAGACGTGCCAGAACCATGTGGCGGACAGTCCGGAATCACCTGTTGGGCATGCGCAACCACCTCTGAGACGTACCAGAACCACATGCCGTGCAGGCTGGAACCACCTACCGGACAGACCGGAATCACCTTTCGGGCATGCCGGAACCACCTGTCAGATGTGCCAGAAACACGTGCCGGAGACGCCGGAAGCACCTGCCAAGCACGTTGGAACCACCTGCTCAACTCGCCTGAACCACCTGCCGGACATGCCAAAATCACCTGCCGACTATGCCAGAACCACTTGGCGAACACTCCGGAATCACTTGCCGGGCATGCAGGAACCACCTCTCAGACATGCCAGAATCCCGTGCCAATGACCCCGGAAGCACCAGCCGAGCACGCCAGTACCACCTGCTCGACTCGCCAGAACCACCTGCCGACCACGCAACAATCACCTGCCGGCTACGCCACAACCAGTTGGTGAACACTTTGGAATCACCTGCCAGGCTTGCTGGAACCACCTGCCGGTCATGCCAAAATCACCTGCCAACTACGCCAGAACCGCTTAGCGGACACTGCGGAAAGACCTGTCGGGCCGGCTGGAACCACATCTCAGACGTGCCAGAAACGTGTTCATGAGATGCTGGAACCACACCCCGAACAGACGGATACCACCTGCCAGAACCGCCTGAACCACCTGCTGAGCACGCCGGAACCACCTGCTCGACTCACCGGTACCACCTCCCTGACACGCCAAAATCACCTGCTGGGTATGCCAGAACCACTTGGCGGACACTCCGGAATCATCTGCCGGACATGCCAGAACCAGCTCTCAGACACACCAGAACCAAGTGACGGAGACGTCGGAAGCACCTGCCGAGCATGCCGGAGCCACCTGCTCGACTCGCCAGAAACACCTGCTGGACACGCCAAAATCACCTGCCGGGTATGCCAGAACCACCTGGCGGACACTACGGAATCACCTGCCGCGCATGCCGGAACCGCCTCTCAGACGTGCCGGAAGTACGTGCCAGACACGCCGGAAACACCTACCGGACAGACCGGAACCACCTGCCAAGAACGCCGGAGCCACCTGTTCGACTCGCTGGAACCACCTGCCGGACAGGCCAATATCAACTGCTGGCTATGCCAGAACCACCTGGGGGACAGTCCGGGATCACCTGCCAGCCATGGCGGAACCACCTCTCAGACGTACCAGAACCACCTGCCGGAGAAGCTGGAAACACGTCCTGGACAGACTGGAACCACGTGACGGCCATGCCTGAACCACCTGCCGAGCACGGCGGAACCACCTGCCGGACACGCCAAAATCACCTGCGGGCTACGCCAGAACCACTTGGACGACTCTCCGAAATGACCTGCCGGGCATGTAGGAACCACCTCTCAGACGTGCCAGAAGCACGTGGCGGACAGTCGGGAATCACCTGTTGGGCATGCGCAACCACCTCTGAGACGTACCAGAACTACGTGCCGTGCACGCCGGAACCACCTACCGGACAGACCGGAATCAACTTTTGGGCATGCCGGAACCCCCAGTCAGATGTGCCAGAAACACGTGCCGGAGACGCCGGAACCACCTGCCGAGCATGTCGCAAGCACTTGCTCAACTCGCCTGAACCACCTGCCGGACACGCCAAAATCACCTGCCCGCTACACCAGCACCACTTCGGGGACATGCCGGAATCACGTGAGGGGCATGCCGGCACAGCCTCTCAGAGTGAACCTCGTGCCGGACACCACAGAACCACCTGCCGGACAGACCGGAACCACCTGCCGGACACGCCGGAACCACCGGCTCGACCCGCCGGAACGACCGCTGGACATGCAAAATCACCTGCCGGCTACGCCGGAAACACTTGGCGAACAATCCGGAATCACCTGCCGGGCATGCCGGAACCACCTCTCAGATATGCCAGAACCACGTGCCAATGACCCCGGAAGCACCTGCCGAGCACGCCGGAACCACCTGCTCGACTCGCCAGAACCACCTGCCAGACACGCAAAAATCACCTGCCGGCTACGCCACAACCAGTTGGGGAACACTTCGGAATCACCTGCCGGGCTTGCTGGAACCACCTGCCGGTCATGCCAAAATCACCTGCCAACTACGCCAGTACCACTTGGCGGACACTGTGGAAACACCTGTCGGGCCGGCCGGAACCACATCTCAGATGTGCCAGAACCATGTGCATGAGATGCTGGAACCACACCCCGAACAGACGGAAAACACCTGCCAGACCCGTCTGAACAGCCTGCCGAGCACGCCGGAGCCACCTGCTCGACTCGCCGGAACCACCTACCTGACATGCCCAAATCACCAGCCGGGTATGCCAGAACCACTTGGCGGACACTCCGGAATCATCTGCCGGACATGCCGGAACCAGCTCTCAGACACACCAGAACCACGTGCCGGAGACGCCGGAAGCACCTGCCGAGCATGCCGGAGCCACCTGCTCGACTCGCCAGAAACACCTGCCGGACACGCCAAAATCACCTGCCGGGTACGCCAGAACCACCTGGCGGACACTCCGAAACCACCTGTCGCTCATGCCGGAACCACCTCTCAGACGTGCCGGAAGCACGTGCCGGACACGCCGGAATCACCTACCGGACAGACCGGAACCACCTGCCGAGCACGCCGGAGCCACCTGTTCGACTCGCTGGAACCACCTGCCGGACAGGCCAATATCAACTGCTGGCTATGCCAGAACCACCTGGGGGACGGTCTGGAATCACCTGCCAGCCATGGCGGAACCACCTCTCAGACGTACCAGAACCACCTGCCGGAGAAGCTGGAAACACGTCCTGGACAGTCTGGAACCACCTGCCGGCCAAGCCTGAACCACCTGCCAAGCACAACGGAACAACGTGCCAGACACGCCAAAATCACCTGTGTATTATGCCAGAACCACTTGGAGGACTCTCTGGGATGACCTACCGGGCATGCCGGAACCACCTCTCAGAAGTGCCAGAATCATGTGGCGGACAGTCCGGAATCACCTGTTGGGCATGCGCAACCACCTCTGAGACGTACCAGAACCACATGCCGTGCAGGCTGGAACCACCTACCGGACAGACCGGAATCACCTTTCGGGCATGACGGAACCACCTGTCAGATGTGCCAGAAACACGTGCCGGAGACGCCGGAAGCACCTGCCAAGCACGTTGGAACCACCTGCTCAACTCGCCTGAACCACCTGCCGGACATGCCAAAATCACCTGCCGACTATGCCAGAACCACTTGGCGAACACTCCGGAATCACTTTCCGGGCATGCAGGAACCACCTCTCAGACATGCCAGAACCCCGTGCCAATGACCCCGGAAGCACCAGCCGAGCACGCCGGAACCACCTGCTCGACTCGCCAGAACCACCTGCCGATCACGCAAAAATCACCTGCCGGCTACGCCACAACCAGTTGGGGAACACTTTGGAATCACCTGCCAGGCTTGCTGGAACCACCTGCCAGTCATGCCAAAATCACCTGCCAACTACGCCAGAACCGCTTGGCGGACACTGCGGAAACACCTGTCGGGCCGGCCGGAACCACATCTCAGACGTGCCAGAAACGTGTTCATGAGATGCTGGAACCACACCCCGAACAGACGGATACCACCTGCCAGAACCGCCTGAACCACCTGCTGAGCACGCCGGAACCACCTGCTCGACTCACCGGTACCACCTCCCTGACACGCCAAAATCACCTGCTGGCTACGCCAGAACCACTTGGCGGACACTCCGGAATCATCTGCCGGACATGCCGGAACCAGCTCTCAGACACACCAGAACCAAGTGCCGGAGACGCCGGAAGCACCTGCCGAGCATGCCGGAGCCACCTGCTCGACTCGCCAGAAACACCTGCCGGACACGCCAAAATCACCTGCCGGGTATGCCAGAACCACCTGGCGGACATTACGGAATCACCTGCCGCGCATGCTGGAACCACCTCTCAGACGTGCCGGAAGCACGTGCCAGACACGCCGGAATCACCTACCGGACAGACCGGAACCACCTGCCAAGAACGCCGGAGCCATCTGTTCGACTCGCTGGAACCACCTGCCGGACAGGCCAATATCAACTGCTGGCTATGCCAGAACCACCTGGGGGACAGTCCGGGATCACCTGCCAGCCATGGCGGAACCACCTCTCAGACGTACCAGAACCACCTGCCGGAGAAGCTGGAAACACGTCCTGGACAGACTGGAACCACGTGACGGCCATGCCTGAACCACCTGCCGAGCACGGCGGAACCACCCGCCGGACATGCCAAAATCACCTGCGGGCTACGCCAGAACCACTTGGATGACTCTCCGAAATGACCTGCCGGGCATGTTGGAACCACCTCTCAGACGTGCCAGAAGCACGTGGTGGACAGTCCGGAATCACCTGTTGGGCATACGCAACCACCTCTGAGACGTACCAGAACCACGTGCAGTGCACGCCGGAACCACCTACCGGACAGACCGGAATCAACTTTTGGGCATGCCGGAACCACCAGTCAGATGTGCCAGAACCATGTGGCGGAGACGCCGGAAGCACCTGCCGAGCACGTCGCAACCACCTGCTCAACTCGCCTGAACCACCTGCCGGACACGCCAAAATCACCTGCCTGCTACACCAGCACCACTTCGGGGACAAGCCGGAATCACGTGAGGGGCATGCCGGCACAGCCTCTCAGACTGAACCTCGTGCCGGACACCACAGAACCACCTGCCGGACAGACCGGAACCACCTGCCGGACACGCCGGAACCACCGGCTCGACCCGCCGGAACGACCGCTGGACATGCAAAATCCCTGCCGGCTACGCCGGAAACACTTGGCGAACACTCCGGAATCACCTGCCGGGCATGCCAGAACCACCTCTCAGATATACCAGAACCACGTGCCAATGACCCCGGAAGCACCTGCCGAGCACGCCGGAACCACCTGCTCGACTCGCCAGAACCACCTGCCGGACACGCAGAAATCACCTGCCGGCTACGCCACAACCAGTTGGGGAACACTTCGGAATCACCTGCCGGGCTTGCTGGAACCACCTGCCGGTCATGCCAAAATCACCTGCCAACTACGCCAGTACCACTTGGCGGACACTGTGGAAACACCTGTCGGGCCGGCCGGAACCACATCTCAGACGTGCCAGAACCATGTGCATGAGATGCTGGAACCACACCCCGAACAGACGGAAAACCCCTGCCAGACCCGTCTGAACAACCTGCCGAGCACGCCGAGCCACCTGCTCGACTCGCCGGAACCACCTACCTGACATGCCCAAATCACCAGCCGGGTATGCCAGAACCACTTGGCGGACACTCCGGAATCATCTTCCGGACATGCCGGAACCAGCTCTCAGACACACCAGAACCACGTGCCGGAGACGCCGGAAGCACCTGCCGAGCATGCCGGAGCCACCTGCTCGACTCGCCAGAAACACCTGCCGGACACGCCAAAATCACCTGCCGGGTACGCCAGAACCACCTGGCGGACACTCCGAAACCACCTGTCGCGCATGCCGGAACCACCTCTCAGACGTGCCGGAAGCACGTGCCGGACACGCCAGAATCACCTACCGGACAGACCGGAACCACCTGCCGAGCACGCCGGAGCCACCTGTTCGACTCGCTGGAACCACCTGCCGGACAGGCCAATATCAACTGCTGCCTATGCCAGAACCACCTGGGGGACGGTCCGGAATCACCTGCCAGCCATGGCGGAACCACCTCTCAGACGTACCAGAACCACCTGCCGGAAGAGCTGGAAACACGTCCTGGACAGTCTGGAACCACCTGCCGGCCAAGCCTGAACCACCTGCCAAGCACAACGGAACAACCTGCCAGACACGCCAAAATCACCTGCGTGTTATGCCAGAACCACTTGGAGGACTCTCTGGGATGACCTGCCTGGCATGCTGGAACCACCTCTCAGACGTGCCAGAACCATGTGGCGGACTGTCCGGAATCACCTGTTGGGCATGCGCAACCACCTCTGAGACGTACCAGAACCACATGCCGTGCAGGCTGGAACCACCTACCGGACAGACCGGAATCACCTTTCGGGCATGGCGGAACCACCTCTCAGATGTGCCAGAAACACATGCCGGAGACGCCGGAAGCACCTGCCAAGCACATTGGAACCACCTGCTCAACACGCCTGAACCACCTGCCGGACATGCCAAAATCACCTGCCGACTATGCCAGAACCACTTGGCGAACACTCCGGAATCACTTGCCGGGCATGCAGGAACCACCTCTCAGATATGCCAGAACCCCGTGCCAAGGACCCCGGAAGCACCAGCCGAGCACGCCGGAACCACCTGCTCGACTCGCCAAAACCACCTGCCGATCACGCAAAAATCACCTGCCGGCTACGCCACAACCAGTTGGTGAACACTTTGGAATCACCTGCCAGGCTTGCTGGAACCACCTGCCAGTCATGCCAAAATCACCTGCCAACTATGCCAGAACCGCTTGGCGGACACTGCGGAAACACCTGTCGGGCCGGCTGGAACCACATCTCAGACGTGCCAGAAACGTGTTCATGAGATGCTGGAACCACACCCCGAACAGACGGATACCACCTGCCAGAACCGCCTGAACCACCTGCTGAGCACGCCGGAACCACCTGCTCGACTCACCGGTACCACCTCCCTGACACGCCAAAATCACCTGCTGGGTATGCCAGAACCACTTGGCGGACCCTCCGGAATCATGTGCCGGACATGCCGGAACCACCTCTCAGACACACCAGAACCAAGTGCCGGAGACGCCGGAAGCACCTGCCGAGCATGCCGGAGCCACCTGCTCGACTCGCCAGAAACACCTGCCGGACACGCCAAAATCACCTGCCGGGTATGCCAGAACCACCTGGCGGACACTACGGAATCACCTGCCGCGCATGCCGGAACCACCTCTCAGACGTGCCGGAAGCACGTGCCAGACACGCCAGAATAACCTACCGGACAGACCGGAACCACCTGCCAAGAACGCCGGAGCCACCTGTTCGACTCGCTGGAACCACCTGCCGGACAGGCCAATATCAACTGCTGGCTATGCCAGAACCACCTGGGGGACAGTCCGGGATCACCTGCCAGCCATGGCGGAACCACCTCTCAGACGTACCAGAACCACCTGCCGGAGAAGCTGGAAACACGTCCTGGACAGACTGGAACCACGTGACGGCCATGCCTGAACCACCTGCCGAGCACGGCGGAACCACCTGCCGGACACGCCAAAATCACCTGCGGGCTATGCCAGAACCACTTGGACGACTCTCCGAAATGACCTGCCGGGCATGTTGGAACCACCTCTCAGACGTGCCAGAAGCAGGTGGCGGACAGTCCGGAATCACCTGTTGGGCATACGCAACCACCTCTGAGACGTACCAGAACCACGTGCCGTGCACGCCGGAACCACCTACCGGACAGACCGGAATCAACTTTTGGGCATGCCGGAACCACCAGTCAGATGTGCCAGAAACACGTGCCGGAGACGCCGGAAGCACCTGCCGAGCACGTCGCAACCACCTGCTCAACACGCCTGAACCACCTGCCGGACACGCCAAAATCACCTGCCCGCTACACCAGCACCACTTCGGGGACAAGCCGGAATCACGTGAGGGGCATGCCGGCACAGCCTCTCAGACTGAACCTCGTGCCGGACACCACAGAACCACCTGCCGGACAGACCGGAACCACCTGCCGGACACGCCGGAACCACCGGGTCGACCCGCCGGAACGACCGCTGGACATGCAAAATCCCTGCCGACTACGCCGGAAGCACTTGGCGAACACTCCGGAATCACCTGCCGGGCATGCCAGAACCACCTCTCAGATATACCAGAACCACGTGCCAATGACCCCGGAAGCACCTGCCGAGCACGCCGGAACCACCTGCTCGACTCGCCAGAACCACCTGCCGTACACGCAAAAATCACCTGCCGGCTACGCCACAACCAGTTGGGGAACACTTCGGAATCATCTGCCGGGCTTGCTGGAACCACCTGCCGGTCATGCCAAAATCACCTGCCAACTACGCCAGTACCACTTGGCGGACACTGTGGAAACACCTGTCGGGCCGGCCGGAACCACATCTCAGACGTGCCAGAACCATGTGCATGAGATGCTGGAACCACACCCCGAACAGACGGAAAACACCTGCCAGACCCGTCTGAACAACCTGCCGAGCACGCCGGAGCCACCTGCTCGACTCGCCGGAACCACCTAACTGACATGCCCAAATCACCAGCCGGGTATGCCAGAACCACTTGGCGGACACTCCGGAATCATCTGCCGGACATGCCAGAACCAGCTCTCAGACACACCAGAACCACGTGCCGGAGACGCCGGAAGCACCTGCCGAGCATGCCGGAGCCACCTGCTCGACTCGCCAGGAACACCTGCCGGACACGCCAAAATCACCTGCCGGGTACGCCAGAACCACCTGGCGGACACTCCGAAACCACCTGTCGCGCATGCCAGAACCACCTCTCAGACGTGCCGGAAGCACGTGCCGGACACGCCGGAATCACCTACCGGACAGACCGGAACCACCTGCCGAGCACGCCGGAGCCACCTGTTCGACTCGCTGGAACCACCTGCCGGACAGGCCAATATCAACTGCTGGCTATGCCAGAACCACCTGGGGGACGGTCCGGAATCACCTGCCAGCCATGGCGGAACCACCTCTCAGACGTACCAGAACCACCTGCCGGAGAAGCTGGAAACACGTCCTGGACAGTCTGGAACCACCTGCCGCCCAAGCCTGAACCACCTGCCAAGCACAACGGAACAACCTGCCAGACACTTCAAAATCACCTGCGTGTTATGCCAGAACCACTTGGAGGACTCTCTGGGATGACCTGCCGGGCATGCCGGAACCACCTCTCAGACGTGCCAGAACCATGTGGCGGACAGTCCGGAATCACCTGTTGGGCATGCGCAACCACCTCTTAGACGTACCAGAACCACATGCCGTGCCGGCTGGAACCACCTACCGGACAGACCGGAATCACCTTTCGGGCATGCCGGAACCACCTGTCAGATGTGCCAGAAACACGTGCCGGAGACGCCGGAAGCACCTGCCAAGCACGTTGGAACCACCTGCTCAACTCGCCTGAACCACCTGCCGGACATGCCAAAATCACCTGCCGACTATGCCAGAACCACTTGGCGAACACTCCGGAATCACTTGCCGGGCATGCAGGAACCACCTCTCAGACATGCCAGAACCCCGTGCCAATGACCCCGGAAGCACCAGCCGAGCACGCCGGAACCACCTGCTCGACTCGCCAGAACCACCTGCCGATCACGCAAAAGTCACCTGCCGGCTACGCCACAACCAGTTGGTGAACACTTTGGAATCACCTGCCAGGCTTGCTGGAACCACCTGCCAGTCATGCCAAAATCACCTGCCAACTACGCCAGAACCGCTTGGCGGACACTGCGGAAACACCTGTCTGGCCGGCTGGAACCACATCTCAGACGTGCCAGAAACGTGTTCATGAGATGCTGGAACCACACCCCGAACAGACGGATACCACCTGCCAGAACCGCCTGAACCACCTGCTGAGCACGCCGGAACCACCTGCTCGACTCACCGGTACCACCTCCCTGACACGCCAAAATCACCTGCTGGGTATGCCAGAACCACTTGGCGGACACTCCGGAATCATCTGCCGGACATGCCGGAACTAGCTCTCAGACACACCAGAACCAAGTGCCGGAGACGCCGGAAGCACCTGCCGAGCATGCCGGAGCCACCTGCTCGACTCGCCAGAAACACCTGCCGGACACGCCAAAATCACCAGCCGGGTATGCCAGAACCACTTGGCGGACACTCCGAAATCATCTGCCGGACATGCCGGAACCACCTCTCAGACGTGCCGGAAGCACGTGCCAGACACGCCGGAAACACCTACCGGACAGACCGGAACCACCTGCCAAGAACGCCGGAGCCACCTGTTCGACTCGCTGGAACCACCTGCCGGACAGGCCAATATCAACTGCTGGCTATGCCAGAACCACCTGGGGGACAGTCCGGGATCACCTGCCAGCCATGGCGAAACCACCTCTCAGACGGACCAGAACCACCTGCCAGAGAAGCTGGAAACACGTCCTGGACAGACTGGAACCACGTGACGGCCATGCCTGAACCACCTGCCGAGCACGGCGGAACCACCCGCCGGACACGCCAAAATCACCTGCGGGCTACGCCACAACCACTTGGACGACTCTCCGAAATGACCTGCCGGGCATGTTGGAACCACCTCTCAGACGTGCCAGAAGCAGGTGGCGGACATTCCGGAATCACCTGTTGGGCATACGCAACCACCTCTGAGACGTACCAGAACCACGTGCCGTGCACGCCGGAACCACCTACCGGACAGACCGGAATCAACTTTTGGGCATGCCGGAACCACCAGTCAGATGTGCCAGAAACACGTGCCGGAGACGCCGGAAGCACCTGCCGAGCACGTCGCAACCACCTGCTCAGCTCGCCTGAACCACCTGCCGGACACGCCAAAATCACCTGCCCGCTACACCAGCACCACTTCGGGGACAAGGCGGAATCACGTGAGGGGCATGCCGGCACAGCCTCTCAGACTGAACCTCGTGCCGGACACCACAGAACCACCTGCCGGACAGACCGGAACCACCTGCCGGACACGCCGGAACCACCGGCTCGACCCGCCGGAACGACCGCTGGACATGCAAAATCACCTGCCGGCTACGCCGGAAACACTTGGCGAAAAGTCCGGAATCACCTGCCGTGCATGCCGGAACCACGTCTCAGATATGCCAGAACCACGTGCCTATGACCCCGGAAGCACCTGCCGAGCACGCCGGAACCACCTGCTCGACTCGCCAGAACCACCTGCCGGACACACAAAAATCACCTGCCGGCTACGCCACAACCAGTTGGGGAACACTTCGGAATCACCTGCCGGGCTTGCTGGAACCACCTGCCGATCATGCCAAAATCACCTGCCAACTACGCCAGTACCACTTGGCGGACACTGTGGAAACACCTGTCGGGCCGGCCGGAACCACATCTCAGACGTGCCAGAACCATGTGCATGAGATGCTGGAACCACACCCCGAACAGACGGAAAACACCTGCCAGACCCGTCTGAACAACCTGGCGAGCACGCCGGAGCCACCTGCTCGACTCGCCGGAACCACCTACCTGACATGCCCAAATCACCAGCCGGGTATGCCAGAACCACATGGCAGACACTCCGGAATCATCTGCCGGACATGCCGGAACCGACTCTCAGACGTGCCGGAAGCAAGTGCAGGACACGCCGGAATCACCTACCGGACAGACCGGAACCACCTGCCGAGCACGCCGGAGCCACCTGTCCAACTCGCTGGAACCACCTGCCGGACAGGCCAATATCAACTGCTGGCTATGCCAGAACCACCTGGGGGACGGTCCGGAATCACCTGCCAGCCATGGCGGAACCACCTCTCACACGTACCAGAACCACCTGCCGGAGAAGCTGGAAACACGTCCTGGACAGTCTGGAACCACCTGCCGGCCAAGCCTGAACCACCTGCCAAGCACAACGGAACAACCTGCCAGACACGCCAAAATCACCTGCGTGTTATGCCAGAACCACTTGGAGGACTCTCTGGGATGACCTGCCGGGCATGCCGGAACCACCTCTCAGACGTGCCAGAACCACGTGGTGGACAGTCCGGAGTCACCTGTTGGGCATGCGCAACCACCTCTGAGACGTACCAGAACCACATGCCGTGCAGGCTGGAACCACCTACCGGACAGACCGGAATCACCTTTCGGGCATGCCGGAACCACCTGTCAGATGTGCCAGAAACACGTGCCGGAGACGCCGGAAGCACCTGCCAAGCACGTTGGAACCACCTTCTCAACTCGCCTGAACCACCTGCCGGACATGCCAAAATCACCTGCCGACTATGCCAGAACCACTTGGCGAACACTCCGGAATCACTTGCCCGGCATGCAGGAACCACCTCTCAGACATGCCAGAACCCCGTGCCAATGACCCCGGAAGCACCAGCCGAGCACGCCGGAACCACCTGCTCGACTCGCCAGAACCACCTGCCGATCACGCAAAAATCACCTGCCGGCTACGCCACAACCAGTTGGTGAACACTTTGGAATCACCTGCCAGGCTTGCTGGAACCACCTGCCAGTCATGCCAAAATCACCTGCCAACTACCCCAGAACCGCTTGCCGGACACTGCGGAAACACCTGTCGGGCCGGCTGGAACCACAGCTCAGACGTGCCAGAAACGTGTTCATAAGATGCTGGAACCACACCCCGAACAGACGGATACCACCTGCCAGAACCGCCTGAACCACCTGCTGAGCACGCCGGAACCACCTGCTCGACTCACCGGTACCACCTCCCTGACACGCCAAAATCACCTGCTGGGTATGCCAGAACCACTTGGCGGACACTCCGGAATCATCTGCCGGACATGCCGGAACCAGCTCTCAGACACACCAGAACCAAGTGACGGAGACGCCAGAAGCACCTGCCGAGCATGCCGGAGCCACCTGCTCGACTCGCCAGAAACACCTGCCGGACACGCCAAAATCACCTGCCGGGTACGCCAGAACCACCTGGCGGACACTCCGAAATCACCTGTCGCGCATGCCGGAACCACCTCTCAGACGTGACGGAAGCACGTGCCGGACACGCCGGAATCACCTACCGGACAGACCAGAACCACCTGCCGATCACGCCGGAGCCACCTGTTCGACTCGCTGGAACCAGCTGCCGGACAGGCCAATATCAACTGCTGGCTATGCCAGAACCACCTGGGGGACGGTCCGGCATCACCTGCCAGCCATGGCGGAACCACCTCTCAGACGTACCAGAACCACCTGCCGGAGAAGCTGGAAACACGTCCTGGACAGTCTGGAACCACCTGCCGGCCAAGCCTGAACCACCTGCCAAGCACAACGGAACAACCTGCCAGACACGCCAAAATCACCTGCGTGTTATGCCAGAAACACTTGGAGGACTCTCTGGGATGACCTGCCGGGCATGCCGGAACCACCTCTCAGACGTGCCAGAACCACGTGGCGGACAGTCCAGAATCACCTGTTGGGCATGCGCAACCACCTCTGAGACGTATCAGAACCACATGCCGTGCAGGCTGGAACCACCTACCGGACAGACCGGAATCACCTTTCGGGCATGCCGGAACCACCTGTCAGATGTGCCAGAAACACGTGCCGGAGACGCCGGAAGCACCTGCCAAGCACGTTGGAACCACCTGCTCAACTCGCCTGAACCACCTGCCGGACATGCCAAAATCACCCGCCGACTATGCCAGAGCCACTTGGCGAACACTCCGGAATCACTTGCCGGGCATGCAGGAACCACCTCTCAGACATGCCAGAACCCCGTGCCAATGACCCCGGAAGCACCAGCCGGAACCACCTGCTCGACTCGCCAGAACCACCTGCCGATCACGCAAAAATCACCTGCTGGCTACACCACAACCAGTTGGTGAACACTTTGGAATTACATGCCAGGCTTGCTGGAACCACCTGCCAGTCATTCCAAAATCACCTGCCAACTACGCCAGAACCGCTTGGCGGACACTGCGGAAACACCTGTCGGGCCGGCTGGAACCACATCTCAGACGTGCCAGAAACGTGTTCATAAGATGCTGGAACCACACCCCGAACAGACAGATACCACCTGCCAGAACCGCCGGAACCACCTGCTCGACTCACCGGTACCACCTCCCTGACACGCCAAAATCACCTGCTGGGTATGCCGGAACCACTTGGCGGACACTCCGGAATCATCTGCCGGACATGCCGGAACCAGCTCTCAGACACACCAGAACCAAGTGCCGGAGACGCCGGAAGCACCTGCCGAGCATGCCGGAGCCACCTGCTCGACTCGCCAGAAACACCTGCCGGACACGCCAAAATCACCTGCCGGGTATGCCAGAACCACCTGGCGGACACTACGGAATCACCTGCCGCGCATGCCGGAACCACCTCTCAGACGTGCCGGAAGCACGTGCCGGACACGCCGGAAACACCTAGCGGACAGACCGGAACCACCTGCCAAGAACGCCGGAGCCACCTGTTCGACTCGCTGGAACCACCTGCCGGACAGGCCAATATCAACTGCTGGCTATGCCAGAACCACCTTGGGGACAGTCCGGGATCACCTGCCAGCCATGGCGGAACCACCTCTCAGACGTACCAGAACCACCTGCCGGAGAAGCTGGAAACACGTCCTGGACAGACTGGAACCACGTGACGGCCATGCCTGAACCACCTGCCGAGCATGGCGGAACCACCTGCCGGACACGCCAAAGTCACCTGCGGGCTACGCCAGAACCACTTGGACGACTCTCCGAAATGACCTGCCGGGCATGTTGGAACCACGTCTCACACGTGCCAGAAGCACGTGGCGGACAGTCCGGAATCACCTGTTGGGCATACGCAACCACCTCTGACACGTACCAGAACCACATGCCGTGCACGCCGGAACAACCTACCGGACAGACCACAATACCTGCCGAGCACGCCGGAGCCACCTGCTCGACTCACCAGTACCACCTACCTGACACGCCAAAATCACCTGCTGGGTAGGCCAGAACCACCTGGCGGACACTCCGGACTCAACTGCCAGACATGTCGGAACCAGCTCTCAGACACACCAGAACCAAGTGCCGCAGACGCAGGAAGCACCTGCCGAGCATGCCGGAGCCACCTGCTCGACTCGCCAGAAACACCTGCCGGACACGCCAACATCAACTGCCCGCTACACCAGCACCACTTCGGGGACAAGCCGGAATCACAGGAGTGGCATGCCGGCACAGCCTCTCAGACTGAACCTCGTGCCGGACACCACAGAACCACCTGCCGGAAAGACCGGAACCACCTGCCGGACACGCCGGAACCACCGGCTCGACCCGCCGGAACGACCGCTGGACATGCAAAATCACCTGCAGGCTACGCCGGAAACACTTGGCGAACACTCCGGAATCACCTGCCGGGCATGCCGTAACCAACTCTCAGATGTGCCAGAACCACGTGCCAATGACCCCGGAAGCACCTGCCGAGCACGCCGGAACCACCTGCTCGACTCGCCAGAACCACCTGCCGGACACGCAGAAATCACCTGCCGGCTACGCCACAACCAGTTGGGGAACACTTCGGAATCACCTGCCGGGCTTGCTGGAACCACCTGCCGGTCATGCCAAAATCACCTGCCAACTACGCCAGTACCACTTGGCGGACACTGTGGAAACACCTGTCGGGCCGGCCGGAACCACATCTCAGACGTGCCAGAACCATGTGCATGAGATGCTGGAACCACACCCCGAACAGACGGAAAACACCTGCCAGACCCGTCTGAACAACCTGCCGAGCACGCCGGAGCCACCTGCTCGACTCGCCGGAACCACCTACCTGACATGCCCAAATCACCAGCCGGGTATGCCAGAACCACTTGGCGGACACTCCGGAATCATCTGCCGGACATGCCGGAACCAGCTCTCAGACACACCAGAACCACGTGCCGGAGACGCCGGAAGCAGCTGCCGAGCATGCCGGAGCCACCTGCTCGACTCGCCAGAAACACCTGCCGGACACGCCAAAATCACCTGCCGGGTACGCCAGAACCACCTGGCGGACACTCCGAAATCACCTCTCGTGCATGCCGGAACCACCTCTCAGACGTGCTGGAAGCACGTGCCGGACACACCGGAATCACCTACCGGACAGACCGGAACCACCTGCCGAGCACGCCGGAGCCACCTGTTCGACTCGCTGGAACCACCTGCCGGACAGGCCAATATCAACTGCTGGCTATGCCAGAACCACCTGGGGGACGGTCCGGAATCGCCTGCCAGCCATGGCGGAACCACCTCTCAGACGTACCAGAACCACCTGCCGGAGAAGCTGGAAACACGTCCTGGACAGTCTGGAACCACCTGCCGGCCAAGCCTGAACCACCTGCCAAGCACAACGGAACAACCTGCCAGACACGCCAAAATCACCTGCGTGTTATGCCAGAACCACTTGGAGGACTCTCTGGGATGACCTGCCTGGGATGCCGGAACCACCTCTCAGACGTGCCAGAACCATGTGGCGGACAGTCCGGAATCACCTGTTGGGCATGCGCAACCACCTCTGAGACGTACCAGAACCACATGCCGTGCAGGCTGGAACCACCTACCGGACAGACCGGAATCACCTTCGGGCATGCCGGAACCACCTGTCAGATGTGCCAGAAACACGTGCCGGAGACGCCGGAAGCACCTGCCAAGCACGTTGGAACCACCTGCTCAACTCGCCTGAACCACCTGCCGGACATGCCAAAATCACCTGCCGACTATGCCAGAACCACTTGGCGAACACTCCGGAATCACTTGCCGAGCATGCAGGAACCACCTCTCAGACATGCCAGAACCCCGTGCCAATGACCCCGGAAGCACCAGCCGAGCACGCCAGCACCACGTGCTCGACTCGCCAGAACCACCTGCCGATCACGCAAAAATCACCTGCCGGCTACGCCACAACCAGTTGGTGAACACTTTGGAATCACCTGCCAGGCTTGCTGGAACCACCTGCCAGTCATGCCAAAATCACCTGCCAACTACGCCAGAACCGCTTGGCGGACACTGCGGAAACACCTGTCGGGCCGGCTGGAACCACATCTCAGACGTGCCAGAAACGTGTTCATGAGATGCTGGAACCACACCCCGAACAGACGGATACCACCTGCCAGAACCGCCTGAACCACCTGCTGAGCACGCCGGAACCACCTGCTCGACTCACCGGTACCACCTCACTGACACGCCAAAATCACCTGCTGGGTATGCCAGAACCACTTGGCGGACACTCCGGAATCATCTGCCGGACATGCCGGAACCAGCTCTCAGACACACCAGAACCAAGTGCCGGAGACGCCGGAAGCACCTGCCGAGCATGCCGGAGCCACCAGCTTGACTCGCCAGAAACACCTGCCGGACACGCCAAAATCACCTGCCGGGTATGCCAGAACCACCTGGCGGACACTACGGAATCACCTGCCGCGCATGCCAGAACCACCTCTCAGACGTGCCGGAAGCACGTGCCGGACACGCCGGAAACACCTACCGGACAGAGCGGAACCACCTGCCAAGAACGCCGGAGCCACCTGTTCGACTCGCTGGAACCACCTGCCGGACAGGCCAATATCAACTGCTGGCTATGCCAGAACCACCTGGGGGACAGTCCGGGATCACCTGCCAGCCATGGCGGAACCACCTCTCAGACGTACCAGAACCACCTGCCGGAGAAGCTGGAAACACGTCCTGGACAGACTGGAACCACGTGACGGCCATGCCTGAACCAGCTGCCGAGCACGGCGGAACCCCCTTCCGGACACGCCAAAATCACCTGAGGGCTACGCCAGAACCACTTGGACGACTCTCCGAAATGACCTGCCGGGCATGTTGGAACCACCTCTCAGACGTGCCAGAAGCACGTGGTGTACAGTCCGGAATCATCTGTTGGGCATACGCAACCACCTCTGACAGGTACCAGAACCACGTGCCGTGCACGCCGGAACCACCTACCGGACAGACCGGAATCAACTTTTGGGCATGCTGGAACCACAAGTCAGATGTGCCGGAAACACGTGCCGGAGACGCCGGAAGCACCTGCCGAGCACGTCGCAACCACCTGCTCAACTCGCCTGAACCACCTGCCGGACACGCCAAAATCACCTGCCCGCTACACCAGCACCACTTCGGGGACAAGCCGGAATCACGTGAGGGGCATGCCGGCACAGCCTCTCAGACTGAACCTCGTGCCGGACACCACAGAACCACCTGCCGGACAGACCGGAACCACCTGCCGCACACGCCGGAAACACCGGCTCGACCCGCCGGAACGACCGCTGGACATGCAAAATCACCTGCCGGCTACGCCGGAAACACTTGGCGAACACTCCGGAATCACCTGCCGGGCATGCCGGAACCACCTCTCAGATATGCCAGAACCACGTGCCAATGACCCCGGAAGCACCTGCCAAGCACGCCGGAAACACCTGCTCGACTCGCCAGAACCACCTGCCGGACACGCAAAAATCACCTGCCGGCTACGCCACAACCAGTTGGGGAACACTTTGGAATCACCTGCCAGGCTTGCTGGAACCACCTGCCAGTCATGCCAAAATCACCTGCCAACTACCCCAGAACCTCATGGCGGACACTGCGGAAACACCTGTCGGGCCGGCTGGAACCACATCTCAGAAGTGCCAGAAACGTGTTCATGAGATGCTGGAACCACACCCCGAACAGACGGATACCACCCGCGAGAACCACCTGAACCACCTGCTGAGCACGCCGGAACCACCTGCTCGACTCACCGGTACCACCTCCCTGACACGCCAAAATCACCTGCTGGGTATGCCAGAACCACTTGGCGGACACTCCGGAATCATCTGCCGGACATGCCGGAACCAGCTCTCAGACACACCAGAACCAAGTGCCGGAGACGCCGGAAGCACCTGCCGAGCATGCCGGAGCCACCTGCTCGACTCGCCATAAACACCTGCCGGACACGCCAAAATCAACTGCCGGGTACGCCAGAACCACCTGGCCGAAACTCCGAAATCACCTGTCTCGCATGCTGGAAACACCTCTGAGACATGCCGGAAGCACGTGCCGGACACGCCGGAATCACCTACCGGACAGACCGGAACCACCTGCCGAGCACGCCGGAGCCACCTGTGTGACTCGCTGGAACCACCTGCCGGACAGGCCAATATCAACTGCTGGCTATGCCAGAACCACCTGGGTGATGGTCCGGAATCACCGGACAGCCATGGCGGAACCACCTCTCCAACGTACCAGAACCACCTGCCGGAGATCCTGGAAACACGTCCTGGACAGTCTGGAACCACCTGCCGGCCAAGCCTGAACCACCTGCCAAGCACAACGGAACAACCTGCCCGACGCGCCAAAATCACCTGCGAGTTATGCCAGAACCACTTGGAGGACTCTCTGGGATGACCTGCCGGGCATGCCGGAACCACCTCTCAGACGTGCCAGAACCATGTGGCGGACAGTCCGGAATCACCTGTTGGGCATGCGCAACCACCTCTGAGACGTACCAGAACCACATGCCGTGCAGGCTGGAACCACCTACCGGACAGACCGGAATCACCTTTCGGGCATGCCGGAACCACCTGTCAGATGTGCCAGAAACACGTGCCGGAGACGCTGGAAGCACCTGCCAAGCACGTTGGAACCGCCTGCTCAACTCGCCTGAACCACCTGCCGGACATGCCAAAATCACCTGCCGACTATGCCAGAACCACTTGGCGAACACTCCGGAATCACTTGCCGGGCATGCAGGAACCACCTCTCAGACATGCCAGAACCCCGTGCCAATGACCCCGGAACCACCAGCCGAGCACGCCAGAACCACCTGCTCGACTCGCCAGAACCACCTGCCGATCACGCAAAAATCACCTGCCGGCTACGCCACAACCAGTTGGTGAACACTTTGGAATCACCTGCCAGGCTTGCTGGAACCACCTGCCGGTCATGCCAAAATCACCTGCCAACTACGACAGAACCGCTTGGCGGACACTGCGGAAACACCTGTCGGGCCGGCTGGAACCACATCTCAGACGTGCCAGAAACGTGTTCATGAGATGCTGGAACCACACCCCAAACAGACGGATACCACCTGCCAGAACCGCCGGAACCACCTGCTGAGCACGCCGGAACCACCTGCTCGACTCACCGGTACCACCTCACTGACACGCCAAAATCACCTGCTGGGTATGCCAGAACCACTTGGCGGACACTCCGGAATCATCTGCCGGACATGCCGGAACCACCTCTCAGACGTGCCGGAAGCACGTGCCAGACACGCCGGAAACACCTAGCGGACAGACCGGAACCACCTGCCAAGAACGCCGGAGCCACCTGTTCGACTCGCTGGAACCACCTGCCGGACAGGCCAATATCAACTGCTGGCTATGCCAGAACCACCTGGGGGACAGTCCGGGATCACCTGCCAGCCATGGCGGAACCACCTCTCAGACGTAAAAGAACCACCTGCCGCAGAAGCTGGAAACACGTCCTGGACAGACTGGAACCACGTGACGGCCATGCCTGAACCACCTGCCGAGCACGGCAGAACCACCTGCCGGACACGCCAAAGTCACCTGCGGGCTACGCCAGAACCACTTGGACGACTCTCCGAAATGACCTGCCGGGCATGTTGGAACCACGTCTCACACGTGCCAGAAGCACGTGGCGGACAGTCCGGAATCACCTGTTGGGCATACGCAACCAGCTCTGACACGTACCAGAACCACATGCCGCGCCCGCCAGAACCACCTACCGGACAGACCGGAATCAACTTTTGGGCATGCCGGAACCACCAGTCAGATGTGCCAGAAACACGTGCCGGAGACGCCGGAAGCACCTGCCGAGCACGTCGCAACCACCTGCTCAACTCGCCTGAAGCAGCTGCCGGACACGCCAAAATCACCTGCCCGCTACACCAGCACCACTTCGGGGACAAGCCGGAATCACGTGAGGGGTATGCCGGCACAGCCTCTCAGACTGAACCTCGTGCCGGACACCACAGAAACACCTGCCGGACAGACCGGAACCACCTGCCGGACACGCCGGAACCACCGGCTCGACCCGCCGGAACGACCGCTGGACATGCAAAATCACCTGCCGGCTACGCCGGAAACACTTGGCGAACACTCCAGAATCACCTGCCCGGCATGCCGGAACCACCTCTCAGATATGCCATAACCACGTGCCAATGACCCCGGAAGCACCGGCCGAGCACGCCGGAACCACCTGCTCGACTCGCCAGAACCACCTGCTGGACACGCAAAAATCACCTGCGGGCTACGCCACAACCAGTTGGCGAACACTTCGGAATCACCTGCCGGGCTTGCTGGAACCACCTGCCGGTCATGCCAAAATCACCTGCCAACTACGCCAGTACCACTTGGCGGACACTGTGGAAACACCTGTCGGGCCGGCCGGAACCACATCTCGGACGTGCCAGAACCATGTGCATGAGATGCTGGAACCACACCCCGAACAGACGGAAAACACCTGCCAGACCCGTCTGAACAACCTGCCGAACACGCCGGAGCCACCTGCTCGACTCGCCGGAACCACCTACCTGACATGCCCAAATCACCAGCCGGGTATGCCAGAACCACTTGGCGGACACTCCGGAATCATCTGCCGGACATGCCGGAACAAGCTCTCAGACACACCAGAACCAAGTGCCGGAGACGCCGGATGCAGCTGCCGAGCATGCCGGAGCCACCTGCTCGACTCGCCAGAAACACCTGCCGGACACGCCAAAATCACCTGCCGGGTACGCCAGAACCACCTGGCGGACACTCCGAAATCACCTGTCGCGCATGCCGGAACCACCTCTCAGACGTGCCGGAAGCACGTGCCCGACACGCCGCAATCACCTACCGGACAGACTGGAAACACCTGCCGAGCACGCCGGAGCCACCTGTTCGACTCGCTGGAACCACCTGCCGGACAAGCCAATATCAACTGCTGGCTATGCCACAACCACCTGGGGGACGGTCCGGAATCACCTGCCAGCCATGGGGGAACCACCTCTCAGACGTACCAGAACCACCTGCCGGAGAAGCTGGAAACACGTCCTGGACAGTCTGGAACCACCTGCCGGCCAAGCCTGAACCACCTGCCAAGCACAACAGAACAACCTGCCAGACACGCCAAAATCACCTGCGTGTTATGCCAGAACCACTTGGAGGACTCTCTGGGATGACCTGCCGGGCATGCCGGAACCACCTCTCAGACGTGCCAGAACCATGTGGCGGACAGTCCGGAATCACCTGTTGGGCATGCGCAACCACCTCTGAGACGTACCAGAACCACATGCCGTGCAGGCTGGAACCACCTACCGGACAGACCGGAATCACCTTTCGGGCATGCCGGAACCACCTGTCAGATGTGCCAGAAACACGTGCCGGAGACGCTGGAAGCACCTGCCAAGCTCGTTGGAACCACCTGCTCAACTCTCCTGAACCACCTGCCGGACTTGCCAAAATCACCTGCCGACTATGCCAGAACCACTTGGGGAACACTCCGGAATCACTTGCCGAGCATGCAGGAACCACCTCTAAGACATGCCAGAACCCCGTGCCAATGACCCCGGAAGCACCAGCCGAGCACGCCGGAACCACCTGCTCGACTCGCCAGAACCACCTGCCGATCACGCAAAAATCACCTGCCGGCTACGCCACAACCAGTTGGCGAACACTTTGGAATCACCTGCCAGGCTTGCTGGAACCACCTGCCGGTCATGCCAAAATCACCTGCCAACTACGCCAGAACCGCTTGGCAGACACTGCGGAAACACCTGTCGGGCCGGCTGGAACCACATCTCAGACGTGCCAGAAACGTATTCATGAGATGCTGGAACCACACCCCGAACAGACGGATACCACCTGCCAGAACCGCCTGAACCACCTGCTGAGCACGGCGGAACCACCTGCCGGACACGCCAAAATCACCTGCGGGCTACGGCAGAACCACTTGGACGACTCTCTGAAATGACCTGCCGGGCATGTGGGAACCACCTCTCAGACGTGCCAGAAGCACGTGGCCGACAGTCCGGAATCACCTGTTGGGCATACGCAACCACCTCTGACACGTACCAGAACCACGTGCCGTGCACGCCGGAACCACCTACCGGACAGACCGCAATCAACTTTTGGGCATGCCGGAACCACCAGTCAGATGTGCCAGAAAGACGTGCCGGAGACGCCGGAAGCACCTGCCGAGCACGTCGCAACCACCTGCTCAACTCGCCTGAACCACCTGCCGGACACGCCAAAATCACCTGCCCGCTACACCAGCACCACTTCGGGGACAAGCCGGAATCACGTGAGGGGCATGCCGGCACAGCCTCTCAGACTGAACCTCGTGCCGGACACCACAGAACCACCTGCCGGACAGACCGGAACCACCTGCCGGACACGCCGGAACCACCGGCTCGACCCGCCAGAACGACCGCTGGACATGCAAAATCACCTGCCGGCTACGCCGGAAACACTTGGCGAACACTCCGGAATCACCTGCCGGGCATGCCGGAACCACCTCTCAGATATGCCAGAACCACGTGCCAATGACCACGGAAGCACCTGCCGAGCACGCCGGAACCACCTGCTCGACTCGCCAGAACCACCTGCCGGACACGCAAAAATCACCTGCCGGCTACGCCACAACCAGTTGGCGAACACTTCGGAATCACCTGCCGGGCTTGCTGGAACCACCTGCTGGTCATGCCAAAATCACCTGCCAACTACGCCAGTACCACTTGGCGGACACTGTGGAAACACCTGTCGGGCCGGCCGGAACCACATCTCCGACGTGCCACAACCATGTGCATGAGATGCTGGAACCACACCCCGAACAGACGGAAAACACCTGCCAGACCCGTCTGAACAACCTGCCGAGCACGCCAGAGCCACCAGCTCGACTCGCCAAAACCACCTACCTGACATGCCCAAATCACCAGCCGGGTATGCCAGAACCACTTGGCGGACACTCCGGAATCATCTGCCGGACATGCCGGAACCAGCTCTCAGACACACCAGAACCACGTGCCGGAGACGCTGGAAGCACCTGCCGAGCATGCCGGAGCCACCTGCTCGACTCGCCAGAAACACCTGCCGGACATGCCAAAATCACCTGCCGGGTACGCCAGAACCACCTGGCGGACACTCCGAAATCACCTGTCGCGCATGCCGGAACCACCTCTCAGACGTGCCGGAAGCACGTGCCGGACACGCCGGAATCACCTACCGGACAGACCGGAACCACCTGCCGAGCACGCCGGAGCCACCTGTTCGACTCGCTGGAACCACCTGCCGGACAGGCCAATATCAACTGCTGGCTATGCCAGAACCACCTGGGGGACGGTCCGGAATCGCCTGCCAGCCATGGCGGAACCACCTCTCAGACGTACCAGAACCACCTGCCGGAGAAGCTGGAAACACGTCCTGGACAGTCTGGAACCACCTGCCGGCCAAGCCTGAACCACCTGCCAAGCACAACGGAACAACCTGCCAGACACGCCAAAATCACCTGCGTGTTATGCCAGAACCACTTGGAGGACTCTCTGGGATGACCTGCCGGGCATGCCGGAACCACCTCTCAGACGTGCCAGAACCATGTGGCGGACAGTCCGGAATCACCTATTGGGCATGCGCAACCACCTCTGAGACGTACCAGAACCACATGCCGTGCAGGCTGGAACCACCTACCGGACAGACCGGAATCACCTTTCGGGCATGCCGGAACCACCTGTCAGATGTGCCAGAAACACATGCCGGAGACGCCGGAAGCACCTGCCAAGCACGTTGGAACCACCTGCTCAACTCGCCTGAACCACCTGCCGGACATGCCAAAATCACCTGCCGACTATGCCAGAACCACTTGGCGAACACTCCGGAATCACTTGCCGGGCATGCAGGAACCACCTCTCAGACATGCCAGAACCCCGTGCCAATGACCCCGGAATCACCAGCCGAGCACGCCGGAACCACCTGCTCGACTCGCCAGAACCACCTGCCGATCACGCAAAAATCACCTGCCGGCTACGCTACAACCAGTTGGTGAACACTTTGGAATCACCTGCCAGGCTTGCTGGAACCACCTGCCAGTCATGCCAAAATCACCTGCCAACTACGCCAGAACCGCTTGGCGGACACTGCGGAAACACCTGTCGGGCCGGCTGGAACCACATCTCAGACGTGCCAGAAACGTGTTCATGAGATGCTGGAACCACACCCCGAACAGACGGATACCACCTGCCAGAACCGCCTGAACCACCTGCTGAGCACGCCGGAACCACCTGCTCGACTCACCGGTACCACCTCCCTGACACGCCAAAATCACCTGCTGCGTATGCCAGAACCACTTGGCGGACACTCCGGAATCATCTGCCGGACATGCCCGAACCAGCTCTCAGACACACCAGAACCAAGTGCCGGAGACGCCGGAAGCACCTGCCGAGCATGCCGGAGCCACCTGCTCGACTCGCCAGAAACACCTGCCGGACACGCGAAAATCACCTGCCGGGTATGCCAGAACCACCTGGCGGACACTACGGAATCACCTGCCGCGCATGCCGGAACCACCTCTCAGACGTGCCGGAAGCACGTGCCGGACACGCCGGAAACACCTACCGGACAGACCGGAACCACGTGCCGAGCACGCCGGAGCCACCCGTTCGACTCGCTGGAACCACATGCCGGACAGGCCAATATCAACTGCTGGCTATGCCAGAACCACCTGGGGGACGGTCCGGAATCACCTGCCAGCCATGGCGGAACCACCTCTCAGACGTACCAGAACCACCTGCCGGAGAAGCTGGAAACACGTCCTGGACAGTCTGGAACCACCTGCCGGCCAAGCCTGAACCACCTGCCAAGCACAACGGAACAACCTGCCAGACACTTCAAAATCACCTGCGTGTTATGCCAGAACCACTTGGAGGACTCTCTGGGATGACCTGCCGGGCATGCCGGAACCACCTCTCAGACGTGCCAGAACCATGTGGCGGACAGTCCGGAATCACCTGTTGGGCATGCGCAACCACCTCTGAGACGTACCAGAACCACATGCCGTGCAGGCTGGAACCACCTACCGGACAGACCGGAATCACCTTTCGGGCATGCCGGAACCACCTGTCAGATGTGCCAGAAACACGTGCCGGAGACGCCGGAAGCACCTGCCAAGCACGTTGGAACCACCTGCTCAACTCGCCTGAACCACCTGCCGGACATGCCAAAATCACCTGCCGACTATGCCAGAACCACTTGGCGAACACTCCGGAATCACTTGCCGGGCATGCAGGAAGCACCTCTCAGACATGCCAGAACCCCGTGACAATGACCCCAGAAGCACCAGCCGAGCACGCCGGAACCACCTGCTCGACTCGCCAGAACCACCTGCCGATCACGCAAAAATCACCTGCCGGCTACGCCACAATCCGTTGGTGAAGACTTTGGAATCACCTGCCAGGCTTGCTGGAACCACCTGCCAGTCATGCCAAAATCACCTGCCATCTACGCCAGAACCGCTTGGCGGACACTGCGGAAACACCTGTCGGGCCGGCCGGAACCACATCTCAGACGTGCCAGAAACGTGTTCATGAGATGCTGGAACCACACCCCGAACAGACGGATACCACCTGCCAGAACCGCCTGAACCACCTGCTGAGCACGCCAGAACTACCTGCTCGACTCACCGGTACCACCTCCCTGACACGCCAAAATCACCTGCTGGCTATGCCAGAACCACTTGGCGGACACTCCGGAATCATCTGCCGGACATGCTGGAACCAACTCTCAGACACACCAGAACCAAGTGCCGGAGACGCCGGAAGCACCTGCCGAGCATGCCGGAGCCACCTGCTCGACTCGACAGAAACACCTGCCGGACACGCCAAAATCACCTGCCGGGTATGCCAGAACCACCTCTCAGACGTGCCGGAAGCACGTGCCGGACACGCCGGAATCACCTACCGGACAGACCGGAACCACCTGCCGAGCACGCCGGAGCCACCTGTTCGACTCGCTGGAACCACCTGCCGGACAGGCCAATATCAACTGCTGGCTATGCCAGAACCACCTGGGGGACAGTCCGGGATCACCTGCCAGCCGTGGCGGAACCACCTCTCAGACGTACCAGAACCACCTGCCGGAGAAGCTGGAAACACGTCCTGGACAGACTGGAACCACGTGACGGCCATGCCTGAACCACCTGCCGAGCACGGCGGAACCACCTGTCGGACAAGCCAAAATCACCTGCGGGCTACGCCAGAACCACTTGGACGACTCTCCGAAATGACCTGCCGGGCATGTTTGAACCACCTCTCAGACGTGCCAGAAGCACGTGGCGGACAGTCCGGAATCACCTGTTGGGCATACGCAACCACCTCTGAGACGTACCAGAACCACGTGCCGTGCACGCCGGAACCACCTACCGGACAGACCGGAATCAACTTTTGGGCATGCCGGAACCACCAGTCAGATGTGCCAGAAACACGTGCCGGAGACGCCGGAAGCACCTGCCGAGCACGTCGCAACCACCTGCTCAACTCGCCTGAACCACCTGCCGGACACGCCAAAATCACCTGCCCGCTACACCAGCACCACTTCGGGGACAAGCCGGAATCACGTGAGGGGCATGCCGGCACAGCCTCTCAGACTGAACCTCGTGCCGGACACCACAGAACCACCTGCCGGACAGACCGGAACCACCTGCCGGACACGCCGGAACCACCGGCTCGACCCGCCGGAACGACCGCTGGACATGCAAAATCACCTGCCGGCTACGCCGGAAACACTTGGCGAACACTCCGGAATCACCTGCCGGGCATGCCGGAACCACCTCTCAGATATGCCAGAACCACGTGCCTATGACCCCGGAAGCACCTGCCGAGCACGCCGGAACCACCTGCTCGACTCGCCAGAACCACCTGCCGGACACACAAAAATCACCTGCCGGCTACGCCACAACCAGTTGGGGAACACTTCGGAATCACCTGCCGGGCTTGCTGGAACCACCTGCCGGTCATGCCAAAATCACCTGCCAACTACGCCAGTACCACTTGGCGGACACTGTGGAAACACCTGTCGGGCCGGCCGGAACCACATCTGAGACGTGCCAGAACCATGTGCATGAGATGCTGGAACCACACCCCGAACAGACGGAAAACACCTGCCAGACCCGTCTGAACAACCTGGCGAGCATGCCGGAGCCACCTGCTCGACTCGCCAGAACCACCTACCTGACATGCCCAAATCACCAGCCGGGTATGCCAGAACCACTTGGCAGACACTCCGGAATCATCTGCCGGACATGCCGGAACCAACTCTCAGACGTGCCGGAAGCACGTGCAGGACACGCCGGAATCACCTACCGGACAGACCGGAACCACCTGCCGAGCACGCCGGAGCCACCTGTTCGACTCGCTGGAACCACCTGCCGGACAGGCCAATATCAACTGCTGGCTATGCCAGAACCACCGGGGGGACGGTCCGGAATCACCTGCCAGCCATGGCGGAACCACCTCTCAGACGTACCAGAACCACCTGGCGGAGAAGCTGGAAACACGTCCTGGACAGTCTGGAACCACCTGCCGGCCAAGCCTGAACCACCTGCCAAGCACAATGGAACAACCTGCCAGACACGCCAAAATCACCTGCGTGTTATGCCAGAACCACTTGGAGGACTCTCTGGGATGACCTGCCGGGCATGCCGGAACCACCTCTCAGACGTGCCAGAACCATGTGGCGGACAGTCCGGAATCATGTGTTGGGCATGCGCAACCACCTCTGAGACGTACCAGAACCACATGCCGTGCAGGCTGGAACCACCTACCGGACAGACCGGAATCACCTTTCGGGCATGCCGGAACCACCTGTCAGATGTGCCAGAAACACGTGCCGGAGACGCCGGAAGCACCTGCCAAGCACGTTGGAACCACCTGCTCAACTCGCCTGAACCACCTGCCGGACATGCCAAAATCACCTGCCGACTATGCCAGAACCACTTGGCGAACACTCCGGAATCACTTGCCGGGCATGCAGGAACCACCTCTCAGACATGCCAGAACCCCGTGCCAATGACCCCGGAAGCACCAGCCGAGCACGCCGGAACCACCTGCTCGACTCGCCAGAACCACCTGCCGATCACGCAAAAATCACCTGCCGGCTACGCCACAACCAGTTGGTGAACACTTTGGAATCACCTGCCAGGCTTGCTGGAACCACCTGCCAGTCATGCCAAAATCACCTGCCAACTACGCCAGAACCGCTTGGCGGACACTGC
This sequence comes from Equus caballus, assembly GCF_041296265.1. Lineage (NCBI taxonomy): Eukaryota > Metazoa > Chordata > Mammalia > Perissodactyla > Equidae > Equus > Equus caballus. Next base: position 4,724,237 of record NC_091713.1, read on the forward strand.
GGAAACACCTGTCGGGCCGGCCGGAACCACATCTCAGACGTGCCAGAAACGTGTTCATGAGATGCTGGAACCACACCCCGAACAGACGGATACCACCTGCCAGAACCGCCTGAACCACCTGCTGAGCACGCCGGAACCACCTGCTCGACTCACCGGTACCACCTCCCTGGCACGCCAAAATCACCTGCTGGCTATGCCAGAACCACTTGGCGGACACTCCGGAATCATCTGCCGGACATGCCGGAACCAGCTCTCAGACACACCAGAACCAAGTGCCGGAGACGCCGGAAGCACCTGCCGAGCATGCCGGAGCCACCTGCTCGACTCGCCAGAAACACCTGCCGGACACGCCAAAATCACCTGCCGGGTATGCCAGAACCACCTGGCGGACACTACGGAATCACCTGCCGCGCATGCCGGAACCACCTCTCAGACGTGCCGGAAGCACGTGCCGGACACGCCGGAAACACCTACCGGACAGACCGGAACCACGTGCCGAGCACGCCGGAGCCACCCGTTCGACTCGCTGGAACCACATGCCGGACAGGCCAATATCAACTGCTGGCTATGCCAGAACCACCTGGGGGACGGTCCGGAATCACCTGCCAGCCATGGCGGAACCACCTCTCAGACGTACCAGAACCACCTGCCGGAGAAGCTGGAAACACGTCCTGGACAGTCTGGAACCACCTGCCGGCCAAGCCTGAACCACCTGCCAAGCACAACGGAACAACCTGCCAGACACGCCAAAATCACCTGCGTGTTATGCCAGAACCACTTGGAGGACTCTCTGGGATGACCTGCCGGGCATGCCGGAACCACCTCTCAGACGTGCCAGAACCATGTGGCGGACAGTCCGGAATCACCTGTTGGGCATGCGCAACCACCTCTGAGACGTACCAGAACCACATGCCGTGCAGGCTGGAACCACCTACCGGACAGACCGGAATCACCTTTCGGGCATGCCGGAACCACCTGTCAGATGTGCCAGAAACACGTGCCGGAGACGCCGGAAGCACCTGCCAAGCACGTTGGAACCACCTGCTCAACTCGCCTGAACCACCTGCCGGACATGCCAAAATCACCTGCCGACTATGCCAGAACCACTTGGCGAACACTCCGGAATCACTTGCCGGGCATGCAGGAAGCACCTCTCAGACATGCCAGAACCCCGTGCCAATGACCCCGGAAGCACCAGCCGAGCACGCCGGAACCACCTGCTCGACTCGCCAGAACCACCTGCCGATCACGCAAAAATCACCTGCCGGCTACGCCACAACCCGTTGGTGAAGACTTTGGAATCACCTGCCAGGCTTGCTGGAACCACCTGCCAGTCATGCCAAAATCACCTGCCATCTACGCCAGAACCGCTTGGCGGACACTGCGGAAACACCTGTCGGGCCGGCCGGAACCACATCTCAGACGTGCCAGAAACGTGTTCATGAGATGCTGGAACCACACCCCGAACAGACGGATACCACCTGCCAGAACCGCCTGAACCACCTGCTGAGCACGCCGGAACCACCTGCTCGACTCACCGGTACCACCTCCCTGACACGCCAAAATCACCTGCTGGGTATGCCAGAACCACTTGGCGGACACTCCGGAATCATCTGCCGGACATGCCGGAACCAGCTCTCAGACACACCAGAACCAAGTGCCGGAGACGCCGGAAGCACCTGCCGAGCATGCCGGAGCCACCTGCTCGACTCGCCAGAAACACCTGCCGGACACGCCAAAATCACCTGCCGGGTATGCCAGAACCACCTCTCAGACGTGCCGGAAGCACGTGCCGGACACGCCGGAATCACCTACCGGACAGACCGGAACCACCTGCCGAGCACGCCGGAGCCACCTGTTCGACTCGCTGGAACCACCTGCCGGACAGGCCAATATCAACTGCTGGCTATGCCAGAACCACCTGGGGGACAGTCCGGGATCACCTGCCAGCCGTGGCGGAACCACCTCTCAGACGTACCAGAACCACCTGCCGGAGAAGCTGGAAACACGTCCTGGACAGACTGGAACCACGTGACGGCCATGCCTGAACCACCCGCCGAGCACGGCGGAACCACCTGTCGGACACGCCAAAATCACCTGCGGGCTACGCCAGAACCACTTGGACGACTCTCCGAAATGACCTGCTGGGCATGTTTGAACCACCTCTCAGACGTGCCAGAAGCACGTGGCGGACAGTCCGGAATCACCTGTTGGGCATACGCAACCACCTCTGAGACGTACCAGAACCACGTGCCGTGCACGCCGGAACCACCTACCGGACAGACCGGAATCAACTTTTGGGCATGCCGGAACCACCAGTCAGATGTGCCAGAAACACGTGCCGGAGACGCCGGAAGCACCTGCCGAGCACGTCGCAACCACCTGCTCAACTCGCCTGAACCACCTGCCGGACACGCCAAAATCACCTGCCCGCTACACCAGCACCACTTCGGGGACAAGCCGGAATCACGTGAGGGGCATGCCGGCACAGCCTCTCAGACTGAACCTCGTGCCGGACACCACAGAACCACCTGCCGGACAGACCGGAACCACCTGCCGGACACGCCGGAACCACCGGCTCGACCCGCCGGAACGACCGCTGGACATGCAAAATCACCTGCCGGCTACGCCGGAAACACTTGGCGAACACTCCGGAATCACCTGCCGGGCATGCCGGAACCACCTCTCAGATATGCCAGAACCACGTGCCTATGACCCCGGAAGCACCTGCCGAGCACGCCGGAACCACCTGCTCGACTCGCCAGAACCACCTGCCGGACACACAAAAATCACCTGCCGGCTACGCCACAACCAGTTGGGGAACACTTCGGAATCACCTGCCGGGCTTGCTGGAACCACCTGCCGGTCATGCCAAAATCACCTGCCAACTACGCCAGTACCACTTGGCGGACACTGTTGAAACACCTGTCGGGCCGGCCGGAACCACATCTGAGACGTGCCAGAACCATGTGCATGAGATGCTGGAACCACACCCCGAACAGACGGAAAACACCTGCCAGACCCGTCTGAACAACCTGGTGAGCACGCCGGAGCCACCTGCTCGACTCGCCAGAACCACCTACCTGACATGCCAAAATCACCAGCCGGGTATGCCAGAACCACTTGGCAGACACTCCGGAATCATCTGCCGGACATGCCGGAACCAACTCTCAGACGTGCCGGAAGCACGTGCAGGACACGCCGGAATCACCTACCGGACAGACCGGAACCACCTGCCGAGCACGCCGGAGCCACCTGTTCGACTCGCTGGAACCACCTGCCGGACAGGCCAATATCAACTGCTGGCTATGCCAGAACCACCGGGGGGACGGTCCGGAATCACCTGCCAGCCATGGCGGAACCACCTCTCAGACGTACCAGAACCACCTGCCGGAGAAGCTGGAAACACGTCCTGGACAGTCTGGAACCACCTGCCGGCCAAGCCTGAACCACCTGCCAAGCACAATGGAACAACCTGCCAGACACGCCAAAATCACCTGCGTGTTATGCCAGAACCACTTGGAGGACTCTCTGGGATGACCTGCCGGGCATGCCGGAACCACCTCTCAGACGTGCCAGAACCATGTGGCGGACAGTCCGGAATCACGTGTTGGGCATGCGCAACCACCTCTGAGACGCACCAGAACCACATGCCGTGCAGGCTGGAACCACCTACCTTACAGACCGGAATCACCTTTCGGGCATGCCGGAACCACCTGTCAGATGTGCCAGAAACACGTGCCGGAGACGCCGGAAGCACCTGCCAAGCACGTTGGAACCACCTGCTCAACTCGCCTGAACCACCTGCCGGACATGCCAAAATCACCTGCCGACTATGCCAGAACCACTTGGCGAACACTCCGGAATCACTTGCCGGGCATGCAGGAACCACCTCTCAGACATGCCAGAACCCCGTGCCAATGACCCCGGAAGCACCAGCCGAGCACGCCGGAACCACCTGCTCGACTCGCCAGAACCACCTGCCGATCACGCAAAAATCACCTGCCGGCTACGCCACAACCAGTTGGTGAACACTTTGGAATCACCTGCCAGGCTTGCTGGAACCACCTGCCAGTCATGCCAAAATCACCTGCCAACTACGCCAGAACCGCTTGGCGGACACTGCGGAAACACCTGTCGGGCCGGCCGGAACCACATCTCAGACGTGCCAGAAATGTGTTCATGAGATGCTGGAACCACACCCCGAACAGACGGATACCACCTGCCAGAACCGCCTGAACCACCTGCTGAGCACGCCGGAACCACCTGCTCGACTCACCGGTACCACCTCCCTGACACGCCAAAATCACCTGCTGGCTATGCCAGAACCACTTGGCGGACACTCCGGAATCATCTGCCGGACATGCCGGAACCAGCTCTCAGACACACCAGAACCAAGTGCCGGAGACGCCGGAAGCACCTGCCGAGCATGCCGGAGCCACCTGCTCGACTCGCCAGAAACACCTGCCGGACACGCCAAAATCACCTGCCGGGTATGCCAGAACCACCTGGCGGACACTACGGAATCACCTGCCGCGCATGCCGGAACCACCTCTCAGACGTGCCGGAAGCACGTGCCAGACACGCCGGAATCACCTACCGGACAGACCGGAACCACCTGCCAAGAACGCCGGAGCCACCTGTTCCACTCGCTGGAACCACCTGCCGGACAGGCCAATATCAACTGCTGGCTATGCCAGAACCACCTGGGGGACAGTCCGGGATCACCTGCCAGCCGTGGCGGAACCACCTCTCAGAGGTACCAGAACCACCTGCCGGAGAAGCTGGAAACAAGTCCTGGACAGACTGGAACCACGTGACGGCCATGCCTGAACCACCTGCCGAGCACGGCGGAACCACCTGTCGGACACGCCAAAATCACCTGCGGGCTACGCCAGAACCACTTGGACGACTCTCCGAAATGACCTGCCGGGCATGTTGGAACCACCTCTCAGACGTGCCAGAAGCACGTGGCGGACAGTCCGGAATCACCTGTTGGGCATACGCAACCACCTCTGAGACGTACCAGAACCACGTGCCGTGCACGCCAGAACCACCTACCGGACAGACCGGAATCAACTTTTGGGCATGCCGGAACCACCAGTCAGATGTGCCAGAAACACGTGCCGGAGACGCCGGAAGCACCTGCCGAGCACGTCGCAACCACCTGCTCAACTCGCCTGAACCACCTGCCGGACACGCCAATATCACCTGCCCGCTACACCAGCACCACTTCGGGGACAAGCCGGAATCACGTGAGGGGCATGCAGGCACAGCCTCTCAGACTGAACCTCGTGCCGGACACCACAGAACCACCTGCCGGACAGACCGGAACCACCTGCCAGACACGCCGGAACCACCGGCTCGACCCGCCGGAACGACCGCTGGACATGCAAAATCACCTGCCGGCTACGCCGGAAACACTTGGCGAACACTCCGGAATCACCTGCCGGGCATGCCGGAACCACCTCTCAGATATGCCAGAACCACGTGCCTATGACCACGGAAGCACCTGCCGAGCACGCCGGAACCACCTGCTCGACTCGCCAGAACCACCTGCCGGACACACAAAAATCACCTGCCGGCTACGCCACAACCAGTTGGTGAACACTTTGGAATCACCTGCCAGGCTTGCTGGAACCACCTGCCGGTCATGCCAAAATCACCTGCCAACTACGCCAGAACCGCTTGGCGGAAACTGCGGAAACACCTGTCGGGCCGGCCGGAACCACATCTCAGACGTGCCAGAAACGTGCTCATGAGATGCTGGAACCACACCCAGAACAGACGGATACCACCTGCCAGAACCGCCTGAACCACCTGCTGAGCACGCCGGAAACACCTGCTCGACTCACAGGTACCACCTCCCTGACACGCCAAAATCACCTGCTGGGTATGCCAGAACCACTTGGCGGACACTCCGGAATCATCTGCCGGACATGCCGGAACCAGCTCTCAGACACACCAGAACCAAGTGCCAGAGACGCCCGAAGCACCGGCAGAACATGCCGGAGCCACCTGCTCGACACGCCAGAAATACCTGCCGGACACGCCAAAATCACCTGCCGGGTACGCCAGAACCACCTGGCAGACACTACGGCATCACCTGCCGCGCATGCCGGAACCACCTCTCACGCGTGCCGGAAGCACATGCCAGACACGCCGGAAACACCTACCGGACAGACCGGAACCACCTGCCAAGAACGCCGGAGCCACCTGTTCGACTCGCTGGAACCACCTGCCGGACAGGCCAATATCAAATGCTGGCTATGCCAGAACCACCTGGGGGACAGTCCGGGATCACCTGCCAGCCATGGCAGAACCACCTCTCAGACGTACCAGAACCACCTGCCGGAGAAGCTGGAAACACGTCCTGGACAGACTGGAACCACGTGACGGCCATGCCTGAACCACCTGCCGAGCACGGCGGAACCACGTGCCGGACACGCCAAAATCACCTGCGGGCTACGCCACAACCAGTTGGGGAACACTTCGGAATCACCTGCCGTTCTTGCTGGAACGACATGCCGGTCATGCCAAAATCACCTGCCAACTACGCCAGTACCACTTGGCGGACACTGTGGAAACACCTGTCGGGCCGGCCGGAACCACATCTCAGACGTGCCAGAACCATGTGCATGAGATGCTGGAACCACACCCCGAACAGACGGGAAACACCTGCCAGACCCGTCTGAACAACCTGCCGAGCACGCCGGAGCCACCTGCTCGACTCGCCGGAACCACCTACATGACACGCCAAAATCACCTGCCGGGTACGCCAGAACCACCTGGCGGACACTCCGAAATCACCTGTCGCGCATGCCGGAACCACCTCTCAGACGTGCCGGAAGCCCGTGCCGGACACGCCGGAATCACCTACCGGACAGACCGGAACCACCTGCCGAGCACGCCGGAGCCACCTGTTCGACTCACTGGAACCACCTGCCGGACAGGCCAATATCAACTGCTGGCTATGCCAGAACCACCTGGGGGAGGGTCCGGAATCACCTGCCAGCCATGGCGGAACCACCTCTCAGACGTACCAGAACCACCTGCCGGAGAAGCTGGAAACACGTCCTGGACAGTCTGGAACCACCTGCCGGCCAAGCCTGAACCACCTGCCAAGCACAACGCAACAGCCTGCCAGACACGCAAAAATCACCTGCGTGTTATGCCAGAACCACTTGGAGGACTCTCTGGGATGACCTGCCGGGCATGCCGGAACCACCTCTCAGACGTGCCAGAACCATGTGGCGGACAGTCCGGAATCACCTGTTGGGCATGCGCAACCACCTCTGAGACGTACCAGAACCACATGCCGTGCAGGCTGGAACCACCTACCGGACAGACCGGAATCACCTTTCGGGCATGCCGGAACCACCTGTCAGATGTGACAGAAACACGTGCCGGAGACGCCGGAAGCACCTGCCAAGCACGTTGGAACCACCTGCTCAACTCGCCTGAACCACCTGCTGGACATGCCAAAATCACCTGCCGACTATGCCAGAACCACTTGGCGAACACTCCGGAATCACTTGCCGGGCATGCAGGAACCACATCTCAGACATGCCAGAACCCCGTGCCAATGACCCCGGAAGCACCAGCCGAGCACGCCGGAACCACCTGCTCGACTCGCCAGAACCACCGGCCGATCACGCAAAAATCACGTGCCGGCTACGCCACAACCAGTTCGTGAACACTTTGGAATCACCTGCCAGTCTTGCTGGAACCACCTGCCGGTCATGCCAAAATCAACTGCCAACTACGCCAGAACCGCTTGGCGGACACTGCGGAAACACCTGTCGGGCCGGCCGGAACCACATCTCAGACGTGCCAGAAACGTGTTCATGAGATGCTGGAACCACACCCCGAACAGACGGATACCACCTGCCAGAACCGCCTGAACCACCTGCTGAGCACGCCGGAACCACCTGCTCGACTCACCGGTACCACCTCCCTGACACGCCAAAATCACCTGCTGGGTATGCCAGAACCACTTGGCGGACACTCCGGAATCATCTGCCGGACATGCCGGAACCAGCTCTCAGACACACCAGAACCACGTGCCGGAGACGCCGGAAGCACCTGCCGAGCATGCCGGAGCCACCTGCTCGACTCGCCAGAAACACCTGCCGGACACGCCAAAATCACCTGCCGGGTACTCCAGAACCACCTGGCGGACACTCCGAAATCACCTGTCGCGCATGCCGGAACCACCTCTCAGACGTGCCGGAAGCACGTGCCTGACACGCCGGAATCACCTCCCGGACAGACCGGAACCACCTGCCGAGCACGCCGGAGCCACCTGTTCGATTCGCTGGAACCACCTGCCGGACAGGCCAATATCAACTGCTGGCTATGCCAGAACCACCTGGGGGACAGTCCGGGATCACCTGCCAGCCATGGCGGAACCACCTCTCAGACGTACCAGAACCACCTGCCGGAGAAGCTGGAAACACGTCCTGGACAGACTGGAACCACGTGACGGCCATGCCTGAACCACCTGCCGAGCACGGCGGAACCACCTGTCGGACACGCCAAAATCACCTGCGGGCTACGCCAGAACCACTTGGACGACTCTCCGAAATGACCTGCCGGGCATGTTGGAACCACCTCTCAGACGTGCCAGAAGCACGTGGCGGACAGTCCGGAATCACCTGTTGGGCATACGCAACCACCTCTGAGACGTACCAGAACCACGTGCCGTGCACGCCGGAACCACCTACCGGACAGACCGGAATCAACTTTTGGGCATGCCGGAACCACCAGTCAGATGTGCCAGAAACACGTGCCGGAGACTCCGGAAGCACCTGCCGAGCACGTCGCAACCACCTGCTCAACTCGCCTGAACCACCTGCCGGACAGGCCAAAATCACCTGCCCGCTACACCAGCACCACATTGGGGACAAGCCTGAATCACGTGAGGGGCATGCCGGCACAGCCTCTCAGACTGAACCTCGTGCTGGACACCACAGAACCACCTGCCGGACAGACCGGAACCACCTGCCGGACACGCCGAACCACCGGCTCGACCCGCCGGAACGACCGCTGGACATGCAAAATCACCTGCCGGCTACGCCGGAAACACTTGGCGAACACTCCGGAATCACCTGCCAGGCATGCCGGAACCAAGTCATGGACAGACAGCGAACATCTGCCGGACCTGCTGGAACCACCTTCCGAGCACTCCAGAACTACGTGATCGACTCACCAAAGCCACCAGATGGACACACCAGAAACAACTGCGGGGTACACCAGAACCACTTGGAGGACTCTCCGGGATCACCTGCCGGGCGTGCCGGAGCCACCTCTCATACATGCCAGAACCAAGTGCCGGACACGCCGGAACCAACTGCCGAGTATGCCGGAACCAGCTGATCCACTCCCCAGAACCACCTACTGGACAGGCCAAAATCAACTGCCGGCTATGCCAGAACCACTCGGCAGAACTCCGGAATCACATGCCAGGCTTTCCGGATCCACGTCTCAGAGGTGCCAGAACCACATGCCATACACTCTGGAATCACCTGCCGGGCATGCCGGAACCATCTCTCAGACGTGCCACAACCACGTGCCAGAGAGACCGGAAGCACCTGCCGAGCTCGCCGGAACCACCTGCTGGACATGCCGGAACCGCCTGCCTCAAAGGCCAAAATCATATGCCGGCTATGCCAAACCCACTTGGTGGACACTCCAGAATCACCTTGCGGGCATGCCAGAACCAAGTCATGGACAGACGGCGAACACCTGCCGGACGTGCTGGAACCACCTTCCGAGGACTCCGGAACTACCTGCTCGACTCACCAAAGCCACCTGATGGACACACCAGAAACAACTGCGGGGTATGCCAGAACCACTTGGAGGACTCTCCGGGATCACCTGCCGGGCGTGCCGGAACCACCTCTCATACGTGCCAGAACCATGTGCCGGACACGCCGGAACCAACCGCCGAGTATGCCGGAACCAGCTGATCCACTCCCCAGAACCACCTACTGGACACGCCAAAATCAACTGCCGGCTACGCCAGAACCACTCGGCAGACCTCCGGAATCACATGCCAGGCATTCCGGATCCACGTCTCAGAGGTGCCAGAACCACATGCCATACACTCTGGAATCACCTGCCGGGCATGCCGGAACCACCTCTCAGACATGCCAGAACCATTTGCCGGACACGCCGGAACCACCTGCCGAGAATGCCGGAACCACCTGCTCCACTCCCCAGAACCACCTGCTGGACACGCCAAAATCACCTGCCGGCTACGCCAGAACCACTTGGCGGACACCATGGAAACACCTGTCGGGCCGGCCGGAACCACCTATCAGACGTGCCAGAAGCATGTGCCTGAGATGCCGGAACCACACCCCGAACAGACCGAAACCACCTGCCAGACCCGCCTGAACCACCTGCCGAGCACGCCGTAACCACCTACTCAACTCGCCGGAACCACCTACCTGACACGCTAAAATCACCTGCCGGGTATGCCACAACCACTTGGTGGACACTCCGGAATCATCTGCCGGACATGCCAGAACCAGCCCTCAGACACACCAGAACCACGTGCCGGACACGCAGGAAGAACCTGCTGATGATGCCTGAGCCAAATGCTCGACTTGAAAGAAATACCTGCCAGACACGCCAAAATCACCTGCCGGGTACGCCAGAACCACGGGGCGGACACTCCGGAATCACCAGTCGGGCATGCCGGAACCAACTCTCAGACGGGCCAGAACCTTGTGCCGGACACGCCAGAACCACCTGCCGGACAGACCGGAAACACCTGCTGGACACGCCGGAACCACCGGCTCGACTCGCCGGAACCACCGCCGGACATGCAAAATGACCTGCCGGCTATGCCAGAACCACTTGGTGAACACTCCGGAATCACCTCTAGGGCATGCCGGAACCACCTCTCAGACTTGCCGGAACCATGTTCCGGACACGCCGGTACCACCTGCCGAGTATGCCGGAACACCTGATCCACTCCCCAGAACCAACTGCTGGACACGCCAGAATCACCTGCCGGCTACGCCAGAACCACTCGGCAGACACTCCGGAACCACCTGCCGGGCATGCCGGAACCACCTCTCAGAGGTGCCAGAACCACATGCCGGACACTCCGGAATCACCTGCCGGGCATGCCGGAACCACCTGCTGGATATGCCGGAAACACCGGCTCGACTCGCCGGAACCATTGCCGGACATGCAAAATCACCTGCCGGCTACGCCAGAACCACTTGTCGAACACTCCGGAATCACCTGCCGGGCATGGCGGAACAACCTCTCAGACATGCCGGAACCACATGCCAATGACACCGGAAGCACCTGCCGAGCACGCCAGAACCACCTGCTCGACTCGCCAAAACCACCCGCTGGACACGCCAAAATGATCTGCCAGCTACGCCTGTCCACTTGGCGAACACTCCGGAATCACCTGTCGGGCATGCCGGAACCAACTCTCAGACGTGCCAGAACCTCGTGCCGGTCACGCCAGAACCACCTGCCAGACAGACCGGAAACACCTGCTGGACACGCCGGAACCACTGGCTCGACTCGTCGGAACCACCGCCGGACATGCAAAATGACCTGCCGGCTACGCCAGAACCACTTGGCTAACACTCCCGAATCACCTGTCGGGCATGCCGGAACCACCTCTCAGACTTGCCAGAACCATGTTCCCGACACGCCGGTACCACCTGCCGAGCACACCGGAGCCACCTGCTCGACTCGCCGGAACCACCTACCTGACATGCCAAAATCACCAGCCGGGTATGCCAGAACAATGGGCGGACACTCCGGAATCATCTGCCGGACATGCCGGAACCAGCTCTCAGACACACCAGAACCACGTGCCGGAGACGCCGGAAGCACCTGCCGAGCATGCCGGAGCCACCTGCTCGACTCGCCAGAAACACCTGCCGGACACGCCAAAATCACCTGCCGGGTACGCCAGAACCACCTGGCGGACACTCCGAAATCACCTGTCGCGCATGCCGGAACCACCTCTCAGACGTGCCGGAAGCACGTGCCTGACACGCCGGAATCACCTCCCGGACAGACCGGAACCACCTGCCGAGCACGCCGGAGCCACCTGTTCGATTCGCTGGAACCACCTGCCGGACAGGCCAATATCAACTGCTGGCTATGCCAGAACCACCTGGGGGACAGTCCGGGATCACCTGCCAGCCATGGCGGAACCACCTCTCAGACGTACCAGAACCACCTGCCGGAGAAGCTGGAAACACGTCCTGGACAGACTGGAACCACGTGACGGCCATGCCTGAACCACCTGCCGAGCACGGCGGAACCACCTGTCGGACACGCCAAAATCACCTGCGGGCTACGCCAGAACCACTTGGACGACTCTCCGAAATGACCTGCCGGGCATGTTGGAACCACCTCTCAGACGTGCCAGAAGCACGTGGCGGACAGTCCGGAATCACCTGTTGGGCATACGCAACCACCTCTGAGACGTACCAGAACCACGTGCCGTGCACGCCGGAACCACCTACCGGACAGACCGGAATCAACTTTTGGGCATGCCGGAACCACCAGTCAGATGTGCCAGAAACACGTGCCGGAGACTCCGGAAGCACCTGCCGAGCACGTCGCAACCACCTGCTCAACTCGCCTGAACCACCTGCCGGACAGGCCAAAATCACCTGCCCGCTACACCAGCACCACATTGGGGACAAGCCTGAATCACGTGAGGGGCATGCCGGCACAGCCTCTCAGACTGAACCTCGTGCTGGACACCACAGAACCACCTGCCGGACAGACCGGAACCACCTGCCGGACACGCCGAACCACCGGCTCGACCCGCCGGAACGACCGCTGGACATGCAAAATCACCTGCCGGCTACGCCGGAAACACTTGGCGAACACTCCGGAATCACCTGCCAGGCATGCCGGAACCAAGTCATGGACAGACAGCGAACACCTGCCGGACCTGCTGGAACCACCTTCCGAGCACTCCAGAACTACGTGATCGACTCACCAAAGCCACCAGATGGACACACCAGAAACAACTGCGGGGTACACCAGAACCACTTGGAGGACTCTCCGGGATCACCTGCCGGGCGTGCCGGAACCACCTCTCATACATGCCAGAACCAAGTGCCGGACACGCCGGAACCAACTGCCGAGTATGCCGGAACCAGCTGATCCACTCCCCAGAACCACCTACTGGACAGGCCAAAATCAACTGCCGGCTATGCCAGAACCACTCGGCAGAACTCCGGAATCACATGCCAGGCTTTCCGGATCCACGTCTCAGAGGTGCCAGAACCACATGCCATACACTCTGGAATCACCTGCCGGGCATGCCGGAACCATCTCTCAGACGTGCCACAACCACGTGCCAGAGAGACCGGAAGCACCTGCCGAGCTCGCCGGAACCACCTGCTGGACATGCCGGAACCGCCTGCCTCAAAGGCCAAAATCATATGCCGGCTATGCCAAACCCACTTGGTGGACACTCCAGAATCACCTTGCGGGCATGCCAGAACCAAGTCATGGACAGACGGCGAACACCTGCCGGACGTGCTGGAACCACCTTCCGAGGACTCCGGAACTACCTGCTCGACTCACCAAAGCCACCTGATGGACACACCAGAAACAACTGCGGGGTATGCCAGAACCACTTGGAGGACTCTCCGGGATCACCTGCCGGGCGTGCCGGAACCACCTCTCATACGTGCCAGAACCATGTGCCGGACACGCCGGAACCAACCGCCGAGCATGCCGGAACCAGCTGATCCACTCCCCAGAACCACCTACTGGACACGCCAAAATCAACTGCCGGCTACGCCAGAACCACTCGGCAGACCTCCGGAATCACATGCCAGGCATTCCGGATCCACGTCTCAGAGGTGCCAGAACCACATGCCATACACTCTGGAATCACCTGCCGGGCATGCCGGAACCACCTCTCAGACATGCCAGAACCATTTGCCGGACACGCCGGAACCACCTGCCGAGAATGCCGGAACCACCTGCTCCACTCCCCAGAACCACCTGCTGGACACGCCAAAATCACCTGCCGGCTACGCCAGAACCACTTGGCGGACACCATGGAAACACCTGTCGGGCCGGCCGGAACCACCTATCAGACGTGCCAGAAGCATGTGCCTGAGATGCCGGAACCACACCCCGAACAGACCGAAACCACCTGCCAGACCCGCCTGAACCACCTGCCGAGCACGCCGTAACCACCTACTCGACTCGCCGGAACCACCTACCTGACACGCTAAAATCACCTGCCGGGTATGCCACAACCACTTGGTGGACACTCCGGAATCATCTGCCGGACATGCCAGAACCAGCCCTCAGACACACCAGAACCACGTGCCGGACACGCAGGAAGAACCTGCTGATGATGCCTGAGCCAAATGCTCGACTTGAAAGAAATACCTGCCAGACACGCCAAAATCACCTGCCGGGTACGCCAGAACCACGGGGCGGACACTCCGGAATCACCAGTCGGGCATGCCGGAACCAACTCTCAGACGGGCCAGAACCTTGTGCCGGACACGCCAGAACCACCTGCCGGACAGACCGGAAACACCTGCTGGACACGCCGGAACCACCGGCTCGACTCGCCGGAACCACCGCCGGACATGCAAAATGACCTGCCGGCTATGCCAGAACCACTTGGTGAACACTCCGGAATCACCTCTAGGGCATGCCGGAACCACCTCTCAGACTTGCCGGAACCATGTTCCGGACACGCCGGTACCACCTGCCGAGTATGCCGGAACACCTGATCCACTCCCCAGAACCAACTGCTGGACACGCCAGAATCACCTGCCGGCTACGCCAGAACCACTCGGCAGACACTCCGGAACCACCTGCCGGGCATGCCGGAACCACCTCTCAGAGGTGCCAGAACCACATGCCGGACACTCCGGAATCACCTGCCGGGCATGCCGGAACCACCTGCTGGATATGCCGGAAACACCGGCTCGACTCGCCGGAACCATTGCCGGACATGCAAAATCACCTGCCGGCTACGCCAGAACCACTTGTCGAACACTCCGGAATCACCTGCCGGGCATGGCGGAACAACCTCTCAGACATGCCGGAACCACATGCCAATGACACCGGAAGCACCTGCCGAGCACGCCAGAACCACCTGCTCGACTCGCCAAAACCACCCGCTGGACACGCCAAAATGATCTGCCAGCTACGCCTGTCCACTTGGCGAACACTCCGGAATCACCTGTCGGGCATGCCGGAACCAACTCTCAGACGTGCCAGAACCTCGTGCCGGTCACGCCAGAACCACCTGCCAGACAGACCGGAAACACCTGCTGGACACGCCGGAACCACTGGCTCGACTCGTCAGAACCACCGCCGGACATGCAAAATGACCTGCCAGCTACGCCAGAACCACTTGGCTAACACTCCCGAATCACCTGTCGGGCATGCCGGAACCACCTCTCAGACTTGCCAGAACCATGTTCCCGACACGCCGGTACCACCTGCCGAGCACACCGGAGCCACCTGCTCGACTCGCCGGAACCACCTACCTGACATGCCAAAATCACCAGCCGGGTATGCCAGAACAATGGGCGGACACTCCGGAATCATCTGCCGGACATGCCGGAACCAGCTCTCAGACACACCAGAACCACGTGCCGGAGACGCCGGAAGCACCTGCCGAGCATGCCGGAGCCACCTGCTCGACTCGCCAGAAACACCTGCCGGACACGCCAAAATCACCTGCCGGGTACGCCAGAACCACCTGGCGGACACTCCGAAATCACCTGTCGCGCATGCCGGAACCACCTCTCAGACGTGCCGGAAGCACGTGCCGGACACGCCGGAATCACCTCCCGGACAGACCGGAACCACCTGCCGAGCACGCCGGAGCCACCTGTTCGACTCGCTGGAACCACCTGCCGGACAGGCCAATATTAACTGCTGGCTATGCCAGAACCACCTGGGGGACGGTCCGGAATCACCTGCCAGCCATGGCGGAACCACCTCTCACACGTACCAGAACCACCTGGCAGAGAAGCTGGAAACACGTCCTGGACAGTCTGGAACCACCTGCCAGCCAAGCCTGAACCACCTGCCAAGCACAACGGAACAACCTGCCAGACACGCCAAAATCACCTGCGTGTTATGCCAGAACCACTTGGAGGACTCTCTGGGATGACCTGCCGGGCATGCCGGAACCACCTCTCAGACGTGCCAGAACCATGTGGCGGACAGTCCGGAATCACCTGTTGGGCATGCGCAACCACCTCTGAGACGTACCAGAACCACATGCCGTGCAGGCTGGAACCACCTACCGGACAGACCGGAATCACCTTTCGGGCATGCCGGAACCACCTGTCAGATGTGCCAGAAACACGTGCCGCAGACGCCGGAAGCACCTGCCAAGCACGTTGGAACCACCTGCTCAACTCGCCTGAACCACCTGCCGGACATGCCAAAATCACCTGCCGACTATGCCAGAACCACTTGGCGAACACTCCGGAATCACTTGCCAGGCATGCAGGAACCACCGCTCAGACATGCCAGAACCCCGTGCCAATGACCCCGGAAGCACCAGCCGAGCACGCCGGAACCACCTGCTCGACTCGCCAGAACCACCTGCCGATCACGCAAAAATCACGTGCCGGCTACGCCACAACCAGTTGGTGAACACTTTGGAATCACCTGCCAGGCTTGCTGGAACCACCTGCCGGTCATGCCAAAATCACCTGCCAACTACGCCAGAACCGCTTGGCGGACACTGCGGAAACACCTGTCGGGCCGGCCGGAACCACATCTCAGACGTGCCAGAAACGTGTTCATGACATGCTGGAACCACACCCTGAACAGACAGATACCACCTGCCAGAACCGCCTGAACCACCTGCTGAGCACGCCGGAACCACCTGATCGACTCACCGGTACCACCTCCCTGACACGCCAAAATCACCTGCTGGGTATGCCAGAACCACTTGGCGGACACTCCGGAATCATCTGCCGGACATGTCGGAACCAGCTCTCAGACACACCAGAACCAAGTGCCGGAGACGCCAGAAGCACCTGCCGAGCATGCCGGAGCCACCTGCTCGACACGAAAGAAACACCTGCCGGACACGCCAAAATCACCTGCCGGGTATGCCAGAACCACTTGCCGACACTCTGGAATAACCTGCCATTCATCCCGGAACCGCCCCTCAGATGTGCCAGAACCACGTGCTGGACGCCCCGGACCACTTCCGTGAAAGACTGGAACCACCTGCTGAGCATTCTGGAAACACCTGCTCGACTCCCGGGAACCGCCTCTGGTGAAACTGTCATAGAAATGCAGGTAAAATGGCCTTTCTTGCCAGCCCTTAACTCGCCACTTTAGAACTTCTGCTTCTGCCACAATTGCACCTTGCCAACCCGGCTCAGATGAAATGCCTACATCTTCTCCTGAAGCAACTGGGCTGAGTCCCAAATGATTGAGCATCCACGTGCTTAGGAGGCGATAGACTGCACGCCTTTTTCCAACCACCATTGTGCACTGCTGGAGAGAGTGTCGGAAAGCAGCTATGTCAGAAAGACCCCTTTGCTCTCAGCCGTGCCCTCCATTGCTCTAGACGTGGAATGCACAATGCACTGGCTTCCCCCCTCAAGGGGCGACAAGCCACAGACCACCTTGCTTCCATCTCTTTAGGAAGCTGAGAAGGAACTCGCTTTCAACAGTGATCTTACAGAGTCCAGGGAACATCTCATACAAAGGCAGCTGAAATGCCGTTTCTTTTCCGCCCTTAACTTGCCGATTTGGAACTTCTGTTTCTGCCACATTTCCACCTTGCCACCCAGGCTCCGACGAAATGCCTACATCTTCCCCTTCAGCAACGGGGACGAGGCCCATATGACTGTGCTTCCACATGCTTAAGAGGAGAGAGACAGGCTTTTTACAATCACGGTTGTGCACTGGTGGAGAGAGTGTCAGAAATCACCTATGTCAGAAAGGTCCCTTTGATCTCAGCCATGCCCTGAATTGCTCTAGAGGAGGAAGGCACAATGCACTGCCTCTGGCTCCACCCCTCAATGGCAGACGAACCACACACCTTCTTGCGTCCAGCTCTTTAGGACGCTGAGAAAGAGCTCGCATTCCATAGTGCTCTTAGAGCGTCCAGGGAACATCTCATACAAAGGCAGCTGAACGCCGTTTCTTCCAGCACTTCACTCGCCGATCTGGAACATCTGCATGTGCCACATTTCCACCTTGTCAACCCGGCTCAGACGAAATGCCTACAACTTCCCCTTAAACAATGGGGACGAGGCCCGAATGATTGTGGTTCCACCTGCTTAGTAGGAGAGAGACAATAGGCTTTTAACCAACCGCCCTTGAGCAATGGTTGGGGGAGTGTCAGACAGCACCAATGTCAGAAAGGGCCCTTTGCTCTCAGCCGTGCCCTCCATTGCTCTAGTGGTGGAAGGCACAAAGCACTGCCTCCATCCTTCAATGGGAGACAAGCCATCAACTGTCCTGCTTCCAGCTCGTTAGGAAGCTGGGAAAGCACTCGCATTCCACAGTGCTCTTACAGCGTCCTGGGAACATCTCATACCAAGGCAGCTGAACGCCGTGTCTTTTCAGCCCTTAACTCGCCAATCTGCAACATCCGCTTCTGCCGCATTTCCACCTTGCCAATCCGGCTCAGAAGAAATGCCTACATCTTCCCCTTGAGCAATGGGGACGAGGCCCGGATGATTGTGGTTCCACATGCTGAGGAGGAGACAGACAATAGGCTTTGAACAAACCGCCTTTGAGCAATGGTTGGGGGAGTGTCAGAAAGCACCAATGTCAGAAAGGCCCTTTACTCTCGGCCGTGCCCTCCATTCCTCTAGAGGCAGGAGGCACAAGGCACTGGCACCACCCCTGAAGGGGATCAGAAAGCACCTATGGCAGAAAGCCCCTTTGCTCTCAGCCGTGCCCTCCATTGCTCTGCAGGTGAAAGGCACAAAGCACTGCCTCCATCCTTCAATGGGAGACAAGCCATAAACTGTCTTGCCTCCAGCTCTTTAGGAAGCTGACAAACAACTCGCTTTCCAAAGTCAAGTTACAGCATACCAGGAACCTCTCATACAAAGGCAGCTCAAACTGCATTTCTTCCCAGCCCTTCACTCGCAGCTTTAGGACTTCTGCTTCTGCCGCAATTCCACCTTGCCAACCCGGCTCAGACAAAACGCCTACATCTTCCCCTGAAGCAACTGGGCTGAGTCCCAAATGATTGAGCATCCACGTGCTTAGGAGGCGATAGACTGCACGCCTTTTTCCAACCACCATTGTGCACTGCTGGAGAGAGTGTCGGAAAGCAGCTATGTCAGAAAGACCCCTTTGCTCTCAGCCGTGCCCTTCATTGCTCTAGACGTGGAATGCACAATGCACTGGCTCCCCCCCTCAAGGGGCGACAAGCCACAGACAATCTTCCTTCCATCTCTTTAGGAAGCTGAGCAAGAACTCGCTTTCAACAGTGCTCTTTCTGTGTCCTGGCAACATCTCATACAAAGGCAGCTGATATGCCATTTCTTTTCAGCGCTTAACTCGCAGATTTGGAACTTCTGCTCCTGCCACATTTCCACCTTGCCAACCCGGCTCAAACGAAATGTCTACATCTTCCCCTTCAGCAACGGGGACGAGGCCCAGATGACTGTGCTTCCGCATGCTTAGCAGGAGCAGACAATAGGCTTTTTACAAACCGCCATTGTGCACTGGGTCAGAGTGTCAGAATGCACCTATGTCAGAAAGGGCCCTTGGCTCTCAGCCGTGCCCTCCATTGCTCTAGAGGTGGAAGGCACAAAGCACTGCCTCCATCCTTCAATTGGAGACAAGCCATCAACTGTCCTGCTTCCAGCTCTTTAGGAAGCTGGGAAAGCAGTCGCATTCCACAGTGCTCTTACAGCGTCCTGGGAACATCTCATACAAAGGCAGCTGAACACCGTGTCTTTTCAGCCCTTAACTCGCCAATCTGCAACATCTGCTTCTGCCGCATTTCCACCTTGCCAACGCGGACCAGACGAAATGCCTACATCTTCCCCTGAAGCAACTGTGCTGATTCCCAAATGATTGAGCATCCACATGCTTAGGAGGCGATAAACTGCATGCCTTTTTCCAACCACCATTTTACACTGCTTAGAGAGCGTCGGAAAGCAGCTATGTCAGAAAGGCCCCTTTGCTCTCAGCCATGCCCTCCATTGCGCTAGAGGTGGAAGGCACAAGGCACTGGTTCTGGATCCACCGCTCAATGGGAGACAAACCACATCTTGTCCTGCTTCCAGCTCTTTAGGAAGTGGAGAAAAAACTCCCTTTCCACAGTGTTCTTACAGCGTCCTGGGAACATGTCATACAAAGGAGGCTGAACGCCGTTTCTTTTCAGGACTTCACTCGCCAGTCTGGGACATCAGCCTCCTGCACGTTTCCACCTTTCCAACCCGGCTCAGACGAAATGCCTACATCTTCCCCTTGAGCAATGGGGATGAGGCCCATTGGATTGTGGTTCCACATGCTGAGGAGATGAGAGACTATAGGCTTTTAACTAACCACGAAGTGCAATGTTTGGGAGAGTGTCAGAAAGCACCAATGGCAGAAAGACCCCTTTACTCTCAGCCGTGCCCTCCATTGCTGTAGAGGTGGAGAGCACAAAGCACTGCCTCAATCCTTCAATGGGAGACAAGCCATAAACAGTCTTGCCTCCAGCTCTTTAGGAAGCTGAGAAAGAACTCGCTTTCCAAAGTGCTGTTACGGGATACGAGGAAACTCTCATACAGAGGCAGCTCAAATGCCATTTCTTCCCAGTGCTTAACTGGCCGCTTTAGGACTTCTGCTTCTGCCACAGTTCCACCTTGCCAACCCGGCTCAGACGAAATGCCTACATCTTCCCCTTCAGCAACGGGGGTGAAGCCCACATGATTGTGCTTCCACATGCTTAGCAGGAGCAGACAATAGGCTTTTTACAAACCGCCATTGTGCACTGGGTCAGAGAGTGTCAGAATGCACCTATGTCAGAAAGGGCCCTTTGCTCTCAGCCGTGCCCTCCATTGCTCTAGAGGTGGAAGGCACAAAGCACTGCCTCCATCCTTCAATGGGAGACAAGCCATAAACTGTCTTGCCTCCAGCTCTTTAGGAAGCTGACAAACAACTCGCTTGCCACAGTCCTGTTACAGCAGACCGGGGAACATCTCCTACAAAGGCAGCTCAAATGGCATTTCTTCCCAGCCCTTAACTCGCAGCTTTAGAACTTCTGCTTCTGCCGCAATTCCACCTTGCCAACCCAGCTCAGACAAAATGCCTACATCTTCCCCTTAAGCAACTGGGCTGAGTCCCAAATGATTGTGCAACCATGTGTTTAGCAGGAGAGAGACAATACACTTTTCACCAACCACAGTTGACCACTGGTGGAGAGAGTGTCAGAAAACACCTATGTCAGAAAGGCCCCTTTCCTCTCAGTTTTGCCCTCCATTGCTCTAGACGCGGAATGCACAATGCATTGTCTCCACCCCTCTAGGGGCGACAAGCCACAGACCATCTTTCTTCCATCTCTTTAGGAAGTTGAGAACGAGCTCTCCTGACGCATAAAAAGGAATCATGCCCCTTAGATGCCAGAAAACCGCGGGAGACATGCCAAAAACACCCTCCGCACACTCTCAAAGAACCACACATTCATGCCAGAACGACCCAACAGGCATACCAGAAGCAACCACGTTGCATGCCAGAACCACCTGTCACCACCTGCTGAACACAGTGGAACAACAATTCTGACACTGCAGAACCATCTCTTCAACATGCCAGCTGCACACAACAGACACGACAGAACCAGATTCCAAACGCAGCACAACATGCCAGACACATTGGAAACACCTGATGGATATGCCGCAAACAGGTGCCAGAAACAGTGAAACCTCCTGCAGAGTATTTCAGAACAGGGGGCTAGAAATGCCACCAACACCTGTCTTAGAAGCCAGAGCCACGAGCCCAAAAAGCAGGAAAGACCTGCTGGACATGCCAAAATAACCTGCTGGTGATGCCAGAACCACTTGGTGGACACCCAGGAATCAGCTGCCAGGCTGCCTGAAGCACGTCGCAGACGTGCCAGAACCACATTACAGACATGCCAGAAACACCTCCGGGACAGACCGTAAACACCTGCCCAACAAGCTGGGAACACCTCTCAGACGTACCAGAACCACTTGCCGGACAAGCTGGAAACATGTACTGCACAGACTGGAACCACGTGCTGAGCATGCGAGAACCACTTCCCGGACACGCCCAAATCACCTGACGGCTACGCCGGAACCACTTTGAATACAAGGCAGAATACTGTTTTGGGCATGATGGCACAAACTCTCAGACGTGCCAGAACCTCGTGCTGGACACCCCAGAACCACCTGCCTGGCATGCCAGCACAACATCTCAGAAGTGCCAGAAGCACGTGCCGGACAGGCCGGAACCATGTCCCGGACAGACCGGAAACACAGGAAACACTCGCCGGAACCACCTGCTTGACTCACCGGTCCCACCTGCCGGACACGCCAAAATCACCTGCCCGCTACACCAGAACCACTTGGTGGACAAGCCGGAATCACGTGAAGGGCATGCCGACACAACCTCTCAGACGAGCCAGAACCTCGTGCCGGACACGCCAGAACCACCTGCCGGACAGACCGGAAACACCTGCTGGACACGCCAGAACCACTCGGCAGACACTCCGGAATCACATGCCAGGCATTCCGGAACCACCTCTCAGAGGTGCCAGAACCAAATGCCGGACACTCCGGTATCACCTGCCGGGCATGCCAGAACAACCTCTGAGAGGTGCCAGAACCACATGCCGGACACTCCGGAATCACCTGCCCGGCATGCCGGAACCACCTGATCCACTCCCCAGAACCACCTGCTGGACATGCCGGAATCACGTGCCGGACATGCCGGAACCACCGGCTCGACTCGCCGGAACCATTGCCGGACATGCAAAATCACCTGCCGGCTACACCAGAACCACTTGGTGAACACTCCAGAATCACCTGCCGGGCATGGCGGAACCACCTCTCAGACATGCCGGAACCACATGCCAATGACACCGGAAGCACCTGCCGAGCACGCCAGAACAACCTGCTTGACTCGCCCAAACCACCTGCTGGACACGCCAAAATCACCTGCCGGCTAGGCCACAACCATTTGGTGAACTCTTCGGAATCACCTGCCGGGCTTGCTGGAACCACCTGCCGGTCACGGCAACATCACCTGCCAGCTATGCCAGAACCACTTGGCGGACACCATGGAAACACCTGTCGGGCCGGCCGGAACACCCTCTCAGACGTGCCAGAACCATGAGCCTGAGATGCCGGAACCACTCCCCGAACAGACCGAAACCACCTGCCAGACCCGCCTGAACCCCCTGGCGAGCACGCCTGATCCACCTGTTCAACTAGCCGGAACCACCTTCCTGACACGCCAAAATCACCTGCCAGGTCTACCAGAACCACTTGGTGGACACTCCGGAATCATCTGCCGGACATGCCAGAACCCGCTCTCAGACACACCAGAACCACGTGCCAGAGACGCCGGAAGCACCAGCTGAGCATGCCTGAGCCACCTGCTCGACTCGCAAGAAACACCTATCGGACATGCCAAAATCACCTGCCGGGTACGCCAGAAAGACTTGGCGGACGCTCCGGAATCACCTGTCGGGCGTGCCGGAACCACCTCTCAGACTTGCCAGAACCATGTTCTGGACACGCTGGTACCACCTGCCGAGTATGCCGGAACCAGCTGATCCACTCCCCAGAACCACCTAGTGGACACGCCAAAATCAACTGCCGGCTACGCCAGAACCACTCGGCAGACACTCCGGAATCACATGCCAGGCATTCCGGAACCACCTCTCAGAGGTGCCAGAACCAAATGCCGGACACTCCAGTATCACCTGCCGGGCATGCGGGAACCCCCTCTCAGAGGTGACAGAACCACATGCCGGACACTCCAGAATCACCTGCCGGGCATGCCGGAACCACCAGCTGGACATGCCGGAATCACCTGCCTGACATGCCGGAACCACCGGCTCGACTCGCCGGAACCATTGCCGTACATGCAAAATCACCTGCCGGCTACGCCAGAACCACTTGGCGAACACTCCGGAATCACCTGTCGGGCGTGCCAGAACCATCTCTCAGACGTGCCAGAACCATGTTCCGGACACGCCGGTACCACCTGCCGAGCTCGCCGGAACCACCTGCTGGACACGCCAAAATCACCTGCCGGCTACGCCAGAACCACTTGGCGAACACTCCGGAATCATCTGCCGGCCATGGAGGAACCACCTCTCAGACATGCCGGAACCAGATGCCAATGACTCCGGAAGCACCTGCCGAGCACGCCAGAACCACCTGCTCGACTCGCCAAAACGATCTGCTGGACATGCCAAAATCACCTGCCGCCTACGCCACAACCATTTGGTGAACTGTTCGGAATCACCTGCCGGGCTTTCGGGAACCACCTGCCGGTCACGCCACCATCACCTTTCAGCTACACCAGAACCACTTGGCGGACACTCCGGAAACACCTGTCGGGCCCGCCGGAACCACCTCTCAGACGTGCCAGAACCATGTGCCTGAGATGCCGGAACCACTCCCCGAACAGACCGAAACCACCTGCCAGACCCGCCTGAACCACCTGCCGAGCACTCCTGATCCACCTGCTCAACTAGCCGGAACCACCTTCCTGACACGCCAAAATCACCTGCCAGGTATACCAGAGCCACTTGGTGGACACTCCGGAATCATCTGCCTGACATGCCAGAACCAGCTCTCAGACACACCAGAACCACGTGCCAGAGATGCCGGAAGCACCAGCTGAGCATGCCTGAGCCACCTGCACGAGTCGCAAGAAACACCTGTCGGAAAGGCCAAAATCACCTGCCGGGTACGCCAGAAACACTTGGCGGACACTCCGGAATCACCTGTCGGGCATGCCGGAACCACCTCTCAGACTTGCCAGAACCATGTTCTGGACACGCCGGTACCACCTGCCGAGTATGCCGGAACCAGCTGATCCACTCCCCAGAACCACCTACTGGACACGCCAAAATCAACTGCAGGCTAAGCCAGAACCACACGGCAGACACTCCGGAATCACATGCCAGGCATTCCGGAACCACCTCTCAGAGGTGCCAGAACCACATGCCGGAGACTCCGGAATCACCTGCCGGGCATGCCGGAACCACCTATCAAAGGTGCCAGAACCACATGCCGGAGACTCTGGAATCACCTGCCGGGCATGCCGGAACCTTCTCTCAGACGTGCCACAACCACATGCCGGAGAGACCGGAAGCACCTGCCGAGTTCTCCGGAACCACCTGCTGGACATGCCGGAACCACCTGCCTCACAGGCCAAAATCCTATGCCGGCTACGCCAAAACCACTGGGTGGACACTCCAGAATCACCTTGCGGGCATGCCGGAACCACATCATGGACAGACGGCAAACACCTGCCGGACCTGCCGGAACCACCTGCCGAGCACGCCGGAACCACCTGCTCGACTCAACAGAGCCACCTGCCGGACACACCAGAAACACCTGCGGGGTACGCCAGAACCACTTGGAGGACTCTCCGGGATCACCTGCCGGGCATGCCGGAACCACCTCTCAGAGGTGCCAGAACCATGTGCCGGACACGCCGGAACCACCTGCTCCACTCCCCAGAACCACCTGCTGGACACGCCAAAATCACCTGCCGGCTAAGCCAGAACCAGCGGCAGACACTCCGGAACCACCTCCAGGACAGACCGGAACCAGCTGCCGGACACGCCGGGACCAACTGCTTGACTTGCCAGAACCACCTGCCAGAAACTACAGAATCACCAGCCGGCTACGCCACAACCACTTGTCGCACACTCCGGAATCACCTGCTGGGCATGCGGGAACCACCTCTCAGAGGTGCCACAACCACATGCTGGAGACGGCGGAAGCACCTGCCGAGAATGCAGGAAGTTCCTGATCCACTCCCCAGAACCACCTGCTGGACACGCCAAAATCACCTGCCGGCTACGCCAGAACCACTTGGAGGACACTCCAGAATCACCTGCCGGGCATGCCAGCACAATCTCTCAGAGGTGCCAGAAGCACGTGCCGGACAGGCCGGAACCATCTCCCGGACAGACCGGAAACACAGGAAACACTCGCCGTAACCACCTGCTTGACTCACCCGTCCCACCTGCCGGACACGCCAAAATCACCTGCCCGGTACACCAGAACCACTTGGTGGACAAGCCGGAATCACGTGAAGGGCATGCCGACACAACCTCTCAGACGTGCCAGAACCTTGTGCCGGACACCCAAGAACCACCTGCTGGACAGACCGGAACCACCTGCCGGACACGCCAGAACCACCGGCTCGACTCGCCGGAACCATTGCCGGACATGCAAAATCACCTGCCGGCTACGCCAGAACCACTTGGCGAACACTCCGGAATCACCTGCCGGGCATGGCGGAACCACCTCGCACACATGCCGGAACCACATGCCAATGACACCGGAAGCACCTGCCGAGCACGCCAGAACCACCTGCTCGAATCGCCAAAACCACCTGCCGGACACGCCAAAATCACCTGCCGGCTACGCCACAACCATTTGGTGAACACTTCGGAATCACCTGCCGGGCTGGCTGGAACCACCTGCCGGTCACGCCAACATCACCTGCCAGCTATTCCAGAACCACTTGGCGGACACCATGGAAACACCTGTCGGGCCGGCCGCAACCACCTCTCACACGTGCCAGAACCATGTGCCTGAGATGCCGGAACCACACCCCGAACAGACCGAAACCACCTGCCAGACCCGCCTGAACAACCTGCCGAGCACGCCGGAACCACCTACTCGACTCGCCGGAACCCCCTACCTGACACGCCAAAATCACCTGCCGGGTACGCCAGAACCACGTGGCGGACACTCCGGAATCACCTGTCGGGCATGCCGGAACCACCTCTCAGACGTGCCAGAACCTCGTGCCGGACAGACCGGAACCACCTGCTGGACACGCCGGAACCACCAGCTCGACTCGCCGGAACCACCGCAGGACATGCAAAATCACCTGCCGGCTACGCCAGAACCACTTGGCGAACAATCCCGAATCACCTGCCGGGCATGCCGGAACCACCTATCAGGCTTGCCAGAACCATGTTCCGGACACGCAGGTACCACCTGCCGAGTATGCCGGAACCACCTGCTCCACTCCCCAGAACCACCTGATGGACACGCCAAAATCGCCTGCCGGCTACGCCAGAACCACTTGGCGAACACTCCCGAATCACCTGCCGGACACGCCGGAACCACCAGCTCGACTCGCCGGATCCACCGCCGGACATGCAACATCACCTGCCAGCTATGCCAGAACCACTTGGCGGACACCATGGAAACACCTGTCGGGCCGGCCGGAACCACCTCTCAGACGTGCCAGAACCATGTGCCTGAGATGCCGGAACCACACCCCGAACAGACCGAAACCACCTGCCAGACCCTCCTGAACCACCTGCCGAGCACGCCGGAACCACCTACTCAACTCGCCAGAACCAGCTACCAGACATGCCAAAATCACCTGCCGGGTATGCCAGAACCACTTGGTGGACACTCCGGAATCATCTGCCGGACATGCCAGAACCAGCTCTCAGACACACCAGAACCACGTGCCGGACACGCCGGAAGCACATGCTGAGCATGCCTGAGCCACATGCTCGACTTGCAAGAAACACCTGCCAGACACGCCAAAATCACCTGCCGGGTACGCCAGAATCACGTGACTGTCACTCAGGAATCACCTGTCGGGCATGCCGGAACCACCTCTCAGACGTGCCAGAACCTCGTGCCGGACACGCCAGAACCACCTGCCGGACAGACCGCAACCACCTGCCGGACACGCCGGAACCACCAGCTCGACTCGCCGGAACCAATGCCGGACATGCAAAATGACCTGCTGGCTACGCCAGAACCACTTGGCGAACATTCCGGAATCACCTGTCGGGCATGCCAGAACCACCTCTCAGACTTGCCAGAACCATGTTCCGGACACGCCGGTACCACCTGCCGAGTATGCCGGAACCACCTGATCCACTCCCCAGAACCACCTGCTGGACACGCCAGAATCACCTGCCGTCTACGCCAGAACCACTCGGCAGACACTCCGGAACCACCTGCCGGGCATGCCGGAACCACCTCTCAGAGGTGCCGGAACCACCTCTCTGAGGTGCCAGATCCACATGCCGGACACTCCGGAATCACCTGCCAGGCATGCCGGAACCATCTCTCAGACGTGCCAGAACCATGTTCCGGACACGCCGCTACCACCTGCCGAGCTTGTCGGAAGCACCTGCTGGACATGCCAAAGTCACCTGCTGGCTACGCCTGAACCACTTGGCGGACACTCCAGAACCACCTACCGGGCTTGCTGGAACCACCTGCCGGTCACGCCAACATCACCTGCTAGCTACGCCAGAACCACTTGGCAGACACTCCGGAAACACCTGTCGGGCCGGCCGCAACCACCTCTCAGACGTGCCAGAACCACGTGCCTGAGATGCCGGAACCACACCCCGAACAGACCGAAACCACCTGCCAGACCCGCCTGAACCCCCTGGCGAGCACGCCTGATCCACCTGTTCAACGAGCCGGAACCACCTTCCTGACACGCCAAAATCACCTGCCAGGTCTACCAGAACCACTTGGTGGACACTCCGGAATCATCTGCCGGACATTCCAGAACCAGCTCTCAGACACACCAGAACCACGTGCCGTACACGCCGGAAGCACGTGCTGAGCATGCCTGAGCCACATGCTCGACTTGCAAGAAACACCTGCCGGACACGCCAAAATAACCTGCCCGCTGCACCAGAACCACTTGGCTTACAAGCCGGAATCACCTGAAGCGCATGCCTACACAACCTCTCAGACGTGCCGGGACCTCGTGCAGGACACCCCAGAATCACCTGCCGGACACGCCGGAACCACGGGCTCGATTCGCCGGAACCACCGCCGGACATGTAAAATCACCTGCCGGCTACGCCACAACCACTTGGCAAACACTCCGGAATCACCCGCTGGGCATGCCGCAACGACGGCTCAGACATGCCACAACCACATGCCATTGACACGGGAAGCACCTGCCGAGCACGCCGGAACCAACTGCTCGACTCGCCAAAACGACCTGCTGGACACGTCAAAATCACCTGCCGGCTACGCCTGAACCATTTGGTGAACACTTCGGAATCACCTGCCGGGCTGGCTGGAACCACCTGCTGGTCACGCCACCATCACCTGCCAGCTATGCCAGAACCACTTGGCGGACACCATGGAAACACCTGTCGGGCCTGCCGGAACCACCTTTCAGACGTGCGAGAACCATGTGCCTGAGATGCCGGAACCACACCCCGAACAGACCGAAACCACCTGCCAGACCCGCCTGAACCACCTGCCGAGCACACCGGAACCACATACTCGACTCGCTGGAACCACCTACCTGACACGCTAAAATCACCTGCCAGGTAAGCCACAACCACTTGGTGGACACTCCGGAATCATCTGCCGCACATGCCAGAACCAGCTCTCAGACACACCAGAACCACGTGCCAGACACTCCGGAAGCACCTGCTGATCATGCCTGAGGCAAATGCTCGACTTGCCAGAAACACATCCCAGACACGCCAAAATCACCTGCCGGGTACGCCAGAAACACGTGGTGGACACTCCGGAATCACCTGTCGGGCATGCCGGAACCAACTCTCAGACGTGCCTGAACCTCGTGCCGGAGACGCCAGAACCACCTGCCGGACAGACCGGAAACACCTGATGGACACGCCGGAACCACCAGCTCGACTCGCCGGAACCATTGCCGGACATGCAAAATGACCTGCCGGCTACGCCAGAACCACTTGGCGAACATTCCGGAATCACCTGTCGGGCATGTCAGAACCACCTCTCATACTTGCCAGAACCATGTTCCGGACACGCCGGTACCACCTGCCGAGTATGCCGGAACCACCAGATCCACTCCCCAGAACCACCTGCTGGACACGCCAGAATCACCTGCCGGCTACGCCAGAACCACTCGACAGACACTCCGGAACCACCTGCTGGGCATGCCGGAACCACCTCTCAGAGGTGCCACAACCACATGTCGGACACTCTTGAATCACCTGCCGGGCATGCCGGAACCATCTCTCAGACGTGCCAGAACCATGTTCCGGACACGCCGGTACCACCTGCCGAGCTCGCCGGAGCCACCTGCTGGACACGCCAAAATCACCTGCCGGCTACTCCAGAACCACTCGGCAGACACTCCGGAAACACCTGCCGGGCATGCAGGAACCACCGGCTCGACTCGCCGGAACCATTGCCGGACATGCAAAATCACCTGCCGGCTACGCCAGAACCACTTGGCGAACACTCCGGAATCACCTACCGGGCATGGCGGAACCACCTCTCAGACTTGCCAGAACCAAGTTCCGGACACGCCGCTACCACCTGCCGAGTATGCCGGAACCACCTGATCCACTCCCCAGAACCAAGTGCTGGACACGCCAAAATCACCTGCCGGCTACGCCAGAACCACTCGGCAGACACTCGGGAATCACATGCCAGGCATTCCGGAACCACCTCTCAGAGATGCCAGAACCACATGCCGGACACTCCAGAATCACCTGCTGGGCATGCCGGAACCACCTGATGGACATGCCAGAACCAACGGCTCGACTCGCCGGAACCATTGCCGGACATGCAAAATCACCTGCCGGCTACGCCAGAACCACTTGGCGAACACTCCGGAATCACCTGTCGGGCATGCCGGAACCACCTCTCAGACTTGCCAGAACCTTGTTCCGGACACGCCGGTACCACCTGCCGAGAATGCCGGAACCACCTGATTCACTCCCCAGAACCACCTAGTGGACACGCCAAAATCAACTGCCGGCTACGCCTGAACCACTCGGCAGACACTCCGGAATCACATGCCAGGCATTCCGGAACCACCTCTCAGAGGTGCCAGAACCAAATGCCGGACACTCCGGTATCACCTGCCGGGCATGCCGGAACCACCACTCAGAGGTGCCAGAACCACATGCCGGACACTCCGGAATCACCTGCCGGGCATGGCGGAACCACCTCTCAGACATGCCGGAACCACATGCCAATGAGACCGGCAGCACCTGCCGAGCACGCAAGAACCACCTGCTCGACTCGCCAAAACCACCTGCACGACAGGCCAAAATCACCTGCCGGCTACGCCACAACAATTTGTTGAACTCTTCGGAATCACCTGCCGGGCTGGCTGGAACCACCTGCCAGTCACGCCAACATCACCTGCCAGCTATGCCAGAACCACTTGGCGGAAACCTTGGAAACACCTGTCGTGCCGGCCGGAACCACCTATCAGACGTGCCAGAACCATGTTCCGGAGATGCCGGAACCACACCCCGAACAGACCGAAACCACCTGCCAGACCCGCCTGAACCACCTGCCGAGCACGCCGGAACCACCTACTCGACTCGCTGGAACCACCTACCTGACACGCTAAAATCACCTGCCGGGTATGCCACAACCACTTGGTGGACACTCCGGAATCATCTGCCAGACATGCCAGAACCAGCTCTCAGACACACCAGAACCACGTGCCAGACACGCCGGAAGCACCTGCTGATCATGCCTGAGCCAAATGCTCGACTTGCAAGAAACACCTGCCAGACACGACAAAATCACCTGCCGGGTACGCCAGAACCAAGTGGCGGACACTCCGGAATCACCTGTCGGGCATGCTGGAACCAACTCTCGGACGTGCCAGAACCTCATGCCGGTCACGCCAGAACCACCTGCCGGACAGACCGGAAACACCTGCTGCACATGCCAAAATCACCTGCCGGCTACGCCACAAACATTTGGTGAACTCTTCGCAATCACCTGCCGGGCTGGCTGGAACCACCTCTCAGACTTGCAAGAACCATGTTCTGGACACGCCGGTACCACCTGCCGAGTATGCCGGAACCAGCTGATCCACTCCCCAGAACCACCTAGTGGACACACCAAAACCAACTGCCGGCTACGCCAGAACCACTCGGCAGACACTCCGGACTCACATGCCAGGCATTCCGGAACCACCTCTCAGAGGTGCCAGAACCAAATGCCGGACACTCCGGTATCACCTGCTGGGCATGCCGGAACCACCTCTCAGAGGTGCCAGAACCACATGCCGGACACTCCAGAATCACCTGCCGGGCATGCCGGAACCACCAGCTTTACATGCCGGAATCACCTGCCGAGCACGCCGGAACCACCTACTCGACTCGCTGGAACCACCTGCCTGACACGCTAAAATCGCCTGCAGGGTATGCCACAACCACTTGGTGGACACTCCGGAATCATCTGCCGGACATGCCAGAACCAGCTCTCAGACACACCAGAACCACGTGCCAGAGATGCCGGAAGCTCCAGCTGAGCATGCCTGAGCCACCTGCACGAGTCGCAAGAAACACCTGTCGGAAAGGCCAAAATCACCTGCCGGGTACGCCAGAAACACTTGGCGGACACTCCGGAATCACCTGTCGGGCATGCCGGAACCACCTCTCAGACTTGCCAGAACCATGTTCTGGACACGCCGGTACCACCTGCCGAGTATGCCGGAACCAGCTGATCCACTCCCCAGAACCACCTACTGGACACGCCAAAACCAACTGCAGGCTAAGCCAGAACCACACGGCAGACACTCCGGAATCACATGCCAGGCATTCCGGAACCACCTCTCAGAGGTGCCAGAACCACATGCCGGACACTCCGGTATCACCTGCCGGGCATGCCGGAACCACCACTCAGAGGTGCCAGAACCACATGCCGGACACTCCGGAATCACCTGCCGGGCATGGCGGAACCACCTCTCAGACATGCCGGAACCACATGCCAATGAGACCGGCAGCACCTGCCGAGCACGCAAGAACCACCTGCTCGACTCGCCAAAACCACCTGCACGACAGGCCAAAATCACCTGCCGGCTACGCCACAACAATTTGTTGAACTCTTCAGAATCACCTGCCGGGCTGGCTGGAACCACCTGCCAGTCACGCCAACATCACCTGCCAGCTATGCCAGAACCACTTGGCGGAAACCTTGGAAACACCTGTCGTGCCGGCCGGAACCACCTATCAGACGTGCCAGAACCATGTTCCGGAGATGCCGGAACCACACCCCGAACAGACCGAAACCACCTGCCAGACCCGCCTGAACCACCTGCCGAGCACGCCGGAACCACCTACTCGACTCGCTGGAACCACCTACCTGACACGCTAAAATCACCTGCCGGGTATGCCACAACCACTTGGTGGACACTCCGGAATCATCTGCCAGACATGCCAGAACCAGCTCTCAGACACACCAGAACCACATGCCGGACACGCCGGAAGCACCTGCTGATCATGCCTGAGCCAAATGCTCGACTTGCAAGAAACACCTGCCAGACACGACAAAATCACCTGCCGGGTACGCCAGAACCAAGTGGCGGACACTCCGGAATCACCTGTCGGGCATGCCGGAACCAACTCTCGGACGTGCCAGAACCTCATGCCGGTCACGCCAGAACCACCTGCCGGACAGACCGGAAACACCTGCTGCACATGCCAAAATCACCTGCCGGCTACGCCACAAACATTTGGTGAACTCTTCGCAATCACCTGCCGGGCTGGCTGGAATCACCTCTCAGACTTGCAAGAACCATGTTCTGGACACGCCGGTACCACCTGCCGAGTATGCCGGAACCAGCTGATCCACTCCCCAGAACCACCTAGTGGACACACCAAAATCAACTGCCGGCTACGCCAGAACCACTCGGCAGACACTCCGGACTCACATGCCAGGCATTCCGGAACCACCTCTCAGAGGTGCCAGAACCAAATGCCGGACACTCCGGTATCACCTGCTGGGCATGCCGGAACCACCTCTCAGAGGTGCCAGAACCACATGCCGGACACTCCGGAATCACCTGCC
Organism: Equus caballus; assembly: GCF_041296265.1. Classification (NCBI taxonomy): domain Eukaryota; kingdom Metazoa; phylum Chordata; class Mammalia; order Perissodactyla; family Equidae; genus Equus; species Equus caballus. Next base: position 4,758,238 of record NC_091713.1, read on the forward strand.
GGGCATGCCAGAACCACCAGCTTTACATGCCGGAATCACCTGCCGAGCACGCCGGAACCACCTACTCGACTCGCTGGAACCACCTGCCTGACACGCTAAAATCGCCTGCAGGGTATGCCACAACCACTTGGTGGACACTCCGGAATCATCTGCCTGACATGCCAGAACCAGCTCTCAGACACACCAGAACCACGTGCCAGAGATGCCGGAAGCACCAGCTGAGCATGCCTGAGCCACCTGCACGAGTCGCAAGAAACACCTGACGGAAAGGCCAAAATCACCTGCCGGGTACGCCAGAAACACTTGGCGGACACTCCGGAATCACCTGTCGGGCATGCCGGAACCACCTCTCAGACTTGCCAGAACCATGTTCTGGACACGCCGGTACCACCTGCCGAGTATGCCGGAACCAGCTGATCCACTCCCCAGAACCACCTACTGGACACGCCAAAATCAACTGCAGGCTAAGCCAGAACCACACGGCAGACACTCCGGAATCACATGCCAGGCATTCCGGAACCACCTCTCAGAGGTGCCAGAACCACATGCCGGAGACTCCGGAATCACCTGCCGGGCATGCCGGAACCACCTATCAAAGGTGCCAGAACCACATGCCGGAGACTCTGGAATCACCTGCCGGGCATGCCGGAACCTTCTCTCAGACGTGCCACAACCACGTGCCGGAGAGACCGGAAGCACCTGCCGAGCTCTCCGGAACCACCTGCTGGACATGCCGGAACCACCTGCCTCACAGGCCAAAATCCTATGCCGGCTACGCCAAAACCACTGGGTGGACACTCCAGAATCACCTTGCGGGCATGCCAGAACCACATCATGGACAGACGGCAAACACCTGCTGGACCTGCCGGAACCACCTGCCGAGCACGCCGGAACCACCTGCTCCACTCCCCAGAACCACCTGCTGGACATGCCAAAATCACCTGCCGGCTAAGCCAGAACCATGCGGCAGACACTCCGGAGCCACCTCCAGGACAGACCGGAACCAGCTGCCGGACACGCCGGGACCAACTGCTTGACTCGCCAGAACCACCTGCCAGAAACTACAGAATCACCAGCCGGCTACGCCACAACTACATGTCGCACACTCCGGAATCACCTGCCGGGCATGCGGGAACCACCTCTCAGAGGTGCCACAACCACATGCTGGAGACGGCGGAAGCACCTGCCGAGAATGCAGGAAGTTCCTGATCCACTCCCCAGAACCACCTGCCGGACACGCCAAAATCACCTCCCGGCTACGCCAGAACCACTTGGAGGACACTCCAGAATCACCTGCCGGGCATGCCAGCACAACCTCTCAGAGGTGCCAGAAGCACGTGCCGGACAGGCCGGAACCATCTCCCGGACAGACCGGAAACACAGGAAACACTCGCCGGAACCACCTACTTGACTCACCGGTCCCACCTGCCGGACACGCCAAAATCACCTGACCGGTACACCAGAACCACTTGGTGGACAAGCCGGAATCACGTGAAGGGCATGCCGACACAACCTCTCATACGTGCCAGAACCTCTTGCAGGACACCCCAGAACCACCTGCTGGACAGACCGGAACCACCTGCCGGACACGCCAGAACCACCGGCTCGACTCGCCGGAACCATTGCCGGACATGCAAAATCACCTGCCGGCTACGCCAGAACCACTTGGCGAACACTCCGGAATCACCTGCCGGGCATGGCGGAACCACCTCTCACACATGCCGGAACCACATGCCAATGACACCGGAAGCACCTGCCGAGCACGCCAGAACCACCTGCTCGACTCGCCAAAACCACCTGCCGGACACGCCAAAATCACCTGCCGGCTATGCCACAACCATTTGGTGAACACTTCGGAATCACCTGCCGGGCTGGCTGGAACCACCTGCCGGTCACGCCAACATCACCTGCCAGCTATTCCAGAACCACTTGGCGGACACCATGGAAACACCTGTCGGGCCGGCCGCAACCACCTCTCACACGTGCCAGAACCATGTGCCTGAGATGCCGGAACCACACCCCGAACAGACCGAAACCACCTGCCAGACCCGCCTGAACAACCTGCCGAGCACGCCGGAACCACCTACTCGACTCGCCGGAACCCCCTACCTGACACGCCAAAATCACCTGCCGGGTACGCAGAACCACGTGGCGGACACTCCGGAATAACCTGTCGGGCATGCCGGAACCACCTCTCAGACGTGCCAGAACCTCGTGCCGGACAGACCGGAACCACCTGCTGGACACGCCGGAACCACCAGCTCGACTCGCCGGAACCACCGCAGGACATGCAAAATCACCTGCCGGCTACGCCAGAACCACTTGGCGAACAATCCCGAATCACCTGCCGGGCATGCCGGAACCACCTATCAGGCTTGCCAGAACCATGTTCCGGACACGCAGGTACCACCTGCCGAGTATGCCGGAACCACCTGCTCCACTCCCCAGAACCACCTGATGGACACGCCAAAATCGCCTGCCGGCTACGCCAGAACCACTTGGCGAACACTCCCGAATCACCTGCCGGACACGCCGGAACCACCAGCTCGACTCGCCGGATCCACCGCCGGACATGCAACATCACCTGCCAGCTATGCCAGAACCACTTGGCGGACACCATGGAAACACCTGTCGGGCCGGCCGGAACCACCTCTCAGACGTGCCAGAACCATGTGCCTGAGATGCCGGAACCACACCCCGAACAGACCGAAACCACCTGCCAGACCCTCCTGAACCACCTGCCGAGCACGCCGGAACCACCTACTCAACTTGCCGGAACCAGCTACCTGACATGCCAAAATCACCTGCCGGGTATGCCAGAACCACTTGGTGGACACTCCGGAATCATCTGCCGGACATGCCAGAACCAGCTCTCAGACACACCAGAACAACGTGCCGGACACGCCGGAAGCACATGCTGAGCATGCCTGAGCCACATGCTCGACTTGCAAGAAACACCTGCAAGACACGCCAAAATCACCTGCCGGGTACGCCAGAATCACGTGACTGTCACTCAGGAATCACCTGTCGGGCATGCCGGAACCACCTCTCAGACGTGCCAGAACCTCGTGCCGGACACGCCAGAACCACCTGCCGGACAGACCGCAACCACCTGCCGGACACGCCGGAACCACCAGCTCGACTCGCCGGAACCAATGCCGGACATGCAAAATGACCTGCCGGCTACGCCAGAACCACTTGGCGAACATTCCGGAATCACCTGTCGGGCATGCCAGAACCACCTCTCAGACTTGCCAGAACCATGTTCCGGACACGCCGGTACCACCTGCCGAGTATGCCGGAACCACCTGATCCACTCCCCAGAACCACCTGCTGGACACGCCAGAATCACCTGCCGTCTACGCCAGAACCACTCGGCAGACACTCCGGAACCACCTGCCGGGCATGCCGGAACCACCTCTCAGAGGTGCCGGAACCACCTCTCTGAGGTGCCAGATCCACATGCCGGACACTCCGGAATCACCTGCCAGGCATGCCGGAACCATCTCTCAGACGTGCCAGAACCATGTTCCGGACACGCCGCTACCACCTGCCGAGCTTGTCGGAAGCACCTGCTGGACACGCCAAAGTCACCTGCTGGCTACGCCTGAACCACTTGGCGGACACTCCAGAACCACCTACCGGGCTTGCTGGAACCACCTGCCGGTCACGCCAACATCACCTGCTAGCTACGCCAGAACCACTTGGCAGACACTCCGGAAACACCTGTCGGGCCGGCCGCAACCACCTCTCAGACGTGCCAGAACCACGTGCCTGAGATGCCGGAACCACACCCCGAACAGACCGAAACCACCTGCCAGACCCGCCTGAACCCCCTGGCGAGCACGCCTGATCCACCTGCTCAACTAGCCGGAACCACCTTCCTGACACGCCAAAATCACCTGCCAGGTCTACCAGAACCACTTGGTGGACACTCCGGAATCATCTGCCGGACATGCCAGAACCAGCTCTCAGACACACCAGAACCACGTGCCGTACACGCCGGAAGCACGTGCTGAGCATGCCTGAGCCACATGCTCGACTTGCAAGAAACACCTGCCGGACACGCCAAAATAACCTGCCCGCTGCACCAGAACCACTTGGCTTACAAGCCGGAATCACCTGAAGCGCATGCCTACACAACCTCTCAGACGTGCCGGGACCTCGTGCAGGACACCCCAGAATCACCTGCCGGACACGCCGGAACCACGGGCTCGATTCGCCGGAACCACCGCCGGACATGTAAAATCACCTGCCGGCTACGCCACAACCACTTGGCAAACACTCCGGAATCACCCGCTGGGCATGCCGCAACGACGGCTCAGACATGCCACAACCACATGCCATTGACACGGGAAGCACCTGCCGAGCACGCCGGAACCAACTGCTCGACTCGCCAAAACGACCTGCTGGACACGTCAAAATCACCTGCCGGCTACGCCTGAACCATTTGGTGAACACTTCGGAATCACCTGCCGGGCTGGCTGGAACCACCTGCTGGTCACGCCACCATCACCTGCCAGCTATGCCAGAACCACTTGGCGGACACCATGGAAACACCTGTCGGGCCTGCCGGAACCACCTTTCAGACGTGCGAGAACCATGTGCCTGAGATGCCGGAACCACACCCCGAACAGACCGAAACCACCTGCCAGACCCGCCTGAACCACCTGCCGAGCACACCGGAACCACCTACTCGACTCGCTGGAACCACCTACCTGACACGCTAAAATCACCTGCCAGGTAAGCCACAACCACTTGGTGGACACTCCGGAATCATCTGCCGCACATGCCAGAACCAGCTCTCAGACACACCAGAACCACGTGCCGGACACGCCGGAAGCACCTGCTGATCATGCCTGAGCCGAATGCTTGACTTGCAAGAAACACCTGCCAGACACGCCAAAATCACCTGCCGGGTACGCCAGAACCATGTGGCGGACACTCCGGAATCACCTGTCGGGCATGCCGGAACCAACTCTCACACGTGCCAGAACCTCGTGCCGGACACGCCTGAACCACATGCCGGACATACCGGAACCACCTGCTGGACGCGCTGGAACCACCGGCTCGACTCGCCGGAACCACCGCCGGACATGCAAAATGACCTGCCGGCTACGCCAGAACCACTTGGCGAACACTCCGGAATCACCTGTCGGGCATGCCGGAACCACCTCTCAGACTTGCCAGGACCATGTTCCGGACACGTCGGTACCACCTGCCGAGTATGCCGGAACCGCCTGATCCACTCCCCAGAACCACCTGCTGGACACGCCAGAATCACCTGCCGGCTACGCCAGAACCACTCGGCAGACACTCCGGAACCACCTGCCGGGCATGCCGGAACCACCTCTCAGACGTGCCAGAACCACATGCCGGACACTCCGGAATCACCTGCCGGGCTGGCTGGAACCACCTGCCGTTCACGCCAACATCACCTTTCAGCTACGCCGGAACCACTTGGCGGACACTCCGGAAACACCTGTAGGGCCGGCCGGAACCACATCTCAGACGTGCCAGAACCATGTGCCTGAGATGCCGGAACCACACCCCGAACAGACCAAAACCACCTGCCAGACCCGCCTGAACCCCCTGGCGAGCACGCCTGATCCACCTTCTCAACTAGCCGGAACCACCTTCCAGACACGCCAATATCACCTGCCAGGTCTACCAGAACCGCTTGGTGGACACTCCGGAATCATCTGCCGGAAATGCGAGAACCAGCCCTCTGATACACCAGAATCACGTGCCGGACACGCCGGAAGCACCTGCTGATCATGCCTGAGCCACATGCTCGACTTGCAAGAAACACCTGCCAGACACGCCAAAATCACCTGCCGGGTATGCCAGAACCACGTGGCGGACACTCCGGAATCACCTGTCGGGCATGCCGGAACCAACTCTCAGACGTGCCAGAACCTCGTGCCGGACACGCCAGAACCACATGCCGGACAGACCGGAAACACATGCCGGACACGCCGGAACCACCGGCTTGACTCGCCGGAACCACCCCCGGACATGCAAAATGACCAGCCGGCTACGCCAGAACCAGTTGGCGAACACTCCGGAATCACCTGTCGGGCATGCCGGAACCACCTCTCAGACTTGCCAGAACCATGGTCCGGACACGCCGGTACCACCTGCCGAGTATGCCGGAACCACCTGATCCACTCCCCAGAACCACCTGCTGGACACGCCAGAATCACCTGCCGACTACGCCAGAACCACTCGGCAGACACTCCGGAGCCACCTGCCAGGAATGCCGGAACCATCTCTCAGACGTGCCAGAACCATGTTCCGGACACGCCGGTACCACCTGCCGAGCTCGCCAAAACCACCTTCTGGACACGCCAAAATCACCTGCCGGCTACGCCAGAACCACTCGGCAGACACTCCGGAATCACCTGCCGGGCTGGCTGGAACCACCTGCCGGTCACGCCAACATCACCTTTCAGCTATGCCAGAACCACTTGGTGGACATTCCGGAATCATCTGCCAGAAATGCCAGAACCAGCCCTCTGATACAGCAGAACCACGTGCCGGACACGCCGGAACCACCTGCTGATCATGCCTGAGCCACATGCTCGACTTGCAATAAACACCTGCCAGACACGCCAAAATCACCTGCCGGGTACGCCAGAACCACGTGGCGGACACTCCGGAATCGCCTGTCGGGCATGCCTGAACCAACTCTCAGACGTGCCAGAACCTCGTGCCGGAGACGCCAGAACCTCGTGCCGGTCACGCCAGAACCACCTGCCGGACACGCCGGAACCACCGGCTCGACTCGCCGGAACCACCGCCGGACATTCAAAATGACCTGCCGGCTATGCCAGAACCACTTGGCGAACACTCCGGAATCACCTGTCGGGCGTGCCGGAACCACCTCTCAGACTTGCCAGAACGATGTTCCGGACACTCCGGAATCACCTGCCGGGCATGCCGGAACCACCTCTCAGAGGTGCCAGAACCACATGCCGGACACTCCGGAATCACCTGCCGGGCATGCCGGAACCACCTCTCAGAGGTGCCAGAACCACATGCCGGACACTCCGGAATCACCTGCCTGGCAAGACGGAACCATCTCTCAGACTTGACAGAACCATGTTCAGGACACGCTGGTACCACCTGCCGAGCTCGCCGGAACCACCTGCTGGACACGCCAAAATCACCTGCCAGCTACGCCAGAACCACACGGCAGACACTCCGGAAACACCTGTCGGGCCGGCCGGAACCACCTATCTGACATGCCAGAACCATGTGCCTGAGATGCCGGAACCACTCCCCGAACAGACCGAAACCACCTGCCAGACCCGCCTGAACCCCCTGGTGAGCACGCCTGATCCACCTGCTCAACTAGCCGGAACCACCTTCCTGACACGCCAAAATCACCTGCCGGCTACGCCACAACCATGTGGTGAACTCCTCGGAATCACCTGCCGGGCTGGCTCCAGAACCACTCGGCAGACACTCCGGAACCACCTGCCGGGCATGCCGGAACCACCTCTCAGACATGCCGGAACCACATGCCAATGACACCGGAAGCACCTGCCGAGCACGCCAGAACCACCTGCTCGACTCGCCAAAACCACCTGCTGGACACGCCAAAATCACCTGCCGGCTACGCCACAACCATTTGGTGAACTCTACGGAATCACATGCCGGGCTTGCTGGAACCACCTGCTGGTCACGCCAACATCACCTGCCAGCTATGCCAGAACCACTTGGCGGACACCATGGAAACACCTGTCGGGCCGGCCGGAACCACATATCAGACGTGCCAGAACAATGTGCCTGAGATGCCGGAACCACTCCCCGAACAGACCGAAACCACCTGCCAGACCCGCCTGAACCGCCTGGCGAGCACGCCTGATCCACCTGCTCAACTAGCCGGAACCACCTTCCTGACACGTCAAAATCACCTGCCAGGTATACGAGAACCACTTGGTGGACACTCCGGAATCATCTGCAGGACATGCCAGAACCAGCTCTCAGAGACACCACAACCACGTGCCAGAGACGCCGGAAGCACCAGCTGAGCATGCCTGAGCCACCTGCTCGAATCGCAAGATACACCTGTCGGACGTGCCAAAATCACCTGCCGGGTACACCAGAAACACTTGGCGGATGCATCGGAATCACCTGTCGGGCGTGCCGGAACCACCTCTCAGACTTGCCAGAACCATGTTCTGGACACGCCGGTACCACCTGCCGAGTATGCCGGAACCAGCTGATCCATACCCCAGAACCACCTAGTGGACACACCAAAATCAACTGCCGGCTACGCCAGAACCGCTCGGCAGACACTCCGGAATCACATGCCAGGCATCCCGGAACCACCTCTCAGAGCTGCCAGAACCAAATGCCGGACACTCCAGTATCACCTGCCGGGCATGCCACAACAACCTCTCAGAGGTGCCAGAACCACATTCCGGACACACCGGAATCACCTGCCGGGCATGCCGGAACCACCTGATCCACTCCCCAGAAGCACCTGCTGGACATGCCGGAATCACATGCCGGACATGCTGGAACCACCGGCTCGACTCGACGGAACCATTGCCGGACATGCAAAATCTCCTGCCGGCTACTCCAGAACCACTTGGCGAACACTCCGGAATCACCTGCCGGGCATGGCGGAACCACCTCTCAGACATGCCGGAACCACATGCCAATGACACCGGAAGCACCTGCAGAGCACGCCAGAACCACCTGCTCGACTCGACAAAACCACCTGCTGGACACGCCAAAATCACCTTCCGGCTACGCCACAACCATTGGGTGAACTCTTCGGAATCACCTGCCGGGCTGCCTGGAACCACCTGCCGGTCACGCGAACATCACCAGCCAGCTATGCCAGAACCACTTGCCGGACACCATGGAAACACCTGTCGGGCCGGCCGGAACCACCTATCAGACTTGCCAGAACCATGTGCCTGAGAAGCCGGAACCACACACCGAACAGACCGAAACCACCTGCCAGACCTGCCTGAACCACCTGTCGAGCACACCGGAACCACCTACTCGACTCGCTGGAACCACCTACCTGACACGCTAAAATCACCTGCCGGGTATGCGACAACCACTTGGTGGACACTCCGGAATCATCTGCCGGACATGCCAGAAAAAGCTCTCAGACACACCAGAACCACGTGCCAGAGACGCCGGAAGCACCAGCTGAGCATGCCTGAGCCACATGCTCGACTCGCAAGAAACACCTGTCGGACATGCCAAAATCACCTGCCGGGTACGCCAGAAACTATTGGCGGACGCTCCGGAATCACCTGTCGGGCGTGCCGGAACCACCTCTCAGACATGCCGGAAACGCATGCCAATGACACGAGAAGCACCTGCCGAGCATGCCAGAACCACCTGCTCGACTCGCCAAAACCACCTGCTGGACACGCCAAAATCACCTGCCGGGTACGCCAGAACCACGTGGCGGACACTCCGGAATCACCTGTCGGGCAAGCTGGAACCAACTCTCAGACGTGCCAGAACCTCGTGCCGGACACGCCAGAACCACCTGCCGGACAGACCGGAAACACCTGCCGGACACGCCGGAACCACCGGCTTGAATCGCCGGAACCACCGCCGGACATGCAAAATGACCTGCTGGCTATGCCAGAACCACTTGGCGAACACTCCGGAATCACCTGTCGGGCAAGCCGGAACCACCTCTCAGACTTGCCAGAACCATGTTCCGGACACGCCGGTACCACCTGCCGAGTATGCCGGAACCACGTGATCCACTCCCCAGAACCAGCTGCTGGACACGCCAGAATCACCTGCCGACTACGCCAGAACCACTCGGCAGACACTCCGGAACCACCTGCCGGGCATGCCGGAACCACCTCTCAGAGGTGCCAGAACCACATACCGGACACTCCAGAATCACCTGCCGGGCATGCCGGAACCATCTCTCAAAGGTGCCAGAACCATGTTCCGGACACGCTGGTACCACCTGCTGAGTAAGCCGGAACCAGCTGATCCACTCCCCAGAACCACCTAGTGGACACGCCAAAATCAACTGCCGGCTACACCAGAACCACTCGGCAGACACTCCGGAATCACATGCCAGGTATTCCGGAACCACCTCTCAGAGGTGCCAGAACCAAATTCCGGAGACTCCGGTATCACCTGCCGGGCATGCCGGAACCACCTCTCAGAGGTGGCAGAACCACATGCCGGACACTCCGGAATCACCTGCCGGGCATGCCGGAACCACCTGCTGGACATGCCGGAATCACCTGCCTGACATTCTGGAACCACCGGCTCGACTCGCCGGAACCATTGCCGGACATGCAAAATCACCTGCTGGCTACGCCAGAACCACTTGGCGAACACTCCGGAATCACCTGCCGGGCATGGTGGAAGCACCTCTCAGACATGCCAGAACCACATGCCAATGACACCGGAAACACATGCCGAGCACGCCAGAACCACCTGCTCGACTCGCCAAAACCACCTGCTGGACACGGCAAAATCACCTGCCGGCTACGCCACAACCATTTGGTGAACTCATCGGAATCACCTGCCGGGCTGGCTGGAACCACCTGCCGGTCACGCCAACATCACCTGCCAGCTATGCCAGAACCACTTGGCGGACACCATGGAAACACCTGCTGGGCCGGCCGGAACCACCTCTCAGACGTGCCAGAACCACGTGCCTGAGATGCCGGAACCACTCCCCGAACAGACCGAAACCACCTGCCAGACCCGCCTGAACCCCCTGACGAGCACGCCTGATCCACCTGCTCAACTAGCCGGAACCAACTTCCTGACACGCCAAAATCACCTGCCAGGTATACCAGAACCACTTGGTGGACACTCCGGAATCATCTGCCGGACATGCCAGAACCAGCTCTCAGACACACCAGAACCACGTGCCAGAGACGCCGGAAGCACCAGCTGAGCATGCCTGAGCCACCTGCTCGACTCGCAAGATCAACCTGTCGGACATGCCAAAATCACCTGCCAGGTACGCCAGAAACACTTGGCGGACGCTCCGGAATCACCTGTCGGGCGTGCCGGAACCACCTCTCAGACTTGCCAGAACCATGTTCTGGACACGCCGGTACCACCTGCCGAGTATGCCGGAAACAGCTGATCCACTCCCCAGATCCACTTGGTGGACACGCCAAAATCAACTGCCGGCTACGCCAGAACCACTCGGCAGACACTCCGGAATCACATGCCAGGCATCCCGGAACCACCTCTCAGAGGTGCCAGAACCAAATGCCGGACACTCCGGTATCACCTGCCGGGCATGCCGGAGCCACCTCTCAGAGGTGCCAGAACCACATGCCGGACACTCCGGAATCACCTGCCGGGCATGCCGGAACCACGTGCCGGACATTCCGGAACCACCGGCTAGACTCGCCGGAACCATTGCCGGACATGCAAAATCACCTGCCGGCTACGCCAGAACCACTTGGCGAACACTCCGGAATCACCTGCCGGGCATGGCGGAACCACCTCTCAGACATGCCGGAACCACATGCCAATGACACCGGAAGCACCTGCCGAGCACGCCAGAACCACCTGCTCGACTCGCCAAAACCACCTGCTGGACACGCCAAAATCACCTGCCGGGTACGCCAGAACCACGTGGCGGACACTCCGGAATCACCTGTCGGGCAAGCTGGAACCAACTCTCAGACGTGCCAGAACCTCGTGCCGGACACGCCAGAACCACCTGCCGGACAGACCGGAAACACCTGCCGGACACGCCGGAACCACCGGCTTGAATCGCCGGAACCACCGCCGGACATGCAAAATGACCTGCTGGCTATGCCAGAACCACTTGGCGAACACTCCGGAATCACCTGTCGGGCAAGCCGGAACCACCTCTCAGACTTGCCAGAACCATGTTCCGGACACGCCGGTACCACCTGCCGAGTATGCCGGAACCACGTGATCCACTCCCCAGAACCAGCTGCTGGACACGCCAGAATCACCTGCCGACTACGCCAGAACCACTCGGCAGACACTCCGGAACCACCTGCCGGGCATGCCGGAACCACCTCTCAGAGGTGCCAGAACCACATACCGGACACTCCAGAATCACCTGCCGGGCATGCCGGAACCATCTCTCAAAGGTGCCAGAACCATGTTCCGGACACGCTGGTACCACCTGCTGAGTAAGCCGGAACCAGCTGATCCACTCCCCAGAACCACCTAGTGGACACGCCAAAATCAACTGCCGGCTACACCAGAACCACTCGGCAGACACTCCGGAATCACATGCCAGGTATTCCGGAACCACCTCTCAGAGGTGCCAGAACCAAATTCCGGAGACTCCGGTATCACCTGCCGGGCATGCCGGAACCACCTCTCAGAGGTGGCAGAACCACATGCCGGACACTCCGGAATCACCTGCCGGGCATGCCGGAACCACCTGCTGGACATGCCGGAATCACCTGCCTGACATTCTGGAACCACCGGCTCGACTCGCCGGAACCATTGCCGGACATGCAAAATCACCTGCTGGCTACGCCAGAACCACTTGGCGAACACTCCGGAATCACCTGCCGGGCATGGTGGAAGCACCTCTCAGACATGCCAGAACCACATGCCAATGACACCGGAAACACATGCCGAGCACGCCAGAACCACCTGCTCGACTCGCCAAAACCACCTGCTGGACACGGCAAAATCACCTGCCGGCTACGCCACAACCATTTGGTGAACTCATCGGAATCACCTGCCGGGCTGGCTGGAACCACCTGCCGGTCACGCCAACATCACCTGCCAGCTATGCCAGAACCACTTGGCGGACACCATGGAAACACCTGCTGGGCCGGCCGGAACCACCTCTCAGACGTGCCAGAACCACGTGCCTGAGATGCCGGAACCACTCCCCGAACAGACCGAAACCACCTGCCAGACCCGCCTGAACCCCCTGACGAGCACGCCTGATCCACCTGCTCAACTAGCCGGAACCAACTTCCTGACACGCCAAAATCACCTGCCAGGTATACCAGAACCACTTGGTGGACACTCCGGAATCATCTGCCGGACATGCCAGAACCAGCTCTCAGACACACCAGAACCACGTGCCAGAGACGCCGGAAGCACCAGCTGAGCATGCCTGAGCCACCTGCTCGACTCGCAAGATCAAGCTGTCGGACATGCCAAAATCACCTGCCAGGTACGCCAGAAACACTTGGCGGACGCTCCGGAATCACCTGTCGGGCGTGCCGGAACCACCTCTCAGACTTGCCAGAACCATGTTCTGGACACGCCGGTACCACCTGCCGAGTATGCCGGAAACAGCTGATCCACTCCCCAGATCCACTTGGTGGACACGCCAAAATCAACTGCCGGCTACGCCAGAACCACTCGGCAGACAATCCGGAATCACATGCCAGGCATCCCGGAACCACCTCTCAGAGGTGCCAGAACCAAATGCCGGACACTCCGGTATCACCTGCCGGGCATGCCGGAGCCACCTCTCAGAGGTGCCAGAACCACATGCCGGACACTCCGGAATCACCTGCCGGGCATGCCGGAACCACGTGCCGGACATTCCGGAACCACCGGCTAGACTCGCCGGAACCATTGCCGGACATGCAAAATCACCTGCCGCCTACGCCAGAACCACTTGGCGAACACTCCGGAATCACCTGCCGGGCATGGCGGAACCACCTCTCAGACATGCCGGAACCACATGCCAATGACACCGGAAGCACCTGCCGAGCACGCCAGAACCACCTGCTCGACTCGCCAAAACCACCTGCTGTACACGCCAAAATCACCTGCCGGCTACGCCACAACCATTTGGTGAACACTTCGGAATCACCTGCCGGGCTGGCTGGAACCATCTGCCGGTCACGCCAACATCACCTGCCAGCTATGTCAGAACCACATGGCAGACACCATGGAAACACCTGTCGGGCCGGCCGGAACCACCTATCAGACGTGCCAGAACCATCTGCCTGAGTTGCCGGAACCACACCCTGAACAGACCGAAACCACCTGCCAGACCCACCTGAACCACCTGCCGAGCACGCCGGAACCACCTACTCTACTCGCTGGAACCACCTACCTGAAATGCTAAAATCACATGCCGGGTATGCCACAACCACTTGGTGGACACTCCGGAATCATCTGCCGGACATGCCAGAACCAGCTCTCAGACACACCAGAACCACGTGCCAGACACGCCGGAAGCTCCTGCTGATCATGCCTGAGCCAAATGCTCGACTTGCCAGAAACACCTGCCGGACACGCCAAAATCACCTGCCGGGTACGCGAGAACCACGTGGAGGACACTCCGCAATCACCTGCCGGACATGCCGGAACCACCTCTCAGACGCGCCAGAACCACTTGGCGAACACTCTGGAATCACCTGTCGGGCATGCCGGAACCACCTCTCAGACTTGCCATACCAAGTTCCGGACACGCCAGGACCACCTGCCGAGTATGCCGGAACCACCTGATCCACTCCCCAGAACCACCTGCTGGATACGCCAGAATCACCTGCCGGCTACTCCAGAACCACTCGGCAGACACTCCGTAACCAACTGCCGGGCATGCCGGAACCACCTCTCAGAGGTGCCAGAACCACATGCCGGACACGCCGGAATCACCTGCCGGGCATGCCGGAACCATGTCTCAGACGTGCCAGAACCATGTTCCGGACATGCCGGAACCACCTGCCGAGCTCGCCGGAACCACCTGCTGGACACCCCAAAATCACCTGCCGGCTACGCCAGAACCACTCGGCAGACACTCCGGAATCACCTGCGGGGCTGGCTGGAACCACCTGCCGGTCACGCCAACATCACCTTTCAGCTACGCCAGAACCACTTGGCGGACACTCCGGAAACACCTGTCGGGCCGGCCGGAACCACCTCTCACACGTGCCAGAACCATGTGCCTGAGATGCCGGAACCACTCCCCGAACAGACCGAAACCACCTGCCAGACCCGCCTGAACCCCCTGGCGAGCACGCCTGATCCACCTGCTCAACTAGCCGGAACCACCTTCCTGACACGCCAAAATCACCTGCCAGGTCTACCAGAACCACTTGGTGGACACTCCGGAATCATCTGCCGGAGATGCCAGAACCAGCTCTCAGACAAACCAGAACCACGTGCCAGAGACGCCGGAAGCACCAGCTGAGCATGCCTGAGCCACCTGCTCGACTCGCAAGAAACACCTGTCGGACATGAAAAAATCACCTGCCGGGTACGCCAGAAACACTTGGCGGACGCTCCGGAATCACCTGTCGGGCGTGCCGGAACCACCTCTCAGACTTGCCAGAACCATGTTCTGGACACGCCGGTACCACGTGCCGAGTAAGCCGGAACCAGCTGATCCACTCCCCAGAACCACCTAGTGGACACGCCAAAATCAACTGCCGGCTACGCCAGAACCACTCGGCAGACACTCCGGAATCACATGCCAGGTATTCCGGAACCACCTCTCAGAGGAGCCAGAACCACATGCTGGACACTCCGGAATCACCTGCCAGGCATGCCGGAACCACCTGCTGGACATGCCGGAATCACCTGCCGGACATTCCGGAACCACCGGCTCGACTCGCCGGAACCATTGCCGGACATGCAAAATCACCTGCTCGCTACACCAGAACCACTTGGCGAACACTCCGGAATCACCTGCCGGGCATGGCGGACGCACCTCTCAGACATGCCAGAACCACATGCCAATGACACCGGAAACACCTGCCGAGCACGCCAGAACCACCTGCTCGACTCGCCAAAACCACCTGCTGGACACGCCAAAATCACCTGCCGGCTACGCCACAACCATTTGGTGAACTCTTCGGAATCACCTGCCCGGCTGGCTGGAACCACCTTCCGGTCACGCCAACATCACCTGCCAGCTATGCCAGAACCACTTGGCGGACACCATGGAAACACCTGTCGGGCCGGCCGGAACCACCTATCAGACGTGCCAGAACAATGTGCCTGAGATGCCGGAACCACTCCCCGAACAGACCGAAACCACCTGCCAGACCCACCTGAAGCCCCTGGCGAGCACGCTTGATCCACCTGCTCAACTAGCCGGAACCACCTTCCTGACACGCCAAAATCACCTGCCAGGTATACCAGAACCACTTGGTGGACACTCCGGAATCATGTGCCGGACATCCCAGAACCAGCTCTCAGACACACCAGAACCACGTGCCAGAGACGCCGGAAGCACCAGCTGAGCATGCCTGAGCCACCTGCTCGACTCGCAAGAAACACCTGTCGGACAGGCCAAAATCACCTGCCGGGTACGCCAGAAACACTTGGCGGACGCTCCGGAATCACCTGTCGGGCGTGCCGGAACCACCACTCAGACTTGCCAGAACCATGTTCTGGACACGCCGGTACCACCTGCCGAGTATGCCCGAACCAGCTGATCCACTCCCCAGAACCACCTAGTGGACACGCGAAAATCAACTGCCGGCTACGCCGGAACCACCGGCTCGACTCGCCGGATCCACGGCCGGACATGCAAAAAGACCGGCCGGCTAGGCCAGAACCACTTGGCGAACACTCCGGAATCACCTGTCGGGAATGCCGGAACCACCTCTCAGACTTGCCAGAACCATGTTCCGGACACGTCCGTACCACCTGCCGAGTATGCCGGAACCACCTGATCCACTCCCCTGAACCACCTGCTGGACACCCCAGAAGCACCTGCCGGCCACGCCAGAACCACTCGGTAGACACTCCGGAACCACCTGCCGGGCATGCCGGAACCACCTCTCAGAGGTGCCAGAACCACATGCCGGACACTCCGGAATCACCTGCCGGGCATGCCGGAACCATCTCTCAGACGTGCCAGAACCATGTTACGGACACGCCGGTACCACCTGCCGAGCTCGCCGGAACCACTTGCTGGACACGCCAAAATCACCTGCCGGCTACGCCAGAACCATTCAGCAGACACTCCGGAATCACCTGCCGGGCCGGCTGGAACCACCTGCCGGTCACGCCAAC
Source organism: Equus caballus (assembly GCF_041296265.1). Lineage (NCBI taxonomy): Eukaryota > Metazoa > Chordata > Mammalia > Perissodactyla > Equidae > Equus > Equus caballus. The sequence continues at coordinate 4,775,200 of NC_091713.1, forward strand.
ATCATCTTTCAGCTATGCCGGAACCACCTGGTGGACACTCCGGAAACACCTGTAGGGCCGGCCGGAACCACATCTCAGACGTGCCAGAACCATGTGCCTGAGATGCGGGAACCACACCCCGAACAGACCGAAACCACCTGCCAGACCCGCCTGAACCCCCTGGCGAGCACGCCTGATCCACCTGCTCAACCAGCCGGAACCACCTTCCAGACACGTCAAAATCACCTGCCAGGTCTACCAGAACCACTTGGTGGACACTCCGGAATCATCTGCCAGAAATGCCAGACCAGCCCTCTGACACACCAGAACCACGTGCCGGACACGCCGGAATCCCCTGCTGATCATGCCTGAGCCAAATGCTCGACTTGCAAGAAACACCTGCCAGACACGCCAAAATCACCTGCCGGGTACGCCAGAACCACGTGGCGCACACTCCGGAATCACCTGTCGGGCAAGCCGGAACCAACTCTCAGACGTGCCAGAACCTCGTGCCGGACACGCCAGAACCACCTGCCAGACAGACCGGAAACACCTGGTGGACACGTCAGAACCACTCGGCAGACACTCCGGAATCACATGCCAGGCATCCCGGAACCACCTCTCAGAGGTGCCAGAACCAAATGCCGGACACTCCGGTATCACCTGCCGGGCATGCCGGAACCACCTCTCAGAGGTGTCAGAACCACATGCCGGACACTCCGGAATCACCTGCCGGGCATGCCGGAACCACCTGATCCACTCCCCAGAACCACCTGCTGGACATGCCGGAACCACCGGCTCGACTCGCCGGAACCATTGCCGGACATGCAAAATCACCTGCCGGCTACGCCAGAACCACTTGGTGAACACTCCAGAATCACCTGCCGGGCATGGCGGAACCACCTCTGGGACATGCCGGAACCACATGCCAATGACACCGGAAACACATGCCGAGCACGCCAGAACCACCTGCTCGACTCGCCAAAACCACCTGCTGGACACGGCAAAATCACCTGCCGGCTACGCCACAACCATTTGGTGAACTCATCGGAATCACCTGCCGGGCTGGCTGGAACCACCTGCCGGTCACGCCAACATCACCTGCCAGCTATGCCAGAACCACTTGGCGGACACCATGGAAACACCTGCTGGGCCGGCCGGAACCACCTCTCAGACGTGCCAGAACCACGTGCCTGAGATGCCGGAACCACTCCCCGAACAGACCGAAACCACCTGCCAGACCCGCCTGAACCCCCTGACGAGCACGCCTGATCCACCTGCTCAACTAGCCGGAACCAACTTCCTGACACGCCAAAATCACCTGCCAGGTATACCAGAACCACTTGGTGGACACTCCGGAATCATCTGCCGGACATGCCAGAACCAGCTCTCAGACACACCAGAACCACGTGCCAGAGACGCCGGAAGCACCAGCTGAGCATGCCTGAGCCACCTGCTCGACTCGCAAGATCAACCTGTCGGACATGCCAAAATCACCTGCCAGGTACGCCAGAAACACTTGGCGGACGCTCCGGAATCACCTGTCGGGCGTGCCGGAACCACCTCTCAGACTTGCCAGAACCATGTTCTGGACACGCCGGTACCACCTGCCGAGTATGCCGGAAACAGCTGATCCACTCCCCAGATCCACTTGGTGGACACGCCAAAATCAACTGCCGGCTACGCCAGAACCACTCGGCAGACACTCCGGAATCACATGCCAGGCATCCCGGAACCACCTCTCAGAGGTGCCAGAACCAAATGCCGGACACTCCGGTATCACCTGCCGGGCATGCCGGAGCCACCTCTCAGAGGTGCCAGAACCACATGCCGGACACTCCGGAATCACCTGCCGGGCATGCCGGAACCACGTGCCGGACATTCCGGAACCACCGGCTAGACTCGCCGGAACCATTGCCGGACATGCAAAATCACCTGCCGCCTACGCCAGAACCACTTGGCGAACACTCCGGAATCACCTGCCGGGCATGGCGGAACCACCTCTCAGACATGCCGGAACCACATGCCAATGACACCGGAAGCACCTGCCGAGCACGCCAGAACCACCTGCTCGACTCGCCAAAACCACCTGCTGGACACGCCAAAATCACCTGCCGGGTACGCCAGAACCACGTGGCGGACACTCCGGAATCACCTGTCGGGCAAGCTGGAACCAACTCTCAGACGTGCCAGAACCTCGTGCCGGACACGCCAGAACCACCTGCCGGACAGACCGGAAACACCTGCCGGACACGCCGGAACCACCGGCTTGAATCGCCGGAACCACCGCCGGACATGCAAAATGACCTGCTGGCTATGCCAGAACCACTTGGCGAACACTCCGGAATCACCTGTCGGGCAAGCCGGAACCACCTCTCAGACTTGCCAGAACCATGTTCCGGACACGCCGGTACCACCTGCCGAGTATGCCGGAACCACGTGATCCACTCCCCAGAACCAGCTGCTGGACACGCCAGAATCACCTGCCGACTACGCCAGAACCACTCGGCAGACACTCCGGAACCACCTGCCGGGCATGCCGGAACCACCTCTCAGAGGTGCCAGAACCACATACCGGACACTCCAGAATCACCTGCCGGGCATGCCGGAACCATCTCTCAAAGGTGCCAGAACCATGTTCCGGACACGCTGGTACCACCTGCTGAGTAAGCCGGAACCAGCTGATCCACTCCCCAGAACCACCTAGTGGACACGCCAAAATCAACTGCCGGCTACACCAGAACCACTCGGCAGACACTCCGGAATCACATGCCAGGTATTCCGGAACCACCTCTCAGAGGTGCCAGAACCAAATTCCGGAGACTCCGGTATCACCTGCCGGGCATGCCGGAACCACCTCTCAGAGGTGGCAGAACCACATGCCGGACACTCCGGAATCACCTGCCGGGCATGCCGGAACCACCTGCTGGACATGCCGGAATCACCTGCCTGACATTCTGGAACCACCGGCTCGACTCGCCGGAACCATTGCCGGACATGCAAAATCACCTGCTGGCTACGCCAGAACCACTTGGCGAACACTCCGGAATCACCTGCCGGGCATGGTGGAAGCACCTCTCAGACATGCCAGAACCACATGCCAATGACACCGGAAACACATGCCGAGCACGCCAGAACCACCTGCTCGACTCGCCAAAACCACCTGCTGGACACGGCAAAATCACCTGCCGGCTACGCCACAACCATTTGGTGAACTCATCGGAATCACCTGCCGGGCTGGCTGGAACCACCTGCCGGTCACGCCAACATCACCTGCCAGCTATGCCAGAACCACTTGGCGGACACCATGGAAACACCTGCTGGGCCGGCCGGAACCACCTCTCAGACGTGCCAGAACCACGTGCCTGAGATGCCGGAACCACTCCCCGAACAGACCGAAACCACCTGCCAGACCCGCCTGAACCCCCTGACGAGCACGCCTGATCCACCTGCTCAACTAGCCGGAACCAACTTCCTGACACGCCAAAATCACCTGCCAGGTATACCAGAACCACTTGGTGGACACTCCGGAATCATCTGCCGGACATGCCAGAACCAGCTCTCAGACACACCAGAACCACGTGCCAGACACCCCGGAAGCACCTGCTGATCATGCCTGAGCCAAATGCTCGACTTGCCAGAAACACCTGCCGGACACGCCAAAATCACCTGCCGGGTACACGAGAACCACGTGGAGGACACTCCGCAATCACCTGCCGGACATGCCGGAACCACCTCTCAGACGCGCCAGAACCACTTGGCAAACACTCCGGAATCACCTGTCGGGCATGCCGGAACCACCTCTCAGACTTGCCATACCAAGTTCCGGACACGCCGGGACCACCTGCCGAGTATGCCGGAACCACCTGATCCACTCCCCAGAACCACCTGCTGGATACGCCAGAATCACCTGCCGGCTACTCCAGAACCACTCTGCAGACACTCCGTAACCAACTGCCGGGCATGCCGGAACCACCTCTCAGAGGTGCCAGAACCACATGCCGGACATGCCGGAATCACCTGCCGGGCATGCCGGAACCATGTCTCAGACGTGCCAGAACCATGTTCCGGACATGCCGGAACCACCTGCCGAGCTCGCCGGAACCACCTGCTGGACACCCCAAAATCACCTGCCGGCTACGCCAGAACCACTCGGCAGACACTCCGGTATCACATGCCGTGCATTCCGGAACCACCTCTCACAGGAGCCAGAACCAAATGCTGGACACTCCGGTATCTCCTGCCGGGCATGCCGGAACGACCTCTCAGAGGTGCCAGAACCACATGCCGGACACTCCGGAATCACCTGCCTGGCATGCCGGAACCACGTGCTGGACACGCCGGAACCACCGGCTCGACCCGCCGGAACCATTGCCGGACATGCAAAATCACCTGCCGGCTACGCCAGAACCACTTGGCGAACACTCCGCAATCACCTGCCGGGCATGGCGGAACCACCTCTCAGACATGCCGGAACCACATGCCAATGACACCGGAGGCACCTGCCAAGCACGCCAGAACCACCTGCTCGACTCGCCAAAACCACCCGCTGGACACGCCAAAATCACCTGCCGGCTACGCCACAACCAGTTGGGGAACACTCCGGAATCACCTGCCGGGCTGGCTGGAACCACCTGCCGGTCACGCCAACATCACCTTTCAGCTACGCCAGAACCACTTGGCGGACACTCCGGAAACACCTGTCGGGCTGGCCGGAACCACATCTCAGACGTGCCAGGACCATGTGTATGAGATGCTGGAACCAAACCCCGAACAGACGGAAAACACCTGCCAGACCCGTCTGAACAACCTGCCGAGCACGCCGGAGCCACCTGCTCGACTCGCCGGAACCACCTAAATGACATGACAAAATCACCAGCCAGGTATGCCAGAACCACTTGGCGGACACTCCGGAATCATCTGCCGGACATGCCGGAACCAGCTCTCAGACACAACAGAACCAAGTGCCGGAGACACCGGAAGCACCTGCCGAGCATGCCGGAGCCACCTGCTCGACTCGCCAGAAACACCTGCCGGACACGCCAAAATCACCTGCCGGGTACGCCAGAACCACCTGGCGGACACTCCGAAATCACCTGTTGCGCATGCCGGAACCACCTCTCAGACGTACCGGAAGCACGTGCCGGACACGCCGGAATCACCTACCGGACAGACCGGAACCACCTGCCGAGCACGCCTAAGCCACCTGTTCGACTCGCTGGAACCACCTGCCGGACAGGCCAATATCAACTGCTGGCTATGCCAGAACCACCTGGGGGACAGTCCGGGATCACCTGCCAGCCATGGCGGAACCACCTCTCAGACGTACCAGAACCACCTGCCGGAGAAGCTGGAAACACGTCCTGGACAGACTGGAACCACGTGACGGCCATGCCTGAACCACGTGCCGAGCACGGCGGAAACACCTGCCGGACACGCCAAAATCACCTGCGGGCTACGCCAGAACCACTTGGACGACTCTCCGAAATGACCTGCCGGGCATGTTGGAACCACCTCTCAGACGTGCCAGAAGCACGTGGCGGAAAGTCCGGAATCACCTGTTGGGCATACGCAACCACCTCTGACACGTACCAGAACCACGTGCCGTGCACGCCGGAACCACCTACCGGAGAGACCGGAATCAACTTTTGGGCATGCCGGAACCACCAGTCAGATGTGCCAGAAAGACGTGCCGGAGACGCCGGAAGCACCTGCCGAGCAAGTTGCAACCACCTGCTCAACTCGCCTGAACCACCTACCGGACACGCCAAAATCACCTGCCCGCTACACCAGCACCACTTCGGGGACAAGCCGGAATCACGTGAGGGGCATGCCGGCACAGCCTCTCAGACTGAACCTCGTGCCGGACACCACAGAACCACCTGCCGGACAGACCGGAACCACCTGCCGGACACGCCGGAACCACCGGCTCGACCCGCCGGAACGACCGCTGGACATGCAAAATCACCTGCCGGCTACGCCGGAAACACTTGGCGAACACTCCGGAATCACCTGCCGGGCATGCCGGAACCACCTCTCAGATATGCCAGAACCACGTGCCAATGACCCCGGAAGCACCTGCCGAGCACGCCGGAACCAACTGCTCGACTCGCCAGAACCACCTGCCGGACACGCAAAAATCACCTGCCGGCTACGCCACAACCAGTTGGGGAACACTTCGGAATCACCTGCCGGGCTTGCTGGAACCACCTGCCGGTCATGCCAAAATCACCTGCCAACTACGCCAGTACCACTTGGCGGACACCGTGGAAACACCTGTCGGGCCGGCCGGAACCACATCTCAGAGGTGCCAGAACCATGTGCATGAGATGCCGGAACCACACCCCGAACAGACGGAAAACACCTGCCAGACCCGTCTGAACAACCTGCGGAGCACGCCGGAGCCACCTGCTCGACTCGCCGGAACCACCTACCTGACATGCCAAAATCACCAGCCGGGTATGCCAGAACCACTCTGCGGACACTCCGGAATCATCTGCCAGACATGCCAGAACCAGCTCTCAGACACACCAGAACCACGTGCCGGAGACGCCGGAAGCACCTGCCGAGCATGCCGGAGCCACCTGCTCGACTCGCCAGAAACACCTGCCGGACACGCCAAACTCACCCGCCGGGTACGCCAGAACCACCTGGCGGACACTCCGAAATCACCTGTCGCGCATGCCGGAACCACCTCTCAGACGTGCCGGAAGCACGTGCCGGACACGCCGGAATCACCTACCGGACAGACCGGAACCACCTGCCGAGCACGCCGGAGCCACCTGTTCGACTCGCTGGAACCACCTGCCGGACAGGCCAAAATTAACTGCTGGCTATGCCAGAACCACCTGGGGGACGGTCCGGAATCACCTGCCAGCCATGGCGGAACCACCTCTCACACGTACCAGAACCACCTGCCGGAGAAGCTGGAAACACGTCCTGGACAGTCTGGAACCACCTGCCGTCCAAGCCTGAACCACCTGCCTAGCACAACGGAACAACCTGCCAGACACGCCAAAATCACCTGCGTGTTATGCCAGAAGCACTTGGAGGACTCTCTGGGATGACCTGCCGGGCATGGCGGAACCACCTCTCAGACGTGCCAGAACCATGTGGCGGACAGTCCGGAATCACCTGTTGGGCAGGCGCAACCACCTCTGAGACGTACCAGAACCACATGCCGTGCAGGCTGGAACCACCTACCGGACAGACCGGAATCACTTTTCGGGCATGCCGGAACCACCTGTCAGATGTGCCAGAAACACGTGCCGGAGACGCCGGAAGCACCTGCCGAGCACGTCGCAACCACCTGCTCAACTCGCCTGAACCACCTGCCGGACACGCCAAAATCACCTGCCCGCTACACCAGCACCACTTCGGGGACAAGCCGGAATCACGTGAGGGGCATGCCGGCACAGCCTCTCAGACTGAACCTCGTGCCGGACACCACAGAACCACCTGCCGGACAGACCGGAACCACCTGCCGGACACGCCGGAACCACCGGCTCGACCCGCCGGAACGACCGCTGGACATGCAAAATCACCTGCCGGCTACACCGGAAACACTTGGCGAACACTCCGGAATCACTTGCCGGGCATGCCGGAACCACCTCTCAGATATGCCAGAACCACGTGCCAATGACCCCGGAAGCACCTGCCGAGCACGCCGGAACCACCTGCTCGACTCGCCAGAACCACCTGCCGGACACGCAAAAATCACCTGCCGGCTACGCCACAACCAGTTGGGGAACACTTCGGAATCACCTGCCGGGCTTGCTGGAACCACCTGCCAGTCATGCCAAAATCACCTGCCAACTACGCCAGTACCCCTTGGCGGACACTGTGGAAACACCTGTCGGGCCGGCCGGAACCACATCTCAGACGTGCCAGAACCATGTGCATGACATGCTGGAACCACACCCCGAACAGACGGAAAACACCTGCCAGACCCGTCTGAACAACCTGCCGAGCACGCCGGAGCCACCTGCTCGACTCGCCGGAAACACCTACCTGACATGCCCAAATCACCAGCCGGGTATGCCAGAACCACTTGGCGGACACTCCGGAATCATCTGCCGGACATGCCGGAACCAGCTCTCAGACACACCAGAACCACGTGCCGGAGACGCCGGAAGCACCTGCCGAGCATGCCGGAGCCACCTGCTCGACTCGCCAGAAACACCTGCCGGACACGCCAAAATCACCTGCCGACTACGCCAGAACCACCTGGCGGACTCTCCGAATTCACCTGTCGCGCATGCCGGAACCACCTCTCAGACGTGCCGGAAGCACGTGCCGGACACGCCGGAATCACCTACCGGACAGACCGGAACCACCTGCCGAGCACGCCGGAGCCACCTGTTCGACTCGCTGGAACCACCTGCTGGACAGGCGACTATCAACTGCTGGCTATGCCAGAACCACCTGGGGGACGGTCCGAAATCACCTGACAGCCATGGCGGAACCACCTCTCAGACGTACCAGAGCCACCTGCCGGAGAACCTGGAAACACGTCCTGGACAGTCTGGAACCACCTGCCGGCCAAGCCTGAACCACCTGCCGAGCACAACGGAACAACCTGCCAGACACGCCAAAATCACCGGCGTGTTATGCCAGAACCACTTGGAGGACTCTCTGGGATGACCTGCCGTGCATGCCGGAACCACCTCTCAGACGTGCCAGAACCATGTGGCGGACAGTCCGGAATCACCTGTTGGGCATGCGCAACCACCTCTGAGACGTACCAGAACCACATGCCGTGCAGGCTGGAACCACCTACCGGACAGACCGGAATCACCTTTCGGGCATGCCGGAACCACCTGTCAGATGTGCCAGACACACGTGCCGGAGACGCCGGAAGCACCTGCCAAGCACGTTGGAACCACCTTCTCAACTCGCCTGAACCACCTGCTGGACATGCCAAAATCACCTGCCGACTATGCCAGAACCACTTGGCGAACACTCCGGAATCTCTTGCCGGGCATGCAGGAACCACCTCTCAGACATGCCAGAACCCCGTGCCAATGACCCCGGAAGCACCAGCCGAGCACGCCGGAACCACCTGCTCGACTCGCCAGAACCACCTGCCGATCACGCAAAAATCACCTGCCGGCTACGCCACAACCAGTTGGTGAACACTTTGGAATCACCTGCCAGGCTTGCTGGAACCACATGCCAGTCATGCCAAAATCACCTGCCAACTACGCCAGAACCGCTTGGCGGACACTGCGGAAACACCTGTCAGGCCGGCTGGAACCACATCTCAGACGTGCCAGAAACGTGTTCATGAGATGCTGGAACCACACCCCGAACAGACGGATACCACCTGCCAGAACCGCCTGAACCACCTGCTGAGCACGCCGGAACCACCTGCTCGACTCACCGGTACCACCTCCCTGACACGCCAAAATCACCTGCTGGGTATGCCAGAACCACTTGGCGGACACTCCGGAATCATCTGCCGGACATGCCGGAACCAGCTCTCAGACACACCAGAACCAAGTGCCGGAGACGCCGGAAGCACCTGCCGAGCATGCCGGAGCCACCTGCTCGACTCGCCAGAAACACCTGCCGGACACGCCAAAATGCCCTGCCGGGTATGCCAGAACCACCTGGCGGACACTACGGAATCACCTGCCGCGCATGCCGGAACCACCTCTCAGACGTGCCGGAAGCACGTGCCAGACACACCGGAAACACCTACCGGACAGACCGGAACCACCTGCCAAGAACGCCGGAGCCACCTGTTCGACTCGCTGGAACCACCTGCCGGACAGGCCAATATCAACTGCTGGCTATGCCAGAACCACCTGGGGGACAGTCCGGGATCACCTGCCAGCCATGGCGGAACCACCTCTCAGACGTACCGGAACCACCTGCCGGAGAAGCTGGAAACACGTCCTGGACAGTCTGGAACCACGTGAAGGCCATGCCTGAACCACCTGCCGAGCACGGCGGAACCACCTGCCGGACACGCCAAAATCACCTGCGGGCTACGCCAGAACCACTTGGACGACTCTCCGAAATGACCTGCCGGGCATGTTGGAACCACATCTCAGACGTGCCAGAAGCACGTGGCGGACAGTCCGGAATCACCTGTTGGGCATACGCAACCACCTCTGACACGTACCAGAACCACGTGCCGTGCACGCCGGAACCACCTACCGGACAGACCGGAATCAACTTTTGGGAATGCCGGAACCACCAGTCAGATGTGCCAGAAACACGTGCCAGAGACGCCGGAAGCACCTGCCGAGCACGTCGCAACCACCTGCTCAACTCGCCAGAACCACCTGCCGGACACGCAAAAGTCACCTGCCGGCTACGCCACAACCAGTTGGGGAACACTTCGGAATCACCTGCCGGGCTTGCTGGAACCACCTGCCGGTCATGCCAAAATCACCTGCCAACTACGCCAGTACCACTTGGCGGACACTGTGGAAACACCTGTCGGGCCGCCCGGAACCACATCTCAGACGTGCCAGAACGATGTGCATGAGATGCTGGAACCACACCCCGAACAGACGGAAAACACCTGCCAGACCCGTCTGAACAACCTGCCGAGCACGCCGGAGCCACCTGCTCGACTCGCCGGAACCACCTACCTGACATGCCAAAATCACCAGCCGGGTATGCCAGAACCTCTTGGCGGACACTCCGGAATCATCTGCCGGACATGCCGGAACCAGCTCTCAGACACACCAGAACCACGTGCCGGAGACGCCGGAAGCACCTGCCGAGCATGCCGGAGCCACCTGCTCGACTCGCCAGAAACACCTGCCGGACACGCCAAAATCACCTGCCGGGTACGCCAGAACCACCTGGCGGACACTCCGAAATCACCTGCCGCGCATTCCGGAACCACCTCTCAGACGTGCCGGAAGCACGTGCCGGACACGCCGGAATCACCTACCGGACAGACAGGAACCAGCTGCCGAGCACGCCGGAGCCACCTGTTCGACTCGCTGGAACCACCTGCCGGACAGGCCAATATGAACTGCTGGCTATGCCAGAACCACCTGGGGGACGGTCCTGAATCACCTGCCAACCATGGCGTAACCACCTCTCAGACGTACCAGAACCACCTGCCGGAGAAGCTGGAAACACGTCCTGGACACTCTGGAACCACCTGCCGGCCAAGCCTGAACCACCTGCCAAGCACAACGGAACAACCTGCCAGACACGCCAAAATGACCTGCGTGTTATGACAGAGCCACTTGGACGACTCTCTGGGATGACCTGCCGGGCATGCCGGAACCACCTCTCAGACGTGCCAGGACCATGTGGCGGACAGTCCGGAATCACCTGTTGGGCATGCGCAACCACCTCTGAGACGTACCAGAACCACATGGCGTGCAGGCTGGAACCACCTACCGGACAGACCGGAATCACCTTTCGGGCATGCCGGAACCACCTGTCAGATGTGCCAGAAACACGTGCCGGAGACACCGGAAGCACCTGCCAAGCACGTTGGAACCACCTTCTCAACTCGCCTGAACCACCTGCCGGACATGCCAAAATCACCTGCCGACTATGCCAGAACCACTTGGCGAACACTCCGGAATCACTTGCCGGGCATGCAGGAACCACCTCTCAGACATGCCAGAACCCCGTGCCAATGACCCCGGAAGCACCAGCCGAGCACGCCGGAACCACCTGCTCGACTCGCCAGAACCACCTGCCGATCACGCAAAAATCACCTGCCGGCTACGCCACAACCAGTTGGTGAACACTTTGGAATCACCTGCCAGGCTTGCTGGAACCACCTGCCGGTCATGCCAAAATCACCTGCCAACTACGCCAGAACCGCTTGGCGGACACTGCGGAAACACCTGTCGGGCCGGCTGGAACCACATCTCAGACGTGCCAGAAACGTGTGCATGAGATGCTGGAACCACACCCCGAACACACGGATACCACCTGCCAGAACCGCCTGAACCACCTGCTGAGCACGCCGGAACCACCTGCTCGACTCACCGGTACCACCTCCCTGACACGCCAAAATCACCTGCTGGGTATGCCAGAACCACTTGGCGGACACCATGGAAACACCTGTCGGGCCGGCCGGAACCACCTCTCAGACGTGCCAGAACCATGTGCCTGAGATGCCGGAACCACACCCCGAACAGACCGAAACCAAGTGCCAGAACCGCCTGAACCACCTGCCGAGCGCGCCGGAACCACCTACTCGACTCGCCGGAACCACCTACCTGACACGCTAAAATCCCCTGCCGGGTATGCCACAACCACTTGGTGGACATTCCGGAATCATCTGCCGGACATGCCAGAACCAGCTCTCAGACACACCAGAACCACATGCCGGACACGACGAAAGCACCTGCTGATCATGCCTGAGCCAAATGCTCGACTTGCAAGAAACGTCTGCCAGGCACGCCAAAATCACCTGCCGGGTACGCAAGAACCACGTGGCGGACATTCCGGAATCACCTGTCGGGCATGCCGGAACCAACTCTCAGACGTGCCAGAACCTCGTGCCGGACACGCCAGAACCACCTGCCGGACAGACCGGAAACACCTGCTGGACACGCCGGAACCACCGGCTCGACTCGCAGAAACACCTGTCGGACATGCCAAAATCACCTGCAGGGTACGCCAGAAACACTTGGCGGACGCTCCGGAATCACCTGTAGGGAGTGCCGGAACCAGATGATCCACTCCCCAGAACCACCTAGTGGACACGCCAAAATCAACTGCCGGCTACGCCGGAACCACCGGCTCGACTCGCCGGAATCACCTCCGGACATGCAAAACGACCTACTGGCTACGCCAGAACCACTTGGCGAACACTCCGGAATAACCTGTCGGGCATGCCGGAACCACCTCTCAGACTTGCCAGAACCATGTGCCGGACACGCCGGTAACACCTGCCGAGTATGCCAGAACCACATGATCCACTCCCCAGAACCACCTGCTGGACACGCCAGACTCACCTGCCGGCTACGCCAGAACCACTCGGCAGACACTCTGGAACCACCTGCCGGGCATGCCGGAACCACCTCTCAGAGGTGCCAGAACCACATGCCGGACACTCCGGAATCACCTGCCGGGCATGCCGGAACCATCTATCAGAGGTGCCAGAACCATGTTCCGGACACGCCGGTACCACCTGCCGAGCTCGCCGGAACCACCTGCTGGACACGCCAAAATCACCTGCCGGGTACGCCAGAACCACGTGGCGGACACTCCGGAATCACCTGTCGGGCATGCCGGAACCAAATCACAGACGTGCCAGAACCTCGTGCCGGTCACGCCAGAACCACATGCCGGACACGCCGGAACCACCGGCTCGACTCGCCGGAACCACCGCCGGACATGCAAAATCACCTGCCGGCTACGCCAGGACCACTTGGCGAACACTCCGGAATCACCTGTCGGGCATGCCGGAACCACCTCTCAGACTTGCCAGAACCATGTTCCGGACACGCCGGTACAACCTGCCGAGTATGCCGGAACCACCTGATCCACTCCCCAGAACCACCTTCTGGACACGCCAGAATCACCTGCCCGCTATGCCAGAACCACTCAGCAGACACTCCGGAATCACCTGCCGGGCTGGCTGGAACCACCTGCCGTTCACGCCAACATCACCTTTCAGCTACGCCGGAACCACTTGGCGGACACTCCGAAAACACCTGTAGGGCCGGCCGGAACCACATCTCAGACGTGCCAGAACCATGTGCCTGAGATGCCGGAACCACACCCCGAACAGACCGAAACCACCTGCCAGACCCGCCTGAACCCCCTGGCGAGCACGCCTGATCCACCTTCTCAACTAGCCGGAACCACCTTCCAGACACGCCAATATCACCTGCCAGGTCTACCAGAACCGCTTGGTGGACACTCCGGAATCATCTGCCGGAAATGCGAGAACCAGCCCTCTGATACACCAGAATCACGTGCCGGACACGCCGGAAGCACCTGCTGATCATGCCTGAGCCACATGCTCGACTTGCAAGAAACACCTGCCAGACACGCCAAAATCACCTGCCGGGTATGCCAGAACCACGTGGCGGACACTCCGGAATCACCTGTCGGGCATGCCGGAACCAACTCTCAGACGTGCCAGAACCTCGTGCCGGACACGCCAGAACCACATGCCGGACAGACCGGAAACACATGCCGGACACGCCGGAACCACCGGCTTGACTCGCCGGAACCACCCCCGGACATGCAAAATGACCAGCCGGCTACGCCAGAACCAGTTGGCGAACACTCCGGAATCACCTGTCGGGCATGCCGGAACCACCTCTCAGACTTGCCAGAACCATGGTCCGGACACGCCGGTACGACCTGCCGAGTATGCCGGAACCACCTGATCCACTCCCCAGAACCACCTGCTGGACACGCCAGAATCACCTGCCGACTATGCCAGAACCACTCGGCAGACACTCCGGAACCACCTGCCAGGAATGCCGGAACCATCTCTCAGACGTGCCAGAACCATGTTCCGGACACGCCGGTACCACCTGCCGAGCTCGCCAAAACCACCTTCTGGACACGCCAAAATCACCTGCCGGCTACGCCAGAACCACTCGGCAGACACTCCGGAATCACCTGCCGGGCTGGCTGGAACCACCTGCCGGTCACGCCAACATCACCTTTCAGCTATGCCAGAACCACTTGGTGGACATTCCGGAATCATCTGCCAGAAATGCCAGAACCAGCCCTCTGATACAGCAGAACCACGTGCCGGACACGCCGGAACCACCTGCTGATCATGCCTGAGCCACATGCTCGACTTGCAATAAACACCTGCCAGACACGCCAAAATCACCTGCCGGGTACGCCAGAACCACGTGGCGGACACTCCGGAATCACCTGTCGGGCATGCCTGAACCAACTCTCAGAAGTGCCAGAACCTCGTGCCGGACACGCCAGAACCTCGTGCCGGTCACACCAGAACCACCTGCCGGACACGCCGGAACCACCGGCTCGACTCGCCGGAACCACCGCCGGACATTCAAAATGACCTGCCGGCTACGCCAGAACCACTTGGCGAACACTCCGGAATCACCTGTCGGGCGTGCCGGAACCACCTCTCAGACTTGCCAGAACGATGTTCCGGACACTCCGGAATCACCTGCCGGGCATGCCGGAACCACCTCTCAGAGGTGCCAGAACCACATGCCGGACACTCCGGAATCACCTGCCGGGCATGCCGGAACCACCTCTCAGAGGTGCCAGAACCACATGCCGGACACTCCGGAATCACCTGCCTGGCATGACGGAACCATCTCTCAGACTTGACAGAACCATGTTCAGGACACGCTGGTACCACCTGCCGAGCTCGCCGGAACCACCTGCTGGACACGCCAAAATCACCTGCCAGCTACGCCAGAACCACACGGCAGACACTCCGGAAACACCTGTCGGGCCGGCCGGAACCACCTATCTGACATGCCAGAACCATGTGCCTGAGACGCCGGAACCACTCCCCGAACAGACCGAAACCACCTGCCAGACCCGCCTGAACCCCCTGGTGAGCACGCCTGATCCACCTGCTCAACTAGCCGGAACCACCTTCCTGACACGCCAAAATCACCTGCCGGCTACGCCACAACCATGTGGTGAACTCCTCGGAATCACCTGCCGGGCTGGCTCCAGAACCACTCGGCAGACACTCCGGAACCACCTGCCGGGCATGCCGGAACCACCTCTCAGACATGCCGGAACCACATGCCAATGACACCGGAAGCACCTGCCGAGCACGCCAGAACCACCTGCTCGACTCGCCAAAACCACCTGCTGGACACGCCAAAATCACCTGCCGGCTACGCCACAACCATTTGGTGAACTCTACGGAATCACATGCCGGGCTTGCTGGAACCACCTGCTGGTCACGCCAACATCACCTGCCAGCTATGCCAGAACCACTTGGCGGACACCATGGAAACACCTGTCGGGCCGGCCGGAACCACATATCAGACGTGCCAGAACAATGTGCCTGAGATGCCGGAACCACTCCCCGAACAGACCGAAACCACCTGCCAGACCCGCCTGAACCGCCTGGCGAGCACGCCTGATCCACCTGCTCAACTAGCCGGAACCACCTTCCTGACACGTCAAAATCACCTGCCAGGTATACGAGAACCACTTGGTGGACACTCCGGAATCATCTGCAGGACATGCCAGAACCAGCTCTCAGAGACACCACAACCACGTGCCAGAGACGCCGGAAGCACCAGCTGAGCATGCCTGAGCCACCTGCTCGAATCGCAAGATACACCTGTCGGACGTGCCAAAATCACCTGCCGGGTACACCAGAAACACTTGGCGGACGCTTCGGAAACACCTGTCGGGCGTGCCGGAACCACCTCTCAGACTTGCCAGAACCATGTTCTGGACACGCCGGTACCACCTGCCGAGTATGCCGGAACCAGCTGATCCATACCCCAGAACCACCTAGTGGACACACCAAAATCAACTGCCGGCTACGCCAGAACCGCTCGGCAGACACTCCGGAATCACATGCCAGGCATCCCGGAACCACCTCTCAGAGCTGCCAGAACCAAATGCCGGACACTCCAGTATCACCTGCCGGGCATGCCACAACAACCTCTCAGAGGTGCCAGAACCACATTCCGGACACACCGGAATCACCTGCCGGGCATGCCGGAACCACCTGATCCACTCCCCAGAAGCACCTGCTGGACATGCCGGAATCACATGCCGGACATGCTGGAACCACCGGCTCGACTCGACGGAACCATTGCCGGACATGCAAAATCTCCTGCCGGCTACTCCAGAACCACTTGGCGAACACTCCGGAATCACCTGCCGGGCATGGCGGAACCACCTCTCAGACATGCCGGAACCACATGCCAATGACACCGGAAGCACCTGCAGAGCACGCCAGAACCACCTGCTCGACTCGACAAAACCACCTGCTGGACACGCCAAAATCACCTTCCGGCTACGCCACAACCATTTGGTGAACTCTTCGGAATCACCTGCCGGGCTGCCTGGAACCACCTGCCGGTCACGCGAACATCACCAGCCAGCTATGCCAGAACCACTTGCCGGACACCATGGAAACACCTGTCGGGCCGGCCGGAACCACCTATCAGACTTGCCAGAACCATGTGCCTGAGAAGCCGGAACCACACACCGAACAGACCGAAACCACCTGCCAGACCTGCCTGAACCACCTGTCGAGCACACCGGAACCACCTACTCGACTCGCTGGAACCACCTACCTGACACGCTAAAATCACCTGCCGGGTATGCGACAACCACTTGGTGGACACTCCGGAATCATCTGCCGGACATGCCAGAAAAAGCTCTCAGACACACCAGAACCACGTGCCAGAGACGCCGGAAGCACCAGCTGAGCATGCCTGAGCCACATGCTCGACTCGCAAGAAACACCTGTCGGACATGCCAAAATCACCTGCCGGGTACGCCAGAAACTATTGGCGGACGCTCCGGAATCACCTGTCGGGCGTGCCGGAACCACCTCTCAGACATGCCGGAACCACATGCCAATGACACGAGAAGCACCTGCCGAGCATGCCAGAACCACCTGCTCGACTCGCCAAAACCACCTGCTGGACACGCCAAAATCACCTGCCGGGTACGCCAGAACCACGTGGCGGACACTCCGGAATCACCTGTCGGGCAAGCTGGAACCAACTCTCAGACGTGCCAGAACCTCGTGCCGGACACGCCAGAACCACCTGCCGGACAGACCGGAAACACCTGCCGGACACGCCGGAACCACCGGCTTGAATCGCCGGAACCACCGCCGGACATGCAAAATGACCTGCTGGCTATGCCAGAACCACTTGGCGAACACTCCGGAATCACCTGTCGGGCAAGCCGGAACCACCTCTCAGACTTGCCAGAACCATGTTCCGGACACGCCGGTACCACCTGCCGAGTATGCCGGAACCACGTGATCCACTCCCCAGAACCAGCTGCTGGACACGCCAGAATCACCTGCCGACTACGCCAGAACCACTCGGCAGACACTCCGGAACCACCTGCCGGGCATGCCGGAACCACATCTCAGAGGTGCCAGAACCACATACCGGACACTCCAGAATCACCTGCCGGGCATGCCGGAACCATCTCTCAAAGGTGCCAGAACCATGTTCCGGACACGCTGGTACCACCTGCTGAGTAAGCCGGAACCAGCTGATCCACTCCCCAGAACCACCTAGTGGACACGCCAAAATCAACTGCCGGCTACACCAGAACCACTCGGCAGACACTCCGGAATCACATGCCAGGTATTCCGGAACCACCTCTCAGAGGTGCCAGAACCAAATTCCGGAGACTCCGGTATCACCTGCCGGGCATGCCGGAACCACCTCTCAGAGGTGGCAGAACCACATGCCGGACACTCCGGAATCACCTGCCGGGCATGCCGGAACCACCTGCTGGACATGCCGGAATCACCTGCCGGACATTCTGGAACCACCGGCTCGACTCGCCGGAACCATTGCCGGACATGCAAAATCACCTGCCGGCTACGCCAGAACCACTTGGTGAACACTCCAGAATCACCTGCCGGGCATGGCGGAACCACCTCTGGGACATGCCGGAACCACATGCCAATGACACCGGAAGCACCTGCCGAGCACGCCAGAACCACCTGCTCGACTCGCCAAAACCACCTGCTGGACACGCCAAAATCACCTGCCGGCTAGGCCACAACCATTTGGTGAACTCTTCAGGATCACCTGCCGGGCTTGCTGGAACCTCCTGCTGGTCACGCCAACATCACCAGCCAGCTATGCCAGAACCACTTGGCGGACACCATGGAAACACCTGCTGGTCCGGCCGGAACCACCTCTCAGACGTGCCAGAACCACGTGCCTGAGATGCCGGAACCACTCCCCGAACAGACCGAAACCACCTGCCAGACCCGCCTGAACCCCCTGACGAGCACGCCTGATCCACCTGCTCAACTAGCCGGAACCAACTTCCTGACACGCCAAAATCACCTGCCAGGTATACCAGAACCACTTGGTGGACACTCCGGAATCATCTGCCGGACATGCCAGAACCAGCTCTCAGACACACCAGAACCACGTGCCAGAGACGCCGGAAGCACCAGCTGAGCATGCCTGAGCCACCTGCTCGACTCGCAAGATCAACCTGTCGGACATGCCAAAATCACCTGCCAGGTACGCCAGAAACACTTGGCGGACGCTCCGGAATCACCTGTCGGGCGTGCCGGAACCACCTCTCAGACTTGCCAGAACCATGTTCTGGACACGCCGGTACCACCTGCCGAGTATGCCGGAAACAGCTGATCCACTCCCCAGATCCACTTGGTGGACACGCCAAAATCAACTGCCGGCTACGCCAGAACCACTCGGCAGACACTCCGGAATCACATGCCAGGCATCCCGGAACCACCTCTCAGAGGTGCCAGAACCAAATGCCGGACACTCCGGTATCACCTGCCGGGCATGCCGGAGCCACCTCTCAGAGGTGCCAGAACCACATGCCGGACACTCCGGAATCACCTGCCGGGCATGCCGGAACCACGTGCCGGACATTCCGGAACCACCGGCTAGACTCGCCGGAACCATTGCCGGACATGCAAAATCACCTGCCGCCTACGCCAGAACCACTTGGCGAACACTCCGGAATCACCTGCCGGGCATGGCGGAACCACCTCTCAGACATGCCGGAACCACATGCCAATGACACCGGAAGCACCTGCCGAGCACGCCAGAACCACCTGCTCGACTCGCCAAAACCACCTGCTGGACACGCCAAAATCACCTGCCGGGTACGCCAGAACCACGTGGCGGACACTCCGGAATCACCTGTCGGGCAAGCTGGAACCAACTCTCAGACGTGCCAGAACCTCGTGCCGGACACGCCAGAACCACCTGCCGGACAGACCGGAAACACCTGCCGGACACGCCGGAACCACCGGCTTGAATCGCCGGAACCACCGCCGGACATGCAAAATGACCTGCTGGCTATGCCAGAACCACTTGGCGAACACTCCGGAATCACCTGTCGGGCAAGCCGGAACCACCTCTCAGACTTGCCAGAACCATGTTCCGGACACGCCGGTACCACCTGCCGAGTATGCCGGAACCACGTGATCCACTCCCCAGAACCAGCTGCTGGACACGCCAGAATCACCTGCCGACTACGCCAGAACCACTCGGCAGACACTCCGGAACCACCTGCCGGGCATGCCGGAACCACCTCTCAGAGGTGCCAGAACCACATACCGGACACTCCAGAATCACCTGCCGGGCATGCCGGAACCATCTCTCAAAGGTGCCAGAACCATGTTCCGGACACGCTGGTACCACCTGCTGAGTAAGCCGGAACCAGCTGATCCACTCCCCAGAACCACCTAGTGGACACGCCAAAATCAACTGCCGGCTACACCAGAACCACTCGGCAGACACTCCGGAATCACATGCCAGGTATTCCGGAACCACCTCTCAGAGGTGCCAGAACCAAATTCCGGAGACTCCGGTATCACCTGCCGGGCATGCCGGAACCACCTCTCAGAGGTGGCAGAACCACATGCCGGACACTCCGGAATCACCTGCCGGGCATGCCGGAACCACCTGCTGGACATGCCGGAATCACCTGCCTGACATTCTGGAACCACCGGCTCGACTCGCCGGAACCATTGCCGGACATGCAAAATCACCTGCTGGCTACGCCAGAACCACTTGGCGAACACTCCGGAATCACCTGCCGGGCATGGTGGAAGCACCTCTCAGACATGCCAGAACCACATGCCAATGACACCGGAAACACATGCCGAGCACGCCAGAACCACCTGCTCGACTCGCCAAAACCACCTGCTGGACACGGCAAAATCACCTGCCGGCTACGCCACAACCATTTGGTGAACTCATCGGAATCACCTGCCGGGCTGGCTGGAACCACCTGCCGGTCACGCCAACATCACCTGCCAGCTATGCCAGAACCACTTGGCGGACACCATGGAAACACCTGCTGGGCCGGCCGGAACCACCTCTCAGACGTGCCAGAACCACGTGCCTGAGATGCCGGAACCACTCCCCGAACAGACCGAAACCACCTGCCAGACCCGCCTGAACCCCCTGACGAGCACGCCTGATCCACCTGCTCAACTAGCCGGAACCAACTTCCTGACACGCCAAAATCACCTGCCAGGTATACCAGAACCACTTGGTGGACACTCCGGAATCATCTGCCGGACATGCCAGAACCAGCTCTCAGACACACCAGAACCACGTGCCAGAGACGCCGGAAGCACCAGCTGAGCATGCCTGAGCCACCTGCTCGACTCGCAAGATCAACCTGTCGGACATGCCAAAATCACCTGCCAGGTACGCCAGAAACACTTGGCGGACGCTCCGGAATCACCTGTCGGGCGTGCCGGAACCACCTCTCAGACTTGCCAGAACCATGTTCTGGACACGCCGGTACCACCTGCCGAGTATGCCGGAAACAGCTGATCCACTCCCCAGATCCATTGGTGGACACGCCAAAATCAACTGCCGGCTACGCCAGAACCACTCGGCAGACACTCCGGAATCACATGCCAGGCATCCCGGAACCACCTCTCAGAGGTGCCAGAACCAAATGCCGGACACTCCGGTATCACCTGCCGGGCATGCCGGAGCCACCTCTCAGAGGTGCCAGAACCACATGCCGGACACTCCGGAATCACCTGCCGGGCATGCCGGAACCACGTGCCGGACATTCCGGAACCACCGGCTAGACTCGCCGGAACCATTGCCGGACATGCAAAATCACCTGCCGCCTACGCCAGAACCACTTGGCGAACACTCCGGAATCACCTGCCGGGCATGGCGGAACCACCTCTCAGACATGCCGGAACCACATGCCAATGACACCGGAAGCACCTGCCGAGCACGCCAGAACCACCTGCTCGACTCGCCAAAACCACCTGCTGTACACGCCAAAATCACCTGCCGGCTACGCCACAACCATTTGGTGAACACTTCGGAATCACCTGCCGGGCTGGCTGGAACCATCTGCCGGTCACGCCAACATCACCTGCCAGCTATGTCAGAACCACATGGCAGACACCATGGAAACACCTGTCGGGCCGGCCGGAACCACCTATCAGACGTGCCAGAACCATCTGCCTGAGTTGCCGGAACCACACCCTGAACAGACCGAAACCACCTGCCAGACCCACCTGAACCACCTGCCGAGCACGCCGGAACCACCTACTCTACTCGCTGGAACCACCTACCTGAAACGCTAAAATCACATGCCGGGTATGCCACAACCACTTGGTGGACACTCCGGAATCATCTGCCGGACATGCCAGAACCAGCTCTCAGACACACCAGAACCACGTGCCAGACACGCCGGAAGCACCTGCTGATCATGCCTGAGCCAAATGCTCGACTTGCCAGAAACACCTGCCGGACACGCCAAAATCACCTGCCGGGTACGCGAGAACCACGTGGAGGACACTCCGCAATCACCTGCCGGACATGCCGGAACCACCTCTCAGACGCGCCAGAACCACTTGGCGAACACTCCGGAATCACCTGTCGGGCATGCCGGAACCACCTCTCAGACTTGCCATACCAAGTTCCGGACACGCCAGGACCACCTGCCGAGTATGCCGGAACCACCTGATCCACTCCCCAGAACCACCTGCTGGATACGCCAGAATCACCTGCCGGCTACTCCAGAACCACTCGGCAGACACTCCGTAACCAACTGCCGGGCATGCCAGAACCACCTCTCAGAGGTGCCAGAACCACATGCCGGACACGCCGGAATCACCTGCCGGGCATGCCGGAACCATGTCTCAGACGTGCCAGAACCATGTTCCGGACATGCCGGAACCACCTGCCGAGCTCGCCGGAACCACCTGCTGGACACCCCAAAATCACCTGCCGGCTACGCCAGAACCACTCGGCAGACACTCCGGAATCACCTGCCGGGCTGGCTGGAGCCACCTGCCGGTCACGCCAACATCACCTTTCAGCTACGCCAGAACCACTTGGCGGACACTCCGGAAACACCTGTCGGGCCGGCCGGAACCACCTCTCACACGTGCCAGAACCATGTTCCTGAGATGCCGGAACCACACCCTGAACAGACCGAAACCACCTGCCAGACCCACCTGAACCACCTGCCGAGCACGCCGGAACCACCTACTCTACTCGCTGGAACCACCTTCCTGACACGCTAAAATCACATGCCGGGTATGCCACAACCACTTGGTGGACACTCCGGAATCATCTGCCGGAGATGCCAGAACCAGCTCTCAGACACACCAGAACCACGTGCCAGACATGCCGGAAGCACCTGCTGATCATGCCTGAGCCAAATGCTCGACTTGCCAGAAACACCTGCCGGACACGCCAAAATCACCTGCCGGGTACGCGAGAACCACGTGGAGGACACTCCGCAATCACCTGCCGGACATGCCGGAACCACCTCTCAGACGCGCCAGAACCACTTGGCGAACACTCCGGAATCACCTGTCGGGCATGCCGGAACCACCTCTCAGACTTGCCATACCAAGTTCCGGACACGCCAGGACCACCTGCCGAGTATGCCGGAACCACCTGATCCACTCCCCAGAACCACCTGCTGGATACGCCAGAATCACCTGCCGGCTACTCCAGAACCACTCGGCAGACACTCCGTAACCAACTGCCGGGCATGCCGGAACCACCTCTCAGAGGTGCCAGAACCACATGCCGGACACGCCGGAATCACCTGCCGGGCATGCCGGAACCATGTCTCAGACGTGCCAGAACCATGTTCCGGACATGCCGGAACCACCTGCCGAGCTCGCCGGAACCACCTGCTGGACACCCCAAAATCACCTGCCGGCTACGCCAGAACCACTCGGCAGACACTCCGGAATCACCTGCGGGGCTGGCTGGAACCACCTGCCGGTCACGCCAACATCACCTTTCAGCTACGCCAGAACCACTTGGCGGACACTCCGGAAACACCTGTCGGGCCGGCCGGAACCACCTCTCACACGTGCCAGAACCATGTGCCTGAGATGCCGGAACCACTCCCCGAACAGACCGAAACCACCTGCCAGACCCGCCTGAACCCCCTGGCGAGCACGCCTGATCCACCTGCTCAACTAGCCGGAACCACCTTCCTGACACGCCAAAATCACCTGCCAGTTCTACCAGAACCACTTGGTGGACACTCCGGAATCATCTGCCGGAGATGCCAGAACCAGCTCTCAGACAAACCAGAACCACGTGCCAGAGACGCCGGAAGCACCAGCTGAGCATGCCTGAGCCACCTGCTCGACTCGCAAGAAACACCTGTCGGACATGAAAAAATCACCTGCCGGGTACGCCAGAAACACTTGGCGGACGCTCCGGAATCACCTGTCGGGCGTGCCGGAACCACCTCTCAGACTTGCCAGAACCATGTTCTGGACACGCCGGTACCACGTGCCGAGTAAGCCGGAACCAGCTGATCCACTCCCCAGAACCACCTAGTGGACACGCCAAAATCAACTGCCGGCTACGCCAGAACCACTCGGCAGACACTCCGGAATCACATGCCAGGTATTCCGGAACCACCTCTCAGAGGTGCCAGAACCAAATGCCGGAGACTCCGGTATCACCTGCCGGGCATGCCGGAACCACCTCTCAGAGGAGCCAGAACCACATGCTGGACACTCCGGAATCACCTGCCAGGCATGCCGGAACCACCTGCTGGACATGCCGGAATCACCTGCCGGACATTCCGGAACCACCGGCTCGACTCGCCGGAACCATTGCCGGACATGCAAAATCACCTGCTCGCTACACCAGAACCACTTGGCGAACACTCCGGAATCACCTGCCGGGCATGGCGGACGCACCTCTCAGACATGCCAGAACCACATGCCAATGACACCGGAAACACCTGCCGAGCATGCCAGAACCACCTGCTCGACTCGCCAAAACCACCTGCTGGACACGCCAAAATCACCTGCCGGCTACGCCACAACCATTTGGTGAACTCTTCGGAATCACCTGCCCGGCTGGCTGGAACCACCTTCCGGTCACGCCAACATCACCTGCCAGCTATGCCAGAACCACTTGGCGGACACCATGGAAACACCTGTCGGGCCGGCCGGAACCACCTATCAGACGTGCCAGAACAATGTGCCTGAGATGCCGGAACCACACCCCGAACAGACCGAAACCACCTGCCAGACCCACCTGAAGCCCCTGGCGAGCACGCTTGATCCACCTGCTCAACTAGCCGGAACCACCTTCCTGACACGCCAAAATCACCTGCCAGGTATACCAGAACCACTTGGTGGACACTCCGGAATCATGTGCCGGACATCCCAGAACCAGCTCTCAGACACACCAGAACCACGTGCCAGAGACGCCGGAAGCACCAGCTGAGCATGCCTGAGCCACCTGCTCGACTCGCAAGAAACACCTGTCGGACAGGCCAAAATCACCTGCCGGGTACGCCAGAAACACTTGGCGGACGCTCCGGAATCACCTGTCGGGCGTGCCGGAACCACCACTCAGACTTGCCAGAACCATGTTCTGGACACGCCGGTACCACCTGCCGAGTATGCCCGAACCAGCTGATCCACTCCCCAGAACCACCTAGTGGACACGCGAAAATCAACTGCCGGCTACGCCGGAACCACCGGCTCGACTCGCCGGATCCACGGCCGGACATGCAAAAAGACCGGCCGGCTAGGCCAGAACCACTTGGCGAACACTCCGGAATCACCTGTCGGGAATGCCGGAACCACCTCTCAGACTTGCCAGAACCATGTTCCGGACACGTCCGTACCACCTGCCGAGTATGCCGGAACCACCTGATCCACTCCCCTGAACCACCTGCTGGACACCCCAGAAGCACCTGCCGGCCACGCCAGAACCACTCGGTAGACACTCCGGAACCACCTGCCGGGCATGCCGGAACCACCTCTCAGAGGTGCCAGAACCACATGCCGGACACTCCGGAATCACCTGCCGGGCATGCCGGAACCATCTCTCAGACGTGCCAGAACCATGTTCCGGACACGCCGGTACCACCTGCCGAGCTCGCCGGAACCACTTGCTGGACACGCCAAAATCACCTGCCGGCTACGCCAGAACCATTCAGCAGACACTCCGGAATCACCTGCCGGGCCGGCTGGAACCACCTGCCGGTCACGCCAACATCATCTTTCAGCTATGCCGGAACCACCTGGTGGACACTCCGGAAACACCTGTAGGGCCGGCCGGAACCACATCTCAGACGTGCCAGAACCATGTGCCTGAGATGCCGGAACCACACCCCGAACAGACCGAAACCACCTGCCAGACCCGCCTGAACCCCCTGGCGAGCACGCCTGATCCACCTGCTCAACCAGCCGGAACCACCTTCCAGACACGTCAAAATCACCTGCCAGGTCTACCAGAACCACTTGGTGGACACTCCGGAATCATCTGCCAGAAATGCCAGACCAGCCCTCTGACACACCAGAACCACGTGCCGGACACGCCGGAATCCCCTGCTGATCATGCCTGAGCCAAATGCTCGACTTGCAAGAAACACCTGCCAGACACGCCAAAATCACCTGCCGGGTACGCCAGAACCACGTGGCGCACACTCCGGAATCACCTGTCGGGCAAGCCGGAACCAACTCTCAGACGTGCCAGAACCTCGTGCCGGACACGCCAGAACCACCTGCCAGACAGACCGGAAACACCTGGTGGACACGTCAGAACCACTCGGCAGACACTCCGGAATCACATGCCAGGCATCCCGGAACCACCTCTCAGAGGTGCCAGAACCAAATGCCGGACACTCCGGTATCACCTGCCGGGCATGCCGGAACCAACTCTCAGAGGTGTCAGAACCACATGCCGGACACTCCGGAATCACCTGCCGGGCATGCCGGAACCACCTGATCCACTCCCCAGAACCACCTGCTGGACATGCCAGAACCACCGGCTCGACTCGCCGGAACCATTGCCGGACATGCAAAATCACCTGCCGGCTACGCCAGAACCACTTGGTGAACACTCCAGAATCACCTGCCGGGCATGGCGGAACCACCTCTGGGACATGCCGGAACCACATGCCAATGACACCGGAAGCACCTGCCGAGCACGCCAGAACAACCTGCTCGACTCGCCAAAACCACCTGCTGGACACGCCAAAATCACCTGCCGGCTAGGCCACAACCATTTGGTGAACTCTTCAGGATCACCTGCCGGGCTTGCTGGAACCTCCTGCTGGTCACGCCAACATCACCAGCCAGCTATGCCAGAACAACTTGGCGGACACCATGGAAACACCTGCTGGGCCGGCCGGAACCACCTCTCAGACGTGCCAGAACCACGTGCCTGAGATGCCGGAACCACTCCCCGAACAGACCGAAACCACCTGCCAGACCCGCCTGAACCCCCTGACGAGCACGCCTGATCCACCTGCTCAACTAGCCGGAACCAACTTCCTGACACGCCAAAATCACCTGCCAGGTATACCAGAACCACTTGGTGGACACTCCGGAATCATCTGCCGGACATGCCAGAACCAGCTCTCAGACACACCAGAACCACGTGCCAGAGACGCCGGAAGCACCAGCTGAGCATGCCTGAGCCACCTGCTCGACTCGCAAGATCAACCTGTCGGACATGCCAAAATCACCTGCCAGGTACGCCAGAAACACTTGGCGGACGCTCCGGAATCACCTGTCGGGCGTGCCGGAACCACCTCTCAGACTTGCCAGAACCATGTTCTGGACACGCCGGTACCACCTGCCGAGTATGCCGGAAACAGCTGATCCACTCCCCAGATCCACTTGGTGGACACGCCAAAATCAACTGCCGGCTACGCCAGAACCACTCGTCAGACACTCTGGAATCACATGCCAGGCATCCCGGAACCACCTCTCAGAGGTGCCAGAACCAAATGCCGGACACTCCGGTATCACCTGCCGGGCATGCCGGAGCCACCTCTCAGAGGTGCCAGAACCACATGCCGGACACTCCGGAATCACCTGCCGGGCATGCCGGAACCACGTGCCGGACATTCCGGAACCACCGGCTAGACTCGCCGGAACCATTGCCGGACATGCAAAATCACCTGCCGCCTACGCCAGAACCACTTGGCGAACACTCCGGAATCACCTGCCGGGCATGGCGGAACCACCTCTCAGACATGCCGGAACCACATGCCAATGACACCGGAAGCACCTGCCGAGCACGCCAGAACCACCTGCTCGACTCGCCAAAACCACCTGCTGTACACGCCAAAATCACCTTCCGGCTACGCCACAACCATTTGGTGAACACTTCGGAATCACCTGCCGGGCTGGCTGGAACCATTTGCCGGTCACGCCAACATCACCTGCCAGCTATGTCAGAACCACATGGCAGACACCATGGAAACACCTGTCGGGCCGGCCGGAACCACCTATCAGACGTGCCAGAACCATCTGCCTGAGTTGCCGGAACCACACCCTGAACAGACCGAAACCACCTGCCAGACCCACCTGAACCACCTGCCGAGCACGCCGGAACCACCTACTCTACTCGCTGGAACCACCTACCTGAAACGCTAAAATCACATGCCGGGTATGCCACAACCACTTGGTGGACACTCCGGAATCATCTGCCGGACATGCCAGAACCAGCTCTCAGACACACCAGAACCACGTGCCAGACACGCCGGAAGCACCTGCTGATCATGCCTGAGCCAAATGCTCGACTTGCCAGAAACACCTGCCGGACACGCCAAAATCACCTGCCGGGTACGCGAGAACCACGTGGAGGACACTCCGCAATCACCTGCCGGACATGCCGGAACCACCTCTCAGACGCGCCAGAACCACTTGGCGAACACTCCGGAATCACCTGTCGGGCATGCCGGAACCACCTCTCAGACTTGCCATACCAAGTTCCGGACACGCCGGGACCACCTGCCGAGTATGCCGGAACCACCTGATCCACTCCCCAGAACCACCTGCTGGATACGCCAGAATCACCTGCCGGCTACTCCAGAACCACTCGGCAGACACTCCGTAACCAACTGCCGGGCATGCCGGAACCACCTCTCAGAGGTGCCAGAACCACATGCCGGACATGCCGGAATCACCTGCCGGGCATGCCGGAACCATGTCTCAGACGTGCCAGAACCATGTTCCGGACATGCCGGAACCACCTGCCGAGCTCGCCGGAACCACCTGCTGGACACCCCAAAATCACCTGCCGGCTACGCCAGAACCACTCGGCAGACACTCCGGTATCACATGCCGTGCATTCCGGAACCACCTCTCACAGGAGCCAGAACCAAATGCTGGACACTCCGGTATCTCCTGCCGGGCATGCCGGAACGACCTCTCAGAGGTGCCAGAACCACATGCCGGACACTCCGGAATCACCTGCCGGGCATGCCGGAACCACGTGCTGGACACGCCGGAACCACCGGCTCGACCCGCCGGAACCATTGCCGGACATGCAAAATCACCTGCCGGCTACGCCAGAACCACTTGGCGAACACTCCGCAATCACCTGCCGGGCATGGCGGAACCACCTCTCAGACATGCCGGAACCACATGCCAATGACACCGGAAGCACCTGCCAAGCACGCCAGAACCACCTGCTCGACTCGCCAAAACCACCCGCTGGACACGCCAAAATCACCTGCCGGCTACGCCACAACCAGTTGGGGAACACTCCGGAATCACCTGCCGGGCTGGCTGGAACCACCTGCCGGTCACGCCAACATCACCTTTCAGCTACACCAGAACCACTTGGCGGACACTCCGGAAACACCTGTCGGGCTGGCCGGAAACACATCTCAGACGTGCCAGGACCATGTGCATGAGATGCGGGAACCAAACCCCGAACAGACGGAAAACACCTGCCAGACCCGTCTGAACAACCTGCTGAGCACGCCGGAGCCACCTGCTCGACTCGCCAGAACCACCTGCCGGACATGCAAAAGTAACGTGCCGGCTACGCCACAACCAGTTGTGGAACACTTCGGAATCACCTGCCGGGCTTGCTGGAACCACCTGCCGGTCATGCCAAAATCACCTGCCAACTACGCCAGTACCACTTGGCGGACACTGTGGAAACACGTGTCGGGCCGGCCGGAACCACATCTTAGATGTGCCAGAACCATGTGCATGAGATGCTGGAACCACACCCCGAACAGACGGAAAACACCTGCCAGACCCGTCTGAACAACCTGCCGAGCACGCCGGAGCCACCTGCTCGACTCGCCGGAACCACCTACCTGACATGCCCAAATCACCAGCCGGGTATGCCAGAACCACTTGGCGGACACTCCGGAATCATCTGCCGGACATGCCGGAACCAGCTCTCAGACACACCAGAACCAAGTGCCGGAGACGCCGGAAGCACCTGCCGAGCATGCCGGAGCCACCTGCTCGACTCGCCAGAAACACCTGCCGGACACGCCAAAATCACCTGCCGGGTACGCCAGAACCACCTGGCGGACACTCCGAAATCACCTGTCGCGCATGCCGGAACCACCTCTCAGACGTGCCGGAAGCACGTGCCGGACACGCCGGAATCACCTACCGGACAGACCGGAACCACCTGCCGAGCACGCCGGAGCCACCTGTTCGACTCGCTGGAACCACCTGCCGGACAGGCCAATATCAACTGCTGGCTATGCCAGAACCACCTGGGGGACGGTCCGGAATCACCTGCCAGCCATGGCGGAACCACCTCTCAGACGTACCAGAACCACCTGCCGGAGAAGCTGGAAACACGTCCTGGACAGTCTGGAACCACCTGCCGGCCAAGCCTGAACCACCTGCCAAGCACAACGGAACAACCTGCCAGACACGCCAAAATCACCTGCGTGTTATGCCAGAACCACTTGGAGGACTCTCTGGGATGACCTGCCGGGCATGCCGGAACCGCCT
Source organism: Equus caballus (assembly GCF_041296265.1). Lineage (NCBI taxonomy): Eukaryota > Metazoa > Chordata > Mammalia > Perissodactyla > Equidae > Equus > Equus caballus. Next base: position 4,806,050 of record NC_091713.1, read on the forward strand.
CTCAGACGTGATTGAACCATGTGGCGGACAGTCCGGAATCACCTGTTGGGCATGCGCAACCACCTCTGAGAGGTACCAGAACCACATGCCGTGCAGGCTGGAACCACCTACCGGACAGACCGGAATCACCTTTCGGGCATGCCTGAACCACCTGTCAGATGTGCCAGAAACACGTGCCGGAGACGCCGGAAGCACCTGCCAAGCACGTTGGAACCACCTGCTCAACTCGCCTGAACCACTTGCCGGACATGCCAAAATCACCTGCCGACTATGCCAGAACAACTAGGCGAACACTCCGGAATCACTTGCCGGGCATGCAGGAACCACCTCTCAGACATGCCAGAACCCCGTGCCAATGACCCCGGAATCACCAGCAGAGCACGCCGGAACCACCTGCTCGACTCGCCAGAACCACCTGCCGATCACGCAAAAATCACCTGCCGGCTACGCCACAACCAGTTGGTGAACACTTTGGAATCACCTGCCAGGCTTGCTGGAACCACCTGCCAGTCATGCCAAAATCACCTGCCAACTACGCCAGAACCGCTTGGCGGACACTGCGGAAACACCTGTCGGGCCGGCCGGAACCACATCTCAGACGTGCCAGAAACGTGTTCATGAGATGCTGGAACCACACCCCGAACAGACGGATACCACCTGCCAGAACCGCCTGAACCACCTGTTGAGCACGCCGGAACCACCTGCTCGACTCACCGGTACGACCTCCCTGACACGCCAAAATCACCTGCTGGGTATGCCAGAACCACTTGGCGGACACTCCGGAATCATCTGCCGGACATGCCGGAACCAGCTCTCAGACACACCAGAACCAAGTGCCGGAGACGCCGGAAGCACCTGCCGAGCATGCCGGAGCCACCTGCTCGACTCGCCAGAAACACCTGCCGGACAAGCCAAAATCACCTGCCGGGTATGCCAGAACCACCTGGCGGACACTACGGAATCACCTGCCGCGCATGCCGGAACCACCTCTCAGACGTGCTGGAAGCACGTGCCAGACACGCTGGAAACACCTACCGGACAGACCGGAACCACCTGCCAAGAACGCCGGAGCCACCTGTTCGACTCGCTGGAACCACCTGCCGGACAGGCCAATATCAACTGCTGGCTATGCCAGAACCACCTGGGGGACAGTCCGGGATCACCTGCCAGCCATGGCGGAACCACCTCTCAGACGTAACAGAACCACCTGCCGGAGAAGCTGGAAACACGTCCTGGACAGACTGGAACCACGTGACGGCCATGCCTGAACCACGTGCCGAGCACGGCGGAACCACCTGCCGGACACGCCAAAATCACCTGCGGGCTACGCCAGAACCACTTGGACGACTCTCCGAAATGACCTGCCGGGCATGTTGGAACCACCTCTCAGACGTGCCAGAAGCACGTGGCGGACAGTCCGGAATCACCTGTTGGGCATACGCAACCACCTCTGAGACGTACCAGAACCACGTGCCGTGCACGCCGGAACCACCTACCGGACAGACCGGAATCAACTTTTGGGCATGCCGGAACCACCTGTCAGATGTGCCAGAAACACGTGCCGGAGATGCCTGAAGCACCTGCCGAGCGCGTCGCAACCACCTGCTCAACTCGCCTGAATCACCTGCCGGACACGCCAAAATCACCTGCCCGCTACACCAGCACCACTTCGGGGACAAGCCGGAATCACGTGAGGGGCATGCCAGCACAGCCTCTCAGACTGAACCTCGTGCCGGACACCCCAGTACCAACTGCCGGACAGACCGGAACTACCTGCCGGACACGCCGGAACCACCGGCTCGACCCGCCGGAACGACCGCTGGACATGCAAAATCACCTGCCGGCTACGCCGGAAACACTTGGCAAACACTCCGGAATCACCTGCCGGGCATGCCGGAACCACCTCTCAGATATGTCAGAACCACGTGCCAATGACCCCGGAAGCACCTGCCGAGCACGCCGGAACCACCTGCTCGACTCGCCAGAACCACCTGCCGGACACGCAAAAATCACCTGCCGGCTACGCCACAACCAGTTGGGGAACACTTCGGAATCACCTGCCGGGCTTGCTGGAACCACCTGCCGGTCATGCCAAAATCACCTGCCAACTACGCCAGTACCACTTGGCGGACAGTGTGGAAACACCTGTCGGGCCGGCCGGAACCACATCTCAGACGTGCCAGAACCATGTGCATGAGATGCTGGAACCACACCCCGAACAGACGGAAAACACCTGCCAGACCCGTCTGAACAACCTGCCGAGCACGCCGGAGCCACCTGCTCGACTCGCCGGAAACACCTACCTGACATGCCAAAATCACCAGCCGGGTATGCCAGAACCACGTGGCGGACACTCCGGAATCATCTGCCGGACATGCCGGAACCAGCTCTCAGACACACCAGAACCACGTGCCGGAGACGCCGGAAGCACCTGCCGAGCATGCCGAAGCCACCTGCTCGACTCGCCAGAAACACCTGCCGGACACGCCAAAATCACCTGCCGGGTACGCCAGAACCACCTGGCGGACACTCCGAAATCACCTGTCGCGCATGCCGGAACCACCTCTCAGACGTGCCGGAAGCACGTGCCAGACACGCCGGAATCACCTACCTGACAGACCGGAACCACCTTCCGAGCACGCCGGAGCCACCTGTTCGACTCGCTGGAACCACCTGCCGGACAGGCCAATATCAACTGCTGGCTATGCCAGAACCACCTGGGGGACGGTCCAGAATCACCTGCCAGCCATGGCGGAACCACCTCTCAGACGTACCAGAACCACCTGCCGGAGAAGCTGGAAACACGTCCTGGACAGTCTGGAACCACCTGCCGGCCCAGCCTGAACCACCTGCCGAGCACGACGGAACCACCTGCCGGACACGCCAAAATCACCTGCAGGCTACGCCAGAACCACTTGGACGAGTCTCCGAAATGACCTGCCGGGCGTGTTGGAACCACCTCTCAGACGTGCCAGAAATATCTGGTGGACAGTCCGGAATCACCTGTTGGGCATGCGCAACCACCTCTGAGACGTACCAGAACCACATGCCGTGCAGGCTGGAACCACCTACCGGACAGACCGGAATCACCTTTCGGGCATGCCGGAACCACCTGTCAGATGTGCCAGAAACACGTGCCGGAGACGCCGGAAGCACCTGCCAAGCACGTTGGAACCACCTGCTCAACTCGCCTGAACCACCTGCCGGACATGCCAAAATCACCTGCCGGCTATGCCAGAACCACTTGGCGAACACTTCTGAATCACTTGCCGGGCATGCAGGAACCACCTCTCAGACATGCCAGAACCCCGTGCCAATGACCCCGGAAGCACCAGCCGAGCACGCCGGAACCACCTGCTCGACTCGCCAGAACCACCTGCCAGTCACGCAAAAATCACCTGCCGGCTATGCCACAACCAGTTCTGGAACACTTCGGAATCTCCTGCCAGGCTTGCTGGAACCACCTGCCGGTCATGCCAAAATCACCTGCCAACTATGCCAGAACCGCTTGGCGGACACTGCGGAAACACCTGTCGGGCCGGCCGGAACCACATCTCAGACGTGCCAGAAACGTGTTCATGAGATGCTGGAACCACACCCCGAACAGACGGATACCACCTGCCAGAACCGCCTGAACCACCTGCTGAGCACGCCGGAACCACCTGCTCGACTCACCGGTACCACCTCCCTGACACGCCAAAATCACCTGCTGGGTATGCCAGAACCACTTGGCGGACACTCCGGAATCATCTGCCGGACATGCCGGAACCAGCTCTCAGACACACCAGAACCAAGTGCCGGAGACGCCGGAAGCACCTGCCGAGCATGCCGGAGCCACCTGCTCGAGTCGCCAGAAACACCTGCCGGACACGCCAAAATCACCTGCCGGGTACGCCAGAACCACCTGGCGGACACTCCGAAATCACCTGTCCCGCATGCCGGAACCACCTCTCAGACGTGCCAGAAGCACGTGCCGGACACGCCGGAATCACCTACCGGACAGACCGGAACCACCTGCCGAGCACGCCGGAGCCACCTGTTCGACTCGCTGGAACCACCTGCCGGACAGGCCAATATTAACTGCTGGCTATGCCAGAACCACCTGGGGGACGGTCCGGAATCACCTGCCAGACATGGCGGAACCACCTCTCAGACGTACCAAAACCACCTGCCGGTTAAGCTGGAAACACGTCCTGCACAGTCTGGAACCACCTACCGGCCAAGCCTGAACCACCTGCCAAGCACAACGGAACAACCTGCCAGACACGCCAAAATCACCTGCGTGTTCTGCCAGAAGCACTTGGAGGACTCTCTGGGATGACCTGCCGGGCATGCCGGAACCACCTCTCAGACGTGCCAGAACCATGTGGCGGACAGTCCGGAATCACCTGTTGGGCATGCGCAACCACCTCTGAGACGTACCAGAACCACATGCCGTGCAGGCTGGAACCACCTACCGGACAGACCGGAATCACCTTTCGGGCATGCCGGAACCACCTGTCAGATGTGCCAGAAACACGTGCCGGAGACGCCGGAAGCACCTGCCAAGCACGTTGGAACCACCTGCTCAACTCGCCTGAACCACCTGCCGGACATGCCAAAATCACCTGCCGGCTATGCCAGAACCACTTGGCGAACACTCCTGAATCACTTGCCGGGCATGCAGGAACCACCTGTCAGACATGCCAGAACCCCGTGCCAATGACCCCGGAAGCACCAGCCGAGCACGCCGGAACCACCTGCTCGACTCGCCAGAACCACCTGCCGATCACGCAAAAATCACCTGCCGGCTATGCCACAACCAGTTCTGGAACACTTCGGAATCTCCTGCCAGGCTTGCTGGAACCACCTGCCGGTCATGCCAAAATCACCTGCCAACTACGCCAGAACCGCTTGGCAGACACTGCGGAAACACCTGTCGGGCCGGCCGGAACCACATCTCAGACGTGCCAGAAACGTGTTCATGAGATGCTGGAACCACACCCCGAACAGACGGATACCACCTGCCAGAACCGCCTGAACCACCTGCTGAGCACGCCGGAACCACCTGCTCGACTCACCGGTACCACCTCCCTGACACGCCAAAATCACCTGCTGGGTATGCCAGAACCACTTGTCGGACACTCCGGAATCATCTGCCGGACATGCCGGAACCAGCTCTCAGACACACCAGAACCAAGTGCCGGAGACGCCGGAAGCACCTGCCGAGCATGCCGCAGCCACCTGCTCGACTCGCCAGAAACACCTGCCGGACACGCCAAAATCACCTGCCGGGTATGCCAGAACCACCTGGCGGACACTACGGAATCACCAGCCGCGCATGCCGGAACCACCTCTCAGACGTGCCGGAAGCACGTGCCAGACACGCCGGAAACACATACCGGACAGACCGGAACCACCTGCCAAGAACGCCGGAGCCACCTGCTCGACTCGCCAGAACCACCTGCCGGACACGCAAAAATCACCTGCCGGCTATGCCAATACCGGTGGGGGAACACTTCGGAATCACCTGCCGGGCTTGCTGGAACCACCTGCCGGTCATGCCAAAATCACCTGCCAACTACGCCAGTACCACTTGGCGGACACTGTGGAAACACCTGTCGGGCCGGCCGGAACCACCTCTCAGACGTGCCAGAACCATGTGCATGAGATGCTGGAACCACACCCCGAACAGACGGAAAACACCTGCCAGACCCGTCTGAACAACCTGCCGAGCACGCCGAAGCCACCTGCTCGACTCGCCGGAACCACCTACCTGACATGCCAAAATCACCAGCCGGGTATGCCTGAACCACTCTGCGGAAACTCCGGAATCATCTGCCGGACATGCCGGAACCAGCTCTCAGACACACCAGAACCACGTGCCGGAGACGCCGGAAGCACCTGCCGAGCATGCCGGAGCCACCTGCTCGACTCGCCAGAAACACCTGCCGGACACGCCAAAATCACCTGCCGGGTACGCCAGAACCACCTGGCGGACACTCCGAAATCACCTGTCGCGCATGCCGGAACCACCTCTCAGACGTGCCGGAAGCACGTGCCGGACACGCCGGAATCACCTACCGGACAGACCGGAACCACCTGCCGAGCACGCCGGAGCCACCTGTTCGACTCGCTGGAACCACCTGCCGGACAGGCCAATATCAACTGCTGGCTATGCCAGAACCACCTGGGGGACGGTCCGGAATCACCTGCCAGCCATGGCGGAACCACCTCTCAGACGTACCAGTACCACCTGCGGGAGAAGCTGGAAACACGTCCTGGACAGTCTGGAACCACCTACCGGCCAAGCCTGAACCACCTGCCAAGCACAACGGAACAACCTGCCAGACACGCCAAAATCACCTGCGTGTTATGCCAGAACCACTTGGAGGACTCTCTGGGATGACCTGCCGGGCATGCCGGAACCACCTCTCAGACGTGCCAGAACCATGTGGCGGACAGTCCGGAATCACCTGTTGGGCATGCGCAACCACCTCTGAGACGTACCAGAACCACATGCCGTGCAGGCTGGAACCACCTACCGGACAGACCGGAATCACCTTTCGGGCATGCCGGAACCACCTGTCAGATGTGCCAGAAACACGTGCCGGAGACGCCGGAAGCACCTGCCAAGCACGTTGGAACCACCTGCTCAACTCGCCTGAACCACCTGCCGGACATGCCAAAATCACCTGCCGGCTATGCCAGAACCACTTGGCGAACACTCCTGAATCACTTGCCGGGCATGCAGGAACCACCTCTCAGACATGCCAGAACCCCGTGCCAATGACCCCGGAAGCACCAGCCGAGCACGCCGGAAGCACCTGCTCGACTCGCCAGAACCACCTGCCGATCACGCAAAAATCACCTGCCGGCTACGCCACAACCAGTTCTGGAACACTTCGGAATCTCCTGCCAGGCTTGCTGGAACCACCTGCCGGTCATGCCAAAATCACCTGCCAACTACGCCAGAACCGCTTGGCGGACACTGCGGAAACACCTGTCGGGCCGGCCGGAACCACATCTCAGACGTGCCAGAAACGTGTTCATGAGATGCTGGAACCACACCCCGAACAGACGGATACCACCTGCCAGAACCGTCTGAACCACCTGCCGAGCACGCCGGAACCACATGCTCGACTCACCGGTACCACCTCCCTGACACGCCAAAATCACCTGCTGGGTATGCCAGAACCACTTGGCGGACACTCTGGAATCATCTGCCGGACATGCCGGAACCAGCTCTCAGACACACCAGAACCAAGTGCCGGAGACGCCGGAAGCACCTGCCGAGCATGCCGCAGCCACCTGCTCGACTCGCCAGAAACACCTGCCGGACACGCCAAAATCACCTGCCGGGTACGCCAGAACCACCTGGCGGACACTCCAAAATCACCTGCCGCGCATGCCGGAACCACCTCTCAGATGTGCCGGAAGCACGTGCCGGACACGCCGCAATCACCTACCGGACAGACTGGAACCACCTGCCGAGCACGCCGGAGCCACCTGTTCGACTCGCTGGAACCACCTGCCAGACAGGCCAATATCAACTGCTGGCTATGCCAGAACCACCTGGGGGACGGTCCGGAATCACCTTCCAGACATGGCGGAACCACCTCTCAGACGTACCAGAACCACCTGCCGGAGAAGCTGGAAACACGTCCTGGACAGTCTGGAACCACCTGCCGGCCAAGCCTGAACCACCTGCCAAGCACAACGGAACAACCTGCCAGACACGCCAAAATCACCTGCGTGTTATGCCAGAACCACTTGGAGGACTCTCTGGGATGACCTGCCGGGCATGCCGGAACCAACTCTCAGACGTGCCAGAACCATGTGGCGGACAGTCCGGAATCACCTGTTGGGCATGCGCAACCACCTCTGAGACGTACCAGAACCACATGCCGTGCAGGCTCGAACCACCTACCGGACAGACCGGAATCACCTTTCGGGCATGCCGGAACCGCCTGTCAGATGTGCCAGAAACACGTGCCGGAGACGCCGGAAGCACCTGCCAAGCACGTTGGAACCACTTGCTCAACTCGCCTGAACCACCTGCCGGACATGCCAAAATCACCTGCCGACTATGCCAGAACCACTTGGCGAACACTCCGGAATCACTTGTCGGGCATGCAGGAACCACCTCTCAGACATGCCAGAACCCCGTGCCAATGACCCCGGAAGCACCAGCCGAGCACGCCGGAACCACCTGCTCGACTCGCCAGAACCACCTGCCGATCACGCAAAAATCACCTGCCGGCTACGCCACAACCTGTTGGTGAACACTTTGGAATCACCTGCCAGGCTTGCTGGAACCACCTGCCGGTCATGCCAAAATCACCTGCCAACTACGCCAGAACCGCTTGGCGGACACTGCGGAAACACCTGTCGGGCCGGCCGGAACCACATCTCAGACGTGCCAGAAACGTGTTCATGAGATGCTGGAACCACACCCCGAACAGGCGAATACCACCTGCCAGAACCGCCTGAACCACCTGATGAGCACGCCAGAACCACCTGCTCGACTCACCGGTACCACCTCCCTGACACGCGAAAATCACCTGCTGGGTATGCCAGAACCACTTGGCGGACACTCCGGAATCATCTGCCGGACATGCCGGAACCAGCTCTCAGACACACCAGAACCAAGTGCCGGAGACGCCGGAAGCACCTGCCGAGCATGCCGGAGCCACCTGCTCGACTCGCCAGAAACACCTGCCGGACACGCCAAAATCACCTGCCGGGTATGCCAGAACCACCTGGCGGACACTATGGAATCATCTGCCGCGCATGCCGGAACCACCTCTCAGGCGTGCCGGAAGCACGTGCCAGAGATGCCGGAAACACCTACCGGACAGACCGGAACCACCTGCCAAGAACGCCGGAGCCACCTGTTCGACTCGCTGGAACCACCGCTGGACAGGCCCATATCAACTGCTGGCTATGCCAGAACAACCTGTGGGACAGTCCGGGATCACCTGCCAGCCGTGGCGGAACCACCTCTCAGACGTACCAGAACCACCTGCCGGAGAAGCTGGAAACACGTCCTGGACAGACTGGAACCACGTGACGGCCATGCCTGAACCACATGCCGAGCACGGCGGAACCACCTGCCCGTACGCAAAAATCACCTGCGGGCTACGCCAGAACCACTTGGACGACTCTCCGAAATGACCTGCTGGGCATGTTGGAACCACCTCTCAGACGTGCCAGAAGCACGTGGCGGACAGTCTGGAATCACCTGTTGGGCATACGCAACCACCTCTGAGAGGTACCAGAACCACGTGCCGTGCACGCCGGAACCACCTACCGGACAGACCGGAATCAACTTTTGGGCATGCCGGAACCACCAGTCAGATGTGCCAGAAACACGTGCCGGAGACGCCGGAAGCACCTGCCGAGCACGTCGCAACCACCTGCTCAACTCGCCTGAACCACCTGCCGGACACGCCAAAATCACCTGCCCGCTACACCAGCACCACTTCGGGGACAAGCCGGAATCACGTGAGGGGCATGCTGGCACAGCCTCTCAGACTGAACCTCGTGCCGGACAACACAGAACCACCTGCCGGACAGACCGGAACCACCTGCCGGACATGCCGGAACCACCGGCTCGACCCGCCGGAACGACCGCTGGACATGCAAAATCACCTGCCGGCTACACCGGAAACACTTGGCGAACACTCCGGAATCACCTGCCGGGCATGCCGGAACCACCTCTCAGATATGCCAGAACCACGTGCCAATGACCCCGGAAGCACCCGCCGAGCACGCCGGAACCACATGCTCGACTCGCAAGAACCACCTGCCGGACACGCAAAAATCACCTGCCGGCTACGCCACAACCAGTTGGGGAACACTTCGGAATCACCTGCCGGGCTTGCTGGAACCACCTGCCGGTCATGCCAAAATCACCTGCCAACTACGCCAGTACCACTTGGCGGACACTGTGGAAACACCTGTCGGGCCGGCCGGAACCACATCTCAGACGTGCCAGAACCATGTGCATGAGATGCTGGAACCACAACCCGAACAGACGGAAAACACCTGCCAGACCCGTCTGAACAACCTGCCGAGCACGCCGGAGCCACCTGCTCGACTCGCCGGAACCACCAACCTGACATACCAAAATCACCAGCCGGGTATGCCAGAACCACTTGGCGGACACTCCGGAATCATCTGCCGGACATGCCGGAACCAGCTCTCAGACACACCAGAACCACGTGCCGGAGACGCCGGAAGCACCTGCCGAGCATGCCGGAGCCACCTGCTCGACTCGCCAGAAACACCTGCCGGACACGCCAAAATCACCTGCCGGGTACGCCAGAACCACCGGGCGGACACTATGGCATCACCTGCTGCGCATGCCGGAACCACCTCTCAGACGTGCCGGAAGCACGTGCCGTACACGCCGGAATCACCTACCGGACATACCGGAACCACCTGCCGAGCACGCCGGAGCCACCTGTTCGACTCGCTGGAACCACCTGGCGGACAGGCCAATATCAACTGCTGGCTATGCCAGAACCACCTGGGGGACGGTCCGGAATCACCTGCCAGCCATGGCGGAACCACCTCTCAGACGTACCAGAACAACCTGCCGGAGAAGCTGGAAACACGTCCTGGACAGTCTGGAACCACCTGCCGGGCAAGCCTGAACCACCTGCCAAGCACAACGGAACAACCTGCCAGACACGCCAAAATCACCTGCGTGTTATGCCAGAACCTCTTGGAGGACTCTCTGGGATGACCTGCCGGGCATGCCGGAACCACCTCTCAGACGTGCCAGAACCATGTGGCGGACAGTCCGGAATCACCTGTTGGGCATGCGCAACCACCTCTGAGACGTACCAGAACCACATGCCGTGCAGGCTGGAACCACCTACCGGACAGACCGGAATCACCTTTCGGGCATGCCGGAACCACCTGTCAGATGTGCCAGAAACACGTGCCGGAGACGCCGGAAGCACCTGCCAAGCACGTTGGAACCACCTGCTCAACTCGCCTGAACCACCTGCCGGACATGCCAAAATCACCTGCCGGCTATGCCAGAACCACTTGGCGAACACTCCGGAATCACTTGCCGGGCATGCAGGAACCACCTCTCAGACATGCCAGAACCCCGTGCCAATGACCCCGGAACCACCAGCCGAGCACGCCGGAACCACCTGCTCGACTCGCCAGAACCACCTGCCGATCACGCAAAAATCACCTGCCGGCTACGCCACAACCAGTTGGTGAACACTTTGGAATCACCTGCCAGGCTTGCTGGAATCACCTGCCGATCACGCAAAAATCACCTGCCGGCTACGCCAGAACCACTTGGCGAAGACTCCGGAATCACTTGCCGGGCATGCAGGAAACACCTCTCAGACATGCCAGAACCCCGTGCCCATGACCCCAGAAGCACCAGCCGAGCACGCCGGAAGCACCTGCTCGACTCGCCAGAACCACCTGCCGATCACGCAAAAATCACCTGCCGGCTACGCCAGAACCACTTGGACGACTCTCCGAAATGACCTGCCGGGCATGTTGGAACCACCTCTCAGACGTGCCAGAAGCACGTGGTGGACAGTCCGGAATCACCTGTTAGGCATGCGCAACCACCTCTGAGACGTACCAGAACCACGTGCCGGGCACGCCGGAACCACCCTCCGGACAGACCGGAATCAACTTTTGGGCATGCCGGAACCACCAGTCAGATGTGCCAGAAACACGTGCCGGAGAGGCCGGAAGCACCTGCCGAGCACGTCGCAAGCACCTGCTCAACTCGCCTGAACCACCTGCCGGACACGCCAAAATCACCTGCCCGCTACACCAGCACCACTTCGGGGACAAGCCGGAATCACGTGAGGGGCATGCCGGCACAGCCTCTCAGACTGAACCTCGTGCCGGACACCACAGAACCACCTGCCAGAAAGACCGGAACCACCTGCCGGACACGCCCGAACCACCGGCTCGACCCGCCGGAACGACCGCTGGACATGCAAAATCACCTGCCGGCTACACCGGAAACACTTGGCGAACACTCCGGAATCACCTGCCGGGCATGCCGGAACCACCTCTCAGATATGCCAGAAGCACGTGCCAATGACCCCGGAAGCACCTGCCGAGCACCTCGGAACCACCTGCTCGACTCGCCAGAACCACCTGCCGGACACGCAAAAATCACCTGCCGGCTACGCCACAACCAGTTGGGGAAAACTTCGGAATCACCTTCCGGGCTTGCTGGAACCACCTGTCGGTCATGCCAAAATCACCTGCCAACTACGCCAGTACCACTTGGCGGACACTGTGGAAACACCTGTCGGGCCGGCCGGAACCACATCTCAGACGTGCCAGAACCATGTGCATGAGATGCTGGAACCACACCCCGAACAGACGGAAAACACCTGCCAGACCCGTCTGAACAACCTGCCGAGCACGCCGGAGCCACCTGCTCGACTCGCCGGAACCACCTACCTGACATGCCGAAATCACCAGCTGGGTATGCCAGAACCACTTGGCGGACACTCCGGAATCATCTGCCGGACATGCCGGAACCAGCTCTCAGACACACCAGAACCACATGCCGGAGACGCCGGAAGCACCTGCCGAGCATGCCGGAGCCACCTGCTCGACTCTCCAGAAACACCCGCCGGAAACGCCAAAATCACCTGCCGGGTACGCCAGAACCACCTGGCGGACACTCCGAAACCACCTGTCGCCCATACCGGAACCACCTCTCAGACGTGCCGGAAGCACGTGCCGGACACGCCGGAATCACCTACCGGACAGACCGGAAACACCTGCCGAGCACGCCGGAGCCACCTGTTCGACTCGCTGGAACCACCTGCCGGACAGGCCAATATTAACTGCTGGCTATGCCAGAACCACCTCGGGGACGGTCCGGAATCGCCTGCCAGCCATGGCGGAACCACCTCTCAGACGTACCAGAACCACCTGCCGGAGAAGCTGGAAACACGTCCTGGACAGTCTGGAACCACCTGCCGGCCAAGCCTGAACCACCTGCCAAGCACAACGGAACAACCTGCCAGACACGCCAAAATCACCTGCGTGTTACGACAGAACCACTTGGAGGACTCTCTGGGATGACCTGCCGGGCATGCCGGAACCACCTCTCAGACGTGCCAGAACCATGTGGCGGACAGTCCGGAATCACCTGTTGGGCATGCGCAACCACCTCTGAGACGTACCAGAACCACATGCCGTGCAGGCTCGAACCACCTACCGGACAGACCGGAATCACCTTTCGGGCATGCCGGAACCGCCTGTCAGATGTGCCAGAAACACGTGCCGGAGACACCGGAAGCACCTGCCAAGCACGTTGGAACCACCTGCTCAACTCGCATGAACCACCTGCCGGACATGCCAAAATCACCTGCCGACTATGCCAGAACCACTTGGCGAACACTCCGGAATCACTTGCCGGGCATGCAGGAACCACCTCTCAGACATGCCAGAACCCCGTGCCAATGACCCCGGAAGCACCAGCCGAGCACGCCGGAACCACCTGCTCGACTCACCGGAACCACCTCCCGGACACGCAAAAATCACCTGCCGGCTACGCCACAACCAGTTGGGGAACACTTCGGAATCACCTGCCGGGCTTGCTGGAACCACCTGCCGGTCATGCCAAAATCACCTGCCAACTATGCCAGAACCGCTTGGCGGACACTGCGGAAACACCTGTCGGGCCGGCCGGAACCACATCTCAGACGTGCCAGAACCATGTGCATGAGATGCTGGAACCACACCCTGAACAGACGGAAAACACCTGCCATACCCGTCTGAACAAACTGCCGAGCACGCCGGAGCCACCTTCTCGACTCGCCGGAACCACCTACTTGACATGCCAAAATCACCAGCCGGGTATGCCACAACCACTTGGCGGACACTCCGGAATCATCTGCCGGACATGCCGGAACCAGCTCTCAGACACACCAGAACCAAGTGCCGGAGACGCCGGAAGCACCTGCCGAGCATGCCGGAGCCACCTGATCGACTCGCCAGAAACACCTGCCGGACACGCCAAAATCACCTGCCGGGTACGCCAGAACCACCTGGCGGACACTACGGCATCACCTGCCGCGCATGCCGGAACCACCTCTCAGATATGCCAGAACCACGTGCCAATGAACCCGGAAGCACCTGCCGAGCACGCCGGAACCACCTGCTCGACTCGCCAGAACCACATGCCGGACACGCAAAAGTCACCTGCCGTCTACGCCACAACCAGTTGGGGAACACTTCGGAATCACCTGCCGGGCTTGCTGGAACCACCTGCCGGTCATGCCAAAATGACCGGACAACTACGCCAGAACCGCTTGGCGGACACTGCGGAAACACCTGTCGGGCCGGCCGGAACCACATCTCAGACGTGCAAGAAGCATGTGCATGTGATGCTGTAACCACACCCCGAACAGACGGAAAACACCTGCCAGACCCGTCTGAACAACCTGCCGAGCACGCCGGAGCCACCTGCTCGACTCGCCGGAACCACCTAACTGACATGCCAAAATCACCAGCTGGGTATGCCAGAACCACTTGGCGGACACTCCGGACATGCCGGAAACAGCTCTCAGACACACCAGAACCAAGTGCCGGAGACGCCGGAAGCACCTGCCGAGCATGCCGGAGCCACCTGCTCGACTCGCCAGAAACACCTGCCGGACACGCCAAAATCACCTGCCGGGTACGCCAGAACCACCTGGCGGACACTCCGAAATCACCTGTCGCGCATGCCGGAACCAACTCTCAGACGTGCCGGAAGCACGTGCCCGACATGCCGGAATCACCTACCGGACAGACCGGAACCACCTGCCGAGCACGCCGGAGCCACCTGTTCGACTCGCTGGAACCACCTGCCGGACAGGCCAATATCAACTGCTGGCTATGCCAGAACCACCTGGGGGACGGTCCGGAATCACCTGCCAGACATGGCGGAACCACCTCTCAGACGTACCAAAACCACCTGCCGGTTAAGCTGGAAACACGTCCTGGACAGTCTGGAACCACCTGCCGGCCAAGCCTGAACCACCTGCCAAGCACAACGGAACAACCTGCCAGACACACCAAAATCACCTGCGTGTTATGCCAGAACCACTTGGAGGACTCTCTGGGATGACCTGCCGAGCATGCCGGAACCACCTCTCAGACGTGCCAGAACCATGTGGCGGACAGTCCGGAATCACCTGTTGGGCATGCGCAACCACCTCTGAGACATACCAGAACCACATGCCATGCAGGCTGGAACCACCTACCGGACAGACCGGAATCACCTTTCGGGCATGCCGGAACCACCTGTCACATGTGCCAGAAACACGTGCCGGAGACGCCGGAAGCACCTGCCAAGCACGTTGGAACCACCTGCTCAACTCGCCTGAACCACCTGCTGGACATGCCAAAATCACCTGCCGACTATGCCAGAACCACTTGGCGAACACTCCGGAATCACTTGCCGGGCATGCAGGAACCACCTCTCAGACATGCCAGAACCCCGTGCCAATGACCCCGGAAACACCAGCCGAACACGCCGGAACCACCTGCTCGACTCGCCAGAACCACCTGCCGATCACGCAAAAATCACCTGCCGGCTACGCCACAACCAGTTGGTGAACACTTTGGAATCACCTGCCAGGCTTGCTGGAACCACCTGCCGGTCATGCCAAAATCACCTGCCAACTACGCCAGAACCGCTTGGCGGACACTGCGGAAACACCTGTCGGGCCGGCCGGAACCACATCTCAGACGTGCCAGAACCATGTGCATGAGATGCTGGAACCACACCCCGAACAGACGGATACCACCTGCCAGAACCGCCTGAACCACCTGCTGAGCACGCAGGAACCACCTGCTCGACTCACCGGTACCACCTCCCTGACACGCCAAAATCACCTGCTGGGTATCCCAGAACCACTTGGCGGACACTCCTGTATCATCTGCCGGACATGCCAGAACCAGCTCTCAGACACACCAGAACCAAGTGCCGGAGACGCCGGAAGCACCTGCCGAGCATGCCGTAGCCACCTGCTCGACTCGCCAGAAACACCTGCCGGACACGACAAAATCACCTGCCGGGTACGCCAGAACCACCTGGCGGACACTCCGAAACCACCTGTCACCCATGCCGGAACCACCTCTCAGACGTACCAGAACCACCTGCCGGAGAAGCTGGAAACACGTCCTGGACAGACTGGAACCACGTGACGGCCATGCCTGAACCACCTGCCGAGCACGGAGGAACCACCTGCCGGACACGCCAAAATCACCTGCGGGCTACGCCAGAACCACTTGGACGACTCTCCGAAATGACCTGCCGGGCATGTTGGAACCACCTCTCAGACGTGCCAGAAGCACGTGGCGGACATTCCGGAATCACCTGTTGGGCATACGCAACCACCTCTGACACGTACGAGAACCACGTGCCGTGCACGCCGGAACCACCTACCGGACAGACCGGAATCAACTCTTGGGCATGCCGGAACCACCAGTCAGATGTGCCAGAAACACGTGCCGGAGACGCCGGAAGCACCTGCCGAGCATGTCGCAACCACCTGCTCAACTCGCCTGAACCACCTGCCGGACACGCCAAAATCACCTGCCCGCTACACCAGCACCACTTCGGGGACAAGCCGGAATCATGTGAGGGGCATGCCGGCACAGCCTCTCAGACTGAACCTCGTGCCGGACACCACAGAACCACCTGCCGGACAGACCGGAACCACCTGACGGACACGCCGGAACCACCGGCTCGACCCGACGGAACGACCGCTGGACATGCAAAATCACCTGCCGGCTACGCCGGAAACACTTGGCGAACACTCCAGAATCACCTGCCGGGCATGCCGGAACCACCTCTCAGATATGCCAGAACCACGTGCCAATGACCCCGGAAGCACCTGCCGAGCACGCCGGAACCACCTGCTCGACTCGCCAGAACCACCTGCCGGACACGCAAAAATCACCTGCCGGCTACGCCACAACCAGTTGTGGAACACTTCGGAATCACCTGCCGGGCTTGCTGGAACCACCTGCCGGTCATGCCAAAATCACCTGCCAACTACGCCAGTACCACTTGGCGGACACTGTGGAAACACCTGTCGGGCCGGCCGGAACCACATCTCAGACGTGGCAGAACCATGTGCATGAGATGCTGGAACCACACCCCGAACAGACGGAAAACACCTGCCAGACCCGTCTGAACAACCTGCCGAGCACGCCGGAGCCACCTGCTCGACTCGCCGGAACCACCTACCTGACGTGCCCAAATCACCAGCCGGGTATGCCAGAACCACTTGGCGGACACTCCGGAATCATCTGCCGGACATGCCGGAACCAGCTCTCAGACACACCAGAACCACGTGCCGGAGATGCCGTAAGCACCTGCCGAGCATGCCGGAGCCACCTGCTCGACTCGCCAGAAACACCTGCCGGACACGCCAAAATCACCTGCCGGGTACGCCCGAACCACCTGGCGGACACTCCGAAATCACCTGCCGCGCTGCCGGAACCACCTCTCAGACGTGCCGGAAGCACGTGCCGGACACGCCGGAATCACCTACCGGACAGACCGGAACCACCTGCCGAGCACGCCGGAGCCACCTGTTCGACTCGCTGGAACCACCTGCCGGACAGGCCAATATCAACTGCTGGCTATGCCAGAACCACCTGGGGGACGGTCCGAAATCACCTGCCAGCCATGGCGGAACCACCTCTCAGACGTACCGGAACCACCTGCCGGACAAGCTGGAAACACGTCCTGGACAGTCTGGAACCACCTGCCGGCCAAGCCTGAACCACCTGCCTAGCACAACGGAACAACCTGCCAGACACGCCAAAATCACCTGCGTGTTATGCCAGAACCACTTGGAGGACTCTCTGGGATGACCTGCCGGGCATGCCGGAACCACCTCTCAGACGTTCCAGAAGCATGTGGCGGACAGTCCGGAATCACCTGTTGGGCATGCGCAACCACCTCTGAGACGTACCAGAACCACATGCCGTGCAGGCTGGAACCACCTACCGGACAGACCGGAATCACCTTTCGGGCATGCCGGAACCACCTGTCAGATGTGCCAGAAACACGTGCCGGAGACGCCGGAAGCACCTGCCAAGCACGTTGGAACCACCTGCTCAACTCGCCTGAACCACCTGCCGGACATGCCAAAATCACCTGCCGACTATGCCAGAACCACTTGGCGAACACTCCGGAATCACTTGCCGGGCATGCAGGAACCACCTCTCAGACATGCCAGAACCCCGTGCCAATGACCCCGGAAGCACCAGCCGAGCACGCCGGAACCACCTGCTCGACTCGCCAGAACCACCTGCCGATCACGCAAAAATCACCTGCCGGCTACGCCACAACCAGTTGGTGTACACTTTGGAATCACCTGCCAGGCTTGCTGGAACCACCTGCCAGTCATGCCAAAATCACCTGCCAACTACGCCAGAACCGCTTGGCGGACACTGCGGAAACACCTGTCGGGCCGGCTGGAACCACATCTCAGACGTGCCAGAAACGTGTTCATGAGATGCTGGAACCACACCCCGAACAGACGGATACCACCTGCCAGAACCGCCTGAACCACCTGCCGAGCACGCAGGAACCATCTGCTCGACTCACCGGTACCACCTCCCTGACACGCCAAAATCACCTGTTGGGTATGCCAGAACCACTTGGCGGACACTCCGGAATCATCTGCCGGACATGCCGGAACCAGCTCTCAGACACACCAGAACCAAGTGCCGGAGACGCCGGAAGCACCTGCCGAGCACGCCGGAGCCAACTGCTCGACTCGCCAGAAACACCTGCCGGACACGCCAAAATCACCTGCGGGCTACGCCAGAACCACTTGGACGACTCTCCGAAATGACCTGCCGGGCATGTTGGAACCACCTCTCAGACGTGCCAGAAGCACGTGGCGGACAGTCCGGAATCACCTGTTGGGCATACGCAACCACCTCTGAGACGTACCAGAACCACGTGCCGTGCACGCCGGAACCACCTACCGGACAGACCGGAATCAACTTTTGGGCATGCCGGAACCACCAGTGAGATGTGCCAGAAACACGTGCCGGAGACGCCGGAAGCACCTGCCGAGCACGTCGCAACCACCTGCTCAACTCGCCTGAACCACCTGCCGGACACGCCAAAATCACCTGCCCGCTACACCAGCACCACTTCTGGGACAAGCCGGAATCACGTGAGGGGCATGCCGGCACGGCCTCTCAGACTGAACCTCGTGCCGGACACCACAGAACCACCTGCAGGACAGACCGGAACCACCTGCCGGACACGCCGGAACCACCGGCTCGACCCGCCAGAACGACCGCTGGACATGCAAAATCACCTCCCGGCTACGCCGGAAACACTTGGCGAACACTCCGGAATCACCTGCCGGGCATGCCGGAACCACCTCTCAGATATGCCAGAACCCCGTGCCAATGACCCCGGAAGCACCAGCCGAGCACGCCGGAACCACCTGCTCGACTCGCCAGAACCACCTGCCGATCACGCAAAAATCACCTGCCGGCTACGCCACAACCAGTTGGTGAACACTTTGGAATCACCTGCCAGGCTTGCTGGAACCACCTGCCGGTCATGCCAAAATCACCTGCCAACTACGCCAGAACCGCTTGGCGGACACTGCGGAAACACCTGTCGGGCCGGCCGGAACCACATCTCAGACGTGCCAGAAACGTGTGCATGAGATGCTGGAACCACACCCCGAACAGACGGAAAACACCTGCCAGACCCGTCTGAACAACCTGCCGAGCACGCCGGAGCCACCTGCTCGACTCGCCGGAACCACCTACCTGACATGCCCAAATCACCATCCGGGTATGCCAGAACCACTTGGCGGACACTCCGGAATCATCTGCCGGACATGCCGGAACCAGCTCTCAGACACACCAGAACCACGTGCCGGAGACGCCGGAAGCACCTGCCGAGCATGCCGGAGCCACCAGCTCGACTCGCCAGAAACACCTGCCAGACACGCCAAAATCACCTGCCGGGTACGCCAGAACCACCTGGCGGACACTCCGAAACCACCTGTCGCGCATGCCGGAACCACCTCTCAGACGTGCCGGAAGCACGTGCCAGACACGCCGGAATCACCTACCGGACAGACCGGAACCACCTGCCGAGCACGCCGGAGCCACCTGTTCGACTCGCTGGAACCACCTGCCGGACAGGCCAATATCAACTTCTGGCTATGCCAGAACCACCTGGGGGACGGTCCGGAATCACCTGCCAGCCATGGCGGAACCACCTCTCAGACGTACCAGAACCACCTGCCGGAGAAGCTGGAATCACGTCCTGGACAGTCTGGAACCACCTGCCGGCCAAGCCAGAACCACCTGCCAAGCACAACGGAACAACATGCCAGACACGCCAAAATCACCTGTGTGTTATGCCAGAACCACTTGGAGGACTCTCTGGGATGACCTGCCGGGCATGCCGGAATCACCTCTCAGACGTGCCAGAACCATGTGGCGGACAGTCCGGAATCACCTGTTGGGCATGCGCAACCACCTCTGAGACGTACCAGAACCACATGCCGTGCAGGCTGGAACCACCTACCGGACAGACCGGAATCACCTTTCGGGCATGCCGGAACCACCTGTCAGATGTGCCAGAAACACGTGCCGGAGACGCCGGAAGCACCTGCCAAGCACGTTGGAACCACCTGCTCAACTCGCCTGAACCACCTGCCGGACATGCCAAAATCACCTGCCGACTATGCCAGAACCACTTGGCGAACACTCCGGAATCACTTGCCGGGCATGCAGGAACCACCTCTCAGACATGCCAGAACCCCGTGCCAATGACCCCGGAAGCACCAGCCGAGCACGCCGGAACCACCTGCTCGACTCGCCAGAACCACCTGCCGATCACGCAAAAATCACCTGCCGGCTACGCCACAACCAGTTGGTGAACACTTTGGAATCACCTGCCAGGCTTGCTGGAACCACCTGCCAGTCATGCCAAAATCACCTGCCAACTACGCCAGAACCGCTTGGCGGACACTGCGGAAACACCTGTCGGGCCGGCTGGAACCACATCTCAGACGTGCCAGAAACGTGTTCATGAGATGCTGGAACCACACCCCGAACAGACGGATAACATCTGCCAGAACCGCCTGAACCACCTGCTGAGCACGCCGGAACCACCTGCTCGACTCACCGGTACCACCTCCCTGACACGCCAAAATCACCTGCTGGGTATGCCAGAACCACTTGGCGGACACTCCGGAATCATCTGCCGGACATGCCGGAACCAGCTCTCAGACACACCAGAACCAAGTGCCGGAGACGCCGGAAGCACCTGCCGAGCATGCCGGAGCCACCTGCCGGACACGCCAAAATCACCTGCGGGCTACGCCAGAACCACTTGGACGACTCTCCGAAATGACCTGCCGGGCATGTTGGAACCACCTCTCAGACGTGCCAGAAGCACGTGGCGGACAGTCCGGAATCACCTGTTGGGCATACGCAACCACCTCTGAGACGTACCAGAACCACGTGCCGTGCACGCCGGAACCACCTACCGGACAGACCGGAATCAACTTTTGGGCATGCCGGAACCACCAGTCAGATGTGCCAGAAACACGTGCCGGAGACGCCGGAAGCACCTGCCGAGCACGTCGCAACCACCTGCTCAACTCGCCTGAACCACCTGCCGGACACGCCAAAATCACCTGCCCACTACACCAGCACCACTTCTGGGACAAGCCGGAATCACGTGAGGGGCATGCCGGCACGGCCTCTCAGACTGAACCTCGTGCCGGACACCACAGAACCACCTGCAGGACAGACCGGAACCACCTGCCGGACACGCCGGAACCACCGGCTCGACCCGCCAGAACGACCGCTGGACATGCAAAATCACCTCCCGGCTACGCCGGAAACACTTGGCGAACACTCCGGAATCACCTGCCGGGCATGCCGGAACCACCTCTCAGATATGCCAGAACCCCGTGCCAATGACCCCGGAAGCACCAGCCGAGCACGCCGGAACCACCTGCTCGACTCGCCAGAACCACCTGCCGATCACGCAAAAATCACCTGCCGGCTACGCCACAACCAGTTGGTGAACACTTTGGAATCACCTGCCAGGCTTGCTGGAACCACCTGCCGGTCATGCCAAAATCACCTGCCAACTACGCCAGAACCGCTTGGCGGACACTGCGGAAACACCTGTCGGGCCGGCCGGAACCACATCTCAGACGTGCCAGAAACGTGTGCATGAGATGCTGGAACCACACCCCGAACAGACGGAAAACACCTGCCAGACCCGTCTGAACAACCTGCCGAGCACGCCGGAGCCACCTGCTCGACTCGCCGGAACCACCTACCTGACATGCCCAAATCACCATCCGGGTATGCCAGAACCACTTGGCGGACACTCCGGAATCATCTGCCGGACATGCCGGAACCAGCTCTCAGACACACCAGAACCACGTGCCGGAGACGCCGGAAGCACCTGCCGAGCATGCCGGAGCCACCAGCTCGACTCGCCAGAAACACCTGCCAGACACGCCAAAATCACCTGCCGGGTACGCCAGAACCACCTGGCGGACACTCCGAAACCACCTGTCGCGCATGCCGGAACCACCTCTCAGACGTGCCGGAAGCACGTGCCAGACACGCCGGAATCACCTACCGGACAGACCGGAACCACCTGCCGAGCACGCCGGAGCCACCTGTTCGACTCGCTGGAACCACCTGCCGGACAGGCCAATATCAACTTCTGGCTATGCCAGAACCACCTGGGGGACGGTCCGGAATCACCTGCCAGCCATGGCGGAACCACCTCTCAGACGTACCAGAACCACCTGCCGGAGAAGCTGGAATCACGTCCTGGACAGTCTGGAACCACCTGCCGGCCAAGCCAGAACCACCTGCGAAGCACAACGGAACAACATGCCAGACACGCCAAAATCACCTGTGTGTTATGCCAGAACCACTTGGAGGACTGTCTGGGATGACCTGCCGGGCATGCCGGAATCACCTCTCAGACGTGCCAGAACCATGTGGCGGACAGTCCGGAATCACCTGTTGGGCATGCGCAACCACCTCTGAGACGTACCAGAACCACATGCCGTGCAGGCTGGAACCACCTACCGGACAGACCGGAATCACCTTTCGGGCATGCCGGAACCACCTGTCAGATGTGCCAGAAACACGTGCCGGAGACGCCGGAAGCACCTGCCAAGCACGTTGGAACCACCTGCTCAACTCGCCTGAACCACCTGCCGGACATGCCAAAATCACCTGCCGACTATGCCAGAACCACTTGGCGAACACTCCGGAATCACTTGCCGGGCATGCAGGAACCACCTCTCAGACATGCCAGAACCCCGTGCCAATGACCCCGGAAGCACCAGCCGAGCACGCCGGAACCACCTGCTCGACTCGCCAGAACCACCTGCCGATCACGCAAAAATCACCTGCCGGCTACGCCACAACCAGTTGGTGAACACTTTGGAATCACCTGCCAGGCTTGCTGGAACCACCTGCCAGTCATGCCAAAATCACCTGCCAACTACGCCAGAACCGCTTGGCGGACACTGCGGAAACACCTGTCGGGCCGGCTGGAACCACATCTCAGACGTGCCGGAAACGTGTTCATGAGATGCTGGAACCACACCCCGAACAGACGGATAACATCTGCCAGAACCGCCTGAACCACCTGCTGAGCACGCCGGAACCACATGCTCGACTCACCGGTACCACCTCCCTGACACGCCAAAATCACCTGCTGGGTATGCCAGAACCACTTGGCGGACACTCCGGAATCATCTGCCGGACATGCCGGAACCAGCTCTCAGACACACCAGAACCAAGTGCCGGAGACGCCGGAAGCACCTGCCGAGCATGCCGGAGCCACCTGCTCGACTCGCCAGAAACACCTGCCGGACACGCCAAAATCACCTGCCGGGTATGCCAGAACCACCTGGCGGACACTACGGAATCACCTGCCGCGCATGCCGGAACCACCTCTCAGGCGTGCCGGAAGCACGTGCCATACACGCCGGAAACACCTACCGGACAGACCGGAACCACCTGCCGAGCACGCCGGAGCCACCTGTTCGACTCGCTGGAACCACCTGCCGGACAGGCCAATATCAACTGCTGGCTATGCCAGAACCACCTGGGGGACAGTCCGGGATCACCTACCAGCCATGGCGGAACCACCTCTCAGACGTACCAGAACCACCTGCCGGAGAAGCTGGAAACACGTCCTGGACAGTCTGGAACCACCTGCCGGCAAAGCCTGAACCACCTGCCAAGCACAACGGAACAACCTGCCAGACACGCCAAAATCACCTGCGTGTTCTGCCAGAACCACTTGGAGGACTCTCTGGGATGACCTGCCGGGCATGCCGGAACCACCTCTCAGACGTGCCAGAACCATGTGGCGGACAGTCCGGAATCACCTGTTGGGCATGCGCAACCACCTCTGAGACGTACCAGAACCACATGCCGTGCAGGCTGGAACCACCTACCGGACAGACCGGAATCACCTTTCGGGCATGCCGGAACCACCTGTCAGATGTGCCAGAAACACGTGCCGGAGACGCCGGAAGCACCTGCCAAGCACGTTGGAACCACCTGCTCAACTCGCCTGAACCACCTGCCGGACATGCCAAAATCACCTGCCGACTATGCCAGAACCACTTTGCGAACACTCCGGAATCACTTGCCGGGCATGCAGGAACCACCTCTCAGACATGCCAGAACCCCGTGCGAATGACCCCGGAAGCACCAGCCGAGCACGCCGGAACAACCTGCTCAACTCGCCAGAACCACCTGCCGATCACGCAAAAATCACCTGCCGGCTACGCCACAACCAGTTGGGGAACACTTTGGAATCACCTGCCAACTTGCTGGAACCACCTGCCAGTCATGCCAAAATCACCTGCCAACTACGCCAGAACCGCTTGGCGGACACTGCGGAAACACCTGTTGGGCCGGCTGGAACCACATCTCAGACGTGCCAGAAACGTGATCATGAGATGCTGGAACCACACCCCGAACAGACGGATACCACCTGCCAGAACCGCCTGAACCACCTGCTGAGCACGCCGGAGCCACCTGCTCGACTCACCGGTACCACCTCCCTGACACGCGAAAATCACCTGCTGGGTATGCCAGAACCACTTGGCGGACACTCCGGAATCATCTGCCGGACATGCCGGAACCAGCTCTCAGACACACCAGAACCAAGTGCCGGAGACGCCGGAAGCACCTGCCGAGCATGCCGGAGCCACCTGCTCGACTCGCCAGAAACACCTGCCGGACACGCCAAAATCACCTGCCGAGTATGCCAGAACAACCTGGCGGACACTCCGGAATAACCTGTCGCGCATGACGGAACCACCTCTCAGACGTGCCGGAAGCACGTGCCAGACACGCCGGAAACACCTACCGACAGACCGGAACCACCTGCCAAGAACGCCGGAGGCACCTGTTCGACTCGCTGGAACCACCGCTGGACAGGCCCATATCAACTGCTGGCTATGCCAGAACCACCTGGGGGACAGTGCGGGATCACCTGCCAGCCGTGGCGGAACCACCTCTCAGACGTACCAGAACCACCTGCCGGAGAAGCTGGAAACACGTCCTGGACAGACTGGAACCACGTGACGGCCATGCCTGAACCACCTGCAGAGCACGGCGGAACCACCTGCCCGTACGCAAAAATCACCTGCGTGCTACGCCAGAACCACTTGGACGACTCTCCGAAATGACCTGCTGGGCATGTTGGAACCACCTCTCAGACGTGCCAGAAGCACGTGGCTGACAGTCCGGAATCACCTGTTGGGCATACGCAACCACCTCTGAGACGTACCAGAACCACGTGCCGTGCACGCCGGAACCACCTACCGGACAGACCGGAATCAACTGTTGGGCATGCCGGAACCACCAGTCAGATGTGCCAGAAACACGTGCCGGAGACGCCGGAAGCACCTGCCGAGCACGTCGCAACCACCTGCTCAACTCGCCTGAACCACCTGCCGGAAATGCCAAAATCACCTGCCCTCTACACCAGCACCACTTCGGGGACAAGCCGGAATCACGTGAGGGGCATGCCGGCACAGCCTCTCAGACTGAACCTCGTGCCGGACACCACAGAACCACCTGCCGGACAGACCGGAACCACCTGCCGGACACGCCGGAACCACCGGCTCGACCCGCCGGAATGACCGCTGGACATGCAAAATCACCTGCCGGCTACGCCCGAAACACTTGGCGAACACTCCGGAATCACCTGCCGGGCATGCCGGAACCACCTCTCAGATATGCCAGAACCACGAGCCAATGACCCCGGAAGCACCTGCCGAGCACGCCTGAACCACCTGCTCGACTCGCCAGAACCACCTGCCGGACACGCAAAAATCACCTGCCGGCTATGCCGCAACCAGTTGGGGAACACTTCGGAATCACCTGCCGGGCTTGCTGGAACCCCCTGCCGGTCATGCCAAAATCACCTGCCAACTACGCCAGTACCACTTGGCGGACACTGTGGAAACACCTGTCGGGCCGGCCGGAACCACATCTCAGACGTGCCAGGACCATGTGCATGAGATGCTGGAACCACACCCCGAACAGACGGAAAACACCTGCCAGACCCGTCTGAACAACGTGCCGAGCACGCCGGAGCCACCTGCTCGACTGGCCGGAACCACCTACCTGACATGCCAAAATCACCAGCCGGGTATGCCAGAACCACTTGGCGGACACTCCGGAATCATCTGCCGGACATGCCGGAACCAGCTCTCAGACACACCAGAACCACGTGCCGGAGACGCCGGAAGCACCTGCCGAGCATGCCGGAGCCACCTGCTCGACTCGCCAGAAACACCTGCCGGACACGCCAAAATCACCTGCCGGTTACGCCAGAACCACCTGGCGGACACTCCGAAATCACCTGTCGCGCATGCCGGAACCACCTCTCAGACGTGCCGGAAGAACGTGCCGGACACGCCGGAATCACCTACCGGACAGACCGGAACCACCTGCCGAGCACGCCGGAGCCACCTGCTCGACTCGCCGGAACCACCTACCTGACATGCCAAAATCACCAGCCGGGTATGCCAGAACCACTTGGCGGACACTCCGGAATCATCTGCCGGACATGCCGGAACCAGCTCTCAGACACACCAGAACCAAGTGCCGGAGACGCCGGAAGCACCTGCCGAGCATGCCGGAGCCACCTGCTCGACTCGCCAGAAACACCTGCCGGACACGCCAAAATCACCTGCCGGGTACGCCAGAACCACCTGGCGGACACTCCGAAATCACCTGTCGTGCATGCCGGAACCACCTCTCAGACGTGCCGGAAGCACGTGCCGGACACGCCGGAATCACCTACCGGACAGACCGGAACCACCTGCCGAGCACGCCAGAGCCACCTGTTCGACTCGCTGGAACCACCTGCCGGACAGGCCAATATCAACTGCTGGCTATGCCAGAACCTCCTGGGGGATGGTCCGGAATCACCTGCCAGCCATGGCGGAACCACCTCTCACACGTACCAGAACCACCTGCCGGAGAAGCTGGAAACACGTCCTGGACAGTCTGGAACCACCTGCCGGCCAAGCCTGAACCACGTGCCAAGCACAACGGAACAACCTTCCAGACACGCCAAAATCACCTGCGTGTTATGCCAGAACCACTTGGACGACTCTCTGGGATGACCTGCCGGGCATGCCGGAACCACCTCTCAGACGTGCCAGAACCACGTGGCGGACAGTCCGGAATCACCTGTTGGGCATGCGCAACCACCTCTGAGACGTACCAGAACCACATGCCGTGCAGGCCGGAACCACCTACCGGACAGACCGGAATCACCTTTCGGGCATGCCGGAACCACCTGTCAGATGTGACAGAAACACGTGCCGGGGACACCGGAAGCACCTGCCAAGCACGTTGGAACCACCTGCTCAACTCGCCTGAACCACCTGCCGGACATGCCAAAATCACCTGCCGACTATGCCAGAAGCACTTGGCGAACACTCCGGAATCACTTGCCGGGCATGCAGGAACCACCTCTCAGACATGCCAGAACCCCGTGCCAATGACCCTGGAAGCACCAGCCGAGCACGCCGGAACCACCTGCTCGACTCGCCAGAACCACCTGCCGATCACGCAAAAATCACCTGCCGGCTACGCCACAACCAGTTGGTGAACACTTTGGAATCACCTGCCAGGCTTGCTGGAACCACCTGCCAGTCATGCCAAAATCACCTGCCAACTACGCCAGAACCGCTTGGCGGACACTGCGGAAACACCTGTCGGGCCGACCGGAACCACATCTCAGACGTGCCAGAAACGTGTGCATGAGATGCTGGAACCACACCCCGAACAGACGGATATCACCTGCCAGAACCGCCTGAACCACCTGCTGAGCACGCCGGAACCACATGCTCGACTCACCGGTACCACCTCCCTGACACGCCAAAATCACCTGCTGGGTATGCCAGAACCACTTGGCGGACACTCCGGAATCATCTGCCGGACATGCCGGAACCAGCTCTCCGACACACCAGAACCAAGTGCCGGAGACGCCGGAAGCACCTGCCGAGCATGCCGCAGCCACCTGCTCGACTCGCCAGAAACACCTGCCGGACACGCCAAAATCACCTGCCGGGTATGCCAGAACCACCTGGCGGACACTACGGAATCACCTGCCGCGCATGCCGGAACCACCTCTCAGGCGTGCCGGAAGCACGTGCCAGACACGCCGGAAACACCTACCGGACAGACCGGAACCACCTGCCAAGAACGCCGGAGCCACCTGTTCGACTCGCTGGAACCACCTGCCGGACAGGCCAATATCAACTGCTGGCTATGCCAGAACCACCTGGGGGACAGTCCGGGATCACCTGCCAGCCATGGCGGAACCACCTCTCAGACGTACCACAACCACCTGCCGGAGAAGCTGGAAACACGTCCTGGACAGACTGGAACCACGTGACGGCCATGCCTGAACCACCTGCCGAGCACGGCGGAACCACCTGCCGGACACGCCAAAATCACCTGCGGGCTACGCCAGAACCACTTGGACGACTCTCCGAAATGACCTGCCGGGCATGTTGGAACCACCTCTCAGCTGTGCCAGAAGCACGTGGCGGACAGTCCGGAATCACCTGTTGGGCATACGCAACCACCTCTTAGACGTACCAGAACCACGTGCCGTGCACGCCGGAACCACCTACCGGACAGACCGGAATCAACTTTTGGGCATGCCGGAACCACCAGTCAGATGTGCCAGAAACACGTGCCGGAGACGCCGGAAGCACCTGCCGAGCACGTCGCAACCACCTGCTCAACTCGCCTGAACCACCTGCCGGACACACCAAAATCACCTGCCCGCTACACCAGCACCACTTCGGGGACAAGCCGGAATCACGTGAGGGGCATGCCGGCACAGCCTCTCAGACTGAACCTCGTGCCGGACACCACAGAACCACGTGCCGGTGAGACCGGAACCACCTGCCGGACACGCCGGAACCACCGGCTCGACCCGCCGGAACGACCGCTGGACATGCAAAATCACCTGCCGGCTACGCCGGAAACACTTTGCGAACACGCCGGAATCACCTGCCGGGCATGCCGGAACCACCTCTCAGATATGCCAGAACCACGTGCCAATGACCCCGGAAGCACCTGCCGAGCACGCCGGAACCACCTGCTCCACTCGCCAGAACCACCTTCCGGACACGCAAAAATCACCTGCCGGCTACGCCACAACCAGTTGGGGAACACTTCGGAATCACCTGCCGGGCTTGCTGGAACCACCTGCCGGTCATGCCAAAATCACCTGCCAACTACGCCAGTACCACTTGGCGGACACTGTGGAAACACCTGTCGGCCCGGCCGGAACCACATCTCAGACGTGCCAGAACCATATACATGAGATGCTGGAACCACACCCCGAACAGACGGAAAACACCTGCCAGACCCGTCTGAACAACCTGCCGAGCACGCCAGAGCCACCTGCTCGACTCGCCGGAACCACCAACCTGACATGCCAAAATCACCAGCCGGGTATGCCAGAACCACTTGGCGGACACTCCGGAATCATCTGCCGGACAGGCCGGAACCACCTCTCCGACACACCAGAACCAAGTGCCGGAGACGCCGGAAGCACCTGCCGAGCATGCCGCAGCCACCTGCTCGACTCGCCAGAAACACCTGCCGGACACGCCAAAATCAGCTCCCGGGTATGCCAGAACCACCTGGCGGACACTACGGAATCACCTGCCGCGCATGCCGGAACCACCTCTCAGGCATGCCGGAAGCACGTGCCAGACACGCCGGGAACACCTACCGGACAGACCGGAACCACCTGCCAAGAATGCCGGAGCCACCTATTCGACTCGCTGGAACCACCTGCCGGACAGGCCTATATCAACTGCTGGCTATGCCAGAACCACCTGGGGGACAGTCCGGGATCACCTGCCAGCCATGGCGGAACCACCTCTCAGACGTACCAGAACCACCTGCCGGAGAAGCTGGAAACACGTCCTGGACAGACTGGAACCACGTGACGGCCATGCCTGAACCACCTGCCGAGCACGGCGGAACCACCTGCCGGACACGCCAAAATCCCCTGCGGGTTACGCCAGAACCACTTGGACGACTCTCCGAAATGACCTGCCGGGCATGTTGGAACCACCTCTCAGACGTGCCCGAAGCACGTGGCGGACAGTCCGGAATCACCTGTTGGGCATACGCAACCACCTCTGAGACGTACCAGAACCACGTGCCGATCACGCCGGAACCACCTACCGGACAGACCGGAATCAACTTTTGGGCATGCCGGAACCACCAGTCAGATGTGCCAGAAACACGTGCTGGAGACGCCGGAAGCACCTGCCGAGCACGTCGCAACCACCTGCTCAACTCGCCTGAACCACCTGCCGGACACGCCAAAATCACCTGCCCGCTACACCAGCACCACTTCGGGGACAAGCCGGAATCACGTGAGGGGCATGCCGGCACAGCCTCTCAGACTGAACCTCGTGCCGGACACCACAGAACCACGTGCCGGTGAGACCGGAACCACCTGCCGGACACGCCGGAACCACCGGCTCGACCCGCCGGAACGACCGCTGGACATGCAAAATCACCTGCCGGCTACGCCGGAAACACTTGGTGAACACTCCGGAATCACCTGCCGGGCATGCCGGAACCACCTCTCAGATATGCCAGAACCACGTGCCAATGACCCCGGAAGCACCTGCCGAGCACGCCGGAACCACCTGCTCCACTCGCCAGAACCACCTGCCGGACACGCAAAAATCACCTGCCGGCTACGCCACAACCAGTTGGGGAACACTTCGGAATCACCTGCCGGGCTTGCTGGAACCACCTGCCGGTCATGCCAAAATCACCTGCCAACTACGCCAGTACCACTTGGCGGACACTGTGGAAACACCTGTCGGGCCGGCCGGAACCACATCTCAGACGTGCCAGAAACGTGATCATGAGATGCTGGAACCACACCCCGAACAGACGGAAAACACCTGCCAGACCCGTCTGAACAACCTGCCGAGCACGCCGGAGCCACCTGCTCGACTCGCCGGAACCACCAACCTGACATGCCAAAATCACCAGCCGGGTATGCCAGAACCACTTGGCGGACACTCCGGAATCATCTGCCGGACATGCCGGAACCAGCTCTCGGACACACCAGAACAAAGTGCCGGAGACGCCGGAAGCACCTGCCGAGCATGCCGGAGCCACCTGCTCGACTCGCCAGAAACACCTGCCGGACACGCCAAAATCACCTGCCGGGTACGCCAGAACCACCTGGCGGACACTCCGAAATCACCTGTCGCGCATGCCGGAACCACCTCTCAGACGTGCAGGAAGCACGTGCCGGACACGCCGGAATCACTTACCGGACAGACTGGAACCACCTGCCGAGCATGCCGGAGCCACCTGTTCGACTCGCTGGAACCACCTGCCGGACAGGCCAATATCAACTGCTGGCTATGCCAGAACCACCTGGGGGACGGTCCGGAATCACCTGCCAGCCATGGCAGAACCACCTCTCAGACGTACCAGAACCACCTGCCGGAGAAGCTGGAAACACGTCCTGGACAGTCTGGAACCACCTGCCGGCCAAGCCTGAACCACCTGCCAAGTACAACGGAACAACCTGCCAGACACGCCAAAATCACCTGCGTGTTATGCCAGAACCACTTGGAGGACTCTCTGGGATGACCTGCCGGGCATGCCGGAACCACCTCTCAGACGTGCCAGAACCATGTGGCGGACAGTCCGGAATCACCTGTTGGGCATGCGCAACCACCTCTGAGACGTACCAGAACCACATGCCGTGCAGGCTGGAACCACCTACCGGACAGACCGGAATCACCTTTCGGGCATGCCGGAACCGCCTGTCAGATGTGCCAGAAACACGTGCCGGAGACGCCGGAATCACCTGCCAAGCACGTTGGAACCACCTGCTCAACTCGCCTGAACCACCTGCCGGACATGCCAAAATCACCTGCCGACTTTGCCAGAACCACTTGGCGAACACTCCGGAATAACGTGCCGGGCATGCAGGAACCACCTCTCAGACATGCCAGAACCCCGTGCCAATGACCCCGGAAGCACCAGCCGAGCACGCCGGAACCACCTGCTCGACTCGCCAGAACCACCTCCCGGACACGCAAAAATCACCTGCCGGCTACGCCACAACCAGTTGGGGAACACTTCGGAATCACCTGCCGGGCTTGCTGGAACCACCTGCCGGTCATGCCAAAATCACCTGCCAACTATGCCAGAACCGCTTGGCGGGCACTGCGGAAACACCTGTCGGGCCGGCCGGAACCACATCTCAGACGTGCCAGAACCATGTGCATGAGATGCTGGAACCACACCCTGAACAGACGGAAAACACCTGCGAGACCCGTCTGAACAACCTGCCGAGCACGCCGGAGCCACCTGCTCGACTCGCCGGAACCACCTACCTGACATGCCAAAATCACCAGCCGGGTATGTCAGAACCACTTGGCGGACACTCCGGAATCATCTG
This sequence comes from Equus caballus, assembly GCF_041296265.1. Lineage (NCBI taxonomy): Eukaryota > Metazoa > Chordata > Mammalia > Perissodactyla > Equidae > Equus > Equus caballus. Next base: position 4,839,099 of record NC_091713.1, read on the forward strand.
CCGCACATGCCGGAACCAGCTCTCAGAAACACCAGAACCAAGTGCCGGAGACGCCGGAAGCACCTGCCAAGCATGCCGGAGCCACCTGCTCGACTCGCCAGAAACACCTGCCGGACACGCCAAACTCACCTGCCGGGTACGCCAGAACCACCTGGCGGACACTCCGAAATCACCTGCCGCGCATGCCGGAACCACCTCTCAGACGTGCCGTAAGCACGTGCCGGACACGCCGGAATCACCTACCGGACAGACCGGAACCACCTGCCGAGCACGCCGGAGCCACCTGTTCGACTCGCTGGAACCACCTGCCGGACAGGCCAATATCAACTGCTGGCTATGCCAGAACCACCTGGGGGACGGTCCGGAATCACCTGCCAGCCATGGCGGAACCACCTCTCAGACGTACCAGAACCACCTGCCGGAGAAGCTGGAAACACGTCCTGGACAGTCTGGAACCACCTGCCGGCCAAGCCTGAACCACCTGCCAAGCACAACGGAGCAACCTGCCAGACACGCCAAAATCACCTGCGTGTTATGCCAGAACCACTTGGAGGACTCTCTGGGATGACCTGCCGGGCATGCCGGAACCACCTCTCAGACGTGCCAGAACCACGTGCCAATGAACCCGGAAGCACCTGCCGAGCACGCCGGAACCACCTGCTCGACTCGCCAGAACCACCTGCCGGACACGCCAAAATCACCAGCTGGGTATGCCAGAACCACATGGCGGACACTCCAGAGATGCCGGAACCACCTCTCAGACGTGCCGGAAGCACGTGCCTGACATGCCGGAATCACCTACCGGACAGACCGGAACCACCTGCCGAGCACGCCGGAGCCACCTGTTCGACTCGCTGGAACCACCTGCCGGACAGGCCAATATCAACTGCTGGCTATGCCAGAACCACCTGGGGGACGGTCCGGAATCACCTGCCAGCCATGGCGGAACCACCTCTCAGACGTACCAGAACCACCTGCCGGAGAAGCTGGAAACACGTCCTGGACAGTCTGGAACCACCTGCCGGCCAAGCCTGAACCACCTGCCAAGCACAACGGAACAACCTGCCAGAAACGCCAAAATCACCTGCGTGTTATGCCAGAACCACTTGGAGGACTCTCTGGGATGACCTGCCGGGCATGCCGGAACCACCTCTCAGACGTGCCAGAACCATGTGGCGGACAGTCCGGAATCACCTGTTGGGCATGCGCAACCACCTCTGAGACGTACCAGAACCACATGCCGTGCAGGCTGGAACCACCTACCGGACAGACCGGAATCACCTTTCGGGCATGCCGGAACCGCCTGTCAGATGTGCCAGAAACACGTGTCGGAGACGCCGGAAGCACCTGCCAAGCACGTTGGAACCACCTGCTCAACTCGCCTGAACCACCTGCCGGACATGCCAAAATCACCTGCCGACTATGCCAGAACCACTTGGCGAACACTCCGGAATCACTTGCCGGGCATGCAGGAACCACCTCTCAGACATGCCAGAACCCCGTGCCAATGACCCCGGAATCACCAGCCGAGCACGCCGGAACCACCTGCTCGACTCGCCAGAACCACCTGCCGATCACGCAAAAATCACCTGCCGGCTACGCCACAACCAGTTGGTGAACACTTTGGAATCACCTGCCAGGCTTGCTGGAACCACCTGCCGGTCATGCCAAAATCACCTGCCAACTACGCCAGAACCACTTGGCGGACACTGCGGAAACACCTGTCGGGCCGGCCGGAACCACATCTCAGACGTGCCAGAACCATGTGCATGAGATGCTGGAACCACACCCCGAACAGACGGATACCACCTGCCAGAACCGCCTGAACCACCTGCTGAGCACGCCGGAACCACCTGCTCGACTCACCGGTACCACCTCCCTGACACGCCAAAATCACCTGCTATGTATCCCAGAACCACTTGGCGGACACTCCTGTATCATCTGCCGGACATGCCAGAACCAGCTCTCAGACACACCAGAACCAAGTGCCGGAGACGCCGGAAGCACCTGCCGAGCATGCCGGAGCCACCTGCTCGACTCGCCAGAAACACCTGCCGGACACGCCAAAATCACCTGCCGGGTATGCCAGAACCACCTGGCGGACACTACGGAATCACCTGCTGCGCATGCCGGAACCACCTATAAGACGTGCCGGAAGCACGTGCCAGACACGCCGGAAACACCTACCGGACAGACCGGAACCACCTGCCAAGAATGCCGGAGCCACCTGTTCGACTCGCTGGAACCACCTGCCGGACAGGCCAATATCAACTGCTGGCTATGCCAGAACCACCTGGGCGACAGTCCGGGATCACCTGCCAGCCATGGCGGAACCACCTCTCAGACGTACCAGAACCACCTGCCGGAGAAGCTGGAAACACGTCCTGGACAGACTGGAACTACGTGACGGCCATGCCTGAACCACCTGCCGAGCACGGCGGAACCACCTGCCGGACACGCCAAAATCCCCTGCGGGTTACGCCAGAACCACTTGGACGACTCTCCGAAATGACCTGCCGGGCATGTTGGAACCACCTCTCAGACGTGCCAGAAGCACGTGGCGGACAGTCCGGAATCACCTGTTGGGCATACTCAACCACCTCTGAGACGTACCAGAACCACGTGCCGATCACGCCGGAACCAGCTACCGGACAGACCGGAATCAACTTTTGGGCATGCCGGAACCACCAGTCAGATGTGCCAGAAACACGTGCCGGAGACGCCGGAAGCACCTGCCGAGCACGTCGCAACCACCTGCTCAACTCGCCTGAACCACCTGCCGGACACGCCAAAATCACCTGCCCGCTACACCAGCACCACTTCGGGGACAAGCCGGAATCACGTGAGGGGCATGCCGGCACAGCCTCTCAGACTGAACCTCGTGCCGGACAACACAGAACCACCTGCCGGACAGACCGGAACCACCTGCCGGACACGCCGGAACCACCGGCTCGACCCGCCGGAACGACCGCTGGACATGCAAAATCACCTGCCGGCTACGCCGGAAACACTTGGTGAACACTCCGGAATCACCTGCCGGGCATGCCGGAACCACCTCTCAGATATGCCAGAACCACGTGCCGATGACCCCGGAAGCACCTGCCGAGCACGCCGGAACCACCTGCTCCACTCGCCAGAACCACCTGCCGGACACACAAAAATCACCTGCCGACTACGCCACAACCAGTTGGGGAACACTTCGGAATCACCTGCCGGGCTTGCTGGAACCACCTGCCGGTCATGCCAAAATCACCTGCCAACTACGCCAGTACCACTTGGCGGACACTGTGGAAACACCTGTCGGGCCGGCCGGAACCACATCTCAGACGTGCCAGAAACGTGATCATGAGATGCTGGAACCACACCCCGAACAGACGGAAAACACCTGCCAGACCCGTCTGAACAACCTGCCGAGCACGCCGGAGCCACCTGCTCGACTCGCCGGAACCACCAACCTGACATGCCAAAATCATCAGCCGGGTATGCCAGAACCACTTGGCGGACACTCCGGAATCATCTGCCGGACATGCCGGAACCAGCTCTCGGACACACCAGAACAAAGTGCCGGAGACGCCGGAAGCACCTGCCGAGCATGCCGGAGCCACCTGCTCGACTCGCCAGAAACACCTGCCGGACACGCCAAAATCACCTGCCGGGTACGCCAGAACCACCTGGCGGACACTCCGAAATCACCTGTCGCGCATGCCGGAACCACCTCTCAGACGTGCCGGAAGCACGTGCCGGACACGCGGGAATCACCTACCGGACAGACCGGAACCACCTGCCGAGCACGCCGGAGCCACCTGTTCGACTCGCTGGAACCACCTGCCGGACAGGCCAATATCAACTGCTGGCTATGCCAGAACCACCTGGGGGACGGTCCGGAATAACCTGCCAGCCATGGCGGAACCACCTCTCAGACGTACCAGAACCACCTGCCGGAGAAGCTGGAAACACGTCCTGGACAGTCTGGAACCACCTGCCGGCCAAGCCTGAACCACCTGCCAAGCACAACGGAGCAACCTGCCAGACACGCCAAAATCACCTGCGTGTTATGCCAGAACCACTTGGAGGACTCTCTGGGATGACCTGCCGGGCATGCCGGAACCACCTCTCAGACGTGCCAGAACCACGTGGCGGACAGTCCGGAATCACCTGTTGGGCATGCGCAACCACCTCTGAGACGTACCAGAACCACATGCCGTGCAGGCTGGAACCACCTACCGGACAGACCGGAATCACCTTTCGGGCATGCCGGAGCCACCTGTCAGATGTGCCAGAAACACGTGCCGGAGACGCCGGAAGCACCTGCCAAGCACGTTGGAACCAACTGCTCAACTCGCCTGAACCACCTGCCGGACATGCCAAAATCACCTGCCGACTATGCCAGAACCACTTCTCGAACACTCCGGAATCACTTGCCGGGCATGCAGGAACCACCTCTCAGACATGCCAGAACCCCGTGCCAATGACCCCTGAAGCACCAGCCGAGCACGCCGGAACCACCTGCTCGACTCGCCAGAACCACCTGCCGATCACGCAAAAATCACCTGCCGGCTACGCCACAACCAGTTGGAGAACACTTTGGAATCGCCTGCCAGGCTGGCTGGAACCACCTGCCAGTCATGCCAATATCACCTGCCAACTACGCCAGAACCGCTTGGCGGACACTGCGGAAACACCTGTCGGGCCGGCCGGAACCACATCACAGACGTGCCAGAAACGTGTTCATGAGATGCTGGAACCACACCCCGAACAGACGGATACCACCTGCCAGAACCGCCTGAACCACATGCTGAGCACGCCGGAACCACCTGCTCGACTCACCGGTACCACCTCCCTGACACACCAAAATCACCTGCTGGGTATGCCAGAACCACTTGGCAGACACTCCGGAATCATCTGCTGGACATGCCGGAACCAGCTCTCAGACACACCAGAACCAAGTGCCGGAGACGCCGGAAGCACCTGCCGAGCATGCCGGAGCCACCTGCTCGACTCGCCAGAAACACCTGCCGGACACGCCAAAATCACCTGCCGGGTATGCCAGAACCACCTGGCGGACACTACGGAATCACCTGCCGCGCATGCCGGAACCACCTCTCAGACGTGCCGGAAGCACGTGCCAGACACGCCGGAAACACCTACCGGACAGACCGGAACCACCTGCCAAGAACGCCGGAGCCACCTGCTCGACTCGCCAGAACCACCTGCCGGACACGCAAAAATCACCAGCCGGCTATGCCAATACCGGTGGGGGAACACTTCGGAATCACCAGCCGGGCTTGCTGGAACCACCTGCCGGTCATGCCAAAATCACCTGCCAACTACGCCAGTACCACTTGGCGGACACTGTGGAAACACCTGTCGGGCCGGCCAGAACCACATCTCAGACGTGCCAGAACCATGTGCATGAGATGCTGGAACCACACCCCGAACAGACGGAAAACACCTGCCAGACCCGTCTGAACAACCTGCCGAGCACGCCGGAGCCACCTGCTCGACTCGCCGGAACCACCTACCTGACATGCCAAAATCACCAGCCGGGTATGCCAGAACCACTCTGCGGAAACTCCGGAATCATCTGCCGGACATGCCGGAACCGGCTCTCAGACACACCAGAACCACGTGCCGGAGACGCCGGAAGCACCTGCCGAGCATGCCGGAGCCACCTGCTCGACTCGCCAGAAACACCTGCCTGACATGCCAAAATCACCTGCCGGGTACGCCAGAACCACCTGGCGGACACTCCGAAATCACCTGTCGCGCATGCCGGAACCACCTCTCAGACGTGCCGGAAGCACGTGCCGGACACGCCGGAATCACCTACCGGACAGACCGGAACCACCTGCCGAGCACGCCGGAACCACATGCTCGACTCACCGGTACCACCTCCCTGACATGCCAAAATCACCTGCTGGGTATGCCAGAACCACTTGGCGGACACTCCGGAATCATCTGCCGGACATGCCGGAACCAGCTCTCAGACACACCAGAACCAAGTGCCGGAGACGCCGGAAGCACCTGCCGAGCATGCCGCAGCCACCTGCTCGACTCGCCAGAAACACCTGCCGGACACGCCAAAATCACCTGCCGGGTACGCCAGAACCACCTGGCGGACACTCCTAAATCACCTGCCGCGCATGCCGGAACCACCTCTCAGATGTGCCGGAAGCACGTGCCGGACACGCCGCAATCACCTACCGGACAGACTGGAACCACCTGCCGAGCACGCCGGAGCCACCTGTTCGACTCGCTGGAACCACCTGCCAGACAGGCCAATATCAACTGCTGGCTATGCCAGAACCACCTGGGGGACGGTCCGGAATCACCTTCCAGACATGGCGGAACCACCTCTCAGACGTACCAGAACCACCTGCCGGAGAAGCTGGAAACACGTCCTGGACAGTCTGGAACCACCTGCCGGCCAAGCCTGAACCACCTGCCAAGCACAACGGAACAACCTGCCAGACACGCCAAAATCACCTGCGTGTTCTGCCAGAACCACTTGGAGGACTCTCTGGGATGACCTGCCGGGCATGCCGGAACCACCTCTCAGACGTGCCAGAACCATGTGGCGGACAGTCCGGAATCACCTGTTGGGCATGCGCAACCACCTCTGAGACGTACCAGAACCACATGCCGTGCAGGCTGGAACCACCTACCGGACAGACCGGAATCACCTTTCGGGCATGCCGGAATCACCTTTCGGGCATGCCGGAACCACCTGTCAGATGTGCCAGAAACACGTGCCGGAGACGCCGGAAGCACCTGCCAAGCACGTTTGAACCACCTGCTCAACTCGCCTGAACCACCTGCCGGACATGCCAAAATCACCTGCCGACTATGACAGAACCACTTGGCGAACACTCCGGAATCACTTGCCGGGCATGCAGGAACCACCTCTCAGACATGCCAGAACCCCGTGCCAATGACCCCGGAAGCACCAGCCGAGCACGCCGGAACCACCTGCTCGACTCGCCAGAACCACCTGCCGATCACGCAAAAATCACCTGCCGGCTACGCCACAACCAGTTGGTGAACACTTTGGAATCACCTGCCAGGCTTGCTGGAACCACCTGCCGATCACGCAAAAATCACCTGCCAGCTACGCCAGAACCACTTGGACGACTCTCCGAAATGACCTTGCAGGCATGTTGGAGCCACCTCTCAGACGTGCCAGAAGCACGTGGCGGACAGTCCGGAATCACCTGTTGGGCATACGCAACCACCTCTGAGACGTACCAGAACCACGTGCCGTGCACGACGGAACCACCTACCGGACAGACCGGAATCAACTTTTGGGCATGCCGGAACCACCAGTCAGATGTGCCAGAAACACGTGCCGGAGACGCCGGAAGCACCTGCCGAGCACGTCGCAACCACCTGCTCAACTCGCCTGAACCACCTGACGGACACGCCAAAATCACCTGCCCGCTACACCAGCACCACTTCGGGGACAAGCCAGAATCACGTGAGGGGCATGCCGGCACAGCCTCTCAGACTGAACCTCGTGCCGGACACCACAGAACCACCTGCCAGAAAGACCGGAACCACCTGCCGGACACGCCGGAACAACCGGCTTGACTCGCCGGAACGACCGCTGGACATGCAAAATCACCTGCCGGCTACACCGGAAACACTTGGCGAACACTCCGGAATCACCTGCCGGGCATGCAGGAACGACCTGCTCGACTCGCCAGAACCACCTGCCGATCACGCAAAAATCACCTGCCGGCTATGCCACAACCAGTTGGGGAACACTTCGGAATCTCCTGAGAGGCTTGCTGGAACCATCTGCCGGTCATGCCAAAATCACCTGCCAACTACGCCAGAACCGCTTGGCGGACACTGCGGAAACACCTGTCGGGCCGGCCGGAACCACATCTCAGACGTGCCAGAAACGTGTTCATGAGATGCTGGAACCACACCCCGAACAGACGGATACCAACTGCCAGAACCGCCTGAACCACCTGCTGAGCACGCCAGAACCACCTGCTCGACTCACCGGTACCACCTCCCTGACATGCCAAAATCACCTGCTGGGTATGCCAGAACCACTTGGCGGACACTCCGGAATCATCTGCCGGACATGCCGGAACCAGCTCTCAGACACACCAGAACCAAGTGCCGGAGACGCCGGAAGCACCTGCCGAGCATGCCGCAGCCACCTGCTCGACTCGCCAGAAACACCTGCCGGACACGCCAAAATCACCTGCCGGGTATGCCAGAACCACCTGGAGGACACTACGGAATCACCTGCCGCGCATGCCGGAACCAGCTCTCAGGCGTGCCGGAAGCACGTGCCAGACACGCCGGAAACACCTACCGGACAGACCGGAACCACCTGCCAAGAACGCCGGAGCCACCTGTTCGACTCGCTGGAACCACCTGCCGGACAGGCCAATATCAACTGCTGGCTATGCCAGAACCACCTGGGGGACAGTCCGGGATCACCTGCCAGCCATGGCGGAACCACCTCTCAGACGTACCAGAACCACCTGCCGGAGAAGCTGGAAACACGTCCTGGACAGACTGGAACCACGTGACGGCCATGCCTGAACCACCTGCCGAGCAAGGCGGAACCACATGCCCGACACGCCAAAATCACCTGCGGGCTACGCCAGAACCACTTGGACGACTCTCCGAAATGACCTGCCGGGCATTTTGGAACCACCTCTCAGATGTGCCAGAAGCACGTGGCGGACAGTCCGGAATCACCTGTTGGGCATACGCAAACACCTCTTAGACGTACCAGAACCACGTGCCGTGCACGCCGGAACCACCTACCGGACAGACCGGAATCAACTTTTGGGCATGCCGGAACCACCAGTCAGATGTGCCAGAAACACGTGCCGGAGACGCCGGAAGCACCTGCCGAGCACGTCGCAACCACCTGCTCAACTCGCCTGAACCACCTGCCGGACACGCCAAAATCACCTGCCCGCTACACCAGCACCACTTCGGGGACAAGCCGGAATCACATGAGGGGCATGCCGGCACAGCCTCTCAGACTGAACCTCGTGCCGGACACCACAGAACCACCTGCCGGACAGACCGGAACCACCTGCCGGACACGCCGGAACCACCGGCTCGACCCGCCGGAACGACCGCTGGACATGCAAAATCACCTGCCGGCTACGCCGGAAACACTTGGCGAACACTCCGGAATCACCTGCCGGGCATGCCGGAACCACCTCTCAGATATGCCAGAAGCACGTGCCAATGACCCCGGAAGCACCTGCCGAGCACTCCGGAAGCACCTGCTCGACTCGCCAGAACCACCTGCCGGACACGCAAAAATCACCTGCCGGCTACGCCACAACCAGTTGGGGAACACTTCGGAATCACCTGCCGGGCTTGCTGGAACCACCTGCCGGTCATGCCAAAATCACCTGCCAACTACGCCAGTACCACTTGGCGGACACTGTGGAAACACCTGTCGGGCCGGCCGGAACCACATCTCAGACGTGCCAGAACCATGTGCATGAGATGCTGGAACCACACCCCGAACAGACGGAAAACACCTGCCAGACCCGTCTGAACAACCTGCCGAGCACGCCGGAGCCACCTGCTCGACTCGCCGGAACCACCTACCTGACATGCCCAAATCACCAGCCGGGTATGCCAGAACCACTTGGCGGACACTCCGGAATCATCTGCCGGACATGCCGGAACCAGCTCTCAGACACACCAGAACCACGTGCCAGAGACGCCGGAAGCACCTGCCGAGCATAGCGGAGCCACCTGCTCGACTCGCCAGAAACACCTGCCGGACACGCCAAAATCACCTGCCGGGTACGCCAGAACCACCCGGCGGACACTCCGAAATCACCTGTCGCGCATGCCGGAACCACCTCTCAGACGTGCCGGAAGCACGTGCCGGACACGCCGGAATCACCTACCGGACAGACCGGAACCACCTGCCGAGCACGCCGGAGCCACCTGTTCGACTCGCTGGAACCACCTCCCGGACACGCAAAAATCACCTGCCGGCTACGCCACAACCAGTTGGGGAACACTTCGGAATCACCTGCCGGGCTTGCTGGAACCACCTGCCGGTCATGCCAAAATCACCTGCCAACTACGCCAGAACCACTTGGCGGACACTGCGGAAACACCTGTCGGGCCGGCCGGAACCACATCTCAGACGTGCCAGAACCATGTGCATGAGATGCTGGAACCACACCCCGAACAGACGGAAAACACCTGCCAGACCCGTCTGAACAACCTGCCGAGCACGCCGGAGCCACCTGCTCGACTCGCCGGAACCACCTACCTGACGTGCCCAAATCACCAGCCGGGTATGCCAGAAACACTTGGCGGACACTCCGGAATCATCTGCCGGACATGCCGGAACCCGCTCTCAGACACACCAGAACCACGTGCCGGAGACGCCGGAAGCACCTGCTGAGCATGCCGGAGCCACCTCCTCGACTCGCCAGAAACACCTGCCGGACACGCCAAAATCACATGCCGGGTACGCCAGAACCACCTGGCGGACACTCCGGAATCACCTGTCGCGCATGACGGAACCACCTCTCAGACGTGCCGGAAGCACGTGCCAGACACGCCGGAAACACCTACCGACAGTCCGGAACCACCTGCCAAGAACGCCGGAGCCACCTGTTCGACTCGCTGGAACCACCTGCCGGACAGGCCAATATCAACTGCTGGCTATGCCAGAACCACCTGGGGGACGGTTCGGGATCACCTGCCAGCCATGGCGGAACCACCTCTCAGACGTACCAGAACCACCTGCCGGAGAAGCTGGAAACACGTCCTGGACAGACTGGAACCACGTGACGGCCATGCCTGAACCACCTGCCGAGCAAGGCGGAACCACCTGCCGGACACGCCAAAATCACCTGCGGGCTACGCCAGAACCACTTGGACGACTCTCCGAAATGACCTGCCGGGCATGTTGGAACCACCTCTCAGACGTGCCAGAAGCACGTGGTGGACATTCCGGAATCACCTGTTGGGCATACGCAACCACCTCTGAGACGTACCAGAACCACGTGCCGCGCACGCCGGAACCACCTACCGGACAGACCGGAATCAACTGTTGGGCATGCCGGAACCACCAGTCAGATGTGCCAGAAACACGTGCCGGAGACGCCGGAAGCACCTGCCGAGCACGTCGCAACCACCTGCTCAACTCGCCTGAACCACATGCCGGACACGCCAAAATCACCTGCCCGCTACACCAGCACCACTTCGGGGACAAGCCGGAATCATGTGAGGGGCATGCCGGCACAGCCTCTCAGACTGAACCTCGTGCCGGACACCACAGAACCACCTGCCGGACAGACCGGAACCACCTGCCGGACACGCCGGAACCACCGGCTCGACCCGCCGGAACGACCGCTGGACATGCAAAATCACCTGCCGGCTACGCCGGAAACACTTGGCGAACACTCCGGAATCACCTGCCGGGCATGCCGGAACCACCTCTCAGATATGCCAGAACCACGTGCCAATGACCCCGGAAGCACCGGCCGAGCACGCCGGAACCACCTGCTCGACTCGCCAGAACCACCTGCCGGACACGCAAAAATCACCTGCCGGCTACGCCACAACCAGTTGTGGAACACTTCGGAATCACCTGCCGGGCTTCCTGGAACCACCTGCCGGTCATGCCAAAATCACCTGCCAACTACGCCAGTACCACTTGGCGGACACTGTGGAAACACCTGTCGGGCCGGCCGGAACCACATCTCAGACGTGCCAGAACCATGTGCATGAGATGCTGGAACCACACCCCGAACAGAGGGAAAACACCTGCCAGACCCGTCTGAACAACCTGCCGAGCACGCCGGAGCCACCTGCTCGACTCGCCGGAACCACCTACCTGACGTGCCCAAATCACCAGCCGGGTATGCCAGAACCACTTGGCGGACACTCCGGAATCATCTGCCGGGCATGCCGGAACCAGCTCTCAGACACACCAGAACCACGTGCCGGAGACGCCGGAAGCACCTGCCGAGCATGCCGGAGCCACCTGCTCGACACGCCAGAAACAAATGCCGGACACGCCAAAATCACCTGCCGGGTACGCCAGAACCACCTGGCGGACACTCCGAAACCACCTGTCGCGCATGCCGGAACCACCTCTCAGACGTGCCGGAAGCACGTGCCGGACACGCCGGAATCACCTACCGGACAGACCGGAACCACCTGCCGAGCACGCCGGAGCCACCTGTTCGACTCGCTGGAACCACCTGCCGGACAGGCCAATATCAACTGCTGGCTAAGCCAGAACCACCTGGGGGACGGTCCGGAATCACCTGCCAGCCATGGCGGAACCACCTCTCAGACGTACAGGAACCACCTGCCGGACAAGCTGGAAACACGTCCTGGACAGTCTGGAACCACCTGCCGGCCAAGCCTGAACCACCTGCCAAGCACAACGGAACAACCTGCCAGACACGCCAAAATCACCTGCGTGTTATGCCAGAACCACTTGGAGGACTCTCTGGGATGACCTGCCGGGCATGCCGGAACCACCTCTCAGACGTGCCATAACCATGTGGCGGACAGTCCGGAATCACCTGTTGGGCATGCGCAACCACCTCTCAGACGTACCAGAACCACCTGCCGGAGAAGCTGGAAACACGTCCTGGACAGACTGGAACTACGTGTCGGCCATGCCTGAACCACCTGCCGAGCATGGCGGAACCACCTGCCCGACGCGCCAAAATCACCTGCGGGCTACGCCAGAACCACTTGGACGACTCTCCGAAATGACCTGCCGGGCATTTTGGAACCACCTCTCAGATGTGCCAGAAGCACGTGGCGGACAGTCCGGAATCACCTGTTGGGCATGCGCAACCACCTCTGAGACGTACCAGAACCACATGCCGTGCAGGCTGGAACCACCTACCGGACAGACCGGAATCACCTTTCGGGCATGCCGGAACCACCTGTCACATGTGCCAGAAACACGTGCCGGAGACGCCGGAAGCACCTGCCAAGCACGTTGGAACCACCTGCTCAACTCGCCTGAACCACCTGCCGGACATGCCAAAATCACCTGCCGGCTATGCCAGAACCACTTGGCGAACACTCCGGAATCACTTGCCGGGCATGCAGGAACCACCTCTCAGACATGCCAGAACCCCGTGCCAATGACCCCGGAAGCACCAGCCGAGCACCCCGGAACCACCTGCTCGACTCGCCAGAACCACCTGCCGATCACGCAAAAATCACCTGCCGGCTATGCCACAACCAGTTGGGGATCACTTCGGAATCTCCTGCCAGGCTTGCTGGAACCACCTGCCGGTCATGCCAAAATCACCTGCCAACTACGCCAGAACCGCTTGGCGGACACTGCGGAAACACCTGTCGGGCCGGCCGGAACCACATCTCAGACGTGCCAGAAACGTGTTCATGAGATGCTGGAACCACACCCCGAACAGACGGATACCAACTGCCAGAACCGCCTGAACCACCTGCTGAGCACGCCAGAACCACCTGTTCGACTCACAGGTACCACCTCCCTGACACGCCGAAATCACCTGCTGGGTATGCCAGAACCACTTGGCGGACACTCCGGAATCATCTGCCGGACATGCCGGAACCAGCTCTCAGACACACCAGAACCAAGTGCCGGAGACGCCGGAAGCACCTGCCGAGCATGCCGCAGCCACCTGCTCGACTCGCCAGAAACACCTGCCGGACACGCCAAAATCACCTGCCGGGTATGCCAGAACCACCTGGAGGACACTATGGAATCACCTGCCGCGCATGCCGGAACCACATCTCAGGCGTGCCGGAAGCACGTGCCAGACACGCCGGAAACACCTACCGGACAGACCGGAACCACCTGCCAAGAACGCCGGAGCCACCTGTTCGACTCGCTGGAACCACCTGCCGGACAGGCCAATATCAACTGCTGGCTATGCCAGAACCACCTGGGGGACAGTCCGGGATCACCTGCCAGCCATGGCGGAACCACCTCTCAGACGTACCAGAACCACCTGCCGGAGAAGCTGGAAACACGTCCTGGAGAGACTGGAACTACGTGTCGGCCATGCCTGAACCACCTGCCGAGCATGGCGGAACCACCTGCCCGACACGCCAAAATCACCTGCGGGCTACGCCAGAACCACTTGGACGACTCTCCGAAATGACCTGCCGGGCATTTTGGAACCACCTCTCAGATGTGCCAGAGGCACGTGGCGGACAGTCCGGAATCACCTGTTGGGCATACGCAACCACCTCTTAGACGTACCAGAACCACGTGCCGCGCACGCCGGAACCACCTACCGGACAGACCAGAATCCACTTTTGGGCATGCCGGAACCACCAATCAGATGTGCCAGAAACACGTGCCGGAGACGCCGGAAGCACCTGCCGAGCACGTCGCAACCACCTGCTCAACTCGCCTGAACCACCTGCCGGACACGCCAAAATCACCTGCCCGCTACACCAGCACCACTTCGGGGACAAGCCGGAATCACGTGAGGGGCATGCCGGCACAGCCTCTCAGACTGAACCTCGTGCCGGACACCACAGAACCACCTGCCAGAAAGACCGGAACCACCTGCCGGACACGCCGGAACCACCGGCTTGACCCGCCGGAACGACCGCTGGACATGCAAAATCACCTGCCGGCTACACCGGAAACACTTGGCGAACAGTCCGGAATCACCTGCCGGGCATGCCGGAACCACCTGCTCGACTCGCCAGAACCACCTGCCGATCACGCAAAAATCACCTGCCGGCTATGCCACAACCAGTTCTGGAACACTTCGGAATCTCCTGCCAGGCTTGCTGGAACCACCTGCCGGTCATGCCAAAATCACCTCCCAACTACGCCAGAACCGCTTGGTGGACACTGCGGAAACACCTGTCGGGCCGGCCGGAACCACATCTCAGACGTGCCAGAAACTTGTTCATGAGATGCTGGAACCACACCCCGAACAGACGGATACCACCTGCCAGAACCGCCTGAACCACCTGCTGAGCACGCCGGAACCACATGCTCGACTCACCGGTACCACCTCCCTGACACGCCAAAATCACCTGCTGGGTATGCCAGAACCACTTGGCGGACACTCCGGAATCATCTGCCGGACATGCCGGAACCAGCTCTCAGACACACCAGAACCAATTGCTGGAGACGCCGGAAGCACCTGCCGAGCATGCCGGAGCCACCTGCTCGACTCGCCAGAAACACCTGCCGGACACGCCAAAATCACCTGCCGGTTATGCCAGAACCACCTGGCGGACACTACGGAATCACCTGCCGCGCATGCCGGAACCACATCTCAGGCGTGCCGGAAGCACGTGCCAGACACGCCGGAAACACCTACCGGACAGACCGGAACCACCTGCCAAGAACGCCGGAGCCACCTGTTCGACTCGCTGGAACCACCTGCCGGACAGGCAAAAATCACCTGCCGGCTACGCCACAACCAGTTGGGGAACACTTCGGAATCACCTGCCGGGCTTGCTGGAACCACCTGCCGGTCATGCCAAAATCACCTGCCAACTACGCCAGTACCACTTGGCGGACACTGTGGAAACACCTGTCGGGCCGGCCGGAACCACATCTCAGACGTGCCAGAACCATGTGCATGAGATGCTGGAACCACACCCCGAACAGACGGATACCACCTGACAGACCCGTCTGAACAACCTGCCGAGCACGCCGGAGCCACCTGCTCGACTCGCCGGAACCACCTACCTGACATGCCAAAATCACCAGCCGGGTATGCCAGAACCACTCTGCGGACACTCCGAAATCATCTGCCGGACATGCCGGAACCAGCTCTCAGACACACCAGAACCACGTGCCGGAGACGCCGGAAGCACCTGCCGAGCATGCCGGAGCCACCTGCTCGACTCGCCAGAAACACCTGCCGGACACGCCAAAATCACCTGCCGGGTACGCCAGAACCACCTGGCGGACACTCCGAAATCACCTGTCGCGCATGCCGGAACCACCTATCAGACGTGCCGGAAGCACGTGCCGGACACGCCGGAATCACCTACCGGACAGACCGGAACCACCTGCCGAGCACCCCGGAGCCACCTGTTCGACTCGCTGGAACCACCTGCCGGACAGGCCAATATCAACTGCTGGCTATGCCAGAACCACCTGGGGGACGGTCCGGAATCACCTGCCAGACATGGCGGAACCACCTCTCAGACGTACCAGAACCACCTGCCGGAGAAGCTGGAAACACGTCCTGGACAGTCTGGAACCACCTGCCGGCCAAGCCTGAACCACCTGCCAAGCACAACGGAACAACCTGCCAGACACGCCAAAATCACCTGCGTGTTCAGCCAGAAGCACTTGGAGGACTCTCGGGATGACCTGCCGGGCATGCCGGAACCACCTCTCTGACGTGCCAGAACCATGTGGCGGACAGTCCGGAATCACCTGTTGGGCATGCGCAACCACCTCTGAGAGGTACCAGAACCACATGCCGTGCAGGCTGGAACCACCTACCGGACAGACCGGAATCACCTTTCGGGCATGCCGGAACCACCTGTCACATGTGCCAGAAACACGTGCCGGAGACGCCGGAAGCACCTGCCAAGCACGTTGGAACCACCTGCTCAACTCGCCTGAACCACCTGCCGGACATGCCAAAATCACCTGCCGACTATGCCAGAACCACTTGGCGAACACTCCGGAATCACTTGCCGGGCATGCAGGAACCACCTCTCAGACATGCCAGAACCCCGTGCCAATGACCTCGGAAGCACCAGCCGAGCACGCCGGAACCACCTGCTCGACTCGCCAGAACCACCTGCCGATCACGCAAAAATCACCTGCCGGCTATGCCACAACCAGTTGGTGAACACTTTGGAATCACCTGCCAGGCGTGCTGGAACCACCTGCCAATCACGCAAAAATCACCTGCCGGCTACGCCAGAACCACTTGGACGACTCTCCGAAATGACCTGCCGGGCATGTTGGAGCCACCTCTCAGACGTGCCAGAAGCACCTGGCGGACAGTCCGGAATCACCTGTTGGGCATACGCAACCACCTCTGAGACGTACCAGAACCACGTGCCGTGCACGCCGGAACCACCTACCGGACAGACCGGAATCAACTTTTGGGCATGCCGGAACCACCAGTCAGATGTGCCAGAAACACGTGCCGGAGACGCCGGAAGCACCTGCCGAGCACGTCGCAACCACCTGCTCAACTCGCCTGAACCACCTGCCGGACACGCCAAAATCACCTGCCCGCTACACCAGCACCACTTTGGGGACAAGCCGGAATCACGTGAGGGGCATGCCGGCACAGCCTCTCAGACTGAACCTCGTGCCGGACACCACAGAACCACCTGCCAGAAAGACCGGAACCACCTGCCGGACACGCCGGAACCACCGGCTTGACCCGCCGGAACGACCGCTGGACATGCAAAATCACCTGCCGGCTACACCGGAAACACTTGGCGAACAGTCCGGAATCACCTGCCGGGCATGCCGGAACCACCTGCTCGACTCGCCAGAACCACCTGCCGATCACGCAAAAATCACCTGCCGGCTATGCCACAACCAGTTCTGGAACACTTCGGAATCTCCTGCCAGGCTTGCTGGAACCACCTGCCGGTCATGCCAAAATCACCTCCCAACTACGCCAGAACCGCTTGGTGGACACTGCGGAAACACCTGTCGGGCCGGCCGGAACCACATCTCAGACGTGCCAGAAACTTGTTCATGAGATGCTGGAACCACACCCCGAACAGACGGATACCACCTGCCAGAACCGCCTGAACCACCTGCTGAGCACGCCGGAACCACATGCTCGACTCACCGGTACCACCTCCCTGACACGCCAAAATCACCTGCTGGGTATGCCAGAACCACTTGGCGGACACTCCGGAATCATCTGCCGGACATGCCGGAACCAGCTCTCAGACACACCAGAACCAATTGCCGGAGACGCCGGAAGCACCTGCCGAGCATGCCGGAGCCACCTGCTCGACTCGCCAGAAACACCTGCCGGACACGCCAAAATCACCTGCCGGTTATGCCAGAACCACCTGGCGGACACTACGGAATCACCTGCCGCGCATGCCGGAACCACCTCTCAGGCGTGCCGGAAGCACGTGCCAGACACGCCGGAAACACCTACCGGACAGACCGGAACCACCTGCCAAGAACGCCGGAGCCACCTGTTCGACTCGCTGGAACCACCTGCCGGACAGGCAAAAATCACCTGCCGGCTACGCCACAACCAGTTGGGGAACACTTCGGAATCACCTGCCGGGCTTGCTGGAACCACCTGCCGGTCATGCCAAAATCACCTGCCAACTACACCAGTACCACTTGGCGGACACTGTGGAAACACCTGTCGGGCCGGCCGGAACCACATCTCAGACGTGCCAGAACCATGTGCATGAGATGCTGGAACCACACCCCGAACAGACGGATACCACCAGACAGACCCGTCTGAACAACCTGCCGAGCACGCCGGAGCCACCTGCTCGACTCGCCGGAACCACCTACCTGACATGCCAAAATCACCAGCCGGGTATGCCAGAACCACTCTGCGGACACTCCGAAATCATCTGCCGGACATGCCGGAACCAGCTCTCAGACACACCAGAACCACGTGCCGGAGACGCCGGAAGCACCTGCCGAGCATGCCGGAGCCACCTGCTCGACTCGCCAGAAACACCTGCCGGACACGCCAAAATCACCTGCCGGGTACGCCAGAACCACCTGGCGGACACTCCGAAATCACCTGTCGCGCATGCCGGAACCACCTATCAGACGTGCCGGAAGCACGTGCCGGACACGCCGGAATCACCTACCGGACAGACCGGAACCACCTGCCGAGCACGCCGGAGCCACCTGTTCGACTCGCTGGAACCACCTGCCGGACAGGCCAATATCAACTGCTGGCTATGCCAGAACCACCTGGGGGACGGTCCGGAATCACCTGCCAGACATGGCGGAACCACCTCTCAGACGTACCAGAACCACCTGCCGGAGAAGCTGGAAACACGTCCTGGACAGTCTGGAACCACCTGCCGGCCAAGCCTGAACCACCTGCCAAGCACAACGGAACAACCTGCCAGACACGCCAAAATCACCTGCGTGTTCAGCCAGAAGCACTTGGAGGACTCTCGGGATGACCTGCCGGGCATGCCGGAACCACCTCTCTGACGTGCCAGAACCATGTGGCGGACAGTCCGGAATCACCTGTTGGGCATGCGCAACCACCTCTGAGAGGTACCAGAACCACATGCCGTGCAGGCTGGAACCACCTACCGGACAGACCGGAATCACCTTTCGGGCATGCCGGAACCACCTGTCACATGTGCCAGAAACACGTGCCGGAGACGCCGGAAGCACCTGCCAAGCACGTTGGAACCACCTGCTCAACTCGCCTGAACCACCTGCCGGACATGCCAAAATCACCTGCCGACTATGCCAGAACCACTTGGCGAACACTCCGGAATCACTTGCCGGGCATGCAGGAACCACCTCTCAGACATGCCAGAACCCCGTGCCAATGACCTCGGAAGCACCAGCCGAGCACGCCGGAACCACCTGCTCGACTCGCCAGAACCACCTGCCGATCACGCAAAAATCACCTGCCGGCTATGCCACAACCAGTTGGTGAACACTTTGGAATCACCTGCCAGGCGTGCTGGAACCACCTGCCAATCACGCCAAAATCACCTGCCGGGTATGCCAGAACCACGTGGCGGACACTCCGGAATCACCTGTCGGGCATGCCGGAACCAACTCTCAGACGTGCCAGAACCTCGTGCCGGACACGCCAGAACCACATGCCGGACAGACCGGAAACACATGCCGGACACGCCGGAACCACCGGCTTGACTCGCCGGAACCACCCCCGGACATGCAAAATGACCAGCCGGCTACACCAGAACCAGTTGGCGAACACTCCGGAATCACCTGTCGGGCATGCCGGAACCACCTCTCAGACTTGCCAGAACCATGGTCCGGACACGCCGGTACCACCTGCCGAGTATGCCGGAACCACCTGATCCACTCCCCAGAACCACCTGCTGGACACGCCAGAATCACCTGCCGACTATGCCAGAACCACTCGGCAGACACTCCGGAACCACCTGCCAGGAATGCCGGAACCATCTCTCAGACGTGCCAGAACCATGTTCCGGACACGCCGGTACCACCTGCCGAGCTCGCCAAAACCACCTTCTGGACACGCCAAAATCACCTGCCGGCTACGCCAGAACCACTCGGCAGACACTCCGGAATCACCTGCCGGGCTGGCTGGAACCACCTGCCGGTCACGCCAACATCACCTTTCAGCTATGCCAGAACCACTTGGTGGACATTCCGGAATCATCTGCCAGAAATGCCAGAACCAGCCCTCTGATACAGCAGAACCACGTGCCGGACACGCCGGAACCACCTGCTGATCATGCCTGAGCCACATGCTCGACTTGCAATAAACACCTGCCAGACACGCCAAAATCACCTGCCGGGTACGCCAGAACCACGTGGCGGACACTCCGGAATCACCTGTCGGGCATGCCTGAACCAACTCTCAGAAGTGCCAGAACCTCGTGCCGGACACGCCAGAACCTCGTGCCGGTCACACCAGAACCACCTGCCGGACACGCCGGAACCACCGGCTCGACTCGCCGGAACCACCGCCGGACATTCAAAATGACCTGCCGGCTACGCCAGAACCACTTGGCGAACACTCCGGAATCACCTGTCGGGCGTGCCGGAACCACCTCTCAGACTTGCCAGAACGATGTTCCGGACACTCCGGAATCACCTGCCGGGCATGCCGGAACCACCTCTCAGAGGTGCCAGAACCACATGCCGGACACTCCGGAATCACCTGCCGGGCATGCCGGAACCACCTCTCAGAGGTGCCAGAACCACATGCCGGACACTCCGGAATCACCTGCCTGGCATGACGGAACCATCTCTCAGACTTGACAGAACCATGTTCAGGACACGCTGGTACCACCTGCCGAGCTCGCCGGAACCACCTGCTGGACACGCCAAAATCACCTGCCAGCTACGCCAGAACCACACGGCAGACACTCCGGAAACACCTGTCGGGCCGGCCGGAACCACCTATCTGACATGCCAGAACCATGTGCCTGAGACGCCGGAACCACTCCCCGAACAGACCGAAACCACCTGCCAGACCCGCCTGAACCCCCTGGTGAGCACGCCTGATCCACCTGCTCAACTAGCCGGAACCACCTTCCTGACACGCCAAAATCACCTGCCGGCTACGCCACAACCATGTGGTGAACTCCTCGGAATCACCTGCCGGGCTGGCTCCAGAACCACTCGGCAGACACTCCGGAACCACCTGCCGGGCATGCCGGAACCACCTCTCAGACATGCCGGAACCACATGCCAATGACACCGGAAGCACCTGCCGAGCACGCCAGAACCACCTGCTCGACTCGCCAAAACCACCTGCTGGACACGCCAAAATCACCTGCCGGCTACGCCACAACCATTTGGTGAACTCTACGGAATCACATGCCGGGCTTGCTGGAACCACCTGCTGGTCACGCCAACATCACCTGCCAGCTATGCCAGAACCACTTGGCGGACACCATGGAAACACCTGTCGGGCCGGCCGGAACCACATATCAGACGTGCCAGAACAATGTGCCTGAGATGCCGGAACCACTCCCCGAACAGACCGAAACCACCTGCCAGACCCGCCTGAACCGCCTGGCGAGCACGCCTGATCCACCTGCTCAACTAGCCGGAACCACCTTCCTGACACGTCAAAATCACCTGCCAGGTATACGAGAACCACTTGGTGGACACTCCGGAATCATCTGCAGGACATGCCAGAACCAGCTCTCAGAGACACCACAACCACGTGCCAGAGACGCCGGAAGCACCAGCTGAGCATGCCTGAGCCACCTGCTCGAATCGCAAGATACACCTGTCGGACGTGCCAAAATCACCTGCCGGGTACACCAGAAACACTTGGCGGACGCTTCGGAAACACCTGTCGGGCGTGCCGGAACCACCTCTCAGACTTGCCAGAACCATGTTCTGGACACGCCGGTACCACCTGCCGAGTATGCCGGAACCAGCTGATCCATACCCCAGAACCACCTAGTGGACACACCAAAATCAACTGCCGGCTACGCCAGAACCGCTCGGCAGACACTCCGGAATCACATGCCAGGCATCCCGGAACCACCTCTCAGAGCTGCCAGAACCAAATGCCGGACACTCCAGTATCACCTGCCGGGCATGCCACAACAACCTCTCAGAGGTGCCAGAACCACATTCCGGACACACCGGAATCACCTGCCGGGCATGCCGGAACCACCTGATCCACTCCCCAGAAGCACCTGCTGGACATGCCGGAATCACATGCCGGACATGCTGGAACCACCGGCTCGACTCGACGGAACCATTGCCGGACATGCAAAATCTCCTGCCGGCTACTCCAGAACCACTTGGCGAACACTCCGGAATCACCTGCCGGGCATGGCGGAACCACCTCTCAGACATGCCGGAACCACATGCCAATGACACCGGAAGCACCTGCAGAGCACGCCAGAACCACCTGCTCGACTCGACAAAACCACCTGCTGGACACGCCAAAATCACCTTCCGGCTACGCCACAACCATTTGGTGAACTCTTCGGAATCACCTGCCGGGCTGCCTGGAACCACCTGCCGGTCACGCGAACATCACCAGCCAGCTATGCCAGAACCACTTGCCGGACACCATGGAAACACCTGTCGGGCCGGCCGGAACCACCTATCAGACTTGCCAGAACCATGTGCCTGAGAAGCCGGAACCACACACCGAACAGACCGAAACCACCTGCCAGACCTGCCTGAACCACCTGTCGAGCACACCGGAACCACCTACTCGACTCGCTGGAACCACCTACCTGACACGCTAAAATCACCTGCCGGGTATGCGACAACCACTTGGTGGACACTCCGGAATCATCTGCCGGACATGCCAGAAAAAGCTCTCAGACACACCAGAACCACGTGCCAGAGACGCCGGAAGCACCAGCTGAGCATGCCTGAGCCACATGCTCGACTCGCAAGAAACACCTGTCGGACATGCCAAAATCACCTGCCGGGTACGCCAGAAACACTTGGCGGACGCTCCGGAATCACCTGTCGGGCGTGCCGGAACCACCTCTCAGACTTGCCGGAACCACATGCCAATGACACCGGAAGCACCTGCCGAGCACGCCAGAACCACCTGCTCCACTCGCCAAAACCACCTGCTGGACACGCCAAAATCACCTGCCGGGTACGCCAGAACCACGTGGCGGACACTCCGGAATCACCTGTCGGGCAAGCTGGAACCAACTCTCAGACGTGCCAGAACCTCGTGCCGGACACGCCAGAACCACCTGCCGGACAGACCGGAAACACCTGCCGGACACGCCGGAACCACCGGCTTGAATCGCCGGAACCACCGCCGGACATGCAAAATGACCTGCTGGCTATGCCAGAACCACTTGGCGAACACTCCGGAATCACCTGTCGGGCAAGCCGGAACCACCTCTCAGACTTGCCAGAACCATGTTCCGGACACGCCGGTACCACCTGCCGAGTATGCCGGAACCACGTGATCCACTCCCCAGAACCAGCTGCTGGACACGCCAGAATCACCTGCCGACTACGCCAGAACCACTCGGCAGACACTCCGGAACCACCTGCCGGGCATGCCGGAACCACATCTCAGAGGTGCCAGAACCACATACCGGACACTCCAGAATCACCTGCCGGGCATGCCGGAACCATCTCTCAAAGGTGCCAGAACCATGTTCCGGACACGCTGGTACCACCTGCTGAGTAAGCCGGAACCAGCTGATCCACTCCCCAGAACCACCTAGTGGACACGCCAAAATCAACTGCCGGCTACACCAGAACCACTCGGCAGACACTCCGGAATCACATGCCAGGTATTCCGGAACCACCTCTCAGAGGTGCCAGAACCAAATTCCGGAGACTCCGGTATCACCTGCCGGGCATGCCGGAACCACCTCTCAGAGGTGGCAGAACCACATGCCGGACACTCCGGAATCACCTGCCGGGCATGCCGGAACCACCTGCTGGACATGCCGGAATCACCTGCCGGACATTCTGGAACCACCGGCTCGACTCGCCGGAACCATTGCCGGACATGCAAAATCACCTGCCGGCTACGCCAGAACCACTTGGTGAACACTCCAGAATCACCTGCCGGGCATGGCGGAACCACCTCTGGGACATGCCGGAACCACATGCCAATGACACCGGAAGCACCTGCCGAGCACGCCAGAACCACCTGCTCGACTCGCCAAAACCACCTGCTGGACACGCCAAAATCACCTGCCGGCTAGGCCACAACCATTTGGTGAACTCTTCAGGATCACCTGCCGGGCTTGCTGGAACCTCCTGCTGGTCACGCCAACATCACCAGCCAGCTATGCCAGAACCACTTGGCGGACACCATGGAAACACCTGCTGGTCCGGCCGGAACCACCTCTCAGACGTGCCAGAACCACGTGCCTGAGATGCCGGAACCACTCCCCGAACAGACCGAAACCACCTGCCAGACCCGCCTGAACCCCCTGACGAGCACGCCTGATCCACCTGCTCAACTAGCCGGAACCAACTTCCTGACACGCCAAAATCACCTGCCAGGTATACCAGAACCACTTGGTGGACACTCCGGAATCATCTGCCGGACATGTCAGAACCAGCTCTCAGACACACCAGAACCACGTGCCAGAGACGCCGGAAGCACCAGCTGAGCATGCCTGAGCCACCTGCTCGACTCGCAAGATCAACCTGTCGGACATGCCAAAATCACCTGCCAGGTACGCCAGAAACACTTGGCGGACGCTCCGGAATCACCTGTCGGGCGTGCCGGAACCACCTCTCAGACTTGCCAGAACCATGTTCTGGACACGCCGGTACCACCTGCCGAGTATGCCGGAAACAGCTGATCCACTCCCCAGATCCACTTGGTGGACACGCCAAAATCAACTGCCGGCTACGCCAGAACCACTCGTCAGACACTCTGGAATCACATGCCAGGCATCCCGGAACCACCTCTCAGAGGTGCCAGAACCAAATGCCGGACACTCCGGTATCACCTGCCGGGCATGCCGGAGCCACCTCTCAGAGGTGCCAGAACCACATGCCGGACACTCCGGAATCACCTGCCGGGCATGCCGGAACCACGTGCCGGACATTCCGGAACCACCGGCTAGACTCGCCGGAACCATTGCCGGACATGCAAAATCACCTGCCGCCTACGCCAGAACCACTTGGCGAACACTCCGGAATCACCTGCCGGGCATGGCGGAACCACCTCTCAGACATGCCGGAACCACATGCCAATGACACCGGAAGCACCTGCCGAGCACGCCAGAACCACCTGCTCGACTCGCCAAAACCACCTGCTGTACACGCCAAAATCACCTTCCGGCTACGCCACAACCATTTGGTGAACACTTCGGAATCACCTGCCGGGCTGGCTGGAACCATCTGCCGGTCACGCCAACATCACCTGCCAGCTATGTCAGAACCACATGGCAGACACCATGGAAACACCTGTCGGGCCGGCCGGAACCACCTATCAGACGTGCCAGAACCATCTGCCTGAGTTGCCGGAACCACACCCTGAACAGACCGAAACCACCTGCCAGACCCACCTGAACCACCTGCCGAGCACGCCGGAACCACCTACTCTACTCGCTGGAACCACCTACCTGAAACGCTAAAATCACATGCCGGGTATGCCACAACCACTTGGTGGACACTCCGGAATCATCTGCCGGACATGCCAGAACCAGCTCTCAGACACACCAGAACCACGTGCCAGACACGCCGGAAGCACCTGCTGATCATGCCTGAGCCAAATGCTCGACTTGCCAGAAACACCTGCCGGACACGCCAAAATCACCTGCCGGGTACGCGAGAACCACGTGGAGGACACTCCGCAATCACCTGCCGGACATGCCGGAACCACCTCTCAGACGCGCCAGAACCACTTGGCGAACACTCCGGAATCACCTGTCGGGCATGCCGGAACCACCTCTCAGACTTGCCATACCAAGTTCCGGACACGCCGGGACCACCTGCCGAGTATGCCGGAACCACCTGATCCACTCCCCAGAACCACCTGCTGGATACGCCAGAATCACCTGCCGGCTACTCCAGAACCACTCGGCAGACACTCCGTAACCAACTGCCGGGCATGCCGGAACCACCTCTCAGAGGTGCCAGAACCACATGCCGGACATGCCGGAATCACCTGCCGGGCATGCCGGAACCATGTCTCAGACGTGCCAGAACCATGTTCCGGACATGCCGGAACCACCTGCCGAGCTCGCCGGAACCACCTGCTGGACACCCCAAAATCACCTGCCGGCTACGCCAGAACCACTCGGCAGACACTCCGGTATCACATGCCGTGCATTCCGGAACCACCTCTCACAGGAGCCAGAACCAAATGCTGGACACTCCGGTATCTCCTGCCGGGCATGCCGGAACGACCTCTCAGAGGTGCCAGAACCACATGCCGGACACTCCGGAATCACCTGCCGGGCATGCCGGAACCACGTGCTGGACACGCCGGAACCACCGGCTCGACCCGCCGGAACCATTGCCGGACATGCAAAATCACCTGCCGGCTACGCCAGAACCACTTGGCGAACACTCCGCAATCACCTGCCGGGCATGGCGGAACCACCTCTCAGACATGCCGGAACCACATGCCAATGACACCGGAAGCACCTGCCAAGCACGCCAGAACCACCTGCTCGACTCGCCAAAACCACCCGCTGGACACGCCAAAATCACCTGCCGGCTACGCCACAACCAGTTGGGGAACACTCCGGAATCACCTGCCGGGCTGGCTGGAACCACCTGCCGGTCACGCCAACATCACCTTTCAGCTACACCAGAACCACTTGGCGGACACTCCGGAAACACCTGTCGGGCTGGCCGGAAACACATCTCAGACGTGCCAGGACCATGTGCATGAGATGCTGGAACCAAACCCCGAACAGACGGAAAACACCTGCCAGACCCGTCTGAACAACCTGCTGAGCACGCCGGAGCCACCTGCTCGACTCGCCAGAACCACCTGCCGGACATGCAAAAGTAACGTGCCGGCTACGCCACAACCAGTTGTGGAACACTTCGGAATCACCTGCCGGGCTTGCTGGAACCACCTGCCGGTCATGCCAAAATCACCTGCCAACTACGCCAGTACCACTTGGCGGACACTGTGGAAACACGTGTCGGGCCGGCCGGAACCACATCTTAGATGTGCCAGAACCATGTGCATGAGATGCTGGAACCACACCCCGAACAGACGGAAAACACCTGCCAGACCCGTCTGAACAACCTGCCGAGCACGCCGGAGCCACCTGCTCGACTCGCCGGAACCACCTACCTGACATGCCCAAATCACCAGCCGGGTATGCCAGAACCACTTGGCGGACACTCCGGAATCATCTGCCGGACATGCCGGAACCAGCTCTCAGACACACCAGAACCAAGTGCCGGAGACGCCGGAAGCACCTGCCGAGCATGCCGGAGCCACCTGCTCGACTCGCCAGAAACACCTGCCGGACACGCCAAAATCACCTGCCGGGTACGCCAGAACCACCTGGCGGACACTCCGAAATCACCTGTCGCGCATGCCGGAACCACCTCTCAGACGTGCCGGAAGCACGTGCCGGACACGCCGGAATCACCTACCGGACAGACAGGAACCAGCTGCCGAGCACGCCGGAGCCACCTGTTCGACTCGCTGGAACCACCTGCCGGACAGGCCAATATCAACTGCTGGCTATGCCAGAACCACCTGGGGGACGGTCCGGAATCACCTGCCAGCCATGGCGGAACCACCTCTCAGACGTACCAGAACCACCTGCCGGAGAAGCTGGAAACACGTCCTGGACAGTCTGGAACCACCTGCCGGCCAAGCCTGAACCACCTGCCAAGCACAACGGAACAACCTGCCAGACACGCCAAAATCACCTGCGTGTTATGCCAGAACCACTTGGAGGACTCTCTGGGATGACCTGCCGGGCATGCCGGAACCGCCTCTCAGACGTGATTGAACCATGTGGCGGACAGTCCGGAATCACCTGTTGGGCATGCGCAACCACCTCTGAGACGTACCAGAACCACATGCCGTGCAGGCTGGAACCACCTACCGGACAGACCGGAATCACCTTTCGGGCATGCCTGAACCACCTGTCAGATGTGCCAGAAACACGTGCCGGAGACGCCGGAAGCACCTGCCAAGCACGTTGGAACCACCTGCTCAACTCGCCTGAACCACTTGCCGGACATGCCAAAATCACCTGCCGACTATGCCAGAACAACTAGGCGAACACTCCGGAATCACTTGCCGGGCATGCAGGAACCACCTCTCAGACATGCCAGAACCCCGTGCCAATGACCCCGGAATCACCAGCAGAGCACGCCGGAACCACCTGCTCGACTCGCCAGAACCACCTGCCGATCACGCAAAAATCACCTGCCGGCTACGCCACAACCAGTTGGTGAACACTTTGGAATCACCTGCCAGGCTTGCTGGAACCACCTGCCAGTCATGCCAAAATCACCTGCCAACTACGCCAGAACCGCTTGGCGGACACTGCGGAAACACCTGTCGGGCCGGCCGGAACCACATCTCAGACGTGCCAGAAACGTGTTCATGAGATGCTGGAACCACACCCCGAACAGACGGATACCACCTGCCAGAACCGCCTGAACCACCTGTTGAGCACGCCGGAACCACCTGCTCGACTCACCGGTACGACCTCCCTGACACGCCAAAATCACCTGCTGGGTATGCCAGAACCACTTGGCGGACACTCCGGAATCATCTGCCGGACATGCCGGAACCAGCTCTCAGACACACCAGAACCAAGTGCCGGAGACGCCGGAAGCACCTGCCGAGCATGCCGGAGCCACCTGCTCGACTCGCCAGAAACACCTGCCGGACAAGCCAAAATCACCTGCCGGGTATGCCAGAACCACCTGGCGGACACTACGGAATCACCTGCCGCGCATGCCGGAACCACCTCTCAGACGTGCTGGAAGCACGTGCCAGACACGCTGGAAACACCTACCGGACAGACCGGAACCACCTGCCAAGAACGCCGGAGCCACCTGTTCGACTCGCTGGAACCACCTGCCGGACAGGCCAATATCAACTGCTGGCTATGCCAGAACCACCTGGGGGACAGTCCGGGATCACCTGCCAGCCATGGCGGAACCACCTCTCAGACGTAACAGAACCACCTGCCGGAGAAGCTGGAAACACGTCCTGGACAGACTGGAACCACGTGACGGCCATGCCTGAACCACGTGCCGAGCACGGCGGAACCACCTGCCGGACACGCCAAAATCACCTGCGGGCTACGCCAGAACCACTTGGACGACTCTCCGAAATGACCTGCCGGGCATGTTGGAACCACCTCTCAGACGTGCCAGAAGCACGTGGCGGACAGTCCGGAATCACCTGTTGGGCATACGCAACCACCTCTGAGACGTACCAGAACCACGTGCCGTGCACGCCGGAACCACCTACCGGACAGACCGGAATCAACTTTTGGGCATGCCGGAACCACCTGTCAGATGTGCCAGAAACACGTGCCGGAGATGCCTGAAGCACCTGCCGAGCGCGTCGCAACCACCTGCTCAACTCGCCTGAATCACCTGCCGGACACGCCAAAATCACCTGCCCGCTACACCAGCACCACTTCGGGGACAAGCCGGAATCACGTGAGGGGCATGCCAGCACAGCCTCTCAGACTGAACCTCGTGCCGGACACCCCAGTACCAACTGCCGGACAGACCGGAACTACCTGCCGGACACGCCGGAACCACCGGCTCGACCCGCCGGAACGACTGCTGGACATGCAAAATCACCTGCCGGCTACGCCGGAAACACTTGGCAAACACTCCGGAATCACCTGCCGGGCATGCCGGAACCACCTCTCAGATATGTCAGAACCACGTGCCAATGACCCCGGAAGCACCTGCCGAGCACGCCGGAACCACCTGCTCGACTCGCCAGAACCACCTGCCGGACACGCAAAAATCACCTGCCGGCTACGCCACAACCAGTTGGGGAACACTTCGGAATCACCTGCCGGGCTTGCTGGAACCACCTGCCGGTCATGCCAAAATCACCTGCCAACTACGCCAGTACCACTTGGCGGACAGTGTGGAAACACCTGTCGGGCCGGCCGGAACCACATCTCAGACGTGCCAGAACCATGTGCATGAGATGCTGGAACCACACCCCGAACAGACGGAAAACACCTGCCAGACCCGTCTGAACAACCTGCCGAGCACGCCGGAGCCACCTGCTCGACTCGCCGGAAACACCTACCTGACATGCCAAAATCACCAGCCGGGTATGCCAGAACCACGTGGCGGACACTCCGGAATCATCTGCCGGACATGCCGGAACCAGCTCTCAGACACACCAGAACCACGTGCCGGAGACGCCGGAAGCACCTGCCGAGCATGCCGAAGCCACCTGCTCGACTCGCCAGAAACACCTGCCGGACACGCCAAAATCACCTGCCGGGTACGCCAGAACCACCTGGCGGACACTCCGAAATCACCTGTCGCGCATGCCGGAACCACCTCTCAGACGTGCCGGAAGCACGTGCCGGACACGCCGGAATCACCTACCTGACAGACCGGAACCACCTTCCGAGCACGCCGGAGCCACCTGTTCGACTCGCTGGAACCACCTGCCGGACAGGCCAATATCAACTGCTGGCTATGCCAGAACCACCTGGGGGACGGTCCAGAATCACCTGCCAGCCATGGCGGAACCACCTCTCAGACGTACCAGAACCACCTAACGGAGAAGCTGGAAACACGTCCTGGACAGTCTGGAACCACCTGCCGGCCCAGCCTGAACCACCTGCCGAGCACGACGGAACCACCTGCCGGACACGCCAAAATCACCTGCAGGCTACGCCAGAACCACTTGGACGAGTCTCCGAAATGACCTGCCGGGCGTGTTGGAACCACCTCTCAGACGTGCCAGAAATATCTGGTGGACAGTCCGGAATCACCTGTTGGGCATGCGCAACCACCTCTGAGACGTACCAGAACCACATGCCGTGCAGGCTGGAACCACCTACCGGACAGACCGGAATCACCTTTCGGGCATGCCGGAACCACCTGTCAGATGTGCCAGAAACACGTGCCGGAGACGCCGGAAGCACCTGCCAAGCACGTTGGAACCACCTGCTCAACTCGCCTGAACCACCTGCCGGACATGCCAAAATCACCTGCCGGCTATGCCAGAACCACTTGGCGAACACTTCTGAATCACTTGCCGGGCATGCAGGAACCACCTCTCAGACATGCCAGAACCCCGTGCCAATGACCCCGGAAGCACCAGCCGAGCACGCCGGAACCACCTGCTCGACTCGCCAGAACCACCTGCCAGTCACGCAAAAATCACCTGCCGGCTATGCCACAACCAGTTCTGGAACACTTCGGAATCTCCTGCCAGGCTTGCTGGAACCACCTGCCGGTCATGCCAAAATCACCTGCCAACTATGCCAGAACCGCTTGGCGGACACTGCGGAAACACCTGTCGGGCCGGCCGGAACCACATCTCAGACGTGCCAGAAACGTGTTCATGAGATGCTGGAACCACACCCCGAACAGACGGATACCACCTGCCAGAACCGCCTGAACCACCTGCTGAGCACGCCGGAACCACCTGCTCGACTCACCGGTACCACCTCCCTGACACGCCAAAATCACCTGCTGGGTATGCCAGAACCACTTGGCGGACACTCCGGAATCATCTGCCGGACATGCCGGAACCAGCTCTCAGACACACCAGAACCAAGTGCCGGAGACGCCGGAAGCACCTGCCGAGCATGCCGGAGCCACCTGCTCGACTCGCCAGAAACACCTGCCGGACACGCCAAAATCACCTGCCGGGTATGCCAGAACCACCTGGCGGACACTACGGAATCACCTGCCGCGCATGCCGGAACCACCTCTCAGGCGTGCCGGAAGCACGTGCCATACACGCCGGAAACACCTACCGGACAGACCGGAACCACCTGCCAAGAACGCCGGAGCCACCTGTTCGACTCGCTGGAACCACCTGCCGGACAGGCCAATATCAACTGCTGGCTATGCCAGAACCACCTGGGGGACAGTCCGGGATCACCTGCCAGCCATGGCAGAACCAACTCTCAGACGTAGCAGAACCACCTGCCGGAGAAGCTGGAAACACGTCCTGGACAGCCTGGAACCACCTGCCGGCCAAGCCTGAACCACCTGCCAAGCACAACGGAGCAACCTGCCAGACACGCCAAAATCACCTGCGTGTTCTGCCAGAAGCACATGGAGGACTCTCTGGGATGACCTGCCGGGCATGCCGGAACCACCTCTCAGACGTGCCAGAACCATGTGGCGGACAGTCCGGAATCACCTGTTGGGCATACGCAACCACCTCTGAGACGTACCAGAACCACATGCCGTGCAGGCTGGAACCACCTACCGGACAGACTGGAATCACCTTTCGGGCATGCCGGAACCACCTGTCAGATGTGCCAGAAACACGTGCCGGAGACGCCGGAAGCACCTGCCGAGCACGTCGCAACCACCTGCTCAACTCGCCTGAACCACCTGCCGGACACGCTCAAATCACCTGCCCGCTACACCAGCACCACTTCGGGGACAAGCCGGAATCACGTGAGGGGCATGCCGGCACAGCCTCTCAGACAGAACCTCGTGCCGGACACCACAGAACCACCTGCCGGACAGACCGGAACCACCTGCCGGACATGCCGGAAGCACCGGCTCGACCCAATAGAACGACCGCTGGACATGCAAAATCACATGCCGGCTACGCCACAACCTGTTGGGGAACACTTCGGAATCACCTGCCGGGCTTGCTGGAACCACCTGCTGGTCATGCCAAAATCACCTGCCAACTACGCCAGTACCACTTGGCGGACACTGTGGAAACACCTGTCGGGCCGGCCGGAACCACATCTCAGACGTGCCAGAGCCATGTGCATGAGATGCTGGAACCACACCCCGAACAGACGGAAAACACCTGCCAGACCCGTCTGAACAACCTGCCGAGCACGCCGGAGCCACCTGCTCGACTCGCCGGAACCACCTACCTGACATGCCAAAATCACCAGCCGGGTATGCCAGAACCACTCTGCGGAAACTCCGGACTCATCTGCCGGACATGCCGGAACCAGCTCTCAGACACACCAGAACCACGTGCCGGAGACGCCGGAAGCACCTGCCGAGCATGCCGAAGCCACCTGCTCGACTCGCCAGAAACACCTGCCGGACACGCCAAAATCACCTGCCGGGTACGCCAGAACCACCTGGCGGACACTCCGAAATCACCTGTCCCGCATGCCGGAACCACCTCTCAGACGTGCCAGAAGCACGTGCCGGACACGCCGGAATCACCTACCGGACAGACCGGAACCACCTGCCGAGCACGCCGGAGCCACCTGTTCGACTCGCTGGAACCACCTGCCGGACAGGCCAATATTAACTGCTGGCTATGCCAGAACCACCTGGGGGACGGTCCGGAATCACCTGCCAGACATGGCGGAACCACCTCTCAGACGTACCAAAACCACCTGCCGGTTAAGCTGGAAACACGTCCTGCACAGTCTGGAACCACCTACCGGCCAAGCCTGAACCACCTGCCAAGCACAACGGAACAACCTGCCAGACACGCCAAAATCACCTGCGTGTTCTGCCAGAAGCACTTGGAGGACTCTCTGGGATGACCTGCCGGGCATGCCGGAACCACCTCTCAGACGTGCCAGAACCATGTGGCGGACAGTCCGGAATCACCTGTTGGGCATGCGCAACCACCTCTGAGACGTACCAGAACCACATGCCGTGCAGGCTGGAACCACCTACCGGACAGACCGGAATCACCTTTCGGGCATGCCGGAACCACCTGTCAGATGTGCCAGAAACACGTGCCGGAGACGCCGGAAGCACCTGCCAAGCACGTTGGAACCACCTGCTCAACTCGCCTGAACCACCTGCCGGACATGCCAAAATCACCTGCCGGCTATGCCAGAACCACTTGGCGAACACTCCTGAATCACTTGCCGGGCATGCAGGAACCACCTGTCAGACATGCCAGAACCCCGTGCCAATGACCCCGGAAGCACCAGCCGAGCACGCCGGAACCACCTGCTCGACTCGCCAGAACCACCTGCCGATCACGCAAAAATCACCTGCCGGCTATGCCACAACCAGTTCTGGAACACTTCGGAATCTCCTGCCAGGCTTGCTGGAACCACCTGCCGGTCATGCCAAAATCACCTGCCAACTACGCCAGAACCGCTTGGCAGACACTGCGGAAACACCTGTCGGGCCGGCCGGAACCACATCTCAGACGTGCCAGAAACGTGTTCATGAGATGCTGGAACCACACCCCGAACAGACGGATACCACCTGCCAGAACCGCCTGAACCACCTGCTGAGCACGCCGGAACCCCCTGCTCGACTCACCGGTACCACCTCCCTGACACGCCAAAATCACCTGCTGGGTATGCCAGAACCACTTGGCGGACACTCCGGAATCATCTGCCGGACATGCCGGAACCAGCTCTCAGACACACCAGAACCAAGTGCCGGAGACGCCGGAAGCACCTGCCGAGCATGCCGCAGCCACCTGCTCGACTCGCCAGAAACACCTGCCGGACACGCCAAAATCACCTGCCGGGTATGCCAGAACCACCTGGCGGACACTACGGAATCACCAGCCGTGCATGCCGGAACCACCTCTCAGACGTGCCGGAAGCACGTGCCAGACACGCCGGAAACACATACCGGACAGACCGGAACCACCTGCCAAGAACGCCGGAGCCACCTGCTCGACTCGCCAGAACCACCTGCCGGACACGCAAAAATCACCTGCCGGCTATGCCAATACCGGTGGGGGAACACTTCGGAATCACCTGCCGGGCTTGCTGGAACCACCTGCCGGTCATGCCAAAATCACCTGCCAACTACGCCAGTACCACTTGGCGGACACTGTGGAAACACCTGTCGGGCCGGCCGGAACCACATCTCAGACGTGCCAGAACCATGTGCATGAGATGCTGGAACCACACCCCGAACAGACGGAAAACACCTGCCAGACCCGTCTGAACAACCTGCCGAGCACGCCGAAGCCACCTGCTCGACTCGCCGGAACCACCTACCTGACATGCCAAAATCACCAGCCGGGTATGCCAGAACCACCTGGCGGACACTACGGAATCACCAGCCGCGCATGCCGGAACCACCTCTCAGACGTGCCGGAAGC
The DNA here is from genome assembly GCF_041296265.1 of Equus caballus. Lineage (NCBI taxonomy): Eukaryota > Metazoa > Chordata > Mammalia > Perissodactyla > Equidae > Equus > Equus caballus. The sequence goes on from NC_091713.1 coordinate 4,874,411, forward strand.
ACGTGCCAGACACGCCGGAAACACATACCGGACAGACCGGAACCACCTGCCAAGAACGCCGGAGCCACCTGCTCGACTCGCCAGAACCACCTGCCGGACACGCAAAAATCACCTGCCGGCTATGCCAATACCGGTGGGGGAACACTTCGGAATCACCTGCCGGGCTTGCTGGAACCACCTGCCGGTCATGCCAAAATCACCTGCCAACTACGCCAGTACCACTTGGCGGACACTGTGGAAACACCTGTCGGGCCGGCCGGAACCACATCTCAGACGTGCCAGAACCATGTGCATGAGATGCTGGAACCACACCCCGAACAGACGGAAAACACCTGCCAGACCCGTCTGAACAACCTGCCGAGCACGCCGAAGCCACCTGCTCGACTCGCCGGAACCACCTACCTGACATGCCAAAATCACCAGCCGGGTATGCCAGAACCACTCTGCGGAAACTCCGGAATCATCTGCCGGACATGCCGGAACCAGCTCTCAGACACACCAGAACCACATGCCGGAGACGCCGGAAGCACCTGCCGAGCATGCCGGAGCCACCTGCTCGACTCGCCAGAAACACCTGCCGGACACGCCAAAATCACCTGCCGGGTACGCCAGAACCACCTGGCGGACACTCCGAAATCACCTGTCGCGCATGCCGGAACCACCTCTCAGACGTGCCGGAAGCACGTGCCGGACACGCCGGAATCACCTACCGGACAGACCGGAACCACCTGCCGAGCACGCCGGAGCCACCTGTTCGACTCGCTGGAACCACCTGCCGGACAGGCCAATATCAACTGCTGGCTATGCCAGAACCACCTGGGGGACGGTCCGGAATCACCTGCCAGCCATGGCGGAACCACCTCTCAGACGTACCAGTACCACCTGCGGGAGAAGCTGGAAACACGTCCTGGACAGTCTGGAACCACCTACCGGCCAAGCCTGAACCACCTGCCAAGCACAACGGAACAACCTGCCAGACACGCCAAAATCACCTGCGTGTTATGCCAGAACCACTTGGAGGACTCTCTGGGATGACCTGCCGGGCATGCCGGAACCACCTCTCAGACGTGCCAGAACCATGTGGCGGACAGTCCGGAATCACCTGTTGGGCATGCGCAACCACCTCTGAGACGTACCAGAACCACATGCCGTGCAGGCTGGAACCACCTACCGGACAGACCGGAATCACCTTTCGGGCATGCCGGAACCACCTGTCAGATGTGCCAGAAACACGTGCCGGAGACGCCGGAAGCACCTGCCAAGCACGTTGGAACCACCTGCTCAACTCGCCTGAACCACCTGCCGGACATGCCAAAATCACCTGCCGGCTATGCCAGAACCACTTGGCGAACACTCCTGAATCACTTGCCGGGCATGCAGGAACCACCTCTCAGACATGCCAGAACCCCGTGCCAATGACCCCGGAAGCACCAGCCGAGCACGCCGGAAGCACCTGCTCGACTCGCCAGAACCACCTGCCGATCACGCAAAAATCACCTGCCGGCTACGCCACAACCAGTTCTGGAACACTTCGGAATCTCCTGCCAGGCTTGCTGGAACCACCTGCCGGTCATGCCAAAATCACCTGCCAACTACGCCAGAACCGCTTGGCGGACACTGCGGAAACACCTGTCGGGCCGGCCGGAACCACATCTCAGACGTGCCAGAAACGTGTTCATGAGATGCTGGAACCACACCCCGAACAGACGGATACCACCTGCCAGAACCGTCTGAACCACCTGCCGAGCACGCCGGAACCACATGCTCGACTCACCGGTACCACCTCCCTGACACGCCAAAATCACCTGCTGGGTATGCCAGAACCACTTGGCGGACACTCCGGAATCATCTGCCGGACATGCCGGAACCAGCTCTCAGACACACCAGAACCAAGTGCCGGAGACGCCGGAAGCACCTGCCGAGCATGCCGCAGCCACCTGCTCGACTCGCCAGAAACACCTGCCGGACACGCCAAAATCACCTGCCGGGTACGCCAGAACCACCTGGCGGACACTCCAAAGTCACCTGCCGCGCATGCCGGAACCACCTCTCAGATGTGCCGGAAGCACGTGCCGGACACGCCGCAATCACCTACCGGACAGACTGGAACCACCTGCCGAGCACGCCGGAGCCACCTGTTCGACTCGCTGGAACCACCTGCCAGACAGGCCAATATCAACTGCTGGCTATGCCAGAACCACCTGGGGGACGGTCCGGAATCACCTTCCAGACATGGCGGAACCACCTCTCAGACGTACCAGAACCACCTGCCGGAGAAGCTGGAAACACGTCCTGGACAGTCTGGAACCACCTGCCGGCCAAGCCTGAACCACCTGCCAAGCACAACGGAACAACCTGCCAGACACGCCAAAATCACCTGCGTGTTATGCCAGAACCACTTGGAGGACTCTCTGGGATGACCTGCCGGGCATGCCGGAACCAACTCTCAGACGTGCCAGAACCATGTGGCGGACAGTCCGGAATCACCTGTTGGGCATGCGCAACCACCTCTGAGACGTACCAGAACCACATGCCGTGCAGGCTCGAACCACCTACCGGACAGACCGGAATCACCTTTCGGGCATGCCGGAACCGCCTGTCAGATGTGCCAGAAACACGTGCCGGAGACGCCGGAAGCACCTGCCAAGCACGTTGGAACCACTTGCTCAACTCGCCTGAACCACCTGCCGGACATGCCAAAATCACCTGCCGACTATGCCAGAACCACTTGGCGAACACTCCGGAATCACTTGTCGGGCATGCAGGAACCACCTCTCAGACATGCCAGAACCCCGTGCCAATGACCCCGGAAGCACCAGCCGAGCACGCCGGAACCACCTGCTCGACTCGCCAGAACCACCTGCCGATCACGCAAAAATCACCTGCCGGCTACGCCACAACCTGTTGGTGAACACTTTGGAATCACCTGCCAGGCTTGCTGGAACCACCTGCCGGTCATGCCAAAATCACCTGCCAACTACGCCAGAACCGCTTGGCGGACACTGCGGAAACACCTGTCGGGCCGGCCGGAACCACATCTCAGACGTGCCAGAAACGTGTTCATGAGATGCTGGAACCACACCCCGAACAGGCGAATACCACCTGCCAGAACCGCCTGAACCACCTGATGAGCACGCCAGAACCACCTGCTCGACTCACCGGTACCACCTCCCTGACACGCCAAAATCACCTGCTGGGTATGCCAGAACCACTTGGCGGACACTCCGGAATCATCTGCCGGACATGCCGGAACCAGCTCTCAGACACACCAGAACCAAGTGCCGGAGACGCCGGAAGCACCTGCCGAGCATGCCGGAGCCACCTGCTCGACTCGCCAGAAACACCTGCCGGACACGCCAAAATCACCTGCCGGGTATGCCAGAACCACCTGGCGGACACTATGGAATCATCTGCCGCGCATGCCGGAACCACCTCTCAGGCGTGCCGGAAGCACGTGCCAGAGATGCCGGAAACACCTACCGGACAGACCGGAACCACCTGCCAAGAACGCCGGAGCCACCTGTTCGACTCGCTGGAACCACCGCTGGACAGGCCCATATCAACTGCTGGCTATGCCAGAACAACCTGTGGGACAGTCCGGGATCACCTGCCAGCCGTGGCGGAACCACCTCTCAGACGTACCAGAACCACCTGCCGGAGAAGCTGGAAACACGTCCTGGACAGACTGGAACCACGTGACGGCCATGCCTGAACCACATGCCGAGCACGGCGGAACCACCTGCCCGTACGCAAAAATCACCTGCGGGCTACGCCAGAACCACTTGGACGACTCTCCGAAATGACCTGCTGGGCATGTTGGAACCACCTCTCAGACGTGCCAGAAGCACGTGGCGGACAGTCTGGAATCACCTGTTGGGCATACGCAACCACCTCTGAGAGGTACCAGAACCACGTGCCGTGCACGCCGGAACCACCTACCGGACAGACCGGAATCAACTTTTGGGCATGCCGGAACCACCAGTCAGATGTGCCAGAAACACGTGCCGGAGACGCCGGAAGCACCTGCCGAGCACGTCGCAACCACCTGCTCAACTCGCCTGAACCACCTGCCGGACACGCCAAAATCACCTGCCCGCTACACCAGCACCACTTCGGGGACAAGCCGGAATCACGTGAGGGGCATGCTGGCACAGCCTCTCAGACTGAACCTCGTGCCGGACAACACAGAACCACCTGCCGGACAGACCGGAACCACCTGCCGGACATGCCGGAACCACCGGCTCGACCCGCCGGAACGACCGCTGGACATGCAAAATCACCTGCCGGCTACACCGGAAACACTTGGCGAACACTCCGGAATCACCTGCCGGGCATGCCGGAACCACCTCTCAGATATGCCAGAACCACGTGCCAATGACCCCGGAAGCACCCGCCGAGCACGCCGGAACCACATGCTCGACTCGCAAGAACCACCTGCCGGACACGCAAAAATCACCTGCCGGCTACGCCACAACCAGTTGGGGAACACTTCGGAATCACCTGCCGGGCTTGCTGGAACCACCTGCCGGTCATGCCAAAATCACCTGCCAACTACGCCAGTACCACTTGGCGGACACTGTGGAAACACCTGTCGGGCCGGCCGGAACCACATCTCAGACGTGCCAGAACCATGTGCATGAGATGCTGGAACCACAACCCGAACAGACGGAAAACACCTGCCAGACCCGTCTGAACAACCTGCCGAGCACGCCGGAGCCACCTGCTCGACTCGCCGGAACCACCAACCTGACATGCCAAAATCACCAGCCGGGTATGCCAGAACCACTTGGCGGACACTCCGGAATCATCTGCCGGACATGCCGGAACCAGCTCTCAGACACACCAGAACCACGTGCCGGAGACGCCGGAAGCACCTGCCGAGCATGCCGGAGCCACCTGCTCGACTCGCCAGAAACACCTGCCGGACACGCCAAAATCACCTGCCGGGTACGCCAGAACCACCGGGCGGACACTATGGCATCACCTGCTGCGCATGCCGGAACCACCTCTCAGACGTGCCGGAAGCACGTGCCGTACACGCCGGAATCACCTACCGGACATACCGGAACCACCTGCCGAGCACGCCGGAGCCACCTGTTCGACTCGCTGGAACCACCTGGCGGACAGGCCAATATCAACTGCTGGCTATGCCAGAACCACCTGGGGGACGGTCCGGAATCACCTGCCAGCCATGGCGGAACCACCTCTCAGACGTACCAGAACAACCTGCCGGAGAAGCTGGAAACACGTCCTGGACAGTCTGGAACCACCTGCCGGGCAAGCCTGAACCACCTGCCAAGCACAACGGAACAACCTGGCAGACACGCCAAAATCACCTGCGTGTTATGCCAGAACCTCTTGGAGGACTCTCTGGGATGACCTGCCGGGCATGCCGGAACCACCTCTCAGACGTGCCAGAACCATGTGGCGGACAGTCCGGAATCACCTGTTGGGCATGCGCAACCACCTCTGAGACGTACCAGAACCACATGCCGTGCAGGCTGGAACCACCTACCGGACAGACCGGAATCACCTTTCGGGCATGCCGGAACCACCTGTCAGATGTGCCAGAAACACGTGCCGGAGACGCCGGAAGCACCTGCCAAGCACGTTGGAACCACCTGCTCAACTCGCCTGAACCACCTGCCGGACATGCCAAAATCACCTGCCGGCTATGCCAGAACCACTTGGCGAACACTCCGGAATCACTTGCCGGGCATGCAGGAACCACCTCTCAGACATGCCAGAACCCCGTGCCAATGACCCCGGAAGCACCAGCCGAGCACGCCGGAACCACCTGCTCGACTCGCCAGAACCACCTGCCGATCACGCAAAAATCACCTGCCGGCTACGCCACAACCAGTTGGTGAACACTTTGGAATCACCTGCCAGGCTTGCTGGAATCACCTGCCGATCACGCAAAAATCACCTGCCGGCTACGCCAGAACCACTTGGCGAAGACTCCGGAATCACTTGCCGGGCATGCAGGAAACACCTCTCAGACATGCCAGAACCCCGTGCCCATGACCCCAGAAGCACCAGCCGAGCACGCCGGAAGCACCTGCTCGACTCGCCAGAACCACCTGCCGATCACGCAAAAATCACCTGCCGGCTACGCCAGAACCACTTGGACGACTCTCCGAAATGACCTGCCGGGCATGTTGGAACCACCTCTCAGACGTGCCAGAAGCACGTGGTGGACAGTCCGGAATCACCTGTTAGGCATGCGCAACCACCTCTGAGACGTACCAGAACCACGTGCCGGGCACGCCGGAACCACCCTCCGGACAGACCGGAATCAACTTTTGGGCATGCCGGAACCACCAGTCAGATGTGCCAGAAACACGTGCCGGAGAGGCCGGAAGCACCTGCCGAGCACGTCGCAAGCACCTGCTCAACTCGCCTGAACCACCTGCCGGACACGCCAAAATCACCTGCCCGCTACACCAGCACCACTTCGGGGACAAGCCGGAATCACGTGAGGGGCATGCCGGCACAGCCTCTCAGACTGAACCTCGTGCCGGACACCACAGAACCACCTGCCAGAAAGACCGGAACCACCTGACGGACACGCCCGAACCACCGGCTCGACCCGCCGGAACGACCGCTGGACATGCAAAATCACCTGCCGGCTACACCGGAAACACTTGGCGAACACTCCGGAATCACCTGCCGGGCATGCCGGAACCACCTCTCAGATATGCCAGAAGCACGTGCCAATGACCCCGGAAGCACCTGCCGAGCACCTCGGAACCACCTGCTCGACTCGCCAGAACCACCTGCCGGACACGCAAAAATCACCTGCCGGCTACGCCACAACCAGTTGGGGAAAACTTCGGAATCACCTTCCGGGCTTGCTGGAACCACCTGTCGGTCATGCCAAAATCACCTGCCAACTACGCCAGTACCACTTGGCGGACACTGTGGAAACACCTGTCGGGCCGGCCGGAACCACATCTCAGACGTGCCAGAACCATGTGCATGAGATGCTGGAACCACACCCCGAACAGACGGAAAACACCTGCCAGACCCGTCTGAACAACCTGCCGAGCACGCCGGAGCCACCTGCTCGACTCGCCGGAACCACCTACCTGACATGCCGAAATCACCAGCTGGGTATGCCAGAACCACTTGGCGGACACTCCGGAATCATCTGCCGGACATGCCGGAACCAGCTCTCAGACACACCAGAACCACATGCCGGAGACGCCGGAAGCACCTGCCGAGCATGCCGGAGCCACCTGCTCGACTCTCCAGAAACACCCGCCGGAAACGCCAAAATCACCTGCCGGGTACGCCAGAACCACCTGGCGGACACTCCGAAACCACCTGTCGCCCATACCGGAACCACCTCTCAGACGTGCCGGAAGCACGTGCCGGACACGCCGGAATCACCTACCGGACAGACCGGAAACACCTGCCGAGCACGCCGGAGCCACCTGTTCGACTCGCTGGAACCACCTGCCGGACAGGCCAATATTAACTGCTGGCTATGCCAGAACCACCTCGGGGACGGTCCGGAATCGCCTGCCAGCCATGGCGGAACCACCTCTCAGACGTACCAGAACCACCTGCCGGAGAAGCTGGAAACACGTCCTGGACAGTCTGGAACCACCTGCCGGCCAAGCCTGAACCACCTGCCAAGCACAACGGAACAACCTGCCAGACACGCCAAAATCACCTGCGTGTTACGACAGAACCACTTGGAGGACTCTCTGGGATGACCTGCCGGGCATGCCGGAACCACCTCTCAGACGTGCCAGAACCATGTGGCGGACAGTCCGGAATCACCTGTTGGGCATGCGCAACCACCTCTGAGACGTACCAGAACCACATGCCGTGCAGGCTCGAACCACCTACCGGACAGACCGGAATCACCTTTCGGGCATGCCGGAACCGCCTGTCAGATGTGCCAGAAACACGTGCCGGAGACACCGGAAGCACCTGCCAAGCACGTTGGAACCACCTGCTCAACTCGCATGAACCACCTGCCGGACATGCCAAAATCACCTGCCGACTATGCCAGAACCACTTGGCGAACACTCCGGAATCACTTGCCGGGCATGCAGGAACCACCTCTCAGACATGCCAGAACCCCGTGCCAATGACCCCGGAAGCACCAGCCGAGCACGCCGGAACCACCTGCTCGACTCACCGGTACCACCTCCCGGACACGCAAAAATCACCTGCCGGCTACGCCACAACCAGTTGGGGAACACTTCGGAATCACCTGCCGGGCTTGCTGGAACCACCTGCCGGTCATGCCAAAATCACCTGCCAACTATGCCAGAACCGCTTGGCGGACACTGCGGAAACACCTGTCGGGCCGGCCGGAACCACATCTCAGACGTGCCAGAACCATGTGCATGAGATGCTGGAACCACACCCTGAACAGACGGAAAACACCTGCCATACCCGTCTGAACAAACTGCCGAGCACGCCGGAGCCACCTTCTCGACTCGCCGGAACCACCTACTTGACATGCCAAAATCACCAGCCGGGTATGCCACAACCACTTGGCGGACACTCCGGAATCATCTGCCGGACATGCCGGAACCAGCTCTCAGACACACCAGAACCAAGTGCCGGAGACGCCGGAAGCACCTGCCGAGCATGCCGGAGCCACCTGATCGACTCGCCAGAAACACCTGCCGGACACGCCAAAATCACCTGCCGGGTACGCCAGAACCACCTGGCGGACACTACGGCATCACCTGCCGCGCATGCCGGAACCACCTCTCAGATATGCCAGAACCACGTGCCAATGAACCCGGAAGCACCTGCCGAGCACGCCGGAACCACCTGCTCGACTCGCCAGAACCACATGCCGGACACGCAAAAGTCACCTGCCGTCTACGCCACAACCAGTTGGGGAACACTTCGGAATCACCTGCCGGGCTTGCTGGAACCACCTGCCGGTCATGCCAAAATGACCGGACAACTACGCCAGAACCGCTTGGCGGACACTGCGGAAACACCTGTCGGGCCGGCCGGAACCACATCTCAGACGTGCAAGAAGCATGTGCATGTGATGCTGGAACCACACCCCGAACAGACGGAAAACACCTGCCAGACCCGTCTGAACAACCTGCCGAGCACGCCGGAGCCACCTGCTCGACTCGCCGGAACCACCTAACTGACATGCCAAAATCACCAGCTGGGTATGCCAGAACCACTTGGCGGACACTCCGGACATGCCGGAAACAGCTCTCAGACACACCAGAACCAAGTGCCGGAGACGCCGGAAGCACCTGCCGAGCATGCCGGAGCCACCTGCTCGACTCGCCAGAAACACCTGCCGGACACGCCAAAATCACCTGCCGGGTACGCCAGAACCACCTGGCGGACACTCCGAAATCACCTGTCGCGCATGCCGGAACCAACTCTCAGACGTGCCGGAAGCACGTGCCCGACATGCCGGAATCACCTACCGGACAGACCGGAACCACCTGCCGAGCACGCCGGAGCCACCTGTTCGACTCGCTGGAACCACCTGCCGGACAGGCCAATATCAACTGCTGGCTATGCCAGAACCACCTGGGGGACGGTCCGGAATCACCTGCCAGACATGGCGGAACCACCTCTCAGACGTACCAAAACCACCTGCCGGTTAAGCTGGAAACACGTCCTGGACAGTCTGGAACCACCTGCCGGCCAAGCCTGAACCACCTGCCAAGCACAACGGAACAACCTGCCAGACACACCAAAATCACCTGCGTGTTATGCCAGAACCACTTGGAGGACTCTCTGGGATGACCTGCCGAGCATGCCGGAACCACCTCTCAGACGTGCCAGAACCATGTGGCGGACAGTCCGGAATCACCTGTTGGGCATGCGCAACCACCTCTGAGACATACCAGAACCACATGCCATGCAGGCTGGAACCACCTACCGGACAGACCGGAATCACCTTTCGGGCATGCCGGAACCACCTGTCACATGTGCCAGAAACACGTGCCGGAGACGCCGGAAGCACCTGCCAAGCACGTTGGAACCACCTGCTCAACTCGCCTGAACCACCTGCTGGACATGCCAAAATCACCTGCCGACTATGCCAGAACCACTTGGCGAACACTCCGGAATCACTTGCCGGGCATGCAGGAACCACCTCTCAGACATGCCAGAACCCCGTGCCAATGACCCCGGAAACACCAGCCGAACACGCCGGAACCACCTGCTCGACTCGCCAGAACCACCTGCCGATCACGCAAAAATCACCTGCCGGCTACGCCACAACCAGTTGGTGAACACTTTGGAATCACCTGCCAGGCTTGCTGGAACCACCTGCCGGTCATGCCAAAATCACCTGCCAACTACGCCAGAACCGCTTGGCGGACACTGCGGAAACACCTGTCGGGCCGGCCGGAACCACATCTCAGACGTGCCAGAACCATGTGCATGAGATGCTGGAACCACACCCCGAACAGACGGATACCACCTGCCAGAACCGCCTGAACCACCTGCTGAGCACGCAGGAACCACCTGCTCGACTCACCGGTACCACCTCCCTGACACGCCAAAATCACCTGCTGGGTATCCCAGAACCACTTGGCGGACACTCCTGTATCATCTGCCGGACATGCCAGAACCAGCTCTCAGACACACCAGAACCAAGTGCCGGAGACGCCGGAAGCACCTGCCGAGCATGCCGTAGCCACCAGCTCGACTCGCCAGAAACACCTGCCGGACACGACAAAATCACCTGCCGGGTACGCCAGAACCACCTGGCGGACACTCCGAAACCACCTGTCACCCATGCCGGAACCACCTCTCAGACGTACCAGAACCACCTGCCGGAGAAGCTGGAAACACGTCCTGGACAGACTGGAACCACGTGACGGCCATGCCTGAACCACCTGCCGAGCACGGAGGAACCACCTGCCGGACACGCCAAAATCACCTGCGGGCTACGCCAGAACCACTTGGACGACTCTCCGAAATGACCTGCCGGGCATGTTGGAACCACCTCTCAGACGTGCCAGAAGCACGTGGCGGACAGTCCGGAATCACCTGTTGGGCATACGCAACCACCTCTGACACGTACGAGAACCACGTGCCGTGCACGCCGGAACCACCTACCGGACAGACCGGAATCAACTCTTGGGCATGCCGGAACCACCAGTCAGATGTGCCAGAAACACGTGCCGGAGACGCCGGAAGCACCTGCCGAGCATGTCGCAACCACCTGCTCAACTCGCCTGAACCACCTGCCGGACACGCCAAAATCACCTGCCCGCTACACCAGCACCACTTCGGGGACAAGCCGGAATCATGTGAGGGGCATGCCGGCACAGCCTCTCAGACTGAACCTCGTGCCGGACACCACAGAACCACCTGCCGGACAGACCGGAACCACCTGACGGACACGCCGGAACCACCGGCTCGACCCGCCGGAACGACCGCTGGACATGCAAAATCACCTGCCGGCTACGCCGGAAACACTTGGCGAACACTCCAGAATCACCTGCCGGGCATGCCGGAACCACCTCTCAGATATGCCAGAACCACGTGCCAATGACCCCGGAAGCACCTGCCGAGCACGCCGGAACCACCTGCTCGACTCGCCAGAACCACCTGCCGGACACGCAAAAATCACCTGCCGGCTACGCCACAACCAGTTGTGGAACACTTCGGAATCACCTGCCGGGCTTGCTGGAACCACCTGCCGGTCATGCCAAAATCACCTGCCAACTACGCCAGTACCACTTGGCGGACACTGTGGAAACACCTGTCGGGCCGGCCGGAACCACATCTCAGACGTGGCAGAACCATGTGCATGAGATGCTGGAACCACACCCCGAACAGACGGAAAACACCTGCCAGACCCGTCTGAACAACCTGCCGAGCACGCCGGAGCCACCTGCTCGACTCGCCGGAACCACCTACCTGACGTGCCCAAATCACCAGCCGGGTATGCCAGAACCACTTGGCGGACACTCCGGAATCATCTGCCGGACATGCCGGAACCAGCTCTCAGACACACCAGAACCACGTGCCGGAGATGCCGTAAGCACCTGCCGAGCATGCCGGAGCCACCTGCTCGACTCGCCAGAAACACCTGCCGGACACGCCAAAATCACCTGCCGGGTACGCCCGAACCACCTGGCGGACACTCCGAAATCACCTGCCGCGCTGCCGGAACCACCTCTCAGACGTGCCGGAAGCACGTGCCGGACACGCCGGAATCACCTACCGGACAGACCGGAACCACCTGCCGAGCACGCCGGAGCCACCTGTTCGACTCGCTGGAACCACCTGCCGGACAGGCCAATATCAACTGCTGGCTATGCCAGAACCACCTGGGGGACGGTCCGAAATCACCTGCCAGCCATGGCGGAACCACCTCTCAGACGTACCGGAACCACCTGCCGGACAAGCTGGAAACACGTCCTGGACAGTCTGGAACCACCTGCCGGCCAAGCCTGAACCACCTGCCTAGCACAACGGAACAACCTGCCAGACACGCCAAAATCACCTGCGTGTTATGCCAGAACCACTTGGAGGACTCTCTGGGATGACCTGCCGGGCATGCCGGAACCACCTCTCAGACGTTCCAGAAGCATGTGGCGGACAGTCCGGAATCACCTGTTGGGCATGCGCAACCACCTCTGAGACGTACCAGAACCACATGCCGTGCAGGCTGGAACCACCTACCGGACAGACCGGAATCACCTTTCGGGCATGCCGGAACCACCTGTCAGATGTGCCAGAAACACGTGCCGGAGACGCCGGAAGCACCTGCCAAGCACGTTGGAACCACCTGCTCAACTCGCCTGAACCACCTGCCGGACATGCCAAAATCACCTGCCGACTATGCCAGAACCACTTGGCGAACACTCCGGAATCACTTGCCGGGCATGCAGGAACCACCTCTCAGACATGCCAGAACCCCGTGCCAATGACCCCGGAAGCACCAGCCGAGCACGCCGGAACCACCTGCTCGACTCGCCAGAACCACCTGCCGATCACGCAAAAATCACCTGCCGGCTACGCCACAACCAGTTGGTGAACACTTTGGAATCACCTGCCAGGCTTGCTGGAACCACCTGCCAGTCATGCCAAAATCACCTGCCAACTACGCCAGAACCGCTTGGCGGACACTGCGGAAACACCTGTCGGGCCGGCTGGAACCACATCTCAGACGTGCCAGAAACGTGTTCATGAGATGCTGGAACCACACCCCGAACAGACGGATACCACCTGCCAGAACCGCCTGAACCACCTGCCGAGCACGCAGGAACCATCTGCTCGACTCACCGGTACCACCTCCCTGACACGCCAAAATCACCTGTTGGGTATGCCAGAACCACTTGGCGGACACTCCGGAATCATCTGCCGGACATGCCGGAACCAGCTCTCAGACACACCAGAACCAAGTGCCGGAGACGCCGGAAGCACCTGCCGAGCATGCCGGAGCCACCTGCTCGACTCGCCAGAAACACCTGCCGGACACGCCAAAATCACCTGCGGGCTACGCCAGAACCACTTGGACGACTCTCCGAAATGACCTGCCGGGCATGTTGGAACCACCTCTCAGACGTGCCAGAAGCACGTGGCGGACAGTCCGGAATCACCTGTTGGGCATACGCAACCACCTCTGAGACGTACCAGAACCACGTGCCGTGCACGCCGGAACCACCTACCGGACAGACCGGAATCAACTTTTGGGCATGCCGGAACCACCAGTGAGATGTGCCAGAAACACGTGCCGGAGACGCCGGAAGCACCTGCCGAGCACGTCGCAACCACCTGCTCAACTCGCCTGAACCACCTGCCGGACACGCCAAAATCACCTGCCCGCTACACCAGCACCACTTCTGGGACAAGCCGGAATCACGTGAGGGGCATGCCGGCACGGCCTCTCAGACTGAACCTCGTGCCGGACACCACAGAACCACCTGCAGGACAGACCGGAACCACCTGCCGGACACGCCGGAACCACCGGCTCGACCCGCCAGAACGACCGCTGGACATGCAAAATCACCTCCCGGCTACACCGGAAACACTTGGCGAACACTCCGGAATCACCTGCCGGGCATGCCGGAACCACCTCTCAGATATGCCAGAACCCCGTGCCAATGACCCCGGAAGCACCAGCCGAGCACGCCGGAACCACCTGCTCGACTCGCCAGAACCACCTGCCGATCACGCAAAAATCACCTGCCGGCTACGCCACAACCAGTTGGTGAACACTTTGGAATCACCTGCCAGGCTTGCTGGAACCACCTGCCGGTCATGCCAAAATCACCTGCCAACTACGCCAGAACCGCTTGGCGGACACTGCGGAAACACCTGTCGGGCCGGCCGGAACCACATCTCAGACGTGCCAGAAACGTGTGCATGAGATGCTGGAACCACACCCCGAACAGACGGAAAACACCTGCCAGACCCGTCTGAACAACCTGCCGAGCACGCCGGAGCCACCTGCTCGACTCGCCGGAACCACCTACCTGACATGCCCAAATCACCATCCGGGTATGCCAGAACCACTTGGCGGACACTCCGGAATCATCTGCCGGACATGCCGGAACCAGCTCTCAGACACACCAGAACCACGTGCCGGAGACGCCGGAAGCACCTGCCGAGCATGCCGGAGCCACCAGCTCGACTCGCCAGAAACACCTGCCAGACACGCCAAAATCACCTGCCGGGTACGCCAGAACCACCTGGCGGACACTCCGAAACCACCTGTCGCGCATGCCGGAACCACCTCTCAGACGTGCCGGAAGCACGTGCCAGACACGCCGGAATCACCTACCGGACAGACCGGAACCACCTGCCGAGCACGCCGGAGCCACCTGTTCGACTCGCTGGAACCACCTGCCGGACAGGCCAATATCAACTTCTGGCTATGCCAGAACCACCTGGGGGACGGTCCGGAATCACCTGCCAGCCATGGCGGAACCACCTCTCAGACGTACCAGAACCACCTGCCGGAGAAGCTGGAATCACGTCCTGGACAGTCTGGAACCACCTGCCGGCCAAGCCAGAACCACCTGCCAAGCACAACGGAACAACATGCCAGACACGCCAAAATCACCTGTGTGTTATGCCAGAACCACTTGGAGGACTCTCTGGGATGACCTGCCGGGCATGCCGGAATCACCTCTCAGACGTGCCAGAACCATGTGGCGGACAGTCCGGAATCACCTGTTGGGCATGCGCAACCACCTCTGAGACGTACCAGAACCACATGCCGTGCAGGCTGGAACCACCTACCGGACAGACCGGAATCACCTTTCGGGCATGCCGGAACCACCTGTCAGATGTGCCAGAAACACGTGCCGGAGACGCCGGAAGCACCTGCCAAGCACGTTGGAACCACCTGCTCAACTCGCCTGAACCACCTGCCGGACATGCCAAAATCACCTGCCGACTATGCCAGAACCACTTGGCGAACACTCCGGAATCACTTGCCGGGCATGCAGGAACCACCTCTCAGACATGCCAGAACCCCGTGCCAATGACCCCGGAAGCACCAGCCGAGCACGCCGGAACCACCTGCTCGACTCGCCAGAACCACCTGCCGATCACGCAAAAATCACCTGCCGGCTACGCCACAACCAGTTGGTGAACACTTTGGAATCACCTGCCAGGCTTGCTGGAACCACCTGCCAGTCATGCCAAAATCACCTGCCAACTACGCCAGAACCGCTTGGCGGACACTGCGGAAACACCTGTCGGGCCGGCTGGAACCACATCTCAGACGTGCCGGAAACGTGTTCATGAGATGCTGGAACCACACCCCGAACAGACGGATAACATCTGCCAGAACCGCCTGAACCACCTGCTGAGCACGCCGGAACCACATGCTCGACTCACCGGTACCACCTCCCTGACACGCCAAAATCACCTGCTGGGTATGCCAGAACCACTTGGCGGACACTCCGGAATCATCTGCCGGACATGCCGGAACCAGCTCTCAGACACACCAGAACCAAGTGCCGGAGACGCCGGAAGCACCTGCCGAGCATGCCGGAGCCACCTGCTCGACTCGCCAGAAACACCTGCCGGACACGCCAAAATCACCTGCCGGGTATGCCAGAACCACCTGGCGGACACTACGGAATCACCTGCCGCGCATGCCGGAACCACCTCTCAGGCGTGCCGGAAGCACGTGCCATACACGCCGGAAACACCTACCGGACAGACCGGAACCACCTGCCGAGCACGCCGGAGCCACCTGTTCGACTCGCTGGAACCACCTGCCGGACAGGCCAATATCAACTGCTGGCTATGCCAGAACCACCTGGGGGACAGTCCGGGATCACCTACCAGCCATGGCGGAACCACCTCTCAGACGTACCAGAACCACCTGCCGGAGAAGCTGGAAACACGTCCTGGACAGTCTGGAACCACCTGCCGGCCAAGCCTGAACCACCTGCCAAGCACAACGGAACAACCTGCCAGACACGCCAAAATCACCTGCGTGTTCTGCCAGAACCACTTGGAGGACTCTCTGGGATGACCTGCCGGGCATGCCGGAACCACCTCTCAGACGTGCCAGAACCATGTGGCGGACAGTCCGGAATCACCTGTTGGGCATGCGCAACCACCTCTGAGACGTACCAGAACCACATGCCGTGCAGGCTGGAACCACCTACCGGACAGACCGGAATCACCTTTCGGGCATGCCGGAACCACCTGTCAGATGTGCCAGAAACACGTGCCGGAGACGCCGGAAGCACCTGCCAAGCACGTTGGAACCACCTGCTCAACTCGCCTGAACCACCTGCCGGACATGCCAAAATCACCTGCCGACTATGCCAGAACCACTTTGCGAACACTCCGGAATCACTTGCCGGGCATGCAGGAACCACCTCTCAGACATGCCAGAACCCCGTGCGAATGACCCCGGAAGCACCAGCCGAGCACGCCGGAACAACCTGCTCAACTCGCCAGAACCACCTGCCGATCACGCAAAAATCACCTGCCGGCTACGCCACAACCAGTTGGGGAACACTTTGGAATCACCTGCCAACTTGCTGGAACCACCTGCCAGTCATGCCAAAATCACCTGCCAACTACGCCAGAACCGCTTGGCGGACACTGCGGAAACACCTGTTGGGCCGGCTGGAACCACATCTCAGACGTGCCAGAAACGTGATCATGAGATGCTGGAACCACACCCCGAACAGACGGATACCACCTGCCAGAACCGCCTGAACCACCTGCTGAGCACGCCGGAGCCACCTGCTCGACTCACCGGTACCACCTCCCTGACACGCGAAAATCACCTGCTGGGTATGCCAGAACCACTTGGCGGACACTCCGGAATCATCTGCCGGACATGCCGGAACCAGCTCTCAGACACACCAGAACCAAGTGCCGGAGACGCCGGAAGCACCTGCCGAGCATGCCGGAGCCACCTGCTCGACTCGCCAGAAACACCTGCCGGACACGCCAAAATCACCTGCCGAGTATGCCAGAACAACCTGGCGGACACTCCGGAATAACCTGTCGCGCATGACGGAACCACCTCTCAGACGTGCCGGAAGCACGTGCCAGACACGCCGGAAACACCTACCGACAGACCGGAACCACCTGCCAAGAACGCCGGAGGCACCTGTTCGACTCGCTGGAACCACCGCTGGACAGGCCCATATCAACTGCTGGCTATGCCAGAACCACCTGGGGGACAGTGCGGGATCACCTGCCAGCCGTGGCGGAACCACCTCTCAGACGTACCAGAACCACCTGCCGGAGAAGCTGGAAACACGTCCTGGACAGACTGGAACCACGTGACGGCCATGCCTGAACCACCTGCAGAGCACGGCGGAACCACCTGCCCGTACGCAAAAATCACCTGCGGGCTACGCCAGAACCACTTGGACGACTCTCCGAAATGACCTGCTGGGCATGTTGGAACCACCTCTCAGACGTGCCAGAAGCACGTGGCTGACAGTCCGGAATCACCTGTTGGGCATACGCAACCACCTCTGAGACGTACCAGAACCACGTGCCGTGCACGCCGGAACCACCTACCGGACAGACCGGAATCAACTGTTGGGCATGCCGGAACCACCAGTCAGATGTGCCAGAAACACGTGCCGGAGACGCCGGAAGCACCTGCCGAGCACGTCGCAACCACCTGCTCAACTCGCCTGAACCACCTGCCGGAAATGCCAAAATCACCTGCCCTCTACACCAGCACCACTTCGGGGACAAGCCGGAATCACGTGAGGGGCATGCCGGCACAGCCTCTCAGACTGAACCTCGTGCCGGACACCACAGAACCACCTGCCGGACAGACCGGAACCACCTGCCGGACACGCCGGAACCACCGGCTCGACCCGCCGGAATGACCGCTGGACATGCAAAATCACCTGCCGGCTACGCCCGAAACACTTGGCGAACACTCCGGAATCACCTGCCGGGCATGCCGGAACCACCTCTCAGATATGCCAGAACCACGAGCCAATGACCCCGGAAGCACCTGCCGAGCACGCCTGAACCACCTGCTCGACTCGCCAGAACCACCTGCCGGACACGCAAAAATCACCTGCCGGCTATGCCGCAACCAGTTGGGGAACACTTCGGAATCACCTGCCGGGCTTGCTGGAACCCCCTGCCGGTCATGCCAAAATCACCTGCCAACTACGCCAGTACCACTTGGCGGACACTGTGGAAACACCTGTCGGGCCGGCCGGAACCACATCTCAGACGTGCCAGGACCATGTGCATGAGATGCTGGAACCACACCCCGAACAGACGGAAAACACCTGCCAGACCCGTCTGAACAACGTGCCGAGCACGCCGGAGCCACCTGCTCGACTGGCCGGAACCACCTACCTGACATGCCAAAATCACCAGCCGGGTATGCCAGAACCACTTGGCGGACACTCCGGAATCATCTGCCGGACATGCCGGAACCAGCTCTCAGACACACCAGAACCACGTGCCGGAGACGCCGGAAGCACCTGCCGAGCATGCCGGAGCCACCTGCTCGACTCGCCAGAAACACCTGCCGGACACGCCAAAATCACCTGCCGGTTACGTCAGAACCACCTGGCGGACACTCCGAAATCACCTGTCGCGCATGCCGGAACCACCTCTCAGACGTGCCGGAAGAACGTGCCGGACACGCCGGAATCACCTACCGGACAGACCGGAACCACCTGCCGAGCACGCCGGAGCCACCTGCTCGACTCGCCGGAACCACCTACCTGACATGCCAAAATCACCAGCCGGGTATGCCAGAACCACTTGGCGGACACTCCGGAATCATCTGCCGGACATGCCGGAACCAGCTCTCAGACACACCAGAACCAAGTGCCGGAGACGCCGGAAGCACCTGCCGAGCATGCCGGAGCCACCTGCTCGACTCGCCAGAAACACCTGCCGGACACGCCAAAATCACCTGCCGGGTACGCCAGAACCACCTGGCGGACACTCCGAAATCACCTGTCGTGCATGCCGGAACCACCTCTCAGACGTGCCGGAAGCACGTGCCGGACACGCCGGAATCACCTACCGGACAGACCGGAACCACCTGCCGAGCACGCCAGAGCCACCTGTTCGACTCGCTGGAACCACCTGCCGGACAGGCCAATATCAACTGCTGGCTATGCCAGAACCTCCTGGGGGATGGTCCGGAATCACCTGCCAGCCATGGCGGAACCACCTCTCACACGTACCAGAACCACCTGCCGGAGAAGCTGGAAACACGTCCTGGACAGTCTGGAACCACCTGCCGGCCAAGCCTGAACCACGTGCCAAGCACAACGGAACAACCTTCCAGACACGCCAAAATCACCTGCGTGTTATGCCAGAACCACTTGGACGACTCTCTGGGATGACCTGCCGGGCATGCCGGAACCACCTCTCAGACGTGCCAGAACCACGTGGCGGACAGTCCGGAATCACCTGTTGGGCATGCGCAACCACCTCTGAGACGTACCAGAACCACATGCCGTGCAGGCCGGAACCACCTACCGGACAGACCGGAATCACCTTTCGGGCATGCCGGAACCACCTGTCAGATGTGACAGAAACACGTGCCGGGGACACCGGAAGCACCTGCCAAGCACGTTGGAACCACCTGCTCAACTCGCCTGAACCACCTGCCGGACATGCCAAAATCACCTGCCGACTATGCCAGAAGCACTTGGCGAACACTCCGGAATCACTTGCCGGGCATGCAGGAACCACCTCTCAGACATGCCAGAACCCCGTGCCAATGACCCTGGAAGCACCAGCCGAGCACGCCGGAACCACCTGCTCGACTCGCCAGAACCACCTGCCGATCACGCAAAAATCACCTGCCGGCTACGCCACAACCAGTTGGTGAACACTTTGGAATCACCTGCCAGGCTTGCTGGAACCACCTGCCAGTCATGCCAAAATCACCTGCCAACTACGCCAGAACCGCTTGGCGGACACTGCGGAAACACCTGTCGGGCCGACCGGAACCACATCTCAGACGTGCCAGAAACGTGTGCATGAGATGCTGGAACCACACCCCGAACAGACGGATATCACCTGCCAGAACCGCCTGAACCACCTGCTGAGCACGCCGGAACCACATGCTCGACTCACCGGTACCACCTCCCTGACACGCCAAAATCACCTGCTGGGTATGCCAGAACCACTTGGCGGACACTCCGGAATCATCTGCCGGACATGCCGGAACCAGCTCTCCGACACACCAGAACCAAGTGCCGGAGACGCCGGAAGCACCTGCCGAGCATGCCGCAGCCACCTGCTCGACTCGCCAGAAACACCTGCCGGACACGCCAAAATCACCTGCCGGGTATGCCAGAACCACCTGGCGGACACTACGGAATCACCTGCCGCGCATGCCGGAACCACCTCTCAGGCGTGCCGGAAGCACGTGCCAGACACGCCGGAAACACCTACCGGACAGACCGGAACCACCTGCCAAGAACGCCGGAGCCACCTGTTCGACTCGCTGGAACCACCTGCCGGACAGGCCAATATCAACTGCTGGCTATGCCAGAACCACCTGGGGGACAGTCCGGGATCACCTGCCAGCCATGGCGGAACCACCTCTCAGACGTACCACAACCACCTGCCGGAGAAGCTGGAAACACGTCCTGGACAGACTGGAACCACGTGACGGCCATGCCTGAACCACCTGCCGAGCACGGCGGAACCACCTGCCGGACACGCCAAAATCACCTGCGGGCTACGCCAGAACCACTTGGACGACTCTCCGAAATGACCTGCCGGGCATGTTGGAACCACCTCTCAGCTGTGCCAGAAGCACGTGGCGGACAGTCCGGAATCACCTGTTGGGCATACGCAACCACCTCTTAGACGTACCAGAACCACGTGCCGTGCACGCCGGAACCACCTACCGGACAGACCGGAATCAACTTTTGGGCATGCCGGAACCACCAGTCAGATGTGCCAGAAACACGTGCCGGAGACGCCGGAAGCACCTGCCGAGCACGTCGCAACCACCTGCTCAACTCGCCTGAACCACCTGCCGGACACACCAAAATCACCTGCCCGCTACACCAGCACCACTTCGGGGACAAGCCGGAATCACGTGAGGGGCATGCCGGCACAGCCTCTCAGACTGAACCTCGTGCCGGACACCACAGAACCACGTGCCGGTGAGACCGGAACCACCTGCCGGACACGCCGGAACCACCGGCTCGACCCGCCGGAACGACCGCTGGACATGCAAAATCACCTGCCGGCTACGCCGGAAACACTTTGCGAACACGCCGGAATCACCTGCCGGGCATGCCGGAACCACCTCTCAGATATGCCAGAACCACGTGCCAATGACCCCGGAAGCACCTGCCGAGCACGCCGGAACCACCTGCTCCACTCGCCAGAACCACCTTCCGGACACGCAAAAATCACCTGCCGGCTACGCCACAACCAGTTGGGGAACACTTCGGAATCACCTGCCGGGCTTGCTGGAACCACCTGCCGGTCATGCCAAAATCACCTGCCAACTACGCCAGTACCACTTGGCGGACACTGTGGAAACACCTGTCGGCCCGGCCGGAACCACATCTCAGACGTGCCAGAACCATATACATGAGATGCTGGAACCACACCCCGAACAGACGGAAAACACCTGCCAGACACGTCTGAACAACCTGCCGAGCACGCCAGAGCCACCTGCTCGACTCGCCGGAACCACCAACCTGACATGCCAAAATCACCAGCCGGGTATGCCAGAACCACTTGGCGGACACTCCGGAATCATCTGCCGGACAGGCCGGAACCACCTCTCCGACACACCAGAACCAAGTGCCGGAGACGCCGGAAGCACCTGCCGAGCATGCCGCAGCCACCTGCTCGACTCGCCAGAAACACCTGCCGGACACGCCAAAATCAGCTCCCGGGTATGCCAGAACCACCTGGCGGACACTACGGAATCACCTGCCGCGCATGCCGGAACCACCTCTCAGGCATGCCGGAAGCACGTGCCAGACACGCCGGGAACACCTACCGGACAGACCGGAACCACCTGCCAAGAATGCCGGAGCCACCTATTCGACTCGCTGGAACCACCTGCCGGACAGGCCTATATCAACTGCTGGCTATGCCAGAACCACCTGGGGGACAGTCCGGGATCACCTGCCAGCCATGGCGGAACCACCTCTCAGACGTACCAGAACCACCTGCCGGAGAAGCTGGAAACACGTCCTGGACAGACTGGAACCACGTGACGGCCATGCCTGAACCACCTGCCGAGCACGGCGGAACCACCTGCCGGACACGCCAAAATCCCCTGCGGGTTACGCCAGAACCACTTGGACGACTCTCCGAAATGACCTGCCGGGCATGTTGGAACCACCTCTCAGACGTGCCCGAAGCACGTGGCGGACAGTCCGGAATCACCTGTTGGGCATACGCAACCACCTCTGAGACGTACCAGAACCACGTGCCGATCACGCCGGAACCACCTACCGGACAGACCGGAATCAACTTTTGGGCATGCCGGAACCACCAGTCAGATGTGCCAGAAACACGTGCTGGAGACGCCGGAAGCACCTGCCGAGCACGTCGCAACCACCTGCTCAACTCGCCTGAACCACCTGCCGGACACGCCAAAATCACCTGCCCGCTACACCAGCACCACTTCGGGGACAAGCCGGAATCACGTGAGGGGCATGCCGGCACAGCCTCTCAGACTGAACCTCGTGCCGGACACCACAGAACCACGTGCCGGTGAGACCGGAACCACCTGCCGGACACGCCGGAACCACCGGCTCGACCCGCCGGAACGACCGCTGGACATGCAAAATCACCTGCCGGCTACGCCGGAAACACTTGGCGAACACGCCGGAATCACCTGATGGGCATGCCGGAACCACCTCTCAGATATGCCAGAACCACGTGCCAATGACCCCGGAAGCACCTGCCGAGCACGCCGGAACCACCTGCTCCACTCGCCAGAACCACCTGCCGGACACGCAAAAATCACCTGCCGGCTAGGCCACAACCAGTTGGGGAACACTTCGGAATCACCTGCCGGGCTTGCTGGAACCACCTGCCGGTCATGCCAAAATCACCTGCCAACTACGCCAGTACCACTTGGCGGACACTGTGGAAACAACTGTCGGGCCGGCCGGAACCACATCTCAGACGTGCCAGAACCATGTGCATGAGATGCTGGAACCACACCCCGAACAGACGGAAAACACCTGCCAGACCCGTCTGAACAACCTGCCGAGCACGCCGGAGCCACCTGCTCGACTCGCCGGAACCACCTACCTGACATGCCCAAATCACCAGCCGGGTATGCCAGAACCACTTGGCGGACACTCCGGAATCATCTGCCGGACATCCCGGAACCAGCTCTCAGACACACCAGAACCACGTGCCGGAGACGCCGGAAGCACCTGCCGAGCATGCCGGAGCCACCTGCTCGACTCGCCAGAAACACCTGCCGGACACGCCAAAATCACCTGCCGGGAATGCCAGAACCACCTGGCGGACACTACGGCATCACCTGCCGCGCATTCCGGAACCACCTCTCAGACGTGCAGGAAGCACGTGCCGGACACGCCGGAATCACCTACCGGACAGACTGGAACCACCTGCCGAGCATGCCGGAGCCACCTGTTCGACTCGCTGGAACCACCTGCCGGACAGGCCAATATCAACTGCTGGCTATGCCAGAACCACCTGGGGGACGGTCCGGAATCACCTGCCAGCCATGGCGGAACCACCTCTCAGACGTACCAGAACCACCTGCCGGAGAAGCTGGAAACACGTCCTGGACAGTCTGGAACCACCTGCCGGCCAAGCCTGAACCACCTGCCAAGTACAACGGAACAACCTGCCAGACACGCCAAAATCACCTGCGTGTTATGCCAGAACCACTTGGAGGACTCTCTGGGATGACCTGCCGGGCATGCCGGAACCACCTCTCAGACGTGCCAGAACCATGTGGCGGACAGTCCGGAATCACCTGTTGGGCATGCGCAACCACCTCTGAGACGTACCAGAACCACATGCCGTGCAGGCTGGAACCACCTACCGGACAGACCGGAATCACCTTTCGGGCATGCCGGAACCGCCTGTCAGATGTGCCAGAAACACGTGCCGGAGACGCCGGAAGCACCTGCCAAGCACGTTGGAACCACCTGCTCAACTCGCCTGAACCACCTGCCAGACATGCCAAAATCACCTGCCGACTTTGCCAGAACCACTTGGCGAACACTCCGGAATAACGTGCCGGGCATGCAGGAACCACCTCTCAGACATGCCAGAACCCCGTGCCAATGACCCCGGAAGCACCAGCCGAGCACGCCGGAACCACCTGCTCGACTCGCCAGAACCACCTCCCGGACACGCAAAAATCACCTGCCGGCTACGCCACAACCCGTTGGGGAACACTTCGGAATCACCTGCCGGGCTTGCTGGAACCACCTGCCGGTCATGCCAAAATCACCTGCCAACTACGCCAGAACCGCTTGGCGGACACTGCGGAAACACCTGTCGGGCCGGCCGGAACCACATCTCAGACGTGCCAGAACCATGTGCATGAGATGCTGGAACCACACCCTGAACAGACGGAAAACACCTGCGAGACCCGTCTGAACAACCTGCCGAGCACGCCGGAGCCACCTGCTCGACTCGCCGGAACCACCTACCTGACATGCCAAAATCACCAGCCGGGTATGTCAGAACCACTTGGCGGACACTCCGGAATCATCTGCCGCACATGCCGGAACCAGCTCTCAGAAACACCAGAACCAAGTGCCGGAGACGCCGGAAGCACCTGCCGAGCATGCCGGAGCCACCTGCTCGACTCGCCAGAAACACCTGCCGGACACGCCAAACTCACCTGCCGGGTACGCCAGAACCACCTGGCGGACACTCCGAAATCACCTGCCGCGCATGCCGGAACCACCTCTCAGACGTGCCGGAAGCACGTGCCGGACACGCCGGAATCACCTACCGGACAGACCGGAACCACCTGCCGAGCACGCCGGAGCCACCTGTTCGACTCGCTGGAACCACCTGCCGGACAGGCCAATATCAACTGCTGGCTATGCCAGAACCACCTGGGGGACGGTCCGGAATCACCTGCCAGCCATGGCGGAACCACCTCTCAGACGTACCAGAACCACCTGCCGGAGAAGCTGGAAACACGGCCTGGACAGTCTGGAACCACCTGCCGGCCAAGCCTGAACCACCTGCCAAGCACAACGGAGCAACCTGCCAGACACGCCAAAATCACCTGCGTGTTATGCCAGAACCACTTGGAGGACTCTCTGGGATGACCTGCCGGGCATGCCGGAACCACCTCTCAGACGTGCCAGAACCACGTGCCAATGACCCCGGAAGCACCTGCCGAGCACGCCGGAACCACCTGCTCGACTCGCCAGAACCACCTGCCGGACACGCCAAAATCACCAGCTGGGTATGCCAGAACCACATGGCGGACACTCCAGAGATGCCGGAACCACCTCTCAGACGTGCCGGAAGCACGTGCCTGACATGCCGGAATCACCTACCGGACAGACCGGAACCACCTGCCGAGCACGCCGGAGCCACCTGTTCGACTCGCTGGAACCACCTGCCGGACAGGCCAATATCAACTGCTGGCTATGCCAGAACCACCTGGGGGACGGTCCGGAATCACCTGCCAGCCATGGCGGAACCACCTCTCAGACGTACCAGAACCACCTGCCGGAGAAGCTGGAAACACGTCCTGGACAGTCTGGAACCACCTGCCGGCCAAGCCTGAACCACCTGCCAAGCACAACGGAACAACCTGCCAGAAACGCCAAAATCACCTGCGTGTTATGCCAGAACCACTTGGAGGACTCTCTGGGATGACCTGCCGGGCATGCCGGAACCACCTCTCAGACGTGCCAGAACCATGTGGCGGACAGTCCGGAATCACCTGTTGGGCATGCGCAACCACCTCTGAGACGTACCAGAACCACATGCCGTGCAGGCTGGAACCACCTACCGGACAGACCGGAATCACCTTTCGGGCATGCCGGAACCGCCTGTCAGATGTGCCAGAAACACGTGTCGGAGACGCCGGAAGCACCTGCCAAGCACGTTGGAACCACCTGCTCAACTCGCCTGAACCACCTGCCGGACATGCCAAAATCACCTGCCGACTATGCCAGAACCACTTGGCGAACACTCCGGAATCACTTGCCGGGCATGCAGGAACCACCTCTCAGACATGCCAGAACCCCGTGCCAATGACCCCGGAATCACCAGCCGAGCACGCCGGAACCACCTGCTCGACTCGCCAGAACCACCTGCCGATCACGCAAAAATCACCTGCCGGCTACGCCACAACCAGTTGGTGAACACTTTGGAATCACCTGCCAGGCTTGCTGGAACCACCTGCCGGTCATGCCAAAATCACCTGCCAACTACGCCAGAACCACTTGGCGGACACTGCGGAAACACCTGTCGGGCCGGCCGGAACCACATCTCAGACGTGCCAGAACCATGTGCATGAGATGCTGGAACCACACCCCGAACAGACGGATACCACCTGCCAGAACCGCCTGAACCACCTGCTGAGCACGCCGGAACCACCTGCTCGACTCACCGGTACCACCTCCCTGACACGCCAAAATCACCTGCTATGTATCCCAGAACCACTTGGCGGACACTCCTGTATCATCTGCCGGACATGCCAGAACCAGCTCTCAGACACACCAGAACCAAGTGCCGGAGACGCCGGAAGCACCTGCCGAGCATGCCGGAGCCACCTGCTCGACTCGCCAGAAACACCTGCCGGACACGCCAAAATCACCTGCCGGGTATGCCAGAACCACCTGGCGGACACTACGGAATCACCTGCTGCGCATGCCGGAACCACCTATAAGACGTGCCGGAAGCACGTGCCAGACACGCCGGAAACACCTACCGGACAGACCGGAACCACCTGCCAAGAATGCCGGAGCCACCTGTTCGACTCGCTGGAACCACCTGCCGGACAGGCCAATATCAACTGCTGGCTATGCCAGAACCACCTGGGGGACAGTCCGGGATCACCTGCCAGCCATGGCGGAACCACCTCTCAGACTTGCCAGAACGATGTTCCGGACACTCCGGAATCACCTGCCGGGCATGCCGGAACCACCTCTCAGAGGTGCCAGAACCACATGCCGGACACTCCGGAATCACCTGCCGGGCATGCCGGAACCACCTCTCAGAGGTGCCAGAACCACATGCCGGACACTCCGGAATCACCTGCCTGGCATGACGGAACCATCTCTCAGACTTGACAGAACCATGTTCAGGACACGCTGGTACCACCTGCCGAGCTCGCCGGAACCACCTGCTGGACACGCCAAAATCACCTGCCAGCTACGCCAGAACCACACGGCAGACACTCCGGAAACACCTGTCGGGCCGGCCGGAACCACCTATCTGACATGCCAGAACCATGTGCCTGAGACGCCGGAACCACTCCCCGAACAGACCGAAACCACCTGCCAGACCCGCCTGAACCCCCTGGTGAGCACGCCTGATCCACCTGCTCAACTAGCCGGAACCACCTTCCTGACACGCCAAAATCACCTGCCGGCTACGCCACAACCATGTGGTGAACTCCTCGGAATCACCTGCCGGGCTGGCTCCAGAACCACTCGGCAGACACTCCGGAACCACCTGCCGGGCATGCCGGAACCACCTCTCAGACATGCCGGAACCACATGCCAATGACACCGGAAGCACCTGCCGAGCACGCCAGAACCACCTGCTCGACTCGCCAAAACCACCTGCTGGACACGCCAAAATCACCTGCCGGCTACGCCACAACCATTTGGTGAACTCTACGGAATCACATGCCGGGCTTGCTGGAACCACCTGCTGGTCACGCCAACATCACCTGCCAGCTATGCCAGAACCACTTGGCGGACACCATGGAAACACCTGTCGGGCCGGCCGGAACCACATATCAGACGTGCCAGAACAATGTGCCTGAGATGCCGGAACCACTCCCCGAACAGACCGAAACCACCTGCCAGACCCGCCTGAACCGCCTGGCGAGCACGCCTGATCCACCTGCTCAACTAGCCGGAACCACCTTCCTGACACGTCAAAATCACCTGCCAGGTATACGAGAACCACTTGGTGGACACTCCGGAATCATCTGCAGGACATGCCAGAACCAGCTCTCAGAGACACCACAACCACGTGCCAGAGACGCCGGAAGCACCAGCTGAGCATGCCTGAGCCACCTGCTCGAATCGCAAGATACACCTGTCGGACGTGCCAAAATCACCTGCCGGGTACACCAGAAACACTTGGCGGACGCTTCGGAAACACCTGTCGGGCGTGCCGGAACCACCTCTCAGACTTGCCAGAACCATGTTCTGGACACGCCGGTACCACCTGCCGAGTATGCCGGAACCAGCTGATCCATACCCCAGAACCACCTAGTGGACACACCAAAATCAACTGCCGGCTACGCCAGAACCGCTCGGCAGACACTCCGGAATCACATGCCAGGCATCCCGGAACCACCTCTCAGAGCTGCCAGAACCAAATGCCGGACACTCCAGTATCACCTGCCGGGCATGCCACAACAACCTCTCAGAGGTGCCAGAACCACATTCCGGACACACCGGAATCACCTGCCGGGCATGCCGGAACCACCTGATCCACTCCCCAGAAGCACCTGCTGGACATGCCGGAATCACATGCCGGACATGCTGGAACCACCGGCTCGACTCGACGGAACCATTGCCGGACATGCAAAATCTCCTGCCGGCTACTCCAGAACCACTTGGCGAACACTCCGGAATCACCTGCCGGGCATGGCGGAACCACCTCTCAGACATGCCGGAACCACATGACAATGACACCGGAAGCACCTGCAGAGCACGCCAGAACCACCTGCTCGACTCGACAAAACCACCTGCTGGACACGCCAAAATCACCTTCCGGCTACGCCACAACCATTTGGTGAACTCTTCGGAATCACCTGCCGGGCTGCCTGGAACCACCTGCCGGTCACGCGAACATCACCAGCCAGCTATGCCAGAACCACTTGCCGGACACCATGGAAACACCTGTCGGGCCGGCCGGAACCACCTATCAGACTTGCCAGAACCATGTGCCTGAGAAGCCGGAACCACACACCGAACAGACCGAAACCACCTGCCAGACCTGCCTGAACCACCTGTCGAGCACACCGGAACCACCTACTCGACTCGCTGGAACCACCTACCTGACACGCTAAAATCACCTGCCGGGTATGCGACAACCACTTGGTGGACACTCCGGAATCATCTGCCGGACATGCCAGAAAAAGCTCTCAGACACACCAGAACCACGTGCCAGAGACGCCGGAAGCACCAGCTGAGCATGCCTGAGCCACATGCTCGACTCGCAAGAAACACCTGTCGGACATGCCAAAATCACCTGCCGGGTACGCCAGAAACTATTGGCGGACGCTCCGGAATCACCTGTCGGGCGTGCCGGAACCACCTCTCAGACATGCCGGAACCACATGCCAATGACACGAGAAGCACCTGCCGAGCATGCCAGAACCACCTGCTCGACTCGCCAAAACCACCTGCTGGACACGCCAAAATCACCTGCCGGGTACGCCAGAACCACGTGGCGGACACTCCGGAATCACCTGTCGGGCAAGCTGGAACCAACTCTCAGACGTGCCAGAACCTCGTGCCGGACACGCCAGAACCACCTGCCGGACAGACCGGAAACACCTGCCGGACACGCCGGAACCACCGGCTTGAATCGCCGGAACCACCGCCGGACATGCAAAATGACCTGCTGGCTATGCCAGAACCACTTGGCGAACACTCCGGAATCACCTGTCGGGCAAGCCGGAACCACCTCTCAGACTTGCCAGAACCATGTTCCGGACACGCCGGTACCACCTGCCGAGTATGCCGGAACCACGTGATCCACTCCCCAGAACCAGCTGCTGGACACGCCAGAATCACCTGCCGACTACGCCAGAACCACTCGGCAGACACTCCGGAACCACCTGCCGGGCATGCCGGAACCACATCTCAGAGGTGCCAGAACCACATACCGGACACTCCAGAATCACCTGCCGGGCATGCCGGAACCATCTCTCAAAGGTGCCAGAACCATGTTCCGGACACGCTGGTACCACCTGCTGAGTAAGCCGGAACCAGCTGATCCACTCCCCAGAACCACCTAGTGGACACGCCAAAATCAACTGCCGGCTACACCAGAACCACTCGGCAGACACTCCGGAATCACATGCCAGGTATTCCGGAACCACCTCTCAGAGGTGCCAGAACCAAATTCCGGAGACTCCGGTATCACCTGCCGGGCATGCCGGAACCACCTCTCAGAGGTGGCAGAACCACATGCCGGACACTCCGGAATCACCTGCCGGGCATGCCGGAACCACCTGCTGGACATGCCGGAATCACCTGCCGGACATTCTGGAACCACCGGCTCGACTCGCCGGAACCATTGCCGGACATGCAAAATCACCTGCCGGCTACGCCAGAACCACTTGGTGAACACTCCAGAATCACCTGCCGGGCATGGCGGAACCACCTCTGGGACATGCCGGAACCACATGCCAATGACACCGGAAGCACCTGCCGAGCACGCCAGAACAACCTGCTCGACTCGCCAAAACCACCTGCTGGACACGCCAAAATCACCTGCCGGCTAGGCCACAACCATTTGGTGAACTCTTCAGGATCACCTGCCGGGCTTGCTGGAACCTCCTGCTGGTCACGCCAACATCACCAGCCAGCTATGCCAGAACCACTTGGCGGACACCATGGAAACACCTGCTGGGCCGGCCGGAACCACCTCTCAGACGTGCCAGAACCACGTGCCTGAGATGCCGGAACCACTCCCCGAACAGACCGAAACCACCTGCCAGACCCGCCTGAACCCCCTGACGAGCACGCCTGATCCACCTGCTCAACTAGCCGGAACCAACTTCCTGACACGCCAAAATCACCTGCCAGGTATACCAGAACCACTTGGTGGACACTCCGGAATCATCTGCCGGACATGTCAGAACCAGCTCTCAGACACACCAGAACCACGTGCCAGAGACGCCGGAAGCACCAGCTGAGCATGCCTGAGCCACCTGCTCGACTCGCAAGATCAACCTGTCGGACATGCCAAAATCACCTGCCAGGTACGCCAGAAACACTTGGCGGACGCTCCGGAATCACCTGTCGGGCGTGCCGGAACCACCTCTCAGACTTGCCAGAACCATGTTCTGGACACGCCGGTACCACCTGCCGAGTATGCCGGAAACAGCTGATCCACTCCCCAGATCCACTTGGTGGACACGCCAAAATCAACTGCCGGCTACGCCAGAACCACTCGTCAGACACTCTGGAATCACATGCCAGGCATCCCGGAACCACCTCTCAGAGGTGCCAGAACCAAATGCCGGACACTCCGGTATCACCTGCCGGGCATGCCGGAGCCACCTCTCAGAGGTGCCAGAACCACATGCCGGACACTCCGGAATCACCTGCCGGGCATGCCGGAACCACGTGCCGGACATTCCGGAACCACCGGCTAGACTCGCCGGAACCATTGCCGGACATGCAAAATCACCTGCCGCCTACGCCAGAACCACTTGGCGAACACTCCGGAATCACCTGCCGGGCATGGCGGAACCACCTCTCAGACATGCCGGAACCACATGCCAATGACACCGGAAGCACCTGCCGAGCACGCCAGAACCACCTGCTCGACTCGCCAAAACCACCTGCTGTACACGCCAAAATCACCTTCCGGCTACGCCACAACCATTTGGTGAACACTTCGGAATCACCTGCCGGGCTGGCTGGAACCATCTGCCGGTCACGCCAACATCACCTGCCAGCTATGTCAGAACCACATGGCAGACACCATGGAAACACCTGTCGGGCCGGCCGGAACCACCTATCAGACGTGCCAGAACCATCTGCCTGAGTTGCCGGAACCACACCCTGAACAGACCGAAACCACCTGCCAGACCCACCTGAACCACCTGCCGAGCACGCCGGAACCACCTACTCTACTCGCTGGAACCACCTACCTGAAACGCTAAAATCACATGCCGGGTATGCCACAACCACTTGGTGGACACTCCGGAATCATCTGCCGGACATGCCAGAACCAGCTCTCAGACACACCAGAACCACGTGCCAGACACGCCGGAAGCACCTGCTGATCATGCCTGAGCCAAATGCTCGACTTGCCAGAAACACCTGCCGGACACGCCAAAATCACCTGCCGGGTACGCGAGAACCACGTGGAGGACACTCCGCAATCACCTGCCGGACATGCCGGAACCACCTCTCAGACGCGCCAGAACCACTTGGCGAACACTCCGGAATCACCTGTCGGGCATGCCGGAACCACCTCTCAGACTTGCCATACCAAGTTCCGGACACGCCGGGACCACCTGCCGAGTATGCCGGAACCACCTGATCCACTCCCCAGAACCACCTGCTGGATACGCCAGAATCACCTGCCGGCTACTCCAGAACCACTCGGCAGACACTCCGTAACCAACTGCCGGGCATGCCGGAACCACCTCTCAGAGGTGCCAGAACCACATGCCGGACATGCCGGAATCACCTGCCGGGCATGCCGGAACCATGTCTCAGACGTGCCAGAACCATGTTCCGGACATGCCGGAACCACCTGCCGAGCTCGCCGGAACCACCTGCTGGACACCCCAAAATCACCTGCCGGCTACGCCAGAACCACTCGGCAGACACTCCGGTATCACATGCCGTGCATTCCGGAACCACCTCTCACAGGAGCCAGAACCAAATGCTGGACACTCCGGTATCTCCTGCCGGGCATGCCGGAACGACCTCTCAGAGGTGCCAGAACCACATGCCGGACACTCCGGAATCACCTGCCGGGCATGCCGGAACCACGTGCTGGACACGCCGGAACCACCGGCTCGACCCGCCGGAACCATTGCCGGACATGCAAAATCACCTGCCGGCTACGCCAGAACCACTTGGCGAACACTCCGCAATCACCTGCCGGGCATGGCGGAACCACCTCTCAGACATGCCGGAACCACATGCCAATGACACCGGAAGCACCTGCCAAGCACGCCAGAACCACCTGCTCGACTCGCCAAAACCACCCGCTGGACACGCCAAAATCACCTGCCGGCTACGCCACAACCAGTTGGGGAACACTCCGGAATCACCTGCCGGGCTGGCTGGAACCACCTGCCGGTCACGCCAACATCACCTTTCAGCTACACCAGAACCACTTGGCGGACACTCCGGAAACACCTGTCGGGCTGGCCGGAAACACATCTCAGACGTGCCAGGACCATGTGCATGAGATGCTGGAACCAAACCCCGAACAGACGGAAAACACCTGCCAGACCCGTCTGAACAACCTGCTGAGCACGCCGGAGCCACCTGCTCGACTCGCCAGAACCACCTGCCGGACATGCAAAAGTAACGTGCCGGCTACGCCACAACCAGTTGTGGAACACTTCGGAATCACCTGCCGGGCTTGCTGGAACCACCTGCCGGTCATGCCAAAATCACCTGCCAACTACGCCAGTACCACTTGGCGGACACTGTGGAAACACGTGTCGGGCCGGCCGGAACCACATCT
Source organism: Equus caballus (assembly GCF_041296265.1). Taxonomy (NCBI): domain Eukaryota; kingdom Metazoa; phylum Chordata; class Mammalia; order Perissodactyla; family Equidae; genus Equus; species Equus caballus. The sequence goes on from NC_091713.1 coordinate 4,908,452, forward strand.
TAGATGTGCCAGAACCATGTGCATGAGATGCTGGAACCACACCCCGAACAGACGGAAAACACCTGCCAGACCCGTCTGAACAACCTGCCGAGCACGCCGGAGCCACCTGCTCGACTCGCCGGAACCACCTACCTGACATGCCCAAATCACCAGCCGGGTATGCCAGAACCACTTGGCGGACACTCCGGAATCATCTGCCGGACATGCCGGAACCAGCTCTCAGACACACCAGAACCAAGTGCCGGAGACGCCGGAAGCACCTGCCGAGCATGCCGGAGCCACCTGCTCGACTCGCCAGAAACACCTGCCGGACACGCCAAAATCACCTGCCGGGTACGCCAGAACCACCTGGCGGACACTCCGAAATCACCTGTCGCGCATGCCGGAACCACCTCTCAGACGTGCCGGAAGCACGTGCCGGACACGCCGGAATCACCTACCGGACAGACAGGAACCAGCTGCCGAGCACGCCGGAGCCACCTGTTCGACTCGCTGGAACCACCTGCCGGACAGGCCAATATCAACTGCTGGCTATGCCAGAACCACCTGGGGGACGGTCCGGAATCACCTGCCAGCCATGGCGGAACCACCTCTCAGACGTACCAGAACCACCTGCCGGAGAAGCTGGAAACACGTCCTGGACAGTCTGGAACCACCTGCCGGCCAAGCCTGAACCACCTGCCAAGCACAACGGAACAACCTGCCAGACACGCCAAAATCACCTGCGTGTTATGCCAGAACCACTTGGAGGACTCTCTGGGATGACCTGCCGGGCATGCCGGAACCGCCTCTCAGACGTGATTGAACCATGTGGCGGACAGTCCGGAATCACCTGTTGGGCATGCGCAACCACCTCTGAGACGTACCAGAACCACATGCCGTGCAGGCTGGAACCACAAACCGGACAGACCGGAATCACCTTTCGGGCATGCCTGAACCACCTGTCAGATGTGCCAGAAACACGTGCCGGAGACGCCGGAAGCACCTGCCAAGCACGTTGGAACCACCTGCTCAACTCGCCTGAACCACTTGCCGGACATGCCAAAATCACCTGCCGACTATGCCAGAACAACTAGGCGAACACTCCGGAATCACTTGCCGGGCATGCAGGAACCACCTCTCAGACATGCCAGAACCCCGTGCCAATGACCCCGGAATCACCAGCAGAGCACGCCGGAACCACCTGCTCGACTCGCCAGAACCACCTGCCGATCACGCAAAAATCACCTGCCGGCTACGCCACAACCAGTTGGTGAACACTTTGGAATCACCTGCCAGGCTTGCTGGAACCACCTGCCAGTCATGCCAAAATCACCTGCCAACTACGCCAGAACCGCTTGGCGGACACTGCGGAAACACCTGTCGGGCCGGCTGGAACCACATCTCAGACGTGCCAGAAACGTGTTCATGAGATGCTGGAACCACACCCCGAACAGACGGATACCACCTGCCAGAACCGCCTGAACCACCTGTTGAGCACGCCGGAACCACCTGCTCGACTCACCGGTACGACCTCCCTGACACGCCAAAATCACCTGCTGGGTATGCCAGAACCACTTGGCGGACACTCCGGAATCATCTGCCGGACATGCCGGAACCAGCTCTCAGACACACCAGAACCAAGTGCCGGAGACGCCGGAAGCACCTGCCGAGCATGCCGGAGCCACCTGCTCGACTCGCCAGAAACACCTGCCGGACAAGCCAAAATCACCTGCCGGGTATGCCAGAACCACCTGGCGGACACTACGGAATCACCTGCCGCGCATGCCGGAACCACCTCTCAGACGTGCTGGAAGCACGTGCCAGACACGCTGGAAACACCTACCGGACAGACCGGAACCACCTGCCAAGAACGCCGGAGCCACCTGTTCGACTCGCTGGAACCACCTGCCGGACAGGCCAATATCAACTGCTGGCTATGCCAGAACCACCTGGGGGACAGTCCGGGATCACCTGCCAGCCATGGCGGAACCACCTCTCAGACGTAACAGAACCACCTGCCGGAGAAGCTGGAAACACGTCCTGGACAGACTGGAACCACGTGACGGCCATGCCTGAACCACGTGCCGAGCACGGCGGAACCACCTGCCGGACACGCCAAAATCACCTGCGGGCTACGCCAGAACCACTTGGACGACTCTCCGAAATGACCTGCCGGGCATGTTGGAACCACCTCTCAGACGTGCCAGAAGCACGTGGCGGACAGTCCGGAATCACCTGTTGGGCATACGCAACCACCTCTGAGACGTACCAGAACCACGTGCCGTGCACGCCGGAACCACCTACCGGACAGACCGGAATCAACTTTTGGGCATGCCGGAACCACCTGTCAGATGTGCCAGAAACACGTGCCGGAGATGCCTGAAGCACCTGCCGAGCGCGTCGCAACCACCTGCTCAACTCGCCTGAATCACCTGCCGGACACGCCAAAATCACCTGCCCGCTACACCAGCACCACTTCGGGGACAAGCCGGAATCACGTGAGGGGCATGCCAGCACAGCCTCTCAGACTGAACCTCGTGCCGGACACCCCAGTACCAACTGCCGGACAGACCGGAACTACCTGCCGGACACGCCGGAACCACCGGCTCGACCCGCCGGAACGACCGCTGGACATGCAAAATCACCTGCCGGCTACGCCGGAAACACTTGGCAAACACTCCGGAATCACCTGCCGGGCATGCCGGAACCACCTCTCAGATATGTCAGAACCACGTGCCAATGACCCCGGAAGCACCTGCCGAGCACGCCGGAACCACCTGCTCGACTCGCCAGAACCACCTGCCGGACACGCAAAAATCACCTGCCGGCTACGCCACAACCAGTTGGGGAACACTTCGGAATCACCTGCCGGGCTTGCTGGAACCACCTGCCGGTCATGCCAAAATCACCTGCCAACTACGCCAGTACCACTTGGCGGACACTGTGGAAACACCTGTCGGGCCGGCCGGAACCACATCTCAGACGTGCCAGAACCATGTGCATGAGATGCTGGAACCACACCCCGAACAGACGGAAAACACCTGCCAGACCCGTCTGAACAACCTGCCGAGCACGCCGGAGCCACCTGCTCGACTCGCCGGAAACACCTACCTGACATGCCAAAATCACCAGCCGGGTATGCCAGAACCACGTGGCGGACACTCCGGAATCATCTGCCGGACATGCCGGAACCAGCTCTCAGACACACCAGAACCACGTGCCGGAGACGCCGGAAGCACCTGCCGAGCATGCCGAAGCCACCTGCTCGACTCGCCAGAAACACCTGCCGGACACGCCAAAATCACCTGCCGGGTACGCCAGAACCACCTGGCGGACACTCCGAAATCACCTGTCGCGCATGCCGGAACCACCTCTCAGACGTGCCGGAAGCACGTGCCGGACACGCCGGAATCACCTACCTGACAGACCGGAACCACCTTCCGAGCACGCCGGAGCCACCTGTTCGACTCGCTGGAACCACCTGCCGGACAGGCCAATATCAACTGCTGGCTATGCCAGAACCACCTGGGGGACGGTCCAGAATCACCTGCCAGCCATGGCGGAACCACCTCTCAGACGTACCAGAACCACCTGCCGGAGAAGCTGGAAACACGTCCTGGACAGTCTGGAACCACCTGCCGGCCAAGCCTGAACCACCTGCCGAGCACGACGGAACCACCTGCCGGACACGCCAAAATCACCTGCAGGCTACGCCAGAACCACTTGGACGAGTCTCCGAAATGACCTGCCGGGCGTGTTGGAACCACCTCTCAGACGTGCCAGAAATATCTGGTGGACAGTCCGGAATCACCTGTTGGGCATGCGCAACCACCTCTGAGACGTACCAGAACCACATGCCGTGCAGGCTGGAACCACCTACCGGACAGACCGGAATCACCTTTCGGGCATGCCGGAACCACCTGTCAGATGTGCCAGAAACACGTGCCGGAGACGCCGGAAGCACCTGCCAAGCACGTTGGAACCACCTGCTCAACTCGCCTGAACCACCTGCCGGACATGCCAAAATCACCTGCCGGCTATGCCAGAACCACTTGGCGAACACTTCTGAATCACTTGCCGGGCATGCAGGAACCACCTCTCAGACATGCCAGAACCCCGTGCCAATGACCCCGGAAGCACCAGCCGAGCACGCCGGAACCACCTGCTCGACTCGCCAGAACCACCTGCCAGTCACGCAAAAATCACCTGCCGGCTATGCCACAACCAGTTCTGGAACACTTCGGAATCTCCTGCCAGGCTTGCTGGAACCACCTGCCGGTCATGCCAAAATCACCTGCCAACTATGCCAGAACCGCTTGGCGGACACTGCGGAAACACCTGTCGGGCCGGCCGGAACCACATCTCAGACGTGCCAGAAACGTGTTCATGAGATGCTGGAACCACACCCCGAACAGACGGATACCACCTGCCAGAACCGCCTGAACCACCTGCTGAGCACGCCGGAACCACCTGCTCGACTCACCGGTACCACCTCCCTGACACGCCAAAATCACCTGCTGGGTATGCCAGAACCACTTGGCGGACACTCCGGAATCATCTGCCGGACATGCCGGAACCAGCTCTCAGACACACCAGAACCAAGTGCCGGAGACGCCGGAAGCACCTGCCGAGCATGCCGGAGCCACCTGCTCGACTCGCCAGAAACACCTGCCGGACACGCCAAAATCACCTGCCGGGTATGCCAGAACCACCTGGCGGACACTACGGAATCACCTGCCGCGCATGCCGGAACCACCTCTCAGGCGTGCCGGAAGCACGTGCCATACACGCCGGAAACACCTACCGGACAGACCGGAACCACCTGCCAAGAACGCCGGAGCCACCTGTTCGACTCGCTGGAACCACCTGCCGGACAGGCCAATATCAACTGCTGGCTATGCCAGAACCACCTGGGGGACAGTCCGGGATCACCTGCCAGCCATGGCAGAACCAACTCTCAGACGTAGCAGAACCACCTGCCGGAGAAGCTGGAAACACGTCCTGGACAGCCTGGAACCACCTGCCGGCCAAGCCTGAACCACCTGCCAAGCACAACGGAGCAACCTGCCAGACACGCCAAAATCACCTGCGTGTTCTGCCAGAAGCACATGGAGGACTCTCTGGGATGACCTGCCGGGCATGCCGGAACCACCTCTCAGACGTGCCAGAACCATGTGGCGGACAGTCCGGAATCACCTGTTGGGCATACGCAACCACCTCTGAGACGTACCAGAACCACATGCCGTGCAGGCTGGAACCACCTACCGGACAGACCGGAATCACCTTTCGGGCATGCCGGAACCACCTGTCAGATGTGCCAGAAACACGTGCCGGAGACGCCGGAAGCACCTGCCGAGCACGTCGCAACCACCTGCTCAACTCGCCTGAACCACCTGCCGGACACGCTCAAATCACCTGCCCGCTACACCAGCACCACTTCGGGGACAAGCCGGAATCACGTGAGGGGCATGCCGGCACAGCCTCTCAGACAGAACCTCGTGCCGGACACCACAGAACCACCTGCCGGACAGACCGGAACCACCTGCCGGACATGCCGGAAGCACCGGCTCGACCCAATAGAACGACCGCTGGACATGCAAAATCACATGCCGGCTACGCCACAACCTGTTGGGGAACACTTCGGAATCACCTGCCGGGCTTGCTGGAACCACCTGCTGGTCATGCCAAAATCACCTGCCAACTACGCCAGTACCACTTGGCGGACACTGTGGAAACACCTGTCGGGCCGGCCGGAACCACATCTCAGACGTGCCAGAGCCATGTGCATGAGATGCTGGAACCACACCCCGAACAGACGGAAAACACCTGCCAGACCCGTCTGAACAACCTGCCGAGCACGCCGGAGCCACCTGCTCGACTCGCCGGAACCACCTACCTGACATGCCAAAATCACCAGCCGGGTATGCCAGAACCACTCTGCGGAAACTCCGGACTCATCTGCCGGACATGCCGGAACCAGCTCTCAGACACACCAGAACCACGTGCCGGAGACGCCGGAAGCACCTGCCGAGCATGCCGGAGCCACCTGCTCGACTCGCCAGAAACACCTGCCGGACACGCCAAAATCACCTGCCGGGTACGTCAGAACCACCTGGCGGACACTCCGAAATCACCTGTCCCGCATGCCGGAACCACCTCTCAGACGTGCCAGAAGCACGTGCCGGACACGCCGGAATCACCTACCGGACAGACCGGAACCACCTGCCGAGCACGCCGGAGCCACCTGTTCGACTCGCTGGAACCACCTGCCGGACAGGCCAATATTAACTGCTGGCTATGCCAGAACCACCTGGGGGACGGTCCGGAATCACCTGCCAGACATGGCGGAACCACCTCTCAGACGTACCAAAACCACCTGCCGGTTAAGCTGGAAACACGTCCTGCACAGTCTGGAACCACCTACCGGCCAAGCCTGAACCACCTGCCAAGCACAACGGAACAACCTGCCAGACACGCCAAAATCACCTGCGTGTTCTGCCAGAAGCACTTGGAGGACTCTCTGGGATGACCTGCCGGGCATGCCGGAACCACCTCTCAGACGTGCCAGAACCATGTGGCGGACAGTCCGGAATCACCTGTTGGGCATGCGCAACCACCTCTGAGACGTACCAGAACCACATGCCGTGCAGGCTGGAACCACCTACCGGACAGACCGGAATCACCTTTCGGGCATGCCGGAACCACCTGTCAGATGTGCCAGAAACACGTGCCGGAGACGCCGGAAGCACCTGCCAAGCACGTTGGAACCACCTGCTCAACTCGCCTGAACCACCTGCCGGACATGCCAAAATCACCTGCCGGCTATGCCAGAACCACTTGGCGAACACTCCTGAATCACTTGCCGGGCATGCAGGAACCACCTGTCAGACATGCCAGAACCCCGTGCCAATGACCCCGGAAGCACCAGCCGAGCACGCCGGAACCACCTGCTCGACTCGCCAGAACCACCTGCCGATCACGCAAAAATCACCTGCCGGCTATGCCACAACCAGTTCTGGAACACTTCGGAATCTCCTGCCAGGCTTGCTGGAACCACCTGCCGGTCATGCCAAAATCACCTGCCAACTACGCCAGAACCGCTTGGCAGACACTGCGGAAACACCTGTCGGGCCGGCCGGAACCACATCTCAGACGTGCCAGAAACGTGTTCATGAGATGCTGGAACCACACCCCGAACAGACGGATACCACCTGCCAGAACCGCCTGAACCACCTGCTGAGCACGCCGGAACCACCTGCTCGACTCACCGGTACCACCTCCCTGACACGCCAAAATCACCTGCTGGGTATGCCAGAACCACTTGGCGGACACTCCGGAATCATCTGCCGGACATGCCGGAACCAGCTCTCAGACACACCAGAACCAAGTGCCGGAGACGCCGGAAGCACCTGCCGAGCATGCCGCAGCCACCTGCTCGACTCGCCAGAAACACCTGCCGGACACGCCAAAATCACCTGCCGGGTATGCCAGAACCACCTGGCGGACACTACGGAATCACCAGCCGTGCATGCCGGAACCACCTCTCAGACGTGCCGGAAGCACGTGCCAGACACGCCGGAAACACATACCGGACAGACCGGAACCACCTGCCAAGAACGCCGGAGCCACCTGCTCGACTCGCCAGAACCACCTGCCGGACACGCAAAAATCACCTGCCGGCTATGCCAATACCGGTGGGGGAACACTTCGGAATCACCTGCCGGGCTTGCTGGAACCACCTGCCGGTCATGCCAAAATCACCTGCCAACTACGCCAGTACCACTTGGCGGACACTGTGGAAACACCTGTCGGGCCGGCCGGAACCACATCTCAGACGTGCCAGAACCATGTGCATGAGATGCTGGAACCACACCCCGAACAGACGGAAAACACCTGCCAGACCCGTCTGAACAACCTGCCGAGCACGCCGAAGCCACCTGCTCGACTCGCCGGAACCACCTACCTGACATGCCAAAATCACCAGCCGGGTATGCCAGAACCACCTGGCGGACACTACGGAATCACCAGCCGCGCATGCCGGAACCACCTCTCAGACGTGCCGGAAGCACGTGCCAGACACGCCGGAAACACATACCGGACAGACCGGAACCACCTGCCAAGAACGCCGGAGCCACCTGCTCGACTCGCCAGAACCACCTGCCGGACACGCAAAAATCACCTGCCGGCTATGCCAATACCGGTGGGGGAACACTTCGGAATCACCTGCCGGGCTTGCTGGAACCACCTGCCGGTCATGCCAAAATCACCTGCCAACTACGCCAGTACCACTTGGCGGACACTGTGGAAACACCTGTCGGGCCGGCCGGAACCACATCTCAGACGTGCCAGAACCATGTGCATGAGATGCTGGAACCACACCCCGAACAGACGGAAAACACCTGCCAGACCCGTCTGAACAACCTGCCGAGCACGCCGAAGCCACCTGCTCGACTCGCCGGAACCACCTACCTGACATGCCAAAATCACCAGCCGGGTATGCCAGAACCACTCTGCGGAAACTCCGGAATCATCTGCCGGACATGCCGGAACCAGCTCTCAGACACACCAGAACCACGTGCCGGAGACGCCGGAAGCACCTGCCGAGCATGCCGGAGCCACCTGCTCGACTCGCCAGAAACACCTGCCGGACACGCCAAAATCACCTGCCGGGTACGCCAGAACCACCTGGCGGACACTCCGAAATCACCTGTCGCGCATGCCGGAACCACCTCTCAGACGTGCCGGAAGCACGTGCCGGACACGCCGGAATCACCTACCGGACAGACCGGAACCACCTGCCGAGCACGCCGGAGCCACCTGTTCGACTCGCTGGAACCACCTGCCGGACAGGCCAATATCAACTGCTGGCTATGCCAGAACCACCTGGGGGACGGTCCGGAATCACCTGCCAGCCATGGCGGAACCACCTCTCAGACGTACCAGTACCACCTGCGGGAGAAGCTGGAAACACGTCCTGGACAGTCTGGAACCACCTACCGGCCAAGCCTGAACCACCTGCCAAGCACAACGGAACAACCTGCCAGACACGCCAAAATCACCTGCGTGTTATGCCAGAACCACTTGGAGGACTCTCTGGGATGACCTGCCGGGCATGCCGGAACCACCTCTCAGACGTGCCAGAACCATGTGGCGGACAGTCCGGAATCACCTGTTGGGCATGCGCAACCACCTCTGAGACGTACCAGAACCACATGCCGTGCAGGCTGGAACCACCTACCGGACAGACCGGAATCACCTTTCGGGCATGCCGGAACCACCTGTCAGATGTGCCAGAAACACGTGCCGGAGACGCCGGAAGCACCTGCCAAGCACGTTGGAACCACCTGCTCAACTCGCCTGAACCACCTGCCGGACATGCCAAAATCACCTGCCGGCTATGCCAGAACCACTTGGCGAACACTCCGGAATCACTTGCCGGGCATGCAGGAACCACCTCTCAGACATGCCAGAACCCCGTGCCAATGACCCCGGAAGCACCAGCCGAGCACGCCGGAAGCACCTGCTCGACTCGCCAGAACCACCTGCCGATCACGCAAAAATCACCTGCCGGCTACGCCACAACCAGTTCTGGAACACTTCGGAATCTCCTGCCAGGCTTGCTGGAACCACCTGCCGGTCATGCCAAAATCACCTGCCAACTACGCCAGAACCGCTTGGCGGACACTGCGGAAACACCTGTCGGGCCGGCCGGAACCACATCTCAGACGTGCCAGAAACGTGTTCATGAGATGCTGGAACCACACCCCGAACAGACGGATACCACCTGCCAGAACCGTCTGAACCACCTGCCGAGCACGCCGGAACCACATGCTCGACTCACCGGTACCACCTCCCTGACACGCCAAAATCACCTGCTGGGTATGCCAGAACCACTTGGCGGACACTCCGGAATCATCTGCCGGACATGCCGGAACCAGCTCTCAGACACACCAGAACCAAGTGCCGGAGACGCCGGAAGCACCTGCCGAGCATGCCGCAGCCACCTGCTCGACTCGCCAGAAACACCTGCCGGACACGCCAAAATCACCTGCCGGGTACGCCAGAACCACCTGGCGGACACTCCAAAATCACCTGCCGCGCATGCCGGAACCACCTCTCAGATGTGCCGGAAGCACGTGCCGGACACGCCGCAATCACCTACCGGACAGACTGGAACCACCTGCCGAGCACGCCGGAGCCACCTGTTCGACTCGCTGGAACCACCTGCCAGACAGGCCAATATCAACTGCTGGCTATGCCAGAACCACCTGGGGGACGGTCCGGAATCACCTTCCAGACATGGCGGAACCACCTCTCAGACGTACCAGAACCACCTGCCGGAGAAGCTGGAAACACGTCCTGGACAGTCTGGAACCACCTGCCGGCCAAGCCTGAACCACCTGCCAAGCACAACGGAACAACCTGCCAGACACGCCAAAATCACCTGCGTGTTATGCCAGAACCACTTGGAGGACTCTCTGGGATGACCTGCCGGGCATGCCGGAACCAACTCTCAGACGTGCCAGAACCATGTGGCGGACAGTCCGGAATCACCTGTTGGGCATGCGCAACCACCTCTGAGACGTACCAGAACCACATGCCGTGCAGGCTCGAACCACCTACCGGACAGACCGGAATCACCTTTCGGGCATGCCGGAACCGCCTGTCAGATGTGCCAGAAACACGTGCCGGAGACGCCGGAAGCACCTGCCAAGCACGTTGGAACCACTTGCTCAACTCGCCTGAACCACCTGCCGGACATGCCAAAATCACCTGCCGACTATGCCAGAACCACTTGGCGAACACTCCGGAATCACTTGTCGGGCATGCAGGAACCACCTCTCAGACATGCCAGAACCCCGTGCCAATGACCCCGGAAGCACCAGCCGAGCACGCCGGAACCACCTGCTCGACTCGCCAGAACCACCTGCCGATCACGCAAAAATCACCTGCCGGCTACGCCACAACCTGTTGGTGAACACTTTGGAATCACCTGCCAGGCTTGCTGGAACCACCTGCCGGTCATGCCAAAATCACCTGCCAACTACGCCAGAACCGCTTGGCGGACACTGCGGAAACACCTGTCGGGCCGGCCGGAACCACATCTCAGACGTGCCAGAAACGTGTTCATGAGATGCTGGAACCACACCCCGAACAGGCGAATACCACCTGCCAGAACCGCCTGAACCACCTGATGAGCACGCCAGAACCACCTGCTCGACTCACCGGTACCACCTCCCTGACACGCCAAAATCACCTGCTGGGTATGCCAGAACCACTTGGCGGACACTCCGGAATCATCTGCCGGACATGCCGGAACCAGCTCTCAGACACACCAGAACCAAGTGCCGGAGACGCCGGAAGCACCTGCCGAGCATGCCGGAGCCACCTGCTCGACTCGCCAGAAACACCTGCCGGACACGCCAAAATCACCTGCCGGGTATGCCAGAACCACCTGGCGGACACTATGGAATCATCTGCCGCGCATGCCGGAACCACCTCTCAGGCGTGCCGGAAGCACGTGCCAGAGATGCCGGAAACACCTACCGGACAGACCGGAACCACCTGCCAAGAACGCCGGAGCCACCTGTTCGACTCGCTGGAACCACCGCTGGACAGGCCCATATTAACTGCTGGCTATGCCAGAACAACCTGTGGGACAGTCCGGGATCACCTGCCAGCCGTGGCGGAACCACCTCTCAGACGTACCAGAACCACCTGCCGGAGAAGCTGGAAACACGTCCTGGACAGACTGGAACCACGTGACGGCCATGCCTGAACCACATGCCGAGCACGGCGGAACCACCTGCCCGTACGCAAAAATCACCTGCGGGCTACGCCAGAACCACTTGGACGACTCTCCGAAATGACCTGCTGGGCATGTTGGAACCACCTCTCAGACGTGCCAGAAGCACGTGGCGGACAGTCTGGAATCACCTGTTGGGCATACGCAACCACCTCTGAGAGGTACCAGAACCACGTGCCGTGCACGCCGGAACCACCTACCGGACAGACCGGAATCAACTTTTGGGCATGCCGGAACCACCAGTCAGATGTGCCAGAAACACGTGCCGGAGACGCCGGAAGCACCTGCCGAGCACGTCGCAACCACCTGCTCAACTCGCCTGAACCACCTGCCGGACACGCCAAAATCACCTGCCCGCTACACCAGCACCACTTCGGGGACAAGCCGGAATCACGTGAGGGGCATGCTGGCACAGCCTCTCAGACTGAACCTCGTGCCGGACAACACAGAACCACCTGCCGGACAGACCGGAACCACCTGCCGGACATGCCGGAACCACCGGCTCGACCCGCCGGAACGACCGCTGGACATGCAAAATCACCTGCCGGCTACACCGGAAACACTTGGCGAACACTCCGGAATCACCTGCCGGGCATGCCGGAACCACCTCTCAGATATGCCAGAACCACGTGCCAATGACCCCGGAAGCACCCGCCGAGCACGCCGGAACCACATGCTCGACTCGCAAGAACCACCTGCCGGACACGCAAAAATCACCTGCCGGCTACGCCACAACCAGTTGGGGAACACTTCGGAATCACCTGCCGGGCTTGCTGGAACCACCTGCCGGTCATGCCAAAATCACCTGCCAACTACGCCAGTACCACTTGGCGGACACTGTGGAAACACCTGTCGGGCCGGCCGGAACCACATCTCAGACGTGCCAGAACCATGTGCATGAGATGCTGGAACCACAACCCGAACAGACGGAAAACACCTGCCAGACCCGTCTGAACAACCTGCCGAGCACGCCGGAGCCACCTGCTCGACTCGCCGGAACCACCAACCTGACATGCCAAAATCACCAGCCGGGTATGCCAGAACCACTTGGCGGACACTCCGGAATCATCTGCCGGACATGCCGGAACCAGCTCTCAGACACACCAGAACCACGTGCCGGAGACGCCGGAAGCACCTGCCGAGCATGCCGGAGCCACCTGCTCGACTCGCCAGAAACACCTGCCGGACACGCCAAAATCACCTGCCGGGTACGCCAGAACCACCGGGCGGACACTATGGCATCACCTGCTGCGCATGCCGGAACCACCTCTCAGACGTGCCGGAAGCACGTGCCGTACACGCCGGAATCACCTACCGGACATACCGGAACCACCTGCCGAGCACGCCGGAGCCACCTGTTCGACTCGCTGGAACCACCTGGCGGACAGGCCAATATCAACTGCTGGCTATGCCAGAACCACCTGGGGGACGGTCCGGAATCACCTGCCAGCCATGGCGGAACCACCTCTCAGACGTACCAGAACAACCTGCCGGAGAAGCTGGAAACACGTCCTGGACAGTCTGGAACCACCTGCCGGGCAAGCCTGAACCACCTGCCAAGCACAACGGAACAACCTGGCAGACACGCCAAAATCACCTGCGTGTTATGCCAGAACCTCTTGGAGGACTCTCTGGGATGACCTGCCGGGCATGCCGGAACCACCTCTCAGACGTGCCAGAACCATGTGGCGGACAGTCCGGAATCACCTGTTGGGCATGCGCAACCACCTCTGAGACGTACCAGAACCACATGCCGTGCAGGCTGGAACCACCTACCGGACAGACCGGAATCACCTTTCGGGCATGCCGGAACCACCTGTCAGATGTGCCAGAAACACGTGCCGGAGACGCCGGAAGCACCTGCCAAGCACGTTGGAACCACCTGCTCAACTCGCCTGAACCACCTGCCGGACATGCCAAAATCACCTGCCGGCTATGCCAGAACCACTTGGCGAACACTCCGGAATCACTTGCCGGGCATGCAGGAACCACCTCTCAGACATGCCAGAACCCCGTGCCAATGACCCCGGAAGCACCAGCCGAGCACGCCGGAACCACCTGCTCGACTCGCCAGAACCACCTGCCGATCACGCAAAAATCACCTGCCGGCTACGCCACAACCAGTTGGTGAACACTTTGGAATCACCTGCCAGGCTTGCTGGAATCACCTGCCGATCACGCAAAAATCACCTGCCGGCTACGCCAGAACCACTTGGCGAAGACTCCGGAATCACTTGCCGGGCATGCAGGAAACACCTCTCAGACATGCCAGAACCCCGTGCCCATGACCCCAGAAGCACCAGCCGAGCACGCCGGAAGCACCTGCTCGACTCGCCAGAACCACCTGCCGATCACGCAAAAATCACCTGCCGGCTACGCCAGAACCACTTGGACGACTCTCCGAAATGACCTGCCGGGCATGTTGGAACCACCTCTCAGACGTGCCAGAAGCACGTGGTGGACAGTCCGGAATCACCTGTTAGGCATGCGCAACCACCTCTGAGACGTACCAGAACCACGTGCCGGGCACGCCGGAACCACCCTCCGGACAGACCGGAATCAACTTTTGGGCATGCCGGAACCACCAGTCAGATGTGCCAGAAACACGTGCCGGAGACGCCGGAAGCACCTGCCGAGCACGTCGCAACCACCTGCTCAACTCGCCTGAACCACCTGCCGGACACGCCAAAATCACCTGCCCGCTACACCAGCACCACTTCGGGGACAAGCCGGAATCACGTGAGGGGCATGCCGGCACAGCCTCTCAGACTGAACCTCGTGCCGGACACCACAGAACCACCTGCCAGAAAGACCGGAACCACCTGCCGGACACGCCCGAACCACCGGCTCGACCCGCCGGAACGACCGCTGGACATGCAAAATCACCTGCCGGCTACACCGGAAACACTTGGCGAACACTCCGGAATCACCTGCCGGGCATGCCGGAACCACCTCTCAGATATGCCAGAAGCACGTGCCAATGACCCCGGAAGCACCTGCCGAGCACCTCGGAACCACCTGCTCGACTCGCCAGAACCACCTGCCGGACACGCAAAAATCACCTGCCGGCTACGCCACAACCAGTTGGGGAAAACTTCGGAATCACCTTCCGGGCTTGCTGGAACCACCTGTCGGTCATGCCAAAATCACCTGCCAACTACGCCAGTACCACTTGGCGGACACTGTGGAAACACCTGTCGGGCCGGCCGGAACCACATCTCAGACGTGCCAGAACCATGTGCATGAGATGCTGGAACCACACCCCGAACAGACGGAAAACACCTGCCAGACCCGTCTGAACAACCTGCCGAGCACGCCGGAGCCACCTGCTCGACTCGCCGGAACCACCTACCTGACATGCCGAAATCACCAGCTGGGTATGCCAGAACCACTTGGCGGACACTCCGGAATCATCTGCCGGACATGCCGGAACCAGCTCTCAGACACACCAGAACCACATGCCGGAGACGCCGGAAGCACCTGCCGAGCATGCCGGAGCCACCTGCTCGACTCTCCAGAAACACCCGCCGGAAACGCCAAAATCACCTGCCGGGTACGCCAGAACCACCTGGCGGACACTCCGAAACCACCTGTCGCCCATACCGGAACCACCTCTCAGACGTGCCGGAAGCACGTGCCGGACACGCCGGAATCACCTACCGGACAGACCGGAAACACCTGCCGAGCACGCCGGAGCCACCTGTTCGACTCGCTGGAACCACCTGCCGGACAGGCCAATATTAACTGCTGGCTATGCCAGAACCACCTCGGGGACGGTCCGGAATCGCCTGCCAGCCATGGCGGAACCACCTCTCAGACGTACCAGAACCACCTGCCGGAGAAGCTGGAAACACGTCCTGGACAGTCTGGAACCACCTGCCGGCCAAGCCTGAACCACCTGCCAAGCACAACGGAACAACCTGCCAGACACGCCAAAATCACCTGCGTGTTACGACAGAACCACTTGGAGGACTCTCTGGGATGACCTGCCGGGCATGCCGGAACCACCTCTCAGACGTGCCAGAACCATGTGGCGGACAGTCCGGAATCACCTGTTGGGCATGCGCAACCACCTCTGAGACGTACCAGAACCACATGCCGTGCAGGCTCGAACCACCTACCGGACAGACCGGAATCACCTTTCGGGCATGCCGGAACCGCCTGTCAGATGTGCCAGAAACACGTGCCGGAGACACCGGAAGCACCTGCCAAGCACGTTGGAACCACCTGCTCAACTCGCATGAACCACCTGCCGGACATGCCAAAATCACCTGCCGACTATGCCAGAACCACTTGGCGAACACTCCGGAATCACTTGCCGGGCATGCAGGAACCACCTCTCAGACATGCCAGAACCCCGTGCCAATGACCCCGGAAGCACCAGCCGAGCACGCCGGAACCACCTGCTCGACTCACCGGAACCACCTCCCGGACACGCAAAAATCACCTGCCGGCTACGCCACAACCAGTTGGGGAACACTTCGGAATCACCTGCCGGGCTTGCTGGAACCACCTGCCGGTCATGCCAAAATCACCTGCCAACTATGCCAGAACCGCTTGGCGGACACTGCGGAAACACCTGTCGGGCCGGCCGGAACCACATCTCAGACGTGCCAGAACCATGTGCATGAGATGCTGGAACCACACCCTGAACAGACGGAAAACACCTGCCATACCCGTCTGAACAAACTGCCGAGCACGCCGGAGCCACCTTCTCGACTCGCCGGAACCACCTACTTGACATGCCAAAATCACCAGCCGGGTATGCCACAACCACTTGGCGGACACTCCGGAATCATCTGCCGGACATGCCGGAACCAGCTCTCAGACACACCAGAACCAAGTGCCGGAGACGCCGGAAGCACCTGCCGAGCATGCCGGAGCCACCTGATCGACTCGCCAGAAACACCTGCCGGACACGCCAAAATCACCTGCCGGGTACGCCAGAACCACCTGGCGGACACTACGGCATCACCTGCCGCGCATGCCGGAACCACCTCTCAGATATGCCAGAACCACGTGCCAATGAACCCGGAAGCACCTGCCGAGCACGCCGGAACCACCTGCTCGACTCGCCAGAACCACATGCCGGACACGCAAAAGTCACCTGCCGTCTACGCCACAACCAGTTGGGGAACACTTCGGAATCACCTGCCGGGCTTGCTGGAACCACCTGCCGGTCATGCCAAAATGACCGGACAACTACGCCAGAACCGCTTGGCGGACACTGCGGAAACACCTGTCGGGCCGGCCGGAACCACATCTCAGACGTGCAAGAAGCATGTGCATGTGATGCTGGAACCACACCCCGAACAGACGGAAAACACCTGCCAGACCCGTCTGAACAACCTGCCGAGCACGCCGGAGCCACCTGCTCGACTCGCCGGAACCACCTAACTGACATGCCAAAATCACCAGCTGGGTATGCCAGAACCACTTGGCGGACACTCCGGACATGCCGGAAACAGCTCTCAGACACACCAGAACCAAGTGCCGGAGACGCCGGAAGCACCTGCCGAGCATGCCGGAGCCACCTGCTCGACTCGCCAGAAACACCTGCCGGACACGCCAAAATCACCTGCCGGGTACGCCAGAACCACCTGGCGGACACTCCGAAATCACCTGTCGCGCATGCCGGAACCAACTCTCAGACGTGCCGGAAGCACGTGCCCGACATGCCGGAATCACCTACCGGACAGACCGGAACCACCTGCCGAGCACGCCGGAGCCACCTGTTCGACTCGCTGGAACCACCTGCCGGACAGGCCAATATCAACTGCTGGCTATGCCAGAACCACCTGGGGGACGGTCCGGAATCACCTGCCAGACATGGCGGAACCACCTCTCAGACGTACCAAAACCACCTGCCGGTTAAGCTGGAAACACGTCCTGGACAGTCTGGAACCACCTGCCGGCCAAGCCTGAACCACCTGCCAAGCACAACGGAACAACCTGCCAGACACACCAAAATCACCTGCGTGTTATGCCAGAACCACTTGGAGGACTCTCTGGGATGACCTGCCGAGCATGCCGGAACCACCTCTCAGACGTGCCAGAACCATGTGGCGGACAGTCCGGAATCACCTGTTGGGCATGCGCAACCACCTCTGAGACATACCAGAACCACATGCCATGCAGGCTGGAACCACCTACCGGACAGACCGGAATCACCTTTCGGGCATGCCGGAACCACCTGTCACATGTGCCAGAAACACGTGCCGGAGACGCCGGAAGCACCTGCCAAGCACGTTGGAACCACCTGCTCAACTCGCCTGAACCACCTCCCTGACACGCCAAAATCACCTGCTGGGTATCCCAGAACCACTTGGCGGACACTCCTGTATCATCTGCCGGACATGCCAGAACCAGCTCTCAGACACACCAGAACCAAGTGCCGGAGACGCCGGAAGCACCTGCCGAGCATGCCGTAGCCACCTGCTCGACTCGCCAGAAACACCTGCCGGACACGACAAAATCACCTGCCGGGTACGCCAGAACCACCTGGCGGACACTCCGAAACCACCTGTCACCCATGCCGGAACCACCTCTCAGACGTACCAGAACCACCTGCCGGAGAAGCTGGAAACACGTCCTGGACAGACTGGAACCACGTGACGGCCATGCCTGAACCACCTGCCGAGCACGGAGGAACCACCTGCCGGACACGCCAAAATCACCTGCGGGCTACGCCAGAACCACTTGGACGACTCTCCGAAATGACCTGCCGGGCATGTTGGAACCACCTCTCAGACGTGCCAGAAGCACGTGGCGGACATTCCGGAATCACCTGTTGGGCATACGCAACCACCTCTGACACGTACGAGAACCACGTGCCGTGCACGCCGGAACCACCTACCGGACAGACCGGAATCAACTCTTGGGCATGCCGGAACCACCAGTCAGATGTGCCAGAAACACGTGCCGGAGACGCCGGAAGCACCTGCCGAGCATGTCGCAACCACCTGCTCAACTCGCCTGAACCACCTGCCGGACACGCCAAAATCACCTGCCCGCTACACCAGCACCACTTCGGGGACAAGCCGGAATCATGTGAGGGGCATGCCGGCACAGCCTCTCAGACTGAACCTCGTGCCGGACACCACAGAACCACCTGCCGGACAGACCGGAACCACCTGACGGACACGCCGGAACCACCGGCTCGACCCGCCGGAACGACCGCTGGACATGCAAAATCACCTGCCGGCTACGCCGGAAACACTTGGCGAACACTCCAGAATCACCTGCCGGGCATGCCGGAACCACCTCTCAGATATGCCAGAACCACGTGCCAATGACCCCGGAAGCACCTGCCGAGCACGCCGGAACCACCTGCTCGACTCGCCAGAACCACCTGCCGGACACGCAAAAATCACCTGCCGGCTACGCCACAACCAGTTGTGGAACACTTCGGAATCACCTGCCGGGCTTGCTGGAACCACCTGCCGGTCATGCCAAAATCACCTGCCAACTACGCCAGTACCACTTGGCGGACACTGTGGAAACACCTGTCGGGCCGGCCGGAACCACATCTCAGACGTGGCAGAACCATGTGCATGAGATGCTGGAACCACACCCCGAACAGACGGAAAACACCTGCCAGACCCGTCTGAACAACCTGCCGAGCACGCCGGAGCCACCTGCTCGACTCGCCGGAACCACCTACCTGACGTGCCCAAATCACCAGCCGGGTATGCCAGAACCACTTGGCGGACACTCCGGAATCATCTGCCGGACATGCCGGAACCAGCTCTCAGACACACCAGAACCACGTGCCGGAGATGCCGTAAGCACCTGCCGAGCATGCCGGAGCCACCTGCTCGACTCGCCAGAAACACCTGCCGGACACGCCAAAATCACCTGCCGGGTACGCCCGACCCACCTGGCGGACACTCCGAAATCACCTGCCGCGCTGCCGGAACCACCTCTCAGACGTGCCGGAAGCACGTGCCGGACACGCCGGAATCACCTACCGGACAGACCGGAACCACCTGCCGAGCACGCCGGAGCCACCTGTTCGACTCGCTGGAACCACCTGCCGGACAGGCCAATATCAACTGCTGGCTATGCCAGAACCACCTGGGGGACGGTCCGAAATCACCTGCCAGCCATGGCGGAACCACCTCTCAGACGTACCGGAACCACCTGCCGGACAAGCTGGAAACACGTCCTGGACAGTCTGGAACCACCTGCCGGCCAAGCCTGAACCACCTGCCTAGCACAACGGAACAACCTGCCAGACACGCCAAAATCACCTGCGTGTTATGCCAGAACCACTTGGAGGACTCTCTGGGATGACCTGCCGGGCATGCCGGAACCACCTCTCAGACGTTCCAGAAGCATGTGGCGGACAGTCCGGAATCACCTGTTGGGCATGCGCAACCACCTCTGAGACGTACCAGAACCACATGCCGTGCAGGCTGGAACCACCTACCGGACAGACCGGAATCACCTTTCGGGCATGCCGGAACCACCTGTCAGATGTGCCAGAAACACGTGCCGGAGACGCCGGAAGCACCTGCCAAGCACGTTGGAACCACCTGCTCAACTCGCCTGAACCACCTGCCGGACATGCCAAAATCACCTGCCGACTATGCCAGAACCACTTGGCGAACACTCCGGAATCACTTGCCGGGCATGCAGGAACCACCTCTCAGACATGCCAGAACCCCGTGCCAATGACCCCGGAAGCACCAGCCGAGCACGCCGGAACCACCTGCTCGACTCGCCAGAACCACCTGCCGATCACGCAAAAATCACCTGCCGGCTACGCCACAACCAGTTGGTGAACACTTTGGAATCACCTGCCAGGCTTGCTGGAACCACCTGCCAGTCATGCCAAAATCACCTGCCAACTACGCCAGAACCGCTTGGCGGACACTGCGGAAACACCTGTCGGGCCGGCTGGAACCACATCTCAGACGTGCCAGAAACGTGTTCATGAGATGCTGGAACCACACCCCGAACAGACGGATACCACCTGCCAGAACCGCCAAACCACCTGCCGAGCACGCAGGAACCATCTGCTCGACTCACCGGTACCACCTCCCTGACACGCCAAAATCACCTGTTGGGTATGCCAGAACCACTTGGCGGACACTCCGGAATCATCTGCCGGACATGCCGGAACCAGCTCTCAGACACACCAGAACCAAGTGCCGGAGACGCCGGAAGCACCTGCCGAGCACGCCGGAGCCAACTGCTCGACTCGCCAGAAACACCTGCCGGACACGCCAAAATCACCTGCGGGCTACGCCAGAACCACTTGGACGACTCTCCGAAATGACCTGCCGGGCATGTTGGAACCACCTCTCAGACGTGCCAGAAGCACGTGGCGGACAGTCCGGAATCACCTGTTGGGCATACGCAACCACCTCTGAGACGTACCAGAACCACGTGCCGTGCACGCCGGAACCACCTACCGGACAGACCGGAATCAACTTTTGGGCATGCCGGAACCACCAGTGAGATGTGCCAGAAACACGTGCCGGAGACGCCGGAAGCACCTGCCGAGCACGTCGCAACCACCTGCTCAACTCGCCTGAACCACCTGCCGGACACGCCAAAATCACCTGCCCGCTACACCAGCACCACTTCTGGGACAAGCCGGAATCACGTGAGGGGCATGCCGGCACGGCCTCTCAGACTGAACCTCGTGCCGGACACCACAGAACCACCTGCAGGACAGACCGGAACCACCTGCCGGACACGCCGGAACCACCGGCTCGACCCGCCAGAACGACCGCTGGACATGCAAAATCACCTCCCGGCTACGCCGGAAACACTTGGCGAACACTCCGGAATCACCTGCCGGGCATGCCGGAACCACCTCTCAGATATGCCAGAACCCCGTGCCAATGACCCCGGAAGCACCAGCCGAGCACGCCGGAACCACCTGCTCGACTCGCCAGAACCACCTGCCGATCACGCAAAAATCACCTGCCGGCTACGCCACAACCAGTTGGTGAACACTTTGGAATCACCTGCCAGGCTTGCTGGAACCACCTGCCGGTCATGCCAAAATCACCTGCCAACTACGCCAGAACCGCTTGGCGGACACTGCGGAAACACCTGTCGGGCCGGCCGGAACCACATCTCAGACGTGCCAGAAACGTGTGCATGAGATGCTGGAACCACACCCCGAACAGACGGAAAACACCTGCCAGACCCGTCTGAACAACCTGCCGAGCACGCCGGAGCCACCTGCTCGACTCGCCGGAACCACCTACCTGACATGCCCAAATCACCATCCGGGTATGCCAGAACCACTTGGCGGACACTCCGGAATCATCTGCCGGACATGCCGGAACCAGCTCTCAGACACACCAGAACCACGTGCCGGAGACGCCGGAAGCACCTGCCGAGCATGCCGGAGCCACCAGCTCGACTCGCCAGAAACACCTGCCAGACACGCCAAAATCACCTGCCGGGTACGCCAGAACCACCTGGCGGACACTCCGAAACCACCTGTCGCGCATGCCGGAACCACCTCTCAGACGTGCCGGAAGCACGTGCCAGACACGCCGGAATCACCTACCGGACAGACCGGAACCACCTGCCGAGCACGCCGGAGCCACCTGTTCGACTCGCTGGAACCACCTGCCGGACAGGCCAATATCAACTTCTGGCTATGCCAGAACCACCTGGGGGACGGTCCGGAATCACCTGCCAGCCATGGCGGAACCACCTCTCAGACGTACCAGAACCACCTGCCGGAGAAGCTGGAATCACGTCCTGGACAGTCTGGAACCACCTGCCGGCCAAGCCAGAACCACCTGCCAAGCACAACGGAACAACATGCCAGACACGCCAAAATCACCTGTGTGTTATGCCAGAACCACTTGGAGGACTGTCTGGGATGACCTGCCGGGCATGCCGGAATCACCTCTCAGACGTGCCAGAACCATGTGGCGGACAGTCCGGAATCACCTGTTGGGCATGCGCAACCACCTCTGAGACGTACCAGAACCACATGCCGTGCAGGCTGGAACCACCTACCGGACAGACCGGAATCACCTTTCGGGCATGCCGGAACCACCTGTCAGATGTGCCAGAAACACGTGCCGGAGACGCCGGAAGCACCTGCCAAGCACGTTGGAACCACCTGCTCAACTCGCCTGAACCACCTGCCGGACATGCCAAAATCACCTGCCGACTATGCCAGAACCACTTGGCGAACACTCCGGAATCACTTGCCGGGCATGCAGGAACCACCTCTCAGACATGCCAGAACCCCGTGCCAATGACCCCGGAAGCACCAGCCGAGCACGCCGGAACCACCTGCTCGACTCGCCAGAACCACCTGCCGATCACGCAAAAATCACCTGCCGGCTACGCCACAACCAGTTGGTGAACACTTTGGAATCACCTGCCAGGCTTGCTGGAACCACCTGCCAGTCATGCCAAAATCACCTGCCAACTACGCCAGAACCGCTTGGCGGACACTGCGGAAACACCTGTCGGGCCGGCTGGAACCACATCTCAGACGTGCCGGAAACGTGTTCATGAGATGCTGGAACCACACCCCGAACAGACGGATAACATCTGCCAGAACCGCCTGAACCACCTGCTGAGCACGCCGGAACCACATGCTCGACTCACCGGTACCACCTCCCTGACACGCCAAAATCACCTGCTGGGTATGCCAGAACCACTTGGCGGACACTCCGGAATCATCTGCCGGACATGCCGGAACCAGCTCTCAGACACACCAGAACCAAGTGCCGGAGACGCCGGAAGCACCTGCCGAGCATGCCGGAGCCACCTGCTCGACTCGCCAGAAACACCTGCCGGACACGCCAAAATCACCTGCCGGGTATGCCAGAACCACCTGGCGGACACTACGGAATCACCTGCCGCGCATGCCGGAACCACCTCTCAGGCGTGCCGGAAGCACGTGCCATACACGCCGGAAACACCTACCGGACAGACCGGAACCACCTGCCGAGCACGCCGGAGCCACCTGTTCGACTCGCTGGAACCACCTGCCGGACAGGCCAATATCAACTGCTGGCTATGCCAGAACCACCTGGGGGACAGTCCGGGATCACCTACCAGCCATGGCGGAACCACCTCTCAGACGTACCAGAACCACCTGCCGGAGAAGCTGGAAACACGTCCTGGACAGTCTGGAACCACCTGCCGGCCAAGCCTGAACCACCTGCCAAGCACAACGGAACAACCTGCCAGACACGCCAAAATCACCTGCGTGTTCTGCCAGAACCACTTGGAGGACTCTCTGGGATGACCTGCCGGGCATGCCGGAACCACCTCTCAGACGTGCCAGAACCATGTGGCGGACAGTCCGGAATCACCTGTTGGGCATGCGCAACCACCTCTGAGACGTACCAGAACCACATGCCGTGCAGGCTGGAACCACCTACCGGACAGACCGGAATCACCTTTCGGGCATGCCGGAACCACCTGTCAGATGTGCCAGAAACACGTGCCGGAGACGCCGGAAGCACCTGCCAAGCACGTTGGAACCACCTGCTCAACTCGCCTGAACCACCTGCCGGACATGCCAAAATCACCTGCCGACTATGCCAGAACCACTTTGCGAACACTCCGGAATCACTTGCCGGGCATGCAGGAACCACCTCTCAGACATGCCAGAACCCCGTGCGAATGACCCCGGAAGCACCAGCCGAGCACGCCGGAACAACCTGCTCAACTCGCCAGAACCACCTGCCGATCACGCAAAAATCACCTGCCGGCTACGCCACAACCAGTTGGGGAACACTTTGGAATCACCTGCCAACTTGCTGGAACCACCTGCCAGTCATGCCAAAATCACCTGCCAACTACGCCAGAACCGCTTGGCGGACACTGCGGAAACACCTGTTGGGCCGGCTGGAACCACATCTCAGACGTGCCAGAAACGTGATCATGAGATGCTGGAACCACACCCCGAACAGACGGATACCACCTGCCAGAACCGCCTGAACCACCTGCTGAGCACGCCGGAGCCACCTGCTCGACTCACCGGTACCACCTCCCTGACACGCGAAAATCACCTGCTGGGTATGCCAGAACCACTTGGCGGACACTCCGGAATCATCTGCCGGACATGCCGGAACCAGCTCTCAGACACACCAGAACCAAGTGCCGGAGACGCCGGAAGCACCTGCCGAGCATGCCGGAGCCACCTGCTCGACTCGCCAGAAACACCTGCCGGACACGCCAAAATCACCTGCCGAGTATGCCAGAACAACCTGGCGGACACTCCGGAATAACCTGTCGCGCATGACGGAACCACCTCTCAGACGTGCCGGAAGCACGTGCCAGACACGCCGGAAACACCTACCGACAGACCGGAACCACCTGCCAAGAACGCCGGAGGCACCTGTTCGACTCGCTGGAACCACCGCTGGACAGGCCCATATCAACTGCTGGCTATGCCAGAACCACCTGGGGGACAGTGCGGGATCACCTGCCAGCCGTGGCGGAACCACCTCTCAGACGTACCAGAACCACCTGCCGGAGAAGCTGGAAACACGTCCTGGACAGACTGGAACCACGTGACGGCCATGCCTGAACCACCTGCAGAGCACGGCGGAACCACCTGCCCGTACGCAAAAATCACCTGCGGGCTACGCCAGAACCACTTGGACGACTCTCCGAAATGACCTGCTGGGCATGTTGGAACCACCTCTCAGACGTGCCAGAAGCACGTGGCTGACAGTCCGGAATCACCTGTTGGGCATACGCAACCACCTCTGAGACGTACCAGAACCACATGCCGTGCAGGCTCGAACCACCTACCGGACAGACCGGAATCACCTTTCGGGCATGCCGGAACCGCCTGTCAGATGTGCCAGAAACACGTGCCGGAGACACCGGAAGCACCTGCCAAGCACGTTGGAACCACCTGCTCAACTCGCATGAACCACCTGCCGGACATGCCAAAATCACCTGCCGACTATGCCAGAACCACTTGGCGAACACTCCGGAATCACTTGCCGGGCATGCAGGAACCACCTCTCAGACATGCCAGAACCCCGTGCCAATGACCCCGGAAGCACCAGCCGAGCACGCCGGAACCACCTGCTCGACTCACCGGAACCACCTCCCGGACACGCAAAAATCACCTGCCGGCTACGCCACAACCAGTTGGGGAACACTTCGGAATCACCTGCCGGGCTTGCTGGAACCACCTGCCGGTCATGCCAAAATCACCTGCCAACTATGCCAGAACCGCTTGGCGGACACTGCGGAAACACCTGTCGGGCCGGCCGGAACCACATCTCAGACGTGCCAGAACCATGTGCATGAGATGCTGGAACCACACCCTGAACAGACGGAAAACACCTGCCATACCCGTCTGAACAAACTGCCGAGCACGCCGGAGCCACCTTCTCGACTCGCCGGAACCACCTACTTGACATGCCAAAATCACCAGCCGGGTATGCCACAACCACTTGGCGGACACTCCGGAATCATCTGCCGGACATGCCGGAACCAGCTCTCAGACACACCAGAACCAAGTGCCGGAGACGCCGGAAGCACCTGCCGAGCATGCCGGAGCCACCTGATCGACTCGCCAGAAACACCTGCCGGACACGCCAAAATCACCTGCCGGGTACGCCAGAACCACCTGGCGGACACTACGGCATCACCTGCCGCGCATGCCGGAACCACCTCTCAGATATGCCAGAACCACGTGCCAATGAACCCGGAAGCACCTGCCGAGCACGCCGGAACCACCTGCTCGACTCGCCAGAACCACATGCCGGACACGCAAAAGTCACCTGCCGTCTACGCCACAACCAGTTGGGGAACACTTCGGAATCACCTGCCGGGCTTGCTGGAACCACCTGCCGGTCATGCCAAAATGACCGGACAACTACGCCAGAACCGCTTGGCGGACACTGCGGAAACACCTGTCGGGCCGGCCGGAACCACATCTCAGACGTGCAAGAAGCATGTGCATGTGATGCTGGAACCACACCCCGAACAGACGGAAAACACCTGCCAGACCCGTCTGAACAACCTGCCGAGCACGCCGGAGCCACCTGCTCGACTCGCCGGAACCACCTAACTGACATGCCAAAATCACCAGCTGGGTATGCCAGAACCACTTGGCGGACACTCCGGACATGCCGGAAACAGCTCTCAGACACACCAGAACCAAGTGCCGGAGACGCCGGAAGCACCTGCCGAGCATGCCGGAGCCACCTGCTCGACTCGCCAGAAACACCTGCCGGACACGCCAAAATCACCTGCCGGGTACGCCAGAACCACCTGGCGGACACTCCGAAATCACCTGTCGCGCATGCCGGAACCAACTCTCAGACGTGCCGGAAGCACGTGCCCGACATGCCGGAATCACCTACCGGACAGACCGGAACCACCTGCCGAGCACGCCGGAGCCACCTGTTCGACTCGCTGGAACCACCTGCCGGACAGGCCAATATCAACTGCTGGCTATGCCAGAACCACCTGGGGGACGGTCCGGAATCACCTGCCAGACATGGCGGAACCACCTCTCAGACGTACCAAAACCACCTGCCGGTTAAGCTGGAAACACGTCCTGGACAGTCTGGAACCACCTGCCGGCCAAGCCTGAACCACCTGCCAAGCACAACGGAACAACCTGCCAGACACACCAAAATCACCTGCGTGTTATGCCAGAACCACTTGGAGGACTCTCTGGGATGACCTGCCGAGCATGCCGGAACCACCTCTCAGACGTGCCAGAACCATGTGGCGGACAGTCCGGAATCACCTGTTGGGCATGCGCAACCACCTCTGAGACATACCAGAACCACATGCCATGCAGGCTGGAACCACCTACCGGACAGACCGGAATCACCTTTCGGGCATGCCGGAACCACCTGTCACATGTGCCAGAAACACGTGCCGGAGACGCCGGAAGCACCTGCCAAGCACGTTGGAACCACCTGCTCAACTCGCCGGTACCACCTCCCTGACACGCCAAAATCACCTGCTGGGTATGCCAGATCCACTTGGCGGACACTCCTGTATCATCTGCCGGACATGCCAGAACCAGCTCTCAGACACACCAGAACCAAGTGCCGGAGACGCCGGAAGCACCTGCCGAGCATGCCGTAGCCACCTGCTCGACTCGCCAGAAACACCTGCCGGACACGACAAAATCACCTGCCGGGTACGCCAGAACCACCTGGCGGACACTCCGAAACCACCTGTCACCCATGCCGGAACCACCTCTCAGACGTACCAGAACCACCTGCCGGAGAAGCTGGAAACACGTCCTGGACAGACTGGAACCACGTGACGGCCATGCCTGAACCACCTGCCGAGCACGGAGGAACCACCTGCCGGACACGCCAAAATCACCTGCGGGCTACGCCAGAACCACTTGGACGACTCTCCGAAATGACCTGCCGGGCATGTTGGAACCACCTCTCAGACGTGCCAGAAGCACGTGGCGGACATTCCGGAATCACCTGTTGGGCATACGCAACCACCTCTGACACGTACGAGAACCACGTGCCGTGCACGCCGGAACCACCTACCGGACAGACCGGAATCAACTCTTGGGCATGCCGGAACCACCAGTCAGATGTGCCAGAAACACGTGCCGGAGACGCCGGAAGCACCTGCCGAGCATGTCGCAACCACCTGCTCAACTCGCCTGAACCACCTGCCGGACACGCCAAAATCACCTGCCCGCTACACCAGCACCACTTCGGGGACAAGCCGGAATCATGAGAGGGGCATGCCGGCACAGCCTCTCAGACTGAACCTCGTGCCGGACACCACAGAACCACCTGCCGGACAGACCGGAACCACCTGACGGACACGCCGGAACCACCGGCTCGACCCGCCGGAACGACCGCTGGACATGCAAAATCACCTGCCGGCTACGCCGGAAACACTTGGCGAACACTCCAGAATCACCTGCCGGGCATGCCGGAACCACCTCTCAGATATGCCAGAACCACGTGCCAATGACCCCGGAAGCACCTGCCGAGCACGCCGGAACCACCTGCTCGACTCGCCAGAACCACCTGCCGGACACGCAAAAATCACCTGCCGGCTACGCCACAACCAGTTGTGGAACACTTCGGAATCACCTGCCGGGCTTGCTGGAACCACCTGCCGGTCATGCCAAAATCACCTGCCAACTACGCCAGTACCACTTGGCGGACACTGTGGAAACACCTGTCGGGCCGGCCGGAACCACATCTCAGACGTGGCAGAACCATGTGCATGAGATGCTGGAACCACACCCCGAACAGACGGAAAACACCTGCCAGACCCGTCTGAACAACCTGCCGAGCACGCCGGAGCCACCTGCTCGACTCGCCGGAACCACCTACCTGACGTGCCCAAATCACCAGCCGGGTATGCCAGAACCACTTGGCGGACACTCCGGAATCATCTGCCGGACATGCCGGAACCAGCTCTCAGACACACCAGAACCACGTGCCGGAGATGCCGTAAGCACCTGCCGAGCATGCCGGAGCCACCTGCTCGACTCGCCAGAAACACCTGCCGGACACGCCAAAATCACCTGCCGGGTACGCCCGACCCACCTGGCGGACACTCCGAAATCACCTGCCGCGCTGCCGGAACCACCTCTCAGACGTGCCGGAAGCACGTGCCGGACACGCCGGAATCACCTACCGGACAGACCGGAACCACCTGCCGAGCACGCCGGAGCCACCTGTTCGACTCGCTGGAACCACCTGCCGGACAGGCCAATATCAACTGCTGGCTATGCCAGAACCACCTGGGGGACGGTCCGAAATCACCTGCCAGCCATGGCGGAACCACCTCTCAGACGTACCGGAACCACCTGCCGGACAAGCTGGAAACACGTCCTGGACAGTCTGGAACCACCTGCCGGCCAAGCCTGAACCACCTGCCTAGCACAACGGAACAACCTGCCAGACACGCCAAAATCACCTGCGTGTTATGCCAGAACCACTTGGAGGACTCTCTGGGATGACCTGCCGGGCATGCCGGAACCACCTCTCAGACGTTCCAGAAGCATGTGGCGGACAGTCCGGAATCACCTGTTGGGCATGCGCAACCACCTCTGAGACGTACCAGAACCACATGCCGTGCAGGCTGGAACCACCTACCGGACAGACCGGAATCACCTTTCGGGCATGCTGGAACCACCTGTCAGATGTGCCAGAAACACGTGCCGGAGACGCCGGAAGCACCTGCCAAGCACGTTGGAACCACCTGCTCAACTCGCCTGAACCACCTGCCGGACATGCCAAAATCACCTGCCGACTATGCCAGAACCACTTGGCGAACACTCCGGAATCACTTGCCGGGCATGCAGGAACCACCTCTCAGACATGCCAGAACCCCGTGCCAATGACCCCGGAAGCACCAGCCGAGCACGCCGGAACCACCTGCTCGACTCGCCAGAACCACCTGCCGATCACGCAAAAATCACCTGCCGGCTACGCCACAACCAGTTGGTGAACACTTTGGAATCACCTGCCAGGCTTGCTGGAACCACCTGCCAGTCATGCCAAAATCACCTGCCAACTACGCCAGAACCGCTTGGCGGACACTGCGGAAACACCTGTCGGGCCGGCTGGAACCACATCTCAGACGTGCCAGAAACGTGTTCATGAGATGCTGGAACCACACCCCGAACAGACGGATACCACCTGCCAGAACCGCCTGAACCACCTGCCGAGCACGCAGGAACCATCTGCTCGACTCACCGGTACCACCTCCCTGACACGCCAAAATCACCTGTTGGGTATGCCAGAACCACTTGGCGGACACTCCGGAATCATCTGCCGGACATGCCGGAACCAGCTCTCAGACACACCAGAACCAAGTGCCGGAGACGCCGGAAGCACCTGCCGAGCACGCCGGAGCCAACTGCTCGACTCGCCAGAAACACCTGCCGGACACGCCAAAATCACCTGCGGGCTACGCCAGAACCACTTGGACGACTCTCCGAAATGACCTGCCGGGCATGTTGGAACCACCTCTCAGACGTGCCAGAAGCACGTGGCGGACAGTCCGGAATCACCTGTTGGGCATACGCAACCACCTCTGAGACGTACCAGAACCACGTGCCGTGCACGCCGGAACCACCTACCGGACAGACCGGAATCAACTTTTGGGCATGCCGGAACCACCAGTGAGATGTGCCAGAAACACGTGCCGGAGACGCCGGAAGCACCTGCCGAGCACGTCGCAACCACCTGCTCAACTCGCCTGAACCACCTGCCGGACACGCCAAAATCACCTGCCCGCTACACCAGCACCACTTCTGGGACAAGCCGGAATCACGTGAGGGGCATGCCGGCACGGCCTCTCAGACTGAACCTCGTGCCGGACACCACAGAACCACCTGCAGGACAGACCGGAACCACCTGCCGGACACGCCGGAACCACCGGCTCGACCCGCCAGAACGACCGCTGGACATGCAAAATCACCTCCCGGCTACGCCGGAAACACTTGGCGAACACTCCGGAATCACCTGCCGGGCATGCCGGAACCACCTCTCAGATATGCCAGAACCCCGTGCCAATGACCCCGGAAGCACCAGCCGAGCACGCCGGAACCACCTGCTCGACTCGCCAGAACCACCTGCCGATCACGCAAAAATCACCTGCCGGCTACGCCACAACCAGTTGGTGAACACTTTGGAATCACCTGCCAGGCTTGCTGGAACCACCTGCCGGTCATGCCAAAATCACCTGCCAACTACGCCAGAACCGCTTGGCGGACACTGCGGAAACACCTGTCGGGCCGGCCGGAACCACATCTCAGACGTGCCAGAAACGTGTGCATGAGATGCTGGAACCACACCCCGAACAGACGGAAAACACCTGCCAGACCCGTCTGAACAACCTGCCGAGCACGCCGGAGCCACCTGCTCGACTCGCCGGAACCACCTACCTGACATGCCCAAATCACCATCCGGGTATGCCAGAACCACTTGGCGGACACTCCGGAATCATCTGCCGGACATGCCGGAACCAGCTCTCAGACACACCAGAACCACGTGCCGGAGACGCCGGAAGCACCTGCCGAGCATGCCGGAGCCACCAGCTCGACTCGCCAGAAACACCTGCCAGACACGCCAAAATCACCTGCCGGGTACGCCAGAACCACCTGGCGGACACTCCGAAACCACCTGTCGCGCATGCCGGAACCACCTCTCAGACGTGCCGGAAGCACGTGCCAGACACGCCGGAATCACCTACCGGACAGACCGGAACCACCTGCCGAGCACGCCGGAGCCACCTGTTCGACTCGCTGGAACCACCTGCCGGACAGGCCAATATCAACTTCTGGCTATGCCAGAACCACCTGGGGGACGGTCCGGAATCACCTGCCAGCCATGGCGGAACCACCTCTCAGACGTACCAGAACCACCTGCCGGAGAAGCTGGAATCACGTCCTGGACAGTCTGGAACCACCTGCCGGCCAAGCCAGAACCACCTGCCAAGCACAACGGAACAACATGCCAGACACGCCAAAATCACCTGTGTGTTATGCCAGAACCACTTGGAGGACTGTCTGGGATGACCTGCCGGGCATGCCGGAATCACCTCTCAGACGTGCCAGAACCATGTGGCGGACAGTCCGGAATCACCTGTTGGGCATGCGCAACCACCTCTGAGACGTACCAGAACCACATGCCGTGCAGGCTGGAACCACCTACCGGACAGACCGGAATCACCTTTCGGGCATGCCGGAACCACCTGTCAGATGTGCCAGAAACACGTGCCGGAGACGCCGGAAGCACCTGCCAAGCACGTTGGAACCACCTGCTCAACTCGCCTGAACCACCTGCCGGACATGCCAAAATCACCTGCCGACTATGCCAGAACCACTTGGCGAACACTCCGGAATCACTTGCCGGGCATGCAGGAACCACCTCTCAGACATGCCAGAACCCCGTGCCAATGACCCCGGAAGCACCAGCCGAGCACGCCGGAACCACCTGCTCGACTCGCCAGAACCACCTGCCGATCACGCAAAAATCACCTGCCGGCTACGCCACAACCAGTTGGTGAACACTTTGGAATCACCTGCCAGGCTTGCTGGAACCACCTGCCAGTCATGCCAAAATCACCTGCCAACTACGCCAGAACCGCTTGGCGGACACTGCGGAAACACCTGTCGGGCCGGCTGGAACCACATCTCAGACGTGCCGGAAACGTGTTCATGAGATGCTGGAACCACACCCCGAACAGACGGATAACATCTGCCAGAACCGCCTGAACCACCTGCTGAGCACGCCGGAACCACATGCTCGACTCACCGGTACCACCTCCCTGACACGCCAAAATCACCTGCTGGGTATGCCAGAACCACTTGGCGGACACTCCGGAATCATCTGCCGGACATGCCGGAACCAGCTCTCAGACACACCAGAACCAAGTGCCGGAGACGCCGGAAGCACCTGCCGAGCATGCCGGAGCCACCTGCTCGACTCGCCAGAAACACCTGCCGGACACGCCAAAATCACCTGCCGGGTATGCCAGAACCACCTGGCGGACACTACGGAATCACCTGCCGCGCATGCCGGAACCACCTCTCAGGCGTGCCGGAAGCACGTGCCATACACGCCGGAAACACCTACCGGACAGACCGGAACCACCTGCCGAGCACGCCGGAGCCACCTGTTCGACTCGCTGGAACCACCTGCCGGACAGGCCAATATCAACTGCTGGCTATGCCAGAACCACCTGGGGGACAGTCCGGGATCACCTACCAGCCATGGCGGAACCACCTCTCAGACGTACCAGAACCACCTGCCGGAGAAGCTGGAAACACGTCCTGGACAGTCTGGAACCACCTGCCGGCCAAGCCTGAACCACCTGCCAAGCACAACGGAACAACCTGCCAGACACGCCAAAATCACCTGCGTGTTCTGCCAGAACCACTTGGAGGACTCTCTGGGATGACCTGCCGGGCATGCCGGAACCACCTCTCAGACGTGCCAGAACCATGTGGCGGACAGTCCGGAATCACCTGTTGGGCATGCGCAACCACCTCTGAGACGTACCAGAACCACATGCCGTGCAGGCTGGAACCACCTACCGGACAGACCGGAATCACCTTTCGGGCATGCCGGAACCACCTGTCAGATGTGCCAGAAACACGTGCCGGAGACGCCGGAAGCACCTGCCAAGCACGTTGGAACCACCTGCTCAACTCGCCTGAACCACCTGCCGGACATGCCAAAATCACCTGCCGACTATGCCAGAACCACTTTGCGAACACTCCGGAATCACTTGCCGGGCATGCAGGAACCACCTCTCAGACATGCCAGAACCCCGTGCGAATGACCCCGGAAGCACCAGCCGAGCACGCCGGAACAACCTGCTCAACTCGCCAGAACCACCTGCCGATCACGCAAAAATCACCTGCCGGCTACGCCACAACCAGTTGGGGAACACTTTGGAATCACCTGCCAACTTGCTGGAACCACCTGCCAGTCATGCCAAAATCACCTGCCAACTACGCCAGAACCGCTTGGCGGACACTGCGGAAACACCTGTTGGGCCGGCTGGAACCACATCTCAGACGTGCCAGAAACGTGATCATGAGATGCTGGAACCACACCCCGAACAGACGGATACCACCTGCCAGAACCGCCTGAACCACCTGCTGAGCACGCCGGAGCCACCTGCTCGACTCACCGGTACCACCTCCCTGACACGCGAAAATCACCTGCTGGGTATGCCAGAACCACTTGGCGGACACTCCGGAATCATCTGCCGGACATGCCGGAACCAGCTCTCAGACACACCAGAACCAAGTGCCGGAGACGCCGGAAGCACCTGCCGAGCATGCCGGAGCCACCTGCTCGACTCGCCAGAAACACCTGCCGGACACGCCAAAATCACCTGCCGAGTATGCCAGAACAACCTGGCGGACACTCCGGAATAACCTGTCGCGCATGACGGAACCACCTCTCAGACGTGCCGGAAGCACGTGCCAGACACGCCGGAAACACCTACCGACAGACCGGAACCACCTGCCAAGAACGCCGGAGGCACCTGTTCGACTCGCTGGAACCACCGCTGGACAGGCCCATATCAACTGCTGGCTATGCCAGAACCACCTGGGGGACAGTGCGGGATCACCTGCCAGCCGTGGCGGAACCACCTCTCAGACGTACCAGAACCACCTGCCGGAGAAGCTGGAAACACGTCCTGGACAGACTGGAACCACGTGACGGCCATGCCTGAACCACCTGCAGAGCACGGCGGAACCACCTGCCCGTACGCAAAAATCACCTGCGGGCTACGCCAGAACCACTTGGACGACTCTCCGAAATGACCTGCTGGGCATGTTGGAACCACCTCTCAGACGTGCCAGAAGCACGTGGCTGACAGTCCGGAATCACCTGTTGGGCATACGCAACCACCTCTGAGACGTACCAGAACCACGTGCCGTGCACGCCGGAACCACCTACCGGACAGACCGGAATCAACTGTTGGGCATGCCGGAACCACCAGTCAGATGTGCCAGAAACACGTGCCGGAGACGCCGGAAGCACCTGCCGAGCACGTCGCAACCACCTGCTCAACTCGCCTGAACCACCTGCCGGAAATGCCAAAATCACCTGCCCTCTACACCAGCACCACTTCGGGGACAAGCCGGAATCACGTGAGGGGCATGCCGGCACAGCCTCTCAGACTGAACCTCGTGCCGGACACCACAGAACCACCTGCCGGACAGACCGGAACCACCTGCCGGACACGCCGGAACCACCGGCTCGACCCGCCGGAATGACCGCTGGACATGCAAAATCACCTGCCGGCTACGCCCGAAACACTTGGCGAACACTCCGGAATCACCTGCCGGGCATGCCGGAACCACCTCTCAGATATGCCAGAACCACGAGCCAATGACCCCGGAAGCACCTGCCGAGCACGCCTGAACCACCTGCTCGACTCGCCAGAACCACCTGCCGGACACGCAAAAATCACCTGCCGGCTATGCCGCAACCAGTTGGGGAACACTTCGGAATCACCTGCCGGGCTTGCTGGAACCCCCTGCCGGTCATGCCAAAATCACCTGCCAACTACGCCAGTACCACTTGGCGGACACTGTGGAAACACCTGTCGGGCCGGCCGGAACCACATCTCAGACGTGCCAGGACCATGTGCATGAGATGCTGGAACCACACCCCGAACAGACGGAAAACACCTGCCAGACCCGTCTGAACAACGTGCCGAGCACGCCGGAGCCACCTGCTCGACTGGCCGGAACCACCTACCTGACATGCCAAAATCACCAGCCGGGTATGCCAGAACCACTTGGCGGACACTCCGGAATCATCTGCCGGACATGCCGGAACCAGCTCTCAGACACACCAGAACCACGTGCCGGAGACGCCGGAAGCACCTGCCGAGCATGCCGGAGCCACCTGCTCGACTCGCCAGAAACACCTGCCGGACACGCCAAAATCACCTGCCGGTTACGTCAGAACCACCTGGCGGACACTCCGAAATCACCTGTCGCGCATGCCGGAACCACCTCTCAGACGTGCCGGAAGAACGTGCCGGACACGCCGGAATCACCTACCGGACAGACCGGAACCACCTGCCGAGCACGCCGGAGCCACCTGCTCGACTCGCCGGAACCACCTACCTGACATGCCAAAATCACCAGCCGGGTATGCCAGAACCACTTGGCGGACACTCCGGAATCATCTGCCGGACATGCCGGAACCAGCTCTCAGACACACCAGAACCAAGTGCCGGAGACGCCGGAAGCACCTGCCGAGCATGCCGGAGCCACCTGCTCGACTCGCCAGAAACACCTGCCGGACACGCCAAAATCACCTGCCGGGTACGCCAGAACCACCTGGCGGACACTCCGAAATCACCTGTCGTGCATGCCGGAACCACCTCTCAGACGTGCCGGAAGCACGTGCCGGACACGCCGGAATCACCTACCGGACAGACCGGAACCACCTGCCGAGCACGCCAGAGCCACCTGTTCGACTCGCTGGAACCACCTGCCGGACAGGCCAATATCAACTGCTGGCTATGCCAGAACCTCCTGGGGGATGGTCCGGAATCACCTGCCAGCCATGGCGGAACCACCTCTCACACGTACCAGAACCACCTGCCGGAGAAGCTGGAAACACGTCCTGGACAGTCTGGAACCACCTGCCGGCCAAGCCTGAACCACGTGCCAAGCACAACGGAACAACCTTCCAGACACGCCAAAATCACCTGCGTGTTATGCCAGAACCACTTGGAGGACTCTCTGGGATGACCTGCCGGGCATGCCGGAACCACCTCTCAGACGTGCCAGAACCACGTGGCGGACAGTCCGGAATCACCTGTTGGGCATGCGCAACCACCTCTGAGACGTACCAGAACCACATGCCGTGCAGGCCGGAACCACCTACCGGACAGACCGGAATCACCTTTCGGGCATGCCGGAACCACCTGTCAGATGTGACAGAAACACGTGCCGGGGACACCGGAAGCACCTGCCAAGCACGTTGGAACCACCTGCTCAACTCGCCTGAACCACCTGCCGGACATGCCAAAATCACCTGCCGACTATGCCAGAAGCACTTGGCGAACACTCCGGAATCACTTGCCGGGCATGCAGGAACCACCTCTCAGACATGCCAGAACCCCGTGCCAATGACCCTGGAAGCACCAGCCGAGCACGCCGGAACCACCTGCTCGACTCGCCAGAACCACCTGCCGATCACGCAAAAATCACCTGCCGGCTACGCCACAACCAGTTGGTGAACACTTTGGAATCACCTGCCAGGCTTGCTGGAACCACCTGCCAGTCATGCCAAAATCACCTGCCAACTACGCCAGAACCGCTTGGCGGACACTGCGGAAACACCTGTCGGGCCGACCGGAACCACATCTCAGACGTGCCAGAAACGTGTGCATGAGATGCTGGAACCACACCCCGAACAGACGGATATCACCTGCCAGAACCGCCTGAACCACCTGCTGAGCACGCCGGAACCACATGCTCGACTCACCGGTACCACCTCCCTGACACGCCAAAATCACCTGCTGGGTATGCCAGAACCACTTGGCGGACACTCCGGAATCATCTGCCGGACATGCCGGAACCAGCTCTCCGACACACCAGAACCAAGTGCCGGAGACGCCGGAAGCACCTGCCGAGCATGCCGCAGCCACCTGCTCGACTCGCCAGAAACACCTGCCGGACACGC
The DNA here is from genome assembly GCF_041296265.1 of Equus caballus. Lineage (NCBI taxonomy): Eukaryota > Metazoa > Chordata > Mammalia > Perissodactyla > Equidae > Equus > Equus caballus. The sequence continues at coordinate 4,946,393 of NC_091713.1, forward strand.
CAAAATCACCTGCCGGGTATGCCAGAACCACCTGGCGGACACTACGGAATCACCTGCCGCGCATGCCGGAACCACCTCTCAGGCGTGCCGGAAGCACGTGCCAGACACGCCGGAAACACCTACCGGACAGACCGGAACCACCTGCCAAGAACGCCGGAGCCACCTGTTCGACTCGCTGGAACCACCTGCCGGACAGGCCAATATCAACTGCTGGCTATGCCAGAACCACCTGGGGGACAGTCCGGGATCACCTGCCAGCCATGGCGGAACCACCTCTCAGACGTACCACAACCACCTGCCGGAGAAGCTGGAAACACGTCCTGGACAGACTGGAACCACGTGACGGCCATGCCTGAACCACCTGCCGAGCACGGCGGAACCACCTGCCGGACACGCCAAAATCACCTGCGGGCTACGCCAGAACCACTTGGACGACTCTCCGAAATGACCTGCCGGGCATGTTGGAACCACCTCTCAGCTGTGCCAGAAGCACGTGGCGGACAGTCCGGAATCACCTGTTGGGCATACGCAACCACCTCTTAGACGTACCAGAACCACGTGCCGTGCACGCCGGAACCACCTACCGGACAGACCGGAATCAACTTTTGGGCATGCCGGAACCACCAGTCAGATGTGCCAGAAACACGTGCCGGAGACGCCGGAAGCACCTGCCGAGCACGTCGCAACCACCTGCTCAACTCGCCTGAACCACCTGCCGGACACACCAAAATCACCTGCCCGCTACACCAGCACCACTTCGGGGACAAGCCGGAATCACGTGAGGGGCATGCCGGCACAGCCTCTCAGACTGAACCTCGTGCCGGACACCACAGAACCACGTGCCGGTGAGACCGGAACCACCTGCCGGACACGCCGGAACCACCGGCTCGACCCGCCGGAACGACCGCTGGACATGCAAAATCACCTGCCGGCTACGCCGGAAACACTTTGCGAACACGCCGGAATCACCTGCCGGGCATGCCGGAACCACCTCTCAGATATGCCAGAACCACGTGCCAATGACCCCGGAAGCACCTGCCGAGCACGCCGGAACCACCTGCTCCACTCGCCAGAACCACCTTCCGGACACGCAAAAATCACCTGCCGGCTACGCCACAACCAGTTGGGGAACACTTCGGAATCACCTGCCGGGCTTGCTGGAACCACCTGCCGGTCATGCCAAAATCACCTGCCAACTACGCCAGTACCACTTGGCGGACACTGTGGAAACACCTGTCGGCCCGGCCGGAACCACATCTCAGACGTGCCAGAACCATATACATGAGATGCTGGAACCACACCCCGAACAGACGGAAAACACCTGCCAGACCCGTCTGAACAACCTGCCGAGCACGCCAGAGCCACCTGCTCGACTCGCCGGAACCACCAACCTGACATGCCAAAATCACCAGCCGGGTATGCCAGAACCACTTGGCGGACACTCCGGAATCATCTGCCGGACAGGCCGGAACCACCTCTCCGACACACCAGAACCAAGTGCCGGAGACGCCGGAAGCACCTGCCGAGCATGCCGCAGCCACCTGCTCGACTCGCCAGAAACACCTGCCGGACACGCCAAAATCAGCTCCCGGGTATGCCAGAACCACCTGGCGGACACTACGGAATCACCTGCCGCGCATGCCGGAACCACCTCTCAGGCATGCCGGAAGCACGTGCCAGACACGCCGGGAACACCTACCGGACAGACCGGAACCACCTGCCAAGAATGCCGGAGCCACCTATTCGACTCGCTGGAACCACCTGCCGGACAGGCCTATATCAACTGCTGGCTATGCCAGAACCACCTGGGGGACAGTCCGGGATCACCTGCCAGCCATGGCGGAACCACCTCTCAGACGTACCAGAACCACCTGCCGGAGAAGCTGGAAACACGTCCTGGACAGACTGGAACCACGTGACGGCCATGCCTGAACCACCTGCCGAGCACGGCGGAACCACCTGCCGGACACGCCAAAATCCCCTGCGGGTTACGCCAGAACCACTTGGACGACTCTCCGAAATGACCTGCCGGGCATGTTGGAACCACCTCTCAGACGTGCCCGAAGCACGTGGCGGACAGTCCGGAATCACCTGTTGGGCATACGCAACCACCTCTGAGACGTACCAGAACCACGTGCCGATCACGCCGGAACCACCTACCGGACAGACCGGAATCAACTTTTGGGCATGCCGGAACCACCAGTCAGATGTGCCAGAAACACGTGCTGGAGACGCCGGAAGCACCTGCCGAGCACGTCGCAACCACCTGCTCAACTCGCCTGAACCACCTGCCGGACACGCCAAAATCACCTGCCCGCTACACCAGCACCACTTCGGGGACAAGCCGGAATCACGTGAGGGGCATGCCGGCACAGCCTCTCAGACTGAACCTCGTGCCGGACACCACAGAACCACGTGCCGGTGAGACCGGAACCACCTGCCGGACACGCCGGAACCACCGGCTCGACCCGCCGGAACGACCGCTGGACATGCAAAATCACCTGCCGGCTACGCCGGAAACACTTGGCGAACACGCCGGAATCACCTGATGGGCATGCCGGAACCACCTCTCAGATATGCCAGAACCACGTGCCAATGACCCCGGAAGCACCTGCCGAGCACGCCGGAACCACCTGCTCCACTCGCCAGAACCACCTGCCGGACACGCAAAAATCACCTGCCGGCTAGGCCACAACCAGTTGGGGAACACTTCGGAATCACCTGCCGGGCTTGCTGGAACCACCTGCCGGTCATGCCAAAATCACCTGCCAACTACGCCAGTACCACTTGGCGGACACTGTGGAAACACCTGTCGGGCCGGCCGGAACCACATCTCAGACGTGCCAGAACCATGTGCATGAGATGCTGGAACCACACCCCGAACAGACGGAAAACACCTGCCAGACCCGTCTGAACAACCTGCCGAGCACGCCGGAGCCACCTGCTCGACTCGCCGGAACCACCTACCTGACATGCCCAAATCACCAGCCGGGTATGCCAGAACCACTTGGCGGACACTCCGGAATCATCTGCCGGACATCCCGGAACCAGCTCTCAGACACACCAGAACCACGTGCCGGAGACGCCGGAAGCACCTGCCGAGCATGCCGGAGCCACCTGCTCGACTCGCCAGAAACACCTGCCGGACACGCCAAAATCACCTGCCGGGAATGCCAGAACCACCTGGCGGACACTACGGCATCACCTGCCGCGCATTCCAGAACCACCTCTCAGACGTGCAGGAAGCACGTGCCGGACACGCCGGAATCACCTACCGGACAGACTGGAACCACCTGCCGAGCATGCCGGAGCCACCTGTTCGACTCGCTGGAACCACCTGCCGGACAGGCCAATATCAACTGCTGGCTATGCCAGAACCACCTGGGGGACGGTCCGGAATCACCTGCCAGCCATGGCGGAACCACCTCTCAGACGTACCAGAACCACCTGCCGGAGAAGCTGGAAACACGTCCTGGACAGTCTGGAACCACCTGCCGGCCAAGCCTGAACCACCTGCCAAGTACAACGGAACAACCTGCCAGACACGCCAAAATCACCTGCGTGTTATGCCAGAACCACTTGGAGGACTCTCTGGGATGACCTGCCGGGCATGCCGGAACCACCTCTCAGACGTGCCAGAACCATGTGGCGGACAGTCCGGAATCACCTGTTGGGCATGCGCAACCACCTCTGAGACGTACCAGAACCACATGCCGTGCAGGCTGGAACCACCTACCGGACAGACCGGAATCACCTTTCGGGCATGCCGGAACCGCCTGTCAGATGTGCCAGAAACACGTGCCGGAGACGCCGGAAGCACCTGCCAAGCACGTTGGAACCACCTGCTCAACTCGCCTGAACCACCTGCCAGACATGCCAAAATCACCTGCCGACTTTGCCAGAACCACTTGGCGAACACTCCGGAATAACGTGCCGGGCATGCAGGAACCACCTCTCAGACATGCCAGAACCCCGTGCCAATGACCCCGGAAGCACCAGCCGAGCACGCCGGAACCACCTGCTCGACTCGCCAGAACCACCTCCCGGACACGCAAAAATCACCTGCCGGCTACGCCACAACCCGTTGGGGAACACTTCGGAATCACCTGCCGGGCTTGCTGGAACCACCTGCCGGTCATGCCAAAATCACCTGCCAACTACGCCAGAACCGCTTGGCGGACACTGCGGAAACACCTGTCGGGCCGGCCGGAACCACATCTCAGACGTGCCAGAACCATGTGCATGAGATGCTGGAACCACACCCTGAACAGACGGAAAACACCTGCGAGACCCGTCTGAACAACCTGCCGAGCACGCCGGAGCCACCTGCTCGACTCGCCGGAACCACCTACCTGACATGCCAAAATCACCAGCCGGGTATGTCAGAACCACTTGGCGGACACTCCGGAATCATCTGCCGCACATGCCGGAACCAGCTCTCAGAAACACCAGAACCAAGTGCCGGAGACGCCGGAAGCACCTGCCGAGCATGCCGGAGCCACCTGCTCGACTCGCCAGAAACACCTGCCGGACACGCCAAACTCACCTGCCGGGTACGCCAGAACCACCTGGCGGACACTCCGAAATCACCTGCCGCGCATGCCGGAACCACCTCTCAGACGTGCCGGAAGCACGTGCCGGACACGCCGGAATCACCTACCGGACAGACCGGAACCACCTGCCGAGCACGCCGGAGCCACCTGTTCGACTCGCTGGAACCACCTGCCGGACAGGCCAATATCAACTGCTGGCTATGCCAGAACCACCTGGGGGACGGTCCGGAATCACCTGCCAGCCATGGCGGAACCACCTCTCAGACGTACCAGAACCACCTGCCGGAGAAGCTGGAAACACGGCCTGGACAGTCTGGAACCACCTGCCGGCCAAGCCTGAACCACCTGCCAAGCACAACGGAGCAACCTGCCAGACACGCCAAAATCACCTGCGTGTTATGCCAGAACCACTTGGAGGACTCTCTGGGATGACCTGCCGGGCATGCCGGAACCACCTCTCAGACGTGCCAGAACCACGTGCCAATGAACCCGGAAGCACCTGCCGAGCACGCCGGAACCACCTGCTCGACTCGCCAGAACCACCTGCCGGACACGCCAAAATCACCAGCTGGGTATGCCAGAACCACATGGCGGACACTCCAGAGATGCCGGAACCACCTCTCAGACGTGCCGGAAGCACGTGCCTGACATGCCGGAATCACCTACCGGACAGACCGGAACCACCTGCCGAGCACGCCGGAGCCACCTGTTCGACTCGCTGGAACCACCTGCCGGACAGGCCAATATCAACTGCTGGCTATGCCAGAACCACCTGGGGGACGGTCCGGAATCACCTGCCAGCCATGGCGGAACCACCTCTCAGACGTACCAGAACCACCTGCCGGAGAAGCTGGAAACACGTCCTGGACAGTCTGGAACCACCTGCCGGCCAAGCCTGAACCACCTGCCAAGCACAACGGAACAACCTGCCAGAAACGCCAAAATCACCTGCGTGTTATGCCAGAACCACTTGGAGGACTCTCTGGGATGACCTGCCGGGCATGCCGGAACCACCTCTCAGACGTGCCAGAACCATGTGGCGGACAGTCCGGAATCACCTGTTGGGCATGCGCAACCACCTCTGAGACGTACCAGAACCACATGCCGTGCAGGCTGGAACCACCTACCGGACAGACCGGAATCACCTTTCGGGCATGCCGGAACCGCCTGTCAGATGTGCCAGAAACACGTGTCGGAGACGCCGGAAGCACCTGCCAAGCACGTTGGAACCACCTGCTCAACTCGCCTGAACCACCTGCCGGACATGCCAAAATCACCTGCCGACTATGCCAGAACCACTTGGCGAACACTCCGGAATCACTTGCCGGGCATGCAGGAACCACCTCTCAGACATGCCAGAACCCCGTGCCAATGACCCCGGAATCACCAGCCGAGCACGCCGGAACCACCTGCTCGACTCGCCAGAACCACCTGCCGATCACGCAAAAATCACCTGCCGGCTACGCCACAACCAGTTGGTGAACACTTTGGAATCACCTGCCAGGCTTGCTGGAACCACCTGCCGGTCATGCCAAAATCACCTGCCAACTACGCCAGAACCACTTGGCGGACACTGCGGAAACACCTGTCGGGCCGGCCGGAACCACATCTCAGACGTGCCAGAACCATGTGCATGAGATGCTGGAACCACACCCCGAACAGACGGATACCACCTGCCAGAACCGCCTGAACCACCTGCTGAGCACGCCGGAACCACCTGCTCGACTCACCGGTACCACCTCCCTGACACGCCAAAATCACCTGCTATGTATCCCAGAACCACTTGGCGGACACTCCTGTATCATCTGCCGGACATGCCAGAACCAGCTCTCAGACACACCAGAACCAAGTGCCGGAGACGCCGGAAGCACCTGCCGAGCATGCCGGAGCCACCTGCTCGACTCGCCAGAAACACCTGCCGGACACGCCAAAATCACCTGCCGGGTATGCCAGAACCACCTGGCGGACACTACGGAATCACCTGCTGCGCATGCCGGAACCACCTATAAGACGTGCCGGAAGCACGTGCCAGACACGCCGGAAACACCTACCGGACAGACCGGAACCACCTGCCAAGAATGCCGGAGCCACCTGTTCGACTCGCTGGAACCACCTGCCGGACAGGCCAATATCAACTGCTGGCTATGCCAGAACCACCTGGGGGACAGTCCGGGATCACCTGCCAGCCATGGCGGAACCACCTCTCAGACGTACCAGAACCACCTGCCGGAGAAGCTGGAAACACGTCCTGGACAGACTGGAACTACGTGACGGCCATGCCTGAACCACCTGCCGAGCACGGCGGAACCACCTGCCGGACACGCCAAAATCCCCTGCGTGTTACGCCAGAACCACTTGGACGACTCTCCGAAATGACCTGCCGGGCATGTTGGAACCACCTCTCAGACGTGCCAGAAGCACGTGGCGGACAGTCCGGAATCACCTGTTGGGCATACTCAACCACCTCTGAGACGTACCAGAACCACGTGCCGATCACGCCGGAACCAGCTACCGGACAGACCGGAATCAACTTTTGGGCATGCCGGAACCACCAGTCAGATGTGCCAGAAACACGTGCCGGAGACGCCGGAAGCACCTGCCGAGCACGTCGCAACCACCTGCTCAACTCGCCTGAACCACCTGCCGGACACGCCAAAATCACCTGCCCGCTACACCAGCACCACTTCGGGGACAAGCCGGAATCACGTGAGGGGCATGCCGGCACAGCCTCTCAGACTGAACCTCGTGCCGGACAACACAGAACCACCTGCCGGACAGACCGGAACCACCTGCCGGACACGCCGGAACCACCGGCTCGACCCGCCGGAACGACCGCTGGACATGCAAAATCACCTGCCGGCTACGCCGGAAACACTTGGTGAACACTCCGGAATCACCTGCCGGGCATGCCGGAACCACCTCTCAGATATGCCAGAACCACGTGCCAATGACCCCGGAAGCACCTGCCGAGCACGCCGGAACCACCTGCTCCACTCGCCAGAACCACCTGCCGGACACGCAAAAATCACCTGCCGGCTACGCCACAACCAGTTGGGGAACACTTCGGAATCACCTGCCGGGCTTGCTGGAACCACCTGCCGGTCATGCCAAAATCACCTGCCAACTACGCCAGTACCACTTGGCGGACACTGTGGAAACACCTGTCGGGCCGGCCGGAACCACATCTCAGACGTGCCAGAAACGTGATCATGAGATGCTGGAACCACACCCCGAACAGACGGAAAACACCTGCCAGACCCGTCTGAACAACCTGCCGAGCACGCCGGAGCCACCTGCTCGACTCGCCGGAACCACCAACCTGACATGCCAAAATCACCAGCCGGGTATGCCAGAACCACTTGGCGGACACTCCGGAATCATCTGCCGGACATGCCGGAACCAGCTCTCGGACACACCAGAACAAAGTGCCGGAGACGCCGGAAGCACCTGCCGAGCATGCCGGAGCCACCTGCTCGACTCGCCAGAAACACCTGCCGGACACGCCAAAATCACCTGCCGGGTACGCCAGAACCACCTGGCGGACACTCCGAAATCACCTGTCGCGCATGCCGGAACCACCTCTCAGACGTGCAGGAAGCACGTGCCGGACACGCCGGAATCACCTACCGGACAGACTGGAACCACCTGCCGAGCATGCCGGAGCCACCTGTTCGACTCGCTGGAACCACCTGCCGGACAGGCCAATATCAACTGCTGGCTATGCCAGAACCACCTGGGGGACGGTCCGGAATCACCTGCCAGCCATGGCAGAACCACCTCTCAGACGTACCAGAACCACCTGCCGGAGAAGCTGGAAACACGTCCTGGACAGTCTGGAACCACCTGCCGGCCAAGCCTGAACCACCTGCCAAGTACAACGGAACAACCTGCCAGACACGCCAAAATCACCTGCGTGTTATGCCAGAACCACTTGGAGGACTCTCTGGGATGACCTGCCGGGCATGCCGGAACCACCTCTCAGACGTGCCAGAACCATGTGGCGGACAGTCCGGAATCACCTGTTGGGCATGCGCAACCACCTCTGAGACGTACCAGAACCACATGCCGTGCAGGCTGGAACCACCTACCGGACAGACCGGAATCACCTTTCGGGCATGCCGGAACCGCCTGTCAGATGTGCCAGAAACACGTGCCGGAGACGCCGGAATCACCTGCCAAGCACGTTGGAACCACCTGCTCAACTCGCCTGAACCACCTGCCGGACATGCCAAAATCACCTGCCGACTTTGCCAGAACCACTTGGCGAACACTCCGGAATAACGTGCCGGGCATGCAGGAACCACCTCTCAGACATGCCAGAACCCCGTGCCAATGACCCCGGAAGCACCAGCCGAGCACGCCGGAACCACCTGCTCGACTCGCCAGAACCACCTCCCGGACACGCAAAAATCACCTGCCGGCTACGCCACAACCAGTTGGGGAACACTTCGGAATCACCTGCCGGGCTTGCTGGAACCACCTGCCGGTCATGCCAAAATCACCTGCCAACTATGCCAGAACCGCTTGGCGGACACTGCGGAAACACCTGTCGGGCCGGCCGGAACCACATCTCAGACGTGCCAGAACCATGTGCATGAGATGCTGGAACCACACCCTGAACAGACGGAAAACACCTGCGAGACCCGTCTGAACAACCTGCCGAGCACGCCGGAGCCACCTGCTCGACTCGCCGGAACCACCTACCTGACATGCCAAAATCACCAGCCGGGTATGTCAGAACCACTTGGCGGACACTCCGGAATCATCTGCCGCACATGCCGGAACCAGCTCTCAGAAACACCAGAACCAAGTGCCGGAGACGCCGGAAGCACCTGCCAAGCATGCCGGAGCCACCTGCTCGACTCGCCAGAAACACCTGCCGGACACGCCAAACTCACCTGCCGGGTACGCCAGAACCACCTGGCGGACACTCCGAAATCACCTGCCGCGCATGCCGGAACCACCTCTCAGACGTGCCGTAAGCACGTGCCGGACACGCCGGAATCACCTACCGGACAGACCGGAACCACCTGCCGAGCACGCCGGAGCCACCTGTTCGACTCGCTGGAACCACCTGCCGGACAGGCCAATATCAACTGCTGGCTATGCCAGAACCACCTGGGGGACGGTCCGGAATCACCTGCCAGCCATGGCGGAACCACCTCTCAGACGTACCAGAACCACCTGCCGGAGAAGCTGGAAACACGGCCTGGACAGTCTGGAACCACCTGCCGGCCAAGCCTGAACCACCTGCCAAGCACAACGGAACAACCTGCCAGACACGCCAAAATCACCTGCGTGTTATGCCAGAACCACTTGGAGGACTCTCTGGGATGACCTGCCGGGCATGCCGGAACCACCTCTCAGACGTGCCAGAACCACGTGCCAATGACCCCGGAAGCACCTGCCGAGCACGCCGGAACCACCTGCTCGACTCGCCAGAACCACCTGCCGGACACGCCAAAATCACCAGCTGGGTATGCCAGAACCACATGGCGGACACTCCAGAGATGCCGGAACCACCTCTCAGACGTGCCGGAAGCACGTGCCTGACATGCCGGAATCACCTACCGGACAGACCGGAACCACCTGCCGAGCACGCCGGAGCCACCTGTTCGACTCGCTGGAACCACCTGCCGGACAGGCCAATATCAACTGCTGGCTATGCCAGAACCACCTGGGGGACGGTCCGGAATCACCTGCCAGCCATGGCGGAACCACCTCTCAGACGTACCAGAACCACCTGCCGGAGAAGCTGGAAACACGTCCTGGACAGTCTGGAACCACCTGCCGGCCAAGCCTGAACCACCTGCCAAGCACAACGGAACAACCTGCCAGAAACGCCAAAATCACCTGCGTGTTATGCCAGAACCACTTGGAGGACTCTCTGGGATGACCTGCCGGGCATGCCGGAACCACCTCTCAGACGTGCCAGAACCATGTGGCGGACAGTCCGGAATCACCTGTTGGGCATGCGCAACCACCTCTGAGACGTACCAGAACCACATGCCGTGCAGGCTGGAACCACCTACCGGACAGACCGGAATCACCTTTCGGGCATGCCGGAACCGCCTGTCAGATGTGCCAGAAACACGTGTCGGAGACGCCGGAAGCACCTGCCAAGCACGTTGGAACCACCTGCTCAACTCGCCTGAACCACCTGCCGGACATGCCAAAATCACCTGCCGACTATGCCAGAACCACTTGGCGAACACTCCGGAATCACTTGCCGGGCATGCAGGAACCACCTCTCAGACATGCCAGAACCCCGTGCCAATGACCCCGGAATCACCAGCCGAGCACGCCGGAACCACCTGCTCGACTCGCCAGAACCACCTGCCGATCACGCAAAAATCACCTGCCGGCTACGCCACAACCAGTTGGTGAACACTTTGGAATCACCTGCCAGGCTTGCTGGAACCACCTGCCGGTCATGCCAAAATCACCTGCCAACTACGCCAGAACCACTTGGCGGACACTGCGGAAACACCTGTCGGGCCGGCCGGAACCACATCTCAGACGTGCCAGAACCATGTGCATGAGATGCTGGAACCACACCCCGAACAGACGGATACCACCTGCCAGAACCGCCTGAACCACCTGCTGAGCACGCCGGAACCACCTGCTCGACTCACCGGTACCACCTCCCTGACACGCCAAAATCACCTGCTATGTATCCCAGAACCACTTGGCGGACACTCCTGTATCATCTGCCGGACATGCCAGAACCAGCTCTCAGACACACCAGAACCAAGTGCCGGAGACGCCGGAAGCACCTGCCGAGCATGCCGGAGCCACCTGCTCGACTCGCCAGAAACACCTGCCGGACACGCCAAAATCACCTGCCGGGTATGCCAGAACCACCTGGCGGACACTACGGAATCACCTGCTGCGCATGCCGGAACCACCTATAAGACGTGCCGGAAGCACGTGCCAGACACGCCGGAAACACCTACCGGACAGACCGGAACCACCTGCCAAGAATGCCGGAGCCACCTGTTCGACTCGCTGGAACCACCTGCCGGACAGGCCAATATCAACTGCTGGCTATGCCAGAACCACCTGGGGGACAGTCCGGGATCACCTGCCAGCCATGGCGGAACCACCTCTCAGACGTACCAGAACCACCTGCCGGAGAAGCTGGAAACACGTCCTGGACAGACTGGAACTACGTGACGGCCATGCCTGAACCACCTGCCGAGCACGGCGGAACCACCTGCCGGACACGCCAAAATCCCCTGCGTGTTACGCCAGAACCACTTGGACGACTCTCCGAAATGACCTGCCGGGCATGTTGGAACCACCTCTCAGACGTGCCAGAAGCACGTGGCGGACAGTCCGGAATCACCTGTTGGGCATACTCAACCACCTCTGAGACGTACCAGAACCACGTGCCGATCACGCCGGAACCAGCTACCGGACAGACCGGAATCAACTTTTGGGCATGCCGGAACCACCAGTCAGATGTGCCAGAAACACGTGCCGGAGACGCCGGAAGCACCTGCCGAGCACGTCGCAACCACCTGCTCAACTCGCCTGAACCACCTGCCGGACACGCCAAAATCACCTGCCCGCTACACCAGCACCACTTCGGGGACAAGCCGGAATCACGTGAGGGGCATGCCGGCACAGCCTCTCAGACTGAACCTCGTGCCGGACAACACAGAACCACCTGCCGGACAGACCGGAACCACCTGCCGGACACGCCGGAACCACCGGCTCGACCCGCCGGAACGACCGCTGGACATGCAAAATCACCTGCCGGCTACGCCGGAAACACTTGGTGAACACTCCGGAATCACCTGCCGGGCATGCCGGAACCACCTCTCAGATATGCCAGAACCACGTGCCGATGACCCCGGAAGCACCTGCCGAGCACGCCGGAACCACCTGCTCCACTCGCCAGAACCACCTGCCGGACACACAAAAATCACCTGCCGACTACGCCACAACCAGTTGGGGAACACTTCGGAATCACCTGCCGGGCTTGCTGGAACCACCTGCCGGTCATGCCAAAATCACCTGCCAACTACGCCAGTACCACTTGGCGGACACTGTGGAAACACCTGTCGGGCCGGCCGGAACCACATCTCAGACTTGCCAGAAACGTGATCATGAGATGCTGGAACCACACCCCGAACAGACGGAAAACACCTGCCAGACCCGTCTGAACAACCTGCCGAGCACGCCGGAGCCACCTGCTCGACTCGCCGGAACCACCAACCTGACATGCCAAAATCATCAGCCGGGTATGCCAGAACCACTTGGCGGACACTCCGGAATCATCTGCCGGACATGCCGGAACCAGCTCTCGGACACACCAGAACAAGGTGCCGGAGACGCCGGAAGCACCTGCCGAGCATGCCGGAGCCACCTGCTCGACTCGCCAGAAACACCTGCCGGACACGCCAAAATCACCTGCCGGGTACGCCAGAACCACCTGGCGGACACTCCGAAATCACCTGTCGCGCATGCCGGAACCACCTCTCAAACGTGCCGGAAGCACGTGCCGGACACGCGGGAATCACCTACCGGACAGACCGGAACCACCTGCCGAGCACGCCGGAGCCACCTGTTCGACTCGCTGGAACCACCTGCCGGACAGGCCAATATCAACTGCTGGCTATGCCAGAACCACCTGGGGGACGGTCCGGAATCACCTGCCAGCCATGGCGGAACCACCTCTCAGACGTACCAGAACCACCTGCCGGAGAAGCTGGAAACACGTCCTGGACAGTCTGGAACCACCTGCCGGCCAAGCCTGAACCACCTGCCAAGCACAACGGAGCAACCTGCCAGACACGCCAAAATCACCTGCGTGTTATGCCAGAACCACTTGGAGGACTCTCTGGGATGACCTGCCGGGCATGCCGGAACCACCTCTCAGACGTGCCAGAACCACGTGGCGGACAGTCCGGAATCACCTGTTGGGCATGCGCAACCACCTCTGAGACGTACCAGAACCACATGCCGTGCAGGCTGGAACCACCTACCGGACAGACCGGAATCACCTTTCGGGCATGCCGGAGCCACCTGTCAGATGTGCCAGAAACACGTGCCGGAGATGCCGGAAGCACCTGCCAAGCACGTTGGAACCAACTGCTCAACTCGCCTGAACCACCTGCCGGACATGCCAAAATCACCTGCCGACTATGCCAGAACCACTTCTCGAACACTCCGGAATCACTTGCCGGGCATGCAGGAACCACCTCTCAGACATGCCAGAACCCCGTGCCAATGACCCCTGAAGCACCAGCCGAGCACGCCGGAACCACCTGCTCGACTCGCCAGAACCACCTGCCGATCACGCAAAAATCACCTGCCGGCTACGCCACAACCAGTTGGAGAACACTTTGGAATCGCCTGCCAGGCTGGCTGGAACCACCTGCCAGTCATGCCAATATCACCTGCCAACTACGCCAGAACCGCTTGGCGGACACTGCGGAAACACCTGTCGGGCCGGCCGGAACCACATCACAGACGTGCCAGAAACGTGTTCATGAGATGCTGGAACCACACCCCGAACAGACGGATACCACCTGCCAGAACCGCCTGAACCACATGCTGAGCACGCCGGAACCACCTGCTCGACTCACCGGTACCACCTCCCTGACACACCAAAATCACCTGCTGGGTATGCCAGAACCACTTGGCAGACACTCCGGAATCATCTGCTGGACATGCCGGAACCAGCTCTCAGACACACCAGAACCAAGTGCCGGAGACGCCGGAAGCACCTGCCGAGCATGCCGGAGCCACCTGCTCGACTCGCCAGAAACACCTGCCGGACACGCCAAAATCACCTGCCGGGTATGCCAGAACCACCTGGCGGACACTACGGAATCACCTGCCGCGCATGCCGGAACCACCTCTCAGACGTGCCGGAAGCACGTGCCAGACACGCCGGAAACACCTACCGGACAGACCGGAACCACCTGCCAAGAACGCCGGAGCCACCTGTTCGACTCGCTGGAACCACCTGCCGGACAGGCCAATATCAACTGCTGGCTATGCCAGAACCACCTGGGGGACAGTCCGGGATCACCTGCCAGCCATGGCGGAACCACCTCTCAGACGTACCAGAACCACCTGCCGGAGAAGCTGGAAACACGTCCTGGACAGACTGGAACCACGTGACGGCCATGCCTGAACCACCTGCCGAGCACGGCGGAACCACCTGCCGGACACGCCAAAATCACCTGCGGGCTACTCCAGAACGACTTGGACGACTCTCCGAAATGACCTGCCGGGCATGCCGGAACCACCTCTCAGATATGCCAGAACCACGTGCCAATGACCCCGGAAGCACCCGCCGAGCACGCCGGAACCACATGCTCGACTCGCCAGAACCACCTGCCGGACACGCAAAAATCACCTGCCGGCTACGCCACAACCAGTTGGGGAACACTTCGGAATCACCTGCCGGGCTTGCTGGAACCACCTGCCGGTCATGCCAAAATCACCTGCCAACTACGCCAGTACCACTTGGCGGACACTGTGGAAACACCTGTCGGGCCGGCCGGAACCACATCTCAGACGTGCCAGAACCATGTGCATGAGATGCTGGAACCACAACCCGAACAGACGGAAAACACCTGCCAGACCCGTCTGAACAACCTGCCGAGCACGCCGGAGCCACCTGCTCGACTCGCCGGAACCACCAACCTGACATGCCAAAATCACCAGCCGGGTATGCCAGAACCACTTGGCGGACACTCCGGAATCATCTGCCGGACATGCCGGAACCAGCTCTCAGACACACCAGAACCACGTGCCGGAGACGCCGGAAGCACCTGCCGAGCATGCCGGAGCCACCTGCTCGACTCGCCAGAAACACCTGCCGGACACGCCAAAATCACCTGCCGGGTACGCCAGAACCACCTGGCGGACACTATGGAATCACCAGCCGCGCATGCCGGAACCACCTCTCAGACGTGCCGGAAGCACGTGCCAGACACGCCGGAAACACCTACCGGACAGACCGGAACCACCTGCCAAGAACGCCGGAGCCACCTGCTCGACTCGCCAGAACCACCTGCCGGACACGCCAAACTCACCTGCCGGGTACGCCAGAACCACCTGGCGGACACTCCGAAATCACCTGCCGCGCATGCCGGAACCACCTCTCAGACGTGCCGGAAGCACGTGCCGGACACGCCGGAATCACCTACCGGACAGACCGGAACCACCTGCCGAGCACGCCGGAGCCACCTGTTCGACTCGCTGGAACCACCTGCCGGACAGGCCAATATCAACTGCTGGCTATGCCAGAACCACCTGGGGGACGGTCCGGAATCACCTGCCAGCCATGGCGGAACCACCTCTCAGACGTACCAGAACCACCTGCCGGAGAAGCTGGAAACACGTCCTGGACAGTCTGGAACCACCTGCCGACCAAGCCTGAACCACCTGCCAAGCACAACGGAGCAACCTGCCAGACACGCCAAAATCACCTGCGTGTTATGCCAGAACCACTTGGAGGACTCTCTGGGATGACCTGCCGGGCATGCGGGAACCACCTCTCAGACGTGCCAGAACCACGTGCCAATGAACCCGGAAGCACCTGCCGAGCACGCCGGAACCACCTGCTCGACTCGCCAGAACCACCTGCCGGACACGCCAAAATCACCAGCTGGGTATGCCAGAACCACTTGGCGGACACTCCAGAGATGCCGGAACCACCTCTCAGACGTGCCGGAAGCACGTGCCTGACATGCCGGAATCACCTACCGGACAGACCGGAACCACCTGCCGAGCACGCCGGAGCCACCTGTTCGACTCGCTGGAACCACCTGCCGGACAGGCCAATATCAACTGCTGGCTATGCCAGAACCACCTGGGGGACGGTCCGGAATCACCTGCCAGCCATGGCGGAACCACCTCTCAGACGTACCAGAACCACCTGCCGGAGAAGCTGGAAACACGTCCTGGACAGTCTGGAACCACCTGCCGACCAAGCCTGAACCACCTGCCAAGCACAACGGAGCAACCTGCCAGACACGCCAAAATCACCTGCGTGTTATGCCAGAACCACTTGGAGGACTCTCTGGGATGACCTGCCGGGCATGCGGGAACCACCTCTCAGACGTGCCAGAACCACGTGCCAATGAACCCGGAAGCACCTGCCGAGCACGCCGGAACCACCTGCTCGACTCGCCAGAACCACCTGCCGGACACGCCAAAATCACCAGCTGGGTATGCCAGAACCACTTGGCGGACACTCCAGAGATGCCGGAACCACCTCTCAGACGTGCCGGAAGCACGTGCCTGACATGCCGGAATCACCTACCGGACAGACCGGAACCACCTGCCGAGCACGCCGGAGCCACCTGTTCGACTCGCTGGAACCACCTGCCGGACAGGCCAATATCAACTGCTGGCTATGCCAGAACCACCTGGGGGACGGTCCGGAATCACCTGCCAGCCATGGCGGAACCACCTCTCAGACGTACCAGAACCACATGCCGGAGAAGCTGGAAACACGTCCTGGACAGTCTGGAACCACCTGCCGGCCAAGCCTGAACCACCTGCCAAGCACAACGGAACAACCTGCCAGAAACGCCAAAATCACCTGCGTGTTATGCCAGAACCACTTGGAGGACTCTCTGGGATGACCTGCCGGGCATGCCGGAACCACCTCTCAGACGTGCCAGAACCATGTGGCGGACAGTCCGGAATCACCTGTTGGGCATGCGCAACCACCTCTGAGACGTACCAGAACCACATGCCGTGCAGGCTGGAACCACCTACCGGACAGACCGGAATCACCTTTCGGGCATGCCGGAACCGCCTGTCAGATGTGCCAGAAACACGTGCCGGAGACGCCGGAAGCACCTGCCAAGCACGTTGGAACCACCTGCTCAACTCGCCTGAACCACCTGCCGGACATGCCAAAATCACCTGCCGACTATGCCAGAACCACTTGGCGAACACTCCGGAATCACTTGCCGGGCATGCAGGAACCACCTCTCAAACATGCCAGAACCCCGTGCCAATGACCCCGGAATCACCAGCCGAGCACGCCGGAACCACCTGCTCGACTCGCCAGAACCACCTGCCGATCACGCAAAAATCACCTGCCGGCTACGCCACAACCAGTTGGTGAACACTTTGGAATCACCTGCCAGGCTTGCTGGAACCACCTGCCGGTCATGCCAAAATCACCTGCCAACTACGCCAGAACCACTTGGCGGACACTGCGGAAACACCTGTCGGGCCGGCCGGAACCACATCTCAGACGTGCCAGAACCATGTGCATGAGATGCTGGAACCACACCCCGAACAGACGGATACCACCTGCCAGAACCGCCTGAACCACCTGCTGAGCACGCCGGAACCACCTGCTCGACTCACCGGTACCACCTCCCTGACACGCCAAAATCACCTGCTGGGTATCCCAGAACCACTTGGCGGACACTCCTGTATCATCTGCCGGACATGCCAGAACCAGCTCTCAGACACACCAGAACCAAGTGCCGGAGACGCCGGAAGCACCTGCCGAGCATGCCGGAGCCACCTGCTCCACTCGCCAGAAACACCTGCCGGACACGCCAAAATCACCTGCCGGGTATGCCAGAACCACCTGGCGGACACTACGGAATCACCTGCTGCGCATGCCGGAACCACCTATAAGACGTGCCGGAAGCACGTGCCAGACACGCCGGAAACACCTACCGGACAGACCGGAACCACCTGCCAAGAATGCCGGAGCCACCTGTTCGACTCGCTGGAACCACCTGCCGGACAGGCCAATATCAACTGCTGGCTATGCCAGAACCACCTGGGGGACAGTCCGGGATCACCTGCCAACCATGGCGGAACCACCTCTCAGACGTACCAGAACCACCTGCCGGAGAAGCTGGAAACACGTCCTGGACAGACTGGAACTACGTGACGGCCATGCCTGAACCACCTGCCGAGCACGGCGGAACCACCTGCCGGACACGCCAAAATCCCCTGCGGGTTACGCCAGAACCACTTGGACGACTCTCCGAAATGACCTGCCGGGCATGTTGGAACCACCTCTCAGACGTGCCAGAAGCACGTGGCGGACAGTCCGGAATCACCTGTTGGGCATACTCAACCACCTCTGAGACGTACCAGAACCACGTGCCGATCACGCCGGAACCAGCTACCGGACAGACCGGAATCAACTTTTGGGCATGCCGGAACCACCAGTCAGATGTGCCAGAAACACGTGCCGGAGACGCCGGAAGCACCTGCCGAGCACGTCGCAACCACCTGCTCAACTCGCCTGAACCACCTGCCGGACACGCCAAAATCACCTGCCCGCTACACCAGCACCACTTCGGGGACAAGCCGGAATCACGTGAGGGGCATGCCGGCACAGCCTCTCAGACTGAACCTCGTGCCGGACAACACAGAACCACCTACCGGACAGACCGGAACCACCTGCCGGACACGCCGGAACCACCGGCTCGACCCGCCGGAACGACCGCTGGACATGCAAAATCACCTGCCGGCTACGCCGGAAACACTTGGTGAACACTCCGGAATCACCTGCCGGGCATGCCGGAACCACCTCTCAGATATGCCAGAACCACGTGCCAATGACCCCGGAAGCACCTGCCGAGCACGCCGGAACCACCTGCTCCACTCGCCAGAACCACCTGCCGGACACGCAAAAATCACCTGCCGGCTACGCCACAACCAGTTGTGGAACACTTCGGAATCACCTGCCGGGCTTGCTGGAACCACCTGCCGGTCATGCCAAAATCACCTGCCAACTACGCCAGTACCACTTGGCGGACACTGTGGAAACACCTGTCGGGCCGGCCGGAACCACATCTCAGACGTGCCAGAACCATGTGCATGAGATGCTGGAACCACACCCCGAACAGACGGAAAACACCTGCCAGACCCGTCTGAACAACCTGCCGAGCACGCCGGAGCCACCTGCTCGACTCGCCGGAACCACCTACCTGACGTGCCCAAATCACCAGCCGGGTATGCCAGAACCACTTGGCGGACACTCCGGAATCATCTGCCGGACATGCCGGAACCCGCTCTCAGACACACCAGAACCACGTGCCGGAGACGCCGGAAGCACCTGCTGAGCATGCCGGAGCCACCTCCTCGACTCGCCAGAAACACCTGCCGGACACGCCAAAATCACATGCCGGGTACGCCAGAACCACCTGGCGGACACTCCGGAATCACCTGTCGCGCATGACGGAACCACCTCTCAGACGTGCCGGAAGCACGTGCCAGACACGCCGGAAACACCTACCGACAGTCCGGAACCACCTGCCAAGAACGCCGGAGCCACCTGTTCGACTCGCTGGAACCACCTGCCGGACAGGCCAATATCAACTGCTGGCTATGCCAGAACCACCTGGGGGACGGTTCGGGATCACCTGCCAGCCATGGCGGAACCACCTCTCAGACGTACCAGAACCACCTGCCGGAGAAGCTGGAAACACGTCCTGGACAGACTGGAACCACGTGACGGCCATGCCTGAACCACCTGCCGAGCAAGGCGGAACCACCTGCCGGACACGCCAAAATCACCTGCGGGCTACGCCAGAACCACTTGGACGACTCTCCGAAATGACCTGCCGGGCATGTTGGAACCACCTCTCAGACGTGCCAGAAGCACGTGGTGGACATTCCGGAATCACCTGTTGGGCATACGCAACCACCTCTGAGACGTACCAGAACCACGTGCCGCGCACGCCGGAACCACCTACCGGACAGACCGGAATCAACTGTTGGGCATGCCGGAACCACCAGTCAGATGTGCCAGAAACACGTGCCGGAGACGCCGGAAGCACCTGCCGAGCACGTCGCAACCACCTGCTCAACTCGCCTGAACCACCTGCCGGACACGCCAAAATCACCTGCCCGCTACACCAGCACCACTTCGGGGACAAGCCGGAATCATGTGAGGGGCATGCCGGCACAGCCTCTCAGACTGAACCTCGTGCCGGACACCACAGAACCACCTGCCGGACAGACCGGAACCACCTGCCGGACACGCCGGAACCACCGGCTCGACCCGCCGGAACGACCGCTGGACATGCAAAATCACCTGCCGGCTACGCCGGAAACACTTGGCGAACACTCCGGAATCACCTGCCGGGCATGCCGGAACCACCTCTCAGATATGCCAGAACCACGTGCCAATGACCCCGGAAGCACCGGCCGAGCACGCCGGAACCACCTGCTCGACTCGCCAGAACCACCTGCCGGACACGCAAAAATCACCTGCCGGCTACGCCACAACCAGTTGTGGAACACTTCGGAATCACCTGCCGGGCTTCCTGGAACCACCTGCCGGTCATGCCAAAATCACCTGCCAACTACGCCAGTACCACTTGGCGGACACTGTGGAAACACCTGTCGGGCCGGCCGGAACCACATCTCAGACGTGCCAGAACCATGTGCATGAGATGCTGGAACCACACCCCGAACAGAGGGAAAACACCTGCCAGACCCGTCTGAACAACCTGCCGAGCACGCCGGAGCCACCTGCTCGACTCGCCGGAACCACCTACCTGACGTGCCCAAATCACCAGCCGGGTATGCCAGAACCACTTGGCGGACACTCCGGAATCATCTGCCGGGCATGCCGGAACCAGCTCTCAGACACACCAGAACCACGTGCCGGAGACGCCGGAAGCACCTGCCGAGCATGCCGGAGCCACCTGCTCGACACGCCAGAAACAAATGCCGGACACGCCAAAATCACCTGCCGGGTACGCCAGAACCACCTGGCGGACACTCCGAAACCACCTGTCGCGCATGCCGGAACCACCTCTCAGACGTGCCGGAAGCACGTGCCGGACACGCCGGAATCACCTACCGGACAGACCGGAACCACCTGCCGAGCACGCCGGAGCCACCTGTTCGACTCGCTGGAACCACCTGCCGGACAGGCCAATATCAACTGCTGGCTAAGCCAGAACCACCTGGGGGACGGTCCGGAATCACCTGCCAGCCATGGCGGAACCACCTCTCAGACGTACAGGAACCACCTGCCGGACAAGCTGGAAACACGTCCTGGACAGTCTGGAACCACCTGCCGGCCAAGCCTGAACCACCTGCCAAGCACAACGGAACAACCTGCCAGACACGCCAAAATCACCTGCGTGTTATGCCAGAACCACTTGGAGGACTCTCTGGGATGACCTGCCGGGCATGCCGGAACCACCTCTCAGACGTGCCATAACCATGTGGCGGACAGTCCGGAATCACCTGTTGGGCATGCGCAACCACCTCTCAGACGTACCAGAACCACCTGCCGGAGAAGCTGGAAACACGTCCTGGACAGACTGGAACTACGTGTCGGCCATGCCTGAACCACCTGCCGAGCATGGCGGAACCACCTGCCCGACGCGCCAAAATCACCTGCGGGCTACGCCAGAACCACTTGGACGACTCTCCGAAATGACCTGCCGGGCATTTTGGAACCACCTCTCAGATGTGCCAGAAGCACGTGGCGGACAGTCCGGAATCACCTGTTGGGAATGCGCAACCACCTCTGAGACGTACCAGAACCACATGCCGTGCAGGCTGGAACCACCTACCGGACAGACCGGAATCACCTTTCGGGCATGCCGGAACCACCTGTCACATGTGCCAGAAACACGTGCCGGAGACGCCGGAAGCACCTGCCAAGCACGTTGGAACCACCTGCTCAACTCGCCTGAACCACCTGCCGGACATGCCAAAATCACCTGCCGGCTATGCCAGAACCACTTGGCGAACACTCCGGAATCACTTGCCGGGCATGCAGGAACCACCTCTCAGACATGCCAGAACCCCGTGCCAATGACCCCGGAAGCACCAGCCGAGCACCCCGGAACCACCTGCTCGACTCGCCAGAACCACCTGCCGATCACGCAAAAATCACCTGCCGGCTATGCCACAACCAGTTGGGGATCACTTCGGAATCTCCTGCCAGGCTTGCTGGAACCACCTGCCGGTCATGCCAAAATCACCTGCCAACTACGCCAGAACCGCTTGGCGGACACTGCGGAAACACCTGTCGGGCCGGCCGGAACCACATCTCAGACGTGCCAGAAACGTGTTCATGAGATGCTGGAACCACACCCCGAACAGACGGATACCAACTGCCAGAACCGCCTGAACCACCTGCTGAGCACGCCAGAACCACCTGTTCGACTCACAGGTACCACCTCCCTGACACGCCGAAATCACCTGCTGGGTATGCCAGAACCACTTGGCGGACACTCCGGAATCATCTGCCGGACATGCCGGAACCAGCTCTCAGACACACCAGAACCAAGTGCCGGAGACGCCGGAAGCACCTGCCGAGCATGCCGCAGCCACCTGCTCGACTCGCCAGAAACACCTGCCGGACACGCCAAAATCACCTGCCGGGTATGCCAGAACCACCTGGAGGACACTATGGAATCACCTGCCGCGCATGCCGGAACCACATCTCAGGCGTGCCGGAAGCACGTGCCAGACACGCCGGAAACACCTACCGGACAGACCGGAACCACCTGCCAAGAACGCCGGAGCCACCTGTTCGACTCGCTGGAACCACCTGCCGGACAGGCCAATATCAACTGCTGGCTATGCCAGAACCACCTGGGGGACAGTCCGGGATCACCTGCCAGCCATGGCGGAACCACCTCTCAGACGTACCAGAACCACCTGCCGGAGAAGCTGGAAACACGTCCTGGAGAGACTGGAACTACGTGTCGGCCATGCCTGAACCACCTGCCGAGCATGGCGGAACCACCTGCCCGACACGCCAAAATCACCTGCGGGCTACGCCAGAACCACTTGGACGACTCTCCGAAATGACCTGCCGGGCATTTTGGAACCACCTCTCAGATGTGCCAGAGGCACGTGGCGGACAGTCCGGAATCACCTGTTGGGCATACGCAACCACCTCTTAGACGTACCAGAACCACGTGCCGCGCACGCCGGAACCACCTACCGGACAGACCAGAATCCACTTTTGGGCATGCCGGAACCACCAATCAGATGTGCCAGAAACACGTGCCGGAGACGCCGGAAGCACCTGCCGAGCACGTCGCAACCACCTGCTCAACTCGCCTGAACCACCTGCCGGACACGCCAAAATCACCTGCCCGCTACACCAGCACCACTTCGGGGACAAGCCGGAATCACGTGAGGGGCATGCCGGCACAGCCTCTCAGACTGAACCTCGTGCCGGACACCACAGAACCACCTGCCAGAAAGACCGGAACCACCTGCCGGACACGCCGGAACCACCGGCTTGACCCGCCGGAACGACCGCTGGACATGCAAAATCACCTGCCGGCTACACCGGAAACACTTGGCGAACAGTCCGGAATCACCTGCCGGGCATGCCGGAACCACCTGCTCGACTCGCCAGAACCACCTGCCGATCACGCAAAAATCACCTGCCGGCTATGCCACAACCAGTTCTGGAACACTTCGGAATCTCCTGCCAGGCTTGCTGGAACCACCTGCCGGTCATGCCAAAATCACCTCCCAACTACGCCAGAACCGCTTGGTGGACACTGCGGAAACACCTGTCGGGCCGGCCGGAACCACATCTCAGACGTGCCAGAAACTTGTTCATGAGATGCTGGAACCACACCCCGAACAGACGGATACCACCTGCCAGAACCGCCTGAACCACCTGCTGAGCACGCCGGAACCACATGCTCGACTCACCGGTACCACCTCCCTGACACGCCAAAATCACCTGCTGGGTATGCCAGAACCACTTGGCGGACACTCCGGAATCATCTGCCGGACATGCCGGAACCAGCTCTCAGACACACCAGAACCAATTGCCGGAGACGCCGGAAGCACCTGCCGAGCATGCCGGAGCCACCTGCTCGACTCGCCAGAAACACCTGCCGGACACGCCAAAATCACCTGCCGGTTATGCCAGAACCACCTGGCGGACACTACGGAATCACCTGCCGCGCATGCCGGAACCACCTCTCAGGCGTGCCGGAAGCACGTGCCAGACACGCCGGAAACACCTACCGGACAGACCGGAACCACCTGCCAAGAACGCCGGAGCCACCTGTTCGACTCGCTGGAACCACCTGCCGGACAGGCAAAAATCACCTGCCGGCTACGCCACAACCAGTTGGGGAACACTTCGGAATCACCTGCCGGGCTTGCTGGAACCACCTGCCGGTCATGCCAAAATCACCTGCCAACTACGCCAGTACCACTTGGCGGACACTGTGGAAACACCTGTCGGGCCGGCCGGAACCACATCTCAGACGTGCCAGAACCATGTGCATGAGATGCTGGAACCACACCCCGAACAGACGGATACCACCTGACAGACCCGTCTGAACAACCTGCCGAGCACGCCGGAGCCACCTGCTCGACTCGCCGGAACCACCTACCTGACATGCCAAAATCACCAGCCGGGTATGCCAGAACCACTCTGCGGACACTCCGAAATCATCTGCCGGACATGCCGGAACCAGCTCTCAGACACACCAGAACCACGTGCCGGAGACGCCGGAAGCACCTGCCGAGCATGCCGGAGCCACCTGCTCGACTCGCCAGAAACACCTGCCGGACACGCCAAAATCACCTGCCGGGTACGCCAGAACCACCTGGCGGACACTCCGAAATCACCTGTCGCGCATGCCGGAACCACCTATCAGACGTGCCGGAAGCACGTGCCGGACACGCCGGAATCACCTACCGGACAGACCGGAACCACCTGCCGAGCACCCCGGAGCCACCTGTTCGACTCGCTGGAACCACCTGCCGGACAGGCCAATATCAACTGCTGGCTATGCCAGAACCACCTGGGGGACGGTCCGGAATCACCTGCCAGACATGGCGGAACCACCTCTCAGACGTACCAGAACCACCTGCCGGAGAAGCTGGAAACACGTCCTGGACAGTCTGGAACCACCTGCCGGCCAAGCCTGAACCACCTGCCAAGCACAACGGAACAACCTGCCAGACACGCCAAAATCACCTGCGTGTTCAGCCAGAAGCACTTGGAGGACTCTCGGGATGACCTGCCGGGCATGCCGGAACCACCTCTCTGACGTGCCAGAACCATGTGGCGGACAGTCCGGAATCACCTGTTGGGCATGCGCAACCACCTCTGAGAGGTACCAGAACCACATGCCGTGCAGGCTGGAACCACCTACCGGACAGACCGGAATCACCTTTCGGGCATGCCGGAACCACCTGTCACATGTGCCAGAAACACGTGCCGGAGACGCCGGAAGCACCTGCCAAGCACGTTGGAACCACCTGCTCAACTCGCCTGAACCACCTGCCGGACATGCCAAAATCACCTGCCGACTATGCCAGAACCACTTGGCGAACACTCCGGAATCACTTGCCGGGCATGCAGGAACCACCTCTCAGACATGCCAGAACCCCGTGCCAATGACCTCGGAAGCACCAGCCGAGCACGCCGGAACCACCTGCTCGACTCGCCAGAACCACCTGCCGATCACGCAAAAATCACCTGCCGGCTATGCCACAACCAGTTGGTGAACACTTTGGAATCACCTGCCAGGCGTGCTGGAACCACCTGCCAATCACGCAAAAATCACCTGCCGGCTACGCCAGAACCACTTGGACGACTCTCCGAAATGACCTGCCGGGCATGTTGGAGCCACCTCTCAGACGTGCCAGAAGCACCTGGCGGACAGTCCGGAATCACCTGTTGGGCATACGCAACCACCTCTGAGACGTACCAGAACCACGTGCCGTGCACGCCGGAACCACCTACCGGACAGACCGGAATCAACTTTTGGGCATGCCGGAACCACCAGTCAGATGTGCCAGAAACACGTGCCGGAGACGCCGGAAGCACCTGCCGAGCACGTCGCAACCACCTGCTCAACTCGCCTGAACCACCTGCCGGACACGCCAAAATCACCTGCCCGCTACACCAGCACCACTTTGGGGACAAGCCGGAATCACGTGAGGGGCATGCCGGCACAGCCTCTCAGACTGAACCTCGTGCCGGACACCACAGAACCACCTGCCAGAAAGACCGGAACCACCTGCCGGACACGCCGGAACCACCGGCTTGACCCGCCGGAACGACCGCTGGACATGCAAAATCACCTGCCGGCTACACCGGAAACACTTGGCGAACAGTCCGGAATCACCTGCCGGGCATGCCGGAACCACCTGCTCGACTCGCCAGAACCACCTGCCGATCACGCAAAAATCACCTGCCGGCTATGCCACAACCAGTTCTGGAACACTTCGGAATCTCCTGCCAGGCTTGCTGGAACCACCTGCCGGTCATGCCAAAATCACCTCCCAACTACGCCAGAACCGCTTGGTGGACACTGCGGAAACACCTGTCGGGCCGGCCGGAACCACATCTCAGACGTGCCAGAAACTTGTTCATGAGATGCTGGAACCACACCCCGAACAGACGGATACCACCTGCCAGAACCGCCTGAACCACCTGCTGAGCACGCCGGAACCACATGCTCGACTCACCGGTACCACCTCCCTGACACGCCAAAATCACCTGCTGGGTATGCCAGAACCACTTGGCGGACACTCCGGAATCATCTGCCGGACATGCCGGAACCAGCTCTCAGACACACCAGAACCAATTGCCGGAGACGCCGGAAGCACCTGCCGAGCATGCCGGAGCCACCTGCTCGACTCGCCAGAAACACCTGCCGGACACGCCAAAATCACCTGCCGGTTATGCCAGAACCACCTGGCGGACACTACGGAATCACCTGCCGCGCATGCCGGAACCACCTCTCAGGCGTGCCGGAAGCACGTGCCAGACACGCCGGAAACACCTACCGGACAGACCGGAACCACCTGCCAAGAACGCCGGAGCCACCTGTTCGACTCGCTGGAACCACCTGCCGGACAGGCAAAAATCACCTGCCGGCTACGCCACAACCAGTTGGGGAACACTTCGGAATCACCTGCCGGGCTTGCTGGAACCACCTGCCGGTCATGCCAAAATCACCTGCCAACTACACCAGTACCACTTGGCGGACACTGTGGAAACACCTGTCGGGCCGGCCGGAACCACATCTCAGACGTGCCAGAACCATGTGCATGAGATGCTGGAACCACACCCCGAACAGACGGATACCACCTGACAGACCCGTCTGAACAACCTGCCGAGCACGCCGGAGCCACCTGCTCGACTCGCCGGAACCACCTACCTGACATGCCAAAATCACCAGCCGGGTATGCCAGAACCACTCTGCGGACACTCCGAAATCATCTGCCGGACATGCCGGAACCAGCTCTCAGACACACCAGAACCACGTGCCGGAGACGCCGGAAGCACCTGCCGAGCATGCCGGAGCCACCTGCTCGACTCGCCAGAAACACCTGCCGGACACGCCAAAATCACCTGCCGGGTACGCCAGAACCACCTGGCGGACACTCCGAAATCACCTGTCGCGCATGCCGGAACCACCTATCAGACGTGCCGGAAGCACGTGCCGGACACGCCGGAATCACCTACCGGACAGACCGGAACCACCTGCCGAGCACGCCGGAGCCACCTGTTCGACTCGCTGGAACCACCTGCCGGACAGGCCAATATCAACTGCTGGCTATGCCAGAACCACCTGGGGGACGGTCCGGAATCACCTGCCAGACATGGCGGAACCACCTCTCAGACGTACCAGAACCACCTGCCGGAGAAGCTGGAAACACGTCCTGGACAGTCTGGAACCACCTGCCGGCCAAGCCTGAACCACCTGCCAAGCACAACGGAACAACCTGCCAGACACGCCAAAATCACCTGCGTGTTCAGCCAGAAGCACTTGGAGGACTCTCGGGATGACCTGCCGGACATGCCGGAACCACCTCTCTGACGTGCCAGAACCATGTGGCGGACAGTCCGGAATCACCTGTTGGGCATGCGCAACCACCTCTGAGAGGTACCAGAACCACATGCCGTGCAGGCTGGAACCACCTACCGGACAGACCGGAATCACCTTTCGGGCATGCCGGAACCACCTGTCACATGTGCCAGAAACACGTGCCGGAGACGCCGGAAGCACCTGCAAAGCACGTTGGAACCACCTGCTCAACTCGCCTGAACCACCTGCCGGACATGCCAAAATCACCTGCCGACTATGCCAGAACCACTTGGCGAACACTCCGGAATCACTTGCCGGGCATGCAGGAGCCACCTCTCAGACATGCCAGAACCCCGTGCCAATGACCTCGGAAGCACCAGCCGAGCACGCCGGAACCACCTGCTCGACTCGCCAGAACCACCTGCCGATCACGCAAAAATCACCTGCCGGCTATGCCACAACCAGTTGGTGAACACTTTGGAATCACCTGCCAGGCGTGCTGGAACCACCTGCCAATCACGCAAAAATCACCTGCCGGCTACGCCAGAACCACTTGGACGACTCTCCGAAATGACCTGCCGGGCATGTTGGAGCCACCTCTCAGACGTGCCAGAAGCACCTGGCGGACAGTCCGGAATCACCTGTTGGGCATACGCAACCACCTCTGAGACGTACCAGAACCACGTGCCGTGCACGCCGGAACCACCTACCGGACAGACCGGAATCAACTTTTGGGCATGCCGGAACCACCAGTCAGATGTGCCAGAAACACGTGCCGGAGACGCCGGAAGCACCTGCCGAGCACGTCGCAACCACCTGCTCAACTCGCCTGAACCACCTGCCGGACACGCCAAAATCACCTGCCCGCTACACCAGCACCACTTTGGGGACAAGCCGGAATCACGTGAGGGGCATGCCGGCACAGCCTCTCAGACTGAACCTCGTGCCGGACACCACAGAACCACCTGCCAGAAAGACCGGAACCACCTGCCGGACACGCCGGAACCACCGGCTTGACCCGCCGGAACGACCGCTGGACATGCAAAATCACCTGCCGGCTACACCGGAAACACTTGGCGAACAGTCCGGAATCACCTGCCGGGCATGCCGGAACCACCTGCTCGACTCGCCAGAACCACCTGCCGATCACGCAAAAATCACCTGCCGGCTATGCCACAACCAGTTCTGGAACACTTCGGAATCTCCTGCCAGGCTTGCTGGAACCACCTGCCGGTCATGCCAAAATCACCTCCCAACTACGCCAGAACCGCTTGGTGGACACTGCGGAAACACCTGTCGGGCCGGCCGGAACCACATCTCAGACGTGCCAGAAACTTGTTCATGAGATGCTGGAACCACACCCCGAACAGACGGATACCACCTGCCAGAACCGCCTGAACCACCTGCTGAGCACGCCGGAACCACATGCTCGACTCACCGGTACCACCTCCCTGACACGCCAAAATCACCTGCTGGGTATGCCAGAACCACTTGGCGGACACTCCGGAATCATCTGCCGGACATGCCGGAACCAGCTCTCAGACACACCAGAACCAATTGCCGGAGACGCCGGAAGCACCTGCCGAGCATGCCGGAGCCACCTGCTCGACTCGCCAGAAACACCTGCCGGACACGCCAAAATCACCTGCCGGTTATGCCAGAACCACCTGGCGGACACTACGGAATCACCTGCCGCGCATGCCGGAACCACCTCTCAGGCGTGCCGGAAGCACGTGCCAGACACGCCGGAAACACCTACCGGACAGACCGGAACCACCTGCCAAGAACGCCGGAGCCACCTGTTCGACTCGCTGGAACCACCTGCCGGACAGGCAAAAATCACCTGCCGGCTACGCCACAACCAGTTGGGGAACACTTCGGAATCACCTGCCGGGCTTGCTGGAACCACCTGCCGGTCATGCCAAAATCACCTGCCAACTACGCCAGTACCACTTGGCGGACACTGTGGAAACACCTGTCGGGCCGGCCGGAACCACATCTCAGACGTGCCAGAACCATGTGCATGAGATGCTGGAACCACACCCCGAACAGACGGATACCACCTGACAGACCCGTCTGAACAACCTGCCGAGCACGCCGGAGCCACCTGCTCGACTCGCCGGAACCACCTACCTGACATGCCAAAATCACCAGCCGGGTATGCCAGAACCACTCTGCGGACACTCCGAAATCATCTGCCGGACATGCCGGAACCAGCTCTCAGACACACCAGAACCACGTGCCGGAGACGCCGGAAGCACCTGCCGAGCATGCCGGAGCCACCTGCTCGACTCGCCAGAAACACCTGCCGGACACGCCAAAATCACCTGCCGGGTACGCCAGAACCACCTGGCGGACACTCCGAAATCACCTGTCGCGCATGCCGGAACCACCTATCAGACGTGCCGGAAGCACGTGCCGGACACGCCGGAATCACCTACCGGACAGACCGGAACCACCTGCCGAGCACGCCGGAGCCACCTGTTCGACTCGCTGGAACCACCTGCCGGACAGGCCAATATCAACTGCTGGCTATGCCAGAACCACCTGGGGGACGGTCCGGAATCACCTGCCAGACATGGCGGAACCACCTCTCAGACGTACCAGAACCACCTGCCGGAGAAGCTGGAAACACGTCCTGGACAGTCTGGAACCACCTGCCGGCCAAGCCTGAACCACCTGCCAAGCACAACGGAACAACCTGCCAGACACGCCAAAATCACCTGCGT
This sequence comes from Equus caballus, assembly GCF_041296265.1. Lineage (NCBI taxonomy): Eukaryota > Metazoa > Chordata > Mammalia > Perissodactyla > Equidae > Equus > Equus caballus. The sequence goes on from NC_091713.1 coordinate 4,977,467, forward strand.
GTTCAGCCAGAAGCACTTGGAGGACTCTCGGGATGACCTGCCGGGCATGCCGGAACCACCTTTCTGACGTGCCAGAACCATGTGGCGGACAGTCCGGAATCACCTGTTGGGCATGCGCAACCACCTCTGAGAGGTACCAGAACCACATGCCGTGCAGGCTGGAACCACCTACCGGACAGACCGGAATCACCTTTCGGGCATGCCGGAACCACCTGTCACATGTGCCAGAAACACGTGCCGGAGACGCCGGAAGCACCTGCCAAGCACGTTGGAACCACCTGCTCAACTCGCCTGAACCACCTGCCGGACATGCCAAAATCACCTGCCGGCTATGCCAGAACCACTTGGCGAACACTCCGAAATCACTTGCCGGGCATGCAGGAACCACCTCTCAGACATGCCAGAACCCCGTGCCAATGACCCCGGAAGCACCAGCCGAGCACGCCGGAACCACCTGCTCGACTCGCAAGAACCACCTGCCGATCACGCAAAAATCACCTGCCGGCTATGCCACAACCAGTTGGGGAAAACTTCGGAATCTCCTGAGAGGCTTGCTGGAACCACCTGCCGGTCATGCCAAAATCACCTGCCAACTACGCCAGAACCGCTTGGCGGACACTGCGGAAACACCTGTCGGGCCGGCCGGAACCACATCTCAGACGTGCCAGAAACGTGTTCATGAGATGCTGGAACCACACCCCGAACAGACGGATACCAACTGCCAGAACCGCCTGAACCACCTGCTGAGCACGCCAGAACCACCTGCTCGACTCACCGGTACCACCTCCCTGACACACCAAAATCACCTGCTGGGTATGCCAGAACCACTTGGCGGACACTCCGGAATCATCTGCCGGACATGCCGGAACCAGCTCTCAGACACACCAGAACCAAGTGCCAGAGACGCCGGAAGCACCTGCCGAGCATGCCGCAGCCACCTGCTCGACTCGCCAGAAACACCTGCCGGACACGCCAAAATCACCTGCCGGGTATGCCAGAACCACCTGGAGGACACTACGGAATCACCTGCCGCGCATGCCGGAACCACCTCTAAGGCGTGCCGGAAGCACGTGCCAGACACGCCGGAAACACCTACCGGACAGACCGGAACCACCTGCCAAGAACGCCGGAGCCACCTGTTCGACTCGCTGGAACCACCTGCCGGACAGGCCAATATCAACTGCTGGCTATGCCAGAACCACCTGGGGGACAGTCCGGGATCACCTGCCAGCCATGGCGGAACCACCTCTCAGACGTACCAGAACCACCTGCCGGAGAAGCTGGAAACACGTCCTGGACAGACTGGAACCACGTGACTGCCATGCCTGAACCACCTGCCGAGCATGGCGGAACCACCTGCCCGACACGCCAAAATCACCTGCGGGCTACGCCAGAACCACTTGGACGACTCTCCGAAATGACCTGCCGGGCATTTTGGAACCACCTCTCAGATGTGCCAGAAGCACGTGGCGGACAGTCCGGAATCACCTGTGGGGCATACGCAACCACCTCTTAGACGTACCAGAACCACGTGCCGTGCACGGCGGAACCACCTACCGGACAGACCGGAATCAACTTTTGGGCATGCCGGAACCACCAGTCAGATGTGCCAGAAACACGTGCCGGAGACGCCGGAAGCACCTGCCGAGCACGTCGCAACCACCTGCTCAACTCGCCTGAACCACCTGCCGGACACGCCAAAATCACCTGCCCGCTACACCAGCACCACTTCGGGGACAAGCCGGAATCACGTGAGGGGCATGCCGGCACAGCCTCTCAGACTGAACCTCGTGCCGGACACCACAGAACCACCTGCCGGACAGACCGGAACCACCTGCCGGACACGCCGGAACCACCGGCTCGACCCGCCGGAACGACCGCTGGACATGCAAAATCACCTGCCGGCTACGCCGGAAACACTTGGCGAACACTCCGGAATCACCTGCCGGGCATGCCGGAACCACCTCTCAGATATGCCAGAAGCACGTGCCAATGACCCCGGAAGCACCTGCCGAGCACTCCGGAAGCACCTGCTCGACTAGCCAGAACCACCTGCCGGACACGCAAAAATCACCTGCCGGCTACGCCACAACCAGTTGGGGAACACTTCGGAATCACCTGCCGGGCTTGCTGGAACCACCTGCCGGTCATGCCAAAATCACCTGCCAACTACGCCAGTACCACTTGGCGGACACTGTGGAAACACCTGTCGGGCCGGCCGGAACCACATCTCAGACGTGCCAGAACCATGTGCATGAGATGCTGGAACCACACCCCGAACAGACGGAAAACACCTGCCAGACCCGTCTGAACAACGTGCCGAGCACGCCGGAGCCACCTGCTCGACTCGCCGGAACCACCTACCTGACATGACAAAATCACCTGCCGGGTACGCCAGAACCACCTGGCGGACACTCCGAAATCACCTGTCGCGCATGCCGGAACCACCTCTCAGACGTGCCGGAAGAACGTGCCGGACACGCCGGAATCACCAACCGGACAGACCGGAACCACCTGCCGAGCACGCCGGAGCCACCTGCTCGACTCGCCGGAACCACCTACCTGACATGCCAAAATCACCAGCCGGGTATGCCAGAACCACTTGGCGGACACTCCGGAATCATCTGCCGGACATGCCGGAACCAGCTCTCAGACACACCAGAACCAAGTGCCGGAGACGCCGGAAGCACCTGCCGAGCATGCCGGAGCCACCTGCTCGACTCGCCAGAAACACCTGCCGGACACGCCAAAATCACCTGCCGGGTACGCCAGAACCACCTGGCGGACACTCCGAAATCACCTGTCGTGCATGCCGGAACCACCTCTCAGACGTGCCGGAAGCACGTGCCGGACACGCCGGAATCACCTACCGGACACACCGGAACCACCTGCCGAGCACGCCAGAGCCACCTGTTCGACTCGCTGGAACCACCTGCCGGACAGGCCAATATCAACTGCTGGCTATGCCAGAACCTCCTGGGGGACGGTCCGGAATCGCCTGCCAGCCATGGCGGAACCACCTCTCAGACGTACCAGAACCACCTGCCGGAGAAGCTGGAAACACGTCCTGGACAGTCTGGAACCACCTGCCGGTCAAGCCTGAACCACCTGCCAAGCACAACGGAACAACCTTCCAGACACGCCAAAATGACCTGCGTGTTATGCCAGAACCACTTGGACGACTCTCTGGGATGACCTGCCGGGCATGCCGGAACCACCTCTCAGACGTGCCAGAACCACGTGGCGGACAGTCCGGAATCACCTGTTGGGCATGCGCAACCACCTCTGAGACGTACCAGAACCACATGCCGTGCAGGCCGGAACCACCTACCGGACAGACCGGAATCACCTTTCGGGCATGCCGGAACCACCTGTCAGATGTGCCAGAAACACGTGCCGGGGACGCCGGAAGCACCTGCCAAGCACGTTGGAACCACCTGCTCAACTCGCCTGAACCACCTGCCGGACATGCCAAAATCACCTGCCGACTATGCCAGAAGCACTTGGCGAACACTCCGGAATCACTTGCCGGGCATGCAGGAACCACCTCTCAGACATGCCAGAACCCCGTGCCAATGACCCTGGAAGCACCAGCCGAGCACGCCGGAACCACCTGCTCGACTCGCCAGAACCACCTGCCGATCACGCAAAAATCACCTGCCGGCTACGCCACAACCAGTTGGTGAACACTTTGGAATCACCTGCCAGGCTTGCTGGAACCACCTGCCAGTCATGCCAAAATCACCTGCCAACTACGCCAGAACCGCTTGGCGGACACTGCGGAAACACCTGTCGGGCCGACCAGAACCACATCTCAGACGTGCCAGAAACGTGTTCATGAGATGCTGGAACCACACCCCGAACAGACGGATACCACCTGCCAGAACCGCCTGAACCACCTGCTGAGCATGCCGGAACCACCTGCTCGACTCAGCGGTACCACCTCCCTGACACGCCAAAATCACCTGCTGGGTATGCCAGAACCACTTGGCGGACACTCCGGAATCATCTGCCGGACATGCCGGAACCACCTCTCAGACACACCAGAACCACGTGCCAGAGACGCCGGAAGCACCTGCCGAGCATAGCGGAGCCACCTGCTCGACTCGCCAGAAACACCTGCCGGACACGCCAAAATCACCTGCCGGGTATGCCAGAACCACCTGGCGGACACTACGGAATCACCTGCCGCGCATGCCGGAACCACCTCTCAGGCGTGCCGGAAGCACGTGCCAGACACGCCGGAAACACCTACCGGACAGACCGGAATCACCTGCCAAGAATGCCGGAGCCACCTGTTCGACTCGCTGGAACCACCTGCCGGACAGGCCAATATCAACTGCTGGCTATGCCAGAACCACCTGGGGGACAGTCCGGGATCACCTGCCAGCCATGGCGGAACCACCTCTCAGACGTACCAGAACCACCTGCCGGAGAAGCTGGAAACACGTCCTGGACAGACTGGAACCACGTGACGGCCATGCCTGAACCACCTGCCGAGCACGGTGGAACCACCTGCCGGACACGCCAAAATCCCCTGCGGGTTACGCCAGAACCACTTGGACGACTCTCCGAAATGACCTGCCGGGCATGTTGGAACCACCTCTCAGACGTGCCCGAAGCACGTGGCGGACAGTCCGGAATCACCTGTTGGGCATACGCAACCACCTCTGAGACGTACCAGAACCACGTGCCGATCACGCCGGAACCACCTACCGGACAGACCGGAATCAACTTTTGGGCATGCCGGAACCACCAGTCAGATGTGCCAGAAACACGTGCCGGAGACGCCGGAAGCACCTGCCGAGCACGTCGCAACCACCTGCTCAACTCGCCTGAACCACCTGCCGGACACGCCAAAATCACCTGCCTGCTACACCAGCACCACTTCGGGGACAAGCCGGAATCACGTGAGGGGCATGCCGGCACAGCCTCTCACACTGAACCTCGTGCCGGACACCACAGAACCACGTGCCGGTGAGACCGGAACCACCTGCCGGACACGCCGGAACCACCGGCTCGACCCGCCGGAACGACCACTGGACATGCAAAATCACCTGCCGGCTATGCCGGAAACACTTGGCGAACACGCCGGAATCACCTGCCGGGCATGCCGGAACCACCTGCTCGACTCGCCAGAACCACCTGCCGGACACGCAAAAATCACCTGCCGGCTACGCCACAACCAGTTGGGGAACACTTCGGAATCACCTGCCGGGCTTGCTGGAACCACCTGACGGTCATGCCAAAATCACCTGCCAACTACGCCAGTACCACTTGGCGGACACTGTGGAAACACCTGTCGGCCAGGCCGGAACCACATCTCAGACGTGCCAGAACCATATACATGAGATGCTGGAACCACACCCCGAACAGACGGAAAACACCTGCCAGACCCGTCTGAACAACCTGCCGAGCACGCCGGAGCCACCTGCTCGACTCGCCGGAACCACCAACCTGACATGCCAAAATCACCAGCCGGGTATGCCAGAACCACTTGGCGGACACTCCGGAATCATCTGCCGGACAGGCCGGAACCAGCTCTCCGACACACCAGAACCAAGTGCCGGAGACGCCGGAAGCACCTGCCGAGCATGCCGGAGCCACCTGCTCGACTCGCCAGAAACACCTGCCGGACACGCCAAAATCACCTGCCGGGTACGCCAGAACCACCTGGCGGACACTCCGAAATCACCTGTCAGGCATGCCGGAACCACCTCTCAGACGTGCCGGAAGCACGTGCCGGACACGCCGGAATCACCTACCAGACAGACCGGAACCACCTGCCGAGCACGCCGGAGCCACCTGTTCGACTCGCTGGAACCACCTGCCGGACAGGCCAATATCAACTGCTGGCTATGCCAGAACCACCTGGGGGACGGTCCGGAATCACCTGCCAGCCATGGCGGAACCACCTCTCAGACGTACCAGAACCACCTGCCGGAGAAGCTGGAAACACGTCCTGGACAGTCTGGAACCACCTGCCGGCCAAGCCTGAACCACCTGCCAAGCACAACGGAGCAACCTGCCAGACACGCCAAAATCACCTGCGTGTTATGCCAGAACCACTTGGAGGACTCTCTGGGATGACCTGCCGGGCATGCCGGAACCACCTGTCAGATGTGCCAGAAAAACGTGCCGGAGACGCCGGAAGCACCTGCCAAGCACGTTGGGACCACCTGCTCAACTCGCCTGAACCACCTGCCGGACATGCCAGAACCCCATGCCAATGACCCCAGAAGCAGCAGCCGAGCACGCCGGAACCACCTGCTCGACTCGCCAGAACCACCTGCCGATCACGCAAAAATCACCTGCCGGCTACGCCACAACCAGTTGGTGAACACTTTGGAATCACCTGCCAGGCTTGCTGGAACCACCTGCCAGTCATGCCAAAATCACCTGCCAACTACGCCAGAACCGCTTGGCGGACACTGCGGAAACACCTGTCGGGCCGGCTGGAACCACATCTCAGACGTGCCAGAAACGTGTTCATGAGATGCTGGAACCACACCCCGAACAGACGGATACCACCTGCCAGAACCGCCTGAACCACCTGCTGAGCACGCCGGAACCACCTGCTCGACTCACCGGTACCACCTCCCTGACACGCCAAAATCACCTGCTGGGTATGCCAGAACCACTTGGCGGACACTCCGGAATCATCTGCCGGACATGCCGGAACCAGCTCTCAGACACACCAGAACCAAGTGCCGGAGACGCCGGAAGCACCTGCCGAGCATGCCGGAGCCACCTGCTCGACTCGCCAGAAACACCTGCCGGACACGCCAAAATCACCTGCCGGGTATGCCAGAACCACCTGGCGGACACTACGGAATCACCTGCCGCGCATGCCGGAACCACCTCTCAGACGTGCCGGAAGCACGTGCCAGACACGCCGGAAACACCTACCGGACAGACCGGAACCACCTGCCAAGAACGCCGGAGCCACCTGTTCGACTCGCTGGAACCACCTGCCGGACAGGCCAATATCAACTGCTGGCTATGCCAGAACCACCTGGGGGACAGTCCGGGATCACCTGACAGCCATGGCGGAACCAGCTCTCAGACGTACCAGAACCACCTGCCGGAGAAGCTGGAAACACGTCCTGGACAGACTGGAACCACCTGCCGGCCAAGCCTGAACCACCTGCCAAGCACAACGGAACAACCTGCCAGACACGCCAAAATCACCTGCGTGTTATGCCAGAACCACTTGGAGGACTCTCTGGGATGACCTGCCGGGCATGCCGGAACCACCTCTCAGACGTGCCAGAACCATGTGGCGAACAGTCCGGAATCACCTGTTGGGCATGCGCAACCACCTCTGAGACGTACCAGAACCACGTGCCATACACGCCGGAACCACCTACCGGACAGACCGGAGTCACCTTTCGGGCATGCCAGAACCACCTGTCAAATGTGCCAGAAACACGTGCCGGAGACGCCGGAGGCACCTGCCGAGCACACCGGAACCACCTGCTCGACTCGCCAGAACCACCTGCCAGACATGCAAAAATCACCTGCCGGTTACGGCAGAATCACTCGGTGGACTCTCCTGGATCACCGGCCGGGCATGCCGGAACCACCTCTGAGACATAGCAGAACCACGTGCCAGACACGCCGGAACCACATCCTGGACAGACTGGAACCACCTGCTGTACATGCCCGAACCTCCTGCCGAGAATGCCAGAAACACCTGCTCGGCTCCCCGGGAAAATCCTACGGGGAAACTGTCATAGAAATGAAGGTCAAACGGCCTTTCTTGCCAGACCTTACCTCACCACTTTAGAACTTCTGCTTCTGCCACAATTCCACCTTGCCAACCCGGCTCAGACGAAAGGCCTACATCTTCCCCTTGAGCAATGGGGACGAGGCCCGGATGATTGTGGTTCCACATGCTGAGGAGGAGAGAGACAATAGGCTTTTAACTAACCACCAAGTGCAATGGTTGAGAGAGTGTCAGAAAGCACCAATGGCAGAAAGACCCCTTTACTCTCAGCAGTGCCCTCCATTGCTCTAGAGCAGGAAGGCACAAAGGACAGCCTCAATCCTTCAATGGGAAACAAGCCATAAAATGTCTTGCTTCCAGTTCTTTAGGAAGCTGAGAAAGAACTCGCTTTCCACAGTGCTGTTAAAGCATACGAGGAAACACTCGTAAAAAGGCAGCTCAAACGCCATTTCTTCCCAGTGCTTAACTCGCCGCTTTAGGAATTCTGCTTCTGCCGCAATTCCACCTTGCCAACCCGGCGAGACGAAATGCCTACATCTTCCCCTGAAGCAACTGGGCTGAGTCCCAAATGATTGAGCGTCCACGTGCTTAGGAGGTGATAGACTGCACGCCTTTTTCCAACCACCATTGTGCACTGGTGGAGAGAGTGTTGGAAAGCAGCTATGTCAGAAAGACCCCTTTGCTCTCAGCTCTGCCCTCCATTGCTCTAGACGTGGAATGCACAATGCACTGGCTCCACCCCTCAAGGGGTGACAAGCCACAGACCGTCTTCCTTCCATCTCTTTAGGAAGCTGAGAAAGAACTCGCTTTCAACAGTGCTCTTTCTGTGTCCTGGCAACATCTCATACAAAGGCAGCTGATATGCCGTTTCTTTTCAGCGCTTAACTGGCCTATTTAGAACTTCTGCCTCTGCCAGATTTCCACCTTGCCAACCCCGCTCAGACGAAATGCCTACATCTTCCCCTTCAGCAACGGGGACGAGGCCCATATGATTGTGCCTCCACATGTTTAGCAAGAGCAGACAATAGGCTTTTTACAAACTGCCATTGTGCACTGGTGCAGAGAGTGTCAGAATGCACCAATGGCAGAAAGACCCCTTTACTCTCAGCCGTGCCCGCCATTGCTCTAGAGCTGGCAGGCGCAAAGCATGGCCTCCATCCTTCAATGGGAGACAAGCCATAAACTGTCTTGCTTCCAGCTCTTTAGGAAGCTGAGAAAGAACTCGCTTTCCACAGTGCTGTACAGCATACGAGGAAACTCTCATACAGAGTCAGCTCAAACACCATTTCTTCCCATCGCTTAACTTGCCGCTTTAGGACTTCTGCTTTTGCCGCAGTTCCACCTTGCCAACCCGGCTCAGACGAAATCCCTACATCTTCCCCTTGAGCAATGGGGACAAGGCCCGGATGATTGTGGTTCCACATGCTGAGGAGGAGACAGACAATAGGCTTTTAACCAACCGCCCATGAGCAGTGGTTGGGGTAGTGTCAGAAAGCACCAATGTCAGAAAGGCCCTTTAGTCTCGGCCGTGCCCTCCATTCCTCCCATGGTAGGAGGCACAAGGCACTGGCACCACCCCTGAAGGGTATCAGAAAGCACCTATGGCAGAAAGCCCCCTTGGCTCTCAGCCGTGCCCTCCATTGCTCTGCAGGTGGAAGACACAAAGCACTGCCTCCATCCTTCAATGGGAGACAAGCCATAAATTGTCTTGCCTCCAGCTCTTTAGGAAGCTGACGAACAACTCGCTTTCCACAGTCCTGTTACAGCATACCAGGAACCTCTCATGCAAAGGCAGGTCAAACGCCATTTCTTCCCAGTGCTTAACTCGAAGCTTTAGGACTTCTGCTTCTGCCGCAATTCCACCTTGCCAACCCGGCGCAGACGAAATGCCTACACCTTCCCCTGAAGCAACTGGGCTGAGTCCCAAATGATTGAGCGTCCACGTGCTTAGGAGGCGATAGACTGCACGCCTTTTTCCAACCACCAATGTGCACTGCTGGAGAGATTTTCATAAAGAAGCTATGTCAGAAAGGCCCCTTTGCTCACAGCCGTGCCCTTCATTGCTCTAGACGTGGAAGGCACAAGGCACTGGCTCTGGATCCACCCCTCAATGGGAGACAAACCACATCTTGTCCTGCTTCCAGCACTTTAGGAAGCTGAGAAAAACTCCCTTTCCACAGTGCCCTTACAGCGTCCTGGGAACATCTCATACAAAGGAGGCTGAACGTCGTTTCCTTCAGCAATTCACTCGCCAGTCTGGGACATCTGCATCCTGCACATATCCACCTTGGCAACCCAGCTCAGACGAAATGCCTACATCTTCCCCTTCAGCAACGGGCACGAGGCCCAGATGATTGTGCTTCCACATGCTTAGCAGGAGCAGACAATAGGCTTTTTACAAACCGCAATTGTGCACTGGTGCAGAGAGTGTCAGAATGCACCTATGTCAGAAAGGGCCCTTTGCTCTCAGCCGTGCCCTCCGTTGCTCCAGGGGTGGAAGGCACAAAGCACTGCCTCCATCCTTCAATTGGAGACAAGCCATAAACTGTCCTGCTTCCAGCTCTTTAGGAAGCTGGGAAAGCACTCGCATTCCACAGTGCTCTTACAGCATCCTGGGAACATCTCATACAAAGGCACCTGAATGCCGTGTCTTTTCAGCCCTTAACTCGCCAATCTGCAACATCCGCTTCTGCCGCATTTCCACCTTGCCAACCCGGCTCAGACGAAATGCCTACATCTTCCCCTTGAGCAATGGGGACGAGGCCCGGATGATTGTGGTTCCACATGCTGAGGAGGAGACAGACAATAAGCTTTTAACTAACCACCAAGTGCAATGGTTGGGAGAGTGTCAGAAAGCACCAATGGCAGAAAGACCCCTTTACTTTATTCTCAGCTGTGCCCTCCATTGCTCTAGAGGTGGAAGGCACAAAGCACTGCCTCCATCCTTCAATGGGAGACAAGCCATAAAATGTCTTGCTTCCAGCTCTCTAGGAAGCTGAGAAAGAACTCGCTTTCCACAGTGCTGTTACAGCATACGAGGAAACTCTCATACAAAGGCAGCTCAAATGCCATTTCTTCCCAGCGCTTAACTTGCCGCTTTAGGACTTCTGCTGCAATTCCACCTTGCCAACCCGGCTCAGACGAAATGACTACATCTTCCCCTGAAGCAACTGGGCTGAGTCCCAAATGATTGAGCGTCCACGTGCTTAGGAGGCGATAGACTGTATGCCTTTTTCCAACCACCATTGTGCACTGGTGGACAGAGTGTCCGAAAGCAGCTGTGTCAGAAAGACCCTTTTGCTCTCAGCCATGCCCTCCATTGCTCTAGATTGGAATGCACAATGCATTGGCTCCACCCCTCAAGGGGCCACAAGCCACAGACCATCTTCCTTCCATCTCTTTAGGAAGCTGAGAACAAACTCACCTGACGTATAAAAAGGAATCATGCCTCTTATGTGCCAGAAAACCCCGGGAGACATGCCAAAAACACCCTCCACACACTCTCAAAGGGCCACGCCTTCATGCCAGTATGACCCAACAGGCATACCAGAAGCACGCACGTTGCATGCCAGAACCACCTGTAACCACCTGCTGGACACATTGGAACAGCGATTCTGACACTGCAGAACCATCTCTTCAACATGCCAGCCGCACACAATGACATGACGGAACCAGATTCCAAACATAGCACAACGACATGCCAGACACATTGTAAACACCTGTCGGATATGCCACAAACAGGAGCCAGAAACACTGAAACCAGCTGAGGAGTATGAAAGAACGGGGGCCAGAAATGCCACAAGCATCTGTCTTACAAGCCAGAGCCACGAGCCCAAAAAGCAGGAAAGACCTGCCGGACACACCAAAATAACCTGCCGGTGACACCAGAACCACTTGGCGGACACCAAGGAATCGCCTGCCAGGCACGCCTGAAGCACGTCACAGACGTGCCAGAACCACGTGCCGGCCATGCTGGAACCAGCTCCCGGACAGACCAGAAGCACCTGCCAGACACGCCGGAATCACCTGCCGCGCATGCCGGAACCACCTCTCACACATGCCAGAACCATGTGCCAATGACCCTAGAAGCACCTGCCAAGCACGCTGGAACCACCTGCTCGACTCGCCAGAACCACCTGCCGGACACGCCAAAATCACCTGTCGGCTACTCCACAACGAGTTGGTGGACTCTCTGGAATCACCTGCCGGGCATGATAGAACCACCTCTCAGACGTGCTGGAACCACGTGCGAGACACGCCGGAACCACCTCCCGGACACACCGGAACCACCTGCCGGACCTGCCTGAACCAACTGTCGAGCATGCCAGAACCACCGGCTCGACCCTCCGGAACCACCGCCGGACATGCAAAATCACCTGCCGGCTACGCCAGAACCACTTGGCGAACACTCCGGAATCACCGGCCGGGCATGTGAGAACCACCTCTCAGACATGCCAGAACCACGTGCCAATGATCCCGGAAGCACCTGCCGAGCACGCCGGAACCACCTGCTCGGCTGCACCACAACCAGTTGGTGAACACTTCGGAATCACGGGCCGGGCTTGCTGGAACCACCTGCCGGTCATGCCAAAATCACCTGCCAACTACGCCAGAACCGCTTGGCGGACACTTCGGAATCAGCTGCCGGGCATGACGGAACCAGCTCTCAGACGTGCCAGAACTATGTGCCAGACACACCGGAACCAGCTGCCGGACACGCCGGGACCACCTGCTTGACTCGCCAGAACCACCTGCCGGACCCGCCAAAATCACCAGCCGGCTACGCCACAACCACTTGTGGGACACTCCGTAATCACCTGCCGGGCATGCTGGAACCACCTCTCAGAGGTGCCACAACCACATGCCGGAGACGGCGGAAGCACCTGCCGAGAATGCCAGAAGTTCCTGATCCAATCCCCAGAACCACCTGCCGGACACGCCAAAATCAGCTGCCGGCTACGTCAGAACCACTTGGCGGACACTCCAGAATCACCAGCCGGTCATGCCAGCACAACTTCTCAGACGTGCCCGAAGCACGTGCCGGACAGTCCGGAACCATCTCCCGGACAGACCTGAACCACAGCAAACACTCGCCGGAACCACCTGCTTGACTCACCGGTCGCAGCTGCCGGACATGCCAAAATCACCTGCTCGCTACACAAGAACCACTTGGCGAACAAGCCGGAATCACGTGAAGGGCATACTGACACCACCTCTTAGACGTGCCAGAACCTCGTGTCGGAAACCCCAGAACCACATGACGGACACGCCGGAACCACCGGCTCGACTCGCCGGAACCACCGCCGGACATGCAAAATCACCTGCCGGCTACGCCAGAACCACTTAGCGAAGACTCCGGAATCACCTGCCGGGCATGCCGGAACCACCTCTCAGACATGCCAGAACCACATGTCAATGACACCGGAAGCACCTGCCGAGGAAGGTGGAACCACCTGCTCGACTCGCCAGAAAGACCTGCCGGACACGCGAAAATCACGTGCCGGCTACGCCACAACCAGTTGGTGAACACTTCGGAATCACCTGCCGGGCTGGCTGGAACCACCAGCCTCTCATGCCACCATCGCCTGCCAGCTACGCAAGAACCACTTGCTGGACACTCCGGAACCACCTGTCTGCCCGGCCGGAAAGACCTCTCAGACAAGCCAGAACCATGTGCCTGAGATGCCGGAACCACACCCCGAAAAGACCGAAACCACCTGAAAGACATGCCTGAACCACCGGCTCGACTCGCCGGAACCATTGCCGGACATGCAAAATCACCTGCCGGCTACGGCAGAACCACTTGGCGAACACCCGGGAATCAGCTGCCGGGCATGGCGGAACCACCTCTCAGACATGCCGGACCACATGCCAATGACGCCGGAAGCACCTGCCGAGCACGCCAGAACCACCAGCTCGACTCGCCAAAACCACCTGCTGGACACGCCAAAATCACCTGCCAGCTATGCCACAACCATTTGGTGAACACTTCGGAATCACCTGCCGGGCTGGCTGGAACCACCTGCCGGTCACGCCAACATCAACTGCCAGCTGTGCCTGAACCACTTGGCGAACATCATGGAAACACCTGTCGGGCCGGCCGGAACCACCTCTCAGACGTGCCAGAACCATGTGCCTGAGATGCCGGAACCACACCCCGAACAGACCGAAACCACCTGCCACACCCGCCTGAACCACCTGCCGAGCACGCCGGAACCACCTACTCGACTCACCGGAACCACCTACCTGACACGCCAAAATCACCTGCCGGGTATGCCAGAGCCACTTGGTGGACACTCCGGAATCATCTGCCGGACATGCCAGAACCAGCTCTCAGACACACCAGAACCACCTGCCGGACACGCCGGAACCACCGGCTCGACTCGCCGGAACCACCGCCGGACATGCAAAATCACCTGCCGGCTATGCCAGAACCACTTGGCGAACACTCCGGAATCACCTGCCGGGCATGCCGGAACCACCTCTCAGACTTGCCAGAACCATGTCCCGGACACGCCGGTACCACCTGCCGAGTATGCCGGAAACACCTGATCAACTCCACAGAACCACCTGCTGGAAACGCCAGAATCAGCTGCCGGCTATGCAAGAACCACTCGGCAGACACTCCGGAATCACATGTCAGGCATTCCGGAACCACATCTCAGAGGTGCCAGAACCACATGCCGGACACTCCGGAATCACCTGCCGGGCATGCCGGAACCGCCTCTCAGAGGTGCCAGAACCACATGCCGGACACTCCGGAATCACCTGCCGGGCGTGCCGGAACCATCTCTCAGACGTGCCACAACCACGTGCCGAAGAGACCAGAAGCACCTGCCGAGCTCGCCGGAAGCACCTGCTGGACATGCTGGAACCACCTGCCTCACAGGCCAAAGTCATATGCCGGCTACGTCAAAACCACTTGGTGGACACTCCAGAATGACCTTGCGGGCATGTCGGAACCACGTCATGGACAGACGGCAAACACCTGCCGGACCTGCCGGAACCACCTGCCGAACACGCCGGAACCACCTGCTCGACTCACCAGAGCCACCTGCCGGACAAATCAGAAACACCTGCGGGGTACGCCAGAACCACTATGAGGACTCTCCGGGATCACCTGCCGGGCATGCCGGAACCACCTCTCAGACGTGCCAGAACCATGTGCCAGAGACTCCGGAATCACCTGACGGGCATGCCGGAACCATCTCTCAGATGTGCCAGAACCATGTTCCGGACACGCCGGTACCACCTGCCGAGCTCGCGGGAACCACCTGCTGGACACGCCAAAATCACCTGCCGGCTACACCAGAACCACTCGGCAGACACTCCGGAATCACATGTCAGGCATTCCGGAACCACCTCTCAGAGGTGCCAGAACCACATGCCGGACACTCCGGGATCACCTGCCGGGCATGCCGGAACCACCTCTCAGACGTGCCAGAACCATGTGCCGGACACGCCGCAAGCACCAGCCGAGTATGCCGGAACCACCTGCTCCACTCCCCAGAACCACCTGCTGGACACGCCAAAATCACCTGCCGGCTACGCCAGAACCACTCGGCAGACACTCCGGAACCACCTCCAGGACAGACCGGAACCACCTGCCGGACACGCCGGGACCACCTGCTTGACTCGCCAGAACCACCTGCCGGACACGCAAGAATCACCAGCCGGCTACGCCACTACCACTTGTCGGACACTCCGGAATCACCTGCCGGGCATGCTGGAACCACCTCTCAGTGGTGCCACAGCCACATGCAGGAGACGGCAGTAGCACCTGCCGAGAATGCCGGAAGTTCCTGATCCACTCCCCAGAACCACCTGCCGGACACGCCAAAATCACCTGCCGGCTACGCCACAACCATTTGGTGAACACTTCGGAATCACCTGCCGGGCTGGCTGGAACCACCTGCCGGTCACGCCAACATCACCTGCCAGCTATGCCAGAACCACTTGGCGAACACCATGGAAACACCTGTCGGGCCGGCCGGAACCACCTCTCAGACGTGCCAGAACCATGTGCCTGAGATGCCGGAACCAAACCCTGAACAGACCGAAACCACCTGCCACACCCGCCTGAACCACCTGCCGAGCACGCCGGAACCAAATACTCGACTCGCCGGAACCACCTACCTGACACGCCAAAATCACCTGCCGGGTATGCCAGAGCCACTTGGTGGACACTCCGGAATCATCTGCCGGACATGCCAGAACAACCAGCTCGACTCGCCGGAACCACCGCCGGACATGCAAAATCACCTGCCGGCTACGCCAGAACCACTTGGTGAACACTCCGGAATCACCTTCCGGGCATGCCGGAACCACCTCTCAGACTTGCCAGAACCATGTTCCGGACACGCCGGTACCACCTGCCGAGTATGCCGGAACCACCTGATCCATTCCCCAGAACCACCTGCTGGACCCGCCAGAATCAGCTGCCGGCTATGCCAGAACCACTCGGCAGACACTCCGGAACCACCTGCCGGGCATGCCGGAACCACCTCTCAGAGGTGCCAGAACCACATGCCGGAGACTCAGGAATCACCTGCCGGGCATGCCGGAACCACCTCTCAGAGGTGCCAGAACCACATGCCGGACCCTCCGGAATCACCTCCCGGGCTTGCCAGAACCATCTCTCAGACGTGCCACAACCACGTGCCGAAGAGACCAGAAGCACCTGCCGAGCTCGCCGGAACCACCTGCTAGACATGCTGGAACCACCTGCCTCACAGGCCAAAATCATATGCCGGCTACGCCAAAACCACTTGGTGGAAACTCCAGAATCAACTTGCGGGCATGCCGGAACCACGTCATGGACAGACGGCAAAAACCTGCTGGACCTGCCGGAACCACCTGCCGAGCACGCCGGAACCACCGGCTCGACTCGCCGGAACCATTGCCGGACATGCAAAATCACCTGCCGGCTGCGGCAGAACCACTTGGCGAACACTCGGGAATCACCTGCCGACATGGCGGAACCACCTCTCAGACATGCCGGAACCACATGCCAATGACACCGGAAGCACCTGCCGAGCACGCCAGAACCACCTGCTCGACTCGCCAAAACCACATGCTGGACACGCCAAAATCACCTGCCGGCTACGCCACAACCATTTGGTGAACACTTCGGAGTCACCTGCCGGGCTGGCTGGAACCACCTGCCGGTCACGCCAACATCACCTGCCAGCTATGCCAGAACCACTTGGCGAACACCATGGAAACACCTGTCGGGCCGGCCGGAACCACCTCTCAGACGTGCCAGAACCATGTGCCTGAGATGCCGGAACCACACCCCGAACAGACCGAAACCACCTGCCAGACCCGCCTGAACCACCTGCCAAGCACGCCGGAACCACCTACTCGACTCACCGGAACCACCTACCTGACACGCCAAAATCACCTGCCGGGTATGCCAGAGCCACTTGGTGGACACTCCGGAATCATCTGCCGGACATGCCGGAACCAGCTCTCAGACACACCAGAACCACGTGCCGGACACGCCGGAAGCACCTGCTGAGCATGCCTGAGCCACATGCTCGACTTGCAAGAAACACATGCCAGACACGCCAAAATCACCTGCCGGGTACGCCAGAACCACGTGGCGGACACTCCGGAATCACCTGTTGGTCATGGCGGAACCACCTCTCAGACGTGCCAGAACCTCGTGCCAGACACGCCAGAACCACCTGCCGGACAGACCGGAACCACCTGCTGGACACGCCGGATCCGCCGGCTCGACTCGCCCGAACCACCGCCGGACATGCAAAATCACCTGCCGGCTACGCCAGAACCACTTGGTGAACACTCCGGAATCGCCTTCCGGGCATGCAGGAACCACCTCTCAGATTGCCAGAACCATGTTCCGGACACGCCGGTACCACCTGCCGAGTATGCCGGAACCACCTGATCCACTCCCCAGAACCACCAGCTGGACACGCCAGAATCACCTGCCGGCTACACCAGAACCACTCGGCAGACACTCCGGAACCACCTGCCCGGCATGCCGGAACCACCTCTCAGAGGTGCCAGAACCACATGCCGGAGACTCAGGGATCACCTGCCGGGCATGCCGGAACCATCTCTCAGAGGTGCCAGAACCACATGCCGGACACTCCGGAATCACCTGCTGGGCGTGCCGGAACCATCTCTCAGACGTGCCACAACCACGTGCCGAAGAGACCAGAAGCACCTGCCGAGCTCGCCGGAACCGCCTGCTAGACATGCCGGAACCACCTGCCTCACAGGCCAAAATCATATGCCGGCTACGCCAAAACCACTTGGTTGACACTCCAGAATCACCTTGCGGGCATGCCGGAACCACGTCATGGACAGACGGCAAACACCTGCCAGCCCTGCCGGAACCACCTGCCGAGCACGCCGGAAACACCTGCTCGACTCACCAGAGCCACCAGCCGGACACATCAGAAACACCTGCGGGGTACACCAGAACCACTTGGAGGACTCTCCGGGATCACCTGCCAGGCATTCCGGCACCACCTCTCAGACGTGCCAGAACAATGTGCCAGACAGGCCGCAACCACCTGCCGAGTATACCGGAACCACCTGATCCACTCCCCAGAACCATCTGCTGGACACGCCAAAATCACCTGCCGGATACGCCAGAACCACTTGGCGAACACTCTGGAATCACCTGCCGGGCATGCCGGAACCAGCTCTCAGAGGTGCCAGAACCACATGCCGGAGACTCCAGAATCACCTGCCGGGCATGCCGGAACCATCTCTCAGATGTGCCAGAACCATGTTCCGGACACGCCGGTACCACCTGCCGGCTCGCGGGAACCACCTGCTGGACACGCCAAAATCACCTGCCGGCTATGCCAGAACCACTCGGCAGACACTCCGGAATCACATGTCAGGCATTCCGGAACCACCTCTCAGAGGTGCCAGAACCACATGCCGGACACTCCGGGATCACCTGCCGGGCATGCCGGAACCACCTCTCAGACGTGCCAGAACCATGTGCCGGACACGCCGCAACCACCTGCCGAGTATGCCGGAACCACCTGCTCCACTCCCCAGAACCACCTGCTGGACACGCCAAAATCACCTGCCGTCATACGCCAGAACGACTCGGCAGACACTCCAGAACCACCTGCAGGACAGTCCGGAACCACCTGCCGGACACGCCAGGACCACCTGCTTGACTCGCAAGAACCACCTGCCGGACACGCCAGAATCACCAGCCGGCTATGCCACAACCACTTGTCGGACACTCCGGAATCACCTGCCGGGCATGCTGGAACCACCTCTCAGAGGTGCCACAGCCACATGCAGGAGACGGCGGTAGCACCTGCCGAGAATGCCGGAAGTTCCTGATCCACTCCGTGGAACCACCTGCCGGACACTCCAAAATCACCTGCCGGCTACGCCAGAACCACTTGGCGGACACTCCAGAATCAGTTGCCGGGCATGCCAGCACAACCTCTCCGAAGTGCCAGAAGCACGTGCCGAACAGGTGGGAACCATCTCCCAGACAGACCGGAAACACAGGAAACACTCGCCGGAACCACCTGCTTGACTCACCGGTCCCACCTACCGGACACGCCAAAATCACCTGACCGCTACACCAGAACCGCTTGGTGGACAAGCCGGAATCACGTGAAGTGCATGCCGACACAACCTCTCAGACGTGCGAGAACCTCGTGCCGGACACCCCAGACCCACATGATGGACAGACCGGAACCACCTGCTGGACACGCCGGAACCAGTGCCTCAACTCGCCGGAACCATTGCCAGACATGCAAAATCACCTGCCGGCTACGGCAGAACCACTTGGCGAACACTCGGGAATCACCTGCCGGGCATGGCGGAACCACCTCTCAGACATGCCGGAAACACATGCCAATGACACCGGAAGCACCTGCCGAGCACGCCAGAACCACCTGCTCGAATCGCCAAAACCACCTGATGGACACGCCAAAATCACCTGCCGGCTACGCCACAACCATTTGGTGAACACTTCGGAATCACCTGCCGGGCTGGCTGGAACCACCTGCCGGTCACGCCAACATCACCTGCCAGCTATGCCAGAACCACTTGGCGAACACCATGGAAACACCTGTCGGGCCGGCCGGAACCACCTCTCAGACGTGCCAGAACCATGTGCCTGAGATGCCGGAACCACACCCCGAACAGACCGAAACCACCTGCCACACCCGCCTGAACCACCTGCCGAGCACGCCGGAACCACCTACTCGACTCGCCGGAAGCACCTACCTGACACGCCAAAATCACCTGCCGGGTATGCCAGAGCCACTTGGTGGACACTCCGGAATCATCTGCCGGACATGCCAGAACCAGCTCTCAGACACACCAGAACCACGTGCCGGAAACGCCGGGATCACCTGCCGCGCATGCCGGAACCACCTCTCAGACTTGCCAGAACCATGTTCCGGACACGCCGGTACCACCTGCCGAGTATTCCGGAACCACCTGATCCACTCCCCAGAACCACCTGCTGGACACGCCAAAATCACCTGCCGGGTATGCCAGAACCACGTGGCGGACACTCCGGAATCACCTGTCGGGCATGCCGGAACCACCTCTCAGACGTGCCAGAACCTCGTGCCGGACACGCCAGAACCACCTGCCGGACAGACCGGAACCACCGGCCGGACACGCCGGAACCACCGGCTCGACTTGCCGGAACCAACGCCGGACATGCAAAATCACCTGCCGGCTATGCCAGAACCACTTGGCGAACACTCCGGAATCACCTTCCGGGCATGCGGGAACCACCTCTCAGACTTGCCAGAACTATGTTCCAGACACGCCGGTACCACCTGCCGAGTATGCCGGAACCACCTGATCCACTCCCCAGAACCACCTGCTGGACACGCCAGAATCACCTGCCGGCTACACCAGAACCACTCGGCAGACACTCCGGAACAACCTGCCGGGCATGCCAGAACCAGCTCTCAGAGGTGCCAGAACCACATGCCTGAGACTCCGGAATCACCTGCCGGGCATGCCTGAACCATCTCTCAGACGTGCCAGAACCATGTTCCGGACACGCCGGTACCACCTGCCGAGCTCGCCGGAACCAGCTGCTGGACACGCCAAAATCACCTGCCGGCTACGCCAGAACCACTCGGCAGACACTCCAGAACCACCTCCAGGACAGACCGGAACCACCTGCTGGACACGCTGGGACCACCTGCTTGACTCGGCAGAACTACCTGCCGGACACGCCAGAATCACGAGCCGGCTACGCCACAACCACTTGTCAGACACTCCGGAATCACCTGCCGGGCATGCTGGAACCACCTCTCAGAGGTGCCACAGCCACATGCAGGAGACGGCGGTAGCACCTTCCGAGAATTCCGGAAGTTCCTGATCCACTCCACAGAACCACCTGCCGGACACGCCAAAATCACCTTCCGGGCATGCCAGCACAACCTCTCCGAAGTGCCAGAAGCACGTGCCGGACAGGCCGGAACCATCTCCTGGACAGCCCGGAAACACAGGAGCCAACTGCTTGACTCACCGGACACACCTGCCGGACACGCCAAAATGACCTGCCCGCTGCACCAGAACCACTTGGTGGAAAAGCCAGAATCACGTGAAGTGCATGCCGACACAACCTCTCAGACGTGCCAGAACCTCGTGCCGGACACCCCAGAACCACCTGCTGGACAGACGGGAACCATCTGCCGGACACGCCGGAACCAGCGGCTCGACACGCCGGAACCATTGCCGGACATGCAAAATCACCTGCCGGCTACGGCAGAACCACTTGGCGAACACTCGGGAATCACCTGCCGGGCATGCTGGAACCACCTCTCAGAGGTGCCACAGCCACATGCAGGAGACAGCGGTAGCACCTGCCGAGAATGCCGGAAGTTCCTGATCCACTCCCCGGAACCACCTGCCAGACACTCCAAAATGACCTGCCGGGTACGCCAGAACCACTTGGCGGAGACTCCAGAATCACCTGCCGGGCATGCCAGCACAACCTCTCCGAAGTGCCAGAAGCACGTGCCGGACAGGCCGGAACCCCCTCCCGGACAGACCGGAAACACAGGAAACACTCGCCGGAACCACCTGCTTGACTCACCGGTCCCACCTGCCGGACACGCCAAAATTACCTGCCCGCTACACCAGAACCACTTGGTGGATAAGCCGGAATCACGTGATGTGTATGCCGACACAACCTCTCAGACGTGCCAGAACCTCGTGCCGGACACCCCAGAACCACCAGCTGGACAGACCAGAACCACCTGCCGGACACGCCGGAACCACCGGCTCGACTCGCCGGAACCATTGCCGGACATGCAAAATCACCTGCCGGCTACGCCAGAACCACTTGGCGAACACTCCGGAATCACCGGCCGGACATGGCGGAACCACCTCTCAGACATGCCGGAACCACATGCCAATGACACCGGAAGCACCTGGCGAGCACGCCAGAACCACCTGCTCGAGTCGCCAAAACCACCTGCCGGACACGCCAAAATCACCTGCCGGCTACGCCTGAACCATTTGGTGAACACTTCGGAATCACCTGCCGGGCTGGCTGGAACCACCTGCCGGTCACGCCAACATCACCTGCCAGCTATGCCAGAACCACTTGGCGGACACCATGGAAACACCTGTCGGGCCGGCCAGAACCACCTCTCAGACGTGCCAGAACCATGTGCCTGAGATGCCGGAACCACACCCCGAACAGACCTAAACCACCTGCCAGACCCGCCTGAACCACCTGCTGAGCACGCCGGAACCACCTACACGACTCACCGGAACCACCTACCTGACACGCCAAAATCACCTGCCGGGTATGCCAGAACCACTTGGTTGACACTCCGGAATCATCTGTCGTACATGCCAGAACCAGCTCTCAGACACACCAGAACCACGTGCCGGACACGCCGGAAGCACCTGCTGAGCATGCCTGAGCCACATGCTCGACTTGCAAGAAACACCTGCCAGACACGCCAAAATCACCTGCCAGGTACGCCAGAACCACGTGGCGGACACTCCGGAATCACCTGTCGGGCATGCCGGAACCACCTCTCAGACGTGCCAGAACCTCGTGCCGGACACGCCAGAACCAACTGCCGGACAGACCGGAACCACCTGCCGGACACGCCGGAACCACCAGCTCGACTCGCCGGAACCACCGCCGGACATGCAAAATCACCTGCCGGCTACGCCAGAACCACTTGGCGAACACTCCCGAATCACCTGCCGGGCATGCCGGAACCACCTATCAGGCTTGCCAGAACCATGTTCCGGACACGCCGGTACCACCTTGCGAGCACGCCGGAACGACCTACTCGCCTCGCCGTAACCAGCTACCTGACATGCAAAAATCACCTGCCGGGTATGCCAGAAGCACTTGGTGGACACTTTGGAATCATCTGCCGGACATGCCAGAACCAGCTCTCAGACACACCAGAACCACGTGCCGGACACGCCGGAAGCACCTGCTGAGCATACCTGAGCCACATGGTCGAATTGCAAGAAACACCTGCCAGACACGCCAAAATCACCTGCCGGGTACGCCAGAACCATGTGGCGGACACTCCGGAATCACCTGTCGCGCATGCCAGAACCACCTCTCAGACGTGCCAGAACCTCGTGCCGGACACGCCAGGACCACCTGCCGGACAGACCGGAACCACCTGCCGGACACGCCGGAACCACCAGCTCGACTCGCCGGAACCACCGCCGGACATGCAAAATCACCTGCCGGCTATGCCAGAACCACTTGGCGAACACTCCCGAATCACCTGCCGGGCATGCCGGAACCACCTATCAGGCTTGCCAGAACCATGTTCCGGACACGCCGGTACCACCTGCCGAGTATGCCGGAACCACCTGATCCACTCCCCAGAACCACCTGCTGGACACGCCAGAATCACCTGCCGTCTACGCCAGAACCATTCGGCAGACACTCCGGAACCACCTGCCGGGCAAGCCGGAACCATCTCTCAGACGTGCCAGAACCATGTTCCGGACACGCCGCTACCACCTGCCGAGATCGCCGGAACTACCTGCTGGACACGCCAAAATCACCTGCCGGCTACGCCAGAACCACTTGGCAGACACTCCAGAATCACCTGCCGGGCTTGCTGGAACCACCTGCTGGTCACGACAACATCACCTGCCAGCTACGCCAGAGCCACTTGGCGGACGCTCCGGAAACACCTGTCGGGCCGGCCGCAACCACCTCTCAGACGTGCCAGAACCACGTGCCTGAGATGCCAGAACCACACGCCGAACAGACCGAAACCACCTGCCAGACCCGCCTGAACCCCCTGGCGAGCACACCTGATCCACCTGTTCAACTAGCCGGAACCACCTTCCTGACATGCCAAAATCAACTGCCAGGTATACCAGAACCACTTGGTGGACACTCTGGAATCATCTGCCGGACATGCCAGAACCAGCTCTCAGACACACCAGAACCACGTGCCAGAGACGCCAGAAGCACCAGCTGAGCATGCCTGAGCCACCTGCACGACTCGCAAGAAACACCTGTCGGACAGGCCAAAATCACCTGCCAGGTACGCCAGAAACACTTGGCGGACACTCCGGAATCACCTGTCGGGCATGCCGGAACCACCTCTCAGACTTGCCAGAACCATGTTCTGGACACGCCGGTACCACCTGCCGAGTATGCCGGAACCAGCTGATCCACTCCCCAGAACCACCTACTGGACACGCCAAAATCAACTGCCGGCTAAGCCAGAACCACACGGCAGACACTCCGGAATCACATGCCAGGCATTCCGGAACCACCTCTCAGAGGTGCCAGAACCACATGCCAGAGACTCCGGAATCACCTGCCGGGCATGCCGGAACCACCTATCAAAGGTGCCAGAACCACATGCCGGAGACTCTGGAATCACCTGCCGGGCATGCCGGAACCTTCTCTCAGACGTGCCACAACCACGTGCCGGAGAGACCGGAAGCACCTGCCGAGCTCTCCGGAACCACCTGCTGGACATGCCGGAACCACCTGCCTCACAGGCCAAAATCCTATGCCGGCTACGCCAAAACCACTGGGTGGACACTCCAGAATCACCTTGCGGGCATGCCGGAACCACATCATGGACAGACGGCAAACACCTGCCGGACCTGCCGGAACCACCTGCCGAGCACGCCGGAACCACCTGCTCGACTCAACAGAGCCACCTGCCGGACACACCAGAAACACCTGCGGGGTACGCCAGAACCACTTGGAGGACTCTCCGGGATCACCTGCCGGGCATGCCGGAACCACCTCTCAGAGGTGCCAGAACCATGTGCCGGACACGCCGGAACCACCTGCTCCACT